>NC_137276.1:54737500-57237500 GCF_054371585.1 Giraffa tippelskirchi | reverse complement strand
ATGCCTTAAAAACCCCAAACTCCTCCAAAAGCTCTCAGCCAAGCCCTTTTCTAGGAAAGATGAGAAAGGGGTGGAGTTAATTGTCGCAAACTTCTTGGTATCAGATCATGGTCAGGTAGCGGTGCCCCTGTAAACTTCCATCAAATGTTATTCTCTGTCCTGACCAAAAAGTTGCAGGGTGTGAGGAGGAACAGGTTCCACAGACAGCCACTGCTAGTAGCAATGGGGGAGAGATTCACCGCTGCCTCAAGCCCCAGGCTAAGGCCAATGGGTGGCCCTGGCAAGGGCTCTGAAACTCTGCAGGACAGAGCCCCCAGCCTGTTCCCTGGGCCCTCCAGCCCACCTACTGGCCCGAGGCCAGGTGAACTGAAGGGCTCCATGGAGAAGGCCTGGATCCGCCTCTTACCTCACTCGGCACCGGAGGACCACCACTCCACAGATCACTTCTCCACCAACAGATCCTCCGCTGTGTTCCTCAGTAACGGTTGCTGACAGTTGGTTGCTTGTGGGCGGAGCTCACTGCTGCACCAATGGTTAAGCAGGACTACTAACGGTCACTCACTGATGGTTGGTTGGTTGCTTATGGGCGGACCCACTGCCTGCACTGACTAATGGCTGAGCCGGACCATTGCCTGCTAAGGGGTGTCCAGAGTAACCCGCAGAGCAACCGCTGCATTCTAAGGGCTGAGCTCCCCACGCTCTGTTACAATACATGCACAGGGTTGTTTCACACTATCACTAACAATAACCAAATTGGGAATCCATCGTTAAAAGACTGATGAGGTACAGCCACACAATGGATTATTGTGCAAATAAAAAGAGAATGAGGAAGGTCTCCAAAACCAGGAGTGAGCTCTAGGACATACTGTGAAGGCGGGGGTGGGGGTGGGAAAGCAAGATGTAGAAATTGCGTCTAGTATGCCCTCTTTGGTATTAACAACAGCTATGGGGAAAGAAGTGTGTACTTGTGTATGCATTAACATTGTCATAAAAACAAACCAAAACCAGGCACAAACTTAATGCCCTACCTAGCTGGCACTGGCATCTTACCCACACAGAGAAAAGAATGATTATAACCGAGTATGGAACACAGTATCCTAATTGTACTTCTTCAATGGGATAATCGGAGAAGGCAATGGCACCCCCTTCCAGTACTCTTGCCTGGAAAATCCCATGGACGGAGGAGCCTGGTAGGCTGCAGTTCATGGGGTCGCTAAGAGTCGGACACAACTGAAGCGACTTAGCAGCAGTAGCAGCAGCAGCAGCAATGGGATAATACCCTAAAGACAAAAATAACTACACTGACATCTCAATTCCATTTGAAACACACTAGCAATGTTTCCTGGTGGCTCAGGCAGTAAAGAATCTGCCTGCAGTGCAGGAAATCTGGAACAAATTCCTGCTGCAACTCCAGAAAGCTAACACAAGAGAAGACGACCATGGTCTTCGTAAGGAGAAACCGCCCAAGGAGGATTGGTCTCCAATTGACGCCGGCTGCATCTTCTCATCAACGGAACCCAGGTGAAACTCTTTACTTCGTTTGGCTTGCTTCCTATCCACGAAACAGCGAAAATACCCAGCCTGTTGTAAGGCATATTTTTCAGACACACCAACAAGCATCTTGGCTCAACATAAGAAAGCCCATTCCCACAGAAACAGCTGCCTTAAGCCTGGCGAAGCTGTCGAAGAAACAGAGGTTCCTCGCTCACACTTGGGAGCAAGCCGGCCGAGTGGGAGAGGAAGGGATCGGATACGGTGGCCAGTTAAATTTAAAATTTCAGATAAACAAGAAACGATTTTGCATTATACACTCTACTATATTTGTGCTAAACAGTGATTTCTTATTTCTCTGCAATTCAAATTTAACTGGATACCCTGAATTTTACCTGACCTGGATTCCGAGAGCTTCGGTAGCTTTTCTATCCCAGACGCGCCTCCTCTGCCCCTCCAAAAGGCACGGCGCTGCTCACCAGTGAGGAAGAGGAGGACTCGGCCACAGAGGTGCCGCCCGGCGCTGAGCTATTCCTCTCTCGTACCACTGGCAAGGTCCAAGGGCCAAAGCTGCCTCTGCCCGCTGGAACCCAGCCCAGCACCAGGAGCTCTTCTTCCCAAAAGGCGCCTGCATTCTAGAGGCTGGCGCCTGACGCATGCGCCTACCTACCTGCAGATAGCGTCCCGTTGCTAGGCAACGAGCCCGCGCGCCCCCGGGCTGGAGACCGCCTGGGGCAGAGAGAGAAGAGAGCGCGCTGAGAGCTGAGCTGACAACGCTGGGCTGAGGTCAGACGAGGGCTCGCGCGAACGGGGACGT
Source organism: Giraffa tippelskirchi (assembly GCF_054371585.1). NCBI lineage: Eukaryota > Metazoa > Chordata > Mammalia > Artiodactyla > Giraffidae > Giraffa > Giraffa tippelskirchi. Next base: position 57,235,192 of record NC_137276.1, on the reverse strand, counting down.
GAGCGATGGTGGGGGTTAGGAGGGGGAGGGGAATGTACGGAGAAGTAGATGCTGCAGAGAGGAGAGGCGGGAGGAGTGGGGCGGGGTAGGGTGCGCAGCTGAGAGGAGGCTGCGCCAGAAGTGTGCAGGGTGCTGGACGGAGACCCGGAAGCACCACGGTAGGTGAGCAGAAACAGGATGCGCAACCTAGAGGCTATGAGGAGGGGCCAGCCAAAAAGGGAAATCAACCAAGCGAGACTGGCAAGCGCAGTGCACAAGGAGAGACCAAGGACAGAGGCTGACGGGGGCGGGGCGGGGCGGGGCGGGGCGGGGCGGGGGCGGGGATGGATGTGCGCAGAGGCTACCTGTAGGTGAAGCCCGCACTGCCTGAGGCCAGAGAAGAGTGTAGCAATCTAACATCCTGGTATTTTCTCAGCCTAGCGCTTTTGCACCTGATGGTGACTTCTGCTTGGATCCTGTCCACTGGGGGGAAAAAAATAGCACATCTAAGAGCTGTAAATTCAGTTTTATTTGGAGACTTAACTGAGAATTATAGCCCTGCAGACAGCCTCTCAGACAACTCTGAGAAACTGCTTCAGCATGGAAGAGGTGAGGGCAGAGGTCAGCGTATAGGAGATTTGGAGAACGGGTACCTGCAGTCAAACACATATCTAGGTAAAAGTTTACTGCTAGTTATCAAGCACACACAGTTTAATTATTTTATTGCTTTTCTAAGTATGTAAAATGCAAGAAATTGGGTTTATAAAATTTTCTCCTGAAAATTTCTATCTGAAGGTCTATTCTGTCAGTTTCCCCAGAGAGTAGAGTATCTCATTCCTGATTTCCACCCTGAACTCTTTTCAGACTGTGTTAGTGACTCAATTAACAACTGCTAATGACTCAGTCCTTGTAGAGCCAGCTGGCTGGAGACATTCTTTAGTTGGCATTCCTTTCAGAACGAGCACAGGTGCCCCCACCTCCAGGAAGTCTTCCAACCTTTTTCATCTCCCCGACCATCTGCAGCCTTTCCTGGGCTAGTTGTTTTGCACAGTTCTTGGCTAGCATTTCCCATGTTTTGTTTCAGTTTATGTGGGGCAGTGCTGGGCACAAGATGCTTCACTAAATGTTGGTTGAGATAATAAGTGCCAGCATGGGCACTGACAGATGGAAGGGAGCATGAGCTCTTGCCTGGGTCCACATGCGTCAGAGCTCTCATTACTTAAGTCAGGAAATATTTGTTGAGCACCTACTGTGTGCCCAGCACTAAAAATATAGTGTGAACAAAGACAATCCCTATACTTAGTGCCTGGCTTACTGAATGCATGGCCATGAGCAAGGAGATCTAGTATAAGCAGACCCTTAGAGGAGCTCTGGGAAACTTTGAAAAATAGCGCCCTTGTCACTGGTGAGTGTGGCCTGATTGGGTGTGGAGTGGGCAGAAAAATGCATTCCTTTAGTCCCTCCCTCTCCAGGATTCGCATGGAGGCTCTCTTTTTCAGATCTACTGTTTTCACATCAAGTCTTAGTAATGGTCAGGTCAACATATTTTGTTGAGACCATTGTTGAAAATGTGTAGTTTGGAGCAGATAGTTTATCCAGTTTGCCACACTTACTGCAGTGTGGCAGCTACTGAGGACCAAACGTTGAAGAGCCTTCTTAGGGATGCAGACTTGGTGATTCCACCCCCTGGGAAGGGCAGTTGTACTGGGATTAAGGCAAAGGAGAACTGTAACTGTGTATCACCTGGGGATTTTGTTAAAATGCAGACTCTCAATCTGTAAGTCTGAAGTGGGACCTGAGAATCTGCATTTCAACAACTCCCAGGTGAAGCAATGCTGCTGATTGTGGACCTCACTTTGATGAGAAGGGGTGTAGAAAGTAGTTTATTTGGGTGCATTGGTTCAGGTGCATCGGTCACAGATTGGCAGAAGGAGCCACCACATATTCCCATCCCCTCCCTTCATCACTACCCCAAACGTAGTGACTTTAGACACACATTTATTATCTTACAGTTTTTGAAGTTTGAGATCCAAGATGAATGTTACAGGGTTAACACCAGAGTGTTTCAGCAAGGCTGGTTCCTTCTAGAAGCTCTAGGAGAGATCCCTTTCCTTGCCTTTTCCAGCTTCTAGAGGCCACCCACCCTCCTTGGCTCATGGTCCTGAATTCCATCACCTTTTCTCCCTCTGCTACCTTCACCACACCTCCTTCTACCATGTCTGACTTTACTGTGTCCCTCTTATAAAGACTCTTGTGATTACATTGTGCCTACCTAGATTTGTTGTTATTTTAGTTGCTAAATTGTATCTGACTCTTTAGGACCCCACTGTCTATAACCCTCCAGGCTCCCCTGTCCATGGGATTTCCCAGGCAAGAATACTGAAGTGAGTTGCCATTTCCTTCTCCAGGTGATCTTCTGGACCCAGGGATTGAAGCCACGTCTCCTGTACTGACAGGCAGATTCTTTACTACTGAGCCACCTGGAAAGCCTGCATACCTGGATAATCCAGTATAATTTCCCCAAAACAAAAAATGCTTAATTTAATCACATCTGCAAAGTCCCCTTTGTCATATAAGGTAACGTAGTTCATAGATTCCAGGTATTACTTTGTGAACACATTTGGGAGCCATTATTCTGCCCTGACACACTGTGTATTTCCGAGGGACAAGGACATTTTCTTACTCATATTTCAATTACCGCAACCAGGAAATTTAACCTTAAAATAATTCTATTATGGAACGTACAGTTCACATTCAGTTTTCCCAACAACGTCCTTTATAGAATTCTGTCTTCTGGTCTACATCCAACTAAGGATCATATATTGCATGTAGTTGAGATAGCTGTTTAGGCTCCTTTGATCTAGACCAGTGCCTCATCTTTTTTGTCTTTCATGATATTGACATTTTAAGAGTATACCCCAGTTATAGACTTTCTCTCAGTTTGGCTTTGTTTGACGTCAGATTCCAGTTTTGCATTTGGGGCAAGAATCCACAGCAATCTATTGTGTCCCAGGACAAAGTGCATCACATCAGGAGACACATAGTGTTATTTTGTCCGTTTATTGGTGATGTTTGCTTTGATCATTTGGTTAACATTGTGCCTGTCAGGTTTTACCACTGTGAAGTTTCTGTATTTCTTTTTGGAGTTAATCCATAATTTGTGGAGAGAAACTTTGAGACTATATGAATATCCTACTCCTTGTCAAATATTCACCAAGTTTTAGTGTTCACTGATGATTGCTTCAGTTATACTATGATCATTACAAAATATTTTTAAATTCCATTTTTCTTTCCACATTTGTTAGTTGGCATTCTTCTTTATGAAAGAATTTGCCTGCTCTCCCATTCAGTAATTTATTCTTATATGGACTCATGGATTCTTACTTTATTCAATTGATTATAATCCATTACAGTCATTATTGCTGAAGCTGAAACTCCAATACTTTGGCCACTTGATGTGAAGAGCCAACTCATTGGAAAAGACTCTGATGCTTGGAAAGATTGAGGGCAAGTGGAGAAGGGGATGACAGAGGATGAGATGGTTGGACAGCATCACCGGCTCAATGGACATAAGTTTGAGCAAACTCTGGGAACTAGTGAAGGACAGAGAAGCCTGGTGTGCTGCAGTCCACAGGGTTGCAAAGAGTCAGACACGACTTAGCAACTGAGCAATAACAACAGTCATCACTAATTTTGGTGCGCAAATTACTTCAGATTTGGCTAGTAATAGCCCCTTCAAGCTGACTCCTCCCTTCCCAACCATTTTATTTTTTAGAATTTTCTTATTTTGGGGGGACAGCAAAATATTCCAGATTTATTAGACTTTTCCTGTCTTGATCTTGGTCCTTTCTCCAAGGAGCCCTGATTCCTTTTAAATTGTTAAAGCTATTTAAAAACAAATTCTATATGAGGCTAGGTGGGTGGGGTGGGGGTGAGGGGGAAATGAACTGGGAATTTGGGGTTAGCAGATGCAAACTATTATATATAAAATGGATAAACAACAAGTCCTATTATATAGCACAGGGAACTATATTCAATATTCTGTGGTAAACCATAATGGAAAAGAATATAAAAAGAATACATATATTAATGTATATGTATAACTGAATCATTTTGCTGTATAGCAGAAATTAAAACAACATTACTAATCAACTACAATTTTAAAAAAGCAGATTCTGTGTGTTCATTGCTACTGTGGTGTTTTTGCTTCTAGGCCTTTGCAGTGGAAAGAGCTAGGAATTTTTCTTCCATAGTCATATCTATCAGTCTACTTACCTTTCCCTCCTTAAACTGAAGTGCCTCCAGAAAATGTTAGGACTTGATCTAAGCCTTGATCTAAGCCTATTATTCACTTTATTATTAGCTCTTTTGGAGTTAAAATGTGTCAGCTTCAGAAATATGAAGATGGTCAAGAAGAGGCTGGGTGCCAGGCAATTTCATGTCACAATCTTCCACTGTAACAGTTAATATTAAACATTTATTACTCGCCAAGCTATGTGCTTCACATGTATTTAGTATGTCTTCTAATCCTCACAATTATGAAATACATATTTTTGTTATTCTGTTCCTACATCAGAAAGCTGAGACTCAGAGAGACTTGGTAACTTGCTGAAGATCACACAGCTAATAAACAAGAGACCCAGGACTGGAACTTGGTCTGTCTGATCCTGGAGTCTGTGTTCCTACTGCTGCATACACCTCTGCTCAGGTAGCCCTGGGCAGTAGCTACAGTGCCAGGCATTTTCCTCTTCTCTCTACCTCAGGGCTTCTCAGTGGTCTGTGGTGAAATATATAAGCCTGTCTTATATATGTCATAGATGACTGTAGCTTTTAACCTCACAATAGTGTGGCTTGCTAGGTGCCCAGAGACCCTCTTACACCATCCTGCCTGCTCAGCTATTTCCTCCCTACTCAAGGGTAGAGATGTGTGGATAAGTGGAGGCCTCAGCCACTCTTAAACAGCCATCCACCAAGTTCCCGGCCAGATGAACCCCAGGACCTGTTTTGTGACCTAGGACAGCTGGAAAGCTTTAGAAAAAAGTTCATTTGAATGTAAGCGCTATTGGCAAGTACATATATATTTATTGATAATTTGGGGGAAGGATGGGCTCCCAGAAACATCTCATTTTTGTCCCAAAATGAATCTTCATTGGTTAGAATGTGTCTATTTTTTTTTAAGTCCAATTAGATTGTGACCCTGTTTTGATGTTTCCCAAGCCCGCCAGGATGGAAACCAATTACCTGAAGAGGTGCTTTGGAAATTGCCTGGCCCAGGCTCTGGCAGAAGTGGCGATGGTTCAGCCCAGTGACCCTGTAGAGTACCTGGCTCACTGGCTTTATCATTATAGGAAAACGGCGAAAGCAAAAGAAAAGGTGTGTGCATGAGACCTAGGTCAGTGTAGGGAGGGCTGTCAGCTTTCTCATAGTAACTGAAATCCAAAGCAGGACTGTGGAGATGTCCGGGGAGTTATCATGTCTTATTTCCCTTGTGAGGATGGCTTCGGCCCACATATCCCTGAAGTGTAGGGAGTCTGGGGGCTGAAGAGAGAAACCAACTCAGTGGAGTTGTGGAATTGGTAGGTTTGGAGATACTACCAGGTTGAAGCTAGTCAGTTACAGGAGCAAATGCAGGAGGCCCAAAGGGCCTGGGGTCTGTGGTCTATCTCAGGGAGGGTCCATGCCTCCGGGGACTGACCAGACTCTACTATGTCATATCACCTCAGGATAGACAAGAGAAGATCCAGCTGCAGAGAGAATATGAAAATAGCCTCAAAGAAACCAGAATGGCAGCAATGCTGAAGCAAGAAGAAGGCGAGATTCAGGAGCAGTGTGAAAAGTGTCACCACCAGCTAGAGAGGAGAAACTCGGCGGTGGGCACACACCCACACCCCGTGGTGGGTACAAGGAAATGCACGGAGTGCACTGAGGCTCCCCAAACCTACTTTCCCTCCATAGTCATATGTTTGTATGTAAATCAATCTTACTGACAATCCTTGTCAATGAACAAAATGCTTAAAGGCATTTTAGGTTTCAGGAAATACCTTACATGTTACTGGTTTAAAAAACCAGATTTTAGAAAAATCTAAAGCATCACTTGGAACAAATATATTTTCATACAATATTCTTTGAATTCTTTTTAAAAATTACCCAACATTTTTCAGAAACCAAATATGGTTTCCAGTATGTACTTCAGATATATTATTTTGTTATATGCTATTTACTTAACTAATTTAAAATATGCTATTTATGTATCAAGCCACAAGATGTCTCCTGTGATGCTCTAATAGTAGTCATGAATTATTAGAATAGTTAGCAACAACTCTGTATTTATTAGTCTGACAAGCGTATCTTTTATCCCCACAGTTTTTGCCGCAGTCTTCTGAAAAACACTGTGTGTCATTTTGTGCTTTCTACAAAGTACATGACACCTGGAGAGCAAATTGACTTCTTGAACTTGATATCTGACATCTTTGTAATGATCACTGTATTCCTGTGCATGAAAATCTTTAATATAGTCTTTTATAATCTATTAGCTTTTGCTAGTTTCCAAAGCCAATTTTGATGAAGACATGAAAATATTAAGCTTTATGTACATTTATATCAATGTGCTCAGCTTTCCTCAAAATTAATAGATTTATTTTTTAAGTCTGGACATTTTACATGTAGATCAAAAGATAGTTTCCTACTATAGTCTGAAAGCAGTAATTGAAGGAACCCTCCCTCAGGAACCGTTCATCATTTGAGCAGTTGTTGGGAGATGGTAGAGGTGAGATCATGAAGCAAAAGTTGTCATCACCTCGGTTGCCCATGCTAATCCTTTTCTAACACCTTGTTTCACTGTTAATAGAAATGTAAATATATAAGGCAAGGAAAGACTCCCAAAACTGTACCCTGGTTTTATGATGGAAAACTTTGCTCACATCAGTATTTTGAGTTGTCCCTTTGTGTTGCACTCAGGAGGTTTCACACCCTGTAGCGTATTCCTTAGCAAGATTTGGATGAACAAAAGGCTTGCTGTTCTTTTGCGGAAGTGTGAGACAATTGGCAATTGTCAGGGAAATGAGAGCCAGCCTAATGCCTGGATTGTGAGCAAGTTCTCAGTTTTAGGAAAGAGTTCACATGCAAATTGTAATTATGGAAATGTATTCCCTTTGTTAGAAGGAAGCAAAGGGAACCCAATAGGGGTCTAAAAGAAAGCTTATTGCTTACAGGGCAAGGGAGAGCCACATCCTGGTACAAACTGAAAGAGCTAGATAAAGGGTGAGGAGGTGGTGAAATGAAAGTCACTCAGTTGTGTCCAACTCTTTGTGACACCATGGACTATACAGTCCATGGAATTCTCCAGGCCAGAATACTGGAGTGGGTAGCCTTTCCCTTGTCCAGGGGGTCTCCCAACCCAGGGATCAAACCCAGGTCTCCCGCATTGCAGATGGATTCTTTACCAGCTGAGCCACAAGGGAAGCCGTGGAGGTACATCAAATAGGATAAGAATCTAAGTTCTGGTCTCTTGTTGGCTCCAAGTGAATTGCAAACTATTCCTTGCTGCTGTCACCTTTAGATTTCATCACTAGGACTGTAAAACTTATCTGAAATAGGCCCACAATGGGTTGCATTGAGTTTCAGATGGCCTGCTGATTTAACTGATGGATTTTAACACCTGTACTCAAAGTTTTGCAAGATTTTCCTAAATATCTTAAAACCGTCATTGCTTTTAGTACCCCAGATTGAATACTGTTGGTCTAGTGCATGGGTCAAAAGAGAAGTAGAAACAGAGCACTATGTGTGGTAGAGATCGCATCAAATTATAGGAATTAAGAAGAGACTCAGAGAAGATAGCATTTGAGTCAGACCTAGAAGAAAACTGGCAAAAGTTGCCCTTGTATTGGTTTCTTTTCATTAAGCAGAGGCATCTTTTAGTTAAGTAAATCATTATTCTGTTTCTAAGTCTGAAAATTCCATTGTTATAAAGATCTGAGCCATACAAATGTTTCAGGAATATGTTTTTATGGAAACAATATGTAGATTTGCTGCACGGATTCATTCATAGCACTTTGGAGTTAGAAGGGTCTTAGAGATCATGTGGGCAAGTACTTCACAGACCTCTCTGCAGTGCCTCACAGGGTCCACTGTTGATTGGACAATGGGCAAAGTTGGGGGTAGAACTTAAGCTCCAAGTTTTCCTACCTCACCAGGGACTGCAATTACGTGGATGCTTGATGTCTCCTTGAGTCTCATACATCACTGAGACTGTATTCATTTTTTCCATCTTTTTTCTCTCTGTCCTTCAATTTGGATAATTTTTATTGATCTGTCTTCAGGTTTACTGATCCTTTCTCCTGCAATGTCCAATATCCTATTTAGGAATTTAATGAATTTTTTTTTCTTTTCAGATAGTTTATTTTTCAGTTCTAGAATTCCATTCTGGCTCCTATCTTCTCTGCTGATATACCCTATCTTTTCACTCATTATGGCCATTTTTCTCCTTTAAATCTGTAATGACTTTTAAGTTCTTGTCTGCCAATCTCATCATCTTTGTCATTTTGAGGTCTCTTTCTAGTAAATATTTTTTCTCCAGATTATGGTTCACATTTTCCTACTTTTTCATATGTCTAGTAATTATTTACCTGTGTGCTGAACTTTGTACGTGATACTGCATAGGCCATCTAGACTGTAATTTTTCTTTAAAAGATGTTGAATTTTGCTCTGTCTGGCAGTTAAATTATTGGTGGATTATCTTGAACCTTTCAGATTTGTTTTATGCTTTCCTGGATAAGGTCTTTTTCAGTTTTGTTCAGACTTGATCATGAAAATGGCAATATTGTATTCCTGCTATGCCGAGAATGTTTAGTCTCTGTTAATGACTTTTTTTGCTCTTCTGCTTTTTATTTAGCCACTGATATCTGTAGCAAGTTCCTCAGAGAAGATTAAATTCATGCAGGAGAACACAGAACCCCTTGAGAAGGAAGCCTTGAAGCAGGAATCCCTGCCAGGAACTTCCAATATGATTCCAAGAATGCCTCAACAGAGCCCTTCTTCAGAGCCATCTGTCTCCAGCCAGGTTGACTGGAACACTGGAACTCCACAATAAATAAATTACCAGGCTGTTTAGCATGAAATTGCTCTTGATATTCATCCGGGCTCCGAATCTCCTGCCTGGGTTATAGAAGGTGGATGATTCTAATGATGCTTCTCTCAAAGCTGCAAGCTGAGGAAGTGGCCAACTCAAAGAGCTCTTACTTGAAGATGATTAGCTATGTGGATTAAACCAAGATATGAGAGGTTGTGGAAGGAGGTGTCTACAGGGACTCTCCAGCCCAAGTCTCATCCTGATAACCATGAAAACCCCTTAATTGTGTGAAGATTTGAACTATGTATAGGATAAAATAAACTCATAATAAAGATTTAAAATAAGTAACTAAACTGATGAGAATTTTTTTCCTTTTGCTTTATCATTTTTTGGAGACTAGACAGTGAAGACACATCCGTTTCATATGTTTGTACCTAAGCTTTAGCTGAATTTTGCAATTAGGCCCTTCAAGGTGTTTACATGTCCTTATTTTTGAAACAACTCCAGTGACAGTAAAACTCAAAGGTTTGAAATTTTTTCCATCATTTTCCATCTGTATTCATTCAGCTATCTATATGCTAATGATCTGATATTTGTATCGTTAATCAAGATTTCCTTGAACATGACTCCCAGTTTGCTACCTCCACTTGGATAAACAATGGATAGCTCCAACCTAACCATGATTGACTCTTAAACAATGCAGGGGCTTATCCACATATAACTTACATTGAGTTAGCTATCCATATCTGAGGTTCCTCCACATCCTTGGATTCAACAGACCGCTGACTGTGAAGTACAGCAGTATTTACTCTTGGAAAATAACCACATGTAAGTGAACCTGTGCAGTTCAAACCCATGTTGTTCAAGGAGCAACTGTAATCCAAATGGAATCCCTGATATTCTCCCTGAATTGGTTTCTACTATTTTTTTTTAATTTGCTCAGGTCAGAACTCTTGGTGTCATCCTTGGCTCTACGATTTTTATGTTAGCCCTAAATCTGGTCTGTTGACTTTCCATTTAAAATAAAGACAGAATTCAACCACCTAAATGCGTAAGTCACCATCATCTTTTGCCTTGATTGTTACAATAGACTGTAAACTGATCTCCCTTCTTTTGCCCTTGACCTTGTCTAGTCTATCCTCAACATTAAAGTAGGATGATGTTGGTAAAACATTAAGTCTGATCATGTCTAACGAGTAGCTTCCCATCTCAGTCACAGAAACATTTAAGACCCACACCATGACCTGCCCAACTCTATAAGAGTGATTCTGCATCACCTTTTTTATTCTCCATTTTGTTCTTTCCACACCAGCCATGCCAACTTTCTGTTCTTCAAACAGGACTAGCATGGTTTAGTCTCAGAACTTTTACATTCTCTTCCCCTCCACTTGGAAAGCTCTCACCTCCCCACACCCCTGGATTTCTGCAGATTCTCTTACACAATTAAAAAAAAAAACCTCAGCCAAAGTTGCAGTTGGGACAGACCAGTAGGGAAAACTCTCATGCCCCTCCACGCATCATAAATTGCTCCAAATAGGAAGAGATACTTGCCTACATCTCCACCTGTAGGTGCCTCTACTTTAGCATCCAGCACAGAGAATAAAGGGCTTCCCAGGTGGCACAGTGGTAAAGAATTCGCATGCCAATGCAAGAGGTGCAAGGGATGCAGGTTTGATCCTTGAGTTGGGAAGATCCCCTGGAGTAGGACATGGCAACCCACTCCATGGACAGAAAATTCCATGAACAGAGGATCCTTGTGGGCTACAGTCCATGGGGTTGCAAAGAGTTAAGACATGACTGAGAGCACACACACACAGAATAAAACTTCCCTCCACCCCCAGTTGCAGCCAGTAAGAGACTGTAGTAGAAGAACCAATAAGTAGCCTCCATAGTTGGGGCCCCCAGCTTCTTCCAGTAAGCTCTTTGATTACTGCAGCCCCTCCCAATTCCTCCCTTTTCTCTATAAAAGTAAGTTCCTTTTCCTCCTTCTCTGGATTTGCTTATGCTCTGAATTGAAATTCCTCTGCTATTCCCTAATAAACACTGTAGCTGGTAAAATAACTGGCTATTCTGTTATTAAAGTGGACACTCTCTTCCTTTACATCTTCATTCAACAGTTGCCTTTGCAATGAGGTCTTTTCAGCCATCCTATCAATACTTTCTATGTGCATGCGTGTGTGCGTGCTCAGTCTCTTCAGTTCAGTTCAGTTCAGTTCAGTCGCTCAGTCGTGTCCGGCTCTTTGCGACCCCATGAATTGCAGCACGCCAGGCCTCCCTGTCCATCACCAACTCCCGGAGTCTACCCAAACCCATGTCCATTGAGTCGGTGATGCCATCCAACCATCTCATCCTCTGTCGTCCCCTTCTCCTCCCGCCCCCCATCCTACCCAGCATTAGGGTCTTTTCCAGTGAGTCAACCCTTTGCATGAGGTGGCCAAAGTATTGGAGTTTCAGCTTCAACATCAGACCTTCCAATGAACACCCAGGATTGATCTCTTTTAGGATGGATTGATTGGATCTCCTGGCAGTCCAAGGGACTCTCAAGAGTCTTCTCCAACACCACAGCTCAAAAGCATCAATTCTGCGGCGCTCAGCTTTCTTCACCGTCCAACTCTCACATCCATACATGACCACTGGAAAAACCATAGCCTTGACTAGACGGACTTTTGTTGGCAAAGTAATGTCTCTGCTTTTAAATATGCCATCTAGGTTGGCCATAACCTTCCTTCCAAGGAGTAAGCGTCTCTTAATTTCATGGCTGCAGTCACCATCAGCAGTGATTCTGGAGCCCAAAAAAATAAAGTCTGACACTGTTTCCACTGTTTCCCCATCTATTTCCCATGGAGTGATGGGACCAGATGCCATGATCTTAGTTTTCTGAATGTTGAGCTTTAAGCCAACTTTTTCACTCTCCTCCTTCACCTTCATCAAGAGGCTCTTTAGTTCTTCTTCACTCTCTGCCATAAGGGTGGTGTCATCCGCATATCTGAGGTTATTGATATTTCTCCCGGCAATCTTGATTCCAGCTTGTGTTTCTTCCAGCCCATTCTCTTCAGTCGTGTCCAACTCTGTGCGACCCTATAGACTATAGCCTGCCAGGCTCTTCTGTCCATGGGATTCTCCAGGCAAGAATACTGGAGTGGATTGATATGCCCTCCTTCAGGAGATCTTCCCAACCCAGGGACTGAACTCATGGTCTCCTGCATCTCCTGCATTGCAGGCGGATTCTTTATTACTGATCCACCAGGGAAGTCCATGCTTCCTATAGATACATCCTATTTATACTGCCACCCACAACATTTCACATTGTCTCCTCTGTGAGTCTCCCTCAAGAGAGTGTGAACTCCAAGAGGGCATGGATTTTGTCTGTTTACTTTGATATTTCCATTGCTTCTTGGCCTTTTGGCTAAGATCAAGTGTACTTTGATATATCCAGCACCTAAAAGAGTGCCCAGTGTGCAAAAAGTGGCTAGTAACTATATGCTGAATAAGTAAATGAATCAAAGTACATAAGGCCTGGCAACTCATAGCAGACATGTGAAAAGGCCAAGCTAGCCAGTTTTGATTGGCACAAGGGTAAGTTTGCAATTCCAGATTGCTGACCCCTTCCTCTAGGCCCAGAATTGGCTACATAATATGAAGGGCCTAGTACAAAAGGAAAATAAGGGCTGCCTTGATCAAAGTTATGTGCTTCAAGATGACAACAGCAGAGCATTAAACCAGTGTGCAACCTTTCCAAATTTGGTCCTGTGTAACTGTACAGGTTGCACTGTCATGAAGTCAGCCCTGCTGTAGCCAGAGCTGCTGCCTACATTGAACATCTATGATGAGGCCTTTTTTTCCTACAGTGAGCATCTATGATGAGGCCTTGTCTTCCCCAGCCATGAGGTCAGACTTCAGGATGGGCAGATTAGTGTATCCAAGGTCACACTACTATTCTTTTAAGGGTGAGAGCTCCCACTGGCCTTCCCCAACACTCACACACATAAATCAGCCCATAGCTGCCACACACAGGACCACATGTGAAAAGCTTGAGGGAAATGCTCAGAACCTTAGAACGCATTGCTGTTGGGGTTTGTCTCACGGGTGTAGATGCCTAGCCCAGGTCTGAGATGGAAGTGTACTCTCCTTAGAAACCAGTACTTAGGGACTTCCCAAGTGGTTAAGACTCCACATTTCCAATGCAGGGGGCACAGGTTCCATTCCTGGCCAAGGAACTAAGATTCCCCATGTTGCACAGTGCAGCTTAAAAAACAAAACAAAACAAAACAAAAATCATTTCTAAGAGGTGGGCAAAACACCTAAGCCATCCCTCTGCTCTGTCCCCTGGATACACCCTTATCCTCTCCTCATATAAGGAACAAGCTCACCACCCCACTCAGGGAGTGAGCAAGCAAGGGATCCTGCTGTTTGTTCTTGCTTCCCCCTGCTGCAGTAGGGGCCCCAATAAAGTCTTTCCTTACAAAAAAAAGATAAATAACTCATGCTTATAATTAATTAGAGTTCTTGGAGCCTCTGGAAAACAATACTTTCACACTGACAATCAGAAAGAATAAACAATAAGTGTAAAAGCAACACATTTAAAGCTTTAAGGTGCTTATAAGTCACCTGGAGATCTTGTTAAATGTCGCTTGTTAAAATGTCTTGATTTTCTAGATTTCCAGCGGGATATGAGATTCCCAACAATTTTCTCCACCATGCCCAAGCTGCTGGCCCAAAGACCACACTCTGAGTAGCCAAATGCTAGACCCGACTCTCTCAGTCTTAGCACTACAGACCTTTCGGGCATTCTTTGTTGTAATGAGCTATCTTATATATTGTAAGATGTTAGTAGCATTCATGGCCTTTACTCAATAGACGTAGAGAAATGCAAATGAAAACTACAATGAGGTATCGCTTCACAGTGGTCAGAATGGACATCATCAAAAAATCTACAAATAATAAATACTGGAGAGGGTGTGGAAAACAGGGAACCCTCCTACACTGTTGGTGGGAATGTAAATTGGTGCAGCCACTATGGAGAACTGTATGAATTTTCCTCAAGAAACTAAAAATAGAGTTACCATATGATCTAGCAATTCCACTCTTAGACATATATCTGGAAAAGATGAAAACTCTAATTTGAAAAGATATATACATCTCAGTGTTCACTCCAGCACTATTTACAATAGCCAAGACATGGAAGCAACCTAAATGTCCATAGACAGAGGAATGGATAAAGAAGATGTGGTACATATATACAATGGAATATTACTAAATCATTAAAAAAGAATGAAATAATGACATTTGCGGCAACATGGATGGATCTAGAAATTATCACACTAAGTGAAGTAAGTCAGATAGAGAAAGACAAATATCATACAGTATCAATTAAATGTGGAATCTAGAAAATGATACAAATGAGCTTATTTACAAAACAGAAATAGACTCACAGACATAGAAAACAAACATGGTTACCAAAAGGGAAAGGTGAGGGGAGGGATAAATTAGGAGCTTGGGATTAACAGATACACACTACTATATATAAAACAGACAAATAACAAGGTCCTACTGTATAGCATAGGGAACTATATTCAATATTGTGTAATAATCTAAAATGAAGAAGATTCAGATATATGTATATATCTGAATCACTTTGCTATGCATCAGAAACTAACACGATTGTAAATCAACTACACTTCAATAAAAAAAAATAGATGTCAGTAGTACACACCCATATACCTTAGTTTAAATATCAAAAATGTTTCCAGATGTCAAACATCTGCTGTACACTGTCAAATGTCCCCTGGGGGAAGGGTGACCCATGGTCCTAGTTTACTTTGGACTGAAAAGTTACCTTGGACACAGGATTTCAGTGCTAAAATCAGGAAATATGTGTGTGTGTGCTCAGTCATGTCCGGTCAGGTCACTTTTTATGACCCCATGGACTGTAGACACCAGGGTCCTCTGTCCATGGAATTTTCCAGGCAAAAATACTGAAAATAATAGCGAATGAAGCAATGGACAAAGAATTAATCTCAAAAATATACAAGCAACTCCCACAGCTGAATTCCAGAAAAATAAATGACCCAATCAAAAAGTGGGCCAAAGAACTAAACAGACATTTCTCCAAAGAAGACATACAGATGGCTAACAAACACATGAAAATATGCTCAACGTCACTCATTATCAGAGAAATGCAAATCAAAACCACAGTGAGGTACCATTTCATGCCAATCAGAATGGCTGCTATCCAAATGTCTACAAGCAATAAATGCTGGAGAGGGTGTGGAGAAAAGGGAACCCTCTTACACTGTTGGTGGGAATGCAAACTAATACAGCCACTATGGAGAACAGTGTGGAGATTCCTCAGAAAACTGGAAACAGAACTTCCATATGACCTAGCAATCCCACTGCTGGGCATACACACCAAGGAAACCAGAATTGAAAGAGACACGTGTACCCTAATGTTCATTGCAGCACTGTTTATAATAGCCAGGACATGGAAGCAACCTAGATGTCCATCAGTAGATGAATGGATAAGGAAGCTATGGTACATATACACAATGGAATATTACTCAGCCATTAAAAAGAATATGTTTGAATCAGTTCTAATGAGGTGGATGAAACTGGAGCCTATTTTACAGAGTGAAGTAAGCCAGAAAGAAAAACACCAATACAGTATACTAACGCATATATATGGAATTTAGAAAGTTGCTAAAGATAACCCTGTATGTGAGACAGCAAAAGAGACACAGATGTATAGAACAGTCTTTTGGACTCTATAGGAGAGGGCGAGGGCGGGATGATATGGGAGAATGGCATTGAAGCATGTAAATTATCATATGTGAAACGAATCACCAGTCCAGGTTCGATGCATGATACAGGGTGCTCAGGGCTGGTGCACCGGGATGACCCAGAGGGATGGGATGGGGAGGGAAGTTGGAGGGGGGTTCTGGAAGGGGAACACATGTACACCCAGGGTGTATTCATGTCAATGTATGGCAAAACCAATACAATATTGTAAAGTAAAAAAAAACCAAAAACAAAAAAGCACTGGAGTAGAGTACCATTCCCTACTCCAGAGGATCTTCCTGACCCAAGGATCAAACCCATGTCTCTTGTATCTCCTGCATTGGTAGGTGGATTCTTTACTATTGTGCCACCTAGGAAGCTCAAAATCAGGAAAGACCTGGACAAATTTGGGCTATTGGTCACCCCACCAGGGAGACAAAATTGCCTCTGTTTGAGAAGCACTATTCTAGATGAAAGTGAAATTTTTCTAGCATAGGTTAAGGTGGCCATTTTCTTTTGTAGAAAGTGGTGGAGTGGAGTTGGGAGAAACAAACCATTTGTGGGTAAAGAAATGTGAAATATTGTGATTTGTATAATCAACTCCTCGTTTACTTCAGGTGGTCCCTGTGGTAAGGCAACTTGTTTTGTTTTCTACCTGAGAAGCAAGAACATTTTATTTAAGAAAAAAATTCTTTAAAAGATTGAACATATTGGTTCCTAGTGAAAAAGTATTAAGTCCTAAGTCAAGGATGGGTTATAGGAATAGATCTCAGTTATGGGTTATAGGAAAAGGGCCTCAGGCATGGATTTAGATCTTCAGGGTGTTGTGGCCACATAGCAAGGAGATATGAAAAGATTTATTACTCACATAATGAAGCTTTCAGTCTTCCCAAGCTGGTTTGAAAATGGCTTAACCCTGGTGGGAATGTGAAGTGGTACAGTTACTCTGGAAAACAGTTTAGTAGTTTCTTATGAAACCAAGCATATAATTAACTGCCATACAACCCAGCACTTGTACTCTTGGGCACATATTCCAGAAAAATTAGCACTTATGTTCACACACAAACCTTATGTGAATGTTTATAAAAGTTTTATTCATAATAGGCAAAAATTGGAAACAACCAAGTTACTTATTCTTCAGTGGGTGAATAAACTGTGGTAGAATGTCATAGAATGTCATAGAATACTATCAGCAATAAAAAGAAATGAACACTTGGATGAATCTAAAGGAAATTAGGCCAAGTGTTTGTACATGCTAAATCAGCCCACTTATATAACATTCTTGAAATGACAAAATTACAGAGACGCAGACTAGATTAGTGATTGCCAAGGCTTAGGTCAGGGGTTAGGAAAAGTGGGAGGTGGATGTGGTTATAAAAGGGCAAGAAGAGGAATTCTTGTGGTGATAGAACTGTTTCATATTTCAGTTGTGGTGGTGGATACACAAAGCCACACATATGAAAGAAATTGCTTAGAATTAAACACACACATGCACCCATACTCATATACAAATAAGCACAAGTAAACTGGAGAAATCTGAACCAGATTGGTAGATTGCACCAATGTCAGTATTATACTGTGTGCATGCCAAGTTGCTTCAGTTGTGTTCAATTCTATGAGACCCTATGGACTGCAGCCCTCCAGGTTCCTTTGTCCATGGGATTCTCCAGACAAGAATACAGGAATGGGTTGCCATGCCCTCCCCCAGGGGATCTTCCCAACCCAGGGATCGAACTTGTGTTCCTTATGTCTCCTATACTAGCAAGTGGGTTCTTTACCACTTGGGAGTGGCAAAGAACCACTTAGCGCCACTTGGGAAGCCCATAGTTTTGCAAAATGTTACCATTTGTACATGGGATCTCTCTATATTATTTCAGAGAACTGCATGTAAATCAATAACTATCTCAAAAATTATTGAAAGTTTTAAAATTTTAAAGTTGAAAAATTCTTACCTTATCTATAGTCCATTTTTAAACCTCCTCAGTGTCCTCATAATATATTTTAACTTTTGTTTATTATTTATTTTAAAAATAAACATGTATTTTTAATTGCAATCAATTTTGCCAAGCTGTCACCTGCAAAGTATACACTAATTTACACTCCTATGTGAAAATGGTAATTTCTTTATACTCTTGCTACACTGAATTATTTTACTTTTATTTTCTTCCAATCATGCATGAAAAATAGTAAAGTTCCTTATGTAGATGTGCACGCTAAGTCGCTTCAGTTGTGTCCAACTGTGTGACCCTACCGACTGTAGTCCACCAGGCTCCTCTGTCCATGGGATTCTCCAGGCAAGAATACTGGAGTGGGTTGCCATACCTTTGCCTAGGGGATCTTCCAGACCCAAGGATCAAACTTGCGTCTCTTACATCTCCTGCACTGACAGGTGTGTTCTTTACCACTAGCGCCACCTAGGAAGCCTCTTTATGTATGGATACTAAACCCTCAGATACATGTTTTGCAAATACATACTATTTTTTCCCCAGTTTAGCAGTGAAGAAACTGAGACACAAGGGCATTAGGTAGCCTGCCTGAGCCCATGGAGCTAGAAGAGGAGAGCCAGTGCTCAAATCCCAATGGGAGGACTTGAACTTACTCACCAGCACTGTCTTCAGAGGAGCAGCCTTGGAAGCATAGGATTAAGGGCACTCAGCTCAGAAGCCCCATCCCTCTCCCAGCTGAGAAGGCTTTATGCTGCAGTCCAGGACAGACCAAGCTATGACTGGTTCCCATATGCACAAGCTTTTCTGCAGCTAGCCTTGGCCAGGGATTGAAGATGGATGGCTAAGTGAAATGTCTTCTCCCACTGAGGGTAGTGCTTGGAAGTCACAGGCAATGCTCATGCTGCCCCTCTTCAGAAGGACACATTCTTTCTGAAGGGAGCTGAATGCCTTCACTCAGGTTATAGTCTTTCTCACCTCTCTAAGATTGTGTGTCTCACCTCTGACCAGGCTTGCTTTGCTCTTACTGTAGAGAGACAGCAACTGTAGAGAGACTCTTATTTTCCTCACCCTTTGGTTCTTGTGGTTGGCAGCTCTCTTCACCTGTCCTGTTTACTGATAAAGGGCTGCTTGTTGGACAAGAGCAGTAAGAGATTCAGCATCAAGTGCTCAGGAGGTGTTCAATGACTACAGAAGGGTCCAGTGAAGGGAGTGATGTCAACATAAACAAAGGCAGGTGAACGACACTATAGAGAGCATTTCAGAGCAAAGGGGCATGTGCAAAGGCACGGAGACAGGAGTAAAAACTCTCTGAAACATAAGCAGAAGTGTGTGAGATGCTGCCAGAGGGGCTCAGGGTGCAGAGGAAGGGCTAGATCTGAGAGGAAGCCGCAGTGAATGGAACAGAGAAATCTAAAATGGCTTCCAACTTTTATTTGTTCATGAGAAATTAAGAGGTTGAGTAAATTCACCCCAAAATATTATGCATACTTTTGAAGGGACTTTAAAATCAGGACCTCTCCCAAAGAGCTAAGATCTAGGATGGAGCATGTGCATGCATGTTAAGTTGTTTCAGTGTGTCCAACTCTTTGCGACCCCATGGACTGTAGCACATCAGGCTTCCCTGTCCATCACCAACTCCTGGAGCTTACTCAAATTCAAAGGGTGTTTGTTCATCAGATTTCTCATACCTTTCCAATGGGAATATGGAAATTCCCACTTCCCACTCAAGTTCATTCTTACACACATGTTTAAAAGGACACAGTTTAAAAGCATGATCATCATTGTCAATAATAATATCTGACTTCTATTTTTGGATGTTGACTATGAGCCAGGCAGATGCTAAGTGCTTAACTGCATTATTTCATTTAATTCTTACAACACTCCATGAGATGGAGATTTGAATAATCACCATATTGTGGATGAGAAAACAACGAAAGTTCAGAAGTTGATGACTGTCCCAAGGTCAGAGGGCCAGGAGGTGGCACTTGAGTCTGTCTGTCAGAAACCCATATGACTGCCAGGCAGTGCTGCCTGATGCTGTCTAATAAAGAAAGTTTGGTTTCCCTCTCCGTGGGTCAGTTCAGTTCAGTCACTTAGTCATGTCTGACTCTTTGTGACCCCATGGTCTGCAGCACTCCAGGCTTCCCTGTCCATCACCAACTCTCGGAGCTTGCTTAAGCTCATGTCCATTGAATTGGTGATGCCATCCAACCATCTCATCCTCTGTCACCCCCTTTTCCTCTCAACTTCAATCTTTCCCAACATTAGGGTCTTTTCCAATGAGTCAGTTCTTCGCATCAGGTGGCCAAAGATTTGGAGCTTTAGCTTCAGCATCAGTCCTTCCAATGAATATTCAGATCTGATTTCCTTTAGGGTGGACTGGTTGGATCTCCTTGCAGTCCAAGGGACTCTCAAGAGTCTTCTCCAACACCACAGTTCAAAACATCAATTCTTTGGTGCTCAGCTTTCTCTACGGTCCAACTCTCACATCCATACATGACTACTGGAAAAACCATAGCCTTGACTAGACGGACCTTTGTTGGCAAAGTAACATATCTGCTTTTTAATATGCCTTCTAGATTTGTCATAGCTTTTCTTCCAAGGAGCAAATATCTTTTAATTTCATGGCTGCAGTCACCATCTGCAGTGATTAAGGAGCCCCCCAAAAATAAAGTCTCTCACTGTTTCCATTGTTTCCCCATCTATTTGCCATGAAGTGATGGGACTGGATACCATGATCTTACTTTTTTGAATGTTGAGTTTTAAACCAACTTTTTCACTCTCCTCTTTCACTTTCATCAAGAGGCTCTTTAGTTCTTCTTCACTTTCTGCCATTAGGATGGTGTCATCTGCATATCTGAGGTTGTCAATATTTCTCCCAGCAATCTTGATTCCAGCTTGCGTTTCATTCAGCCTGAAATTTTGCATGATATACCCTGCATATCTTTCCTTTTCTTCTTTGCTTTTCAGGTATTTTCTTTTCTCAGCTATTTGTAAGGCCTCCTCGGACAACTATTTTGCCTTTTCGCATTTCTTTTTCTTGGGGATGGTCTTCATCACTGCCTCCTGTACAATGTTACAAACCTCTAACCATAGTTCTTCAGGCACTCTGTCTCTCAGATCCAACCCCTTGAATCTATTTGTCACTTCCACTGTACAATTGTAAGGGATTTGATTTAGGTCATACCTGAATGGTCTAGTGGTTTTCCCTACTTTCTTCAACTGAAGTCTGAGTTTGGCAATAAGGAGTTCATGATCTGAGCTACAGTCAGCTCTTGGTCTTGTTTTTGCTAACTATAGAGCTTCTCCATTTTTGGCTGCAAAGAATATAATCAATCTGATTTCTATATTGACCACCTGGTAATGTCCACGTGTAGAGTCTTCTCTTGTGTTATTGGAAGAGGGAGGTTGCTATGACCAGTGCGTTCTCTTGGCAAAACTCTGTTAGCCTTTGACCTGTTTTGTTTTGTACTCCAAGGCCAAATTTGCCATTACTTCAGATATCTCTTGATTTCCTACTTTTGCATTCCAGTCCCCTATAATGAAAAGGACATCTTTTTTGGGTGTTAGTTCTAGAAGGTCTTGTGGGTCTTCATAGAACTGTTCAACTTCAGCTTCTTCAGCATTACTGGTCAGGGCTTAGACTTGAATTACTGTGACATTGAATGGTTTGCCTTAGAAACGAACAGAGATCATTCTGTTGTTTTTGCGATTGCATCCAAGTACTGCATTTCAAGGCTGTATATTGTCACCCTGCTTATTTAACTTATATGCAGAGCACATCATGAGAAAAGCTGGGCTAGATGAAGCAAGAATGGAATCAAGATTGCCAGGAGAAATATCAATAACCTCATATATGCTGATGGGAGAAAGTGAAGAAGAGCTAAAGAGTCTCTTGATGAAAGTGAAAGAAGAGAGTGAAAAAGTTGACATAAAGCTCAACATTCAGAAAACTAAGATCATGGCATCTGGTCCCATCAATTCATAGCAAATAGATGGGGAAACAATGGAAACAGTGAGAGACTATTTTGGGGGGGGGCTCCAAAATCACTGCAGATTTTGACTGCAGCCATGAAATTAAAAGACACTTGCTCCTTGGAAGAAAAGTTATGACCAACCTAGACAGCATATTAAAAAGGAGAGACATTACTTTGCCAACAAAGGTCCATCTAGTCAAAGCTATGGTTTTTCCAGTGGTCATGTATGGATGTGAGAGCTGGACTATAAAGAAGGCTGAGCATCAAAGAATTGATGCTTTTGAACTGTGGTGTTGGAGAAGACTCTTGAGAGTCCCTTAGACTGCCAGGAGATCCTATTGGTCTATCTCAAAGGAAATCAGATCTGAATATTCATTGGAAGGACTGATGCTGAAGCTGAAACTCCAATACTTTGGCCACCTGATGAGAAGATCTGACTCATTGGAAAAGATCTTGATCCTGGGAAAGATTGAAGACAGGAGGAGAAGGGGACAACAGAGGATGAGATGGTTAGATGGCATTACCGACTCAATGGACATGAGTTTGAGTAAACTGCAGGAGTTGGTGATGGACAGGGAGGCCTGGTGTGCTGCAGTCCATGGGGTCGCAAAGAGTCAGACACGACTGAACGAATGAAATGAACTGAACTGAACTGCATTTTGGACTCTGTTGTTGACTATGATGGCTACTCCATTTCTTCTAAGGGATTCTTGCCCACAGTAGTAGATATAATGGTCAGCTGAGTTAAATCACCCATTCCAGTCCATTTCACATGATGTACTCTTCATATAAGTTAAGTAAGCAGGTGATAATGTACCACGTTGTGTACTCCTTTCCTGATTTGGAACCAGTCTGTTGTTCCATGTCCAGTTTTAAGTGTTGCTTCTTGATCTGATTTCTCAGAAGGCAGGTAAGGCAGTCTGGTATTCCCATCTCTGGAAGAATTTTCCATAGTTGTTGTGATCCACACAGTCAAAGGCTTGTGTGTCGTCAATAAACCAGAAGTAAATGTTTTTCTGGAACTCTTGCTTTTTCTATGATTCAACGGATGTTGGCAATTTGATCTCTGGTTCCTCTGCCTTTTCTAAATCCAGCTTGAACATATGGAAGTTCATGGTTCATGTATTGCTGAAGCCTGGCTTGGAGAATTTTGAGCATTACTTAGCTAGTGTGTGAGATAAGTGCAATTGTGCGGTACTTTGAGCATTCTTTGGCATAGCCTTTCTTTAGGATTGGAATGAAAACTGACCTTTTCTAGTCCTGTGGCCATTGCTGAGTTTTCCAAATTTTCTGGCATGTTGAGTGCAGAACTTTCACAGAATCATCTTTTAGGATTTGAAATCGCTCAGCTGGTATTCCATCACCTCCACTAGCTTTGCTCACAGTGATGCTTCCCAGGGCTCACTTGACTTCACACTCCAGGATGTCTGGCTCTAGGTGAGTGATCACACCATCATGGTTATCTGGGTTATTAATAGCTTTTTTGTTTATTTCTTCAGTGCATTCTTGCCACCTCTTCTTAATATCTTTTGCTTCTGTTAGGTCCATACCATTTCTGTCCTTAATTGTGCTTATCTTTGCAAGAAGTATTCCCTTGGTATCTCTAATTTTCTTGAAGAGATCTCTAGTCTTTGGATATTTTGCTCCAAATCAATTGAAGTCTTTTTCTTACTTCTCAGATAGAAAATGAAATCTTCAAAGAGATTTCCAGTGATCATTGTTATCCAGAAGCATTTAAGCTCACTCATGCATATTTTATTGTCTTGACTATCAACCAAAATTAATTGACACTCTAGGCATTTACAATCCAAACAGGATACTTCAAAAATTCATGTTAGATCCTTTAGAGACACTGTTATAAGTGATATAAGTGATAAAGTCCATCACTAAAGCTCTTCCTAGTGACAGTAACATTTTCCAGTGAAAATATTCCTTTGAATAATCAGTACCTAGTAACATCATTGTTATATTTTTATGTAGATTGTAAATATTTTTCAAAAGGTTGAATAGTATCCTGTAGGGTAGAATAGATCCCCCTTTTCTATCTTTGGAAAGACAGCATGAAGAATGACTTTGGGGGAACAAATGCAACAGCTGTGATATCACAACCACATATTTTCAGAATATGAGAATAAAATGGCTTAAATCAACAAATAATGTGGCTATAAGAAGATGCCTGTCAGCAAAGAAAAGCCAGTGAGTGACTTTTCTGGGCAGGATTAAAGTTTATTATTTGTATGAAGAGAGTTCAATGCATGTGCCAACAGTTCCCCAAGGATGACTCGCAGTTGAGCCCTGTTGCATGTCTCATGTTAGCACAGGGGAGGTTCCCTGGTCTTTCTATGTCCATGTTCAAGTTCCATTTGTCAAGAAGAAACTCCTTCTGATAACTTTCAACAACAGGCAAGTCTGGATGTCACAGATGGAAGAAAGTCCTATTAAGTGTTACCAGAAAGTAGACTTTTGGAAGCCATAGTCAGAAGTTATCCTGACACTGGATGGAATTTCTTGGGCCTTTTCTCCTCAAATAAATTATTATAAAAAAATTTTTTTTTTCTGGTTGCCATCGCAAAAAGGATGACCTCCCTGACTAAAATGATAGCATCCAAAGATAATGCATAAAAAATATTACACTTGTAGATAAGTTTAGCCAAAGTGAAATGAAATAATCAAATATTTCATGAGGAAATACAGTTCCCAGATACAAGTTATTGGGGCAAAAATTGCCCCACAAGAGGTACTGTAAAAGAAAAGTCTGCATACATAATGCCAAGAAGGGAGAAGCTGATCAGAAATCATTGCCTCTATGATGAAACATGTCTGTTTTCAGTCAGACTGCAATTATTCCCTACTACCCCAAAAAAGTCACCTCTGGACTTTTCCAAGACCATAATGGGCCAGAATGAATTACCTCCAGGTCATTTATCTGAAAAACGAACTACATGGATGCAACTAACTGAGGAGAGACTTTGCAAGAATTATCACTAGGGGAGATAAATTCTGCAGATGAGCCTGGCTAGGGAAAATGCTCATGAATAATGGCCAACAGAAAGCAATTTCATGAGAAAAGTTACCCAGGGGAAAAAAATTCCTCAATATTCATCACTGTCACAATCAGTGCATAAAACTGGTGCTTATGAGATGTCTCAAAAATCGGTTGCTGACTTGAAAGATTTTATGTATAAAATTAGCCACAAAATAATTAGGCCAAGAGCCCTGAGATCCTTGGATAAGGGTATTTACAAAATAGGTCTTCAAAAAGCAATGCTTAAAATATGTACATATAATATATTTAATTAATTTAATTAATATATATAATTTTATAAAGGAAAATTAAGGCACACTTTTCTCAAGTGATATCAATAGATATTTCATCAACAGACAAATGTAAATGGAGCCCAATTTCCCAGGCAGCTCCTTCAGGGGGATTACCATGCAGAAAAAAGGTCATTCCTTAAGTCTATTAAGGAGCATCAGAGTCAAATTGACAGAAATCAAGAGGGAAATTCCCCAATAGTTTTGGTCTAAAAGAAGTACTTCCAGTGATACATTTAGAATATACTAATAGTTACCAAGAGAAGGCCTTAGAAAGAGAAGCTTCCATCAATAAGACCTGCCAGAGAAGAAATGTTCAGAGAGTTCATTTAGAAAAATAATGCCCAAAGGTCAAAATGTTTAGAGTAAAACTCCCCAAAGAGGCAGGATCCAAAGAGTATTTTGTTGATTCAATGAGAAATTATAAAACTAAGAAAATCTTGAAATCTGGAAAATATAACCATTGCATAAGGGCAAGCTCTAGGGCAGAGGTTGTTAGGCGTACTTCTCATGAGTAGTCAGGTTTACTGAAGAGGTTCTCCAGGGTAGTATTCCTGAGAAGATGCCTTGGGGCACATTAGCATTTGTCACTAGATCCCTTCAAAATACAAAAAGCAACTGTCATTGTCATGGCTAAAGCTCCCAAACTGAATAAGGAACTTTAAACAAAGAACAAATTTCTCAGCAAATGTCATCGCAAATAATAGTAGGTAAGTCTAGTTGAATAATGCCATCTGGAGATACAAAGTTTCAAGCATTCGATTAGTCAGGATAAAAGTCTTGCAAACAATTCTCTAGGAGAGGAACAAGTAATGCATACTCAGAGCCAGGAAATTCTACCCAGCAACTGCTGTAAGGAAATCTATGGAGAGGATCCAGCTCGGTGTGGCTCCGTGGCAAACACTATTCAAAGAAGAACATCTTTAGAAAAAGTTAGCCAAGACAAAAGGTCTTAGGAATCGTGAGCCATTTGGAGCAAACCTGACCTGACACTAGCTCGTGATGTCGTATATCTGTAGCTCATCAGAAAGACATGCTCTGCACATTCTCTGCTGCAGAAGTGACCTCTTCTGAGGTAAACTCCATTATCTCAATTCACTTCTTTTCAGGAAAAACAGATAGCCACCGTAAACTAAATCCAAGCCAAGTAGTCCCACAGATGTCATCTTGTGGCACAAGCCCTGTAGTCAGTGTCACCCAAACTAAACTTTAGGTCTTCTTTCTGTATTCTATGACCCACATTTAGTTAGCCACGAAAGCATGAAGATTTTCTCCACTTCAAGTTTAATTTACTTGCCTTCAGTGATTCAAAAAAAATCTTTTCACGGGCTTCCCTGGTAGTCCAGTGGTTGAGACTTTGCACTTTCAATACAGGGGAAATGGGTTCAATCCCTGCTCGAGGAACTAGGATCCCGCATGCTACTCAGCTAAAAAAATAAAAGAATCATTTCAGAAGTTTTCATGAGCGATAACTCCACACTAAAGTTAACAAAGATGTTAGATCTCAGCAAACAGAATTGAAAGTCACAGCATCAGAGAATGAGTTCAGTTAGGATGAAGTTACCCAAGGGATAATTCCCGAAGACTTTCCTTGAAAAACTGGTCAAGTTCCCCAGTGTTTCTTCCTTCAGAGACAAGACAGCAGCTGAGAGGAGGTGTTTACCAAATTGTCACTAGGGAGAGGTAGATATTGGAGGTAACACTGGTGAACAGACACTATGGAGAAGAGATAAAAGAATCCAGCTATATTTCACGAGGAAGTTTCATCACAAGAGACAAGTACCCTGGAGGCTGTTCATCAGAACTGAATTGCTCCTGATAGCCACCAATCTGAGTCAAATTTCTTCCTGAAAGTGGTTATTTTATGGGTAACTGTAACTTTCCCACTATGGTTCAGTGTTATTCCTTAGAGAAGAAAGATGATGGTGAAATTATCTAAGAAGCTATTTCTTAAGAGATTATTAACTAAAAATATAACAAAATATCAGGTCTAAAGATGCATCAAATACTTCAGAAACTCCAGAAGAAAAAGCAAATGACTATATGGGTACCTAATGTATAAATGAGAAGAGAATAGCCCCTTCACTCAATGAAAAATAGAGATAAAACAAACCAAAACAAAAGAGAACTGATGATAAAATTGATCAATTTCTACTTGATTTTCACCTCAAGTGAATTGTTATTTAACAGGATAGGCAAGCAATATAACCTAAAGATAAGAGCAAGAATTTTGACCTCAACAAGACTGGCTGCAAATCCACACCCTGGCACTTATTAGTTGTTTGGCTATGAACAGGTTACTTAACTGCTCCATGCCCCACATGCCTGCCCTCCCTAAGATTAGAATACTAAGATGCTTCACTACGTAAAATTGTTTTGGGCTTTCCATGAGGCAGTATCTACAATAAACAACAGCTATGGGCAATGTTTCTGCAGCTAAACACTGGCTTCTGAAAACCATTACATTGAAAGTGATTATGTATATTTTATTTCAGTGGTAGACAGTAAGGA
Source organism: Giraffa tippelskirchi (assembly GCF_054371585.1). Classification (NCBI taxonomy): domain Eukaryota; kingdom Metazoa; phylum Chordata; class Mammalia; order Artiodactyla; family Giraffidae; genus Giraffa; species Giraffa tippelskirchi. Next base: position 57,207,623 of record NC_137276.1, on the reverse strand, counting down.
GATCAAACAAGTCAATTCCAAAGGAAACCTACCCTGAATATTCATTGGAAGGACTGATGCTGAAGCAGAAGCTCCAGTACTTTGAGCACCTGATGCAAAGAGCCAACTCATTGAAAAAGACCCTGATGCTGGGAAAGACTGAGGACAAGAGGAGAAGGGGGCAGCAGAGGATGAGATGGTTGGATAGTATGATTGATTCAACGGACATGAGTTTGAGCAAACTCCAGGAAATAGTGAAGGACAGGGAAGCCTGGCATGCTGCGATCCATGGGGTTGCAAAGAGTTAGACATGACTTAGCGACTGAACAACAATTCCACCTATTTAGATTCTTCGCTAGATTACTTTTGTCATCCCTAGTGGATCCACCATGAGAGCTCTCACGCAGTACCATATAATGTGTCTCCCACTCAGTGAGTTTGCTCCCCAGGCCTCTGCTCTCTGAGGAGTGTTTTGAAGGTTTCGGCCGCCAAGCAGGTGCTGCTGTCTCCCAATGCCATGACCACTGCTGCGTCACTGCTCACCCTCAAGGGGCTAAATGGGCACCGTGTCCCCAGAGGCAGAGCCCTGGGCTGTGGGCATCTTGCCAGAAGTGAACCTTTTGCCACTTTGTGTGACCTTATTTTCACCTAGTCATGAAAGCAGGTTATTGTTGCCCTCAGTCTGGAAGAAGTCTCTTTGAGAATAGCTCTTCCAGCTTCTAATAGCAGCCTCTCTGCTCTCAACAAAGTAAAAAAGAGCTTTTTAATTTATCAAACTATATGAAGATATACATACAGAGTTGTTCATCAAAATAAGTTTGTAAAAATGAAAAACTCGGAGCAATCAGAATGTCACCCAGAAGGAGAATGTGCTACAGCTAATGATATGATTTCGGTATGTATGTGTGAATGTGTGTTTGTGTGGAGGAGGAGCGGGGGTGGGGAGAGAGAGAGAGACGTGGGAAAAAGAAGAGGGGTTTGAAAGGATGCTGTAAAAAAGGGGTGGATTTCTTCTCCTTATTAAAAACTATTTTATTAGACTCAGAATCTACATGAATAAAAAGAATGCTTCTCTCCCTTTTAATATTTCTTCCTCTTGTTTAAGTAGTGTCCTTCAAGAACCCCAGGGAAAGGGGAAAAGGAAGAAAAGATAGATAAGACTACAGGTTGCAGGGTGCAGCCTTGACAGCTTACCACCACCAGAGGGCAGCATCAGAGAGACAAGCGCAGGTGGGCAGAGGAGCAGCTCCAGGTTTCTGAACTTGATTTCAAGTGCTGTATGCCTACCTTTCCATTTATCTACTTAAGTGGCCAAATGAATTCCAAAATCTTGTCTTATTCTATCCCACGTTCCAATCTGCTTAGCACCTAACCTTTCCTTAAAACAAAGTTGAACATTTCTCAAAGAACTTCACAGTACAAAAGCAATAACACACAAGCATAGGCTGACAACAATTTTAAGAGCTGATTACAAAAAGGGTACTTTGATCTAGTATTTAATTTCTCAAATAATGCAGAGATAGACAGACAGGACAAAAGACATTTCTGGGATTCATGGTGAAAACATCCCCCGATGACTACTGCTGCAGTTGTGTGTGCTCAGTCAGTTTAGTCATGTCTCTTTGCAGTCCTATGGATGTAGCTTTCCAGCTCCAGGCAAGAATACTGGAATGGTCTGCCATGCTTTCCTTCAGGGAAACTTCCTGACCCAGGGACTGAATCTGTGTCTCCTGTGGCTCCTGAATTTCAGGTGGATTCTTTACTGATGATGCACTGGGGAAATTCCCTATGACTATTCAGTTCAGTTCAGTTCAGTCGCTCAGTCGTGTCCGACTCTTTGCGACCCCATGGACTGCAGCACACCAGGCCTCCCTGTCCATCACCAACTCCCACAGTTTACTCAAACTCATGTCCATCGAGTCGGGGATGTCATCCAACCATCTCATCCTCTGTCGTCCCCTTCTCCTCCTGCCCACAATCTTTCCCAGCATCAGGGTCTTTTCAAATGAGTCAGTTCTTCGCATCAGGTGGCCAAAGTATTGGAGTTTCAGCTTCAGCATCAGTCCTTCCAATGAATATTCAGGACTGATTTCCTTTAGGATGGACTGGTTGGATCTCCTTGCAGTCCAAGGGACTCTCAAGAGTCTTCTCCAAAGACCACAGTTCAAATGCATCAATTCTTTGATGCTCAGCCTTCTTTATAATTCAACTCGCACATCCATACATGACTACTGGAAAAACCATAGCCTTGACTAGACGGACCTTGGTTGGTAAAGTAATGTTTTTGCTTTTTAATATGCTGTCTAGATTGGTCATAGCTTTTCTTCCAAGAAGCAAGTGTCTTTTAATTTCATGGCTGCAGTCACCATTTGCAGTGATTTTGGAGCCCCCCCAAAAGTCTGTCACTGTTTCCACTGTTTTCCCATCTATTTGCCATGAAGTGATGGGACCAGATGCAATGATCTTAGTTTTCTGAATGTTGAGTTTTAAGCCAACTTTTTCACTCTCCTCTTTCACTTTCATCAAGAGGCTCTTTAGTTCTTCTTTGCTTTCTGCCATAAGGGTGGTGTCATTTGCATATCTGAAGTTATTGATATTTCTCCCAGCAATCTTGATTCCAGCTTATGACTATGACTATTAGACAGCCACTAAAAGCAATAATGGAGAAAGATGTGTTAGCACAATAAATGTATTTTCTTAGACTATGAGTGTATGTCTCTGCATAGAGAAATACATAGAATGATGGTCGAGTGACAGGAATACTGCTCAATTTATATTTTGTATTACTTTTCTGCACTCAAACTTCTTTATAATGATCATAAATCTTTTATAAAATTAAAATGAAATAAAGCTATTCTCTCCATTGGAGAAACAAATGTTATTTTTTTAAAGTAAAATTTATCAATATGAACCCGAGAAGCTCAGCTTTTATAAGTATGAACTGCACACTTAAACATGACTTTTCTCTGTGAGATGGGATGCTTACTTCCCAGTCTTTGTGTTGCCACAGAATTCTTCTAGATCAGCCTCCAGATGGGCCAGTAATGGAGTGAGTTCTGGTTACTTGCTCCACCAGTCCTTTCTCTAGTGGAAAACTGACCTCTCTGTTTGTTGAGGTTGTTAGGGTCTGCTAGTCATGGTTTTGCATTTCTCTGCTAGGCTGAGGCAATGTGTTAAATGTCACACTACTTGGGATTTTTCTTTCTCCCTGGTGTCTTGAACCTGTTTGGTATTTATCAGGGGCTCAGCACATCTTCACACTCTTGATTTCAGCTTCTCTACCTACAATTTGGTGGGAAAGTTAGGCTTGCAGAGGGAGATGTGAGACACTGCCACAGCTTCACGTAGCTACTCACCTGTCTCTCTGAACACAATCTTAAGGAGTCTATTGTCTACTGAAATGCAAGGAGAACCCACTGAAATTGTTCTTTTGTCATAATGCTGCCCTTCATATTATCATTATTATCATGACCTTTGCAGTTGCTATTCTTCATTGCTCATGGCTAGTATAAAGATCACTAATAGAACCATCATTAACTAAATGCTTCTAACTCTTTCCTACCAGGCATAGTCCTTCAGGGGTCTCATGTTCAAGAACTCAGTCTCTGCGAAATCGACATTTCTCCAAAGAAGATATGAAGATGGCCACTAGGCACATGAGAAATGCTCAACATTGCTAATTATTAGAGAAATGCAAATCAAAATGACAATGAGATATCACCTCATGTTGGTCAAAATGGCCTTCATTAGAAGGTCTACAGATAACAAATGCTGGAGAGGGTATGGAGAAAAGGGAACCCTTCTACACAGTTGGTGGGAGAGTAAATTGGTGCATCCACTGTGGAAAACAGTATGGAGGTTCCTTAAGAAAAACTGAAAATAGAGTTGCCATATGATCCAGAAATCCCATTTCTGGGCATATATACAGAGAAAACTCTAATTTGAAAAGATACAGACACCCCAATGTTCATAGCAGCACTATTTACAATAATCAAGACACGGAAGCACCCTAACTGTCCATCCACAGATGAATAGATAAAGCCAATGTGGTATATATATCAATATATATCCATAGATAATGGAATACTACTCGGTCATAAGAAAGAATAAAACAATGCCATTTGCCAGCAACATGGATGGAACTAGAGAAGATTATAATACTAAGTGAAGTAAGTCAGACAAAGACAAATATTATAAGATATCACTTATATGTGGAATCTAAAATACGACACAAATAAACATATCTATGAAGCAGAAACAGACTCACAGACATAGAGAACAGACTTGTGGTTGCAAGAGAGAGAAGCAGTGGGGGAGGGATGGCTTGGGATTTGGGCATTAGCAAACACAAACCAATACATATAGGATGGGTAAACAACAAAGTCCTACTGCATAACAGGCAACTATATCCAATAGCCTGTAATAAACCATAATGGAAAAGAATATGAAAAAGGACAAATATATGTATATACATATATATATATATATATAACCGAATCACTTTGCTGTACACCAGAAACTAACACAACATTGTAAATCAACTACAATTCAATGAAATGCATTTTTTAAGAAAAAGTCAGCCTCTGATTATTCCACCCGTGAACGTCCACTTGTGATTCTGTATCCCCTGTGACTCTTAAATGAGTTCCTAGAGTAGTTTGCCTGGAACACAGGAAATCCTCAATAACATCAGCTGGTGATGTTGTCATCACTATGGTTGTGGTTGTGCTAGAACCACGTAATTCTAAACCTGCAGTTGTGTTACTGTTGATGGTTTCCCCCACCTCTCCACCACCTCCACAATTTCTTTTCTACCTTGACAAAAGCCCAGACTGTGTTTCATCTCACAGCCACATGATGTCACCAGCACTTGACAAACGTTCATCTGAAGTGGCTGGTTGTTAATTTCAGAAGAATTAGGATCATATATCTGCTGATAATTAGTTGTTGCTCAGTAGCTCAGTCAGGTCCGACTCTGCAACTCCATGGATTGCAGCATGCCAGGCTTCCCTGTCCTTCACCTTCTCCCAGAGCTTGCTCAAACACATGTCCATTGAGTCAGCGATGCCATCCAACCATCTCATCCTCTGCCAACCCCTTCTCCTGCCTTCAGTCTTTCCCAGCATCAGGGTCTTTCCTAATGAGTCAGATCTTCACATCAGGTGACCAAAGTATTGGAGCTTCAGCTTCATCATCAGTCCCTCCAATGAATATTCAGGATTGATTTCCTTTAGGATTGACTGGTTTGAGCTCCTTGCCATCTAAGGGACTCTAAAGAGTCTACTCCAACACTACAGTTCAAAAGCATCAATTCTTAGACGCTCAGCTTTCTTTATGGTCCAACTCTCACATCCATACATGACTACTGTAAAAGCCATAACTTTGACTATATGGACCTTTGTTGGCAAAGTGATGTCTCTGCTTTTTAATATGCTGTTTAGGTTTATCATAGCTTTTCTTCCAAGGAGCAAGTGTCTTTTAATTTCATGGCTGCAGTCACCATCTGCCATGATTTTGAAGCCCAAGAAAATTAAGTCTGTCACTGTTTCCATTGTTTCCCCATCTATTTGCCATGAAGTGTTGGGACTGGATGCCATGGTCTTAGTTTTCTGAATGTTTAGCTTTAAGCCAACTTTTTCACTCTCCTCTTTCACTTTCATCAAGAGGCTCTTTAGTTCTTCTTCACTTTCTGCCATAAGGGTGATGTCATCTACATATCTGAGATTATTGGTGTTTCTCCCGGCAGTCTTGATTCCAGCTTGTGCTTCATCCAGCCCAGGATTTCACGTGATGTACTCTGCCTATATGCTTATACATGGAGCCAAGCGTAATCAGATGGATCTTTCTATGCACTGCAGAAATATTTCCTTTATGTGTTTGTTTCTGTGGAGATTTATTAAGCCCTGAATTTTGTGCAGAGCCTCCTTATTTCTTGTTAATTATGCTAGGAAGATATAAGCACACCAAAGAGCAGATTGAACATAATAATGGTCATTTATTGAGTGCCTGTCAGGTTCAAGCATGGCTCTGGGAGAGACAAAGTCCCTGCCCTCCTGGAGCTTACAGAGCAAGCTGAGCCAATGATGAAGATGAAGCTAGAGCAAGGACAGAAGCCATGATTCAGATTACTTTGTATAGTTCAGGATCTTATAAATGTGGCCAACTCCAATCTGGGTCTGAACCAGTGGAGCTTCCAAACAAGCAGTCCACATCATGACACTGGGTCAAGTTGTCTAGGAGGAGTCAAGTGTTCTAAAGTTTGTGTGATTGGTTTCAGGTGTGAAGTGAAATTTTTGCAAAGGAGATAATGTGCTTGTATGTGTGTTTTGCTTGGCCATCCATGCATCTATCCAGTCAAGTAGAGATGAATTAAAACCCCAGCTCTACCTTTTCTTTGCTCTATGACCTTGGCCAAGTCACTTATCCTCTCTAAGCCTCCAGTGCTCATCTTTAAGTGGAGGAGAGCAAAGTTTTCTTTACGGAACAGACAAGAGAATTACCTGAGATAATGTATGCAAAGCACTTAGGACTTGGCCAGACAGATCATGTAACATGGTAATCGGTAGTTGTTAGTTTCACTATTATAACAATTAAGTTAACACAAACTACTAGGTGCCAAGCACAGCTAGGTACCATGCTTGGTTCTGCACAGAATAGAGAAATCAATCTAGTATAATCCTTGCACTGAACGAGTTTCTAATCCAGTGGAGGAGCAAATTATAGACCAAACAATAATCACACAAGACTGACTGGAATCGTGTCCCAAGAGAGGAACCACAAGGCATAAGAGAATCCAAGGCAGAAGTTGCTACGAGTGTAGGAAAGGAGAATTAGCCTAGACCTTTGGATCTGAACACAAGTAGGGGATGGAAGGGCAAAGATCAGGCCTATGGACCCAAGATGATGCAAAGGGAGCCAATCCCACCACCCAGGGTTGCTTTTACTAGGAAAAACAGAACACAGCTGGCAGCCTAGTAGGAGCACCCAGGCAATATCCTTGAGAAAGCTTCCTTCTTCTCCAAGGCTTGCAGTAGCTGACAAACTAGGTCTTATAGGTGTCCCCCTTGAGGTCTCATGGATTCCTCAAGAATTCCTCATGAAGAGAGGAAACATGGATCTGCTCAGAGACGTTTCCAAAGTGCCATAGAAAGACTAAGCCCCTCTCTCAAGTCCTAGAGCCTCCTGCGTTCCATGATCACCTGAGGACACATTCAGCCACCCCATCTGTAACACTGTCTTTACAGCTAGCCCAGGCCTCATAAATCAGCCTCTAGCAAAGATACATTCCTGCTGGGAGCATGGATGAAATTTTCAAGAAGGAGATGGCTTTGATCTGGGCCTCGGTGAGATTTGCCAAAGAGGCTCTAGAAAGGGAGAAGAGAGAAGTAAGACAGAGGCAGAGGCTGGAATGCACAGACTATGTGCACAGTGTACATCTAGTAAATGATCAAACTCTGCTGGAGCAGATGACACCAGTACTATTGACAAAAAGCCCAAAGTACTTCAAAGACTGCTTACACTGTACTGGGTTTTAGGCTAAGATCTGTCATGCTTTGTCTCATCACATTTTCAACACTAGATTCTGTTATCTTTGTTTTTCTTTAAGCAAGGCTTAGTGAGATAAATGACTAAGACTACAGTTGTTGCTCTGTTGCTAAGTCCTATCTGATTCTTTTGTGACTCCATGGACTGTATCGCACCAGGTTCCTCTACCCATGGGATTTTTCAGACAAAAATAGTGCAGTGGGTTGCCATTTCCTTCTCCAGGGGAGCTTCTTGATCCAGGGATTGAACCAGCATCTTCTGCATTGGCAGGTGGATTCTTTACTACTGAGCCACCTGGGAAGCAAAGCTACAGAGATAAAGCCTGTTAAACCAGAATTTAATCCTGACCCTAAGTTTAAGCTTAAGTCACTATGCAATGTTAGCTTCCAATGATGTTGTTGTTCAGTCACTAGGTCGTATCTGACTTTGCGACCCCATGGACTGCAGAACACAAGGCTTCCCTGCCCTTCACTATCTCCCAGAGCTTGCTCAAACTCATGTCCATTGAGATGGTGATGCTATCTAACCATCTTATCCTCTATCCCCCTTCTCCTCCAGCCTTCAATCTTTCCCAGCATCAGGGTCTTTTCTAATGAGTTGGCTCTTCACATCAGGTGGCCAAAGTATTGAAGCTTCAGTTTCAGCATCAGTCTTTCCAATGAATATTCAGGGTTGATTTCCTTTAGGATTGACTGTTTTGATCTCCTTGCTGTCCAAGGGACTCTCAAAAGTCTTCTCCAGCACCACAATTCAAAAGCATCAATTCTTTAGTGCTTAGCCTCCTGTTTGATCCAACGCTCACGTCCATACATGACTACTGGAAAAATCATAGCTTCGACTATATGGACCTTTGTTGGCAAAATGATGTCTTGGCTTTTTAATATGCTGTCTATGTTGGTCATAGCTTTCCTTCCAAGGAGCAAGTGTCTTTTAATTTCATGACTGCACTCACCATCCACAGTGATTCTGGAACCCAAGGAAATAAAATCTGTCACTGCTTCCACTTTTTTCCCTTCTATTTGCTATGAAGTGATGGGACCAGATACCATGATCTTCGTTTTGGGGATGTTAAGTTTTAAGCCAACTTTTTCACTCTCCTCTTTCACCCTTATCAAGAGGCTCTTTAGCTCCTTTTCACTTTCTGCCCATAGAGTGGTATGACCTGCATGTGTGAGGCTATTGATATTTCTCCTGGCAATCTTGATTCCTGATTATGATTTATCAAGCCCAGCATTTTGCATGATGTGCCCTGCATAGAAGTTAAATAAACACAGCGACAATACAACTTTGTCATACTCCTCTCCCAATTTTGAACCAGTAAGTTTTTCCATGTGAGGTTCTAACTATTGCTACCTGACCCACATACAGGTTTCTCAGGAGACAGGTAAGGTGGTCTGGTATTCCCATCTCTTTAGGAATTTTCCAAAGTGTTGTGATCCACACAGTCAAAGATTTTCATGTAGTCAATGAAGTAGAAGTAGATGTTTTTCTGGAATTCCCTTGCTTTCTCTATGATCCAGCAGATGTTGGCAATTTGATCTCTGATTCCTCTGCCTTTTCTAAACCCAGCTTATACATCTGGGAGTTCTCAGTTTACTTACTGCTAAAGTCTAGCGTGAAGGATTTTGAGCATAACCTTACTAGCATGTGAAATGAGTGCAATTGTCCAGTAGTTTGAACATTCTTTGGCACTCCTCTTCTTTGGAATTGGAATGAAAACTGATCTCTTCCAGTCCTCTGGCCACTGCTGAGCTTTCCAAATTTGCTGACACATTGAGAGCTCCACTTTAACAGCATCATCTTTTAGGATTTTAAATAGTTTAGCTGGAATTCCATTATATACACTAGTTTTGTTTGTAGTAATGCTTCCTAAGGCCCACTTGACTTCACACTCCAGGATGTCTGGCTCTAAGTGAGTGACCACACCACCGTGGTTACCCTGGTCATTAAGACCACTTTTGTATAGTTCTGTGTATTCTTCTCACTTCTTCTTCTTGCTTCTGAATACCAGACCACCTTACCTGCCTCCTGAGAAACCGATATGCAGGTCAAGAAGCAACAGTTAGAACTGAACATGGAACAACAGACTGGTTCAAAATTGGGAAAGGAGTGCATCAAGGCTGAATATTGTCACCCTGTTTATTTAACTTATATGCAGAGTACATTATGCAAAATGCCAGGCTGGATGTATCACAAGCTTGAATCAAGATTGCTGGGAGAAATATCAATAACCTCAGATATGCAGAGGACACCACCTTTATGGCAGAAAGTGAAGAGGAACTAAGAGGCCTCTTGATGAAGGTGAAAGAGAAGAGTGAAAAAGCTGGCTTAAAACTCAACATTCAAAAACGAAGATCGTGGCATCCGGTCCCATCACTTCTTGGCAAATAGATGGGGAAACAATGGAAACAGTGACAGACTTTATGCTTTTTGGCTCCAAAATCACTGCAGATGGTGACTGCAGCCATGAAATTAAAAGACGCTTACTCCTTGGAAGAAAAGCTATGACAAATCTAGACAGAGTATTAAAAAGCAGAGACATTATTTTGCCGACAAAGGTTTGTCTAGTCAAAGCTATGGTTTTTCCAGTAGTCATGTACAGATGTGAGAGATGGACCATAAAAAAGGCTGAGTGCCAAAGAATTGATGCTTTTGAACTGTGGTGTTGGAGAAAACTTTTGAGAGTCCCTTGGACACCATGGAGATCAAACCAGTCAATCTTAAAGGAAATCAACCCTGAATATTCATTGGAAGGACTGATGCTGAAGCTGAATCTCTAGTACTTTGGCCACCTGATGCAAAGAGCCGACTCATTAGAAAAGACCCTGATGCTGAGAAAGACAGAAGGCAGGAGAAGGGGATGACAGAGGATAAGATGGTTGGATGGCATCACCGACTCAATTGGACATGAGTTTGAGCAAGCTCCAGGAGATAGTGAAGGACATGGGAGCCTGGCGTGCTGCAGTCCATCGGGTTGCAAAGAGTCAGACATGACTGAGCGATTGAACAACAACAACTAGAAGATAGGGCCTTGAATACTTAACAAAGAATATTGCATTTAGGGAAGCTCGGGTTCTGGAGTGAGAACACTTTGGAAATATCCAAGGTTGTAGTGGAATCTCCTTAAGCCTGAGCAGAGAGGTATATGTAGACCCAAGCCAACACTCAACCCAACCTGGGGAGCAGAAGAACTCTGATTTGAGATAAGGTAGTGTCTACTGGGAGTGTGACTCCAGATCCAGGGCACAGGGAACATCTTCCAGGTATAGTGCCACTCCTTAGCAACAGTCTGGGCTTCTGTTATCTTTAGAAGCCAAAGACCACTCGACTTGTTTCTATGGGTATACATATTGGTGCCCAGTAAAAATGAGCTACCCAGGAGGCTGATGAAGAGAAGAGAGTGGAACCGATGAGAATTTAGTGCGTTGAAGGGCCTCTCCCCCGGCCCTGACTCTGCTTGGGACCACCACTGACGTGGGCTCCTCCTTTCCCCAATGAAGGAGGAGGGGAAACTCGCCAGAGCTGATGGAGAGGCAGGCTGCTCAAATAAGAAAAGCATCCAGCCATGAGTCAGGTCACCCTGAATGTGGATGATGACCTCAGGCAAATCTTTGGGCCATTTGTAAAATAGAAGGACAAACCCAGTGATCCTGAAGAACCTTTGCTTTGTTTTATTGTTATTGTTGCTCTGTGGTTTTAAAAAAATGGGCAACATAAAGGTTACTGCCTTCATCATTTTCAAGTACACGGTCCAGTAATATAAAGTATATTTACAGTGTGGTGCAACAGATCTCCAGAACTTTTTCCTTTTGGGAAAAAGTTCTTGTTTAACTCCATTAAACCACCAAGCCACTTTGTCTTTCTGTGAATTAGACAACTCTAGATACATCATATGGAGACGGCAATGGCACCCCACTCCGGTACTCTTGCCTGGAAAATCCCACGGACGGAGGAGCCTGGTAGGCTGCAGTCCATGGGGTCGCTAAGCGTCGGACACGACTGAGCGACTTCACTTTCACTTTTCACTTTCATGCACTGGAGAAGGAAATGGCAACCCACTCCAGTGTTCTTGCCTTGAGAATCCCAGGGACGGCAGAGCCTGGTGGGCTGCCGTCTATGGGGTCGCACAGAGTCAGACACGACTGAAGCGACTTAGCAGCAGCAAATACATCACATAAGTGGAATCATACAACGTTTGTCTTTTGCGGCTGACTTACTTCATTTAGTATGATGTCCTCAGGGTTCATCCATGTTGTAGCATGTGACAAGATTTCCTGCCTTTTAAGGCTGAAGAATATTCCATTGCATATATATGCCACATTTTGTTTATCCAGTCACCAGCTGATAGACATTTGGTTGCATCCACCTCTTGGCTATTGTGAATAATGTTGTTATGAACATAGGTATGCAAATATCTTTTCAAGATGATGCTGAAAGTTCTTGTTCTCTGTATACTGGTGCTGACTCAAACCTTGGAGACTGTTTTGAGTGAAGTAGAAAAGGATAGCTTTATTACTTTGCCAGACAAACGGGGACACAGTGGGATCCTGTCTGAAAAAATTATGTGTCCCAACTTGGAGAGGATAGTAAGAAGTTTTATGATTCAAAGAGGGTGTGATCAATTTGTGGACATTCTTCTGATGGGTTGGTGGTGAGGTATGTAGGAGTCAGCATCATCAACCTTCAGGTTCCAACTGGTCTGGAGTTAGGGTTAGGGTTAAAGTATGCTTGTGGGGCAGCATGCCATCATTGATCTTAACTTCTCCCACCTGGAGGGGGACTCAGTATTTACAAAATAGTTCAAAGATATTATCGAGGGTATCCCTTTATGGGCTTCCCTGATGGCTCAGACAGTAAAGAATCCTCCTGCAATGCAGAAGACCTGGGTTTCATCCCTGGGTTAGGAAGAGCCCCTGGAGGAGGGCATGGCAACTCACTCCCGTATTCTTACCTGGAGAATCCCCATGGACAGAGGAGCCTGGTGGACTACAGTCCATGGGGTCACAAAGAGTCGGACACCACTGAGTGACTAAGCAAGCACATCCCTTGATGTAGAACCAGGACCTTGCCCCAAGACTGCACTATTGTTTCTCTTGCTTGAATCTGCCCGTTGGACCTCGGGGAAGGTCATGGAGGCTGAATGAAGGCTATTTCTTGTAATCAAAGAAATGGGGAACATAGAAAGTCTTTGTGCCCAGGGGCCACACAGGATCCTGCTTAGTATCAAAGATACAGCTTGACTTTTGGGTTTAACATACAATCAATTTGGTTGCATGTTTTATTAGCACTTTCTTTAAATGAACAAATAAACAAACATGGAGCCTTTTGAGGAGTGAACTAATTGAAATTAACATTTCAGAGACTGTTGGGTGACATTAATTTGGAAAGTTTGGACACTCAAAGCTAAGATTTTGGTATTCAATAGAGTCCCAAAACTGCACTCCAAGAAGGTACAGAACAGCCTTAAATTGCACTGAATAGCCTTAAATTGTACCCCAAGAACAGTTCTAAATTGGGGCCTTGCAGAGAAAGTCCTGGAACCATTATGAACTTTAGTCACAATATTATCTAGGAAACCCTTTCAGCAAAGATGAGTATCTATTAATATAAATCATTTGCTAGATGAAGCTATGCATTTACTTGTTGGAAAATATGGGAGACTACATTCCAGGTGTTCAGAAAAAACATTCTTCAAATTCAGTCATGTATACTATACCCCCAGGGAAAAACATTTAGGAGCCGTACAGCATCGTTTGGAAGAAAGGTTTCTTTTTCTCTCTTGAGTAGCATGGTTGAAAGGTCTGGCCAATGATCAAGCTGGCAGGCATGTTACTAAATATTGGAACTTTTGACTTCAGCACAATGACTCAGTGGGGTGGTGGGTGTTTGTTAGATGATTAACATTTCAGTATAGGTGTGCCTGTTGGTTGGGGTGCAGAAGCAACTTAAATCACTAATCACAGAATCCTCTTTGGAGAAAACTGTAGTGAAAGCTGGCTGATCCATTGCAACTTTCCTCTCTGGGTTTTTTCCACAATGAGAATGCCTATCTCAGGATAGTAGGGGGAGAGCCAAGCCATTCTTCTTAACAGTTGCCAAGTCCTTGTCTGGGAGTGTGGCTGTGATGAACGCCGTCTCTACCCTCGAGGTCCTACTCCAGTGGGGGAGGCGGAGAGAGGTAGGCGGCGTGGGAACAGAAATAAGAACAATCCTCAGGAGCCCAGAAGAGTGGAATTAACTTGGGTAGAGTGTGCGGAAAGCACTGCACAGATGACAACTGACCTGGGTGTTGAAGAACAAGGAGGAGTTTCATAGGCAGAAAAGCATAAGGAAGGGCAGTTTAGACTGGGAGAAACAGCACACATGCAAAGATATCTTGATGTTCGGAAACGCGTAAGAATGGCAGGGTGGCTGGATAGCAGACGGTTGAGGCTGAGGCTGAGACTTGAGAAGCCTTCTTGATGAAGTGGGAGAACCCCACAAGAGGGCCGCTGTGTCCCTGTTGGGTGGATCCAGTCCCATTCCTGGTCTTCCTGGCTGCCCACAGTGTCTGACCAGGGAGAAGGCACAGCTTACATCGTGCAGCTGTGTTCCCAGAACCAAGGATGGAGAAGGCATTGATTCATGGGTGGCACAAGCGTTCCTTTAATGGCCATTTGCAGGGAGAAGGCATTCAACCAGCAAAGAGGAGACCTTGCCTGTTTAGAGGGGATGCTTCCTTTGGTGAGGCTGAGGAGTGTGTGAGGAATATCCACCTCTTGGCTCTTTCCTGCAGCAGCCCTGGCCATCCCAGTTGCTGACCTGATGCTCATTAACATTCCTGGGAGGCAGAAACAGCATTCACTGTCTCCAGTCAGGTCTTGGGGTGTCTTCGCAGCGTGCCAATGAGGGGAAGCTGGTGACACTTTGATATATCAGCAAGAGAACATAAGGCAAGGTGACTGCAGGTAGGGAGAAAGCTTTCATCTTCTCCCAGAAGGATTGGCTGGAGGCAGCCTACTATTGTCCAAAACAGGTTATCTACAGTTTGGGAGAAAATGCTTTTTATCATCTCAACCATGGTTCTTCTTTCTGGGACACAGGCTATACTAAATGAGACACTAAGAAAAGAGGCAAAAATTAGACAGTGTTAAGCCAACCTAGACTCTTTCTGGGATGCTCTTCCTTCTAAATGTTTTTGGGAAGAAACTGAGTCTCCCCGGAGAACCTCTAATGAATACGGAGCAGCCTGTCTTGCTACACAAGATTCTTTTTGCCTGGGAGTTCTGAGTGTCTTCTATAGCCTCCAGAAAGTGTAGGTGATTTTTTAAAATAATAATTAATAATTCAATGAGAGACGGGCAGAGCTAGGAAGAACTATAGAAAGCTCCTAGAGCAGAAGGATGCCCCAAATGTGGAATATGAGGAGACTTTTTTTTTTTAGCAGTGTAGCTATTTTCCTTTTAATTATATTGCTTTAAAAATACAAACATGAGCCTACATGTTGAAAAGTAAATCTTTCTCCTTCCCAGAATGGAACCATTGTTATGAGTTTGTGGGGTTTCCTTCTAGAACTTGTGCTATGCACATACAGCATCAAAGTATATCAAAACAGACCTACATGTAGCTAGATGAAGAGACAGAGAGACAGGATCAGACTGGGATACAAATAGGGATAAACACACAGCTGATGTCAGCTGTTCCTTCCTGTTCATCAGGAACAGGGAACAAAAAGAGCCTAACTCTTGGGAACAGAGTGAGGAATAGAAGTTTTCTGTTTCTAGTCAGCTAAGCAGAGTTTCATCGGGAGAAACAAGCCAATGCTTGGGAGGAAGGAGAGGCCAGAGAAGCCAGATCCAGATTTCTAAGACTAATGGAAGAGATGGAATTGGGGTTACCCAACACGATGGAGGGCCTGAGCCCTCTCTGCCCTCGGATTGCTGCAGAATCTTTGTAGAGACTGGACTGTATGCCCTAAAGCACTGAAGAGTGGCTTCAAGGGTCTAATGGCAAGTGTGCTATCAGTGGAGAAAACTACAGAGGTTGATTGAAAAATACCAAATTTGGTGAGGATGTGGAGCAGTTGGAACTCTTACACACTGCTGGTGGGAATGAGAATCATAAAGGCAGTTTAGAAAACAGTTTGAGACTGTCTTATAAAGTTAAACATACACTGACCATATGACCACTCCTAAACATTGATCCAAGAGAAATGATAACAGATGTCCAGAGATTGTAGACAAATGTTCCCAGAAGCTTTATTCATAGCTGACAAAAAGCCAGAAACAACCCAAATATATCCATCAACTGGTGAATGGAAAAACAAAGTCTGGCATACATATACAATGGAATACTTCTTAGCAACAAGAAGGAATGAAATACTGGTGTGTGTGTGTTAGTTGCTCAGTCATGTCCAGCTCTTTGTGGCCCACAGACTGTAGCCTGGCAGGCTTCTTTGTCCATGGAATTCTCCAGGCAAGAATACTGGTGTGGATTGCCATTCCCTTCTCCAGGGGATCTTTCCAACCCAGGGTTCGAACCCGGGTCTCCCGCATTGAGGGCACATTCTTTACCATCTGAGCCACCAGGAAAGCCACTAAGTACTGGTGTACACAGCAACAAACATTCAAAAGCATTATTCTAAGAGAAAGAAGTCAAATAAAATACTATGCATTGTATGATCCCATTTATATGAGATTCTACAAAAAACAAAACTATAGTGATAGAAAGCAGATCAGCGACTTCCTGAGGCTTGTGGTCTGGGGAAGGGATTGACCACAAGGGCCATGAAAGAACTATTGATTGCGGGTAACAGAAATGTTCCGTACGACGATTGTGCTGGGGTCGTAGACAACTGTATATGTGGGTTTCAACAGTTAAAACTGGTGAATTTTATCTCAATTCTTTAATAAAAAATTGTACTTTACTAAAGCTGATAGAACTTTTTTTAAAGAAAATTATTGCGGTTTTATTGAATCATGAGGCATTGAAACATCTGAACAAATCAGTATCTGAGCGGTGAGGCAGTTGCTTTCTCCTTCATTTCTTTGGGTTACTAGAGCTGCAGTCCATGGGGTCGCGAAGAGTCATACACTTCACTTTCACTTTTCTCTTCCCTGCACTGGAGAAGGAAATGGCAACCCACTTCAGTGTTCTTGCCTGGAGAATCCCAGGGACGGCGGAGCCTGGTGGGCTGCCGTCTATGGGGTCACACAGAGTTGGACACGACTGAAGCGACTTAGCAGAAGCAGCAGCAGCAGAGCTTGTCAGTAGATTAGAAAAAAAAAAAAGACAATCTTTTGCATTACTTAAGTCTTTCCAAGGCCTGCGCTGGTACAACACAAATCTCTCCTGTCAGATGCAACTTTTTTTTTTTTAATTCAAGCAAAAATAGGGAAGGAAATTGATAACTGGATTGAGAAACAGGATCCAACTAAAGGAAAAGCAGAGTTCTTTTAGAATATCATTAGGGGTCAACTTTAAATAAATACATCTTAAAATTTAGTTGAAATGGACAATGACTCAGAAAAATATAACTTAATAAAGTGAATCAATAGAAAATTTCTTAGCTGGTTTTACTATGCTAGCATAACCCAGATGCCCCCGAAACTATCAAGGACAATGAGGAGTTTGAGGGAGCAAGACTTCTTTTTTAAAAATATATATTTTTTATTTAAAAAAATTTTTTATATTGGAATATAGCTGATTAACAATGTTGTGATAGTTTCAGGTGGACAGTAAGGGACTCAGCCATACATATATATCTGTCCATTTGAGGGAGTAAGACTTTTGACATCAACTTCAAGTTTAGGGTTCTTGAAACCACACTTAGGTTTGATAATTCACTTGGGGAACCTGTAGAATTCACTGAATGCTGTTATGCTCACAGTTATATTTTATTATAGGGAAAAGATACAGACTAAAATTAGCCAAGGGAAGAAGTACACAGAGCAGAGTCTAAGAAAGTGCCAAACTCAGAGCTTCTGGTCATCCTCTAACTGTGGAGTCATGAAAAGTGTTACTTTTCCAGCAGTGATGTGTGACAATATGCAGAGTACTGGTGACCACGGAAGCTCAACTGGACCTTAGTGTCCAGCAAAAAAAAAAAAAAAAGTGAGAAGGAAATTAATAGCAGGATGGAAAACTGGGATATAATTATAGATAAAGCAGAAGTTTTAGAAAACACTGTATTCACCTGAATGGCTTTATGGTATATTTTGATACTTAGTAAGATAAATTTTGTCTCATTGTTCTTTCATGTAACTTTCACAACTACTTTCAGGCATTTGGGCTTCCCTCATAATTCAGTTGGTAAAGAATCTGACTACAATGCAGGAGACCCTGGTTTGATCCCTGGGTTGGGAAGATTCTCTGGATAAGGGAAAGGCTATCCACTCCAGTATTCTGGCCTGGAGAATTCCATGGACTGTATAGTCCATGAGGTTGCAAAGAGTCGGACACGACTGAGCAACTTTCACTTCACTTCACTTCAGACCTTTGGGTTTCCTTATAAAACTTGGATGCTATATTAGTTAAGCTGCATTGAGATACAACTGCACACTGTTTATACTCCGTGAGTTGAGTTTAATTGCTGTATAAAAATCTTCTAAGAGATTACATCATGACTTGGCACTAAAGTGAAAAAGTCAATGTGAACACAGAAATTCATGGAAATAGCAAGTGAAAATTAAATTTATATTAGTAAAGGAAATTTTGTTATCAAAGGAATGACTTCATTTTTCTGTTTTCCTGCAAAGCACGATCAAAACAAAAGAGGTTTATAGAGCCAAGAAATAAAGCTATCCCCCAATCACCTTTCACACACATATGAAGCCTATTATATTTCACTACAAGATCCATGCCAAAGGATCATAAAGCAATGGAAAATTCCCCAAATATCTTGATATAGATAAAAGAAATTCCAAAGCAGCAAGAGATTGTTATCATAATTCATGTGTTTTGAAGGACTGCCATTAAGATATAAAACATCTATTTATCAAAACTTCCTGTTGATTTTGAGCAGAAGACAATAGTGGAATTCTTTTTAAGAAATGCTGCATCATCAGTGTTTCTAATACCCCAAGGATAATTAGTTCAGTTAAATCACTCAATCGTGTCTGACTCTTTGTGACCCCATGAACCGCAGCATGCCAGGCCTCCCTGTCCATCACCAACTCCCGGAGTCCATCCAAACCCATGTCCATTGAGTCCGTGATGCCATCCAGCCATCTCATCCTCTGTAGTCCCCTTCTCCTCCTGCCCTCAATCTTTCCCAGCATCAGGGTCTTTTCAAATGAGTCAGCTCTTCGCATGAGGTGGCCAAAGTACTGGAGTTTCAGCTTTAACATCAGTCCTTCCAATGAACACCCAGGAATGATCTTTAGGATGGACTGGTTGGATCTCCTTGCAGTCCAGGGGACTCTAAGAGTCTTCTCCAACACCACACTTCAAAAGCATCAATTCTTTGGTGCTCAGCTTTCTTTATAGTCCAACTCTCATATCCATACATGATCACTGGAAAAACCATAGCCTTGACTAGGCAGACCTTTGTTGACAAAGAAATGTCTCTACTTTTTAATATGCTCTCTAGGTTGGTCATGACTTTCCTTCCAAGGAGTAAGTGTCTTTTAATTTCACGGCTGCAATCACCATCTGCAGTGATTTTGGAGCCACCAAAAAATAAAGTCAGCCACTGTTTCCATTGTTTCCCCTTCTATTTGCCATGAAGTGATAGGACCAGATGCCAAGATCTTAGTTTTCTGAACATTGAGCTTTAAGCCAACTTTTTCACTCTCCTCTTTCACTTTCATCTAGAGGCTCTTTAGGTCTTCTTCACTTTCTATCATAAGGGTGGTGTCATCTGCATATCTGAGGTTATTGATATTTCTCCTGGCAATCTTGATTCCAGCTTGTGCTTCATCCAGCCCAGCGTTTCTCATGATGTACTCTGCATATAAGTTAAATAAGCAGGGTGACAATATACAGCCTTGATGTACTCCTTTTCCTATTTGGAACCAGTCTGTTGTTCCATGTCCAGTTCTAACTGTTGCTTCCTGACCTGCATACAGGTTTCTCAAGAGGCAGGTCAGATGGTCTGGTATGCCCATCTCTTTCAGAATTTTTCACAGTTTATTGCGATCCACACAGTCAAAGGCTTTGGCATAGTCAATAAAGCAGAAATACATGTTTTTCTGGAACTCTCTTGCTTTTTCGATGATCCAGCGGATGTTGGCAATTTGATCTCTGGTTTCTCTGCCTTTTCTAAAACCAGCCTGAATATCTGGAAGTTCACAGTTCACATATTGCTGAAGCCTGGCTTGGAGAATTTTGAGCATCACTTTACTAGCATGTGAGATGAGTGCAATTGTGCGATAGTTTGAGCATTCTTTGGCATTGCCTTCCCTAGGGATTGGAATGAAACCTGACTTTTTCCAGTCCTGTGGCCACTGCTGAGTTTTCCAAATTTGCTGACATATTGAGTGCAGCACTTTCACAGCATCATCTTTCAGGATTGGAAATAGCTCAACTGGAATTTCATCACCTCCACTAGCTTTGTTCGTAGTGATGCTTCCTAAGGCCAACTTGACTTCACATTCCAGGATGTCTGGCTGTAGATGAGTGTGAGTGATCACACCATCATGATTATCTAGGTCGTGAAGATCTTTTTTGTACAGTTCTTCTGTGTATTGTTGCCACCTCTTCTTAATATTTCTGCTTCTGTTAGGTCCATACCATTTCTGTCCTTTATTGAGCCCATCTTTGCATGAAATGTTCCCTTGTTATCTCTTATTTTCTTGAAGAAATCTCTAGGCTTTCCCATTCTATTGTTTTCCTCTGTTTCTCTACATTGATCGCTGAGGAAGGCTTTCTTATCTCTCCTTGCTATTCCAAAGAATAAAATGGATATCTTTCAAATGGATATCTTTCAAATGGATATCTTTCCTTTTCTCCTTTGCTTTTTGCTTCTCTTCTTTTCACAGCTATTTGTAAGGCCTCCTCAGACAGTCACTTTGTTGTTTTTCATTTCTTTTTCTTGGAGATGGTCTTGATTCCTGCCTCCTGTACAAGGTCACACACCTCCGTCTGTCTGTCAGATCTAGTCCCTTAAATCTATTTCTCACTTCCACTGTATAGTCATAAGGGATTTGATTTAGGTCATACCTGAATGGTCTATGGTTTTCCCCACATTCTTCAATTTAAGTCTGAATTTGCCAATAAGGAGTTCATGATCTAAGCCACAGTCAGCTCCCAGTCTTGTTTTTGCTGACTGTATAGAGCTTCTCCATCTTTGGCTGCAAAGAATATAATCAATCTGATTTCAGTGTTGACCATCTGGTGATGTCCATGTGTAGAGTCTTCTCTTGTGTTGTTGGAAGAGGGTACTTGCTATGACCAGTGTGTTCTCTTGGCAGAACGATATTAGCCTTTGTCCTGCTTCATTTTCTACTACAAGGCCAAATTTGCCTGTTACTCCATGTGTTTCTTGACTTCCTACTTTTGCATTCCAGTCCCCTATAATGAAAAGGACATCTTTTTTGGGTGTTAGTTCTAGAAGGTCTTGTAGGTCTTCACAGAACCGTTCAACTTCAGCTTCTTCAGCATTACTGGTTGGGGCACAGACTTGGATTACCGTGATATTGAATGGTTTGCCTTGAAAACGAACAGAGATCATTCTGTCATTTTTGAGATTGCATCCAAGTACTGCATTTTGGACTCTTTTGTTGACTATGAGGGCTACTCCATTTCTTTTAAGGGATTCCTGCCCACAGTAGTAGATATAATGGTCATCTGAGTTAAATTCACCCATTCCAGTCCATCTTAGTTCACTGATTCCTAGAATGTTGATGTTCACTCTTGCCATCTCCTGTTTGACCACTTCCAATTTGCCTTGATTCATGGACCTAACATTCCAGGTTCCTATGCAATATTGCTCTTTACAGCATCGAACCTTGCTTCTATCACCAGTCCCATCCACAACTGGGTGTTGTTTTTGCTTTGGCTCCATCCCTTCATTCCTTTTGGAGTTATTTCTCCACTGATCTCCAGTAGCATATTGGGCACCTACTGACCTGGGGAGTTCATCTTTCAGTGTCCTATCTTTTTGCCTTTTCATACTGTTCATGGGGTTCTCAAAGCAAGAATACTGAAGTGGTTTGCCATCTCCTTCTCTGTGACAAATGCAGATATCAACGATTCTGAGTCTAAAAATGCAGAAGAGTTAAACTTTTGACGTGAAGATGTTTTAGGAATACCTTAACACATTAACTTCACTTCTATTTACCCTTTAAAGTGTGAATACAGTGATGTATGAGATAGGCATTAACCCAGACTTAGACAAACCAGAGCACAGAAATACCCTGTCTACCGTGACTGGGCAATCAGAGTGAGGCTCTCGACTTTGTTCCCTGCTTAGTCTAACTGGCCCCTCCCCATGCTGGGCCTTGGAAAGCATCCTTTGACCATAGAGGAAACAGACTTAACATGAACCAACACATGGCTAACAGAGCAAAGGAGCAAAAGGACCTGGATACTTAATGACTACATTGAACCACAGGAGCACCTCAGGGCAGCATGAGTTGGGTTTCTGTTACTTGCAAACTAAAGCTTTCTAACTGAATAAATGTAGATGGAGAAAACATAATAAGTGAGGACACTCAAGGCAGCCCTGCTTCGTCAACCTAGGGACAGAATGATCGAGCACACCATCCAGCTCTGGGTTACTCATTGCTCCATCTGGTGAACCAGGTATTGTCTACTGAGGGCTCCAGAGAGGTTTTGCTGTGAGGCACACTGTGGAGGAAGAGCATCTTTATCATACTTTTTAAAAAATAAGGAAGAGTGGAATTTGGAGATATTGGCAAGTAGAAAGATAGCTGGAGCTGACCCACACACATCTGTTTCTGTGGTTTCATACATGTTTCCAGATCTTGATTTGACTTTTATGCATTCGCAGAATGAGAACCTGGCCTGAGAAGATGAATTCAAGCACCCATTTTTACTTTACTTCCATGTTGATGCTAGCTGCTTCCAGAACTGTTCCCAATGAGCCAGACACACAGCAGGACCACCAACTTAAAGAATCATGTTATGCTATTGGCCTGGATTATTGCTGAGTGAACAGATGAAGATATGTCCGTCTACACGCGGCTGTGACACCGAAAGAATCACAAATTTTTACTTACAAATCTCTGCCTCCTGTTAGCAAAGTTTTTTGCTTGCCCCAGGGGATTTGTGAAGGATGGAACTGTTTCTCTGCCCCTATCAGGAGGGTGACACAGCTAAGATGTTTCAAAGCTCCTAGCCAACCTTCAGTTCTACTCTCCTAAATTCAAAATCTAGGTTATTTCATGGTCTTCAGGACACCAGAACTACTTTTCTCTTTAAAGCTTGCCAGATTGGTGCTGGTGTTTTGTTTTCAATCCTTGAGTTTTGTGAGTTTTCCTGTGCCTACTTGCCCATAACTTATTCTTCTGGTCTAATGACCACTTTTTAATGAGTTCAGCCTGTGCCTTCTTGGACCATTTGGGAGTGTGAGGAGTGTGTTAATTAGCTATCAGATCTAGCTTGGCTTTTGAATTCCAGAGCTTTGGAATGCTACAAAAGTATAAATATAATCCTGGCTTTTTGCATTTGGTAATTATCTACAGCTGCAGCCTCAGAGAGCCTTCCATCCCAGGATTCTGCTACCCACAACCCCTGGATGGTTTCTGTCATTAATTGGAGTCTCCAGGGACTCATACCCAAGGGAAATGGTTTCCTGTTTTGTTCTAAGTGGCTCTTCTTCCCTGCAACCTTTCTCCCTGTTGACCAAATATCCTATTTCAGGATGGCTAGAATAAGCCTTTTCCCTCTCCCCTTCACGGGGTAAGAAGGTATGTATTAACAGGAGTGAGAAAGGCCCTCTGGGGGTAAACTGTCTTCTTATGACTACACTTACATTGTACCAAATTATACCAAATATTTTCAGGCCTTCAAATACCTACTCCTGCAAGAAACCTGCAAGATCACTCAAACTGATTGCTGTCACCTCCAACCTAGAAACAGCCTCTCTTTTACAACACTTCCCATCTATACCTCTGTGCTGGCCTTGGGCCAGGCTCTGGGCTCCTAAAGATGAAGAAAAGGAATTCACCAACTGGTGAAGGACAGGTCTCTTAAAGCAAGGATCTCCATCCTCCAGGATCTGATGATCTGAGGTGGGACTGATATAATAATAACAGAAATAAGTGAAGTTGCTCAGTCCTGTCCGACTCTTTGCAACCCCATGGACTGTAGCCTGCCAGGCTCCTGTGTCTATCGGATTTTCCAGACAAGAATACTGGAGTGGGTTGCCATTTCCTTCAATAATAGAAATAAAGTGCACAATCAAAGTAATATGCTTGAATCATCCTGAAACCACCACCACCCTATCCCCACATCTGTGGAAAAGTTGTCTTCCATGAAACTGGTCCCTGGTGCAAAAAGGTTGGGGACCGTAGTCTTAAATGGCCCATAAATTTACAAGATACTTAAGAGTCTGAATTGGGAAGGTTGGGAAGGTGAACCAGACCTCTGGACTTTGCACACCAGTAGGCACTGCAAGGTGAACTCAGGGGGCAAAATGCAGTGGGTGTGTCAGCCCTGCTATGCTGTTTCATTGCAGGCTACCTTGTGACTGATCAGTTGTCCCAGTGATATTTTAAGTGTTGTCCTGTGAATCAGTTCTTCCTATCTCTGGAAAGTGTGGACATTTAACACATAACAAGTAAATGAATGTGTAGAAGAACCATTTGGGTCAGACTAGACCCTGACTTCAGAATCTGTGAAGTCTGGCAACATCCCAGGAGCCAGTGCTCCAGGCTGCCACTCACCACCTTCTACCCAACAGACAGCACTCTGAGGGTGACTGAGGTTGCAGGATGGGGGTCAGAGGCTGGCAATTGTGAATCTGTTCCTAAAGCTTGAAGGGACACTCACCACACAATGCGTCCGACCTAAAGCTTCTCGCTCCCTGTGCAAAACAAAAAACCCCAAAAGACAGAAAAGCCTTGAAAAATTAACTGCTCAAAAACGGTGAGGACTGAAACTCCAATACTTTGGCCACTTGATGCAAAGAACTGACTCATTGGAAAAGACCCTGATGCTGGGAAAGACTGAAGGCAGGAGGAGAAAGACAAGACAGAGGATGAGATGGTTGTATAGCATCACAGACTCGATGGACATGAGTTTGAGTAAACTCCGGGAGCTGGAGATGGACAGGGAAGGCTGGCGTGCTGCAGCCCACGGGGTCGCAAAAAGTCGGACACCACTGAGCGACTGAACTGACTGAGAGGGGCTGTCCTCGGGCTACAGGACTTCCAGATTCAAACAGGGCAGTCGAGAGCCTCCTTTTGCTCCAGAAGGCGCTCCTGACAAATGAGTCAGGAGTCTAGGGTCACCGCTCGCGAAGGACTGAGCTAAGCTGGAGCTGTGAGAACGAGGGGCCGTAGGAGGGCGGGTCTCGAGAGCCACAGAGGGTTGGACGCGCGCTCCGAGTGCGAGACAGCGCCACAGCGCCGCAGGCACTGAGCCGCGGTGGGCGGTGCGGATTACGTGGGAGTGGCGCGCGCGGCGGCGCAGGCGCGAACCTGCGCAGGCGCGGGGGCCACCCCTGGGACCCCTTGGGCCGGGGAGGGTTTGGTCGGTGAGCCCACCCGGCATCGTACGCTGGAAGGGGCGGGGGGCCGGGGAGCGAGAGTGGTACGTGCTGCGCGCTGGGGGTCTGCGAGACTCGTGACGTCCGCGAAGGCAGGTGAGGAAACTGAGGTAGGACTGGGCGAGCGAGGCCCGTTGGCGCGCACAGGTTAGCTGGATGCCAGACTCGTTAGGTCCGCCCGGCGGTCAGCTTCCGGGCCCGCGGGAAGCTGCTTCCGAGCCGGCCGGGTGCGGCCGCACCTGCTGAGCCCCAGGCGGCCCCCACTCCCGCGGAGGACGACGCTCCTCCCACCCCAGTGCCCCGGGCTCCGCGAAAAAAACCCAGCGATTGCGGTCAGAAAACCAAGTTTCAGGACCGGCGCTTATCCGTTCGGCCAGAAATCACCCTTTTCACCGCCCCCAGGCTTTGAGAGAGGCTGATGGTACCGGCCTGCCTAGATTGTTGGGACAAAGAACTGAGAAACGGACTCTCTTTCCTGGCGCGTCTGTCCTGTGGGGCCGAGCCAGGATGGGCCTGGGGTTGTTGCCCAGGGGGTGGCAGGCGGACCAGCCGGCAATGTGCAGGTGGAGGCCAAGAAGCTGGTCATGTGGGGCTCTGTGTTTTATGGGGCAACGATTTCTCGCTTTTTTCATCATCTCAGCGGCACCTGTTTTGCCTCCCTCCCACAAAGACAACTTTGAAAAGAGCCCAACCGTATGGAGTTTACAACACTGTGCTGAAGTCTGGGAATGAAAGATCAAGGCACTGATGATCAGACAGTCGCACCTCGAAGTTGTTGCAGGGATCAGAGCTGAAGCAGTTGGAGAAGGTGGTTAAGGCCCAGCCTGGCCAGGGTCGTGGGGAGACAGCACCCCCAGAGAGGCCAGAAGCCAACTTGGGGTTCAGCCCCAGCTGACTCTGGGCTTCTTTTCCTTTACACACGAGGCTGTTTCCACAACCCAGCTCCCTACCCCTCCGTTTAGTTTTTGTTTTTTTTATTTTAATGTATTTTCCTTTGAACTTGGCAGATGATTAAAAACAGAAAATAATTACTTCGGATTTATTTAGCTAAGCCTTGTCCGGGAGCCAGCTTGGGAAGTCTCGGATGCGCCTGTTTCGGCTCAGTCAGGGAGATGAGAAACCCTGTCTCCTTGGACCGTATCCGGCCATTAGGAACCCTCCATCTCATGTACAAACAACTTTTTGGGGGCAGTCACTGACTAATCTAGAAATGAGTAAGAATTACACCTCACGTTCTGTCACTCTTTGTAAGGTAGCTTACAAAGCACCATGCATACATTTAATCTTTCAATTCTACAACTCTGTAGGTTACCTTTTGTAATTTGGGAATCATTCCTGTTTTACTAATACAGAGCCTTGTTCAGGTTCTTACAGCTTGCAGCAATTTGAATTAGGTTTGAGTTATTCTTGGTATGAATCTTCCTATATTGCCCTTCTTTATAAAGGCACGCGATTTATTTGAGATCTTATGCGATGTTCCTGAGGGGAACGAATACATTTCTTATTTTATCTGCTCCTGTCACTTAAAGAGTTCTTGAAAAGTCTGGTGAGGACTGGAATTCTGGGGCTTGAAGCCCCAGGATCTGTTAGTATCCCAGAAATAAGGCAGTTCTCTTGCCAGCTGGGTACTTGCCTTTTTGTGAAATGTTGAGCAGAGACACTCCAAATGTCCCTCTGCTGAGGCGTGTGTGGCAAGAACTGTCTGGAGGGACCTAGCCTCACCCCTGAGCTCAGTAACCTCTGGCCCAGGGAGATTACAGCTGTGCAGGGCCCTTTGCCTTTTCTGGTGCTGGCGGGCTGTAGAAGGGCAGCCTGGAGTATGCATTGTAGAGTAGGCAGAGGGACCAGAGAAAAGCCAGGGTTCCCTCCAGACCCAGAAGTTACGCCCAGGACACAGGCCTGCAGTAACACAGCTGGAGCAGCTGTTCAGTGTTTGGTGTCTGTTCTTTTTCACATCTCCTGCCCTTATAGGAGAATGAGTGAATCTGAACCCTGCAAAGAAGAGAATAGTGCTGCCTTGCAATTCGTTCCTCATTGCTCTTCTCATATATTCTTCCTGAAAGTGCCCTTATTTTAAAGAAGACACTGAGGTTCAGAGGGACAGGGTGAACTCTTAGAATCAAAGAATAAGAAACAGGATTTTTGTCCTGAAGCCCAGTGTCTTTCATGGTATTGAGCTTGCCTTCCCATCCACACTCATATAACTGAGCCCGGACTGGAGGCTATGCAAGCAGAGGGCAGAATGGCCAGGGGGTTTGCAGGACTGGGAGTGGGAGGAGACTTTCTAACCTCAGGATACTGATGAGAGGAAAAGGTGTCTCCCAGTCCTCATATTCCTCACACTGGCAACTTTCCCAGTAGCTGATATGTCCTCTTGTTCTGCATTCAGCATCTGATCAGAACTTTTTGAATCTGGCATCTGGGAGAGAGTCATCCCAAGGAGCAGAGCAGGAAGTTGGAGACTGAGGCAAGTAGGTGAGAGCTCCTTACACCTGGCTAGTACCCTGGTGCTTGATGACAAGGGTGGGTGGGAGTGCATCCCCTATTGCTCCTGGGCCCTTAGGTGCCATGACACCAGGCTGCTAAATTGTCATTTTCAAGGCTATCTTTTTATCATCCAGAATTGAGAGGACCTTGTGACTATGGGGAGGAGAGGTACAGAATGGCTTCTCAGCCAAGAATGGGCAGTGTGACCCTCAAGAAAACATTTGACTTTGAATTATAAACTGCTTACAAAGCACTGGACTTGAGAGAGATTAGTGCTCTCTCTAGCCACATGATTTCCCAGGCTCTGTTCAGGAGCAGTTTTGCTTTCAGCCTTCTTCAGGCCAGGGAGCCGACTTGAGGATCTGTGGGCCCCTTTCCTGAGCCCCACACTGTTCCAGCCTCTGCAAGTGTGTCCAATGCAAGATAAATAGCCATGAACTGGGAGTTGGGAGCCCTGAGACCCAGCACAGCCACTAACCAGTCTTCCCCAGAAGTGACCTGGGACTAGCTGGTTCCATCTCTGGGCCTTAATTTCTTCTTTTACTTAGTGAAAGAGGGGCTGAACTAGAACTCTGAAGGAACATGCATTAGCGAGAGCAAAGAAAAGAAGATGAAGCATACTTTCCAGCCTCCTAGTTTCTTCTGTCTTCCTGAGGACCCCTTTCTTCCTCCTGCCCTGTCTCTGCCTCAAGCCAGCTCATTCTGAGTAGGGAAGATTCCCTGGGTAGGGCTTGGCTGGGCAGGTATACCCTTAATGTTTGTAATATGATGCTGTCTCTACTTGTTTCGGGCATGAATTAACCCACCCAGTGCTGATGTTAGTAAGACTTTTATCAGTTCCTGCCCAGAGGCAGCTCCTTGAACAGGCAGAATGAGGCCTGGGGAAGCAGAGGGTGAGACCGTACACACCCAGCAGGAGAGCAGTAGTGGCACGTGTCCCCATAACTTTCTGGATGTCAGAACCCTGGAAGTGCAGTCTTTGGGTATCAGAACTGAGACAACTTCATAAATCTTCTAGTTCCCTCCTCTGTATGGATGAGGAGACCCAGGCCCAGAGCGTCTTCAGAGCTTGCGTCAGATCACCCTGCCAGTGAGCAGAGGAGCTAGGAACCAACCTAAGGTCACCTAAGCCCCAGGCTCAAGTATTTTCCATAAGGTCAAACGAGCTACAAAGTAGTTCCAACTCTGCCTCACTGTGGAGTTCAGAGGGTAAAACTGAGCTCATTGCATCCAGACATTTAATGCCTAGTCATTGACAGGATTTATATTAAATGCTGAATTTGCAGGAACGGATAAAGACAGCAGCTCCTACCCTCAGATTGATCCACCATATTGTATAGATAGACATGTAAATAACTAAATACACTAAGTCCATCTGCTTGTGCAATGTGCAAAAGTTATGTGTGTATTTGCACGCATGCATGCAGTCTAACCAGAGATGAGGGAGCAGTCAGTTGTCAGGGCTTTAAGGAAAGGCAAGAAAGTGTTAACATGTGCTGTGCCTTTACCTAGTTGGCCTGGGTGGGGAGGGCATTCTGGATAACGGAAACAACACGAGCTGCAGTGAGGAGGCCTAACAAGACATGTTATAGGCCTTGCACATTGACTGCCCAAGGAGGGTGCTGAAATGGCTGGGAGTGAGGCAAGAATGGTGGCCTGAAGCTGAACTGTGAAGGGCCACGGTGGTGGGTTGCAGAGTTTGTTGCCAGTGATAATCTGAAAGCAAGGGAAGGATGTGATCAGGCTGGGGAGTGTGACAGTTGATCTGCCTACTGCACGGAGAGTAAGCAGAAGAGGACCTGGAGCCAGCCAACCTCAGATCTGTAGTTACTGAGGCCAGGTACAAAGTAATAGGGGCTTCACTCTGGACAGCAGCAGTGAAGGTGAGAAGAGGATGGGTAGTGAACCCACTGCATAGGATGGACAGAACTTCCTGACTGATTTTGTGTGGGTGACGAGGGAGAATGAAGAAGAAAATGCAATTTTCAGTTTCTGGCTTGCACAGTTGGCTCCATGCTTGTGTTATTCACTGAGCTAGGGAAGAGGAACTCTGGAAGAGAAACTGACTTTAGTGGATGTCAGCTTTTGGTCACAGAGATAAACTATAGAACTCTCAAGTGGAAACTTCGAGTCCAGAGCAGCACTTGGAACACAGAAGTCAATCCCAAGGTGGTGGGTGAAGCACTGGCCATAGGTGAGATCACTGAGGCACGGAGTGTGGGTTTCGAGGTGTCTTGAAGTGGCAGGAAAAGAAGGGAAGGCAGAGGGAGGTGAAGAAGAGACTGTAGGTGAGTGGCCTCAGTGGTGTGGGGTGGAGGATGGGGCAAGGGAGCAGTCTGCCTAACTTGTACTGCTCACCGCACAACAGGCCAGTAAATCGGGAGACAAGGTGTCACGGGAAAGAATAGCGATTTTATTCAGAAAGCCAGTAGACCAAGAAGACAGTGGACTGGTGTCCCAAAGAATGATGTTACCTGAGTTAGAATTCAAGCTTCTTTTATACTGAAAGGGGAGGGGACATGGCTGATTGTTGCAAATTTCTTGATGCAGGAATTCTTTGTTCTTGCAGCTGTCAGAGTAGGTCTGGTCACAGTATTCCTATAAACCATCAATAAGACAATTGTTATTTTCTGTTCTGCAACTTTTTAAAGATCAAAGCCTTGAGACAGGCTTTCATGTATATTTCAGGCTCTAGGCAATGTTCTTTCACAAAGGTACAGTAAGTACCAGCTGACTAAGCACAGAGTACAAAGGGTTAGAGCTAAAGAAATAGATCCAACATGATGTCAGGCTTGTTTGTCTGTTACACAAGCAGCCATGGAGAAAGGGACATCTCCTTTTATTTCAGTTACTGTGACCCCAGGACTGTGTTAAGGGCCGCGTTAAGGATTTTACTTCATTAGCTTGCTCCAGAAAGCAGAGAGGGAGTCTGTTGGCACTTGATAAATGTTATAATCTGCATGACTGCAAATGACTCAACATTTGCTCAGCGTTTTGAAGGACTAGGGGGTCTTGGCAGCTGTCCATATTGATGTTTTCTGGAGATTGACTATTGGCAGCTGAAGGTGCCCCAGGGTTTCTGGGTGGCCTGGTCCTGCCTATGGAGTGAGTGAGCTTAGGGCCATAGGCGGGACTCCAGAGCCCCGCCTCCAGCCTTCTCCTCCCACCTGCTCCCTGCCTACTCCTAGTGGGTCAGCAGAAGCCGGGGTGTGCACACTGTGGATGGTGGATGGTGAGTGCCTGGTTCCCAGGTTTGAAAGGTTGGGGATAAGGGACCGTGTGTGGGTGAGGGGAGGGGCCTTGTGAAGCTCTGGGCACCAGGGAAGAAATACTCTGAACTTGAGACGGGAGATGGGGTGGAGGTAGAGTTATGATCAGGAACCCAGAATGTGCAGGCTCCAAAGTAAGCTGTTCCTGATGGAATCTTGCAATGTCACTTTAGATGCTTTAGAAGCTTTGCCATTCACCTTTTCCAACCCCCTCATTTTGGAGTTGAGGAAGAGGCGACTAGGGGAGGGATCAAGCCAGCAGGGCCTCAGGAGCCCAGCTGTGTCTCCTGCCCCCACGCTCATCCCAGCCCAGTGCTGCCACTCTGAGCTGCCTCAGCTGTTGTTTGTGGTCTTATCAGGCTTCACCTTCTTCTGTGGGAGAGCCTGGATCAGATAAGTCCCACAGTGGGGAACCGAATACTGTGGTAGTGTCAGAACCGAATACTATAGGGGCCGGCTCTTCTGTAAACAGCCTCGCTATTATTTTTCAGAGAAGCACTGACCCTTTCCTTAACAGAAGGGGGATAGAGAGGGGAGGAAAGAGACGAGACATCTGTCATATGGTGAATTTCCTTTCAACATGTTGTTTGACTGTATGTGATGGATGAAAAAATAAGTTGATCTTTTAAAATTGTAAGACAAAAGACACCAGGCCCCTTGACCTCCATAAACCCCACCAGTGAACGTTTTGAGAGGCCTGGGTAGTAGAAAGATTTGGGGTCTTAGTTGTCTGGATCCAGGAGACAGTACTGCTGCCTGCTAGCTTTGTGACTAGAAGAAGGTACTGAACTTCTCTAAACTTGAGTGTTGTCAGCTGCATAACGGGAGACTATCTGCATCATAAGACTGTAGAGAGAGTGAAATTAAGGCACTCATTTTGGGTGGTCCTAAGTAAGTGCTGCTTTACCGGTTACCCTCTCTCTCCAGTTAGTAGCCTTAGAGGTTCATGTGATTAGGCATTGTTCCATGCAGATGTTAAGCTTCCCTCTACCTCCAGGCTTTTTTTGTGGGTGGAAATAGCTGTAATTCAGGTTTCAGAGCCAGCGAGTTGCATGGCACATGCTCCAAGGCCTGTTGGGTTGAGAATTGTTTTGCAACTTAGGGGGGCTTGGCTGGAAGGTGGATCTATTCACTCTCTAGGTAGAAGGCAATTTTCACTACTTCCCTCTGACAGAAGGGCCAGCTGCTAGAGACCCACTGGGAGCATATGTTCATGGAGAGGCCCACCTCTCCCCTCTGGTGCTGATAACACTCTCACATCTTAGTGCTTCGGGGCCTGAGGTTGACGGCGGAGCTCCCCAAATGGGTGACTCTGTGCTCACGCTTTCTGGATCACAGCTAGAGGTGCAGATGGGGTGCTGAACAAAGCTCCTGGGAGTTTTGAAGCCCATATCTTATGTTCCAGCTCATGAACTTGAGGTAGAGAGTCAGGGGCCTGTAGGACATTCACACCCAGCCAGTCTGCTGTTTCTCAGGCTTATTGAGCCCCAGCCTGGCCTAGCTCTTCCGTCTTGCTCTCTGAGTCTCTCCAAAGCCACTTCCTTCTAGGTGCTTCTGTGGCTACCCAGACCAGACAGAAGCGTTTTCATCCCTGCACTGCCCTAGCCCAGTGTTGATACCTTGCCTGAGGTGTTATCTCTCACCTTTTTTTTTTTTCCCCTCACCTTTCCACTCTGTGACCAGCGTACTAGGCCTGTAGCTCCTAGAGGACTGTTTATCATTTAGTTAAAATTCCCAAATTGCCACTTATTAAACAGATCAGTGCTGAATAAATGTTTGGAAATAAATGTTGAGTCTATTTGAGCCTGATTCCCTTGTACTCACGAGCAGATAGGCTCAATGATGATTGATGGGCAGTGGAGAGATGGAGCCTGTTTGTCTCCAGGAACAGCAGTGGTGTGTTAGAAGGATGTAGAGCTTACTGTGAGGGTCCCCGGACTTCCTAAAATGCAATGATGTGTCCCAGTAATTGAAGTGAGTCCTTTGGAAGGGTAAGGTGTAAGCTGGCCTTTGTGAGCCAATGCAGAAATGACATCAAATCTGTGATCAGAGACCGTACCATGTGGATCTGAATCATACTTACCAGGAGTCCAGGGAGGCTTTAGAAATGTGTCAAGGTACAGAAATTGTACCACGCTCTGGAGAATCTCCTGTTTATAGCAGGCAGGTGAGAGCTGTGGTTTTCCTCCTGATTGTTCTATAAACCATAATCCAGTAATGTGTAACTTTGCCACGTAAAAAAAAAATTGGAAGTCAGCCTGTGGAACATTCTTTTCCGCTCGGCCCGAGTGCTTTGGTCGCCCATAAATCACCATTTCCATCACTCAGTCTTATCAAATCCATTTCAGCACACGTTTATGGAAAACCCACTGTGGACCACAAACAGGCCCTGTGCTGGCCACTGGGAATTCAGAGATAAATTGAGGAACAGAGTCAAGAGAGACAACTAGAAAACAGGTCCAAATGAGTGTGTTGAACACATCAGAAAGACCATGGTGCAGTGCAGACACAGGTTGGGGAGAATAATCCCCTCTAGAGGGAAAGTAGGGGTAAGCAGAGCATCCAGGAAGACCTCTGGAAGAGGCGTGAGTCTTAAAAGAACAGAATGAATGAGGCAGGACATTCCGGGCAGAGGTGTGGAGACATGTCCTGGCTTTTGACTCTCATTGTCACTGTGGCTGCAGTCCCACAGTGAGCTGAGGGAACAGAAGCTGGCCCTTGAGGAAGGACCGGCTCTCCAAGGCCAGCCTGCCTTCATAGCTGCACTTTGTTCTGTGGCTTATGTCCAGCCAAGCACAAAACCTGAATTCTTTGTTCTAAGACAATGCATCTCACACTCCAGTGTGCCTGTGAATTGCCTGCCATATCTGATGAAGATGCAGGTTATGTTTCCTTAGTTCTGAGGTAAGACTGGAAATTCTGCAGTTCTCCCTGATGCCAATGCTGCCAGCCCATGAGAGCACATTTTGAGGTTATACGATACGCTTCTCTCCCAGCTCACTCAGTCCCTCCCCCAACACACACACACACACACACACACACACACACACACACACGATACGCTTCTCTCCCAGCTCACTCAGTCCCTCCCCCAACACACACACACACACACACACACACACACTGCCTCCCCTTCTTTTTCCTCTTCCCTCCGGTACAGATGCCAGATTCCTTTTTCTTAAAGGCTATTTTCATTGGTTATTCCCAGTACACACCCCACACCCACTGCCTGGAAGTCCCCTTTTGTGTCTGAACTCAAGTCTGAACTTCGCAGGCTGGCCTAAACGCTAGTCTGATCTACCCTTTTCTGCCCAAAACCATCACCACCAAGTTATTCCCAACCTCACCTCTTGGCAATGGATCCCTCCCAGCCCCCTCCCTTGGCTGTGACACGCAGATTTCTGGGCCTTTGCTTAAACCTTGGGAGAAATCCTCTCCTGAGTAGAGTCTTGCAGGGGAGAGTCAAGTCTTTGGGTAGGTGGGATGAGGTCAGGTGGGCCACAGTGACACAGACACATAGACACACACCTCAGGATGGTACCCAGTGATACTAGCAAATAGAGTCATGCTAGTACTTAGGGAGGAAGGCTCCAGTATAAGTCAGATCCTAGGATGGCTAGTGGGCCAAATGGAAAGACAGATACTGTAAGTGGTTGTCAGGAAAGGTGGGCTGGATAGGGTACCTGCCACTCTTACAGAGGTGGGTTGCTTCTAGGAGCTTGCACCCAGAAGCACAAGGCTTCCCAACTAGAGGAAGTCCTATCGTAGCCCCTGAGCACGAGCTGAGGATGAGGCTAGATTCCATAGGATCTGCCTGCGCCTCCATTTCAACTGCCGAGGACCCTGCCTGACGCAGACATCTGTTGCCCACCCCTCTGAAACAGACCCCCCGGCACCATGCTCTTCTTACACAATGCCTACTCTCTCAGAATCTGACCCCGTTACTTCAGCAGACATCTGTGTAGTTCTGTCCACAGGGGGAAATATCAGATTAATAGTAGCCATCTCTATTAAACTACATAGTAAGTGGTAGATGTTTAGAGGACATTTGCTATGTTGTCAACTATGATTTTATGTAATGCTCCTTTTTTGTTATTTGCTTGTTTTCACTTTGAGCCTGCTTTATTTGTATAATGAGAAGAAAATAAAGGTCTTCTCAATTGGGAGAAATGTACTCAGATTGCCTGTCTGCCTCGAGTGAGGCCCTGCTGAGCACTGCTGGGGGCTGAATGAAATAGGAGGACTGGTCTCTCTGTGTCTAAAGGAGGAAGGATAAGGTAACAAGGGGATTGGCACTCTAAGTAATCTAATTACAGGAGAAGCTGCTCCCTCCCCAGGCGGTGGGAGCTGTGACTCCTGGACTGAAGGCATTGACAGGCATTGATGAGGAGGGAGGGCAGTGCTGTGGGATGCAGCCTGGAGGAACAGCATCAGACCAGGAGGTGACAGCTTTGGGCATGGGAGAGGGAGCAGCAAGAGAGGCTGTCACTGTCTTGTCTTGCTTCTGACCTGGAAGTAAGCTCCCTGGGGTAGGAACCTCCATGTGTCCTTCATAACCCCCCAGGCTCCCATGGTGGCAGATCCTTTGATAGCAGCCCTTGTCCAGTCCCATCTCTGATGCTGCAGCTCCCCTCCCTTGGTCTCTGGCACTCTGATTACCTGCCCAGCCGGAACCCTGTCCGGGAGATCAGATTACAGCTGTCCTGTGGGAGCAGTAACATCTTCTTCCTTCCTCTCAATCCCCAGAAATGTCTTTCCTCCAGGATCCCAGTTTCTTCGGCATGGGAATGTGGTCTATTGCTGCGGGGGCCATAGGAGCTGCTGCCTTGGCACTGCTCCTGGCCAACACAGACATGTTTCTGGCCAAGTCCCAGAAAGCAGCGTTGGAGTATCTGGAGGACATAGACCTGAAAACACTGGAGAAGGGTAAGTGGTGACCCCACTGGTGTCAGTACTTTTCCAGGGCAGTGGGATGCAGGCCTACTTATTTTTTTTCTCTCTAAAGTAGTTCCTTCTTTTTATTTTCACTGAGAAGGCAGTGTAACATTAGGAAAAATTTAATAACACTTTTAAAATTACTGATAATTTAAATTTTAAATTACCATTACCCTAACACAATAATCTTTTTTATTTTTGCGCATTCTTTTCAAGGTGTACATGTTGTAATATGTAGTTGTGATCTTAGTATACATGATTTTTTTTACAATTTAGATTTTTCTAATCAAAAGTATTGTTCATTTTCTCATGTTGTCTCTCTAAATGTAATGATAATTGTTCCATAATATTTAGTAACAGTGCACCACAGTCAACTCAACCAAACTTCCAGAGCGTTTTCTGAGGAATTCAAGGCCCCTGGGGCTTCCCAGGTTGTGCTAGTGGTAAAGAATCCACCTGCTAATGCAGGAGACATGAGACGTGGGTTTGATCCCTAGGTCGGGAAGATCCCCTGGAGGAGGGCATGACAGCCCACTCCAACATTCTTGCCTGGCGAATCCAATGGACAGAGGAGCCTGGTGGGCTACAGTGCATGGGGTTGCAAAGAGTCAGACATGACTGAAGTGACTTAGCATGCTCACAGGCATGGATCTTCAAAAACAGGAACTCCTGAGTCCAATAAGTTTGAGAAATATTGTGTGTCCAATTCCATGTTCCTGATGTGAGCACAGGACTTTGCTTACTGAAATGAGGTGTCTGGATTGTCACTGGTACAGATGTGGGCAGCCTCGCCTGTGGTGCAGCCACGGCACCCAGAGAAGCACAGTCCCATTTTTAGAATAGACCCGCCTGTCTCCTTCTTCTTGGGGAGCCCACTGGAGTCCCTGCTGGATGGCTGAGAGCCACATGTGATGACTCGGCTGCCTTCCTGTGCTCTTGGCCTTGGACCCGAAGCTCAGGGGGTTTCAGTTATGCCCATAGTGTGGGTGCAGGGGGCATGAGAGTTAGGTGCAAGTCGGGGCCCACTGACTGGGTGGTCTCCGATTGACCCCTCAAAGGGAGACCATCAATTCTGTTCAGTAAGTGAGGAAGCTTGTGAAGGGAAGGCAGGAACTGTGATTGCAGATTTATGATGTAGGTTCCCTTGGTAAGGGACTGAGAAGCCCTGCAGACGGAGAGCTCTGTTTCACTGTGTTCAACCCAGAATTTCCCCATATGATTTAATTTCTACCCTCTCCCACCTTTATTTTCCTATGTAACATTTCACAGGCACATGGATTCCTCACTGAAATAGTAAGGGATGGTGCTTACTCAGCCCTCGCTGACTCTGTTACCAGATGCTGCAGTGAGCTCTTTTATATCCATGTTTTAATACTCCCTGTGGCCCAAAGTGGAGCTTCTAGGCATCTACATTTACAGATAGGGAAAGGAAGGTTCAGGGAGGAACATAGCCTGCCTGGGCTCACACCTAGATGCGACTCAGTCTGACCAGAGCCGGGCTTGAGCTGCACCGCTCTGCTACCCAGAGTATCTCCTTATTGGGCATTTTCTACCCTCTCCTGTGGATAACACTGGAGTTAACATATTGAGGTTAAATTTTTTTAAAAAAATTTTCAGTTGATTTAATTTCTTTAAATACTTTCTTCAGAGTTGGGATTTTCTTGGCCAAGTGCAAGATCTTGTTCAAGTTTTGGCCATGTAGTAGCCCTAAAGCATTGTTACAAGGCCCACCGAGACCAGCAAAGGAATACACTACTTTTCCAGAAATATTCCAATTTGGGATGTTCAAGTTCACAACTAGATTTTTATAGGGGAGGGGAGCTTCTGGTTAGGGAGTAGGACTCTTACACTAGATTCGTTTTCCTCCAAAAGATGAATATTGCCTGGCTGTGTTTCCTGTTTGATTTTTTTCTCAATGTGTGAAGTACTTTTCCAGGTCCTCTGTTAGGCCTGGTGCTGTTTATGAGGTGCTTAGAGGTTGGGGGCAGGCGAGAGGAAATAATACTGAATTCTCTTTTCTTCTCCTCAGATGCAATAACTTTTAAAGCGAAGGCGCTCTGGGAAAAGAATGGAGCTGTGATTATGGCTGTGCGGAGGCCAGGCTGCTTCCTCTGTCGGGAGGTGAGTGCATTTGAGGACCTGTTTGTAGGAAGGGCTCCTAGCAAGTGGGGACTGGGGCATTTCCAGCCAGGACCAGCACTGGCCCAGTCTTATTTATTCCAGGTTTTTTTTTTTCGGTCTAATTCTCTGTTTCTCTTCATGTAAGAGCTCACCATATCCTAGGGTTAGCACCATACTGACTTTGCTTTGGTAATCCCAAGGCCTGTCAATCTTGTACTCTGTCCTGGACCAGCTCCAATTCCATGTTCCTGATGCTCAGCACAGGGCTTTGCTTACTGAAATGAGGTGTCTGGATTGTCACCAGTACAGATGTGGGCAGCCTCACCTGTGGTGCAGCCTTGGCACCCAGGAAAGCACGGCCACACTTTTAGACTAGACCCACCTGTCTCCTTCTTCTTGGGGAGCTGCTGGCATTCCTGCTGGATGGCTGAGGGCTGGAGGTGGTGACTCCACTGCCTCCCTCAGCCTTGGATCCAAAACTCGGGGATTTCAGTCTTGCCGATCATGTGAGTACAGTGGGCATGAGAGTCTGTTCTCCTGCATTTGGTGCATTTGTCTTTCCTACACTCTCGGCCTGTAGGAGAGGGTGTTGGCTGGCCACAGTCCCAGGAGTTTGTGCCCCTGACCTTTCCAGTTTTTTGCAGGAGGCTGCAGATTTGTCCTCCCTGAAGCCCAAGTTGGACGAGCTGGGTGTCCCCCTCTATGCAGTAGTAAAGGAGCAGCTCAAGAATGAAGTTAAGGACTTCCAGCCTTATTTCAAAGGAGAAATCTTCCTGGATGAAAAGGTATGTGTGGTGTGAGCCAGTCTGACACAGACTGCTGGAGATGGTGCTCGTGCATGACGAGTTTGGTGGCTCCAAGCCTCTCTGGCCAGGAGCTGAGTTGGCCTCCCTTTCAGCTGCCCCCAGCCCTCCGAGCAGAGCACGAGTGAAACAAAAACTTAAAAACTGTCTTTCAGATTTTACTTGAGCCCTTCCTGACTTGTGACCTGGGAATGGGAGCCTTGAAAATAGCTAAAAGCTCCACTGGGTCCCCCACCCTGCAGGGGTTGCCCAGCACCAACCCCTGTCCTGTAATTCACTGTGGCCCTTATTTCTTTCCCCTGCACTCCCCTCTGCAGAGCGTAGGAGTGGTATCACTTGGTTGGGCCCAAGAAGCCTGTATGTCTGCAGCAAGAGATTAGAGTCAGAGTTGCAAGCTGCAGGGTTCTGTTTGGTCCTGGGCAATTTAGAGCACTTTTGGGTGGGAGCTGTGTGTATATGTCAGGTGGTGGAGGATGTGAACCAGCAGAAGGCAGGAAGGCAGGCACAGAGGCTACTAACATGGGGTCTGTCTTCCTCAATCCTACAGAAAATGTTCTATGGCCCGCAAAGACGGAAGATGATGTTCATGGGATTTGTCCGTCTGGGCGTCTGGCAAAACTTCTTCCGGGCCTGGAATGGAGGCTTTTCTGGAAACCTGGAAGGCGAGGGCTTCATCCTTGGGGGAGTCTTTGTGATGGGACCGGGAAAACAGGTAAGTTCCTAGCGTTCATTTGGGGGTCTGTGAGCACAAGACACCCATCTGTCAGTGGGAAGCAGTCTCCCAGCTTTCCTTCCAAAAAGCCAGGGAGCATGAGGACAGGGAAGGGAGGGAGATAGTCCTATATCGCCCTCCTGCTCTCTCAGCACCTCACACGGCAGCCCTCTCCCCAGTCACAGTAAATCACAACATAGTCTGAGCCTTGCAGGTGAGTAACTTGTGAGGGGGGTGAGCGAGCATGCCAGGGAGGACAGCTCCTCAGTGGCACTGCAGGGGCCTGGACCCAGGGTTTCTGATGTCGAGTTCTGTTTTCCACATCAGAACAAAAGCAGAGTCTTTATTCTGTGAAGAATTTACTCCCTTGCAGTAGTCCCTGTCATTGAGGACGGATAGTAAAGTGACAAGGAGAGAAGGAATGGAAACAGATCTCGTTGGGGGAGCAGCCGGGAGCTGTGGTGGGAGGTGTGCTTTCCGCATGGGGGTCCTGGTGGCAGGGCACAATTCTCTGTAAACTCTGGTTTGGGTCCCAGCCATGGGGATCCAGTATAGGGGCCTAGGAGGAGAAGGTGTAGAGAGATGAGGACTCTATGGGCCAAGAAGGTGGTGGGTAGATGTTCCATGTCAGCCTCAGGGCAGTGCCAGCAGAGGCCAAGTAGGTACAGAGCAAGGACAGAGTTCAGTGGGTGCAGGCTCGAGGGCCTGGCAGGAGGACCCAGAGGCTCAAGGTCTGACTTCTAGACTTCTAGGCCTGTCTTGCCAACTTTAGGCATGACATTAATACTTGGGTTCATCTGTAAAAAAGACAAGTTGGGAATTCCCTGGCAGTCCAGTGGTTAGGAGTCAGCATTTCCACTGCAGGGGGCACAAGTTCGATCCCTAGTTGGGGAACTAAGATCTCGCAAGCCTCGTGGCACAGCCAAAAAGACAGGGTTGGTCTTCATGGTGGAGATCCCTACTGACATTGCTAACTGCATACTTTTACCAGGTAGGGAGGAATAAGCTAGTGGGAACAGAAAGCCTTCAATTTTTTAAAAAAACTTTATTTTGTATTGGGGTGTAGCCGATTTTCAAGCAGTTGTTGTTCAGTCGCTCAATCATGTCCTACTCTTTGTGACCACATGGACTGCAGCACGCCAGGCCTCTCTGTCCTTCACCATTTCCCAGAGCTTGCTCAAACTCATGTCCATTGAGTCGGTGATGCCATCCAACCATCTCGTCCTCTGTCGTCCCCTGCTCCTCCTGCCTTCTGTCTTTCTCAGTATCAGGGTCTTTTCCAATGACTGGGCCCTTTGGATCATGTGGCCAAAGTATTGGGGCTTCAGCTTCAGCATCAGTCCTCCCAATGAATATTCAGGATTGATTTCCTTTAGGATTGACTGGTTTGATCTCCTTGCATTCCAAGGGACTCTCGAGTCTTTTCCAACACCACAGTTTGAAAGCATGAACAAACAGTGTTGTGATATTAATAGTTTCAGGTGAACAGCAAAGGGATTCAGCCATACATACACATATATACATTCCCCCTCAAACTCCGCTTTCATCCAGGCTACCACATAACATTGAACAGAGTTCCATGTGCTATACAGTAGGTCCTTGTTGGTTATCCATTTTAAATATATCAGTGTGTACACGTTCATCCCAAACTCCCTAATTATCCCTTCCACCCATCCCCCCACCTGCGCAACCATAAGTTCATTCTCTAAGTCTGTGAGTCTCTTTCTGTTTTGTAAGTAAGTTCCTTTGTATCATTTCTTTTTAGATTCCACATAAGGGATGTCAGACGATATTTCTCCAGAAAGCATTCAGTTTTAATTTGTATTTCAAGTCTTTTTTCTTTTAAACCTTAGTATCTGCAATTGCTTGTCTGAGAATCTAGTGTGAACTGGTGTCTGGTATAACATAAACCTATTTGCTGGAGTCCTTCTCCAGCTGGTCCAGGGGTTCCCTCAGGAAGGACGGCGTCAGTGATAAGAATGAGAAGACACAGCGAGTCTCGGTGTTTCCAAGTGTCTTCCGACTTTATTATTTTCAAGGCAGCTTTTATATTTTTAGTTGTACATAGAGACAAATGTAAAGTGTAAAGTCATACCAAAGCAAATCGATGGGTCAGCAGTTTTTGACCCTTATGGAACCAGGACACTGTTTGTGTTTTTAGTTACAAAAGGTTTAAAGTTGTTTACATCATCTTCTGGCCTGGAGGCCTGCTAACATTCAGTGACTCCTTTATTGATAAGGGTTGATCAGCCAGGACATTTTTTCTAAAAGTATTTTTGTATTAGGCACAGAAAGTACCAGGGTTACATTTTTTTTAAAGAATACAGGCACAGCAGATTATGACAAAGAAAGAATTCACAAACTCAGAGTTTCAAGGTAAAACCTGTTTTCTGTACTCTATCTTATGCCTTGAGCCTAACAGAGAAGAATGTGGTCCCATAAAGTCATGGCATAGCAAGCTGAAAACAATGTAGCGCCAAGGTCAGTGCTTAGCAAAATCACCAGCTGAATTAACAATCGTCTTATTATTTGTATTAAAGCTAAATCTCTATTTATATAAATCTCTAACTATTATGTTTTCATTATATAGGCTAAATATGTTAAGAATAAAAAGCATAATGAGTAAATATAGACTAAGTAACAGTTTTATAAAGCAACATTTCTTATAATGCTTAACAAGCCTTTCTTTCTTACAAAGGGCTCTGTGCCCACTGGGGCTTTTTGTGTGGAAGCTCTCAATGCTGTTTTGTTGTTAAGGAGTAGTCAAGCACATTAGCTCCTAAGGCACAGGTACATTTATTAAACAAACCAATATGCTAGTAAGAGGAATTTAGATTAGTATATTCTATATCTCAGATAATTTCATTAAGGTGCTATCGTTCAGGGGCCTTGTCGATTGAGGTTTCAGATAGATCTATTTTAGAAGAGAATCAGGAAAAGCCTTTGGCCTAAGTCACAGAACATAAGAAGAGGTTTGTTATAGCAAACATCAGAAAGACAGATATTATCTTCAAGGTGAGGGCTGAGGCAGCCTTCCGAGAATCCCTGAGGGCTGAGAAGCGGTGCTCAAATCAGTCCTCTTCCTCATGACTCTGTCATGGGTGGGATCTCGTGGGCTGGCTCCCGGCACCTATTTGCTAACTTTCTGGTAAATATATCAACGTGTCTTAGTGACAGTGACTGCCAGTTGAGTACCTACCTTGTGCCAGGTGCTCATCTACATGATCTCATGTCTTCTCTTCAGTCAGTCTGGGGTAGTCGGTATTTTTATTCCCATTTACATGTAAGAGAATGGGCCTATGAAATAACTCAGCCAAAGATACACAGCTAGTATGTGGTACAGAGGAAATGAATCTCTCCTGCTGCAGAGACCCCGCCCTTCCCTTGCCCATAGCTCCTCCTTGCAGATGGTTCCCAAAGATCCCTTCCGGGTACCCTTGAACTTGGGCAGGCCACTTCCTTAGGATCCTTCAGCCTCTCCCCACTCGACTCCTAGGATTCCTTCTCTTCCTATCTCTGCCTCTCTCAGCCCCCAGGGCAGGGCCTGGCTCCCCTGCGAGCCTCCTCTTGCCTGCCAGTGACTCACCTGGTGCTCACAGGCTGCCTAAGCCTGGCTGGCTCACTCTGATGTTGCTAGGTGTGTTGTTTGACTTTGTTGGTGCCTCTGGAGCTCCTGCCTTCTCCTTCCTGGTGGAAGGTTGACCAGGCTGGCCCAGCTTCAGGACTTACCTCCGTGTTTCTTGAGAGCAGAGTTTTTGCAGTTCCACTGTGCCAAGTGCCACTCAGTAGGGATTTTCTTTGTAATAACCTTTAAAGCATGCTTACTTTTAAAATAATGCGTTTTCAACGTAGGAAATCTGAAGATGGAGAAGGTGGGGAGAGCTCAGTTACCAGGGTCAACTTGTTAGAACAGAGCTGAGCTGAGGGGCCTTTTATTTTTTTTAGAAAATGATATCTTACTAAATTAGATGTTCTTTTTTAACTTAACAGTATATCATGAACATTTCCTCATGTCATCATATGTTCTTCCTCAGTGTTTCTAATGTCTGCAAACTGCTCTGATGAGCAAGTAAATATAATTTAATTTCCTGATCTCCTTCCCGGTAGTGGAAGGAGATCACCCTTCCCACAGGGTGGTGGTACTTTTTTTTAAAAAGTCTTTACGAATAATGGTACAGAGAACATGTTTACAGTGTTTACTTTTCAAATTCAATTTGAGTTTAATTTATTATGTGTCAGAGAACTCTTTAACAAGGATTCCTTGATGCTGATCTCAAGCATATTATTTTATCTTTTTTACCACTTTAGGGTACTTTGGGGGCATACTGTGTCTCAGTGCCTTATGCTTCACTAAATGCACTAAGACTTGTAGGTAAACTGAAGAGAGGGTCACCCTTTTCAGGTCATCACTGAGTGCCCATCAAGGCCTGACCTTGGAGTTCCACTTCCATACCATCAGGCTTTTCTGGGCAAGCTCATTCTGTTCTCTTCTGCCTGGAATGTCCTTTTACCTGCACCTCTCCCTTCACCATCCATGATGTATTGTCTGTGAAGCCTTCCTTGATCGCCCTGTTACATTAATCACTCCTGACTTCCTGCTCCCAAAGTGCTACATGTACAGTACATATTATTTCGAGGGAGCCTTCCTGATCCACGTTCCCCAAAAGACTTCACTTCTCAAGGGCAGAGCCCAGCCTGATTTGGATCTCTGTTCCTTGCTGCCCCAAGCATAGGGCTTAGTGGACAGCTGGCACTCAAGAGTCTGTCTCATGAATTTCTCAGAGTAAGGACTGATGTATCCTCTTGTTTCCTTTTAGGGCATTCTTCTCGAGCACCGAGAAAAAGAATTTGGAGACAAAGTAAACCTGACTTCTGTTCTGGAAGCTGCTAGGAAGATCAAACCACAGACTTCAGCCTCAGAGAAAAAATGATTGTGTGAATCCGCCCAGCTCAGGGATAACTAGGACTCTCATCTGTGTTTGCAGGATGTGTTGTGGTTCCACTGCTGTCCC
Organism: Giraffa tippelskirchi; assembly: GCF_054371585.1. Taxonomy (NCBI): domain Eukaryota; kingdom Metazoa; phylum Chordata; class Mammalia; order Artiodactyla; family Giraffidae; genus Giraffa; species Giraffa tippelskirchi. The sequence goes on along the minus strand of NC_137276.1, from coordinate 57,163,107 downwards.
TAAGGAGTTATAAACCCATTTATGCCATATTCTCAGTATAGACCATTAACGTATTTTAATATTGTACTCTGTGTAGGTCTAGTAAGGCAAAATGAAGTCTAATAAGACCCCAAACAAGACTGATAAAAATCTGAGAAGCTGTTAAGGCTTATTTCAGCTAAAACGTGGAAAATCTGAGGCTTAAGTTGACTGCTACACCTCATCACAAATGTACATGGTGTTTTGAGTGCTATTATTTGAAATGATTTTTATTTTCATGTCTTCAAAAATCATAGAAAAGTTGATGATTGACTTGAAGATCAAAGATAGAAGGTTTTTGGCTCATGTTTTCACAGTAATAAATGAATGATTTATTTTATAATGTTAAAGTAATACATAAAAGAATTGATGTGCTTTGGATGACTTGATAAAGGTAAATAATAAAGTGAAATCTATTTTCTCATTGTCTTCCATTCTCTAATATTGGAGATTTGATTTTCTAGAAGAAACGATCTAGAAAGCATAGTTCTGGTTCTAATAAAATTAAGCATCAAAAATTGTCCATATATACACATTTCTGATAAAACTAACAATAAAAATATTTACCATAATAATGGCTGAATTTATTAAATCATTGATGCCAAAGACACTGAATGTGAAAAATCAGTACTTTGCATATGTATGGGGTATGGTTGGTAAAGGAGTTCCTCTCGTTCTAATGATCTTAGGGGTTTCCAAATGACCAGAAAAGTTCAACCTGTCATTCATGTGAGTGATTTTGCTGTCTTTTCTAGAGAAATGACTTGGCATTTAAAATTGGTAGTTGCTTTCTTATTGATGGTCTTTTAGCCTAATTTGGTAACTGGAGGGGGAAAAGGACAGAGAAGATGAAATGTAACTTAATTCATTAGTTTTTATGTTTGAAATTTTGTCGTGTGAGTAAGGATGATGTCCACAAGAGCCTGAAGGGGACTCTGCCCTAGGGAGTCTGCTCAGGGCACCAAACCAGCCCAGGAGTAGGAAGGCAGGGATGGGGGTCCAGAGAAGAGGAGTACAGTGGTCCCCCTTTACATGTGTGTGTTCTAAGAACCCCTCTGGATGCCTGAAAACATGGAAGGCACTGAACCCTATGTATACTGTGTTTTTTCCTATACATGCGTACCTATTATAAAGTATAAATTAGACAAGAGATTAAAAACAATAAAATGGAAAAATTATAACATTATACTATGATAAAAGTTATGTGACTGTGGTCTCTCTCAAAATATCTTAATGTACTATACTTATCCTCCTTGTGATGATATGAGATGGTATGTGCTGAGATGAAGTGAGGTGAATGACGTAGGCATTGTAGGGTTAGGTGATTGCTGACCTTCTGACAGTAAGTAAGGAGGATCATCTATCTGCTTCAGGTGATGCTGGATCACTGAGCCATGACAGTGTTGGTGTTTGGATGCCAGAAGCAGATGATGTTGATGGTTGTGGATCCCAGGCAGGACAGCAGGGCAGCACAAGATTTCATCATGCCACTCAGAACGGTGTGCAATTTAAAACTTCAGAATAGTTTTTTTTTTCTGGAATTTTCCATTTAATATTTGCAGAGGGCAGTTGACTGCAGGCAGCTGAAAGGATAAAAAGCAAAACCATAGATAAGGGGGAACTACTGAATTTACCCAAGGGGCCAAACTGGCCAGGAGGAGGGGAGTCAGTGTTATCTGGGAAAGCAAGAAATGAAGATGGAGGGTGGACGTAAAGGTAGGCATGTCGGCACTGAGTGTACAGTGAGAAGGGGTGGCTAGTTAGCACTAAGACCAGGACTGGGTCTGACTTCATGTGGTGGCTGTATGGTGTGTGCCCTAGCCCGTGAGGTGCTGGGCTTCTTGGAGGCAGCGCTTTTCAGTCAACGCAGTGACTCATCCCCTACTAGCTGTGATCCCTGGGACTCCAGCTAATGATAGGATTTTCCAGATGAGAAGTCTTTGGTGCCTAGAAGACACTTGATTCTGAAACAGTTCTCCTACTACCAAAGAAGAGCAGACCCTGCAAGATGTTGCTGAAATGGATGCTTGGAGAGGAACCTTATTGTGATCATCTTCATCAGCTGTTTCACTTCTGGGTCCTCACATGCATTGTGTCTTCTCTCCCCAATCAGCATGGCATTATGGAAAGAGCACCAGACTGAATTATGAGGTGAGCTCAAGTTCTAGTTTAACCGTGTGACTTTAAGTAAAGCTCTGACCTTCGTCTCTCAATCGTAGAATGGGCATAATAATTCCTATCTGTCATTGAGGGCTGTTTATTAGAAGTCACTGAGGGAATGATAAATACGAAATGGTACTTCTCCAACTTTCATATACATGCAAATCACCTAAAGATCTTGTTAAATGAAGATGGTTAGAGAAAAACCAAACACTAGTTAAAGGTAGTGTAGATGGAGTTTACTTGGTAACCCCTACAGTTAGGGCAGAGGCTTCAGTATAGAACTGAATTCAGCCAGGCTGTGCACAAAGATGACTGGAATTTTAAAGGGAAGATGAAGGAGTAGGAGGGGAGATGAATGGGGATTTGGAACAAAGTCAAAGCGGTAGAAAATTACAAACGGCAGGTGGAGGGACTGATCACTGTGATTAGGCTGTCTCTGCTAACAGGCTTGTTCAGCAGGTTAAGTTTCCATCCTTCCACAGAGAATGGAAGATGGAGCCCTATCTGTCTTGCTGAGGACATTTCAGAGGGATGCTCCCAGGTCTTCGAGGAAGATACTCCTGGGTTTCAGGAGATACATATACATCTTAAAGGGGCAGAGAGAGCATTTACAGTTGTGAGGTTTTTCTCTCTTTTTTTTTAAGTAAATGCTCTAAGAAAAGGGATGTCAAAAAAAGCAAAAGGAAGAAAATGGAATCCATTTGCTGTCCACCTGAAAATATCACAACATTGTTAATCAGCTATACTCCAATATAAAATAAAAAGTTTTAAAAAATAAAATATACATCAACTAAAAAAAAAGAAAATGTAGGTCAGAGGCCTATGGTCAGATGTTTGGCTGGAGCAGTGGGCAAATTCTTTTGACAGCCTTGAGCTTCCCCAGGCAAGGACTCAGGGGGCTGGGTCTCCCCAAGAAACAACCTTGAGTGCTAAAAACTATACTAGGAGCATAGTTTTGTTCAGGTCTCCTAATATGGGGGCTGGACAAAATCATTTGTACTGAAAGTTCCTCAGTTCTCAAGATTGGAGGTGGGGCTTGAGTTTTTACACTTCTAACAGGCTCCTGGTGATGCTGATGTTCTACTGATGCATGGACCACATTTTGAGAAGCAAGAATCTAAAGGACCCCACAGATCAAACCTGTTAATATCTGTGTACTTCGGGCTTGAAGCTTCAGCAGCCTTTGACAAGCAGTAGCATGTTCCCTTTTTTTTATTTTATAAACTAATCAAGAATCTATAATAATTTAAACTACCTGGAAAGAGTCCTTGCAGGAAAGCTGATGGTTCTCAAAAATATTTGCATGATAGAATTAACCTGAGGAGGTTGGAAAGATTCTGATGCACTGGCCACACACCCAGGCCCATTAAATCAGAATCTCGGGAGTGGGACACAGACAAAACATTTCTGAAAGCTCCTGGGTGACTCCAATATGCAACCAAGGTTGAGACTCATCTTCAAAGAATTTAGCATCAAGTCTAGAAGACCCTTAAAAGACAATTTACCCAGAACCAGACTGCCTCTGGTAGTCTCTGATGATTTTTGTAAAATAACCTGGATGGCAACGGTCAGGGATGGCATGGACATGGAAGTAGGGGAAGCCTGGGCTGGAACTGAAACTTTGTGAACAAGTGTTGGCTATAGCATGAAAAACACAGAATAGTCCAATCTCAAGGCTCTGACTTTTAAAAAGTTGAAGAACAGAAAATGGCAACTGTCTTCTTGGAGGTTTATAGGAACACTGTAACCACACCTATGTGGACAGTGGCAATCACAAAGGATCCCTGCACCCAGAAGTACATAACAACCAGACACCTGCCTCTCCTTTTAGAAGCCCCAAATTCTAACTCAGGTAATATGGTTTTTGGGACACTAGTCCACCATCTTCTCAGTCTGCTGGCTTTCTGAATAAATTCGCTATTTCTTGCCCCAACAATCCCTCTCTCGATATATTGGCCTGGCATGTGGCAAGCAGTATGACCTTGGCCTTGGTAACAAGATGAGAAGGTGGTGAGATGGATGGTGGAAATGTACACCATGTTCTGGCAGACCATGGTAAAACTTCTGAATTTTACTGAGAGAGATGGGAATCTCTTAGAGGGTTTTGAGAAGAGGAATGATCTGATTTACATTATTCTGATTGCTTTGCAATGATCAATTATAGAAGATCATCAATAGAGACCACTTAGGATGCTACTGCAATAATCCAAGCAAAAGATAATGATCGCTGGAAGCTGGTGGTAGCAGTAAAGGTGGTGAGAAATTGTCAGATATATTTGAAGATTGAAGATGGAGCTAAGGGGATTTCCAAATGAATAAATTTAGGATATAAAAAAAAAAGAGGAGTCAAGGATGACTCCAAGATCTTTGACCCGAACAACTAACTGCTCGTGAATTTTTCAGTAAAAGAGAGCAGAAAATGATGGTGTAGAATTAAGGTTTTAATAAGCTGTTAATATAATAGTTGGGATGAATGAACCAGGGGTCTAAGTATCAACTGGGATGCATAAAAACAATCTTAGGTAAAAATCAAGCTTCCCAAGGCTATACTCAGTAGCATACAATTTACATAAAATTTTAAGACTGCCCAACAGTAATGTTTAAGGCTTCATACATATGCAGTAAAGTGTAAAAACACACATGGATAAACTGTGCAGCCAGAGTTGTGCACCATCTGGTTGCTTCACACTTTTAAAACTAATGCCCAGGCCAGATCCTAGTCCAGTTAAACCAGAATCTCTGGTTGTGCATCCAGGATGGATCTAGTATTTTTTAAAAAGCTTCCTAGGGGGTTCTAGTATGCAGTCAAGGTGGAAAACCACTGCCTTAAATTGAGAAACAACTGTGACATGTTAGAGAAGTATAAGGAATTTTCCTCATCTATATCTTAAGCCTTGAATAGAGTATCTGTTTTAGAGTTAGACAAGAGACACTCATACCCTAATTACTATGCTGTTCAGTCCGGAAACATGAAGAAACTCTTCTAAAAGGCACATAAGCCCACACTGTCATCTTTCAACATCGGAGAAATGGCTGATTACAAGCTTAGGGCACAGAATGTGTACAAGGTGACCTGGAATATCTTGTCATACCAGTTATCAAGCAAGTGCCCCCAAACCACCAAAGGCTTGTAGAAAGAAAGGACTCAAGATCTACCATGAAGGGTTCTTTCTTGCAAAAGATGGGACAACATGAGCATCTTTATTTAAGATGGATTAAAACATATAAGATATGTTTAAATTCATAAGTTCACAACAATCCTTTAAAAATTTTTGAAGTCTAAAAAATATAAAAATTAAAAAGTCTTTGGATGATACTAGAAAATTAATTCATTTTAAAACTTGGAAAGAAAAAAGAAATGAGCACTTATCCTATCTTTCTTGCTTCAAAGGAACCAAAGAGTTGATGAGAGAAGTTTCTCATTACACAAGTACATGCTCAGGGCTGGTCCAGCCATATTTAGAATGGGACAGGTCACGGAGTAGCCAGGGGCAGAGGCCAGGTCTCTGGAAATTCCTCTCCTGACAGAGCTTCTTTCCAACAAATAAAGCCTCAAACTACTCTCTACATCCAGCAAGACATGCTGTTTCCATTTCCTACTCGAAATACTCCCAGCATAGACTCAATGAGTGAAAATCTTGATCCTACCCTTCACTTTATGGGGTAAAACAGAGTCACAGAAATATGATATTACAGGACCCCAAATAGGTCAGTAGCAACATTTTGATGGAGACAAAAGAGCTCTGAATTAAGCCCCCAGAGCTGGGGCTATGAAACCTTTTGCTGATGGCCACAGGACTAGAAAAGGTCAGTTTTTATTCTGATCCCAAAGAAGGGCAGTGCCAAAAAATGTTCAAACTATTGTAAAATTGCACTCATTTTATGCTCAAAATCCTTCAAGCTAGGCTTCAGCAATACGTAAACTGAGGACTTCCAGATGTACAAGCTAGGTTTAGACAAGGCAGAGGAACCAGAGATCAAATTGCCCGCATCCACTGGATCATGGAGAAAGCAAGGGAACTCCAGAAAAACATCTATTTCCTTTTCACTGACTACGCAAAAGCCTTTGTGTGGATCACAACAAACATTCAGCCCGTCAGTTCAGTTGCTCAGTCATGTCCGATTTTTTTGGATCCCATGGACTGCAGCATGCCAGGCTTCCCTGTCCATCACCAACTTCTGGAGCTTACTCAAACTCATGTCCATTGAGTCGGTGATGCCATCCAACCATCTCATCCTCTGTCATCCCCTTCTCCTCCCGCCTTCAATCTTTACCAGCATTAGGGTCTTTTCCAATGAGTCAGTTCTTCACATCAGGTGGCCAAAATACTGGAGCTTCAGCTTCAGCATCAGCATCAGTCATTCCAATGAATATTCAGGACTGATTTCCTTTAGCATGGACCGGTTGGATCCCCTTGCTGTCCAAGGGACTCTCAAGAGTCTTCTCCAACATCAGAGTTGAAAAGCAGCAATTCTTTGGTGCTCAACTTTCTTTATAGTTCAACTCTCATATCCATACATGACTAGTGGAAAAACCAAAGCTTTGACTAGACTGACCTTTGCTGGGAAAGTAATGTCTCTGCTGCTTAATATGCTGTCTAGGTTGGTCATAGCTGTTCTTCCAAGGAGCAAGTGTCTTTTAATTTCATGGCTGCTGTCACCATCTGCAGTGATTTTGGAGCCCCAAAAAATAAAGTCTCTCACTGTTTCCATTAGGGAAATCCACATCTATTTGCCATGAGGTAATGGGACCAGATGCCATGATCTTAGTTTTCTGAATGTTGAGTTTTAAGCCAACTTTTTCACTCTCCTCTTTCACTTTCATCAAGATGTTCTTTAGTTCTTCTTCACTTTCTGCCATAAGGGTGGTGTCATCTATGTATCTGAGGTTATTAATATTTCTCCCAGCAATCTTGATTCCAGCTTGTGCTTCATCTAGCCTGGCATTTCACATGATGTACTCTGCATATAAGTTAAATAAGCAGGGTGACAATATACAGCCTTGACATACTCCTTTCCCAATCTGGAGCCAGTTTGTTGTTCCATGTTCAGTTCTAACTGTTGCTTCCTGACCTGCATACAGGTTTCTCAAGAGACAGGTCAGATGGTCTGGTATTCCCATCTCTTTCAGAATTTTCCACAGTTTGTTGTGATCCACACAGCCAAAGGCTTTGGCATAGTCAATAAAGCAGAAGTAGATGTTTTTCTGGAACTCTCTCGCTTTTTCAATGATCCAACAGATGTTGGCAATTTGATCTCTGGTTCCTCTGCCTTTTCTAAAACCAGCTTGAACATTTGGAAGTTCACACACTGTTGAAGCCTGGCTTGGAGAATTTTGAGCATTACTTTACTAGTGTGTGAGATGAGTGCAATTTTGAGGTAGTTTGAGTATTCTTTGGCATTGCCTTTCTTTGGGACTGGAATAAAAACTGACTTTTTCCAGTCCTGTGGCCACTGCTGAGTTTTCCAAATTTGCTGGCATGTTGAGTGCAGCACGTTCACAGCATCATCTTTTAGGATTTGAAACAGCTCAACTGGAATTTCATCACCTCCCCTAGCTTTGTTCGTAGTGATGCTTCCTAAGGCCCACTTGACTTTGCATTCCAGGATGTCTGGCTCTAGGTGAGTGATCACACCATCGTGCTTATCTGGATTATGAAGATCTTTTTTGCATAGTTCTTCTGTGTATTCTTGCCACCTCTTCTTAATATCTCTGCTTCTGTTAGGTCCATACCATTTCTGTCCTTACTGTGCCCATCTTTGCATGAAATGTTTCCTATAGTGCAAAATCAAGAAGTGTGATGCCTCTAGATTTGTTCTTTTTTAGGATTTCTTTGGCTATTTAGGGTTTTAGGATAGGTTTCCCAAAAAGGTATCCTAAAATTGCCATTAGAAATTTGATAGGGATTGCACTGAGTCTGTAAATTCCTTTGGGTAGAATGGACATTTTCACAATATTAATTCTTCCAATCCAGGAACATGGAATATTTTTCCATTTATTTGTGTCTTCTTTTCCTTTCCTTTTTATCTCTTCTATCTTCTTCAGTCTCTTCCATCAATGTCTTATATTTCTCAGTGTACAGGTCTTTTACTTCCTTGGTCAGTTTATTCCTAAATATTTTGTTTATTTAATTATTTGGATGCTATTGTAAATGAGATTGCTTTCTTTTTTGCTATAATCTTTTTCATTTCTGAAAATAAAATAATGGCCCTTTTTATTAGTGATTTTAATAAACTGAGTCTTTTATTTTTTTACTAGTCTAGCTAAAGATTTGTCAATTTTGTTGATCCTTTCAAAGAGTCAGCTTTTGGTTTTGTTGATTTCCTCTGTACATTTTTTCTACATTTTTATTTCATTTATCTTGGCACTAATCTTTATTATTTCCTTCCTTCTGTTTGTGTTGGGTTTAGTTTTCTCTTTTTAGTATCTTGAGGTACTAGATTAGGTTATTGATTTGAGATCTTCCTTTTTTTTTTAAATATAGATGTTTACAGCTATAATTTTCCATTAAGCACTGTTTTGGTTGCATAAACTTTGGTATGTGGTGTTTTTGTTTTCATTCATCTCAAAATATTTCCTGATATCCTTTTTGATTTCATCTTTGACCTTTCAGTTATTTAGGAGTATGTTGTTTGTGTGCTAGTCACTCAGTCATGTCTGACTCTTTGAGACCCCATGGACCCATGAGACCCACCAGGCTCCTCTGTTCATGGGATTTCCCAGGCAAGAATACTGGAGTGGGTTGCCGTTCCCCTCCAGGGGATCTTCCCAACCCAAGGATTGAACCCGGGTCTCCTGCATTGTAGGCAGATTCTTTACTGTCTGAGCACCCAGGGAAAGAAGCATAATATCCACATAATTGTGAATTCCTCAAATTTCCTTCTGTTAATGATTTCTAATTTCATTCCATTGTGATCAGAGAATAAGCTTTTGTATGATTTCAATTATTTTAATTTTTAAAGACTTATGTGATTGCTTAACATATGGTCTATACCTAAGAATGTTTTTTAGGGAGACTCCCCTGGTCCAATGGTTAAGAATCCACCTTGCAATGCAGGGGATGTGAGTTTGATTCCTGGTTGGGGAACTAAGATCCCACATGCCACACAGAAACTAAGCCTACATGCCATGTGCTGCAACTAAGACATGATGCAGCCAAATAAGTGCCCAGAGTGTTTCCTAGGCACTTGAGAAGAATGTATTCTGTAGTTGTTGTGTGGAATGTGCTTACAGATGTCTATTGTGTGCTCAGTCACTCAGTTGTGTCCAACTCTTTGTGACCCCATGAACTGTAGCCTGCCAAGCTCCTCTGTCCATGGGATTTTCCAGGTAAGAATAGTGGAGTGGGTTGCCATTTCCTTCTCCAGTGATAGATGTCTATTAGCTTAGCTATCTATTAACTTAGAAAGCTTAGATTGCTTTCTTTCTCTTTCAGATAGCTTGTTGTTAGTGTATAGAAATGCAATTGATTTTTACATATTAATTTTATATCTGCAACTTTACTAAATTCATTTATTAGTTCTAGCAGTTTTGAGGTGGCCTTCAGAGTTCTCTACATCATGTGATCTGCAAACAGATTTCATTTTGATGAAATTCTGATTGGATGCCTTTTATTTATTTATTTTTTTCTTGTCTAATTGATGTGACTAAGACCTCCAGTCCTATGTTGAATAGAAATGGTGGTAGTGGGCATCCTTGTCTAAGTCTTGATCCTAGGAGGAAAGGCTTTTAACTTTACACCATTGAGTATGATGTTAGCTGTGGGTTTATCACATACGGCCTTTATTATGTTGAGGAACAATGCTTCCATACTTAATCTGTTGGTATGGAACAGATCCTTCCACACTTAGTCATACTTAATCCTATCATGAAAGGATGTTGAATTTTGTCAAACGCTAAAAATACTTCTTTCCCTTGAGGTATGACCTAGAAGAAGCACATATCACTTTTGCTCACATCCCACTGGCCAGGATAAAGGGCTGCACAAGCGTTCCTTGGAGATATCATGGGTTCAGTTTCAGATTACTGCAATAAAGTAAATACAGCAAAAAAAAAAAAAAAAAAATCCAGTCATATGAATTTTTTTGGTTTCCCAGTGCGTATAAAAGTTATGTTTACACTATACTGTAATTTGTTAAGTGTGCAGTAGTATTATGTCTAAGAAAATAATGTACATACCTTAATTTAAAAAGTTTGTTGCTCCCGGCCGAGCGGACAGCCAGGACTCCAAGATGGCGTCAGTCGTACCACTGAAGGAGAAGAAGCTCCTGGAAGTCAAACTAGGGGAGCTACCAAGCTGGATACTGATGCGGGATTTCACCCCTTCAGGCATCGCTGGAGCATTTCAAAGAGGTTACTATCGGTATTATAACAAGTACGTGAACGTGAAGAAAGGGAGCATTGCAGGGCTCTCTATGGTGCTGGCGGCCTACGTGGTTTTCAACTACTGCCGTTCTTACAAGGAGCTCAAACATGAGCGGCTACGCAAGTACCACTGAAGAGGGTGCGCTCTGCATTCCTGACCATGACCTTTGCCCGGCACCCCCGAATCCTTTCGTATCCTAGTGGAGAATTAACATCCAATAAAAAGTGACTGGTAAAATAAATAAATAAATAAACAAAAAGTTTGTTGCTAAAAACGCTATCATCTGAGCCTTCTCCAAGTCGTAATCTTTTTGCAATAGTAGTAGCATCAGAGATAACTGATCACAGATCACCATAGCAAAAATAAGAATGATGAAATTTTATTATGAGAATTACCAAAATGTGACACAAAGACACAAAGTGAACAAATACTGTTGAAAAAAAATGGCGCCTATAAACTTGCTCGATGCAGAATTGCTACAAACCGTTGATTTGTAAACACACACACACATAAACAAAGCAAAGCTCACTAAAATGAGGTATGCTTGTGTTTAACTATAAGAGTGGCTGGGAGAATGTCGTCTTTCACGTGGATGGGTTTATACCTTGCCAAACTTTGGTGACTCTATCAGTAGAAAAAGAAAACAGAATGGATCTGAGGATTCAACCAACACTGTCTTCTATAACACACTGACAGGAAAATACATGAACAGCCAGTAACAGTGTTTGTCTCCAGGAATAGGGTACTGGTGGCTGGGGACACAGGTGAGAAGAAAATGTCCATTTCAAAGCCCTTTTGAACTTTAATACACGTGAATGTGTTAACTAAATATTTTTTAATGAAGTAATAAAAATAGCATTATCCTATCTGCTTAGTAAACCTCCATATCTGATTTACTGACCAAAAGTTTTTTGTGCCCTCACCTTCAGCCCCTCAGAGAGGGTTATAGATGTGGCATGAAGCTCAGGGCACATTAAATTGTATAGAATCAGTATGGCTGGGGAAGCCCACTGGGCCTGCAGGGGTAGAGGAGGCCTGGAGAAGAATGCAAATTCAGACAAGCACTTGGGAAAGCTGCTCTGACTGTCAGTTGGCACTGGGCCTTCCCTGTGCCCTTTCTGATTGTGCCTGTTTAGGGGGAGAGAAGACCAGCCTGCTGCCAGGCCCTTATCCCGGCACTGCCCATACTCAAGAGGAGGAGGAGGCCAGAGCCCTGAGGGCTGGAGGGGCTGGGGAACTGGGCCTAGAGACACAGCCAGCTCCTGGGGTGGGCTGTGTGGCTTGCCCTTTCAAGCAGGAAGCCTTTGACATGTCTGCCAGGCAGAGGCTTCAGCTGCCCTTATCTGGCACTCATCTCTTCCTTAACATTCATGACTAAAAGAACCTTGAATCAACTTCAGGTCTGTGTGAGGTGAGGGCTGGGGGGCCACCAGCAGTGAATCCCTTACCCTAGAGCACAGGGTCAGCCCCCTTCACTGGCCCCAGCTGGGCCATGGGGCAGAACACAGGACAGACACCTTCTCACCCCCAGGTGCACAGACAGTGAGTGTCCTGCTCCCTGGACTGACTCTCAGCACCCCTTGGGCTTACTCTTTAATGCCCAAGGAACTCTGTGTACACAGAGAAACACAGCCAGCTCCACACTTTGTCTCACACGCAACGTGGGAAAACTGAAACAGTTAACATTTCTTTAAATATTCACATACTATGTCTGACTCTTTGCAACCACGACTGTCGCATGCCACGCTTTCGTGTCCTTCACTATCTCTGGGATTTTGCTCAAAACTTAGCAAAATCCTGGAGGTAGTGAAGGACTTTTTTGAGCAAAATACGGGAGGCAGCGAAGGACACGGAAGCCTAGCATGCTGCAGTCCATGGGGTTGCAAAGAATTGGACACGACTTAGTGTCTAAACAACAAATTCCCACAGTTAACAAATTGACCTTTATAATTTTAACAAAGTAGATTGCCCTGAACATTTGAAGTTAAGTGTAATCAATGACACTCTTCCCAATTCTGATGATTCAGCCTCATAAATGTTTTAAACACCTTTAAAAATCGACCAGTATGACTATAATCATCACAAAACCGGATCTGCATACTCATACTCACACTGGTTACAAATGCTAATGTGTAGATCTAACATTGTTTATTATCTCGAGTCAGCAGCCCTAGCAGCCGACCAGAGAGACACTATGCACTCATTTGCCATGCATCACTGCCCTCTCCTGGGGTTCTCATGCAGCAGCTCCACTGGAGTCCCCTCACCAGAGCTCTGTACCCCCAAACTGTCCTGGACAGAGTGACTGGACCAGAGGTGGGTCCTGGACTCTGAGTTAGGACCCCATGGACTGGTCAGGTATGCAAGGCAGACCAACCTGCAAAGCTAGCACAAAAGTTTTGTCCAAGAAGTGATGTAGAGGGTGACAGTCAACCAAGGTAATCAGCTTATCACTCTTAGGGTACACAAATGTGCCTCTCTGAAAGAGGAAGAGGGCAAGGGCTGAAGACTCACAGAGAGCAGCAGGCAGAACCCCCTCCCCCCAAGGAAACGGGGGACCAGTTGGCCAGAAGTAGCTGGAGCAGAAGAAACAAAGGGAGACACTAGGGCCAGAGTGTGAGTGACACTCTGGAAGCTGGTGACATGGGAACATCCAGGCCCATTCTTCTCAAGGACCTGGCTGAGCGGTGGGGCTGGCTGGTTTCTTCCTTCTGTCTTCTCACACAAAGGGAATAGGCAGAAGATGTTCTGAGTTGAAGTGATAACATGTGCTGTGGCCAAGTGCACTGGAAACAGAAGCTGATCCAGAGACCTGTGGGCAGGAAGTAAGGGAAGCAGGACAGGGTGGAGGGAGAAATTGAACTGAAACTGAACTCTGGCTTCATCTGACCCCATGGGGAGGCCAGAGCCAGGATCACTCATCACTTGTCCAGAAGTGAGGTAAGAGGGTTTGGCGAGCTCTGGGTCTAAGAACTCAGGGTGGGGCAGCTTCCTTCGGCCAGAGGCAATTCAACAGATTCCAACACTGGGTCCTGAAGGGCAGGCTGTGCGGTCACCCCTGAACTACAGGTGACAGACTGGATCACCGAGTGTGAAGAAGGCCTGTGGTCAAAGCCGTGGTTACAGGGACCTGCTCAGATGTGGTTATGGCGACCAGGCTTGTTGAGCCTCTGCACAATGTTCAGTAACATGAACTTCTCAAGGCCTGGGGGAAGGGGAGCATGGAATCAAATTTTCCTTCTAGATTGGGAGTGGGGCTCATGAGAGAGGGCAAGTCTGGTGATAAACATGAAGTGTGGCCAGTGCATGGAAGGTATCTAAAGTCACATGAGCAACAGAGACCTCAGAGAGCCTGTGGAGATGGTGGAAGCAGGGAAGAGAAGAAACATTTACAGGGAAGGGAGATTCGGAGGAGGAGGTGCCTGGTCCTGTCTGAGCGGGTAACTAGGAGAGGGGAGCCAGGAGAACTAGTGCTCCAGGAAGGAAGCAGCATCAGACCAGACCGAAAGCCCTTCTCTCCTGCCCCAACACACAGAGCAGTGGTTCCGTAAAGTCAGTTCAGCTGGCTGCCCCTAGATGGCAGTGTGTGCACGTGGCAGCAGCTATCCCACACGGCTCCCCAGGGACAGTCAGCTTCTCCCATGTAACCAGGGAAAAGTCCCCAGAGCTGTGAGGTGGCCAGGCAGAAGCGCTTGTGATGGGTACAGCATCCACCTCTGCTCTGCTCTGCTTCAGGCAGATGGGGCAGGTGCCTCTTTGTCCCTTCCCTGGGTCTATCAAGGGTCCCTCCTGGCAGAGCCTGAGCACAGGGATCCCAGGGGCTCAGTAGATCCCCAAATCCATGTGATCATGACTCTCCAGTCTGGGGTGGAAGATTGAGACACAAAGGTCTGGACATAAAGCTAACAGTTCTGGTTCTATGTCTTATGGGGTGAGTGACTCACTCTGAGCCTACCTTTCCACGTTGTTTTACAAACGTGTAGCTTTGTGAAAGTCAGTTCACGTGAGATTATTTCAGAAGGAATAATTCTTCACTGTCAAGTAATTTTCACATTTGCACACAGTCCACAGCTCCCCTAGTGGACAGCTTTCAGGGGCAAAGCTGGGGTTGACCTTGCTCTTAATCGCGCTGATTTGGCACCCTCCCTCTGAGGTCTTACTGGCAACATTTGGACCTTCCTGCTTTGGCAACTGTCTTCTCCCATTTGGAGAAATTACAGTAGGGTTGACTCACAGGCAGTCAAGACTGAAAGGGCACTGGGAGGTTACCTACTAAACAACTGTCCCCTCTCTCCCACCCTCAGTTTATAGGTTGGACAAGTAAGGTGAGATAGGTAGGACTCCTCGTCACCATCATCTATGACAATCCTGGCCTCCATCATTAAAGTATGCTCCACTGTGTCCTCTGCTCACACATGGGTTCCTATCACAAATCTCTATAGTCTGGTAGGGATATTGTCTGAGGACAGAAGACCCACAGCTGAGGTGGCAGTTGCACATAGGAGCAAGAAGCCCTTGGAAATTCACAAGTTCTTTAAAACAGATATTTGGGTAGGCACTGGGTGACAGGCTAAGAAATTACTTTCTTTTCTGTTCCCCTTTCTCCATAGCTCCCTGATCTTTTCAAGAAAGGCAACCTAATTCAAGACAGCTCATAGTGAAAGACAATAGCCGCCCCCCCCCCTTAACCTGAGTCCTGCTATACTTGATCCTGACTTCCTCACTCCAAGGGTCACTGATTCCTTCATTCCAGCTCAATCACTCCCTCCCGTGGATATATCCCTCTGTCTGACCGTAGCCTCGTGCAACCTCTCCTGTCTTTTGCAGTCAGTGAGGGCCCTCCAGCCCCACTCCCATCTTCTCCTTTCTCTCCATCTACTGGCCCTTCCAGCTATCACTTCTCTCCCCCAACACCCACAACTCATGATACAACACTTCGGTGCTTTCTCTTCAATTGTCTTCAACCTCTGTACCATTGTTTTCTATTATGCCTTTCCAGCAACCCCCTCCAAACTTTGATCAATCCTCCTGTCTGTGCTCTCTGCACCTGGATGTATCCCAGTCGCTAAGGACTGATGAAGGCTGTCTCATTTGCGCTGTGACTCTGACTCTGGTTCACCATCCTCAAACCTTCCTGCCTGCCTTCCTCAGAAGCTTCTCTCATTTTCTACTGTTTCTCTAAAAATCCCTGGATCCCACCAAACATCCCCTTTCTTTTAACAGGTGACCTATTTCTCCTGTTTTCAGAAGAAAAAAAAAGGCTGCTTTCACTCAGGGACCCCCACTAAACCCACAAACATCTGCATCCCACTCGGCTCTTTCCCCATCCTCTTGTCTCCATGGAGCCCCATCTGTCCTCCAGTTTTTGGTTGCCCACTTGTCCTGAATCCCAGTCCCTCTCACCTTCTCCAGCAAGCATCATCTCTTTTCCTTCAGACTGTTCAATCTCTCCTCCTGTCTTTCCTGCATCATTTAAACATCTTCAAGTCTCTCTCTTCTTAAAAAAACCAAACAAACCTCTCCCTCAGCCTCTTACCCTCATCATCTTCCAGCTAACAATCTCACTCTGAACCTCATTTAGTCTCCAGCCCACTTTTGACTCAACTATTCCACTAACCCAGCTCTCTGAAGCAGCCGACCCCCGTGGTTACTCCTCAGCCTTGTCTTGCAGTCCTCCTTGCATCACTGGAAACTGGGGGCCACTCCTTCCTTCCTGAAACCCTCATTTCCCTTGACTTGTATACATACGACCCTTCTGGCTTTGCACCTGCCTTGCTGACTGCTCTTTCTCAGGTTAATTAATCCCTCTTCTTTTTCTCTTCTTGATTGTCTCCATGTTCATCGGGATTCGGCCTCGGTCATTCTCCCTTCTCAACTCTCAGTCCCAGGATAACTTCCTTTATTTTCACGGTTATTAATCACCATCTCTGTGCAGTTTTCTCAAGAATCATTCTCCTTTTCTTTCTGTCAAATAGGCTTGGGACTTATTCTTTAAAATTACATTTCCCAGCCTCTCATGGAGCTAAGGACTGCCGTGTGACCAGAGTTTGCCAATGAGGCATAAGCAGCAGGCAGTGGGGATTTCTGGGGAAGGGTTGCTTCCCTTAGCACAGATGCTGCTCCTTCATCCTTTCTGCTCTTTCTCCTGCCTATCTGGAATGCAGGTGGGAAGCTGGAGCTGCAGCAGCCATTGTATGACCACAGTGGAATCTGAGGATGCAAGCTTCCCAGTAAGGAGAGCCAGAGCAGACTGACAGGGTGGACCTGGGCCCTGAATGACCAGTCTTGCTCTGCTTACCTTCAAAGTTGGCATTATGTCGGGGTTTTCAATAAATAGAGCAGCAAAGAGCAACAAATACCATTTAGTTAAAGCAGTGTGGTTGAGTTGAGTTGATGTTATAGCAACTGAACACAAGTTTTGATTAATACAGCTCTCAAATATATAATGTTGCTTAGATGTCTCTCCTGAACTTCAAACAGCAATCTGGACCTCTATTCTCTATCCAGAGATCTCTCAAATGGAACAGGTCCAAGTTGTGACCCCCTTACCAAACACACACAGAGTCACTTGGATTCCTGGTCTCAGTAAACAGCATCACTGTCCATGCAGCCAGAATCCTATTAGTCACCATCCTATTAGTCACCCCTCAATTCTACCTCATAAATATATTTTGAATCTGTTACCTCTTACCATTTCCTCATCATCAATTTTGTGAACCACTGTACAGGTTCCTTCTTAACTATTTTAAAATTTTGCACCCTTCAATCCTACTGCAGCCTTACGCATCTTCTAAAAGCGTAAGTGTAATAATGTTACTATTTTGCCTAAAACCTTTCAGTGACTGCTTAGGGCCTAAGGAATACCAGGCATATACTGTAAACCTCTGCCAGGAATTACGTTGGTCCTGCACCCACCACCTCTTCTTTGGCAAAGATGTTGCTCTACTGACCACAGGGATGGGCATGTTGACCTAATACTGGTCGAACTAGGGTAACCTCTCTCCCTTGCCACAGTGATTGGTTCAAGAGTAGGCACATGACCAAAGTTTGGCCAATTAGAGGCCTTCCTCGGGATTTCTAGAGTGTAGAGTTATTTGGCATCACATCTCCAACATGGGGCAAGCTCTGAGCACTAGGAGAGACAGAGAGAAAAGGGCTCTGGGTCTGCATAGCCTGCAGATTCAGCCTCTAGTATCCAGAATCGATCTGGTTTCAAGTTCTTCTTTCGATTTTGTGAATGACTTGAGTATCCTTCTAATAATTTTCCCTCCTTTGGCCTAAGCTAGTTTGGGTAGGGTTTTCTCACTTCCAACCAAAACATCCTGACTAAAGTGAGGACTCTTGGTCGTCTGGCCCTAATAACGCATCTTTCCCAGAAAACAGAGTTTCTTCTAGCTTATAGGATGTTTTACAAACGTTATTTCATTTGATTCTTACTATAAGCTTGTGAGGTAGGTTCTATTATCTTGACTTCACAAATAAGAAAAGTAGGGCTCAGAGATGTAAAATATTTTGCTCAAGATCAAGAGGCTGAGAATTAGGAACATTTGGACACCAAGTCCCTCTTCTATTCAAGGTGCTTCCCTTTATCCCCCACCTCTTGTCTTGTACACATACACACACCCAGAAGTGCTAGAGTGGAGCCCAGGGTGAGCAAAAGCAGCACTGGGACAAGGACCAGACTGGGTTGGGGGTGGGGTGGGGTAGGGGGATGGGAGGGTTAAAGGAGTGAGTCAGAGGACGGTAAAGCCAAGTTCCTCCATTTAAATTTTACAGCCACTCCAGGTCCAGGAGAAGAAAATACTCTCAGCTTCTTTCTTTTACCCCGCCTTGTACTATTTTCTGTTCCCATAATCTATACCTCAGGCTTGCAGTTGGTGCAATAATTCAATTATATTCTTGGCAATTACAGTTCTAGGGGCTAGCCCGGAAACTAAATCACTGTTTATAATGCAGCCCTTTTATGAGTTGGGACTGTCCATATCTCCATTCTTCCGCTTTAGGTTATGTGGTACTTTTTTTTCCTTCTTTCAGTAATATTGAGATGTAACTGACATATGGCACTGTATAAGTTCAAAGTATATGGTAAAATGATTTGCTCTACAAATATTACAAATATTATAAAATGATTACCACAATAAGTTTAGTGAACAACCATCAACTCATACATTAAGAGATACAAAATAAAATTTTTTTCCTTGTGATGAGAACTCAGGATTTACTCTCTGAATGACTTTCATATGTAACATACAGCGGTGTTAATTACATTCCTAGTACTTTATCTCACAACTAGAAGTTTGTACCTTTTGACAATCTTCATCCAATTCCCCCTCCTCCCAAGGCCCCACCTCTGGTAAACACAAATTTGATCTCTTTTTTTCTGTGAGTTTGCTTTTGAAGTATATAATTGACCTACAACACTGTCAGTTCTTGGTGCACAACATAGTGATTTGATATTTCTGTACTTTTCAAAATGATAACCACTGTGATTCCTTATACTTTTTAAAAAAGGAAAAGAAAATGGGCCTGCTCTGTTTTGAGTGTCCCTGATGCTCCCTGAAAGCCACAACAAATTATTTTGAAAATGGGTCAGGTAAAGCTTGGTGGGTCTCAAAGGGCAGCTGGGAATGGCAGGTGAGTGTCACAGGAACTGTCAGTGAGGCCTGGTGGGGGAGGGGTGGCAGCCTTGCTGGCTTTGTGGGCACTTCCCTCACCCCTTTCATGCCCTGCAGCAGTGTGGCCAACTGTGCCAGGAAGCAGCTGTCTCTCCGAGGCTGCTCAGGCTGGCAGGGCCTCTAACATTATCAGGTCCATGATTCACAAAGTTGGCTTTACTCTCGCCTCCTTGTTCTAGGCTCACGACCTTCTTCACCATCCAAGGTTAAGCAGAAATCATCAGGTGTGGATGATCATCTTTCCAATCCCAACCTTCGCTGGAAATATCTTCTCTGCCTCCACATCCCCCTTAATAATGGTGGGGGCATCCCTCTACCAGAGGGGATAGCACCATTCCTGCCCACATCCCATCTCCTTCTACCTCTTCTTTGAAATCATCACTCCTGTCATCTCTCCTGCATCATTCCTATCGCTCTGAAGCTTGTTCTAGTCCCTTCCACATTTGAATAAAACCCAACTATCCTAACAAAAATTAAAATTAGATATGGCTATAAGCGCTGGAAAACAAGGGATGAAGTAGGTAGCCCAGAGTAGATACAGCAAATCCCTAAACATCAGGAACCCAAAAACTTGTTGCCCTAACATCCTCAACACATGGCTTCCACTTCAGCATTCAATAAGCCTGCATGAGCTGCAGCTACATCTTTACATATTCCATTGGGCAGGAGAAAACAGTGGCTGAGGACAGCACACCACTTCCCTTTACAGCTACTTATCCCGTGTTGCACGTGGTCACCTCGATTTACTTCCTGTTGGCTAGAACTGAGTCATGTGATCATGCGGAGCCCTGAGGGAGTCCTAGAAACTTGCTTTTATTCAAGGAAGCTATGTGGCCAGCTAGAATTGGAAAGTCTATAATAAAGGAAGTGGGGGAGAATGGCTGTTAGGGTCATCCAGCATTCTCTGCCAAAGCCTTCTATGATTCCACATCCCTTCTAGACCTCTCTCAGTTCTGTGTTCCCTGTTGGATAAGCTGTCCAAACACAACTGCTCTACCATGGTCTGGCAGCCACCCTACTACTCCAGGAACACTGCCCTTATCATGTGCACCAATGACTTTCATGTTGCCAGAATCAAAGGCTCCTTCCCTTTCTTCATCTTATCTGTTCTGTGAGCAGCATCTAACACAGCTGACCACTCTTCTCTGGAAACACTGCTTTGTCAGTCTCTGGGATATAGCACTCTCTGGTTCTCCTTTGGCTTCCTCAGCCTTTTGAAAAAGAAGCGTTTTTCAGTCTTCTTTCTTGCTCTGGCTCTTCTGACTCCTCTGGGTCTCTCTTGAACCCCCACCTCTTCTACATCTACCTCTTTAGCCTAGATGACTCCCTCAGATCCCAAAGCATTTACCATCTTTAGAATGATGTCTCTCAAAGCCCCACCTCCAGCCCAGGCCTCTCTTCTGGGTGTGTAGTGACTGGACAATTGAACTAGATCTCTGATGGGCATCTTGAGCTCAACATGAACACAGAATTCTTGATGTGCCTGCCTGAGCTGTAGTCCCTTTCCTCCAGGCTACCCTATCCAATAAATGAGGCACTGTTCACCCACTTACTCCAGCCAGAAACTTGAAAGTTATCTTTGGTTTCTCCATTGTCTCCCCCACATCCATCCTATTGATGTCCATGTCCAAAACAGCATCTTTCAACTACGATCTTAGTGTGGCCATCAATTTTGTCCAAGCCACCATTAGCTTGGGCCAGGGCTGCCATAAGAGTCTAATTGTCTCCTTGCTTTCATTTTTGCCTGCCACCCACCCAATTTATTCTTCACACAGTAGAAAATCAGAATACATTCAGTTCAGTTCAGTCGCTCAGTCATGTCCGACTCTTTGTGACCCCATGAATCGCAGCACACCAGGCCTCCCTGTCCATCACCAACTCCTGAAGTTTACCCAAACCCATGTCCATCGAGTCGGTGATGCCATCCAGCCATCTCATCCTCTGTCATCCCCTTCTCCTCCTGCCCCGAATCCTTCCCAGCATTAGGGTCTTTTCCAATGAGTCAACTCTTCGCATGAAGTAGCCAAAGTATTGGAATTTCAGCTTCAACATCAGTCCTTCCAATGAACACCCAGGTCTGATCTCCTTTAGGATGGACTGGTTGGATCTCCTTGCAGTCCAAGGGACTCTCAAGAGTCTTCTCCAACACCACAGTTCAAAAGCATCAATTCTTCAGTGCTCAGCTTTCTTCACCGTCCAACTCTCACATTCATACATTACCACTGGAAAAACCATAGCCTTGACTAGACGGACCTTTGTTGGCAAAGTAATGTCTCTGCTTTTAAATATGCTATCTAGGTTGGTCATAACCTTCCTTCCAAGGAGTAAGTGTCTTTTAATTTCATGGCTGCAATACATTAGTCTTCTGCATAAAACCCTTCAATGTTTTAATAAAAGGTCTCCAACCTAGACACAGTCTTACATGTCTTGGTCCCCGCCCACCTCCCCATATCACCCTGGTTCTCTTTCCCAGGCTCCATACTCTGGCCACATTGGTTTTTTTTTTTTCCTCCCTAGCTCCTTGACACATTCACAGCTTACCTTTCTCAGGACCTTAGCACAAGCTGTTCTTGATTTGGAATGTCTCTGCCTGGCTTTTCCCAGCGCTATCTCCTCCTTCTCTTGACTTCAATTCCAGCATCAACTCCTCAAAGACATTTTTCCTGCTGGCTCCACCTAAAGAATTAATGGCTCCTATTTTCTAACCCAGTCCCTTGTTCTTCTCCCACCATTTACTTCAACTTGCAATTATGTCTCCATCACCAAAAATCAGCTTTATGGAGTAAGAGGCTTCAGCTGTCTTGTTTATGGCTGCATCCTCAGCATCAAATCAGTGCCCGGCACTCAATCAAACACCCACTATCTGCTCTAGATGAACGGATGGGCAGTTCTCCAAACAGGTCTCTGAGCTGTCTGGGTGTCAGAGGCTGGCTGCATCCCCCTTAATGAGAAAAAACTGGGAATGGACTCAACAGTTCCTTTACAAGATCTCCTCCTTACATTGCACTTAACCTGTTGGTTGCTTTTACTATAATGTGGTGCAGCCAGTCTCTCCGCCCAGTTATAACAGATTCGAATTTCATGCTGCCCAGCTGAACAAATAGCCTAGTCCTTCCCCACTGAATGAGTTCTAGGCTCGGTGGCGGTGCCTGGGTCTCATTTTTCAGATAGGTGGGTTGAGACCCCAGAGGTCAGCCTTTTAAACACCAGAGCCCAGTCGGCGCTGTGAATACCTGTCTACCACCGGCTGTACCTCTAGCACCCCTTTCCCCTCAAGAACCCTCTCAGCCATCCTCTCAGGATGAAGGTGAGGGACAAATCTCCGCAGGTGGTCCAAAGAAAGCCTGGTATTTTTAGCACCAAGGCTACCAGGAGACAGTCTTTACCTGCCGGTGGGTGTGTAAAGGAATAAACGTTAATTTACTACTCCCGGTTGGAATCCTACCCCCACTCCCAGCCTCTGAGGCCCGGCAGGAACGCCTTTCAGTATTTTCAATTCAGCCATTTTTCTAACCCTGCGCTCACCTCTCTACCCAGTCACTCTCGTCGTACCTCCCCCCCCCCCCCGCGAGAAGTGGCCCCCACAACTCGCGCTTCTCAAGGCTGGGTTCCGGTCGGGTCAGTGACAACGCCGACGTGGCGTCCGCATATTGCGGAGGCCCCAAACGTGGGGTGCGGGTCCCGCCTAGGCCTGCGCCACGAACCCACCCGGCGAGCGCCGACCGGGGCCGCCTTCGCCTCCCGCCCCGCCCAGAGTGGTTCGAAGGGGCCCGGGGCCCCGCCGGCTCTGCCCAGGCGCGGACTGGAAGGCCGGGCGGGGCGGGGCGGGGGCGGGGCTATTGGCGGGGGCGGAGCGCGGAGGGCGGTGCCGCGCCGGGCGGCCCAGGGAAGTGGCGCCCCTTTCTCAGCAGCCACCCGGCGCCGCGCCCCCGGCCCCGCCCTCCGCGCCCCGCCCCCGCGCTCGGACGGCCTGAGTCGCGCCCTACCGCCCCGCGCCGCCGAACTTGCTCTAACTTCCTTGGCCGATCCCGGCCGCGTCGCTGCTGTCGCCGCCGCCGCCGCCGCCACCGCGCCCGGGTGAGTAGAGCGCGGAGCCCCCGCTGGAGCGTCGGGCCCTGCCCCCCTCATTGTCTGAAGCCGATCTCCCCCCGCTCCCCCCAGCGCCCTCTGGGGACAAGGATTGATCCCCTGGTCCAGGGTCGGTCCCTCCAGCGCCCTTGCTCCTGCCCCGGGGCGGCCCGGCGGCCAGAGCAGGCTTTGTCTGCTCAGATCGCCCGCGAGGGGCTGAGGCCTTGGCCCGGACCCCGCTGAGCCGAACTCGGGCGCCGACCGGAGTGAGAGCCGCAGCGGTCGACCCGGCTGGCGCTCGGGGTTCTGTCGCCCTCGTCCTGTCTGCGTTCCCTGACGGGTGCCTGCTGGGGCCAGGCGTGGGTGGGAACACTCGAGGAGGGAGGGATCAGATCCCCGTGGTCCTGGGCTCTGCTCCCCTCCCCAGCCGCGAGCCTTGGAATGGGCACTCCTTTCGGTTCCGTCACGGACCCTCGGTCGCCCGGAGCTCGGGCTAGAGGGTGGAGGGTGGCGCCGACCGTGGAGGGCGGTCCCCTCCCCTGCCCAGCCGCAAGTGTGCTCCCAGTCGCCCACCCTGGCCCTAAGTCCCATTCTGCCCTTCACGGATTTGGGGCGGCCGGAGTTTGAGTAGGTGGTGATCCTGCTTCTCCGTGTGGGTCGTTTGGGGTTGTGCTTGGGAGCAAACCCAACTCCTGATATAACTGGAACTTCGGTCGAGTTGGGTCTGTGGCTGTGGAGCTCGTTGGTCCCGGACCGCTGCTCCTGCCGGGGAGAGGTGGTGGTATTGGTAGGTAGGGGGTGTGTGTATTTGTGTAGGGACTTGTGCATCGGGACCGCTAGGACACGAATCCGGGGGAACACGAAGTTGGTCTCTCGCTGGAAGCAGTCGTTGCTGTTAGGAGTCGTGGGGAAGCGGCTGGCCCCGGTGCTGGCCTCGCAGCTGGCTTCCGCAGCAGTGTACCAGTTAGCAGGCTGTCCCTGGTGGGGGGGTCTAGGGGCATCAAGTTGACCTGGGCCCTGAGTGCAGGGCATTGCACTGGAGCCTGTGCAGGTGTTCTCTCTGAACTACAGTCGGCTCCATAGGATTCCTCCCTTCTTCTGAGATGGGGGTTGCCCTCCGGTTGTTAAAAGTGGATGGAGCTGCTTGCCAAATCCTTCAGGGTAACACCTTTCCCCTTCCCCTTGACCTCAAGATAGAGGAAGTTAGTGCCTGCAGAGTGCTTGGGTCACCCTTCCCTGTTGGTGAAGCGAGAGCTGGTGCCTCGGTCATCAGAGCACCCTAGCACCCCTACATCACCTCTATCATTCAGTAAGCACTGTGGAAGGCCGAGCGCCCTTGTTTCCAGGGATCCTCCAAGCACCCTCAGAATGAAACTCATACTCCTCTGTGATGGCCCCACATGTCCTTCCAACTCGTCTCTCTGCTGTCTCCAAGCTTTGTCTTATCTTGAGGATCTATGATGTCTGGGGGTCAGGCCTTGGAAGCCCAGGCTACCAGATGGATTTCCCCTCCTGTCTTCCTGTGTCCTCACATCTCTGAACTCCACTGCATGAACCACTAAACATGGTCTTCAGTTCATTCAACAAAGAATGAGAATTCTCTTGGCTGAGAATCTGTGGGGTGCCAGGCATTGTTGCAAGCACTGTTCTAGGCTCACCGCTCCCTGACTGGCTGTCAGTTCTATGGGATCTTAGAACCTAGGCTGGACATGTAGTAGATGCTCTGTAGTGTTTATTAATCTGAACTCAATCTCAGCTTAGCAGCACTGTTCAGGCACATGAGTTCAAGCCCACTGGTGCATCCTGAGGTTTGTAGCTGCCTCTAGCAAGAAAGGGCAGGGAAAGGATGGAGCAGCAGAAGGGTTGACTGCTTAGGAAAGTTCCATCCTTTACCAGCTGGGTAGCTGTGCAAATCTCTGAGGACGGGTGAGGGTGCCTCCCATCCTGCATTTGGGAGTGGGAGGACAGAACACATTCTCCATGGGGGAGGGGAGGGAGCTCTGCCCTGTAGGTCCTGGTGGTAGTGAAGTTTCCAGAGAGGCCGGGAAGCTGGGAGTTCTGGAAGCTCTGGGTTGTGGAAGCATTTCCTGAGGCCTCATGCTAGGTTACCTTGTGCTCAGGGATTTGACTTCAACTTCTACTGAGACAGAATTCAGCTTGGCAATGCTTACAAAGTGCTATTGTGCCAGTCCTGGGAAACCTTTGCCTGATTTAAGAACTGGAGGAGTTATGGACAAGCTTATAGCAATTATGTGGAATGTTTAAATGTGTAGTAATCGTGTTTATTAAGACTTAGTGTTTATTGAGACATATCACATACTATCCAAGAAGCTTTACTTGTATTCATTCATTTAATCCTTGAAACAACACAGTACAGTGGGTAATGTTAATGTCCCACTTTACAGATGGTGAGACCATGGCCCAGAGAGGTCACCGAGTGAGTAACGTGCTTAAAGTCTGAATGTGAACTGGGTTTGCTCATATCTAATTAGATAAATTAGATAAAGCCTCCTCTCAGAAGTGATTCAAGTTGATTAGTACACTGAAGAGCCTGGCCCACAGAGAAGCTAGTAAGTTCTTCAGTGCAGGTCCCCTTATATTCTCTGCTTCTGAAAGCATCTCATCTGTCTGGGCACAAAGCAGGTGTCTCTGAACCCCTGCTGGTTGACTGGCAATGTAGCTTTTATCTCCCTGAGGCCAGGGAATGGGAAGACCAGCACTACTATGCACAGAAGATTGGAGAGTGAGTCATTGCCTGTAGCTGTCTAGATAGATCAGGGTTTGCCGTGGTAACAATCCTCAAATCTCAGAGGCCTAAAGCAGTGAAGGATTATTTCTTACTCATACCACATCCATCTAATATCTGCTTTATGTTGTTCTCACCATGGGACACATGCTGATTAATTGGAACGTTCCTGGTCACTTGGACCTGGAGATAGGGAGCACAGTGAATCTCACCCTGGCTCTTAAAGCTTCCACCTAGAAGTGGCATTTCAGTAGCCAAAGCAGTCACGTGGCCATACTTCCCTGCAGGGTGGGGAGCAAAAGAGGACTGGAAACATTTGGGGGACAACACTGATGTCTGCCACCTGCCCAACACTGTGCTGTCTCTGTAACTTATTTCCAAGGTCTAGATCTGAGTGTCGTATTCTGTGTCACCAGGAATATCAATCATGAATTAGTCAAAGAAATGTCACTTAGGTTAGAGATGAATTGAGGTGTCACATTTGAAGGGCAGAGGTATGGTGAACAAAAATGCTTATTAGCATAGTAAGAGGTGGTCTGCAGAAGCAACTTGTTCCTCTGACTCTGGACAAGTTATTTTGATTTCCTTGGGTTCTTCTTTTGCTTATTTATTTATTCAGTCATCAGTTCGTGGGCCCAAGGACTGGTGCAGAGACCCTAGCCAGGGATTCTCATTAAGCACTTGTTTAGCTCCTTGCCTGGTGCTAGGGGCTGTGAACTGGGTTCCAGGATCCCTGTTTCCTGCTGCTGGGTCCTGTGGCCTTTAAGGAGGGATAGTATTAACCATGGGGCGGGAAGCAGGCGGGAAGGGGTCTCTGCCCTGACACATCAATCCTTGGATTTCTTGTCTTCCTCCAATTCTGTATGTGGCAAGTAGGGGCAGCCAACTCCCTTGGAAGCAGGAGCAGGCAGAAATACCCCCATAGGCCTTGCCCTTCCCCTTTCACCAATGAGATTCCAAGGCTGAGCTTGAAGCCCTCGGGGTGTGGAAAGGTGAAGTGGTGATGTTACCTAAAGGATGAAGTCACATGGAGATCAGGCTTGGATGTGGGGTTGGGATGGTTCTCTGGCCTGTGAAGCGGGTGGAACCCGTTTATTAATTGCATTTTTCCACCTGGGCCACCCTTGCAGGGTGTCCAAGCGCCAGCTACACTTTGAACCCTGCTTTTGTGCTTTGTTGCCTGCTTTGTCCCTGGTGACCTCCAGCAAGGCCAGGAAACACTGGTGGAGGTGGTGAGACCTCAGATTCTTCTGCTTGTGGTTAACTCACTATCTTTAGGCATGTTTCCTCCTTTTTCAGGGCTTCTGTTTTCCTATCAGGAATAGAGGGAGAGGTAATAGTGGTCTACAGCAATGGTCTCATTTTTGGCTGGTCATCAGAGTGCTCAGGGGACTACATATACCAGTTTTTTGAAAGTCTTTGGTCTAAGTAAATGACAGCATTCCTGGTTTGTCTTATCTTCATTATTAGCAATGGGAGTAATTCATAATGTATCAACATCTGTTTTCTCCTTTAACAGCATGTTTTTTTGGTTCAGATAGGAAAGTGGTGTGTTGGACTAGCAAAGGGTCTGGCCTGGCCAGTGGGAAACAGTCAGTGCCTTTGCCAGTTAAATGTACCAGTGAAGAATGCTGTCCATCACATAGAGTGGACAGTGATGAGGCCAGCTTTCGAGTTGTACCTACTTTGTAGCTGAGTGACCTAGACAAGCCTTTGAATTTTTTTTCTCCCCTTCTTGGACTTGGTTTTTTCATCTGTAAAGTGAGAAGAATCTACCCTCCCTGTTCCTGGTGGAGTTACTGTGAAGCATAGACGCTTCAGGTTTGAGATGCAGTATGTGCAGCTCCTGAGTTAGGCTGATATACTCTGGTTTGGGACTGCTGCCATGACTCTGACGGCTCTCAGCAAAGTGCTCACTAGCTGCAGGTTCTGGGAACCCCACTTCCTCCATTCTTGGGCCCGGTGGGGGTCGAGTGGGGCTGGGTGGGGCTGGGTGGGGCTGGGCAGGGTTGTGGTTTTCTCTTAGGAGGCAGCAGACCTGGTAAGCTGAGATACTGTGGGCCTGGGCAGGGTTCTGGAGGTCTGTTCTGTCTCCCTCACCCAGCAGCCAGGGAGAAGTTCCTGGAGCCCTGATGTCCATCAGCTGGACAGCTGGAGGGACCGGCCCCTCCCTTCTTGGGCTCTGTCCACCTGTGCCTGCTGGCTGTGAGCTGTGGTGGTGGGGCCTTTGGGATCCTAGTCAGAGGTGCATTCCTGGTGCTGCCTCTCTGTGACCCCCTGGAATTTGGGAGAACTGAGGCCAGGCTTTCCTGCATGGGTAAGGTTTGGGGAGAAGTCACGCTGTGGGGCTGAGCAAAGATTGACTCTGAGAAAAGGGTTGATGAACCTTCCCCTCTCTGGGTTTTCCCTGTCTACTTGTACTAACTACTGGGGCCTGTGCCAGTCTCTTTTGCAGGGCCCAAAAAGCTTAAAAAAAAAAAAAAGCTTTGAGGAATGTGTGGTCCTGATACTCAGGAGAGGGGCCCTCAAACAGCAGTTGGAATTACATGAGTGTTCCCTGAATCTCTTCAATCCATACCCTGAGGTCCGAGTGGTGAGCCTGGGAGGGCTGAGGGCAGCAGCATATCCCTGGACACAGTCCTAAGGCGGGGTCTGCGATCATGCATCAGAAGCCCCCCCAGGGCACCGTGGGAAACTCGGGCTTATTGGAAAGTGGCAGGTGGGAATAAGGAATATGATCGCCCCAGCTTCAGATTTGGTCTCCCATGGAGGGGCAACTGGGCCCCACACACCCTGCTCAAGTTAAGGCCATGGTGTGACTTTCAGCTTTCGATGTGTTTTGATCCCTAGTCTGGGGTGTTCACTCAAGCTGTGCTCAGGACCTAGCTCTTTCCAGGCCTCCCGGCTATAGCCACCACCTGCTCCAAGGAAAGGCTCCGATTGCCCACCGAGTGACCATTTCTGCAAATAGACTCTGTTTCCTCTCCAGGTGACCTCCCTGATGTCTGGCTACCCTGTAGCTGGTTTCAGCCCTTTACTTCTGGGCCAGGCAGACAGGATCTATACCTGGGGCTTCTTGAGGAGGCCAGTGTCCAGCCCCAAAAGCCAGCCCCAGTTGTTTTCACACTCCAGGTGAGGGGTCCAGGAAGACTTAGAGCTCCATATTGTTAAAGGAAAAAAAAAAAAATTATTCTGACACTTGTGAACACAGTAAGGTAGACTTTCTTCAGGACTGTCATGATAGGTGTAAAGACTATAACAATGGGGTTTTGCAGTAAGGGAGAGAGATTGGGTTCAACCCCAAATATTACAGGGAAAAGTGGGAATTTACAGCCAGAGAGCAGAGTAAGGGGAGGGGTGGATGGAGAATTTATGAGAAGGTAGGGTATTTCTTTGTTAACAGACCTAACAGAATTCTTGCTGAAGTCAGGCTGGGGTGATCAGATAACATGTGGGGGATGCTGCCCTAGGAGAGTGAGGATTTGGTCAGATGTGCAAGGTGACCAGCAATGGAGGGTGGGGGATCCAGGCTAAACTGCCTTAGCGGGATTCTTGCTAAAACTGGAATCTACCAGGACAGAGACAGAAAGGGCAGAGGGCTCAGAGGAGCCTGATTAGCTTGGTCAAAGAGACTGTCAGCATATGAGGCTAGCTAGCTTCAGCCTTTGTTCAGTCTTGCCCACGCTTCTCTTATTGGCCTGAGCTCATCACTACTCACGCTTGTTGCTCAAGAGTGGTACCCTCTTTGTGGGCATCACTCTCTTGTTTCCAGAAACCCTAGTCCTTTTCTTTTCAGCATTTACTGGCTCCTTGGCCCCTGGCTCCCTCACAATTGGCCCCTTGACCACCTTCTGCACCCAGGAAACAGCGTTGGGTGAACCCTCGGCCTTGGTTCCCTGTGGCCCGCCAGTGCTGGCTGCCCTTGTTGCCAGATCTGTTGGGAGCCAGATAACAGCCTTTTGACTCTGGATAACCCTCTCTATTTGACCCTCTTTCCTTGGCCTCTGTACCTTGTGTTTCGTGTTCTCCGCATTCTGGGCAAACCAGTCTGACAACTTTGTGGATCTGTTTCTCTTCCACAGGCCTTGGATACAACTATCTAAACTGCCTGACCTGGGCCAAGGGAGGTGCAGTGGGTGACTCTCCCCTCCCCACCCCCTTCCACTGCTGCAGCTCCAGGGCCTTCTGGCCCGATCCCCCCCTACCCCCAACTGCTTCCTTCCGCTGTCTGTGGCCTTCCCATCCTCCTGCTTCTCTCTGCCCTTCTTGTCTGTTTGCTCACACCTGCACAGATGACCCTGTTGGGTGTGTCTGCTACTCTTGGAGGTGCTCATGTCTCAGTAGCCAGCTTTTTAGGAATGAAGCCACCCGCTGTTGTGAGAAAAAAAGGGAGTGTGGAGAAAACCTGCTGGCTGTGGGGCTCGGAGCCTTCTCCACTTCCTGAAGGCTGGCTTCCACCCCAGCAGGGGAACAGTAGCTCTGTGCACCCATCCTGCCTCTGCTGTCATCGTCTCCTTTGTCCTAGTTGCTTCCTGTGAAATACAAGTAATGATATAAACAAGGGGCCTGTCAACAACAAAAGAGCCTGTAGTTTGTTGAGGTATTCATTCCCAAGGAAGTAGGGAGGAGCCAGTGGTGTGTACCCTGGTGCAGGGGTGCGGTGCGCAGATCTCTCTGGGGCTCCTCTGGGCTGGGCAGCCCTGATGCTCTCTCTGTGGGAAGACAGATGTGGGGGGGCAAGGGGGGAGGTGCCAGCTGGGATGCTGTAGGATTCAGTGTGTTGAGCATCAGTGCCTACCTGGGTGTGGGAGCCCTGCCCACTCATGCAGAAAGACCGTGGGAGAGGCTAGCCTTGGTCTGATGGAGGGTTGGTGGCCTGATGGACCACAGCTCCTGAGGGCCCACTGAAGGGCCAGGAACTTGTTTCCAGTAGCTGAGGTCCGAGGGCTCCGGCTGCCTGCGTGATTCTGCTTGTCATGAAGTCTCATTTGTACTCCTTTATTTCCAGCCTCCCTGTTGAACACTGAACACTCATCAGAAAGCCTCTTACAGAGTAGGAGAGCCAAACTTACACCTCCCCCATTTCTAGTCACCTTTCTCTGTGGCCTGGGCACTCTGCAAGTCCTTAGGGGATCTTTGTGGTGGGCTGGGGGTGGGGCAGGAGATCTCTGCTAGGTAGAGACAGCTCCATCCAGGAAGCACTCACTCCCTGCCTTCCAAGTGGCCTCACTCCAATGGTCTGGCCCATCCTGGTTCTAATAGGCATTGTGTCATATCCCTCAGAAGCTGGAGAGAGACTGAGATAGTTATTCTGTTGTCCCTTAGGGGGAAAATCACTCGGAGGAAATACATCAGTGCTTCTGAGTGCAGAGTATTTATTGACGTGTCAGTTAAAGTAGGCTTTTAAACAACATGTATGTATCCCTTTAGTAAGGAGCTAGCGTGCACACCCATCTCGCAGCTCCATTTTGCAGCTTGCATTTCCTGAAAGGTGCAGGGAGTTTAGTGGTTAAGGGATTGGAGTTTAGAGCTGGGATTTTGGAAAAACTGTTTTTAGCCTGTCCTTGGAATTGGGCCAGGCCTAGAAATCTGTTGAAATAGCTTTCTTCAGCTGCTAAAATTGGGATGGGTTCGTTACACGAGGACCTTGAGCCTCACTGATGATTGGGGAGGCCCTGAGAAGGGTCCTTGCCTAGGCCTGGGATGCCTGTGACTCAGCACCCCCTGATCCTGGGGGTCTTACAGTCTCATCACAGACAGAGTGGACCTGGCTACAGATGGTTCTCTGTATGGAATAACTTAGGTTTCCCTTCTGCCTTGGTCAGAATCTGCTCTTTATCTTCCTAGGAAGACTTTCTATTTTGGGACCTGGGGAGGACTTGTGAGCGGGGAGCTCTATGAGTTGGTATGTCTGTCTTTATTTCAAAGACTGGCGCACTCCCCCCCCCCCCCCACCGCTTCTTGTTCTAGGGAACCGCCTGCAGAGAGCTACAAGCCAAATTTTTTGTGCTATAAACGAGGGGTTTTAAATGTCGATTCAGTTTTAACTTTTTTATTTTTAAAAATACATGTTTTACTTTAAAAAATACATATTTATTTCAAAGATATGATATGCAGTGAAAATTAATATTTCCACCCCTGACTCCTTCACTTCTGCTCCCCTGAGGCCACATAACCATCACCAGATGTTAGGTGCCTAGTGAAGCGTGTCTGCCCTCCTCTTGTTTGTCTCCATGCTGTACACACCTAACGGTGTTCTGATTTCTACCCTCAAGTTTATCTTGGGATTGTTCAATTTCAGCACACACAGTTCAGGCCATTCTTTCTAACAGTGGCGTGGTATTCCTCTGTGTGGTCAATCATGGTTCACTTTATCAGCCCCCTATGGATGGACATTGAGGTTGCTCTCAGTGTTTGGCTGCTACAAGCCAAGCTGCAGGAATGCCTTGTAGGTACATGCTCAGAGGTCTGTTGTAGAGATGGCTAGATGGGGAATCCAGGTGTGGGGTGCTTGACCAGAAAAGAAACATGCTGTTTTGATTCCAAGAGGGAGAACGAACATTTCTGAGTTTTCCTTGTGGAAGGATCTTGTGTTTATGCCGTCAGACCCTAGAGCTGTAGGGGCCGTGGTGCTGGCTCGTTCCCATGAGGTCTGAGCATTTCAGCTCAGGTCAGCCTGCCTCTGGAGCACCTGGTGTTTGTAGCCTTTGGCTGTGCTCTGTGGGCCATGCAGCCTGTGCACCCCAAAGTGTGATTATAAGAGTGTGAAGAGGCAGTCAGAGCTGGGGAGGGTCTGGGGAGGCTGGGAGTGGGTAGCTTCTCATACATGGGCTTGAGTGACCCCAGGAGTTTGCAGGAATTGAGTGTGAAGCCTGGAGTCTTGGAGAAACGAACAAAGAACTGGGAATCAGCTTTTAGAAGAAAAGATCCTCCTTGGGTTTCAGGGGTTGGTGTGAGGCCTCTTGTCCGGGTCTCACTAGACTATCTGCCGCCCTGAGATCCCCCATTTCCTACCTGCCAAGCAGCCCTGCCTGGCTTTGTGCAACTTCAGGCTGCTCTGGGGAGGACTGCCACCTTGTGATTTTAAAAGCCAGTCTAGAAGGCACCTGGTGTAAATAATAGATGAGTTTTTCTGTTTTGAGCGGACAGCTTCCTTGAAGAGCAGATGCCGGGGATGAGGGCAGGTGAGGTTTTCTTCCTGGGGTGGGTTTGAGGGTTCATGTCTACTGGGAATCCCTCTGGGGGTCCTGGGAGTGAGTGCTTTGGCAGCTTCTCCACCCCTGTGGCCACACGAGCCCCTGAAATGACCATATATTCCCCTGTCCGGCTCTGACGACCTCTTGCCTGGACAGGGCAGGGCAGGAAGGGAGGAGATTTTAGGATTGGCTGGCAGATAGCTCCCCTAAAAAGCAATGTGCTCGCTATGACCCTGCCCTGGTGAGTCTGAGGCCCGCGTCTCTGTCCTGTCTCTCCCACCATTGCCCTTACGTGCCGCCCCGTGAGAAGTTCCACAGCTTCCCATGCCCACAGCTCTATTGTGTGGGGCCTGGAGTTTGGTGGCATACAAGTTTCTATTGTGGCCGGGTGGCAGCTAGGGCTGACCTGTGGGGCTGAGGAGGTGGAGCCTAGGGACTGACAGAGGAGCTATTCATGGGCTCTGCCCCATTTCCTGCTGCCTCCCATTGTGGACAATTTTTGTTGCGGGGGAGGGGAGGAGGAGAGGGGGTGGCCAGTGCAGCTATTGTTCCTGGTAGTGGGAGCCCATTATGCTTAATAGAAGTCCTTTGATGAACAGATCTTAGCCACTCCAGGGCCCCTCTCCTGTTCTCTGGTGTTGGGTGAGCTGCCTAGCCTGACCCTGCCCTCTCTCAGCACTCCCAGAAGTCTGGAAGGATCCTGCCCTTTGGGTACCTCTGTCAAGACTCCCCTTCCTCCCTCTCAAGTCCCCAGGTTCTGCCTGGAACCTCCCTGGGTAAGAGCGCTGAGCATCTGGGCCAGGAGTGGTGATGCCCAGCCACCTGCCCACTGCCTCTGGGAGTGGGTTTGTGCCTGAGCTCTCTCGGCCCAGCTGCATCCTTGGGTGGGGGCCAGGCGTGTGCCTGTGTAGCTGTCAGTCTTGAGGCCCTTACTTTCCTTTGTACCTCAGCGCCCGATGTCCCCGTGCCTCGCTGGAGTACTCAGCTGCAGAAAAGCCTGCTTGCTGGCCGGCCGGCCTGCAGCCTCCTCACTGCCTGAGCCACAGCCATTTTTCTTTGTTCTGCCATCTCCGGGCTCTTGAATCTCAGGCAGGCGGTGGCAGGCTGGGCAGGCAGCAGGCAGTAGGCACACAGCACCAGCGGAAGCCCTTATGACATGAATCTTCCCACTGAGCCGATGCTGTGCGGTCTGCTTGCTGTACTGTCACTTCCCCCAGCTGTACCCCTGGCTCCCCAGTGGTGCTGAGATTTCTCTTTGTTTAAAGAGGGTCTTGCCATCTTATTGGATCACAGTGCTGCTGGCTTGTACAGTGGGGACAGAAAAAGGGCTCGCCTGTTTGTGCCACTGAAGATGTGTAAGAGAGGGAGAAGGACTGAATTCATGGACGCCGCCTTTGGGAGCACCGTCCTTCTGGTCTTTGGCAGAAAAAGCCACTCCCAAGTGCAAAATGTGATCTTCCTTTACCTCCTTGTCCTTCTCCATAAAAGAGTCATGTCAGCACAAACTCGTAGCATTTAGTGGCAGGGGTAGTTGAGAAAACAGTGATTTTTGTTTTTTGGGAATTTTTTTTTCTTTTGAAGGGTCTCTATGGTTGTGGTATTCAATATTCTTGCCTGGAAAATTCCACGGACAGAGGAGCCTGGCGGGGGCCGCAAGAGTTGGACACAACATAGCTTGCACGTGCCACACACACACACAGACAGCACGTGCCACCCACCCACACCCACACCCACACACACCCACACACACACACACACACACCCATCATCCCTTGCCCCTTTGCATCTGAATGTCTCTCATCCTCAGTGTTTGGTGGGCAAATTGAGCTCCCTCCTGGGGGGTCTGATTTTGCCCAGTGTGAGGTCACAGCCCAAGCTGAGGGTTACTCTGGACAGAGGGTTACTCTTTCTGAAAGTGTGCCCACCCCAGCTCACAAATCTCCAACTTTCTTAACTGCAGCCGAAGTCTGTAATTGTCCCCCTGCCCTTGACGTGGAGTTGTTTGGTATGAGAACTCCTGAGCTCTCATTACTTTCTGTGTTTAGCATTTTATTTTATCTTTCTAAAACCTACCTATCTTGAGATCAGCCTGGCTGTCTTATCTGACTCTTATCAACCAACCTCATAATTTAGGGAGCAGGTCCCAGGCCTGGACAGGGTTGCCCCCTTGGAGTGCCCTTATTGCAGCAAATGTTGAACCAGACTCAGTAAAAAGAGCTAGGTTTGCTGTCATATATGTTGAAACACAGATGCACCTTTTAGGGATTTTTGTTTGTTGTTCTGTCGCTAAGTTATGTCCAACTCTTTTGTGACCCTATGGACCACAAGGCTCTTTTGTCCATGGAATTCTCCAGGCAAGAATACTGGAGTGGGTTGCTTCTCCAGTGGATCTTCCCAAACCAGGAATTAACCCCTTGTCTCCTGCATCAGCAGGCAGATTCTTTACCACTGAGCCATCAGGGAAGCCCAGTTTTTAGGGTAGTTGGGCCCAAACGAGGGTGGGAAAGGTCATGATTGAGGCAGCATGCTGCTTCGGAAAAGCACAGGGAGGTAAGGCGAAGCGTTGGGTCCCAGCTGTGCAGCTGACCTTCCGGGTGACTTTGGTCACTCATTTCCATGGGCGTAGGTCTCTGGAAGATGGAAAGGTTGCTCAGATGAACTTTGGTTGTTTTTGAGCCGTGACTTTTTGAATTCTATGAAACTAAGTCCAAAATGCTTGTTCACTATACTGAGCCCCTCTTACCAACTCTGGATACTTTTCTGGGAGAAATATCATTGGACGGGGTTAACGGAGGGCATCTCTTCCCAGGGTTTTTTTTTCCCCTCAGGTTCTTGAGGGGCTGATAGTGGTGATGATGACCTCCCCAGATGTCTGTGGTTTTCACAGGGAAACTCACCCACCGTGAGCCCAAAAGCACACGGCAATCCTCAGGGGCTGAGTGTGGCATTGGGAGCCCACTCAGACAGATAGACAGTCCTGCCTTAGACAATAGCATTGACCCTTTTCTTGGACATACCACACTGCCTCTGTGGTAAACCTGGGAGGAGGGAATAAAGGCTGTTTATATTCAGTTCAGTCCAGTCTCTCAGTCGTGTCCGACTCTTTGCGACCCCAGGAATCGCAGCACGCCAGGCCTCTCTGTCCATCACCAGCTCCCGGAGTCTACCCAAACCCATGTCCATTGAGTCGGTGATGCCATCCAGCCATCTCATCCTCTGGCGTCCCCTTCTCCTCCTGCCCCGAATCCTTCCCAGCATTAGGGTCTTT
The DNA here is from genome assembly GCF_054371585.1 of Giraffa tippelskirchi. Taxonomy (NCBI): domain Eukaryota; kingdom Metazoa; phylum Chordata; class Mammalia; order Artiodactyla; family Giraffidae; genus Giraffa; species Giraffa tippelskirchi. The sequence continues at coordinate 57,126,607 of NC_137276.1, read as the reverse complement.
TCCAATAAGTCAACTCTTCGCATGAGGTGGCCAAAGTATTGGAGTTTCAGCTTCAACATCAGTCCTTCCAATGAACACCCAGGACTGATCTCCTTTAGGATGGACTGGTTGGATCTCCTTGCAGTCCAAGGGACTCTCAAGAGTCTTCTCCAACACCACAGTTCAAAAGCATCAATTCTTCAGTGCTCAGCTTTCTTCACCGTCCAACTCTCACATCCATACATGACTACTGGAAAAACCATAGCCTTGACTAGACGGACCTTTGTTGGCAAAGTAATGTCTCTGCTTTTAAATATGCTATATAGGTTGGTCATAACCTTCCTTCCAAGGAGTAAGCGTCTTTTAATTTCATGGCTGCAATCATCATCTGCAGTGATTTTGGAGGCCCCTAAAATAAAATCTGACACTGTTTCCACTGTTTCCCCATCTATTTCCCATGAAGTGATGGGACCAGATGCCATGATCTTAGTTTTCTGAATGTTGAGCTTTAAGCCAACTTTTTCACTCTCCTCTTTCACTTTCATCAAGAGGCTCTTTAGTTCTTCTTCGCTTTCTGCCATAAGGGTGGTGTCATCTGTATATCTGAGGTTATTGATATTTCTCCTGGCAATCTTGATTCCAGCTTGTGTTTCTTCCAGCCCAGCGTTTCTCATGATGCACTCTGCATATAAGTTAAATAAGCAGGGTGACAATATACAGCCTTGACGTACTCCTTTTCCTATTTGGAACCAGTCTTTTGTTCCATGACCAGTTCTAACTGTTGCTTCCTGCCCTGCATACAGGTTTCTCAAGAGACAGGTCAGATGGTCTGGTATTCCCATCTCTTTAAGAATTTTCCACAAAGTTCCACATTCTTATTTTATTTCCTGCCAAAATGAGGCCAGGCTGTTAAAAGTAGAAATAAAACTTATAAGACAGAGATACCCTCTGTATTTAAATATCCCCTTTAGTTCTGGGAGGTGGGGATGGGAGTTAGGGGAATAGGGGGTAGGAGGCTGAGGTTACATTTTTTCTTTATTTTGTTAAAAATTCCAGGAGGCAAAATGGGTTTCTGGCCCTTTATCTGCCTTTCCCCACCCAACCTCTACCCCCTGGGGGGCCTCCTGTGTCCCCTGGCTTTCCTGCCTTTGTCTGCTGGGCTGGGATCGGCCTCCTTGTCACAGCTCTGGGCTTTGTGCTTCTGCCCTGCCCTGCATCACAGGAGGCCTGTGCTCTTGGAAGACATCCAAGGGGCAGGGAGCCCAGCTTTGATAAACATTTGGTTAGAGTAGCTTCCACAGCTGTGAAATGGGAATAAAAATAACCTGTGCGGATGCACTAAAATACCAAACAAATTCCACAGTTAAAGCATCCCTCCAAGAAAGCCGATGACATCCCTAGTTAAGATGGGTGAGCTTTCCCCTGTCACTTGCTCTAAAGGTCCTTTCGCTCCGTCAGCGCTGTTGCTTTTCACTCAAGGCCTCCTACACCCTCTCTGTTCAGAGTATTGCCCTCGGGCCTGTCAGTGGGCCAGGCTGGCAACACGTGGGAGCCTGTTGCCCTGCAGACTCACCCCACAGCAGCTGAAGCAAAATCTGCATTTAACAAGATTCCCAGGTGATTTGCATGCACTTTCAAGTTTGAGAGGCTCTGTCTCAGACACCTCCGTCCTGCCCTGCCCCACCTTCAAGACTCTCTTTTCTCTCTTTTGTGGTTTAGCTGTCTTCACCCTCCTGCCCTGCTTAAAGTTGCCGACTTTAAAGGGGTCTGACAGCTTAGGACACGAAGATCGCAGCAGGTAGCCCTGGGCACTGGGGGTGTCTAGGAGGTGGGTCTGGGAACCGTGGAAGCCGCCTGGGCTGGCAGCTGCGGGTGCCTCCTCCAAGCCTGTCGGCGAGGTCAACTCTGGGGCACCGGGCCGAGGAAGTAATTGGAGCCCTCCTTTGTGAAAGGGGGCTAAGAGCCCCCCCTTTGGCCATCTGGTGCCACTTGCCCCACCCCATCCGTCCCAGCTGGGCGACAAGGAGATCAGAATCAGGTTGTAAATGTTGTTTGGTTTTTTGTAGACACATGAAGCATTCTATAAAAAGATTTTTGGTATATGTTGAAGTTCAAATAAATAGTCCAGAAAACGGACTGTAAATTTATATTTTGTAGTATTTTTTTGGCAGGAAAAAAGTTTGAAATGACTTTCCTGATTTCTCTAAGATGGCCTGCCCTCCCCCTGCCTTCAGGTAGAAGTGGGTGGAGGGCCTGTGGGGGTGAGTGTGGGGCCCCAAGCCTGGGGATGCCCCTGGCTGTCTGGAACTGTTTTAGGTACTAAGCTTCTAATCTCTTTGCAGATTCTTCTCAGCTTTTTTCAGTAGAGTCCCATCATTGATTAGTGTTTTTTAAAAATACATCTGCTTCTCCCTTCCCCTCCCTGCTTATTCCTCTTCTCTTCTACATTTTCAAGACATTTCATTTTACTTATTTTTCTCCAGCAGGCTTCACCTTTTATAGCTTGTTAGGAAAGCTTGCTTTCTTCCCTCTGTGAGACTGACCCCAGGCTGTTTGCCTTGCTCGGAGGCCAGGAGCCAGGCTCTGCCCTGGCTTGGTGAGCCCTGTCAGCCCTGGGCGGGATTAGGGGGTGCCCCACCAGTGCTGACTTTGGGAGTCAAGTGGGTTGGTTGGTTGGTTGTCTTTAAAAGCATATTGCAGTGAATTCTGCAATTTTAGATACAAGGATTTTGAACATCTTAGAGCTACAGTCTTTATTTTATGTCTTTCAGGCATGGAGAAATGGAAGAAAAGGTGTTTAATTCTAAGTTTTATATAGTTTGTTTTGGGGGAGAGGAGGGTGGAATATCTCTGCAAAGAGAACGTTTCCCACCCACATTAGCCTCTCAGGTCACATCCTCACACTGAGTTGGAGCAGCTCCCCTAAGGGCTGCCCAGGACTCAGTTATTGGAGCAGAATTTATTTCTGCCCGAGAGCAGGCCCACTCGTCACTCAGCACGTCTGTGGCTGTTAGGAGCGTCCCATTCCCCAGCTGTGATGGCCCTGGCAGGGCAGCTGCCCCAGTGGTGCCTTGGTGCCTTCCACAGGGCCTGACCCAGAGCTCTGCTGAGACTACTGGCTGCCACCGTGCTGGCTTGTAGTGGTTAGAGCTGCTGCTCTAGGGAACATTTCCTGACCAGCTTCCTGCCTCCTCCTTCCTTCACGGGCCCCATCCTGCCCTCCTGCACCTGCCTGACAGCATTTAGCAGAGGGAAGCGTGTCCTGAGCCCCTTGCGTCAGATGCAGGTCTCACTCGAGTTCTTGGTCTCCACAGCCCCACTCTAGGTGCCTGGCAATAGCAGCAGCAGCCAGGACATGTAGAAACAGGTCCCGAGGTGTTCATCTCCCACAATAAAAGCCTTTCCCCCCGGGGACTCGCAGAGCGAGTTAGTACACTGATGGGTTGCTGGACAGTTGGCTTCATTCATTCGTGCTGTGGCCTTGCCTCAAGCCCTTTGTGGAGAACCTCAGGGTGGACAGAAGGCCCAGTCCTCTGGGTCCTGAGGTCCAGAGATCACAGCATGCAGGGTTCATGGGTTCTTATCCATGTTGGAGGTGTCGCTGTAAACTGGGCCCAGATTACCACATCTTGTGTGCATCTGCTTCTGAATGTAGACATTTCGTGTACACATAGGGTTTTCAGACACAGGCCTGCTGTGATTATCTGGGCTCAGGGCTCCCCATCCTCATTTAAACAGGTGGTTTCACATTCAGCGGCAGAGGGAAGGCCACTGGGAGGCCAGGACTGTGCCAGGCCTCCTTCCCCACAGTCCTTTAAGAGGTGGAAAGGCAGCAGCTGTGGGTGACCCAGCCCTCTCTCACCTGTGTGGGCAGGCAGGTGAGGCATGTATCATTTTCAAGATCTCTCTTTGGGCCCCAGGGTTGTTTGTTGCCCAAATGTTTTCTTTTCTTTCTTTCTTTTTTTTTTTTTAAAGAAAAATGGCCACAACGTCTACATTTTACTTGAGGCGAGTTATTTTTGTAAACTCTTCCTTCATTTGTTTTGTTTGTTTTTTGATCATTCCTCAAGATAAGACTCAGGTTATGCATTTTCGCCAGGAACACCACAGAAATGACATGTCCTCAGTGCGTCCCCTCAGGAGGGACAGCTGTCGGCTTGACTCATTGCTGGTGATGACAGTGGTGGTCACTTGGTTAAAGGTGATATCTGCAGGTTTCTCCACTGCTGAGTTACTATTATGCCGTTTGTAATTAATAAGTATTCTATGGGGAGATACTTTGAGACCATGTAAACATGCTGTTTCTAATCAAACTTTCATTGACTAGTTTTAAAGCCTGTTATGGTCTATTTGTGTGTTCCCCCACGCCGCCCATTCACATATTGAAATTCTGACGGGTGCCTGGCTTGATGATGTTAGGACGTGGAACCTTTGGGAGGAGCTTAGGTCATGGGGGTGGAGTCCTCAAAAATAGGATTAGTGCCCTTACAAGAGACCCCTCGGAGCTCCCTTGCTGCTCCACCATGTGAGGACACAGTAAAGAGGTGCCAGCTTTGAGCCAGGATGAGGCCTTCACCCCACCTTGTTGGTGCCTTAATCTTAGACTTCCTAGCCTTCAGAACTATGAGGAATGAACTGTACTTTAGAAGCTGCCTGGTCTGTCAGTTTGGTCCAGTCTAGTGTTTTGTTATAATAGCCAGAACAGACTTAAGAACCCATTATCAGTTGTTTCTGTCATTCTAGAATTCCCCAAACTAGAATGCTATGGTTACTGAATGGTGATGATTTAATTACATGAATTTTTACATTTATCCTTCTCCTGTAAAGAACTTTCCCTTCTCTTCCATGTATATATTATTTATCCATTTATATGTATTAGAATGGAGTCATGGGTTCTTACTTTATTCAGTGAGTTAAAATGCATTAATATTATTTATTTTGATGCACACATAGTTCCAGACTGAGCCAGTGGGGGGTCCCTTCAAACTGTCTGCTGTGAAGGACAGCTCTTAAAAATGTGGCTTTCCAGGTCTGTCACATTCACTACTGAACGAGTCTTCATGTGCAGTTTGGAAAAAGCTCCTTGAGTGATTCCCCTGTTCTGTGGAATTTGGGATCAGCTGGGCCAGACCCATCATTTTCAAGCGTGTATGTCGTAGAGCCTCCCCTTCCCCCTAGCCACTTGAAGAGAACTGCTCTGCACACCTCATGCTGGGTTTCTGGGTCAGAGTCTCTGTACAAAAGCTCCTGTAGCTTAAAAAGTAATAAAAATAGTAAGTTTGAAAATTGCTGGATTAGGTGACCTCCATTTGAGGTGACCTCCACTGAGCCCTCGCCTCACTGCTTCCTCCTGTGTCCCACATCCCTCCCTCCCTTGGAGGGAGACAGATATCTCCTCCCCAGATTAGCAAGGGGCCCCTTGGTGCTCCTCAAACTCAGCAGGCCTGAGGGTTTTGGGGTTTTGGTGGTGGAAGCTCATAATGCTGTGTTGGTTAAAAACAGAGTTTCAGACAGGAAGCCAAGCACTTAGAATCCCAGGCCCACTGGAGAGCCCGGTGGGGCTCAGAGCTGGCAGCCCAGGTGTTCCTGAACTTCCACCTGAGGGCCTTCCCAGGTCTGCAGTCAAGGGCCTGAGAGTCTCTGAACTCTGGGAACCTCCCTTCCCCCACACCTGTGTGGCAGGGCTTGTCACTGGGTGATAAGGGACGGTGGGGGCTGGGGGGTAGGGGGTTGGGGGGTCCAACCTAACTCCTGGCTGACTTTGTAGCGTTTTCCCATGGTGAAGAGTCAAACTTCCAGACCCCTGTGGTAGTTGCTGCCACCATGTCCAGTTTTGCACTGTTTGTGGCAGACCCTGATATGGAGAGTTGGTCCTAAGGGGTATGGGTTAGAGTAGGACTTAGACACTTCTGACTCTGAGGGTGAGTCGGAACCGAGTGGGGAGCCTGTGGACTTGAGGCCCTCTTTCCCCTCTCAGACTGATAGTGCCCCTAGGCTGAGGCACGACATGATATCCTTCCTATGTGTGAGATTCCCTTGGGCAGTGAGGCAGCCTACTGGCCTGCCTTTATGACCATCTTGTCTACCCATTTCCCTTGAAAGTCGCGGAGAAGACAATGGCACCTCACTCCAGTACTCTTGCCTGGAAAATCCTATGGATGGAGGAGCCTGGTAGGCTGCAGTCCATGGGGTCGCTACGAGTCAGACACAACTGTGCGACTTCACTTTCACTTTTCACTTTCACTCATTGGAGAAGGAAATGGCAACCCACTCCAGTGTTCTTGCCTGGAGAATCCCAGAGACGGGGGAGCCTGGTGGGCTGCCGTCTATGGGGTCGCACAGAGTCGGACACGACTGAAGCAACTTAGCAGCAGCAGCTTGAAAGTCACCTGTCTCTTCCTAGACTTCTCCCCTTGGGCCTCCCTGTTCCTTTGGCCTGTGAATGTTCCCCAGTACACAGTGGGCTCTGAGGACCTAGAAAGTCAAAGGCCTATGGTGCGCTGTTTGGAGGTGCAGCAGGGCCCCCAACTCTGTTGGGAATATGGCTGCCCTTAGGGATCGGCCTGTGGGCAGATACAAGTACTGGGAGCCTCAAAGGTCAGGTGGAAAGGTTGAATCTTGGTCAATGGCCAAGTCTGGAGAATGAGGCAGGGAGGAGCGATCAGAATAACTTGGTAGAGTTTTAGCTCAGGATATGGGTGGATGGTGTTGTCAGGTCAGCACAGTTCAACTGGGTTCTTTGCTTGGGGCTCTCACATGGCCCAAATCAAGGGGTTGGCAGGGCTATATTCATTTCTGGACAATTTGGGGCAGACTTTAGTTTCTTGCTGTTTGTTTTAGAACTGAGGCCCTGTTTCCTTGTTGTCAGCCAGGGCTCCCCTGAACTGCTGGAACTTCTCTCTGCTCTTTGCAGGTAGCTCCTCTGTCTTAGATCCAGCAACAATGCATTGCATCCTTCTCATACTTGGAGTATGACTGCTTCTGCCCTCAGCTGGGAGAAAGCTCTGCTTTTAAGGGCTCATCTAATTACATTGGACCCACTCAGATAGTTTCCCTATTTTAAGTAAATTGATTATTCATCTTGATTATATCCGCAAAATCTCATTTGTCCTTTTATATGGTTATAAATTATACTTCCTGTTTTTTGTTTTTTTTTTTTTTAACTTTGCTCAGTAAAAAGATAGCAACTAAAATATTTTTGAAGACTTCCCAGAGATCTGTGGATTGAATGAACACACCTAATTTTACTTTATCCTAAAACCCCACAAAAGTTAAGATAAAGGGAATTTTAGAAAAGGAATCACTCTACAAGGACATGGAGAGTGGCAAAGGAAGCAAAAGCAAGAAAAAATGTGCAAATCAGGAATTGGATGGGTGAGACCCACTTTGAAATATAGGAGTTAGTGTCACCATATTATTATTTTAGGGAGGCTTTAAGGGGAGGAGGAGCATCAGAGGTAGCTGAATATAAGAACTGTTTGAAGGCAGTTCATGTGGTTAAACCCCTTTCCTTTCTCCATGGTGCTTGGTGACTGCCTCTTCCCTTTAGCAGGACACTGGAGATTCCTTCTGCTGAAGGAAAAACCAAGGGCCTGGGAGATTCCAGTTGTTCTTAGTAGTTCATATGAAGAACATCTCCATCCTCCAGCCTTCTATCCCACTTGGGTTCTAGAACTCTGACAGCCAGCCCCTTACCTTCCAAGCAGGAGATTAAGAGACCTTACTGAGGAATCTGACTGACCTAAGAGGAAAGAACTAAAGATGCTGACAACAGGGACTTTATAGCAGATGGGCCAGCCAGATCATCCTGCACAGAAACTCACCTGCCCAAGGACTCAGTGCTTCTAGTCAATTCTTAGGCATTTACTTTTAGTCATGAGGATTGCTAATGATTGCTAATACCTGAAGAAAGTACCTAACGTGATAGGGAGCAAAACAAATGGGGCATGGGGAGCAATTTGAAATAAATATTCTACTTGGAGAATATTTTGAAAAAAATTAGACATTTTCTCAGAGAAATAAGAGAAGTACCTATGAAATAGGAATAGGATACTATACAAAAGGAACATTTAGGAAACAAAAAAAAAAAATTAAAATTTTAAAAGAATAAGGGCAGAGCAAAAATATCAAATCATTAAAATAATTATAAATTTGAAAGAGTTTTCTGGAAAATAGACAAGAAAGATGAAGAAGAGATGGATAATAGAGCAGAAGAGGTAAGATGTTTAAAGAATCAGCTCAGGTTCCCATATCCATTAATAGGAGTTGCAGAGAAAAATGCAAGTGGGAAAATCACCGAGAAAAAAATTTCCTAGAAGGATATAGGTTTCCATATCAGATAGACTCATCAAATGTTGAGCTGAGTGGATGAAGATAGGCCAGTACCTTGACCAGTTAGACCAGTACCTTGAAATGTCAATGTGCTGTGAAGAAAGGGATGATCCTACAAGTTTACAGAGAGAAAAAAACAGGTTAAGTACAAAATCAGGAATCTGAGTGGTTTCAGACTTCCCAACACCCTGGAATGTAGAAGATGGTAGGCCACTACCTTTAGTGTTCTCAGTGGAAATGACTATGAATCTAGAATTCTATACACAGCCAAACTTTTATTCACAAATGAAGGTAAAATAAAGATGTTTTCAGACATACAGGGTCTGAAAAATTTTCCTTTTCCCCTGAAGATTTCTTCCACAAAGGTGAGCAAAGACTGGCTCTTTCATAGGCTGTATCCCAAATGAGGCCAAGGGAGTTCTGGGCACCAGTTCAGATTAAAGTAGCTCAGAAGGTTCCGGGAGAAATTTCTTCTGGAAGAAAAACTAGAAATAAAACAAATGATGTGAGTGAACTTATTGAGAGGAGATTCGGACAACTGACATTGAATTTGAGGTTGAATATTAATCATAGAAAATTAAACAGAAAAAATGAGAATTACTAACTCTAGAGAACAAAAAGTTGTCTAGGGAAAGTAATCGTGGCTTACATGGCTCGCTGTGATGACTCACGTGGTCCTAATAATGTAGACTCTGAAAATTAGTGTCGCCTTGGGTATAACTGGAGTGGAGATATGGGAAAGGAGTGTGAGGGGAGTGGTTTGGGACAGGTGGCTTGTACAGGAGTAGAGTTACATTTTCGTCTTCCAGGGCAGGAAGTGGAGGTAACACCTAACAATGAAAAACCAGGGAATAGTAATACAAGCATAGCATGTACTGAATTTTCTAAGACATTTGGAATGTTAACATCAAGACCAGCTAGAAGTTAAGGGAGCCCCTGGAAAGGGACTGGGGCCTTGGGGCCTAGGATCTGGTTTGTGTTTTGTTTTTTTCAACACAGCATTTGCAATCATTGATTCTTGCAGGGATATGTTCAGGAATAATTTTGAAAAAAAATGAAAATAGCAAATCTAGAACACATGGCCTGTGATAAGGGCAAGTATTGTTTCACAGAGCTCAGGTGTGCATGGGAGTATGTGTGCACTGGATTGATTGTTCAGTGTGCTTCTCATGTGTGCCAAGTTGCTTCAGCCGTGTTTGACTCTTTACGACCCTGTGGACTGTAGCCCGCCAGGCTCCTCTGTCCATGGGACTCTCCAGACAAGAACACTGAAGAGCTTCTTACTGTGGGCCATCATAAAAAATTTGAAAGCCATTGTCAGTGGCTGCTCATTGCCAGTTCTCTTTGTACACTCCTGAATTGTCTAAGTATTTTACAGTTCAGCATGTGCTACCTTTTTAATTAAATAAAGCAGAGAGACGGAGGAGGAAACAATCTTACAAGTTAATATAATCCCAAAGTAGATGAGCCCTGTTTACAGTGATTGCAGAGGTCATCACACTTGTGGGGCTAGCATCCTCCACCAGCAGTGGCCTCAGTTTACATTTTAGTACAAAGGTGGTCATGGTAAGTGCCACAATAGGAGCCTTTTTAGAAAATCGCTTGTAAGTCTACCAACCCACGAAGCCATTTTCATGGTTTTAGCTTCCATTTTGACCTTTAACCACATGCTTACAAATTGTTTCATAATTGCAAGCTAGGATATTTAGATTTTAAATGCTTAACTCATATTCTTTTTCTTCTTTTGGTTTCTATCCTTGAGGCAAACTCTGAGTCATGAGTTTATTGGATTAAGGGTAGGACTTCTTCTTCTTCTTTTTTTTTTTTTATTTTGAATGTCTGTAACTGTATTGCTTACCAAAGGGTAGTAACAGTTTATTCTACTCCCAGCAAGGTATGAATGGAACAGTCTCACCGTGGGATTGCCAGCAATAGTGGTGGTGATTTTGTTAAAATAAAAAGTGTAAAACACTATCTGTGAGTTGTCTTTAATTTCATTTCCAGTGACTTTGAATAGTTTTCCATCTAGGAATTGTTTTGTTCTTCAGTTTTAGTATAATGCCCATATCCTTTGTCCGTTGGTCTAAAATCAGAGTCTTTTGTTAAGAATGAATTTCTATGTGTTGGAGATAGTATTTACCCTTTGTCATAATCACTACAGCTGCAGATAATTTATCATTTGTTTCCTGTTTAATTTTAATGTTACTTTTAATTGTTATATGGGAATTTAAAAGCATATCTGTTTTATATTGACAATTTTGTACTTCAATTAGCTTAAATGTGAAGGATACCCTGTTTTTGCGTGTGTGTGTGTGTTTACTATTTAGATTGACTTTAGTGTATTATTCAATTCCTCTCAGATTGCTAACCAGCTATCTTAACACTTAAATAATTCTGACTTTCCCCTTTGTTTTAAGAAGCTGATGTTTGGACAAACACAATGCCTCCTACTTGCCACATAAACGCTTTATTCTATTATAATGACTTTTGGAGTTGAGACAGTTTGAGGACTTGGAATTAAATAATTGTTTTCTCTGAAGAAAACACAACATAGTTTTTGGAGAGTTTTCAGTTGTGGTGGTCATTAGTAGCTGTGAAAATTTATTTATCTTCTGTTAAGAAGCAGAATTTTTAGTCTGTGTATGTATTTTAGGGTAAATGCTTTTGGTGTCGATTGAATTCGTTAGCTGGTAGAGAGCTGAGTTTTGCCTTCCTCTGATGTGACTGTGCTCGGGTTAGCAAATATGGTGAGAAGTGAGGGACCATAGTCACTCTGGAGTCATTTTGGCTGACTTCTGGGTCGGATCTGGTTCTAATTTCAGCACCACCATCCTCGTCACCTTCTGGGGTTCTTTGAAATGTGGGTAACACCTCAGGCTAGTGGGGGAGCACTCATCAGTCTTTTCTCCTTCCTTGAAGTTCTGAAGCTGCCAAGCCAGACCTCAGATGCTCATTGCCTTCATTCTGCCCCAAACCCAAGGCTCTGTGTTGGAGGATGTGGCTTAGGCTGGGCTCCAAACAAATCTCACTGTTACCTCCTTCCATTTAAATTCAGAACTTGCCTATGTGGGGACCTGGATCTTCTGGTTGAAGCTCAGGACCTGCTTGGTCCCAAGACAGAGCTGGCGGGTAAAGAGCAAGAAGCAGCTTTTCCTTGCTGCTCTTTTGATGAAGTGTGGTGTGGGACCCCTCCCACACCTCCTGGTCAGTTGAGTGCCTTCTCTCCCCTTGGAGAGAATAAACAAGTGGGTGAAGAAAGACTAAACTGCACTGTTTCCCTGCAACAGTTTCCTCTTCTGTGGGTTGGAATGGGGAAATAAGTGTCATTAAAACACCCTACCCCAAGACCTCATAAGGTTATTTTGGTCCAACAAAAATGGTTCAGTGTTCAAGCAAGTGTTTTGGGGGTGAGTGGCATGCATGTAAGGGGACATATCTGAGTGTGATACATCATCTCATGGATGATTAGGGTGTTTCTTTCTGATCATTCCCTAGCATGGACCTGAGTTGTTACCATGGAGTGAAGGCTTGGGGTTTATATCACGGTTGTTGAGATTCTCTATGTGTGGGTTTGAACCCTGACATTTATAAAGGCAGAGTTATTTCCTGGTTGAGTCTTTGTGGGGTGAGACCCTGGGAGCCCAGTGGAAGAGAGGGGAACAGGTGGTGAGAAAACCAGCCCCCTGCAGAGAACCCACATTCCAGAGCACTGGCTCCCTGCAGCCTGCCTGTCAAGGAGCTCCCTGTAGCCATTCCACGTTCTCCCCATGTACCTGGCCAGAGCAGAAGGAGATCAGGGATCTGCACGTGGAGAGTCCCTGTGTCACCTCAGGGTCATCATTTTTCAGAGGCCCTGGGCTGGGGGCAGGGATGAGGTCTGCCATGCTATGGAAAGCATACAGGCCAGTGCTAATTAGCTGGTGTCTTTGTGGAGCCAAGATCCAGGAGAAGGAAGGGAGCCTGGCTTTGTTTACTGCTTCAGAGCCTTGAGGAGAGTTCTGTACTACAGTTAGGTTAAATGACTCCAAGGAGCACCCTTTAGGATTCCTGAACTTCGGGGTATTGTGCCTGAGCAGCCCTCCCCAGTCTCTTAGGGATCAGCCCCATCTTAGCTGAGGCCCTGAGAGGCAGATGCTTGCTCAGGGTCAGGTCATGTGGCCGAAGGAAGGACTCTGCCCAGGAGTTCCTGTTCACCGCCTTGCAGCCATCCTGTGTGGCCCAGGCTGTGCCGGGAGCTGTGTTCACGTGCATTCTGGGAGGGGAGTGTTGTAGAAATGCTGCTCCGCTGGGGGGACGGGGAGGTGGGGAGGGACTGCTGGGTCATTGCCCCCTCCCTGGCTGGTTTCAGGCCAGGCAGGTTGCGTCCTCCCCACTGAGCCTTGACCATTCTCCCGTCCCTCGGGGAGGGAGGGGGCCAGTCGGCAGTGGTGTCCAGTCTCTGCCTGTTGGTTGGTTCTGCTCTGTGGGAAGGATGCTGGAGCAGTCAGAGTACCCATTTCCAGAGGGATGTGGTTTCATGTGCCTGTCTGGCAGCACTTTCTCAGAACATTACAGACCAGGGGCCAGGCCGCCAAGGCTGCCTCAGCAGGAAGGGATTCTGTGGTGGCTGCTCCGTGGCAAGGCGCAGAAGCTGGTCTCTTACTGGCAGCTGTGGGTGAGTTGTTTCCCCACCGCCAGGGTAGCCTAGTTTGTTTTTGCCCTAGGCCCTGGGTTACCCCTTGTTCCTCTCCTCACCCTGGGAAGTAGGGTGAGTTCCAGGGCTAGGGGTGGGCATTTCCAGTGAGCCTCGGATCCCACCCCGAGGGTCAGCTTGAGGCACCTTCCCCACCATTCAGCCGCTGTTGGGCAGCACCGGATAGTGGAGGAGTTAAGGGTCCACCTGAGTTACCATCGTGTCTCAAACATGAACACAGTGATGAAGGTGGACCAGGCCCTTGGAGTTCACTCCTTTCGAGGGCACCCTCCTTTGTAGGCTTTGGACACAGATAAAGAAGAGTGACCCCACCCTTCACACTGTGCAGTTCAGTGTTCTATAATCTAAGCTTCACTGTAGCCCAGGGAGGCCAAAACAGTGGTCCTGGAGGGTGGGAGGTTAGGCAGGGGAAGGGGGAGTGGGGTGAAGACTGGCTGCTGTGGGTTCACAGGATCTCTCCACCCAGGCCAGGGTGCTCTTCCTTCCTTACCTCTTGAGGGCTGAGTTTGAGAGTTTGTCTCAGAAAATATGAGATGAACAAATGTGGCTTCTCCTGACTGGCCACTGTTAGGTCATGGCCAGACTTGCTCTTTCATCTCTTCTTCCCAAACTCGACTCTCACTAGTCGCGCCCTCATTTCTTCGTTTGGTTCCCTCAACTCTTGGTTGCTTAGCCCCAGGTAGCGGTGGGTGGGAAGAACATGGATTGTGGGGACCACTGTCTCCACCCCCATGTTGCCTTGGTTTGGGTCCTGAACCCTGTGGGTTTTGTCTTGCTCTTGGGCAAGTCACATGACCTTTCTGAGCTCCTGTTTCCCTGTTGTGAAGTGGGGGAAAAAATACCCAGTGAAGAGGTGATGACCTAAATGTTTGGGAAGGTCCCCAGCAGAAGTCCACAAGCCACTTTTTAGAAATTGCCATTCTCCATTCTTTCAAAAATTTTCCTCTTATTCTTTTGGCTGTTTATGGAAAGTTGACTTCGCTGATTTTTGTCTAACCTATAGCTGGCATTGATAGTAAACCTATGTCTGGACTACTGAAAGAACACAGGGGACAATTTGGGAACTTCTGGAGTCTGAATCTGTATCTTGCCTTTGCTCCTTCCTTGGGGAGCAGATTTTGGGGAGATGGTTTGAAAAATTGAACCTGCCATCTCATCACTCTTCCTCTCTCCACAGATCCTGTTTCTCAGAAGATGCACTATTATAGATATTCTAACGCCGAGGTCAGCTGTTGGTACAAGTACCTCCTTTTCAGCTACAACATCGTCTTCTGGGTGAGTGGCTGAGAGGGGCCATGTTCTCTGTCCTTAATTAGTAAACCATGCTTCTTCACATACTTTGGGTTTACCTGGCCCCCCATGAAGTGGCAGTCAGGGCCCTACCCTCATGAAGCCAGTAACAAGTAAACTATAAAATAGACCATAAAGTGCTGTGATGGGGAAGGCCAAGGTGATTAAAGACCAGATTAAGGTGCCCTTCTTCAGGCTTGAGGCTCTGACCCAGATGTGCATCAGTTTCCCTCCAACCACACTCCAGGAATGCCCCGGTGAGACATCAACTGTAAGGTCCTTTGTGCACACTGGACTGTGCACCAGGCCCTGTCCTGGTTTCTAGGAGGGAAGGGTGGACAAGGGTAGTAAAGCCCTGCCCTTATAATGCTGGTGTTCAACTGGAAGAGGTATTAGCTTAAGAGCCTCAGAGCAGGGAAGGAGAAGCCACTTGGCCAGGGTGCTTGGGAAGGACATTCAGAAGAGAAGGCTTGTGGGCAGAGACCTGAATACTAATGAATACACAGCCATGTGGGGTCTTGGGAAGAAAGTGCTGAGTAGGAAGAGCAGCATGTGCAAAGGTCCTGAGGCAGGAATGAGCCTGGCATGTGCAAGAAACAAAAGGAATGCCATGTGGCTGGATCTGAATGAGTGCAGGGCATAGGGGACACAGGTTAGGACACGGGCACAAAGAAGCCAGATCATGTAGGACTCAATGGGTCTCAGTAAGTAGCTGGAATTACTTTCTGCTCCATTTAATAATGCTTCGTAGGTTATAAGTTGATGGTGTCATCTGATTTTGGAAAGATTCTGAAGAGTGAAGGGATGGGTGGTGGTCCCAAGTTTTGAGATGAAATTTAGGGCAGAAGAGTTAGAGTGATCTCTTAGCCAGACACATGGAGTTGCCAGTTTCCTGGAAATGAAAGCCTTGGTCACCATTGGAGGAAAGGGTGACCAGATTGTTGAAGGAGAGTGTATTGACTGAGGAGGAGCCTGAATATGGAGGTGGGGATGCTAGAGGTGGGATTGAGGGGGAGAGTCCACTCCAAAGTTGGCTGTGAGTGAGTGGCCTGAGATCAAAGGAAGACCAGGAGATTTTTGTGTCATGGAAGTCTCAAGAGGAAGCCCTTCATGTAGAGAGGAGTAGGGTGAGAACAGAATATTGACATTGGCTTTGACAAGGTGGATGTTGTGACCTTGACCAGAACTTCTGGGGAGTAGAAACCCACCTGGAGTTGGCCCAGGATCTAGTGGGACATGAGAGAGTGGAGACCAGTGACTCATGACAGTTCTTTCAAGGACTCTTGCCTTAATGAAAAGCAGAGAAATTGGGTACTAGCTGGAGATGGTCAAGGGGTTAAGAGAGATATCAGAGCATGTTGGTGGGATTGGTTCAGAGAGAGGCAGACATTGATTCTGTGTGGGAGAACAAGACAACATGACCATACACAGAGACTTTTTAAAACCTCCCTTTAATATAAGCACCATTTCTGGTGTCTGGGTCTGCAGCTAGTGTCTGGTGGGGGGGTGGCCAGATGGAGAAGGAGGGACAGGATGAGTGGTCATGATACCACATTTGCCTCTACTGAGGATTTTGACATTTCCTATTTGGACTGGCGGAGAAGGCAATGGCACCCCACTCCAGTACTCTTGCCTGGAAAATCCCATGGACGGAGGAGCCTGATAGGCTACAGTCCATGGGGTCGCTAAGAGTCGGACACGACTGAGCGACTTCACTTTCACTTTTCCCTTTCATGCACTGGAGAAAGAAATGGCAACCCACTCCAGTATTCTTGCCTGGAGAATCCTAGGGACGGCAGAGCCTGGTGAGCTGCCGTCTATGGGGTCGCACAGAGTCGGACACGACTGAAGCGACTTAGCATAGCATAGCATAGCATAGCATAGCATTTGGACTGGAACACTTGACAATAAGGCAGACTTACCAGAACTTCTCAGCCTTTCACCCTTGTTTTTCCAGCATCATCTCCCAATGATTTATCCCAAATTTTGGGGGTAGGGATGGGGGGGTGGGTTTCTGTTCTGTAGAAATAGGGTGGGATTCAGTGGCTTGGCTGTTTACCCCAGGACTTTTCGGGTCCCAGACAACCTTTCATTAGCAACCACCTCATTGCCCCTGTAGTAGAGCAGTGCTGAACATTTGAGGTGCCTCCTGTGGACTGCTCCTAATGGGAGGGCTGTGGCTGCCCCTCCCTGAGATGTGTGACATCTGAGATGTGTGACGTCCAGACCTGCATTGCTACCTGTCTGGAGGAGAGCCTTCTGGCCCCACCTGGAGTCCCCACCCGCCAGCCAGATGCAGAGTTCAGGGCCACCTGGTTTATACAGGCGGTTTGACCTTTTCGGCCTTGTCCCCCCAGCTGTTGTACCCCTCAGCCAGCTGGCCAGCAGCACTTGCTGGCCTTACCTCTCGACCTCTGACTCTCATCCTGATTTTTGCATCTGGAGTGAAACTCTCCTGCGGCCGCGGTGGCTGAGGGCCTGGGAATCTCCGTTTCTTCAGAGCCTCTTCAGAACAGATTCTTTGCTCTTGGGGAGTTTTACTAACCTACCCAGTATAATACATTGGCAGCAGCAAATTCAAATTGCAGAGTTCATGAATCCAGAATTGTAGCAGGTCGGTTTGATTATTGAAGGGGGCTGCCGTGTTATCAGAGTTTTGCAGAATTGGCAATATGTATGGTTGAGAGCTAATCATTTTTCAGTTGGTGTCCACTGGGGCAGAATGGGATGGAACAAAAAGGAACAGTCAGGAAAACAAGGACTGAGAGCTTGGTTGGGAAAATGAGGGGCGAAGGCTGTCTGGCCTCTCCCTGCTGAATTCTATGCAAAGATTTGCTGTCTTCTGTGCAGGGGCTGGAAATGTGGAGTGAGGTCTGAGAACTGGGGTGTAGAGCCCTTCGAGAAGTACATGGTCCAGTGAGGGCTCCTGGCTGCCAGTCTGAACTCCCACCTGAGCTAATTTCTTTATGAATTGCTCTCACCTGCCTGCTGCCTGCTTCACAAGGTTGCTGAAAATGTGTAAAATGGTATGCCTTCTCAGAGGAATTTTCTTTTTTCAGTGGAGAAAATATAAAAATAAAACAATATAATGAAACATCCCCTAACCCCATCCCACCACCACCACCATGCTCCCATCAACTGGCTTCAAAAGTTACCAACTCAGCCGATCTTGTTTAATTTATATCTTCTTCCACCTTGGATTATTTTGTCGGATCATTTTGCAGAGAGTCTTTGTTTGATTTTGATTAATTAATAGTGAGCAGTGGAGCAGGATGACAGCCTTATGGTGGGCTTGGGCTCAGTAGGCAGGTTTGAATATGAAGAAGCAACTTGTTGATTCTTTGACCAGTTCTAGGTGCTGGAACAAGAAGAAGTTTTATTTAGCAGGTTGCCCCATCCACAATTATTTTCACAGTAACATTCTTTTTTTTTTTTAGCTGGCTGATTTATTTATTCAGCTGTGCCGGGTCTTACTTGTGGCACACGGGGTCTTCTAGCTTCATTGCAGCATGTGGGACCTGGTTCCCTCACCAGGGATTGAACCCGGGCCTTTTGCACTGGGAGCACGAAGTATTAGCCACTGGGCCACCAGGGAGGTCCCCACAGTAACATTCTTTATAGCAAATACCTGTAGTACTCTTCTTTAAGCTGTCTCTTTCCAACTTCGGGCCCAAGATTTTTCCATAGGACATTTAATACTTACTGGAGGCAAGAAACACGGATGCCCCAGTGTTTGTGTCTGTTCTGAATTGCATGTTTTACTGGGTGAGCATGGAGCTGGGCTTCATGGGGTTTTCATCACAGGGATGTCAGGGAAATGATGCCAACACAGCATTTTGAGAACACTAACATTTTTTACCCTTCTTTTGGTTTTTTAAAATTATAATCATTCCTTGGTTGGGTTAGACCTGTTTCTAGGATAGAATCTCACTTTGACATAGGGAAATGCAAATCAAAACCACAATGAGATACCACTTCTCACCCCTTAGAATGCGTATTATTAAAAACAAGAACATAACAAATGTTGGCGAGGATGCAGAGTGATTGGAATCCCTACACACCATTGGTGAGAATGGTGCAGCTGCTGTGGAAAAAAGTACGATAGTTCCTCCAGAAGTGAAAAAAATTACCATATGATGCAGCCATTCTCCTTCTGGGAATATATCAAGAAGATTTGAAAGCAGGATTTTGAAGAGATATTTGCACTCCCTTGTTTATAGCAGCATTATTCACAATAGCTAAGAGGTAGAAGCCACCCTGGTGTCTACCGAAGGATGAATGGATAAACAAAATGTAGTATACATGCCATGGAATATACAGTTTAGTTCAGTTCAGTTCAGTCGCTCAGTCGTGTTTGACTCTTTGCGACCCCATGGACTGCAGCACACCAGGCCTCCCTGTCCATCGCCAGCTCCTGGAGTTTACTCAAACTCATGTCTATTGAATCGGTGATGCCATCCAACCATCTCATCCATGGAATATTACTCAGCCTTAAAAAATAAGGGAGATTCTTACATGTACTACCACATGGGTGAACCTTGAGGACATTATGCCAAGGGAAATGAGCTAGACACAAAAGCACAAACACGCTATGATTCCACTTATATGAGGTACGTAGAGTAGTCAGAGACAGAAGGTAGAATGGTGGGAACTAGGGACTGGGGGATGGGAAAATGGGAAGTTGCTGTTGAACGGGGACAGAGTGTCAGTTTTACAAGATGGAAAGATATCTGTGGATGGAGGTGATGGTTTGACAATACTGTGAATGTACTTAATGCCACTGAGTGGTCTTATTTAAAAATGGTTAAGATGGTTAGTTTTATATTATATATACTTTACTATGGTTAAGTTTCCTTTTTAAAAAATTATTTTATTTATTTGTTTTTGTCTGTGCTGGGTCTTCATTGATGCACGGGCTTTTCTTTAGTTGCAGCAAGCGGAGGCTACTCTAAGTTGCGGTGTGCAGACCCCTCACTGCGGTGGCTTCTCTTGCTGAGGAGCACAGTCTCTAGGGCTTCAGTAGTTGCGGCATGTGGGCTCAGTGGTTGCTGCTCACAGGCTCTAGAGCACAGGCTCAATATTTGTGGCACACGGGCTTAGTTGCTCTGTGGCATGTGGGACCCTCCCGGACCAGAGATTGAACCCATGTCTCCTGCATTGGCAAGCAGATTCTTTACCACTGAGCCACCCGGGAAGCTTCACTATGATTAAAATTCTTGAAATATCTCACTTTGACTCGCAGAGGAAGAGAAGCTGAGAGAGGCATACAGCCTTTGTCTTTGTTCATTCTCACCCCACCTGATTCCGGAGAGGATTTGGGCTTCCCTGGTTTTACTGAGTGTATCCTCAATGAAGGATGATTCCGATGATGCCGGCAACTCCAGGATTGCTTACCACCACAAACATTGAGTTTAATCTGCAAAGGTTCTGATGAAGCCCTTGCCTGGATCTATTTCAGAGATGGATTAAAAGTGTAGAACTGAGGCCCCTTGTAGGCACAGATGATCAGCCTGTGTTTCACAGAGAGCCCCCTGCCCTGGGCCTTCTCAGTGACTTGAGCCACAGCTTCCTTGCTTGTAAAATGCAGGAATTCTCTTCTGAGCCTCATGTGCAGCCTGTTTCTGGGTGAGAAACATGGACATTTGTGTTCTGTGACCAGCATGGCTTGAGGCCCCTTCCTTCAAAGTAACAGATGCCTCCCATGAGTAGGGTAAGCATGTAATTTGTGGTCTAAGTCGGGAAACTTTTAAGAATGAAAGAGAGGTTATTAAGAATTTTGCTGGAACAACAGATGTGCGTCAGGACTGCCCCAGGCAAAACAGGACAGTCCCTAATCCTAACCCTGCCCAAGAGAGGCAAAGCCAGTCTAACGTGGAAGGACCTAACAGCAGCTCCCTGCCCTCACTCCTGTTTTTGGCATCTCTGTGGGTGGATGGTCTCTTTGTCTGACCCTACAATGGGGTGTTGACTCTGGATCATTCTAACCACTAGAAAATTGCCCTTATTTGAGCTGAACTCTGTGCACGTGATAGTGGACCCCAAGGCCTGATCCCCATGCAGATGGTTTCTCTGCTTCCATTTCTTGGTTGTTTAATGCAATCAGAATGGAAAAGCCTAGTGTTTTAATAATGTTTGTAGAGTATTTCGTTTTCACTGCTGAGAAGTAGTACCTTTTCCCCTTCCAGTTTTATATACTGAACTTTTGTATTTGCTTGGATATTCTAGAGAACTATACAAGGCATCCCAGCTTTACTGCGTTCCCTTCTACAGGCTCCATTTTCCTGTCTGCAGTCACTCACAGTTTCACTTGGTCAAAGTATCCTTGTCATCTTGCAGTCTGCATTTTCATATTAGCATCACTTAGGATAGAACATTCCAGGTTGCCAAATAGACTTCCTGATCATATTTTTCAAAATTCCCTTATCGGACATTTAGGTTGTTTCCAATTTTTATACTATCCTAGATAAGGATGCAGTGATTAGCTTTTGTAACACAGATTCTTGCCTTTGGGGAAAGGCGAGAAATTATTTGCTGGGATAGGTTCCCAGGAGTGAGATTAAATGGGTCAGAAGGTGTGTCCATTGTTTTGATTGGCCTGACACATTTATATAGTCATATTCACCAGAAGGGCTGACCCAGATCATAGGAAATAAATCGCCTTATCGTTTGGCACATACGGGTATGTGTTTGTGTGTGTATTTTTCCATATTTTGGCTTGCCAAGACAGAGGGCAAGGATTGCTTAATTATAGACTCCTCTTGAACTGGGAGTGGCTGATCTTTGAAGGCCCTTAGCTCCTGATCTCACTGGTTCAGGCGCATCTGAGCTGGGACCACCAGGATGAATTTGCAAGGATGGGCAGTATGTGTACTGTGATTATTGCCTGGGACATGTGATTATTACACACTCACAGGGTGGTGTCAAGTCTGAGTAACTGATGGTGTGTGTCACTCTGCTTCTAGCAGATAGTCAGCATGGCCTAGTCTGACGGGGTGATTTGTCATCTATGGGGGAGTATCCTACTCCCACCTTGTTTATACCTTCCCCCTCCCAGAAATGTGTTTTAAAAAAATCACGTCTATTGAAGTGTAAATTAAATAGAATAACACATATCTATTTCGGATGTTCAGTTCACTGAGTTGGCAGCTGTATACTCGGTATAATCACCATCACCACAATAAAGATATCAAAGATTTCCATCACTCCTGAAACGGTCCTTGTGCTTTTCTGTAGTCATTCTCTCCCCACCCCTCCTCCAGCAACCATTGATCTGCCTCCTGTCACTATAAATTAAATTTCACTCTCGGATCTGGCTTCCTTTAATTTAGGGGATGTTTCTCTCTCTCTCTCTTTTTTTTTTTTAAAAATTTCATGAATTTCTTTAAAAAGTTCAAAAAATATTTTTTATTTAAAAATTGCAGTAAAACCTGTGTAACAAAACTTAGAATTATAACCATTTTTAAGTGCCCAGTTCAGTGGCATTAAGTGCAATTCATGTTGCTCTTCATCCATCACCACCATCCATCTGCAGCCTGTTGCATGGATTTCAGCTTTTTATTATTTTCTCTCTTCTATGTGTTTTGGGATTATGCTGTTCTTTTTCTGTCTTCTTGAGGTAGAAGATTAGGTCATTGATTTTAGATCTTTCTTCTTTCCTATAGTATAAGTACCTCATTTTATTGTGTTTCCCAGACACAGCAGTTTTAACAAATTGAAGGTTTTCTGGCAACCCTGAGTCGAGCAAGTCTATCAGCACCATTTTTCCCAGTAGCAATGGCTCAGTTCATGTCTCTCACATTTTGGTAATCTTTGGAATATTTCAGACTTTTTCATCATTGTATTTGTTATGGGGATCTGTGATTAATCACTGTTGTTAAAAAAAGGTTATGAGTTGCTGAAGGCTCAGATGATGGTTAGCATGTTTTAGCAGTAAAGTATTTTTAAATTAAGATATGTACATTTTTTCTTAGTCATAATGCTATTGCATAGTTATTAGACTACAGTATAGTATAAAGATAATCTTTATGTGCACTGGGAAACCAAACAATTTAGTGTGACTGGTTGTCTCATGGTGGTCTGGAACTGAACCCAAATATGTCCAAGATATGCCTGTGTTTGATGATGCTCCATGTTTTTTTGTATTCCACACATTTTGAGATGTTTTCATGTCATTTGGTTAAATGTCTTGTAAATGTATACTGTTTATACAACGTGTCTTTTCTTTCCCTTCCTGGCTTACTGCAGGAGTTTCTCTTTTTTACTGGGTTCCAGCAATTTTATCATGATGTGTGCTAGTGTGTTTTCTTGTGTTCTGTTTGAAGTTCATTGTGCATTTTGGATTTGTGGGTTTATATTTTTCATCAAATTTGGGATGACTTCAATTATTATTTCTTTAAATATACACCCCATCCCCCCCTTGAATTCCTTGTTGTCCCACAGGTCACTGAGATGCTGCTCAGTTTTTTTTTTTTTTCTACTCCCTCCAACATTTAATTTAGATGGTTCCTATTGCTTTCTCTTTGAGTTCACTCATCTTCTGTAGTGTCTAACTGGTAGTTAAACCCATTTAGTGAATTTTCCATTTCTAATGTTGGTTTTTCTGTTTTTAATAGTTCCATTTGAATCTTTTTTATATTTTCTATTTCTCTCTTTGCTGATTTTCCTGTAAATCTCTGAGCATATTTACAGTATCTGTTTTAAAGTCTTTGATGATTCCATCTTCTCTCTCATTCCTGTCTTTTTTTCCAGTTACTGATTTTTTTTTCCTTTTTATAGGTCATGTTTTTGTTTTACCTCTTGCTTATCTGGTAACTTTTGTTTGGATGCTAGATACAGTTTTTCTGCCTGAGTATTCTTCCTGTCTTGGTCAGCTTGGGCTGCCATTACCACATGCCATCGTTTTTGTTGCCTAAACAGTCGAAATGTATTTTCTCCCATTTCTGGAGGCTGGAAGTTTGAAATCAGGGTGCCAGCACTGTCAGGTTCCGGTGAGGGCTGTCTTCCTGGCTTGCACGTGGCTGCCTTTCTGCTGTGTTCTCACATGGCAGAGAGAGAGAGAGAGAAAACACAAGCTCTGGTCTCTTCCTCTAATCATGGAGGCTCCACCCTCATGACCTCATGTAACCGCACTTAACCTCCCTGTCTCCAAATACCATCACAAGGGGGCTGTGGCTTCAAGATGTGAATTTTGGAGTGACATAACATTCAATCCATATCAGGTCTTTTGAGTTTGCATCTTTTGTCTGAGATTCATTCTTGCTGTGATACATAGCTGTAGATCGTTGATTCTCATTGTTGTGGTATATTCCATTGTGGGAACATATTATTTGAGTTACATGTAGTTTTAGGCTATTAAGACCTGTTAAAGTAATATGGAAATGTACCGAATTATAGGATGTCCTGGGGTTCACGTGGCTGAGCTGAAGGAAATCCTGTCTCAGTTCAGATGGTTTCGGTATGATAGTTTAGTTCAGGACGTGGCTGACTATGGCTTGCACGCCAAACCTGACTCTCTGCCCGTTTTTGCACATACGACTTTTTTTGGAACAAGCCCTGCCCATTTGTTTGGGTATTATGGTGGTTGCTTTCCTGCTAAAACAGTAGAAATGAGTAACTGAAACAGAGACCTTCCACCCGGCAAAGCTGAAAATTCTTACTATTTGGCTTATGGAACTGCCGACCCTCAGCTTAGTATCTTGTTTTCTACTCACTGTTAATCATCCAACTGTGCCAACAATGGCAGGGACTGGGGTGGGGGTGAGGTGGGTTTGGGGGTTCCTTCTCGCTATTTCCTGGGGCCGCTGCCTGTAACCTTCCTCCACCTTCCTTTCTTTCAAAGGCTGACTGAGTCAGATCCCTGTGCGGGGCATTGTGTGCATGGGCACCCTGTTATCTGGGAGCACAGAGTGTCTGTGGAAGCTGCCCCTGAGCCCTGTGGGGTGTCCTTCCCCATCCTGGTGGGGCCCCTTGCAAGGGTTCACAGGCTCTGTGGGAAGGGCACACATGCTTCTGGTTTTCAGAACCACCCTTCCGGCAGGAGGAAAGGCTGGTGTGTGATAACTGTGTGACCCAGGGCAAGGCGCTGACCCGCCCCGGGCCCGTTTCCCTCTGAGATGAGGAAGCTGGGCTCCAGCATCCCTTCCAGCCCCCAGAACTTCCAAACCTCCTACCCAGAGATGGCTGGGTTTAAGCTTTTTCTTTCTTTTTTTTTTTTGAAAGAAGCAGTCCTTTTATGCTCTCTTCATGCTCCAGAGTGGACGCAATCTGGAAGGGCAAGGCCTCCTCATCTTGACCTCAGCACACTGGCTGTCAGGGCCAGGTTGGGTATAGGATCTGTGCCATCTCTGGCATCCTTTCACATGACCACAAGCATCTCTGGTGTTCCCTGGACTTGCCAGGCCAGGATTTCCAGTTCTGGAGAGTTGAGTGCCAGGACCATTGGGTTTCCACCTGGCATGATTTATGGTGGCGGAGCTTAGACAGCGGGAGGAGCAGAGGTCTTTGGAGACCATTGGTCTCCACTGAAGTCGAAGAGCGATGGTTTTCTTAAAGCCACAAGGTGAGTTAGGAACAGAGCTGAAACAGTTCTATTAGCTTTTTCTACTCCCTGCCCCGTTTTCTTTCCATCATCCTTTCCCCACTTCACTTGAAAAGTGCCTCCAGGAGGCACCTGTTTCCTTAAATTCTACTCTTGTCTCCAGAAGCCCGGTAAAACAGATGATTCTGACCTTGTGTCAGGACAAAGCTGTGAGTCATTGGAGGGTGGGGCATAGTATCTTCAATCCAGCAAATGCTGATAGGGTCTTGAAGGTAGCCCAGGACTCTGCTCAGTGCCCCAGGGTAAGCACATCATTCGGGATGCTTACTGAATCCTTATGACCCTCCTTTGACCCAGGAGGGGTCACCTTCATTTTGCAAAGGAAAACAGGTTCAGAGAAATTTCTGGACTCACACAAGTGCTGTCCCAAGGAACTTATGGGGTGGAGCCAGAATCAGGACCAACTGGCCCACGCTTTTTGTTCAGCGCTGCCCAGGACTCCTTTGGATTTCAGTGCTTCCTCCTGGGTTTCCTTCTGGTTCTTTTTGGAGGCTCCCTCAGGTGGCCCAGGGGAGCCTGCCTCAGCTAAAGGAATCTACAAGAGTCAGGGGCTGGCAAGCCAACAGCATTTCACAGCTGCTGGTGGTTTGTCTTGATCTTGTGGAGGAAAGGCACTGGGGCCTGCAGGAATCGCCTGAGCACTTTCACACTGAACTGAAATCTTGCAAGAGACCAGGGCCACTAAATTGTGGGTGATGAGGGGCTGCTTTCAACCTGCTTGGTGTTGGAATCCTCCACCAGTCTGGCAGGGCCTAGCCAGGTGTCTATACTTCCATTGTGTCTGGAACCTGCTGGGTAAAGGCTTGCCCACTTAGCGAGTGGACTCCATGTGGGCTTCCAGAACAAAGCAGGGCTGGACCAGCCTAGAATGCCCCGGAGGAAACCTCTCACCTTCTTACACGGGGAGCCTTTGCCTCATGTCACTCCTGAATCTTCACAGTGACCCCTACAGGGGCCCTGACTGGACACAGAGTGATCCTCCATTGGCTTTACTGTTGCACAGCCTAGAAGCCCCTTCTGCAGCCTCCCATGCCACCGGACACTGTGACTGCCCCTTGTGGTGGAGGGCATATGCTGGTGCCCACTATTCCTGGCTGCCCTGTGCAGTGAGATAACGTGATGTCAGGACAGTCAGAGACACACAGGTTTGTTTCTTGACTTCTCCACCAGCTTGCTGTGTGAGTTTGGGCAATAACCAAATCACCCTACATCTGAACTTTCCCATTTGAAAAACGGGGGTAACAGTACCAGTGTTATGGGGTGTGGAGGGCCTCTTTAGGTGTATTGTGTTTAACGTAGCACCAGTTACCCAGGAGAGGGTGGTGCTACTTGCCCTGGTGACCATTATGGTGTGCGAACCTGATGGTCCAAGGCTGGCCTCTTTGGGCTTGGCGGGAGCTGGACTCCATTCTTTGAGAAGGAATTTAATCAGGTCATAGATGAGAAACAAAGGAGGTTACTCTGAGGCTGGAAGGCACTCCCAGATGGTTGGCAGCCAAGAGGACAGGCCAACTACACAGACCATCTGTCCTGGGGCGGGCCAGGGAAGGGGCTCCACAGGGAGCCATGCCAAGCTGGCCAGAGTCCTGGCTCATTCAAGAGGTTGCTGTGTGAGCTCCCAGACAGGTCACTTCCCCTGTCTGGTCCTCCTTCAGTCTTCTTGTCTCTAAAACAACTGTTGGTCCTTGAAGTTCCTGCCTTGGGCCAGTGTTCATTGAACCCATGATCTGACATGTGACCCCCCTCCCGCCAGCACCCCCCACCTCAGTTCCTGTCTTTCTGGTGCAAGTTAATTTTAGTTCTTCCTTTGAATGGAAAAAAACATGAGCTCTTATTCTTAGAGCCCCTTTGTTTTGAGAGAAGGAAAACTGGGCTGTGGTAGTGCAGAGCTGGTATCTCAAGCTGACTGTGTTCAGCGAGAGGGCTGCAAAGGGCAGACCTCCCTCACCATCCCGTGTGGTACCTGGTGGCAGGTGGGCTGTCATGGAAAGTGGTCAGGCAACCCTAAACAAAATAGAAAACATCTTTGCCCTCAGAGGGCTTAAGTAGGGGAGGAGACACAGTAGACAGCTCATGTGATCTAGGATGAGTACCATGAAGAAGATCTAGCAGGGAAAGAGGTCAGGACTGATGCATGGGGTGAGAGTCTGCATAGGATGGCAAAGGGAGGTGTGTTTGAGGAGGTGAAATTTAGAGAGACCTGAATGGAGTGAGGGAGGAAGCCAGGAAGGGATGTGGAGGAGGAACATTCTAGGCTAAGGGATCGAGTCAAAGTTCTGAGGCAGGGATGAGGTAGGTGAGTTCAAGAAACAATCACAGTGGTGGGGAGGGATGTCTGTAGGATTCAGCAGAGATGGCCGGGATCGGGGGTGGGTGGGAGGGACTGGGGCTGGGGAGCTGAGTTGGAGATAATGTTGGAGATGCAGGCTACAGCCTGGCTACCCAGGCCCTTGTGAGCCACAGCAAGGAGTTTGAATTTTATTCTAAGTGTAAAAGGAAGTCATTGGAGCATTTTGAAGAGGAGGGTGATCTGATATATATTATTAAAGGATTGTTCTAGTTGCTCGGGACCTGTGGGGAGACAGTGGGGAGGTCCCTGCAGGGGTGGTGGCATGGACAAGTGGGAGCAGAGAGGGTTCTCCATGTATTTTGAAGGTAGGAGTAATAGCAGGTCCTGGTAGGTTGAATGTGGAGTTGGAAGGACAGAGCGGTCAAGCCTGAGGTCTAGGTTTTCTGTCTTAAGAGTAGGTGGTCAGTGGTGCCATTTAGTGAGAACGGGAGAGTTGGGAGGAGCCGCTGGGAAGTTGGGAGACCACAGCTCCCTTTGGGGGCGTGTGAAGATTGAACAGTATGAAAAGGCAAAAATATAGGACACTGAAAGATGAACTCCCCAGGTCAGTAGGTGCCCAATATACTAATGGAGATCAGTGGAGAAATAACTCCAGAAAGAATGATGGGATGGAGCCAAAGCAAAAATGATACCCAACTGTGGATGTGACTGGTGACAGACGCAAAGTCCGATGCTGTAAAGAGCAATATTGCATAGGAACCTGGAATGTTAGGTCCATGAATCAAGGCAAATTGGAAGTGGTCAAACAGGAGATGGAAAGAGTGAACGTCGACATTCTAGGAATCAGCGAACTAAGATGGACTGGAATGGGTGAATTTAACTCAGATGACCATTATATCTACTACTGTGGGCAAGAATCCCTTAGAAGAAATGGAGTAGCCATCATGGTCAACAAAAGAGTCCGAAATGCAGTACTTGGATGCAATCTCAAAAATGATAGAATGATCTCTGTTCGTTTTCAAGGCAAACCATTCAATATCACGGTAATCCAAGTCTGTGCCCCAACCAGTAATGCCGAAGAAGCTGAAGTTGAACGATTCTATGAAGACCTACAAGAACTTTTAGAACTAACACCCAAAAAAGATGTCCTTTTCATTATAGGGGACTGGAATGCAAAAGTAGGAAGTCAGGAAACACCTGGCGTAACAGGCAAGTTTGGCCTTGGAGTACAGAATGAAGCAGGGCAAAGGCTAATAGAGTTTTGCCACGAGAACGCACTGGTAATAGCAAACACCCTATTCCAACAACACAAGAGAAGACTCTACACGTGGACATCACCAGATGGTCAACACCGAAATCAGATTGATTATATTCTTTGCAGCCAAAGATGGAGAAGCTCTATACAGTCAGCAAAAACAAGACTGGGAGCAGACTGTGGCTCGGATCATGAACTGCTTATTGCCAAATTCAGACTTAAATTGAAGAAAGTAGGGAAAACCACTAGACCATTCATGTATGACCTAGATCAAATCCCTTATGAGTATACCGTGGAAGTGAAAAATAGATTTAAGGGTCTAGACCTGATAGACACAGTGCCTGATGAACTATGGACAGAGGTTTGTGACATTGTACAGGAGACAGGGATCAAGAAAATCCCCATGGAAAAGAAATGCAAAAAAGCAAAATGGCTGTCTGAGGAGGCCTTACAGATAGCTTGGAAGAGAAGAGAAGCGAAAAGCAAAGGAGAAAAGGAAAGATATTTCCATCTGAATGCAGAGTTCCAAAGAATAGCTAGGAGAGATAAGAAAGCCTTCCTCAGCAATCAGTGCAAAGAAATAGAGGAAAACAACAGATTAGGAAAGACTAGAGATCTCTTCAAGAAAATTAGAGATACCAAAGGAACATTTCATGCAAAGATGGGCTTGATAAAGGACAGAAATGGTATGGACCTAACTGAAGCAGAAGATATTAAGAGGAGGTGGCAAGAATACACAGAAGAACTGTACAAAAAAGATCTTCACAACCCAGATAATCACGATGGTGTGATCACTCACCTAGAGCCAGACATCCTGGAATGTGGGTCAAGTGGGCCTTAGAAAGCATCACTATGAACAAAGCTAGTGGAGGTGATGGAATTCTAGTTGAGCTATTTCAAATCCTCAAAGGTGATGCTGTGAAAGTGCTGCACTCAATATGCCAGCAAATCTGGAAAACTCAGCAGTGGCCACAGGACTGGAAGAGGTCAGTCTTCGTTCCAATCCCAAAGAAAGGCAATGCCAAAGAATGCTCAAACTACCGCACAATTGCATTCATCTCACATGCTAGTAAAGTAATGCTCAAAATTCTCCAAGCCAGACTTAAGCAATACGTGAACCGTGAACTTCCAGATGTTCAAGCTGGTTTTAGAAAAGGCAGAGGAACCAGAGATCAAATTGCCAATATCCGCTGGATCATCGAAAAAGCAAGAGAGTTCCAGAAAAACATCTATTTCTGCTTTATTGACTATGCCAAAGCCTTTGACTGTGTGGAATCACAATAAACTGTGGAAAATTCTGAAAGAGATGGGAATACCAGACCATCTGACCTGTCTCTTGAGAAACCTGTATGCAGGTCAGGAAGCAACAGTTAGAACTGGACATGGAACAACAGACTGGTTCCAAATTGGAAAAGGAGTATGTCAAGGCTGTATATTGTCACCCTGCTTATTTAACTTACATGCAGAGTACATCATGAGAAACGCTGGGCTGGAAGAAACACAAGCTGGAATCAAGATTGCTGGGAGAAATATCAATAACCTCAGATATGCAGATGACACCACCCTTATGGCAGAAAATGAAGAACTAAAGAGCCTCTTGATGAAGGTGAAAGAGGAGAGTGAAAAAGTTGGCTTAAAGCTCAACATTCAGAAAACTAAGATCATGGCATCTGGTCCCATCACTTCATGGGAAATAGATGGGGAAACAGTGGAAACAGTGTCAGACTTTATTTTTTGGGGGCTCCAAAATCACTGCTGATGGTGACTGCAGCCATGAAATTAAAAGACGCTTACTCCTTGGAAGGAAGGTTATGGCCAACCTAGACAGCATATTTAAAAGCAGAGACATTACTTTGCCAACAAAAGTCCGTCTAGTCAAGGCTATGGTTTTTCCAGTGGTCATGTATGGATGTGAGAGTTGGACGGTGAAGAAAGCTGAGGGCCGAAGAATTGATGCTTTTGAACTGTGGTTTTGGAGAAGACTCTTGAGAGTCCCTTGGACTGCAAGGAGATCCAATCAATCCATCCTAAAAGAGATTAATCCTGGGTGTTCATTGGAAGGTCTGATGTTGAAGCTGAAACTCCAATACTCTGGGCATCTCATGCGAAGAGTTGACTCATTGGAAAAGACCCTAATGCTGGGTAGGATTGGGGGCAGGAGGAGAAGGGGACGACAGAGGATGAGATGGTTGGATGGCATCACCAACTCCATGGACATGAGTTTGGGTAGACTCCGGGAGTTGGTGATGGACAGAGAGGCCTGGCGTGATGCAATTCCTGGGGTCGCAAAGAGTCGGACACGACTGAGCGACTGAACTGAACTGAAGATTGAAATGTTGCTGGTCATATTCAGAGGACAGGTCAAGTAGACACTGGGATGTTTGACTGGGGATCAGCTGAGGCTGGAGGTTGGGGTTTGTGCGTCAGCTGTGTGAGTTATGAGATCATCCAGAGGGTTAGGGGAAGGTAGGGGTCAGGCCTGAGCAGTGACGTTCTCCAGCATTTAGAGGGCTCTGAAATAGGAGGGTAAGCCCTCAAAAGAGACTGAGGCGGAGTGACAGGGAGAGTGGAAGACAACCGTGTATATATCCTTCGTGTCTCCAAAGCTGAGTGCCTCAGTGAAGGAGGGAATGACCACTGTGGTGGATGAGGGTGGATAAGCTAAGGCAAAAGACTTGACCTCCCAGCTTGGCAAGAGGGAAGTGAGTCATCAGAGACTGTGAGGAATGGTGGGAAGGGATGTCTATAGGATTCAGCAGAGAGCAACTGGTCACCTTCCAGCTTGCTTACCGCACAATGTCAGGCACTCAGAAATGGAAGGTCATGCATCCCATCAAGGAAAATGAAGCCCTTTATCAGCTGGCTAATCCAATGGGAGGACTGAAAAGTGGGGGATCGGTGTGATGTGGTGGAAAGAACCTCATGTTGGCTCCATGGCATCCAAGTTCAGCAGCAGAGGGATCTTTGACCGTGTGGTGCAGTGCTGTCTCCAGTGCTTGAGATGGTACCTAGCATTTGCTCAATGTCCATTGAATGAATGAGTGAGTAAATGAATGAACTAAACTGAGACTTAGGATCTGGGTCTTCTCCCTCACTGCTTACTGAATTGTAAATGGCCTGAACTTGGGTTCACTCTCCCAACTAGCAGCAAAGCCAGTTAATTGACACAAGGTTGTGGTGAAGGGAGGTACAAGGTTTATTGAGGAATGCCCAGCAAGGAGAATGGGCAACTTGTGCTCAAAAGACCCCAACTCCCCGAGGGCTTTCAGACAAGTGTTTTTAAAGGCAGATGTTAGTAGTGAGGGCCACAGGGTATGTGGTGAGCTTGTGGACTTTCTTCTGATTGGTTAGTGGTGAGGTAACAGGTAATGTTTCAGGAATCTGAATCATTAGGCTTCTGGTTCCAACCAGTCTGGGGTCTACACTTCTTGTGGTCAGTGTGTAATCGCCCTCCTCCACAGGGTGGGGGTCTTATTTCTGCAGAACAGCTTAAAGATAGTGGCAGATTGTTATCTAAATCCCTTCATCTAAATCTCCTGTGACTCCTGTGTCATTATTCTAATCATTAACTGCTTGAGTCTGCTCTTTGGAACAGGTAGGGGGAGGGGAGGCCAACAAGAAGCAGGGGACACGAGGGGCTTGTACCCGGCAAGGTCCCTCAGGGTTCTGCTCTGATTCAGTCTCCCCTTTTCTTTGACATTCCTTAATCTCAAGGAGAACAGGGGCGGGACAAGAAAGGGAGTGAAGTTGTGAATAGAGAGATTAATCATCAACCTGTCAGGGAACTTGGTTTCATGGGGACTTGGGTTCAGAGTTCTCGCCCTGGCCCTCTCGGCCCCTGTGGTACTTAGTCAAGTTGGGGGGGTAGAAGCTGGTGGATCAGGTCTTGGCAGGACTTTTTTACTTGAAGTCCACAGACTGTTGTGGGAACCAGCAGTGAGAAGCCTGTGAACCCTCTGAAATTCCCTCCAAAATATGGGGCATGTGCACATTTTCTGAAAGTGGCCTGTGATCCAGAGGAGGTTGGGAACTCCCGGGCTTTCTCCGAAGGCCTTTCTTCCGAGTCCAGCCTCCTAGGGCTTGCAGTGGGCAGGAGGGTCCTGAAGCTGGAGAACACACTTGGGAAACTTGCAGTCACAGAGAACCTTGCCCTGTTGTTTATCACCAGGTCCTGATAAATGGCAGCGAAATGCCAGCAGAATATAAGGCAGTTAAGCAGAACAACAGGAGGCTGCTTAATTTCTGAGGCCACGAGGTGTTTACTCTGGGAAAACCCTCCCTGGTGTAGGAAGCTGTGGGGTGTATATGGAGGGTCTCTTTTTGTCATGGGGCATGTGGGGCACCTTGGTGCCAGTGGGCTCCTGTGGATGAGAGGTCAGGGTTGGGGGACACTGTTCTGGGGTTAGCACATGGCTCAGTGCAGGCCTCTTAATTCAGTAACATAACCCAGCGATGCCTGAGCACAGGTGTGTCCCGCCACGTGGAGTGTAAATACGGTAGGGGAGGAAGCTCAGCCTGGCAGCTGCTTGTCTGTGCTTGGAGTCTGTCTCCAGGACTGGAGACCCAAGGAGGGTGGCAGTCCTGTGCAGAGCCGTACCTGCACTGGGAGCCTTTGAAGGCATCACAAGGGATGATGTCCTCTTACACACCAGACAGTGCATTGCAGTGAGTAGGGGGCTTGTGGAATGGGAAAGAAGCAGGGTGTGGCTCAGTGTCTCTGACCCCTGAGTCTCTCCTGGTCAGAGACTGTCCCGAGATCTTTGTCTCTGCTCTCCCAACCATGGGGCCAGCTGGGGTTGAAGGACTTTGTCCCAGCAGCCAGGGAAGACAGGTGTGAGTTACCTGAAGAGCCTCACTGTCCCACTGTTCTGCTGAAGTCCCTGTCATCTGCAGGGACCAAGGGGCCACCTTGCCCTGCCCAGTGTGGACATGAGCCAGGAATCCCTTCTGACACCAGCAGTCTGGTCCCTCCTCTGAGAAGCATGTTCATGGAGCTGGTTTCTGACCTAACTTTCTCTTTCTCTCTCTCTCCCCTGCCCCTGCTCAGTTGGCTGGAGTTGTCTTCCTCGGAGTCGGATTATGGGCGTGGAGCGAGAAGGTAGGTGTGACTGTCACTGGAACCCTGAGCAGTAGTCCACCAGGTTAATTCAGCTTTAATTGTCCCTTCCTCCAAACTCCTCCCCAAAGAGCCCCTCCTGTGCAGGGCAATGATTTGTGGTCATTAACTTTTATAGAGCCGGTTCTTGGAAGTTACTTGACGTGTGATGAAAACTCTTGGGCTCCTGTGGCTAGCCTGTCTTCCCTGTGGCAGGGTCGCTGCTAGAGGCCAAAGCTGGACCAGTTGGGATTTTGAGCCCCATGAGCTTGGAGAGCTCTCTCTTCTGTTTCCAGAAGCCCGGAGTCATCCTGGGGCGTGTCCACAGCTGTGTCCAGGGCAGGCCTGGGGCTACCTTCTGGAATGGATTCTAACTGTGCCTCTGGAGCCAGCAGGTCCTTGAACACAAATGTGGTGATTCCTGAAGCTCTCATTCTCACCCATGGATAGGACCGCTGAGTCAGGGAGTTAGGCTCTGGGTTGTGCCCCCTGGGTGCCCTGTGGTGCAGGGGCACATCTTTAGTACCCATGAACCTCATTGCCCAGCCTATGGAGGACAGGGGAGAAGAGGAAAGCAGGCTCTTACTGTCTGGAAGGACAAGGGGCATTTGGAACTCCAAGGAGGGGACCAGACCTGATGTGAGCAGAGTGGACCTTTGGTGCACCTTTTGCACTGTGAGTCGGTGGGTATTGGGGAGGTGGAGAGGCCAGGCAGCAAACAGTAAGGCCTAGGGCCCTCCGTTCCTTCAGTGGAGCCTTTCTTTGCTTCCAGAAGGAGGAGGCAGGAGCACTTAGGTCTGTGGGCTTTGTTGCCACGGCCTTGGGAACTGGATAAGGTCTGCCTTTAGGTTTGGGTCCCTTTAAGTGCTTGCAGTGCACTGTCCCTTTGCCCTAGTGACCGAGAAGCTGGTGCAAACCAGGACTCATAGCGCCACCGTGTGACCAGAACGGAACAGCAGCATCTCAGCCAATCAGACCCAGAGCCTAGGCCTGGCTACAGGGGCTGCCCGGTTCCCGCCGGGTGTCTGGCCTGGCGGCTCTTTGCTGCTTCCTCCGTTGAATCCTGTAGAGCTGCTCTGTCCATTCCAGTTGCCATTAGCCAGATGTGACTGATTATATATAAATTAATTAAAATGAAATACAAATTAAAATTCACTTCTTCAGTTCCACTAGGCCTCATTTAAAGTGCTCAATAATAGTATGTGTGACCAGTGGCTGCCATTTTGAACAGCACATATATATATAAGACATCTGCATCATCACGAAAAGTCAGTGGACAGTGGTATCTTCATCTGTCCTTGGTGCATGTGCTGTTCACAAGCCTGTTCGTGTTGAAGCTGTTTTCATCTCAAGATAATGGCGTTCTCCATGAATTGAATGCAGAGTCAGCAGCCAGGTGACCAAACGCCAGGGCTTTTGGGTGCCTTGACCACAGGGTCCCTCAGGGCCCCTTTTCACCCCATCAATATCCTACAGGCTACACAAGAAGCATGGGATCTGCCTGTGAGGAGCTGACAGCCTAGATGGAGTCTGGGAGCAGGAGGGCAACTGGCAGCTGAGGGAGACAAAGATCTGCTGGGCCTCTAAGAGGGCAGCTGGGCAGGGGCCATGCTCTGGCCTGGCATTTAATGAGAAGACTGAGCCCCGGAAGGCAGGTCCCTGTCCTCATTTAGTTGCAGACCAGTCCCCCCAAGGCACCCTAGACTCTTCAAGGGTGATGTTACCCTGCTTTCTCTGCCTCTTTCAGGGGGTGCTCTCCGACCTCACCAAAGTGACCCGGATGCATGGAATTGACCCGGTGGTGCTGGTGCTGATGGTGGGCGTGGTGATGTTCACTCTGGGCTTCGCTGGCTGCGTGGGGGCCCTGCGGGAGAACATCTGCCTGCTCAACTTTGTGAGTGGCCCGGATGTGAGGGTGGGAGGAAGTATGGTGGGGGAGGTAGGGGTGCGGGCTCTGTAGGACAGGCTTAGCCCTTACCTGCTGGAGTGGGTGGGGCGAGGTAGCCACTCTTACCAGCCTGCCCCAGGATCCGGCAGTGAGGGGAGGAGGCAGCCCTCTGTACCCGGCTGCCCACTGAAAGGGATAAGGTTTCGGGAGACCTACAATGAAGTAGGTCCTCAGCGGGGGAGAAGTTGAGCCCCTCTGGTTTTCAGCTCCTAGTGGACAGAGACACCTGCCCCTCCTTCACCTTTTATCTACCCCCTGCAGTTCCAGTTGTTTGTTTGCTAATCACCTTTGCCCTTCCTGGCTAAGATCAGAAGATGTAAATAATGTTAGGGAATCTTTTGCCTCCTCCAGGGGGTGGGAATCTGTTAGATGTACAGTGCAGAATCCTTGATTTCCTGGCAGAACTTTGAGTTACTAGGAGTTAGTTTTATATTTAGATACACATTCATTTTGAAATGCATTCAGCTAAAATTAAATAGCACCTGGTCAGTGAAACACATAATCATGTTTTGCAATATATTATTTGTTGAATTTATTAGACCAAGCCTTTTTTTCTGGGCTTAATTTAAAAAGCAAAACACGTGTTTGTTTGGTTTTTTTTCCACCTGCTTTTCATTTTTGTTTGGTTATCTTGCTTCTCTGTGAATGGAGATTACATTCTGGGGGGCCTTGGGTATATGTATGTTTGTATGTGTGTGTTTGTGTCTTATTTTGAGATACTGCTGGCTGTGGCCTAGATGCTTGGTGTGCGGTGTGGCCAGTGCTAGCGGCTGTGATAACATGAGCTCTGTAGGCCGGAACCCCACCTTGATGGAGGGGTGTGGACCTGTGGCTGCAGTGGCCTTTACAGAACTCCATCCCCTTGGTGCCTGTGCTCTGCAGAGGTTTAAACGCAGTTGACTATCGTATGCACACAGAGTAGGTACTGATAACATTAGCAACTCCAGAGTTGTCAAGAGCCCTGCCAGGGAACTCAGATGGCCTGCATCTCAGGTATGTGACCTGAGTGAACCTCAGTTCCCTTATCCCTAAAGTAAGAGTGACGGCTTTCTAGCAAGTGCCATGGTTGTAGGTGCAAGGAGAGAGGTCAGTTAGGGTGTCTGGGGCACAGTCTCTACGCTAAAGGAGCTGACAGCCTGGTGGGCCAAGATAGCCATTCATTCCTGTGGGGGGATGTTTCCTTGTTGGAGGGGGTGCTCCTTCATAGGAGATGGCTGGCCCATTGTCTCGGAGCTTGCTCGTCCTTTCGGTTGTCTGACTCTTACCAGCAGTGCAGCGATATGAGCAGGGATGAGGTACCTAGGGTACCCAGCCCATCACGTGGGATTCCCCAGCTCCAGTGCAGTTCTCTTGGCTGCCAAGCCTGTGCTCTTAGTGGGAGGCAGAGGTTCTGGGTCAGGTGGGGGTGTGGTCTGGCCGGGAGGCTGAGGTGCAGTGACGCCCGCTCCCTGCGTGTCCTCCCTGCAGTTCTGCAGCACCATCGTGCTCATCTTTTTCCTGGAGCTGGCCGTGGCTGTGCTGGCCTTCCTGTTCCAGGACTGGGTGAGGGACCGGTTCCGGGAGTTCTTTGAGAGCAACATCAGATCCTACCGGGACGACATTGACCTGCAGAACCTCATCGACTCCCTTCAGAAAGCCGTAAGTACCGTGCCTGCCTTCTCCCTGATAGAGCCTGGCTGTTGTGGCTTCAGTCTGTGTGTGCGGCTGGGGGCCCAGGCTGGTGGGGAACATGGGACCCTCCCTCCTCAGCTCTGCCCTCAGCAAGGAGGCCGGGGCGGTGCCACCCCTGCCTCTGGACAGGTTAGCTTTGTCCACTCCTGTGTGCTGACTGGCCAGGTTTGCTCTCAGGGTGCTGTCTCCCAAGTGCTTCAGGCAGGCAGTCTAGCTTCACTCGTGACCACCCCCATTCCCTCAGGCCTGGACCTCTCCAGCCCTGACCATGCAGACAGCCACAGTCCCCTGGGCCCTGTGGGCACTGAGGGGCAGAGCTGGGCACATGACTCCCTGTCTGAGGCTATTCCTGTCCCTTTCCTTCCTGGGACCTTTTCCCCTTCCTGTTTGAGAGGGCAGAGCTGCCTGGAGCAAACTGCTTCAGACCAAGAGGAATGTAACCTCCCTGGAATGTGTCCCTGGAGGTTAGTCTAAGCAGTCCCAGGCTGTGACCTTTTTTCCGTCTGACCTCCATCCCCATTGTGTGTGGCTGCACCTGGAGGCTGGGACCACA
The DNA here is from genome assembly GCF_054371585.1 of Giraffa tippelskirchi. Classification (NCBI taxonomy): domain Eukaryota; kingdom Metazoa; phylum Chordata; class Mammalia; order Artiodactyla; family Giraffidae; genus Giraffa; species Giraffa tippelskirchi. The sequence goes on along the minus strand of NC_137276.1, from coordinate 57,088,905 downwards.
GCTGTCCCCCATCCCTTGCCCCCCTTCCCCCGGGAGAAACCCACTCCCCACCATGCCAGCCTGTGCAAGGCTGTTGTTTGATCTCTGCTCTACCAGAAAGCCTAGCTTCCTCAAAAACTTTTTATAGGGAACCTTTTGGCCCTGAGAAGAAGATAGAGAGCATTAAAAATAACTGTGATCTGTTCTCCTTATTAACCAGAACTCATTTGTCCCATGTTTCACATATCCTGTCCTGGGATCGATCCAGCAAAACCCATTTATGTGATCAGAGATCCTTCCTGTGTTGTTGGTAAAGACCCGTATCCATCTGTGAAAGTCATCACCCCACCCTCTCCTGACACCACTGCCTGCTGCGCCTTTTCCTTTTCTATTCAAGGCTCTTCAATTCCACATAGCCTGGGGCTTGCTGGTGTCAAGGATGCCAGATCTCTGTACTGGCCTTAAAGACACTGTAGTTTTCTCCACTGCCTTCCTCTCTTTAAAAAAAAAATACCTTTCTTCAGAGGTAGTCAGTAAATGATGGAGCTGTCTCATGGTGAAATATTGGGTATTGGTTAGAGCACCTGGAAGCGTGGAGGATGGTTGTGGGAGAGAGACGGGCTTTTACCTCAGAAATGAAAGTGAAGCAGAAATCCTGGTTGTGGGCTTGTAATCAGGGCTGTAACTATGTCAGCTCTAAGGACAAGTGCAAAGACAACATCTGGTTGGGACACTGCTGATGTCACAAAGCTGCTCTCAATACATTTGGTTTTATGAGTTTTTGGACAAAGGGAGGTTTTCTTTGCTGCTTCACCAGATAGAGAGGGGTTGTGGGAAGGGAGGATGGAGACCCTGGGTCAGGGGCAAAGCTTCGATTGCAATACCATTCACCCCAGTTGTAACTCTTTTCTTGGGAGTAGGCATTCAGCAGCTGTTTTCTGTAAAGAGACACAAAAGGTGACTGGGGTCAGCTTGGCCTTTTCTTGGGGAGGAAGGCACACTGACCACAGGAGGTGTTCTCTTGCTGGGTAGTAGAGGACCGTATAGGAAGGAGAACGAGAAGCCTGCTCTGGGCTGGTTGGGGGGCAGTTGGGGAAGAAGGGGAAGTTCTAGGGTGAGGCGGGAGTGGAGCTGAGGCCAGGGCGCTGCTGAGCCAGCCCGAGGTGTTGGGCCCAGACAGGGCCTGGACGCAGTTCCCTTCTTTAGGACCACCAGGGTCACCTCGGTCACGTCTCTGTGATGGCAGGTCCATTGGGTGGGCCTTGATTTCTCTGCATGGTACATTGAATCCCATGTCCCTAAGGCAGACACCCACCCTGTGATTGGAGCTCTGATGGTTCCTGGCTTTATGATTGCAGAACCAGTGCTGCGGGGCGTATGGCCCTGAAGACTGGGACCTCAATGTCTACTTCAACTGCAGTGGCGCCAGCTATAGCCGCGAGAAATGTGGGGTGCCCTTCTCCTGCTGCGTGCCCGACCCTGCAGTAAGTTGGCCCACCTGTGGACAGTCCCTCTGGAGTGGAGTGAGCAGTTCCTGCTTCCCTGAGGGCTCTGGCTGCTTCTCTCCTGCAGACGCAATGAGCGCCTGGCTCCCCTTCCACTTGCCTGGGACTCGTGCAGCTCTGAAATCCTGTATGTAGAAATTCCAGGAACGTTTTCACGTGGCCCACCCCGGCTCTAGTAGGCTGGGTGAAGCAGGAGAGAAACAATGCTTCCCCCTGCTGGGAGGAGCTCTCACTCAGGGAGCCTGAACAAGATGCTATGAATGTAATGAACCCAGGTGTCCCATTCTCTGGAGAAAATGCCCAGTCCTCAGAAGCCTGGGTGGAGTACATTGCCATCTGGGGTGACACAGAATTCTTTTACTGTTCTTTCTTCTTCACTAGTTTTCCTCTCTGGTCTGCAGACCAGCATCCTTGAATTCCAGAAACTGAGCTCTTGGGTGACCTTTTTTTTTTGTTTCTTTTGGTTACACTGCATGGCTTATGGGATCTTAGTTCCCCAACCAGGAATTGAACCTGGGACCTGGCAGTGAAAGCTCCAAATCCTAACTACTGGACTGCCTAGGGAGGTTCCTTGGGTTCCCTTGAAGGAGCACTGAATGTTTGCCTGAAGAGGGTCTGAGCCTAGGGGACAGTCACACTGTACCATCAGTGTGGTCACATTGTTTGGTGTTGGGCCACAGGCTCTGGGCAGGTTCCTCAGCCCGGGAAGGGCTCAGATCAACAGAAGCTGCAGAGCCAGCATCTGACAACTCCACAGTGACTATGAATTCTTCAGCAAGTGTTAGGTTTTCCCTTCTAGCGCAGGGAGTGGCAGACTGCAACCCCCACGCCAGAGCCGTCCTGCTGTTGGTTTTTGCATCATCTGTGAGCCGAGAATCGTTTCAGCCATTTTTAAGTGGTTGAACATAAATCAAAAGAAGAATAATATTTTGTGACATGTGAAAATCACGCAAAATTTAAATTTCATTGTCTATAAATAAAGTTTTATTGAAATACAGCCATGCCCATTCATTTACATATTATCAATGGCTGTGTTCATGCTGCAACAGCAGAGTTAAAAAGCAGCTACGTAGATGGGTCAGAAATACTTACCGTCTAGTCCTTCACACAAAAAGTCTTCTGACCCTGTCCTAGCATGAAAGGTTAGCTGGCAGTATGCTGGAACGGCATGTGCTGTAATTGGAGTTGGGGCTGGTGTTTGGTTGTGACTTTTCTAGAGCTTTCTACCACCAGCTTCTTAAGAGTACAAAAATGACTAATTTTTTCTGTTTTTCTAACAGCAAAAAGTTGTGAACACACAGTGTGGCTATGACGTCAGGACTCAGGTGAGAGCCCCCATGCATATGAATTTTGAATTCTTCAGGTCTGTTTCCCAGGGTTTGACTCCCTGATTTAGCACAAGTGCAAACTGGATGGGAAAGCCAGTGGAGACCTAAGCAGCCAGAGGTGCCTGCTAAGCTGGGAACCAGGCAAGCGAGGGCACACACGTGGTCATGAACACACCCTCCGGAGAACAGTGATGGCTGTGATTTCAAACTCTGTGAACCATAATCCCAAAATCTTAGCAGTTGCTACATGAGTGGAAAGAGGTCAAATGGAAGTTTGGGGGCACAAAGGCTATATGTTTGAGAAGAGGCTCCTTGGGATCCTAGGAGGCGTCTGTTATCTAGGGGTCCAGGATGGAGCTGCAGGAGCGTATAGCTTGGTCCAGCTGCCGAGTGGAGACAGTGGTGACAGGGCAGGAGTGGGGTTCAGTCCTCTAAGGGCTTCTTCAGGCTGCAGGGAGTGTCCCCTTGGATGTGAAGAGGTGAGGCCTCACCCAGCCCTTGCTCTGATGGCCTCTGCTGCTGTGAATGACAGCTGGTCTGAAAGAGAGGGATCTTGGGGAACCTGCAGACACCCCTCCTATTGACCGTGGACACTGGGGATGTGACCCTCCTGTTTGGGAAACTTCAGCTCCCTCTGCAGTGAGCGCCACTTGACAGGGATGGGCCTGTGTCAGCATCAGCTTCTCCAGCTAATGAATTTTGTCACCATTTGTATTAGTCTTTAGGGCTGCCGTAACAAAGTGCTCGGGCTGTGAGGGAACAGAGGTTTATTTTCTCATAGTTCTGGAGGTTAAAAGTCTGGGATCAAGGTGCCAGCAGCGTTGGTCCCTTCTGAAGCCTCTCTCCTTGGCTCGGCTGATGTTTTCTCCTCCCTGTGTCCTCAGGTGGGCTTCCCTCTCTGTGTCCTGACCTCTTCTTAGGGGACCCCAGTCATACTGGATTAGGGCCCACTCCAGGGACCTCATTTTAATGTATTTACTTCTTTTTTACAAGCCTGTCTCCAAATATAGGCACATTCTGAGGTCTTGGGTGTTAGGACTTCAACATACAAATTTTAGGGGGACATAATTCAGCCCCTAACACTGCTAACAAATGAATGTTCTGTCGGTGTTTCATAAGTGATGCTGATAGGGGAGGGGGGCCAGAGCTGCTTGCTGTGTGGGGAGGTGGGTGGGGACATAGGGATCGGCTGTGGCCCATCCTTTTGTGCTTCCTGAGTCTCCACGTGGGGTCAGGATTAGAAAGAGCCGGCCGGTTTGTGATTGCTTATGCAGGCTCTGCTTCTGGAACCCGTCTCCCATGGGCTAGGGGACAGGATCTGAGAAGCCCCTTCCCTTCCCTCTGCTGACTCAGAAGACAGTGAACCCTCTTCCAGTTTCTCTCTTTGAGGCACATCTTCCTTCCCCCCCATCTCCCAGCCTGGTCCCCTTTCCCCAGATATGGGCTGTGGAGTATGTTGATCTTAAAATCTGTGGAGACCCTAACAGAAAAGATTAAAGATCACAGTGAGGGAGCCTTTACTTAGGCAGATTATAAAGTGCAAACTGTCCACGGAGGGGCAGAGGCCAAGGCCAGTTGATGTACTTCTCCTGGAGAGTTCTGCCTGTCCATCTGTCCTTGGCACCTTCCTCCCAGATCCCTCATTCCCCACCGAGCTTTGCTCTGCCCTTGGCGGGAGCCCTCTGGGATACCTGGATGGGGACAGCCTGCATGTCACAGGCTCAGGGTGCTGTCGTGTTTCCCTGCAGCTGAAGAGCAAATGGGATGAGTCCATCTTCACGAAAGGCTGCATCCAGGCACTGGAGGGCTGGCTGCCGCGGAATATCTACATTGTGGCTGGCGTCTTCATTGCCATCTCACTGCTGCAGGTCTGTTCCCACTGCCTGTGTGGCTTCCTCTCCCCTGTAACTACACCTGTCCCCTTGAGCCGGATTTCACATGGGGAAAGACACTGGTGGCTGGGGGTGCCTGAGGCCTGGGCTGAGTAGGCTGGCTAGTGTCTGCCGGGAGAAGAACTAGCTAGAGAAAGTCGAGAATTTAGTGAATCAGAGAAACCAGTACTACCCGGGGCTTGGAGGAGAAGCAGGCAGCCTTGTGAGCAACCTCTGAAGCAACTGAGGCTGCTGCTCTGTAGAAAAACTCACCGTTTAGAAAATGTACAGCTCTGACCTTTCCTGGAAGGAGGGTCACTGATGTGGACTCGGGTCACCAGCTGTCCATGCACTTTTCCCTCCTTTGCTCAGTGGCTGGTTCATCTCAGAGGAAGGCCAAGAGACAGAAGCATCGGGAGAAGGAAAGAAAAAAAACTTACTTGCAAACTAGGCAAGAACTCAGACTTAAGAAGGAGTGGCTCATCAAATACCAACCACAACAAGAACTTAAAACGGGGAAAAAGCCAATTTCCTCAGGTCACCGAGTTCACATTAGTCTGTTCCTGGTAGAAAAACATCATTCTTCCCATACGGTTATCCCCGTCACTGAGGTCAGAGTGTAGCTTCAGACATCAGCCCAGCCCAGGACTGGGACAACCTCGTATTTATTGTAGAATCCAGGTTTATGGGAAATGTTCAAGATATGTTATTTTGGGAATCAGAACCAGTCAGTGACCCTGTCATTTATGGTTTCACCAAGGGCACAAAGCGTGTCGTGGCTTGCGGTCTGGGACGTGCAGGGTCATGTTGCGGGCAGGGCAGAGCATCCCTTGTGTTTCTGCAGTGCTGCTGTTTGCCCCTTCCAGGCTCTTGGGACGTGGCAAAGCAGACCCCGGGCTCCTTTGTCTTAACTGTAGGTTGGTCTCCTTTGGCATGTGCCCAGTTGCTGCTCTCTGTCCTCAGTCTCTGCGGACAGGTGTGGGGGTGATGGGCAGTGTGTGGTACCCTCTCCACCATGCCCTCTGGGCCCCTATGCTGACGGCCGCTGCCTCTGCTACCCTTTGTTTCCAGATATTTGGCATCTTCCTGGCGAGGACCCTGATCTCGGACATTGAGGCGGTGAAGGCAGGCCACCACTTTTGAGGAGCTGGAGGCAGGCGAGCGGAGCTGAGCCACACCGTGGAGGCGGCAGCCCTTCACCACCATTAGCGTCATGTCCACAGGGGGAGAAGCAGAAGCACCTGGCCAGAGCCGGCACCCTGCCTTCAGCATCCACGTGTCGTGACCTCTATTTCTGCTTGCCAGTGCTGAAGACCGAGGGGCCCCCTGTCACCCACACAGACTTGTGACTGACACCCCCACAGGGGTCTGCCCGGAGTCAGAGGCTCTGTCTTTAAGTGGGGGAGGTGACTCTGAGGGACCGACGGCTCTGGCAGCTGCACCCTGGCCTCCATCACATATGTGGTTGGTGCTGGCCTCGGGGGCAGCCGCATCTTCTGTGGACCTCTGAGTGCCAGTAGGGCCTGCGGTGTCTGCACACGCCAGGGGGTGGGCAGGATCCTCAGCCACATCCAAGTGAAGTAAGCCTGAGCCAGCGCGTGGCTGGTGCCACGGGAGTGCCTCGTCCGCTGTCCCCCCAGCCCCCCAGGACGGGAACTGCTCCAGCCTAACAGCATTATGCCCTGATGGCACGGGGGGTGGGGGGGCGGTGGGCATGGCTTTCCTCTTGAGCATCAGCTCTCCTTTTCCTAAAGTGTGTAAATAGTTTATTTATAGGGGTAAGAATGTTCTCACACCACGTCTTCATTTCCTCTGGCATTCTCCTCTCAACAGCCTTACACGGTGTCTGGGACTGACGCCATCCTTTTCAGTTCCCTTGAGTGTCTCACGAACCAACTCCATCAGCTTCTCCTTATCATCCCTCATCTCCTAGCTGCACTCACATACTCCCCCTTCGTCTACGTGCCCCCAACACGCATACCATCACTCCCCTCCCCACTTGGCCTCCCTGTCTCCTGGTCTTGGTGCTACTGAAACTGTTACCCGGAACTTGAATCCTGACCCTCCTCTACTGCAAGGCCAGGGAACCCTAGCCAGAGACAGCCAGCCGGAGACCTTTGGCCAGGGCTCCTCTCCAGGCTACATGCTAAGGGCTGGCTGGCCAGCCTGGCATTTTTTTGCCTCTCCCTGGACAGAGAAGCCCTGTAGCCAGCCCCTGGGCTGAGCCATGGACCCCAGCCTGCAGCTGGATAGAGGCTCATATATTTCATTGAAGACTTTTGTGGTGACCCTCCAACCCCTGAAGGGGCTATCTATGGTCATTGTGTCCACCCTTCATGTCAGGGTTTATTGGGGGCTTGCTTTTGGAAATGAAGTCTGTCTGATGTCCTGAATACCTTCCCGGGGGAAGCTGGGATGTGTGTGCATCTTTGGCTGGGCTACACTCTAATGCCTCTCTGGATCTTGTTCTACCAGTTCTGTCCTCCTCATTCAGGGATGGAGCGCTACCTTCACTTACTTGCCGAAGTGTACATGCTAGCGTGGTGTATACTGGTGGGTGTTTGTTGATGACGTTGGTTTTGTTGTTTTTTTACAATTTTCTCTGTAGACTAGGGGAAGAAGAATGCTTGTGTTTTTAGGAAGTGTGACACTTTTCTTTGACTGCCAAACTCTTTTATGGAATATATCTTTATATTAATGCTGTTGCTTTGATCGTTTTTGTTTGGGGTCATATCAAGATGGCATTAAACATCTCAGTGGTAAACTTGGTTGCCAAGGGAACCAGTGGGATTGGGTGTGGCTAAGCACCACAGGAAGGTAGCTGGTTGACACAATCTGAAATAAATTTCATCAGGTGATTTTTTTTTTTTTTTTTAGATTCCATGTGCCATTTTCAGTGATTGCTTGGAGGTTACGATAGAGCAAGCTGGCTTGCTCAGCTGTAAGCACTGGGACTTTGACTCTGTAGGCCCAGGGGAAATGTTATTTTAGGTCATAAGCATATAGCCCCAGGTAGTAAGGTCCAAGCAAAAGAGCCTGGGAACACTGGGCTGGAATCTGTGACTGCATGAGCTGTGTGTCCTAGACCTGCTGGCCCATCTGTGGAGAGGGTTGGCGGCTGTGCCCACCTCGCCAGGTACGTCTGATCCAGCCTGCCCTGGGGGAGTCAGTGTCCCCAGGCTCGCACTGCTGGTGTGCGTGCACCGCAGCTGCTCCTGGACAGCTCTGCCGTTCCGTCTATTCAGGTGGACCTGGTGACCCCTTGCAAACATCTTCACAGGTCACAGCCCACTTAAGGGTGAAGTCTACCTACCTGTGACTTTTTTAGAGTTGGGTTTGTTTCTTAATTATTTTACAGAACTTGCTGACCACTTTCAACCATCTCTGATTCTGAGTTGTGTTGAGGATAGAAAAGAAATGCAGGCTAAGGAGTGCTGACATGGCATCTCCAATGCTCTGGACTCTCTCCACAGAGCCACAGTGCAGCCCTCCCGGTCACGCCCCACCCAGCCTCCCCTGAGTCCCCAGCCACTCCCTGCCCTCTCAGACTGAGACAGAGGCCAGCCTGTGCCTCTTCATGTCCCCTCCTGCCCCGCCCCCCACACACACACACTCTTGCTTGAAAGTTTCAGGGTCTTTGCTAATCCTGCCTGTGACTCTTCCTGTCCACCTCCTCCTCCTGGAACTGCCACGCTATTATCTTTCCCACTTGCTCTCCTTCTTGTCCCATCCCACATATCTACCTCCCAGAAAGCTGGCCTACCCACCTCTGTGCTGCCCGCCTCCAGCTTTCCTTCCCAGGAAGCTGCTTGTCTAGCTCTGTCCACCTCCCGCCACTACCCACTGCTTTTCTCACTTGCCTGAAAGCTGCTCAGCCCAGTCACCAGACGCAGTGCCTCTCTCTTGGCCCCTGTGGCTCCTGACGCCCTGGACCGTCCCGTTCTCAAAGTCCTCTGCTTCTGCCGCTCAAGCTCCTAGGTACCTGACCCCCTCCTACCCATCCTTGTCCCGCATCCAGCTGCACCTGCCGGCACTCACCAATCTCCTTGGGCTCCCTTGACCCCAGGGCAGGGCTGTGGGCCGGGCAGGAAAGCCATCTGTGCTGGTGCCGAGACTGCACTGGGTTTCCCCACATGAATAACAATAAAAATGAATGGATCCAGAACTTCCTGGAACAAAGGAAGTACTCAGAGTACCTAACAGTTAAAAACTGATTCAGTCAGCTGAACAGCTCTGGAGGAGCCATTTTTGTGTCCAAAACATGAGAAAGGTAACTTACCAGTTGAGATTTGGAAGAGGTGGATTGAAACTCCGGGAGCCTTGCCCCTGAAGGAGATTTGGTGCCTGCGAGCCCTGCTTCTGAACCACTGATTGGTGCCTGCTGAGGAAAACCAGCACCAAGGGCAAGGCTGTGAGAAGTATCAGTTTCCTGATGATGATCCAGTTACTGAGCTCTGTGGCAGGTTGACAACCATCTGGAGAAAGTCAGTGAAGATCCCCAGCTCTGTACCTAGATCTGGGTGCCTGGTTGGGTTTGGGGGGGCCTTTGGGAGAGCACAACGTCATCTCGAAGGACCTTGTTTCCACCCTGGGCTAGAGGCCCTGGTTTTGAGCAGCAAGCTCACTCCCTTTCGTGACCAGAGCTGCCATCTGGGCAGCTTACTTACCTTCACGAGCAGCAGCCTCACTCCCCTCCATGACCAGAGCAAGCCTGCTGGGCAGTGAGGAATCGGGCATAGCTTTCTCTCCCAGAGATAGTACTTGGGGCTGCTACTGGGGCAGTAATGGGCATGTCTGGGAGTATAGGCTACTGCAATCTCAGGGACCCAGGGGGAGAGCTCCTCAGGAGAGGAGGCTGGATCAGAGCCAACAGACGAGGGATTGAGTCTTGGCAGTGGGGACTACTCGATTGCCTCTTGGCCAGCAAGCTCAGAGTGTGGACTGCAAAAAAGGGGGAGGAGCTATTGCAGCAGTCCCAGGATATCCTCCTGCCCAGGTGTTCAGAGCTCAGCCAGGTCACCTCAGGGTCCAGTGCCCTCAGCTGTCCTGGGTGAGTGGAATGGCTGTATGACCTTGGGTGGGTGTTTTCTAGCTCTAGGGTCATCCACAAGGTTTGTAGGCTCTCTGCCCCCAAACTGTGGTAACCTGTCTCTGGGGACCCACCTTGGTACAGGCCCTTGCTTGTGCTTGTCTGCCATCCAAGAGGCTACTGCCCAGCCTCCCAGGGCCAACTGGGCCTTCTGCAGCACCGTTCTCCGTCATCTTGGCTCTCTCTCCAAAGATGCCGAGAACTGTACACTTTTTAGCTCCTGTAAACTCAGCAAGACCTGGCTTATCCTTTTCAAATCAAACCAAGGTCTACTGCATTGCAGGCAGATTGTTTACAATCTGAGCCACCAGGAAAACCCAAGTGTTAGTCGCTCAATTCTGTCTGACTCTTTGCGACCCTATGGACTATAGCCCACCAGGATCCTCTGTCCGTGGGATTCTCCAGGCAAAAATACTGGAGTGGGTAACCATTCTCTTCTCCAGGGGACCTTCCCAACCCAGGGATCAAACCCAGGTCTCCTGCATTGCAGGTGGATTCTTTACCAATTGAGCCACCAGGGAAGCCCTCAAAGACTACAGTAAAGATATATTCATTCTCAGAATGCTTTTAGGGGCTCCAGGGCACCTCAGGACAGCCTGACATGGGCACTATAAAACGGCAACTGCAATACAACTTTGGGATTCAAATGGATACTGTTCTGGTGAACTTGTCAGTTTTAGAGATTCCAGCTTTGGAGAAGGAGGAAGTCTGTGCCTCACAAAAGTCTGGGAGAGTTCTCTCTTCCTCTGTTTTCTTGCTATGCTCTGCATCTTGTATGTCAGCAGGGGCTTCAAAAGCATGGTTTAATAACTACCAAATTAAATTATCACCTAAAACTGTAATTTTATCACCTCAAACGACTTTTAAACCAATCTCTCTTTCTTCAGTATAAGTCGAGACAGTCCAAGCATAGAGTGTAAAGTAACAAGTATGTGTTCTGTTGCCCAGTGACATCCACCACGAAGTACCCTCCTCGGAAATGTGCATGCATATTCAAGTATCTTTTCCACACAAACGAGAATTGTGTTTTGCAATTAATTCTACTTACTGTATCTCAGAAATATTTCTCCATGGCCGAATACCCATCCACAATGCGTTTTCACAGTCCACTGCAGGACTGCCATGAGTGAATGAAACTAGTTTTAGAATAGGGATTGTGTTTGCAGTCACAGGTAACGGAAAACCCAATTCAAACTGACTGAAACAATGCAGGGAGGGTTTTGGCTCCTGAACCTGTAAAGTCCAGAGGTGGGGTGAGTTTCAGTGTTTGATCTGAGTGACTCAGTGATGCCGACACTGAGGATCTGGTTTCCTTTCCTGTCTGCTCCACCTGTCACCATGTTCCCATCACCCAAGGCAGAGGGAGGCAAGACCTCACCATGAACCACCTGGAGCCTCTGAAGAGGACGGCATGGTGGTAAAGCCATTGAGGGGATGCCCCCAGCAGCCCTCTGTGTTTGTCCACCCCACTGAAACCCCGTGGTGGGGGAACCAGACTCCTGTAGGGGAGACGGACATGGGAAAGTCTGCCAACCACCCCTATTACACTCCTGTGGATGAACATTTTAGTTATAGGGTGTTTTGTTCTTACAAGGGCTATTAAGAACCCCACTGTATCTTATTGTTAGAATTACTTCCAAGAAGGTTTTTGTAAGGAAAACATATTTTAAAGAAGTTCTCCAGGGAGGTGGGCTGGCTGGGGTGTGCCTGTGCTGCCAGGCTGTTGAGTGGTATGGGCGGCCTGAGCAGCTGGGATGTACGGGCTAGTTCTGGGGTGAGGGGTGGGGGCAGGGGGATGAGTGGCATGTCCTCCAGGAGCCTGTGGCCTGTGACAGCACAGCTTCCACAGGGAGGCTGAGCAAGGTGGCCCTGCAATCCCCCTTTGCCTTCGGGGATAGCTGGTCCTGTGAGAAAGGAGTGGTTTGAATGGCATTCTTGTGTACGGATGAGGACATGTGCACTGGAGATCCAGGGCCGCCCTGAGCTTGCCAAGGAGGGAACTGCAGAGGCCGGCAGACAAGCCTGCGATGGGGCTTTGGGGTCCAGATGGCTCACTGCTTGACTGCTGGATTGATCCCCCTCCTGGAGAAGGGCAGATCACCCTGATGGGCTCAGCCTACTGGTTCAGCCACTTTGGCAAAACTAGACAGTGAACCCGGGGAGGTGGGAGGTAGGGGGTGGTCTTGGCTCTGTGAGGGTGTATTCCCATAGAGACTGAGTGGGGTTGCCATTGACCCGTTTCCTTTGTAGTACCAGGGTCACTGCTCTAGATTAAGGCCTGTGCTTCAGTGAGCTCGGGCTTGAAAACAAACACCACAAACACATACATGTACATATAAACCCCAAACACCTCGGTGCCTCAATTTCTTCATTTCTCAGGTGGAAATAATTTGAGGTCTTGATTTCACAAGGTTTCTGGGTGTATGATGAGTTGGTGTAGATGAGAGACAGTGAGGTAAACTTGAAAGGTGTTATCAGCTCCCCAGCCACCTACTACTCACTAGCTTTGTAGCCTTTGGCAAGTTATTTAACCACTTTGGGTGTTTTTTTGTGAAAAACACCTCCAACATGAGGTTGTTTCAAGGTTTAAATGAGATGAGGTGGCTCATCTAAGCATTTTAACGTAGGTTTAGATGGATTACTTAGTAGGCACCCCTCAAAACTACTGCTAATCCAATTATTGAAGAAATTCTATCTACCTACCAGTTCCCACCAGGCTCAGCTGCCTGGGTTATGGGAAACACAGCTCAATCTCCCAGCCAGGCTGAAGTGAAAAGCCCTACTTCCTTGTCCTTTTAGGAACAAGGCTTAGGCCTGTAGGGGGCTCAGCCAATATTTGGAGCTCAAGGTCTGTTTGCTTTCCGTGTCATGGGTGGGGAGGCAGAAGATGGGGTTTCTTGCCGAGACTGTGGATCCTGCCAGAAACCAACACAGCCTGAGACGTAGCTCCTGAAGCCCCCAGAGGAAGCAGTGTTGCTTGGCCAAGGGGCCCAGCAGAGGGCCACAGCCTGCCTTCAAGACCTCCTAAAGGGATGATCTAAGGGAGAACGGGGAAGGAGTCTGGGTTAAAGGAGCTTGGATGAGGAAGAATCTGGATAGATGCTCTGAAACTAGCAGGATGACATGTTTGGACGGGATGGGAAGGCTCCTGTGGTTGGAGACCTCATCTGGTTCCATTCCAGGCAGGGAGAACAGAAACCAGAGAAGTGCTGGGACCCTCCCTAGGCCTCAGAGTGAAGGGCTGAGTCCAGCGGAGGGGCCTGGAGGAGGCCTGAAGCCAAGGCCAGGAGGTGGTCCGTGGACCTCCCACCTTGACAAGCGAGGGTGTCCAACCCTGACACAGGATGGCCGCAGCAGGACTGGAGGCACTCGTGTGTGTGTGTGTGTAAGACATACATGCAGTCCTGGAAGCATGTGTGTGTATGTGTAAGACATGTGCATGCAGTTCTGGAGGCACACGTGTGTGTGTATATGTGGGTGTATATATGTGTGTGTGCATATGCATGCATTACATGTGCATGCAGTCCTGTCGCACTAGCCTGGGTCCCTGGGAGGAAATCTTTGTTTCCAAGACCTTGTGGATTTTATTTAGAGCACTAAGGTCAGGAGGGCAGCTGGTTAACAGTGTCTTAAGACTGTCCTAAGGCACATGAGCCCAGCGGTCTCACCTCCAGGCTCCACCTCGTGGGGGCATCTTCTGGGCCACATCATCCCCTCTCTCCTAGCCCTCACCGCCCAGCCATTTCAGCCTTACTGTGCCTTTGCCGGGAGCCTGGGATTGCAAGCTTTGTTTGTAGGTGATTTTGGGGGTCCAAGCAGTCATTATCAGCTTGGGCTGGGAGGAGAGCTGTGTTTTCTTTTTAGTTTTAGATCTGTTCTTGTTTTGTTCTACTTTTAAAAGTCAGCACATCTGTGATCATACATGTGGAGAACTGACCTCAGGGAGGGACTGAGCAGCCTGTTGCTGGAGGTGGGCAAACCCAGGCTGGACACCTCCTGTTGGGGGTGATATGGATGGGGCTGCAGGGGGTTGCACTGCATGGCAACTCTTCTCATCCCTGAGAGGCCCTCTTTCCTGTGCATTTTGTCAGAGATTATTTTTTTTTTAAACACAGCATCACTCATCTAAATGTTAAAGGTGCACATGTGAAAGATTTAACTCATTAATTAAATCATGGATCTGGTAAGATTAACAAGCACTTCAAAGGAGAAATTGCAGTGGACTGTAAATCTATACAGAGTAAAGGAATGTTGAAACTGGCTTTTTTTCAGAGGGGAAGGGTCAATGGTCGTTCCCCTTTACTGAAGGATCATTCTTGCCTGTCCATAGACAAGAAGTATTTTGCATTAACTACAACTTAAAGAGTTGTAAAACAGCTCAAAGGCAATGAAATTTGAGAATCAGGATCAGATAACTGAAGGCTGTGTTCTAAACCATGCAGAGTTTTCCACCCACAATCTCTTGCTTATTCCAAATTTCTTTGCACTTCTTGTCTCTCTGGCAGAGTTCACTTAAAAAAAAATAGGACCCAGGCAGGGAGTCCAAAAGAGCCAACTTCTCACTGTGAAGTGGAGGCGGGGGATGAGGGTGTCTACCAAGTGCCCTCGATCAGGGTCAGCCACTGTCAGAGGGGTCCCAAGGGCACTGGCTGCCTTCTCAGTGGGGACTGGATGGCTCAGGTCATCTGCTGCCCAGAGAGCCCACTGTCAGCAAAGCTGCTTTAGACCCACGGGGCCACCCGCTCCTGCAGACACGTCGAGTTTGTCTTCTGTTCCTCCAATCGTAAATCTCAATCATATCCCAACCTACCCCTTCCAGTCTTGCCCATCTAAGCTGCTGCTGCTGCTGCTAAGTCACTTCAGTCGTGTCCGACTCTGTGTGACCCCATGGACTGTAGCCTACCAGGCTCCTCCGTCCATGGGATTTTCCAGGCAAGAGTACTGGAGTAGGGTGCCATTGCCTTCTCCGAATCTAAGCTCAGGGGACCACTATTGCCCGTTGGCTAAATCCAGGCCACAGCCTGGATTTGAGGGCTCCTGGAGGGATGATCCAGGAGTGTGGGATCACCAGGGCCCTGAGGATGAAATTGGCTCCTCCAGTCAACAGAACATCCGGTCACCTCTTCTAAAAGTCAGACATCTCATGTGCATGTGAATCTCTTTCCAAGCATAACTGCATTTTGAAGTGAGCTAACCTCCCTTCTCTGAGGATCTTAAAACCATTCGTGGAAGCTGCAGGGGGTGGGAGCTCTTTTCAGGATTCTCATATAAAAGAGAATCTGTAAGGATGTTCTAAGAAATTGGGGTGTGGGGGCCCAGCCCCTGGCTGGTGAACTCCCCTCCTTCCTCCTGGCAACACAATTCTTACACCTGGTAAAGGTGTGCATTTAAAGTTTACGACTGTGTTTTTGTTTTCTCTTTCTATATCCCACACCCCACCTTCCTCTACCCCAAGACTGTACAGGGACAAATGTCAGTCACTGGCCTCGGAGGCAGCAATACGGGTGAACGTCCGCGTGGTTCTCAGGAGTGAGGCTGGAATGGGCTCATCTAGGACCAGTATTCGTTCCTTCTGTTCCAAGTATCTGCTGCTCAAGGGCAACAGTCAGATGGCCTCATTAAAACACCTACTTTGGGCAACACTGCTGGGCAGGTGGGGTATGTCTGACGCTGGAGGAAACTGAACACACCGGTGCCACGCGTGTTGACTAGCAGAGCTGGGTCTATAGCCCAGGATGTCTACTTCAAGGACTTCTTACCCCATCTGAAGACACCAACTCACAGGACACAATCAGTGAGCATAGAAGGGGCAGATGTGGGGGCCACACACTGATGTGGCCTAGTGTGAAGGCAGCACAGTGCCGGTGAAACAGACAGGAACTAGGGACCGTTTCCTCTGTAAAGTGGGGATGCTGATTCTAACATTGCAGCTCTGGCAACAGTGCAATGGTTCTCAGTGTGTGACCCCCTAGACCAGCAGCTGTGGTATCACTTGGGAACTTGTTAAACATGCAAATTCTGTGGTTCCACTCTGGGCCTGTGGAATCAGAAACTCAGGAACGGAGTTCAGCAGTCACTGTTTTAACCAGCCCGTTGGTGATTCTGGGGCTTCCCTGATGACTCAGACGGTAAAGAATCTGCCTGCAATGCAGGAGACCCAGGTTTGATCCCTGAGTCAGGAAGATCCCCTGGAGAAGAGAATGGCTGCCCACTCCAGTATTCTTGCCTGGAGAAATCCATGGACAGGGGGGTTACAAAGAGTTGGACATGACTGAACAACTAACATTTTCACTTGGTGATTCTAACACAGGTTCAAGTTAGAAGACCACTGCATTAGAGTCAGGATAGACTAACCATTATGGCAAATATCCCCTAAACTTCGATGGCTTTTAAAAATAAATGTTTTTTGCTCATGTCACAGTCTCTGGTGGAGGGCTGAGGGGTTGAGGTGGCAAATACTCTGCTCCACACAGTCTTTCAGGGACCCAAACTCCTTCCATCTTGTGACCCCACCCTCCGATAGGGCTTTGAAGGTTCTAGTCTAGTCAGCTGGTGGCTGGAGGGGGGAAGAGAGTGAGGACCCAGGGAGGGAGAATCTTAGGATAGAGGCCTGGATGCTTGTACATCATTTGTGCCCATGTTCCATTATCTGAAGCCACGTCAAGCTGTCAGGTCAAGGTCTCTCTGTATGCCCAGGAAGAAGAGATGAGGCTAGATATTGAAGGACACCAGCCCTCTCTACCCTAAGTCCCACAGCTTGGGGAAGTGAGGATTGGAGCTGGAATTCCCCTTTGTAGGCAACTGAGGACCTAGCCTGTGGGGGGCTGTTTGCCTAGCTCACAGCCTCTGCCCAGCCTTCTCAATGCTCCCAAAAGCAGCCTAGAGGTGGTGGACGCCTCTTCAAGCTGAATGGTATGTGGGATCCCACAGGGACAGAGAAGTGGTCTGTGGGCAGATGGTGGTGGGGGAGAGCAGGAGGCACATGTACTCTTGTCCACACCCACCAGGAGTAACCACTGGGGAGGTGAGACACCACTGCATGGCCCCAGAAGGACTGTTCGGCTCAGAACAAGAACCCAGAGGGTGGAGGTGGAGGATGGAAGGGCAGGAACCTGTTAGGGCTCACTAAGACTTAGGTTTAGGTCCTGGATCATTAGCAGCTGTCGACTTTGACAACAAAATTGGCCTTGGAAAAATAAAACTGCCTGCCTCATAATCTTATTCTGAAATTTAAAGAAGTTAGGAGAAGAAAGGCCTTAGCACAGTGCCTGTGGCCTCATGGTGGGCATGCAGGAAGTATTAGCAGTGATCTCTGCTCACTCTTCCAGGCCCGGATGGGGGCCCAGGGCTCACTGGAGTTCTCAGCTGCTTATAGGGTAAGGGCATGCTGCGCCTCTCCACTGGGCGAGACTGCCTAGGGGCCTGGTGGGGCCAGGCCTGTGGTTTGGAGGTGACTCTGTCTGCAGCTGAGAGAGGCAGCAGGCAGGGCTGGCCGACGTGTGGTCTTTAGTAGGTGCCAGGGGACCTGGGGAGGACTGTGCGGGCAGCTGCCCATAGCACAAGCCTATTTGCCATACGCGGTCTCAGAGTCACCTCCTGCCCTTTGAGTTAATAAGAATCAGTCCTGGGCTGACATTGAGTCAATCTGTTATACTTGTGCTGAGTGGCCTGGTTCCAGGGGAATTCGGATGGAGTCAAGCGTTTTCTAATTAGCAGGACCAGGGCTCCTGGAGAGGTTTAGGGAGTGGGAGTGCAGACGAGCGTAGGTTGTCTGTCTGCGTCAGACAGCCAATGGAGAGGGGGTAGCCCGCTCAATACTCCGTCCACCTGAGGACCCAGAGCTCCCTGGGTCCTGTGTGCAGCTGCGTGCACACAGCTGTGTGCAGCCCAAAAGAACTCGGCAGCCAATGAGCAGAGAACTGTCTCTGGAAACCACCTTTTCTTTGCTGTGTCACTGGCTTCCTGGGGGAGGTGATGGAAGGGGGGCTGGGCAGCAAGGAGGTGGGATGGCTGCTGTCAAAGAGAGAGCGGAGCCCAGGAGGGACCTCCAGTGGGAAATGGGCCATCAGAAAGGGCCCTTAGAGAGGGTCTGGCCCAGGTCCTTAGTGTCATGTCCAGTCCACCTCTGCAGCATCCTTGGCAAGACAAATAGAGGGCTAGCCAAGTAACACACTGGTTGCAATGACCTTAACAGAGAGGAGGTGAAGCAGAAGGGGACTCTGATAACAGGGAGGAGGCTGGGACAGTCTCAGAGAGGCATGGGACCGTGGGGACATGACCAGACTTCACACTGCCCCGTGTTTTCTCTCCATCAGTGTCTCCACCTCTTGGAACGCCGGCCCATCCCCAGACTCCCCGAGTGCCGGCAGCCACAAGTTCTAACTGTAATAGAAAATCAGCTGATTTCTCCTTGTTTTGTGTATCAATCCCAGGCTCAGGAAACACGCCTGTGCAGGACTCAGGACTTTTCCTGTAAACCAGAAGGAGTCTGGGGACATAGAATTAGCTCCCAACACCCACCACCCCTGCCTAGTATGTTGATTCAGCAAGTTAGTGAGGAACTCAGTCCCATATTAAGGAGCAGGAAACAACTCCCATTGCCACCTACTGTGAGCCTGGCCACATGGTTCTGACATAACTTGCCGCACCCATTGAATGCTGATCAAAGCCTTGTGCAGAGCCCTTATTACTTAAGAAGCTCTGCCCCCCAGGAAGGTCAGGTCTGGCTGGCTGCAACCCTGGGCTCTGAAGCTGTAATCACAAATATGTGTGCCTGTGCTTTTTATTTAACATCAGCATTGATGTCCTCACCCTGTGCTCTGATCCCAGCAATTCCATGGTGGGGAAAGCCCCAAGCCCTCCTCATGAACTCTGCGAATTCCTGGCACTCGTGCCCACATGTCTCCCACTACTATGTCCCTTAATGGTTCCTTTTTGTCCCTCCTTTGTCCTGGCAGAATTAAAGTTCACTTTTTTTCTCTCTTTTAAATAAATCTCACAGCAAGCGTTTTGTGAGTTAAATCATTTTTATGAAGATCTGGGGCAGAGTGGTCCACTGTCTCGGGTATGTGGCCGTCCCTTTGCTTCTTCCCCTGCCATCTCTGGGCTCAAAGATCCTGGTTTTCAGTCCTGTGTTACATGGAGCAACTGAGCTCATCACAGCTTGGCCTCCGAAATGTGCATATCCAAACCTAGCATGGTTTCCAGAAGTTCATGGACCGTTCCTTTTCTGTTTTTTTTTTTTGTAAGATTTATTTATTTATTTATGGGTGTGCTGGATTTTCGTTGCTGTGCACGCGCTTCCTCTAGTTGCGGAGAGCGGAAGCTGCTCTCGAGCTGTGGTACTCAGGTTTCTCACTGCAGTGGCTTCTCTCGTTGCAGAGCACAGGCTCTAGGCACATCTGCTTCAAAGGTTGTGGCACACGTGCTTAGTTGCCCTGCAGCATGTGGGATCCTAGTTTCTGGACCAGGGATCAAACCCATGTCCCCTGCATGGGCAAATGAATTTTTAACAAATGGACCACTAGGGAAGACCCTGGGCCTTTCCTTTTATTAGGATCTGCTTACTCTCTTTAGAAGGCACTGGGGGTTAAAATACTCTTTTTCCTGATACGTTAGACTGGGAGCATCCTACACATGCTTTTCCCCACTAGTAATATATCACGATTACCCTTTCATGCCAACAGACATGCTCAATGTCAGTTCTAACGGCTGCATAGTATTTCATCCTATAGACTCACCATGATTTATTAATCTAAGCCCCTTTTATTGAATCCATCTGTTGTTTTGAAATTTCCCACGATTATGACTAATGATGCAGCAATTATTCTTTTGTATGTCACAGAACCCCTAAGGTCATGACCACTGAGGGCTATCCTGGTATAATCACAGGTAACAGGCAAGGATCTAGCTAATTATCCCAGCTCTGTTTATTGAATAAACATCCATCCTCTCCCTCACCCCGTTACAAGAGAAAAGAGTAAAAAGAGTATTTTAACCCCCAGCGCCTTCTAAAGAGAGTAAGCAGGTCCTAATAAAAGGAAAGGCCCAGGGTCTTCCCTAGTGGTCCAGTTGTTAAAAATTCATTTGCCCACGCAGGGGACATGGGTTTGATCCCTGGTCCAGAAACTAGGATCCCACATGCTGCAGGGCAACCAAGCACGTGTGCCACAACTATTGAAGCGGACGTGCCTAGAGCCTGTGCTCTGCAACGAGAGAAGCCACCGTAGTGAGTGTCATTAGGATCACATTCTAAATAATTACATACGTATCTGGATCTGAGTATGGGCTTTCTCAGGTTTCCCTGGTGGCTCAGTGGTAAAGAATCCGCCTGCAATGCAGGAGACAGTGGTTTGATCCCTGGGTTGGGAGGATCCCCTGGAGAAGGAAATGGCAACCCAGTCTGGTATTCCTGCCTGGAAAATCCCATGGACAGAAGAACCTGGCAGGCTGCAGTTCATGGGGTTGCAAAAGAATCATACACAACTTAGTGATTAAACAACAACAACTAGGCTTTCTTATTTCAATCTATCTGGTTTTTTTTTGGTGTGTGTGTGTGAGAATTGAAATGTTTGTTTTATAAGTCTGAATACTGGCAGTATGGAGTTCAACATTCCACTGTATTTTCTAGACTGTTCTTATCTGTTCATTCTTTTGGCTAACTTGGGAAACACTTTATCAAAGTGTCTTGCCCACATACTAGTTAAATTTCAGGTTTGGCTTGAAATTGTAGAAATAGATGAATTATTTGAGATTGTATTAGTTATGCATTGCTGCATGACACATTACCCCAAAGTTTAGCAGCTTGAAATAGTACTTATACATCTCACACCCTGTCTGAGGGTCAGGAAACTAGGAACAGCTTGGCTGGGGGACGCTAGTTCAGGATCTCTCATCAGTTTGCAGTGAAACTGTTGGCTGGGGCTGAAGTCTTATCTGACCAGATCCTCCGCCACTCATGTAACTGTTAGCAGGAGACCTCAGTTCCTTGACATGCAGGTTTTGTAACATGGTCTCCCCAGAGTGAATGCTGAGAGAGAGAGAAGAAAAGAGAGAGAGGAAGGGAGAGAACCCGAGGGGGAAGCAGAAAAATCTTTTATAACCTAATCTCAGAAGTGACAGATGATCAATTCTGGTGCATGCTATTATTGATCACACAGGCCAACCCTGGTATGTGTGAGAGAGGCCACCCAAAGTCACAGATATCAGGTGTCCGGGATCATTGAGAACCATCTTGAAGGCTAACTAATACAGATGAGAACTGAACATGTTACGGTATTGCAGCTTTTCAATTGTGAACGCAGTGCGTCCCTATACCAACTTAAATCCTCAGTGTGCTCTCAGCGAGGATTTTTACTTTTTTTCACATAGGTCCACACAATGTTTGTTAAATTTATTCGCAGTGTTTCATACCTGGTTCCTATTGTGAACTGGATGTCTTTCATATTGTATTTTCTAAGTGGCTGTTGCACTCATACAGGGACACTATTGATTTTTATGGCCACGATTTTTCAGGGGAGCTTAACGGGTAACAAAGCAGAAATTCCTCTAGACTGTCATTGAGCCTTTGGATCACAAAACAGAGATGAGATAAGATCCTAAATGTGCGCTTGGGACCAGTTTCCCAAGTGACTGTGTGCCAGGGAGGTGGGAGGAGAATGTAAGGAAGACATTCCTGCCATCTGTCTTCACTGTCTTTACGTGGTGCTCAGGGCTGCCTGAAGTCAAGATGATGGGGTTCTCTGGCCATGACTTGACCCTGCCTTTAAGGAAGCCCTGTGGTCAGGGCCTGGGGGGATAGCCAGGGCAAGTGGCCAGTCCACCTAATGCCCCAGAGACTTAGCCCATCTGCCCAGGACTTCCAGGTATGAATCTCCAATAGCATCTCCCCAGAGCCCTGTTCTGCAGCATTTACACAGCCTCTGGTCAATTCCCACATGAATGTTCCATCATCCATTCTCATTTCTAGTAGCTACAGAGTATATCCAGCACCTGCTGCACACCAAGCAGAGCTCTCAGCACTGGGGATCAGCAAAGCACCTGCCCTTGTGATGCTTGTTACAAGTAGGGAGAGAGAGACAACACCAAAGCAATTGTAAAATAGTGTTTTACAGAGTAAGTGATACGGGAATAAATAGAGCAGAATAAAGGAGGCTTCCCCAGTGGCTAAGCAGTAAAGTTTCCACCTCCAATGCAGGAGATGTAGTAGACACTGGTTCGATCTCTGGGTTGGGGAGATCTCCTGGAGGAGGAAGTGGCAACCCACTCCAGTATTGTTAACTGGGAAATCTCATGGACAGAGGAGCCTGGTAGGCTACAGTTCATGGGGTCACAAAGAGTCGGATATGACTGAGCATACACGCAACCAAGGAGGGATCGGGAATATAGAAGGGCTAAAAGTTTGACCAAAGACTTGGAGGGGGTGAAGGAGCTAGCTGGGCCCTGGGCAGAGGGAACAGCCAGTATAAGGGAGGGAGTGTGTATTTGTGGAAAGGTGAGAACGGGAGCAGTGGTTAACAGGGGCTTTGGGGGGGGTAGCTGGGAGGAGACAGATTCTGTAAGCCTTGGGCTTTGAGTGAAACAGGAGCCACTGCAGGGTTTCAAGTAGAAGAATGACATGATCTACACTTTAAAATGATTTTAGATGTAAGCAGATACCTGATAGGAAACTCTGGGATAAGGACATGCCCTCTCTCGTGCCCTTGGTCCCCACTGGCCATGCTGCTACGGTCCTCATCACCTCCCTCATAGACTTTGGCCAAAGTCCGTTGACTTCTCCCAACCTCCTGCTCTTCTGACTCAGAGAAATGTCTCCAAGCCCTTATGCAGCTTAGGAACCTCTGATGACAGGAAGGATTATCCCTGCCAAGGTTCTAGCCTTCCTGCTAGGAAGGTCTGGCTTTGTCTGCATGTCCCTCTTTGGGGGTGGGTGCCATTGTGGACAAGACTGTGCATGTCCTGTCCCATGTCCAGAGGCCAGTTTTCTTGGGTCACATTTCAGCACTTCTGAAGTATATTTATTTCACTCATAGGAATTATATATTTAACTCACTGTAGAAAGCAATACAGAATGGTATAAAGTGGGCTTCCTCCCCCTTCCAACAAGAAAGCAGAAACCATGTGTGTCTTTCATATTCTTCCTTCGTTTATATGAAAACAATCAAACATAGAATTTTAAAAATGGATTGCACCATGCACAATACTGAGTGTCACTTTTCCATTTTTCTGCCCTGAACATTTTCCTCTGCCAAAGCAGACATATAGACTCCATTCTTTGTGACAAGTGTCAGTGTTCCTCATTAGGCCACTCCCCACCCCACTGAGGGACATTCGGGTGGTTTCCAGTTACTTGTGTAAGAACATTGCCTGCGTGTACCCTACCCCCAGAGGGAACTGCGTTAGCATGCAAAGTTAAACACATCACATCAGCCGATGAAAAATGAAAACAAAATAAAACCAGTTGGAAGGCGCTAAAGGGTCATGTGTAAATACCCCTGGGACTCCTCACCTTGTCCGTTTCCAGTCGCTGGGCGCTGCCTCGGCCGGAACTGCCACGGGCTCCTTTGGTCTGCGCTGCATCCGCCTTGGCGTCCGGGGTCTGGACTGCCGTCGTGTACTGGCGCACCGCACCGGCGGCGGGAAGAGGTCCACCTGAGCGCAGATCCCGGGGCGTCCGCTGCTTGCTCTCCTGTCCGGCTTTCCCACGGGCAGGCGCGCACACTCCGATTGGCCGTCAGGGGGCGCTCCAGGCCGAGTCTAGCGGTCTCCTTCACCCGGGGACCGCGACCGGCGGGCGGAAGCCAGGCCAGAACAGAGGTGGAGCGGGGAGCGGGGCCAGGCAACTCCCACCCGCGCCGGCCCTAGCACGTCTTTCCGGAAACCCGATCCAGCCCGCGCCCGAGCTGCGCTCCGCGCTCGGCCTCCTGCCCCACTGACCTGGGATTGCCAGGGAGCTCTCCTGCCGCTGGGGCACAAAACGGGCCGCTAGCGTGGTCCTTCCCGTTTGGCCGCCACCTACCCTCTCTCAAACGTATCACCACCGCAAGGATGATACTATCACCGCCCTGGCCAGAGGACCAGACCCTTCATACTTCTTGTAACCCCGTGGGCTTAAAGAGCACCCACTCAAACCTGGGTTCCTTCACTTTGAGGTGCCTGATCCACCTTTAGTCCTTTTAGGGAGGGAAGAGGATGTGAAGGTTACCAGCCCTCCCAGGCCATAGTGCCAAATTCTGTTTGTTTTCTCCTGGTCAGGCTACAAACCATGAGAATATTCATAGTATCTAGTGGATGTCAAATTTGAAAATTAGATGAAGTCCCCGGGTGGCAGCCTATGGACTGGGTAGCCAGAGGCAAGTCTCTTACCTTCTCTGAACCCGTTTCCTTGTCTGAATACAGGGGCAGCTGGGAGTAGCTCTGAGCGCCTGTTAAGGTGAACTTTGGCTCTCAGCATGAGCAGCACTACCCATCCTCGTGGCCAAAGACAGGTGAGTTCCCTCCAAGCGGAAAGCAGCATCCCCCTCTGTCCAGGGCACTTCACATTCAGGGCATGGAGAGGACAGAGAAAACACACTCGTATTGTTTGTGATCATGTCCAGATACTTGCAACAACAACAATAAAAAGGATCGGCAATGACCACAATTGACCCCAGACTGAGCCAGCCCATTACAGGGGAAAGGGAGAGGATATCTGCCTCCTTCATGTCCTTGAATACTGTGATCAAGCCCCTCGGGTGTCCCTACTGATTCCATTTTGCTTTCTTCCTTAACTGCAAGCCAGAAAGAAGGGCAGACCTCTTTTCCTCCAAGACAGAGTGTTAGAAGCATTATCTCAATAGGCGAACATCCTGGAAAAGAGGTAGACTGACAGTGATGGAGCAGCTAAAGCACAAGGCTGAGCAGCCTAAGCTCCTGGCTGTCTCCTCTGGCCTGTTTGATGTTGGCTCAAAAGACATGGAATTCATTGGCAAACCTGCCTCCTCCTCCTCCTCTTACCTTTGGAGGAAAGATCGGTTCCTGGTTGGCTGGGGCAGTGTCATTGATACAGCTGGTGTCATCGTTACCTTCCACTAACAGATCACTCGACACCTGCCTGCCGGGCCAGGCAGGGCCAAGCCTGGGCATTGCCCACAGAGCTAGAGGCTTTGACTCTTCCATCATCTGAGAGCCCAGGGGAGGCCACGACCCAGCCTCTTGGGGACCCAACTGAAGGACTAGACTGTTCCAGATGCCGGATCTCCATTGCAGGTCTCGGCTGCCTCTTTCCTTCTAGCTGCCTGATCCCTGTTGTTGTCCCAAGCAGAGGAGATGAGTTTGTCATCGGCTGGGAGCTGTGGCAGAGTGACAGTGTTGCACGGAGAAGAGGCTCTGAGAGTGGCTATGGCGTGAGGAGCCCGGGGTGAGGAGTGGCCTGAGGTGTCCTGCTGGCCTGCACGTCCCAGGTGGCGCCATGCTTCAGCAGATCCTGCATGACATGTACATTGACCCCGAGCTCCTCGCTGAGCTCAGCGATGTGCAGAAGCACATCCTCTTCTACAAAATGCGCGAGGAGCAGCTGAGACGCTGGAGGGAGCGTGAGGCTTGGGAGGCCCTGGCCCAGGTCGAGGGCCTCAGGCCCCCCAAGGTCAAGCGAGGTAGGTGGCTGGGACTAACCAAATGCCTGAGCCCTGGCCTCCTGGGAGATGGAAACGTTGGTAATATCAGGCTGTGTTCTTTAAAATGTGTACTGATGTGATGAGGGTCAGGGGCTTGAAACCCTTGTTCTGCGAGCATCCTATCCCATTAGCCTGGGCGTCTCTCTTTTATGCAGGGCTCCAAGGCTGCACAGGGGACTGCCTGGGGACCCTGATGGCATGGACAGAGGGCAGGGTGCAACAAAGACACACCATTCCTCCCTCCCTTGTGAGTGCAGCTCAGTGGTTCCAGCATGGTGCCCTGTGACCCTCCTCCCTGTCCTTGTGTGAGAGGATGCTTCGGGTTGTGCTGGAGCCCCACTGGGCCTCTGAAACTGCATTAAGAGTGACCAGCCCCAAAGGTAGTAGCAACTGCAGGTGAGAAGCAAGGGTTCAACCCACATTTCAGGTAGTTACCATGCAGTGATGTGCCAGTCAAGGCTGTGGATGGGGCGCCTGTGGGCGAGGGCACATCTGAAGCAGGCAGGCTGCTGAGTTGTGCAGGACTTGTGCAGGACTTGTGCAGGCGCCTGCTGGGGAGGGCACTGTATGTGGATGCTGCACTTTACCATTCGCAAAACCCGTTCGTCTTCTCTCTTATTGGATGCCCACAACAGCCCTCCTCTTAGCCGCTATACTGTTGACCAGAGTGAGGTGTAGACTTGATCAGTTTGTAAGTTTTCAGTCCAGGACAAGGTTCTGCTTCTCAATAGACATACAGGCCCCTTGGTGACCTGGCTCCCTCTCTTCACTCCAGGCTCACCATTAGCCCCTGCCGTGTGCTGCAGGCCACACCTGCACCCATCTGGCCATCTTGCTCTGCTACTGCTGCTCTAGCTTCTCTCTTTACACGCGTGATTCTTCTCATGGGGAATGTTCTCCTGCCTTTATCCTCCTGACAGACTCCTTCAGTTCTGGCCCCTGCCTCTTGCAGTCTCTCGGGAATGCTCCTGGCACAGAGAAGTACTTGCTCCTTGATGACTGCTTGGACCCATCCCTGCCCTAGCACTTGCGACACTGTCAGTGTCTTTGATCCTCTGCTTGCCTGGCTCTCCCAGGGGACTCAAAGTCCCCTACCCTTGGGTCTAACACAGAGCTGTCACAGAGTGTGAAATCCCCATTTTGAACAAGATATGGTAGGACTCCAGAGAAGCAGAGCTATGACTTGGCTGCCTGTGGCTGGTGCCAAGGCTGGGACCGCTCTGGCAGCTTCATCACTGCTGGTGAAAAAGACAGGCCTCCTTCCTGCCCCACCTGCCCAGAGCCCTGGGGTTGCATGTCGTCGATACCATGACTCTTCTGGGAGGAAGACAGATGCCTAAAACTTTAACTACAAAAATATTTTTACTATGATTTGTCACACGTTGACATCTACATTTTCGTGCATAAATTATACATTAAGCTCATTTGGGTTTCTGGTGCAGAAGACTCTTTTCCAGATAATTAATTTTCTGATTTATAAAGAATGGAGACAAGGAGGAGTGTGTGTATTCCAGGTCAGGATCCCGCTTAGATCTCAGCTCTTTCTTCAGTCCCAGAGCTGTCTGGGAAGACCTCGGGGAAGCCCTGGGGGCAGGCTCAGCCCCAGAGGCTGAAGAGCTTCTTAATATGGGTCTGGGTGCACATTGCCTGCTTCTCGTCCTGGAATCTTGATAAAGGGTTGCAACAACCACCTCACCTTGTCCAAGACCTTTAATATTTACCATGTGCTTGCCCTCACTGAATGCCCCCATAGCCCTGTGACCCAGTCTCAGATGAGGAAGCTACAGCCCAATCCTCCAAAGTCACCTAGCTGCTAAGAATGGAGTCAGGATGAATATCTTGTGACTTTGACCTTGGTCCAGTGACTGATGTTTTTCTATTCATTCACTTCTGAACTCAATGCTTCAATTCAATGGATGATCTGTGTGTGTATTCATTTATTCATTCATTCATACCTTTAGCCAGCATCACTAAGCTCTGATCTTCCTGAACTGGACAGAGCTTCAGCTCTTGAATCCATGGGTAAACAGATCAGATCCAAGAGAGCATGCCAACTGGAGTGTCAGGAGTGAGACTTGGGAAAGAAGCAGCCATGGGGTGGCTCAGGGCAGGGTGTGTAGGCACAGGCACTATCAGTGGGATCTTTTCTCTTTCTTCCTTTCACAGACACTTCCTTTCCAGCTTGTGCCTCCCTCCCTCCAATCTGTCCTGAAGGAAGCACCTGCTGCATCCTGTTAGTGCATGCCAGCCTCTTGGGATCCCTGAGCACAACTTAGTTCCCGTCAGCCTGGAATGACCTTGCACCTCCTCCTGCTCATTGATCTCCCAAGTCCCATTTGTCCCCGGAGAACTCCATCCCACCCTCTCTCTTCTGAGGACACTTCTCAGCTCCTAGCAGGCCTGATCTCGCTGTCCCTAGGGCTCAGGCAGGGCAAGGTGCATCCTGACCCTGAGAACGTCTCTGCTTTCCAGTTGTGCCTGCAGAGGGTAGAGATAAACTGATATGGTGATATGGATTATTCCGGTTTACAGAAACTCGGTGCTTGTTCTGGTCCTGGGAGGGTCCACAGAAGTGAGCTGGGCTGAAAGAGGATGGTCATGGCTGGGCCCATCTCACTCCCCCGATCATGCAGGTGTGTCATTTTGGTTTGCTTTGTACTTTGCTGAGACGCTTCTGGTGTTCTGCCCTGTCATAGAAGATACAGACCCTCAGCCTACGCTGTTTTCACATTTCCCATCGTATTTGCTAGTTTGTCACGTTTCTGGCAAAATTTGATGTCTGAT
The DNA here is from genome assembly GCF_054371585.1 of Giraffa tippelskirchi. Taxonomy (NCBI): domain Eukaryota; kingdom Metazoa; phylum Chordata; class Mammalia; order Artiodactyla; family Giraffidae; genus Giraffa; species Giraffa tippelskirchi. Next base: position 57,060,696 of record NC_137276.1, on the reverse strand, counting down.
GGAAATTTGTGTTTGTTGAGACTCTGGGAAGCCGTGTTATCACATTACATTCTGCTAGATTTAAGCCACGGCCATTAAGCATGATGGTGACTGCAGCTTCTCATATGCGATGTGGGTTCTCGCAGCCTTCACAACCTCCTGGCCCTTTCTGGGTTTTCTTGGGCTGGAGCTGTGTGTCACCTGGGACACAGGACTCAGGACACATGTATTCCTACTGCTGCGGTGACCCAGGAAGCTTCTCCACCTGGTCTTGCTGGTTCTGGGCACGATTGGCAGTCCTTGTCAGTGTTAAATTGGTTCCTCCGTGACCATCTCCTTATCTGTCTGGACCTCCTCTTCCTGGGTTCCAGACCTCTTCCCCCACTCTCCTTCCTGCTCTATCCTTTAATGTGGCTGACATTGGCCACACTGCAAGCCAAACCTGCAGTTTCACGGAGGTGCCTTATTCTCACCCACACAGCCAGCCTCGTGCCTGCCCCTCAGTCCAGCCTATGGAAGACTGTAAGTCCGGCTGTCCAGCCCCCACTGCTTCTGTTCCCCAAGGGTCAAGAGGCAGCTCCCACCTGCTAGGCCCACCTCTCTGTCCTCCCATCCTTTACCACTCCCACAAGCAGCACTGACCTGGGACTGGAAGGAGACACCCGATCCAGCATCCCGTCTCAGCTCTCAGCCATTCCCACTGTGCATCTGCCCTGGACTTGGTGGGCCTGGTCCATGCTCTAGAAAGCTGTGGGACACAGTCTTTCTCCCTGGGCATCCACCTTGTCTCTGTTTCCTGGGAACCTTCCAGTAGCCATGGCAACCTCCCCTGCCTGGCCTAGACCCTCCTAGCCTCATGGGAACCTGTACTAGCCTGAAGACATTACCAATGCATCCATCTTCTCAGTGGTCCCCCTGTCTCAGGCTCATGCCCTATGACCTTTCTCGGCAGAGCAGCCAAAGTGCCCTTTTAACACACTAAGCTCAGGGATCTCCCTGCCCCAGTGGCTTCCATTGCACTCAAAGGAACACAAATGGTTTTTGAGGACCTCTGCCCATTCTCCAACCCAGTTTCCACCCCTTTTGTGTCTCTCTGCGTGGAATGCTCTTTTCCCAAATCCTCATGAGCCTGGGTTCTCCCCTTCCTTCATTTCTCAGTTAAATGTTGAGCTCTTCACTGACTCCCTGCTCTCAAGGAGCCCCACCCTTGTCTTTCTTATAACATCCAGCCTGACTTCCCTCAAAGCACTTTACCTCATCTGAAAGTATCATTTTTTTGTGTGTGTGGTAAAATATACACAACATAAAGGTTACTACTTTAACCATTTTAAAGTGTGCAGTTCAGTGACATTTAGAATGTTGTGCAACCACCAGCCACCCGTGTCATGTACATCACCCCATAAGGAAAGCCCGTATCCATTACTCGGTCATTCCCCGTCCTTCCCTCCCACAGCCCCCGGCAAACACCAATCTGCTTTCTGTCTCTGTGGATTTGCCTTTGTCGTCATCGTCTTCTTTTTCTCTCATGTCTGTTGGCTTGTTTATGGTCTGTCTCCTCCATTAGCCTGCACGTGCCGTGTCAGCTGCGGCTGTGTCGTGTCCATCCCAGCAAGTGGAACAAACCTGAGGAGTATGGTTGGGGCCGGCTGTGGGTGGGGAGCTGCTGAGACCCTGGTCTGCGTGGTGTGTCAGAGGGGCTTGATTGAGGAGACAGGTATTAAAGGATTTCTCTTTTGAGTAGAAGGCTGGGAGCTGCGGGATTCCCAGGTGACTCAGTGGTAAAGAATCTGCCTGCCACGCAGGGGACGTGGGCTTGATCCCTGGGTTGGGAAGATCCCCTGGAGAAGGAAATGGCAAGCCATTCCAGGATTCTTGCCTAGAAAAGCCCATGGGCAGAGGAGCCTGGTGGGCTATGGTCTGGGGGTCACAAAGAGTCGGACACGACTGAGCGACTGAGCACGCATGCGCACCTTGTGAGCTGTGCAGTGAGACCTCTCCCCTAGGCGTTGAAAATCTGCAGTAAAAGTCTAACAGTCTCAGTATACTTGTGTTTTGTGATATATATTGTAGAAGCTGAACTACAATCTGTAATATATGAGAAGTGTTAGTCACTCAGTCGTGTCTGACTCTTCGTGACCCCACGGACTGTAGCCCATCAGGCTCCTCTGTCCCTGTAACTCTCCAGGCAAGAATACTGGAGACGGTAGCCGTTCCCTTCTCCAGGGACCTTCCCAGCCCAGGGATTGAACCCCGGTCTCCTCCATTGCAGGTGGATTCTTTACCACCAGAGCCACCAAGTAGTGGCAATTCTGTTGCCTTTTCACTCATACTTACAACTCATTTCCTTCTCATTTCTTTTTTTTAACATACAATTCACCGTTTTATTTTTTAAATTCCTTTTAGGCTTTACATTTTAGGTCTATGATCCATTTGAGTTAATCTTTGTATGTGGTGCAAGATATGACCAGCTGTTGTTGCTGTAATTTTGCAGAGAGGTATTCAAGTTTTCTAGCCCCGTTCGTTGTTCTGTACCTTAGCTCCCCAACCAGGGATCAAACCCACACCCCCTGCATTGGAAGGCAGAGTCTTAACCACTGGACCGCTGGGTAAGTCCTTCCTTCTCATTTCTTTTTTTAGGATTTTGACTTAGATTTTAGGTTGACTGGCTCTGCTTTTTTCCTTTGCATCTGCCTAGTGTTCATTTCCTTGTATCTTTTCTTTCCCCCCTCCTTTTTTTTTTTTCAAGATACATTATTTATGTATGTATATAACACAACACATGATCTTCTTACCCTAAGGTGAAACTAATTCTTTGTTTTAATTCTGGGAAAGGGTTTGAGAGAACTGTTTATTCTCCCTGATCTTTCCCACATTTCACTGACCAGAGACAGCATCAGGTAAATAAAATGAAGTGCACTCATTATAAAATAGAAGTGAGCAGCTCACTTCCTCTTCTGCTGCTCAGACAGTTTAGAAGAGTTAATCTTGCTAGACTGGAGAAAACAATTTAGATAGTTCTATAATTCTCCATGTACGAATTTCTGTTCTCCCAGATTTTTAAAAATTATTTATTTACTTTTGGCTGCACTGGATCTTCGTGGCTGTGCACGGGCTTTCTCTGGTTGCGGTGAGTGGCTTCTTGTTGCAGAGCACATGCAGGCTCAGTAGTTTGTGACACTGTGCCCTCTGCATCGGCAAGGAGATTCTCATCCACTGTGCCACCAGGGAAGTCCCTCTGTTCCCTTAGGTTATTAAAACTAGTGAAAGGGACATGAAAACCAAACATTTGGTTGTCTGCAAAGGTTTTGACATGAAGAGAGATTCTTCACAGGGAATACATACGCCACGGTTCACCATACCTCTGCACATCTTTATTTACCTTCTTAACAATTTCTGAGTGTATGGTACACTCTTGCCAACTATGTACACATTAGTGTTAGTGGCCATAGTGTTAATCGCTCCATCGTGTCCAACTCTTTGCGTACCCATGGACTGTAGTCCACTAGGCTCCTCTGTCCATGGGATTCTCCAGGCAAGAATACTGGAGTGGGTTGCCATTTCCTACTCCTCCCCTCTCCTTTTGATACTACCTTTTTTTTTTTAAAGGGAGTCGATTGAAAAGTGTATATTAAATAGCATATTTTCATTTAAAGCTTTAAAAATATATACTTGAACCCATTTTATCTTATCAAGAATGAAACGTTATAGATTGAAGATGAGAAACAAGGATATTTTAATATCCCTCTCCATGATTTTGTTGGTATAATCAAGAATTTTATATTGATTTTGTTTAGTTATCTTTCAAGACTTATTTTTTATGCCAATAGTGGTTTTATAATCAAGTCATAATAACAATATTTACTTGGACACTAACTCCATTTTGTACTGCTAGTTCCCCACATTTTTTCCTCTGAGGGGAAAGTGATAAATATTTTATCCCCTCTCTGTCCCCTTGTACAAATGATTTGGCCAACCCAGCAGCACAGCCCTCACTGTTTGGATTCTCAGCACGTCATACGGAAGTTATTAAACACCAAGGGAAATCCACATTTGAAGCTGTCTCCTGCCCCATCCCTGTTCTTGCTGTCATATTGTGGTGGGCATGCTGATTTTCTTCAACTTTTTAAATTTCTCTATTAGTTCCAACAGTTTTCTAGTAGCTCCACTTAGAGGACAGTGTATATGTAGGAACATTGGGAAATCAAAGACATGGAAGCCCTGGATTTGGGGGCTGTAACTCTTTAGGATGTCACTGTGCTTCCCTTCATCTGGGATGAGGCAGGGGCTTTCTGGGTGGCTGTGAGGCTGAAGTGTGCAAAGTTCCCACGCTGGCCCACACTCACTCCCTGTCCTCCTGGCCTTCCCAGAGCCCGGTGCCAGGGTTCTGACCAAGGCAGCTCTGCCAGAGCCCTCGGCTCCCTGTCTCCAGTGTTTGCAGAAGCTGCAAAACCACAGACTCACCAGGTGGGCAGTGGGAGGAGCCAGGCAGAAGCTGCTGTGAGAGGATGTGGGGGCACCCGCCTTAATCGCTTCTGGTGCCCAGCAGGTGTGGGTGTCCCCAGGGGTGAGGGTGCAGTCTTGTTGAATGTGGACAGAGATCAGCCTTAGACGGAGCCCTTAACTGTCAGCTCTGAGCGTCCTGGTTCTGGCAGACAACTGAAGGTATGGCCTTGTCCCACTGAAGGTTTTAGAGAAGGGGGCCTACAGGGGTTCCTGGAATGGAGGCTCAGGTTCTGGAGGCTAAGGAGGAAAGGCCAGGGTTGCAGGAAGAATGAGGCCTCAGAGCAGCTGCTGTCTCTGGAATGAAGGAGAACTCACCTAGATGGAATGTCTCACCCCTCCTGGGCCCATGAAGTGCCTGTTTATCTCACCCCCTTAGGGACCTGAGATTGGGTCCTTTGTGTTTCATGAAATCTAAGATGGGCAATTGAAGAGTTACAGCCCCCAAATCCAGGGCTTCCAAGCCCCTGATTCCCCAGTGTTCCTACAAACTCATTGCCCTCTAAGTGGATCTACTGAAAAACTGTTGAATCTAACAGAGAAATCTAAAAAGGGAATTGAAGAAAATCAGCATGCCCACCTTAGATTCATGAAATCTAAGATGCTGGAGCTTGAAAGACACACTGTTTTTATATACTACTAAGAAAGCTGTAAATGAAACCATGATACACCATTGTTTATAAGACACATCCTGATTTCAGAAACTTTAGGATGTGTGTTGTCAAATTAACAAAATAGATTATTGTCTCCGTTTGAACTGAGGTGGAGTTAGAATCCGGGTCCAGGCTTGTTGGGGCTCCAGTTCCCCACACTTCAGTGCATAGCATTGCCCTCCTTCTCACAGCTAGTCTTATGGTGAAATGATGTATTCCAGGTGACTAAAGACCAATGCAGAAAAAGCAAAAACAAAATTCTATAAGTAATCAAAGAAAATATGAGAGCATACTGGGGAGGCTGAAGGCTTTCTTAAAGTAAGACACAACAAGAAAAATAAGGAAAATAAAGATAAATATGACTAAATTTTTAAAATCTTTATAAAAGATACCAAACTGAGTTTAAAAAGAAAACAAAACAGGAGAGATAAATGAGAGGAAAATATTTGCAACATTAGTAACAGGCAAAGGACTTGTATCCAGAGATGAAAGAAACTTCCCCGATCAGCAAAAGAAAAATAGTAGAAAAATGGAGGAAAGATATGAACAAGCCATTCACAAGAGTGAAATTTCAAATCCACAATGACCATGCGGAAAGGTCTTCAGCTCACTAGTAAAGTATGTCATTGCCAATTAAAACAATGATTCTGGCAAAAGTTAAAGAAGTTTGATAGTAGTAATGTTGATGGGGATCCTCCTCCAAGACTAAGGAGGGACATATATAGAAGAAGAGAGTTTCTGCAAGTACCCAAAGAGCTTGGCCCATGGGAATGGGATTCTCCTGCCCGCCTACCCCTCACCATTTTCCTGTATACTGCCAAAAGCCCATGGGCTGTATATTTTTTTCTTTAGTTTAAAAAAAATTTTGGAGTGTAGATGATTTACAGTGCTGTGTTAATTTCAGGTGTACAGCAAAGTGAATCAGTTACGCATACACATATATCCACTTTTTTTTTAGATTCTTTTCCCATACAAGGCATTACAGAGTGTTGAGTAGAGTTCCCTGTGCTATACAATAGATCCTTATTAGTTATCCATTTTATATATAGTAATGTGTATATGTCAATTCCAGTCTCCCAGTTTACTCCACCCTGTCTTTCCTCCCTGGTAACTGTAAGTTTGTTTCCTGCAGCCCATGGACTGATTAAACAGATGGAGTTTTGCTCAACTCTGGCTGGAGGGAAACCCTTCTCCTGCCTGTTGCAGGACCCCAGCTGGGCATGCCAGGCTGAGCTGCTCGGGTTGTGTTTTCTCCCCTTGCTTGAGAGGTGTTCATGCCTGCCACCTCCCTTCTTCCCTGTCCACCTCACTGCTTCCTCTTCCACCTGGAGGTCAGCAGGGGCAGTTTCTGAGAAAAGCCACCACCTGGTTATCTCATGACTCCCTGTAACCTGATGCCAGGTCTCAGCTCTCCTTAGTGGAGTCATGCTGAAGTAACAGGTTGCAGGCGGCTGCCGGCCCCTCTGTTATCTCTCAGAGCGGCTAGCAGCATCACTGCTTTCCAGGTTTTCTCACATTAAAAATTAGCAAACCTTCCTAGGATTCTCTCATTTGAAACCAGATTTTGCATTTAGCTTTGGGGTTTAAATTCTTCGGGTGCATTTCCACACCTGTTTCCCGCCTGTCCTTTCAAAATGACATGAACTGGGGCCTCGGGAAGCATTTATTTTTATCTTATCATCGAATGGATATGCTTATTATGTGGCCACCATGGTTGGGTTCCCTATACATTCCATAAATGATTTCAAACGTTTAGAACTTGTTGTTTCTTTTATAATGGCCGAGAATGTAGTCTATCCAGGTGAGTGTTCTGTGTGCACTTGAAAGAAAGTGTTCCATTATAGTGTGGACTGTTCGATAGATGTCGGTTAGGTTAAGTTTGTCCATATCTTGTTTAGACTTCTGTACCTTAACTAAGTTTTTAAATTACCTTATCAAATAATTACCAGGAGAGTTTTTCTTCTTGTTGTCCAGAACAGCTTTATTGAGACATAATTCATAAACCATACAAATCACCTGTTTAAAGTGTACACAAGTCACCCATTTAATGTGTACAACTAAATGGGTTTTAGTATGTTCACAGAAATGTGCAACCATCACCACAGTCAATTTTAGAATATTTTCATCCCTCAAGAAAACCCATAGACTTTAACTAGTACCCTCCAGGCCCCTCTCTCCCTACTCCAGCCTTTAGTAACCACTAATCTTCTTTAGGGGCTTCCCAGGTGGTGCTCGGAGAAGGCGATGGCAGCCCACTCCAGGCCTCTCGCCTGGGAAACCCCATGGACGGAGGAGCCTGGTAGGCTGCAGCCCATGTTTTCGCGAGACTGAGTGACTTCACTTTCACTTTTCCCTTTCATGCACTGGAGGAGGAAATGGCAACCCACTCCAGTATTCTTGCCTGGAGAATCCCAGGGACGGGGGAGCCTGGTGGGCTGCCGTCTATGGCGTCGCACAGAGTCGGACACGACTGACGCGACTTAGCAGCAGCAGCAGCAGCAGGTGGTGTTTGTGGTAAAGAACTTGGTTGCCAATGCAGGAGACATAAGAGACACAGGTCTGATCCCTAGGTCGGGAAGATCCCCTGGAGGAGGGCATGGCAACCCACTCCAACATTCTTGCCTGGAGAATCCCATGGACAGAGGAGCCTGGCGGGCTACAGTCTATAGGGTTGCAAAGAGTCGGACACAACTGAAGCAACTTAGCATGCAGTCTTCTTTAGATCTCTGGATTTCCCTATTCTGGACTTTCATATGGATGGAATAATATAATATGTGGACTTTTGTAACTGGCTTCTTGCACTTAGCATAATGTTTTCAAGGTCCATCCGCAATGTAGTATGACATTCTTTCTCTGGCTGGATAAGATTCCATTATGTGAATGTATCACATTTTGTTTATCCATTCATCTCTTAAAGGATATTTGGGTTTTCACTTTTGACTACTATGAATAATGCTTCTGTAAACACTCATGTACAAGTTTTTGTGTGGATGTATGTTTTCATTTCTCTTGGGTATGTATCTATGAGTGGGATTGCCAGATCTTTTGATAACTTTATGTTTAATAACTTGGGGAATTGGTAGATTGTTTTCCAAAACAGTTGTACCATTTTAATTTTCCACAAGCAGTGGATAAGAGTTCCAATTTCTCCACACCCTCACCAATACTCGTTATTATTTATGTTTTTGGTTAAATCCATCCTGGGAGGTATGAAATGTTATGCCACTGTGGTTTTGATTTGTATTTTCCTGATGAGTAAAGATGTTAAGCATCTTTTCTTGTGCATATTGGACATCTGTATATCTTCTTTGGAGAAATGTCTAGATCCTTTGCCCATTTTTTGACTGAATTGTCCTTTATTATTGAGTTGTAAGAATTTTTATGTACTCTAGACACAAGTTCTTTATCAGATATATGATCTGCAAATATTTACTCCCACTCTTTGAGCTGCCCTTTTACTTTCTTGATGGCATCCTTTGAAACTCAAAAGTTTTAAGTATCAGATTTTGATGGAGTCCAAATCGTATATATATTTTTTGTTGTTTATGCTTTTGGTGTCATATCTAAGAAACCATTGTCTAGTTTAAGATTATGAAGATTTATGCCTATGTCTATATTTTCAAATTTATTAATACAGAGTAGTATATGATACTCTCTTTTATTTATTTATTTAGTTTTAGCTGTGCTGGGTCTTTGTTGCTGCACACCAGCTTTCCTAGTTGCAGAGAGTGGGGCTCCTCTTTGTTGTGGTTGGCGGGCTCTTGATGTGGTGGTTTCTCTTGTTGCAGAGCACAGGCTCCAGGGTGTGCAGGCTTCAGTCACTGTAATAAGGGGGCTTAATTGCTCCATGGCATGTGGAATCTTCTGGGTCAGGGATCAAACCCGTGTCTCTGCGTTGGCAGGCGAATTCTCATTCACTGTACCACCAGGGAAGTCCTTGATACTCTCTTTTAATCAGTTCTTGTTTTACACTCTCTTTTTTATTCCTAATGCCATATATATTATATATATACACATAACATATATATAAACATATAATATATGTATAACATATATATGTTTATATATATATCTTTTAACTTAATTTAAGCATGCTGGGTGGTTTCCTATCTTATTACATTTTTCAAAGAACAAATGTTTGGTTGTATTTATAATATATATGCTATATATTAACTAATATTTGTTTTTTCTTTGGCAATTCTTTTCTCTTTTTCTTTTCTTTTTCTTTTATTAATTTCTTAGATTTAGAACTTAGTTTATTCATATTTCATCTACTTAGTTTATTCATGTTTCATCTTTTTTTTTTAAAAGAAAGCCTTAAAAATTTCTCACTGTAAAATATTTAAACATATAGACAAAAATAGTAAGTAGTGTAATATGTACTCATGGACTCATATTACTAAGTGTTAACATGGTGCCTTCTTTGTTTAAAAAAAATTCTTTATTTGGCTGTGCCAGGTCTTAGTTACGGCATGTGACATACACCTATTTGCCTGAACAGGGGTCAAACCCGACCTTCTACACTGGGAGTGCAGAGTATTAGCTACAGGACCACTAGGGAAGTGGTCTTCTTCATTTTTATTAAAGTATACGCCACACTTTAATATCTTTCTAAAATTTCACTCCTCATCACTTTCCCCATATGCAAGCCTATTATAAATACAAAATGTATCATCCTTTTATCTTTTCTGTACTTTAATATATATTTTGCAAGCAGTATGTTGCTTAATCATTATATGAATGACATACTATATGCAGTCTAAATTTAATTTATTGGTTCTGCATTTTTTAAAGAGATATGTCTGTGTTGTTCAAACCTATTTATTTTTCTTGCTATGGAGCACTGCATTATAAAAACATACCCAAATGTGTTTATCTGTTTTCCTTTACTGGTCATTTATGTTGTTTCTGATTTTTAATATTTTGGACAATGTTTCCATGAACCTTGTTCAGTTTTCGCTGGGCACATGTGTACTTGGGAGTGCTTGGTAATAATGTGTAGCATGTTCAATGTTACTAAATATTTGCCAAATATAATCAAAGTGATTGTATCAGTACCTTCTACCATCAGCAATTTATAAGAATTATTGTTGTTCCATATCCTTTCTAAGAAGCACTTTTTCATCAGACATTTTTATTCTTTCCAGCCTTGTAGGAGTGAAATGATTGTATTTTTTCATCATCATACACTCACAGTAAAATTGATGATGGTTTCACTCCATGATGAAACAGTAAACCTTATTATTTTATTGTGTGACAAACTGGAAGGCTGCATAAACCATTTCTGCTGCATACTGAAGTATGATGGCTGTCCTGAGGAAAAGCAGTGTGTGATTTTTTGAGTTATGTGCTGAACTAGCCTCTTTTTTCATGGGATGCCATTTTTATTTGAAAGAAGACTGACAAACTATGTCTTTTTTCAAACTTGGGTATTTCAAAATTAATAAAGTGACTCTGTCACTTCAAAAAAACAACTGATAAAATTTAAAGCAGTGATAAAATTCCAGCTTTCAAGCAAAAATTAAAATTTTTGGAAAACTTATATCAGCCACGATGAGCTTATTAGATTTCCAATACATAGAGGCTTTTCTTTGAGGTTTGAAGTGATATTAACAGACATGACTTTATGATATTGTAAAATAAAACGGCACATTAGGAAGATCTGTTCGACTCAGTGGACCAGTATTTTACAAAGGAACAATGAGAAAAGTTGCTAAATCACGCATGAGTGAAAGATCCTTTCAAAGTGCAAAATAAACCAATGGATTTTAGTGTTATTTTGCTTAAAAATTTTAAATTTAAATTTTGAAGTAACCGTAGACTTATAAAAGTGTTGCAAAGTTGTTGAGAGAATTTCCCTTATACCCTGCATCTAGCTTCCACTAATGGTTACATCTTATGTCACCATGATACGTTGACCAAAAACTAGGAGATTAACATGACCTATGAATTTTAATAGGACAAAGTACAATAAATTCACTGATATGGTTTCAGGTTTCACATCACAACAAACATTTAAGAAACTACCACTTTAGTTTTGGTGTGGTATAATAGGAGATTATCTATAATACCTGAAAAGGTATGGATTTTTCTCTTTTCTTCTCTTTCCTATTATATATATGTGTGAAGTCAATTTTTTTTCATATGCTTCAACTAAAATTATGCACTACAACAGAGTTCAGCTGCTTTCTATTAAGCTGGACATTAAAAGGATTTGCAAAAACGGAAAATGAAGCCACTCTCCCAATTAAATATTTTTTATTTTAGAATATATAGCTATTTTTCATAAAAGTGTTGTATATGTTATCATGTAATGGATTTGCTATTATTTTATCTTTTTTTGATCATGCCCTGCAGCATGTGGGATCTAATTCCTAACCAGGGATCGAACTCCTGCCTCCTACAGTGGAAGCACAGAGTTTTAACCACTGGACACTAAGGAAGTCCTGATATGTTATTATTTTAAATAAATGTATGTTACAATTTTATGTTTTGATTTTGAATATGGTAAATATTGATAGGTATAATCCACATAAACAAAAATTCTCTGAGATGCTAAATATTTTTAAAGAACATAAAGGGGTCTTGAGAGCAAATTATTTGACCATAGTTGCTTGAAAAGATACATAGTATGTAATGAGTTGACTTTTCTACAATGCATGTAGACTAGTACTATCTATATACCATTCTTAGAGAACTGAGAAAAAAAATCACCATTCAAATTATGTTTTATAGGGCTTATTTCTCTCACAGGACTCTAGTAACGAAAGATTGTTCTAGACATTAATAAGTTAATACATGTAAAATATGTTGAACCCTGAATAGCATATAAGCCTTCAGTAGATGTTAACTGTTACTATTGCTTTTATTAATTGGTGAAATTATTTGACAATTATGCATACTCAAGTATCTTCTCTCAGTTGGTGACTGATTTTTAATTGTCTTTTAATTGTCTTTGTCTTTGTGGTATTTTTTTGTGTGAGGAAATTTTAAGCTTTAATCTGTATTCAAATACATCAACATTGTCTCTTATAGCTTATTCTTTTTATGTCGCATAGAAGAAATTCTTTCCTTCCCCAAAGTAATAATGATATGCTTTTATATTTTCCTCTAAAGGTTTCCAAGTGTTTCCTTTCACAGACTCATGAAATCACCTTTGTCAAGGTCATTGGTGACCTCCATGTTGTTGAATCCAGTGGTCAATTCTGTCTTCATCCTATTGAGCCATCAGTAGCCTTTGACACAGTTGACCTCCCTTTAATCCCTGAAATTCTTTCTCCCCTGGGTTTCTGTGGGCTCTTTTTGTTGTTCTCCTCACAGGCTTCTTTGTCCTCATCTCCTTGAGGGTCCTTCTATCTACATGTTGGAATGTGCTGGACTTCTGTCCTTCCACCTCTTCTAGTTCCTTCCTATACTCACTCTTGATCTGCTCTTGTCCAGTCTTACGGCTTAAAATATCTATATAGTGATTCCTGTAAAAAATTATATTTTAGTTCTAGTCTCATCCTATTGGATGTCTGATAGACATCTCAAACTTAACTTGGCCCAAACAGAAGCATTGATTTATCCAAGCTATTTCTTTCATGTTATTCCTTTCAGTAACACCACCTTTCATTTCATTGCTTACATGGAAACATTGGAGGTTTCTTGTTCTCTTTCTTTCACAACTCATATCCCAAATTTAAGCAAATATTGCTCTTTCCTCCAGAATATATCCTAAATCTTAACCACTTTATACTTCTTCCACCAGGATCATCTTAGTCCAAGAAATGATTATCTAGCCCCTGGACTATTACAGATGCTCACTGTCCTACCAGGTTTTCTTGTCCCCTGTTTCCCACACAATGGGGAGAGTGAGCATTTTGAACTATCAATGAGATTATGTCACTTTCCCCACTCTCCACTTGTCATGGCTTCCCATCCCACTTAGAACAAAATCCAGAGTCCTTATGAGGGTCGACAGTGTCCAATGCGAGGGTCACTGAATGAACTGAAGCTGATGCTTCTGCAACTGCATTTGCGATTTCCCTTCTTGCTCCCTCTGCTGCAGCCATAGTAACCTCTTTGCTGCCCCTCGAGCTTGCCAAGCACATCACCAGCACCTGACTTGAATCCTCCTCCGGCCCCTGTCTCACCTGGAGAACTTTGATTCCCCTCTACCCTGTAGGAGTCACATTCCTGGTGAGCACCATTTCCTTCAGGACCCACATGGGAGCTGAGGCTTCCACCCTGCAGACTGCTTCACTTCTGTTTAGTATTGAGTCTCTGGAGGTATCACTTGTATTCCTATACATTTGTTCTTGTTATTTTGCTTCTATATTGTTATGTGTTTGTACAAGAGAGATTTTTTTCTTAAACTTTTTTTTCAATTTTAACTTTTATTATTTTGGCTGCACCACATGGTTTGTAGGATCTTAGTTCCTGGACCAGGGATTAAATCTGGGCCCTCGGCAGTGAAAGGGCAGAGTCCTAACTATTGGACAACGAGGGAATGTGTGGAGAAGAAAGTTTTATCCTCACTGGGACATCAAAAAGAAAAGGCTTTAAACCTATAATTTTTCTTTTGAGCTTACTGTTACTTGTACTCATATTTTTTTGCTATAACTTTTCCCCTTGATAATGTATAATTTCAGTTTTGATTTGCCCTAAGATCCATGGGTTCTCTAGGAGTATTTTCTTGATGGCTATTTCCCCTCATTGATTTCTAAATTTTGTGTCATTATTAGAGAATTATGGCCTATAACATTTTTCTCACAAATTGCAAGATCAGAAGAATAAAAGTATATTCTTAAACTTTAAGGAGTAAAGTTCTATAGTTGTTAAGTAAAATTTATTGACTATATTATTCAAAAACTTTATATTATTAATTTTTAAAATCTATCTGGCTTTCCAGCTTCTGAAATAAATATTGTAGAACTCTCCACTATGGTTCTATATATTTTCAAATTCTCTTTGAGTTGTTAGGAGTTTTTGTTTTATGCAGTGGTCTGCTATGTTTTCTGTTGTATAAAGTTTTATGACTGTTACAGCTTCTTTGTGGGTTGCATCTTTTATTATCACATAATATTCTTTGTCTTGTCTGACATGTCTGCCCTTGAATTTGCTTTGCTTTGTCTGACATTGGCACTTCTGCTTTCTTTTTGCTTGCCTTTGCATGGCCTATTGATGACCATTTTTAACCTTTTTCTTTTTTACGTGTGTGTTTTATTTAAATAGTACAGAATTGGATTTTACTTTTTTTTTTGCTTGGAAGAAGCAAGGATTTATTATTACTTGCAGCCAGTAAGGAGAATACTTGGCCTTCCCCAAAAGTAGTGTCTGGATTTTACTTTTTATTTACATCTGACAGTCTCAGATTTTTAATAGAGAAATTAATTCTGTTCCCCTTTTTGTGTTAATGAATATACTTAGGGTTTAGTGCTTCTGTGTTATTTTTCATTGTTATCTGTATCAGTTAGGAATGTGCTTGGCCGTAAGTAACAGAGTGCACCATTAATAGTTGCCTGATTAAATAAATCCTTCATATTTGTATTACCATATTTCATTTAATAATTAAAGAACTTTATTGCTTGGAGTTCCTCATTTTTCCTAAATGATAAGAAGTCTGGAGGTGTACTGCAGTGGATAGATTAGTTTAGCTTTTCAGTCAGATCGTCAAGGCCTGATCTCCTCTCACATTTCTGCTTACTCATCTCTAGCATGTGGCTTTCTTCCTCATGGCTGAAAAAGTCTTCCAGCAGCTCCTGACATCAATTCTTCATTCCAGCCAGGAAGAAGGAGGGGAGGTAAATGAGCAAAGAGTGAACCGATTTCTCCTAAGAAGTCTTCACCTTTTGTATAGAACAAGAAAGCCTTTCATTGGGACTTCCGCCCACATCTTCTTTGTCAAAAATGGGGATGACTGGTCACTCCTAGGTCGACTACTTGCCAGTGAGAATAATATTATGTGATGGGTTTAGACCAATTTCATTTGTCCTTTGAGGGTGCAGTAGAAACTTGCCTTTCCTGAAACGAAGGGATCTCTGTTACTTCCCAAACAAATTGGGGTTTTTAGCAAGGGAGGAAGGTGGCTGGGATGGATGGTGAGGAGGTAACTGATAGTGTCTGCTAGGATAGCTACTCATTTTCTGTTATTTTCTCTTTTCCTTTTAAGTATTTTTACAGGATTGATAAACCTATTATCATGTACTTTTGCCCACTATTAATTTGGAAGTTCTGCAATTCTAGTAGTAGTTGCTTCCTTGCTTCTATCAGTCATAATTAAACTTACATTCCTCAAGTACTGTATTGCTTTTAACATACTAAAAAGATAACAATGCCTTTATATATCAGCCAGGAGAATTAATGCTGCCTTCTGCAACAGATAAATGCTGAAATTTCAGTGAGTTATTATAACGGAGGACTAGTTCTGATTATGTCACAGCTTGATGTGGATTGGGTAGCTGTGGCATTGTTCGCCTTCGAACACTGACTCATGGATCAGGCTGCTTTTCTCTCCACCATCTTGGAGTCGTCAGTTTCCTGCTGGGTGGATGGGAAAGAGAATGTGGAAAAAGGCACACTGACTGCAAACAACCTTAGCCCGAAAGTAGCACAAGTTACTTCCCCTGAAGTTTCATACACTAGAATTCAGTCATGTGGCCCCATGGGATTGAAGGGAACCTGAGAAAGGGGGTCATCTGCTGGGCTCAGGGAGAGGAGGTGGGGTGCTGGACATAGTGTGGTCACTGTCACAAGCTGTCATTCTAGTCATCCATGCATTTGTTTTTCTCTGCATAGATACACTCACTGCCTCCTTAATGGGGGCACCTGCAAGTCTCACCTGGTCACTGCATCAGCCCAGAGTCCACAGTCTACATGTGTACAGCATTAGGCTCGCTAAGGTCCTGATGTGGCTCAAAAGACATATCCTTACACCCTCGATACACGATACACAGTGGGAAGAGCAGGGTCAGAATGTCCACTGTGGAAAAGGCGGGAGTATGAGCCCCACTTAGTCACTAGTCTATAGCGTCGTGAAGTCCTCCAGGTCAGACTCTGTGAGGACCCTCTGCCCTGGCAGTGAAGGGATGACTTTGAATGGACACTGACTGTACCCTGGAGCCTCCTCCTTGTTCATTATTCCCCTTGGCTGCATCCGAAGTGAGTATAGAGTATCTCATACTCCTTGGACCATATAGATATAGCCTTTGAAACCTGCCTCCTGGTCATCGAGGTTGGGTGCCCAAGGGTTGTTTAAGTCATGAAGTCCAGACTCAGAGACTTAGTAGGCTTCTGATCTCTTTGCTTCCATGTGCCAGGAGCAACACCTTAGATTCTTCTCTGGACGTATTTCAAAAATGGCCTGTTTTCCTTGCCTCTTTACCCCATGCCGCTACTTTTCAACTGAAGGTCATCTACTTTTAGGCTCTTTGAAAAATAAGTGTGAAAGACTGCACCCTTCGTGTCTTGTTTTAGCCTGGCTCCTCTCAGGAGCAGAGACAAGGGTGGGAGACAATCACACAAGGGTTTTATTCAGGAAACACCTGTGAGAGAAAAAGGCCCGGGAGCTGGAGGAGGCTGTAAGAGCCATCGTGCTGTAGTCAGTGCAGGCATGACCTTGAGTGAAGCAGAGGGGAGGGAAGGTCGGGTGGAGGTGTTCCAGGCTGTCCAGGGAAGGTTTATTACAGCCTCTGAGGAGTTGCCGTTCATAGGAGTCTCATGTCTCCCAGGAACCAGCCTGTCATGCTCAGGCGAAGGCTGGGAGCATGACCTTGGGCTCAATTCTTTCTGTTTTTTAAACACTTAAATTTAAAAAAATAATAATTTAAAAAATTTTTGTCTTCACCACCCAGCATGTGGGATCTTAGTTCCCCCACCAGGGACTGAACCCGTGCCCCCTGCAGTGGAGTCCCAAACACTGGATTGCCAGAGAAGTGCCCTCAATTCTTTCTTGAACTCATTTTTTTCCCTTAACATCTTGCCAAACCCAGCACCTAGCAACTAATGCATAATCCCAGTGCTGTGTTTTCCAACCTCCTCTCTTAGAGAGACAAGTTCAGAAGGCACGAGGGTCTCCCTTTTAAGTTATAGTGTCTGACAGCTTTACCAGATGCTTTGTTCCTGCATCACATGAATCTTCAGCCAATCAGCCTGCTAAACACCACTGCTAAAGCACTGATAGTCAGTTGATATTCCTGTTGCAGCCAGTACCCAACTTTGGGGTAGATCTCCATTTTAGTCATGGTTATCAATGGAATCTGTTAGAACAGGCAGACTGAAAAATCTCAGTGACTTAATCCAACACAAATTTATTTCTTGCTCAGGTTATGGGCTGATGTGGGTCAGGGAGACTCGGGCCAGCTGCTCCATCTTGCAAACACCACCATCTCCAATTCTTTGCTTCCAGTCAACAGACAGGGGAGATGATAGATAGAGATGAGAGATGAGAGAGAGAGAAGACTCAGAAGATGCTTGGCTCTGAAGTGCCTTGGTTTGTATGAAAGTGTTAGTTGCTCAGTACTGTCCAACTCTTTGCAACTCCATGAACTGTAGCCCACCAGACTCCTTTGTCCATGGAATTCTCCAGGCAAGAATACTGGAGTGGGAAGCCATTCCCTTCTCCAGGGGATCTTTCCCACCTAGGGATCAAATTCAGGTCTCCTGCATTGCAAGCAGCTTCTTTACCGTCTGAGCCACCAGGGAAGCCTTGGCTTGGAAGTGACACAAGTCTTCCTTCAGTGAGTCACCTGATGTCTGCTCTGCTGAAGATCTCAGGGTCTCTGGGCTTTGGACACCAGTTCCAGCCCTGAACACCTGCTCCAGCAGGCTGACCTGGCTGCCATATTGCTCCCTAGAGGGAATGGGAGGGGGAGATGGCTGTGGAACTGCACTCAGGTCAATCTCTGTCTGGCATCCTCTTTGCAGATGACAACGTTCTGTAGAGTGGTGTGATGGTTGTGCACCCCTGGTCAGCCCAGGTCATTCCTCACTCATTACAACTCTGACCTTTTTTTTTTTCCCCCTTCCTTCTCCTTCTTCCTCCTGATGTGAGGCAGCAAGTGACAAGCACATCCAGTGGCTGCTGGGGGCAGATGGTGAGGTCTGGGTCTGGATCATGGGAGAAGGTCCTGGCGACAAGCCCTATGAAGAGATCTCTGAGGAGCTGATTGCAGAGAGAGCGCGGCTGCAGGCGCAGCGAGAAGCCGAGGAACTCTGGTGAGAGGTGCCAGTGGGTGTTGAGGTGGGCGAGAGGGGGGAGGTGTTGGTGCCTGAACACGGAGGCTTGGGGTGGGTTCAAATTAAGGATAATAGATTATGGGTGGGAAGGAGGAGGCAGCGCCAGGCAGCTGGCAGGCTGTTTGGAGCTGTGCTAAGATTAGGTGACCGAAGAACTAGTCTTACATCAGGTAGACCTTGTGGTTCAAGTCTCGGTTCCACTCATTAGTGGGGAGGTGATTTGAGGTCTCAGTTTTCTACATCTGTGGTTTGGGTACCACAACACCTTTTTTATATAGTTGGATTTATTGAGGTAATATACATTTTGATATTCTTTTGCCTCTTCCCTCACTGAGTTGTCCCTAGGACAGCAGAGCAATTTGAATATCACTCTTAAAGTCTGCTTGTTCCTCTTTGTGTTACCTCTGTTTTTCACACAAGATGGACACTGAAGCCTCTACTGACACTGGGAAGGTCAGACTTCTTTCATAAACAACTTATGACATATTTTTTGCTAAACTTGGACGTTTGTATGAGGTCGGTGCCAACATTTTTCCTACAAGTTTTAATCACAGTGTTTTTGTTGTTGTTGTTGTTTTTGACTGCACTGGGTCTTCCGTCCTGTATGCAAGCTTTCTCTACTTGCAGCGAGAGGACTTCTCATTGCTGTTGGCTTCTCTTGTTGCGGAATGCAGGCCCTAGAGCCCAGGCTCAGTAGTTGTGGCGCACGGGCTTAGTTGTCCCTCACATGTGGGATCTGTCGGGACCAGGGACTGAAACCCGGTACCCTGCATTGACGGCAGATTCCCAACCACTGGACCACCAGGGAAGTCCAATGACAATGTTCTAATAATAAAATTGTGACATATATTCATGTTGAGATTTGACAGAAACAACAAAGACCAGAATTCTGTAAAGCAATTATCCTTCAATAAAAAATAAATTAATTAAAAAAATTGTGACATATGACCAATATTGAAAACTATAAAGAATTAATTAAAGAACAACTCAATACCCATCACCTAAGATAAGCATGATGAGCATTAGGGCAATACCTGCTCTGTAAAGTGCTTTATTCACACCTTGATAAATTGATTACTGTAGATCCACAGCATTATGCAAAGTAACTGTGTAGTCTCCTATTACATGAGGAACCCAACTTATTCGTCCTGTCGAGGGACATTTGTGCTGTTTGCCAATTTTTTTTTAATGTTATAAAAATCCTCTGATGTGCATCTCCCTACACCTTTGTAAACTCAAGCAAGAAATGGGATTCTTGAGATTTTTTTTTCCTGGCTTCCAGAGCAGTTCTGCTGATTTACATTCCATTATATCTATTACTGTGGGCAGGAATCCTTTAGAAGAAATGGAGTAGCCATCATGGTCAACAAAAGAGTCCGAAAGGCAGTACTTGAATGCAATCTCAAAAATGACAGAATGATCTCTGTTCTTTTCCAAGGCAAACCATTCAATATCACGGTAATCCAAGTCTATGCCCCAACCAGTAATGCTGAAGAAGCTGAACTTGAACGGTTCTATGAAGACCTACAATACCTTTTAGAACTAACACCCAAAAAAGATGTCCTTTTCATTATAGGGGATTGGAATGCAAAAGTAGGAAATCAGGAAACACCTGGCGTAACAGGCAAGTTTGGCCTTGGAGTACAGAATGAAGCAGGGCAAAGGCTAATAGAGTTTTGTCAAGAGAACGCACTGGTCATAGCAAACATCCTCTTCCAACAACACAAGAGAAGACTCTACACATGGACATCACCAGATGGTCAACACCGAAATCAGATTGATTATATTCTTTGCAGCCAAAGATGGAGAAGCTCTATACAGTCAGCAAAAACAAGACCGGGAGCTGACTGTAGGTCAGATTATGAACTCCTTATTGCCAAGGAGTTTATTCAGACTTAAATTGAAGAAAGTAGGGAAAACCACTAGACCATTCAGGTATGACCTAAATCAAATCCCTTATGATTATACAGTGGAAGGGACAAATAGATTTAAGGGACTAGATCTGATAGACAGAGTGCCTGATGAACTATGGACAGAGGTTCGTGACATTATACAGGAGACAGGGATCAAGACCATCCCCATGGAAAAGAAATGCCAAAAAGCAAAATGGCTGTCTGAGGAGGCCTTACAGATAGCTGGGAAGAGAAGAGAAGGGAAAAGCAAAGGAGAAAAGGAAAGATATTCCCATCTGAATGCAGAGTTCCAAAGAATAGCAAGGAGAGATAAGAAAGCCTTCCTCAGCAATCAATGCAAAGAAATAGAGGAAAACAACAGAATGGGAAAGACTAGAGATCTCTTCAAGAAAATTAGAGATACCAAGGGAACATTTCATGCAAAGATGGGCTCGATAAAGGACAGAAGCGGTATGGACCTAACAGAAGCAGAAGATATTAAGAAGAGGTGGCAAGAATACACAGAAGAACTGTACAAAACAGATCTTCATGACCCAGATAATCACGATGGTGTGATTACTCACCTAAAGCCAGACATCCTGGAATGTGAAGTCAAGTGGGCCTTAGAAAGCATCACTACAAACAAAGCTAGTGGAGGTGATGGAATTCCAGTTGAGCTATTTCAAATCCTCAAAGACAATGCTATGAACGTGCTGCACTCGATATGCCAGCAAATCTGGAAAACTCAGCAGAGGCCACAGGACTGGAAAAGGTCAGTTTTCATTCCAATCCGAAAGAAAGGCAATGCCAAAGAATGCTCGAACTACTGCACAATTGCACTCATCTCACACGCTAGTAAAGTAATCCTCAAAATTCTCCAAGCCAGGCTTCAGCAATATGTGAACCGTGAACTTCCAGATGTTCAAGCTGGTTTTAGAAAAGGCAGAGGAACCAGAGATCAAATTGCCAACATCTGCTGCATCATCAAAAAAGCAAGAGAGTTCCAGAAAAACATCTATTTCTGCTTTATTGACTATGTCAAAGCCTTTGACTGTGTGGATCACAATAAACTGTAGAAAATTCTGAAAGAGATGGGAATACCAGACCATCTGACCTGTCTCTTGAGAAACCTGTATGCAGGTCAGGAAGCAACAGTTAGAACTGGACATGGAACAACAGACTGGTTCCAAATAGGCAAAGGAGTATGTCAAGGCTGTATATTGTCACCCTGCTTATTTAACTTATATGCAGAGTGCATCATGAGAAACGCTGGGCTGGAAGAAACACAAGCTGGAATCAAGATTGCCGGGAGAAATATCAATAACCTCAGATATGCAGATGACACCACCCTTATGGCAGAAAGCGAAGAAGAACTAAAGAGCCTCTTGATGAAAGTGAAAGAGGAGAGTGAAAAAGTTGGCTTAAAGCTCAACGTTCAGAAAACTAAGATCATGGCATCTGGTCCCATCACTCCATGGGAAATAGATGGGGAAACAGTGGAAACAGTGTCAGACTTTATTTTTTTGGGCTCCAAAATCACTGCTGATGGTGATTGCAGTCATGAAATTAAAAGACGCTTACTCCTTGGAAGGAAGGTTATGACCTACCTAGGTAGCATATTTAAAAGCAGAGACATTACTTTGCCAATGAAAGTCCGTCTAGTCAAGGCTATGGTTTTTCCAGTAGTCATGTATGGATGTGAGAGTTGGACTGTGAAGAAAGCTGAGTGCCGAAGAATTGATGCTTTTGAACTGTGGTGTTGGAGAAGACTCTTGAGAGTCCCTTGGACTGCAAGAAGATCCAAACAGTCCATCCTAGAGGAGATCAGTCCAGGTGTTCATTGGAAGGACTGATGTTGAAGCTGAAACTCCAATACTTTGGCCACCTCATGCGAAGAGTTGACTCGTTGGAAAAGACTCTAATGCTGGGAAGGATTGGGGGCAGGAGGAGAAGGGGATGACAGAGGATGAGATGGCCTGATGGCATCACCGACTCAATGGACATGGGTTTGGGTAGACTCCGGGAGCTGGTGATGGACAGAGAGGCCTGGCGTGCTGCAATTCATGGGGTTGCAAAGAATCGGACATGACTGAGCGACTGAACTGACCTGAACTGGCAGGAGAGGAACTGTCTTTTCCCACCTTTGCCAACATTTGTGAACCTCAGATAGTTGCCATTCTGATAGACCAAGAATGATTGGGCATGGTTTTTATTTGAAATTCTGTTGGCATGTGGTCCGTTATTTTCCCACACCTCCTGATACCTGCTGGTGTTCTCTTGAAAGGAGACAGAAGGAGGCAGAGATCACCAAAAAGTTCCGGGATGCTCTGGCCAATGAGAAAGCCCGGATCCTGGCAGAGAAGTGGAAGGTGGAGATGGAGGACCGCAAGGCTGCCAAAGTCCTGGAGGAGCGCATCCATGAGGAATTCAAGGTGGGCCAGTGCCTGGGTGTCAGTGTGAGGCCACCTGTTGCAATCCCCTGGCTGATCTCTGGTTGGACCAGTCCTTGGCCAATGCATGCTTTATGAGAATAGAAATCAGACAGATCTGAATAGGAAGGAACTTGACATACCATCTTGGCTAATTCACTTCTCCTTGTACAAATGAGGAAATTGAGGGTCAGATAGGGAAGAGACTGTGTGTAGTGGTGATTGGTTTGGGGACAGAGCCAGGATCAGAACTCAGCTCTCTGTGTCCCAAACCAAGGGTCCTAAAATGGGGCCTGAAGAGAGCTGAATCTGTGGTCAGACCAGCCTGGGATCCAGTTCCAACTATTGCTCACTGCTGTGTGACCTTGGGAAGCTTGCTGAACTTCTCCGAGCTTCTTGTTTGTAATATTTGTAATAACAACACTCTCCTTGAGATTTTTGGAGGATTCAAGGAGATGAAAAATGTAAATTTTTCTGCCCAGGATAGGACATTGTTTGTAAGTTTGCATATCTGCTCAT
The DNA here is from genome assembly GCF_054371585.1 of Giraffa tippelskirchi. Lineage (NCBI taxonomy): Eukaryota > Metazoa > Chordata > Mammalia > Artiodactyla > Giraffidae > Giraffa > Giraffa tippelskirchi. The sequence continues at coordinate 57,037,506 of NC_137276.1, read as the reverse complement.
TCTGAGACTCAGAGTTTGGCGCTGGTAAAGGAGCTTTACAGTCCTGTAGCAAGAAGCTTAAGTTTCCTGAAAAAAAGCTTAGGTTAATATTTTTTCTTCTGGTTCCTATTTTGAGGTTTTTTTTTTTGGCTGTGTAGGAATAATATATTTTTGAGGGAGTAGAAAACTCAGAAAATACTATAAAGAAAAAGAAAAAAAAAACAAGAATCATTTTGAATCTCAGCAGTTGTATATTTTTGTAAATTGTGTATTAATGGCATTTGCCCATTTTTGAATTTTTAAAAACTTTTCCCCTATAATGATTAGATAATGGGAACATTGGCCTTTTAATATCATTTCTGTTGTAAATATTTTTTCTCGGTGTTGTTGTTGCGGTTTTCTTAATTTTGGTTATAGTGGTTCATGATGTGCAGAAGGTTAAAATTTTTATTAGCCAACTATATGAATCTTGTTCTCTATTATTTGTTTTATGCATAGAAAGACCATCACAAGCTTATAAAAATACTAATCTACATTGCTTTATATGTCTTTCCAGATCTCATTTCTTTGTACTCAATTTTCCTTCACTTTGCTGTGTGGTATGATACATGGCTCTCACTTTATTTTATTCCAAATGGCTAGCCCATTATGCTAACATCATTTACTATGTAAATCATCCTCTCTCCTCTCATTGGATTTCCTGCCTTGATCTTACTTCTTACTTACTTTTGGATCCTTTTGTGAATTTTTCTTCTTTGACTGATTATTCCTGAGCCAGATGTAATTGTTTAATTATACGTAACTTTAACATAAATTTTATCATCTATTAAAGTTAGAGTATATCATTATTCTTCATTCCTAAAATGTCCTTTGCTAATCTCATCCATTTTTTTCCCATTAGAGCTACTTTTGAATTATTTTCTCACTATCCCCTTCTCCCCTAATATCCAAAAAAACCATGTGGTGGTTTTCACTGAATTGCATCAGTACTATTGCTGTATTTGTGGAAGATGAACATTTTTTATAATATTGAATCATTAAATCTTATTCAGGAATGTGGTAAGTTCTTTCCTTAATCCAAGGTTTCTTTTTTTATCTTTGATATACTTTTTTTTTTTTTTAATATCTGTAAATGCACTGGCCACCCAATCCCAAACATTCTCAATGACATTATGTTCTTGTGGGCTTCTATTTTTTGGACTTGGGTAAAATTTATTGTTTTCTTTAGGTGCTCTACATTTCTTTTCTTTTAAATTTTATGTTTAATATTTTGCTATTGTGATTATGCTCGTTACTTTTAAACCTACTGCAACTGCTAGCTATATATTTACATTGTTATTGGTCTCCTTATTTAACTTTCCCGTGAGTTGCACTTTTTTTCTAGGAGATTCTTTTGCATTTTTAAATGAAGGAATATTTACTCTCAAGACACTTCATTTAAAAAAAATTCAAACTTGGAGAAAAGTGGAAAGAAAAATGACATAAGTACTCATATATTAATATTATCCACCTACATTTACCAATTAGTAATATTTTGTCTCAATTTCATGATCTTTGCTTTTCTCTTTCTCTGTCCATACATGCATACCCACAGGTGCACACACAGCCACATATACATACTTTCACTTTTTTGTTGCTGTCAAACAGTTTGAGAGAAAATTGCAGACATAGTGCTCTCTAACCCAGGAGCTGGCAAATATTTTCTGTAGAGGAGCAGATAGTCAATATTTTAGATTCTGTGGGTCATGCTGTCTCTGTCACAACTACTCAACTAGGACATCATGGCACAAAAGCAGCCACAGATAGCATGTAAACAAAAGAGTGAGACTGTGGTCCAACAAGGTTTTAAAACAATGCCTGTCATTGGCCTGGGAGCTTCCTGATCAAATCTTAATCCTTCAGTGTGCATCTCCCATGAAGAAGGATATTTTCTGTCACAGCCACAATAATCATTGTCACATTGATTGAAATTAACGGTGTAATTCCATAGTAGTGACTCAAATCCCATCCACGCTGGAGAGATACTTAGTTTGTATTGCTGGATTTTGCATAGGAGCCTGGTGGGCCACGATCCATAGGGTTGCAAAAGAGTCCAACATGACTTGGCAGCTAAACAACAACAATTTAAGTCTGCTGGGGAAGTAAACCAGTACTTTTCACATGTCTCCAGCAGTGAGCATCATCTGTTCCAATCCCTGGCCTCCCTTCTTCCCAGAGGTGGGCTGAGTCCCAGATGCTGGGAGGAGGGTAGCTTGGCGGAGCTGGAGTCTTGGGGCTCAGTTCCCAGCAGAGATTCTCTGATGTTCTCCTTGAGGACCTCAGTGATCGAAGGATAGAAATTGTATGCTGACTCTGTGTTGGGGTTTATGGAGGAATCAGTAAAGCCATGTGGCCAGGCCCCATGTTCACTGAGGAACCCAAATGCATGCTTTTGTTATTTCCAAAGATTATCATTATTGTGTGGTTTTTTTTTTATGTGTTTTTTTCTTTGTGAACACATATAAATGTGTTATATGTGTTTAATATACATAGTAAGTATGTCTGCTTTGAGGAGCCTCAGAAGTGCAAGTGGTATCTTTGAGGCCTTGGAAGGCTCAATAAGGAACATCAGATCAGACATTGGGGCTGGATGGTCCTTGTTAATGACCTGAGATATTTTCTGTCAGTGCATCCATGCTTAGTTGCTAAATCATATCCAACTCTTTGCTACATGCCTGTAGCCTGCCAGGCTCCTCTGTCCATGGAATTCTCCAGGCAAAAATACTGGAGTGGGTTGCCATTTCCTTCTCTAGGGAATCTTCCCCACCCAGGGATAGAACCTGTGTCTACTGCATTTACTGCCTTGGCAGGCAGACTCATTACCACTGAGCCACCTGGGAGGCCCCATTTTCTGGCAGAGCTGTCTGTAAATGAACTACCCTTGTATTGTGACAGGCTCTCCATCACAGGAAGTGGTTATGGGTAGGCTGAAATAGTATCTGAGAAGGTTTCAGTGGTGGATTAAATATGCCTGGCAGCAAATTCTTGGCCTCTCCTCCCTTTGAGAAGAGGGGTCTGATTCCCCGCCACTGAGCCTCTGTGACCTTGTGGCTAGCCTTGGTCTGTAGGATGCAGTAGAAATGACTGTGTGTAAATTCTGAGTATGGATAAGAGCACATTGCGCCCTCTGGCAAGGCTCAGTTTTGGAAGCTGCCTCACAAGAAGCCCTCCTGCCTTAGGCTCCCAGGCTAGCTGCAAGGACACCCCAGCTAGCTAAAGAGAGGCTCTGTGAAGGAGCACCTAGGCACCACATTCGCTAGTGAAGCCTTTGTGGTTCTTCCAGTCAATGACCTCAGCCAAGTAATCGACCATGACTGACATAATGTGGAGCTGAAAGGCCACCCAGCCAAGCCCAGCCCGAACTAGTATCTACAGAATCTCAAGCACGTAAAACGTTTGTGTTTTAAGCCACTAAATTTTGCTGATAGCTTGTTGTTATAATACTTAGCAATAGCTAACTGCGACAGCTTTGCCTAAGGGATTTACGCATTGGGTTAGAGATTGGTTTAGATAATTTTTATTGTGTCTTCCTACATCAAGATGCTAACATAATATGAGTCTTGCATGCAGCAATGCACCGATTACATTTATCTAATTTAATACTTTTTTCCCCTGAGACCAGAAGTGCAGGTTGTTTGGAGGAGGGTAGTGGTGGTAGTAATATACTCCCTGTTCTCAAAAAGCTTACAAGGTGCCAGGGAAGAGACAATTCTGTGAGCAGCCACTCAGCCCCAACCATGACCGGAGGCACTTTAGAGGGCAGAGGTCCTTCCAGGAACCCTGCACAAAGACAGGAAATGGAAAGGAGATAAGTGGGGTGAGAAATGATCTGCTGGGGAAGAGAAAAAAGCACATGATGGGTGGATACAGACAAAAACCTGGAAAGACTGGCTGTGAGGCCCTTGAATGCTATGCTAAGGAGGTGGACTATTTTCTGTGGGCAAAGCAGACCTGCATGTATTCAGAGGGCCACGTTTGGATCAAGTTTCATGAGGAAAACTGGTGGTGATGGTGTGATTCAAGTGATGAATATTTAAATATAAATAAATAAAGTGAGGGAGAGCCAATTAGGAGATCTTTGCAGTGGTCAAAGTGGGAAATGATGAAGGTCTGAACAGAGTCTGACACTATGTCGAGATAAAGGGGATGGGCAAAGAAATGCTGGTGGTGAAATCAACAATCAGTTAATTGTTGGTAGGTGGCGCTACTGGTAAAGAACCCGCCTGCCAATGCAGGAGACCTGAGAGTCATTACTGACTCAATGGACGTGTGTTTGAGTAGACTCCCAGAGTTGGTGATGGACAGGGAGCCCTGGCGTGCTGCAGTCCATGGCGTTGCAAAGAGTCAGACACAACTGAGCGACTGAACTGAAGAGACTTGGTTTGATCCCGGGGTCAGGAAGATCCTCTGGAGGAGGGCATGACAATTCACTCCAGTTTTCTTGTCTGGGAAATCCCATGGACAGAGGAGCCTGGCGGCAGGACAGAGGTGCCTACAGTCTGGAATTGCAGAGTTGGACATGGCTGAAGTGACTTAACACTTGAAGGAAAGCAGAGAGCAAGGCATCTGAGCCCTAGGTGGAGGGATGGCTAGATGGCACCACCCCCTTGCATGGGGAGCTGGGAAGGAGGTTCAGGCTTGGAGGAGAGAGAATGTGCTTGGAACGGTCGTGCTGAGGTTGGTGTTTGTTGGTTTTGTTTTTCCACCCAGGACAGAGAAGAGTGGGGAATGGAGGAGAGGAGAGAACCTGAATGAGAAACCTGGTGGTGGAGGGAGTTTGCCTGGGGAGGCTGTGTTGAGGATGCCAGCAAATTCTGTGAATTTTCCTGATCATAGGAAATTCAGAAAATAGGGGGGATAATCCCAGAACCTTCTGTAGGGTTAAAGAGGGAGATTCAAAATAGGAGCTAGAGATAGCTAGAAACCTGTTTTTTTTTTTGTTTTTTTTTTAAAAAAAACAAACCAACATTCTTTTGTGGCTGACACTGTGCTTTGTCACTCAGTTGTGTCTGACTCTTTGCAACGCTATGGACTGTAGCCCACCGGGCTCCTCTGTCCATGGAATTCTCCAGGCAAGAATACTGGAGTGGGATGCCATGCCCTCCTCCAGGGGATCTTCGCAACCCGAGGATTGAACCCAGGTCTCCTGCATTGCAGGTGGATTCTTTACCATCTGAGCCACCAGGGAAGCCCAAGAATACTGGAGTGGGTAGCCTATCCCTTCTCCAGGGGAACTTCCTGACCCCAGGAATCAAACCAGGGTCTCCTGCATTGCATGCGGATTCTTTACCAGCTGAGTTGCTGGCACTATATGCAATTTACATGCATACAGAAGTTATTATTATTTTTTTTTTAGTAAAAAGGTCGTGGAGGCAGATAAAATTTTCTTGTTTCCCTGTTTTTGTTTTTGTTTTTTTAAACTCCTCAGACTGCTTTTGGATGCTTCTCTCTCTGCTTCCAACCCCAGAACATGGGCAGCAAGGCTCCTGCTCTGCCCCGCACCCTCAGGGCCTGTGACCTCCCTTCCCAACCTGTAAGTCTCCTGCCCCATGCTGCCTCCTCCTGATTTCCATGATGGGGAACAGACTCGGTACAGCTAAGTTGTCTTTTCGATTTCCTCTGTTTTCTATTCAAAGCCATTCTCTTTTTATCTTTCTCCTTTAAGGCTGGAGTTCACTTTGGCCACCTCACGACACGCTCTGCAACCAGAGACATTATTGCTGCTTTATTTTCTCTCGAACATTTGTAGACTTTCTCGGAATTTCTCTTGGACAAGGCTGGCATCAGCAAGACACAGCATGGGGCGGTTTACCCTTTCCTCATCAGGGATCATCACAAACCCTCTATTCATCAATTCATCAATTCACTCACTCTTCTGGGCAGTGTTTATGGAGCAGCTACTATCTACCTGGCCTTGTGTGAGGTACTGGTGGTAGAAGAATGAACAACACAGGTCTGGCCCTGTCCTTTGGGAGCACGTTGTCCTACAAGACACGATGGTATCATTGGGGCCAGGCCAAAAACAAAAAGGACTGTGCCTTCCAGAAAAAGCATGTGTCTTCATGACATTTTCCACTGGGGTGAGATGGACTGGGCGTCTGTGGGCTCCTGCAGTGTGCTGTTACTGATGGGTTATCAGCAGAAGGGGGACTGAATCAGCTGGACAGCTCAGAGGGCTTTGGGCTTGCCAGAAAAAGGCAATCGACTCTTAAGGTGGAAGGCGAGTGTTTGCCTATCTGCCTTTTGGCTGTATTGGCCTTTCTTTGCTAAACCAAAGAAAGATGGCCTTTTCTTCAGTGATCACAGATGGGCCAAAGGATTCTGAAAGTAGCAACAGTGAGAGTTTTCAGGCAATTTCAGCTGTAAAAGTTGAGCATTTTTGCAAAACCAGGGTGAGGATGATGGAGTACTCTTTATTTGTGGTGGAAAATGTCTTATTTTGTCAGTTCATCTCTGTGAAGCTCTCACCTTTGCCGCAGTAAGTGACCAGTCATGTTCCTTTGAGGTGGAGGTTGATGCAGGCTTCTGGCTCTCTTTTAAAAGTATTTCTTTCTTTCTTTCTTTATTTGATCTTTAGTTATGGCATGGAAACTGTTAGTGGTGGCATGTGAGAGCTAATTCTCTGACCAAGGATGGAACCCAGTCCCCCTGCTTGGGAGCATAGAGTCTTAGCCACTGGACCACCAGGGAAGTCCAAGGTTTCTGGTGTTGTCCCATTCTCAGGAGAAAAGGATTGAGTGAACTGTGGAGCTGCCATCCATCCATCTATCTATCTGTCTATTTATTTATTTACTGGTAGTAAATTTTTCTCCATCTTTATTGAGGTGTGATTGACAAATCAAAATTGTATGAGTTTAAGGTGTACAATGTGACATTTTGATATACATATACTTTATGAAATGGTGACACAATCAAGCTGATTAACATATCCATCCCTCACCTACTTTTTTATTGTGATGAGAGCACTAGTTTGCTCAAACCCATATCCATTAAATACAGTATTCATTTATATTCCTCCTGCTGTACATTAGATCTCCAGAATTTTTTCATTCTATATAACTGAAGCTTTGTGCCTTTTTGCCACACAGCTAAAGTATCTATAGATAGATTTTAAAAAGTAGTATATGTGTATATACAGCGAAATATTATTCAGTCTTAAAACAGAAGGAAATCCTGACATTTGTGACAACACAGATGAACTTGGAGAACATTATGCTAAGTGAAATAAGCTAGACACAGAAGGCCAAATGCTGCATGATCTTACTTAAATGTGGAGTCTAGCAAAGTTGAACTTGTAGAAGCAGGGAGTAGAATGGAAGTTGTGGAGTTGGGGTAGGAGTGGGTGGGGAGGGAAGTGGGCACTGCCATTTACCATGCTGCTTCCTGTTGCCACAGCTGGTTGGAGTAGGAACACTGTATTTAATTTGAGGTGGTTGGTCAAATGCCATTTATCTATGGTACACCAGTCATAACCCTTTTCTGGGGGTACTAAGTCTCCTTGTTATGGGCTAAATTGTATTCAGTTAAAATACATATGTTGAAGTCCCAACCCTAGGGTCTCAGGATGTAACTGTATTTGGACCTAAAGGTCTTTATAGAGGAAATTAAGTTAAAATGAGGTTTTTAGGGCAGGCCCTAAATCAATGGCTTCCCAGGTGGCTCAGATGGTAAAGAATCTGCCTGCAATGCAGGAGACCTGGGTTCGATCCCTGGGTTGGGAAGATCTGGAGAAGGGAATGGCAACCCTCTCTGGTTTTCTTGCTTTGAGAATTCCATGGACCGAGGAGCCTGGTGGGGTACAGTCCAACCTAAATCAATATGATTGTTACCCTTAAAAGGAGGAAATTTGGACAGAGACATGCGTGAACACAGAGGAAAGACCATGTGTGAGGACACAGGGAGAAGATGGCTGTTTATAAGTCAAGGAGAGAGGGCTCAGAAAGAAATCAACCCTGCTGACACTTTGGTCTTGGACTTCTGGCCTCCAGAACTGCAAGATAATAAATATCTGTTGTTTAAGCCTACCTGCCCCCGTCTATGGTGCTTTATTGTGGCAGCTGGGAAAGCTAGTATCTTCACAAGGAAGTAAGACTGGGGGGTTGAAAGCCCTCTGGCTCTGACATGCCTCAACTGTCTGTAATTTCCCTGAGATCACTCCTGTTTGGAAGACTTCTGTGGGTGGATGATAGATCTATAGTCCCTGGTGGAAGCTGTCTTGGTTAGTGCCCTGTGTATTGAGCAATGTGGTGACCACAATCCGATTAAGGATTCCTGGGGGAGGAATGGGAAACCCACTTTGTAAACTGTGACGTGCCATGCCAGTGTGACGCTTCCTTTTTATGCTGCTGAGATGCTAGTGACTGATGAAAGTGAAATACAACTTTGGGGTAAAATTCAATTTTTTCTGCTTTGGAGGCAGACAGACTTCGGTTCCAGTTTTGCATCCGTCATTAACTCTCTGCTCTAGTATTTCACATCTTAAAACCAACCGACTCACCTTCCCTTTTCTAGCTTAACCCCACAGCCCCCTCTGGCTGCTGCTTCCTGTCTCTGCTCATTTTTAAAAGGAAATGTCTTGAAAGGGGTTGTCTGTGGTCACTTCCTCTCTCTCCCCCATGCTGCCTGGATGGCTGCCCATCCGCTCCACCAGGGCTGCTGTTGACAAGATCTCACATCACGTGGTCCTGAGACCACGTTCTGCAGTCTGTTGTTACTTCTCTGTCATCTCTTGTGGTGTCTCAGTAGCCTGCAGCTCGGCTTACCACCCCCTTTTTCCTCTCAGCTTCTCCTACAGACATAGCCCTCTCTGGGTTTTTATCTTACCCCTTGGTCTGCCTTCTCAGTCTCATTTTCTGGCTCCAACTCTTTCTCTCAACTTATAAATGGCTCAGTGCCCCAAGGCATTCTGGCTGTTTTCTCTGATCTGCTTTCTTTCTCTCATTGATAACATCAAGTCGGTGGCTGAGAAACATTACCCCCATGCAGAGGGCCTCTCAGTCAACCTCTGCAGCCTGAGCTTAAGTCCCTGGGACCCTTACGTTCCAGGTTTATGCATCCCACTACCCACAACAGGTCTCTTGGATGTCAGATGGCATCTCAAACTCTTTAAAGATAGAATTTTGACTTGTTTTCCTTCCAGCTGTAGTGGATAATTCCCTACTCAAACATGCCAAACCCATTTCCAATGCTGGGGCCACTGAGCCTGTGGTTCCCTCTCTCTAGAAGTTTCTTCTCCCTGAGATTCACTCATCAGCCTTCTTATTATTTAGGTCTCAGATCAGCCCCTTCTGAGAGGATTTCTGGTCACGCTGTCTAAAGTAGCTGCCTAGACTCTGTCACTTACCCTGTTTTAATTCTCTGTATACTTTATTATATAATATGATATATTGTATAATGTATTATATAAATATTATATGTAATACTTCCTCAGATCTCAGTGATGCTTTATTGCGACTGTGCTGCTAAGTACAGTTATCATCTTGATTTTACACACTTTCATCAGCCTTTTTGGAGAAGGAAATGGCAACCCACTCCAGTATTCTTGCCTGGAGAATCCCATGAACAAAGGAGCCTGGTGGGCTACAGTCCATGGGGTCATAAAGAGTCAGACACGACTGAGTGACTAACACACACACATATGTAATATGATGTATAACATAGTATAATACATAATATAATACTTCTGATATTCTGATATATTTTTTATTTTACCCTGATGGGTGTTTTTCTGTCATTGGAAGGCAAGCTCTGAGAGAGTGGGGCTAAGTGCCTTTTTCACGGCTATGTCCCCAGTGCCTGGAGCAGGCAGAGTCTCCTAGGTTCTCAGTAAGGATTTGGTGAATGACTAGAGAAGCCACTTAACATCTTTATCCCTTAATTCCTAACTCCTAGAGAGTGGGTCATTAGGAATTTGGAATTTTGTCTATTTTTTAGAATTTAAAAACGTGATTGTTGAATTGGAGAAAAATTCTCAATCTGTATCATTTCAGAAGTGACAAAATCCTTATTTGTTTTTTTTTTTTTTTTTTAAAACGAGGGGCTCAAAACTCACAGTTCCCATCTTCTTTGCTTTTTCTTCTTGATCCATTAAACTCTCAGCAGACTGAAAAAAATTATAAGCCACAAAAACAGAAAATGAGAGGAGGGAAGAGCGGATGAAAGTCATGGCCAAAGACATTTGGTTTCTGGAAGACAGAGGGAGATGGGAGGATGGGGGGGCACCTGCAGGAAGGGGGCTGGTGGCCCTGAACCAGCTCAGCCCAGAGACCCCACAGGCTCGAGACTTGGGGAAGCGGGTACAGTGAAGGATGGCGCTGGGAATGAGGGACTGGTGGCACGCTTCTGCGTGGAGTGGCTGGACCCTCAGGTCCCTGTTTGCACCTGTTTCTTCAGGCCACGTCATCCCTCCCTCTGACCAGGAGTTGAAAGGACAACACTGGGGCTCGGCGTATCAGGACAAGTGGAGAGAACAGATGGGGGCAGGTAGAAATCAGGGGGAACAAGCAAAGGTTTGAACCGAACCGTGGAACCTGCTGTCAGGGTTGCCTGTAGGGTGTACAGAACTGGTAACATTTTTTTTTTTTGGTGGTGTTTTTGTCTATAGCAAGTTGATAATTTGAACTACATAAACTCAGCCTATTAACTCTATTCTGGTGGCCCAATCTCAGGTGATCCTATGATAAAACTATTCTGTTGGCCAGGAACATTCATCTGCTTGCTGGGCTACCCTTCTGGAACCATGGCCTGGCCACTGGACCTGGGAATGACTTCATAGTTATGAATCCTGGAGCTCCATACGGCATTTGGTTAACCCTTTGCATGGAGGAGAGGGTCAGAGAATACCCTAAAGGGCTGAATGGGACCTGGTCTGGGTTTGGGGGATCTTACCTGGACCTACTGCTGCCCCTGCCTGTCCTGGGGTACTATTTCTGGACAGTCCTGGGAAACTTGCAGGGACAATTTGAAAAAAGGTACCTCAAAGCATTGGTTTCTCATGAATCATGGGGCTCAGGCTAGGGGTCCTGCTTGCTTGAGTCTAAGGGCTGTCCTACCTGTAGCCTGCCTCCTGCGCAGACTCCTGGGATGTTGGTGGTCAGACACCATCCAGATGGACCCAGAAGATGTCAAATAATTTCAGAGAAAGAACCTCCAGGTGTTTCCACCTGAGGGACCTCAGTGAAGTGGCTGATACCTCATCCAGTCTTCCTAGAGTGAAACCCAAGGAAACCCCAACTACACACTCCGAGTCTCTGTTTCAGATATACTTTTTTTTTCATTTGGCTGCCTTGGGTCTTTAGTTATGACATGTGGTGTGCAGGCTCAGTAGTTGTGGTCTGTGGGCTTAGTTGCTGCAAGGCATGAGGGATCTTAGTTCCCCAACCAGGAATCAAACATGTGTCCCCTGGATTGTAAGGAGGATTCTTAACCACTGGACCACCAGGAAAGTCCCTCAGAAACACACTTACTTTCCTCTTTGAATTGTGAGCAGTCAGGGAACATCAGACATCAGAAGAAAACCTCTGACACAAATGATAGGTACCAAATAAAACAAACTTTAAAGAAAAGAACAAAACAAAACAACAGAAGAAATAGACCTACATCAGAACATGAGGGAGAAAAATCTCTAAAACCCTCAGAGATGAGTTTTGGCATTTATGAAACAAGTACAGAATGCCACAAAGCAAAAAGGAACAAGCAAAGAATAAAAGAGGGCTTGGGAATTATAAATGTACTAGCTGAAATAAAAAGTTCAGTGGAAGGTTTGGGGGATAAAGTCAGCGAAATCAACCAGGAAGTAGAACAAAAAGGCAAGAGGCAGGAAATAAGAGAGAAAGGATAAGCAACTTAGAAGGTCAAATCAAGAAGTCCAGCAGTTGACACATAGGAGTTCTAGGAAGAAAAAAGTAAAATGAGAGAAGAGAAATTATCAGAAAAATCCTAAGCAGAGATGTAGTAGACTAGAAGGACCTGAAACTCCAATCAAAAGCACCCTGAGTGCCTAGTAATCAATGAAAGAAACTCCACACCAAGGCACATGTATTAAAAAGGTTCAGAATTCAGAGATAAAGAGGAAAATAGTGCCTTATGCAGAAGAATGAGAATCTGAGTGGCAGTACTGGATGCTAGAAGATAAGGAAGTGAAGTCCTCCAAGTTCTGCAGGAAAATGATTTTAATCAAATTCTATGCTTAGCTAGACTAGCAGTTACATGCGAGGGTAACATATAGATATTTTCAGACATGACTCTATGGATATAAAAATAATATACATATGATACAAAATATGTATATAGATCTAGCTATATATATGTTGCTGTTGTTTAGTTGCTAAATTGTGTCTGACTCTTTGTGACCCTCTGGACTGTAGCCCACCAGGCTACTCTGTCCTTAGGATTTTCCCAAGCAAGAATACTGGAGGAAGTTGCCATTTCCTACTCCAGGGGATCTTCCCAACTCAGGGATCCAGTGTGCATCTCCTGCAGTGGCAGGCAGATTGTTTACCACTGAGCCACCAGGGGAGCCCCTGATGGCTTTACAGTGAACTGCTGCTGCTGCTAAGTCGCTTCAGTCGTGTCCGACTCTGTGTGACCCCATAGATGGCAACCCACCAGTCTCCCCCATCCCTGGGATTCTCCAGGCAAGAACACTGGAGTGGGTTGCTATTTCCTTCTCCAAAGCGTGAAAGTGAAGTCGCTCAGTCGTGTCCGACTCTTCCCAACCGCATGGACTGCAGCCTACCAGGCTCCTCTGTCCATGGGATTTTCCAGGCAAGAGTACTGGAGTGGGTTGCCATTGCCTTCTCCTTACAGTGAACTATATTTATTAAAAAAAAATTTATTTATTTATGATTGCACTGGGTCTTCATTACTGTGCATGGATTTTCTCTAGTTGCAGTGAGTAGGGGCTATTCTTTGTCCTGGTGTGCAGGCTTCTCATTGCGGTGGCTTCTCTTGTTGCAGAGCCCAGGCTTTAAAGCTTGGTCTCAATAGTTGTGGCATGTGAGCACAGTTGTTCTGGTATCTAGGTTGGTCATAAATTTCCTTCCAAGGAGTAAATGTCTTTTAATTTCATGGCTGCAATCACCATCTGCAGTGATTTTGGAGGCCCCTAAAATAAAGTCTGACACTGTTTCCACTGTTTCCCCATCTATTTCCCATGAAGTGATGGGACCAGATGCCATGATCTTAGTTTTCTGAACGTTGAGCTTTAAGCCAACTTTTTCACTCTCCTCTTTCACTTTCATCAAGAGGCTGTTTAGTTCTTCTTCGCTTTCTGCCATAAGGGTGGTGTCATCTGCATATCTGAGATTATTGATATTTCTCCTGGCAATCTTGATTCCAGCTTGTGTTTCTTCCAGCCCAGCGTTTCTCATGATGTACTCTGCATATAAGTTAAATAAGCAGGGTGACAATATACAGCCTTGACATACTCCTTTGCCTATTTGGAACCAGTCTGTTGTTCCATGTCCAGTTCTAACTGTTGCTTCCTGACCTGCATACAGGTTTCTCAAGAGGCAGGTCAGGTGCACTGCTATTCCCATCTCTTTCAGAATTTTCCACAGTTTATAGTGATCCACACAGTCAAAGGCTTTGACAATAATCATATCCTCCTTAACTTGCCTCCAAGAAGACCAAGCTCCCCTCCTCATGCCCACTTCTCTCTTCCCCCAGAATGGAAGTGTGACCAAGGGTGGCCCAGAGTTCTTTTATTATTGCAGAAAGCTTCACATATTTGGTTCACATATTTCAAGTCATTTGATCTTTACCATGGCCTGATTAGATATAACTGTAACCACTTCATGTGTGTAGAGACAGAGTCTGGAGTGGCCTCCTCTGGCCACCTTTCCATGTGACAGCTCAGCCCTGCCCTGCCTGTGACCTGTTACTATCACCTAATGTCATTCTGTCCCCATGATGTTTTTTAGAGGAAAGAGGAAGAGGAGAGGAAGCGAGGAGAAGAGCAGATTCGCCTCCAGGAAGAGCAGAGGGCGAAGGAACTCTACTGGACCCTGAAGCAGGCCCAGCTGCAAAGCCACCCCAGCGAGAAGGAGGAACGTGAATGGGAAGAACAGTGTGAGTAGCACTTGCTTTTTTAAAAAAATTAATTCAGTTCAGTTCAGTTCAGTTCAGTCGCTCAGTCAGGTCCGACTCTGCGACTCCATGGACTGCAGCACGCCAGCCCTCCCTGTCCATCACCAACTCCCAGAGTTTACCCAAACTCATGTCCATTGAGTCGGTGATGCCATCCAACCATCTCATCCTCTGTCATCCCCTTCTCCTTCCGCCTTCAATCTTTCCCAGCATCAGGGTCTTTTCAAATGAGTCAGCTCTTCGCATCAGGTGGCCAAAGTATTGGAGTTACGGCTTCAGCATCAGTCCTTCCAATGAACACCCAGGACTGATCTCCTTTAGGATGGACTGGCTGAATCTCCTTGCAGTCCAAGGGACTCTCAAGAGTCTTCTCCAACACCACGGTTCAAAAGCATCAGTTCTTTGGCACTCAGCTTTCTTTATAGTCCAACTCTCACATCCATACACGACTACTGGAAAAACCAGTAGACGGACGAGACGGACCTTTGTTGGCAAAGTAATGTCTCTGCTTTTTAACGTGCTTTCTAGGTTGGTCATAACTTTTCTTCCAAGGAATAAGCGTCTTTTAATTTCATGGCTGCCGTCACCACCTGCAGTGATTAATTAGGTCTGCTGGATCTTCCTTTCAGCATGCAGACTCTTCGTTGTGGCTTATGGGATCTAGTTCCCTGACTCGGGCCTCCTGCATTGGGAACTCAAAGTCTTAGACCCTGGAACACCAGGAAGGTCCTAAGCTCTCTTACTGGGGACTGGGAGGCTGGCCTGCTTTCTCAGCCACTTTCCTCCCACCTGTCTATTTGCTCAGCCATCATTCCAGTTCATCTGCTTAGCCCAGAAGCCTTTAACCTGTGTTAACAATGTATATGGTCCTGCTAAGGACCTAGAGGGTAAGAGCTCCATCCTCAAGGAACTTACTTGCCTGTTGGGGAGATTTCTTATACTAAAGAGTAAAATTCTACGTTTACTGAGTTACCAATAATTTTCTGGTTGTGTGCTAAGCCCTGGAGATCCAGAGATGAGGGATCATGGTCTGTATATTGGGGGAACTAGCCAGTCAGGCAGGAGCTAGACACACAGGCTAAGGGCTTTGAGGGAAAAGGTACACATTCTGTTGGAGCACATGGTGACTATTGTGGTGGCATTCCAGATGAGAAGTTATAAAGTGAGGCTTGCTGGGAGCATGAGGCTATCAGACAAAGAGGCTGGAGAAGGTAGTCAGGATGGAGGACCCAGAATATGATAAAGGGATGTGGTGTGCTTAGAAAGTTAGAGATGTATGTGAAAAAGTGAAAATCACTTGGTCATATGTGACTCTTTGCGACCCTATGGATTATAGCCTGGCAGGCTCTTCTGTCTGTGGAATTCTCCAGGCAAGAATACTGGAGTGGGTTGCCATTCCCTTCTCCAGGGGATCTTCCTGACCCAGGGATCAAGTCAAGGTCTCCTGCATTGCAGGCAGATTCTTTACCGTCTGAGCCATTAGAGATGTATGCTGCTGCTGCTAAGTCGCTTCAGTCGTGTCCAACTCTGTGCGACCCCATAGACGGCAGCCCACCAGGCTCCCCCATCCCTGGGATTCTCCAGGCAAGAACACTGGAGTGGGTTGCCATTTCCTTCTCCAATGCATGAAAGTGAAAAGTGAAAGTGAAGTCACTCAGTCGTGTCCGACTCTTTGCGACCCCCTGGACTGCAGCCTACCAGGCTCCTCCGTCCATGGGATCTTCCAGGCAAGAGTACTGTTAGAGATGTATAGGTAGCTCTTAATCTTGGAGAGTGTCGGGGGTGGTAAGAAGTCAGATGAGAAAGAGAAAGTGGAACTAAGCTTGAAGGTGGTGTTTTAATATGTACTTGAGACTTGGTTTAACCAGGTATGGATAGGCATGCACATGTGGAAATGACTGTTGCAAGAAGTTTTTGCTCACAGATTCCTAGAAATGGAGAGCATGGCATGCCAATCAGGGCCACACAGGAAGCACCAGGGTGAGTCAAAAGGCAGAGGAAACAAGTAGAAAAAGTGGGCAAGAGCCTTTACTAGGGTGTCATTGGGAAAGGTAAGGCATGCGTGTGTGCAAGCTCAGTTGCTTCAGTCGTGTTTGACTCTTTGTGACCCTATGGACTATAGCCTACCGGGCTCCTCTGTCCATGGGATTCTCCAGGCAAGAATACTTGAGTGGTTCCTGTGCCCTGCTCCAGGGGATCTTCCTGACCCAGGGATCGAACCCTTGTCTCTTAAGTCTCCTGCACTGGCAGGCGGGTTCTTTACCACTAGCGCCACCTGGGAAGCCTCAAAAGTAAGGCAGGACAGAGTAAACAGACTTAGGACTGGCTAGTTTGAATAATTTCAGCAGGCTCTGGAGTATAGGAACTGTCTCTAGTTATCTATATCCGGCACTGGGGTGATTAGGGCAGATGGACGGACTGAGGAGTATAAGAACCAGATAAACGAGGTGGTTGGGGTATGGGCTTTGCATTGGTTGGTTTGCATTTGAAAAGGGCACCTGCAGCTGGGTCCTTTGCTAGCTTTAGGAAATGGCTAGATCTTGGAGGGGCAGTATCTGAAGGACTAGCAAGGTCCCAGATGTCAAAACTTCAAAACATACAGAAAATAAAAAAGGCATGACTTGTATGAGTGGACAGAGGAAACTTCTGAAGTCGAGTGACATAATTCGGGCTGGTTTTGGGAGTGAGAGAGAGAAGGAGGAGACTGTGGCATGATGGGCTTTGGAGATGACTAGGGCCACAGCAGGGGGAGCAGAGATATGAGATGCCTTCCGCTGGCCAGCATTCTGGTCTTCAGCATTTCACAACCATCTGCCCCATTCATTAGACAGACTTTTAAAAAATTGAGATACAATTCACGTACCATAAAATTCATCCTTTTAAAATGTGCAGTTCAGCGGTTTCTAGTATATTCACAAAGTCGTGCCACCATTACCACTCTCCAATCCTAGAACATTTTCATCCCCGGAGAAAGAAACTCCGTGCCCAGTGGCAGTTACTCACGCCCTCCCACTCTACCCCTGGAAACCACTAATCTAATTTCTGTCTCTATGGATTTGCCTGAAACGGCCAATTCGTGTAAGTAGAATCATGTATTATGTGGTCTTTTGTGTCTGACTCCTTTCATTTAGTGTGTCTTCAAGGTCCATCCATGTTGTAGCATGGATCAATCATTCATTCTTTTTTATGACAATAAAATTCTAATGTGTGTATATACCACACTTTTGTTTATCTGTTTATCAGTTCATGGACATTTGGGTTATTTCTATTTTTTGGCTATTACAGATAATGTTGCTCTGAGTATTTGTGTATGTTTTTGTGAATATATATTTTCAATTCTCTCGGATATGTATCCAGGAGTGGACTTTCTGAGTCTTATGATAACTCTATGTTTAACAGTTTGATAAACTGCCATACTGTTTTCCAAAGTGACCATACCATTTTACACTTCTACAAGCAATGTGTAAGGGCGCCAATGTCTTCACATCCTTGTTAGCACTCGTTTTTGGTGTTTTGCTTAATATCCGTCCTAAAGAAATGCTATCTTATTGCGATTTTGATTTGCATCTACCTAACACTTGCCATGAAAATACTGAGGATTGTAAGAAGCTGCTGCTGCTGCTGCTACTGCTAAGTTGCTTCAGTCGTGTCCGACTCTGTGTGACCCCATAGACAACAGCCCACCAGGCTCTGCTGTCCCTGGGATTCTCCAGGCAAGAACACTGGAGTGGGTTGCCGTTTCCTTCTCCAATGCATGAGAGTGAAAAGTGAAGGTGAAGTCGCTCAATCGTGTTTGACTCTTAGCGACCCCATGGACTGCAGCCTACCAGGCTCCTCCATCCATGGGATTTTCCAGGCAAGAGTACTGGAGTGGGGTGCCATTGCCTTTTCCATGTAAGAAGCTACTATGAACAGTTATAGTCCAGCAAATTAGATAACCCAGAAGAAATGAATCACTTTCCAGAAACGTACAACCTACAAAGACTGAATCATGAAGAAATAGAAAATCTGAACAGACCAATTACTAATAAGAATGTTGAATCAGTAATAAAAAAATCTGCCAACATGGAACAGTCCAGGACCAGATGGCTTCACTGATGGATTCTACTGAACATCTAAAAAAGAATTAACACAAATCCTTCTCAAAATATTCCAAAAAATTGAAGAGGAGGTATTACTTCCAAAGTCATTTTAAGAGGCCAGCATCATCCTCATACCAAAGCCAGACAGAGACAGTATAAGCAAAGAAATTTACAAGCCACTATCCTTGATACACATAAATGCACAAGAATCCTGTAATATTTTGCTACAAAACATTTGAAAATTTGGAAAGGCCCCATGGAGGAACTGGCATTTTGTTTGGGAAAGTTCAGTAGAAAAGGTGAAGGTGGAGAAGGGCATCACAGCAGAGGGAACAGCACTGAGTAAAAGTGAGGTCCTTATGTGCATGGAACATGGCACATGTTTTTGAAAAAAATTATTTATGGCTGTGCTGGGTCTCGTTACTGTGTGTGGGCTTTCTCTAGTTGTGGCGAGAGGGGACTTCTCTTTAGTTGTGGTGCTCAGGCTTACTGCGATGGCTTTCCTTGTGGAGCACGGGCTCTAGACACACGGGCTTCAATAGTTGCAGCACATGGGCTCAGTAGTTGTGGCTTGCGGGATCTAGAGTGAAGGCTGGGTAACTGTGGCGCCTGGGCTTAGTTGCTCCGTGGCATGTGGAATCTTCCCGGACCAGAGATCACACCTGTGTCCCTTGCATTGGCAGATGGACTCTTAACCACTGGACCACCAGGGAAGCCAGCAAATGTTTTGACGTGGCTGCCGCCTGGGGTTCGTGTTGGGTAATGATGGAAATAAAGCTGAAAAGGTAAAACAGGCAAGACTTAAGAAGAATTCGTTCATATAAATTTGGAATGGATGGAGAGATAGAGGGAAAAAGAAGGCAGGACAGAAGTTTACAGTGAATAAAACCAAGTGAACAGTCACAGAGTGACGTCACACGAGCCTACCCTGTTCTGGGCGGGGAGCCCTGTCCTGGCTCTGCTGCTTCCTAGTGTGTGACCTCAAGCGAGTTCTCGTTCTGCTGTTGCTCAGTCTCTTCATTTGTAAAATGAGGGTGATCGTGGAGAGTTGAGGCTTGTTGGGAGGGTGGAATGAGAGAGAGGAACCCAGGCGCTCTCTAAGCTGTGAAGGGCTGTCACTCACAGAACGTTCCTTTTTTTGGTACCTACACCCTGAGATGGAAAGTTCCGGGCTGGGCTGGTGTTTAGCTGCGGACGGAGGATGGAGATCATTTCGTGCAAGTGCTGCCTGTTTGCTAATTAATGGGCTGTGTGGCACCCGAAAAATGGAAAAACCTACCCTAAACAGAGAAAAGATGTGATAATTCAGGCCCATGATTTCGGTTCCCTCATTTTATGCTTTCTTAAAGAATGATGAGCTTAACTCTGAAGCTGTCATTCAAATCCAGCAAAGCCATTCTGCACTCAATTAACTTAATATGAAAGCTACAGTGGGCCATTAATCTACTGGGAGCAGCAGTTTTTGATAAAACACCTAAATTAAATTCTCCAAGTTAGGAAAAAAAAGAGGGAATTGTTCCCTTTAGTATCACTTGAATACAGAGTTAGTTATTCAGTTCAAACAGCAGAGCAGGCTCTGACTTCTGAGAAGCTCTGAATATATCAGGCAGAAATTCGCTTAATAATTTCTCAGCGGGAATTTGTAGGACTGTGAGTTAGGTAACATCTAGTTGCACAGAGATTTTGAGATGAGCCAGTCTGACTTGGCTAATGGTATCGCTTATAAAAATTGGGACAGTGTTACAGTTAAGCCCTCCGCTTCCTCTTTGAGCTTTATGATCCCAGTTGTGGCCCCCAACCCACAATCTGCATCCTCGTGTCAACCCTTTGTGGGGTTGTGGTCAGAGCTGAGTGAGAAAATGTGTGCTCAAGTCTACTAGGGAGCCCAGTTGTGTTGGTTCTGTTCTCTTCCCTCATAGAAGGGCATGTGCTCTGGAGTCTGGGTTTAAACACAGTGATTCTAGGGGACTCCCCAGTGATTCAATGGCTAAGATTTTAAGCTTCCAGTGCAAGGAGCCCAGGTTCGATCAGGGAACTAGATCCCACAGGCTGCAACTTAGAATTTTCATTTCCACAACTAAAGATCCTGCATATTGCAACGAAGATCAATGATCCCAATGTGCCACAACTAAGCTCCAGTACAGCCAGAGAAAGAAAGTCAGTGATTCTAAACTGCTCTGTACTTGACCCAGGTAGAACTTGAGGGCTTGTGGAGAGGGATATGTTATGGAGATGGGATGGGGCAGAGAATTTTGGGTTTGAAGGACAGTTGAAGAATAACACAGAAGTTTTTTTTCTCTTCACTGATGGGATGGGAAACTGTGGAGTTGCTCCTTGGGCAACTGCTCCCCAAACTACAGGTGCCATATATTTTTGCTTTTATAGCTCAGAATAATGCCAGCCTGACCCCTCCAACATGCCCGATTCACGTCCTGCCTAGGGTTCTTTCTCCTCTTGATTGCTCAAGAATCCCTGGAGAGCACTCTGGTCTTAAGGAACCCCTGATGTTGCCCCTGGTGTCCAGACGGGGTCACTGTTGGCAGCCATCAGGATTGTAAGCCAAACAAGGATGGTTGACAGCTGGCCTCAGAAGCCTCTGAGTCCAGGTAGAGAGAGCCCTAGACAGAGAGGTCTTGTTTAGCTGTGGGTGGACCTCACTGGATTTCCCTGAGGCTCATCAGGGTTCATTGCCTTGGTGACAAACCCATTCTTCCCCAGGTGATGGCTGTTCCCCAGGCTACCAGAGGCCTGAATGTATATCCTTCAACATCTGGACCACATGTTTCTCTTTCTTAGGGGTCAGGAAACGTCCCCTTCTCACAAAGCTTCATTTTCCGCATTTCCCTGACAAGGGCTCCTGACTCTATGCAGCCCCCCATCTTACACCACTTCCCCACCTCCACCCCTCTGTGCCTTAACGAGACTGGGCCCTTTCTAAAGGTTGTATTCCAGTCCCCCTATCTCACAGCAAACACGATAACATTTAATGAACTCTTGCCATGTGCCAGGAACTGTCCAAGCACCATCTATGTACATTCTCATTGATGTCTCAAAGCAACCCTGTGAGGCCCTCATTTTACAGATGAGGAAATAAAGTAGAGACAAGGTAATTCAAGTTGCCTAAGCTTCCCATGAAGCAGAAGATGGAGCTGAATTTAAACACATCTACACACATACACAACCTGAATCTTTATTGGTGCCTTTTCCTGTATATAGGATTATTCACTAATTTTCAGAGACATTATGTTATTCACCCAAGGGCTTACTACAAATTGATAATGCTTTGAAGCATTTGGTTTCTCTGCAGGCTCTAACTAGCTCATCTGAATTCTATTCAGCATTGAGTCTTTTCTGTCTGGGCAAACGTAGGGAGAACCGTAGGCAAGTGCTCTAGAAATAGGTTTCATGATGAGTGGCAACTGGTGATCTTCTAAGACCTCACGCTCCCTGGACCTTTCCCCCTGAATCCCATAGGCACCTCTACCTCCACTCGTTCAAAACCCAATCCTCCTCTTCCCTCACTTGCTTCATCACCTGGCTGTCAAAGGTGGAAACTTGGCTGTCATTCTGGTCTCTCTTTCTGCTCACTACTAATCCCCAAACCTACCAAGTTATAAAGATTCAACCTCCTCAGTATTCTTGGAATTTACACCCCTCCTCCTCATCATCCTGACCATGTCTTAACTTTGACCCCCATTTCTCTTTGTCTAGCTTTCTGTTTTGCAAACGTTCATTCTTGTTCCTGTCAAGTTCATTCCCAACAATGTAGCTAAGTCAATCTTTGGAAAGCTCCAACAGCATCCTGCTTTCCTGCTTAAAGCCTTTCATTGGCTTTCATCACTCTTTGGTAAAGTACTGAAATTGATTAGTCAGTGTTTTGGGGTTTCCTAAATGGCCTTTCTGTTTCTGCATCCTTACCTCTTGCCCCCTCCCCACAAGAGCTTCCTTCCAGCCATTCTGTGATAAATGCTCCAACTCCCTTTTGCCTCTGGGCCTCTGCCCCTGAGCTTCCTCTGCTGGAATAGCCCCTCCTTGGCCTCTCTTGGAATCCCTTGTGTCCACCGGGCATCAACTTAGATGTCCTCCAGAGTATTTCTCTGACTGGAGAAGGTACCCCCTCTCTGGGGCTCCCCAGCACCCTGTCCATACTGCATAGCTCCATGCACCATTTGCTGTTATGTTCCCCCTTCAAGGCAGTGAGGTCTCCGAGGATGGGGACTGTGTCTTCCTCGTTGCTGTATTTACATCCCCTAGCAGCAGCCAGGCTGCCAGCCGATAGGGTAACCTCGTGAAAAGTTAGGAAAAGGTGCCCACTTTTCAAGGTGCTGCACTTCCATCTACCAGGAAACTGTCACAACATCTGTACATATGGATGACGATCACGGGTGACTGTGCCCCCTGGAGCTGTGCAATGCACAGCTCCTGCCTGCGCAACGTGGAGCTGGCACAAGGGAGGCGCTGCACACATGTGCTGAATAAATGTGTTTTTTGTGCCTGAATGTGTTACTTAAAGTGTTAAAAACCCTGCCTCTGGCAATGACTAGCCTGGCCATGTTTCTGGAGCTGTGTAACTGCTCACAGATACGCTGCCAAGAGGAAACCCAGCTCCTGCCATTTCTCTTCAGCATGGGAGAACTGAGCAGGAGTCTTGAACAGAAGCTGGGACGTGATTCCAGAGCAGCCTGGCAGTTCGATCCCTGGGTTGGGAAGATCCCCTGGAGAAGGTCACGGCAACCCACTCCAGTATTCCTGTCTGGAGAAGCCCCGGACAGAGGAGCCTGGCGGGCTACAGTCCATGGGGTTGCAAAGAGTTGGACATGACTAAATGATTTAGTAAACACACACACACACAAGATGAAAGAGGGGGTGGTCTCTATTTTCCACGGAGGGAAAACTAAAACCTAGGGAGGTGAAAACTTGTCGTGGGCTAGACAGAGAGTCAGGAGCAAAGCCAAGCAGAATGCTCAGCTGTCCGCTCCCGGCCCGGGGCAGCTGAAACTCCCAGGTCCAACAAGAGTGAGGCTGGACTCCTAAGACTGGGGGTCTGGGTGTCTTTTGAGCATGAGAGTTGCAGGCCAGCAGTCCTGGAAAGTGTTATCTCAGTTCTGGGAGGTTCTCTCACCTGCAGATCAGGGGGAAAGGCCTCTTCCAGCTTTGCCCTCCTATCATGAGGATGTACCCACACCTGCCTGGCCAAAAAAAAAAGGTAAAAAACCCCCAACAAATGCATTGTGGTTTTGAACTGTGATGTTGGAAAAGACTCTTGAGAGTCCATTGGAATGCAAGGAGATCCAACATGTCAATCCTAAAGGAAATCAGTCCTGATTATTCATTGGAAGGACTGATGCTGAAGCTGAAACTCCAATACTTTGGCCACTTGATGCGAAGAATCGATTCATTGGAAAAGACCCTGATGCTGGGAAAGATTGAAGGCGGGAGGAGAAGGGGACGGCAGAGGATGAAATGGTTGGATGGCATCACCCATGCGATGGACATGAGTTTGACAAAAGGCTCTGGGAGTTGGTGATGGATAGGGAGGCCTGGCAGAGAAGGCAATGGCACCCCACTCCAGTACGCTTGCCTGGAAAATCCTATGGACGGAGGGGCCTGGTGGGCTGCAGTCCAGAGGGCCACTAAGAGTTGGACACGACTGAGCGACTTCACTTTCACTTTTCACTTTCATGCATTGGAGAAGGAAATGGCAACCTACTCCAGTGTTCTTGCCTGGAGAATCCCAGGGACAGCGGAGCCTGGTGGGCTGCCGTCTATAGGGTCACACAGAGTCGGACATGACTGAAGCGACTTAGCAGCAGCAGCAGCAGAAGTAGGGAGGCCTGGCGTGCTGAAGTCCATGGTTTTGCAAAGAGTCAGACATGACTGAGCAACTGAACTGAACTGATACAGCTTCAGATTGATTATTTTAACTACTTTTAAGTGTGTAGTTCAGTGACACTGAGTACGTTTATGGTGCTTTGCTACCATCACCACCGCCCACCTCCAGAAATTTGTTTTCTTCCCACATTGAAACTCTGGCCCATGAAACAATAACTCCTCATTTCACTCTGCCTCTAGCCCCTGGTGGCCACCACTTTCTACTCTGTGAATTTAGCTACTCTAAGTGCAATAAGTGAAGTATAAGTGAAATCATACAACGCTTTTCCTTTTGTGTCTGGCTTATTCACTTAGCATAATGTCTTTAAGTTTCAATAATGTTGTAGTTTGTGTCAGAATTTCCTCCCTTTTTAAGACTGAATAATATTCCTTTTATGTATATACTATGTTTTGTTTATCTGCTTATCCATTGATGGATATTTGTGTTATTTCCATGTTTTGGCTATTGTGAATCATGCTGTTATGAACATGGGTGTACAAATATTTGTTTGAATTCCTGCTTTCAATTCTTTTGGGTATATATCTAGAACTGGCATTGCTGGACCATATGTAATTGTGCATTTAATTTTTTTGTGGAATTGCTGTGCTATTTTCCACAGCAGTTGTACCATTTCATAGTCCCACCAACAGTGCATGAGGGTTCCAATTTCTCCATATCCTTGCCAATACTTGTTATTATCATATTTCTTTTAATTTGAAAAAACAATAGCTATACAAATAGGTGTGAAGAAATATCTCTCTGTGATTGGTCCATTTTTCAGTCTATAAATTCAGCTTTTCTTCTGGTCTTCAGTGTTTTCATGTTGTTCAGCTGTCTTTACATTATTTCTGAGAGACGAGGTTCATTCTCCCCTTTAACAGATGGAGAAAAGAGACCTTGGAGCCCATCTCAGAAGTGGGAATGGCCATGATTCCCCTTTGTTCTGCATGCAGTGCAGGCCCTTGCCAGGTGGGCCCATGGGAAGTCATCTTGGACTGGAACTCGGGCCGTGGGAGAAAGCGAAGTTGACTTGGATGGGGCCCCACCTCCTCAGTGGCATCCTTTGGGGTATAAGACAGTCTGATACTTGCTGCCTCAGGGCCAAAGATGCTTGGGTTGTTTTCACTGGGATAGAAGAAAAAAAGCTTTGAGTTCTGGCTGAGATTTTCCATGGCAGATTCACATGATATAGCTTGAATCTATCCCAGATTCAGAGAAGGAACAGAAGCGACCTTTGAAGATTTCAAAGCTTACTTTAGGGTAAGCTGGGAGTTCCCTGGAGGTCCAGTGGTTAGGCTTTCACTGCCCTGGCTGGGGAGCTAAGGTCCCACAAACTGCTTGGAAACAGACCCAGAATCCATGCCACTGAGCGTCAAGGGTGCCCCCTCCTGGACTGACTGAGAACTGCTTATGTCTGCATTTTGACAGGGCTAATGCCACCCACTCCAGTATTCTTGCCTGGAGAATTCCATGGACAGAGGAGACTGGCGGGCTACAGTCCACGGGATGGCAAACGTCGCAAAGACATGACTGAGCACGGAAAACGTTTACCTTTTTCACTTCTGATGAAAATAAAAGCTTTAGCTAACACCATGGTGCTCAAAATGTACCTGACACAGTTGTAAGTGATTTGTATTATTAGTTTCATAATAACTTCTAACAACTTCATGAGGTAGGAACCATTATTATGTCCATTTTACTTCTGACAAAATGGAGGCCTAGGATGATTAACTAACTTGTCCACTGTTACACAGCTGGTAAATGAAGTTGAGATCTGAACCCAGGCAGCTTGGCTCCAGAATCAGGCTTTGAGAAATTTGAAGAAAAGATCAAGGTCAGAGGCCTGATTTAGTAAGACATTGCTTTTCCAAAGCACTTCATTGTTTATAGTGTTTTATATGTTTCATTTAATCTTTATAATAACTCAATGAGGCAGACACTCACATCATTCTTATTTTGCAGAGATAAACACTGAGGCCTGGAGGCATTCAGGGACTTTCAAAAGAAAGCTGGCATAGAGCGCTGATGAAGGTTGGAGAAAAGGGAACCTGGGCACTGTTAGTGAGAGTATAAATCAATGCAGCCACTATGGCAAACATTATGGAGATTCCTCAAAAAAATTAAAAAAATAAAGCTACCATGTGACCCAGCAATCTCCCTTCTGGGTATGTATCCAAAGGAAATAAAATCAGGCTATTAAAGCGATATCTGTGCTCTCATGTTTACCGCAACATTATTCACAATAGCCAAGCTACAGAAACAACATAAACATCTGTCAACGGATGAATAAAGACCACACACACACACACACACACACATACCTATACATACATGGACCGTTAGGGATTATGCTAAGTGAAAAAAAAGACAAAGGAAAATACTACATGATTTCACTTATATATGAAATCTAAAAAAGTCAAACCTGAAGAAACAGAGAGTAAGATGGTGGTTTCCAGGGCCTGGGGGCAGGGGTGGCAGGTTGAGAAGGAGTTAGAAGTTGATCAAAGGGTACAAAATTAGAAGATGGATAAATTCTGGGGATCTAATGCATAGCTTAGTGACTGTAGTCAACAATAATAGGTTATATACTTCTAAGTTGCCAAGAATAAAAGTGAAAAAGTGAGTCACTCAGTGGTGTCTGACTCTTTGGAACCCCATGGACTGTATAGCTCACCAGGCTCTTCTGTCCATGGAATTCTCCAGGGAAGAATACTGGAGTGGGTATCCATTTCCTTCTCCAGGGGATCTTCCCAACCCAGGGATCCAACCTGGGTCTCCCACATTGCAGGCAGGTTCCTTACCATCTGAGCCACCAGGGAAGCTCAAGTTGCCAAGAGACTGGATCTTAAATGTTCTCTCCACAAAAAAGAAATGGTAACTATGTGACTGATGAATGAGTTAGTTAATGCTATGGTAATCATCATTTTGCAATATATTAAGTATCTCAACATCAGCACATAGAACACTTTAAGCTTATGTACATCAATTATGTATCAAAAAAAAAAGAAAAAGAAAGAAACACAAGAAGAGAAAAAGACCCAAGAAGCTCTCCTGGAGCTGCAACTGACCCTGTCTGACTCCGTATCAGTCTCTTTTCCATAATCAAGGCTGGGTGGCAGGGCTGGCTTCCTGCTTGCAGCCTTGGCCATGTCCTCACCTCTGAGTACACTCTGTACTGCTGCCTAGCATTTCTGAGCTTATCTGCCTGCATGTGCATCACAGCTGGTTTGAGTTGGTGGACACAGTTGCACAGAGGAGAGTTTGCAGAACGGTGGGGAGCTTCGTGGCACTTGTACAAAGGGCCGGGAGAAGCTCAGAGGCCCATTGGGCTGGGAAGAAAGTGGAAGGGATGATCCTTAAGGGCCAAGGGATTTGCCTTTTGTCCTGCAAGTACTGGGAGCCACTGAAGGCTTCTGAGGAAGACAATGGCAAAACCAGGGCTAGACTTTGGGAGGCTGGATTTAGTCCCTGTGTGACCCATGGCCTGTGCCCTCTCCTATCTGAGTTCCCAAAGCCTGTCTTCCTACTTTGCACATGACATCCTTCTATCACTGACTGTGGCTGTCTCTCAAGGGCTGTCAACTCTCAAATGTCAATGACCCCTTTAATCTCCAAGTCATGTCTGACTCTTTTGCGACCCATTGACTGTAGCCCACCAGGCTCCTCTGTCCATTGGATTTCCCCAGACAAGAATACTGAAGTGCGTTGCCATTTCCTTCTCCAGGGGATCTTCCCGACCCAGGAATCAAACCTGCGCCTCCTGCTTTGGCAGGTGGATTCTTTACTACTGAGCCACCAGGGAAGGCGTCCTTGTGGGGCAGAGGCTTCTGTGTTCTGTCTGCAGTCCAGTGACTGGAAAGCCCACGCTGGGAAACTTTGTGGTGGCAGGTGCTGTGGTGTTCTTAGTACCAGAAACTGAAATTAGGTTTTTTCTCCCCCCGGACCCTGCCCCCTGCCTGTTCTGGATTCCTCCCTCTTCTTTCCCTGGAAAAACTCCTATTGACCTTTCCAGACCCAGTGGGGTGCTCAGGCTCCTGTGGTGGCTCCTGACTCCCTCTCAGAATGTGAGTGCTGTAGCCCCTAAACTCCGACAAGACTTGCTGAGTCCCTGTTCTCCTTATGCTAGAGATATTTATTTGTCTTATTCTCCCAGCTACGCTCTGAGTGTCCTGAGGGAAAGTTCTCGTCTTTGCTATCTCTATATTCAGCTCAGAGCCTGGTAGGGTTAAATACTTAATGCGGTGCAGTCGTTCAAGCATATGTATCACCTGCTGACTGATGCATATGTATGCTAGACACTGGAATGCAGCAATGAATAGACCAAAGAAAACTCCCCTCCCGCCACCCTGCACTCTTAGTCTATGTGACCTCCACTTCTATAAATACTTTCTGAGGGACAGACTTCATGCTGCCTTCTTCAGATCTGGGAGATGTTGTGTTTCGAGAATGAACTTTGACCGCTTGAAGAGGAGAAGCTCTTTCTTTAAGGATGAGGGCCATTTGCCTTGTATCCTGCAAGTGCCAACAGAACACAGTTCTCTGGCATTGGTAGGTTGTAGGTGCATGCTATACAGGTATTGGATGGACTTTGGAGTAGACTTGGACTTTGGGTAAGATTTTTCTCAAGGCTTGGGCCAACGCGATGCCTGGACCTGCGCAACGAGAACACTGCCAGCTCCAAGAGTTCTCTACAAAAGGACTGAATTTTAGAGGCAGATGGGGCCTGACTTGATGCAGTCAGACTACAAAATAATCCGTTTTAATTCTAGACCATGCTTCAGAGGTTTTCCTCGATCTGTGCACTTTCCCAGCTCCAGGACTTCCTTTTGAGTTTTAGAAGCAGCAACTTGCAGATGTCCGACCTGCCTCGAGAGACATGAAAAGACAGGCTGGTGAGAGGGGCGTCATGGCAGACATGGCAGCTCTGTGGTGACAGAGTTACTGAAGCACCTTCTTCCCTCCCTCCAACACACTCACCCACCAGCTGTCAAGGCCACAGGAAACCAAAGAGAAAGGGCATCGGGATCGGGACTCCAGGGTTTCGCATAACTCATCCTCTGGTAGCAGGGAGTATGGGTCCCTGCCAGGTTTGCCCACTGACCCAGCTGGGCAAGGCAATGTCCTTCTCTAGAACTCAGTTTCCACATGAGTAACATGAGGAGGGGTGAGTAACGGGATGGTCTTAAGGGCTCTTGTGGCTTTTTGTAGGAAACAGCAGGGGCTCTTGTGTCAGATACACCTGATTTTATTTTTATTTTTTATTGATTTATTTTTTTAAAATTTTGGCTCCACTGAATCTTCATTGTGGCACGCAGGCCTTTTCTCTAGTTGGGGTGTGGGCTTAGTTGCCCCATGGCAAGTGGGATCTTAGTTCCCTGACCGGGGATCAGACTCCCATCCCTTGCACTGGAAGGCAGATTCCTAACCACTGGACCACCAGGGAAGTCCCTGGAAATACCTGATTTTAAAAGGAAGAAAGCCTGGGAGTGGATACAGTGGTGAACATGCTCTCTTTTCCTTTCCAGTGCGTCGATCCAAGGCGGCTGATGAGGAGAGGAGCCACCGAGCCCAGCGCGCCCGGGACGAGTACCAGCGTCACTCGCTCCGCGCCATCCAGAAGGGCACCGTTGCCGGACTCAGCTCCAGGTTCCGAGAGCTCGGCCAGAGCCATGAGCGGGAGGCGAGATGCTACCATGACCTCCCAGGCCCAGGTCTGCTTTCACCCCTGGCCGTGACTGGCAGGTGGGTCGTGGTGTTGTTTGAGACCTTTGGTTATTACCAATAATGCCCTTGATAAGTAACCTTGTAGACATTAATTTTATACTCGTGCAACTATTATCTACAACAGAGATTCCCAAAAGTGGGACCGCTGGATTAAGGGCTACATGTATTTATATTATTGATAGTTGAGGTCAATTTGTCCTCCACAGAGATGGTACCAGTGAACACTCTCATTCTTTAGCCTTGCCAGCAGTAAGTTGTCAGATTTTTGTTTTTCGTGAGAAATAATATCTCAGTGAAAGTTTAAATCTGCATTTCTATTTATGCATGAGATGAAGTATTTTGTATATGTTTAAGGGTTTTTGATATTTCCATACCTGTCTCTTCCTTTCCTGCCTCTTCATTGTGTTATTGGTCTTTTTGTCATCTATTTTTTTGTTTATTGTTATTCAGTCGCTAAGTCGTGCCCAACTCTTTGCAACCCCATGGGCTATGGCACACCAGGCTCCTCTGTCCTCTACTATCTCCCGGAGTTTGCTCACATTCATGTTCACTGAATCAGTGATGCTGTCTAACCATCTCATCCTCTGCCATTCCCTTCTCCTTTTACCTCCAATCTTTCCCAGCATTAGGATCGTTTCCAGTGAATCAGCTCTTCACATCAGGTGGCCAAAATTTTGGAGCTTCAGCTTCAGCAACAGCCCTTCCAATGAATATTCAGGGTTGATCTATTTTTAAGAACTCCTAAAATATAGGGGAATAGATTCTTTTCTTTGTGATAAAACGTTTTTTCCCCCTCAATCTGTCATTTGTCTTTTGACTTTTACAATAATATTTGTCGTGCAGGAATTCTTGATTTTTATGAGGTCAGAGTTTCTTTTATGTTTACTGGATTTAGAGACATAGTTAGAAGTCTTCTTCCTCTTGTGCTTTTTTTTTTTTTAAGGAGACAAATAATTTGTCCTTCAGGCCCAGAAGACAGAGCTGCATGGACTGTTGCAGTCTGCCTCCAGGCTCTCTGGGTGTAGCTGTCAGTAGAGGAGAAGTGACAGCCACAGCGAGCCATCTTGGATGGGGTGGGGGGACCAGGGACCAGGCAGATGGAACGGCAGACCCAGGCACCCGAAGCCATGGATCAGCCTCCTTCCTGAGGCTGCCCTATGGCACAGGTCCCTGTGGCCTCACTGCCTTCAGCACTGTGGTGCCAGCACATGCTTGCCTGGCTGTACTGGGGGCAGACACATGGTTGATGGGAGAGAGCTGCAGGTGCAGGAGCAAGGCTTCTGGCCAGGTGGCCTCTTGGAGCACCTCCCCCTAGCATTTACTTTCTGGGGAATCAGATTCTCTACTTGGAAACAGACAGACAAGAGTGAATGAATTTTCCTTGCTGTCATTTATCACCTCCTCTTGCCTTCTAAGGATAATGAGTCTTAGAAACCAGAGGATTTTTTCCCCCCAAGCATAGTTATTTACTGAGGAATGCAAGTATGAAAGAAGAGGCTGGGGGCAGGACTGTTGTTTCATAAAGAGAAAGGAACTCTGAGGTTCCTGAGAAGAGGGAAATCCGGAAGGGTGGATACAGGGGAGCAAAGCTGGTTAGAGGGGCTCTGCCTGTGGAGGTGGCTGTGGGGAGGAAGGGATTTGGAGAACAGACCCCACTGATCATGCCTTTGAGCCATTCAGTGGAACCTCACCCTTTATCTTTCTTGTGTGTTAGTTGCTCAGTCATGTCCAACTCTTTGTGACTCCATGGACTGGAGCCCACCAGGCTCCTCTGTCCATGGGGATTCTCCAGGCAAGAATACTAGAGTGGGTTGCCATGCCTTCCTCCAGGGGATCTTCTCAACCCAGGGATCGAACCCAGGTCTCCTGCATTACAGGAGGATTCTTTACTGTCTGAGCCACCAGGGAAGCCCTGTCTTTCTTATTGAATCTTTTTAAAAATCTGCAGTGTTCACTACTGCACGTGAGTACATGGATTCATTTTAGGGCAAGAAAAATAGGAGCTCATTCTGGGGTTTGCCAGGAAGTCCTGGGCTCATCATCAGTTTTTGTTGGTGCAGAGGAAATGCAGTGACTGCATAAGGGGACAGCTGATGTTTATTTTATAAGAGATGATGACAGTGGTGGTGAATCCTAAATGCCAGTGCTATTAGGTGACCAGACAGCAATGACAGTGAGAATTTGCTAGGTTTCTGTCGCTCAGGTGGAAAGCTGAAAAAGTTGCAGTTATTTAAGGTGGGCCCAAACTCTGCTCCAGAGAAGGCAATGGCACCCCACTCCAGTACTCTTGCCTGGAAAATCCCACGGACAGAGGAGCCTGGTAGGCTGCAGTCCATGGGGTCGTGAAGAGTCGGACATGACTGAGTGACTTCACTTTCACTTTTCACTTTCGTGCATTGGAGAAGGAAATGGCAACCCACTCCAGTATTCTTGCCTGGGGAATCCCAGGGAATCCCAGCGGAGCCTGGTGGGCTGCCGTCTATGGGGTCGCACAGAGTCAGGCACGACTGAAGCGACTTAGCAGCAGCAGCAGCAGCAGCAAACTCTGCTCTGCTCTGTAATTCCATTACATAAATTAATGTAATGGAATTTTGCTACATGAGCTTCCTTGGTGATTCAGTGATAAAGAATCTCCCTGCCATTGCAGGAGACGTGAGTTTGATCCCTGGGTTGATAAGATCCCCTGAAGAAGAAAATGGCAACCCACTCCAGTATTCTTGCCTGGGAAATCCCATAGACAGGGGAGCCTGGCAGGCTGCAATTCATGGGGTCACAAAAGAGTTGGGCATGACTTAGCAACTAAACAACAACAACAACAAATCTTGCTACATATCCACAAACAGTGGTGTATGCTGTTATGGGGCATATGCTGTCAAACCCTTACTGGGCTTCGTGCTAGTGTGGCTCCAATACAACAGAATTTCTGTATACATCCAGGAGCCACAGTACAGACACAAAAACAAGTAAAATCTGGGCTCTTGTGGGAAAATATCAGAAAGCATGGAAGTAGTGCCCCTGTACATCTCACTCTAGGGATCTACAGACCCTCACCAGATTGCCGGTCAAAAGTCAGGCAGCATAGTGCCTTGCTCCTGCCCCTCTCTCTTTCCTCTGTCCTTTTCCTTTTTATTTTTTGGAGGTGAAGCTCAGCCATTTTCAGAGCAGATTGAGGCTATTCCCTGTCCTGATACTGCATCATAAATCACGAAAGCTGGTTGGCCAAGACAGGTGTCCCCTTAGATGGCAGGGGCAGGGGAGATGGGCAGGGAGATGGGGAGAAGGCAAAACCAGCATCCTCTTCAGTGGGGATTTGGGGATGGTGGAGGACACGCGCATATAATGATTTTGCTGGTATTACATTAGGATCCTTCTTCATAGATTCTGCTGCTTATGCCCTGGCCTTTTCTCTCCCTCAGACATCCCCTCCTGTCCTATTTGCCACTTGCATTTGTGTGATTTTTTCTTTTTTTTTTTTTTACATTAAAAGAAATGTTGGCCTTACCAGGCAACAGGTGTGTTCCCAAACCAGGGACTGAACCTGAGGGACCCTGCCCCCCTCCTGGATTGGAAGCATGGAGTCTTAACCACTAAACCACTGGGCTGCCAGGAAAGTCCCCCTCCTTTTTTAAAAAATTTTTTATTGGAGTATAGTAGCTTTACAATGCTATGCTAGTAGGCTTTTTTTCCCCAAAGCAAGTGATAACAGTTTTCTTTTGGGGAAAGATACAAACAGCTGGTACATTATAATCTGCAGAGTGCCCTCAAGTACCTGGATTCATTTAATCCTTTCCACAAGTGTGCATGTGGGCATTGGGCTTGTTCATGGTGGTCTTCCCAGCTCCCTCCCCCTCCTTCCTGCCCCGCCGTCCACCCCCTCCCTCATGACTCTCCCACACTCCGTGGTCTCTGTCTCAGCAGGACCTGGGAGCGGCCTCTGCGCCCCGTCTCCAGAGAAGTCATAGTCCGCTGGTTTAAGGAGGAGCAGCTGCCTCGCCGAGCGGGCTTCGAGAGGAACACCAAAGCCATTGCCCCCTGGTTCCACGGTAGGCTGACCTTCCAGATCCCTGGGGCAGGTTTCCACATCTCAGCCTCCCTCTGGGGGTGGGGCAGAGTCAGAGGGACCGCTGCAATCATGGGAGTGAGGACGTTAGACTGCTAATTCTGCGCTGGCTCCACAAAGACTGGCCGGTCTCCCAGGGCTAAGGCTCAGTGTTCCTGGTCGCCTGCAGAGAGGGGAGTGGAGAGAGGTCTGGTGTCTGTCCTTTCCGTGCTCACTGAATGTGCTGAGCTCGAGGCACAAGCTTTGATGTCCCCATGGCATGTGCTGAAACACTGAGTGACCTTCACAGAGACTGTTAGAGACCACGGCTTAACATCTCTGTGCGGGAGTCCTGGGGACCGCCAGCCCCCAGGGCTCTAGACATGCACTGCCCTCTCTGCTGGGAAGGGATTAACAGACTCTTGCCCACTGCCCTCACCTCACAACCTGCTTGGCCATCAAGGGCCTCTCAGAGGCATTTCTCTCTGGGCATTGAGACCCCCTTCCTTCTCCTGGGCCTCCATATACCCAACAGAAGGATGGAGGGGCTCTTTATGGCTCAGAAAGAAGACAGTCAATGTTTATGTGTGATCTCATTGTGTGTCCCTGGAGCTGGTCCCTGGGATTCCCTGCCCGTAACCTCTGTCTCAGTTATGTGTCCCTGTAGCCCCTGGGAGAGCTTCTATTGGGATCACTGCTTTCCTTTTTATTCCTACATTATTGTAATCATGGAAGCACAAAACTATCATCTTAGGCTCCTGCATAGTGTGTGACTCAAAAAATTTTGTTGAGGTAGAGGTTTGTCAGGGCCATTGGCTCCTCTGCCAATGGAGAAGGCATGACAGAGGTCCTCAAATTTATCTTTAGCTTTATTTTTCATCCCAGTTTTAAAAACGTAATTTTTATACTGGCACAGAGAAAACAGAAACGTGATTTAAGTCTTGCGATTCACATAACTGATTCCATGTTCTTCTGACAGTTCTACTATAAAGCATGCAGAAACGTTGCTAATACATGGACCAGAGCTATTTAGTGACAAAGTTTTCATTGATCTGTGATAAGAGGAAAGAAAAAGGCTCTTATATGGAGGGTGGCCAGCTATCTTTGTTTGGAAAGGACTGTGTCATATTCAAAGATAATATCCTCTCCTCAGTTTTAGTGTTAACATGTCCTGTCTCTTATGAATTGATGGTGATAGTAAGCAATGGTTATTTTTTTGTGTATTGTCTTTGCTCAGAAAAGCAAAAAGGGAGGAACCTCGTGTTGGTTTCCACACTTTTTCTTTGATTTGTTGTTGTTTTTTAGTAGCTAAGTCATGTCCTACTATTTGCAACGCTATGGACTGTAGCCCGCCAGGCTCCTCTGTCCATGGGATTCTCCAGGCAAGAATACTGGAGTGGGTTGTCATTTCCTTCTCCAGAGGCTTTTTATTGATACTTATACCTAAAGTCCCGAAGTCTGGAAGTCCTGGTATGGTCCAACTTCTTTCCCATGGTAGCAATTCCCTACAGCATTGTTAGTGGGACTCCCCCTTGCTTCTCTGTACGAGAGAAGATGCCTCCTGCCCCACAGTCAGGTGTTAGGGAGTCTTTGCTGCAGATTGGCTGGGGCTCTGCTCTTGGCTGATCTTGGCTGGGCATCGTAACTGGGGCAGGGGGACTCTGCTGCGTGTAGCTCTCATGCTCCTCTTGGGACCAGCAGGCCAGCCTGGGCACACTCTTCTCAGGAGCCAGAAAGCAAGTGGCAGCATGCCAGGCTCTTGAAGTCTAGCCTCCAAACCAGCATGCTATCACTTTGACCTCGTGCCATTGGCCACAATGTGTCACAGAGTTGAGAAGGTGGGAAAAATATTCTGCTCCTTTCGTGTGAGGAACTGCAAAGCCATGTGTCAAAGAGTGTGAAGACAGGGAGGGGAGGAGAATTTGAGCGAATAAGGCAATCGATCACAATCCTAATGTAAATCTTTTCTTTCCCGGGGTAAGCATTCATCATTAATTTAGTTGAATTTAAGGTGCAAAATTCAAGTGTAAAAAGGACTCTTGTGACTTTGTATTCGCTTCCCTTCTGTCAAACACATTTGGATGTGTTGTTGAACTGTAATCCAAAGAGCAATGTGGACCAGGAGTCTGAAGACCCAGGGCCCTCTCTAGAACCTAGCAGCTCTGTGAGCTTCGGTGTGTCCTTTCAGTTCCTCATCTGTGACCATAACTTCGACTCCGTGGGATATGTGTGAAGATCAAGCCAACAAATGTGCTCTGTCCATGAGCACATGAGCGTGGGTGCTGATGCCTCCCGGAGTCTGAGACTCCTCCTCTCCAGAGAAACAGTCTGGGAAAGTGGACTCTGAGCACAGAGTTCCGGGCGGTGGTGGGGCGGGGTGGTGGTGAGGAGGAGGTGGCTTCCCACTGGGACCACAGGGTTCTTGATAAAAGTCTTCTCTGTTAAAAAGAGAGAAAATGTAAAGTCATTCCTCCTTTCTCCTGTGTTCATTGTTATGTTCCAGGGGTTCTAAGAGAGCTTTCTGGTTATATAAAAATACTCATGAGAAAAGCTATTGCATAGAAGCTTGGCTTTGGGGGAAAAAATATCTATTTTTGGACTTCAACATGTATCTGAAACTATTAAGAATATCCTCTGTCTAAACACTGCCTCAGTCAGAACCCATTTCTCCTCCTGAGCTTTACTTCTAAAAATCAGGCAAACCTGGTTCATGGCTTATTGTCTTGGCAGCAACCCACTGGCTGTCTCCAGAGGACTTGCCCTAAGGGCTTGGTAGGGACTGTGGGCACGCAGTGAATAGTGGAGTTGGGGCTTGGGTGCTGGAAATGGGCCTCCTGATGGCCTGTCCTGCACTCAGGTGGGGTGTTCACCTCTTAACTTTTTCTGACAATCACCAGGGCAGGGCACTCCCCATCCATGTAGTCGGTGCAGCTTTAGGGACCTGGCAGTTGAGGTTGGCTTTCCGTGCAAAGCAGAGCTCCCAAGTGGAATGGGCACTGCTTCCTACCTTCCCATGTTGTGTCTTCAGGACACACGTGGAGGAGAGGATTGTTGAAGGTCCCAGAGCTGCAGGATTCTAGGGTGGGTCCATCCCTTCCGGCTCTTTGTCCACCTTATTCTTAACCACAGCACATCTGATTGTGTTTGAAGCAGGGGAAGGACATAGAAGTTATAGCAGTCATTTTTAGTAATTATTTGGTGGGGGGGAATGTTTGTCTTGCAAATGTGTGTGTGGGGGGGAACAAAGCCACCAGTCCTCAATCTCCAGAGTCCCATCTGGTAAAAGAGAGATCATTAAGCGGATTCGGGGCTGGGAGTTCTAAAGAGACACATTTCACTTCAATAGAAGAAAGATGGTTGCAGCTACCGTTGGGCAGAGGGATGGCTAGTGGACTCTTCAGATGGGTGACCAGAGGGCCTTTAAGAGTGTCTGCTCTCAGCATCTGGTATGCAGTGTGATTCTGCTGGCACTGCCCCAGGACCACCGGTCTTACTCCCCGCTCAAGCTTCCAAAGTTTTCTCAGGTTGTTGGGAGCATGGGAAAGATTGGCCAGGAGTGGGGTTAGCCACAGAGCGGGCACCTGGGTGGGAGTCTGTGGGCTAAGGAGTGAGGGTGTTTTCTTCCTAGTGACTGTTGGGCTTCTTTGTCTTATTTGTGTCTCTATTACCGGTACTGTTTTCAGTCCAGGAACTGAGGCTCAGGCAGTGGACACTCCCTCCTGGATGGCCCTTCCAGGAGTCCTGTGGGAGGTGGGGGAGCAGACACACCAGGCTGTCCTGTAGAGAGGCAGCCCCCCAAGGAGGTGGGAAAGATTGTGCCTGGGGAGGCAGAGGGTGAAAGGCAATGTGGTCTCCCCCAACTGCATGCTCTGGGAGGTCACATCCTCTCTGAGCTGCACGGAACACAAAGGGCTTGGACTGGCTGATCAGTACTACCCATTGGTGATCCTCCTGGCAGGCTGCTGCCTTGAGGTCTTGTGTGTTTGCCTGGCTGTGTAGATGTGCAGAGTGGTTGGATGTGTACTGCCTCAGAGGGACTCTCAACTTCTTGAGTTAGTCATGGTTAGCCCTCTACAGATAGCATCACTGATGGCCAGAAAAGCTTGAGAAATCACCCTTATTTACCCAGTAGTAACTATGGGAGCTGGGATTGGCTCTGGCTCCCAGATTTTGTTCCTCCATTCTGGTGGCTCCTTGAATATACAGCTGGCCAGGGAGGGAGACTGGGGCAAAAAAGTGCCTCCTCTGGATTCACAATCCCTTTACTGTGTATTCACTTGAACTTCTTTCATGCATAGCTCTAGTGCTTTTATTTTATTTATTTTTTTGCTGCACTGGGTCTTTGTTGAGGCACTTGGGGTTATTTGCTCTGAGGCAGGTGGGATCTTATTAATAGTTCCCCGACCAGGGATTGAACCTGCGTCCTCTGCATTAGAAGGCAGATTCTTAACCACTGGACCACGAGGGAACTCCCCTTGAGTTCTTTATTTTAAATCTCACCCCTTCTCATTCCTTGGACTTTCCAGAGCAGAGCTGCCTCTAGTTCCTAACCTAGCTTGATGGGAAATCAGGGAATGCCTTGTACAGTCTTTGGGATCAGTCTTGGAAGCTAGAGTGTCTAGGGTGAGAAGGAGAGAGTGAGCCAGCTGAGGCTTTTGTCCTCAGTCCCCAAGAACAATAGAAGGATAGGAAACTATGGTGAGGCTTTGGAACCTGTTGAGAGGTGGCAGCCGGAATCGGGGCGGTGGGGGGGGGGCGGAAGTGGGGACCTGAGCACCAAATCCATGTGAAGCAAAAACTAGCTGAAGAAACCAGTGGTCATGAAAGTAACGGTGGTGTTATGAAGATTAAGTGTATAATATTTATAAAGTGTTTAGAACTTGCAATAAATGCTTCTACTTGTTATATGTAATAAATAAACACGGTAGCCTTTGGAGATGCATATCAGGATTTGAAGCATGTGAATGGTGGCTTCATGCCCTTAGGGTAAACCATTCCTGTCACTTGGAAGTAAAGAAAAAGATGACATCAAGCAACTCTTCACAAAAGGAAGATGGTATGTATTTAGCCTTCCTCACAAAAAAGTAAAAGTCTGAATTTTCTTTCATTATGAATATGATACCCATCTTGAAATTTTTAAAAAATACTGTGAGGGATAACACATGGGTCATTTGGAAGGGATGGTTAGCATGTTACCATCCATCATGTCAAGTCAGATGGCTGATTTTCCCCTCCAGAGCAGAATTTGGAATGGAAAATTTCCACCAACTCTTATCCTAAATGCAAACATTTCTAAAGAAGAAGAAAAGTAGGTCGGTTGACCTACTTTCTTCATAAGTTCTTGCTTAAGCTGTTCCAACTAAGAAATAAAGGAACCTTTTTCCTTCTTTTTTTTTTTTTTTAAATTGTGCACTGGCTATAGGGTCTCAAAAAAAATCACAAAGAAGAGTGGAATTATTTTTTGCTTTAGGAAAGCATCGATTGTAATGGTATTCTCAAGATTTTAACTCTTTCCTTTCTGCTAGTTCTGTGTTTCTGATTTCAGACCCTTTGTGTCTTGTCTACCTAACACTTTTTCATTTTCGATGTTTTGCTGAGATTGTTTTGTGATGCACAGGTGTGGGTAACTAAAGTGTGTGGAAAGGGACAGAAGTTTGAGGATCTAGATGGCTTGGATTTGATAAAACTGATTTTTATTTTCTATCGGGATTAAATAAAAGCACAGAGTAACAATATACTGTGATTTCTGTTGTTACTGATTTAATATACTTCTGATGGTCTCATCATATTTCTGGTGGTTGCAAGAGAGTTTTCCTAATTTGCTGACTCTGCGAAGTTTCTATCATCGGTTAGACCCAGGAAACTGCCTTTAGTTTTATCTTGCTCCAGGACCTGTAGTCTAGTTTCCCATGGATCCCCAGCCCCAAGCTTGTCTCAGCCCTGTGACAAAGGGCTCCAGCTCATGCCAGAACCTTTTCATGGCCTCACATTTTTATGATGACAGGCATGAGATGGAAGCCTTGGCGTGGGAGGCATAGCTGCTGTCTTCCAATCACTAATGTCTTCCAGGTCAGGGGCCTCAAGAAATGGAACACTTATGAAAATCACAGGGTGCTAACTTTGATTCAGTCTCACCATCTTTTTTAGCAGTTAGTTGTCCTGAGATGGAATAAACTACCTCCAGGAGCCATGAGCACACCTACTGCTAAGATGTGTAAACAGAGGCCAGATGGCCCTTCAGTCAAGACAGTGAAGGCATGGCTTGTCCAGTCTGATGGGGATTAGGTCAGATCACATGACTTTTCTCCCCTACCTTCCCACCACGAGCTCTTCTTTCTCTGCTTATCTAGAAACAAATATGGTGGCTTTGACATTTGCTAGAGAATGAAGTCTGGTTGCTACACTAGTTAAGAAGCTTTCTGGAAATGACTTTTATAATACTTACGCTTAAGTATTAAAAGTCTATCATATTCAAATTACCTTGTTTAGTAATTAAGTTCTTATAGATTCACATGTCAGAGCCATTTGCCTGTGTGTGTGCATACTCAGTTGCTCTGAAGCTTTGTGACCCTATGGACTATAGCCTGCCAGGCTCCTCTGTCCATGGGATTCTCCAGGCAAGAATACTGGAATGGGTTGCCATTCCCTTCTCCAGGGGATCTTCCCAACCCAGGGATCAAACCCAAGTCCCCTGTGTCTCCTGCATTGGCAGACGAATTCTTTACTACTGAACCATCAGGGAAGCCCCATTTGCCTACAGCTTTCATTTAAAACAGAGATGATGCTTTTACATGTTGAGATCACACTCCTCCTCATCAGCCCCCAGGAGTGCACAAGACAGGAGGATGTCACCTGCTCTAGGCTGCAGCCTCCTAGAAACACTTCCTGCAGGGGATCAATGTGGCTAGCGTCACTTGCAATTAACATGGTTTTCTTCCTGCAGTCATCACGAATAGACTGTCTGCCCCCCATGCAGAGCTCACAGTGCTACCAACATTTGTACAGCCACATTTCAAGCTTATTTAAATTTAATGCAGTGTACTTTTATATAATTTCTCTGATCTCATGAAGTTATCACCATCCCCTTTTACCCCTCTAGGTAGTAGGGAAAAAATAAACTCTCATCCATTCCGTTTAGTGTCATTCTTTTCGATGCAGTCGTCTTTAGTTAACTTGGTCCTTTT
Organism: Giraffa tippelskirchi; assembly: GCF_054371585.1. Classification (NCBI taxonomy): domain Eukaryota; kingdom Metazoa; phylum Chordata; class Mammalia; order Artiodactyla; family Giraffidae; genus Giraffa; species Giraffa tippelskirchi. Next base: position 56,996,499 of record NC_137276.1, on the reverse strand, counting down.
GGGGAGAATAGACTTTAGGATTGCAATTGTCTCACCCCACTCCCTGCTTCTCTACAAAAGGGCATCTGAGTGTCAGAGTCTTCTCTGCTCTTTTGGGGAGATGGTCAGGGGCAAGACTGCCATGCAGTTGTCTAGACTTTGCATGAGGATGTGCAACTGAGGGTGAGAGGCCAAGATCTGTGTCCCTGATCTGCTTCCAGGTCCTGTCCCCTGCTTGGGGCCGTGTCTATCTGGAGGTGCTCAGAGGTACCACTTAGATTGGTGGCATCCCTGGGCAGGTGTTGCCTGATCTGGTACCATTCCTCAGGTGTACACTGGTCTGTATTCATGGGGTTTGGCTGGTTTGCCTCATGTGTGGGGTCATACCAGGTTTTATGTTTTAACTGGTAATTTAGTGAAAATTTCTTTTGTGCTTTGTGTCTGGTAAACATCAAACATCCAGTATTTCATTTATCCCTTGCACAGTTCTCTGTGCTGTGCTGTGCTTAGTCGCTCAGTCATGTCTGACTGTTTGTGACCCCATGGACTGTAGCCCGCCAGGCTCCTCTGTCCATGGGGATTCTCCAGGCAAGAACACTGGAGTGGGTTGCCATGCACTCCTCCAGGGGATCTTCCCAACCCAGGGATTGAATCCAGGTCTCCTGCATTGCAGAAGGATTCTTTACCAGTTGAGCTACCAGGGAAGCCTGCACAATTCTCTGGAAGACGTAATAATAGTACTTGTGAGTTTGAGGTTGTTGAATTGTCCGGGCGGGGGCACTAGGGAGCAGGCTCCTGTGTAAGGTATTTAAATCATTTGTTGATTATTAACATTAAGCTTCTGTTTTATGTGAGACACTGTACTAAGTACAGGGCATATAGTGGTGAGCAAAACTGACAATTTCCTTCCCCTTGTGGCACTTACATTCACTTGCAATTGACAGAAAGCTATCAAACCGATATACTCAAAAGAGATTAGTCCAGCTTCAGGCTTTGCTTGATTCAGGGAGCTTGTTTTCAGCAACTGGCCTCTCTCCATCTCTCAGCTCTGTTGCTCTCCATGTTATTTTTATTCTCAAACAATGCATCAGCCTGAGGTAGCATGCCTGCACTTGTTTTCCTAGTTTCAAATCTAGCTGAAGAGGGGGCATACTTTTCTCTCAAATAATTTGTAGTATTAGTCCCAATATTCTGCCTTGTTGACTCTGGTGTGGTCACATGCCCACTCCTGAGCCGGTCATCATGGCCAGATGGATGAGCTCTCTGATTGGCTAGGCTTGAGTCACATGACCACTCCTGGAGCAGGGACGAGTCCATCCCATTGCAACTGGATAGACTGAGGGGGAAGATGTGGCTCCCCAAAAGAAGCTCACCATTCCCTTGCCAGAAGAAGCACAGATGGTCCTGAGTGGGCAAGACCAATGGAGGGCCACCATGTTGAGGAAAGTAACTGTCCTAGTGAAACTCACAATCCAGTCAACGAGACTGGCATGAATCAAATAATGAATTTCTACTTCCAATTGAGGTTAGTGCTACACAAGCTCGTGTAGCCAGTTTCAGAAGTCATTTTGCTGGGGGGTTGCAACCCTGTCATGAATAGTGGCATCCGTGATTTGAGCCTGGCATGTCAGCTTGGAACAGGCAGGCAGTCATGGCATGGAATGGTGCCCCTTGTGCATAATATATCTGAAACCAAGAAGCTTGTCCAGTGAAACCCTTGTCTCAGCACTTAGCTGTGGCTAAATTTCATTTGGAGTTATAAAAAATGAAGGCATTGGAACTCATTCATCACAATCTCTGTGGCTTCAGGATGCTCTGAGAAACTGTTGAGAAGGAAGAGCTTAATAATTCCAATCCCCTTAATGTTATCGTCTGGAAAGTGTGGCAATAAGAAAGGAAAGTCACAGAAGTGAATGAGAAATAGCTGAGAGGTAATGGAGGTGTTGTTGGCTGGCCAGTGAGGCATAGCTTTGGTGAAAGCTTTAAGAAATATGCATGTCAGATAAATTGAGACCCATAAAAAGTAAAATGTCATGTCTGGCCTGCCTGGCTTTCTTCCTTTTTGGGGAGAAGCCCTAACAGAGAAATAAAAGGAGCTCATTTGGTTACTCAGGTTCGAGTCGAGCTAATGATTTCAGGGACCAGTATGGAAGTGGCGGAGGGGATGGGAACTGCATCCCGGGTCTGCTTTAGGATTTGCTAAAATGTGGATTTATGGGTCCCTGAGAGCAGAGCGTCTTTTGCAAGTGTGCTTAATGTGTCTCTCCTTTCCCGGGGCTGCCGTCGGTTAGTACAGAAGGAGCCAATATTTTGATAGCGAACACTGAGTTTTGGTGGTGTTTGAGAAGAATCCAGGGAGATGATTAGGGGAGGCGTCAGGAAGAATGTTCGGGGATTTGTGCCCGAGGTACAATAACAGACCTGAGTGGGGAGCAGCAGCTGCCCCACGTCACGGGAATATTGGCTGCAAACTCCCACACGTGCTATTGATGTGCAGGTGCCAGGAGCCTGAAAGTCATCCTGGACTCCTTTGCTGTGCTGGTGTACATGTTCCGGGCTGCCTTCCCCACCTTCTCACCCTCACCTGATGCAACCACAGGAAGCGGGGCTGCTGCCCTGAAGGGCCTCTGTCCCCTGACCTTGGCCCTGTCTTTTCTGGGAAGAGGCGCCACAGGGGGCATTGCAGTGAGTCAGATTGCCTCTGATGCCCAGAGAAGCCATGGGCACCCGTGGGACTTGTGGGACAGGTCAGGTCCAACACCCTTTTCCCCTTAGTTCCCATCAAGGATCTCCATCTGTATGCTGGGCTTCCGCCTCAGTTTCCAGATTACAGCTTTGCTTCCTTGTGCCGTTGACTCTGGTGAAAAGCAAGGAATAAAGTCATTCGAGGCCTCTACATAGCCTTCTTCTCACTAATGTATCCCACTTCCTTTCATCAGATGTGATCCCTATTCTGAGTATTTTGTCCATCATTTCTTTGCTTCATATATTGTTTATATATTGATCTCCAACCATGAGGGTTTAGCTTCGTGAGTTTTTCAGTTTAATATAAATGGAACTACACTGTATTTATTTTTCAGTTATTAGCTTATTTTACACTTCATTGAAAAATAATTTTTTTTCTCATTGCATCTTCCTGCTTCTGTTGTTTGGAGGTTATACCACACTCAACGCCTGTTTTTAGTGGTTAATTCCGATGATTTCACATGCATACTTTGTTAATATATATCTTTAACCTCTTCCTAAACAAATTCTAATCATCCTGCTCTCAAATGATAAGATACTATTCAGTAATTTAGTTCTATCTTTTTTAAACCCTCAAATTACCCATGATTATCGTTACTTTGTAAGTCAATGTCAATAAAGCAGAAATAGATGTTTTTCTGGAACTCTCTTGCTTTTTCAATGATCCAGCGGATATTGGCAATTTGATCTCTGGTTCCTCTACCTTTTCTAAAACCAGCTTGAAAATCTGGAAGTTCACGGTTCACGTATTGCTGAAGCCTGGCTTGGAGAATTTTGAGCATTACTTTACTAGCGTGTGAGATGAGTGCAATTGTGCGGTAGTTTGAGCATTCTTTGGCATTGCCTTTCTTTGGGATTGGAATGAAAACTGACCTTTTCCAGTCCTGTGGCCTCTGCTGAGTTTTCCAAATTTGCTGGCATATCGAGTGCAGCACGTTCATAGCATTGTCTTTGAGGATTTGAAATAGCTCAACTGGAATTCCATCACCTCCACTAGCTTTGTTCGTAGTGATGCTTTCTAAGGCCCACTTGACCTCACATTCCAGGATGTCTGGCTCTAGGTGAGTGATCACACCATTGTGATTATCTGGGTCGTGAAGATCTTTTTTGTACAGTTCTTCTGTGTATTCTTGCCACCTCTTCTTAATATCTTCTGCTTCTGTTAGGTCCGTACCATTTCTGTCCTTTATCGAGCCTATCTTTGCATGAAATGTTCCTTTGGTATCTCTAATTTTCGTGAAGAGATCTCTAGTTTTTCCCAATCTGTTGTTTTCCTCTATTTCTTTCCATTGATCGCTGAGGAAGGCTTTCTTATCTCTCCTTGCTATTCTTTGAAACTCTACATTCAGATGGGAATATCTTCCCTTTTCTCCTTTGCTTTTCCCTTCTCTTCTCTTCCCAGCTATCTGTAAGGCCTCCTGAGACAGCCATTTTGCTTTTTTGCATTTCTTTTCCATGGGGATTGTCTTGATCCCTGTCTCCTGTACAATGTCACAAACCTCTGTCCATAGTTCATCAGGCACTCTGTCTATCAGATCTAGTCCCTTAAATCTATCTGTCACTTCTACTGTATACTCATAAGGGATTTGATCTAGGTCATACCTGAATGGACTAGTGGTTTCCCCTACTTTCTTCAATTTAAGTCTGAACTTGGCAATAAGCAGTTCATGATCTGAGCCACAGTCAGCTCCCGGTCTTGTTTTTGCTGATTGTATAGAGCTTTTCCATCTTTGGCTGCAAAGAATATAATCAATCTGATTTCGGTGTTGACCATCTGGTGATGTCCACGTGTAGAGTCTTCTCTTGTGTTGTTGGAATAGGGTGTTTGCTATTACCAGTGCATTCTCTTGGCAAAACTCTATTAGCCTTTGCCCTGCTTCAGATGGGAATACCAGACCATCTGACCTGTCTCTTGAGAAACCTGTATGCAGGGCAGGAAGCAACAGTTAGAACTGGACATGGAACAACAGACTGGTTCCAAATAGGCAAAGGAGTATGTCAAGGCTGTATATTGTCACCCTACTTATTTAACTTATATGCAGAGTGCATCATGAGAAACGCTGGGCTGGAAGAAACACAAGCTGGAATCAAGATTGCCGGGAGAAATATCAGTAACAGATATGCAGATGACACCACCCTTATGGCAGAAAGTGAAGAAGAACTAAAGAGCCTCTTGATGAAAGTGAAAGAGGAGAGTGAAAAAGTTGGCTTAAAGCTCAACGTTCAGGAAACTAAGATCATGGCATCTGGTCCCATCACTTCGTGGGAAATAGATGGGGAAACAGTGGAAACAGTGTCAGACTTTATTTTTTTGGGCTCCAAAATCACTGCTGATGGTGATTGCAGCCATGAAATTAAAAGTCGCTTACTCCTTGGAAGGAAGGTTGTGGCCAACCTAGATAGCATATTTAAAGCAGAGACATTACTTTGCCAACAAAAGTCCGTCTAGTCAAGGCTATGGTTTTTCCAGTGGTCATGTATGGATGTGAGAGTTGGACGGTGAAGAGAGCTGAACGCTGCAGAATTGATGCTTTTGAACTGTGGTGTTGGAGAAGACTCTTGAGAGTCCCTTGGACTGCAAGGAGATCCAATCAATCCATCCTAAAGGAGATCAATCCTGGGTGTTCATTGGAAGGACTGATGTTGAAGCTGAAACTCCAGTACTTTGGCCACCTCATGTGAAGAGTTGACTCATTGGAAAAGACCCTAATGCTGGGTAGGATTGGAGGCAAGAGGAGAAGGGGATGACAGAGAATGAGACGGTTGGATGGCATCACTGACTCAATGGACATGGGTTTGGGTAGACTCCAGGAGTTGGTGATGGACAGAGAGGCCTGGCGTGCTGCAGTTCATGGGGTCGCAAAGAGTCGGACATGACTGAGCGACTGAATTGAACTGACCTTGGGTAAGTCACTTGTCTTGCTGAACTTCAGTGTCCTCAGCTATGAACTGACAATGGTAGGGTTGTTAGGAGACTAAATGTGATGAGGGCCACCGAGTCCCCCAGGTACTGCCCAGTGCTGGCTTCAATATCAGGCTTCTCGTGTGACCCTTGGCCCTCTGCTTCACAATGGAAACTATTCCTGGCTGACTACTGGCTTGGGAGCTGGATACCAAGGTTGCAACTGTGGAAATGTAGCTGTGAAACAACGCTTATGTGAGAAAGCCATCACTGAGTTGAAATCCCTGGCTTGTATGTCTCTAATCCGTACCCTTCAATCGATTTTCCACTCTTGAACATTCTTGTGTCCTTCCTCTGTTTAGGGAAGATCAGTAGCTCCCCACTGCCCTCAGAATGAAGTCCGTAATCCTTTTAATGGTGTAGAGAGTGCTTTGGGGCCTGACCCCTGCCAACCTCTACATGTCTTGCCACTGCCCAGCTCCTACTTCAGCTCTCCCTCCAGCCACAAAGAATCATGTGCTCTTTCCTTTTGCAAACTGCCCCTTTTTCCTTGCCCCTCTGTCTTAACCTTTCTGTTCTCAGTCTAACTGGCACTTCCATCCCTGGGCTCCAGAGCTGGGAGGGTTATCTCTCTGAGCCCATATTCTATGGTCTTTATCACTACCAGTTACAGTGAGCTCCTCTCACACCACATCACCCCCACCCCCCATAAAAAATTCTGCTAATCTTGATTTCAGTCCAGAATCAAAGATTCTGGAAGGCAGGAATTGTTTCTCATTCAATGGTGACTCTTAGATGCCCAGCATGGGGCCTGGCTCCTAGAGAGTGGTTGATAAATGTTTATTGGAGGAAAGAAAAAGGAAAAAAGGAAAAGAAAGTGTTTCTGGAAACTACAGGAAAAGCTACATTTCCTGTTGTCTGAGGGTGAGAACTGGCTCAGAAAGAATCCATAGCTGTATTCTCCAATAATGGTCAACAACCCTGGAGCATCATCTGGTAAGGCTGTATCCCTCAGCAGAAGATCTTGGTTATTAGCAGATTTAGAAAGTTTCTGTGGTCCTGATGGTGAGCTCACTCCCTAGCTAGAAGTGGGGAGGTGTGGCTCCCCCCCCATTTCCTCAGCCAGGAGGTTGTAAAGTGTATCAAAGGGGATGGGATGGGATGGGATATGATTAATGCTGATTCCCAGTACACTTAGCTTAAGAGTGATCTGGGGAGAGAGAGATGGAGAGCAGAATAATGGAGCAGGAAAGCAACTGCTTCTTCCCCCAAACAACCTTCACATCCCCCAGCCACCAACTAATTCTCTTGATGGTTGGTTTTCTGTAAAACTGTCTTTGGCATCCTGAACTATGAGGCCATACTACCTTTGGTCTTGGGACAGATTATGATTTTGAGTCATAGGAAGGCATCAAAGAGGTATCAAAGAGTTCACTGATGCTTATTATTTGAGCTACCTGGTGAGTCCCCCATATAGAATAGCCCAGGCTTGGGCCCAGGGACCCAAGTGGTCCCCTTCAGAGAAAGTCACCCTCAGCACCCTCTCTGAGAGGATTGGGTGTGTGGGGTGTGGGTAGTACAGCCCAGCAGTACAATGATCATTGCTGCTATAAGCTTGAGGTAACATCCAACAGTAGCACATATGTCATGTACTCAGTATATCCAGTACAGATGAGTTACATGGTATTGGGTAGTCATTACTTTAAGCACATTCACATGTGTGATAAGCACATTAATACACTACTGTAATGAAGTCTCAAATAATGATAAGACATAGGTGCTATAATCAGTACCATTTAATAGATGAGGACACTGAACTGGGTGTCACTTAAGAGGGGCTTAAGTGACATGCCCAAGGCCACCTATTGATCAAGTCCCTGAGCTGTGATTTTAGTTCATGTGCATATTCACTGCCATGAAGTAAACAAGCCCCCCTCCCCCCAACATCTCTGGCACTTGGAGTATAAAGATAAGGTTGCTTTGTCTGTTCAGGTCATCCAAAAGCAGAAGTCCAAGAGCTTTATTAGAGGAAATTCCGTTGAAGGATGAAGGGAAGAGGGAATGGGGTAGGTGGGGAGAGTCTTAAGAACATGGTACAGGTCTGACACCTGTAAAGGGGCAGAGGGAAGGAAGGACAGATGATTGAGAGGAAGAGCCTGACACAGGAGTGCAGCTCAGAGAACACCTTGGTCAGGCTGAGGGGAAGCTCCCGAGAAAAGACTGCTCAGTAGAGGAGTCCCACGTAGGAGACTGTCATCCCCCATGTAGGGTCGTCAGGAGGAGAAGGGGACGACAGAGGACGAGATGGTTGGATGGCATCACTCAATGTACATGAGTTTGAGCAAACTCTGGGAGATGGTGAAGGACAGGGAAGCCTGGTGTGCTGCAATCCATGGAGTTGCACGAGTCAGACATGATTTACTGACTGGACAACATCAACATAGGGTAGACATGGTGGCTCTGGTACCCTTGGACTCAGTTATAATACCCTTTGCCCTGAATCAGGCATGTAGTACCTCCTGGGCATGGTGGATCCTGCAGGGACAACAGCTGGAGATGCTGCTCCTTGAAGCAGAGTCTTTCTGGAAGGGAGGCTGAGCAGAACTCATGGCTGCCAGTCTCCATCCTTGAGCTGTTCCCAGCTGTACTAATATACTGTAGAGTCTGGGCAGAAGGTCATGAAAGCCCAAAGGTGAGCTGTCCCAGCACCTTCTGGGATAAAACGATTTCCTGGTGGGTCAGGCAGAATGTGCAATGAATAAAAAGAAGCCAGTGGGGCTAGTTTGGGCTTCCCTTGTGGCTCAGCTGGTAAAGAATCTGCCTGCAATGCAGGAGACCTGGGTTTAATCCCTGGATTGGGAGGATCCCCTGGAGAAGGGAAAGGCTACCCACTCCAGTATTCTGGCCTGGAGAATTCCATGGACTCTATAGTCCATGGGGTCGCAAAGAGTCAGACAGGACTGAGCAACTTTCACTTTCAGTGGGGGCTGGTTTAGGGGAGAACGAATTGAAGGGCAGAAATGTAAGCTTAGTCCTTTTGGCTCGGAGAAGCACCTTCTTCCAGCTCAACCACCTTGAAGGATGTTTTCTAACCCACACAAAGGTAGAGTATAGGCACCCGGCAGCCTGTGATTCTTGGGAGAGAAGAGAAATCCTTCAGTGAGGATTCCAGGTCAGCAGGGAGAAAGTAGACATTCAGAGCCTGGTGTCCACTGTGCTTGAGCGAGGCTTTGCCAGATGGAGGTCAGTGGAAGGATCTTCCAGGGTTTTAGATGGCAGAGAGACGTGGCATTGTCATTTTGGTGCTACTGATCATTTTTGCATATTAAAAAATCAAGTCACATCAAGGGTGTTTAGTCTCCACCCATTTTAACTCTCCTCTCCACCGCCAGTCAACACGGGGCTTCAGCTTGAGGTACTTAGAATTGGGACAGAGGTGATGTCTTCTGGTCCTTCTTCTTCACAGGCCTTGGCTATGTCTCTGTCTCCCTTTACTGACTCCTCCGCCCCAGCCACCTTTGGGATCTAGGTCCTCTGGTATTGGGGCAGGGAGGTGGCTGAGGATCACTGCTGAGTCTTTTGACAAAGCCTTAGGATGCCCTTTTGGTTGGACTTCTTTTGGCCGTCGCTTCTTCTCCAGCTGAACCTACCAATGCCACCGGGGGCATCTACCCTCCTGCATGGATGTATGTGCCATCCTCCGGGTGCCCTGTGGTGGGAGCGCTTCCCGCCTGTTTCTCTCCCTCTCTCTTCCTGGTTTTCTGCTTATCCCGCCTGGTTGGGGTGGGGGTTGTTGGCTCGATTGCCTCCTGGTAAGTCCTCGGCCCCAGGAGGAAAGAGGTGGCCCCCATTTGTGTTGTTGGCTATCTTGACAGGGGACCTGTGACAGTGTGGTGGCTTCTGTGTCCTCTGCTTTGGGCACAAGGAAGTCCTGCCACACCTCCTGTGAAGTAGGAAAGATCGGGGAAGGGAGTGTCCCTGCACTGAATCGTAGCAGAGGCACTGGGGGTGCTGTGGTGGAGGGGGTGGTGGTGGTGAGTAACAGTGTGCAGTGCCTTCAGGGTCAGGGTGATGAGCAGCCCAGCCACCTTCTGCCCTCTGCTGTGTGACTGGCAGAACCCTGCTGAATGTATGTAGATGGTAAATAAGTGGGTGTGTAAGAGGACATTGTGTTGCAAATTTACCTTTCCCCCAAATAACAGATGAGAGCAGGAGCCCACAATCCCACAGCTCTTCTGTTTACAAAATGGTTTTTCAATTCTTGGTCTCACTTGAAAGTCATAACATGCCCTGGAAATAGATAGGTTAAGATGGTCATTTAAATGTTAAAAGACATTGGAGAAGTTGAGGGCTTGGCTGAAGGTCCTGTAGGCAGGTGAGGGCAGGGCTGGACAGGTAGACTAAGTCTCCCTCTCCTTTTCCCACCACCCTGCCCTCCAAAGCCTGACCCACCAGACGCATGGCCCCTTTGGTACTCCTCAGGGGAGAGCAGCTCCTGAAAAGCCTTTCAGGGGATTGACACTGATGCACAAACACCTGACTGTCATACTCTGGTGAAACCACATTGTATAGAACTGCAGAACCTGAGAATGTTTTGTTCTTTGAGCTGAAGTGGTGCTTAATTCTGTGCCCCTATTAAGAAACTGTTTGCCTTGTGTCCATAGATAGACAGAGGATATCTTTTTACTTCCTAAGAGGAACTGCTGTTTTCAGGTGCTCACTCACAGGTACCAGAGAGATAACCAAGGTAGTAATCGTAAGTCATTCTGGTCTGTTCATTAAAGCAAGGATCTCCACAGGGCAATGTTTGTTGACTTGTATTTGTAATCAATAGACGCTATAATTCCAGCTCATTACTAATTCTTTGCTTGCCCGATTTTACCCAATTAATCCAAATTAGTGTGGCTTAATTTGAAGGAAAGCATGCTAAATTGGGGTCTTAGTAGAGACTCTGCCCCCAAGCTCACTGCCGTTAGTTGCTCCGGGCCAAGAGGTCCCCTCACTGGAATAAGGGAAGTGCTGGACAGCTCCTGAGGCTCCCCTTTTCTCTAGAACTTTGACAGAGGCTGAGGGGCAGGGATGAGATGGGAAGCCTGGCAGATGAGAAAGGGGTTGCAGAATCTGCTGACATTTTTTTTTTCTTTTCTTTTTTAAAACCAGGAATTATCAGCCGAGAAGATGCTGAAGATCTCCTTGAGAATATGACCGAGGGCTCATTTCTGGTCCGGGTCAGTGAGAAAATCTGGGGTTATACCCTCTCCTACCGCCTGCAGAAGGGGTTCAAGCATTTTCTTGTGGATGCCTCTGGGGATTTTTACAGCTTCCTGGGAGTAGACCCCAATCGCCATGCGACACTCACGGATCTCATTGATTTCCACAAGGTATTCCTCTTAGGGGTGCTGATGTGGAGGAGGGCAGGAAATGCCAGGCTGTGGGCATTCTAAGAGATGAGGATGGAGAGTGAGCAGGCAGCCTCAGAAAGTCTCTAGGGTCACAGGGATCTAGACCATCCTGATGGAAGAGACCAGAGATTGTCTAGACCAGGCTCTGGAATTGCTGTTCTTCTCTGGCCAACTCTCTACTCATGTGGGCATCTCTAACCCTGGTCCACAGGTGTGTTCTCACCCTGAGTACCTGAGTGAGAAGGGGGCTGGCTGGTTGACTTGCCTTCTGTCCAAGCCCATGTCTCACCCCCAGCTCATTCCAGAATGTCCCTTTTGAGGATGTTCTAGACAAGTCTCTGGCAGCTTCATAGGGTTAGCTGAAGTTGAGCAGGCAACCCTGCAGTTAGAGAAGCTTTTCTAAAGCCTCTTGTTCCAAATCCAGCCTTACCACTTAGTTTGTGTGTGACCTCAGGCAGTTTCCTTATTCATGCTGAGCTTAAGCCCCCTAACTAGGCAAACGAATGTCTTATAAATAATACTTAGCTTGGCTCCTGTGAGTCTTGCATGGGGACTGTATGTAACAGCACCCTATAACTGGAAAGCAGTATGCACATTCTTGTTTCCCACAACTCTATTTGTTATTTGTTCCCCTGCTGGGGACCTCACATTAGAAGAGATGTTGCCTTCCAAACAGTGTGTATAAAAAGAAACAAATTTTGTGTTAATGTGGCTTCAATACTACCTGTGAGAAAGCCAGCAGTGGAGCTCAGTGACCCAGAAAGGTGGGGCCCAGGATTCTAGGAGATAGAGCTGTGACAACACAGGGGTCCCCATCTCCCTGAGCTTCGCAGGTGTAGAAATGTTCACAGAATTCCTTGGCCATCTCACTGGGTTTTTGCTATAAAAGGGACTCTTGAATTCATATTAGTTTTTCTTCATGGATGTCTCCAGGTCTCTAGGACAGCTCTTAACTTCAAGTAAAGCACATACAATTACAAATAGCTAGATGCTGGGAGGAGAGAACTGCCTGGAAAACTCAGTTAACCAGAATCAAGGCAGATTTCTACGTACATTTCAACCATAGGACAGAGGAAGGAAGGGTGTGTGGATGCTGGCACCTTCTGTTTTGAGCACTGTGCCTGTTGCGCTCATCCACGATCCATGTTGTATTTAACTTTCACCATGACTCTGGCTTCCCAGGTAGTGCAGTTGTAAAGAATCTGCCTGCCAATGCAGGAGATGCAAGAGACTGAACCCACGTCTCTTGCATCTCCTGCATTGGCAGGCAGATTCACAGAGAGTCAGACATGACTGAGCGACTAACACTTTCACAATATATCCTTGAATGCATGTTTTGAAAGCATAGTCCCTGAAATCAAGCTCCAGGTTTTAAACCCCAGCTTCATTACAGTGTGTCACTTTGGGCAACTATTCAACTTTGGGACCTTAGTTTCTTCCTCAGTGTTGTCGTTTAGTCGCTAAGTCATATCTGACTCTTAGCGACCCCATGGACTGTAGCCCTCCAGGCTCCTCTGTCCATGGGGATTCTCCAGGCAAGAATACTGAAGTGGGCTGCCATGCCCTCCTCCAGGGCATCTTCCCAACCCAGGAATTGAACTCACGTCTCCTGCATTGGCAGGTGGATTCTTTACCACTGAACCACCAGGGAAGCCTTTCCTCCTCAGTAAGATAGGGTTAATAATAGCACTCACCTCTTCAGGGTCAGGAAGATTTCAATGAGCTATCACTGTGTAAAGCACTAAAACACTATACCTTACATTTGTATATTATCAGGACAAGCTGGTTGTTACTGACTTGTGTCTATGGGATCTTTTCATGTCCAGGCATACACCACATCTTGGTGTAGATGTATCTTACAATTTCGTTCTCCACCCTCCTTTTGCTGGTCACTTTGGTAGCTTCCAGGTTTTCATGATCACAAACAGTGCTGTATGTGTTACTTTGGGCACACATGCAAATCTTTTTCTGGGATGGATCCCTCAAATTGGAATTGCTGGCTAGAAGACTATGCACATTTTACTTTGTAAAGATCTGCCAGACTGCCCTCCTAAAATGTAGCGCCAATTCATACTTCTTCCAAAACTATATGAGGCTGTTCCCCGACACTGCTGCCAATACTGGAGATTATCAGTCATTTTAATTTTTTCCCACCAGATGGGCAGACAATGTATCTCACTGTTGTTGAGCCTGCATTCTCTCATTACCACTGATGCTGAGGATTTTTTCACATTTTTAATGGCCACTTGGATTTCTTCTGTGAATTATCTGTTTATATCCTTTGTCCATTTTTCTACTCAGATGTCTTTTTTTTTACTGATGTGTTGATGTGTCAGTTCTCTTGGCGACTAAATTGCTCTTTAGTTACATCCATTCTGCTCTCCAGGTCTTCTATTGAAAAAAAGTTTTGAACTTAAATGGGCGTCCCTTTCATTTCCAGATTCTTTAACGGGTTCTTTTATTTTGTAATAGTCCATTCTTGTTTCATGGGTGATTGATCTTCTTATTTCACTGAGGAATATAATACATATCTCTGAAAGACTCGGTTTGTTTTATAAACCTGATATTTTCCTGGGAGTCATTTCGATTGTTTGAGTTTGGCATCTTTCTTTTATGGTTATGATTTTCCTTAAATGTTCATAAGTTTTGGGCTTTGGGGGGAATCTTTGAACTTTGAAATTCCTATTTGTTCATCTGTGGATACAGTTCCTGTTTCTCAAATCCAGCCTCTTCATGTGGCCAAGGTTGGAGCTGACAGTGAGTAGCTCATCTTTGGGAGTGAAACTGTCTGAACTGTTTGCATTGCTTCGGCTTCCTCTCCTCACGTCCTCACCTGCCTGAGACACAGACTTCTGTCCTCTGGGGTTCCCCCAACCTGCCCACTGACAACTTGTTCTCTCTCCTGCCCTACATTCACTCCTCTGACAATCTCATCACATATTGACTTTGGTCTTGCTTTGTTGGTGGCCTTCCTTCTTATTTTCCCATGCTTTTATAGATTTATTTCTTTTTAAGAACACTTTTTCTGTCATTTCTATAAATTTGAATGAGGAGGAGGGAGATACATATTCTTAGTCTTTCTATCTTGAACTGGTCTCTCTCTGGTGGACATTTATTTCCTTTTCCTGATTATAAGTGAATTTTACTTTTTTTTTTTTTTTTCCTTTTTAGGAGGAAATTATCACTGTTGCAGGGGGAGAGTTGCTGCAGGAACCCTGTGGACAGAGGGACAGCCCACCAGACTACCATCTGTTGTTTGAATGATTTTCTTCCCCCTTCTCAATTTGACTTCATTGGGCATCCTATTTTTGAACTCAAGAACTTCCCAGCTAAAATCCTTATGGCCTTCTGGAAGATCCACTAACATCCAGAGGAACAAGTGGATTAGTATATTTAAACAAATATGAAATATATGGTGTATGTGTTGGTGGTTCCTGACCTAGTGCCCAGGACAGAAATTGCTAATAGCTGATACAGCTCTTTCCTGAAAAATTTAGATACAACCTCAGAAAATAAAGCCGTTTTGTCATGGCTGCCCTAAACTGAGCTCCTAGAGTACGTGGTCATGTTTTAATTATCCAAATAATTCCAGTGCCGAACTCTGAATTTAACCTATGGTAGACATTCAATAAATGTTTGTTGAATGAATGCACTTCTTTTGAAAGTTTTCCAACACTGGCCAGGAATGATTTCTAGTAAGTTCTATTTGTCCCTGTTTATAAAGTCATGGAATTGCACCCCACTCCAGTACTCTTGCCTGGAAAATCCCATGGATGGAGGAGCCTGATAGGCTGCAGTCCATGGGGTTGCACAGAGTTGGACACGACTGAAGCGACTTAGCAGCAGCAGCAGCAGCATAAAGTCATGGATATTAGGGAAGAAATATTGTAAAGGATTTATATGGAAGGCATAGGTACTGTATTTTAAATGATATTCATTCTCATTGGTATTATCATTGGAATTACCTAAGGCTTCTGAGTCCCAGCTTCCAGAACAGATGACATTGCCCTGCCTCTGTATTTCCCTCTTCTTCTGCCATCTCTCCTGTTTCTTGAAATCATATCTTGGCCTCAGATTTGCAATATTGAGGCAGTGGTTTCATGTATTTCTACAGATGTGCCTAAGCCCCAGGGAAATTAAAAATACAAGGATCGTTTGTAGACCTCTGATATGGCCTTTGCTTTCTAGGATGTGGTCCTGTTTATGCAGGTTACTCAAATTGTTAGCTCTATCCTCACAGTCCTTTTGATTTTGATTCTACTGTCCATTTATACTCGGCTTCCCAGGCGGCATTAGTGGTAAAGAACCTGCCTGCCAATGCAGGAAACTTAAGAGACACGGGTTCGATCCCGGGGTCAGGAAGATCCCCTGGAGAAGGAAATGGAAACCACTCCAGTATTCTTGCTTGGAGAATCCCATAACAGAGGAGGCTTGCGGGCTACAGTCCATAGGGTCACAAAGAGTTGGACACGACTGAAGCGACTGAGCATGCATGCTTGCATGCCTATTTATACTGACTGTGTTCTATTTATACTATGTTTATACTGAGTACATTCTTCTTATTAACAAGAAGACTCTCCCAGTAACTCTTCAATAACTTTCAGCATTGATGTCTTTGCATGCTCATGTTTCACATTTATGGATTATATGTATTTGTATATGACATGTTATCATGGGAATTTTATAGGCTGCAGAATCAAGCAGACTTGGGTTCAAATCACACCCTGAAACTGACTAGTATTATAATGCTGGCAGCATTGTATTTGGTGGGAGTAAAAGGATGAATGGACTCTGGCCATCAGTGAACTGGTTACCTTACTTGATAGTTGTATCAAATATCTCTCATGCTCTATTCCACCACTGACTCACCTGTTCCTCAGATCAGCTTGGCTACTTGCTACTTATTTTACTCCTGTTGCCACCACTAAAACCAGTTCTGGATGGGCTCTACTCTTTCCCACCATGTTGATCAGCTTTACATGAGCATTGGCCAATGGTGCCTTGCCACGTGTGGTGCTATGGACTGTTCTTCTGTTACTGCAGAGATGTTGAGACACCATGCAACCAAGGAGAGCTGGGAAGTTAATTCCCCATGCAGGGAATCCTGGATTAATGGGAGACAGAGGCTGGTGATCAGTTCTTCTCCCTTCCTCCTCCCTTCTGGATGGACTGTATCATGAGGCTGTTCTTCTTATGCAAGACATATTAAGACAGTCCAATAAGACCGAGCAACTGGTCATGATAAAACAAGTGGTAGCTGCATCAGTACCATCCCCTCCATCTCTGCCTTGCTTCTGCTTTTTTTTTTCTTTCTCTCCTGGTCCCTTGGGACTTTGTTACCATGTGAAACAGTGGCATATAAGCATGTGCCACAGGCTTAGCATTTTGGGGAAGCCAGGGTAAGGATCCATCATACAAATGTGTTTTATAATATAAAATTTGTATCCTGACTCCATGGCCTTCCTCCTATTTCCCTGCATCACAGGGCCCCTGAATGGATGCATGAAAGTGATTGAGGGAATCGGCTTTCTGAACTGTAAAGTGCTTTAAAACCTGATTATTATTATTATTATAATTACCTTCTTTCTATTAGACTCTGAGGAATCAAATTAGAGTTCTGGTTGCTACTTAACTAACCATATGATGCTGTTCATGTCATTTAACCTCACTAAAGTTCAGTGTATCTGAGAAGAGAATTTCCTATATGGCTACCACTAGGCCTCTTGGCAGGTCAGTCAAATGATAAATATGAGAGCTCTATGAAATGGAAAGTATTGCTGGTGACAACTGCTTTAACAGTGACAATAGTTTCAAATGTCATGAGGATATGATGTGATGATTTTCGAGGTGTTAGAAGGAACTAACAAGAAGAAACTTCTATTCAAAAGCAGCTTTGAAAGCAGACCAGGATGGGTTGAGAACTTGATTCCCTAAGCTGTTGTTCCTGTCACCCCTAATTAACTTGTGAGAAACAACAGCTGAATTTTCCATGTCCAGCACATTTATTTCCTTGTATTTGGGGCCCATACTTTCTGCATGTCTCATAGATTTTAGGTTTTACCTGGCCTTAAAATAAATTCCTTGTAAGTTGTCCTGCAAATGAAATTACTGTCTGGAAAACTGCAATCTCATCGTGAGAGTTTTATTATGCTAATAAATGTCAGGATTCTCAAATAAAGGAATTGCCTATTTTTTTTCCCTGAGGCCTACAAATATAATGAAAAACAGCCAGCCAGCTACAGGACTCAGCAGAGGGAAAATTTACAATCCACAACTAGAAGGAGAAGTTGTAAAAAAAACACTGTGCAACTTAATGGAGGATAAATTTCAAGGAATGAAAGGGGAACTTGGGGTAAAGATTTGGGGGGGAGGTCCCTGTGTGTGGAGTTGGAGCTGCGCACTGAAGGGGGACGGAATATATAAGGAACAAGGCTGCGAAGGGCTGCGAAGGGCTACTGAGAGGGAATCCCTAGAAGGGACATGTGTTGGGACTTCCCTGGTGGTCCAGTGGTTAAGACTTCATCTTCCAATGCAGGAGGTGTGGGTTCAATCCCTGGCTGGAGACTACAAATGCCTTACAGCCAAAAAGCTAAAATATAAAATAGAAACAATATTGTAACAAATTCAATAAGATTTTTAAAATGGTCTACATTAAAAAAAAAAATCTTAAAAAAATAAATAAATAAAAAGGACACATGAAGAGGGAGATCTGAGTCCCTGGGGAGCATGCCCTCTTCTGTACCCTTAAATCCTTCATTATCCTCGGGATAATTTTGGAGGCAGAAAGACCTTTGTTTTGTGACTCTAAACAAGTGTCTACAATTCTCGGGGCCACAGTTTCTCCACAATGCCTGTCTCAGAGCAGTCGCTGGGAAAATAACACAAGATTTTGTAACAGTAACAACAAATACTGAGTTCTGTGTGTGGGTATAATTCTCACAACCATGCTGAGGGAGACGGTGCTATCATCGTCATCTTGTGTGTGGGGAAACTGAGGCAAAGAGAAGCTCAGAACTTTCTCAGCGGCACTTCTGAGAGAAGTTGTATTACAGCACTGGGATTCACCAGCCTGGCTTTGGAGCCTGTGTAGACCTCACACCAGTGTTTTCAATCTCGGATGTGTAAACGAACACAGGTGATGTTCTTAAAATGTCCTCCGGTGGCTGAGGGGTGGGGCCTGAAGGTGTGCATTTCTAACAAGTTTTCAGGTGTTGTCAGTGTTGCAGGACCTTTGGCCGCAATTGGAGAAGCAAGCCTTGCACATTAAAGCTGCAGGCCAAATTCAGCCTCTCTTCTGTGTTTCTACAGCCTGAGCCAAAAGTGGTTTTTATATTTTCAGTTGGCTGGAAAAAATTAAAAAGAAGAATAATATTTTATGACCTGTGAAAATTACATTAAATCCAAATTTCAGTGTCCATCAATAAAGTTTTATTGGATTACAGCTTTGCTAGTTTGTTTACCTAGTCTTTGGCTGCCTATGGTCTGCAAAGCCTGAAATATTTTCTATCTAGCCCTTTATGGAAAAATTTGCTGACCCCGGCTTTAAGTTATGGTGTGTATGTGAGAAATTACTTTTGCTTTCTTTTTCTGCTTTATCTAAATTTAACTCCTTAGGAAAGATGCTAAGACCATTGTTTATATGTCTGAGAAACCTAAGTGAATGTGTTACATGTTTCCATTTTAAATTTGAAACTCATCTCTAGTAATCAAAGAAGAGGCCTGTTTTTTGTCAAAGGATTTTAACCAAATATAAGCAAGCACGATCACAGTTATATAGATACTTTACAAGGGCACAGGGTCATTTGCTTTCTCGAATGAATCATACTTCCCTACAGTTCTATTTGTTTTGTCCTTCAATCTGTGGGTCCTGGAGGCCAAGTGATGCCACATACCTGTATGTTTTATGGTGCCTGGAATAGTCGCTGTTGTCAAATTGCACTTGTTATGGACTGGGGACAAATGGGTTGTGTGGATCTCAAAAGGCTGCTTTCACCTTTAGGGGAGTCCTATGGTTGAAAAGCCCAAGCTGAGCATCACAGCTGCCTTGGGTTGGAATCCTGAATCCACTACTTCCAGCTGTTAAGAGGAACAAACAAGCAAGACCCGTAAGCTCAAAAACAGCTCTGCTAACATCTAGTCTAAAGTAGGGGAACTGAGAATTCAAACAAAAATCACATCTTGGCAAAACTGTTCTGTGACTTGCAAAACAGATAAACGTAACCAATTACACAGTAACTCCCTGTTCTCCCCTCCTTCCAGCCCCTGGCAGCCACCTTTCTACTTTCTGTCTGAATTAATGTGATGACTCGAGGTACCGCATGTAGGTGGAATCGCTGTATTGGCCTTTTTGTCATCGGCTTGTTTCACTGGGCATAATTTCTTCAAGGTTCATCCATATTGTGGTATGTATCAGATTTTTTTCCTGTTTAAGGCTGAGTAATATTCCATCGTATGTGTATACATTTTGTTTATCCATTCTTCTGTTGATAGACATCTATGTTGCTTCAACCTTGTGGCTGTTGTAATGCTGCTATGAACTTGGGTGTGTATTTACATGACTCATGTGTTCTAAAGATCTCTTGGGTGTTTCAGCAACTCCCCAGCTTATAGATTCTGACCAATCCCTGCCAAGGTTATGCTGTGATCAGCTTCAGCTCCAACAAGTTATCTTACCTAACTCCCACAGTTCTTCTGGTATATGCTTTCCCTTGCTGCAACCAGCTGATCAATCTAACTTTGGTTACACATGATTCCAGGAGGGCTTTCGCTGGTGGGCTTTATAAAGATGATGTCTGTAAAGTATGGGATCCATGATACACAGTTAATAACAGCTGAATGTCCCTTCTCCATTGACCATGCTAAGATCAGCTGTGAGAGTTGCCGTTGTGGGCAATAGTCCATGTCCACTTCTAACATCATCTCATAGGATGAGCTCATGGACTTGCTGGGCTATGAGCTTATACTCTAGGAAACTGTATAATGTGGACAATGGTAAGGTTGCAGAGCCAGAGACACACTCAAAAATGGTTATGCCAGGACTTCCCTGGTGGTCCAGTGGCTAAGACTCTGTGTTCCCAATGTTGGGAGCCTGGGTTCGATTCCTGGTCAGGGAATTAGATCCCATATGCAGCAATGAGGATCAAAGATCCCACGTGCTGTAGCTAAGACCTGGCACAGCCAAACTGACATATATACACTACCATGTGTAAAATAGATAGCTGGTGAGAAGTTGCTATATAACACAGGGAGTCCATCCTGACACTCTGTGATGACCTAGAGGGGTGGGATGGGAGGAGGGGACAGAGGCTTAGGAGGGAGGTGATATATGTATAATTATGGCTGATTTGCATTGTTGTATGGCAGAAACCAGTACAACATTGTAAAGCAATTTTCCTTCAATTAAAAAATAAATTAAAAAAATAAAAAAATATCTTAAAAAACAACCCCCCTTCAAAAAATGGTTATTCCAGATACTCTTCTGAAGGAAAATTTGTTACCCTAGAGGCATCCCATGTTACAGGCCCAGCAATCAGTGACCCCACTCTGGCGGAGCTGAAGGAGAGAAGGCCTCAGGAGCATCCATGTTCTGTAGAAGGGGGAGGTAGCAAGCTTATCTATGGTGGACCCTTAACCTATTCACCAAAGGGCTTCTCCCCTCGATGGATACCTCATCTTGCATCCCCCACCTAGGCAGGAGGAGGAAGCAGAGTAGAGGGAAGAGTAATTCACTGAGGGTCACCGATATGCATCCAAATATAAATGGTCAAAGAATAAAAGAGGCTTCTAGAAACAGGAAAAAACTGGCATAAGTAATGGTATGGCAGTATAAAAGTACATGAGTGTATGTATTCATATGTTCCAGGAAAAAGGCTTTAAAAGCCCCTATGATCTACAAGTTCCTTCAGAACCAAACTTGGGCTGCATGTATGTGTGTGTGTGTGTTGGGGGGGGAGCTCTTTAGCATTCTGTAATCTACCCCTCCCTTATCACTCAAACTGAACATCTGTACAACTGAATTCATCATAAGGGACTTATTCTGCTTAGATTCTCAGTCATCAGCCGAGTGTCTCGGACACTTCTGCAAACAATTTGTACCTCTAACTTGGGTGTTGGCCAAAAACAGCCTAGCCCTTCTATAACTTGGTTTCTTCCTCATCTACCTTTTCTTGACTCTAATTGATGTTTCATATTGCTATTTATGCCGGTATGACTCTGGTTAACTTCTTTTTTATTCTCACATCTTCATGGGGTTTTGGTGGGTTTTTCCCATTTGGCTTGTTCTGACTGGCTGTAATTATTGCTTGTCATTTTGCCTTTCTTTAGTGATTCTTTTCCCCCTGCACAGCTGCTGGGCAATTTAATAAGGTGAGGGCCCACCCCCTTACATGTTGCATGTGTATTGTTTCAGCCTTATATTTCTACTAGTGGTTGTTGAACAGAACTGTGGAAAGTTCTCTGAGCTAATGAGGCCCCTCTCCTCATTTCCAGTTTCTAAGGCTTCTTGAAAAGTAAAGAACGCTTGTAGCTTACAAGCAAATAAAAACAAACAGAACAACCAAAATAGTATGCTGAAATACAAAAATTAGTATTTGAACAAATAACTAAATCCATATGAACATCCGTGATCTAGCAACCCAGAGCCCTGCTCTAAAATGTTGTTTTAGGAATAAATCAGATACTTTCTCCAGTCTGCCTAACAAAATATAGTTTTGCATTAACCGCTTAGCAATTTGTTCAAGAGGCATGGAATCCCTGAACACAAGGGCCATGGGAAAACTAATTAATGACATTCTGCATTAGAAACATTCTTAACCTTAAAAAGCAGAGGCTAACTCACAGCTGAAACAGAAACACAAAAATCATTTTAGGAACAACTTAACTTTTATTACTTAGTACATACCAAGGGAGGAATACTTTGTGTTAAAAGCGCTTACCTGACATGTCTATAAAACAATGGAGCCCAGGCTGGTAGGTGTAGCATACAGAGCCCTTAAAGAGAAACTGTCAGTATTCACAACATAGATTTATGTTCTCAATTAAGCAATTCAATGATTGGTTTAAGGCAGGAACCATTTCTCCCAGCAATATTAAAAGCCTCTGAACACTAATTTTTAACCAATTGTACTCAAAAGTACAATGGTGACTCAAAAAGGAGAAAAAGTTAGGAGACACATTTCATAGGCTTTTATAAGCTTTTTGTCTTTTCTCAGTTTCTTCTTCAAATGGAATCATTTTCTCCCCCATTGCATATGTGATTTGTTTTTTTTTTTTTTTTCACTGACACCTGAGAACGGCCAGGAAAAGATCTAGGGGCTGTTGGTGTCTACGTTGTGGCTCCAGTAGGAAGGATGAGGGGGCCTCAACAAGGGTCACCGGATGAGGTTTTATTCACAAAGGTGGGGGTGTAGGGGACCCATGGTGGAAAGGCTGTGACCTCTGTGTGACTTAGTGGCATCCCACCTGTTACCCCCAGGCCCTGATGTGGGGAGGGGAGAGCAGTTACAGCATGTGGAGGGAGATATATATACCGCCGGCTATTCCAAGCAGGTCAGGACTGTGTCCGGGGACAGAGACAGCTGAGGTGACCTTCCAGGGAGGCAGCTGGGGCAAGAAATTAATACCCTGCCTTCACCCTCCTCCCTGTTTCCAACCTCTGCTGGGTGCCCCAGTGACTGAACCGGCCTGTGGCCAGAGGGTCTGAAACTCTTGGTGAAATCTATACAGGACAGCCACCAAAGGTGGAGGAGTCAGGAGTGTATCTGGGTAGGGGGGCAAAGTTAGTCTGAAGATGTCCCAGCTTATCCTGCCAACCTTGAGTCCTTGTACGTATTCAGAGATAGGGTCTCTGCCTGCTGTTCTGTCCCATCCACCACAGTCACCTTTCTAGGTCCACTTGTGAAGTCTGTTAACAGATCTCTTTATTTTGCATTTGAAGGCAGAGGCCTTATCTTATCACCCAACCTCTGGCTTTTAAACTTGGCTGTAGTGTTTCAGCATCTCCACCACAAGGTGACCCTCACCTTTCTCCCCGTACCTGACGAGATAGACTGCCTGGCGGTGGTCACTGGACCCCGGGAGGGCAGGCCACCGTATCCTCCGCACTCCGACGTTCTTTAGTTTATGCTGCTTTTCATGGATTTTCCAATGTCATCGTTTTTAGCACTGAGCCCATTCTTCATACATTTCTGGCAGTGATCATTTGAACAATCTCTAGTTAAAGGTTTATTTCATTTCTAACTTTCTCCACTTTTCCCATGGTATAGATTTTCTCCTTTTTTGAATCTCCAAAGACAAAGCAATAATAGGAGACAAGGGAAATTCATCAGAGAAGCACATACTTGGAGTCAGTACAGTCTGAGCATCTCTAGGGTTTTTTCCCCTGAACCTGTGGCTCAGTGTCCCTGCCCAGGAAGCCAGGGCTCTGCTGCTGGGACGCTGTGGAGACTTTGGGCCCCACCTACCAGGCAACTCTGTCCATTTTCTTTGTGTAGTTGTTTTATGGTCTTGGCAGAACAAGGGGATGGCCATGTAAAATGGTTGTCATTTCCTCACTGGTTAATCTGAGCATGGAGAGAAATTTCTAGTGTAAATTCTGCAGATTAGAAGGACTGGAGGCAGAGTCTAATTGGACTGTATTTGAAACTTTGCACAACAAAAGGGAAACAAACCAGCAAAGAGGGGAAGGGACCTCAGTTCTCTGTTTTTGTCTGCCCAGCCAGGAAATTGTCCATTCACAGGGTTACATGATGGGCATGAACAGGATGATCTAAAGCAGTTTCCAGGGATCCTGAAAACAAAGCAAAAAACCCAAATAGACAGTAATGTTCCTACTCTAGAGATGCTAACACCTTGGTCTGGGCTGGACCTCAGCATCAGTCTATTTTAAGTAAAAGGAGACTCTGTGTTTCTGAGGTTAAGTGTCCCCTCTGTGGGGCACAGGACAGTGTGGACATGCTGTCTTTGTGACGATGATGACATGTACTATCTTCATGATTTAGGTAACTGTGTGAGAAATGCCACTTTAATTTTCTGCAATTAAACCTAATTTATATCAAGTCCCCATTTTCTGAATAAAATTTGGTTATTTCAGGTTACAGTCAGTGAACTCCCAGTCTCTCTTCTTCCCAGGATGGATTTACCAATATCATGGAGAGCAAGCAGCTTTATCCAAAGTCCACCAACTTAAATGTTTGTCACATCCAAAAACACCCTTGCAAAAATCCTTGGCCACATATCTGGGCTCTGTAGCACAGCCAAGTTGGCTCATAAAATTAACCATCACAGTGGCCCTTAACTCCAGAGGCCGATGGTGGTGTTCTGCACTGGCCTGCTGATGACATGACCTGGGCCACAGTGACCCTTAATCAGTGGTCCCTTCTCTTGGTGGCCTGCCACACTCACAGGGCTACCATTTGTGCCTCAGACTGGAAGAACACAGATCTCTTTGGCATCCCAAATCAAGCCTGTGCTAAAACACTCTGCCTTCTTCTTGATCCTAAAATGGGAGGGGGAGATTGCCCCCTTCCCTCTGCCTGCACCCCACCAGCTCTGTTCTTTCTCTGAGGTTGGCCAATCCAAAGGCACAGGACAAAAAATAACCCTCTCTCCAGAGTCAGCTGGGATGAATTCTTCTGGGAGCTCTAGTGTGAAAGCACATTCGTCAGGGGCTTACAAGCCTGTCCAGTCCTGCCTTCCACCTACTAGTAGGCGACAAGAAGTGAGCTGCTGTAGCAAATCGCCCGTGTCCTCTGGGTATTGTATGTGACTTCAGAAGCCATCTGTATCAGCTCCAGCTTCTAGGTTTTTCCTGAGGGGATGGGTAGCTGTGGGCCGGCTGTGCCTGAGAACTCCAAATGTTCTTTCACCTTCCAGAGACAAGGGTTCAGTCCACACTAGACCCTTTCTAAAGACAAGCCCCCTCTGATCTTGGGAACTCCACGAATTCTTTCCTTTGTCAGAGACAGTGTGGCCAGGACTTGCAAGATAATGAAAGGAATATAAATCCCAGGTTGGAATTCCCTGACCCTTGCCTGCTTGCCTCCCGTCAAGGTCTGCGTTCATCTTTTTGCTTTGTTTTGCACCCCAGAAGCAATAAGCCCCTTACAGCCAGCATTTATTCACTTTTTCAACATTTCCTCAATGCCTTCTAAGCTCCTGCCCTGTGTTGGGTGCTGGGAACATAAGGCTAAATCAGCACCAGGCAGTGATCTTGAGGGGGCTCCAGTGTAATGAGGCCACTGGAGCAGGCAGAGTCAGAGCTCCGTCCATCCCCTTGGACCCTGTTTTATCTTTGCTACAGTCAACACTGTGCTTTCAATAGCACAGTGGTACCTGCCACACTTCTTGGAGCATGGTGCTAGGGCCACGGGAGCCACTGTGCAAGGAAGTGCCTTGGACTTATACCTTCCTTCTCCAACCCTTGCTGCCATTAACCAATTCCTGTTGGGTACTGAGTGTGGGAACCCAGCCCCTCACCTTGAGTTGAGTCGTTTCTGAGGCATAGTTTACCCTCCTGAGGTCCCCTGTGGAGGTCAGCTTGAAGCCACCCTCTGTTTCACTTTTGCCAAGATCGCCTCCTTGTTGGCTTTCCCTTCTTCCTGTCCTGTTTTCCCACTCCTTCACATATCTTTCCTGGAGAATTTCCTTCATAAACCATTTGTATGAGGTTTCTCCTCCCAAGGTCTGTTTTGGGGGAGTCTGTCCTAAGGCATTCAGAGAAACCTAGTTAGAAAAATATAAAACCACATGGTCAGATTTAAGGGGTGCTTGGAACACAGCTCCAGGACACAGAGAAAAGTATAGCAGGGAAGTTTTGGCACATCATGATGCTAGGCTTGTGGACATGCATCTGTTATCTATCTGGCTGCCTGATTTCAGAGCCCTTTACCTGAGTGGGTCTGGTTGGAATGCAGGATTCTACCACAGAAGTTGAGAAGCCCAATTTCCCCATTTTCTGCCTTCCTGGTAAGAAGGGCAAAGTCCCCCACACTTACCCACCTGCACAGGTCTGCCCAGTCTCTGCAGCTGCCCAGTCTCATTTCCTGGATTGGTGATGGGGGGGAGTGTGGGAGTCGGGCCAGCCTTTGGGGGGGGGCATTGGTGGAACACACACTTATGGGTTCCTGTGCTTGGTAGTGGCAGCAGAAGGGTGGTCCCTGGGCTGTTTTGCACTGAAGTCTTGGCTGTGGTTCTGACTGTGATTTCCTGCATCTCCCTCCACCTGCCCAGCCACTCTCTCCAGCCTTCTAGGTGATTCTCTCAGCTCCCCAATATCCTCTGATATGTTATTCTACTGCTTATGTCACCGAAGGACAGACTCTGTTGAAACCAAGAGCCCTGACTGGTCCTTAAGTCAGAAGTTTGGGGAGGATTGAGGGAGAGGACAAGGTAGGGGCATGTGAAAAGGTGCAGAGGTGTAAAAGGGCTCCAGGATTTGGCGCCCTGGGGATGGAGTCAGCAATGAGCTGGAGAGGGTCACTGTGGAAGGCTCTTACAAGCTCTGCTGTGGAGATGGGATTACAGTGTTTCAGTCACTCCCTGCTTCAAAATGTAACCCAAATTGGGGGCGGGGGTGGACTTTTGCCACTCTATAACCTAAACTCTTTGATGTAAAATAAACTGCAGTATATTTTATTCACAAACAAATATTTCTGAAACATCTGCTGCTTCTAAGCTCCTGGGTTCTTGGGTTCAGAACTATTGTGGAGAAAGGATCCCTCCCCATTTATCTTAAATTCTAACCCTTCTCACACAAGGGGAGCCAAGGTGATGGGGATGATGCTTTTAAAAGCAGTTCACACTCTGTGTCTAATTTGGCTGCATTATTTTCATCATCTCATTTTACAGATGAGGAAATTGAGACTCAGATAACTTAGAGGGTTCTTTGAGGTGGCTCAGTGACAGAGCACTGATGCTAGTATGTGAACCCAGGCCTTCCAGCTCACAGAACTGAGTCTCTTTCTACATGCTCCTCTGAAGATTTTCTGTGCAGGTCACGTTCCAATGTCTGCCTGGAGCACATGTGAAATACGGCTCACCTCCAGCGTGGCGATGAGGCATCAATCTTACTTCTTCTGTGTCTTTCCAGTTTGGGTGTGAGAGAAGATGTACATTCATCAGGGCTGCCTCAGACCACTGTTAAGGACCCAACTCTAACTTATCCACAGCCTCAGGGTTTACAATTATAGGTGGATCTAACCTTGGCCATGAGGGGCTAATAAAATGAAACTGTGATGCCCATAAGTTTGAGATGCTATGATTTACATGTTTGTGTAAATCACAGCATTTTACTGGTATCTACAAGCAGTAAGCTGCTGAGGATACAGAACCTATTGGGAGAAAATTCATGTAACAGTAATAGACACAATGTACTGAATGTCTATTACATACCGGATACCAGATGTAGATGTAGATGTATATGGTATCTACATCACCCACGAAAAATGCAGTCAGGTGTGTGCATGCTGATTTTATAGACCTAGAGTTCAAGGTTCAAGATGATTTAACCATCTTTGTCTGAGGTCATATGGCTGGTGAGTAAAAAACGGGATTCAGATCATTCTATCTGACTTCAAAGTACATGCACTGTCATCTACAGTCTTGTTACTCTAAGTGTGGTCCTTGGACTAGCAACATTGGCACGACCTGGGGCCTTGTTAGTAACACAGCACCTCAAGCTCCAACCTAGACCCAGCTAATCAGAATTTGTGTTTGAACAAGATTCCCAGGAAATGTCTACTCATGTTAAATTTCAAGGCCCCTCTCTAGGCTCCACAACCAGGCTTCATAGTTTCAGGATCTTGAGGATGGAGTTCTGATTGCCATAGTCTCAACGGAGCATGTACAGGACAAAGTATCATGGAACACTTTCCTTCCCCTTCATGTGTAGGAAGTTCTACTTTAGTTCTACTAAAGTTCTACTTGAACCCCACATCTTTCGTACAGGTTCTAAACTGCTGGAGAGGAGCAAGAATCTCTAAAAGGGAGGGTGACCTGGGCTGTGATATTCGGTTTGGCCAGCAGGGGGCACCTGCAGCATCTGCTGAGGCAGCCTCACCTGCAGCAGGAAAGACAGGTGGGAGTCTCAGACCATGGCAATGGAAGGGTGTAATGTAGGAAGTCATACTACCATGAAAAAGGCCTACCCTCTGCTTGCTTAGCTTGAGGAACTTAGAGCTGTGGCCCAGAGGTGTAGGTGGCTTTTGTTAATGTATGTGTTTCAGGGTAAATGATGGCTTTAAGTTAAGTGTTAGTTGTTCAGTTATGTCTGACTCTTTGAGACCCCATAGACTGTAGCCCACCAGGCTCCTCTGTTCAAGGAATT
Organism: Giraffa tippelskirchi; assembly: GCF_054371585.1. Taxonomy (NCBI): domain Eukaryota; kingdom Metazoa; phylum Chordata; class Mammalia; order Artiodactyla; family Giraffidae; genus Giraffa; species Giraffa tippelskirchi. The sequence goes on along the minus strand of NC_137276.1, from coordinate 56,968,148 downwards.
CTCCAGGTAAGAATACTGGAGTGGGTTGCTGTTCCCTTCTCTAGGGGATCTTCCTGACCGAGGGAACGAACCCAGGTCTCCTGCATTGCAGGCAGATTCTTTACTGTCTGAGCTACCCAGAAAACCCCATACACCTCTCCACAGCCTGTAAACCTGTGGACACAGGAGAATGTGGACAGGGGATGGGGGTCCTGGGTTCTAATTCTGCCTTTGCAGAACTCCCAGTGTAATTTTGGACCTGGAGTCCTTTTCTCGGCTATCTGAGGAGTAAAGTGCATAAGATCACCTCAGGTCTATTCACCTCTATAATATATTGTGAAGTCATAATTAAAATGCCCCAAGAGAACATTGTCTATCTAAAATAATTATTTTGTTAAATCAAACTATGCAAAGCTAATTATCACACCTTAATTCACCTATTTTATAACTTTCACTTTTTTTCTGCTTAAGTCTTTTTTTGTTTTTTGTGTTTTTGGTACAAAAATGAATATGTAAAATATGGAAAGAAATAACAACAAAACACAATTTAAATAAGTTGCCAAATACCACAAACACCCTCAAGTTCAAAAAGATGGTATAACGTTTTCACTAAATAGCTCTTTTTAACACACCTCAGTGGTACTTTCAATTTCCTACATATCTTGGCTTCATACTCTTTGATTATATCTCTGTAAAATTGTCATTTCATAATATTTTGCAAATGAATTAAAAAGATAAGCTATTGCTTCCTCCAATAAAGTTGAATCAAAATTTATGTTTTAATCTTGGTATCTGGGATGTATAAACATCAGATAGGCTTCCCTGGTGGCACAGTGGTAAAGAATCCACCAGCCAATGCAGGAGAGACTGATTTGATTCATGGGTTGGGAAGATCCTCTGGAGTAGAAAATGGCAACTCAATCCAGTGTTCTTTCCTATAAAAACATCCTGTGGACAAAGGAGTCTGGCAGAGTACAGTCCATGGGGTCACAAAAAAGTTGGACGCAGCTTAGCAACCAAACAACAAAAAGCATCAGACATAGACACACTGTAGTATCGCTACAGGATTGTGTTGTACAAACAGAAAAATGGAAGCAATTGTATTTATCCAATTCCCATTACACGAGAGAAAATATACAGTGCATTTATAACTTTATATACAGTCTTCTTAAGTGTCTTTTTGAAAGGAGAGAACTTCCATTTGAACTTATGTCAATGAGAATGCTGGCCTCCACCATCAATTGTATATATATATCTGATGATTTGAAGACTTTTTCACCAATTGACTTCTGGCTCAGGACATTTTAAACCTCGTTTCTCCTCTAACAAGTCAGCATGCACAATATGAAAGCTGTTCCTACACTCCTGCTTTCTCCAAAGCTCTGAAGGAAATCCCAGCTGAGATTTCATCACCGGTGTTGAGGGAGTTTCACCTGCAGGAGGCAATGTGGGTCCCTGTCTATGGCTGAACAAGACTTTGATCTCTTCTGCCCTCAAAAGGTGTCTGCAGAGGATGGGGCCACTTGAAATACTTCCTTCACAGCTGTGATTCTTCACCTCTTCTGAGCTGGTTCAAACCTCAGCGCCATTTCCCTCCTAGCTCATGTGTCCTTTCTTTCCATTAACTGTTTTTCTCAACACATTTCCAAAGTTTGGAACTATGAGTAGGCTTGGGATGGAAAGAGCTTCATTCTACTTTTCTCTCTCAGGGACTAACATAAATGGAAGCTAATGGTTTGGTTATTCTTTTTTTCTAGAGAATATTTCTTAGGTAGGCTTCCCTGCCTCTTCCATGTCCTGATGATTCTCTGCCTGTTTTTGTTTATACTTTTAAATTACACTTCAAATGATGATGTAGAGAGTTAACTTCAGAATGAGGGAAATGCTATGGGACAAATGACCCGACTTCTTTGAAAGACATGAGAAAAATAATGGGGGTGGGGAAGTAACTTCTGGATGAAAAGAAACTTAAGAGACACATCAACTAAATGCAATATATGGACACTGTTTGGATCTCCATTTGAACCAATAGCCTATAAAAAGGACATTTGTGAAATATGGTGGTCTGGAAATCAGCTGATACTAAGGAATTTTTGTTAATTGGCTGGGTGTGAGCAATAGTTTGGATTATGGTTCAGCAAATTATGAATGCTCGTTCTCCTACTACTACCTATATCACTCCCAGCAGCAGGGCCTCTACAGATAAGGACAAGGCAGGTGCAAATTTCTAGAGAGGCAATGGTAGTGGCCTCAGTTCACAGGATTGTGATAGGTTAGTGGGATCAGACCCAATTTTCTCTTCCTGATTTCTCCCATCATCTCCTCCCATTGGTACACCTTTTCCTGCCCTTGGGATGTCCTTTCTCTTTTGCCTTTCCTTAGGAAGCCATCTGGAGTAGGCAATGGCACCCCACTCCAGTACTCTTGCCTGGAGAATCCCAGGGACGGCGGAGCCTGGTGGGCTACAGTCCATGGGGTTGCTAAGAGTCGGACGACTGAGCGACTTCACTTTCACTTTTCCCTTTCATGCACTGGAGAAGGAAACGGCAACCCACTCCAGTATTCTTGCCTGGAGAATCCCAGGGACGGCGGAGCCTGGTGGGCTGCCGTCTATGGGGTCACATAGAGTCGGACACGACTGAAGCGACTTAGCAGCAGCAGCAGCAGCAGGAAGCCCTCCTTTTGGCCTTATTGTTCTCTATTCTCCACCCTACTTTTGAACTGCCTCCTCCAGGCATCTGTCTCCACCGCAGCACCCGTTGTTGCCCCTTCCCTGGAAGTCCACTGTACACCCTGAATTTATATGTATTAGTACACAGGTCAGCCTTTGATCACCTGCTCATCTCCCCAGTTGGACATGGGGCTCTTTGAGGAAGGGCAAGAGCTGGGTATTATGTATGCTGCATCCATCTTATTCAACATGCTCAGAGAGGGTTTGCTGATTGAAAAGTATATCAAGTAAAGATATTTTACCCTGGAACATATATTTGCATAGAGATGGGGGGGCTGCAGCAGTGCCTATACCAACTGGAGGTGTGTTTGGAGGTAGTGAGAGCACCAGATGGGAACCTGCAGAACCCCTGGAGGATGAATGATGTAGCTTTATTTCATCAAGTTGCATCCCTGATCATGGCACTTCAGAGATGGTCCCCGGGTAGACAAGACATTTGTCAGCTCCACTGCAGGGGTTCTCCACCCGGGCCACCCTGTAGAATCACATGGAGTGCTGAGAATTCAGTTCTCATGTACAGCCCTCCCTGTCTCTCACAGACTCATTAAAACAAAATCTATGGAGGTAAGCTGTGGACCTAGGCATCTTATTTTTAAAAATTCATCTAGATGATCCCAACTGCAGCCGAGGGTGAGAAGCACTGGGCTGTGGAAATCTTTGCCCCACTACAGAGATGGGATTTAATGGAGTCATTTACAAAGCTGCCAGCTGTTCCTTGTAGGCTGTGCCAACAGAGAGAACAAGCTTATAGTTTTTTATTTCTATGAAATACAGTGAATAATCCTAACAGTAAGCAAGGGAAGGTTCTTAAAGCCACATGCTGCAGGAGAAATTCAGAGAGGTGGGAAAATTCCCTTTTCACAGAAGGGAAAGGGGCTGGGCAAACATTTCAGACACTTTTACCTTCTTTGTTTGGGAAGGAAGCTAGAGCGTGTGGTGGGGAGGGGGGACAGCGGGCAACAGGGTAGGAGGAAGGGGACCTAAGGAAGAGAATCACCCTTGAAATTTGTAGTTAAAGGAAGAATTAAGTCTTAGGAGGACTTGGATACTTGGAGCCCAGTGTTCCCAACCTACCACTTCTCTCTGCTTTGGAGTTAAAGTGCTCAGAGGATGTGATCCAGTGGGGTGTGTCTGGGAGCCGAGGCAGGTGCGGTTGGCTGATGGGTGCTGGTAAAAAGAGAGAGTACCAGCCAGCTTGTGACCCTCTTTTACCACAGCCAAAGGTCTGTCTCTTTCTTAGCACTTGCTACCCTAGCTGACCAGTGAGCGGGTAAAAGGGATGAATTACTTACATGATACTTGAGGTACAAAAAGGGACACATGTCCTAAACTTCCTAAGTAATACAAAATCCAGCCCTGAGGTTCTGCCCACGAGGTCTTGCCATTCCTGGACTCTCCTCAGGCAAGTGCCCTGGGGCTTCCATGACCCACGGTGGCTGCCTGTTCCTCTTGCTCTGCTCCTTCTGCTAATGACATCACTGCTTCCCTGGGAAGGACCCTGTGATGATGATCTGCCTCCCATTAGGAACAGAAACCCAAACCCTCCCTTTCTGCAGCCCATCTTAAAGGGCTGGAATAATTCTTCCTTCAACCCTCAGTGTTTAAAGCTGCCAGCTCTTCTGCTAAGACTAGCTGTTCTCATTGGATGCCTCTGGGGAACTTTAAAAACTGATGCTTGGCTCTCATCTCCAGCTTCTCTGACTTAATTGGTCTGGATACAGTCTGGGCATAGTGATTTTTAAAAGTTCCAGGTGACTAACTTGCAGCCAAGGTTGAGAACTTCTGCCAGCCCAATTTCTCTTCATTGTGTATATAGAGAAGATTCACAAACCCAACTGCCTGCAGAGGGTGAGTGGTTAACATCAGGATTATTTGGGGTCTCTCACCTGCCCACATCCAGTGTCTTTAAAAGCCTTGTGTAGGCTGAAAACAGTGGCTGCAGGGTGACCCTCAGTGGGCAATGAGGGACGATTCACCCCAAAATTTTAAAACAATAGCTTATTCCTGTACATAGCCAATAGGTAAAAGAAACCCAAGACTTCAGGAATGAATGCCCTAAATACCTCTTTAGGGGAGTAAGACACAGTTATAGTATGTTTAAGCTAAATGAAGTTATAGCATATTTCTAGCAAATATATAGTGTATCTCTGAATGGGGGCTTCCCAGGAGGCTCAGTGGTAAAGAATCCACCTGCAAAGCAGGAGATGTGAGTTCAGGCCCTGGGTCGAGACGATCCTCTGGAGAAGGAAATGGCAACCCACTCCAGTATTGTTCTCTGGGAAATATCATGGACAGAAGAGTCTGGTAGGTTATATAGTCCATGGGGTCACAGAGTCAGACACGGCTTAGCGACTGAACAACAACAAGCATTTCTAAATGATGTTATAGTGTATTTCTAACAAATCATCCTGCTACACTGGTTTACTTGTCCACCCACTTTCAATACCAGTTCCACAAGACCAGGGACCACCACTATAAATTTCCTGCTATACTGATACTGTATAGGCCAGAGACTGGCACTAAGCCAATGGTTGTTGCAAGAACAGATGAATGCCGGGATGGGTGGATGGATGGGTGGATACATGATGAGTATATGGATGGATGAACCAGAATTGCTGCCTCCTGAGAGACTCTGGAAAACCAGCTTCTCACTCGGGGTTGATGGTTCTTTTCACAAGCCAGAATTGGCAAGGGACATCTGAAAGCAGAGTAACCTATAAATTCAATTTTTTAAAAAGCCAGAACTTCAGAGCCCCAAAAAGCTTTATTTTAGCTATTCACATGGTTGCAATTTAAGATTTTAGAAGAGTAGCCATCTCGTCTATCTTGTGATGTGCAGGCCCCACGAATGAGGAATGGAAAGCAAATGCATTCCAATGAAAGCCATCAGCCTCAAAGAGTGACCTTTCCGATACAATGATTCATAAGAAAAAAAATGCCGCAATGAAAAGAATAAGATTCCTTTCATTTTTTTACCAGCTACTTTTATTCCTAGAGGAAATACCTTTCAGCTGCCTTCTCTTCCACTATTGTGTTGGTCTTTTCTCTGCAACCGGTACAGAAGGGAATCTCCCAGGACAAAGACACCTCGAGCTGGTGGGGGGAGATGGGAGGATGTGAGGTGGCTATTGTTGACTCCTGTCCTGACCTGGTTTCGCCCTGGTTATACCTGATCTGTCGGCAGACCTGCAGGCTTCTCACCTCTCTTCCTAGTCAGTGAGAAGAAAGTGGCCCTGTCCAGCATCACAGGCCCTCTCCAGCCAGGGATGGTGCATCCCAGGATGGGCCATTGTTAGAACTGTGTCTCAGATGGCTGATGGGTTCTTCTGTTTGCTCTGTGAGAGCTTTCAGAACTTGATATTGGTCAAGCCTTTAAGACAGAGGGGTGAAGAGGTCATAGAAACTCCTCGGTCAACAGTCTATTGACCCTTGGCCCTTTCCCAGGAAAGGGACTGAGGCCCCCTGAACCCTGTTTTTAGACATCATCATGAATGGTAAAGCCCGTGCCTGGTGGGGCATCAGTGCTCTGCCCCTGTCTGCAGTAGTGAGTGCACTGGATGTTGGCTGAGGTATGCCCAACATGGAAACATTCCTAAGGAAAGGGGCATCAATTCTGCTTAGTCAACACATGCCAGGCTGGATGTGAGGACCTAAAGGACCTGGTGAACCCACAAAGCGTATCCTCTTTTGAGGATATGAACTTTCTGTTAGAGTCCTGTTCTGTGCTGGGCTCCGTGCTTTACACATTTTATTTTCTTTAATCCTCACAACAGCTCCTCAAATGAACATGGTCACCTCTTCTTAGAGAAGAGGACACAGAGGCCCAGAATCATACAGCTAGTTAGTGAATGAGCCATGCTTAAAATCATGGCATGTTTAATGAAAAGCCTAGTGACTGACACCCAAGGGCCCTGTAGAAATTCCAGAGGCTCCACAGGGCAGGAGTAGAAGAGGTAGGAGGAGGAACACGTGGGCAGGACAGCGACCTTGTTAGGCCATGTCAGGAAGAACAAAGCTCCTGAGAGTCTGAGACTCAAGATTAGTAAGGACAGGTTGGGCTCAAGGGCCTATTAATTTCGTCTGAAGTTAGTTGAACAAGGACAGTATCTGAAATGTTAAGTTTGGGGCAAGGCTAACAGCCAGAGCCAAAAGAACACTGTTTTGTTTCCCATTCACTGTGGGGTGTACCCATTTATGTACTGACTCAATTTGGATGGAAGAACCAATACAATGGGATCATTAAGGACTCCCAGGGACAAACTGTATCATTTGTTTAAAACGAAGAGTTTTAACAGGAATAGATTCTGAGTTTACCACTAGGACAGTAACAGCAGATAGAAAGCTACAGTCAGAAGGATCAGAGCTTTAGGACCTACATCAAAAGGCTCAAGGGTTTTGGTCTCAGTGCTCATGACAGTACGGGGCCTACCAGAAGAAACAGTGGAACCACAAAATGATGTGTGCTTTTGCGCTATGGAAATCTCATCTGGGGGTTGCATGGTTCAGATGATGTTGGGTGAATTGGCAAATCCATGGAGACGGATTCATTCATTCATTCTTTCAAAGATACTAGTGTGTCAGTGCCAGGCTCAGGCACTCATAGATTTCCTAATGAAAAGTGAAAGTATTAGTTGCTCAGTCATGTCTGACTCTTTGTGACCCCATGGACTATAGCCCACGAGGCTTCTCTGTCCATGGAATTCTCCAGGCAAGAATACTGGAGTGGGTTGCCATTCCCTTCTCTCCAGGGCATCTTCCCGACCCAGGGATTGAACCCGGGTCTCCCATGTTGCAGGCAGATTCTTTACCACACAAGCCAACAAGAAAGCCCTTTCTTAATGTACAGACTGATAATAAACAAGTACAGAAATAACAAGACTGATTCAGATCCTAATGTAAGTGCATGACAAAAATTGAACAGGGGGAATGTCACAAAGTAACTGGTGAGTGGAGGTTACTTTTGATTGGGTGCCCAGGAAAGCCCTGTTTGAGGAGGTGACATTTGAGCTGATGTATGATTGACAAGAAGGAGCCAGTCATGTGGAGGTCCAGGCAAAGAAAACAGCAGTGGTGGATAGCCTGATGCAGGAATCAACCTAGTGAAGAGCAGAAATAAGGAACTGAGCTTCAGTCCTCTATTGATGGGAAGTATAGCAGGGATGGCTAACTACTCAACAGGCTTTTTTCTTCTGCTGAGCACCCAAGTCTTGTATATTTTCTAGCCACCCTTAATATTATGTGTGTGACTGTCTGGTTATGTTTCAGCCAATGGAATGCAAGTACAAGTACTAGATGTCCCTCTAGTCTTGGCTTCTGAAAACCCCCCATGCCAACTCCATGTATGTTTTCCTTCTGCTGGTTTGATGGTGATGAGCAAATGTTATTAACAGCCTTGTTTTGAAGGTTTTAAAAATTTTATTGTTAGTTTACTTTTTGGAAGATCACATCAAGGTTTCTGTTTGGGATGCACTAGGCTTGAGAGGCCATTAGACATCCGCAAGAATTTACCTATCAAGAGGTTAGAAGGTGCAATCTATAAGATCACTTTCACTCCAACACCAACTGCAAGTTCAGGGACTTTAAAAACTGCCTTGATATTTGATAATTCACTAGAAAGATTCATAGAATTCACTGAAAGCTGTTCTATCCATATTTATGGTTTGCTACGAGGAAAGAATACTGATTGAAATCAGCCAACAGAAGAAGCTCATAGCAGAGTCCAGAAATACCAGACATGGAACTTACATTGTCCTCTCCCCATAGAGTCAGGACAGCATTGTTCTACACCATTAATGTGAACAATATGCGTGGAATACTAATGACTGGGAAAGCTCATCTGAGTCTCAGTATTTGGAGTTTTTATTGGCATCAATTGTGTAGGCATGATCGATTGCTCACGTGACTGATCCTAACTTCCATTCTCAGTGGCTCACCAGTACCATATAACTCAAATTCCCTAACCCTAAATCACATTGTTAGACTATTTTGCATGATCCAAGGCTCTTAGGCAAATAAAGATACTCCTTTCAGGCATGACATTTTCAAAGGCTTAAAGATAACCTCTCAAAAGCAAAGGGCAGAGGCTAGACTTCTTTTGGGGCAAGGTTAAATTCTTTACTGTACAACATCCAAAAGAAAATGTGAGGTAAACAGTTGGGTATATGAATCTGGAGCTCAATAGAAATATTTGAGCTAGAGCTAAAATGGTTGGGGGTGGTCTTAGACATAGGTATGTTGTTAACAGCCAAGGGTAGATAGAGGAAATATGAGGGCCTTGAACGGATCCTGAGCACCCACCATTTGGAGGTATCCAAAGAGCCTGAATTAACAGAGGACACCAGTTAGTATCAGCCAGTGAGGTAGGAGAAAACTAGACACTTTCAGAGAGCTTCTGGTATAGCTATCTATCTATCTATCTATCTACTTACTTATCTACCTATGAAAATAATTGAAGATGTCAGAAAACACGAATACAACAGAGTTTAAAGGAAGAATAATTTACTAGTATTTAATGGAATGCTTAATATGCCTTAAAACTTACGCTTGCATTGTGCACAAACTCTTTGAGCTATCTTCTCCTGTAAATCCCCCATTTTATGAAAATTACTAACATTTAGTAAGTGCTTAATATGAGTTAAGGCTGGTGTTCAATTATGCACAAGACTCTATGAGGTATCTTCTCTATTAAATCCTCTGTATTACAGAAGAGGCATTATGGCTTAAGAGAGTAAAATAACTGGACCAGGGCCAAACTAGATTCTCTCCACATCTGCCTGACTTCAGAGGTCTTGTGATTAAGCACAAGACAACACAGCTTCAGTCTGGGCGCTGGGGACTGAGGAAGGAAGGAGGGGCCCTTAGTGAAGACAAAAGTGCTTCCTGCAGGGCCACCATTTAGAAGGAGATAGATGGCTCAGCAGGTAAAGAATCTGCCTGCAATGCAGGAGATATGGGAGACAAGGGTTCGATCCCTGGGTCGGGAAAATTCCCTGGATGAGGAAAATGGCAACCCACTCCAGTGTTCTTGCCTGAAAAATCCCATGGGCAGAGGAGCCTGGTGGGCTACAGTCCAAATGGTGGCAAAGAGTCGAGCATGAAAGAGTGACTAAGAACCATAGAGCTGTTCTACATAGCAGCAGAGGGCAGAGCCAGGGCCCACCCTGGTCTGCTGAGAAGATTTCATTTCACACAGAGAAGACTTCCTGGGGTCTAGGGCTCTCTGAGTCAGGCTCAGGTGGTGTCGGGGGTGAGCAGGCTCAGGTAGCCGTGGTCACAGAGGGTAGACGTGTGTCCTCTCTCCAGCTGACCTGCTGTTCCTTTTATGTGGGGTCCGCGCTTTGTTTCCTTCCACGCTTTCTGAATCATTGCATGTAACCCAAATACCACAATCCCCTCTCCTCTAAAGTTTTTCTTCTGAGGCCTTCACTGCCGTTGGGGACATACCACATGGTTGTTGCCATATAAAGCTATACTGAGCACCAATTATATGCCAGGTGCTGTGTTAGAAGTGTCTCAACAACCCACTGAGGTAGATATTATTCCCATTTAAAGGTGGGAGGAGAAAAAAATGAAGACTGAAGCTACTGTGTTTCTCTATGAGAAGCATTCTACAAAATGTGATTATCCCCAGCTCCAAACCAAGCATGGCATCTAAGCTAGTACCTAATTCTTAGGCTTGCCCATGCATGGAGGAAAATGGGATATTGGATACTTAAAAGACGTTATTGTCACATTAACGCAGAAGCTTGGAATGATCACAATGTGAAATTTACCTGGTAGCTCAGCAGTGAAATTGCAGCTAATTAATTTTGCCTGACTTGATAGAATCCTCCTCAGTCTTTAATCCTCTGTCTGCATTTTGCCAAAAGATGAGTGGGGGGATATGGATGGAAATGTAGTCTGTAACCTGCAAAGTAGCTTCTGTGTGTGGCCACTTGGCATTTCCTCTGTAGGCCACACTGGGTATTCAAGCACAGACATTCTCTTCTCATGGGGGTCTGGGTGGAAAGAAAGCTGGAGGCTCTTAGGACTGTAGAGTAATTGAAAATAAGGAATCTGGAGAAGGAAGGACAAGGGGATTTAAGAGTCTAGGTGCACAGATTTGGTGGAGAAATTCAGAGAATATTTTTCAAGCTGGAATGGTTCTTAGAAATCATCAATTCTATTCCAAACCTCCCTTATAAAATTGCGATTGTCTTTAAGTTAATTTGGACTGACCCTGGGAACTTGACCTGGGAGGATCAAGTTTGGACAAGGACCCCTGAGCCTACCTTCCAGGGCTTGGTAAAGCCCAAGGGTTGAAGGTGACATCTGAAAATGATCTGTGGCTGCAACCATGAGGAACAGCATCTGATCCATTTAGACCTGACTGAACCGTGCCTGTGGAGAAGGCAATGGCAACCCACTCCAGTGTTCTTGCCTGGAAAATCCCATGGACGGAGGAACCTGGTAGGCTGCAGTCCATGGGGTCACTAAGAGTTGGACACGACTGAGCCATTTCACTTTCACTTTTCATTTTCATACATTGGAGAAGGAAATGGCAACCCACTCCAGTGTTCTTGCCTGGAGAATCCCAGGGACGGGGGGGCCTGGTGGGCTGCCGTCTATGGGGTCGCACAGAGTCGGACAAGACTGAAGCGGCTTAGCAGCAGCAGCAGCAGCAGAACCATGCCTGACCACATCTAGATGCATTGGCTGGTGGAGGGACCCCTGTTAAGCCAAGGTTGGGGTTCCAGCCTGGGCTGCTGAACCTTAGGTCTCAAGCTAAGGGAGCACAGCAGCAGGGGTCCCTCCAGCTATGACTACAAGTCCCCAAATCATGCCAAAGCTCCTTTTGGGGAACCTTGTAGAATGTTTGCTGTTCTGCTGGTCAAAACCAGGGCCCTTCCCAAACTTCAGGCATTTCTCAGAATTCTCTCTCTCTTTTTTGGCTGTGGGCCATTTTAAAGTCTTCATTGAACTTGTTACACCATTGCTTCTGTTTTTTATGTTTTAGTTTTTTTTGGCCATGAGGCATGTGGGACTTTTAGCTCCCTGACCAGGAATTGAACCCACACCCCCTGCATTAGAATGTGAAGTCTTAATCACTGAACCACCAGGGATGTCCCTCAGAATTCTCTTTTCTTCCTTTGCTTGACCCTGTCTTTTTTAATGTTCCCATTAGCCATCCTGTTCTATAGCCTGATAAGAAGCAGTCTTCCCATCTTTCTCCATTCTTGCTGGTTCTACCAGTTGATCTCTAGCCTCCTGGGAATGCCAGTTCATGAAGGGCTGAGCTTCCCAAAAAAAGGAATTTGGGTTTAGAAGTGTTGGAGAACCCCTGAAGGTTTTTTCTCCTTTGTTAGATTCTTTGTAATTCAATAACATTTAATTTTATAATAGCGGTTAGATTTACAGAAAAAATTGCCAAGATAGAACAGAGAATTCCTGTGTACATCTCACCCAATTCCGCCTATTATTAACATCGGATATTAGTGCGGGAATTTTGTCACAGTGCATGCGTGTTCAGTTGCTCAGTCATGTTTGACTCTTTGCAACCCCATGGACTACAACCTGCCAAGCTCCTGTGTCCATGGAATTTTTCCAGGCAAGAATACTGGAGTGGGTTGCTACTGCCTTCTCCAGGGGATCTTCCTCACCCAGGGATTGAAGCTGTGGCTTCTGTGTCTCCCCCATTAGCAATCGGATTCTTTACCACTGAGCCACCTGTGAAGCCCTGTCACAGTGAACGAATCAATATTGATATATCATTATTAACTACAGTTTGTACCTTATTCAGTCTTCCTGAGTTTTTATCTAATGTCCCTGGTCTGCTTCAGGATCCCATCAGGGATATCATATTTCATTTAATTGCCATGTCTCCTTTGGCTGCTCTTGGCTGGGACAGTTTCTCAGACCCACCAAAGTCGTTTAAATAGGGATGTTATCTGGTCAGATTTGTGCTTTGGAAAACTCTGGCTCTAGAGTGATGAAAGGTAGGTATCCTCTTAGAGATGAGTCTCAGGGTGTCCGCTGGCATCTAGGCTCAGACCACTAGTCTGTGGGGCAGGGGTCTGGAGCGGGGGCTCTGCTGCTCACTGGGTCAGGGTCACGCTCTGTCCCTGCCAGAAGCATTGTCAAGAAATCTACTCTTTTTATCTAGGTTTTTAGATTTTTAGTGTATAATTGTTCAATTTATTATTGTTTCATTTATATTGTGTCTGTTGCTAGTTCCTATTTCATTCTGTTGTTTGTTTATTTTAATATTTCCCCCTTTTATTTAGATTGGTTTTGTCAAAGTTCTATGCTGTTAATTTTATCAAAGAACTAGCTGTTGGCTTTGTTAAATGTTTAATTTTTGATTATTAATTTCATTTATTTTTGCCTTTACCTGTATTATTTTCTGCTTTTTTCTTTTATTTACTGTTACATTTTCTGCAACTTCTTGAATTGACTATTTGCTTTCAATTTTTATTTTAATTTTCCTTGATGAACTTATAAATATCTGAAAAGTTCAGCTTCTGCTATTCCTACAGATTTTGAAATGGGGTGTCTTAATTGTTACTGAGTTTTTAAGTATTTATTAACTTTACTTATGATTTTTAGCCCCCAATTTATTAGTAATATGTAATCCTGTTTCCTGATACAGAAGGTTTTGAACTTAAATTTTTGTTGATAATTTCTAATGTTATTATTTTCTGAGTAGAGAACATTCCTCTGTGATACTGAGTCCTTAGAATTTACTGACACTCCCATAGCTTAAAACATGCTCATTTCTTGGTGCATATTAAGTGTCCAATTAAAAAAATTCATTCTCTGTATTTATTGGATGTGAAGTCCTCTATATTCAATATCTGTGTTATTCAGATACTCCATTTTTTTGCTCAATTTTATTGCTTCATTTATCAGTTTCTGGGGGTGAGTATTAGTTTCTCAGCTGTTACTGTTAATTTATACATTTATTCCCACAATTCTGTCAGCTATTTCTTTATATATTTTGAAATTATATTGTAAAGTATATGAATATTCTTAATTATTAATATATTTTCTTACTCTGATATTCTCTTTGATCAATATATAATGTTGTTATTCTTCTTGTTTTGAATTCCATTCTGTCAAGTGTTAAGATTGCTCTCCTAGCTTTCTTTGGCTTCTTTGCCTGTTTACCTTTCCCTCATTAAAATTTTTTTAAGATCTTCTCTATTTTTTTGTTTGAAAGGTGTCTAAGACAAGATATTGGTGGATACTTTTAATGAATCTATTGTGGGGGGTCTCATTTTAAATTGTTGTTTGACCCATTTGAATTTTTTATTATTAGATTATATTCTTTATTTTGATTTAGCATTTGGTCTGGGAAGTTAGTCTTTAGTCAGATTTGAATTTGAATTTGAATTCTAGTTTTGTCATTTATTAGCATGAAACTGGGAATATTTTCTATTTTAACCTAGTTTCTTTTATTTCTTTTGCAAATGGCTAATAACATGCATCTTGCATAACCGTTGTGAGATTAAATATTTACGAAGCACTTAACAAAATAGTTGTCATGTAACAGCCATTTGATTTATCTCTCTAGTCACTTTCCTCTTTATTGAGGAAGCATATCCTACTCTTTAGAATAATATTCAAAGATATTTCCCATAAAATTTGCCATATTTTGGCACTGAGTGACCTACCCCATGATTTCTGCTCCACTCAATAGCTTTTCTTAACATTTTCTTTTTTCTGTTAGTCTCCGGATACTTTGAGCCATTTGCCAATACCCATGATAGGAGTGATTTATTTTGCCTTAGCTTAAAGGATGTCATGATTTATTACCTTTAAATATCATTTTTCAGGGAAGATAGAAAAATGCATACTCAAACTCTTTAAACCAAGGGATGAACTTCAATCTTTGCGGTGAATTAGTTTGGTGGAATTTAGTTCTGTTCATTCAGTGGGGACAGCTCTCAAGAATTTTTACTTTTACTTGAGGAGGAATTTGGGAATATTCTCTGTTTGAAAAAAGAGGCTTGCTGTACTGTCACAGGAAACCTTTTTTTTCGGAAATTAATTTATTTTAATTGGAGGCTAATTGCTTTACAGTATTGTAGTGGTTTTTTTGCCACACATTGACATGAATCAGCCATGGATGTACATGTGTTCCCGATCATGAACACCCCTCCCATATCCCTCCCCATCCCATCCCTTAGGGTCATCCCAGTGCACCAGCCCTGAGTGCCCTGTCTCATGTATCAAACCTGGACTGGCGATCTATTTCACATATGGTAATATACATGTTTCAATGCTATTCTCTCAAATCATCCTACCTTCACCTTCTCCCACAGAGTACAAATGTCTGTTATTTAAATCTGTGTCTCTTTTGCTATCTCGCATATAGGGTCATCGTTACCATCTTTCTAAATTCCATATATATACATTAACACACCGTGTTGGTGTTTTTCTTTATGATTTACTTCACTCTGTATAATAAGCTCCAGTTTCATCCACCTCATTAGAACTGATTCAAATGCATTCTTTTTAATAGCTGAGTAATATTCCATTGAGTACATGTACCACAGCTCTCTTATCCATGCATCTGCCATTGGACATCTAGGTTGCTTCCATGTCCTAGCTATTGTAAACAGTGCTGCGATGAATATTGGGGTACATGTGTCTCTTTCAATTCTGTTTTCCTTGGTGTGTATGCCCAGCAGTGGGATTGCTGGGTCATACAACAGTTCTATTTCCAGTTTTTTAAGGAATCTCCACACTGTTCTCCATAGTGGCTGTACTAGTTTGCATTCCCACCAACAGTGTAAGAGGGTTCCCTTTTCTCCACAGCCTCTCCAGCATTTATTGTTTGTAGACTTTTTGATGGCAGCCACTCTGACCAGCATGAGATAGTACCTCATTGTGGTTTTGATTTGTATTTCCCTGACAATGAGTGATGTTGAGCATCTTTTCATGTGTTTGTTAGCCATCTGTATGTCTTCTTTGGAGAAATGTCTGTTTAGTTCTTTAGCCCATTTTTGACTGGGTCGTTTATTTTTCTGGAATTCAGCTGCAGGAGCTGCTTGTCTATTTTTGAGATTAATTCTGTCTGTTGCTTTGTTTGCGATTATTTTCTCCCATTCTGAAGGCTGTCTTTTCACCTTGCTTATAGTTTCCTTCATTGTGCAAAAGCTTTTAAGTTTAATTAGGTCCCATTTGTTTATTTTTGCTTTTATTTCCATTACTCTGGGAGGTGGGTCATAGAGGATCCTGCTGTGATTTATGTCAGAGAGTGTTTTGCCTATGTTTTCCTCTAGGAGTTTTATAGTTTCTGGTCTTACATCAAGATCTTTAATCCATTTTGAGTTTATTTTTGTATATGGTGTTAGAAAGTGTTCTAGTTTCATTCTCTTACAAGTGGTTGACCAGTTTTCCCAGCACCACTTGTTAAAGAGATTGTCTTTTCTCCATCATATATTCTTGCCTCCTTTGTCAAAGATAAGGTGTCCATATGTGTGTGGATTTATCTCTGGGCTTTCTATTTTGTTCCATTGATCTATATTTCTGTCTTTGTGCCAGTACCATACTGTCTTGATGACTGTAGCTTTGTAGTATAGTCTGAAGTCAGGCAGGTTGATTCCTCCAGTTCCATTCTTCTTTCTCAAGATTGCTTTGGCTATTCGAAGTTTTTTGTATTTCCATACAAATTGTGAAATTATTTGTTCTAGTTCTCTGAAGAATACTGTTGGTAGCTTGATAGGGATTGCATTGAATCTATAGATTGCTTTGGGTAGTATACTCATTTTCACTATATTGATTCTTCCGATCCATGAACATGGTATATTTTTCCATCTATTTGTGTCATCTTTGATTTCTTTCATCAGTTTTTTATAGTTTTCTATATATAGGTCTTTTGTTTCTTTAGGTAGATTTATTCCTAAGTATTTAACAAACAAAAGCCCAGGACCAGATGGCTTCACAGGTGAATTCTACCAAAAATTTAGAGAAGAGCTAACACCTATCCTACTCAAACTCTTCCAGAAAATTTCAGAGGAAGGTAAACTGCCAAACTCATTCTATGAGGCCACCATCACCCTAACACAAAAATCAGAAAAAGAAGCCACAAAAAAAAGAAAACTACAGGCCAATATCACTGACAAACGTAGATGCAAAAATCTTCAACAAAATCCTAGCAAACAAAATCCAACAACGTATTAAAAAGATCATACATCATGACCAAGTGGGTTTTATTAACTTTATTAACTTGCAAAAAAAAAAAAACCTTATTTTTGAAGCAAACTACATACATATATCTTATACCTTTTGTGTTTTCTTTCTTTTAATGTTTTTTTTCCTGTTCTACATTTTTTTACTGTTTCTTTTTTTACTGTTTTACTGTTTTTTTTTCTTTTTACACTGTTTCCTTTTTTTCTTTTTTTTTTTTTAGATTGTAAGTTTTATAAGAGTCTAACCTCTACTCTAGATTTTTAATCTTTGTTTTACATATTTGATATCAATTTTGTACATTTAAGAACCCAATCTTTAGGACCCATTTTTACTCAGGAGTGTGATCACTGGCCTGATCACTCTCTCCCCCTATTGATGCTCTTTCTTCTCCCTCAGGGAACCTCTATCTCCCACCCTCCTCCTTCTCTTCTCAACCCAATTCTGTGAATCTCTGAGGGTGTTCTGGGTACCGGAGAACACTTCAGGAACAGGATACTGCCCAGATCTCTCTCTCCCCTCTTGATTCCTCCCTTTCTACTCATGCTCACCTCTGTTACCTTCCTCCCCCCTCTCTATGTATCTCTGTGAATCACTCTGAGGGTTCCAAACTGTGGAAAGCACAGAGGGAAGTGCTTACTGGCTAGATTGCTCTCTCCACATTTGAATTCCCCTCTTCCCCTCCTGGTCACCTCAACCCACCCCCCCCACCTCATCTCTCCATGTAACTCAGTGAACCTTTCTGGGTATCCCTCACTGTGGAGAATCTTTTCACCATTAACCTAAAAGTTTTATTATTGAGGCTGTATGGAAGGAGAAGTCTTGAGGCTACTGCAAGAATAAGACTCAGAGCCAGGGGAAACATTAATTAATAAGAGACCATCCAATAGCCTCCATAAATACACTGAAACCAAGCTCCACCCAAGAGACAATAAGTTCCAGAGCAAGACATACCACGCAAATTCTTCAGCAACGCAGGAACATAGCCCTGAGCATCAATATACAGGCTGCCCAGAGGCACACCAAATCCATAGACATCTCAAAAATTAATACTGGTCACTCCATTGCACTCCAGAGAGCAGAAATCCAGCTCCACCCACCAGAACACCGACACAAGCTCCCCCAACCAGGAAGCCTTGACAAGCCACCTGTCCAACCCCACTCACAGTGAGGAACCTCCACAATAAAGAGGAACTCCATACTACCAGAATACAGAAGGGCCACGCCTAACACAGCAATCTAAACAAGATGAAAAGGCAGAGAAATACTCAGCAAGTAAAGGAAAATGAGAAATGCCCACAAAGCCGAACAAAAGAGGAGGAGATAGGGAATCTATCTGAAAAAGAATTTAGAATAATGATAATAAAAATGATCCAAAATCTTGAAAGCAAAATGGAGTTACAGATAAATAGCCTGGAGACAAAGATTGAGAAGATGCAAGAAATGTTTATCAAGGACTTAGAAGAAATAAAAAGGAGTCAATATAGAATGAATAATGAAATAAAGGAGATAAAAGACACTCTGGAGGGAACCAACAGTAGAATAACGGAGGCAGAAGATAGGATAAGTGAGGTAGAAGATAGAATGATGGAAATAAACGAAGCAGAGAGGAAAAAAGAAAAAAGAATCAAAAGAAATGAGGAAAACCTCCGGGACCTCTGGGACAATATGAAACGCCCCAACATTCGAATCATAGGAGTCCCAGAAGAAGAAGATAAAAGGAAAGGCCATGAAAAAATACTCGAGGAGATAATAGTTGAGAATTTCCCTAAATTGAGGAAAGAAATAGTCACAGAAGTCCAAGAAAACCAGAGAGTTCCAAACAGGATAAACCCAAGGCGAAACACCCCAAGACACATATTAATCAAATTAACAAAGATCAAACACAAAGAACAAATATTAAAAGCAGCAAGGGAAAAACAACAAATAACACACAAGGGGATCCCCATAAGGATAACAGCTGATCTTTCAATAGAAACCCTTCAGGCTAGAAGGGAATGGCAGGACATACTTAAAGTAATGAAAGAGAATAATCTACAACCCAGATTACTGTACCCAGCAAGGATCTCATTCAGATATGAAGGAGAATTCAAAAGCTTTACAGACAAGCAAGAGCTGAGGGAATTCAGCACCACCAAACCAGCTCTCCAGCAAATGCTAAAGGATCTTCTCTAAACAGGAAACACAGAAAGGATGTTTCAACACGAACTCAAAACAACAAAGTAAATGGCAACGGGATCATACTTATCAATAATTACCTTAAATGTAAATGGGTTGAATGCCCCAACCAAAAGACAAAGGCTTGCTGAATGGATACAAAAACAAGACCCCTATATATGCTGTCTACAAGAGACCCACCTCAAAACTAGGGACACACACAGGCTGAAAGTGAAAGGATGGAAAAACATATTCCATGCAAACGGAGACCAAAAGAAAGCAGGAGTCGCAATACTCATTTCAGATAAAATAGACTTTAAAATAAAGGATGTGAAAAGGGACAAAGAAGGACACTACATAAAGATCAAAGGATCAATTCAAGAAGAAGACGTAACAATCATAAATATATATGCACCCAACATAGGAGCACCACAATATATAAGGCAAATACTAACAAGTATGAAAGGGGAAATTAACAATAACACAATAATAGTGGGAGACTTTAATACTCCACTCACGCATATGGATAGATCAACTAAACAGAAAATTAACAAGGAAACACAAACTTTAAACGATACAATAGACAAATTAGATTTAATTGATATTTACAGGAGTTTCCACCCCAAAACAATCAATTTTACCTTTTTCTCAAGTGCACATGGAACTTTCTCCAGGATAGATCACATCCTGGGCCATAAATCTAGCCTTGGTAAATTCAAAAAAATTGAAATCATCCCAGCCATCTTCTCTGACCACAATGCAGTAAGATTAGACCTCAATTACAGAAAAAAAACTATTAAAAGTTCCAACATATGGAGGCTAAACAACACGCTTCTGAATAACCAACAAATCACAGAAGAAATCAAAAAAGAAATAAAATTATGCATAGAAACGAATGAAAATGAAAACACAACAACCCAAAACCTATGGGACACTGTAAAAGCAATACTAAGGGGAAGGTTCATAGCAATACAGGCGTACCTCAAGAAACAAGAAAAAAATCAAATAAATCAACTAACTCTACACCTAAAGCAACTACAGAAGGAAGAAATGAAAAACCCCAGGGTCAGTAGAAGGAAAGAAATCTTAAAAATTAGGGCAGAAATAAATGCAAAAGAAACAAAAGAGACCATAGCAAAAATCAACAAAACTAAAAGCTGGTTTTTCGAGAAGATAAACAAAATTGACAAGCCATTAGCCAGACTCATCAAGAAACAAAGGGAGAAGAATCAGATCAACAAAATTAGAAATGAAAATGGAGAGATCACAACAGACTCCACAGAAATACAAAGGATCATAAGAGACTACTACCAACAGCTATATGCCAATAAAATGGACAACTTGGAAGAAATGGACAAATTCTTAGAAAAGTATAACTTTCCAAAACTGAACCAGGAAGAAATAGAAGATCTTAACAGACCCATCACAAGCACGGAAATCGAAACTGTAATCAGAAATCTTCCAGCAAACAAAAGCCCAGGACCAGACGGCTTCACAGCGGAATTCTACCAAAAATTTAGAGAAGAGCTAACACCTATCCTACTCAAACTCTTCCAGAAAATTGCAGAAGATGGTAAACTTCCAAACTCATTCTATGAGGCCACCATCACCCTAATTCCAAAACCAGACAAAGATGTCACAAAAAAGGAAAACTACAGGCCAATATCACTGATGAACATAGATGCAAAAATCCTTAATAAAATTCTAGCAAACAGAATCCAACATCATATTAAAAAGATCATACATCATGACCAAGTGGGCTTTATCCCAGGAATGCAAGGTTTTTTTAACATCCGCAAATCAATCAATGTAATACACCACATTAACAAATTGAAAGAAAAAAACCATATGGTTATCTCAATAGATGCAGAAAAAGCCTTTGACAAAATTCAGCATCCATTTATGATTAAAACCCTCCAGAAAGCAGGAATAGAAGGAACGTATCTCAACATAATAAAAGCTATATATGACAAACCCACAGCAACATTATCCTCAATGGTGAAAAATTGAAAGCATTTCCCCTAAAGTCAGGAACAAGGCAAGGATGCCCACTTTCACCACTACTATTCAACATAGTTTTGGAAGTTTTGGCCACAGCAATCAGAGCTGAAAAAGAAATGAAAGGAATACAGATAGGAAAAGAAGAAGTAAAACTCTCACTGTTTGCAGATGACACGATCCTCTACATAGAAAACCCTAAAGACTCTACTAGAAAATTACTAGAGTTGATCAATGAATATAGTAAAGTTGCAGGATATAAAATTAACACACAGAAATCCCTTGCATTCCTATACTCCAATATTGAGAAAACA
The DNA here is from genome assembly GCF_054371585.1 of Giraffa tippelskirchi. Classification (NCBI taxonomy): domain Eukaryota; kingdom Metazoa; phylum Chordata; class Mammalia; order Artiodactyla; family Giraffidae; genus Giraffa; species Giraffa tippelskirchi. Next base: position 56,946,797 of record NC_137276.1, on the reverse strand, counting down.
GAAAGAGAAATTAAGGAAACAATACCATTCACCATTGCAACAAAAAGAATAAAATACTTAGGAATATATCTACCTAAAGAAACAAAAGACTTATATATAGAAAACTATAAAACACTGATGAAAGAAATCAAAGAGGACACAAACAGATGGAGAAATATACCGTGTTCATGGATTGGAAGAATTAATATAGTGAAAATGAGTATACTACCCAAAGCAATCTATAGATTCAATGCAATCCCTATCAAGCTACCAATGGTATTTTTCACAGAACTAGAACAAATCATCTCACAATTTGTATGGAAATATAAGAAACCTCGAATAGCCAAAGCAATCTTGAGGAAGAAGAATGGAACTGGAGGAATCAACCTGCCTGACTTCAGGCTCTACTACAAAGCCACAGTCATCAAGACAGTATGGTACTGGCACAAAGATAGAAATATAGATCAATGGAACAAAATAGAAAGCCCAGAGATAAACCCACGCACATATGGACACCTTATCTTCGACAAAGGAGGCAAGAATACACAATGGAGAAAAGACAATCTCTTTAACAAGTGGTGCTGGGAAAACTGGTCAACCACTTGTAAAAGAATGAAACTAGAACACTTCCTAACACCGTACACAAAAATAAACTCAAAATGGATTAAAGATCTAAACGTAAGACCAGAAACAATAAAACTCCTAGAGGAAAACATAGGCAAAACACTCTCCGACATAAATCACAGCAGGATCCTCCATGACCCACCTCCCAGAATATTGGAAATAAAAGCAAAAATAAACAAATGGGACCTAATTAAAATTAAAAGCTTTTGCACAACAAAGGAAACTATAAACAAGGTGAAAAGACAGCCTTCAGAATGGGAGAAAATAATAGCAAATGAAGTAACAGACAAACAATTAATCTCAAAAATATACAAGCAACTTCTGCAGCTGAATTCCCGAAAAATAAACGACCCAATCAAAAAATGGGCCAAAGAACTAAACAGACATTTCTCCAAAGAAGACATACAGATGGCTAACAAACACATGAAAAGATGCTCAACATCACTCATTATTAGAGAAATGCAAATCAAAACCACAATGAGGTATCATTTCACACCAGTCAGAATGGCTGCTATCCAAAAGTCTACAAGCAATAAATGCTGGAGAGGGTGTGGAGAAAAGGGAACCCTCTTACACTGTTGGTGGGAATGCAAACTAGTACAGCCACTATGGAGAACAGTGTGGAGATTCCTTAAAAAACTGGGAATAGAACTGCCATATGACCCAGCAATCCCACTGCTGGGCATATACACCGAGGAAACCAGAATTGAAAGAGACGCGTGTACCCCAATGTTCATCGCAGCACTGTTTACAATAGCCAGGACATGGAAGCAACCTAGATGTCCATCAGCAGACGAATGGATAAGGAAGCAGTGGTACATATACACAATGGAATATTACTCAGCCATTAAAAAAAATACATTTGAATCGGTTCTACTGAGATGGATGAAACTGGAGCCCATTATACAGAGTGAAGTAAGCCAGAAAGAAAAACACCAATACAGTATACTAATGCATATATATGGAATTTGAAAGATGGTAACGATAACCCTATATGCGAGACAGAATAAGAGACACAGATGCATGGAACAATTTTATGGACTCTGAGGGAGAAGGTGAGGGTGGGACGTTCTGGGAGAATAGCATTGAAACATGTATATTATCATATGTGAAACAGAACACCATTCCATGTTTGATGCATGTGACAAGGGCTCAGGGCCGGGGCAATGGGATGATCCAGAAGGATGGGATGGGGAGGGAGATGGGTGGGGGGTCCAGGAAGGGGAACACATGTAAACCCATGGCTGATTCATGTCAATGTATGGCAAAAACTATTACAATATTGTAAAGTAATTAGCCCCCAACTAAAATAAATAAATTTATAAAAAAAAAAAAAAAGATCATACATCATGACCAAGTGGGCTTTATCCCAAGGAAGCAATTTAATATTTGCAAATCAATCAATGTGATACACCATATTAACAAATTGAAAGATAAAAACCATATGATTATATCAATAGATGCAGAGAAAGCCTTTGACAAAATTCAACATCCATTTATGATAAAAACCCTCCAGAAAGCAGGCATAGAAGGAACATACCTCAACATAATAGAAGTCATATATGATAAACCCACAGCAAACATTATCCTCAATGGTGAAAAATTGAAAGTATTTCTCCCAAAGTCAGAACAAGACAAGGGTGCCCACTTTCACCACTACTATTCAACATAGTTTTGGAAGTTTTAGCCACAGCAATCAGAGAATAAAAAGAAATAAAAGGAATCCAGATTGGAAAAGAAGAAGTAAAACTCTACATAGAAAACCTTAAGGACACCACCAGAAAATTACTAGAGCTAATCAATGAATATAGTAAAGTTGCAGGGTATAAAATTAACACACAAAAATCCCTTGCATTCCTATACACTAACAATGAGAAAACAGATAGAGAAATTAAGGAAACAATTCCATTCACAGGAGACATTTTAAAAGGGAATCTGTAATAGAAAACTGGAGATGGACTTTGCAGCATCTAGAAAGTGTTCTGACTTGATTGAAGTACAACTAATGAATTGTCAAAAAATTAAATTAGGTAAACAAGTTTGCCAAAATATATAGAACAGACACAGGCAAAACTAATGAGTGCTAAGGGGAGACTGGAAGTATTAGGTAATTGTTGGTACAACAGACAGTATGTGAGAAAGAATTTGAGGAGGTCTAGAAGGTTGGAGATGTTCTAGGTAGACTGGGGAAGGAGCGTTTAGATGGAGAGAACAGTATACACTGAGGAATATAGGTGTGGAATAGCACAGCCATCTGTGTACCTGCAAGTTGCTCTAAATTGGTCCTGGAGGACAGGAAAATGGTTATTGCTTGTGCGTTTCTGGCTGCAGTCAGATGGACTGAAAGCATCAGGTGAGTGCTAGCAAGCACAGTGTTTTCAGAGATTAGTCTGCATTTCCTGAAGACCTCCAAGGCATGAAGTTAAGGGAGGAATGGTTGTTCAGGGGAAGGCCACAGACAGGCAGATGAGTTGGGAAGTTATGACAATCATCCACATGAGAGACAGTAAAGACTGGAATCTGGTCATGTCATCTGGGAATGGAGAGAAGAGGGTATGTTTAAGTCAGATCAAGGAGACAAATTGACAGCACTTGGCTAGTGATTGGATATAGGACTTCAGGACTGACTCCCACTTTCTGAAGTGAGTGACTGAACAGATGAGAAAGCCAGTCATCAGGACAGAACCTCTACAAAGAGGAGAGAGTGGGGAAGAGAAGGAGCTCAATTTGGGACCTGTTGAGGTGAGGCTGCCTTTTTAGAAACATTCCCCTCACCACTCAAATCTTGTCCTGATTTTTATAGGGTGCTTGTTGAAATCAACTGTCACTTACCTGCCTCTACGGTTTGCACATCATAGCAGCTCAGTTTCAAACACGTGGCGATTTAGGGAAAGTATTTCATACTTTAGAAGAAAGCCTGGAGCTTGAGCAGTCTTGGAGAAACGGCCCAGGAGTTGAAGACAGACTCAGTGTACCATGAGTTTTGGCTACTCAGATCCTCAGGGAACTCCTTACAGCAGACAAAACCTGCTGAATCTCTGAAGTATGGTAAGCCAGTGGGGCCAGGTGGAGGGAAGAAACCATGGCCAAAACTCATGCAGGAGATGGCTGTCAAATGGTGGGAGTCCTCTGGCTGGTATTCAACCCCAGAGGAGGCTGACGCTGGGAACAGAAGGAGTGATTTCTCCCTTAAGGGCAGCCAAGTGGGCTGGTGTCCTCAATGCCTTCTCATTGCCCTACTTGGCCCACAGGACAATGATGGGGGGATTTACCCCACGGTGGGAAGAATGAGAGGTGGAAACATGAGGAACAGAGCAAGCCAGGCTTGTTAGGAACCACCCAGGAGTTCTGTGGTCCCTAAGTGAAGTGGTGCCTCCTCCTGCCCCACAGCCCAGCCACTCTGTACCCAACACTGATCTCCGGTCAGGATCTCCTGACACTTTCCCCGGCCCCAATCCTCTTTCCACAGGAAAGTCACTACATTAGTGGGGAAAGGAACACTGCAGAAGGAAGATCCAGGGAAGCCTGTATCACTGCCTGCCTGAAAAATGAGCTGAAGTCCTAATTTGTAGTGGGTACAATTTATGTTTTAATAGAGGTTCTATAGATATGATTTCATACTCCAGCCAAATTCCTAGAATTTTGGCAATGTTAGGTGTTCTTATGGAAAGGCATTCAGTCCTGTGACAAGATGTCCTTGTTTGGGCTAATGCACGTGTTGACTTTTTCAGTTTTGTGGTTATTCAGCTGGGGATTTGTGTGCTATGGCATAGGCAGCACAGATCAGTGACACAAAGTGCTCTACTCAGCTGGTTGGAAGTCTGGGAATTAAAACACCCTTTGCTGCTCATTATTTGATTGATTAGGGAGGTAATTTATTTATGAGGGTTGCTTTCACTGCAGTAGCATGAGGACTGGTTTGCTAATGAGACAGTCACAGGACACAGAGTTCTCTACATGAGGGGGGCAAAGTCGTGGGGGCCAAATGCATGGGTTTTAGATCCAAGTGATGTGAGGTGGAATCCTGTCCCCATTATTTATCTGCTGGGTGAACTTGACCTCCCTGTATCTCAGTTACCACACTTATAAAATGGGGAAATGGTGCCTCAAGGGGCCATTGCAAGGATTGGATGAGATAAAGCATAGAAGATACCTGCAATGCTGTAGGTACTTCATCAAGATGACTTTTCCTCCCCTCTAGAGAAGCTGCATTGGCAGAAAGATAGCAACTAGAAGCAGAGAACCTGGAACCAAGTGCCATGGCCAATCCTTCCAGCTCTGAGAAGCTCTTAGTCTCTGAGACACTTGCCTCATCTGTATGAGAGGATTAATATCATTGTTCTCTCTGATGATTTCTGCTAGACGCTATGAGGTCCTCAACTTATAGTGTTGAAAATCCTTTAAGAGCCATGAAGACTTCTTAGTTACTGTGATGTAGGAGGATGTGTGTGAAGGGTCAGGATAGAGAGGAGGGTGTGAGTCTGTATAGATAGGATTTGTAGGTGGAAAATATTCACTCAGTATCCAACAGATATTTGTTAGTATGGGTTTAAGCTATGTCAATTGTAGGAGTTAACATGGCCCGTAGGAGTGTATGGAGGAGGGATTGATACTGATGTTAATTCAGAGGAAGGCAGTGGGATCCCTCTTGACATGAAGTATCCCTGAGAGGAAGACGGCATCATGGTACAAATGCCTGGAAGATGGTCAAGAGGCCACTATGGGAGGGGTGAGAGGAGATTGCTGGGAAGCCTGTCCTTCACTCCAGACCCTTGGGACAGATGTCTGAGCCTTAAAATAAGTTAATCTGAAGGGGCTATATCCTAATGATCTTCTACAACCCAGCAGTGATCCCGGTACCAACCAGACCTACAGTAATGTACTTTGAATGAACAAATGTGTTGAGTGTCTCTGTGGGACACAGAAAAGATAAGGCACTGATAGATTTGGAATTGAGGATGGCAGCAGCATTGACTCTTAGTGCTCTTGGCATTGAGCTTTGGCATCTAATGAGCATCTGGGCCTGGTTGGGCACTAGGTTGTGGACCTCACTTTTTGAGTGGGTGAAGGAAGGCGAAATTCCCATAAAAGGTGCTGGAGGACAAGAGGCAAATTGCAGATACCTAGTGGTAGCTCTGAGGTCTCATTCTCAACCCTCATGTGTGAAACCTCTTGGCCACTTTGAGAACTGGAAGGGACTTGAGAGGGATCAATGTTTCCATGGAACACATTGTAGTTGTAGTTAGAGAAGTATTTTTGATAACCAGGCTATTGTATATGTGTAGGGAATGTTGGATAGAAACAAAGATGCATAAAGTAGAGTCCTCATTCCTAATAGAATTTATAGTCTAGTGCTGAAGTGGACATGTACATCCCTGATGTAGGATGGAGGGAAGTAATTAGGGTCAGAAGAGAGGTCAAGGGCCGGTGACATGAGTACTCAATGGTGGGTGAAGTATCATCTGGCCAGAAAATCAGTGTAGGGGTGGGCTTTGATCTGGGCAGGATTGGACCAGGGAGATGATTGTCATTCAACTGGGAATCCCAGCTGAATGATCCTAGTTGCCTCTACCAACGTCACGTGTGTATGGTGTTGCTCTCAACTGTGGCCAGGGAAGTAGGCTCATGAGAGGAAGACATGGCTATGGGATCTTTGCTTCTTGTCCCTCCAGTCAGATCTTAGAGATACCATGTTTCCCTCATCAGAACTCTCTGCAGCTTGATGCTGATAGTCTGGCTTCCATGTGCGTGCTCAGTCACCTCAGTCGTGTCTGACTCTCTGCAACCCCACAGACCATGGCCCGCCAGGCTCCTCTGTCCATGGGATCCTCCAGACAAGAACACTGGAGTGGGTTGCCATTTCCCTCTCCAGTGATAAAGTATGAAGTGAGTGAAGTGAAGTCGCTCAGTCGTGTCCGAATCTTTGCGACCCCATGGACTCTAGCGTACCAGGCTCCTCCTTCCATGGGATTCTCCAGGCAAGAGTACTGGAGTGGGTTGCCATTTCCTTCTCCACTGGCGTCCACGGAGCCACCTAATTAATCTCCCCGAAGCATAACCATTTATGTCACGACTCTGCTCTCAAACCTTCAATGCCTCCCAACTGCCTCTGCAAAGATTTTTCAAACTTCCCTAATATTAAGAATCTCTCACTGGAATATCAGGACTTTCCCCTGGAGATTATAAATCAGGATGTTTAGGTTGTTCCCCAGCAATCTATTTCCAAAATAAGCACTTCAGATGATTCTTAACCTCAAGTAAACTTGAGAAACCTGCAGAATAAATTCTAAACTCGTAAACCTAAGACTCTGGAGAATGCAATAAAGTAGTCTGCAGAAAGAGAGAATGGACGATATTCTGCGAGAGGCGAGGATGAAAGAGACGGAGCTTTTCACTTTTTATAAGACACCCTATGTGCTGACAATAAAGACCTTTATTTTGCCTAAAAATGCATGAGCAACCAAGGGATCCTGCTAATATATAAAAGATTTTAAGAGGTACATAGATTGGTGAAAACACCTCCTCTGACTCCACCTGCAAAAGGTAGCTCAGGTCTGTTACCCTCTCTGTTACTTTGCTTTCCTCTTTTCCCCTCTGAATCTCAGGGAAAGGAATGTAGAGTTTATCGGATGACAGAATATCCTTGATCTAGTTCAAACTTATCTTTGTTACCCAAATTCACTCTAGAGCACACTCAGTCCTCTGGTGTCTCCCTGAGGAGATATCTCTGCTTGGATACATGAAATGATGGGGAGCTCACTATCTCACATAATAATCTTCATATTTTAAGAATTTAAGTGGTTAAAATTCATTTTTATATTTCTCCATTGAACCAAGCTTGACTCTCTAAAATGAACCAGGACAATTCTGTTCTCTTTTTCACATTATTTTTCAGCTATTTGAGATCTGATACATGTTTAATCTTCTCTTCCGTAACTAAACTTCTCCTTAGCTTTTATACACAATTCCTCACATTATTATTATTATTTTGAGTTAGCCTGGCTTCTTGGTAGGTTTTCTTTGGAAATTCTCCAGTTTATCAGTTTTCCTGTTAAAGTGAACACAGCCCTCTGTGTGGGGTTTGGTTAGGAAAGATGATCATGTCCCTTACTCTGGCAGTAAAAGTTTGTTAAACTAAATGTAGTGTGTGTGTGTGTATAGTATATATGTAACATATGTGTAACATATATGTCACATTAGCTAGGGTATGAATACTTTGGTAATACATTTGTTGGTTACTTTATAGCTGACTTATCATAGCACTGACTCAGAGATCCTTCCAGGCAATCAAAACTCCTGACCCTTTTCACAAATAGTACTGTCAAGCCAGGTCTCCCTGGCTAACATTCTCCATTTTTCCAGGCATCCCCAGGTCTTTAGAGGAACGTCAGGATATTGAGTTTTCTTTTGCAAGAGTAAAGTCTAGAATTAGCATAGCACTGGGTTCGAAGTTTGGCTCCTGGATCTGGTTCCAGTTCTGCCATTGACTCACACTGTGACCTTGGACTCCACTTTCTTCTCATTGGGTCTCAATTTTTCTCTTCTAAAATCCAGGAGGCCAGGATCGTAATACCGGTTTCCAGACAACCTCTGGTTTCGGCAAAGTTCTATGGAAAGGGGAGGGATGAGCTCAGAAAAATGTATCCATACCTCCAAACCCCATTCCTGTTGGAGAGAGGGAGGCTCAGGGAGAGGTTGGAAACGTAGGATGCTGGGAAAGGTCCATGTGCTGAGCATTAGGTGGGACCCATACCTGCTCTAGGTGTCAATGGAGCACAGTTCTGTGGCGTGGGTGAAGCTGGTTGGTTTAAGGCTGTAGTTTCTGGGTGGATAAATAAGGCTACACTTGGAATCTCTATAGCCAAAGGCAGGGGCTTCCACCAGCTTCATGGCATAAGGCAATTCATGGTATAGGCAACTAAGATCTGCTGAGGATGTCAGTGGATCCCTTAGATAATGCCAGGCATGGATGCTGGGGAAGGAGCTTCAGGAACTTGGAGAGGAGGCAGGCCACTGTGCTCCCCCACCCCATCCTTCCTAGTGCCTGCTCCCCACTCCCTGCCCAGGATCAATATCCTTGGAATTTGAGGTGTGTGCTGTCATCCTGGTGCAGGCACAGATGGAGGGGTAGTGAAGCAGTATCCTTTGTTTTTGGGAAGCAACAAAACAGAAAACCTTGTGTCATTTTAAGAAAGAAAAAATGAAACAGCAGACAATTAGGCAGGAGTGTATCAATTCGTGAGCCAGAAAAATGCTTTACAGTATTTTGATGATTCAACACTGTCAAATAAAAATGAAATTAAAAAAAAAAAACCCAAAACAAATACCAGAAAACCCACAGAAATCATTAAATAATCAACTTCATTTAAAAGCATTTAATTTACATGGAAACAGAAAAAAAAATCGAGAGATCCATTTGGTAGGGAACAGAGTTACTATGAAGTGATTGAGCCCCCCATTTGTTAAAGGAATACACTTGCATCAATTCTCCTCTCCTGTGCTCCTTTCAACACGGTCTCCTTTTGGCTGACAAACTGCTTTGACCTTCCATCCACACCCAGCCTGGAAAATGTGGCTTAGTCTCTGCACATGGCAGCCAAGGACAGAGAAGGCACCTTACACACATTCCCTTTCGAGTCTGACGCTGCAGGCTCCTCCTCAGCCAGATCAAGAATTACTTGGAGGCTTAAAAAACTGGGAATAGAACTGCCATATGATCCAGCAATCCCACTGCTGGGCATACACACCGAAGAAACCAGAATTGAAAGAGACGCGTGTACCCCAATGTTCATCGCAGCACTGTTTACAATAGCCAGGACATGGAAGCAACCTAGATGTCCATCAGCAGACGAATGGATAAGGAAGCAGTGGTACATATACACAATGGAATATTACTCAGCCATTAAAAAAAATACATTTGAATCGGTTCTACTGAGATGGATGAAACTGGAGCCCATTATACAGAGTGAAGTAAGCCAGAAAGAAAAACACCAATACAGTATACTAATGCATATATATGGAATTTGAAAGACGGTAACGATAACCCTATATGTGAGACAGAATAAGAGACACAGATGCATAGAACAATTTTATGGACTCTGAGGGAGAAGGTGAGGGTGGGACGTTCTGGGAGAATAGCATTGAAACATGTATATTATCATATGTGAAACAGAACACCATTCCATGTTCGATGCATGAGACAAAGGCTCAGGGCCGGGGCAATGGGATGACCCAGAGGGATGGGATGGGGAGGCAGGTGGGTGGGGGGTCCAGGAAGGGGAACACATGTAAACCCATGGCTGATTCATGTCAATGTATGGCAAAAACTATTACAATATTGTAAAGTAATTAGCCCCCAACTAAAATAAATAAATTTATTAAAAAAAAAAAAAAGAATTACTTGGAGGAAGTCAGTGCAAGTTGGAAGCTATAAGAGAGAAGAGTGTATTTTGTCATGACCTGATCTTTGGATTGAATTGGACTGCAGCGACTTAGCACACACCCACTAGCTTTGATACTCATTAGCTATGTGACCTCAAGGAAGATACATTAGCTCTGGGAGGTCCAGTTTCTTCATTTGTAAATCAGGGTAATGATTCCTGCTTCAGAAGTTTATTGTTGGGATTACCTGAGAAAATACATAAAAAGCAGGTGACCTATTGTAGGTCCTAGATACATGCTATTTCTCTCCCTCCTCAGAGCTTCAGTCTCAAGGATAATCAGCATTTTCCATCCTGACTTGCCTTAGGAGTAAAAGGAAGGGCCATTTGGCTGTGTGGTGGCCATATGAAGACTTGCTGGGTCCTGGGCTCTGGAAGATTTTCTGGAAGATTTGTAGAAAGTTACTTTCTATCTATAGGGACTGCTTCCCTCATTTTCAAAATAGTTTTACCTCTAGAGGAAGCCTATACAAGGAATTGAATGTCTTTTTCACCATCATTTCCCTCTTCTCTCTAAGTGGCGTGTGCAGGTCAGTTTTCATCTGCTTTTTGTATTCTCATTGAAGGAAGTCCTTCAGTTCTGGAGTATTTTTGTTGTTGTTCAGTCACTAAATTGTGTCTGACTCTTTGTGACCCCGTGGACTGCAACACACCAGGCTCCTCTGTCCTCCACTATCTCCCAGAGTTTGCTCAGATTCATGTCCATTGAGTCAGTGATGCTATCTAATCATCTTATCTTCTCCTGCCCTCTTCTCCTTTTGCCTTCAATCTTTCCCAGTATCAGGGTCTTTTTCAATGAGTTGGCTTTTCACATCAGGTGGCCAAAGGTCTCGGAGCTTCAGCTTCAGCATCAGCATCAGCCCTTCCAATGAATATTTTGGATTGGTTTCCTTTAGGATTGACTGGTTTGATCACCTTGCAGTCTGGAGTACGTGAAAGTCTGTTTGTGGGAGTGGAATATGGCATATGGGGTATAGGAGGTCAAAGGGAGTGCTGGGTGGGGTGGAGAGGAGGTTGCAGAGATAAGATGGATCCTGCTGGGATGATTGTCAGTATGTGCAACAGAGTTGTGGTTCAGTGACTCCAGAGGAGCCTTCCTGTAGCTGGCCCCTCAGCTCGGGAGCAGGTGGGCAGAGTTTCCCTTGGCTGAATTGGGGAAGGGCTGAGGCTGTCCTGGGTAGACCGTACACCTGTGAGAGTTTGAGCACCAGTCTGAGATGCACCCTGCAGCTGGTCTGGCCCAGAAATGTGCAACACTCAGTTTATTATGATCATAAAAATGCATTTATTCTCACATCCAGTACCCACAGTGCATCCATTTACATAAAGCCATGTGCTTTGAACCCCACACTTCTAGAACCCCATACCTCAGAGTGGGGCAGCCAATAGAGATCACTTACACAGCTCCACCATGATTCAAACAGGGAGACTGAGTCCCAGAGTTCACGGGTCCAAGGTGACCCATAGACCTGGAGGCAGGACCCAGCATGCGCCTGGTCCCCCTTCTCCTGTTTCACTCACTGCTGCTCCCTAGACACAACATTCCTTAATTCTTTAGCTATTTTTTCCGGTATGTATCTTTATTTTTCTGAATTATGAGATTGGACTGCTGTTTTTGACCTTTCAGTTTTAGGCAATTACCCCTTGACTTCTCATCAGTAGATGTAGAGTTGGCTCTCCTGTCTTCTGCACACCCCACCCCTTTTTAGTCTCCTCATCCACCCAAGTCCTCTCAGTTTAATGAAAAACATTGTTCACTAAAGGTCAAGTTGGTCCTATGATTACATTTCCTCTCTTGTACAACTTTTCATTTTCCTGGAATTAAAAATCGTACATTAGTTTTCTATGTGCATAATTTGTGGTGTACCTGTCATCATTTTTTCTCCATCAGATATGCTATAAACTTGACAAACAGGTTTTGCCAGATGGAAGCTGCATTTTCAGCCATGTCTTGGACCAGCCCAGTTCCTTACTAGTTTGGCTGGAAGAACAAATGGGGTTATACTAACAGGAAACATCTGATTTCAGGGGACCTGCTCCATCCTCTCACCCAGAGCCTGGGCTCTCCCTCTGTTACTGAGTCCAAGCATGCTCTGCTTGCTGCATAATAAGCTGATCAATCCAATGAATCAGAGGTGAGGTGTTGAGGCAAGGAATATGACTTTATTCAGAGAGCTAGCTGACAGAGAAGATGGCGACTAGCATCTCAAAATAACCATCTTACCTGGGTCTGGATGCCAGGTTCTTTTTATGGATCAGAGACCGTGGAGTGGGGGAGAGGTGAGGAAACAAAGTAAAAAGGCCATTAACCTTGCAAATATCTCCTAGAAAAGGCATGCCTCAGGCAGGGGGATGTGTTAGTTTCTTTCTTCCTTCCTGCCATCTACCAGTAGACAGGGTTCTGAATAAAGGCACTTTAGTTTAACAGTCAGGTAGGATTCTCTGAGGCAGACCATTATGTATGATTATTATAACAAAAGCAACAGAAAGCAAGTCAAAGAAACAGTTTGAATATGGGGTCAGAATTGACATCTCCTTGAAATACTTCCTTGATCTAAGGACTCTTGGAGCTCTGGGTACTCACAAACGGCTCTGATTCTGGCCATTTTCTGTCAGACTTTTGTGCTTCTCTGCTCCCTCCAGCTCTCATCATAGCATCTCCCACTGGGGGCTGTTGACTTCTGCTAGATGCCAAAGTTAGTACTCTGAAGTTCCCGTGATGCCAGCCAGTGTTGCAGTACCTGTGACAAGATGGGACTGGTGCTTCTCTGTCCTCTAGATTACCAGGCGTTAGATGATATTGTCAGACCAGAGCTGTGTCCACCATTGCTCTGGACCATTCAAACATTCCCTGATGGTCATGTGAAGGTTTTCTCTTTGCGGTCTGCACTAGCTTTGCCCAAGGCCCGCATTACCTGTTCACAGGAGTCCAGGGCTCTTGTCCACAGGCAGGATCAATGAGGGACTGCCAGGGCCCTTTCAATTGGCTCCCTGATCTTTTGCTTGTTGGTATTTCTTTTCCTTCTGACGGATGCTCCCTCCCCACATTTCTCTACTATCCTTGTCACCATCAGCCACTCCCTTCCTTCTCTCCAGTCTTAAATAAATTCAGGGAGCAAAATCCAAGCTCTTGCTTTGGGAAAAACATGCTGGAGCTGGAGCGTTGTTTTGTGTTTTAATGTTTTTAATTGAAGGATAATTGATTTACAGAATTTTGTGGTTTTCTGTCATACATCAGTAAGAATCAGCTGTAGGTGCACCCGTGTCTCCTCCCTCCCAGGCCTCCCTCCCACCTCACCCTTCAGTCTGTCACAGAGCCCCTGTTTGAATTCCCTGATTTACACAGCAAATTCCCATTGGCTATTTTTACCAAGATCAGTGTCTGTGTCTTGGAGACTTTGTTTCAGCTTGGGGTGCCCCTGGGGAAACTAGGGGAGGGGAGGGAAGTACACAGAAAACAAATCCATTAATGCTTTGAATCTAATCTGCCTGGGGAGCAATGTAGATGCTGCCCACGCCTGGATCTTCAGCATTTTTAAGGGAAAAGCTGCTTTTTGATTTGATTTTTGTTCCCTTTAGGAGCCAGCAAGTTCCTGGGACTGGCCTCCTGTGAGCAGATTCTGCAACATATGTATGTCATTCCTTCCCTGTCCCTGGGCCCCTCTGTGTTTCTGGGTCAAGCCTGTTCTGGCCCATTTCCCCTTTGCTGAGCAGGAAGCCCCCAGTCCTCTTCACCAGCCTCTTTTGAACAGATCCAGATCCAGCTTGGGGCTTCCCTGGTGGCTCAGCGGTAAAGAATCCACCTGCAATACAGGAGACGTGGAAGATGCAGATTCAATCTCTAGGTCTGGAAGATCCTCTGGAGGAGGTAATGGCAACCCACTCTAGTATTCTTGCTGGGAACTCCCCTGGACAGAGGAACTTGGCACACTACAGTCCATAGGGTCACAAAGAGTTGAACATGACTGAGCACTTGAGCACACACATAGATCCAGCTTAGGCTCAAGCTGAGACCTGACACTCTTGATTTAAATGATATAAGCTTTTGAATGATACTATTTTCAATATAAATTTTTAAAATTTATTTTTTATTGAAGGATAATTGCTTTACAGAATTTTGTTGTTTTCTGTCAAACCTCAACATGAATCAGCCATAGGTATACATATATCTCCTCCTTTTTGAAACTCCCTCCCATCTCCCTTCCCATCCCATCCCTCTAGGTTGATACAGAGCCCCTGTTTGAGTTTCCTGAGCCATACAGCAAATTCCCATTGGCTCTCTATTTTACATATGGTAATATAAGTTTTCACGTTACTCTTTCCATATATCTCACCCTCTCCTCCCCTCTCCCCATGTCCATAAGTCTGTTCTCTATGTCTGTTTCTCCATTGTTGCCCTGTAAATAAATTCTTCAGTACCATTTTTCTAGATTCCGTATATATGCATTAGAATACAATGTTTATCTTTCTCTTTCTGACTTACTTCACTCTGTATAATAAGCCCTAGTTTCATCCACCTCATTAGAACTGACTCAAATGCATTCCTTTTTATGGCTGAGTAATATTCCATTGTGTATATGTACCACGACTTCTTTATCCTTTCATTTGTCAATGGACACGTAGGTTGCTTCCATGTTCTAGCTATTGTAAATGGTGCTGCAGTGAACAATGGGCTACATGTGTCTTTTTCAACTTTTGTTTCCTCAGGTATATGCCTAGGAGTGGGATTGCTGGGTCATATGGTGGTTTTATTTCCAACTTTTTAAGAAATCTCTGTACTGTCTTCCATAGTGGCTGTATCAATTTACATTCCCACCAACAGTGTAAGAGCGTTCCCTTTTCTCCACACCCTCTCCAGCATTTATTCTTTGTAGCCTTTTGATGATGGTCATTTTGACTGGTGTGAGGTGATATCTCATTGTAGTTTTGATTTGCATTTCTCTAATAATGAGCAATGTTGAGCATCTTTTCATGTGTTTCATAGCCATCTGCATGTATATCTTCTTTGGAGAAATGTCTGTTTAGGTCTTTTTCCCACTTTTTGATTGGGTTGTTTGTTTTTCTGGCATTGAGTTGTATGAGCTGCTTATATATTTTGGAAATTAATCCTTTCTCAGTTGTTTCATTTGCTATTATTTTCTCCCATTCCGAGGGTTGTCTTTTCACCTTGCTTATAGTTTCCTTTGCTGTGCAAAAGTTTTTAAGTTTAATCAGGTCCCACTTCTTTACTTTTGTTTTTATTTCCATTGCTCTGGGGTGTGGGTCATAGAGGATCTTGCTTTGATTAATATCATCGAGTGTTCTGCCTTTGTTTTCCTCTAAGAGTTTTTATAGTTTCTGGTCTACATCTCTTACATTTAGGTCTTTAATCCATTTTGAGTTTATTTTTTGTATTGTGTTTGGTGTTAGGAAGTGTTCTAATTTCATTCTTTTACATGTAACTGTCCAGTTTTCCCAGCACCATTTACTGAAGAGTCTGTCTTTGCCCCATTGTATATTCTTGCCTCCTTTGTCAAAAATAAGGTACCCATAGGTGTATGTGTTTATTTCTGGGCTTTCTATCTTGTTCCATTGGTCTATATTTCTGTTTGTGTGTCAGTACCAGACTGTCTTGATGACTATAGCTTTGTAGTATAATCTGAAGTCAGGAAGGTTGATTCCCCCAGAAAGAAGAATGGAGTTCTTTCTCAAGACTGCTTTGGCTATTTGGGCTCTTTTGTGTTTCCATATGAATTGTGAATTTTTTTGTTCTAGTTCTGTGAAAAATGCCACTGGTAATTTGATAAGGATCACATTGAATCTGTAGATTGCATTTGGTAGTATAGTCATTTTCACAATATTGATTCTTCCTACCCAGGAACATGGAATATCTCTCCATCTGTTTACGGAATCTTTAATTTCTTTCGTTAGTGTCTTATAATTTTCTGTGTACAGTTATTTTGTCTCTTTAGGTAAGTTTATTCCTAGATATTTAATTCTTTTTGTTGCAATGGTGAATGTGATTGATTCCTTAATTTCTCTTTCTGATTTTTCATTGTTAGTATATAGAAATGCAAGTGATTTCTGTGTATTGATTTTGTATCATGCAACTTTGCTAAATTCACTGGTTAGCTCTACTAGTTTTCTGATACAATCTTTAGGGTTTTCTATGTACAGTATCATGTCATCTGCAAACAGTAAAAGCTTTACTTCTTCTTTTCTGATCTGGATTCCTTTTATTTCTTTTTCTTCTCTGATTGCTGTAGCTAGGACTTCCAGAACTATGTTGAATAATAGTGGTGAAAGTGGACACCCTTGTCTTGTTCCTGATTTTAGGGAGAATGCTTTCAGTTTTTCACCATTGAGAATAATGTTTGCTGTAGGCTTGTCATATATGGCCTTTACTATGTTGAGGTAGGTTCCTTCTATGCCCATTTTTTGAAGAGTTTTAATCATAAATGGGTGCTGAATTTTGTCACAGGGTTTTTCTGCATCTATTGAGATTATCACTCTTTCAATTCGTTAATATGGTGTATCGCATTGATTGATTTGTGTATATTGAAGAATACTTGCATCCCTAGAATAAACCCAACTTGATCATGGTGTATGAGCTTTTTGATGTGTTGCTGAATTCTGTTTGCTAAAATTTTGTTGAGGAGTTTTGCATCTGTGTTCATCAGTGATATTGGCCTGTAGTTTTCTTTTTTTGTGTTGTCTTTGTCTGGTTTTGGTATCAGGGTGATGGTAGCCTCATAGAATGAGTTTGGAAGTGTTCCTTCCTCTGCAATTTTTTGAGAGTTTTAGGATAGACATTAGCTCTTCTCTAAATGTTTGATAGAATTCTCCTGTGAAGCCATCTGGTCCTGGGCTTTTGTCTTTTGGGAGATTTTTGAGCTCAGCTTCAATTTTAGTGCTTGTAATTGGTTGTTCATAATTTCTATTTCTTCCTGGTTCAGTCTTGGAAGATTGAACTTTTCTAAGAATCTGTCCATTTCTTCCAGGTTATCCATTTTACTGCTATATAGTTGTTCATAAGAGTCTCTTATAATCCTTTGTATTTCTGCATCGTCTGTTATAACCTCTGCTTTTTAATTTTGAATTTTGTTGATGTGATTCTTCTCTCATTTTTTCTTGATGAGTCTGACTAAGGACTTGTCAATTTTATCTTCTCAAAGAACCAGCTTTTGGTTTTATTATTCTTTACTATTGTTTCTTTTGTTTCTTTTTCATTTATTTCTGCTTGGATCTTTATGATTTCTTTCCTTCTGCTAATTTTTTTTTTCTTTTTCCAGTTGTTTTAGGTGTAAAGTTAGGTTGTCTATTCAATGTTTTTCTTGTTTCTTGAGGTAGGATTGTATTGCTATAAACTTCCCTCTTAGAACTGCTTTTGCTGCATCCCATAGGTTTTGAGTTGTCATGTTTTCATTGTCATTTTTTTCTAGAAATTTTTTGATTTCCTTTTTGACTTCTTCAGTAACCTGTTGGTCATTTAGAAACGTGTTGTTTAATCTCCATGTGTTTGTGTATCTTATAGTTTTTTCCTTGTAATTGATATCTAGTCTCATAGTGTTGTGGTAGAAGATGTTTGATATGATTTCAGTTTCCTTAAATTTACTGAGGTTTGACTTGTGACCCAAGATGTGTCTCTTCTGGAGAATCTTCCATGTCCACTTGAGAAGAAGGTGTATTCTTCTTCATTTGAATGGGATGTCCTGAAGATATCAATGAGATCCATCTCATCTAATGTATCATTTAAGACTTGTGTGTCCTTATTAATTTTCTGTTTTGATGATATGTCCATTGGTGTGGGTAGGGTGTTAAAGTCTCCTACTATTATTGTGTTACTGTCAATTTCTCCTTTTATGTCTGTTAGTATTTGTCTTATGTATTGAGGTGCTCCTATGTTGGGTGCATAGATATTTAGAATTGTTATGTCTTCCTCTTGGATCGATCCCTTGATCATTATGTAGTGTCCTTCCTTATCTCTTGTAATCTTCTTTATTTTAAGGTCTATTTTGTCTGATATGAAGATTGCTACTCCAGCTTTCTTTTGCTTCCCATTTGCAAGGAATATATTTTTTCATCCTCTCACTTTCAGTCTATATGTGTCTTTAGGTCTGACTGAAGTAGGTTTCTTGTAGATACCATATATATGGGTCTTGTTTTTGTATCCATTCAGCCAGTCTGTGTCTTTTGGATGGAGCATTTAATCCATTTATGTTTAAAGTAATTATTGATATGAATGTTCCTATTGCCATTCTCTTAATTGTTTGGGGTTGATTTTGTAGATCCTTTTTCTTCTCTTGTATTTCTTGACTATATACATCCCTTTAACATTTGTTGTAAAGCTGGTTTGGTGGTACTGAATTCTCTTAACTTTTGCTTGTCTGAAAAGCTTTTTATTTCTCCATCAATTTTGAATGAGATCCTTGCCGGGGGCAGTAATCTTGGTTGTAGATTTTTGCCTCTAAGTACTTTGACTATATCCTGCCATTTCCTTCTGGCTGCAGAGTTTCTGCTGAAAGATCAGCTGTTAAGCCTATGGGCTTTCCCTTGTATGTTACTTGTTGCTTCTCCCTTGCTGCTTTTAATATTCTTTCTTTGTGTTTAGTTTTTATTAGTTTGATTAGTATGTGTTTTGGCATGTTTCTCCTTGGGTTTATCCTGTATGGACTCTTTGTGCCTCCTGGACTTGATAATTTCCTTTTCCATGTTGGGGAAACTTTCAACTACAATCTCTTCAAAAATTTTCTCATAACCTTTCTTTTTCTCTTCTTCTTCTTCTAGGACTCCTATAATTCAAATGTTTGTGTGTTTGATATTGTCCCAGAGGTCTCTGAGACTATCCTCAGTTCTTTTCATTATTTTTACTTTATTCTGGTCTTCAGAAGTTATTTCCACTATTTTATCTTCCATCTCACTGATTCATTCTTCTACTTCAGATATTCTGCTATTGATTCCTTCTAGAGTATTTTTAATTTCAGTAATTGTGTTGTTTGTCTCTATATGTTTATTTTTTAATTCTTCTAGGTCTTTGTTAATTGATTCTTGCATTTTCTTCATTTTGTTTTCAAGGTTTTTGATCATTTTTACTATCATTATTCTGAATTCTTTTTCAGGTAGTTTGCCTATTTCTCCTTCATTTAGTTGGACTTTTGTGTTTCTAGTTTGTTCCTTAATTTTTGTAGTATTTCTCTGGCTTTTCATTATTTTTTTTTAACTTATTGTGTTTGAGGTCTCCTTTTCCAAGGCTTCAAGCATAGTTGAATTCCTTCCTTGAAGAAGGTTGAATTCTTTCTTCCTTTTGGTTTCTGCCCTCCTAAGGTTGGTCCAGTGGTTTATGTAAGCTTTGTATAGGGTGAGATTTGTGCTGAGTGTTTTTTGTTGGTGGTGGTGGCGGTTTGTTTGTTTGCTTTTCCTCTGATGGGCAGGGCTGAGTGAGGTGGTGATCCTGTCTGCTGGTGATCGGGTTTGTATTTTTGTTTTGTTTGTTGTTTAGATGAGGCATCCTGCACAGAGTGCTACTGGTGGTTGGATGATGCTGGGTCTTGTATTCAAGTGGTTTCCTTTGTATGAGTTCTCACTATTGGATACTCCCTAAGGTAAGTTCTCTGGTAGTCTAGGGTCTTGGAGTCAGTGCTCCCACTCCAAAGGCTCAGGGCTTGATCTCTGGTCAGGAAGGAAGATTCCACAAGTGGTTTGTTATGACATTAAGTGAGATTAAAACAAATATCCCAAAATGAGAAACCAAAGATGAACCCCAGACAAATGGTGGTTACAAAATCAGGCAAATAATAATTAAAATAATGGAATATATACATATACATATATACCCACGAGCAAAGTCAAAACAGTCCTACAAAAATAGAGTAGATTGACCTGGCAAACAAAGGAAATAAAAAATTATACTAACCAGCTAAGAACAAAACTAACTAAAGCACAAACTGGAAAACAGAACTAAAACAAGGTGCCAATTGGGGAATAAAGCAATGAAAACAAAACTAACAAATATGTTGAGAGGAAAGGAAAGAAAGAAAAGAAAGAAAGAATATATATGCAAAGTTAAATAGAGGTAGATGAAGATTTATATACATTAAAGATTAACTGCAAGGGGAAAATAACAGTAGGAATGGCAAACAAAGAATAAATGTAGAAAAAATACAATCAGTTTAAAAAATTAAAAATCAAAATTATAAAAAAGAGAAAAGAAAAAAAATGGAAGAAGAAAGAAAAAAGAAAAAAAAAAAAAGGAAAACTCCACAGAACTGCAAAAGCCCAATGCAGAGGCAGAGGTTTATAACAACAATAAAAAGTGTGACTGGATATACTCATGTACATATACACCCATAAGCAAAATCGAAACAGTCCAGCAAAAATAAATTACAATTGATTGATTTAGCAAACAAACAAAAATTGTATCTACCAGAACAAAACTAACTAAAGCACAAACTGGAAAACAAAACTAAAGCAAGGTGCCAATTGGGGAATAAAGCAATGAAAATAAAACTAACAAATACGTTGAGAGAAAAGGAGAGAAAGAAAAGAAATAAAGAATAGATATACAAAGTTGAATAGAGGTAGATAAAGAAGATTTATATGTGTTGAAGATTTATATGTGTTAAAGTTTAACTGCAAGGGGAAAATAACTGTAGGAATGGCAATCAAAGAATAAATGTAGAAAAAATAATAATAGGTTTAAAAATTTTAAATTAAAATTAAAAAAGAGAAAAGGAAAACTCAACAGAATTGCAAAGCCCAACATAGAGGCAGAGGTTTATAACAACAATAAAAATGTGACTGAGGAAAAAGAAAGCTCAAAAGCTTAA
Source organism: Giraffa tippelskirchi (assembly GCF_054371585.1). Taxonomy (NCBI): domain Eukaryota; kingdom Metazoa; phylum Chordata; class Mammalia; order Artiodactyla; family Giraffidae; genus Giraffa; species Giraffa tippelskirchi. Next base: position 56,925,949 of record NC_137276.1, on the reverse strand, counting down.
TTGGATTTCATAGTGCCAATAAAATCGATAACTACAACAGAGAGGGGGAAAAAAGGAAAGAAAATCCAAACGAATCTATAGAACAAGTTAAAACATGAGAATATGAGTCACTGCTGTCAGAGTCCTTTCCCTCTCTGGGAGTCACAGTCCACCTCACCTCCCTAGGATGCCCTCCAACACTGTGCTGATCTCTGGACCTGCTGTGGGGGCAGCTCAGATTCTAATCTGGTTCTACTCTTGTGTGTTCTTGCCTCCAATGTCCACAGCTATCAGAACTAGTGTGTTGTCTTTTGTGGGAGCTCTCAATGACCTTTTATATATTCCATAGACACAGAGTCTGCCTAGTTGATCATGTGGATTTAATCTCCAGCTCATACAGCTGGTGGGAAGATTTTGAGCCTTCTTCCCTAGCTACACTTCCCCTGGCTTTCAATTATGGTTTTATTTCCACCTCTGGATATGGGTCATCCACTGGGGTTTGCTCCTGAGGCTGCCCTGGAGGATTGAGTTAGCTCCTGTGAGGGCCAGATGTGGGGGTGGTGCAGCTGCTTGGGTTGCAGGGGTTCTGGCAGCACCAGGTCCTCAGGGGAGTTGGCGGCTAGGGCAGCAGGAAATGTAGTGCTCTAGAAGGGTATGGTAATCAGTATTGGCCAATACGCTCCAGTATTCTTGCTTGGAGAACCCCACTCCCTGGCCGAGAAGCCTGGCAGGCCACAGTCTACAGGATTGCAAAGAGTTGGACATGATCGAAGCATCCCCTGAGTACATAGATACAAGAATTTTTCGCCTGTGGCAGCTCTGCCCCAGTGAGAGTTGAGCATGAAGGTGGCGCAGCTGCTTGGCTTATGGGGATCTGGCAGTGCCAAGTGTGCAGGGACATGAACTGCCTCCACCGCAGTAGTTATGTTCTTATCAGAGCCTTTTTTTGAGACTCTTGTAGCTGGCGATCAGAAGGCCTCCTTAGCCAGTCTTTCTCTGTAGCTCCACCCGTTCAGGCACTTAGAGGGTTCCCTTGCCTGGGGTCCTTGTCTTTTGTTTGGTGTCAGGCACATAGAGTGGCCCCCCTGGCTGGGGTCCTACTCTGTACTTCGGCGTATCAGCCTAGTAAAGGAGCACCCTGGGTGGGGTCTTGCTCAGTAGTTCAGTGCATCAGGCGTTCGATCGGCCAGCCTCTCTATTGTTCAGCTGCTGATGCTGGCAGGTGGGGAGAGAGAGGCGATGGTGATGGCTCCACCCCCTACACGTGACTCAGCAGTATCACCTTGCTTCCATGGCTGCCTGGTTTTCCTCCACAGGTATTTCCCACCACAGTCTCCTCCCTCACATCCCCTCAACCTGTCTCTCCACAGTCAACAGCAGCCCTCGTCCTAGGATCCACAATCCCTAAACTCCAGCTCCTAGCTGTGGTGCCTTCTAGGGGACCAGCATTCCTGTCTGGGGTATGTATGGCTGCAGCAAGGACTGTCTGATTCTCATCCCATTTAGGCTGCCACAGATCAGCTGCTTCACTCTCAGCCTTAAATGTTTCTCCTCTGACTCAGACAATTGCCCCGACGTGGGGAATCAGACCCCTGCTTCAGTTCCCCCACCCATAGAGGGCAGGTCCAGTCCTACTAACCCTCCTGTTTTTCCTCCTAGTTCCTTTCTCCTACCGAGTTTTGTGTGGTTCTATATATTCTTTTCCACTGGTCAGGTACTCCTGTCCTCTCTCAGCTGGTGTCCTGCATGCATTTCTGTGTCTGAAGGTGTATTCCTGATGTATCCATGGAGAGAGATGTACTCCAGGTCCACCTACTCCTCCGCCATCTTGTTCTCCCCCTATTTTCAATATAAAATGTTTTGAATGTGTAATTAATTGTGGTTGCTTTTATAATTCTTTGTTAAAACTTTTCATACAAATAAATTCACAAATCAGAGCCAGTTTTTTTGTTTTTATATTTTTTTACTATCTTCTGGTTAAGTATACAACTGCTTCACCTGTAGAGGGATGTCCCCAGCACCACCTGGGTCTCGCTTTGATTTGTCATCACCTTCCCAGCCCAACCCATTCCAGTCACCCAAGCCTCTGCTCTCTTTGCCTGCAGGGAAGTCACCATCAAGCAGATGGATGGGTACTTTTCAGCTTTAGAGGAAATTTTACTTCAGCAACCCGAGAGCAGTTTGAGAAACAAATGTTTCTGTTGTAAACATCCCACACAGCCATAAACATCAGCCTCTGTTTACAGCCCCGCAGAGGGTGACCCTGCCCTGCCGTGACCCTCGCAGTTGGGCACTGTGGTTTATGAGCCCTTTCCTCTGCAGCGGGAATTGGTGACTCTTTAGTCAGGATGCAGAGAGCAGAAATCCAGGCAGCCACTCTCCAGGGCCTAAGGGAAGGTCCTTCCAGGCGGCAGTCAGGTGCCTACTCAGTTCAGAACCCTTTCTGGGCCTGGAATCGCGGAGGGAAACAGGGGGTGCTGGCTGGTCCCCACCAGGCCCTGCCTGGCTGTACGAGCAGGTCCAGCCCAGCCTGCGTCCTTCCTCCTGGCTCACCTCCTCATCGATGGAAGGTCAGCATCTGTCTTTCTTGTCCTAAGATGATGCATTACTCTGCTAGAGCTGCTGTAGTGAAACCAACCTGGGAGGCTTAATCAACAGAACTCTATTGTCTCAGAGTTCTGGAAGCTAAGAAATCCAAGATAAGTTTTGGCAAGTTCGGTTTCTCCTGAGGTCCTTGGCTTGCAGACGACTGCCTTCTTTCTGTGTCCTTACACTGTCTTTCCTCTATACATACACTCCTGGTGTCTCTCTCTCTCTTTTTCTTTTTTTCAGTGAGGCAAGGTATTATTAACAGGAAAAGAGTACAGTACATATGGATAGACAGGAACATGGGCAAACTCAGAGGAAGAGTCCCTGAGTTGCCTTCTGGAGTCTCTACGTGGCCAAATTTTCTCTCTGGTTTTGGTCCTCTTTCTGTTTATTATGGAAATATACAGTTATATATAATAACATTCACTTATTTCAAAGTACACGTTAATGAATTTTATTAAGTATACACAATTAAGTTACTTCCCTCCTAACCAATATTAACAGCAATGCCTTTATAATTGAAGTAAGGGCCCTGAGGAACGGGGAGAAGGGTATTGTGGCTGGAGTTGAGTGAAGAATACGAACTAGAGAGCTCAGAGAGGGAGGCAGGACCTCCCTGTCCCTAATACTGTCTGCTCATAATAGAGCATTAAACTTCAACTCTACTTGGTTCTGTTTTCTTAGTAATGTTACATTGAAGGCTACTATATAGGGTATTTCTATTCTAAAAGTGTTCTAAATAAGTAGATTTTAAACATAATTTATAATTTATTAATGTTTCTATTTTTATTTAAATTAAAATTTTTTATAATGTTGTGTGGGTTTCTGCCATGCAATGTTATATGTCAAATACATTTCAATTAAAAATACATGTAATAAAGATGTTTATAAAAGTGGTAAAATAATAAATAAATATTTTCATAAAGCCCCAGTCCCTTTCCCCCCTAAATATGCCCTGTGCCCCTTTGCTCTTGATCCCCTTTCTCTACCCCAGCCCCAGGCAGCCATTGATCTACTTCCTGTCACTATAGTGTTGCCTCTTCTAGAATTTCATGAACGGAATCATTCAGTACATAGACTTTTCTGCTTGATTTCTTTTATTTAGTATAATGTTTTGAGATTCATTCATGTTGTTATATGTGTTAATATTTTGTTTCTTTTCAACACTATGCAGTATTCCATGGTGTGTCTATATTATTTACACTGTTTCCAGTTTTTGGCCTTTATGAATAATGCTATCATAATTATTTGCATGCATTTTTCATGGGGATATATATTTTTATTTTTCTCTAATGAATACAAATGGGTGGAATTGCTGGGAAAGGTCAGTGTTCATTCCAATTCCAAAGAAAGGCAATGCCAAAGAATGTTCAAACTACTGCACAATTGCGCTCATTTCACATGCTATCAAGGTAATGCTCAAAATCCTTCAAACTAGGGTTCAACAGTATGTGAACCGAGAAATTCCTGGGTTTAGAAAAGGCAGAGGAACCAGAGATTAAATTGCCAACATCTGTTGCATCATAAAAAAAGCAAAGGAATTCCAGGAAAATATCTACTTCTGCTTCATTGATTATGCTAAAGCCTTTGATTGTGTGGATCACAACAAACTGTGGAAAATTCTTAAATTCTTACCAGACCACCTTACTTGCCTCCCAAGGAACCTGTATACAGGTCAAGAAGCAACAGTTAGAACCAGACATGGAACAACGGACTGGTTCCAAATTGGGAAAAGAGTACATCAAGGATGTATATTGTCACCCTGCTTATTTAACTTATATGCAGACAACATCATGCAGAATGCCGACCTGGATGAAGCACAAGCTGAAATCAAGATTGCCAGGAGAAATATCAACAACCTCAGATATGCAGCAAAGAGAAACTTAAGAGCCTCTAGATGAAGGTGAAAGAGGAGTGTGAAAAAGCTGGCATAAAACTCAACATTCAAAAAATGAAGATCATGGCATCTGGTCCCATCACTTCATGGCAAATTGATGGGGAAACAATGGAATCAGTGACAGACTTTATTTTCCTGGATCCCAAAATCACTGTGGATGACGACTGCAGCCTTGAAATTAAAAGATGCTTGCTCCTTGGAAAAAAAGCTATGCCAAATCTAGACAGCATATTAAAAAGCAGAGATATCACTTTACTGACAGAGATCCGTCTAGTCAAAGTCATGGTTTTTCCAGTAGTCATGTACAGATGTGAGAGTTGGATCATAAAGAAGTCTGAGTGCCGAAGAATTGATGCTTTCTAACTGTGGTGCTGGAGAAGACTCTGGAGAGTACCTTGGACTGCAAGGAGATCATCCCTGTCAATCCTGAAGGAAATCAGTCCTGAATATTCATTGGAAGGACTGATACTGAAGCTCCAATGCTTTGGCCACCTGATGTGAAGAGCTGACTCATTGGAAAAGACCCTGATGCTGGGAAAGATTGAAGGCAGGAGGAGAAGGGGGTGACAGAGGAAGAGATGGTTGGATGGCATCACCAACTTGATGGACATGAGTTTGAGCAAACTCTGGGAGATAGTGAAGGACAGGAAGCCTAGTATGCTGCAATCCATGGGGCTGCAAAGAGTTGGACATGTCTTAGTGACTGAACAACAACAATAAATAAATATTTAACATTATAAAATACTGTTATATTGCTTTGCAAAATGGCTTTAATATTTTACATTCTTACCAGGAATGCAGGAGAGAGTTCCCATTGCTCCACATCCTTACCAAACTCACCAATCCTTGTTATTGATGTCTTTAACTTTAGTCATTCTAGTGGGTGTGTAGTGGTATCACATTGTGGTTTTAATTAACACTTCTCTGAGGACTAGTGATGTTGAATATGTTTATCATATGCTATCGGCCACTTGTATATCTTCTTTCGGGAAATGTCTGTCTCAAACTTTTGCCCATTTTTTTATTACATTTTTTCCTTCTTTTAATTAAGTTGTAAAAGTTCTTCAATCTGAATAGCAGCTCTTTGTTTTGAAAAATTGTTTTTAGTCTGTGGCTAACCTTTGTGTTTTCAAATTCTCTTATAAGGGCACTAATCAGATTGGACTAGGACCCACGATAATTTTAACTTAGGGCCTTTAGAGAGGTAATTTTCTCCAACTACAGTCACATTCTAAGATGGCGAGGGTTAGAGCTTCAACATATGATTTTTTTCTGTTGGTGAGGTGGGGAGACACAATTCAGCCCATAATAGACGGGAAGGAATTAGCTAATAGGGAATAAGGAACAAAGTAGAAAGCGAAGAAAAATACCGTTTATTAAGTAAAATAGTAGAGCTTGGCATTTCAAGTATAACCTCTATGGTTCTGTTAAGACTCTGAGAGCCAGTGTTATATAATTTATTGCCTTGCTGGGGCTGTGATTTGAGTCTTGCATCTTGCAAACCCATAGGTAGTTATGTTAGTGAATGGCCCAGAAGCCTTACCTGAAAGGGGCTCTGTTCTTCTGTACACATTTTACAAAGGAAATGGTATTGTCCAGAAGTTTTTGAGAACCTGAGAATATCTATCAACGTTGTGTTTCCCATTTGTTACGGGCCTGTCATGACCTATGTCCAGCACACGTTCATTTAGGCAGATGTGTGACAATCACTAGTACCTTTTCCACCTCTCTGAGTGCCTGAAACAGGTGTGCTATCTTGTTCATAACAGTGCTGCATCTTAATAAATGAAGAAATTGAGGCTCAAAGAGTTTAAGGTCTTAGAAGCCCTAACCAGAAGGTGACAGCCAAAATGGTCTGGAGTGGAGGGGTGGGTGGGGTTAGAGCCTTGAGAAGCAGAAAGAAGAGCAGATAAATAAATGAACAATATGCTAATTAATCCGGTGGAAGATTCAGATATGGATACCTGTGTCCCTGGCTTGAAATTTCTGTTGAAGGCTTCTCTCTGGCCGGGCTCATGGTTGGAGGAGGTAGGCGAGGACCAGGGCTAATAGCCGTAGGAAGCAGGGCTCGCTGATGCTACCGCCAGAGAGAAGACGCTTCATTTCTCCAGCAGGTGGCGCCATCTAGCCGGTTATCCGAAAAGAGCCTGCTCTGGCTGGAAAAATGGCTGTGAGGTAATCCCAAATTGCAGGTGCCCAGGAGCTGCCACTGCACCATGAGGACGCTGGCCTGGTGCCCTTTCCTGGGGCGTGAGAGAGAGGGTATTTGTGATCACCTAGAAAATCTGGTCTTTACCTGCAGGTTCCCTGGAAAGAAGGAAAACGTCTGTGTGGCTGGGCTTGCTGGCAGGGGTGGCCAGTGGACACTGCTCCAGGGCCAACCAGAATCCTATGCTTTCCCCCAGAAGCCTGAACCTCTCTCTGAAACAGGGTGAAAGACTTCTTAATAGCCAAGAAAGGAAACTTCTCCCCGAAAACCTTGTCTCTTAACCCAGAAACTGGCCAATTCCGTTTTCTCTGAGGCTGCCCTTGAGATGTGGAAGGTCTTGGGATAAATATTTTAAAGTATTTCCCTAAATATGCCCATTTGGATTTGAATTCATATGTCTAAAGGACCGGGGAGAACTTAAGGTCTTTCCTGTCCTGGTACTCATAGTTTTGTGCTACAGAATGTCAGCCACAGTATGGTGGTTGCAGGTACAGGTGCTGAATTCAAATCCAGACATTTCTATGACTTGCTATGTGACCTGGGGAGGTTTCTCAACCTCTCTGTGCCTCAGTGTTCTCTTCAATAACAATTCTCTCATGAGTTTAGCATCACGATTAAGTTTAATAAATGTAAAATGCTTAGGGACAGTGTCTGATGCACAGTTATTATAGCTAAGCAGTTATTGCCATCAGTTGAGCACAGGACAATTTTCTCAACCAGGTCTTTGTAACACTAACACCCGACAAGCAGTAGCTTCCCAGTAATGCTGAACTGGACCTAACTGGGTGATAAAAAGAGTTGCTAGCAAGGAGTAAGGGGATGGGACAGTCCATACTAGTGGCTGGAGGGCCACAGGGGTGCCCACTCCCCTTCCCAAGAGGGACCTGCTGTTCATGCCACCAAGACGCAAGACTCGGGGCAGAAGAGTTGATGGGAGAGGGTGTGAGTGCTACAGCTTGTAGCTGGGGTGCCAGAAGCAGAAGGGGGCATCCATCTGGATCCATGCCTAAGAAATAGGAATAGAGCCCAGTTTCAAGGGAAGGGCTGGCAGAAGCCATGCCCCTGGGAGCCTGGCCAACCAGCCTGAGCTGGGAAAAACCAGGAACAAAAGACTGAAACTGGTGAGGAGTCAAACCACCCATGGCCCCGGCAGGGAACAAGGTTCATCTGGGCACACGGGAGACCATTAGGGACTTCAGTTTCCTTTGTCACCCCCGACACCTGACTCAGGAAGAGCATCAGGCCAAGGTGGGGCTGACGAATAAACTGTAGGCACTTTCTGGTGCCTTCTAGAGACCTGATGAGTGGGTGCCTTCTGCAGACCTCACACTCGCTTAACTGTTGGATCCTGAGTGGCAGGGTGGGGGTCAGCGAGAGGAGCATGTCTCAAGGAGGGGGCTGAGCAGTGACTTTTTGTCAGTTTAGAAGTATTTTAAAAATTCAACCAACTGGCCAGGTCTGTGCTTGTGTAACTCAGCTGAACTCCAGCCCTGGCTTTCCTCTTCTTTATCCCTACAGCCACCTTCCTCACTGGCTCACTGAGGGTGCAAAGGGGCAAGCAGGAAAGGGCTGGGAAGGAAGGCACTGTCTAACCACTACATCACTGTTTTATTCTCACAGCATCTGGAGTGTCTCTCACATAGGATGAGATAGGATGGGTCCTGGTGGTGAAACCTCATGGTAAAGAGCTAGAGGCTCTGTTCTCAGCCTGCCTGAATTTGAATTATGATTCCACCAATCCCAAGCTGTGTGACTTGGGAGAAAGGTAGTTGCCCTCTTTGTGTCTCAAATTCCTCCTTTCTAAAATGAGAGCAATAATAGTGCCTCCCATACAAGATGCTATGAGGATGAACTGACCAATGCATGCAATGCATTTGGAGCAGTTATAACTATTTATACTTACAATACTTAGAACCACTCAATATACATTAACTTTCATCACTAAGTACACATTAAATTTGCATCCTATCTCAAACTGTCTAGTCTCTGGCCTTGAGGACACATAAGCTTTCGGGAAGGGACTGTGAACTCTGTGTCAGTCCTCAGATTAATGACTATGAGAGCGGTTAGTGGCAGAACAGATAATAACCCAGTTTCTTTTTCCTCCTTCTTCCACCTAAGTGGATGCTTGGGCTCTGATCTGCAAGGGTGAGGGAGACCTGAAAGCAGAACTAGCCAGAAGTCATCATGGTTTTATTTCTCAAGGTCTTAGTCTCAAAGGGGAGGGGAGATTGGAGGCAGACAAGGAGAGCACCTTGGACGAAACACGCAGGGAGAAGGATTTACCCCGAGACTGGAGGGATCTGAGACGAGAAGCCCAGGGGCTGGAGAGAACTTGGTGGTGGCCTGCTCCAGGCTGCCACTGGGACCCCTTCCCTGTACATGTTCATGAATTTCATTGCTGCAGGCCCAGCCCCATCTGTGGCTATTTTCTGCTGCAGAGATCTGGCCACTGCAGGAGTCTTTCAGTCAGAGCACACTCAGCAATGAATGGCAGCAGCAGCTGCCCATTACAAACACCTTCCACTCCCGTTTCTGCTGGTGTATGAAGGGTTTTATAGACTGCTCTGATTCAGGTGGAAATAGAACAGCTCTGAACTTGCTACCTATTACCTGGAAGACATTTCCCATAAAGTTTTTCTTTTTTTTCTCATCATCCACCGTGTAATCTAGCAGCAGCTGAAGGTTTAACCATCTTGTGCTCACACAAGAATGGGTATATTGACTGTGCCATTGTGAGACTGTGCCATTGTGAGACCCCTGACTTGGATGCACATGTGCTGGAATGGATTGGCACTGTTCTCATGACAGGAATTGTTATTAAGCTGCAGGCTAAGTAAGGGCCTGGGGTCCTGGTCCAGTCTCCCCAGTCGCCCCAGCTCCCAGAGCTGACCTGAGCTGAGCTTTAGGCACAGCCCCCTCCCTGGCCCATATATTGCTGTCACCTGTAACCCGGCACACATATTTTAATTTGATTTTTCTGGCTTCCACCACAGAGCAGGAAGCCAGGTCCCTGGTGGTATGGAGGAGGGGTGGGGCATACCAGGTCCCTGAGGAGCCTGGAGGTGAAGCAGGCGGAGCCACCAAAATCAAGTCTCCTTGACTTCATGACAAGGGCTGCTGAAAATTTACCAGTTCCTCAGAGGGAGGCGGAGAAAGTCCAGGCTGTAAATTTCTTGAAATGTTGCAGGCTTCCCTCCTTTCCTTCTCCCTGTGTCTGCATCGGTGTTTAACAGCACTTCCTCAGCCTCCCTCTCTGTGTCACTTAGGACCTGGCCTGGCTGCGGGGCTGGCCTGGCAGCGAATAGACCACGTGGACAGAACCGATTGCCTGGCCCCGGATCCTGGGTGACTCTTTCCTCCAAAGCTGTGGACAGATGCTTTTTCATGACAGGATGTTGTGCTGATGCTATCCTGACGGCCCGGGTCCTGTGACACATGATGACGGGGAGGAGGGTGTGGAGAGGAGGGAAAGAGTGGCTGCGAAGCCCCTGTTGGTTGCTGTAGCAACGTTCAGAAATGACTGGAGATCAATAGCAGCAGCCTGAATTTTATTTGCTTTTATTTTCTTTTCAGAGACAGCATCACGCCTAAAAATAAAAATGGCAGAAACCAACTGCTGGGCTAGTTACTGCCACTGCGATGGCTCCTGGGTCTGGAAGGTCCAGAGCAGAGGAGACAGAAACAGGGGTCTTGTGGGTTTCAAGGGTGGGAGGTGGGGATCAGAGAACGAACCGTGTGTGTATGGTGGCGGGGGTGGGGGGTGGGTAGTGGAGGGGACTGGGACCCCTGCCAGGCCATTTTGCCTGCTTTGTAGCCACACAGTTTGGCAGCCTGGTCTCTCTCAGGAGGAAAAAATCAATAGTGCTATCTGCACATTTGTGCCTCTCTCAGCTTCTGACCACTTTAACTTTCATAAAGAGGCATCAAGGAGTATAAATAGAGCACAGAGGTGGGGAGTTGGATTCCTGCTGTTGCTGAGTTCCTGTGGGGGCAGAAAGGACCGTGGAGCTAGTCCATTCAGGATGCTTGGAAAGAAATCATAAAGGCCAAGTCTAAGCCCCTAGGCAGAGAATAAATGGTCCAGTTTGGGTGAAGTTATTTCTGACACCCTGTAAGACTGTGTACTGAGATTCCCTGGGTCATCCCAGCGCTCCTGCCTTAAAAACCTGAATCAGCGCTGCTTTACAGATTACAAAGTACACGGTATCCATTCTCCCCTATGACGGTCCTTGCACTCTGTGGGGTGTGCAGAGTATATTGTGGGTTAATTGATTGGCTGATCAATATGTCCTTCAATCGTTCGTTCACTCATTCATACAAATACGTATTAGATAACTGCTGTGGACCATTCACCCTTTAGGTGAAAGGAGGAGATTGCTATGCCTTCAAGGACATGACAGTCTAGGCTGAGGAGGAGGCAGGCTCTAGCAAAACGAACAGATATCTAACATGTGAGAAGGTGTCAGTGCTGTGGAGAAGAATGAAGGTGGGCATGCAGTATAGGACATGGAGCTGGGTGCTGGTGGCAATCTACTTTTCATACCAAGGCGTGGGGAATGCCTCTGGTATTTGAGAAGAATCCTGAAGGAAGTGAAGGTGTGTGAGCTCTCAGCGATCTGGAGAAAAGCATTCCAGATAGCAGATTCAAGTTCAAACGCTCTAGGGCATGAATGTGCTATTGTTTGAAGTGGAGTAAGGCGGCCAGCATGGCTGGAGTGGGAGAATGAAGGGCAGAGAGGTGGGGGATGTCACAGGAGGCCAGGGACTAGTGACACAGGATGAGGTGCCCTGCTAGGATTTGTGGGGCATCAGCGGGGTTCCCACAGCAGAGTGACATGGTTGATTTACGTTTGGAAGGGATCATCTACTATTTTACCAAAATTTAAAAAATTGCTTGCTCAAAGGTTGATGTTGGGTGGTGGGAAGGAGGAATGAGAAGGCTGTGGATGGAGGCTTGGACCAGACAGGCCAGGGAAGGCCAGCAGGAGTGGAGAGAAATGGTGGGCTTCTGGATAGAGTCCCAAGTCATCACTAGCAGGATTTACTGAGAGATTAGATATGGTTTGTGATGAATTTAATATACAATGTTAGAAGGATAATGTTATATAGTTAGTATAACCATTAGCATATAATGAGAATTATGGAATATGAATGTATCATTTATTCAAATATCACCCCATCCCTTTCATTTCATCACACTCTGCATTTTACAAAATGTTTTCACAAGTCCTTTCACTGAGTTTTCACACCACCCCAGACAAGGATTAGGGCTTGAATTTCAAGGTGGGAAAATGGAAAGATCAGAAAGAAGAAATGATTTTCCCAAGGTAACTCACCTATTTTCATTTTATGTTTTAATTACTGAGGTCTGTCCCTTATTGCAGAGTCAAAGTTCTGACTTGAAACCTGGAAACCACATTTGGTTATGATTGTTTTCTCACCAGTCTCCCCACTAGAGCATGAGTTTCAGAACTCAGCCTCTGCCTCGTCATCTTTGTGCACGCTGCTAAAATTCTGTGCTGCCCACCGGAATAGGATGCTCAGGTGCCCTGGCACCTGGCAGGCACACTGAGACCAGACTCAGCAGAGGGCAGGAGAGTGTGGTCAATCTCCACACTGTGGAATGACTCATCACCCCAGCAAATGGGGTGTGAGAGCCAGAATTCCAAGGCTCTTTGGAATTGTTGGCTAGCAATGAATGATTCCAAGTGGGTGGTCCGGAAAGGGCTGGATAAGCAGCTCTTCCTAGGTGTCCACTCTGAATCCTATCTGAAAGATTATGATGTTGAACCCAGGTCCATGCCTCTCCTAGTCTGGCTTCGGATGGTCCTTTGCCCATAATATGCCCTTGTTATTGATGAAACAGATACAGGGCAAGCAAGCAAGGGCAACAACACTTTGTCTTCGACGCTCCTCTCAGAGCTTCTTAATTGCCAAGTTGAACCAGCATCTCAGGTTTCTTGGTGAGCTTCTCTCCAGAAGTTGCAGTTGGAAGGATCTTCCTTGTGGAGAGCTCTCAGGATGTGGTGAGTTCTTGCCTGTGCTTCGGCGGGAAGCTTTGAGCACCAGTATAGGGCATGTATTTCAGAATGATCCTGGTAAGGAGTGAAGGAGACAGGATATTTATATACGTACTCCTCAGTCATTTGTTGTTGTGCTGGGAGAGCAAAGTAGACTCGTAGATGAGAGAAAGCCCACAGATAAGGAAATATAATATTTGAGGCTGGAAATCTGGACTGCTTGCTCTGAAGGGTAAGAACCAGGGCTATGGCTGTTTGCTTCAGCAAGTTGAAACAGATGACTTCATAGGATTTGCAAGTGACCACCACAGAGGAACAGGAACTCAAGACCAGGAACCATCCCTATGAAACCTTTCTAGACTCTGGATCTTTGTGATTGTTCTGTGTAGGTCTGAGTCCTTGATCTTTTCTTATATACCTCAGGATTAGAATAGGATTCTTACTGTCTCAGTTTTGATTGAAGAATCAAATTTTGGCAGGAACAAACAGTAGTTTATTCCAATGCTCCCACTGTGGATAAATCCCAAAGTAAATGGCCAAGAACTGTTCAAGCCAGCCCATGAGCAATTTGTTCGCAGTCTCCAGTGACATGAGGAACTTGAACCAGAAAGTAGATCAGCTACATTGCTAAGCACATTGTTTGGTTCAGCTGACTTTTTTTTTTTAATAGCAAGACTTTCCTGATGAAGGAAGCAATGCATTGGTTTATAACCCATCACAGGCTCTGTATCTCATTTGACAGAACCACACTCTGAGCAACACTGATTTAGGGCACTTAACCTTCTTTTCATGTTGAGGTATAAAAGGGGTGCAAATAAGAAATTTTTTTTTTTTGGACAGGTGCTGGTGTGCCTATTCCTAACATCAAGAATAATGAGAAGTACTTCTATGGAACTACTCTATGACCTTAGTAAGAGTTGCACTTAGAAATCTAAAGGATGAGAGAGAAGCTTGCAACAGATGGACCAGCTGAAGAAGAGGTGACCAGAATCACACTTGCCCATGTTTCTAGAATTAATTAGAACAAGGGTTGCCTGAATGTGTCCCACTGAGCAGATGAAGGCTCTTGATGAGGGAATGGGTCTGGGTCATCTTCATTCCTGTGCAATAGGCTGCTTGCAGAGCTGATGGGACCTCAGCAAAAAAAAAAAAAAAACAACAAAAAACTCTAGGGATGGGCCACTGTATTCCTGACTAAGCCATTCACCAAAATGGAGATGTGTGTGTTCACATCAAAGGAATAGCAGGGGAGCAATACCTACAGGACTCTCTGGAGAACTCACCAAATCTTCCCTACTAAAAAAAATATCTTTTAAACACTTGCCGGCCCAGAGAGTACAAGAGTGTACCTGCTACTTAGGTAAGATTTTTTTTTCCTTCTCCGTTAAATTTCTCCACTGGCCAACACTGGGAGGTGGTTTTCAGAACATTGGCCAGATAATGGTGAGTGGGTGTGGTATAGTTGCAACAAGACTGGCCATGGGTTGGTGAGGCAATAACTGTTGAAGGTGAATAATGGATTGATCATGCTACTCTTTGACATTTGTGTGTGCTTGGAAGTTTCCACATAAAATATTAAAAAGTTAAAAGAAACAGCAGGTAACAAGTGGTAAAAAAGATGAGCAAGAAGAGAGAGGCTTTGTAACTGCGGGAAACCCCAGCTAAGGAAGCGGATAAGTCTTATTTTCAAATTAAGATTGAAGTGTTGATTATTACATAGAGCCAGACCTTCTAATTTCACAATCAAGACGGAGCTTTGTGACTTCAAATGACTACAGAACTTTATAATAACCAGAAATAACCAGGAAAATCTTGGAAATTAATCCTGGGGCAGATGAAAAAAACTAATCCCTCAGAGCAAACTTAAAGGGCATTAGAAGATTTTAGCAGGGGGAAAGTAATCACCCTTTTAGAGAGAGCGAGGTTTTGATTTGCTTTCAGACAGATTTTGGATTCAAAATCCTGCTTACTGTGCCACCTTGGGTCTTGGTTTTCTCATCTGTACAACCTCTGTGATGATGCCTGTAGAAAGTCATTGTGTGAGAGTTGACACACACTAAGTGCTCTGTATAACAAATTGCAGATGCTATCGTTAATCTAATTTTTGTGTTATCATGTTAATGTAGTACTTACATAGCAATGGAATCAGTGTCAATGAGAATTTATTGAATACAAGATATATTCCAAGCCCTAGGGCAGCTCGCAGGATATGATAATCTATAGGAGAGAGAGAGTTGGAAAGGCTCTTTATGATTGTATCTCATGAGCTGTGCCTGTGCAACAAACAGTTGCTCTTGGGGACCGGCAGTAAAACCTGAACATATAAAGTGCCTGAGATCATGTCTGTGGGGGAGTGTGCCATGCCGCAGTGCAGGCTGTATTGTGGGCTGTGTCCTCATCTCTTGGGAGGGCTGGCTGAGTTCCCAGGGCTATGAGGAGGATTATCCTGCCTCATCTTAGAAAGAGAGAAGACTCTATTCATGAGCAGCTGTAAGTCCACTCTATCTAGCTGTGTGGCTTGGGGGCATTACTTCTATGATTGTCCTTGATTTCCTTATCAGTAAAGTGGGAGGAGGGAAGGTGAGGAAGATGGAAGGATCTCAGGGGTAGTCTTAACAGCACAATGCAGAGCAATAAAACCGAAGAACATAAGCCTCCAAGGTATGTCTCCTAGAAAGGGCTGCAAAAGACGCTAGAGAGAAAGTGCCATCCAGCCATTATCACCGAGGAAGCACTGGACTCCAGAGGCGAGTTCACATCAGGATTAGTGGATGGCATGTCACATGAGTCCATGATTTGAAGGTGGGGAAGACTCATGTGGCAAGTAGAAGTCTCACTATAAACTCAGATGTGCAACAAAGTATTACTTTATTTTCCAAAATATTTTTTGTTTTGAGCCTTTGTTCTACTGGGCAACTGGGAAACTTTAACATTCTTTCCTGCAGTTCCTGACACTGAAGATAGTGTCAAAATCCCAGGGCTTCCATAGCACCAATGTCTGGTAATGGGTGCTCACCTGGCTCTCACATGACCTGTCCTTTGAGGTCAGGTACTGCTGGACACGGACCTTTCCATTTGGCAAGGCCTCTGGATCCTGCACTCTGCTTTATACCTATATGACCCTTGGAACGTGAATTCCTCTTGGGGGCTGCACATTCTGGCCCCTGCCTTGGTGTGCCCCAAGCCAGTTCTTTTTGGGGTCTTGTCAGTTGCTGAACTTGCTGCTTGGATGCTTCCTGTCTTGGGACCTGCCCCCGACTCTTCATCTTCTGCAGACTGTTTCCCATCTGGAGTGGTCACAAGAGGTTTGGGGGAAAGTCTGCAACAGTCATTCTCTTCTTGCTTCTTTTGAAATTAGACTTTTGGAAATAAAAGGCTGGAAGTCTGATATCTTTGTTTTCCTTCCTCTACAGCTCTCTCTAAGACAAAGGAGATAGATGATAACCCTCCTTGTAGAAATTATGGTAGGTCCCAGACAGCCTTCTCAGAAACTGGGTCATTTTTTCTGTCTAAAATAGGCAAAATCAAACAGTTCTGCATTGGTTTCCACCCTCTCCTCACTCTAACACACCTCCAGCAGCAGAAAGGAGAGCTATCAAAATATGCTGACCTAAGGAATAATGATACTTCTTATTCAGTTGAAGTCTTTTTCCTTTAAATTTCATTAATAATGTGATTTGTGATGAAATAGCTCCATTAGACATTTTAATGTACTTTTTTTATTACAAAAGTAGTAGAATCACATTTAGAGAATTTAAAAAAATGAGGAAGGAGAAGAGTAAGGGAAGAAGGAAAGTAGAGGGAGGAATGGAGACAACAAGATATAAACTGTTCAAGAACCCTTATTACGTACTTGACCTCTAGGTGTTTTCTGTGAATTCTAATTCAGTCTTCACCACACCCCTCTGGGCGAGTGTTGTTATTATCACTGTTTTGCAGTGGTGAGACTGCTGAGGCACAGAGAGGTTAAGTAATGTTTCCAGAATCACACAGCTCCAGGCAGTCTGACTCAGGAGCAAACAATACTGTCTCCCACATCAGTTGGATTGAGTTCTGTGCTTCTTTGCACTCTTTTATGAACAATTTATAATTTTGATTTGGATTTCCTTTTTAATTTAGCCCGAGGGTGTTCCTTAATTTTCAAGTACTCTGTGTTTTTTATATTTTCACTGTTGATTTTCTTGGACTTTTTAAATTGAATGAATGATTCTTTAATGCTTTACAATTTCCAAAAGTTTCACACACATGATTTCATATAATTCATAATAACCCAACAGGCACATGAAAAGTTGCTCAACATCACTAATCATCAGGGAAATGCAAATCAAAATAACAATAACACCTCCCACCTGTCAGAATGGCTATCATCAAAAAGAACTCAATTTTATACTCACCAAAGCAATTTCAAGTTACTAAATTAATTACATATGTATGTGTAGGTGCTTCTCTGATATCTCAGTTGGTAAAGAATCCACCTGCAATCCAGGAGGCCCCGGTTTGATTCCCGGGTTGGGAAGATCCCTTGGAGAAGGGAAAGGCTACCTACTCCAGGATTCTGGCCTGGAGAATTCCATGGACTATATAACCCATGGGGTCTCAAAGAGTCGGACATGACTGAACGACTTTCACTTCACTCGCTTCACTTCACTTTGACTTTACTCTTTCAGTCCTCTCCTTTACCTTCTACTTTTATTCTCCAACAACTGGTTTTATTTTAGCCACTTCAATAATTTTAAATTCCAGCTTTATATAAACTTCCCCATACCATATATTCTTTTGTTTCAAGACTTTTCTTCAGAAAGGGCTGCCTGGACAGCTTGCTGCCTGTGAGATGGCCCTGTCTGGTCTGGCTGTCCTATGACTCGTAAGAGTAGAGAAAAGCAGAGGCCTCTTCTTAAGCTGCTGTCTTTAAATGAGAATCATTAAAATTAATTCCCTTCAGTATTACAGAAGAATCGAAGGAAGAGCTGAATTTCAGATAAATGTTTCTTTATCACATGCCATTGCTCCTTTCCCAAAAGATCCTTTCGAAGTTAAGAAGGAACAGCTTATAAAATATTAACAGGTAGGAGTTAAGCTTTTAAAATTATGTCCTTTAAATAGTAGACAACTTATTAACCAACTTCTTGCTATAGGGGATTTAAGAAATTGCCAGTTTTCACTTTTTCCCATCTCCATTTCCTTCATGTCTTAATTTTTATTTGTTATGTTTTTAGATTTACTTGGTTAAGGTTTATAACATTTATGTTCTGGCCTTTAAATTCCATAACCGCTTAGTTCCATATTTAAATAGTTAAATAATCACCACTAATTTTTCACTGCAGTTTTCATATCTAATTTTTAATTTTGATCATTTCTTGGGAATTAAACCCATTATCAAGTAGTTTTTACAAGAAGAGCTCAGAATTATGTATGTTCAACACTTCACATAATTCCAGGCAGTAATTATTGTTAAGTGTTATTTAATAAAAATAAATAGAATAGTAGGATAATGATAAAAATACCTTTTATCTTATTCAGAATATTTTACTCATTCATCTACTATTAATTATTTTCCTTTTTAAAATTGATGTTTCTTTTGTTTTTCACAGAATAAAATCATTACCTCTTTGTTTTTTCTAACAATATATTTACAGCAGCATTTCTTTTCCCAACTGCCTTTTTATTTGGGGTTCTTTCACTAGGCAGAAAATTTAATTGTGTGTAATTAAGTCTGATGATCTATTCTTTGTGATTTCTTCTATTACTTCTAAATTTACACACTTGCTATTCAATTTTACAGTCTAATTTTTCTATAATTGGAACTTAATATCTTAATATGTAGCTCTGCAATTCATTTAGAAGTTTATTTAGTATATGGTTTAAGGAAAAACTCAAAGTTAATTTTTTCCAAATTCATAACAAACACAAATTTTTGACAAGTTCTTCCTTTCCTTTATTTGTTGAATATTAAATTCTAACATGCATACATAAACACACTGCCCCCCTTCCCCCCTTGCCCCTCCACATACACACATTTTCTCTCTCCTGTCTGTCTTTTGTTTTCTTTACAGCTGCCTATTTTCCTACCTTGATCTCTTACTTCTGTGTTATAGAACCTACACTTGCCCAATTCACATCGGTTGTCTCATTTAGAGAATTCTCCAAATCAGTTTCTCCAAAACTGCGTTTGTTGTGTTTCAGTGAGATCTCTGCAACATACAAAACCCTGTCACAGCTCTTACGTCTCCAACTTACACTCAATAGTAGATCAGACTGTGGCTTTCCGTGTTTAACCAAGAACCGTGGAAGTTGTTCTGTCTGAAAGGTCTCTGTGTGCAGCACTGTCTTACTTTCACCTCAGTTATGCAGATAGATTTGCTCCTCTCCTCTGTGAACAAACTTCTCACCCTTGAGATTTTAAACATCTACAGATTGGATAGGCTCGCAAAAGGGTTTCTTACACCATCACACTGGGACAATGAATGTACACTCTCCACACACTTGTCAAACCAAGAGAGCCATTCTGGGCGGTATCTGAGGGTCAAAAGGAGTGTTTCCACCTCTACTATAGTGTTTAATAGCTTAATAGAGAAGTTAATGATTAATCTATCTTTTTGTAAGTCTATCTTCCCCAACACACTGTGAGTTTCTAGAGTGCAGGAAACATTGCAGTGCAGAGCACCAAATCCACCACGTGGTTGAGGTTTAAATATTATTTATACTGAGTGATTACATTTATACTGGCTTCCCAGCTTACACTAGTAGTAAAGAATCCACCTGCCACTGCAGGAGATGTGAGTTTGATCCCTGGGTCAGGAAGATCCCCTGGAGTAGGAAATGACAACCCACTCCAGGATTCTTGCCTAGGAAATTCCATGGACAGAGGAGCCTAGCGAGCTACAGTCCATTGGGCAGTGAAGAATCAGACACAACTGAACAACTGAACACATATATACTAAGTGATTAGCTTTCCTAAGTCCTCAAACCAATCTACTGACCAACCATGAAACTGACCAACTGTTATACAGTCAAACGGAAGCAGTGACATCATTGTTAAGGCATTCCCAAATTTACTTAAATCATTTATGTTTGTATAGAGTCAGGCTATTTCATTTATTGCATGGCAATTCTGTGGCAAATCCTGATATGAATCAGACACCATTCCCTTGCTCAGGGACCTCGAATTTCTGAGGATAGATGACATATTTGCTTAAATAAAATTTAAATGGCAAACTGACTGGTGCCACACAAGCTGTGTATCAGGGGAGAGAGAAGAAAGGAAGAGAAGAATAATTTTTTCCCTTGTTAACCTTTGGGGATAAGAAGCACCATAATTTTGGTCTTATTAAAGGCTGCCCCATGATTAATATTTCCATCTAAGAAGTAATTAAGGAATTATTTATCCAGGGGGATTGTGACAAAAGGAATTAAACCATGCCAGCTCTGTTTAGGCAGCATAAGGCTGAGTTTTGAATACTGAAGATTAAGTCTGTTTAGACTAAAGTCTTACATTTTGTTCTTGACTTTTGCTCAGGTGCTATGTAAGAACCACTGAGTGGATAAGTAATAAATTATCTAGAACTACTTAACTAATACAATCCACAGTGCTAAGTGGAATACATTATAATCATGGTGTGATAATCAGAATAATAATAATTTAACATGTGTAGTAGACTCCAAGGGGCAACAATCTGTTTTAGTACATTAAAGCACTGGCATTTTGAGATATAAAACTGTACTTTTTAGTGTTATAGGAAATAATTATTTCCAACTATTATTGAAGTAGTGGGGAAATCATCTTACCTCAGTGCTGTAATCATATTGTGTTCACAAGTGTATCTAATTATAAATAAGTTATCAGATTTTTTTGCATATTTTAAGTTGTTAAATGGAAAGATTTACTGCAATGCTAATAAAACAACTTTGAAAAAGTTACACAAGACCTCAACTCAAAAATAGGTACATGTTCCATAGCTATAGATTCACAGAGAGCAGAATAGTAAGGGACCCTCCCTTTATTCAGAAGAAAATAGTGGCCAGAGAGGTCACTCTGACAAGGGGATGAGAGCCTTGACAAGGGGGTGAGAGCAAAACCTATGTTCTCCTACCATCTACCCAGTGTTTGGAACCCTATATGATGCAGTCTTTAGAGAATTTTTAAATGGAAGGATTGGGATTTTTATGTTTTTGTTTGAGAGAAGGGGACACCGAGGCACTTTCTATGAAGCAACATAGCTGATCCACGTGGGTAGCATGGGGTAGGTCGTGGTCAGAATTCTCTGCCCACAGAACCCTGTTGTTGGTCTCAGGTGTCATATCTGGAGCAGCAATGATGCAGGGACTCATCCATGGCTCTTGTGTTAGTGGAGGGAAGTGACAGTGTTCCCAGAGCTTCGTCTTGGTTAATTTATCACACAGCGTGACCCACTGACAGCTACAGCTGTGTGGCATCTACTGCAAACCTACCCAAAGTGGAGGTTTTTAAATGGAACATTAATCATGTGGAAAATTTCTGAAAAGGGCTGTAAGAAACGACTAGTGTAGACAAGGAGGTATTTTGAAGCTGGTAGGCTAGAGAAATGAGTAGAATGTCACTATGCTGGGATCTATGGAAATTCAGAAACTCACAGCAAAGAAAATTTTCATCTAAAATGTGGAATAAACAGGAATGGGGGAGTGGGAGGTACAAACTAACGCCTGTAAAGTAGGTTATAAGAACATATTGTACAACATGAGGAATATAGCCAATAGTTTGTAGTAACTATAAATGGAGTGTAACCTTTAAAATTGTGTGGAATTAAAAAAATAAAATGTGAAATAAGACTCTCGTCCATCCTGAGGACCCCTCCCAAGGCTGAGAACTTAAAATGATCTTCCCTTTACCCCTTCTGACCCGTCTCTATTCTAGACTGTAAGCTCTTTGAGAGAAAGTTCTTGCTTTACTTGTTTACTGTTTCTAGAGCAGTGCTTAACACATAATAAGTGCTTGATAAACATTTGTTAATCTGACTCTAGTGATAAAGTCAGTTTGACATAAAGCCGTGCTCATTTGCTTCAGTCGTGTCCGATTCTTGAGATCTCATGGACTATAGCCTACCAGGCTCCTCTGTCCATGGGACTCTTCGGGCAAGAATACTGGAGTGGGTTGACATTTCCTTCTCCAGGCGATCTTCCCGATACAGGGATCAAACCCACATCTCTTACATCTCCTGCGTTGGCATGTGGGTTCTTTACCACTACCACCACCTGGGAAGCCCTTGACATAAAGCCATATTTGGATTCATAGAATATCCAGACCTCTTCCTGATAGCCCTTCATGGCTCCAGAAGGAGCAGCAACCACTTGGAAGGAGCCCCCTACTTCCCACCCCTATCCTACAGCAGAGTGTCATTGGAGGAGCCCAACTTTGAGCCAGTCCTCATGGAGATTCAGACTCAAGCCCTTGGTACTTGCAGCTTCTTGTTCTATTTTTATTTTTTTTTAGTCTTGGAGTGAAAGTTTCTCCAATTGAGATATCAGTCTGATTTAGAAAAGTTTAATTTTTTTCCCTAAGAGTAAGAGACTTGTGCCTGGGATATGTCAGCACTGCATTAAAGAACTGGGAGCTGTGTTCTCTCAGAGTGTGCGTGGCAATGTTCCATCTGGCCACACGTGGTGAGGGGGCTCCCCTTCTCCTTGCCTTCTCTCACAGGTTCCAACCTGTGGGGCTGAGAGTTAATTATCACCTCCTAGGATGCTTGGAACCTCCTCTAGTCTTGAAAGGACTTTCCTCATGCTGGCCCTCAGGAGGGAAGAGACCCACACAATTATTTCTTAGCTCCGTGACACTCTGCGTGCATATATGCCTGACATACTTGAATTTGGATCATGAGAGTCATGCAGAATTCAGTGTGGATAGAGGTATTGGCTGAGGAGGCTCCAAAGAAAGCCCCCTACCTGGTGATTATAATGAATGTGTGTATCCATCCTGTGCTGAGTCACTGGGGAGCCAGGAGGATTTCAGCAAAGGCCACTTTGTGAAGCCCCTCCCCACAGTTGTCAAGATCAAACTCCAGAGAAAAGAGGGGCATCATACATGAAAGACCTCCACTCTGCCCTGGGTCTTCTCACCCCACCAGGCAATCAGCTGCTGTGAGGCTGAGAGGAAGCAGATTTGGAAGGTCTAACCTGTGAAGTCTGAGCCCGGGGAGGAAGTGAGGAAGGAAGTCTGATGAGATGGAAGATGGAGAGCAGCACTTGTCAGGACAAACTGAAGCCTCGTTTTCACCTCACGTGGAAGCTGACATTCATTCATTAGTGCATGCCCTAATGTACTGCGCATGGTGCCAAGTGAGTCACTTTCTCTGTCTCATTTACTCCTGACAACATCACGTGAAGCAGGATTTTATTTGAAAATCATTATTGTATAGAGAGGGCTCTTTAAAGGGGTCAACTGCTTTTCCCAAAGTCACACTGTCAGTACCTAGTGGTGAGATGGTAGTTGTTTTTTTTTTTGCTGTGTACCAAACAACCTCCAAACCATTTCCTAGTGGTATAAAATGACCTTCATTCATTCTGCTCACAGATCCTGTGGATCAGGACTTTGGGCAGGGTGGGGGAGTGGCTTGTCTCTACTCCATCTAGGACTCCAATGTCTGTAGGTACTTCTGGGTGGGGGGAACATTGGGAAGGCTCATTTCACTGAAACTATGCCTGCCGATCTAGGTAGATATAAGAGACTCAGATTGAATCCCTGGGTCGGGAAGATCCTCTGGAGAAGGAAATGGTAACCCATTCCAATATTCTTGCCTGGAGAATCCCATGGACAGAGGAGCCTGGCAGGAGGCAGTCCATGGGGTCGCACAGAGTCAGACACGACTGAAGTGACTAGCACGCACATGACCTTTGGGCTTTCCTGTTAGCTCAGCTGGTAAAGAATCCACCTATAATGCAGGAGACCCCGGTTCAATTTCTGGGGCAGGAAGTTCCCTGGAGAAGGGATAGGCTACCCACTCTAGTATTCTTGGGCTTCCCTGGTGGCTCAGATGGGATAGAATCCACTTGATGCGGGAGACCTGGGTTCAGTTCCTGGGTTGGGAAGATCCCCTATAGGAGGACATGGCAACCCTCTCCAGTATTCTTGCCTGGAGAATCCCATGAACACAGAAACCTGGTGGGCTACAGTCCATAGGGTCGCAAAAAGTTGGATATGACTGAGTGACTAAGCACAGCACATTGCCAAAAGCACCTACACGTGGCCTCCACATGTAGCTTGGGCTTATCCCACTATGGTGCTTGGTTTCTAGAGGGACCATTGGAGGACAAGCCTCCCTAAGCCCCAAAACAGGAGCTGCAAGATTTCTCCTAACCCAGCAAGTCACCTAGCGTCACTTCCTCTCTAGTCTATTGGTAGAAGCAGTCACAGCTCAGTCTCATTCCACATAGACCCCACCTCTTGATGAAACACGTGTCAAAGATATTATGGCTGTGTTATCAAATAGCCACACAGGATTTGAATTTAGGTCCCTTTACTTTACAGCCATTACTGCTCCCATTAGACACACTGCCTGGGTGTCTAAGAGGCAGTGTGTCCTGTGAGAGGCTTCCATAGGAACGAGGAGAATATACATTTGACATAGCTACATCACTAAGTCCCTGAGCCCTATGAAGGAAAATGTGACAAGCAGCAGCATGGCTTGGGAGGGAGAATTCTGAAGTGGGGGCCAGGTGGCTATACCCGTGCAGCTCTAGATGACCTGCTGCTCTGGTCTTTCTCTGTGAGAAGGGCATAATCACAGCATCCCCTGGCTCATCTGTAGGATGCAGTGCCCAGGTGGTGTGAAGCCTCAAGTTCCCTTCTTCAGATGGGAAGAAGGTCTCAGTGTCCATGAGGAGCCCTGCTGCTCAGCCTTCAGCCCATGGCTCTCAAACACTCTCAGTGCGCAGGCCAGTCTTCTAAACTCGGCCCAAATTCCAGAAGCCTAACCAGACCCCCTCAGACTACACAGAATTTTCTTAGCATCTACAGATATCAATTTTATTATACATTGTTCATTCACTGATTCATCACATCCTGGAAAGGGTAATAAATGTAGAATCACCATATCCTCTTAAGTCTTGGCCCCACTGGGAACTAGGTGAGTAACTGTGGGCTGATCCAATGGCCTCTTATGACCTCAGTTTTCTGCAAAACAGTGGTCAGCTTATCTGCTTTCAAGAACATTATGGGGATTGAATGAGCTGATATGAGAAAATGTTTTCTAATCTGATAAACATAATATATATGTGAGATGTTTTCATTATTATCATTTCTTCTAGCGCTTAGCAGAGTGCTTCACCCTCAGCAAGTGGTTAATAAATATGTGCACTTTAGTTGTGATTTACTCCAGACCCTAAATGAAGTTCATGTCAGAAGGAGATTGGAGCTTTCTTTCATCTCCCGTCCTCCTTGAGGACGTATGTCACAGAAGAGCTTCCATATGAGTTGGCTGCACTGTGCTTTCTCTTATCCCGTCAAGCTGAAAAAGGGATTGCAGGCTTTGGTAACTGACATCATCACAGCATTGATTAAGAAAAAAGAACTGACTTTGTCAATTTAATTAAATTGCTAAAGACATGCATCCCCAGTCTCAGGCAATGCGCTTCAGGGCAAAGGTGGTGTGGGAAAAGTGATGTGGGCCTCTGATCTGGGGTTTCCTCTTCTAGAAAATTTTGAAAGCAGAATAAATTTTTTGCAACAACTCGCTTCATCCATCAGAGACTTAATCACATTATTCTAGAAAATGCATGGAAACAATTCTCCCTGCAATGAGCCTCTGCTGAAAGAGTGACCAGAATAAACTCCACAAGAGATAAATCTTAGTGTAGGGCATATTCCTAAAAATTTGCAATCTGCTCTATTTTTATTGTAATCAATGGATCTGTGTTTTAAACAGTGGGCATTTATTGGGTTCCCACTGTGTGCTCAGTGGTGTTTTAGAAGCTATGGGTACTACAGATCAGGAGCAGCTATCCCAGGATGTGTGACAGTTTTTTGGTGTGAGTTCTGAGAAATCTTTCAGAGCCCATTGCTGAGCATAAATGAGGACCAGACAGTGCTGCGGGAGAGGAGTGTTAGGGCGGGGCTGGATTGTTGAAGGGGAAACAGCACGGCAGTCAGCATTTGGGTTGTACTTGGTTTAGTTTCCTTCTAACTAGTTGTGCAATGTTGGGCAAGTTGCTTAACCAATTCGAGTCTCAGTTTCTTACCTATTAAATAGGTCTCAAACAGAGGAAAATAATTCAATGGATCTATAGTGTAAAGTTTTCAACTCACTTAGTCTAGTGAACAGTTATTACACTCATTTGAAAGGAAGACTGGGGAACTGGCTTGAATGGTGTTTTGATGATTTATTTTTGTCTAAAAAACCACCCCCAAACTTAGTGGCTTAAAACAGCAGCCACTTAATGATATCTCACAATTCCATGGGTTGACAAGGGCTCAGTTGGCTGGTTCCTCTATTGTCTCTTTTGGGGTTTCTCTTGTACTTGCTGTTTGATGGGGCTGTAACCTGGGTGCTGCTCCATGTAGCCTCTATTTCCATGTGGCGTCTTGTCCTCTGGGTCTTCTCCATGTGGCCTCTCTCTACCCTGGACATTTAACATGGTCAGCCTGGATCTCCAAGAGGAGGAATTGGAAGGGTTCAGGCGATCTCAGTGCCTGGGGTTAGCAAGTCTTAGGATGTCACTTCTTCCACATTCCAGTGGTCAAAGCAGTCCCAGTCCCCACTCAGATTCAAGAGGGAGGGGTACAACTTCCACCTTCTTAAAAGGAAGGCAGAGAAGGGGGCTCCCCAGGTGGTGCTAGTGGTAAAGAACCCACCTGCCAATGCAGGAGACTTAAGAGACATGGGTTTGATCTCTGGATCAGGAATATTCCCCCCTGGCAACCCACTCCAGTATTCCTGCCTAGAGAATCCTATGGACAGAGGAGCCTGGTGGGCTACAGTCCATGGGGTTGCAAAGAGCTGAACACAACTGAAGTGACTTAGCACACACATAGAGAGATGTTTGGGCTATCTTTCATACCCCAATCCCCCAGCACCATGGCTCTTCCCCAGCAGCCTCTTGGTGGGGAGGTGGGTAAATCTCAGTTCTGGAAGACCCTCTTCCAACAAGGAGGCAGGTTGATCAACCTCCCAATAGGGCCCATTTTCAGTGTGGTCCTTTCGTGTGAAGTTCTTTACATTTGGCTTTTTTAGGGCAGCCAGCATTTTTCTAGACTCTCAAGGATTTATTCAAGCAAACAAAGCTCACAGTAGACTGGTGCACAATTTAGACTATTGATGTGTTTATTTACGATGGCATATTTACTTTTCCCTCAACAAAGCATCTGGACACAGAATTATTTGTCAGAGAATTTGAGCCCTGGGCTCAGGGAAGGGGCCTAAGAATCTTATCCAAAGTGGAAAAACATTGCCGATCCATCCCAGCCTAGGGATCCCTGGACACTTCTTTGACTTATGATTTTTGCCCTCTCTTTTCCTAGGATCATGTAGTTCCTGCTTCTGCTCACACATCCCCACTCCCAGCTATATTAATACTATTGATAAAGGTATAGACTATAATGGGCTTCGCTGGTGGCTCTCTGGTTCCTCTGCCTTTTCTAAATCCAGCTTGAACATTTGGAAGTTCATGGTTCACTTATTGTTGAAGCCTGGCTTGGAGAATTTTGAGCATTACTTTGCTAGCTTGTGAGATGAGTGCAATTGTGCAATAGTTTGAGCATTCTTTGGCATTGCCTTTATTTGGGACTGGAATGAAAACTGACCTTTTCCAGTTCTGTGGCCACTGCTGAGTTTTCCAAATTTGCTGGAATATTGAATGCAGCACTTTCACGACATCTTTTAGGATTTGAAATAGCTCAACTGGAATTCCATCACCTTCAGTAGCTTTGTTCGTAGTGATGCTTCCTAAGGCCCACTTGACTTCGCATTCCAGGATGTCTGGCTCTAGGTGAGTGATCACACCATCGTGATTATCTAGGTCAAGAAGATCTTTTTTGTGCAGTTTTTCAGTGTATTCTTGCCACCTCTTCTTAATATCTTCTGCTTCTGTTAGGTTCATACCATTTCTGTCCTTTATTGTGCCCATCTTTGCATGAAAACTTCCGTTGGTATCTCTAATTTTCTTGAAGAGAATTCTTGTCTTTTCCATTCTATTGTTTTCCTCTATTTCTTTGCATTGATCACTGAGGAAGTGTTTCTTATCTCTCCTCGTTATTCTTTGGAACTCTGCATTCAAATGGGTATATCTTTCATTTTCTCCAAATTGCCAACATCCTTTGGATCATCAAAAAAGCAAGAGAGTTCCAGAAAAACATCTATTTCGGCTTAATTGACTATGCCAAAGCCTTTGACTGTGTGGATCACAACAAACTGTGGAAAATTCTTCAAGAGATGGGAATACCAGACCACCTGACCTGACTCCTGAGAAATTTGTATGCAGGTCAAGAAGGAACATTTAGAACTGGACATGGAACAACAGACTGGTTCCAAATCGGGAAAGGAGTATGTCAAGGCTGTATATTGTCACCCTGCTTATTTAAATTATATTCAGAGTACATCATGAGAAATGCTGGGCTGGATGAAGCACAAGCTGGAATCAAGATTTCTGGGAGAAATATCAATAACCTCAGATATGCAGATGACAACATCCTTATGGCAGAAAGTGAAGAAGAACTAAAGAGCCTTTTGATGAAAATGAAACAGGAGAGTGAAAAAGTTGGCTTAAAGCTCAACATTCAAAAAACTAAGATCATGGCATCCAGTCCCATCATTTCATGGCAAATAGATGGGGAAACAGTGAGAAACTATTTTTTTGGGCTCCAAAATCACTGCAGATGGTGACCACAGCCATGAAATTAAAAGATGATTGCTCCTTGGAGGAAAAGCTATGACCAACCTAGTCAGCATATTAAAAAGCAGAGACATTTACTTTGCCAACAAAGGTCAGTCTAATCAAAACTGTGGTTTTTCCAGTAGTCATGTATGGATGTGAGAGTTGGACCACAAAGAAACCTGAGCGCTGAAGAATTGGCACTTTTGAACTGTGGTGTTGGAGAAGACTCTTGAGAGTCCCTTGGACTGAAAGGAGATCCAACCGGTCCATTCTAAAGGAGATCAGTCCTGAATATTCACTGGAAGGACTGATGTTGAAGCTGAAACTCCAATACTTTGGCCACCTGATGTGAAGAGCTAACTCATTTGAAAAGACCCTGATGCTGGGAAAGATTGAAGGCAGGAGGAGAAGGGGATGGCAGAGGATAAGATGGTTTGATAGCATCACTGACTCAATGGACATGAGTTTGAGTAAGCTCTGGGAGTTGATGATGGACTGGCAAGCCTGGCATGCTACAGTCCATGGGGTCTCAAAGAGTTGGAGATGACTGAGCGACTGAACTGAACTAAACTGATGGCTCTGTGGTAAAGAATCCACCTGCCAACACAGGAGACATGGGTTTGATCCCTGGGTTGGGAAGAGTCCCTGGAGAAGGAAATGGAAACCGACTCCAGTATTCTTTCCTGGGAAATCCCATGGACAGAGGAGCCTGGCGGAGTTGCAAAAGAGTAGTATATGACTTAGCTGCTGAACAACAAACACCAGTGTAGACTATCATGTTGAGGCAGGACTTGATCAGAATTGAACATCCTATTCTTTCTGCTTTAAGTTGAGAAGAGTCAAACATTTTATGGTGACCAACAGGTATAAATCACCTCCTCATTCAGTATCAGCTTTGTTAGAGTAACTCATTGCCAAGTTCAGGGTGTAGGTATAAGCCATAAGGGCTTCCTGTGCATTGACTGTGGAGGAGACAGAACTTCAGCAACATGCCAGAGCTCAGGGTGAGTATCACAAGTGCTGACACTTGAAAATACAGTGCCAGTCATTCCATGAAAGGGGCTCCTTCATCTCAACTGGTCAGACGTAGGAGGACCTTCAGTCCAGTTCAGTCCCAGTCACTCAGTCGTGGCCGACTCTTTGTGACCCCATTGACTGCAGCATGCCAGGCCTCCCTGTCCATCACCAACTCCTGGAGTTTACCCAAACTCATGTCCATTGAGTTGGTGATGTCATCCAACCATCTCATCCTATATCGTCCTTTTCTCCTCCTGCCTTCAATCTTTCCCAGCATCAGCGTCTTTTCAAATGAGTCAGCTCTTCACGTCAGGTGGCCAAAGTATTGGAGTTTCAGCATCAGTCCTTCCATCGAATATTCAGGACTGATCTCCTTTAGGTTGGATCTCCTTGCAGTCCAAGGGACTCTCAAGAGTCTTCTCCAACACCACAGTTCAAAAGCATCAATTCTTCAGCACTCAGCTTTATTTGTAGTCCAACTCTCACATACATACATGACTACTGGAAAAACCATAGCCTTGACTAGATGGACCTTTGTTGGCAAAGTAATGTCTCTGCTTTTTAATATGCTGACTAAGTTTGGCATAGCTTTCCTTCCAAGGAATAAGTGTCTTTTAATTTCATGGATGCAATCACCATCTGCAGTGCTTTTGGAGCCTAAAAAAATAAAGTCAGCCACTGTTTCCACTGTTTGCCCATCTATTTGCCATGAAGTGATGAGAGCAGATGGCATTTTAGTTTTTTGAATGTTGAGTTTTAAACCAGCTTTTTCACTCTCCTGTTTCACTTTCATCAAGAGGCTCTTTAGTTCTTCTTCACTTTCTGCCAAAAGAGTGGTGTCATCTGCATATCTGAGGTTATTGATATTTCTGCCAGCAATCTTGATTCCAACTTGTGCTTCCTCCAGCCCGGCATTTCTCATGATGTACTCTGTATGTAAGTTAAATAAGCAGGGTGACAATATACAGCCTTGATGTACTCCTTTTCCTATTTGGACCAGTCTGTTGTTCCATGTCCAGTTCTAACTGTTGCTTCCTGATCTGCATACAGATTTCTCAAGAGGCAGGTCAGATGGTCTGGTATTCCCATCTCTTTCAGGATTTTCCACAGTTTATTGTGATCCACACAGTCAAAGGCTTTGGCATAGTCAATAAAGCAGAAACAGATGTTTTTCTGGAACTCTGTTGCTTTTTCGATAATCCAACAGATGTTGGCAATTTGATCTCTGGTTCCTCTGCCTTTTCTAAAATCAGCTTGAACATCTGGATGTTCACAGTTCACGTATTGTTGAAGCCTGGCTTGGAGAATTTTGAGTACTACTTTACTAGTATGTGAGATGAGTGCAATTGTGAGGTAGTTTGAGCATTCTTTGGCATTGCCTTTCCTCGGGATTGGAACGAAAACTGACCTTTTACAGTCCTGTGGCCACTGCTGAGTTTTCCAGATTTTATGGCATACTGAGTGCAGCACTTTCACAGCATCATCTTTCAGGATTTGAAATAGCTCAACTGGCATTCTATCACCTCCAGTAGCTTTGTTCGTAGTGATGCTTCCTACAGCCCACTTGACTTTGCAATCCAGGATGTCTGGCTCTAAGTGAGTGATCACACCATCGTGATCATCTGGGCCATGAAGATCTTTTTTGTACAGTTCTTCAGTGTATTTTTGCCACCTCTTCTTACTATCATCTGCTTCTGTTAGGTCCATACCATTTTGTCCTTATTGAGCCCATCTTTGCATGAAATGTTCCCTTGGTATCTCTAATTTTCTTGAGGAGATCTCTAGTCTTTCCAATTCTATTGTTTTCCTCTATTTCTTTGCACTGATCACAGAGGAAGCCTTTCTTATCTCTCCTTGCTATTCTTTGGAACTCTGCATTCAAATGGGTATATCTTTCCTTTTCTCCTTTGCTTTTTGCTTCTCTTCTTTTCACAGCTATTTGTAAGGTCTCCCCAGACAGCCATTTTTCTTTTTGCATTTCTTTTTCTTGGGGATGGTCTTACTCCCTGTCTCCTGTCATGAACCTCTGTCCATAGCTCATCAGACACTCTATCAGATCTAGTTCCTTAAATCTATTTCTGACTTCCACTGTGTAGTCATAAGGGATTTTATTTAGATCATACCTGAGTGGTCTAGTGGTTTTCCCTACTTTCTTCAATTTAAGTCTGAATTTGACAATAAGGAGTTAGTGATCTGAGCCATAGTCAGCTCCCTGTCTGGTTTTTGCTGACTGTATAGAGCTTCTCCATCTTTGGCTGCAAAGAATATAATCAATCTGATATCAGTGTTGACCATCTGGTGATGTCCATGTGTAGAGTCTTCTCTTGTATTGTTGAAAGAGAGTGCTTGCTCTGACCAGTGTGTGAGGACTTTATGGAGGAGATATCTGGACAAAATCATGAAGCCTGGCTTTTTGAGGGTTATCAAAAAGTACAGAGAAACAATTAAAGCAGGAAGGTGGAATGCCCCATGCTATTTAGGGAATATGAATAGATTGGTGTGAACTAGTAAGCACCATAGATATGCAGTTTGTGATGATTGCTGTGATTATTTGTTGTATCTCGTTTTTAATTCCCCAACTAAGGTAGATGTCCTTTACAGATTAAGACCATGTCTTATAGCAAAGTTTTTTTTGACACAGATTTTAAAAAATAAGATTAGATAACAAGGTGATGGACACAGAAGGGGAGAAAGATGGTATATTAGGCAAATTTAGGAATCCAAGAAGATTCTATTATCTAATTCTTGGCACTGGAAATATGATGAGATATCATAGCTACAGCTATGTTATCTTGCTGCTGCTACTGCTGCTAAGTTGCTTCAGTCGTGTCCGACTCTGTGCGACCCCATAGACGGCAGCCCACCAAGCTCCGCCATCCCTGGGATTCTCCAGGCAAGAATACTGGAGTGGGTTGCCATTTCCTTCTTACAGAGAAAAAAGGATTTTGCAGATAGAATTAAGGCCTCTTATCAGTGACTTTAAGATAAGAGAATTATTCTGGATCTTCTGGATGGACTCAGTGTATTTACAGGAATCCCTAAAAGCAGAGGAAGAAGTCTGCAGAGACTGAAAGCACAAGAGGCATGCAACATGCTATGTTGGGTTCTCATTTTAAAGAACTGGCATCTAAGTACTACAACTACCAGGAACTGCCAATAACCTGAATAAGCCTGGAAGTGGGTTCTCCCATTGACCCTCCTGATAAAGCCCAGGCTCGCTGAAAAACACCTTGACTTTGGTCTTATGAGTCCCTGAGAAGGTTACCTAGTCACACTATGCTAGATATCCAACCCACAGAAACCACGAAGTAATACATTTGTGTTGTTTTAAGCCACTAAGTTGGTTGCAAACTTTTACAGTGGCATTAGGGAACTAATAGAGATGGCACGTTTTCTTCTCCCCCTCTGTCTCTTCCCCTTCCCTTCCTCTCTTCCTCATCTAGTTCAGTCTGAGATTCTCTGCAGCCTTCAGAAAAAGGCAGATACCAGAGGAGTGTCACTGTCTTGATCTAGAAGTCAGTGGAGGCTAAATTGTTTGACAAGCTGGGCTAAATGGTGAGCCTCTGTGCTGCTAAGCGGCTGGTTGAAGACACTCAGGAAGTGGCTTCCACGGGAAGATTCCTGGGCTGCTTTCATTCTGCCCTTACCAGCTTGGGGTGCCTGAGCAGAAATCAACTCATCCAGATATCTTACTCATCCCTCCTCTTCTCCCCTGACTCTTGGTCCCTCTGCCAAAGTTCCTTCCCAAAAAAGTGCCTTGAACATGAAGTGGAATTTGTCACTCACACCTCTTTCAAAACTCCCTTCCCTAGAGACTGTCTTAATTTGGTGCTGGCCAGATTTGGGGAAATAGCACTAACATATGAACACAGTTTATTCCATCCTGATAGAGAGGATTTGCAGACCCCAAGGGCAAGTTTGTTAAGTCTGAGTTTTTCATTCATTACACAAAGATAGCATTTTATTTATTCTTTCCTTCTTTTGGTTACCATTGTGAAGCTTTCTGTTGTTCTTTGCCTTTTACAAAATAATCACTCCCTGATTTGGTCAATATATTTCTTAAGATACAAAGCCAGCTCCTCTGTGAAGATTTTCTTGATTCCCTGCAGTATGGCCATCCCTCCCTCCTGTTTTGCACTTCCCGTGGATATAATCCTCATCAGGCTGTACTGAGTTCTCTGTTGATGTGTGGCCTCCCCTTCTGGACTGTAGTTCCTTATGTATCTTGTCTTCCCAGCACCCAGAATAATGTGGGTGCCCAGGGGTTGCTTAACAAAAGGATGGGAAAGGAGCATGAATGCAGAAGCAGCCTGCTGAAACAGACAGATGGGACCTGCCAGATTGCACAAAGCAGCTGGGTGTGAGGCATAAAATCCAAGGCAGTTAATTAAAAACATTTTTATTTGACCTGATTAAAAAGAAGTTAAAGAGACTGAGAAGTTTCTGCTGAGGAATTAAGAAGGGACATGAGTCAGGTGAGTATAATCACTGTGGAAGGGAGAGGGACCAGCTTGTTCTTGGCTGGAGATTTAGCCCAGCCACTAGCTAGCTCACAGTGACCTTGGTCCTAGGGCTTTCCACCCCAGGCAATGAGGATTTGCATTCCCTGAGTACTTAGAGCTCTTCCAGTGGACACAAATGTGTTGGCTGAGCAGGCTGGGATGAGCAGCTGCGGTTCATGTGCCTGTGCTGGGTGGAATTTAAGCCAGAATCAAGGGAGGGGAAGCAGAAAGTTCAGGCCCTAATATTTTGAGGTTGCATAGTTATTGTTTTTATTTAGAAGTGTACCCATTATGGCCTTCAAATTTTTCTATGTAGAGCCAATGCACATTCCAATATTTATCTTCTCTCAGTGGAACCCCTGTCTCTGTGTTTGTTGATATGCTCAGTGCCTTTAGGTAGAGAATGGGGAAGCTAAAATGGTTTTGCAGTAGCCCTTAATAACTGGAAAAACCAGCTGCATTGGAGCCAAGTGGAGCATGCTTTTCAGAAGACTGACATGAAAGCAACTTCCTCTTAAAATTGTCCCCCTTCCATGCCTCAAGGCACAGAATTCTCCTTGGGAAGGACCTCACCAACCAGACAACAAGTAGGATGTGCCCTTTGTCTTTCAATTGGGAAAAACTGAGGTCCTGCGAGGGACACTAACCAGCCCAAGACCAGAGCAGCCAAAGTTTATTGCATGAGTCTTTCTTTCATCAAAGATGATGCTTTCTCACTGTGAAAACTCACTGGGTAAAGGGAAAAACAGATTTCTGGACCCTGCTTAGCTTGATGGGCTCTAAATTGATAAAGGATAGAGAAGGGTTTTGCTTTGATACTGGGAAGAGAAGCAATGAGCCCATAGGTACATAGTACCTGTGGGTGAAGGGCTCAAGCAGGTGGAGAAGTATAGGTGACATTAGGCCATCACCACAACCAGAGCTGGGCAGTTTTTGTGAATTTCGGTGCCTTGTTGCAAAACAGGCTGGAGATTAAGTGTATAACTAACAGTCTATGAGACCTTGTATCTGGGAGCTCAGATCTGCTTTTCTCTTGGGCATCAGGGATCAATATTCCTGGGAGAGCTTTCAGTTTAGTTCAGTTCAGTCACTCAGTCGTGTCCGACTGTTTGTGACCCCACGAACTGCAGCACGCCAGGCCTCCCTGTCCATCACCAACTCCTGGAGTTTACCCAAATTCATGTCCATTGAGTCGGTGATGCCATCCAACCATCTCATCCTCCGTCATTCCCTTCTCCTCCTGCCCTTAATCTTTCCCAGCATCAGGGTCTTTTCCAATGAGTCAGCTCTTTGCATCAGGTGGCCGAAGTATTGGAGTTTCAGCTTCAACATCAGTCCTTCCAATGAACACCCAGGACTGATCTCCTTTAGGATGGACTGGTTAGATCTCCTTGCAGTCCAAGGGATTTCAAGAGTCTTCTCCAACACCACAGTTCAAAAGCATCAATTCTTTGGTGCTCAGCTTTCTTTATAGTCCAACTCTCACATCCATACATGACTACTGGAAAAACCATAACCTTGACTAGATGGACCTTTGCTGACAAACTAATGTCTCTGCTTTTTAATATGCTCTCTAGGTTGGTCATAACTTTCCTTCTAAGAAGTAAGTGTCTTTTAATTTTATGGCTGCAATCAGCATCTGCAGTGATTGTGGAGCCCCAAAATAAAGTCAGCCACTGTTTCCTCTGTTTGCCCATCTATTTGCCATGAAGTGATGGGACCGGATGCCATGATCTGTTTTCTGAATGTTGAGTTTTAAGCCAACTTTTTCACTCTCCTCTTTCACTTTCATCTAGAGGCTCTTTAATTCTTCTTCACATTCTGCCATAAGGGTGGTGTCATCTGTATATCTAAGGTTATTGATATTTCTCCTGGCAATCTTGATTCCAGCTTGTGCTTCATCCAGCCCAGCGTTTCTCATGGTGTACTCTGCATATAAGTTAAATAAGCAGGGTGACAATATACAGCCTTGATGTACTCCTTTTCCTATTTGGACCAGTCTGTTGTTCCATGTCCAGTTCTAACTGTTGCTTCCTGACCTGCATACAGGTTTCTCAAGAGGCAGGTCAGGTGGTCTGGTATTCCCATCTCTTTCAGAATTTTCCACAGTTTATTGTGATCCACACAGTCAAAGGCTTTGGCATAGTCAATAAAGCAGAAATAGAAGTTTTTCTGGAACTCTCTTGCTTTTTCAATGATCCAGCAGATGTTGGCAATTTGATTTCTGGTTCCTCTGCCTTTTCTAAAATCAGCTTGAACATCTGGAAGTTCACAGTTTACGTATTGCTAAAGCCTGGCTTGGAGAATTTTGAGCATTACTTTACTACTTTACTACTAGACTGAAGGATTCTTCTTCTTCTTTTTTATTAATTTGTTTAATTTAATTGGAGGCTAATTACTTTACAATACTGTAGTGGTTTTTGCCATACATTGATATAAATCAGCCATGGATGTACATGTGTTCCCCATCCTGAACCTCTCTCCCACCTCCCTTCCCATCCCATCTCTCAGAGTCATCCCAGTGCACCAGCCCTGAGTGCCCTGTCTCATGCGTCGAACCTGGACTGGTGATCTAGTTCACATATGATAATATACATGTTTCAATGCTATTCTCTCAAATCATCCCACCCTTGCCTTCTCCCACAAAGTCCAAAAGTCTGTTCTTTACATCTGTGTCTCTTTTGCTGTCTTGTGTATAGGGTCTTGGTAGGGTGGCATAGTAGCAAGCACTTTGGAATTCAGCCTCCACTGCTCAATAGCAAAGTGACTTTGGTTAAATTTTCTTTCAGTTGAAGTTTCCTTAATTTGACAATATGGAAAATTAACCTTTGCCTCATGGGTTTGTTGTGAAGATTAAATTATTTAGCATATAGAGGACTTCTACTTTAAATGGCCTCGGGCAATCGGCTCTTGAAAGGCTTTTCTCCCAGTTGCTATGTGAATGTTAATGAAATTAAAGAAAAACAGTTCCGAAAATAGCAAGAGTCAATCATCTGAATATTTTGGGGGAAACTTCCCCAACTATAATTCTAATGAAAGATGGGCCAGGTACTTATTGTCTCAAGGCCTCTTTTTCTCATCACTACAAGTGATTTATAATATTGTCCAATAATTGAGTATCTACCAGGCATGCCAAAATGGTACCAGAATTCTCAGCTTCTTTGGTGGCACAGGTTCTGCCCACCATCTGCTCTGTAAGGAATGGATAATAAGAAAGGACAATCTTCTCTCTTCCCCCGTCTGCCCATAGTCAGAGAAGGATTTTGCTCCATGAAACTGGCAGGCTCCTTTCTGAGGGGCCAGGGTCTTGCCTTCCATTTCCTACTCCCATTGGATTGATTCTGTTCTGCTCAGAGTCTAGTTTTTCCACATACCACCTAGGGAGGGACTGGCTGTCATGCACTTCCTCCTGAGGGCTGCTGTGGACGAAGGATGGAAGAAAGGTGAGCCCTGGGAACAGGGAATGCTGGGAACGGGTGGCAGTTTACGGATTTTTGTGAACTGCAAATGGTTGAGAGAAAACTCCCAGCTTTCCCTCAC
Organism: Giraffa tippelskirchi; assembly: GCF_054371585.1. Taxonomy (NCBI): domain Eukaryota; kingdom Metazoa; phylum Chordata; class Mammalia; order Artiodactyla; family Giraffidae; genus Giraffa; species Giraffa tippelskirchi. Next base: position 56,888,353 of record NC_137276.1, on the reverse strand, counting down.
CTTTACTAGGGGTTACATTCTTTGCCTTAAAGACAGGCCTAAAATCAGAGCAGTAGGAAATACACTAGATGCTAGAGTTTAGAGTCAGGGAGGTGAACGTCAGTCTCTCTTCTAGAGTTAACTCTGAGAAGGGATTCTTCCTGGCTTTGGCACTTACTAGCTCTGTTATTTTAGGTCAAGTATTCCACATCTTTAGTTTCTCATTTCTAAAATAGAGACAGTAATATATATGTCATAGGGCTATAAGCGAGATTAAGTTAGTCCTCAGTACATGTACCTGGTCCTTGGTTCATACTTTTTAGTGCGCATAAGGCCTCAATATATCAATAAATATATTATTACCAATACAACTTAGCAACTAAAACAAAAATGCCTACTCTAGTGTCTGCATTGAAGAAGAGGCAGGCAAAGTAAACCATCCACTCTGTTAATAAACAAAGGCCTCACTAGAAACAAACATGTTTAAGAATGAAATAGCAAAAAAAAAGGAAAAGAAAACAAACAACAAAGAGAATAAGGCCTTTCAAAGAATCCTGAAGCAAAAATGATTTATCAGATTTATCATTAGGGTATAGAAGATTATTTACCCAACACATGCATTTTAGAAAACATTGCCTTTCTAAAACAAGAATAAGCAAAGAAAGTGAGGTGATACAATGGGATGCAAAGTCAACAGGTGAGATGGCAAGAAAGCTAATTGAACTTGAAAAAGATTTTCAGAAAAAATGAAACAAATTAACCTAACTGTGGATCCAATTTTGATGTAACCACACAGAAAGGAGTTATTCCAAGTGACACTACAAGTGAACACAGTACTTCTACAACAATAAAGAAATATTCTCCAGAGACAAAAAGAACTGCAAAATATCTTAAATCGTATTCAGTAAGCATACTGGTGATAGTAGTGTTAGTATTGTTACTCTGAGGCTCTGTGTATCATGCAATAAATCAAATACATGCTTCTGTTATTGATATTGAAAACTGAGACTTTTGGCATAATTGGAAGGCAAGAAAGATGTAAGATGGATAAGGTTAAGTTTTAAAAACTCTGTAACTCTGCATTTAAATCGTCATCGTGAACTGTATTTTACCTGAAATTATTTTCCTATCTGTTGACTAAGAAGACCTAGAAGTAATGACAAGCCCAGTAAGCAGTGAGCACTACTAGTTCAGACTGTCATTTCTTTTTTCTTTTTGGCCTCACTGCATGGCACGTGGAACCTGCTCTACTAGGGATTAAACTCTCACTCCCTGCAGTGGAAGTGTGGAATCTTAATCACTGGACCACTAGGGAAGTCCCAGATTCTCATTTCTGATACCATTTACTACTGAGAGGAACCAGAGACTCTTGGAGAATTGACTGATTCCTGCTCTGGGGAAGAAAATATTCAAGATGAACCTAAAATAATTTGCCATACTAGATAGCAATGAGGCTTCCCAGGTGGTGCAGTGGTCAAGAATCCGCCTGCCAATGTAGGAGACACAAGAGATATGAGTTCGATCCCTTGGTTGGGAAGATCCTCTGGAATAGGAAATGGCAACCCACTCCAGTATCCTTGTCTGGAGAATCCCATAGACAGAGGAACCTAGTGGGCTACAGTCCATGGGGTTGCAAAGAGTTGGACACCACTTAGTGATTGAGAACAGTGCAACACAGCACAGATAGCAAAGACGCTTTAAAATACTACTAGAGATGTGTCAATGTACTTAAGAGACTACCTGAAGAAGCTCCTACGGGCTAAAGATAGGACAAATAGATCATCCAGAAGGATAAAAACTGCAATGGGTTAAAACATATCAATTAGGTTTTAATTCATGTGTTCATAATGATAATAATAATGGAAAGCTTGCCAGTAACTTTTGAAAGGATATCAGGGAATCACCTTGTGGTTTTAAAATCTAGAAAATAAAGGAAAAATATCAAACATTTATCCTGTTTTCATTTTAGGATTTCTTCCTCTGGATCATGGGTTGAGGAGAAATAGTTTCTCTGTATAGAGGAATATCAGCTGAAATTCAAAGACTGATCACTTTAATCCATTTTGTGGTCTCTAAAGCATTAATGAATCCAGACAATGGAACCAGACAATGCATATAAGTATGGAAACATCACATTATGTGAGACAACCAGACATTTATGTATGTCCTGATGGAAATAAACACCACCACCTTTGAAATAGTCTTGCTTGTATGTGTGTGTGAGTGCGCATGTGTGCATGCACACACATATACACAAAGGAGAAATGCGGGAGAATGAATAAATATATATTTCATGGTGTTGCCAATGTCATAGTCTTCCAGTATAAGCTTTGGAGATCACTTGCAGGATCATAGTAAAGTGAGCTATTTTGCTAGAAATTCTAACTCAGACCTTGATGAAGCTGTAATTCAAATACCAATTTTCAGGAAGCACAGGGGACAAAGGAACATGTTAATGATACCACAGGGATGCAATCAGCAAAATCCAAAGTGTAGGAAATGCTACAGAACAAATGACCTGGTTTCTACAGAAAAACAGAACAGCAGTAAAAAACCAAAGCACATAATCATTCAAGGAAAATAAGAGAAGCAGAGGAAATCTACAAATTAGAAGAGATTTAATGGTCACATCAACCAAATTGATTTCTATTAAAAAAAACTCTTTTAAAAAAAACCTGATAAGAAGTTGGAAAAATCTGAACAGTGATTAAATATGTGTCTATACTAAGGCATTATCATGAATAGTTTTAGGTATGATTGTGGAATTGTTGATATTTCTTCAAAAGAGGAGTCGCCTTTTAGAGATACATAGTAAAACACTCATAGTTATATACATGAGATGGCTCTAGTTTTGTATGTATTTAAAATATTTCAAAATAAAAGGATAATGGAAAAAATGACTTCAGGAAAATAAAAGTGCAAAACCAAATGAAAATATGGTTGTAGACTATGGGGAACAGAAACAAAACTTAAAAAATTGTGATCACTGATGTGGAGAACAATCTGTGATAGCTCTCCCACAGTACAGAAGTGAAGTGCTTGCGTGCTTTCATGAAGATGGTAGGAGCTTAAGATATCTTTTCCTCTGCTCCTAGACTTACTTTTCTACTTCACCCTGCTCCAACCAAAGCTAGAACAAGGAGGAATTGCATAGGAAATGCCATATGGCAGTGGTTTCCTAAGGATGGGAATTCATTCTGGCAAATAAATGAGGAAACAATGGAAAAAGTGAAAGACTTTATTTTGGGGGGGCTCCAAAATTACTGGAGATGGTGACTGCAGCCATGAAATTAAAAGATGATTGCTCCTTGGAGGAAAAGCTATGACCAACCTAGGCAACATATTAAAAAGCAGAGACATTGCTTTGCCAGCAAAGGTCCATCTAATTAAAGCTATGGTTTTTCCAGTAGTCATGTATGAATGTGAGAGTTGGACTATAAAGAAAGCTGAGCACTGAAGAATTGACGCTTTTGAACTGTGTTGTTGAAGACTCTTGAGTCCCTTGGACTGCAAGGAGATCCAAAGGAAATCAATCCCAAAGGAAATCAGTCCTGAATATTCATTGGAACGACTGATGCTGAAGCTGAAACTCCAATACTTTGGCCACCTGATGTGAAGAACTGACTCATTTGAAAATACCCTGACGCTGGGAAAGATTGAAGGTGGGAGGAGAAGGGGATGGCAGAGGTTGAGATGGTTGGATGCCATCACCGACTCAATGGACTAGAGTTTGAGTAAGCTCCGGGAGTTGATGATGGACAGGGAAGCCTGGCATGCTGCAGTCCATGGGTCACCAAGAGTTGGGCATGACTGAGTGACTGAACTAAACTGAACTGATGCTTCCTTCTGTTTGGCAAGCCAATGTTGGTTACATTTCTTGTAATGGTTATTTTTCAAAATTTGAACATATATATTAATTGTGCATTTAGTATCTCTCTACTCTCTTTCAGAGATAGAAAAAGTAGAAAAAGGCTTCAGCACACTTTGTTGCATATTGTTCTTTTATTCTGCCAATCATTGTTTTCTAATGCTTTGTTTTCATATTTTAATACACATATTTTTGTTTTATTATTATATTTACACTTTTTGGTCACTTTCCTTACTCACGATGTTTTCTGTATAACAAACTTCTGTTCACTTTTTTTTCTTATTAAAATATGTTATTCAGTAATTCTTTCAGTGAGAATGTGTGTGGTAAGCTTTTGTTTTGTGAGTATCAGAATGTATTTATCTTGCCATAACTTGTAACTGAAGATTTGTAAATATATAACCCCAGGTGACAATTATGTCCCTTCAGCAGTGAGAGATGCCATCCCATTTTTTTCTGAGATCCATTGTTGCTTATGAGAATTTGAGAGCAGTTTGTTTGTCTTTTCTTATACCTTCTATGATTTTTCTGTATTCTTGATTTTGCATTGTCATTGCAGCTAATCTAGGTATGGATTTATTTCTATCCCTCTTATTTTGCTTTTGATTTTAAAAACTCTCATATTTTTTAGTGCCAAAAATTCTTGGCCATTATTTCTTCATATTGCTTCTCTAGTCCTTCTACTTTTTACTTTGGGAAGTCTTATTAGACATATGTCAGAGCCATTCAGTCTAGACTCTGTATCTCTTACTTTCTTCTTCATACATTTTAATCTTCCAATCTCTGAGTAAAATCCTCAGAGAGCTTCCAATTCATCAATGTCTAGTTGAGTCCACCAGTTCAACTGAACTCTGTCCAATCTGGATTTCATTGCACTTGAATCAGTTCATTTTAAAACAATTTTCAGTGGCCATGTTTTTATTTCCCAGGATTTAGAATGAATTCTTTTTAGTATTAACCTCATATGCCTGTTTTTTTTTAATAGAAAATACTTACTTTTTAGTTGGATTATAAAAAGCCTCAAACAAAAACATTGACCAGTTGCCTTCATCATAGTTTCTTGTGTCTTCTCTACAGCCTCACCTGGGAACATCCAAGCTATGTTGTCACTGCTCTTCTGTCAGCCATAGGCAGGGTAAGGGCGTCACAATATAAGGGTATGTTAATCATGCTGGTACGCTGGCAAAGGTGCTACAGGAAGTCCAGGGTCACCAAAGCAACTCACATATTTTGATGATGCTTTTTCTTTTATTCTCTTTTACTTTAAGGAAGGATGCTTGGACCACACAAGTTGAAACTATGAAAACTCCAGTCCATAAATCTACTTATTCTAAGTTATTAAGTTTCAAACAGCCGTGCACTAATATTATCTATAGGTACCAATATTACTAGGCTCTAATTATTTTATTTCAATTCCTAGTCTGGCAATGAGCTAAAAATCATAAATATTTTGCTAAACAATTGAAACTCATTTGCTGAAGTTATTTTGTCAGATTTCTTAATTAGAAGAGTGCTATTGAAAGTATATCTACAAACTTAATAAAAGGTTATATATCTTTTGATTTCTAAAACTATAGGGTTGCTTCCAAAACTAAAATCTTATTTTCAAATGATTCAGAACAGATGAAATTGCCTGTGAAAGCAATAGTTTGGGCAATAATTTAAATCAAATTTAAGTTCTGTCGTTTATCTAGACCTAAGTGATTTGTTCCTGATGGAAGTCCTACTATTAACTAATAATCAGGCTTTACAGCAATGGCTCATCCTTCATTCACCACACACATGAATAAATCCTAAACATTTTATGTTGTGTTTTAGTTCTCTTCTTGGCCCAGTTCACCTTCTGGAAGTGTAAAATCATCACAAACCATCCCAGCTGCTGACCTTAAGGAAAGGTAACTGCAGCAGACAAGTATCTGAGCTCTGCTAAACTCCTTGAAATGCCTTTTTCCCAGGGGGCACAAGTGGCAAAGAATCTGCATTCCTGCAGGAGACACAAGAAATATGAATTTGATGCCTGTGTCAGGAAGATCCCCTGGAGTACGAAATGGCAACCCACTCTAGTATTCTTGCTTGAAAAGTCCCATGGACAGAGGAGCCTGGTGGGCTATAGTCCATGGGGTCACAAAAAGTCGGACATGACTGAGTACATACCACACACACACACACAACATTTCTGTGACTCCCTCCCTGGGCTTCTGGGCACTATTACTTCTAATAGCCAGGACCTGGGACTTCTTTGGAGACCACCCTGTGGGGCTATGGTAATTGCCTCACCCATAGGCATGGACAGGAGACAGTGCCTGGGAGTTTATGTTCATGACTGACAGGTGTGGAAGTGTGAAAGCCTAGTTTCTTTACTTTAGGGCAGGCAAATCTCTTAGATGCAAATTTACTTGAGAACAGGCTGAGACTCTGCCTCAACTTGCACCCCGATCTCATGGCTTCTTGTTTCCTGTCTTGGTCCTCCCACTTCCTCGTGGAATTTCCTCGGAGTAGGTCCTGAAGAAATCACTTGCTCCTGATCCCTGTCTTAGGGTGGGCTTTAGGGACCAGATTCATATCAGTAACCATCCTGAGTTCAAGTCAGATTATGTTCCTTTCTTTTCATATTTGGAACATCCAACCTGGAAGGATAAGGGTGAGTATTTTCAAATTTTATTACCCACGACAAAAATTCAGTCAGGTGAAACTTGGCATGAGTCCACTGGCCATGATTTTGTGAGATTGTCCTTTGATTGCTACAGAGTTGTTATGCTCAGGGCTGAGCGCTGTATGGGTAACTGGAAGACCTGGCATCTCCAAGGGGACTCAAATTCATCTGCACTCTGGGCTGGGGAGGGGATGAGCTTTTTGTGGGGACTTTGAGCCAAGACTGGAAGATCTTTTGCTTGGGCACTTTTGCCATTCCTTATTTGTGGTGTCTGGTTCTGTTTTGTTCCACGTTTGTTGTTGTTGTTATTCTTTTCAAAATGAGTGTTATTCTTGCATTAGTTCTTTGAGGATCTTAAATATACCAATTGTAAAGTCAATATGTGATTGTTTAAAGTTTTTGCATTTTGTTGAGAGTGAATGCATCCCCTTATTACTTGTTTTGTTGTCCATCCTTCTTAGTGTGACCTTTCCCTATATGTGTTGAAGTTCTAGTTTCCTCTGGTGTTTTGTTTTCCATCTCTCTGTACTCCTTTCTCTCTGCCCAGCAGATCTATGGTTGTCTCCATCTGGCCGAATGGAACCTCACATGTAGCCCTTCCCTTCCATGCTGGTATTACCATCCTATCAGATCTATTTCATGCCCAGGAATTGGTCCTGCATCAACAGCCTTCTCTTCTCCCTCCCAGAACTGCTGTTGCCGTCCCAAGCGGCATCCCTAGGGGGTGGTCACAGCTTGTTTCACAGGAGGCTGTTGGTCCAAGCCCTATTTTATGTGGCAGGATGGCTCTTTCCCTCCATCACCATTGAGGTTTGGAGTCTTCATTATTTCTGGGAGTGGAATCCCCGTCACTTATAGTTTTGATCTGAAATTAACAAGGACAGTGTCTTCATTGATTTGCATTTGGTTTGTCTTCTGTTTTGGGTTTATTAAGAAATTTCTTTTCCCTTTGAAAGGGGTTTTGCCTTAATTTTAAAAATCCAATGAAGAAAATTCAAATATAAATGTTCTCTTTAGAGTGGAGGAGGTAATTTAAAGCATGAACACTTGGCTGGAGTTCTGGCTTTGAGTTTCTTGAGCAGAGGATTTGAGTGTTCTCCCTCTGTAAATGTTTAGAGTTAGCATCACACTTTGATAGCTCACAGCCAAATATTTACTGAATAAATAATTCATCTGGTTGAGTAGTTTTCAAACTTAATCTTTAGCACTGGAACTTTTGTTTTCTCAAATAAAATCTTACATACAAGTCCCTAATACATAAATATATAAAAGTGACATTTTATTAGTATTTAGTTATTTTATTAAGTTCACATTTTTTGATGTTTACTTACTTTACAGTCAGTCATTAAGTTCAGGAAGACCTTGGAAAAATGAACATTTTTTCAATTCCTATAGTTGAGAAGAGCTATTATTTTAGCCTAAGCTTCTAATTTTTTGGTTTCCTTTTTTTAAATTCTTTCTCCTTTTTTGCTTTCTTCTTCTTTGCACGTTCTCTTTTCTTTCTTCCTCTCTCTTTCCTTTTCTTTTTTCTTCCTCCCTCCATCCTTCCCTCCTTTCCTTCCATTTCTTCTTTCTCTTTTTTTCCAGTTTAGTTCTATTTGTTTTCCCATTATCCCTACAGGACCTCCACAAGTGGAAGGGTCTATTAGAAGACATGGTTTGAGTCACTAGGGCAATGTGGTCTCCTGTGGGGGCAGTTGGTGTCTTATTTTTCCAGGTCACACTGTAAGTCAGTGTCAGAAGTGGAGTAAGACCCAATTTTCTGGTCTTGGTTCCACATGGGAGTCTTTCCTTTCACTATGGTGTCAGGTTAAAGAGAGGTGAAGCAGCATTGTGGAGGAGTTTCACCACCTTCCCTTGTCTGATGACCAGCCATGCTACAGACAAGTCAAATTTCAGGCCCATCTTTTTCATGCCCGTACTTGTTTCACTCTTCTCCCAGTCCCTCTTGCTTAGTGTAAACAACAGAAAAGAGCTGGAACAAGAACTGACACTTGTCCTCAGATGGTGGCCTGGCTCTGAATGTTGGTGGAGGGACCTCTCCTGAGCATCCCTTCATATGCAAACAGACCTTGAACAGACATTGTGGGTAATGATCAGTGACAGGTCCTGCTGGTCATTCTTTCTTACTGTTCTCTGCTGCTTTCTGAAGAGAATCTGGTTACAAATGTCCATAGGAAGGAGGTGTGAAGGATTTCAAGTTGAGAGAAGCAACCAAAGGTCTAGTGGTATGCTGGTAAATGTACAACCACCAACCTTCTGAAAACCAGAGTCTTGGTTTGTAGAATTTTTCACTTTCAATGGTGTAAGTACCTCACCATAGCCAATTTCAAGCTACCAACAATTTAACATGTGGTTTGGAAAATTCATAAAAATTTAACAGCTTTTTTCAGGCTGGTACAAGTTGGCTCTAGTACATCACTGGCCCATAGACACATCGGCACAGGGTGCCTCTGCCAAGTACTCAGGGCTTACACTTCATGTGGAGCTTCAAGTCCATGTGTGAGCCTCCAGCCCTTTCTTCAGACTTTATTCTAGGATGCCCACTTGATTCTCATATCCTCAACCTTTTTATTCTGCTGCTCCTCTAGCTTCTAGTCCAGCTGGTGTGACTTTCATCTTAGGGGCATCTGTGCTTGCTTGAAGGTTCATGGTGGTAGGTGTTTAGATAAACAGTCATCACAACTGAAATTTGAATCTGGTTTTCTTTGCAATTTGGAAAAAGGGAAATGACTAATTATGAAGGGCAGCCTTATCCTTATTACAGAACTATGTAGGAACTGGTGAGAGTAAATGAAATAAAGCCTGCCTGCTTGAGTTACCCATGAATACATACTCCGGCTGGATAACATGGTGGAAGGAAGAGAGAGAGGAAATGGATGGACAACGCCTTGTCCCTCCAAAAAGATACTGTAAATCTCAGTAATGAGAAAAATTTTGAATACACAGGTGACTAATATTGCCTTGGGAAAATGTTGCACTTCAGCAGTTTCTTTTCTGTTTATTTTTATTGGAAGCTCTACCAATGCGTTTACAGAGAAAAACAGCCACAGAAACTTATTTGGTTTCAGAGCCTCACATATAGGCAGTGACACAAAGGAGACCACAGAAAGTAAAGCAAATGATGGCTGGAATGTAATCAAGCAGTTAAATCTTGACATTTTTTTCTTTTTTTTTGCTAGCATGGATTGTTTCAAGGTAAAGTCTTCTAAGAGAAGACGGTATATTTGATAGTTAGCAATAATGACCAGAGAAAACCTTAATGACACATGGACTTCTAAATTATTGTGCTGATTTTAAAATAGACACACAGTGTATACTTATTAAATGTTTGGAAAGTTATATTTATTAAATTTATAGAAAAAGCTATTCTGTATATTCTACAAGATAAAGATAGGCAAATTAGGTCATTACCAGGATCAGCCTTTCTTACATATCCTCCACTTTAGAAATTAAGAGACATTCTGATGATTATTTTTGTTACCATTTTCATTTCATTGTTCTCATTCACTGGTTACAGATGCTACCAGCAAAGTCATAGGATGCTAAAATCTTAGCTTCATGAAGAAAGACTGAGTGAGAGGGAAGAGTAACATCAGTTAACTGATGTGTGCCTCTTATCTCTTCCTTTGCTGTATGGGATAATTTACTTTGGTGATCCTGTCCCTCTTACCTTACTGTAGGCTGTGTGTTTGTGTGTGTGTGTGTGTGTGTGTGTGCGCAGGCACACACACACACACAAAGGATGGTGGTGGTACAGATAACTTGTCTCTTTAGTTCATAGGTATCCATATCCAAGTAGTTATATATAGACCAGGCACAGAAACTATCAAAAGATATCTTGCACTTTGGGTCTGAAGCCACAACTAAATAGGTCTTTGGAAGATACTTTTCCTTGGGGTGTGAAATGTATTTTTGCCTGTAGAGGGAGGAAGATCATAGAGATTATATATTTGTTCACAGTATTCTCTCTCTTCCCTTTGGTCCATTCTTTCGGAACTCTTTGTGTTCCTCTATCCTATTTACATTAGGATTAGACACATGATTTGCAATGGCTAATGGATCGTGTGTAGAAGTGCCATGGGCTACTACCTAGCAGAAACTATGAGAGTACAGAGAAGTTCTGTACTCTCTCCCTATTTAAGAACTATGTAGTTGTTTAACTGGTGAGAATAAATGAAATAAAGCCTGCCTGCTTGGGTTACCCAGATTACATCCTCTGGCTGAATAACATGGTGGATGGAAGAGAGGAAGGAAACGGCATGTCCCTATTAGCAGTCTGGAACCTAGAATGAAGGAGGCACATGGAGCAAAGCCATAGCCAGTCCACAGCCAAACTGGACCATGAGTGATAAATGAAACTTTGCTCTTGCAAGCCACAAGATTTAGGGTAGTTTGTTACCACAACACAACCTAATGAAAGCTGGCAGATGAAGAAGATAAGACATATATGTGACAATTTTAACTGCCAAGAGCAATGCAAGAAAGCACTGCTCTAACTATACTCTTTCCAACATTGGTGTCATTCCATTTGTTTCTTTTTTACTATATTTTTAATTGAAGGATAATTATTTTACAGCGTTGTGTTGGTTTCCGCCATGCATCCACATGAATCAACCATTGGTATCTATATGTCCCCTTCCTCTTGAACCTCCGTCCCACCTCCCACCCCATCCTACCCCTCTAGGTCATCACAGAGCACAGGGTTTGAGCTCCCTACATCATACAGCAAGTTCCCACTGGATATCTGTTTTACATATGGTAATGTATGTTTCAGTGTTAGTCTTTCAGTTTGTCCCTCCTTCTCCTTCCCCAGATAACCATGATGATGTGATTACTCATCTAGAGCCAGATATCCTGGAGTGTGAAGTCAAGTCGGCCTTAGGAAGCATCAGTATGAACAAAGCTAGTGAAAGTGATGGAATTCAAGCTGAGCTATTTCAAACCCTAAAAGATGATGCTGTGAAAGTGCTGTACTCAATATGCCAGCAAATTTGGAAAACTCAGAAGTGGCCACAGGACTGGAAAAGATCAGTTTGCATTCCAATTCCAAAGAAAGGCAGTGCCAAAAAATGTTCAAACTACCACACAATTGCACTCATTTCTCATGCTAGCAAAGTAACGCTCAAAATTCTCCAAGCTAGACTTCACCAGTACGTGTACCAAGAACTTCCAGATGTTCAAACTGGATTTACGAAGGCAGAGGAACCAAAGGTGAAATTGCCAACATCCACTGGATCACAGAAGAAGCAAGAGAATTCCAGAAAAGCATCTACTTCGGCTTCATTGACTACACTAAGGCCTTTGACTGTATGGATCACAACAAACTGTATAAAATTCTGAAAGAGATGGGAATACCAGACCACCTGACCCACCTCCTGAGAAATTGTATGTAAGTCAAGAAGCAACAGTTAGAACCGGATATGGAGCAACAGACTGGTTCCAAATTGGGAAGGAGTACGTCAAGGCTGTATATTGTCACCCTGCTTATTTAACTAACATGCAGAGTACATTATGCGAAATGCCAGGCTGGATGAAGCACAAGCTGGAATCAAGATTACTGGGAGAAATATCAATAACCTCAGATATGCAAATGACACCACCCTTATGGCAGAAAGCAAAGAGGAGGTAAAGATCTTCTTGATGAAAGCAAAAGAGGACAGTGAAAAAGCTGGCTGAAATTCTACATTCAAAAAGCTAAAATCATAGCATCCAGTCCCATCACTTCATGGCAAATAGATGGGGAAACAATTGAAATAGTGACAGACGTTATTTTCTTGAGCTCCAAGTGACTGCAGCCGTAAAGTTAAAAGACATTTGCTCCTTGGAAGGAAAGCTATGACCAACCTAGAGAGCATATTACTAGAGAGCAGAGACATTACTTTGCCAACAAAGTTCCATCTAGTCAAAACTCTGTTTTTTCCAGGCATCATGCATGGATGTGAGAGCTGGACTATAAAGAAAGCTGAGTGTTGAAGAATTGATGCTTTTGAACTGTGGTGTTGGAGAAGACTCTTGAGAGTCCCTTGGACTGCAAGGAGATCCAACCAGTCTATCCTAAAGGAGATCAGTCCTGAGTGTTCATTGGAAGGACTGATGTTGAAGCTTAAGCTCCAATACTTTGGCTACCTGATGTAAAGAGCTGACTCATCAGAAAAGACCTAGATGATGGTAAAGATTGAAGGCAGGAGGCAAAGGGGATGACAGAGGACAAGATGGTTGTATGGCATCACTGACTCAATGGACATGAGTTTGAGCAAGCTTTGGGAGATGATGAAGGACAGAGAAGCCTGGCGTGCTGCAGTCCAAGGGGTTGCAAAGAGCTGGACACAACTGAGTGACTGAACAACAACTCCTTCCCACACTGTGTCTACAAGTCTGCTCTCTGTCTTCATCTCCATTGCTGTCCTGCAAATAGGTTCATCAGTACCATCTTTCTATAGTCCATATAATATGTTAATATATGATACTTGTTTTTCTCTTTCTGACTTACTTCACCCTGTGTAATAGGCTTTAGGTTCAGTTACCTCATTAGAACTGACTCAAACGCGTTCCTTTTTATGGTTGAATAATATTCCATTGTATATATGCACCACAACTTCCCCATCCATTCATCTATCAATGGGCATCTAGGTTGTCTCCATTTCCTAACCACTGAGAATAGTGTGGTGATGAACACTGGGGGCCATCTGTTTCTGTATTTAACATCTCGGTAGACACACACAGTAGTTTATTTAAATACTCTTCATTTCTATTACTCTTAGAAAAGTCAAATAGCTTTTCACATATTTGCATTTTAATTTGGGCAAATTTCTTTTGTGGACTATGTCAACTTCCTATTTTCTATTTCATTACTTACTTTTACTTAGTGAATTGTAAGAATTTTTTTAACTTATTAAGAACACCTTTTCTTTACCATAGACGTTGAAAAGATTTTTTCCGAAAATACTTTTTCCTAGTTTGTTTTTAAATATTGTATGTGATGACTTTTGATATACAGATCTTTAACTATTTCACATAGCCAAAATGCGTGTGCCTGGTAGCCCCCATAAATATTCGTTTAATAAATCAAAGAATTGTTTTCCTTTGCTTTTACATATTTAAAATGCTCTCTCATACTGAAATGGGAAAATATTCCTCTATATTTTTCCCTCATTTGGTTCATATGTTTTGTTTCAACCTCTAGATCAGGAGTTCCAACTCCTCTTGTACATTGGGTGGTAGTTTAGTTGCTAAGTTTTATCCGACTTTCGCAACCCCATGGACGTAGTCCACCAGGCTCTTCTGTCCTTAGGATTTCCCAGGCAAAACACTGGAGTGGATTGCCATTTCCTTCTCCATGGGATCTTCCCAATCCGGGGATCAAACCTGCATCTCCTGCATTGCAGGTGAATTCTTTACCCCCAGCCATCAGAGCAGCCCAGTCTTGTACATTAGTCAATAATATTTTGGGAGACTTTAAAAAGCACAACTTTCCATACTCTCTGAGGGTATGACTTGAGAGTTCATATATATATATTTTTAATAGCATCCCTTTCCTTTTTCCTAGGGTATTCTGATATAGTTATTCTGGAGTTTGAAGATCACTATTAAACATATTTTATTTGACTCACTAGCAAAGTAATGCTCAAAATTATCCAAGTCAGGATTCAACAGTACATGAACCATGAACTTCCAGATGTTCAAGCTGGATTTAGAAAAGGCAGGGGAACCAGAGATCAAATTGCCAACAACCGTAGGATCATTGAAAAAGTGAGAGAGTTCCAGAAAAACATCTACTTCTGCTTTATTGACTATGCCAATGCCTTTGACTGTGTGGATCACAACAAACTGTGGAAAATTCTGAAAGAGATGGGAATACCAGACCACCTGACCTGTCTCCTGAGAAATCTGTATGCAGGTCAAGAAGCAACAGTTAGAACTGGACATGGAACAACAGACTGGTTCCAAATCGGAAAAGGAATACGACAAGATTGTATATTGTCACCCTGCTTATTTAACTTATATTCAGAGGACATCATGAAATGCTGGACTGGATGAAGCACAAGCTGGAATTAAGATTACTGGGAGAAATATCAATAACCTCAGATATGCAGATGACACCACCCTTATGGCAGAAAGCTAAAAATAACTAAAGAGCTTCTTGATGAAAGTGAAAGAGGAGAGTGAAAAAGTTGGCTTAAACTAAACATTCAGAAAACTAAGATCATGGCCTCTGGTCCCATCACTTCATGGCAAATAGATGGGGAAACAATGCAAACAGTGAGAGACTTAATTTTGGGGGGCTCCAAAATCACAGCAGATGGTGACCACAGCCATGAAATTAAAAGACACTTGGTGCTTGGAAGAAAAATTATGACAAAACTGGACAGCATATTTAAAAGCAGAGACATTACTTTCCCAACCAAAGTCTGTCCAGTCAAAGCTTTGGTTTTTCCAGTGGTCATGTATGAATGTGAGAGTTGGATTATAAATAAAGCTGAGCGCTGAAGAATTGATGCTTTTGAACTGTGGTGTTGGAGAAGACTCTTGAGAGTCCTTTGGACAACAAGGAGATCCAACCAGTCCATCCTAAAGGAAGTCAGTCCTGAATGTTTATTGGAAGGACTTTTGCTGAAACTGAAACTCCAATACTTTGGCCACCTGATGTGAAGAGCTGACTCATTTGAAAAGACCCTGATGCTGGGAAAGATTGAAGGCAGGAGGAGAAGGGGACGACAGAGGATGAGATGGTTGGATGGCATCACCAACTCAATGGACATGAGTTTGAGTAAGCTCCAGGAGTTGGTGATGGACTGGCAAGGCTGGCATGCTGCTGTCCATGGGGTCTCATGGAGATGGATACGACTGAGTGACTGAACTAAACTGAACTTTAATGTAGTTCAATTTATCCTTTTTTTTTCTTTTTGTGACTTGGGTCTTCCATGTAGAAGAGATCTTTGGCTAAACCAAGATTATGAAGATTTACTTTTTCTTCTGAGAGTTTTATAGATTTAGCTTTTACATATAGGTCTATGTTCCCTTTTGAGTTAGCTGGTGTGAGTTAAGAGTCCGACTTCATTCTTCTGCATGTGGATATTCAATTATTCCAGCATTAGTTTTTGGAAAAAGAACGTTCTTTCCCCATTGAATTGTCTTGGAACCTTTGTCAAAAATCAATTACCTATAAGTGATAGGATTTATTTCTATGCTCTCAATTCTATCCCCCTGATCTATTTGTTTATACTTATGCCAGCATCATACACTTTGCACTGTTTTGAAAATGGGAAGTATTAATCCTCCAATTTTGTTCTCTTTCAAGATAATTTTGGCTCTTCTGTGTCCTCAAGAATTTTCACATTAATTTTAGAATCAGTTTCTCTATTTATTCAGGAACCACCTCTTGACATCTTCTCCTTGATCACAGTACTTTACATTCCCCCTGGCCACAGGCACCACCTGACATGTTTTTACTAATATGAATTATTTATAAAGTAAATGGTGAATTTTTCATTGTAGTTAAAGTGTATTTCAATTCAATAGTGAAATGGAAAACCTAGGGGCTTAATCTCTTGGGACTCACTTCCCCCTCTATGAACAAAGGGGTGGGAACAACACGTGGATTGACCAATCAGAAGTTGACCACATGTCTCACTCCACTGCCTTCAACAGTGATTACTGGCTGTGCTCTCCCTGCATCCCTTTTTTTCCCTACCCTTTTTCTTCTTGCCCTTATGCTGTCACCTGGACTAGATCTTTTCTCAGGTTCCATAGGCTTTTTGACGACTATGGTTTGATGAAAATTTAGGAGCAAACCTCCTTTTCCAAGAGGTGATGGCATTTCTTTCCTCTGAAAGTCATTTCCAGCTACTAGGTCTGTTCAGTTTGTCCTGGTGTTGTATCACTTACAGGCCTGATGTGTTTGTTGCTGTGAAAATGTCCATTAACTAAGACTGTATCTGTGCCTCCTGGACTTTTGTCACCTCATCCATCATAAGGGTAGAGCAAGTGTCAAGGGATGATAGGTACTTTATTTTCACAGCACCACATGCTAGTTTGCACTATTAATTCTAGATTGTCTCTGAATCACTGTAGAAGAGTTAACTGCAAATGGGATTTTCCAACTCTGACAAGAAAAAGGAAATCTGACTCAGGATATGTTCAAAGTCCCTTTCACTGGGCTCTAAGCACACCTTTCTTTCTAGTCTCTGGATGGATGAAAGGGTATAGGCTACAGAATCTGGTTTCTAATGACCCTGAAGAATTCCTCTAGGTGTTCCTCTTGTCTAACCGTCACTTCTAACACCTTTGAGAGAAAAGGTAGGATTTGTGCTTGGTATCTAACAGGAGCTTAAATATTTATTGGATAAATGAATGGATGCTTAATTCTGCTATTAAGGCTTACAGTATTCTCAGTACTATGCTGTGTGGATTTTGGTTAATTTTTATTATAACCTCATATATTTTTAATTCATTGACTAATATTAATATTTGTTGACTGGATAACACTGCCACATTTCATGTTATTTGAATCTCCTAATATCCTGTGATAGACACCATTGGTTTTACCCCCATTTTACAGTTCACTGGCGTGCTGCAGTCCATGGGGTTATAAAGAGTCAGACACGACTGAGCGACTGAACTGAACTGATATAGACACCCAGATGTTTAATGCTTTAATTCAGTGTTCTTCCAACTTTAACACAGCAAGAACCTCCTGAGGTTCTCAGATTCTGATTTGGCAGGTCTAGGTGGGCCTGAGAGTAGTGGGTTTAACAAGCAAGCTGATGATGCTAGTCTACAAGTTATACTTTGAGTAGTAAAGCTTTAGATAGAACATTGTCTTTGTGAAGGTGAGGGGTTAAAAAATAATATATGGGACAAATAAACATTCTCTCCTTCCAGCAAAAAAAGAGCTAGAGACTAAGCAGCCCAAAAGCAAAATATCTTCTCAGATACCATTAACTGAAATTCTGATGATGAAGTTTGATAAATTAGCCATTCTTTAAGTCTACAAGGTATACAGCATACAGTGTACTGTAGATGAATAAAATTGGAGGATCCACTTTCCAATTTCACAACCTGATGCAATGCTAGTTTTAAAATCTAAGACCAAAGAAGCAAATAGAAAAAAATGAGAAGACTCTTGTGACTGTTTTGAGAAAAAGGTTATTTTTGACCAAGGTAATGAAGATTAATGTTCATAAAGTGCCTTGATATTTTCTTATAAAAAAGAGACTTGAAAGGTGTAGTTAAGAGTAAAAGTTGTATAGAACAGGCAACTAATGAGAACATACTGTATAGCACAGGGAACTCAACTTAATGCACTGTGGTGACCTGAATGGGAAGGAAGTCAAAAAGAGGGGGGATATATGTATACGTATGGTTGATTCATTTTGCTGTACAATAGAAACTAGCACAACATTGTAAAGCAACTATACTGTGATAAAAATTAATTTTAAAGAAGTTAAAAATTGTTTGCATATTATACATAGAAATGGAAAACTAACATTACTCTTGGGAAATCTCGATCATCTTCATAGTCTGCCTAAGAAAGCAAAATTGTCCTAAGCATGGAGATAAAAGCTTGCTATTTATGACTGTGCCTTTGATCAGTTACTGGAGCTTTCTATGTGGGACTCAGCAGACATTCATCATTGCTGCTACCTCTCACAATCAGAATTTCTCATCTGCCCAGAGAAGATAATTCCATATCTCTTCGTGAACTAAACAGTTCATCATTTTACCTGGACATTGTTTCTTGAAACATGCAGATGCTTTGGAAAGTTAAGAGCAGAAGGCAACGAGAAGATGCAGGCAGCAGATATCCCAGCTGTAGGCTGGCGGAATTGTAGCAGAAGGGAAAACACTCAGTGACGGCTATTGGATGATTGGGCTTTACCTACTATGCAAAGATTTTTAATACTGAAGGTCATGTGTGTCCTTTATCATAATAATTGCTAGAAAATCTTTGCAGCTAGTGTTTTCCCAAGTACCAAGTTCCTGATTATGGGTGTGTCCCTGCATTAAGTAAAATGGGGGAACCCCTTAAAGGTAACTGGGATTGAAAGATTTGGAAGGATTATAGGCTCAGAGAAATCAGAGTGAGGATAATCTTTAGAAGTCAAATTTGAATTTCCAGTTTAAGATGGCTATGAAACCTTTGAGTGAACTCTCCCTGAATCCTGAATTCCACTGAATGATTAACAGCATACAGGAAACCATCAAACCATGCTGCCCATCTTCCAGAATTTTTGCATGGTAAAGTGCCGCCAAGACCACATTGAGTAGAGTCTGACTAATTTATGAGATGTTACATCAAAAATAAAATTGGTCTGAGAATTAATGTGTAGGACTTCTATTAGAAGCTCTCTAATATTAGAGAAAGACCAGAGCAGAGGGGCCAGGGATAAGTGCAGCGTGTGGTGCATTTGAGGCAATCTGCAGTTCTACTTGCACATCTTAAGGCAAACTTGCATTAGTGGAGATAAAGGAGATGGCTAGATTGGGGGCTCACGCTCAGTGAGCTCGGCTGAGGTTCTCTGTGAACTGCAGGCCACAGGAATGACTAAATGTTCTGGGGAGCATTGCCTAAGTTAGAGAAGAACAGCATCAATTTTCAGATTGCAATGATAAACAAGGAGAAGTAACCCTTCTGTGTGAAGGTGAAGCAAAATGTTAGCCAGCTGCCTCTTTTGGATGTAGCTCCCTTCTCCCCACAGAAAACTAATCTTTTGACCCGAAAAAATAAAATTACAGCATTTTAGTATCCAGGTGGAGCTGTCAGAGGAGAGTTGACTACATGAATCTAGACCTTAGAGAAATCTGGGCTGGAGTCAGCAGTACATGGACGGTAAGTAAAACTGTGCTTATGGATGAAGTTGCCTGGGGAAAGAGTCCTCTCTGTAAAGAGAGGACTCAGAGCTGACACCAGGAGAATCCCAGCATTGAGGAGGATTGTTCTGAGGAGGAAAGAACTGCAAAGCACTGAGTGAAGAGGTTCCAGAGAGGGAGAGGGGAAGGCAGGGTTCTGGAGTATTTTGGATGTCCAGACGCAAGTGTTGCAAGAAAGAAGAGTTGTGTTAAATGCTAATGGGAAGTCAAGTAGGAAGAAACTGAAAAATATTCTTTAAATTTCATAGCATTTATGTCTAGGTGAAATAAAGGATCAGGTCCACTGATGAGAGACTGCGTGTGTGAAAGCTGGTAGCAGGGAGTGGGGAGGATGGATGTAGTTATCAGGGTTCTCCAGAGAAATAGAACCAAAAATATATATGTTACTACTGAAGAGAGAGAGAGAGAGGCAGAGCGAAGTATAAAATCTGGAGGGTAAGCTGGTAATAGAGAGACCTAGAAAAGAATTAATGTTGTGGCTCAAGTCTGAAGGCAATCAATTGGCAGAATTCCCTGTTCCTTTGGGGACCTCAGTCTTCTCCCTTAAGACCTCCAGCTGATTGGATGAGACCCATTCACAATATGGAGAGTAATCTGCTTTACCCAAAGTCTGTTAATTTAATTGTCGTGTTGTATGTTCAGTCGCTCAGTTGCATCCGATAAATGTCATAAAATTGTGCATGTCTATATGTTCATATAGGTAGGAAAATAAGGGAAAACTCAACACTCATAAATCCAAAGATTGACTCAGCAATCCTTATCAAGTTTCTTTAGCCCCTCCGAGTATTTTCAGATGAATTTTTGTGCATAGTTATGTGAGTGAATGAGGCTTCCCTGGTGGCTCAGCAATAAAAAATCCACCTACTAATGTAGGAGATGTGGGTTTGATCCCTTGGTCAGGAAGATCCCCCAGAGTAGAAAATGGCAACCTGCTCCAGTAATCTTGCCTGGGAAATTCCATGGACAGAGGAGGCTAGCGGGCTACAGTCCTTGGAGGTGCAGAGTTGGACACAACTTAGTGACCAAACAACAACAGCAAAAATATGAGTGAACACACAGAGTACATGCATATCAATCTTGCTTTTCCACAACACGTTATATACATTTTTTAATGTTGTTAGAAAGTATACATATTTTACATTATAAAATAGTGATTTATGAAGTGGATGCCATGTAGGTAGCACAGATCATGCAGATATGCTTCTATTATTGTAATCTTTGGATAGTCCCAATTTGAGCTACTGTAATTATCTTACACCTTTTAGCCCTTTTTGTGTTTTGAATTATTAAAGAAGTGGGATTATTGGCCTAACTTTAAGACTTACCAAAAAAAAACCACGTGAAATGGATTGTCAAATATCTTTCCAGAAGTCTCCAACAATTTATATTACCTCCAAAAAGAGTAGTAAAGTGCTGATTTTGCTAATTCTCTGAAAGCATTGAACATCTTATTAATCTTTTGCTAATTATTAAGTGAAATTGTTACATTATTTACACTTCTTAATTTCTTATTAAGCTTAACTTTCCCCCATCACATTAGTTTACAGGTTGCATTTTCTCTTGTGTAACTCTCCTGCTGATGGCCATTTATCTTAATGTTTTTCTCATCGACTGGCATACTCTCTCTGTTTAATAAGAGCATTTACCCTTGTCATATTTCCTGCAAACATTTTTTCAGTCTGCTGTTTGTCTTTATATTTTAGTTGCTTTTCATGTACAGACGTTTTCAATTTTTTTGTAGTCAGATCATCAATATTTTCCTTTGTCCTTTCTTGTGTTACTGCTACATTTAGAAAATAATCTTTTAAAAAGGAGCTTTGAAAAAATATATCACTCATTTTCTTCTAGTTTCTTTTCATTGATCTTTTTCTCAAGGAAAATATTTAACTCTTTAATCTATTTGAAGTCTGTCTTGATGAATTAAGAGGAGGTGGTGACAAGTCTCTTAAATGAACAATGGAAAATAAAGACCCAGTTGAGAACATAATGTAAAATGAATGAGAAAAGTGCCTACCGAGGGCTTCCTTAGAGTGCTACTTTTATTTTACTCTAAACTTACTGACCCAAGTTCAGAGGACAATGCCTGGGATGACAAAAAGATCATGGTCCATATGATGAGAAACGGATTGAAGACCCTAAGATTGAATGAGGGCTGTTTAAAAATGTCTGGATGCTTGTCAACATGTGTAGCAGTTAAGAACTCAAGCTCTGAGGACATAGGGACCTGGATTCATGTTCCAGCTTTGCCACTTGCAGAAAAGATGCAGATCCATGTTAAGCCTCAGTTTCTTCATCTGTTCAGTGGGAATAATAACAGTACTTATGTCATGGTTATGGCATTTTGAAGATTAAATGAGAAAATGTATGTAGGTTTTTAGTGAGTTGCTTGACCCAGAGAAGGCACTTGATAGGTGCTGGCTGTCAGTAGCAATAATTCTGGTCTTTATTCTGTTTTGAAAAGCCCAAAGAAGAGAGTGAGGTTGAAGAATAACAAATTTTTGCCTGTCTGAGGCAGGACTTCCTGAGATTCTGGGTCTTTTCAGGAACATTTTTCAGACAACAGCTGGGATAGGTTGAGGCTTTCTGCAAATGGCTTACCAGTGATTTTCACAAGTCTTCCTAGATATCATTCTGTTAGGCTGTCTTCACATGGGGTCCCGAAGAACAGTGTGTGAAGGTGTTGCTTCTTCCTGCCCCTGCATTCACTTGGCATGTTAGCTCGGGGATATAAATGAAATTGAGGCTTAGACCAGCCAGTACAGAGTACTGAATGCTAATTAGCTTGTCAACACTGCAGGTGTTTTTGAAGAGAGAAAGATATGATACAACCTACACCTTGGGAGGAAGATGCAGAATGAACTGCCCGGGAGACAGTTTTGAGGCAGACAGATGTAAAGGAGGTTATTCCACTGGTACATGTGGGAAGCTTTGAAGGCAGAGGGGACAGGGCAGAGATGGGGACTCGGGTCAGGCAAGGACAGAATAAAGAGGAGATGTGGTTGGTTTTGAGCACATTTGCCTGGGGGCAGCTGCGTGTGTGTTGACAAAGATAAAGCTGGATATTAGTTAAAGTGGTGAAGGCAGATTTTATTAACTACTGACAGTAGGGAAAAGAGCTGAGTTCCATTCTATTTGTACACAGGTGTGTCTGTTAGTCACTCAGTCGTGTTCGACTCTTTGCGACCCCATCAATTGTAGCCTGCCAGAATCCTCTGTCCATTGGGATTCTCCAGGCACGAATACTGGAGTGGGTTGCCGTTTCCTTCTCCAGGATATCTCAACCTAGGGATTGAACCTGGGTCTCCTGCATTGCAGGCAGATTCTTTACCGTCTGAGCCACCAGGGAAGCCTGTACAGAGGTGACTGGAGCATTTTATAATCAGGATGAGGGAATAGGGAGGAGCAGTGAGCAGGGGTCAAGTAGAATCAGGGAGATAAGAAAAAATTACAAAAATCTAGTGAGATAGATGGTGAGGATGTCATTAGGACAGCTGTGGATGCTAGCTGGCAGTTAGCTGAATTAGGATTCTACTCACCCATAGAGCCTGGGTGACAGAGGCCCTATCCTTCCTGATGATAGCATTTGAAAGGAATGGCTTTCAAGTCCTTGAGAAAGACACTCCTGTGTTGTAGGGAATACATACGTGTATATTTGAAAGCGACAGAGGGAGAATTTACAATTGTGAGCTTACCCCTTCCTGCCTTTTTAAATTAGTAATGCTCAAAGAAAGGAGTGGAGGTCAGGGCCCTGTGGCCAGGTGTTGGCTAGAACAAATGGTAAATTTTTTTGACAGCCTTGAGCTTTTTTAGACAGGAACTGAGAGAGGGGATGTCTTAGTCATCCCAAGGATGTGGCCTTAGGCTGGCGGAAGCCATGCTAGGTTGATCCGGCCGTTTAATGCAGGAATTTGGAATGAGTCTCTATGTGGCAAGAGAGTTTTTGTGGTTCTCAGCCTCTGCACGAGGCAGAGGACATCACAGAGGCTGGAGAGTTGGAATGCTGGGTACCACTCCTAGTTCTATAATTCATGAGTGGGAAAATCATCACTTCCCTCATGTTGTGATGATCAAAAGGGATAATATATGTGAAAGGACTTGGAAAATTGAGATAATTATTTTTACTACTGAAAAATCATACTTGGAGAACTCGGATCCCTCTCATGTTGTGAATTGATGTAGCAGCATAAATGGTCAGGTCCTTCAAGGGAGGGACTCTGAAGGCAAGACTGCCAGCCCTTCTTTATAATTCCCTTTGTAAAGTGATTACTTACAACTGACTGCATCATGCTTGTTTCCTCGATTTTTTCCTTTTCTTTTTAAGACTTGCTTTCTTAGCTTAAGGCATTGCAACCTAAAATCCACTGCCAGCAGAGAAGTTGCTTTAAAAAGAATGCTAAGTATGCTGAAAATGTTACCAACATCTTTTAATTTTAAAAGCTTTTTTTGTTATTAGTATACTACAAAAGAAAAATAGAGTTTGATATTTCTCATTACTTTTCTATCCTGTGTTCATGAGATAGGTCATTTGGAAACATTCAATCCTCTGACAAAGGCTATGACTTGATTTCTTACTTTATATGACTAATGGAAATAGTAAAAAAAAGAAGTACTAGACTATGAACTTCAAAGCTTAATGAATGTAAAATGCCTTATGAATTTGGATGAAAATGTTAGTTGAAGTTTTGTTTTTAATTTGTACTTAATCTGCTATCCCCAGGGGGGCCAGTTGCTGAAAGCTTTTTGAGAGAATGTTAAGGATTAATGTTAAGGATTAATCTCCTCTGTCTTTATAATACCTTCATTTTTCAAAGTGTTTGTGATTTCATTTGATCTTTACAACAAACAGAACTTGTTGGAGCAAGGGTGAGTGTGCTAGATGTACAGATGAGGAAACAGAGGCTCAGGGATGCTGCATGCCTGTTAACAGGAGTGTCACAATATACTGTGGCCTCAGTCAAAAGGTGACAGTTCCTGTATAAACCCAGGAACTAAATGTAACACAAATTCATAGTTAAACTTTACAGGCTCAGTTGAATACTTGGGGAATTCTTGTTTTAGGTTGAAATGAAATTACTGCTCGACCTGTTTATGTTTCCCATATAGAAAAGAAAAAAGAAATTTGGAGGGGGGATTTAGAACCTGGAATGGTCTCTTTCAGTGTTAGGCTATATTTCCTATTGGAATAGCTTTATTGAGGTGCAATTTTTATACCGTATATATGCAGATTTAAAGTACACAATTCAACAGTTTTTAGTATATTCACAGATGTATGAAACTATCACCATAGATTTAGAATATTTTCATCATCTCAAAAAGAAACTCTATACCCTTCAGCTATCACTCTCTTATTGCCTCTTCTATCCTCCAACACAGAACTATAGCTAATCTACTTTCTGTCTCGAGATTTCTCTGTACTGGATTTTCAAACAAATGGAATGATACAATAAGTGGACTTTTGTGGCTAGTTTCATTTGGCATAAATTTTCAAAATTCATCTAATTTGTTGCATGCATCAGTATTTTATTCCTATTTATGGCTGAATTGTATTCCATTGTATGAGTACATCATGCTTTGTTGCTCCATTCACCAGTTGGTAGATACTTGGATTGTTTCTACTTTTTGGCTATTATGAATAATGCTCCTATAAAATTTTATGCACAAGCTTTTGTGTGTACATATGTTCTCATTTCTATTGGATAAATAACTAGGAGCAGAACTGTTGAGTTATATGATAACCTTATGTTTAAAGAGCTGGTAGATTGTTTTCTAAAGTGGCTTAATCATTTTATACTCCCATTAGCAATGTATGAAGGGTCTCATTCCTCTACATCTTCACAAGCTTTCACTGTATGACATTGTGATTCTAGCCATTCGTGTGGATATGAAGTGGTATTTCATGTAGTTTTGATCCTTTAATGACTGATGATATAAGTTCCATTTCCATGATATTGGACATTTGTATATCTTCCTTGGGAAAACATCTATGCCATCCTTATTGAGTTGTAAGGGTTCTTCATATCTTCCAGATATATATACTTTATGAAATATATGATTTGCAAATATTTTCTCTCATTCTCTTGGTTAAATTTTCATGTTCTTAATAGTGTACTTGAAACACAAAACTATTAAATTCTGGTGAAGTCTAGTTTATTTATTTTCTTTTGTTGCTCATGCTTTGGGTTTATACCTAAGACTCCACTGCCAAATCCAAGGCCATTAAAATTCAAGCTAGTGTTTTCTCCTAAGAGGTCTACAGTTTTAGTCTTACATAAGTCTTTGATATGTGTGTGAATGCATGCTAAGTTGCTTCAGTGGTGTCCAACTCTGTGACTCTATAGACTGTAACCCATTGGACTGCTCTGTCCATGGGATACTCCAGGCAAGAATACTGGAGTACTGGAGTGGGTTGCCATACCCTCCACCAGGGGATCTTCCTGATCCAGCGGTCGAAACTATGTCTCTTACATCTCCTGCATGGGCAGGTGGGTTCTTTACCACTAATGTCACCTAAAAGCCTAGGTCTTTGATACATTTTGAGTTAATTTTTGTATATGGTTTGAGGTAAGAGCTCAATATGTTCATTATTTTTTTGCGTATGAATATCCAGTTGTGTGGGTGCATGTGTGCTAAATTACTTCAGTTGTGTCTGACTCTTTGCAACCCCATGGACTGTAGCCCTCTGGGCTCCTCTGTCTATGGGATTCTCCACACAAGAATACTAGAGTGGGTTGGCATGCCCTCCTCCAGGGGATCTTCCTGACTCAGGGATTGAACCTGTGTCTCTCACATTTCCTGCAGTGGCAGGTGGATTCTTTACCACTAGTGCCCCCTGGGAAGCCCATCCCATTGTACCAGTACTATTTTTGTAAAAATCAATTATTATCCCTTTGGATGTTCTTGTTAAAAAATCAGTTGATTACAGATGTATGAGTTAATGTTTTTGAATCACAATTCTAAACCTTTGATTCATTATGTCTATCTTTATCCCAGCACTGAAGTAGAGCTTCTATTCTACAAGTGGGGTTGTGGGTGGGAAAAGAGAGCCTCCACCTCTTGACTGAACTCACCTGGGACTTAGCCTCAGAGAAACACTGAAGTCCTACTCCTTTCAGGAAGAAAGACCCCCAAAACTGAGAGCTGGAGGAAGAGGGAGTTCTGTGTTCCTGGTAGAATCAGAATGAGGTGGAATCTCAACCTCACTGAGCTAGGAGAGTTGCAGGCAGGAGTGGTCTTATTTCTAATATCGCAGACTTGCCTTTCTTACTTAATTTTCATAGATTTTCTTCAATAGATTTTGCTCTTAGCACCATTTCCAGAGGCTTAAGAGTTGTTTTTTTTTTTTTTCCAATAATTTTCACTAAGGAGCTGGTCATTTAAGCTCCCCATGGAATCATGCTGAAAGTTGATCTCATGCTTTCTATTAGAAGACTTCAAGAGATATGCAGTGGTCAGCTGTGGACACTCCTATAGGCAGGACAGAGTTAAAGAAGACTTTATTTGGAGGAAGGTAGACAATATGTGTGAAGAGCTGGGAGAATGGACATGAAGGATAGGTGTGTGCTCAGTCGCTTCAGTCGTGTCCGAGTCTTTGTGATGTTATGGACTGTAGCCCGCCAGGCTCCTCTGTCCACGGGATTTCCCAGGCAAGAATACTAGAGTGGGATGCCATTTCCTTCTCCAGGGTATCTTCCCCACCCAGGGATTGAACCAGTGTCTTTTATGTCTCCTGCATTGGCATGTGGGTTCTTTACCTCTAGCACCACCTGGGAAGCTAAATACAAGTCTGAGGGTAGAACTTAGGATCATTGCATAAGGTGCTACTGAATATTAAAAGGAGCTATCTAACAGCTGGAATTCTTGCAATGCATGAGCTAGTCTCTGTATTCTGTACTCTGAGATACCTGCCTGTCAGGAGTACTCCAGGTAGGTCCCCTCAAAGGTGGGATGCTGGATGATGTGACCTCGTGGGTCCCTTCCAAACTAAACTAAAGATGGTGCTGCAGCTTTGCCTGGGGGTTTCCTGGGGTTTCAAGGTTTCAGCTTTTGGGGAGTAAGGGTATAAGATATATACAGACGTGTATGTCTGTGTGTATAATTTATTTTTTGCTATTTTATTTTCAAGAAGCCTAGAGGTCTTCCAAAAACAAAGTAGATACATTAAGATTCCTTTGTTCTTCAATACATACTGATTACAATTTTATTTTCTTTTGAAGATAGGACTATAGGAGCTATTTGAAACTTGAGTGTTCCTACGTGTATTAATTTGCTAGGGCTGCCGTAAGAACATATCAGAGACCAGGTTGATTGCACAACAGAAATTAATTTTCTCACAGTTTTAGAGGACAGAAGCCCAAGATCAAGGGGTCAGCAAGTTAGGTTCCTTCTGAGGCTTCTCTCCTGGACTTGCAGATGATCTCCTTCTTGCTGGGTTCTCACAGGGTTGGCTCTTGATCTACATGTTGTCTGTATCTTAATCTCTTATTAAAAGAGCAGCACCCATATAGAGACCTCCCTTATGACTTCATTTTACCTTAATTACCTGTTTAAAGGCCTTCTTGCCAAATACGGGTATATTCTGAGGTACTAGGGGTTAGGAACTTCCTGAACACATGAATGATGAGGAACACAATCTAGTCTATAACACGAGGTTTTGATTTTCCCCCAATGCTATTTCTGTTCACATTTCTCATAGTTTTTGTTAAGTGATAACAGGCTAGAAGTTGAAGAAAACTTGGAATCTAGAGAAATGCCTGCTGAAACTACTTAACTACTTCCTACCTTGAGTCCTAACAGATGCGGGTTCTGATGGCCAGCTTGCTGGTACAAGTGCCGCCCCTGTCTGTCAGCTCAGCAGAATTTCTGCAGAGAAGTCAGCTGGCTCCCTGGAATGACATCCTGCTTTTCATTGTCAGCCCAGTTGCACCCAAACAAGTTGAGATACAGTAGCCTTGCAGACACAATAGGCCTTTGAACGTTTTCCAGGAAAAACAATTGCATTTCTACTTTAGTACAAAGGATCAAGAAGACCTCTGATTGCTTTTATGTTTTGTTTTTCTTGTGATGCTAATTATGTTTTTACAAATCTAACTGTTCTATTGACTTCTCCAAGGCATATTATTAACACATCACTAATGCAATCTACTGCAACCAAGTATGTGACCAGCATAGAGCTCTGGGATGTAATGTTCCTTTTTTATCTACCCTAACATTTTGCTGAAGACTCCTTGGTCAGTTTGTCTTTTTTGGGCCATGCCTCCCAGCTTGCAGGATGTTAGTTCCCTGACCAGGGATTGAACTTGCACCTTTGGCACGTTCAAAGGTGAAAGCATGGAGTCCTACTGACTAAACTGCCAGGGAATTCCGGGTCAGTTTTTCTTATGAGGCAAAATTTAAACGAATAGAATGATATTATTTTATAAATTATTTCATGAGATATAAATGTGATTTTTCTCTCTTCTATTTAGAAAACAGAGCTATGATTTTAGCAAGGATTTTTAACTTGAAATTTGCTTTCTAAGTATAAATTCAAAAGACAGAGAAAAGAACAACAAAAATAAAAATTACTTGTGTATTCTCTTAACACAACACTTTTATTTTTCTATTTCATATTCTTCCAGTCTTCTATATTTAGAAAATTATAACAGCAAAATATTTTATTTTCTTCTTGACAGTGACCTAACAATTTAGTGAGGACACTTTCTTGAATATTTTACCACATAATTTTAATGCTGAATGGTGTTCCAGGTTACGAATGGATCATGACTTTAGCAAATTTTTTGTTGTTGTTGAACATTTAGGTACAGAGTACTTAGGTTGTTATTTTTGTCTATATATTTTTGAGCATATACTAATAATTATATTTCCTCATTATTTTGAAATGACATGATTACCACATCAAAAAATGCGTAGGTTCACCTGGGTCTATTGTGTATTTTATGTACTGGTTCATTGATTTTTCTCTTTTGACGTCAGTGCAATTTTGCTTTAATTAAAAAAATAAGATCAAGTTTAAAATATTCCATTGTGAATAGAAAGTATTTTATTATGTGTTCACACCTGCTTACTATTCTGGGTAAATTTAAATTAATTTTATAAATTAAAAATTCATAAAGTTCACTATTTTTATTGTAATTTTTATATTTATTAAAGTTTGATTTTCCTTTGAATTTTTTAAATTTTAACATTTAAAAAAAGGAATTCATATTTGCTGTAAGATGATATTCTATACAGAGAAAAAACAATAATTTCCTCTTTTTTCAAAAATCCTCTTTTCCAAGGTTACACATTATAGCCCACTGTATATCCTTCTGTCTTTCACCCACAGGAATACACACACACATACACACACGATTTTCCCTTACAAAAAAGTGGGACAAATTCTATATATTGCCATAAGTCAATTTTACCTCAACAAAACCAAACAAACTTCCCTGGTGGCTCAGAGGGTAAAGCAGCTGCCTGCAATGCAGGAGACCTGGGTTCGATCCCTGGGTCGGGAAGATCCCCTGGAGAAGGAAATGGCACCCCACTCCAGTATTCTTGCCTGGAGAATCCCATGGATGGAAGAGCCTGGTAGGCTACAGTCCACGGGGTCACAAAGAGTCAGACATGACTGAGCAACTTCACTTTCACACCAAACAAAATATTTTGAGGTTTTGATTAAAATTGTATGTTAAAATTTATATGTTACTTTAGAAAGATTGACATTTTAAGTTTTATTGATTCCTCTCCATTTAATGTCTTTGCTGCTGCTATCTAGGTTTTATTTTGTGTTTTTAGACTTCTCTGATAGCTCAGCTGGTAAAGAATCTGCCTGCAATGCAGGAGACCCCAGTTCAATTCCTGGGTCAGGAAGATCCCCTGGAGAAGGGATAGGCTTCCCACTCCAGTATTCTTGGGCTTTCCTGGTGGCTCAGATGGAAAAGAATCCACCTCCAATGTGGGAGACCTGAGTTTGATCCCTGGGTTGGGTCGATCCGCTGGAAGAGGGCATGGCAACCCACTCCAGTATTCTTGCCTGGAGAATTCCATGGACAGAGGAGTCTGGCTGACTACAGCCCATGGGTTGCAAAGAGTCAGACATGACTGAATGACTTTCACGTTTTGTATTTTTACAAATTGTCTACTTTTCTTGAGAATTACTATATTCTTCTTAATTTTTCTTGCTGTTGTGAATGAAGTACAAACATCTAAAATATTTTTTATTTCTAATTTAATATTAAGAGTTTAGGGAAAACTATTAATTTTTATATATTTAGTTTATAATCTAACCTCTGTACCAATTAATTCATGAGCAGATTTCAGGCATGGAAGGGTGGTTCAAAATCAGAAAATTTCTCAAAATATTTTGTCACGTTAGATTTATTTCTAAGTATTTCATTTTGTAGCACATTCTATCACCAGTGTCCTTAACCCTCTTTGGTGAAATATCTCTTCATGTGTTTAATCTATTTTCTTCTTTTTTATTTAATCCATTTTCTAATCAGGTTGTTGTTTTTTTTTACCATTTACTTTTGAGAGTTCTTTATATTTTCTCGGCTTCCCTCGTGGCTCAGCTGGTAAAGAATCTGCCCGCAATGTGGGAGACCTGGATTCAATCCTGGGTTGGGAAGATCCCCTGAAGAAGGGAAAGGCCACCCACTCCAGTATTCTGGCCTGGAGAATTTCATGGACTGTATAGTCCATGGGGTCGCAAAGAGTCAGACAGGACTGAGTGACTTTCACTTTCACTTCGTATTTTCTA
The DNA here is from genome assembly GCF_054371585.1 of Giraffa tippelskirchi. Taxonomy (NCBI): domain Eukaryota; kingdom Metazoa; phylum Chordata; class Mammalia; order Artiodactyla; family Giraffidae; genus Giraffa; species Giraffa tippelskirchi. The sequence continues at coordinate 56,857,237 of NC_137276.1, read as the reverse complement.
GTCACTAGTCCTTTGTAAGATGTGGTTTGCAACTACTTTCTCCAAGTTTGTGGCTTGTCCTTTCATTCTCTTCTCAAGAACTTTTGCAAAGCAAAAGTTTTTAAATTTGAGGGGATCCAATTTATCATTTTTTCCTTTTATGGATTGTGCTGTGGGTGTCAAGCTTAAGAACTCTTTGCCAACTTCTAGATCTTAAAGATGATTTCTATTTCCCCATAAAACTTTCAGTTTACATTTCACACTTTAAGCTAATATTAGTATCAAGTGTGATGTTTTGGTTGAGTTTCATGTCTTTGCTATGGATGTATAATTGATCTAGCACCATTTGCTATTCTTTTTCCTTTGAATTGCTTTTCACTTTTGTAAAAAAATAAGTTGAGTGTATTTTTGTGGCTCTATTGCTAAGATCTTTGTTTTGTTCCATTATTTATGTGTCTATTTATCTGTCAATGTATGTTGCTAGCATTACTTGGCTACATAGTAAGCCTTAATAATTTCAGGTAGATAATAAGTAATCAGGTAGATAGTAAGCCTCAATAAAATCAGGTGGAATGATTATTCCCACTTTTTTTCTTCTATTTTGAGATTACTTAGCTGTCATGTCCCACTCTTTGTGATCCTATGGACTGTAGCCTGCCAGGTTCCTCTGTCCATGATATTCTCCAGGTAAGAATACTGGAGTGGGTAGCCATTTCCATCTCCAGGGGATCTTCCTGACTCAGTGATCAAACCCAGGTCTCCTGCTTTGCAGACAAATTCTTTACTGTCTGAGCCACCAGGGAAGCCCATTCTATTATTATTTGTCTATAAATAAAATACAAATAACATAATATATATTATATAAAATTATAAATTCTATAATACATTAAAAATATCTTACAGAACATATTGCTGGACCCTTGACAGGAACTACATTAAACCCATTTTTTAAATCTTTGAGTTCCTTCACCAGTATTTTGTAATTTATATCATAGAAATCCTACACTTGCTTTGTTAAGTATACATCTAAGTAGTTTATTTTCTTTGGAGTGATTGCAAATGGTATCATGTTTTTAAATTCTGGTGTCTGCATGTTTATTGTTAAAATATAGAAATGCAGTTGATTTTTTTTCTCATGGTGTTTTATCCTGTGATCTTGATAGACTTACTTATTAGTTCTTAGAGTTTTTTCTTGAGATCCTTTGAGAATTTCTATGTACAGAATCATATCATTTACAAATAGAGAAAGTTTTATTTCTTCTCTTCCAATCTGTAAGCTTTTTCTTTTCTTTTTATGGCTTATTGTAATGCCTAGAACTTTCAGTACTGTGTTGAAAATGAATGGTAAGAGCAGACATTCTTGCATTGTTCTGGATCTTAGTGTTAAAGCATTCACTTATTCTTTCTATTTATTTCTCTCCTCTTTGTCCCATCTTTTGTTACTTGTGGATTTGCTCCATTTATTTTTTGTTGTTGTTGGTAATTTGGAAATTATATGTCCTACTTCAAATATTTTTAAGGTTACCCTTAAATTTTTTAATATACATATTTACATTCACAATATTTATTGACACCTTGGGCTAACAAGGCTGTCTTAATCTTGAATGAGAAAAGAACTTAAGCTTTCTTTATTTCACTTGTCCCCCTGCAAAAATATTGTGAGATAATCTGATATAATCTTAAAGTGAAATTAAGAATACATTTATATTCACCACAGAATAAAAATAAATAAAATACTTAGCAATAAGCTTAATGAAAGAAGTACAAGACTTGTACATTGAAAGTGACAAAATTTTATTGAGAAAAATTAAGAATATCTAAATAAATGGAGAAATACTGGATTGGAAGACTCAATATTGGTAAAGTACTATTTTCCTCAATTTATCTATAAATTCAATGCATTTTGTATCAAATCTTCGGAAGGAGTTTTTGGCAAGAAATTAACAAGCCAATCCAAAAACTTACATAAATATTTAAAAGATCTAGAATAACCAAAATAAGTTTTTAAGAAGTTGGAGGACTTTCACTTTCCAATTTCAAAACTTACTGTAAATCTATAATTATTCAAATGTTGGCAAGTGGGTGGATAAAAGGAAACCCTCTTACATTGTTGGTGGGAAAGTAAATGTGTGCAACCACTATGGAGAACAGTATGGAGGTTCCTTAAAAAAACTAAAAATAGGGTTGCCATATGATCCATCAATCCCACTCCTGGGCAGATATCTGGACAAAACACTAATTCAAAAGAATACATGCACCCTTATGTTCATAGCAGCACTATTTACAATAGCCAAGACACGGAAGGAACCTAGGTGTCCAATGACAAAAGAATGGATAAAGAAGACACGGTACATATATACACAACAGAATACTACTCAGCCATAAAAAAGAATGAAAAATGCCACTTGTAACAACGTGGATGGGATCTAGAGATTATTATACTAAGTGAAGTAAGTCGAGAAGGAAAGACAAATATTATATGATATCACTTATATGTGGAATCTAAAATCTGATAAAAATGAACTTATTTACAAAACAGAAACAGACTCATAGAAAACAAACTTATGTTTACTGAAGGAGAAAGGGAATAAGAGGGGGATAAATTAGGAGTTTAGGATTAGCAGATGCAAACTACTATATGGAAAACAGATAATGTCCTAGGGTAAAACAAAGGGAACTGTACTCAATATCCTATAATAAACCATAATGGAAAAGAATATAAAAAGAATATGTATATATATGTACAACTGAATCACTTTGCTGTACACCAGAAACTAACACAACATTGTAAATCAACTATACTTCAATAAAAATAAAAAGTTATAGTTATTAAAATGGTGTGCTATTAGTGTAAGGTTAGACAAAGATCAATATAACAGAATTAAGAGACTAGAAAAGAATCACTATGCTTATGACTTTTGAGGAAGATACCAAGACAATTCATTGTAGAAATAATAGCTTTTTCAACAGATGGTGTTTGGACAATTGATATCCATATGCAAAAGGATGGATTTTTACCCTTAGTTCACACCACACACAAGAATTAACTCATAGGTTGATGGGAGTGGGTTGGGGATGTGAGGAAGATTTTATAAAGTGCTCCCTTGTGTCCAGGAGCATTTGCCTCCTTTTTAAGGATTCAGGTTAGAGAAAAGCTCTGAGAACTATATCTTTCTATTTAGGGAGTTGTTTCCATTGCCTCAAGACACATCTGGGGCGCTGCTTCAGGAACTACTATGTTCTAAGCTCTTCCCCTGATCTAACTTTATCCTCACACCCTGTCCTTCTGTGCTACAGGCTTCTGTCTCCAGTTGATTTATTTCATGAACTGTAAGGGTTCATTTCTGATTGGAGAGAATCTATATAGGCAATGTTTAGCTCCCCCCTGGTGGAATTTCAGGAGTCTACAGTCCATATTTTCTCTTACTACCCATACCTTATCTTCTCTCTCCAAATTGTAGTAATTAGGTGTTTTCAAGAATTTTTTCATTTATTTTACACAGTGCTGTTATCTTGAGAATAAATTTATGTCCTGCGAATTTTTTTCTTTCAATTTTGGCCATTCATTATACCTAGCTGAAGTTTCATACAAGGTGGTAGTATGTAGTTGACACTGTTTCTTACTTACGGACGTGACGTGACGTGAAAGTCCCTCAGTCGTGTCCGACTCTTTGTGACCCTATTGACTATACAGTCCATGGAATTCTCCAGGCCAGAACACTGAGTGGGTAGCCTTTCCCTTCTCCAGGGGGTCTTCCCAACCCAGAGATCTAACCCAGGTCTCCCACATTGCAGGCGAATTCTTTACCAGCTGAGCTACATTGCATATAAATGTTTCTCTTACATTTGTTTCAACCCATTTTAATCAGTTCCTGGGAGGAAATTTGAAGACTGTCTTTGAAATGATCATTTTTATCACTCCAGGTTATATTCTATAATTATTCTGTGTGTGTATAAGTGTGTGTGTGAAAGAGAGAGAGAGAATGAACAGATTTGGCTTTGACATGTCCTTCCACATGTGACATCATCTCATCTGGTCTGGATTGTTTTCTGTTCTCTCTTCCCCTTTCATCACTTCTTTGGCAGCGCTCTTTTAAATAGATAAATAGTTAAAGAGTTCAGTGTTTTATCTAACTTTCTAAGCAAACTTGTGAGCTGTTATTAAGCTTATGATTGATTCTTCAGGAAAGTGAGCCTTTGATGCAATGTATGCTTCAGATTATTAAACAGAACAATTACATCATAATAGCTTTTAATAGGTGGTTGTAATGTACATATTTAACTTTTAGTTGAATAAATTTAACAGTGGTATTTACTTTTGAACTTTTTAAAATGCATAACGATAGCAAACATATAATTTCCATGTGGGCCAATAGGTGTAAAAAGACTTTTCTGTACAAAATCTTCCTGAAATAAATTTTAATCCATACAGTTAAATGTTAGTTAGCACCTTTTTGGGATTATTCCAATTTGTAAGTTATCTTTTGGAATTTGTGAAAAATTGTATTTAGTTGAACCTTTGTGGCTGTGCTCTGTCTTTACTCTTAAAATAGTCTGTCACCTCCAGTATCCAAGAATGTTGTTATATTTACCCTAAAGATGGTAACAAAAATTGACCTGGAATATCTGAATGGGAAGAATGCCTCCCATTCTTATAACTTTCAGTCTGGCTTCAGAATTTGTCTTGCAACCCCATGTGTGATTCGAGGCTGCCTTTCAGACTTGGCATTTGTATAAGACCTCACCAAATTCTGATTTTGGGCTTCTTTCATGGTCTTTAGCTCAGACATATTTTGTGTGTGTGTGTTTTGGATACTGATTTTCATTCCTCCAACAAACATTCGAGTTGGATCTTCTTCTTCCTTATTTGGGGCAGATGGAGGACTGAACTCTGAGCTAGTCTGCACTCCCAGACTGGGGAGAGGATATCTGTAGATAATGTACTGTAGAAAAAATAAAGAGCCTTGGAATGGAAACAGTAGGGGGATAATAGGTGGAACTTGGTGAAACAGGCAAATAGAATAAAACACTTGGAAATTGATGGAGAAGTCTCTTGCTATCAGGCAGGCCATCAATATGTGGACAGTAACACCTGGCCTACAAGCTCAAGAGAAAATTTTCTCTTTCTGTGCTTAACTGTATAGTTATATAATTAGTTTTTAAGACAATAATTTTTTTTAACGAAAAAAGAATGTCTTATAATTTAGTATACATACACTAAGGGATATGGTAGGATCTTGACATCCTTCTGGGCTTCTCTGGTGGCTCAGATGGTAAGGAATCTGCCTGCAATGTGGCAGGCCCAGGTTCACTCCCTGGGTTGCGAAGATCTGGAGAAGGGAATGTCTACCTGTTACAGTATTTTTACCTGGAGAATTCCAGGAACAGAGGAGCCTGGTGGGTTACAGTCCATGATATTCTTCAATTTCTTCTGCCTGAGAGCACCACCAGTCCTCTCAGGTCCATACTGGACTACCAGTAAGACCAAGAATTTACAGAATTGATAACATCTCAGTTAGAGAACAAATTGTTCTTTGAGCAAATTCTATATCCATTTATAATAAAAAAAATAACTCACAAAACTGGGCCTAAATTATGTTCTAAATGATATTTTATCTTTTATCTTTTTTATATTTTAAGGTATGGCAAATTGGCAATATGTATCAAAGTTTTAAAAATGTACTTATCAAGCCCAGAGATAAACCCACGCACCTATGGACACCTTATCTTCGACAAAGGAGGCAAGAATATACAATGGAGAAAAGACAATCTCTTTAACAAGTGGTGCTGGGAAAACTGGTCAACCACTTGTAAAAGAATGAAACTAGAACACTTCCTAACACCGTACACAAAAATAAACTCAAAATGGATTAAAGATCTAAACGTAAGACCAGAAACAATAAAACTCCTAGAGGAAAACATAGGCAAAACACTCTCCGACATAAATCACAGCAGGATCCTCCATGACCCACCTCCCAGAATATTGGAAATAAAAGCAAAAATAAACAAATGGGACCTAATTAAAATTAAAAGCTTTTGCACAACAAAGGAAACTATAAGCAAGGTGAAAAGACAGCCTTCAGAATGGGAGAAAATAATAGCAAATTAAGCAACAGACAAACAATTAATCTCAAAAATATACAAGCAACTCCTGCAGCTCAATTCCAGAAAAATAAACGACCCAATCAAAAAATGGGCCAAAGAACTAAACAGACATTTCTCCAAAGAAGACATACAGATGGCTAACAAACACATGAAAAGATGCTCAACATCACTCATTATTAGAGAAATGCAAATCAAAACCACAGTGAGGTACCATTTCACACCAGTCAGAATGGCTGCTATCCAAAAGTCTACAAGCAATAAATGCTGGAGAGGGTGTGGAGAAAAGGGAACCCTCTTACACTGTTGGTGGGAATGCAAACTAGTACAGCCACTATGGAGAACAGTGTGGAGATTCCTTAAAAAACTGGGAATAAAATGGCCATATGACCCAGCAATCCCACTGCTGGGTATACACACCAAGGAAACCAGAATTGAAAGAGACACGTGTACCCCAATGTTCATCGCAGCACTGTTTACAATAGCCAGGACATGGAAGCAACCTAGATGTCCATTAGCAGACGAATGGATAAGGAGGCTGTGGTACATATACACAATGGAATATTACTCAGCCATTAAAAAAAAAATACATTTGAATCAGTTCTATTGAGATGGATGAAACTGGAGCCCATTATACAGAGTGAAGTAAGCCAGAAAGAAAAACATCAATACAGTATACTAATGCATATATATGGAATTTGAAAGATGGTAACGATAACCCTATATGCGAGACAGAATAAGAGACACAGATGCATAGAACAGTCTTATGGACTCTGAGGGAGAAGGTGAGGGTGGGACGTTCTCAGAGAATAGCATTGAAGCATGTATATTATCATATGTGAAACAGAACACCATTCCATGTTCGATGCATGAGACAAATGTCAGGGCTGGGGCAATGGGATGACCCAGAGGGATGGGATGGGGATGGAGGTGGGAGAGGGGTCTAGGCAAGAGAACACATGTAAACCCATGGCTGATTCATGTCAGTGTATGGCAAAAACTACTACAATATTGTAAAGTAATTAGCCCCCAACTAAAATAAATAAATTTATTTAAAAAAAAAAAAGCAGAGACATTACTTTGCCAACAAAGGTCCACCAAGTCAAGGCTGTGGTTTTTCCAGTAGTCATGTATGGATGTGAGAATTGAACTATAAAGAAATCTGAACGTCGAAGAATTGATGCTTTTGAACTGTGGTGTTGGAGAAGACTCTTGAGAGTCCCTTGGACTGCAAGGAGATCCATCCAGTCCATCCTAAAGAAGATTAGTCCTGAGTGTTCATTGGAAGGACTGATGTTGAAGCTGAAGCTTCAATACTTTGGCCACCTGATGTAAGAACTGACTCATTTGAAAAGACAGTGATGCTGGGAAAGATTGAGGGTGGGAGGAGGAGGGGATGACAGAGGATGAGATAGCTGGATGGCATCACCGACTCAATGGACATGAGTTTGGATAAACTCCAGGAGTTGGTGATGGACAGGGAGGCCTGGCGTGCTGCAGTCCATGGGGTCACAAAGAGTTGGACACGACTGAGTAACTGAACTGAACTGAAGAGACACTTTGCTTTGTGCAGAAGCATTTGACAACTAGAAGAAATTGATACTTCTATTAGGAAAAAATAATATGTCAAAACTGACCCCAGAAGAGAAAGAAATAATAAACAAATTGCCATAGAGGAAAGAGAAAAAAAATAAAAATAAAAAAATAAAAATGTGCTAATCTTTTGTCTCAACAACTCCACTTCTAAGAATTGATCTAAGGAATAATTCAGAAATGTACACAGTATTTCTTTTTCAAAGTTTTTATCTATAATTCTAAAAATTGAGCATGACCTCCATATTCAGTATTTATACCTTAGATCTTGACAGTATGACCACAGAAAATAATCACTCTTCAGCTTTTGGAAATCACACTGTAGAAGAGGGCTTGGCAAACTTTTTCCACAAAGAGCCAGGTAGTAAATATTTTAGGCTTAAGGGGCCATATGGTCCCTATTGCAACAATATAATTTTGCTGCTGTAATGCAAAAGCAGCCATAGAGTGTGGCTATATCCCAACAGAACTTTAGTTTGGACCCTAAAGTTGGAATTTCAGACAATTTTCTTGTGTCACAAATAATATTCTTTCTATTTTTTTTCCCTTACCATTTAAAAATGTAAAAACCGTTCTTCCTTCACAGGTTGCCCAAAAAATGTAGCAGGCAGGATTTGATCTCTGATACAGAAGGATATTTTGTCACAGGAAATAATTTTGTAACATATTGATTAAAAAATTACATTATGAAGTGATAGGTACAGTATCATGCCCAATTTCTAAATTAAAAAAGTGCTGTTCTAGGGCCTGGCCTGAAACGCGGAGATAGTCAGGACTCAGCTCCAGAGAGCAGTACATACAAGTGAAAACTGGACAGTGGCAAACACGGCACAAGCTGAAGCTTGAAATGGTGCATGCACATTTCCTCTTGAAATGTCCACTTATCCTGGGTCCTGCCACTGCCATGAGAAAACCCCCCGGCTAGCCTGCTAGAGGGATGTGAGATGTGTAGGAGGGTCGAGAGGTCCTAGTCAAGACTTTTCTGGGCCAACCAGGTTCCAGCAACCCTCCTGCTGAATCCCAAGGCACAGGTGACCCCTGCTGGGATCACTGGAGGCCAGCGCATTTCAGCAGAATGGCTCCCTGAGTCATAGATTTGTAAGAAGCAGTAAATGATGCTGCTTTCAGCCATTAAGTTTCAGGGAAGTTTATTGTGCATCAGTGATAACTGAATCTGGCTGTTTTAAGTGATTGTTGTGAAGTCGAAATCTGTAGATGATTCAACAGGAAGAGGAGTGGCAGGAGCACAGAGGTGAGAGGTCATGGCATGGGTATTGGGGGAGCCAACTCAGAGCAGAGGGTAGGACTCCATGCCTGGGGTGGGGCAGCCCTAATCCAGGGGCTACTTTTTATCTGGTCCCCATGTCTACATGCCACCATGCTATCACTACTTCAGTTAGTAATTTCTCAGGAGATAAACCTACTAAGCCAAGAACAGGTTTCTCAGGAAATAAACCATGCTTGTTTACAATTCACTTTGCTGAGAAAATGAGAACCATGGGAATTTGCCAGGCAATGTGGGTGCAGCCCACATCATCAATATTGGTTTCTTGGTGCTAATTTGGAATTTGGGTCTAAATCTCTAAATGTTCTTTTTACAGTTTCTTCTAAAGGAATTAGAGACGTTCACATAAATGCATTTTCTTGGGTTTGTCACATGCACCAAAGAATTCCTAAGATGGATAATATACTTATTAAAGCCACCTCTGACCCTAGGCTATTTTGACTTATTCAGAAATTATTATTGTTATTATTATTTTCTGTCCAAAGGCATATACATATACATACATATACATATGTATATGTGTGTATATATATGTATATACACACACATACACATATATATGTAATTAATTTAGTAACTTGAAATTGCTTTGGTGAGCATAAAATTGGTTTTTGTTTTTTGGTAAAAACTTTTCCACCCAGAATCTATAGTTAATTATAGATCCTCATTCTGCTGAGTAGAAATAACTTTAAATCTTCCATTTTTGCAAAGCACTTTGCAAAATACCTTTACATAGATCACCCCATTTATTCTCATTATTATCCTATGAGGTACATATTAACGTATACATTTTAAATAAAAAACTAAAGAGAAGAATATCTTATTCCAGATTCAAGTTCATTTAGTGGCAGAAATGGCACACAAATCCAGGTTCTTTGATTTAAAACCCAAGTCCCTTTCCGTGACAGCACAGCTTTCTTCCTGAACACAGTTTCCGAGGTTAGCTGTGTATGATTGATGTAACAAATTTTCTTCCTCCAGAGCAGAGGAACTGGTTGCTCTAGAGCATCACATGCTGTTTCCAGGGATTCTTAATACAGAGCAAGTGAGAGGATTGGTTGCCTGTTAGCCAGTTTGCTGAAAAAAATCTGCAAAACTTTCCTATGTATTATGGCAATGTGATTTAGGTGTATCAGTCTAGAATTGTGCTCTAGAGATCCTTCATAGAAGGCATGCTAATCTCTGGAACTACACTACATCTTTCCTACTTTTATTCTCTTCAGTGTTCTGTACCTCTTTTAATGGCATCATCTTTCTTCTAGTCTCTTAGGACATTTTGTTACTTTCTACTTTTCCTCTTATCCTCATCTACAAATAGCATCTCACAAATGGTGGCATCTAGCCAGATGCCACACTGGGTGACTACCTTCACCATGATAACACTGATCCCTCTTCCCCTTCCTCTATTGCCATTGTCAAGCTCCTTGTGAGTGAGTGCCTGCGTGCGTGCTCAGTTGTGTCCCACCCTGGTCTATGGATTGTAGCCTGTCAGGTTCCTCTGTTCATGGAATTCTCCAGGCCAGAATACTGGAGTGGATAGCCTTTCCCTTCTCCAGGGGATCTTCCCAACCTAGCGATTGAACCTAGGTCTCCCACATTGCCGGCAGATTCTTTACCAGCTGAGCCACAGAGGAAGCCCAACCTATCCCTTCTCCAGGGGGTCTTCCCAACCCGGGAATTGAACTAGGATCTCTTGCATTGCAGGTGGATTCTTTACCAACTGTGCTATCAGGGACCCTTGCTATCTTCCAAATATATCACCCAGTGAGCAATCACATGATGTTTGGCTTCTTTCTCCCTCTCTCCCCTTCCATCCTTATTGTGCTTGCCCCCAGATTAACCTTTGAAAGCAAACTTATACCATTATCCTGTTTACAGAAATCTTCTGTGGATCACCACTGCTTACGAATCAAATACTAACCATCAGTAGGCTTTCTAGGATTTTTTTCCCTTTTAAGTAGACTATATTTTGTTAGAGCAGGTTTAAGATCATAGCAAAATTGAGCTGAAAGAACACAGAATTTCAATATATCCCATCCCTTCACATGCTTTTGTATTCTAAAAAGTTATTGCCATATCCAAGGCCATCTAGATTTTCTCCTATGATATCGTCTAGGAATTTTATAGTTTTGTGTTTTACATGTAGGTCTATAATCCATTTTGAGATAATTTCTGTGAAGAGTATAAAGTCTAGATTCTTTTTTTTTCTTTGCATGTGGATATCCAATCATTCTTGCACTATTTTTTGAAAAGGCTATCTTTGCTTCTAATACTGCATTGAATAAAATTGTGAGTATCTTTGCTTGTTCCTGATTATAGAGAAAATGCTCTATGATATAAACTGTGAGTTTGTCATATATGACCTTTATTATGTTGGGGTATGTTCAATCTATATTCACTTTGTTGAGAATTTTTAATCATAAAATCAATGTTGAATTTTGTTGAAAGCTTTTTCTACATCTAATGAAATGATCATATGATTTTTATTTATTGGTTTTTTAAATGTGATATATCATCTTGATTGCTTTGTAGATATTTGTCTATCCTTGTCATGTATGTGGGTGTATTTCTTTTCAATTTAGATTTAAAAATATTTATTGATAATTTTTCTTTTATAAATGTTAGGTAATCCCAAGTGATCACCCAAAATGCAAGCTGTAAACACAACAGCAAAGGAGCAACCAGTGAGTGTGAGAAAGCAAACTATGAACAGGTGACAGACTCAGCAAGGGTGCAGGAGGGAGTAACAGAAATCAAAAGACATGCGCATAACCGTGCCACTGAGAGTGACAATTTGAGTGAATACATAGCCACATTTGGACCACAGAGATCTCAGTACAATTGTTTAGGGAACCACTAAGCCAAATACTAAAATTCAGGAGGAGGAATGGACAAATCTTTTTTATGAGCATGTTCAGCTTATTGACACGGCAACAAGGAAGCAGAGAAGCTCTGTAGTCATTTCACAATGCATAGCAATCTTTTCTTATGTCCATGGGCCCCCAGTACTACCCATGTCCTCCGTCCTACCTCCATGCCACCTCCATGAAGCATTGTCTGATCACTCATCTGGAACCGCATCTCTCCACTGAATGAAAATTTGTAACTCTTAATGCTCGTGTGCTGTTTCAACTAGGAGGCTAGGGAGCTCCTGAGTGTGGAATTGACTTCTGATCCACCATTTGTTTCTTGTGCCCGGGAGCACATCCTAAAGTTTAATATTAACACAAAAAGGAGGCAAATACGGGGGCAAGCAGGAAACTTTGGAAATCTCTTCTTCTCTTTGCTGCTAGGGGCTTGACTTTATTTTAAGATGCCAGGGCATGAACCTGAAACATAAGTGCTCCTTCGGCTCATTCCCTTTATCAAGTTAATTGTCCTAGGGCATCTCTGCTAGTCCCTTGTATCATTCATGGACGTGGTAGCTAAGATTATGTTTTGGTATTTAAATGTAGAAAGCAATCTTGAATCTTCTAAAGAAAGATTGAAGACTTTATTTTAGAAATTCAGGATAGTTTACAAAATATAGAGGACCCATTTGTTCCATAATCAATGTAGGGTAAAGAGGGTTATATAACTTATATATATTTGAGACAAAAATGCTCCTTGATATGCGTTTGGAGCGTCTCTGTATGCTTTCTGGTGCAGTTAACTTGATAAGCTGATTTAGTACTACTAGTCAGTATCAGTTCTGTCCTAAGTTATGTTAGGACCCAAAGATGCTCTGGCCACTGGTTCTAAAGGTCCCTGTTTGTAATATTGCTTGTACAGGGTCTTGAAAAGCTGAATGTGTGGTATCTCCATGTTGAAAGAATGGGAAGCTGCTTCAGTTCCTAGTAATGCACAGGGTTCTTCTTTCTCCAATACTTTTTATTCTTCCTTCAGAATTTAGCTATTAAGTTCCCACTGGTTTAAATAGCTGTGAAACATTGAGCATTCAGTTGCTTTTGAGCCCTATGTGATTAGCCAAGAGGAGCTATTCTTTTAGAAAATATGTATTTTATTCTGCCCATTGCATCTAAATGAATCTATTGCAAAGCTGTGTTTACCCACATCCATATGCAAATATTGACTTATGCGTTGCAATGATGTAAGCTTGGTAGGTTTTGGAAGAAAAACAGTGCAGATAAACATTTAGAAGCAATTCAAATATTAAAGAGCTTAAATATTTCCAAAGACTTTCACATGAGTCTTTCTGGGATGTGGTTATAGTGCTGCAGTCATTTGCAAAATATAGTTATTGAACGACATTGCTTTTACGTATGAAAGTATGTGTTTCTGACAGTGATAAAATCAATATATTAGGTATTCATACAGTCCCTCATAATAGTCCTTGGGGAGATATACTTGGCTCTATATTCTCTTTTTAGGTGATACTATAGTGAAATGGGACAATAAATTTCATAAACTCTCATAAGTGTTCCTAAAGATTTGTGGTAATCATGAATAAAGATTGTTTTAAATGTTTATTCTGATGTTAAGAGGTATAGAATTTTGCAGCAGAATATATCATTTTAACTTTCTTGAATTTAGTATTTGTTTCTCTAATATGACTTTTATAAAAATGTCATAGGACTTGGTGAGTGTAAATGCCACTCCTTTGAATCCTAATAGCTATTTTCTTTCTATTTTTCCCTTTTTATAAGTGGTTACATTAAAATCAAGAGTAAGTTTTAACTTGCTCTGCATTCTGAGGAATGCCAAGTCTGGTAAATTCACACCTAAGACAAACTTCAGAAATGCCAGGGTTCCTGAAGATTTGTTACTAACCCGCATCACCTCGGGGGCAAATCCTTTGCAAAGATGCTTCATGGTACAACACAGTGAATGGCTAACTTTATGAAGTTAGTGGGGACCTAAACTTTGTTCACAAGTCTCTTCCCTTGTGAAACTTATTAAATGAGGAAACTGCTATTATGAAAAGAGATAAAGTTGACATTCCAAGAGGTTTAGGGAAGACAAGGACTAGGTGACCATGAAGTATGCTAATTGAAAAAAATTTACAGTTAATTTACTTATTTAACAAAGTTTTTCTGCATTTGTTTTAAAAAGTCACTGACTAGGGGCTTCCCTGGTGGTCCAGTGGTTAAAAATCTGCCTTGCAATGCAAGGGACACTGATTCGACCCCTGGTCTGGGAGGATCCCACATGCCTCAGAGCAACTAAGCCTGTGCACCAAACTACTGAAGCTGGTGCTGCTAGAGCCTGTGCTCCACCACAAGAAAAGTCACCGCAAGGAGAAGCCTGAGCACCACAACTAGAGAAAGCCCATGTCCAGCACTGAAGACCCACCACAGTCAAAAAATAAAATAAATAAATCTTAAAAAGTCAATGGCTAAATCATTTTATGAGATGAAGAGGCAGCTCTCAAGGAAATTATGGCCTTCAAGTTAAGTTATGACATGTGTACACACGTCTACAGAACACAGCTATAAAAAGTTACAGCTACAAGGGGGATACAAGCAAGAGCTGAAAAGTGCCAAGAAGGAGGGGATTGTTTTCAACCGGGTGATCCTGACAGATGTCATGGAGGAGGTGGCCTAAAAGATGGCCTTAAAGAATGACAACATTCAGTAGAGGTGGTGAAGATGGCTTAGGAAGAGGAGCAGGCATAAGCAGAGGTGTGGTAGTGGGTGAGGATGAAGCAGCTTTGTTACTATTTCATAGTCTGTCTGGCCTCCAGCAGACGTTTGTAAAGGTGTCAACAGTGGAAAATGAAACTGGAAATAGAAGACTAGATCCCAATTGTGATGGGTCTCTAATCCTTCTATGCGGTGTTGTTTTATTAATTAATTATATCTGCTAAATATTTTATAAATTTCAGGTCAGGCACTGGAATTCATAATAAAGAGGAGAGATGAAGTAGTTGCTGGCATTTAAAGCAGAGGGAGGGAGTCAGAGAATTAAGAGTCATTGTTGTTGAATAAGAAAATTCCCCTACCACCACCTTCCACTTTTGGCTTTTTGCTCTGACTTTGTGGAATGTATGACAAAACTCCCTTACCCTTTGTTCTAAGTTTAGCCAAAAAGAGGACGATCAGAGGGTGGAGAGATGGAGAAGCTGGAATATTTGTTCCCCTGGTTTTCTCTCTGCTGGGTCACTTTAAATTGACTGGGTCACCTACTGAAGGCTTTCACTGGGGAACCCCCTCCAATCAGCTATTTGTTTAGTTCTGGAAACTGCTCCTTTCCCTTGCCTTCTCAGAAATGATAAGGACCTTATTATCATTAGCCCTGTGTTATTACACTATCCCTTTATTTAGCTTTTATTGGCCAGTTTGACTGTCATCTCTTGTCTGATGGACCCCTGACTGATGGAACTATTATAGTGTATTTGTTTCTCAAGGCTGCTGCAACCAATTACCACAAATTTCGTGACTTTATAGAAATGTGTTCTCTTATGGTTCTGGATGCCAGAAGTCAGCAGTCAGCATCACTGGGCTGAAGTCCAGGTGTTGTAAGGTAGTAGACCCTCCAGAGGCTCTAGGGGAGAATTTGTTTTTTCCCCTCTTCCCACACCACCTTTTCTTCTGTGTGTCTTTTCCTCTTCTGATGTATGAGATTTCCTTCTGCCTTCCTCTTACATTTGTGATTACATTTAGGGCCCTCCTAGATAATCTGGGACAATCTCCCTCTCTGAAGATCCTTAATGTAAATGATGATGATGACAATGGCTCAGTCATGTCCGACTCTTTGTGACCCCATGGATTGTAGACCACCAGGTTCCTCTGACCATGGAATTCTCCAGGCAAAAATACTGGAGTGGGTAGCCATTCCCTTCTCCAGGAGGTCTTCCTGACCCAGGGATTGTACCTGGGTGTCCTGTATTGCAGGCAGATTTTTACCATCTGCGTCACCAGGAAAGCCCCCTTAAGGTAATCACATTTGCAAAGAACATTTTTTGCTTACAAGGTGAGCTTTATAGGTTTTAGAGAACAGGATCTGATCTCTTTAAGGGGTCACCCTTTGATCCACTTCAGACAGGGGAGTACAGATGTAGGGAAGCACAAGCAGAGACATCCCAACCAGCCTAGTAGCTAAAGGCATGTTTCTGTTGGGGGCGGACTGCCCCCAAATATGCCATGATGTCATATTATTTATTTTGAAGTAAAGAATTAAGAAATGGCCAATGCAAAAAGGACACTTGACCCTCCTTTCTGTCTCCCTAAAAGCAGGAGATAAATCTATCCTGTGAGAGATGCACTCCCTGCATCTGGTGGTAGAAGGACATGCTTATCACAGAGATAAGGAATTTGGGCAGAGAAGCCTGTAGAAACGAATCTTGCTACTTCTTTAATTTACTGCCCGAAGCCCAAACTCTTTTAGATTCTTCACTAATTGAATATGCTAAATCTAAATTTCTCTGTCCAGCCAATTCCTCCCAAATGTATTGTTTCTTGGTCTAAAAAGTATAAAAGCTGCCTGCATTGGCCAATTCTTAGGTCTCAGATTTCTATGAGACTTCTGTGTATATGAATTAAAATTTCTTTTTCTCCTGTTAACGTGTCTTGGGTCAGTTTTATTATTTAATATTAGTCCCAGCAAAAGAGGGGGAGAGGGGGAAATTTCCTCTTCCCTGACACTACCCAAGGAGTAAGAAATATTAAAGCTGAAATTTGCAGGATTAACAGAAATTATCTAGGCAAAGGGGACCATGGGATGGAGTTGTGTAGGGGGCTGTTCAAAGCAATGAATAGCCGGTGCAAAGGCCTGGAAAAAAGATAGAGCATGCTTGACCCATTTGATAAACTTGGAGACTTGACAGCTTTGAGTATGGCTAGTGTGTGGAGTTGAGAGGCTACGAGAGGTTGGTGAGAGGTGGTTGGCAAGAGGTGGAACCAGAAAAATGAAAATTTTGGTCAGTAATATTAAGTAGTATGGATATAGTTCAATTGGCAAAGAGACAGCACAGAAGAACTGATGCTTTCAAACTGTGGTGCTGGAGAAGACTCTTGAGAGTCACTTGGACAGCAAGGAGATCAAACCAGGCAATCCTAAAGGAAATCAACCCTGAATACTCTTTGGAAGGACTGATGTTGAAGCTGAAACTCTAATACTCTAACCACCTGACGATGCTGGGAAAGACTGAAGACAAGAGGAGAAGGGGGCAACAGAGGATGAGAGATAGTTGGATGGCATCATTGACTCAATGGACATGAGTTTGAGCAAACTCCAGGAGACAGTGAAGGACAGGGAAGCCTGGCTTGCTGAAGTTCATGGGGTGGCAAAGAATCAGACTCGACTTAGCGGCTGAACAACAATAACATACTTTGAGGCTTCCCTGGTGGCTCAGGTGGTAAAGAATCTGCCTGAAATGCAGCATACTCAGGTTTGATCCCTGGATCAGGATGTTCCCCTGCAGAAAAGAACGGCTACCCTCTCCAGTATTTCCCAGTATTCTTGCCTGGGAAATCCCATTGGCAGTAGTCCATGAGGTCACAAAGAGTGGACACAACCGAGTAACTAAGTACCACCATACATTATATATTTTTAAAAAGGGACTGATATGATAAAAGTAGAGCTTCAGAAAGATTAATTTAGTGTTAGGCCACAGGGTAGATTGCAGCATGGAGATCCTAGAGGTAGGGAACCCAGTTGAGCAATGTGATGAAAATTTCACCGATGTTGGCTGCTTGGTAAATATCTGAGGGTATTAGACTCTGAGTAGAGTGTGCTCAATGTCATCAATCATTGATAAATATTTATTAAATTCCAATAGCATGTGAGGTTGTGAGTGGTTGAGGAAAATGGAAAAAAAGGTCTAGTGTATGTTCTAGAGCATACAAGGTTTGTAATTTAATTGCACCAAGCTTTCTTTCCCTCAAAATATTACTTCCTATTTACTATTTAGGAAATATTTGATCTACTTGTTATCAGGAGTGTTTTGCCAGATACCACATTAATGATTCTACAAAGAAAAGTCAGTGTCTGAAATTTAATCCTGGAGGTTAAAGGCCAGGAATAAAACATTTGCCAGCATTATTTCCAGCAAAATCTTCAATGACATTAACGAGAAAAATGTTAAACAGAAGCATGTGATTTTGAGTCATGCTGAAAAATGCTGGAAGAAAACAAATGCAGAACAAGTGTTCTGTATAATTTTAGAAATGTAATTTGGAATATCTGATATTTTCTTATGTACTGTAATAATGGATAAACATAAAAGAATGTTCAAAATAGGTTGATCTGGTAAATGTCAACAATTCACTTGTTACTAAGTTGCTTTTTACCTATTGAAATATATTCTTCTGGAATAAAACAAGTAGACCAGGAAGATCTTGTTGATTATTTTAAGTTGGGTGCTCAGGGCTGGTACACCGGGATGACTCTGAGGGATGGGATGGGATGGGGAGGAAGGTGGGAGGGGGGCTCAGGATGGGGAATACATGTACACCCATGGCTGATTCATGTCAATGTATGGCAAAAATCACTACAATATTGTAAAGTAATTATCCTCCAATTAAAATAAGTAAATTAATTTAAAATAAAAGAAAAGAAAAATAAGGGAAAATTTAATACTAAGTTACCTCAATCCTACCCCCTCCCTCCAGCCAAGTTATAAAGGCTGAACAAACAGCCTTTATCTTAAGAGGATAATTTCTATAAATCATGGCTATTATTCATTTTAAACAATTTATTAGACAAGATGAGTATCTACTAGAATAGCTAGCATGCAACTTTCATTCTTCCAAAGAGACAGTTGATGAGTTCATTATACATGGATGGATATGAAACTACATTTAATCTTTTGAAAATTGTGAAATGATAATAGGAGGGTGGAATAAGGATGCTCAGAAATACATCTGTAGCCAGAGTTTAGAAGTAGAGTTAAGTTGAGATAAGACATGCTCAGCTAAGACCCAAGGAAAAAGAAATGTGCTTTACAGAAGGGTCCACAATGGAGAAGGGAAAGTCATCAAGTCCTCTCAAAGAAAGGACTGGAAGAGTGTCAGAAATTTACAGTGTGAGCTTTCATTAAAACACTTTCCTACCCTTCTTACTTTTTCTATACCCATCTGAGAACAATGCTACTGGGGATATAGACTTCAGGGTGCTATGAAATCCTTCTAAAATATGACCAAAAAATTCTTAAATCAATTATTTCAGTGTCACTTTGTACACTAAACCAAGAAGCCAAGTATTTTATTTCCTAATTTTAAAGAACTCTCTGCTATGTTGTCTGAACAAATTCAGTCAATAGACTTATATGATGTCCCAGATGACAGTATAACCCAAGGGCCACTTTGCTAGACATGTAACAAACTCCACCTTTGAGCTTGGGACATATGTATACTTATGGCTGATATATGTTGATGTATGGCTGAAACCAACACGATATTGTAAAGCAATTATCCTCTAAGTAAAAAATAAATAAAAGCAAAAAAAATCTATGATAAGTACCCCTTTCCCATGATGATTTGCTTCCTCAGAAAAACCTGTAGAGGTCCCAAATGTGTATTAAAATATTTCACTCTTTACTCCTTTTTCTCCCCAGTCTGAGCTAGATTTCCATGGGGACATGGTAGGTGGATGGGTATCTTCAGGAACAGTGAGGCATCCTTTACCTCACCCTCCCTTAGCTGTATTACTTAAATCCTGCATCCTTTATAGTCTCTTCCTTCTAAGCTCCTGTAGAGCCATAAAGAATAAAAGAATATAGTACCAAAATGTATGATATTTAGTGTGAAAAATTTATCAGTTGACCATAATAATACAACAATCATGTGACCACAATCCTCAGTTCGAGTACTGTAGCATAGAGCAGGTTAACCACTATTGTCCTTATAAGTTCTTCTAACCAAGGAAAAGTAGTGCCACCAGAGCTCAGTGTCATCTTGAAACTCTGATTCACATTTTGCTTCCAAACATTGGCAGAGATTTAGTGTCAGGAGAGAAAGAAAGAGGGCAGAGAAAATGGAGTAGGAAATAAAGAAAGGCTAGAGATTTTCAGTTTTGTTAGTGTTGGTCAATTTGTGGCAGTTTTTCAGACTTCACCATCTGTGAACTTAAAACTCAATTACAACAAGTCTCCCATTGAGATGTAATTGGGAAACTAAACTTCTCATATCAAGGGAAAAAAACCTCAGTCTAGCCAGATGTCTTCTCTTTAAGAGTTTATGTAGCACCACAATTTAGAAATTCATAAGGATTTCACTCTCAATCTCTAGAATTTTCTTGAATAATCCATCTTATTCTCCTGTAGTCTGTTTCTTAGCCCATCTCCCTTTGTGCACATTTCCACTCCTATTCCTTTCTCTTCGTTTCTGGAATCCCAACCCTATCTTGTTTGGGATTTTTTTCACAGACAGCCTCCGCTCTCATGAGAGCAGAAAATCATATATTAATGACAGATAACCCACAGTAAATTTATGGCTTTGTAGTCATCATGATGCTGGTCTATGGCTGAGAAATTGGTTAATAAGGGAAAATCTGGGGTAGAAAAAAATATTTCTGTCCACAAGTGCATGGTACCAGTAAAAGGTATTGCTTCTTGCCCCCCATCCCCCAATACAGTACATATTTGCTGAATTTATTGGTGATTTTCTTAGTTTTCATGGTTGCTAATGACCAAGTATGATGCTGTTCTTGTTATGTAAGTATTCTGGCCTTGGAAATGCCTTAGAAACGAATGCATCTTGATAACCTAAGTTAGCTTCACGTATCTTAATCTCCTGCCATTAGCCCATCTCACTTTGCTAAATTAGCTCAGATTTCATTGTAATGATATGGTGAAAGATACAGGACTACAATTCACAAATGTCAATAACACTTGCTTTGCAGCCCTCCTTGCTCAGGTTCTTGAAAGAGCCTTGCAGAGGACTCAACACAGTATTGCTTGCTAATTCTCACAGCTCTCTAACCTCCCAAACTCTACTGGATTGTTTTGTTTTTATGGCTAAAAGCCTAGCTATACTGCATGTATTCCTCAGTCTTTTGGCAAAATGCGTGTAATTCATTACAAAATATGTTTTGTGATAATTCTTAATGACATAGGAAAATCTTTTATTACGAGAACAAAAAGATTAAAAACAAATTTTTTTTTTCAGTGTAATAAGCATAATTCTGTATATACACACATACTCACACACACTTTCATATAAAGAAAAAACATTTTTTGGAAAGAATGAACCAAAATGGTTATTTCTGGCTGGTGGATTCATGAGCCATTTAAATTTTCTTACTTATGCTTTTGGGACTTCCCAGGTGATGCTAGTGGTAAAGAACCTGCCTGCCAATGCAGGCGACATAAGAGATGTAGATTCTATCCCTGGGTTGGGAAGATCCCCTGGAGGAGGAAATGGCAACCCACTCCTGTATTCTTGCCTGGAGAATCCCATGGACAGAGAAGCCTGGCAGACTGCAGTCCATAGGGTCACAAAGAGTTGAACACAACTGAAGCGACCTAGCACGCATCTACACATTATACCCTAGGGAAGGAAATGGCAGCCCACTCTAGCATTTTTGCCTGGGAAATCACATGGACAGAGGAGCCTGGCGGGTTACAGTCCATGGGGGTCACAAAGAGTCGGACACGACTGAGCGACTAAGCACACACTCATACTTTTATGAATTTTCCAGATTTTCTCCAGTGAATAGGTAAGGGTATTGTTTCTGAATGAGCGTCTGTTACAAAGTAAATACATTTGCATTGCAAAAAATGAGGCCAAAAGAAAGAAAAAACCTAAAATCTCCTATAATCTTGAGTATTTAAAATTGAAAACATTTTTTTACTACTTCATCACTCATATATGTGTATGAGTGTTATTTGTGTGTATAGATATATCTGTACATGTGTATATGTATCGGTGTGTGTGTATGTCATATGCATCAGTGATAGGGTTAAATTTGCATTATGTTCAACTCAGAATAATCTTTCAATAATGGTCAGATATGAATATGATTCATAACTGGAAATAACAAGCAATATATGGAGAAGAAAATAATACGTAAATTGATCTTTGGATATTAATTAGACATACATGCACACAAAAATATGTAGACACAACTTATTTCAATTAATATAATACTGTCTACAATTTTATTCTTCATTAGTGACACATGGTAACTTTCCACACCATTCCATATTAATTTGTGATGCCTGCTATACTCCATGACATAGCTTATATTGTTAAAGCAATATTTCTTAGACAACTTGATCTGAGCTCATCAAAGTTTATTACTTATTAATGAAGAGATTGCCAAACACCCATGGCCTTTAGTGGTGGTGGGATATTTGAATCACTTACATTTTTCTAAAAAATGTGGGTGCCTGGAGCTTACCTCCAATGACTCTGATCTAATTGGTCTGGGCAACGGTCCAGGAATAAGCATTTTTAAGAAGCACCCTGAAGTGTTTCTAATGTGCAGTCAGGATTATGAACCAACAAGGAAGATATGCTGGTTTGATTTGACACGGGACAAGAAGGACTTACAAACATAAGACTTCTGACTTAGCACAGATTGCTGTTTTGCTTTTTACTTCCTGTGGCCATAATGGAATATTCATCAGTGACAGGGATAAATTTGCAGCCTGGACGAGTCTGAACTACCTTCTCACAATGATCAGGCATGAACCATTAACTAGAAATAACAAGTAGTATATAGAGACACAAATGATAAGTAAATTGATGTGTGGCTATTAATTAGATGTGCCAAGGAACATGGGGTACTCTCTGACAGGAGCCAATTAGTAAACAGGTGGCAAAATGTGTCTAGTGAAGGTCACCTAACAGGGGCACAGCCTTGCTTTTCCTCAAGCAGCTGTCAGGGAATTTCTGTAGCAAGTCCTCTAAGATGCCAAACACTCAGTTTGCTTAATTCTTAGATTTTATGGAAAAGAGTTTCTTCCTCAGTACAGTAGTACATTCAACCGTGTAACAATATATTTCATCCATTCGCAGATGCAAATTTTAATATTTTAACATCTCTGAAATTTGGATGCATCTTAAAATTGAAATCACAAAAATGTTATCACTGTTCAATTGGCAGCATTACTTCTTTTTCTTAGTGGTACATGAAATAGTGTGAAGTGTTAGTTGCTCAGTTGTGTCCGAATATTTACAACCCCATGGTCTGTAGCCCACCAGGCTCCTCTGTCCATGGAATTCTCCAGGTGAGAATACTGGAGTGGGTAGCTGTTCCCTTCTCCAGGGGATCTTCCTGACCCAGAGAGTGAACCCGGGTTTCTCACATTGCAGCTAGATTCTTTACCATCTGAGCCACCAGGGAAGCCCCTGAAATAGTGAAGCATCTTAAAATCAATGGCGCAAAGAAGTATGGTATATTTAAAAATATTTAGTCTCTGACTGTATCTTCACACCTTTATTGCTATCTTCCTGGGAAAAGTCTCCATCATCTTTTGCCTACATTACTATAGTAGCCTCCTAACTTATTCTACTTTCACCCTTTGCTATCTTTCAATCCATTTTCAGCACCCATACCAAAATGTTCCTGTTAAAACTGAAGCCTATACTTCGCTTTAGGCTAAGGCCCTCGCAAGGTAGCTCTGATAGGTGGGTAAGTGCACTTCCTGCTCCTCTTTGCATTTGCTACCATCCTCCCAGCTTCTTCCAAAAAACCCTTAAACTTTGCTTATCATATCATGAGATTAGTCAATGAGTACTCATCCTCACTGTGGTGAGGAGGCTGACCAGTGGTCTTCAACGAAGGTGCTGGCTTTTGGTTCGCTGTCATTCTTGCCAACATTCTGCTATTTTAAGTCTTAGTGATTTACAGGTACAGTTAGATGGGCCTTCCAATCCCCTGCATGTGGTTCCTCAATCTCTCCCTTAGTGATCTTGCCCTTTACCCTGCCTCAGCACTCGATTTCATGGGAAGTCATGCTTTTATTCTGAAACCGTGTCTCTTCCAAAATGTCAGTGTCACGTACTCTACAACTCTTTTGCTGTCTTTCCCGTTCATCCCTTTTAGTATCTGACTTCAATCTTTTAAATCTCACTTGGATCTTCAACCCATGGTGTTACCACCTTTACATTCTCCATCCTTCCCTACCTGCTTCCTGTCTTCCTCTCCCTTGAGACCTCAGCCTAAATTCTATGGTCAATCATTTTAATCATTTCCTTGCACATAACTCTCTTGACCTTTTTCAGTTGGTCATACTGCTTGGGGAAATCACTGATGAAACTCCTTCCAGACCTGGATCCATGGCTGAAAATGACTGTAGCAAAACATACAACTATGCTGATGGCTCTCCCCGCTTACACTGATGATCAATAACCTCAAGAGGACCTTTAAAGCTGCCAGGTAATCACATCATATTTTCCAGGTTTATTTTCTTTCCTACTATCCGGATGGGTATTTTTCACTTTCCTACTTTCCTGAAACCTCTCATATTTTCTTCCCATTCTCACTTAGCTGATAATACCAAGGAAGATGAATAAATCAGAAAGTGCTTCATCAGTTCCCACCATCATATCGAACTCCAAATTGCATTGGTGTTTATATAGTCTAACATTTTTTTTCCCTTCTGGATGAACTGTCAATGTTACCAGCTAAAGCCAAGCTTTCTTCTTGTGTGACAGACCCCATTCTGTCTGACTTACATCCCTCTAAGCTTCCATCTCTCTCTTGCATCATCAGCTTTCCCCTCCTGTACGGGTTATTCCCTTTAGTGTTATTTCCCTCAACTTAAAAACAAACAAACCACTATGACCTCATCACCTGTTTTCTTTCTCTTGCTATTGAGAGCAAAACTCCAGAAAGAGTTGTCTATTCCTGTTGTCTAATTTAATTTTCTCTTGAACCCACTCCAAACAAATGCTCACTCCTACTCTTCACTCTAAGCACTCTTATCAAGATCACTAATGACCTCTAATGTCATTTGCACAATCCAGTGTCACATCTCCATTTTCACCTTATTAGTCAGTATAGATAAATCTCTTAGACACTTTCTCGCCTTCAGGATAGCACTCTTCCTGTTTTCCTTCCACCTCATCAGCTGCTCCTTCTCGGTCTTTTTGCTATTTTTTTTCTTATTTTCCTAACGTATAAATGCTGCACCCTGGGGCTTAGTCTAAGGATCTGTATTTCTTCCTCTGTATACAGTAAATCCCTAGATAATCTTACTGAGTGCCATGTCTTTAAATATACTAAATACCGATGACTCCAAGTATGTTATCTCTAGCTCAGACCTTTTCCCTGGACTCTAGACTTGTATAACCAACTTGTTACTTAACACCTCCACTGGGATGTCTAGTAGGCATCTCAAAGTTAACAAGTCTCAAATGGAACTCTAGATATTTCTCCCCAAGCTGTTCCCTCTGGGAAAAAAAAATAGGTATTTAAGAGTTCTGCATCTTATCTGGCAGAACAGGGAAGAAAAGCAGTGCCTTATTCAGGTAAAAACACTATGCTACTCACATCAGAGAGAGAAAAAAATGTTAAACTTTAATTAATGCTGTGGGTGGATTTATATATTTGGAATTGTAGCAGTTCCATCAAACAAGGAAGTGTATTTTTACCTCCTCTAAACATCTGTGGGTTTAAAAATTCCATTTTAACAGGGAGCTTAGAAAAAAATAGGATTTTTCTTTACTTGCTTTATCAGCTTTCTGTGTCTTATATTTTTATTTGCAAGATGATTTGTGCCATTTAATGAGTTATTTCTTTTAATTTAGACTATCGAACCATCCTTTGATCATTTATATAATTTCAAATAATACAAACCCTCTCTCTACTTCCTTTTGTAGTTCAAAATGAAAAATAATGTGGGAATGGGTGGGGTTAGGATCTATGAAAAGTTCATTTACTATTTACATGAAATAAAAAACATGAATAAGACATTTTAAAAAATTAATTTATTTTTTATTGAAGAATAATTGCTTTACAGAATTTTGCTGTTTTCTGTCAAACCAGACACTTTTAATATATGGAGTTGCCTGGGAAACTCTCAGGAAAATTCATGGAATTTAAATAGTTTAGGTCATGTAATAGGTATAAATTGACCCATGATTAAAACCAAATAGAATCACCTCTAAGTGTCAACATGTCAAGGTCTTCTTGCTTACTCAAGGACAGTACTTCAATGATCTTCCCTTTCTTGTATCAATTACTTTTTTCTTCATTGGTTTTTTCTCATCATCATATAGCATGCTGTAATACTTTCCAACTTAAAAAAAAAAAAGCAAAACTCCCTTTGCCTTTTCAGTTACTATTACGTCTCTCTGCTACTCTGCATAGAAAAATTCTTTGAATGTATTGTCCATACTCCTCCCATTCTTACTTAAACACACTTGTGTCCATTAGTTTTACATTTGGCTACATACATAAGAGAATGTAACATAAAAGTAATCAAAATAAAATAAGGTCAGATTCAGCCTGTTCATGGTTGGAATGGTGAGTCCACAGACAGATGGGACATGTCTCTACTCTACCATCTTAGCTTGAGGCTTTCAATGTCACATGATCCATAAAGGCTGCTGGGGCTCCAGCCATCACTTTGGGTTTTAGTGCATCAAAGAAATGAATAAAAGGACGTATGGTAGATGTTACTATTAGTGTATAATTTCTCATACTTCCCCACCCCTGCCATGGTTCATAGTTGATGGAGAATTATAACCCTCTTCACTGACTTTGGACTCAATCATGTAAGTTCTTTGGCCAGTGGATAGATGTGATTTTTGGGGTTCTGAACCGAAGCACTAAGAGGTGTGGCAAATTTCCACAAGGCTGCTTGAAGCTCCATCGCCACCCACCCCCATGGGAACAGCATATTTTCCTTTCAGCCTGGAATTGAAGCTGCCCTGACCTTGACCCAAAGCCTGGAATGCAGCCTTGCACAGCCAAGTGAGCCAAATTGCTGATCCAGAATCATGAAAGAGAATGTTGTAAGCCATTGAGATATTTTGGGGTTGTTTGTTTCATAGAACTATCACAGTAAAAATCTGACCAATACAGAGATGATGAATACAAAGGGTGCTTCCTGGCTGAATTAGCTCCCTTTCAGCTGACTTCACAGAAATACCACACACACTTCTACTTATTTTTCATGTGTGATCATATCTTGATGAACGGGAGATTAGCAGTATACTGGATGCATCTAAACCCCCCATAAAACCAGAGTTCTTGTTATTAAAGAAGAGTGGGGCATGACTATTGGGTGGGAACCAGCAGTTGCCTCCCCACGAATCCACTCAGGCTTTTTCTCCAGCTCCCCATGAAACAGCTCTTGTCAACTCATCCCATATATTACCAACCCAATAGCAGCTATTGACACACTTCTTTCCATGAAATTTCATGTTTTAATTTAGGCCATTTGGTTCTTTTCCTGCCTCATCAGCCACACTTTCTTAGTCTCCTTTGCATGTTCATCCTCCTCCCTTAGCTCCTGATGGTGCTTCGACCTCAGTCCGCTACTTACTTTACAGGATAGCAACCTTCGTGCTCTCACCGATCTTATCCAGCCCCAAGGCCTCAAATAACATCTACCTACGCTGATGACTCCCAAAGTGAGATCTTCAACTCAGATTTTTCTCATAACTGCAGATTAACATATCCAACAGCCTCCTTGGTCTCTGCACTAGATGTCTAACAGGTATCTCACAGAGAGCATGCCCCAAACATAACTTTTCCCCATTCCCTACACCTATAATTGCTTTCAACAGCCTTCCTTCTGGCAATTCC
This sequence comes from Giraffa tippelskirchi, assembly GCF_054371585.1. Taxonomy (NCBI): domain Eukaryota; kingdom Metazoa; phylum Chordata; class Mammalia; order Artiodactyla; family Giraffidae; genus Giraffa; species Giraffa tippelskirchi. Next base: position 56,829,636 of record NC_137276.1, on the reverse strand, counting down.
AAGTCTTCTGGAAGCACAGGCTAAAAATGATTCCTTTCTCTCAGACCGTATTTCCAAACCATCAGCAAATATTCTCAGCTATATCTTTATAAATAAATCATGCCATATTCAATGAGAAGGAATGAACTCACTGTGTAAAGGAATGAACTCACTGTGTATGTGAACAACATGAATGAATCTTACAGACATAATATGAAGTGAAATATGCCAGGGATAAAAATGACATATTTTATATTATTCTGTTTACATGAAGTGCATGAAACAGACAAATCTATAGTGACAGAGGTCAGAATAGGGGTTATCTCTGGGGAAATATTGACAGGAGGGATGGGAGGGATTCTGAGTTACATTAGTAGACACATATGTGAAAGTTAATAGGACAGTTCACCAAAGACTTTCACGTACATAATTTATATTTCAATAAAAAGAAATATAACTATTGTTTTCTTACCAATAATTCATAAACTACAGATTTCTGATGATGTATAAGATATATGTTTGTGTGTGTGCTCAATTGCACAGTCATGTTTGACTCTTTGAGACCATAGCTCATCAAGCTCCTCTGTCCATGGGATTATCCCAGCAAGAATTGTGGAGTGGGTTGCCATTTCCTTTGGTGGGGGAGCCTCCCGAACCACAGATCAAACTTGAGTCTCTTGCCTCCCCTGTATTGCAAGGGGATTCTTTACCACTCGAGCTGTCGAGGAAGTCCCATGTATAAGATGAAAAAGTTCATTTATCACAGATATATTTTTAGATATTGTGATTTATAATGAGAAATATATATTTGCATAAAGCTCCTTAAACTTGGAAGTTCTCATCCTAACTGATGAATGCAACAAAGATATTGTTATTTCTGTTGATGAGGCAACTAGTAGACCCTACTTAAGGGTGGGGACTGGTTGCCAGAAGGACCATCTATACGATTAAGGGGTTGGAACTTTTAGTCCCTTTCCCCTGACCTCCAGGGACAGGACAGAGGCTGGAGATTGGTTCAGTCACCAATGACAAATGAATGAATCACTCATGCCTATGTAATGAGGCTTCTGTAAGACTCCAAAAGGATGCAGTTCAGAAAGCTTCCAGGGAGGGTGAACCAGAACGTTTCTATTAATATATGCCCTGGTGCCAGGCCCCAAGCTCCATGAGGACCTTTGTTTGGGGCTTTGCCCTCTGCATCTCTTCTTCATTGACTGATAATCTTTAATGTCTTTTGTAATAAATTAGTCATCTGTTGAGTAAATGGGTTTCCTGAGTTCTGTGAGCTGTTCTATCAAATTACTCAATCCCAAGGAGAGAGTCATGAAAACCTCTGAATTATAGCCAGTCAGTCAGAAGTATAGGTAACATTCTGGGCTTGTGATTGGCCTCTGATATGGAGGTTGGTCTTAGGGGAGTGAGCTTGGCTTGTGGAATCTGATGCCATTTCTGGGTAGATAGTTTCATAATAGAGTTGAATTCTCAGACACTCTGCTAGTGTCCAAGAACTGCTTGTTAGTATGTGGAAGCTTACACATACCCACACCCTTACCCACACATATTAGAAACAGGTGCAGGAATGCAACAAGATATTTTTAGGTATATCTATCTCTTTACAAAATTGGCCACTTAATACATCCACTGCTGTATCATCTGGTCCAAGCCACTGTGATTTCTTGACTAGATTATCAAAATAGCCTCTTAGTATCCCTATTACTCCATTCAACTTCCCTTCAGTGTATTACCCACATAGCACTAAGAGTATGTCTTTAAAATTCAACTTGGACTATATTAATCCTCTGCTGAAAATCCTCTGAAGATTTCCCACTGAGCTCAGAGTAAAAGTCAAAATCCATATGTCTGCCCCCTTACTTCCTTAATGTCCCTGCTCCAAAGTCATCTAAACAGTGAGGACTATCATGACTACTCTATGTAAATAGTATTCTCCCAAATTCTTGATACTCTCTACCCCCTTTAACTGCTTTTTCATTATAACTCAAAAAACTTTCTTACAGAGTATCTATTTAGCGGTTTATTTTCTTTTTATCTCCTCCCCCACTGGAATAAGAGGTGAGGTTTATGGTATCCCTCCTTGAGTCTGGATGGATTCTGACTGCCTGACCAATAGAATATATTGAGATGGATGAAACTGGAGCCCATTATACAGAGTGAAGTAAGCCAGAAAGAAAAACACCAATGAATGTGATGATGGACTGGTTCCTTGACTTGACCCTTAAGAGACTTTTCCTGTCTCTTGGAACATACTCTCTGGGATACCTGAGTGACTATGTAAGAAGTCCAGCTACTCTGAGAGTTCGACGTTGGGCAGGTTACATGCAGGTGCTCCAGAGAACTATCTCGTAGAGTTCCAGCTATGCCAAACATGAGCTAAGTCGCCTCCAGACCAGTCACCCTCCATGTGAATACTACCAAGTACCTTCAGCCAATGTCACATGGAGCAGAAAAATTCTCCAGCTGAGCCCTGCCTGAATTACTGAGCCAACAATCATGAGCTATAATAAAATGGTTGATATTTTAAGTCACAACATTCTGGGCTAACTTGTTAAGGAACAATAGCTAACCAGACAGAAGTTCTCTCTACGTGTGGTGGGTATCAACCAGCAGGTTTTATTTCAGGATGTGTGTTCCAGGAGCAGGTAGGCAGGCTTCCTCCACCCTTCAGTGTCAAAAACCACAGAGTTTTCCCCTTGGTTCTCACACTCACACCGACTCTGGTTCTCTTCAGGCAGATCATGTAATTTCATTAGAGAAGAGATTGTAGACTTCAGCCTGGGAACAGATACTACCCGCTGCCAGTCTCTCAGTGTGTAGGGTGCAGGAGATAAGTCTCAGGTGTCCCGTATGTCCTCTTCTATTTATCTTGATCACTGATCAGAGACTTGGTGGTAGTACCTGGAGAATCGATTCTGAATCCCTGTGATGACTTTCTCTGTGTGTTTCAGGCAGTCTGTTCTCTGACACACTTCTCACCCCTTTCTTGCCCTTAGAAATTCATCAGAATGTCTTGAGTCAACTCATGGTTTCCAATTTTCTTACCAGAGCTGTAACAGGTTAATTCCCTTCTGTACATCTTTGCTGTCATTTCGATGGGATGTAGGAGTGGTGGGAGGGAAACACATGTGCCGTGTTTACTCTCCTAAATGCAAATGTGTATTGCTACATTAAAAAATAGATATGGCAGGAAATTTTGAAAGAAGTGAAGCTATCTTGATCCTTCCAGACCACCCGCCCTCCATCTGACTACCACCGGCTGCCCTCAGCCAATGTCACATGGAGTAGAAGAGGAAACAGTTTGGGTTATTCCAGCCACTTCTTTGCACTTGTTCAGATGCTGAACTGGCTGGATCCAGCTAATCAGGAATTGCAAACTCATTTCCTCTGGCCACTGGGGACCATCTTAGTTCAAAACTGTGCTGGCTTGTCAAAGCTCATGAGCACACAAGCACGATGTGTGTGTGTGTGGGGGGGGGGTGGTTAGGAAGGAGAGAGAAGGAATTGCCCCCAGACCAGGTTCTCTAATAAGCCTTTCTGTCTGTAGTGAATCTGCCCACAGAGTAGGACTTCATAGAATGAAAAGTCTAGGTGAAGCATATGTGTCTTTTATATATTCTCAGATCTTATTCTTTAATTACCTCAATTGCAAACATTATTACTGTATAGAGTAGCAATATACTTTTATTGCACAACCAACTAAAATGTTCATTAAGTATTTTTAATGATGTGAGAAAATGCTTATGATAAAATCTTGAGAATGAAGACAAAAGAAGAAAGCATCATTCAAAATATTAGCCTGTGATTTCGAAAGTAGAAAAAAGCATAGAATTAGGATGGTATATGAGGATACTCATTTTATTTGCTTAGTAGAATTGTGGGTGTTTTTATTCCAAAAAAATTTATGTGTAATCTAAATAAACTTCTTTTTTGTATTTAAAAAGCAAGAATATGCCTGAGAGGATATAGGACTTTTCTAAATCTAGCATACAATGGGCAAATAAGGTTCTGTGTCCAGCTATGGGTTGTTAATAATTCAAATTGACCACTCTACTGAAAACAACTAGAAATGTTGGACAAAATTTATTAAACATGTAGCAATAATAAGATAGTAAGGGATTGTCAAATCAAAATATTACCAATGGTGCCACCCTGGGGGATCAGCAGAGCACCACAGGTCCTGACTGTTGCCCTGTACTTCCACTGAACTTGCCAAATGAGTAGCAGCTTTTGGAACTTGCTAGGTGAAAGAGAGAGAAGTCCAATAGCCAATCCAGGTTGGAGAGTCTAGGAGGACACCATCACCTAGAAAGTTTGGAACCCAGAAATGTCATACTCTTGGGATCAGGGTTGACTAGGAGTGAATCAACCCTGCTCCCAGGGACTGCAAGGACCTGTGTGTTGGCTTCCAGCAGAGAAGTGGTTTTACAAAACTGCTGAGAAATTATAAGCACATGTCTACCTTCACTGGGACTCACAGTTCCAACTTTCACCTCACATGGGTTGGTACAGGTAGATCTTGGTTTTGTGAGAATTGATGCTTTTACAATTTGGGTAGCTCATTCTGAGAAAAAAATTTACAATGAAAATACATAATCAGGTACAAATGTGAATACTCATTTGGAAGAGCAAAGGAGTCATACAAATTCCAAATTTAAAAAGTTGACAAACGTTAATATAAACATCTCCAAATCCAGAAAAGTAAGTTATTTTATTATTAAAAGTCTGACTCAATAGAATCATTTCCCTCTATTATTTTTTGGCTGCTTTGATAGCTTCTTTATATGACAATGACTTTGTAATGTAACTTTCTATATAGGGAACATAAAGATGATTTAGTCCCCACTCTAACATGGGTGGTAGAAATTTATTTTATTATTGATGGCCTGGAAAATTTTGTTTAAGTTTTATACCTCATTAACGGTAATATCATGTACATTTTTAGGACTGCTGTCAAATTTGGCAAATTCTTTTCCAAGTTTCTTTTATGTATAAGCTATAAAATTTCAGAACATTTCACATTTTCTTGGGTAGTGACTAATCATGACTACTCTTTAAATTAATGACCTGCCTTGTTCCTGATGCCCAGGTTGTAATGACATATTTAGTTTTTGTTATTTTAGTTGACGTCAGTATTTCATGTCAAATTGGCAAGCCGTTTGAATCTTTTTAATGTGATCAGATATTTGACTTTTTATTAATTTCATTTTCAAGTTGTCCGAGCATCCATTTTTTACTTTTAAAATTTATGTCTTTCTCTTAATCATTTATTGCTCCTGTGTGCTGTGCTCAGCCGCTCAGTCATGTCCAACTCTCTGCGACCCCATAGACTGTAGCCTACCAGGCTTCTCTATTCATGGGATTTTCCAGGCAAGAATACTGGAGTGGGTTGCCATTTCCTTCTCCATACTGCTCCTGGCATAATCTAAAAAAATTTTTATAGCTATTTGCTTCTTGATTGCAGAATAATTTTAATTGACCTCTTCATTTATCTTTATCACCATTTTTGTATATCCCATTAATGTTTTATCGAAATTTCCTTTTTGCTGTTTTAAAATAAATTTAAAGTTGAAAAGAGGTACCCATTACTTGGATCTAACTCAGGCTCCCCTGGTGGCTCAGTGGTAAAGAACCCATCTGCAGTGCAAGAGCTGCAGGAGATGTGGGTTCAGTCCCTGGGTCAGGAATATCCCCTGGAGAAGGGCATGGCAACCCACTCCAGTATTCTTGCTTAGAGAATCCCATGGACTGAGAAGCCTGGTGGGCTACAGTTCATAGGGTCGCAAAGAGTTCAACATGACTGAAGCAACTCAGCACACATGCGTGTGGGATTCTTTATCACTTGTTTTATTAAAAATCGTTGTAGTTAAAATATTTGGTTTTTACCAACTGTTTTAAAAAATTCTTTGTCATCTCATCTGAGTTTGGGTTTTTCTGCTGAATCTTTGTAATATATATTCAAATAATTAAAATGCCACTCTACTGTTGCAAGTTTGAAAAGTTTTATAATGGACAAGACATCTCATCACATTTCTTAGATTATTTAAAGAAAGCCACACCTTGCCAAGAATATTTAAGATACTCCACATAAAGGACAGCTGGAAAAGAAAAAGAGTAACAGTTGCAAAATAACAAAGTAGTCAACCATATCAGGGACCGTGGAGGCAGCTTTTGTCAGGCAAGACAAAGAAATTGCTGATAGATATATTATGGGGAGTTCTGCAGTCTACGTATCTGTCTATGATTATTATTCCACAGCACATTTCACTTGTATGGAACTTGTTTCATGTTGTTAATAAACCTACAGTAGAAGCTCTTCAGTTGACGAAGAGGTTAGAAATCATGCTCAGAGTTGGGGTTTTGGGGTTTGTTTTTTTGCTATGTTATTTGTGTTTAAATAATTACAGTTTACTTAATTCCCAACTGATTACTGTTTGTCCCATATAGTGACAAATCTACAATAATGTGGTAGTATTTGCTGTTTCTTTTGTTGGCTTTATCTTTTTATTTTATACATGTTTTTCATTATTTTAAACTAATTATTCACAAACTGTTTTAGGTAAATAGGCTATATTTGTTTTTCCATTTGCAATTTTGCAGATGCTCATGCAAAAATTCATCAGCTTCAACAAGTAGATGATGCTTATGACATTTCTGTTATCTGAAGAATACTATCTATCTTCATTGTCACCTCCAAAACCTTTCCTTTAAAAAGTCAATACTTCCAAATGCTTTATAAATCACACAAAAACAATATATGTTTTTATTTTATGTTTGTAATTTTCACCTTGGACTTGCAAAATTTTGTAATATTTTCCCCTAGGTGCTTCATACTTTTGATGTTAATGTACATGGTGCCTTTTAAAATATTTACAACATCTTCTGCATTGTTGCATAGAAAAGCAAATGTTTTTCTAGACAGATTTCATAGCTATGATCACTGCTAACAAATTCTAATTCCAATAACTTACCTGTAAATTAGATTAATTTGAATTTTCAGCATAGAACATCATATGATTTAGGATAAAGACAGATTTATTTATTCCTTTTCAATTTTTATGGTTTAATTTTTTATTCTTGCCTTACTGTCCTGGCTATGACTTCAGTATGATGTTGAATAGAATTGGTGATAACGGACAACTTGGTCTTCTTCCTGACCTCAGAAGGAATGTATTCAGAATTTTCCCCCTTAGCTATGATGAGCATTGTAAATTTTTTTTAAATATATACTTGTTTCCATATTGACATTCCAAGTTGGAAGGATGTACAAAGTTCTAAGACTGGAAGAAGAAGTTGGGAAAATGGCTACTACCTTAGAGTAAGTGGTGATGGGGATTTCATGGAGTCTGGAAGGATTGAAAAGACTGACGTTGGAGTAGAGGGTCAGGGGGCATGTTGGAAGGTGGTAGAAGAGAGGCAGTGAGAGGCAGAGGCAAAAACCAGGGGCCACTCTCAATAATTCCAGCACTGTCTTTGTAGGAAACCCAGATGTGTGAGCAGGAGGTCCTCCACTTGGGAACAGGACCAAGAACAGGGTGTGTGAGAACAAGGGCACCATTCCTGACATATGCCCAAGTCAGATTATGAATCTGTTCTATTTATGTCTTACTAGATCATATGGGAAGTAAACTCATTATTAGACTTTCTTTAGGGTTGCCAGTCTCACTTTCCCGGTGAAGGGTGGAAGGTTGATGACATCATGCTCCAAGTGGCAGACAGCTTAAGCAAATTTATCCATGGTTCATCAGGGCTGCAGAAATCAAGGCCCATCCTAACCATTGAGAGTAAAGATGGTTAGTGCATGTTTTTAATTTTCTTTAAACTTAATTATTTTAGCATTGAAAATTAAAAAAAAATTCTTTGCAAAACGTTAAGATATTTCAGACGATGTCCCTTCTACTGACCCCACTCCTCAGAGGAAACTACAATTGTCAGTTTGTTATTTCTTCTTCCATATATGTTTCAACAAATCTGTGTTCATAAATATGGCTGTAAAATATACACAATGATATTCTTGCATGTGTATGTGTTTAATACAAATTCTATCACATTCAAGTTTTATTTTATCCTTCCACCTTTTGGAGCATCAATTTCTTCAAAGGTATCTTCAGAAGAAATGCTGCAAGAGCTACTGTGAAACAATATTCTCTGAAAACGTTTGTCAGGAATGATAATGAACATGGAGATAGAAGATGCTAATACTACAGAAGTTAAGAAAATTGAAAATGGCTTAATTTATGGTGGGAACTGTGTGGCAGATAAAAGAAAAATAGCTGTCCTGAAGTTTTTCTTTGCCTAATGCCCAGAGGGCACACACACACCTTAGCGACAAGGAACTCAAGTGAGGGCTCTGGTTGGTATCAGCATGGCTATTAATTGTTTCCTCTTCTTAAGATGAAGCTTGAATGAAGAGGCTAAATGAGTTTCCTTTAAGCGTGAAAAGGCTCTTGTTAAGTTGTGATAGGACTGCTGCAAAGATGAAGGATGAATATGAGGTGTGTGTTTTAAGGACTCTGCTTTCAATTATTTTTGTCCCTTTATTGTTGAGAAGCAGTGCCTGCAGTAGAAGGATCGGTGACTGAATACTCTTCAGAAATTCATTATATGTAGCCTCTACTTTTTAACCTTTGCCTGTGAGTGATTTTTGAAATGTGCTCATGGTGGACGATTTTTAAATTCTAAAGGTGAATGAAATGGCATTGTCAAAGCAGTAATGTCTGTAATGATGAGAACACGAGTGCCTGGAAATTGAGTTCTTCAAGGGAGGGATATTACGGGAAGAGGTAAAAAAAAATTGTGTCTTGATTTCCAATATATTAATTTACTCAAATAGTTTCATCTAATTATATATAGGAATCATAGGATGCTAGAGTCAAAAAGACCTTAGCGATAATCCAGTTATTGAAATAAATTTTATAGATGTAATGAGAGAGCCCAGCAAACCACATGAACAGTCCAAGGTCACAGAGCTGGTTAGTGGAAGGAAAAAGAAAAGCCCAGGCTTCCTGAATTGAGTGGGTTCTATGGGCTTTCTCTACAATGTGCTGCCTCCTTAATTTGGTCCTTCAATGACCTATGTATTGATTGAAGACTGACAATAAAATGAAACTTTTGAGAGATAGAATATCTCTCTCTATAGAGATAGAAAGGAAGGGATATTAGCTATGGAGTTAGATACCCACATTTGAATTCTGAATCAGCCAATCTGTTGTTGATTTTAGGCAAGTTCCTTTACTGATGTAGCCTTAGTTTGACCATCTAAAATGCCTATCTGACCAAGTTTTTAGGGAGCTAGATGAAATAATTGCAGGAAAGTGCCAACACAAGACCCACCACCTTGTAGCTTCTTAAAAAGTGGTTGGTTGTCTAGTCTCTGTTAAAAAAAAAAAAAAGATATTAAAAGGGAGGAAGGAAATAAGGAAAAAGAACAAAATAAAAAAACTCTTATTAGAAAATACTACTATTGCTCTCCTTTTCCTTCCTTTCCTAGTCTCCTAAATTAAGTAACAGTTATAACTCCAGTTTTGTCTAATATGTCAAATGATCTTGGGAATTAGGAAAGGTTGCTGGAGTCTGATTTTACATAATGACCTAAGAAATGGTGAAGAAAACTCTGGAACTTGTGACTAAGCCCTAGATGACTTAGATGCAGGCACTCAACAAGAGAGAAGGCAGAGGTCGCCCCTGATTTTTAGGAATGGTCTTCAATGCATAGGAAACCAGCTTTGAAAATGCAGAATAAAGCTCCTATGATTTAGTCAAGGGTGATTGTTGATTGCGGGGAGTGGTTTTTGGTGGAATAACTTGGTGGGATCATCAAAAATGCCCTCTTATGAATCCCAGCTCATGCAGATTTGAGAAGCATTTTCAAAGCCTGTTCTCCAGTAGCTCTTCAAGCTTCAAGGATAAACAAGCCAGGACATCTTCCTTCTGGGAAAATGGCCTCAAATTCTTTAAACAAGGGCTGTGAGAAACTAAGGTAGAAAATCAGTATGAAACAAAGTAACAGCAACACAGGCATATCCCCCTCCTTTTCTGCTCCAATGATCCTGGCCAAAAGAGCCGAGGAAATGTAAGTATGCTTTAAGTTAAAGAAGGGTGCCATCCAACGATAACCCTATATGTGAGACAGAATAAGAGACACAGATGCATAGAACAGTCTTATGGACTCTGAGGGAGAAGGTGAGGGTGGGACGTTCTGGGAGAATAGCATTGAAACATGTATATTATCATATGTGAAGCAGAGCACCGTTCCAGGTTCGATGCCAGGTTCGATGCATGAGACAGATGCTCGGGGCTGGGGCAGTGGGATGGCCCAGGGGGATGGGGTGGGGAGGGAGGTGGGAGGAGGGTTCGGGATGGGGAACACATGTAGACCCATGGCTGAATCATGTCAATGTATGGCAAAAACCACTACAATATTGTAAAGTAATTGGCCCCCAACTAAAATAAATAAATTTATTAAAAAAAAAAAAAAAAGAAGGGTGCCATCAACTGCCAGATCTAGCTGATGGGACAAAAATGATAAAATGCACCCTGAGAGCTGGCTTTGAATTCTCTCCCGAAGAAAGTGGTATGATTGCAAGGGAATTAAGTAGAGGGGAACTCAGACGTTCGAGAAAGAAGGTGAGAGCTGGAGGAAAAAGACCACGATATATAAGGGAATGTGTCCCCCAGATTGAAAGCTGGAAGTAACTGTCAGGAAAATGACAGGTGCTTCCCTTCTTTCCTTGGAACTTCCCCTTGTTGATAGCCAGTGGATACGTTCAACTCTCTAGGATCCAGCCACTGCCCTCACTGAAAGCAAGCTGGAAAAAGCACCCTTCAGCTCCTTCCTGCAGATGGGCACTGGAGCTGGGTATAAATCCTGAAGTCCACCTGGGGTCAGGGTACCCTCCCACCTCCTGACTCCCTTCCCTGACCCTTGCCCTTTCCCTTGGCCCTGGTTCCTTTAAGCAAATAGATGTAAGGAGATTCTCCAAGAGTCCCTCTTCTTATTTCCCAGGAACGCTTTTCCTTCTCACACTGTGGCCTGGCCAGTCCTGCCCTCAATCTGATCCTGCCTGCTCTCTATCTAGCAGAATTAACTGGCACTCCTGGTTTAGGGTTTAAGGATGTGGATGTATTTACCTTTAAACATCTGGACAAGTCTCGATGATCTAGATAGAGGAATTGCCAAATATATAGGCACATTGTAGCAAAGAAAGACCATGGCACACATTCATGTTGGAAAGCACCAGTTACAAGAACAAGCAACAGCTTTTTGCAGAGAGAGATAAATGTATTGGGAAAGATGATAATGATTCTCTGCGAATTCTAGGTTTTCCTTATCATCTCTGTCACTCAGTACTTCACTCCTATTCTGTAGTTTTGTTAGCTGCCATTTTGATTCTGTTTTTCTGTTTCTTCTTCTGCTTGAACTATTATTCTTTTTTATGTATAATTACAGCATAAGCCAGAAGTCCAGATAATATTAAGCTAGAAAGGCCTTGGTAATATGCATTTGAAGCACAATAAGGAAATGAGCACATTTGTGTGATAAATGAAAGTATATTATCTTGCAGGAATAGTGAACATTAAGGTTATGCAATGTGAAGATTCAATGACGTTTTCCCAAGTTCAAGGACTGCGTTTGGGAAATTATTTCCCCTGGGTTAGAGGCTGGTGTTAAGTAGGCAGAGAATTGGAAGCTGATAAAGGAATTATTAATACTGTCATTTGTTTTACAGATTTCAATTAAAGGATTTAATATGATGGTTAAACTATAAATTACATTTAGCAAAACTATGAGACTGGCATTTTCCTTAATTTAATATTCCTGCTTAATGCCAGGAGGCATTAATCCAGGAGGCATTGGGTGGTCTCAAATTCAAACTAAATCGCTGGTACTTATGTTTCCCAGTTAAACAAGAAATACTATGCATTAGACTGGAGAGTGGAATGAAGTATTACAATTGTATTTTAGAATCCAGAATTGACTGCTATCCCATTGCACTTGAAGCATTTAACAGATCTAAGTGAAATCAAGTGTTGGAGAAACCACTTCAGTTTGTCTTTCATTAGTTTGATAGTTGCAAATGAAGTAGAGTTCACTTTATTAGGTTTCCTAGTCAATAAAAATGAACATTTAAAGAAAATGAGCATTGAGACACAAATGTGAATACTTACTGTCACCGAAGTATAAGCTTAAAAAAAACTGATTTTATAGAATTCATTGGGAAAATTCCATGATGTTTCCAATCAGGTAAAGAGAGCTTATCTTGTCCAATCATGAGTTTAACATAATTCTTCTAGTTGTGAATGTTTTTCATTCCAAGTTAAGTTTTGTGTGTGTGTGTAAACTGTTCTCTACATTTATTTAGTTTGGATTTTCATTTGAGTCTTCTTCAGTGAGGTCAGTCACATAGAAAGGTAGAGGCCTTTTAGCCAAGTGTCCCATACCTTCTCTTATTTTAGGTCTATCTAGCATCCTAGTTATTCCAATCTGTCTAGTATGAACGAGACAACCATAAAGAGGATATGGAAGCAGATCAGACAGAATGAACAGACACCAATGGTAATAGATTGATGACAACAAAATAGAAAAGAACATCTCACAATCTGGGAGAGCTTGTCAAAGAGATGCCTGTGTATCCTGCTTATACATGGGAGTTTTGAAGCTATGACAATTGTTAGTAGTTTAATTTAGCAGAAATAGTAACTGACACCAACCTGATAATGCTTCTCCACCTAAAATTCTTCCACGGATGCCATAGCTCCTAGCATCAGGTTCTTTAGAGCCATTTTCTGGCCTTGGAAGTTTGCCAACTTTATTCACCCTGGTCCCTAGTTCTCTCTATTTGAGCCACATTTGCCTTCTTTTAATTCATTCCAAGTATCCATCTCTTTTCTGCTTTTAGGAAACCTGCATATCTTGTTACCTTATCTGGATTGCTGCTTAACCCACTTTGCCTAGTTTATCTTTTTTTCCAGTTCTCCTTTTCTGGGAAGCCTTCTTGTTCCCAAGGACTAGGTCAGGGCTGCTTGTTATAGCCCTCTCACAACACCCTCTGGCACTCACTAAATTTGTTGTTAGTTGCTTTTTAAGTTATTTAATGTCTGTTTCCCTTCTTAAACTGGTATTTCCATGAGCATAGGAACCATTATGTATCTGATTTACAAGCATGTGGCATGGAATGTGATAAGAAAAAAATTTACCTGCATGAATCAGTGAACAAGGCAAAAACCCAGTGTTATGGTTTGAATTGTGGGTCCCCTTCAAAAGACTTATTAATAGCTTAACCTCTAACACCTGTGAACATGTCCTTATTTGGGAAAAGGCTCTCTGCACACATAATCAAGTTAAAATGAGGTCATTAGGATGGATCTTAGTTGAATATAATTGGTATTTTTATAAGAAGAGAAAATGCCACATGAAGTCAGAGACAGAAGGAGAAGGCCATGTGGCCACAGAAGTAGAGATTGCAGTGATGCACCTATAAGCCAAGGAACACCATGAGTCAATGGCCAACACCAGAAGGAAGGAAAAGGCAAGAAAGGATTCTGCTGAGTCTTAAAGGAAATATGCTGTGTAGACACCTTAATTTCAGAACTCTAGCCTACAGAATTGTGAAGAATATGTTTCTTCTGTTTTAAGCACCCCTAGTTTAGAGCAGCCCTAGAAAACCAATACATCCAGCTATAGGAGCTTATGCCAAAGGTTACATCTGAACCAGCAGCAGGTGACCCTGACTTCTATAGGGATGGATTGCCAAGGCCAAATTTGCTCTTAGAACTTGGGATCAGATTGATCTGACAGGTGAGGCATGATTTAATTAAACTGAAGAGAGAGAGGAGTTTCAGAGGTTTGGCACCCAGGAGGATGAAAGTGTTAGTTGCTCAGTCGTGTCCAGCTCTTTGTGACCCCATGGACTGCAGCCCACAAGGCTCCTCTGTCCATGGAATTCTCCAGGCAAGAATACTGAAGTGGGTAGGCATTCCCTTCTCCAGGGGATCTTCCTGACCCAGGGATCGATCCTGGGTCTCCTGCATTACAGGCAGATTCTTTATCGAATAGCTAATAGTAATAGTTAACATTTAGTGAGCAATTATATATATGAATATCATCAAAATCCTATATTAACATGATTTTATTCCTGTAAATAACTTATGAGGTCTACTTTATGAGTTACTATAAGGCCTGTTATTCTTATTTATGGATAAAACACTGGGGAACAGTGAGATTGAGAAATGGCAGGGCCTTGATTTGAATCCAGGCTAGTATGAAATATATCCAAAAGGGAAAGACAACCCAGAATATGCCAAAAATATGTATGAAGGATTCATATGGGTCAAACTATTTCACAGGCTGCTGCTGTGCACTGAGATGGAGCCTATTGCAAAGCTGTTATTGACATGTAGGTATACACTTTCTATTTTTGAGTATGTTTTTGACAATAATGTCAATCAGTCTACCTATTTCAGAACACCTTTGGCAATGTGTTGTGATATTGTCATCATATTCAAAATTTTGGTTTTATATACACCTCATTAAATCCAGAAGTACTTATGACATTCCAATACTGACTTCCTGTCTTACAGGTTCCTTTTCTTCTGCTTCCAAAGTAGGTCAATGAGTAGCCCAGGCTCAGAGAAGGAAAATGCAGAGGAATCAAAAGCCAGAAGGAATCCTGATGGAGAGAGATGATTAATTCTTACTCTAGACAGAATTGCATTTCTCAAAGGTGAATCTATTCTTGGATTTCCAAAAAGAAAGAGATTCCATTGAGTCTCTGAGTGTCAACAGTGTGAGAGGTGGAAACAGGACAGGGTCAGAAAATCTGAGCTTCACACCTTGGTCTTCATCTTCTCACTCCAGCCTGCTGAGCCTCCATCACCTCACCTGTGAAATGGAGGTAACAGTAGCTTACATGCTGCCAGAGTTTTTTGAGTGACAAAAATGAGAACACGTAGAGGAAGGTGTTTCTTCATCAAGGTCAATTGCACTAAAAAGTGCTATTGGAAGAGAACATCTTTTCTTTCCTTTGAGATAGGTGAACATTTTTATTGTGTCCCAGGGATCTTTACGTTTAGCTTCTCCAAATTTTTTTTTTTTTTTAAACACCAGTCATCTGCACTGGTCTTTTGGAACTTTTTGAGTTTTTCATTTGCTGTACACCAGGCAGAAGCTCTAACTGCACAGAGCATCCTTTCTCTCTGCTAAACACACTAGATAAGTCACTCATGGATACATCGAAAAAAGTGCTGTTTTGAGAAACTGAATATTTTTTACTTTCTGACGATTCACTAGAGCCATAGGTTAATTTTGATGGTTTTGGCATGATACTAATTTTCACAGCTCATTTTTTTTTTCTGCTCTAGATGCACTTCTCAGAGTTTCTTTTTCCTTTATCCTGATTTTGGTAATTTTTTTTACGATCATCTCAAATACTAAAGAAACTATCCCAAAACATAGACAGTGTTCTCAAAATACTATGCTATATGCCCTCAAAAAAAGTGTTCATTATCCAAACCATAAGTCTAAGTAATGTGAAAATTGATCCCAAGCATGTTATAGAAATACATACTAATGACTGATAATAATGATGACAACAGTACAATTAGGGCAATTCATTGAGGTCATATCATGTGCCAGGCACTGCGTTGTTATTTTTGTATTTATTTTTGGCGTCTTCACAATAATTCTGCCAAAGGATCACTACTATCCTTATTCTGGGGCTTCCCAGGTGGTGCTAGTGGTAAAGAACCTGTCTGCCAGTGCAAGAGACTTGAGAGATGCGACTCAGTCCCTGGGTTGAGAAGGTCCCTTGGAGAAGGGCAGAATTCTTGCCTGGGAAATCCTATGGACAGAAGAGCCTGGTGGGCTACATTCCACAGGGTCGCAGAGTTGGATACAACTGAAGCAACTTAACATACTCGCACACAACCTTATTCTGCGGAGCTGAAAGCCAAAGTTTTCATAGATTAGGTAAGTTGCAGAAAAACAATTCAAACCACTTAGGTTCGGGGACTGACTCAACAGCCCATGTTTTAGCTTGTGCTCACTCTTGACTGCCTCCTGGAGATGTTAACGGTTCATTAAGGACTGAGCAGCCCTGGTTTGGGAAACTGTATAGGACCATGGCATGAGACTATTGTGGAGTCTTTTTGCCAATATCTGTAAAAATCTGCTCCCCTTCCCTTTATAGTAGCTGTTACATCCATCTGCTCAATAAATTTCTTAATCACCTCTGGTGATGTGATTCTGACTCCTTAAGTATTTTGTCCCTGCCACCCAGAGGGAATGCTTATTGTTATAGCATCTGCTCATCCCCTTCCTCCTGGTAAGCTTTTAGGCAGATAATTCACTGCAGGGTTTTTTTTAGCAACGTCTACCTTTTCTGCCTGTGAGGAGAGGTCGCCATCTGTCAGTGGTCATGGAGTATCCTTCACTGACCTCTTGCATTTAATTTCCTGGACTGAGTGCTCATCCCACCCCATTCTATTTACTGTGGTGATTTTGAGTCTCTCCTTACACAAGTAGTTAAGAAATTGTAATTCCTCCAGGGAGGACTAAATTTATCCTTTTCAGTAAGGCAAAGAATATATTCTCCTGTGATATGACTTTGATTTTCTTAAGTACCGTTTTATTATTTATGCTTTTCATAGTATTGAGTTTCTCATTTACTTACCATAATATGGCATGGGCATCTGAATTACAGTCTACAAAATTGTTGGTAAGAAATCCCTCTCTGGTCACTCCCTCCAAGTTCTTGGAAGCTCAACATTTTGGGATGAATAAATGAGAGACATGCAATTATATCGTGAGCCAAGAGGTTAGCTTTTTTATGATGGTTGACTTTTGATTTGAAGAATAAAACTTAGATGTATGGGCCTTATTATTCATTCTTCAGATTCAAGTTTTTCCTCTCCTTAGAAAAGTAGCCTTGAATATTCGTTGGAAGGACTGATGCTGAAGCTGAAGCTCCAATACTTCGTCCACCTGCTGTGAAGCGTCGACTCATTGGAAAAGATTCTGATGCTGGAAAAGACTGAGGGCAGAAAGAGAAGGAGGTGACAGGGGATGAGATGGTTGTGGCATTACCAACTCAATGGACATGAATTTGAGCAAATTCCAGGAGATAGCAAAGGACAGGGAAGACGAGGGTGCTGCAATCCATGGGGTCACAAAGAGTTGAACACAACTTAGCAACTGAACAATAACAACGACAGAAAAGCTATCAAGATGATTCTTGTTCATTTTTATGTGCATTCCGCCAAAATGTATTGATCTGTTTCATAGGATCTCATCCCTTTATATACATAAAAGTATAATCCAAAGATGGCCAATATACAAAATCTTAGATAATTTTGACATGCACTAACAATAGAGTTTTATGAACAATAAAAATCACCACAGTTAACACACATGCAAAATGACTTTTGGTGACTCTCTTCCTTTATTCCTTCCAAATCTTTCAGTTTAGCGACGTTCTTCTTATTCCATAGGGTAGGACAGTCGTTTTTACCCACATTTACTCTCCAGTCTAGCATCTGTTGCTCTCCTCTTCATTTTTGTGAATTCCCTCCTCCACATTATTTTAAGATTTAAGTGTCCAGATGGACATTGAATTCCTTCCTCACACCTGGCTTCCTGAGGAAGCTATGTGCTTTTTATTTTTTACTGGATGTGAGCCATCTCTCCTGGCCTGTTTCTGTAACCTACAATACTTTTCCCCTCTCTGGTTTTAATGGTCTCATTAAGGGTCTTAGAAATGGTGGCTCTCGAAAACATTTATTCAAGTACCCATCAAGGTTTTAGTGGAAGAAAGATTGAGAAAAACGTACAAACACAGTCCTCTAGTTCTATTTCAGGCTTTCCAGGTGGCTAAGTGGTAAAAAATCAGCCTGCCAAGCAGGAGACATGAGTTCGATCCATGGGTCGGGAAGATCTCCTGGAGAAGGAAATGGAGATCCACTCCAGTATTCTTGTCTGGGAAATCCCATGGACAGAGGAGCCTGGCGGGCTACACACCTCATGGGTCACAAAGAGTCAGGCATGATATGACTTAGCAACTAAACAACAACATAGTTCTATTTATCTTCAGCCAGCCTTACCATGCTGCCTTTCAAGATGGCTTCATAATTAATATGGGCAAGAGAGTCTAGCAGTATTACCGGCTGCCCAAGCAAGTTGTCTAAATTCTTTCATATTGCTAATAAGGCATAAGTGTTGCTAAGTGTAGCCTTTTCATACTGTGTTGATGAAACAGAATTTCTGAATGTGATATGAATTTTATCTAATAGCTTGAAGAATGCCCCCAGACCTGCTTTCAAAGGGAATCTGATGCACTGAAAAGGGATTTAGGAGTCAGATACCCTGAAAGACTCAATATCCCATGCAGAGCGTGAGGTCAGTTTTTCAGAAGGCTTAAGACACCCCAATGCAGGGAAATTTGATTTAGCATAAAAGTTCTCAAGTGCAAAATAATGCCATGGACTCCTTACATTACTGTTTCTTTCCATCATAGGCTAGAAAAACAGCAAATGTAGCTAAAGTAAATCTTTCTTCAGCTTGAGGTACTCATAATTCCTGACTCGGTCTCACGCAGATCACAAAATCTGAAAAAGAGCTAGAATAGTTGCCAAATACAGAAGAGATTAGCTAGAACCTAGAACTACTAATGCCTCCCTGTGATCTCCAAGCTCTTCAACTGAAGTATTACATAATGTTTTAGCTAATTTGCTTTTATTTCCTTATTTCTCTTTTCCTCTCTCTTCCTCCTTTTGTCTCTTGGTTAAGTGGTTTGTTTATTCCTTTCTTTATATCTGTTTTCTTATTTTTGGACCTCAGACATTGATTTGTTGTTGTTGCTCAGTTGCTAAGTCATGTTCAACTGTTTGTGACTCCATGGACTGCAGCATGCTAGGCTTCACTATCTCTTGGAGTTTGCTGAAATTCACGTCCATTGAATCTGATGCACCATGGGGTTGCAAAGTGTCAGACACGACTGAGCAACTGAACTGACTGATGTCCATTGAGTCAGTGATGCCATCCAATATCTCATTCTCTGTCACCCCCTTCTCTTCCTACTCTCAATTTCCCCCAGCATCAGGGTCTTTTCCAGTGAATCAGTTCTTCATATCAGGTGGCCAAAGTATTGGAGCCTCAGCATCAGTCCATCCAATAGATATTCAGGGTTGATGTCCTTTAGGATTAACTGCGTTGAGCTCCTTGCTGTCCAAGGGATTCTCAAGTGTCTTCTCCAACACCAGAATTCAAAAGTATCAATTTTTCAGTGCTCAGTCTTCTTTATGGTCCAACTCTCACATCCGTACATGCTTAATGGAAAAACTGTAGCTTTGACGAAATGGACCTTTGTCGGCAAAGTGCTATCTCTGCTTTTTGATACGCTGTCTGGTTTTGTCATAGCTTTCCTTTCAAGGAGCAAGCATTTTTTAATCTCAGGGCTGCAGCCACTATCCGCAGTGATTTTGGAGCTGTTTCCACTCTTCTTCCATCTATTTGCCATGAAGTGATGGGACTGGATGCCATGATCTTAGTTTTTTGAATGCTGAGTTTTAAGGCAGCTTTTTCACTCTCCTCTTTCACCCTCATCAAGAGGCTCTTTAGTTCCTCTTCACTTTCTGCCATTAGAGTGGTATCATCTGCATATCTGAGGTTGTTGATATTTCTCCTGGCAATCTTGATTCCAGTTTGTGAGTCATCCAGCCTGGCATTTTGCATGATGTATTCTGCATATAAGTTAAATAAGCAGGATGACAACACACAGCCTTTAGGTACTCCTTTCCCAATTTGGAACCAGTCCATTTTTACATGTCCCGTTTTAACTGTTGCTTCTTGTCCTGTATACAGGTTTCTCAGGAGGCAGGTAAGGTGGTCTGGTATCCCTATCTCTTTAAGAATTTTCCGCAGTTTGTTGTGATCCACACAGTCAAAAGCTTTTGCATAGTCAATGAAGCAGAAGTAGATTTTATTTTTGGAATTCCCTTGCTTTTTCTATGATCCAACAGATGTTGGCAATTTGATCTCTGGTTCCTCTGCCTTTTCTAAATCTAGCTTGCTGATCTGGAAGTTCTCAGTTCATGTGCCCCTGAAGCCTAGCTTGAAGGATTTTGAATACTACCTTGCTAGCATGTGAAAAGAGTGCAATTGTACAATAGCTTGAACATTCTTTGGCATTTCCTTTCTTTGGCATTGCCTTTTCATTGGGATGACAACTGACCTTTTCCAGCCTTTGGCCCCTGTTGAGTTTTCCAAATTTGCTGGCATGCAGAGTGCAGCACTTTAACAGCATCATCTTTTATGATTTGAAATAATTCAGCTGGAATTCCATCACCTTCACTAGCTTTGTTCGTAGTAACGTTTCCTAAGGCTTTACATCATGCTGTTGACCCACACTTCATTCTACAGTATCCTATTAAATGATATATTGATTACTTTGCTTAAGAAGGTTTTTTTTTTTTTTTTTTTTTTGGATGGGAGAGGGATACTAAGTGAAGAATTTTACTTTCAAATTTTGCCTATCTATTTTTTTGAATTCTGAGGAAATCTAGTTTGGTCACAACTGGAACTCAGATATGTCCAGAGAACCAGGGCTCCCCTCTCCATGAGGGAATGCACACACAGGAATGAGAGGAGATACTGACTGCTTTTGTGTTCTGGTGACATAGGGTGTAGTTCATACTTTAGCTCAATACTCCTAACTCCAGAGCTGCCCCTGTAAAATACAAAAAAGAGCCCCGCAGAGAGATCACTCGTGTGAAAATATTAGATTGCTTCTGAAAACCTGCTTTTCCAGGACCTCACCCTGTGAGGTTAGCTTCATTCTTATGGAAAAGAGCAGTCACACATTAAAGATTTCCCCTCAGTCCCAAGCTGAGTGTGAATACTGTTGCAGCATTGTGGGAGACACAAATAAAAACAGTTCTCAGTTACTGTAGTAATCAAATATTATTGTATGAAAGCTTGGGAGCAACCTTGGGAACCCAAGTGCCCAGGCTTCAGGATACATTCCACAGATGTGCCCTCAGTTTTCATCATTTCTTTCCCCATAGTTTAGGAGAGAACAAACTAATTTTCACCCCAGTCTCTCATCTTCATTACCTAGGAGATAAACCAATTCTTTAAGGATTTCTTCCCCTCCAGCCACCAGTCCTCCCCTGCAGGTTAATTTGCATTTGTATTTAGTCATTATTTATGAAGTGGTAGAGATTACCTTTCAGGAGTAAAGTTGTATTTGGTGCTGAAGTTCATAATTACTTTTCAAAAATGAAATTTCTTAAATAAGCTCAAAAAAGGAGGAATTGTTCCTAGGAAGATGCTGACTTGGTCATAGGGTGAAATATTCTTCCTGCACAATTCCTGATTGTGGTCATAACTCTCCTGTTCTCAGATACTAGTACTCCATGAAGTTGAAAATATCAGTTTTGGGGGTGCAACTGCAACATGATTAAAGGTGAGCAAGTATTTCTAGAGCTATCTGTTTTTTATTAAAGTACAAGACAGAGTTTTAAAATCTGGCTGGCTGCTTTAGAGAAGGCTTTGACTAAGCCAACAAGTAAGCTCTTGTCCTTAGGTTTGTGTTCCCCAACAGTGCCCAAAGTAAGAGATAGATTTGCAAATATCAGACCCTGATGTATTAATTTACTGTGGGGGGGTCTCTTTTATGGATTCTAGAACAATGAAGCCTATTATCCCGAGCATTGTTTTCTGAAATGCAGCTCTACCTAGAGAAGGAGTCAGTAGTTGGGGTCTAGTGAAGAAGATTCCAGGTAAAGAGATTCGAATACTCCTGCAGGATACAGACAAGAAACAGAAGGATATTCTTGCACTGATGGGAATACTCTGTCTTCCTTTAAAGCACTTTGGAATTAGCACTCTCATGTACTTGAGTTTTGGCTCTACTCCACATAACCCTCACTTTTGCATAGATTTTACAATTATATCTCAAAGAATGGTCTTCAGCATTTCATCAACAACACCACACTCATATCCATCTAGGTTTGTATGCTTAAGTGCAGAAAGTCCATAGTTAAGTGCTCAGACAAGGAGACCTGGTCGACTTAATTCTAATACATGTTTTCTAGAGGCTTTGTGTTCATTTTCATAACATTTCTAAGTTGTAGTTTCCACATCTATAAATGGACTAAGCTATCCTATCTCATGGAGTTATACTAGGGTCAAAAGAAACAGATTCTGCGAAGTGTTAAGCATGTGTGGTGTGCAGCCTTTATGGTGACCCAGCGATCCTCACTTCTGGGCATTCAAGTCCTTATATATTCCCCTCACACAGTCAATAGGGCTGATCTGTGTAAACACTACGATAGTGTGGACATGATGGGGTGTGACATCTGAGGCTAGATCACAAAAGACAAAGTGCTTTCCATCCTGCTTACTTGGGTTACTTGCTCAGGAGGAAGGCAGAGGACACTCAAATAACCCTATAGAGGGTCCATGTATGGGAACCTACAGCTCCTGCCAATAGCCATGTCAGTGAACCACTTGGAAATGAAGCCTCTAGCCTCAATCAAGCTTTCTGATGACCAGCCTCATGAAAGACCAGAGGAGAAGTCCCCATTTAATCACTCTTGATTTCCCGATCCATTGAATCTATGAGATGATAACTGTTGGTTGTTTTAACTCATGAGTCTTTGGAGTAATTTGCTATATATCAACCAACAACTAATACAGCATAAAGGTCCTCAATAACTCATAAAAATTATTATTACTGTCAGTAATAATAGTCAGTTAGATTATAGCTTTTTATTTTGAGGGAAGTGGCAAGATAAGATAATCAGAGATACCTGTTGACTGTTTTATTCTGGGCAATTTCTCCAAGTGGCTAACTTGTCTTTTAGCAGGCAGCAGTGATTTTTGTTAGCTTCACTTAACTTGTGATACCTTAATATAGTCATTTGTATATGGGCTACAGAATTAATTATACTAGACAAATTGTAATGGCAAAGAGTTCCAAGATCAAAAATGTTTTAGGATAAATGTAAAAGAAAGCAGAGGAAGAACATTTATCGTGAAACCCTTTACCTCTAGTTATAAGTTCTGAGGTCTGGTTCCCAAAATGTGTCATGATTATGATACTGGTATATAAGAAACTGAAACAAATTAAGATAATAAACAGCCCTATTGTTTTATATTTCAGTTGATAATTAAACTTTTAGACAGTTTCTTCAACAAACAGCATTAAGAAATTTGGACAGCCACATGCAAATCAATGAAGTTAGGACACATCCTCACACCATACACAAAAATAAACTCAAAATGGCTTGAAGACTTAAATATAAAACATGACACCATAAAACTCCTAGAAGAGAACATAGGCAAAACATTCTCTGATGTAAATTGTATCAATGTTTTAAGTCAGTGTCCCAAGGCAATAGAAATATAAGCAAAGATAGACAAATGGAACCTAATGAAACTTACAAGCTTTTGCACAGCAAAGGAAAATGTAAGCAAAATGAAAAGAAAGATGACCTATGGACTGGGAGTAAATATTTGCAAATGATATGACCAATAAGGGTTTAATTTCCAAAATATGCAAACAGCTCATTCGACTCAATACAACAAACAACAACCCAAACAAAAAATGGTCAGAAAACCTAATAGACATTTCTCCAAAGAAGATATCCCAATGGCCAATAGGCACATGAATAGCTGCTCAGCATTGCTAATTATTAGGGAAATGTAAATCAAAACTACAATGAGGTAGCACCTTACATTAGTCAGAATGGCCATCATTGAAGAGTCTGCAAATAACACATGTTAGAGATGGTGTGGAGAAAAGGGAACTTTTTTACACCATAGGTGGGAATGTTGGTGGGAATGTAAATTGGTGCAGTCGCTATGGAGTTTCCTCCAAAAAACTAAAAATAGAGTTGCCATATGATAGCAATTCCACTCTTGGACTTATATCTGGACAAGACTATAATTCAAAATGATATATTAACCCTTAATATTCATAGCAGCACTATTCACAGTAGCCAAGACATTCACATTTAGCCAAAACAGCCTAAATGTCCACTGACAGATGAATGAAGAAAACGTTGTATGTCTATTTATCTGTCTGGGCATACACACAATGTAATATTACTCAGCCATAAAAAAGAATGAGATAATGTCATTTGCAGTTACATGAATGACCTAGACATTATACTAGCAGAGTAAGGCAAAAAGAGAAAGACAAATACCACATGATATCACTTATATGTGGAATCTATTAATAGAATATGACAGAATTGAACTTATCTATGAAACAGAAAACAACTCACAGACATAAAGAACAGACTTGTGGTTGCCAAGAGGGGGTGGGTGCAAGAGAGAGATGGATTGGGAGTCTGGGATTAGCAGATGCAAACTGTTATATATAGAATGGATAAACGACAAGGTCCTACTGTATAGCACAGGGAACTATATTCAATATTCCATCAGTTCAGTCGCTCAGTCATGTCCGACTCTTTGCGACCCCATGAATTGCAGCACGCCAGGCCTCCCTGTCCATCACCAACTCCCGGAGTCTACCAAAACCCATGTCCATCAAGTCAGTGATGCCATCCAACCATCTCATCCTCTGTCATCCCCTTCTCCTCCCGCCCCCAATCCTACCCAGCATTAGGGTCTTTTCCAATGAGTCAACTCTTCGTATGAGGTGGCCAAAGTATTGGAGTTTCAGCTTCAACATCAGTCCTTCCAATGAACACCCAGGATTGATCTCCTTTAGAATGAATTGATTGGATCTCCTTGTAGTCCAAGGGACTCTCAAGAGTCTTCTCCAACTCCACACTTCAAAAGCATCAATTCTGCAGCGCTCAGCTTTCTTCACCGTCCAACTCTCACATCCATACATGACCACTGGAAAAACCATAGCCTTGACTAGATGGACTTTTGTTGGCAAAGTAATGTCTCTGCTTTTAAATATGCTATCTAGGTTGTCCATAACCTTCCTTCCAAGGAGTAAGCGTCTTTTAATTTCATGGCTGCAATCCTAGAGTAAACCATAATGGAAAAAAATATGAAAAAGCATATATATATATATATAATCAATTTGTTTCGGTATTGACATCTGGTGATGTCCATGTGTAGAGTCTTCTCTTGTGTTGTTGGAAGAAGGTATTTGCTATGGCCAGCGCGTTGTCTTTGCAAAACTCTATTAGCCTTTGCCCTGCTTCATTCTGTATTCCAAGGCCAAATTTGCCTGTTACTACAGGTATTTCTTGACTTCCTACTTTTGCATTCCAGTCCCCTATAATGAAAAGGACAACTTTTTTGGGTGTTAGTTCTAGAAGGTCTTGTAGGTCTTCATAGAACTGTTAGACTTCAGCTTCTTCAGCATTACTGGTGGGGGCATAGACTTTGATTACTGTGATAGTGAATGGTTTGCCTTGGAAATGAACAGAAATCATTCTGTCATTTTTGAGACTGCATCTAAGTACTGCATTTCAGATTCTTTTGTTGACTATGATGGCTACTCCATTTCTTCTAAGGGATTCTTGCTCACAGTAGTAGATATAATGGTCATCTGAGTTAAAACCACCCATTCCAGTCCATTTTAATTCACTGATTCCTAAAATGTTGATGTTCACTCTTGCCATCTCCTGTTTGACTACTTACAATTTGCTTTGATTTGTGGACCTAACAATCCAGGTTCCTATGCAATATTGCTCTTTACAAGATCGAACTTTACTTCCATCACCAGTCAACATTCAGAAAACTAACAAACAGTGGAAACAGTGACAGACTATTTTTGGGGGCTCCAAAATCACTGCAGATGGTGACTGCAGCCATGAAATTAAAAGACGCTTGTTCCTTGGAAGAAAAGTTATGACTCTCTAGACAGAATATTAAAAAGCAGAGACATTACTTTGCCAATAAAGGTCTGTCTAGTCAAAGCTACGGTTTCTCCAGTAGTCATGTATGCATGTGAGAGTTAGACTATAAAAGAAAGCTGAGCTCCGAAGAATTGGTGCTTTTGAACTATGGTATTGGAGAAGACTCTTGAGAGTCCCTTGGACTGCAAGGAGATCCAACCAGTCCATCCTAAAGGAGGTCAGTCCTGAATATTCATTGGAAAGACTGATGCTGAAGCTGAAATTCCAATACTTTGGCCACCTGATGCAAAGAGCTGACTCATGGAAAAAGACCCTGATGCTGGGAAAGATTGAAGGTGGGAGGATAAGGGGATGACAGAGGATGAGATGGTTGGATGGTATCATTGACTCAACGGACATGAGTTTGAGTAAACTCCGGGCATTGGTGATGGACACGGAGGCCTGGCGTGATGCAGTCCATGGGGTTGCAAAGAGTCGGACATGACTGAACTGATACACACACACACACACACACACACACACACACATATATACATATAAACTGAATCGCTTTGCTGTACTATGAAAAAAATATATATATATATACACAATTGAATCACTTTGCTGTACACCAGAAACTAACACAGCATTGTAAATCAACTATATTTCAATCAAATAAATTTTAAAAACATAATTAAACTTTCATGATCATTTGGAAAATTTGTTTCTCTCTGAAAAATATAGCTAGGTTGCAATATTGAATGACAGAGATGAATTTTACCCACAAGTAAATAAAAGGAAACACCACCTCCCCTGGGAGACTACATTGTAAAGTCAAGCAGCTCTTGAGGTGTCTCCCAGCTACAACTTTATATTCTCCCAGCCTGATCCATGGGGACATTCATATAAAAGATTGTGCCATAGTCGTATAGAAGCACAATCATGGATAATCAGTGGTCTCAAGGCAGGAAAATTAGGTTGGATTCTAATCCAGTTTCTTCCCAGCTGTGTGGTTTTGAGGAAGTTAATCTCTGCGAGCATGAGCTTTCCTAAATGAGAACAGAGTAGTAAATTACCTCAAAAGTCTTTGTGAATGATGTGATATATGTGACTATGTATTTTCAGCACATGGCCTAGCATGGACACATGGTAAAAATGGCATCTGAAGCTGAATGAATAGAGAGTATTTGAAAGTGCTGAGGAAATGAGCTCGTGACCATACTTGCCTATCGAGTGAAAGTCTTTTTGTTGAATTCCTTATCATGGAACATGTGGTTCATGTGAAGAAAGTTTGGCAGGTTTCCTTTTGTCCTCATTGGTGCCATGGAGTTGGTTTTATTTCCGTTATAGCAGCAGTTGTCCTGAACTGCAATAGTATCTTATGAACCTCTGGTCTCTACCAGGTTCTGAAGCTTTCTTTGGGAAGAGACATATATTTATTTATTAACTTATTATTTATTTATTTACTTATTATTTATTTAAATATATGTCTTTTTTATTTATTATTACTTTTTAAACATCCTCAAGACTG
This sequence comes from Giraffa tippelskirchi, assembly GCF_054371585.1. Classification (NCBI taxonomy): domain Eukaryota; kingdom Metazoa; phylum Chordata; class Mammalia; order Artiodactyla; family Giraffidae; genus Giraffa; species Giraffa tippelskirchi. Next base: position 56,802,293 of record NC_137276.1, on the reverse strand, counting down.
GCACATAATAGGTTCTTAATAACTGTTTGATGAGCAAATGAATGTCACAGGTATTTAAACTAAGCTTTTATTCTTAGAACCACAGACACTGCTGTGAAGTTTCTCCAGCCCAGGGCATGTAGCAATTGTTAATTTAAAAAAGAGAGGAAAAAAATGGAATGGATGATAGGTGAAAAAAAGTGAATGTTTCTGTAGAAACATATCACTGTACTTAGTGACCTTGAACTGAGTCTAATTATGTAGGATTTAATCAATGCAGATGAATAAGCCCTTTATAAAAAGCCTCAAAAGCCTGTGCTTGCATGAACTGCCATAAGGATTTTTTAATAGATGTGCAGATTGCCCAGGGAAAGGGACTTCCCCCAATAATTAACCTAAGCTCTGAATTTCGTTAGCACAAACACAAGCAGTTAATGTACATGAACTTTTTTTAGCCTGAGTTGGAATGCACAGGGGGCAGAAGAGAAAGCCCTCATTCACAGTTGTGAACATCACCAATAGACATGGAGAGTCGGAGGGAAATAGGCCCCTCTGCAACCTGCATAACTTGTAATGAAATGCAGACTACCTTAAGTGCTTGAATAGAATGATGCAAAATGCAGATAGCCATGTAATTCATTAAAAAAAATAAGTTACATCAACAACAAAACCCTTCCCCTTGCACAAGTAACTGAAAAGGACCAAGATTAAAATATTAAGACATACATTAAACCATTGGTAAATAATAAAGTGGCATTGCTTTCAGGCTTAATTACTGAGGAAGTGGGCTTGATAACACAGCTGTCAGCAAAGGGAAGGCAACTAGGAAATATAATTCTACCATTTTAGTTCTTTCTCCCATATGTACTATTTCAAAAAGAACATTAGTTCTTCAAAATGCTCTCTAAAACTATGGGTTCAAAGAAGTTTATAGAATATTTAACACTAAACCTGTCATTTCAGAGAGATACAATGGATTTTTCTCTAGTGGATTTTTCTCAGATGGATTTTTAAAAATTATTACAAAAGCAATATGGGCTCATTTTGTGTGTGTGTGTGTTGGTGGGGGCGGTGGTTGGGAAGGGTTTTGCGGAAACCAAAAGTCAACAAATAGAAAGGAAAGCCTTCTGCATACATCTTTGGAAAGCTTCAGTTTCTTTCTAATTGTTAAGTTCCACTCAAGAACAGGAAACAAACAAACCACTTTCTTTATATTCCACATGTAGACGCAAATAATTTGGCTAATAGCACAGGATTTGGAGTCAGTCTGTCTGGAGCAAATCCTGGCTTCTTTACTTGCTATGAAACTTTAGGTAAGTTAAGAGATATTTAACATCTTTGTAACTCAGTTTCCTTATTAGAAGAATTGATCGAAACAACAATAACACCTTTATAGTGTTGTTAGGCTTATAAGAAATAACACTGGTAAAGATTTTTAAAAACTTTAAAGATAATGAAACTGTTTTTTGTGACAGTACATATAGATTTATCTTATTGTTTTTAACAGTTGTGTAGAATTTAACTTTATGACATGTAACATTTCAGTGAGTTTTAAAAAATCTAATGCAGAGTGGAATAAGTCTTTTTAAACATGGCATGAAACTTGGAAAGAATAGAAGAAAATTACTGAATTTGATTACAAATGAATTAACATTCACAAACTAGAACAAACATCTTGAACTATGCTTGAAGGCAAAGGGCAAAACAGGAAGAAAATTGTAATTTATAGAAAAAGACCAACTACTTTAAAATATGAAGAGCCTTTCCGAATAAATTAGAGATTAACTCAATAGAAAAATGAGCAAACTAAGTACTTTTGACACATATATATGGCAAATGTGAGTCATGAGATACTAGTCATTTCCTATAAAATTAACAACTATTGGAAGAATACTTAATATACAGGGTTACTGAGTATGTATAAGAAAATGGAAATATCAGTGCAATTTTTGTGGATGTAAGTTGTTATCATTTTTGTTGGAGTTCAAATGTGAATCTGAATTAAAAATTTAAAAATGAATATGCCATTTGAGCCAAGAGTTCCACTTCTGAGGCTCTACAGATCTCCTGATACGCTTATGTGTAAGAAAGTTACACTATTTTTTTTTTTTAATGCTCCCAAAGGACTGGACACAGAGTAAGTAAGGCTCTGGGAAGTTTTGTGGTAAGCCCCCACAAACAAACCCTGGCCACTGAATTCTGATTTCAGAGTAATAACCATTACAGTCCAAAGGAAGGAGAATTCTGTAAAACACGCTTTGGAAAATGCTGATGTTTAAAAAATTCTTCAACTATTATCTCAAGCTGAAATTTTGATAATTATACATAGGAGATACAGACCATGGGACTTCGAATCTTGAGACCCTCAGGCACTCACTCCTGGAAGAAAGGAAGAGGAATTTTTAAACCCTTGTGGAAAGCACATTACTTTAACATTTATTCTAAGAAGGAGAGAGGACTTCCACTTTCCAAAAAGATGTTGAAATTCGAAAGACCGCATTCTACTCTCTGTAAGGAAGAGGAAACGCCAAATCATTACAAGGTGCTAACTTTTCTTGAGCTCATCAGGGAGCTAGTTCCCTGAGGTCCTGGTTTGCCTGAGACTGGGCTGTCGTCTATGGGGTCGCACAGAGTCGGACACGACTGAACCGACTTGGCAGCAGCAGCAGCAGCATCAGAGGATGAACTAGGGCCCCCACCCCCGCCCCACCAGAAGCCCAGCATCTCACGTCACGTCACCTGCACCAGTAGGCTGCTGCTGTGCAGGGGTAAACTGAGGAGAGAGGGCCGTGTGAAGTGTAGGCAGGGACCCCTGAAGCCTCCTCAGGGAAGCAGTGCTGAGAAAAACCCAGAGAGCCCTAAACCCACCAGGTGGCTCAGTGGTAAAGAATCTGCCTGCCAATACAGGAGACGCAAGAGACTGTGGGTTCGGCCCCCGGGTCGGGAAGATGCCCTGGAATAGGAAATGACACTCTGCACCAGTATTCTTGCCTGGAAAATTCCATGGGCAAAGGAGCCTGGGACTACAAAAGAGTAGGACATGACTGAGCAACTGAGCATGCACACCCTAAACCCACACCAACTGCATGTAGTAGCAGCATCCGACCACTAGGGGGATTCAGATCTGTAGAGCCCTGACCTTAACCTAGCAACAAAACCCCCAACTCTGCTCAATTTCCTACGAGATGGACTTTATCCCTACCCCACATCCCCCACAGACCAGGCATAACTGAGGAAACAAACAGTGAACAATGAAGACAGGCCAATAGAAATTATCCAAACTGAAACCCAATGAGAAATAAGTCAAGAAAAAGGACAAGGGCGCTCCCTGAATGTTGGCTGGGAATCTAAGAATTTAGAGTGCTTTTATTAAATTATATTCTTGATAAATAATTCTGCCTTGGCATTCTCCCCTGATTTTTTGGAGCTGTTGTTACATTGAAAGATGGCATGAAATGGATGTCAGTGGATGTGTTCTTAACACATTACAAGAGGAAATGTAAGTTCCCAGTACTAGAAAGACATTAGAAGTTCCTTAAAAGCCAAAACAGTATAAATAAACTGCATAAAGTTTGGTAACCTTTGCTTCTAATCTCTGCTGTGACTGAAGTTCACAGTGCAGGAGGAAGGTTTTTTTTTTTTTTTTTCACCAAATGACTGTATAATTTCCCTTTGGAATTTTATTATTCAAACCAATCTATGCTACACTGAGGATATGCTTATAGTCTTCTGTGTAATCATTTTTCTTTACTATATTATTCATTCCAGAACCAACAGCCACTTTTGCCTTTGTTTCCCCTAAATACTTCGCAGGAAGCAAAAAGTTACTCATCTTATAAGTGATGAAACTAAGATTGAAGGAGGTTGTGAGTATTTTATGTTAAAAGAGACAGGGGAAAAAAATCCCCCAATTCATTGTCTTTGACTAAACTATATGGCTGTTCAATTTTTTTATTTTAGCAACTTCTTGTTTTTCCCTGGGTCAATGATTGCTTGTGGAAAACAGCAAGTCTGTATTTGCCCAAGGAAAAAATCTGATCTGAATGCCAGAATACCATTGGTACATGTAAAGATATTGGTCTCCTGTTTATAGCTGCTATTTTCACATTAAGATGAAACAGCTGCCAATTCAAAATTGCAGCCCTCAAGCAAAGCCCCTTGGCATTATAAAAAAGCATATACTCCTGGCACTCTCCAGCTGTCAGTATCAGCACTCACCTTTCTTTTTGCATTTTATTATAGATGTTTTGACCAGGATTTATAATGTGGAAGCAGCAGGGGAATTCACCTGTTCTCTGTCACAAAATACCACACTGATTGAGAAGACAGGGAAATCAGAGGAGAGGCTTGGTCTCTGGAGAATGATTTTTGCCTGGAAGAGGACCCAAGCCTGCCTTCTCTGCAGACGAGGTGGTATAGTGGTTAGGCTTAGAGATCTATGCAGGTCTGGGTCTGACTCCTGGATCCTGTTTCCTAGCAACGAGATGTTGAGCACTTTACTTGGTATCCTTGAGTCTCAGTTTCTCATATTTGACACTGGGATAAGATATATAGCTTACTGAACTTTGGGGAGGGTTACGTGATATAATGTGTGTGTATCTTTTGGCATAATCCTTGAGTCAAGAACTTATTTGATATTGAAGTAAGAGACTGAGTGGATGCTGTGGCTTAAAGATTCTGCGTGCCCACCATGTTATGAAAGGTATTTTGCAGGGGGTGGGTTAGACCCGACAGTAGTGGGGCGGATGTGAGCTGACATGGTTGGGAAGCCTGGTGGCAGGTCCTGTGTGACTGTGAGGTTGTTTTTTAGCCATAGAGAAGCCTGGTAGAGGAATACAGAGCCCAGGCAAGGAATAGGACTCAGGAACATCAGAGTGATGCCTGGAAATCATGAGATGAATAAGGGAGTGTTCTTGGTCTTGGTGGGAAAGAGTACAAAGGAAGATACCTTAGTAGGGATGTGGAGGTCCCTTGCAGAGGGACTTTCGTCATTAAGAACAAGGGACTAATCAATTTCTACCAATGGGGTCTGAGATAAAAACTGGGCTGAACTAGCATTCTTTAAGTCTCTCACAGGTGATGAGTTTGGAGCCTGGGACAGGATGAGATCACCAGAAGGATTTAAGTAGGTCTCCTCAGAGGTTTCCCTGGTGGTTCAGACTGTAAAGAACCCACCTGCAATGCAGGAGACCTGGGCTCAATCCCTGGGTTGGGAAGATCCCATGGAGAAGGGCATGGCAACCCACTTCAGTATTCTTGCCTGGAGAATCCCCATGGACAGAGGAGCCTGGTGGGCTACAGTCCATGGGGTCGCAAAGTGTTGGATGCAACTAAACGACTAAGCACAGCAACACCTAGGATGGAAGGGCTATGACAGCTGTACCGAGAACCAAGCAAGAATTGCAAACTTTGGCTTTGCACACCCAATCTGAATAATATTGCTTTCCTACCAGAAGTTAGCACCTCCACATTTTCTATTTTACTTGCATTGCTGTAATTATGTTCTCTACTAGTTATGGATACCTATCAATAATGGCCAGTGGGTGGGATATAATTGGGTAGATTCAGCATAATTTTCCAAGAAAATCCTCCATTTTAATGTTGTCTCTTTTCCAGTTCAGTTATTCTGCCCTTGGAAATCTCTCTTTGTAAGCTGGGCTCTCCCCAGTTCTGCTTAGGGGGATGAACTTGTAGATAACATTCTTTATGGCAGAGAAACAAGGATTGGCCTGTTTATTCTCAGGTGCTGTTTGCTTAGGACCCTGGCTGTGAGGTGCATCTCTGGAGAACTGCCTCCTGCTCATGTGGGAGAAGTGCCCTCTGTGCTCACATCTTTGCAGATCCATATGGCTGGAGGATTGCTCAAACGGCTGCTTGCCAGAATTTTGGCCCTCACTTGTGCCTCCAAATCCAGTGATCCAATTTCTGTGTCACAGATTTTAAATATGGCTGTCCTCCAGATATAAATGATTAAAATTCAAAACACATACAAATATCATGTTAGTCAGGAGATGAAGTTTTTTTCTTTAAAAAAAGATAAAAAGCAGATAAATCATGTATGTATCTTACAGTTGCAATAATAGCTATACTAATGTTTATGTCAAATTTCAAAGGAGAACAAATAGCTTAGCTAATGGCATGTAACAAAAACTCTCCCAGTGTGAAATACAATAGGACTTGTTAGTTCATAATGTAGGGTACCTGGGGAAAATGGATTTTGAGTTATCTGGGATGAACTGATCTTCTATTTTGTAAATAGCAAGAGAATAATAGCAGTTACTTTGAATTTAACATGCTTTAAAAAGCAATAACTTTTAAAGTTTTATTTTGTGGATGTAAAGTTCTCAGTAATGAGAGAACATTTTGGTATATTTATAACTTCAACTGCAACATATCAGTTGTGTGTGTTTTAAGTGTTTTATATACCTATGTGTGTGTTTTGTCTGTATGTACACGGTATGCCCGTGGGTTATGTGTAAGTGTTTGAGAATGGGATTACTCTTCACTTGACTGGATAATTCAGTTGAGTCAAATCATGAAACTTTATTTTCAAACTTCCAGGTGATCCAAAGTCATTATTTTGGATCTGAAAATATAAGCTTTACAGACATTATATAACTTATTTTATAGACTCATTTGATCTTGAAAAATGGCATTGAGTAATTTATTTTCTTTGAGTCACATACTTAAAAAGGCCAACATTGTGAAACATTGAAGAGAATAATACTGGCTTCACTTCCTTGCTAGGCATGATCTTGACGATATAAGGCTGGAGTCACAGAAGAGTATTTCTGACACCATTGTTAATACACAAGAAAGATGCTGTGTGGCATCAATTTTGTTTTTTTGTTTGTTTTCATTAATCAGAGCATAGATGAGATGTTCTAGTCATCTCTTGAAGTAATACTTTAATAATATGCATATTATTTAACTTTATTTATGATAAGTGAGTTCAGTTTATCAATGGAATCCAAAGGTTTGCTCCTAGATAAACTTTGATAAGACAATGTGATGTGTCTTTATCTCCCTAGGGTTCCCTTGGTTACATTCAGGTCCTACAGACTGGATGAATATGTAGCATAAAAGGATTTGGGGGTTAGAAAGCCAGCCAAGGAGCACTGATTGCCACCATCTCTTGGTAAAGAAGGTGGGACTGTGCCCACCTGGCAAAGAGTTCTTGTATTACACTTGTAACTAATTCAGTTTATGAAAAGCTTGGTATTTTGGACGATAATCTTTGGCATATGGTTATTACACTATATTATTATTATTATTTTTTTGGCATGCCACACAGCTTGCCTGATCTTAGTTCCCTGATCAGCGATCAAACCCAGGTCCCGGGAGTGAAACTTCCAAGTCTCAACCACTGGACTTCCAGGGAATTCCCACTTTCTCTGTATTTTAAAAGTATGAAATAATTTTAGTAATATATGTCCTGGAGTTCATCAGCCTAGATTGCTTTTTCCAGTTAACTATACACCTTTTTCAAAATCAAGATTCAAATCATCTTTTGAGGAAAAATGTTTTTGAACTGTAAATTTAAACATAATTTCTGTTTCTTTTCCTTCTTTTTTCTTTTGTTTTTTAGCCATTGGAAGGGGGATGGAACACTGGGAGAACACTGAGGCATTCTGGCTAACTCTCCATCCTTCTCACTCAGCCACTCTTTAACTCCAATTCTGAATGCTATTGATTCCCTTCATAAACTATGAAAACAGCCTACATTCCAAGGACAGTGTATTGATCTACTTTGGTATAATTATTTTACCTACGATGATCTACACCAATTCTAATTTTGCTTTATATTTGTTGTGCCTCCATGACATGGGATACATAGGGCCTCTGAGACCTGGCTATAAAGATATTGATTAAAAATTATTTCATATGGTCTCCAAAACCATTAATCTCTGCCAGAGCTATCCTCCTAAAAGAGCACATGCTAAAAGGTCTAGGAGCTTGTAAAACTGGACCATGCTGCTGTTCTTTCCCACAGCTCCCATCACACCCATGGGTACACAGCGCCTCACTTCTAGCCAGCGATGTGTTGGTGCATCTTTAACAATTGGCTCTTTAGAAGGAAAAACAAAACCAAAACAAACAAATCCCAAATTTATAGCCTTTGCCAATTTCTGTGGTATAGATACTCTCACCATGACTGATGTCATGTTATCAATGTGACATCACTGAACATGGAGTTAGGAAGAGACACAATTGGTTCTTACAAAGCAGATGCAAAGACAGAGTGAGCTGGCTCTAGCACAATGCTGCTCCTAGCCTAAAAGCTCCACTCTTTTTTTTTAAAAAATAAATTTATTTATTTTAGTTGAGGGCTAATTACTTAACAATATTGTAGTAGTTTTTGCCATACATTGACATGAATCAGCCATGGGTTTACATGTGCTCCCCCCTGAACCCCCCTCCCACCTCCCTCCCCATCCCATCCCTCTGGGTCATCCCATTGCCCTGGCCCTGAGCATTTGTCTCATGCATCGAACATGGAATGGTGTTCTGTTTCACATATGATAATATACATGTTTCAATGCTATTCTCCCAGAACGTCCCACCCTCACCTTCTCCCTCAGAGTCCAAAAGACTGTTCTATGCATCTGTGTCTCTTATTCTGTCTTGCATATAGGGTTATCGTTACCATCTTTCAAATTCCATATATATGCATTAGTATACCGTATTGGTGTTTTTCTTTCTGGGTTACTCCACTCTGTATAATGGGCTCCAATTTCATCCATCTCAATAGAACCGATTCAAATGTATTTTTTTAATGGCTGAGTAATATTCCATTGTGTATATGTACCACAGCCTCCTTATCCATTCCTCTGCTGATGGACATCTAGGTTGCTTCCATGCCCTGGCTATTGTAAACAGTGCTGCGATGAACATTGGGGTACATGCGTCTCTTTCAATTCTGGTTTCCTCGGTGTTTATGCCCAGCAGTGGGATTGCTGGGTCATATGGCCGTTCTATTCCCAGTTTTTTAAGGAATCTCCACACTGTTCTCCATAGTGGCTGTACTAGTTTGCATTCCCACCAACAGTGTAAGAGGGTTCCCTTTTCTCCACACCCTCTCCAGCATTTATTGCTTGTAGACTTTTGGATAGCAGCCATTCTGACTGGTGTGAAATGGTACCTCATTGTGGTTTTGATTTGCATTTCTCTAATAATGAGTGATGTTGAGCATCTTTTCATGTGTTTGTTAGCCATCTGTATGTCTTCTTTGGAGAAATGTCTCTTTAGTTCTTTGGCCCATTTTTTGATTGGGTCGTTTATTTTTCTGAAATTGAGCTGCAGGAGTTGCTTGTATATTTTTGAGATTAATTGCTTGCCTGTTGCTTCGTTTGCTATTATTTTCTCCCATTCTGAAGGCTTTCTTTTCACCTTGCTTATAGTTTCCTTTGTTGTGCAAAAGCTTTTAATTTTAATTAGATCCCATTTGTTTATTTTTGCTTTTATTTCCAATATTCTGGGAGGTGGGTCATGGAGGATCCTGCTGTGATTTATGTCGGAGAGTGTAAAAGCTCCACTCTTACCCTCTGTTTTACTGCTTCAAAGGCTGAAAATCTAGTGAGGTTGAAATGATTTAAACTGTTTCCCTAGATTGAACTCTGGGAAACCTGTCAGCTGGAGTGAAGGAAGCTGTCTTTTGTGTTTCTATGTGGTAGCATACATGCATGCATGATGCTGGCATAAAAACAAGATGTACAGACCAATGAAGCAGAACAGAAAGTCCAGAAATAAACCCACGCATATACCGTCAACTAGTATTTGACAAATGAGTCAAGAATGTGCAAAGGAGAAAAGGTGGTCTCTTCCATAAATGGTTCTGGGAAAACTGGATATTCACACACAAAAGAATGGAACTGGACTCATATCTTACATCATACACAAAAACGAAATGGATTAAAGACTTAAATGTACCCGAAACCATGACATGGAAACAATCTAAGGGTTAATCGATCGATGGATGGGTAAAGAAGATGTGAAATTATGTATATAATGAATAATATAAGTATTATTCAGCTATAAGAAAGAGGGAGAGCCTGCCCTTTGTGACAACATGGGTGAGACTTGAGGGCATTATGCTCAAACAAAGACAAATACTGTGTGATCTCACATATATGTGGAGTCCAAACAACTGAATTCATAGAAACAGAGAGCAGGTTGGTAATTGCCAGGGGTAGCAGGTGGGGATGGAGGTGGACGCAGGGGTGAGGGGTGGGGGAAATTGATGAAGGTGGTCAAAGGGTACAAACTTTAAATTATAAGATGAATATGTTCTGAAGATGTATAGCATGGTGACTACATTTAACTATACTGTATTCTGTATTTGAAGATTGAAAAGTTCACACCACATGTACACCCATGGCTGATTCATGTCAATGTATGGCAAAAACCACTACAATATGGTAAAGTAATTAGCCTCCAATTAAAATAAATAAATTAAAAAAGTTCTCACCATAAACACACAAAATTATAACTATATGAGGTGGTGTATGTGTTAACAAACCTCAGTTTGCAATACACACACAATAAAATCACTATGTTGTACATCTTAAACTTACAATGATTACATGCCAGTAATATCTCAAAGCCAGGGGAAAAGGATATTTAAGTTTTAATCTTGTTTTACTTTTGAATAAGTGACTGGGTTCTTCTGGTTTTCAAGAATCTCTTTTATTATTCAATCTGAAGGTAGTTCCTAGATTACAAAAAGAAAGTCTAAGCCATTCAGAGAAAAGTAAGAGGAAGAGTTGAAGGCTCGGACATAGAACCCAATAAAATGGTTTCATGCTTTTCAGTCCTATTTCACTTATTATAAATGCTCAGTATACCTATAACTTCTACTTATTATATACTGTCAGACGTTAACAACTTTGAACAGCTGCTATACAGGAGATTTATTTTATGACCAGTGAGCCTAGCAGTCTTTTTGGGTTTTTCCCCTCATGTGTGAAAACAGTTTTGACCCCATAGAATCCCTGAAATGATCTTAGGGGTCCTTAGGAGTTCCTGGGGGTTATAATTTGGGAGCCATTGATCTAACCTAATTATGTCAAGCATGCTTATCTTTCCAGAGGTTAGTACAATTTGGGCCAATGATGGTTAGGGAAGGTTTGTGGAGGCTTGTGAAGGAAGAAGTTTCTTGACACCGAAAGAACCATAGGAATGAACCTCCTCTTCTTTCCAGATGTGAACCAATGAGTATACAGCTTCATTTACTCCTGGCATCCACCTTGTGATCTGGGGTGAAACCAGCTTTAAACTGACTCTAACTCTGTATGTGGGAGAGGAGAAATGAAGACGCTTTAGTCCTTGATGATGTTTAACTGCTGGATGAGTCCATATGGAAGTCTTGAAATGACTCGGGAAGCTTTGAGTTGGGTTCTTGTTTTACATGATGCCAAATGCATGAACAGTGGCATCTATGTTTTTTTTGAAAAACTTGTATTTTTATGGATTTTCAGTAGATGGCAATGTGAGTTCCTATAACCCTCCCTGTCCCTTGTGTAAATATCAGGCAATTAAGATGAGAGATGAGAAATGGGTAACAAAATGGATAAACACTTCCATGAGCTAGAAACAGAAAGGAAACACAGAGTGGGGCATATGTTCTGAAGCTGAAGCAACTCACTGGATTTTGAGATGGAAAGAGAAAGTGACAGCAAGTAGTTTAACTCCTGTGAGAAATAGGAATAAAACAAGGTACATATATGGCCTGGAAGTGGAGCCAGATACCACGTGAAATGGGGCAGTGGTAGAGGGTGGGAAATGATCCTCAAGAATGATTGAAGTCTGAAAAACATCTGTGAATACGTTTTGAACCTGAAGCTGCTAGAGGTTTCACCAAGAAAGAGTGGCTGTATTGAATAAGAACAATTACATATCCAGTAAACATACCAAGCCTGGTGCTGTCCTTAGGGCATTGATCTTTGATATCCTGTTGAAAAAGAGACTCAGAGCACCTGGGAGAGATCTGGCTTAGATCTTGAGCCACTACTGGCCTGTGTTTAGGCACCTGCGATTATATGAAACAGGTAGGAGTGATACAGAAAAAAGATGCTCTCATATGCTGCTGCCAAGTTGCTTCAGTCGTGTCCGACTCTGTGCGACCCCATTGACGGCAGCCCACCAGGCTCCGCCGTCCCTGGGATTCTCCAGGCAAGAACACTGGAGTGGGTTGCCATTTCCTTCTCCAATGCACGAAAGTGAAAAGTGAAAGTGAAGTCGCTCAGTCGTGTCTGACTCTTCGCGACACCATGGACTGCAGCCTACCAGGCTCCTCCGTCCATGGGATTTCCCAGGCAAGAGTACTGGAGTGGGTTGCCATTTCCATATAAAGATATATAAAAATTCCAAAGCATACAAAGAAAGGTAACCAATACATCTGACAAATTAAAAAGGCATGAAAATCACCTCCTGAGGAAATGAAAATAAAAGAACATTCTGAAAAAAAAAATCTTCCTTAAGACAGTGTAAGATATTCAAATATATAATATACGCCACCCATCGAAAGAACAGAAGGTTATGCAACAAAATGGGCTGATACAAATTTAAAGAAATAAATGTGTGAAAAATTTCAGTATACAGAAACATGCACTAATCAGTGGAAACCATATAAAATATTATTTCTATTTTTAACTCTTTAAGTGCTTCCTTAACACTGAGGAATAGTTTTATACACACACACACATACATATATTTTAGTTCATCATATTAATCTTACAGAAGTGCTATTGTGTTTTAAGTATTCTTTCTACTCCCTTTTACCTTGCTAAATTTTTAAATCGCTTTTTTTTTTTGTCATTTTTGGGGTAACCTTGGTAATATTAAATTTGTAAATAACATATTTTTTGATTCAGCTATTTTAGGCAACGGAAGCATCAGTCAGTCTCATAGGGAGCACTTCCCTACAAAGAAGTCCACTTTCTGATAAGAAAACTAGGCTTTTCCACCTCACATTATTAATCAACCAGTCACCAGGTACAGGCTAACCTGGGAGTGGGCAATACCTTGAGCAAGGTGGCTTCCCAGTATAACTGTTTGGGGTCAGTTGACTGTCTTCTTCCTTTAAGCTTAAGTGATTTAGGCATCTCACATTATTGAAATAAAGGGACTTAACCCAGCTTGTGTATTGGCATTGGTCCTCTAGAAAGCAGAACTAAGGCATGGATGAAAGTGCTAATCCTTAATAACTGACAGCTCAGGACAGAGGGATTGTGGGTAAAGAAAGCCAGGAGGCCAGGAAAAATGTAAAGCACTATCATGCTCTCTCTGTGTTAATGCACCGAACGCTGCCTCAGCACATACCACAAAAAGACACAGCTGATGTGGTACGTTCTGAGGGGGTGCTTGCTCCTGATAGGAACTTGATAATTTCCACAGAACAATCACATCTTGCAGCAGTCTGGGAAGGAGAAATAGAAATGAGTATATATTTACCTAGTTCCTTCCATTCTTTGTTCACCTTTGCTGAGATTCACCCCATAAGAAAACTAACTAGGTCTCAGATAAGTCCTTCTGGAGCTCCTATTGTTTGTGTCTTAGACCAGAATTGCACCATCTGGCATCTCAACAGCACCTCAAGAAACCATAGTCCACATTTTGTTTTGCGATATTTCGTCTAAAACTGAAATCGTTGGACAATTCATCTCAAGCGAGTTATTAACCAAGAGAAATAAGAAAGAAACAGAGAAGAGAATCTCAGCTGGCACACAAAACTTGTGTTCTATGCAGTTTACTCTGCTCCTGAGTGGAGAAACCTTTTCCTTTACTCCTGAATCTGAAAAGTTCAGGGGGTTTTCGAAGTTTTGGTATCCAGTGTGTATTTGCTATAGGAATAGTGGCTCTTCTTTATTGGTTTATGGACATTTTCTTCTATACTTAGTCTGCTACTTTTTTCTTTTTGTTTTAGTAAAATGACCAGGTGTTGATTTTTTTAATAGTCTTTATGCATGAAAATAGCCCTTTTCCTTGCATTTTCACCTTATTTCTAAATTATGTTGATATACTTTCTAATGCTAAAATTGCATTCTTGGGATAGAGATTGTTTATTGGTAGCCTATTATTTTTTAAAACACATGCTGAGATCAAGTTACTAATATTTTTATTTATGGTATTTATTTCTAAGTTAAGCTTGGTCCATGATTATAGTTTATTACTTCCTTCCGTCAGTTGTTTGTAATGAGGTTATATGTGCCTTATAAGAGGTTTGGAGAACTTTCCAACTTGAGATTCTGGAATAATTTGTATAAAATTTTGAACACCATGTTTTTCAGGGATAGGGGAAATTTATTACCAATTCTATTTTTTTCAATAATTACTGGATTAGTGACATTTTCAAGTTTTTTCTTGATATATAAAATTTTATTTTTATAAAAATGTTTCCATTTTATCTAAGTTTTCAAACTTATTGTCTTAGAGTTGCTCATAATGCTATTTTTTTTAAATCTCAAGTGTATATATCTAGTTAATTACTTTTTTCATTTCCAACGTAGTTTATTTTTTATGTATGTCTTCTTTTTAATTAATCAGGCTTGCCAGATATCGATTTATTAGCTCTTTCAAGAAATATTTTTGGCATAACTGGGGAAATTTTATTATGGACTGTATATTAGATGATTTATAGAATTACTATTAATTAGTTTAGCCATAAAGATAGCACTTTTGATTATGTAGCAGAATATGTTTAAGAGGTGTAAGCTGAAGTACTGAGTGATGAATACTGTAAAGTATTGGGGAACAGGAGAAGAAGATGTGGAGGGAGAGGGAGAAGGAGAGGGAGAGAGAGAGGACACAAGCAAGTGGGATAAATGTTTAAAAGGTACAATGAAAAATTCAAATTATTATGTAAGTATTGTATTTCAAAATATCTAAGAAACTCCATGTGGAAAATGCCACTGGTATTGTTTTATACTTATAAATCATCCATAAAAGAATAAACTTTTAATATTAACTAAATGATTCTTTATCACTAGGGTAATTTTTAGCTGTTAGTAACACCACCCAAAATTCAATGATTTAAGTAAGATAGGGGGTCACTTCTCTCTCATGTAATAACATCCAGAGTTCTGTAGTTTGGAGCCATTCTGGTTGCTTCACTATCATTTCTATATTTTGCTTTATCATTTTTAACATCAACTATGTATATTGGACCATTGTTGCCTGGGCTTCGGAAATCACACTAATATCTTAAGAAAGTAGGAAAGAAGAAGAGGCAAATTTGGATATGCCCATTCCCCCTTAGAATCACTTCTTGAAAACAATTCTGCTTAGAACCCAGTGGCTAGCGTTTAGTCATATGGCCGCTAAAACTTACAAGAAAGGTTGGAAAATGTGCTTTTCTTCTCAGCTAAAATGATCTACTTCTGTTTTAGTGACTATGACAAAGCCTTTGACTGTGTGGATCACAATAAACTGTGGAAAATTCTGAAAGAGATAGGAATACCAGACCACTTGACCTGCCTCCTGAGAAATCTGTATGCAAGTCAAGAAGCAACTGTTAGAGCTGGACACAGAACAACAGACTGGTTCCAAATCGGGAAAGGAGTACACCAAGGCTGTATATTGTCACCCTGCTTATTTTACTTATATGGAGAGTACATTGTGAGAAACGCTGGGCTGGATGAAGCACAAGCTGGAATAAAGATTTCTGGGAGAAATATCAATAACCTCAGATACGCAGATGACACCACCCTTACGGCAAAAAGTGAAGAAGGACTTAAAGAGCTTCTTGATGAAAGTGAAAGAGGAGAGTGAAAAAGTTGGCTTTAAATTCAACATTCAGAAAACTAAGATCATGGCATCTGGTCGCATCACTTCATGGCAAATAGGTGGGGAAACAGTGGAAACAGTGAGAGACTTTATTCTTTCGGGCTCCAAAATCACTTCAGATGGTGACTGCAGCCATGAAATTAAAGGAGGCTTGCTCCTTGGAAGAAAAGTTATGACCAACCTAGACAGCATATTAAAAAGCAGAGACATTACTTTGCCAACAAAGGTCCATCTAGTCAAAGCTATGGTTTTTCCAGTAGTCATGTATGGATTGAGAGTTTGACTATAAAGAAAGCTGAGAGCTGAAGAATTGATGCTTTTGAACTGTGGTATTGGAGAAGACTCTTGAGAGTCCCTTGGACTGCAAGGAGATCCAACCAGTCCATCCTAAAGGAAGTCAGTCCTGAATATTCATTGGAAGGACTAATGCTGAAGCTGAAATTCCAATACTTTGGCTACCTGATGTGAAGAACTGACTCATTTGAAAAGACCCTGATGCTGGGAAAGATTGAAGGTGGGAGGAGAAGGGGACAGCAGAAGATGAGATGGTTGGATGGCATCACTGACTCAATGAACGTAAGTTTGAGTAAAATCTGGTCATTGGTGATGGACAGGTAGGCCTGGCGTGCTGCAGTCCATGGGGTTGCAAAGAGTCAGACACGACTGAGGGACTGCACTGAACTGAAAACGTATCTAGCCATTAATGATATTCTATTACTAAGTAAGATGATGAGAAATAACACTGGAGCAAAAACTAGCAGTTTGTCTCCCAGATTGTTGTGATAGCTATGTGAGATATGGGGAATATGTTTTACTTCTGGCTATATGTTGTCATATTTCTGGCAATGATAGTAACAAATCATCTTGTTTTGGGAACTGAAGAGGAGGGAAGCTCTCCCCCATTTTGACTACCTGATCTTTCTGGTGCACTTAGAGTGGTCTCTTTCCAATCCTTTGATTTTATTGGGTTGGTCAAAAAGTTCATTTGGGTTTTTCTGTCACATCTAGAGGCCACATAAAATCCTTGCAGTCTTTTGTTTGTTTGTTTTGTCTATTTATTATTATTATTATGTTGGTTTTGCCATACACTGACATGAATCCACCATGGGTGTACATGTTTTCCCCTTTCAGAACCCCCCTCCCACCTCCCTCCTCATGCCATCACTCTGGGTCATCCCAGTGCACCAGCCCCGAGCACCCTGTATCATGCATCGAACCTGGACTGGCGATTCGTTTCACATATGATAATTTACATGCTTCAGTGCCATTCTCTCATATCATCCCACCCTCGCCCTCTCCCACAGAGTCCAAAAGACTGTTCTATATATCTGTGTCTCTTTTGCTGTCTCGCATACAGGGTTATGTCTACCAACTTTCTAAATTCCTTATATATGGGAAATAGATGGGGAAACAGTGGAAACAGTGTCAGCTTTTATTTTTGGGGGCTCCAAAATCACTGCAGATGGTGATTGCAGCCATGAAATTAAAAGACGCTTACTCCTTGGAAGGAAGGTTATGGCCAACCTAGATAGCATATTTAAAAGCAGAGACATTACTTTGCCAACAAAAGTCCGTCTAGTCAAGGCTATGGTTTTTCCAGTGGTCATGTATGGATGTGAGAGTTGGACAGTGAAGAAAGCTGAGCGCGGCAGAATTGATGCTTTTGAACTGTGGTGTTGGAGAAGACTCTTGAGAGTCCCTTGGACTACAAGGAGATCCAATCAATCCATCCTAAAGGAGATCAATCCTGGGTGTTCATTGGAAGGACTGATGTTGAAACTGAAACTGCAATACTTTGGCCACCTCATGCGAAGAGTTGACTCATTGGAAAAGACCCTAATGCTGGGTAGGATTGCGGGCAGGAGGAGAAGGGGACGACAGAGGATGAGATGGTTGGATGGCATCACCGACTCGATGGACATGGGTTTGGGTAGATTCCAGGAGTTGGTAATGGACAGGGAGGCCTGGCGTGCTGCAATTCATGGGGTCACAAAGAGTCAGACACGACTGAGTGACTGAACTGAACTGAACTGAACTGATACTGTATTGATGTTTTTCTTTCTGGCTTACCTCAATCTGTATAATAGGCTTCAGTTTAATCCACCTCATTAGAATTGATTCAAATGTATTCTTTTTAATGACTGAGTAATATTCCATTGTGTATATATACCACAGCTTCCTTATCCCTTCATCTGCTGATGGACATCTAGGTTGCTTCCATGTCCTGACTATTATAAACAGTGCTGCGATGAACATTGTGGTACACGTGTCTCTTTCAATTGTGGTTTCTTCAGTGTGTATGCCTAGCAGTGAGATTGCTGGGTCATATGGCAGTTCTATTTCCAGTTTTTTAAGGAATCTCCACACTGTTCTCCATAGTGGCTGTACTAGTTTGCATTCCCACCAACAGTGTAATAGGGTTCCCTTTTCTCCACACTCTCTCCAGAATTTGTTGCTTGTAGACTTTTGGATAGCAGCCGTTCTGATGGGCATGAAATGGTACCTCATTGTGGTTTTGATTTGCATTTCTCTAATGAGTGATATTGAGCATCTTTTCATGTGTTTGTTAGCCATCTGTCTGTCTTCTTTGGAGAAACGTCTGTTTAGTTCTTTGGCCCATTTTTTGATTGGGTCATTTATTTTTCTAGAATTGAGCTGCAGGAGTTGCTTGTATATTTTTGAGATTAATTCTTTGTCGGTTTCTCTGTTTGCTATTATTTTCTCCCATTCTGAAAGCTGTCTTTTCACCTTGCTTATAGTTTCCTTTGTTGTGCAGAAGCTTTTAATTTTAATTAGGTCCCATTTGTTTATTTTTGCTTTTGTTTCCAATATCCTGAGAGGTGGGTCATAGAGGATCCTGCTGTGGTTTATGTCGGAGAGTGTTTTGCCTATGTTTTCCTCTAGGAGTTTTATAGTTTCTGGTCTTACGTTTAGATCTTTAATCCATTTTGAGTTTATTTTTTTGTATGGTGTTAGAAAGTGTTCTAGTTTCATTCTTTTACAAGTGATTGTCCAGTTTTCCCAGCACCACTTGTTAAAGAGATTGTCTTTTCTCCATTGTATAATCTTGCCTCCTTTGTTGAAGATAAGGTGTCCATAGGTGCGTGGATTTATCTCTGGGCTTTCTATTTTGTTCCATTGATCTATATTTCTGTCTTTGTGCCAGTACCATGCTGTCTTGATGACTGTGGCTTTGTAGTAGAGCCTGAAGTCAGGCAGGTTGATTCCTCCAGTTCCATTCTTCTTTCTCAAGATTGCTTTGGCTATTCGAAGTTTTTTGTATTTCCATACAAATTGTGAAATTATTTGTTCTAGTTCTCTGAAAAATGCCATTGGTAGCTTGATAGGCATTGCATTGAATCTATAGATTGCTTTGGGTAGTATACTCATTTTCACTATATTGATTCTTCCGATCCATGAACACGGTATATTTCTCCATCTATTTGTGTCCTCTTTGATTTCTTTCACCAGTGTTTTACAGTTTTCTATATATAAGTCTTTTGTTTCTTTAGGTAGATATATTCCTAAGTATTTTATTCTTTCCATTGAGATGGTGAATGGAATTGTTTCCTTAATTTCTCTTTCTGTTTTCTCATTGTTAGTGTATAGGAATGCAAGGGGTTTCTGTCTGTTGATTTTATATCCTGCAACTTTAATATATTCATGATTATCTCTAGTAATTTTCTGGTGGAGTCTTCAAGGTTTTCTATGTAGAGGATCATGTCATCTGCAAACAATAAGAGTTTTACTTCTTCTTTTCTAATCTGGATTCCTTTTATTTCTTTTTCTGCTCTGATTGCTGTGGCCAAAACTTCCAAAACTATATTGAATAGTAGTGGTGAGAGGAATAGTAGTGGTGAGAGTGGGCACCCTTGTCTTGTTCCTGACTTTAGGGGAAATGCTTTCAATTTTTCGCCATCTAGGATAATGTTTGCTGTGGCCTTGTCATATATAGCTTTTATTATGTTGAGATATGTTCCTTCTAATCCTGCTTTTTGGAGGGTTTTATCATAAATGGATGTTGAATTTTGTCAAAGGCTTTCTCTGCATCTATTGAAATAATAATATGGTTTTTATTTTTCAATTTGTTAATGTGGTGTATTACATTGATTTGTGAATATTGAAGAATCTCTGCATCCCTGGGATAAAGCCCTCTTGGTCATGATGTATGAGCTTTTTAATATGTTGTTGGATTCTGTTTGCTAGGATTTTGTTAAGGATTTTTGCATCTATGTTCATCAGTGATATTGGCCTGTAGTTTTCTCTTTTTGTGGCATATTTGTCAGGTTTTGGTATTAGGGTGATGGTGGCCTCATAGAATGAGTTTGGAAGTGTACCTTCCTCTGCAATTTTCTGGAAGAGTTGGAGTAGGATAGGTATTAGCTCTTCTCTAAATTTTTGGCAGAATTCAGCTGTGAAGCCATTTGGTCCTGGGCTTTTGTTTGTTGGAAGATTTCTGATTACAGTTTCAAATTCCGTGCTTGTGATAGGTCTGTTAAGATTTTCTATTTCTTCCTGGTTCAGTTTTGGAAAGTTGTACTTTTCTAGGAATTTGTTCATTTCTTCCAAGTTGTCCATTTTACTTGCATATAGTTGCTGATAATAGTCTCTTATGATCCTTTGTATTTCTGTGTTGTCTGTTGTGATCTCTCTGTTTTCATTTCTAATTTTGTTGATTTGATTCTTCTCCATTTGTTTATTGTTGAATCTGGCTAATAGCTTGCCAATTTTATTTATCTTCTCAAAGAACCAGCATTTGGCTTTGTTGATTTTTGGTATGGTCTCTTTTGTTTCTTTTGCATTTATTTCTACCCTAATTTTTAAGTTTTCTTTTCTTCTACTAACCCTGGGGTTCTTCATTTCTTTCTTTTTTAGTTGCTTTAGGTGTAGAGTTAGGTTATTTATTTTACTTTTTTCTTGTTTCTTGAGGTAAGCCTGTATTACTATGAACCTTCCCCTTAGCACTGCTTTTACAGTGTCCCATAGGTTTTGGGTTGTTGTGTTTTCATTTTCATTTGTTTCTATGCATATTTTGATTTTTTCTGTGATTTGTTGGTTATTCAGCAGCTTGTTTTTCAGCCTCCATGTGTTGGAATTTTTAATAGTTTTTCTCCTGTAATTGACATCTCATCTTACTGAATGTGGTCAGAAAAGATACTTGGAATGATTTCATTTTTTTTGAATTTACCAAGGCTAGATTTATGGCCCAGGATGTGTTCTATTCTGGAGAAGATTCCATGTGCACTTAAGAAAAAGGTGAAATTCATTGTTTTGGGGTGAAATATCCTATAGATATCAATTAGGTGTAACTGGTCTATTGTATCATTTAAAGCTTGTGTTTCCTTGTTAATTTTCTGTTTAGTTGATCTATCCATAGATGTGAGTGGGGTATTAAAGTCTCCCACTATTATTATGTTATTGTTAATTTCCCCTTTCATACTTCTTAGCATTTGCCTTACATATTGCGGTGCTCCTATGTTGGGTGCATATATATTTATAATTGTTACATCTTCTTCTTGGATTGATCCTTTGATCATTATGTAGTGTCCATCTTTGTCTCTTTTCACAGCCTTTGTTTTAAAGTCTGTATTATCTGATATGAGTATTGCTACTCCTGCTTTCTTTTGGTGTCTATATGTATTAAATATCTTTTTCCAGCCCTTCACTTTCAGTCTGTATGTGTCCCTTGTTTCGAGGTGGGTCTCTTTTAGACAACATATATAGGGGTCTTGTTTTTGTATCCATTCAGCCAGTCTTTGTCTTTTGGTTGGGGCATTCAACCCATTTACATTTAAAGTAATTCTTGATAAGTATGATCCCATTGCCATTCACTTTATTTTTTGGGGTTTGACATTATGCACCCTTTCTGTGTTTCCCGTCTAGAGAAGATCCCTTAGCAGTTTTTGTAGAGCTGGTTTGGTGGTGCTGAATTCTTTCAGCTTTTGCTTGTCTGTAAAGTTTTTGATTTCTCCTTCATATTTGAATGAGATCCTTGCTGGGTACAGTAATCTGGGCTGTAGATTATTTTCATCACTTTAAGTATGTCCTGCCATTCCCTTCTGGCCTGAAGAGTTTCTATTGAAAGATCAGCTGTTATCCTTATGGGAATCCCCTTGTGTGTTATTTGTTGTTTTTCCCTTACTGCTTTTAATATTTGTTCTTTGTGTTTGATCTTTGTTAATTTGATTAATATGTGTCTTGGGGTGTTTCACCTTGGGTTTATCCTGTTTTGGACTCTCTGAGTTTCTTGGTCTTGAGTGATAATTTCCTTCCCCATTTAGGGAAGTTTTCAACTATTATCTCCTCAAGTATTTTCTCATGGTCTTTCTTTCTGTCTTCTTCTTCTGAAACTCCTATGATTCGAATGTTGGTGCATTTAACATTTTCCCAGAGGTCTCTGAGCTTTTCCTCATTTCTTTTAATTCTTTTTTTCCCCTCTCTGTTTCAATTATTTCTACCATTCTATCTTCTACTTCACTTATCCTATCTTCTGCCTCTGTTATTCTACTGTTGCTTCCCTCCAGAGTGTTTTTGATCTCATTTATTGCATTATTCATTATATATTGACTGTTTTTTATTTCTTCTAAGTCCTTGTTAAACCTTTCTTGCATTTTCTTGATCCTTGTCTCTAAGTTATTTATCTGTAACTCCAATTTGTTTTCCAGATTTTGGATCATTTTCACTATCATTATTCAGAATTCTTTATCAGGTAGATTCACTATCTCTTCCTCTTTTGTTTGGTTTGGAGGGCATTTATCTTGTTCCTTTACCTGCTGGGTATTTCTCTGCCTTTTCATCTTGTTTATATTGCTGTGTCTGGGGTGGCCTTTCCATATTCTGGCAGTTTGTAGTTCCTCTTTATTGTGGAGGTTCCTCATTGTGGGTGGGGTTGGACGGGTGGCTTGTCAAGTTTCGTGGTTAGGGAAGCTTGTGTCGGTGTTCTGGTGGGTGGAGCTAGATTTCTTCTCTCTGGAGTGCAGTGAAGTGTCCAATAATGAGTTTTGAGATGTCAATGGGTTTGGTGCGACGTTGGGCAGCCTGTATATTGAAGCTCAGGGCTATGTTCCTGTGTTGCTGGAGAATTTGAGTGGTATATCTTATTCTGGAACTTGTTGGCTCTTGGGTGGTGCTTGGTTTCAGTGTAGGTACGGAGGTGTTTGATGAGCTTCTAGTGATTAATGCTTCCTGGATTCAGGAGTTCTCTGGTGTTCTCAGGATTTGGACTTAAGCCTCCTGCCTCTGGTTTTCAGTCTTATTCTTATAGTAGCCTCAAGACTTCTCCATCTGTACAGCACTGATAATAAAACATCTAGGTTAATGATGAAAAGTTTCTCCACAGTGAGGGACACCCAGAGAGGTACACAGGGTTACATGGAGAAGAGAAGAGGGAGGAGGGAGATAGAGGTGACCAGGAGGAGAAGAGGGAAATCAAAAGGGGAGAGAGCAAGCTAGCCAGTAATCATTTTCCTGTGTGCCCTCCAGAGTCTGGATCCCTCATAGATATTTGCAGAGTTACACAAAGAAGAGAAGAGGGAGGAAGGAGACAAAGGTGGCCGGGAGGAGAAAAGGGAGAATCACAAGGAGAGAGACAGATCCAGCCAGTAATCAATTCCCTAAGTGTTCTCCACAGACCGGAACACACAAAGAGATTCACAGAGTTGGGTAGAGAAGAAAAGGGGGAGGGAGGAGATAGAGGCGACCTGGTGGAGAAAAAGGAGAGTCAAAAGGGGAAGAGAGCAATCAAACCACTGATCTTGCTCCCAAGTTAAAATGGGTACTAAAGATTGGGTTCTTGAAGATACAAAGTTGATAACAAATACCAAAAAGCAAAGATTAAAAATCTAGAGTAGAGGTTAGATTCTCAAAAATACTATATTAAAAAAAAGAAAAAAAAAGAGTCACAAACATTATTATATATATATATATATATATATATATATGAAGTTTGCTTTAAAAATAGGGTCTTTTTTTTTGCAAGGAAATAGTAGGGTATAAAAATGAAAACAGAAGGAGTAATAGGGGAGTTAAAAATAAAAAAATAATAAAAGTTTAAAAAACTTAAAAAATGACAATATTAAAAATATATCTAAGACTTTCTCTGGAGCTGTTGTGGACAGTTTGGGGTCCGTTCATTTTCAGATAGTTCCTTGGACCGGCTTGTACTTCTCAAGGTCGATAGGCCCCTTCCTATGTAGTCAGTGCTAACTACAGGGTTTTAATACATTGCACCTGTCACTTCCAAAGCGGTTCCCTCTGTTTATTTTAGCTTCTTCTGTTTGCTGGTCTCTTCAGTGTCTAATTTCCACCCTGACACAAGGGGGGTGGTGGTGGTCAGTATTTTTAGTCTCATTTGTTCATTCGTGCTGTGGGGAGGGAGGAAAACTGCAAACAAATATCACTGGCGTGTGCTCACAGTGATTCAGCCACACTGCGTTTGCCCCCGCTCATGGCGTGTGTGCTTTCCCAGTCTACATTGCTCAGGTTCTAGGTTGCTCTGCCGGGAACTGTCTGAGGCAGGACCCTGGGGTTGCCTGTACTTCCCAGGTCTAAGTCACTCAGGTTCATGTTCTTAGGTACTCCACAAAGGCACAGACTTGGTTGAGCCTGAGTTTTGTGCCCTTCCCAGCTCCGAGCAGCTCAGGTGACCAGGTGTTTGGCTAGTGGCTGTGACTTATCCCCTCCCCCATCCCAGCCGCTCGGTTTTCTGGGTGTACAACAGGCACTCCTTCTCAGGTGTGACATGTGTCTCTTCTGGGGAGTTGATCTCTGGCTGCCACCCTCCTGGCGGGTGTTGACTGTCCAGAATCCCAGGAAGTCTTGGTTAGCAACGAGGTCTGCTTGCAGTTTGGTATAGGATGCCTCTCTGGGGCCGTGATTGCGCCCTTCTGGCTCTGGCTGCCTTGCCTGCCTGTCTCCGGTGGGGGATGGGCCAGTCCACAGCCGGCTAGCTCTGCTCAGTCCTTTATTCTGTGAGTGGGGTTGGCAGTGTCTTAGGTTAAGGCTTTTCGCAGGATAGCTATCCCACAGTCTGGGTTGCTATCTCAAGCTAGTTCTCTCAGATTGCTCTCGGGGTATTCAGGCCCAGTCCTTACCCAAAGCAATGCACCCTGCCCCTCCCCGTCCAGCCCCCGCTTGCTAGTGGGGGATGCACATCTCTGGGCTGATGCTCCGCTGGAGTTGCTGTTAGGTACATAATCTGTGGGTTTTAATTATTTATTTATTTTTCCTCCCAGTTATTTGGTTATTTTGCCCTCTGAGATTGCAAGTCTCGCCACAGATCCACTGGAGAGAGTTTCCTGGTGTTTGGAAACTTCTCTCTTTTTTAAGACTTCCTTCCCGGGACGGATCTCCGCCCCACCTCTTTTGTCTCTCTTTTTATCTTTTATATTTTGTCCTACCTCCTTTTGAAGACAATGGGCTGCCTTTATGGGTGCCTGATGTCCTCTGCCAGCATTCAGAAGTTGTTTTGTGGAATTTGCTCGGCATTTAAATGTTCTTTCGATGAATTTGTGGGGGAGAAAGTGGTCTCCCCATCCTATTCCTCCCCATCTTAGGACCGCCTCCCCTTGCAGTCTTGTAAATTACCAAACACTTGGTGATTACAAATAGGGAAGTTTTTTATTTTCTACGATGGAATTCAGTTTCCTTTCATCTTTTTCTCTTTGCCTAATTTTATTGTTCATTTTATCTCTTTAATTGTTTTGTTTTCCTTTACAGAGAGTCTTTTTTAATCACCCTTGTATCTATTTTGCTCATTGCTCCTGTATAGTCTTCCTACATTGGGGTTTATTCCACTATTACAGAACATCATAACACAAACTCCATTTGTGTTTATCCTGACTTTTTAGGTTATGTCAAAATCAGTATTTGATTTTTTCCCCTTCCTAATAAAGACTTAAATGTTTTATGTCTGCTTTCGGTCAGTTTCTTTCTTTTTTTTTTTTTTTTTTTGCCCTTTCTAGGATAAAGTGAATGATTTATGGAGGGGAAAAATATTGACTGCTATCTGAAAAGCTACTGTACTGTTCTTTTCAGATAAAATAAATTTTAGGTCAGACTCACAGCTGCAGATTGAAAAATTTCCCCAAAGATTAATAAGGATTTAGCAGTTCAGAACTGCAGTGTGGTTTGCCTGTTTGTCATGGGTGTTTCAGTCAGCTTATGCTACCTGTTGGGATGCAAGTTTCCATTATCATCCACGGTGCTACTTTCCTCTATTTCCCTTGTTCTCACTGATGAATGCTGTAGTTAGAAAATAGTACTGCTACTAATTGACTAGCTGCAAAAAGATATTAGAGGCCCTGATAACTTTAAGGATGTTCCTTGGTGTTTTACAATAGCTCTTGGATGTTATACTGTCTATATTTTTTAAAAGATTTGTCAGAGTCAATTCACAGGGCAAACTGAAAATCAATTATTATCTTTTAGCAGCAAAATCACAATCTGTGTAACATATACATTTTTCAAAGGATTTTTATGCTTAATCTCATATTTCATATTTTCATAACCTTGTGTGCTATTGTTACCATTTGATGGAGAAAACAGTGGCCAAAGAGGTTAAGTGATTTATCCATGGGCAGCTATATTAGCTTCTACCTCTACTCCTGGCGTCAGTGCCCCATGTACTCTCTTTCGTGTCCAGATTTGGACAACAAATAAGTCCCCCTACTTCTCCAGGACTGTATCCCAAGACTTCTAACTTCCAGTTCATCTATCTTTGGAATGAGATACAAGTGCCTTTTGGTAATAGCTTCTCTAGCCTTAAAGTCATGATGTTTAATAGTCACTGGGACAGGAGAATTCTTATGGGCATAACTTTGTGTTCTGTCAGAGATTTTGAACAGTTTTCATCCAGTTTCTTCTGAAATAACACATGTCTTGAGAGGGCAGTTTCATAAATGTGTTGAAAGTTAAGACTGATAAGAGGTTTGATGTATATGAGTCAATATTGAATATGTTAAGCTCAGAATAGTAAGAACATACACTATAACTTAATTTTATATGTTTTGCAGCTTTCATTTTTACTTGTGCTATTACAGATTGGATTTGAGGCACTGAGATGGGGATGTTGTAACTTGTTATAACGAATGAGAACTAAGCTTACTAATTTTGTTCATTGCTTTCACTCCAGCAACTATCTCAGTGCCTGATTTGGCATATAGTAGGCACTCAACAAATATTTGTTAAATGACTGAATGACTAAATGAATGCATCAAAAATGATTTTCCAGAGCTAATAATATAAAATTATTTGGGATGTGGATGATTCCCAATGCAATGCAAAAGAATTACTATGTAAATTAGATGACAACAAATGTGAACACTTTAACTTTAGTGAAATACCAGGTCTTGCAAATTTGCAAGAGTATCTGATATTAGAATCCCTGCTGGTAGAACCTATGTCAATCATCTCACCACATTAATTTCTGATGCTTTAAAAATTGAAATGTGGAATAGCTATTTTATGTTAGTATGGTTTGGACATTTGAATAAACAAGATAATTCAAATTGCTTATAAATGTTTATGATGCTTGTAAAACATGATACTTTAGTTGAAATTTTGTATGGGCAATATATTTCTTTTTTTAAAGAACGCAAATAGCATGGGAATCTTCTATTAATAGTGTTTCTCATGATACCACAGCCAAAGGCATATGAAAAGAATTAGCTTGAATAAGCATAAGATACTCACTAATAAAATTATTTTATTTAGAAGAGCAGTGGAGATTATACTTTTAAAAATTGACTCTAAAAGTAAAAGAGAAAGTGAAACATCTGGTTTGACATTGGTGTTTGCATTCATGCTCAGTTGTGTCCAACTCTTTGAAAACCCATGGACTGTAGCTTGCCAGGCTCCTCTATCCAGGCAAGAATACTGGAGCAGGTTGCCATTTCCTACTCCAGGGGATCTTCCTGACCCAGGGATCAAATCTGCATCTCCTGCACTGACAGGTGAATTCTTTACCACTAGTGCCACCTGGGAAAGTGACATTGGTGCATGCTTTATCAACCGGGGTAGAAGTTCATTGTATGTGTAAGCTTGTCTAGTGCCCCTGTTTAAATAATAGAGAATAAAAGACATGAATGTCAAAATGGCCTTCTTATATATTTTATTACTTTTTTGTTTCCCAACTGTCTTGTGTCTTGTTAAAACACAGGCATAATTTCATGTGCAGATGCTATTAGAAATGAGCACAAAGATGAGGTGCCAGTGGGTGTTTGTAAAGTCTTATCTCCATGCTGCAAATGTGCTTAGAGACTGTGCAAATGAAATTCTTCAGAAGCTTTCCAGGGTAGTTCTGCTATTGCTGCATGCCCAACTAAATGCTTCCTTCCCTATATCAGAAATTTTTGCAAAAACTTTTGGCTGCTATCTCTTTCCCAAAGCCTATGAATGTGAGGATTCAGTGAATGGAGCCACATATTTTAATTTGGGTAACTTTGATGAAAAAGTATATGTTTTCTACAGAAATTTGTACCTATAATTTCACTAGTCCCACTCCAACGTCCTCTTGGGTAGAGCTGCACTGGATCTAATACTTTTCACCATGCATTAATAAGGGAGGTCCTCTGAATATCAATGAAGGGAAAAATTCACTAGGAGCATGGAAGCCTTGAGCCTTCCCCACTAAGTAAGCTGCACTGCTGGACTCCTATGGTGGGTTCACGCAGAGGTCTCAGTCTGACATCTTGGTCCAAGACCTTTGTTGTTCTCAAAGCTCCATGACTTGCTATATGAAGAGGTTTTTCCACAGAGAAGAGCCTTTCCAGTTGAGTAAGCAGAGTAGGAAGAAAGGAACATGGTCTAGGATGACCCTTGTGCTTCTGAGGGATACACAGAAAGGATCTGTTGGGAAGTCATGGGACATGAGGTTGGATAAAACTATCAGAGGGCAGGAAAGCACAGCTCCTCTCACTGGATGCATAGCTCTTTGTTTAACACTGTCTGTATGCTTCGAGGATATGTTCATTGTTCTATGGCCTACTTCTGGAAGACTAGCATTATCTTATACTTATGGAGTGCTTTAAAATAAAAGTGGCTTTAAATATTCAAATCCAATAATAATTGCTATAATTTACAAGGATCTGACTATATATGGAAAATGTACTCCATATACAGGAGTTCCCCTTATCTGTGGGGGATATGTTCTAAGACCACCAGTGGATGCTCGAAACTATGGATAGCACTGAACTCTATGTATACTATGCTTTTTCCTATTACATATCTATGATAAAATTTAATTTATAGATTAGGAATAAGGGCTTTCCTGGTGGCTCAGTGGTAAAGAATCTGCCTGCCAATGCAGGGGATATGGGTTCAATCCTTGGTCCAGGAAGATCCCACATACCATAGGAAAACTAAGCCTGTGCACCACCGCTACTGAAGCCCATGTGCCTACATCCTGTGCTCACAACCAGAGAAGCCACCACAGTGAGAAGCCCTAGCACTGCTACTAGAGAAAGCCTGCACACAGCAACGGGAGACCCAGCACAACCAGAAAGTAAATAAATCTTAAAAAATATAGACTAGACACAGGAAGAGACTACCAACAATAATCAATAGTAAAATAGAAAAATTATAACAATATACTGTAATAAAAGTTATGTGAATGTTGTCTTTCTCTCAAAATATCTCATAATACAATTTTAATGCCTTTTTATCTTAACTAAACACTTAGCCTGCACAGTGGCTGAACTTTCGCATCCAAAGATGTGACAGCAAAACTAGTGTGAATTTCTTTTACCTTCACAGTTTCAAAGTTAGAAGATTTGTTCTTAACGTGGGTCTTAGCAACCTCAGCATATGATTTTTTTTTTCTTTCCTTATTAAGTTGAGAAATTTTACCTTTTTACTTAAGGAAGAACTTGGCTCATTTTTGACATATCTGAGTTGCCAGCATCACTACTCTTGAGCTTTGGGGCCATTATTAAGTAAAAGAAGTGTTAGCTGAACACAAGTGCTGCGACAGTTGCTCTGAGAACCAAAGTGGCTACTAAGTGAGTAACAGGGGGAAGTGCAGGTCAAAGGGGTGATTCAAGTCCCCTTATGGAATGGAGCAGACAGCCTGAGATTTCATTCTGTCACTCAGAATGGTGTGAAATTTAAAACTTATGAATTATTTATGGAATTTTCCATTTAATAGTTGTGGACCACAACTAACCATGGTTAAATGAAACAGAAAAACCAGACCGCAGATCGGGGAGATGACTGCATTATCTAATAAAACCTTCAAAACAACTCTGTGAGCTAGGTAGTGTTACCTTCTTCTGTTAGAGGGAGAAATGGAAATCTATTTAATATTCACAAAATCTCTTGTTTTTCAAAGCATGTAACAGATCATTTGTTTAGCATGATGCGGTATTGCTGCTGCTGCTAAGTCGCTTCAGTCGTGTCCAACTCTGTGCGACCACATAGACGGCAGCCCACTGGGCTCCTCTGTCCACGGAATTCTCTAGGCAAGAGTGCTGGAGTGGGTTGCCATTTCCTTCTCCTCATAATGCAGTAAAGACTGAACAAAGGTAAGACATGAATACGGACTTCCAGCCTCTAAGTGCACTGCCTCCACTGATACATAGATGCAAACATATTCTGAGGATAAAAGCAGAAAGGCAAGTACAGGCTCTGGTTTTGGAGGATACAGACTTGAACGTCAGGTATGCTGCTCCCTGACTGCAGACCTGAGTAAGCTAATCCACGTTCTTGAGTCCCAATTTGCTTAAGTTGTTAACATCTGAATTAAGTGCAGCACTTCTTCTCAGGATTGTTGGAAGGATTAAGTCTTATAAGCCATTTCAAGTGCCTGGCACACAGTAAATGCTTAATAAATACGAGGCCTTCAACTTCACTATTACCGTTATTGTTACTTTTATCTAAGGACAACTCTGAGTCTAATTCAAGATGAAATAAATCCATTTCGGAATGACTCACAAAGAATCTGGAAAAGGTGGTTGTATCTTTTCAAGTCCCTAGGAATAATTTATTAAGTTTTAATTGTCCCTTTCAACAGCAGTAGCTTTGCTAATATATTCTTTTAAACATAGAATTAGATCACATTTGGTGTAAGGTAAAACATCTATGCCTTTCTCATCTTATCCAACTCATCTCTGAAATTTAATTTTCCGATGAAAAATTTGGAGATCTTAAACATGCGTTATAAACAGTGGTAGCCCATGATTTGGATATTTGTGTTGGTTAAACTCAGATTTACTAAGTAGGCTATGAGGTAAAAACATGGAAAATATGCTTAAGTAAAATGCTCCAACTGTTTTTGAAGTCTACTGAGATACATAGCTACTGAGGAACTAGCAAGAAGACAGGGTCAGTTTTCAAAAAAGAATGTTTCTTCTAAGAAAATGCAGTATGTTATCATTATAAAACAACTGGAAAAATAAAAAGGAAGGAAAATGTGTGTATGTACACATGTCTGTATTGTATTAGTATGACAAATTCAATCTCATTAACTGGGGTGTTCAAAACAGTTTAGAATTTATTCCTTTATAACTGCCCTTGTTTTCTGCATGAGTTCCATTCCATCCTATAGCGGGGTGGGTAAAAAAAGAAAATAACTGTATTTAGTCCATATTTATAATCTGTGTTCTTTCCAATAATTTAAACTGCTTTTCAAAGAAAATGAGTCTCTGCTTGGATGACTCAGGCAAATGATTATTCTCATGCTTGCCTTTTCAAAGATCATTCCTAGTGGTAGTTTGGGGGAGGGAGGTGATTTAGATGATATGACTTTGTGGAAACAGAAGAGGTGGGTTCCTTGGATCTACTCAGTGTTATCTGGCTCATTTTGTGTGGCTGCCATGGAATGACCAAGCAGAACTGATCTCTCCTTGGTGACTTCTGTGGTATGACTGGTTCTATCTGACTTTTTGAGGAGATACAATGAAACTACACACTGCAGTGAACAGTCACCATTATTTGCCTCTGGTTTCAATTTTCTCATATCTTGAGGGGTCTTTGCCTGAAACTAGGACTCTTCTGGCCTTTAGAACCTCCATATCCTCTAACAGATTTGGGTACACAACTGAGTCTCTGGCATGTGCATTCAGGTTGAGGGAACCAGGAACTGTAGAACTGCCTCTGTCTTGTCCATCTGCTACTATACCATGGGGAGCAGAGGCAGTGAGACATGACTTCTCATAGTCTTTTTCTCCTTCTCTCTGCCTTGTCTTTGCAGAATTCAACTGGGATCAAAAGTATATGTTATTTTCTTTTTTTCATATCGTGTTCTTTTTTCTCTTAGTTTCTCTGATCTAGTTTCACCCTAAGTCCTAAATCTCCTTTTTCCTAAATCTAGACTCAAAAGTAAATTAATGACAGATAGAGTACAGGGAGCAAGAAAACCATTTATTGATGAAGGGACAGGAAGCATTTAAAAATATCTTACCTGATCTCTGTCTTTCATTTCTCTCCTAGGAATGAATCTAAAATATCTATCTATCTATCTATCTATCTATCTATCTATCTATAGTGCAAAGCAGAACCATAATTTGCTTTATAAATAAATCTAGAGAGATTTCATGTTTCTGAATTCTGAAAGTGATGAGATTTGGGGACAGAGTCCTATTTCATATCATACCAAAAGAGAGAAAGAGAATTCTCTATTGACCAAAGAATTCCATGTAAAACCCAGGCTTAATATGTTAATTATGTGATTTCTTAATGGCAGTGGAATTTCTAGAAAATACATCCTATATCACAAAGGAATTATTAACACATTTGATAACTAAAAATTGATATATCCAAAACATCACTAAAAATTGAGGCAAAGTGGCAAACTACTGTTGTAAAATCTTTGCCAAAAGGTTATTTTCAAAAATCTTATACAGAATCTCAATCAATAAAAGCCCCAAGCCCTATGGAATATAAGTAACAGTCATAATTAAGGAATTAACAAAACACAAGACACAAAGAACTCAATAAATTTATGAAATCTTGTTCAATCTCACTAAGATCTAAATGAAATTCTATTCATTACAAGATATTCTAGATTCCAATAGGTCAAACAGGCAGTTTTCTCTAATTCTGTGCTATCATTTTCTGCTGATGGGTGTGAACTTTCCTATATAGCATCACAGCAGTGTGTTAGCTGTCTAACCACACATAACCTTGTCACTAATAATTCCACTTCTACAAATTTTACCTAAGGAAATCATTGGAAATGTGTGCAAAGATATTTTTCTTTCTATTTCTTACAGCATTTGAAAATAACTTCAAACTAGAAATTTCCAAATTATCAAATATTCAGATTAGTTAAATAAAGAAATATACTCATATAGTGGAATACCTTGCAGACATTAAAAATGCGTTGTAGGGCTTCTCTGGTGGGCTGGTGGTTAAGAATCTGTCTTGAAGTGCAGGGGACACTAATTTGATTCCTGATCTGAGAAGATTCCGCATGCCACAGAGCAACTAAGCCCATGTGCCACAACTACTGAGCCTGCACTCTAGAGCCAGCAAGCCACAACTACGGAGCACAAGTGCTGCAACTACTGAAGCCTGTACACCTGGAGCTGGTGGTCTGCAACAAGAGAAGCCACCGCAATGAGAATCCCACACACTGCAACTAGAAAAAAGCTCTTGTGCGGCAACAAAGACCCAGCACAGCCAAAAAGAATGTTGCTGTAGAAATGCCAACATGCTAACAATATACTGTTTATGTAAAGAAAATAGGTTATAAAAAAGATATGATATATTTGAAACATACGGGTGGTGTGTGTGTGTGTATTTGTATATATGTTCTATATCCTAGATGATAAAATGGCACCCTATTACACCACTCTTGATTTGTGTGCCAAAGCTGGCTATTCCTGAGACTATGCTGAAAGTCACATGCAAGCGCAATCACATGAGTCTTTTTTTTATTAATATTTAGTTTTATTAGAATTTCCCTGGACTGGAATTCAAAGCTGCCTGTAACTACTACTTCTAACCACCTCACTGCTTCCAGCTGGCAGCTCAGCTCACACCTCTGCCTGCAGTGAAGGCTTTAGGAGCAGTTTCTGTGAAGCTGGTGGCTAGGGCTTTGCTTGGGTCCCTCCACACTTGCCATTCTAATAGAGAGCCTGGCCCGGCCTTCACAAGCTCACAACTTGCTGCCCTCTCAGTGAACTTACCTCAGCAGTTAGAGCTAGGCAGCCTGCGTTGGACATGTTGGAGGAGAGAGAAGCTGTGTATGAGGCAAACAAATGTTTCTGAGGCAGATAATTATGTTGTCTTTTCATCCCAGCAAAGATAAGGGCCAGAAAGTGTGTTCTTGAAGCTGAGCAGTCTGAATGTTGACATCGCTGCACAAACTTCATTAAATGAACTATGTTTAAAACTATAGAGGCTTCAGGGATCTTTATATTTAGTGAGAATTAAAGGACGTACCTTGATCACAGTATTTCTTTACTTAAAAAGATTTTAAAAATATAAGTCTATACCATTAAAATATCAATATAGAAATGATTCTGCATGTACTATTAGTGAAAGTGAAAGTGTAGTCACTCAGTCATGTCCGACTCTTTGTGATCCCGTGGACTGTAGCCTACCAGGCTCCTCTGTCCATGAAATTCTCTAGGCAAGAATACTAGAGTGGGTTGCCATTCCCTTCTCCAGGGGATCTTCCTGACCCAGGGATCGAACTTGGGTCTCCTGCATTGCAGGCAGATTCTTTATAGCCTTCACCACCAGGGAAGCCCATGTACTATTAGGAATGTACTTAAAAATTCTGACTTATGTGGTGTCATCATCTCTTGTAGCCACTACATTCCGGACATAATGACATAAAAGTATTCAAATTGAGCAAATCCTGAAAGTTACAAAATCCCTAACAGGAGTTTTTGTCCGCCTTCTGCGTGATGCTTTTAAATCACAGACTAGTTGGTAATTTTAAGAAGTGCTATAAAATGGTTTAATCAGTAGAACACTAGTTGTCTTTTAATTGGTGACTTGTCACAATTTGATTTTTTATGTGTAATGAACATTTCAAATTAAGAACATACTTGTTGCTTTGCATATGATATAACCCATAAGGGATTAATATCCAACATATGTAAACAGCTCATATTATCTCCAAATCAAAACAGCCCAATTAAAAACAGGCAGAAAAACTAACATTTTTCTGAAGAGAGCATGCAGATGGCCAGCAGGCACATGAAAAGATGCTCAATATCACTAATCATCAGGGAAATGCAAATCAAAACTAATACAGTGTGATACCACCTCATACTTGTCAGAATGGCTATCATCAAAAAGAACACAAACGACAAATATTGGCAAGGATGTGGAGAAAAAGGAACCCTGTACACTGTTGGTGGGAGTGTAAACTGGTGCAACCACTGTGGAAAGTAGCATGGAGGTTTCTTGAAAAACTAAAAATAGAACTACCAAATGACATAGCAATTCCATTCCTAAGTATATATCTGAAAAAACAAACACAGTAATTAAAAAAGATTCAAGAACCCCAATGTTCATGACAGCATTGTTTACAGTTGTCAAGATATGGAAGCAACCAAAGTGTCCATCAACAGATGAATGGATAAAGAAGAGGTAATACACACACACGTACACACACACACAATGGAATACTACTCAGCCATAAAAAGAATGAAGTTTTGCCATTTGAGCAACAAGGATGGGCTTGAAGGGCATTATACTTGGAGGGCATAAGTGAAATAAGTTAGACAGAGAAAGACAAATACTGTGTGATATCACTTAAGAGAGAACTCGAAACAAATATAACAAACTAGTGACTATAACAAAAGAGCAGTCTCATAGATACAGAGAACAAACTAGTAGTTACCAGTGAGGAGAGGGAAGGAGGGAGGGAGGGGCAATAAAGGGACAAGGGATTAAGAGGTACAAATTATTAGGTATAAAATAAGCTACAGGGATATGTTATACCACACAGGGAATATAGTCAATATTTTATAATAACTATAAATGGAATATAATCTTTAAAACTGTGAATCATGATATTGTACACCTGTAACATACAGTATTATACAGCAAATATACTTCATTGAAAAAGAATGTATTTGTTGCAAGCACATACTTGTGTGTTTAAATTATTTATCTTTCAAGACAAATGTGTGAGTTAATCCTGCTGTTATCAAGATTTACCAGTACTGAAAACAGTGTGATAGGTCAGTTTGCACTGATACTTCTATTTCTTTCTGTCAGTGCTACTCAGGGGCAGAGTAATGAAGCCTTGTTTGTTAAACAAAAAGTTGAAGGAAATCGGGTCATGGATTTGAATGTATAATACAGAAGTTCACAATTCTGGACAATTCAGTAGGACATCATTTTTCTCATTATTTCCTTATTTGCTCGGTGACAGGCTGGAAGAAGAATTAATGAGAAATTTTATCAGAAGTGTTCCATAATGTTTGTATTAAATTAGATGCCACTTAAATTTGGAATATGTTTTCCAGTTATTGTTTTTATTATTATTGATTGTGAAAATGATGAAACACAGCACCTTGAATTATGGATGTACATATTTCACTTCAGCTTTTTAATAAAAGTGCTTGAACATCTGTTAGGCACCCAACATTCTTTGTGTGCTCTAGATAGAGCATGCTATATATAGAGTGGTGAATTAGGCATAGTTTCTATTCTAGAGAGAGTTGTGATCCAGGAGACAGGACCTTAGAGATTTTACTAGTCCACAGTATAGATGAGGAAATTATCTGATTCCCTTACTAAACTAGAGGTCGACAAGACTGTGTTCCCTGTTCATGTCTGTCTCTGAGAAGAGGGATGTTAGAGTGTGGTGGAGAGTGACTGCTTCATTAGGCTGGTCACAGAGCGAATGACCCACTTACAATTAAAGACTATCTTGAGTATCCTTGACCACTCATTCTTATCAAAGATTCCAACATAATTTCTGGAGAGAAAGGATAGTATTGTAAAATGAGAATAGATTGAGGAATCAAAGACGTAGCTTCACATCCTTATTCTGTACTGTATGAACACTTGATGCTTGGGACAAATGACTAATGTTTTTGAGCCTCAGTTTTCTCATCTCTACAGTGGATGTATGCAAAGAGGTTGAGATAAAATCATGAACAAAAAGCAACATCCCAGTTCCTTATTCCTAGTAGGTATTCAAGGAGAGTAGCTTTTGTTTCTTAGGGTGAGGGCTAGGAACAGGATGATGTTTGGGTAAGGAGAGTTTAAGAAAGCCATACTTTCAATGGAAAGAAGAGAATTCAAGACCATCAGGTTCTCTATATGTAAGGTTATGTGGTCAAAGACCATAGATCAGAGATGAGAACTCCAAAAACATGGATGGCATGGATTGCCAGAACCTTTGTCATTTCCCTGCGTAGGTTTTCTGTATTTTCTCTTCACATTCTTCTCCATCTCTTTTCTCAGAGAGAATAGCAATGAATGTGTTGAATAATTAAATTCTAGCAGTAAAGAACCTGCTTGCCAATGTAGGAGATGTAAGAGATACAGGTTCGACCCCTGGGCCAAGAAGATCCCCTGGAGAAGGAAATGGCAACCCTCTCCAATTTTCTTGCCTGGAGAATCACATGGACAGAGGAGCCTGGCGGGCTACAGTCTATGGGGTTGCAAAGAGACACGACTGAAGTGCCTTAGTACATAGCACATGTGCATTTATACTCCAGAACAAGGAAGGAGGGAGGGTTGGTGGAGATGGAAGACTAAAAGCCAGAAGGATTTAAGACAGAATAAAGGCAAAGTTAACTACGGAGAGAGAGGAAGACCTGAGGCACAGGGGAGAAAGTGCATGGAGTGAGAAGATGTGACTCTGTGATTAGATTAGGAAGCCCTGGTTTTCAAACAATGGCCTGTGGAGCAGTGTGAGATGGCAGGGTTAGAGGTAAAAGCTGAAAACTTCTCTTAGAGGCTTGACTCCGCTGGAGACTTCTCTACCCCTGTATTCCTGAGGAAGCTGAAGGGAATTTGGTTTCCATTCTGGAAGTGAAATTTTAATACTCAGGAAAAACCACACTTTGCAGGCAGAGAAGGTGTAGGAGTGAAAGCAGCCACCAGACTGAAGCTGCCAGCAGGGCTGTAGTGTCAGCCTGAGGTTTAATAGTTTTCATCCCAATAAATAGCATCTGGTCCCATCACTTCATGGGAAATGGATGGGGAAATAGTGGAAACAGTGTCAGATTTTATCTTTTGGGGCTCCAAAATCACTGCAGATAGTGATTGCAGCCATGAAATTAAAAGACACTTACTCCTTGGAAGGAAAGTTATGACCCACATGGACAGCATATTAAAAAGCAGAGACATTACTTTGCCAACAAAGGTCCATCTAGTTAAGGCTATGGTTTTCCCAGTAGTCATGTATGGATGTGAGACTTGGACTGTGAAGAAAGCTGAGCACCGAAGAATTGATGCTTTTGAACTGTGGTGTTGGAGAAGATTCTTGAGAGTCCCTTGGACTGCATGGAGATCCAACCAGTCCATCCTAAAGGAGATCAGTCCTGGGTGTTCACTGGAAGGACTGATGCTGAAGCTGAAACTCCAATACTTTGGCCACCTCATGCGAAGAGTTGACTCATTGGAAAAGACCCTGATGCTAGGAAGGATTGGGGACAGGAGGAGAAGGGGACAACAGAGGATGAGATGGCTGGATGGCATTACCAACTCGATGGACATGAGTTTGTGTAAACTCCGGGAGTTGGTGATGGACAGGGAGGCCTGGCGTGCTGCAATTCATGGGGTCGCAAAGAGTCGGACACGACTGAGTGACTGAACTGAACTGAAATGGAATTCTAATCACTGTGCATTAGTATAAGCACACGAACTCTGCTAAGTTTAATAAACGTCCTTATTTTCATCTTTTACATAATATGTGTATAACATTTATAATTTCTACTAATCGCCTTAATGTCCAGAAATGTCTCCAAGAGAAGAAGTCCTCACTCAGCATGCTAAATGGATTATGATGATCGCCTTATTTGGATTAGTAATTGATTCAGATGAAAGGGAATAGAAGACTAAATTAGAAATTGTTAATTGGCCCATTGTGACTTAGGAGAGGAAGAACCTTACACTTTAAATTGTTGCCTATTTGACTGTAAGAGGAGATTTAATATCTCTAAAATGGAAAAAAATAACACTCAAAGTAGTCTATTTTAAGTGGAAATATTAAGAACTATTTCCCTGGCTTTTGTCTTCTATTTAAATGTAGGTACGTTTCTTGTCTCAAATTTCTAATCAGATACAGATATATCATTGTTACACTGAATCATGTATCCATGGATTCTGACACACAACATACTACTCCTTATCCATCTGATCTTCTTAGCTTGACCTAAAGAAGTTAACCTGTCACAGTTAGTAGAAGGAAGGGAAGAAGTGTTGTGCAGTGGTTAAGGTTCTGGTCACAGATTTAAAGACTGGGTAGCTATAGCAATTCTGAACCACTTCTTTATTTGCTATGTGATCTTACGTAAGTTATTAAGTCTCTTTCAGCTCCTTATCCATGGATAAACTTACATAAAGTAAAGTGTTATTATTACATCAGATAATGTTTGTAAAATACTTTTCACATTACCTGGTACTTGGTAAACACAAACGTTTTGTGTCATTATTAGCAATCTTGATGGTGATAATTATAATAATTGTAAGTGGTTATTTATGTGCAATCTAGCAGGAAGAAAGCAAACAACCCAATTAAAAAATGGGCAAGATATCTGAACAAACATTTCAACAAAGAAGATATGTGGATGGGAAACAAACATATGGAAAGATGCTCAATATTATGTGTCATCAGTGATATGGAAATTGAAACAACAATGACATACCACCCACTACACACCTGTTAGAATGACCAAAATCTGGAACTCTGACAACATCAGATGCTGGTGCAGGTATGGAGTAACAAGAACTCTTATTCATTGCCAATGGAAATGCAAAATGGTACAGCCATTGTGGAAGACAGTTTGGTATTTTCTTACAAAACTGTTTGGTACTTTCTTATAAAACTAGACATAGATAGTAAACATATACTAAGCATCACTTTGCTGACAAAGGTCCTTACAGTCAAAGCTATGGTTTTTTTCCAGTAGCCATGTATGGATGTGAGAGTTGGACCATAAACAAGGCTGAGTGCCAAAGAATTGATGCTTTCGAACTGTGGTGCTAGAGAAGACTTTTGAAAGTCCTTTGGGCTGCAAGGAGATAAAACCAGTCAATCTTAAAGGAAATCAACCCTGAAAATTCACTAGAAGGACTGATGCCGAAGCTGAAGC
Source organism: Giraffa tippelskirchi (assembly GCF_054371585.1). Classification (NCBI taxonomy): domain Eukaryota; kingdom Metazoa; phylum Chordata; class Mammalia; order Artiodactyla; family Giraffidae; genus Giraffa; species Giraffa tippelskirchi. The sequence goes on along the minus strand of NC_137276.1, from coordinate 56,762,301 downwards.
TCTAATACTTTGGCCACCTGATGTGAAGAGCTGACTCATTGGAAAAGACTTTGATGCTGGGAAAGATTAAAGGAACTTTAAGCTATTCAACTCAGCTGTAGTGTGAAAGCATCTGTGGACAATATGTAATTGATGGGAATGGCTCTGTTCTATTGATAATAAATCTTTATTTACAAAATCAGAAAGAGGGCTGGGCTTGACTTCCTGGTCACAATTTGCCAACCCCTCTTCTATACTATGGAGAGTTTTAAAAGAGTTTTAATTAAGCAAATGGACATCAGAATATTTGAGTTTTAGAAAAATTACCTTGATGGTGGTACAAAGATGTATCAGGCAACAGTAGGACTAGAGAGAGGAGGGTTAGTTGAGAGACTTTGACAATAATCTGTGCAAGATATAGAGAAACCATAATCTAAGGCATTGGTGATGGAAATAGTAGGCAAGAGATGAAATAAGATATGTACAGAGAGTAGACAATAGTATGGTCATGGGTTAGTTAGAGTACTTGAAGATAAGAAGGGTTGCTTTAGCTTCAGTGATACAGTATTCCTTTCACTGAGACAGAATAAGAGAACAAGAAACTACATTTTGTGGAAAGATAATGAGGTTCCTGGAGTTCATCCGGAAATCTGGGATACTGTTACCTAAAGGAACCAAAGTGGTCTCTGTATATTGACCCCTAGGTTGTTTATTTCTTCACAACAGGCTGAGACTCACAGTGCAAAAGCCTGCAAATGCCAAATTCAAATTTTTACATATCTGACTGTTTTAAATATAAACCAAGCAAGCAGATTCCTTGCGATTTAGAGCCTGCCTGCTTTGCATACCCCATGAAACTGCACCCAACACCTGCTAGCTATAGATAGATAAAACCCCTGGCACTATTAATATAAAGCCCCAAGCTGCTTTAGCCCTTTGGAATTCTCTGATTCAGAGATTCCCTTCTGTACTTCTGAGAGGCATCATTTAGAGTGTAAGTCCTCCCTCCCACCCCTCTCTCTTCTCTAAGGGTTCCCCTGTCCTCACCCCCAGGGTCTCTCCGGCTGTGAGGTACTTTCCCCATATGAAACCTACCAAAATATCACCAAAATAAAGCTGGGGGTGCTACCGCCACCTCATGGTCATATCTGTTTCCTGGATCAGCTCCCCAATCCTTTTAAAGTCCTGGTGCCACAGTAATAGACGCAAGGATTATTTGGCATATATGGGAATGTTTAAAATTAAACGAGCAGGTGACTTTTCCCATGGAGACCATATAGAGCAAGAAGAAGGTAAAGACAAAACCTTACAGTGTCCTCAGGAAACATCATTATGCAATGGCTATGAAGAAGATGAGTGGCTTGAAAGAATTACGAAGAAGGAAATGAGACAATCAGTTGAGAAAGGCATAAAGGAAAGAGGCAATTTCAAGAAAAGTGGAATAATCTAGCTTCAAATTCCACAGAGAGGTCAAATAAGGCCAGAAATGAACATAATTCACTGGATTTGATGTTAGGGGCTCTTCAAATGAATATTTTCAGTGGTAGCTTTGAGACAGATACCTGCTGATAGCAAGTTGCAAAGTGACTAGCTAGTGAGTAAAGTTTTGAAGTACCAGGCATTGGGGAGTGAATAAAGTGTGAACACTGAAATGGACTGCTGAGTGACATAGATGTTCTTGATGAGGATGGAGATTAAGCAGCAATTCCCAGAGTGTGTGGTTTTCTCTAGTGGTCCATAAAAATAACCAGGGAAAAAAAGACTGTTGATCCAAGGAGGAAGATTTTAAAGGCAGAAATCTTAGATAAATAAAGAGATAAAACCTTTGGTAGATGTTGGAGAGGGTATGTTTGGTGTGTTGAATCATAATGTTTACCTTGGATAAGAAAAAATATGATTCCTTGACTAAATCACAGCCCTAAAATAAGAAATAAGTTAAAAGACATGGGTTTCCAAAAAAGTATCAACAACAGGAGTGTTGGGAGTGAAGGCAAAGAAAACTGGATGGGCAGGATGTCATAAAAGCTCACATGTGGTGCTATGGAAGGACAACTGTCTTAAAATCAAACTAAGACCTAGCTTGTGATTCTCTCACTTCCCAGCTGGCTGACTCTTGAATCACTCACTGCCTTTGAATTCAGTTGAATGGTAAAATGGAAACATTTATTTCTCTATGGCATTCAATTGGTATCAGACTTAAGAGGAGTAACAGGTATGATGATGCTTTATGCAGATGTAAGGCTGGTGCACTTATGGTCCAGGGGATGGTATGTCCATATCACTCTTGATCCTCTGTATGTCAGAAAACAGAAATATTCAAATCAACAGTTCTGAAGCCTGACTGCTTATCATAATTTTTTGTAGAGCTTCTTAAAAAAATACATACGCTTGGCTCCTCATTCTCATTCCAGATTCAAAAGAGGATTTGTACTTTTTTTAAAAAAGAAAAAACCCTCTACAGGTGGTCCTCATTTTGTGACTTTAACAACAAGAACCCTGAACTCATGAAACTGAACTGGGGAAAGCAAATTCCTGATTTGGTTGTATTTCTGAAATAGCAGAATCCTTTATTTGATTGTGAATGGAACAAATAATGTGAGAAATACTAGATATATTTTCCCTCAAGTAATATTAAGATGTGAATTATCTTATTTTATTCTACAATTTTATGACTTACTTTTGGCTTATATTCCTCATAAATACAGTCCCATTTGAAATATTTTTATGATAAGTAAGTGGCAAGAGTATTACAATCTTTGGAAAGTGACAAAAAAGTCATCAAATAAAGGCCAAATACTTGGGACGATTTTGTATAGAACTGAATGGCAGAGGGGATAGTAGGTTAAATGCAGCTTTTTGAAATTTTGCATTTTAGTGTAATTGGCATTTTATCATATGTTACTATTCATATGTTGTTGTTGTTGTTCAGTTGCTCAATGCTGTCCAACTCTTTGTGACCCCATGGACTACAGGCTTCCCTGTCCATCACCAACACACAGAGTTTGTTCAAACTAATTTCCATTGAGTCAATGATGCCATCCAACCAAATCATCCTCTGTCGCTCCCTTCTCCTTCTGTCTTCAATTTTTCCCAGCATCAGGGTCTTTTCTAATGAGGTGGTTCTTTGCATCAGGAGGTCAAAGTATTGGAGCTTCAGCTTCAGCATCAGTCCTTCAAATGAATATTCAGGACTGATTTCCTTTAGGATTGACTGGTTTGATCTCCTTGCTGTCCAAGGGACTCTCAAGAGTCTTCTCTAGCACCACAGTTCAAGAGCATCAGTTCTTTGGCACTCAGCCTCTTTTATGGTCCAACTCTCACATCCATACATGACTACTGGAAAAACCATAGCTTTGACTCATTTTGTCAGCAAAATGATGTCTCTGGTTTTTAATACGCTGTCTAGGTTTGTCATAGCTTTTCTTCCAAGAGCCAAGGGTCTTTTAATTTCATGGCTGCAGTCACCGTTCACAGTGATTTTGGAGCCCAAGAAAATAGTGTGTCACTGTTTCCATTTTTTTCCCCAACTATTTGCCATGAAGTGATGGGACCGGGATGCCATGATCTTAGTTTTTTGAATGTTGAGTTTTAAGCCAGCTTTTTCACTCCACTCTTTCACCTTCTTCAAGAGGCTCTTTATTTCTTCTTTACTTTCTGCCATAATGGTGGTATCTGAGGTTATTGATATTCCTCCTAGCAATCTTTATTCCAACTTGAGCTTCATCCAGCCTGACATTTCGCATGATGTACTCTGCATATAAGTTAAATAAGCAGGGTGACAATACGTAGCCTGACGTACACCTTTACCAATTTTGAACCAGTTCAGTGTTCCATATCCACTTGTAATTGTTGCTTCTTGACCTGCCTGCAGGTTTCTCAGGAGGCAGGTAAGGTAGTCTGGAATGCCCATCTCCTTAATAATTTTCTACAATTTATTGTGATCCACACAGTCAAAGGCTTTAGTGGAGTCAATGAAGCAGAAATAGACGTCTTTCTGGAATTCCTTGCTTTTTATATGATCCAAAGGATGTTGGCAATTTGATCTGTTTCCTCTACCTTTTCTAACTACAGCTTGTACATCTGAAGTTCTCAGTGCATGTACTGTTGAAGCCTAGCTTGAAGGATTTTGAGCATTACCTTGCCAGCATGTAAAATGAGTGCAGACTGCCAGGCTCCTCTGTCCATGGAATTCTCAAGGGAAGAATCCTGGAGTGAGTAGCCATGCCCTTCTCCAGGGGACCTTCCTGACCCAAGGGTCAAACTTGTGTCTCTTGTGTCTCCTGGCACAATTGGCAGGCAGATTCTTTACCATGAGTGCCACCTGGGAAACCCAGTTTTTGATGAGAGGGAAATTACATCTCTTCAAGAAATGGTGCTATGAAGTCTGCTTTGTTGGCTGTTATTTCTTTCCAACAGATATACAAGAAAAATATATTGATGAAAGAACTAATGGACTAAGGTTAATTTTATGTGGAGAAAAAAAGACCAACTTGAGAAAAAGCAAGAGGGTTCCAGAAAAACATCTACTTCTGCTTTATTGACTATGTCAAAGCCTTTGACTGTGTGGATCACAATAAATTGTGGAAAATTCTGAAAGAGATGGGAATACCAGACCATCTGACCTGTCTCTTGAGAAACCTGTATGCAGGTCAGGAAGCAACAGTGAGAACTGGACATGGAACAACAGACTGGTTCCAAATAGGAAAAGGAGTACGTCAAGGCTGTATATTGTCACCCTGCTTATTTAACTTCTATGCAGAGTACATCATGAGAAACGCTGGGCTGGAAGAAACACAAGCTGGAATCAAGATTGCCGGGAGAAATATCAATAACCTCAGATATGTGGATGACACCACCCTTATGGCAGAAAGTGAAGAAGAACTAAAGAGCCTCTTAATGAAGATGAAAGAGGAGAGTAAAAAAGTTGGCTTAAAGCTCAACGTTCAGAAAACTAAGATCATGGCATCTGGTCCCATCACTTCATGGGAAATAGATGGGGAAACAGTGGAAAGAGTGTCAGACTTTAATTTTTGGGCTCCAGAATCACTGCTGATGGTGACTGCAGCCATGAAATTAAAAGACGCTTACTCCTTGGAAGGAAGGTTATGGCCAACCTAGATAGCATATTTAAAACCAGAGACATTACTTTGCCAACAAAGGTACGTCTAGTCAAGGCTATGGTTTTTCCAGTGGTCATGTATGGATGTGAGAGTTGGACAGTGAAGAAAGCTGAGCGTGGCAGAATTGATGCTTTTGAACTGTGGTGTTGGAGAAGACTCTTGAGAGTCCCTTGGACTGCAAGGAGATCCAATCAATCCATCCTAAAAGAGATCAAACCTGGGTGTTCATTGGAAGGTCTGATGTTGAAGTTGAAACTCCAATACTTTGGGCACCTCATGCAAAGGGTTGACTCATTGGAAAAGACCCTAATGCTGGGTAGGATTGGGGGCAGGGGGAGAAGGGGACGACAGAGGATGAGATGGTTGGATGGCATCACCGACTCGATGGACATGGGTTTGGGTAGACTCGGGGAGTTGGTAATGGACAGAGAGGCCTGGCGTGCTGCAATTCATGGGGTCGCAAAGAGTCGGACACGACTGAGCGACTGAACTGAACTCAAAGTCACTGCAGATGGTAACTGCAGCCATGAAATTAAAAGACGCTTACTCCTTGGAAGGAAAGTTATGAGCAACCTAGACAGCATATTAAAAAGCAGAGACATTACTTTGTCAACAAAGGTCCGTCTAGTCATGGCTATGGTTTTTCCAGTGGTAATGTATGGATGTGAGAGTTGGACTATAAAGAAAGCTGAGCACCGAAGAACTGATGCTTTTGAACTGTGGTATTGGAGAAGACTCTTGAGAGTCCCTTGGACTGCAAGGAGATCCAACCAGTCCATCCTAAAGGTAACCAGTCCTGGGTGTTCATTGGAAGGACTGATGTGGTAGCTAAAACTCCAATATTTTGGCCACCTGATGCGAAGAGCTGACTCATTGGAAAAGACCCTGATGTTGGGAAAAATTGAAGGCAGGAGGCGAAGGGGACGACAGAGGATGAGATGGTTGGATAGCATCACCGACTCAATGGACATGAGTTTGGGTAAACTCCGAGACTTGGTGATGGACAGGGAGACCTGGTGTGCTGTGGTTCATGGGGTCGCAATGAGTCAGACACGACTGAGTGAGTGAACCAAGAAATATTTATTTATTAACAAATGTTTATTGAGCACCTGCATGGGTGCATGCATGTTCAGTCACTTTAGTCGTGTCAGACTCTTTTGCAACTCTATGGACTGTAGGCTGCCAGGTTCCTCCGTCCATGGAATTCTCCAGGCAGGAATACTGGAGTGGGTTGCCATGCCCTACCCCAGGGGATCTTCCTGACCTAGGGGTCGAATCTACATCTTTTATGTCTCCTGCATTGGCAGGCAGGTTCTTTACCGCTAGCGCCACCTGGAAGCCCTATTGAGCACCTATTATGTGTCAAAAAGAGGAAGATGGGCCATGGAACAGATTTTTTGAAAAAAATTATCCTAATACTTTTCATGAGTACATTCAGAATGTCATGCTACGTGAAGAGGGGACTCCACAGCTGCCTCCTAACTTGGAGGCTGCTAGTTAGAGGAAGGGACCCCTGCTCCCATTAACATCATGCCTTCATACTATGCTCAGGAAAACAAAACTTTGGCAAGCTACTGAATATGTATTTCTTCCTACTCCACGCAGTGACTTAGAAGTCCAGCAAGGAAAACTAAAAACCTAAACTGATATTATTCTTTCATAAGTTTTAAAAGTTGTGGAAAGGCTGTAGCTCTGAAAGAAACTATCTCTGAATTTCTGAAAGACTACCTTATTGATCATCTCAGACAATCATCGGCTTTCCCCACCCTCCCGCCTGAAAAGATGGGCAAACACAGAGAAAAAATGACCAGAGAGCAAAGCATTTCAGTGTTTGAAAAGGTTGGCTTAATTCAAGGAAGAAAGGCGAATGACATATTTGAAGGGGTTGCTATACGTAAAAGAAGGAAATATGAGAAAGTCTAATTCAAATCAGTTAAAGAGAGTGGGAGAAAAGACTGCAGTGAATAAAAAGTGAAATAATCTGACACTTAGAAAGTTTGCCTAGAAATGAAAAATGTGGTTTCCAAAAATTTGAAGTTAATTAAAGGGGACAGAGAAAAGCGGATTATATTCTGTAGAAATGCAAATCATAAAATGTGATGACAAAACAAGAAATTCTTTTGGGCTCAGAGAAAAAGAATGAGGTAAATAAGTGGGGAAAAGATTTTAAATGACATGGAGGGTGTATCTGGAATCTTTAATTTATTTCTCATTGGAATCACAGAAGAAGAGAGAGGGAGAATGCCTATATTATAAAAGCAGACATTTATTGAGTGGTTGCTACATGCTAGACCCTGTTCTAAGTTCTCAACATGCATTTACTTGTTGACTTCTCATAACACTCTTAATTGATAAAATGCTATTATTAATCCCCCTGTTACAGCTGAAAAAATTTAGGCACAAAGTGTACCTTGGGCAAATTATGGAATTTGCCCAAGGCACACAAGAATGGACAACAGTCTAAATTTAGGATTGTAAGCACGATGTTGTATTATCTTTGAAAATTAAATGAAATATAAAACAAAAATGACTCAGTTTTATCTTTGTCATCCGATTGAAAGAGGTTTATTTGTAAGTAACTTGGTTGCTTCTCACTTGGTTTGAAAGGACAGATGTACCATGAGATTATTTAAATGTCATGTTTACTATTTCTGGGTACTTTATAGTCTTATATTTGACTGTTTTTTTTTTAATCCATCTGGACTAAGTGCTAGTACATGGAGCAAGGTGAAGATGAAATATAAATATTTCCAAATAATTAAACTATTATCACAGCCCATTTATTGAATTTTATAATTTGCCTAATGATTTGATATGTCATCTATATGCACTAAACTTGATAAATTCACATTCCTGCTTAATCCTGAATGCAATTTATAATTTTAAAAGTTTCTGTATAATTATCCACTTAATTGAGATTTTAAAATTTATTGACACAGGGTTGTATATAGAATTCTGTTTTACATATAATAACAATTTCTTCTGTATCTCTGATTATACACTTTAAAACATTTTTCAGCTTGGGTTATTTATTTTGGACTGACAAAGATTTTGGCAGAAGGATCATACAGGATTTTACTTACTTCACTGAAGTTAAACAAATTGGATGCTGGAAGGAATTTCCCAGAACTTCTTTTTCAAACTTTATATGAGATCATGAACAGTTAACCTGTGCTGGGCTATCTCCATGGTGCCCCCTGCATGTGTGTGAGCCTGAATGACCAAATGCCTGCAGCCTGAAGCTGGGGTGCCAGTGGGCCCACTGGGCCTGGGTGCTTCTGGTGAGCATGCTTTGCCTTGCTCTGAAGCAAGTATTATAACCATGGCATCCTGACCAAGCTCCAACTTCATTCTGTAAGGTCAGACACCAGAGACTGCTGAAAAAGATGTTTTTCTCCGGATTTATGCTACATGCAAAAAAGGTGGCAGTAGTATTCAGGATGTACACTCCCAGGAGAATCAGAGTTTGCAAGACATTGGTGGAGTGTGCATACCCCGTGCTAAACATCACAGTGCTTTGTTTTATTTTATTTTTCTTTTTGGATTGGGAGTCTGGGGTTAGTAGATGCAAACTATTACATATAGAATGGATGGACAGCAAGGTCCTACTGTGTAGCAAAGGGAACTATATTCAATGTCTTGGGATAAACCATAATGGACAAGAATATTAAAAGAATGTACATATGTGTATAACTGAGTCCATAGCTGTGTAGTGCTTTCTTTTCTAAAGCCTCACACAGCTCTCACGGGCTCCCAGTTATCTGCATGCATGGTAGGGAGCTGAATATCTGTGAATACTTAATATATATTATGCTTTTTGCAGTATGATCAGCAACTATTCCTCTGTAAAGTTTATAGGCTTGACCCTGTGCTCAAGCTTTATACAAGGGTGTTCATTGCTCAGCTGTTTATTATAAACAAAGAAGCAAAGAGCCTGAATGGATAATAGTAGGAAATCAGCAAACCAAATTCTTCTAGATGCAATTAAATGTAGCAGGCAGACTTGTGGTTCCCATAATCTCTGCACCCTGGGTGGTACCCATGTGGTTACATTGTGTTACATGGCAAAAGGAACTTTGCAGATGTTCCTTTTAATTAAGGTTACTAATCATTTTATCTTAAGATAGAATGATTGTCCTGGATATTTGGGGGTGCCCAGCCACTCCAGTGTTCTTGCCTAGAGAATCCCAGTGACGGGGGAGTCTGGTGGGCCACCGTCTATGGGGTCGCACAGAGTTGGACACGACTGAAGCGACTTAGCAGCAGTGTAATTATGCAAGCCCGGAAGTTAAAAGCGGAAGAGGAATACAGAGAAATTTGAAGCATGAGGATCTAATGCTCTGTTTTGGTTTGGAGATGAAAGGGATCCTTGTGTCAAGGAAACAGAAACACCATTTCTATAGTTTCAAGGAACTGAATTCAGTCAACCATTAGTGAGCTTGGACAAGGAGCCAGGATCCAACTGAGAACTGCTGCCTCTGCCAATACCTACATTTCAGCCTTATAAGAACAACAGGAATTGTGGGATAATAAATGGGTGTATTTAAAATGCTAAATTTGTGGTAATTTGTTATGGCTGGTAATAGACAAGTAACGAATCTTGTGAAATCTCGTATCTTTCCTACAGTTATGTTAGAAATCATCATGAATAGGATTGAAAAACTAAGCTGAAACTATGACTCTGATATGTGGAGAAAATACACTCTTCTTAATTCTTTTATAATGTATACAGCCTTCTCGCTCAAGTCCCCTCCCACAAGTTGATGTGAAGAATGACCAGTACTTGGTCTAGATTTAACCCAAGCCAGTCCAGTCTGATAATTTAGTCACTTCGGGTAATAGTCACACTTTCATACAAATAACCAGTTTCTCAATTTCTTCTCCTCCTGTTCCCTCTCTAAGTTGCTATGCATTTGAAAGGATACCAGATTGGATAATTTTGGAGAACCCAGGGCATTGGAAGGGAATGAGGTTGATCCTCTTATCTTCATGGTGACTTTGAATCTATGCTTGATCTGCTGGTCTTTGGGGCAGGGTTCATTCTGCCTAGATTCTATGGCCCTGCTGGCTTTCAGGACAGAGCACTTAGGCTGACTGTGCTGACCTTTTTCCCCAACCTTGTCTCCCTGACAGAGTAAGACTCTTCACGTTCTGCCAGTGTGTCTGCTTAGCTCAGAGAAACTGCTTTATGATGACTGCTAGAGCGGCCCCATATTTCCTTTCTGGTACACCCTTTAACAGGCTCTACAGCACGATGTGCAGTGTTTGGGGATCCTGCCTGTGTCACATAGAAACTAAAGGTAGCCAGGAAAAGCCAGATCACCCTGGTGTCAGGACAGGACCAATCCTGAGATAGAACCAGAGCACACATCTATCTGCTTATCTCAGTGCGTTAGTTTTAGTCACTCAGTCATGTCAGACCCTTTGTGACCCCATGGGCTGTAGCCTGCTAGGCACCTCTGTTCATGGATTTCTCCAGGCAAGAATACTGGAGTGGGTAGTCATTCCCTTCTCCAGGGGTTTTTCCCGACCAGGAATCAAACCCAGGTCATCTGCGCTGCAGATGGATTCTTTACCGTCTGAGTTGCCAGGGAAGCCCCTGTTTATCTCAGTCCCTTCCTTTTTGTGTCACCTTTCTCCTTTCCTATTACATCCCCTATGTCATATCCTCACATCAACAAGAAGAAAGCATTCTGAATTTATTGGTGTGTGTAGAAGGCATATCTCTGCAAACTCTGGGAGGGCTCTAGAAGCACAATCCTTGAGGCATTGTTGCAATTTTAAGTGGGAAAGAGATAAAAGAAATTTGAAAATCCTATCTCAACAAAGCTTGCCTCTCAAGTTAATTTTGTCGTGGAAAAATACTAGTTTTCTTATCAGAAGCTGATTATTGCTTTGTTCTTTCTCATTTCATTTTTTTCTGAAACGCATATTCAGTTCCCTGCAGGAAGATGGATAAGGTAAGAGAGAAAGCATATCAACAATGTTCAAAATATCAACATAGTAAAACTACTTACTTATGATCATAGTAAAATGATCACATCTTATTAAATAAAAGAATCAAGTTACAAAACAGTAAGCAAACTCTAATGCTACAAAAAACTGAAAACTTAAGTACTAAAAAGTCAAATTCAATTGCACAGTAGACAACTGTGGAGATTCTGAATTATCTTTTGTGCCTTTCTTTTCCAACTTTTGTGCTGTGAATATAAATAGCTTTTATAATGGATAAAGCAATGGAATGTTATATTTAAAACATAGGATATTTAATGTACATGTTTTTCCTTTTTTGTGTTCTAAGTTCCTCTAGTAAATTCCCCCATCTCAGGTTCTCAAGTGCCATCTTGGCAACTCAGAGTTGTCATGTAATTTCAAGTTATGATTCAATGTGAACTGAGAAATTTTCAACATAAGTCCATGGCTCTCAGAATGTTAATAAATCCAACTTCTCTCATCTCTTGAAATGCATCATTATTCTGCACGTTTATTTGGCTTTATATTATTTTACTATTTGAATAGCTAGATTCTTATAGCTCAGATGCAGTCTTCTTAAATAAGAATCTAATTCAACACAAATCAAATACACAATGAGATATCACTTCACACCTGTAAGAATGGCTACTTTCAAAAAGACAAGAAAAGAGAAGTATTAGTGATGGTGTAGAGAAAGGGGAACATTTGAGCACTGGTGGTGGGAATGTAAATTGGTGTAACCATTATGGAAAACAGAATAAACATTCCTTAAAAGATTAAAAATAGAGCTACCATACAATCTAGAAATTCCAGTTCTGGGTATTTATCCAAAGGAAAAAAAGTATTAACTTGAAAAGATATGTGCACCTCCATGTTCATTGCAGCATTATTTATAAGAGACAAGGCATGCAACCTAAGTTTTCACAAATGGACGAACTGATAAAGAAAATGTGACATATGTATGTTGTTGTGTAGTCGCTGAGTCATATCTGACTTTTTTGCGACCCCTTGGACTGTAGCCCGCCAGGCTCCTCTGTCCTTGGGATTTTCTAGGCAAATGGAGTGGAGTGCCATTTCCTTATCCAGGGATCTTCCCACCCAAGGGATCAAACCCACAGCTCCTTCATTGTCAGGTGAGATTCTTTACCTTTGAGCCACCAGGGAAACCTGATATATGTATAATTCAGCCATAAAAAGAAGGAATTCTTGCTGTTTAAGACAATGTGGATGGACCTTGGAGGCATTGTGCTAAAGTGACATAAGCCATAAAGAGAAAGAAAAATACCTATGGTCTCACTTATAAGTAGATGTAAAAAAGAACCCCAACACACACACACACACACACACACACACACACACACACACACACACACACACACACAATGGGTTCACAGATACAGAGAACAGATTGGCAGTTGCCGGAGGAAGGGGTATGTGGTAGAAGAAATGGGTGAAGTCGCTCAAAAGGTATAGACTTTCAGTTATAAAATAAATAAATCATAGCATTGTAATATGTAGCATGGTGACCATCATTGATAATACTGTATTTTGTAGTTATTTAGAGAATAGATCTTAAACGTTTTCATCATGAGAAAAATTGTGTAACTTCATATGATGATGGATGTTAATCAGACATTGTGGTGGTCATCTTGTAGCATATAAAAATATTGAACCATTATGGGTACATCTTAAGCCAATATAGTGTTATATGTCAATTATACCTCAAAAAATAGAATAAAACTCATTGTTAAAAATCCCAAAATTGTATTAGGTCTGGGCAATCAGGAGATGGAGAACATACCAGTTATTTGAACAGAGATTAATTTAATAGAAGAACTGTGAACTAAACTGAATAAACATGAGTGTTTACTAGGAAACCAAAAGGGTATAAAGCCAAATGTAAAGTATCAGGGAGGTAGCCACTGTAGGAAACAACTCCCACTCTTAGGGTTGGGGGATGTAAAAGAAAGCAGCCTGAATTATTAAAACTTTGTAACCCAAAAGATCAGCTTCCCTGAGCTGAAACTCAGACCTCTGAAAGAGGGAGCACTGGGTGGCTAGTGCTGGTGTCCCTAAGACTGAGAAAGATGCGGCTGGTTTTTTGTGTGACAGGAAAATGACAAACTGAGTTGAGCTGCTGCTACTGATGCTACCAAGGTAAAGAAGTAAGCCTATGTGTCACTCTAACAGTTGGCAGTCAAGAGCAAATATTAATGGAAAAGAGCACACTTCTACCACTTCCTCCAGCCCCATAGCCGCCCTCTACTGCCCTCTGCTGGCAAACTCTAGCAAAGGCCGCTGACTGAGCAAGAAGGAGGATTACACCGTTTCAGCCCTAGCTTTGTTTAGCTCAGTTCAGTCGCTCAGTTTTGTCCGACTCTTTGCGACCCCATGGACTGCAGCACGCCAGGCTTCCCTGTCCACTACCAACTTCTGGAGCTTACTCAAACTCATGTCCATCGCGTCGGTGATGCCATCCAACACTCTAATCCACTGTCGTCCTCTTCTCCTCCTGCCCTTAATCTTTCTCAACATCAGGTTCTTCCAACGAGTCGGTTCTTTGCGTCAGGTGGCCAAAGTATTGGAGTTTCAGCTTCAACATCAGTCCTTCCAATGAACACCCAGGACTGATCTCCTTTAGGATGGACTGGTTGGATCTCCTTGCAGTCCAAGGGACTCTCAAGAGTCTTCTCCAACACCACAGTTCAAAAGCATCAATTCTTCTCTGTTCAGCTTTCGTTATAGTTCAACTCTCACATCCACATGACTACTGGAAAAACAATAGCTTTGACTAGACAGACCTTTGTTGGTAAAGTAATGTCTCTGGTTTTTAATGTGCTGTCTAGGTTGGTCATAGCTTTTCTTCCAGGAAGCAAGTGTCTTTTAATTTCATGGCTGCAGTCACCATCTGCAGTCATTTTGGAGCCCTCCAAAATAAAGTCTCTCACTGTTTCCATTGTTTCCCCATCTATTTGCTACGAAGTGATGGGACTGGATGCTATGATCTTAGTTTTCTTAATGTTGAGCTTTAAGCCAACTTTTTCACTCTCCTCTTTCACTTTCATCAAGAGGCTCTTTAGTTCTTCTTCACTTTCTGCCATAAGGGTGGTGTCATCTGCATATCTGAGGTTATTGATATTTCTGCCAGCAATCTTGATTCCAACTTGTGCTTCATCAAACCCAGCATTTCTCATGATGTACTCTACATATAAGTTAAATAAGCAGAGTGACAATATATAGTCTTGACGTACTCCTTTCCCGATTTGGAACCAGTCTGTTGTTCCATGTCCAGTTCTAACTGTTGCTTCTTGACCTGCATACAGATTTCTCAGGAGGCAGGTCAGATGGTCTGGTATTCCCATCTCTTTAAGAATTTCCACAGTTTGTTGTGATCCACACAGTCAAAGGCTTTGGCATATTCAATAAAGCAGAAGTAGATGTTTTTCTGGAACTCTCTTGCTTTTCTGATGATCCAGAAGATGTTGGCAATTTGATCTCTGGTTCCTTTGCCTTTACTAAATCCAGCCTGAACATCTGGAAGTTTGCAGTTCAAGTATTTTTGAAGCCTGGCTAGGAGGATTTTGAGCATTACTTTGGTAGCGTGTAAGATGAGTGCAATTGTGTGGTAGTTTGAGCATTCTTTGGCATTGCCTTTTTTTGGGTTTGGAATGAAAACTGACCTTTTCCAGTCCTGTGGCTACTGCTGAGTTTTCCAGATTTGCTGGTATATTGAGCGCAGCACTTTCACAGAATCTTTTAGGATTTGAAATAGCTCAACTGGAGTTCCATCACCTCCAGTAACTTTGTTTGTAGTGATGCTTCCTAAGGCCCACTTGACTTCACATTCCAGGATGTCTGGCTCTAGGTGAGTGATCACACCATTGTGGTTATCTGGGTCATGTAAATCTTTTTTGTACAGTTCTGTGTATTCTTGCCACCTCCTCTTAATATCTTGTCCTTCTGTTAGGTCCATACTATTTCTGTCCTTTATTGTGCTCATCTTTGCTTGAAATTTTCCCTTGGTATCTCTACTTTTCTTGAAGAGATCTCTAGTCTTTCCCATGAGCAGTTAGAAAAGTTGTCGTGGAATTTAAGGAGTTGCTTAATAACTGGAACAGATATAAAATAACAGAAAATGTCTATTTAAATAAGAGAACCATCTTAAATTTCAAGTATCTGTTATAGGAAAAGAGTGCCATAGGCAGATAACTAGATAGTTTTTTTTTTTTTTCTGTATTTTTGCAAATCTTTTTTTTTTTTTTATAAATTTATTTATTTTAGTTGGGGGCTAATTACTTTACAATATTGTAATAGTTTTTGCCATACATTGACATGAATCAGCCATGGGTTTACATGTGTTCCCCTTCCTGGACCCCCCACCCACCTCCCTCCCCATCCCATCCTTCTGGATCGTCCCATTGCCCCGGCCCTGAGCCCTTGTCACATGCATCGAACATGGAATGGTGTTCTGTTTCACATATGATAATATACATGTTTCAATGCTATTCTCCCAGAACGTCCCACCCTCACCTTCTCCCTCAGAGTCCATAAAATTGTTCCATGCATCTGTGTCTCTTATTCTGTCTCACATATAGGGTTATCATTACCATCTTTCAAATTCCATATATATGCATTAGTATACTGTATTATTGTTTTTCTTTCTGGCTTACTTCACTCTGTATAATGGGCTCCAGTTTCATCCATCTCAGTAGAACCGATTCTTCTACTGAGATGGATGAAACTAGATAGTTTTTTTAAAGAAACCAATTTATTCGTATTGAATAAAGGAACAAATGAATGGATAAATGAGTGGATGAAATGGGGGTGGATGAGTGACAGCCAAAGCCCTCCTAGAGGTTTCCATCATCCTGTCTTAGTAACTTGTTTTCGTAGGGTTTACACAGAGAGTTTGTCTTGGTAGACTGCTAACCATCAGTCTACATTCTAAAATGCTTTAATCATCACAAGTCATTTCTATACACAGTATTTAGTTCTGGTTGCATTCATGGAAAAGAAGAGATATTTCACGAAAGGTGTTTTGGACACATCTGTGTCTTTCTCATAGAATCATAGGAAGATACCTTGGGGCCTATTCTAAACCGTATGAGATTGATTTCGTTACTAAAAAGGAATAAATGAATGAATGAGAAAAATATATGAATAATTTTATTTTTTAGAATAAAGAAATATTTGTTATTGACTCACATGGCTTATTTTGTAGTGGGATTTCAGCTTACTGGCTTGGTTAAAAATAAATTTTATGGCAGTGGAGAAAGACACAGAATAATAAACTAAAATCCAAACTCCATTTATGAGCTCTACCTAAAACCGCTTTCTACTTACTTCCAGAAGATATATCCAAAACTTTTGGACAAACAGATAAGAACTTCCTTTGGCATTTACCCATTAAAAGATAAGGTTCTATTTTCCTCACAAGTTTTGAGCCCATAAAATCGAATAAGAAGCTAAAGCACATTAAATACCACATAGAGGCTTTTTAACACAATGAAAAATCCATGACTGCATTTGATGTTATTTCTTTTTGTGTGTGTATTTACAACATTGCAAGTGAAAAACAAAAAGCAAGCCTAAAAAACTTCTACCCCACACCAGTTCCAGAGTGTACACTCATTTCTCTTACAAAGTAAAGGATTTCTTTGTATATTTTGAGTAACAGTCCTCTATTCAATGTCTTTTACAACTATTCTCTCCCAGTCTTGTGGCTTATCTTCTCATTCTCTTGACATTGTTTTTCACAGAGCATACGTTTTAAATTTTTATGAAGTCCAGCTTATCAATTATTTCTTTAATGGATTGTGCCTTTGCTGTTGTATTAAAAGGTCAACACTGTACCAAGGTCTTCTACATTTTCTCCCATTTTATATTCCAGGAGTTTCATAATGTTGCATTTTACATTTTGTACTATGATCCATTTTGAGTTAGTTTCTTGTGAAGAGTGGAAGGTCTGCGTCTAGATCCATTTTTTTGGCATGCAGATGTTCAGTTGTTCCAGCACCATTTGTTGAAAAGACTATCTTTGCTTCATCATGTTACCTTTGCTCCTTTATAGGAGTAAGGTGTTTTTCCAAATGGGATATTGGAAGTAATGCTATATTTGAATCAAGATTAAGAACATAGGTCATAATCATATAGATGGTCAAGAGGCACATAAAAAGATGCTCAACACTGCTGATTACTAGAGAAATGCAAATCAAAACTACGATGAAATATCACCTCATACTAGTCAGAATAGCCATTATCTAATAAATATGCAAATAATAAATGCTGGAGAAAGTGTGGAGAAAAGGGAACCCTCCTACACTTTTGATGGGAATGTAAGTTGGTACAGCCACCATGGAGAATAGTGTGGAGGTTCCTTAAAAAACTGAAAACAGAGTTACCATATGATCCAGCAATCCCACTCTTGGGCATACAGCCAAAGAAAAACACAGTACAAAAACATACTTCATCCCAATAGTCACTGTCCCAGGTGGCTCAGTGGTAAAGAATCTGCCTGCCAATGCAGGAGACACAAGAGATGTGGGTTTGACCCCTAGGTCAGGAACACCCCTTTGAGGAGAAAATGGCAACCCACTCCAGTATTCTTGCTGGGATAATCCCATGGACAGAGGAGACTGACAGGCTATAGTTCATGGGGTTACAAAGAGTTGGACATGACTGAACGACTGAGCACGCGTGTGCACGCACACATACACACACGCACACACACAATGTTCATTGCAGTACTAATTACAATAGCCAAGGAGAATAATACCTGAGATCTAGCCAACCTCAGACTGCAGCCACTCTCCACGGTGAGCCCCAAGGAAGCTCAGGATGTGAAAAACACAGGATACTGGCCCAGGATAGCTGAGATGCACATGAAAGGAATGATTTCAGTGAGCCCAGGCTCTTGCATCTTCTCGTATATAGGAAAGTGCTGTATTTCTTAACTTGAGATATCTGGTTTTTTTAATTAACAACAACCTTCTGATGTCAAGACTACCTGTCGTTTGTTGCAAAACTTCTATATAACCTGGCTCCTCCCCTCACCTCCTCAGAGCAGTTCTCTCAGAGACACTTACCATGATTTCTCTTGGGGTTGAAATCCTAAAAATTCCCATTGAATATAACATAACTGTCAAATTTTAGGTTGTGAATATTTTTTAAATTGACACATATATAAAAAGGGATATTACTCAGCCATAAGAAGAATGAAATAATGTCATTTGCAGCAACATGGATAGATCTAGACATTATCATATTAAGTGAAGTAAGTCAGACAAAGACAGATATATGATATCACTTATATGTGAAATCTAAAAAAATGACACAAATGAACTTATTTACAAAACAGAAACAGACTCACAAACTTACAGAACAAACTTTTTGTTACTGGGGATGAAGAGAGAGGGGGGAGGGATAGATTGGGAGTTTGGGACTGACATGGACACACTGCTATATTTAAAATGCCCTTCCATAAAAAAATTAAAAAAACATACATACATCACGGTGTTAAATGGGCTGGTCTCAGAGTCATGCTTTGTCCTTTTCTATCAATAAGACCTTAGAGAAGTCACATAGACTTAATTATTAATATTGAAGCTGATGATTATAATGTGCTAGTATGAAATAAAACTAGTTCATGTATTAAATGTGCTTTTCAACTATGGCATAATATGAAACATACACCCTAGGCTGACTGGTGACAGATATCAATCCATCACGAATGCCATGGAAATGGAATAATATAGAACTATACTGTGCAAAAATCTC
Organism: Giraffa tippelskirchi; assembly: GCF_054371585.1. Lineage (NCBI taxonomy): Eukaryota > Metazoa > Chordata > Mammalia > Artiodactyla > Giraffidae > Giraffa > Giraffa tippelskirchi. The sequence continues at coordinate 56,743,453 of NC_137276.1, read as the reverse complement.
TAAACTGCAGTGATTTTCAGTGCAGTACCTGAATTAACAGTATCGACATCATCTGGGTACTTGAAAGAAAAGCGAAAGTCTCTAGACATGAGTTAGAGCTATAGAAATTCCAGACATAGGGTCTAGCAGTTAGTGCTTACATTAGTCCTCCAGGTTATTCTGGTGCAATCCAAAGTCTGAGACCCACTGCTGTACTGGAAACCTATCTGTGGTTTTGGCCAAACTACACTCACTCTCTGGTAATCAGTTGCTCCCTATAACATGCAGTATTAGATCATATGTTTATTAAGGTCTCTCCCACCTTTGACAGTCTGTAATTCTGATCTTAAGAACTGCTAATATATTTATGAATAATTCTTAGTGCCAAGCATTTTGTCAGCTGCATGACATGTAGTATTACAAATAATCATGGCAAATCTATAAAATATAAAACTAAGGTTTAATTCACTAAGGTTTTGTTCAGGGATAGCAAAATAGCTCATGATGAAGTTAGTCACCAAAGATGCCAGTCTCTAAAGCTGTGGGCTTAACTACTTTGCTACACAAACCCATGGGAATGGGTGTCAGCATTGCTGATCTGTTTCTTATTCCGAGTCACAGGAACAATGTATTCTCAGTTTTGGTCAGTAGTCTTTCATCAAATTTCCAATAGATTGAACTCAGGCCTGTAAGTTTCTTATAATGAAACAAGTAACTTTACAGGTATATACAACACAGTCTTTAGCACAAAGAAGCAGCTAAACACACATTTAACTTAAACATTAAAATGAAATAAATGGATTTTATGTTCACTTCTCTTTTCATGTTGTCAACAAACGCTGTCTCTGAAAACATTTTACATTTTAGCAAGCAGAACCTTAACCTTCTATTAATGTTTATGTTTGTTTTCTCACTTAAAACTTTCAGTAACTTTAAAAATATTTATGTAATCCTTGTGCTGTGCTGGGCTTAGTCACTCTGTCGTGTCCAGCTCTGTGCGACCCCATGGACTGTAGCCCACCAGGCTCCTCTGTCCATGGGAGTCTCTAGACAAGAATACTGGAATGGGTTGCCATGCCCTCCTCCAGGGTATCTTCCCCACCCAGGGATCGAACCCAGGTCTCCTGCATTGTCTGAGTCACCAGGGAAGCCCAAGAATACTGGAGTGGGTAGCCGATCCCTTCTCCAGGGGATCTTCCTGACCCAGGAATTGAACTGGGGTCTCCTGAATTGCAGGCAGATGCTTTACCAGCTGAACTACCAGGGAAGCCCATGTAATGCTTAATATACTCCAAACTTTGGGTTCAATATTGGGAAAATCAAGAGCTTACTGTTAAGGGATGCAATCGGACTCACATATAAAAATTCAATTATAACAAATATGGTAAGTCCCATAAAAAGGAGTGTTAAGAAATGGGTGGGTTTAACTGATACATAAGTGACATAATCAGTAGGATTTGATGACTATTTTACTGTGGATGGTGAGAGTGAAGTAGAAACCAGGGAGTCCCTTGGTTTGGGAAGCTGGATATATAGTGGTCTCATTCAGTGAGACAGAGATTTTGAAGACTAGTAGGTTTACATGGGAAGGTAATATGTTTCGTATAGAATGCGATTGGTTTGAGGTGTCTTTAATACACTCAAATTGAAGTGCTAATTGGTAAATTGGTTTATGTAAGTTGAGCTCCAGAAATAGAGTTTTGACTTGGGGATTAGGATTTAGGAGTCATCAGCATATAGATAATAACTTTTCCACCTTCATAACATGACAATTATATAATCCTCTTAGAGGAGAAAAATATGCTTGAAATGTATGAACTCGTGAGCATTTTTAGTCAATGTTCAGGGATTCTTCTTTAAATGGACTAGGTAAGCACACTATTCCAATACTAATGAAGCCTGAACAGGGTTGACCCATCATTTTTCATAATTCAGATGTAGATTTATATAAGGGCAGGGATATATTATCAAGTAAACTGAAAATTCATTTAAAGAGATGAATTGAAGTTGCACAGGCCAAGAGAGAAATCTTCACCAGCTCCACTGAAAAATCTTCCTTTTAGTCACAATTCAGCAATCTGAGAGAAAATAGGGCTTAACAAGCAAGTCATTGTTTAGATGCTGAGGGAGCAAAGTTTGGTCGATATTTTAATTTGAGTCCTACAATCATGAATCCAGATAGCATTTCTTGACACTGTGCTGATTCTTAATAACCAATTATCAGCACACATTTAATTTTAGATGAGATGCTCTTGGAGACCCATTTAATATAAAGTGCTCTCCTAAAAATCTGAATTTGTAGACTTTAGAAGCTCTGATTTCTACAACTGTCTCTCATCCCTCACCTCCTGTTTATTTGTTAAAATTATTTAGTGGTATTAAGACATTTGAAATGTATTAGCCCTTAAGAAGGAAACTTGTATTTTTGTTGATCATTCATAGGAATAGAATTATAAAAATATAATGATTATATGAAAAGTTGCTTACATTTATTTGTGATAAAGGCAGTCTGAACCAAAATAAAGCAGTTTGATTTGTCCACCTATTATGATGGCACAAACAAAGCTTCAAAATTCCATTGAGTGGAAGGATTCTGGAAATTGCATCACTGTTGAAGGGAATATCCAATTGATATAGCCCCATTTAGAGGGCAATTGGATCATATCAATTGAAACTTCAGGTGAATATTCTCTTTGATTCAAACAACTTGGAAATTATCCTACATGCTTATTAATATATATAGAAATATTTACGTATTTACCATCTATGTAATAATATGGGCAATTAATTTAACTTCCATGGACTTCATTTTTCTCATTTGTTAAAGTATGATAATAATATTAGCTACCTTATAAAGTTGGTGTATGTATTAAACTAGCTATTGTACGTTACTGTATATAAATTACTTAGAACAGTGACTGACACATAGTGATAATGATAATATCATTAAAAATATATGATACTTTTATTACAAGTTGCACTTATTACAACATTCCAATACCGAAAAACAACCACTGAAACGTTAATCTTTATCAGTAGGACACCAGTCTAATTAATTATGATATATATACTCATTCAGTGGCATACTTTATGTGTGTACTGAGATAAAAGGTTTCAATAATATATTATGAAGTGGACAAAGGGGCAAAGGGAAATACAGAACAGTGTAGAACCTAAACTTACATTTATATGAAAAAGAAAGGCTACATGTTATATAAGAGGGTATATAATTTTTGATGGGAGTTACTGATGTAGATGGGATGCAAGAAATTGTTTAAATTGCTTGCATTCTTAAGTCTTCTGTTATATTTATAATGATAAAAGTACTGTCATAGTAAATATAAACAGAAAATATTTATTGATATGGGAAACCACTCTCAATATAATACCAAGTGAAAATAGCAGACTACAACAGTAAATATTTATTCTACTATTCTACATGAATAGTAGAATGATTCTACATATAGTTTTGGAAAGCTGTATACCAGCATACAAACACTGATTAATTCTGGGTAGTTGTATTCTTGGAGGTTCTATTTCTGTACAAGGTCTGCTTTACTTCTATAAATGTTAAAAAATAAAATAAAAATTATTTTGACATGAGGCAAACAAGTTTTAAAGATATCTGCATACATACATATATAGAAAAACATTAATATTCATTCTCTCGTAAACATAAAATTAGCTACTTAAGTCTTTATTATTTTCTGAATCTTCTATAAACTTTCATTAATATTTAAATTATAAAAGAGGCATATTCTAGGTTTAATTTCAGCTTTGAAAATTCCTAGCCATCTGAAATTATATTGTTTAAATGTTTTTTCCCCCCTGAGTCTTTGTTGGCTTATCTGCAAAACTTGAGGACCAAATTAAAAACAAATATGTAAACCATCTGACAATTTGGTCAAGTCCTTACAAATGACAATCGCTTATGTTATTGATATTATAAACTTATATGAGAGTACCATTTTCAATGATGGTTGAAAATATTTCATGCATTAGAAAATATACAAATGTCCTACTGCAATTAATTATTTACTGCATAGCTGGTCGTATTAGAAGGTACACCTGTCCTACCAATTCCCCCTGCCATCCTCTGACAAAACTTAATTACCTCATCAAGCAGTTATGTTTCTCTTTTGTTTTCACACTCAGCAGTGTCTAAAACAATTTGTTTAACCTAAGAAAGGATCCAGTTAAATTTATCTGAATTATGTGGAATAAGCTTTACTAATCATTGCTTTTACCTAAAATAAATAATTTTGTGGAAATTGCAACATGCTTGAAACCACCAAAGTAGTCACTACTAGCACTAAAAGTAGTTACTTTAGCAAGATTTGGCAGTTTCTGTTTAAGGTCTTTGTATATATCAATAGATGGTACACAGATGGTGGTCTTTGATTGTGAGAAAGGTTGTTCCTGATTTTTTTCACTGTTTTTTAATCCATAAGGTAAACTATCTTTGCGTTTCTTTTATTTCTTTATAGGCCTTGCTCTTTTGACTTCACAACATTTGACATTGTTCTAATCTTTTTAAAAAATGATTTTATTTAACTCTTTAAAAAATATTTATTTATTTATTTTGACTGTGCTGGGTCTTAGTTGTGGCATGTAGGATCTTTACTTGTGGAATGTAGGCTCTTTACCTGTGGCATATAGAATCTAGTTCCCTGACCAGGGATTGAACCTGGGTCTCCTGCATTGCGAGTGTGGAGTCTTAGCCACTGGGCCATCAATGAAGTCCCTAGTCTTTCTAATCAGGAAAAAATGGCATCAGCTGGCTCTGGACTCAATCTATTAATATTTAAACACCAGTTCTAGCATTTTAAATTGTATGGCCTCAGTCAAATAACTTAATTTCATTATGCCTCAATTTCCTCACCTGTTCTATGAGGAAAACAAAGAATGCTTACATCATGAGGTTGTTGTAAAGATTAAGTGAAATTAGAATATAGAGCACACTGAATAGTACCTGACACATTGATCTGAATACTTGATATTATTCACTCTGTTTGATAACCTGTTCAGTTCAGTTCAGTTCAATTTCTCAGTCATGTTCGACTCTGTGACTCCATGGACTGCAGCATGCCAAGCTGTCCTGTCCATAACCAACTCCCGGAGTTTACTCAAACTCATGTTTGTTGAGTCAGTGATACCATCCAACCATCTCATCCTCTGTCATCCATTTCTCCTGCCTTCAATCTTTCCCAGCCTCAGGGTCTTTTCAAATGAGTCAGTTCTTTGCATCAGGTGGCCAAAGTATTGGAGTTTCAGCTTCAACATCAGTCCTTCCAATGAATATTCAGGACTGATCTCCTTTAGGATGGACTGGCTGGATCTCCTTGCAGTCCAAGGGACTCTCAAGAGTATTCTCCAACACCACAGTTCAAAAGCATCAATTCCTTGGTGCTCAGCTTTCTTTATAGTCCAAATCTCACATCCATACATGACTACTGGAAAAACCATAGCCTTGACTAGATGGACCTTTGTTGGCAAAGTAATGTCTCTGCTTTTTAATATGCTGTCTAGCTTGGTCATAACTTTCCTTCCAAGGAAACATTTCATGCAATCACCATCTGCAGTGATTTTGGAGCCCAGAAAAATAAAATCAGCAACTGTTTCCCCATCTATATGCCACGAAGTGATGGAACCAGACAACATGATCTCAGTTTTCTGAATGTTGAGTTTTAAGCTAGCTTTTTCACTCTCCTCTTTTACTTTCATCAAGAGGCTCTTTAGTTCTTCTTTGCTTTCTGCCCATAAGGGTGGTGTCATCTGCATATCTGAGTTTATTGATATTTCTCTCTGAAACCTTGATTCCAGCTTGTGTTTCTTCCAGCCTGTGGTTTCTCATGATGTACTCTGCATAGAAGTTAAATAAGCAGAGTGACAATGTACATCCTTGACGTACTCCTTTTCCTATTTGGAACAGTCTGTTGTTCCATATCCAGTTCTAACTGTTGCTTCCTGACCTGCATACAGGTTTTTCAAGAGACAGGTCAGATGGTCTGGTATTCCCATCTCTTTAAGAATTTTCCACAGTTTGTTGTGATGCACACAGTCAAAGGCTTTGGCATAGTCAATAAAGCAGAAGTAGATATTTTTCTGGAACTCTCTTGCTTTTCTGATGATCCAGAAGATGTTGGAAATTTGATCTCTGGTTTGTCTGCCTTTTCTAAATCCAGCCTGAACATCTGGAAGTTCACGGTGTCCGTATTGCTGAAGCCTGGCTTGGAGAATTTTGAGCATTACTTTACTAGCATGTGAGATGAGTGCAATTGTGCGGTAGTTTGAGCATTCTTTGGCATTGCCTTTCTTTGGGATTGGAATGAAAACTGACCTTTTCCAGTCCTGTGGCTACTGCTGAGTTTTCCAAATTTGCTGACATACTGCGTGCAGCACTTTCACAGCATCATCTTTCAGGATTTGAAATAGCTCAACTGGAATTCCATCACCTCCACTAGCTTTGTTTGTAGTGATGCTTCCTAAGGCCCACTTGACTTCCCATTCCAGGATGTCTGGCTCTAGGTGAGTGATCACACCATTGTGATTATCTGGGTCATGAAGATCTTTTTGTTCCTCTATGTATTCTTGCCATCTCTTCTTAAGATCTTCTGCTTCTGTTAAGTCCATACCATTTCTGTCCTTTATTGTGCCTATCTTTGCATGAAATGTTTCCTTAGTATCTCTTATTTTCTTGAAGAGATCTCTAGTCTTTCCCTTTCTATTGTTTTCCTCTATTTCTTTGTAGTGATCACTGAGGAAGGCTTTCTTACCTCTCCTTGCTATTCTTTGGAACTCTGCATTCAAATGGGTATATCTTTCCTTTTCTCCTTTGCTTTTCGCTTGTCTTCTTTCACAGCTATTTGTAAGGTCTCCTCAGACAGTCATTTTGCTTTTTTGCATTTCTTTTTCTTGGGGATGGTCTTGATCCTTGTCTCCTGTACAATGTCACAAACCTCCATCCATAGTTCATCAGGCACTCTGTCTATCAGATCTAGTCCCTTAAGTCTATTTCTCACTTCCACTGTATAATTGTAAGGGATTTGATTTAGGTCATACCTGAATGGTCTAGTGGTTTTCCCTACTTTCTTCTTTATTAAATTATACTTTGGGAATATCTTTCCAGGTTTGTTTACTTCTTAAAGTTTTAAGTATAAAAGAGAGCCCTCTGATCTCCAGAAATTTCCCCATTCTTATTGTAGGAAATTTAAAATTGGTTGATGAAGAAGATCAAATGTTGGGCTTATGACCCATTTATTTTCCCTACATGTTATTTCTTTAATTTTATTTCTATGCCATATACATATGCCATATATACATATGTGTATATATATACATATATATATATATATATATATAGAGAGAAATATACATATATACACATGTATGTATGTATGTATTTCTCTGTCTCTTCTTTGATTTGATCCATTTATTTACTTTCATGGGCTTTCCTGTTTTTCATTCTATCTTTTCAGAATTCATCTTAATTTCCTCTTAGTGATTAGGTAACTTTAGACTCAGTTTATTGCTGTGAAATTTATATGCTTTTTGTAGTGCTCCATTTTTGTTCCTTCAACTCACAAATTATTTTGGCAAAGACATTCACTTCCTACCCACAAGTTATAGCTAGTTTTATACTTAAATTTATGTTTCCCTGCTTCCCATGTGTACCCTAGTTCTTTTATACCAAGAACTCTCACCTATTTTTACTTTTATTTTGATTTATCTCTCTCAGTTAGTGTAACTTTTTAAAGGGAAGAATACTTGTAAAATATTTATGCCTCCTTTTGTATATAAAAAAGTATTCTTGTTGTCTTAAAAGTAACCAAAGTATAGCAATGCAATATAGCTGAGTATTGAATACTTGGGTCATACGTAGCTTTTTATTCAAACCTCAGTAATTACTTTTGTTTCAGTTTTCATCTTCCTGAATGATCTAGGAAGCTGCTATCAAATTAATACCAAATGATAGGGGGCCTATCTTTGAATGTACATGTTGCAGCCACTCAGAAGCATCATCATTCCCACACAGCCTATATAACTCTGAAGAATATGCAGTAATATATATTTTACTGTAATATATGTAATATATATTTACATTTTACTGTAATATATGTAATATATATATTTATATTTATATAAAAAATATATTTCCTGCCTCCATCTGCCTGTCATCTTTTCGTTCCTTGCCTCTAGTTATACCATTTAAAGTCACTTCGAGTCATCCCTGATTCTTATCCTCTCCGTGTTCCTCTCATCATTAACTCCTCTTGAGCAGTGAAATAGAAATTCTTATTTTCTCTCACATACTCTCCTGAAAGATAAACAACTCAGTGGTGCATTAGGAAGGACATTTTTAAGTAAAAGAAAAGCCTTCCACCTAGCAGCAAATATTGCAGTCACCCCATTTTTCCTATGGAAAAGTAAGGTTGAGAAAGGTTAATTCTTTGCCCCAGGATAGGATATGTATTACATGATATGGATAAAGAACAGATAGCTTCTCAGAGAAGGAAGGGCGGGAACCCAGGCAAGAGCCAGGAGAAAACTTGATAGGTTTAGAGACCAGTGCCGAGACAGCCCCATTCAGGATGGTACTGAGGAGGCTCAAACCTTGGCTGGGCACACAACCAAGCCAGAATCAGAGCAAAGGTAGGGGCAAGAGTCCTCCTTTATCCTGTCTGCAGGACTGTGAGGACTGAGCCACCAGGCAGACTGTGCTATGGGGCCAGGGCCTGCACCTTCTGAGGTCACTGTCTGCTTTGAGCATTAAGTATGGAGGTAACGTTGGGATTTTCATAGATTCCCTTTATCAGCAAGAGAAAGTTTTTCTCTATTCCCAGTATGCTGAGGTGTTTTGTTTTTTTTTTTTAATCATGAGAGTGTGTTGGAAATTGTCAAATGTTATTCTTATCTACGAGATGATTATGTGGTTTCTGTCCTAAATTCTATTGATATGGTATAGTACATTAATTGATCTCAGAGACTTAAACTAATCTTGCATTTCTGGAACAAATCCCATTTGGCCATGGTGTATAATTCCTTTTTTGTATTTTGTTAAATTTTATTTAAAGGGTAATACTGGCTTCATGAAACTCTTTCTTTGGAGAGTTTGCAAAATTTTACATAATTCTTTACATGTTTGGCATAATTGACCAGTAAAGTCATCTGGGCCTGGTTTCTCTTTGTGGGTTGTGTTTTAATGGATAATTCAATCTCTTTCCTTGAAATTGGTCTATCCAAAAAGAAGTTTTTCCTTCTCTTTCTATATTCTTAATTTGGAAGGTTAGGTTATTGACTTGAGATCATTTTTTTAGTATAGGAATTTACAGTTATAAAATTTCCTCTAACTTCTGCTTTAGTTGCATCCAATATATTTAAGTATATTATATTCTCATTTTCATTCAGCTCAAAGTAATTTCTAATTTTTCTTTTGAATTCTTTTTTGACCGATTAGTTGTTTGGGAATTTTTTTTTTTATGTTAATATATGTGACATTCTCAAACTTACTTTTTTATTGTTTTCCACTTTTATTCTATTGTCAAAGTTTATACTTTATATGTTCTTGATCCCTTTAAATTTAGGAATGCTGGGTTTTTGGTTTAGCATAAAAGACATCTAGGAGAATATTCCAAAGTTTCTTGAGAAGAATGTATACTCTGCTGTTATTGGGTGGAATGTCCTATAGACATATTTTAAGTCAGGTTGATTTACAGTTTGTTCAGGTCCTATTTTCTTCTTAATCTTTTGTCCACTTGTTCTGTTCATTATTGAAAGTGAATGTTCAGATTTCTAACTATTATTGTTGAGTCATCCATTTCTCCTTTCAATTCTGTCAATTTTTGCTTCATGTATTTTAGTGCTCTACTATTAGGCATATATATATTTTTTCCCACTAAGCACAGGCTCTGCTCTTTACTGAGAAGTGATCTGACTTTTCTAAGCCTCAGTTTCCTTGTCTGTAACATGGGAATCAATGGAAATTCCTGAGGATGATATGATCTGTCCTCTTAGATCAAGCTGACTGGATCAACAGCTGGCTTCTGTTGGCTTCCAAAGGATGGAGTTTTTCTCAGACCCCTGCATCCCAAGTCAATCTGAGCATATTCTTGAAAACATTATAAAGGCAGCTCTCTCAACCCTGGGCAAATGAGGCAAGCCCAGCTCTTTGATTAGGGTTAACAGATTAGCAAATAAAAATATAGAATATTACTTAAATTTGAATAATTTCTAATGGCTTATGTATATGCACGTTGAAATAAAGTAAAAATATTGCATTGGCATGTTAATTTAATCAAATTAATAAAATTAAAAATTGCTAATTGTCCATCTCAAATAAATTATAAATTTCTAAGTTTATAACATTTTCTTTATAGTTCCTTGATAATCTGACTTTCTTTAATTCTTTGTTTTACAGATTTTGCTTATAAAAGTCCTTGCAACTGTAGCCTACATTCCATTTACATTGTAACATGGTTTGTTTAGTTGTCACATACAATTTATCTCATTCCTTTGCCCATTTAATTTTCATTAATGAGAAATATTATCAACATTAGCCTTATAAGTCAGCCACTGAACATTTTTAGTTTTAAAAGTTACTACTCTGAGAAAGCTTCTCATGTTAGATGTGTTAAAGTACATAATGTCATTTTTTTCATGGCATAACTTGCTTTTACACTTTTTCAGGATCATGTTATATTTCTGGATTAATGGCTTTAAAAAAATATTTTTCACTGAACAAAAAGCATTTTTTTGTTCGTCTTCAATACATGCATGTATCATGAATCCACTTGTGCCCATGTTGGAACAGTAGTTGGTAACATCCATGTAAAATAATTGAATTCTTCAAGAGAGAAAATCCATTTGAAAAGACAGCCATGGCATATGAGGTAATGATTATTCCCTTCAAATAAGAATTTCTTTTCCTGTTCATAAGTGATGTTATGCCTAGTAAGAAAAACCTTGAGACTTAAATTTTTCATCAATTCTCTCTTTAACCCATTCAACATATTCCTTTGAGCAATGTAGTACTTCAAAATACTGTTTGCTCTTCTTTCAATTTGCATAATCCTTTTGCCAAAGAGATCTTGAAAACTATGAACAAGAAATAAACAGGCTTCACTCAATGAATTATTTAAAAAGTCAACAAGAATGTTTTGGGCCATCACAATTAAAGTATGATTTCAGTGCTTCAAAGTAAACTTGAGGATTCTCTCAACTGCATTTGTTAATGAGAGCCAACAGGTTTTTAATTTGGGAGAACTGAAGAATACTGAATGCAGACAAAACACAAAATATTTTAGTTGTTCAGTTGGAACAGTGCTGAAGTAAGAACAATTTTATGACTTCAGTGTCAACAGAAAGGATAGAGATGTGGTTTGACTATCATTATGCAGAATATGGCAGGATTTCTGGTGGCTCAGTGGTAAAAAAAATCCGCCTGTAATGTAACAGCCACAGGAGACTCAGGTTCAACCCCTGGGTTGGGAAGATCCCCTGGAGGAGGGCATGACAACCCACTCCAGTATTCTTGCCTGGAGAGTATCATTGGACAGAGGAGCCTGGCAGGCTACAGTCCATAGGGTTGCAAACCGTTGGACATGACTGAAGTGAATTAGCACATGGGGGCAAACACACATGCAGAATGTGGACCAGACAACAAACACCTTCCATAGAATCATTCAGGCCTAGCTTCAGCTTTGAATAAAACTGTATCTTTACTCCCAAATTTATATTTTTATTACTTCCAACAAAAACAGCACTTTTTTTTTTTTTTAATACTAATTGAGATTTTTCTGCAAATATCTGCTTTTGTTTCTGAACTCTTATCTGGAAGGAATTTTAGTCGAAGTACCCTAATAAATCAGCTGTTTTCATGAAAAAAGTATTGCACAGGCAATGAAAAAATTATTTTTGCATTTGTGATTACTTGTAATCATGGCTTTATCATAAAAAGGTGAAACATTTAGATCATTGATAATCTCTGTAATAGTAAAAGGAGCTATTATGTTTTTTATTATTACAGTAGATTTTGTCCTGGCACTCAAAAAATTATTTGCAATTTTGAAATCCAAATATACTTATAGTAGCAGTATGTTCAAACAGTTGTTTGAGCTGAAAGACTGATAATGATATACAGCATGGGAAGCCATTACAATTTCTACTGTGATTTTCTTCATCTGAATTTCTCTTAATCAAAAAATTCATTCTTTTATCACTGCCTTTGGTAGTATTTGAGGAAATCATAGTCTCTTGTGCTTAGCTGTTCATACATGCTGGCTTATAACTGACTTTCAGTTTTCCATACTGAATAACAATTATGTACTATTCAAAGAGACTTACCTGGTGGCTCAGATGGTAAAGAATCTGCCTGCAATGCAAGAGACCCGGGTTTGATCCTTGGGTTGGGAAGATCCCCTGAAGAATGGAATGGCAACCCACTCTAGTGTTCTTGCCTAGAGAACTCCATGGACAGAGGGGCCTGGCAGGCAACAGTCCATGGAGTCAGAAAGAGTCAGACATGACTGAGTGACTTTCCCTTTCGCTATTCAAAGAACTATAAAATGCCATCTCCCTCATTTAATAAATGATCATTCCTCAGAAAATTCATCATAAAATGTACACCTATGTTTTGGCATTTGGGGGTTCAAATACACACAAATAAAGAATGGGTGATAGTGGCTCAGAATTGAAAAGATTGCTAATCTCATTTCTTCTATAGAATATATCTCACTCATAAATCCAAATTTATATCTAACAGTCAACAAATGTCGATACTGAAAGAACTGAAAATTTGTGAACAAAAATTAGACATCTGATATGAAACAAAGTGAACTTCCTGATCATCTGCAAGGGAGAGCTGTAGTAGTCAGGCATAATCTTCCTCAACAAAACGAAGGTTGATTTGACAGAAGGTTTTGGGGAAGCCAAAGGTTCAGGGGTTGGTTGATTTACAGAAAAGCAAGAGTGTTGAAGGGTTGATGGATTTCCACCTGCGTAGTGTGATTACTGGACTGAGGCTACTGTTCACAGTCTGGCTTTCATGAATGTGGCCATTGGAGAGAGGCAACTGGTGCCTAGAAGTCTGGAACGGTTTAGAAGTGTAAAACTGTCTCTGACTGGCTAACTTGCAGAAGCTCATTACCAGAAATGACTGATTTCAGAGCAAGTACACTGCTCCTATGTTCTCTCTGACAGCAGTTGCTAATTAAGACTTAGGACTCTGACCAGAGAACAATCTTGTTCTTTGCTTGAATATGAAAAACAAGTACTTTCAATTCTCTACCTCGCTCCTTTCCATCTCCTGCAACTCCCTTCTTGGTCATCCCCTAGCCAAACCTGGTAGCTTAGATGGTAAGGAATCTGTCTGCAATGCAGGAAGTCTGAGTTCAATCCCTGGGGTGGGAAGATCCTCTGGAGAAGGGAATAGCTACCCACTCCAGTATTCTTGACTGGAGAATTCCATGGACAGAGAAGCCTGGTGGGCAAAAAGTCAGATAAGGCTTAGTGTAACACTTACAATTTCAGTCAAATCTGCAGGAGAGACATTAAGGGGCTTGCTCAGATTTGTAGAGGCTTGATTTTCAGGTAGTCTTGGTATTTAAGAGATTTAAGGGCCAAAAACCTCTGGCAGAAAAATATCTCTAATTTTTGATATTTTTAATTTATTGAAAAAAAAAAAACCTGAGGACAGAATATGTAGGGCATCTTGACAAAGTCAATATAGGCAGCAGGACCATCCTATACAGAGTGTGTTGTGTATGTACAGAATGCTTGTCCATCTTCTCTCCGATGGCTGAGAACAGAACTGTGCTTTCCTGAGGGCACCTTCCATCCCAGCTTTGATCTCCAGGGTCAGCACACACTGAGATGACCCTCTTGTTCTCCTCCAGCCAGGACAGGCTGACCCTCAGGTCTGGGAGCAAAGCCCCACCCTCTCTATCTTGCAGGTGCCTATGACCTGAGAGCTTCTACCAGGCATGAATGGCATTTAAATTTTAACCCCTAATGATGGAAGATTTCTCAAGTGCATGCTCTAGTCTAGTGGACTCATACATTCTGTGCTGACCTGAAATAAATAGACTGCTAGATATTTCTCCCTCAAAGATGGGTTTATTTGATATCAGCAGATAATTTCACTCTCTCTCTCTCTCTAATATATATATATATATATCAGTTTCTGATATATATATATATATATCAGTTTATATATAAACTGATATATATATATATATATATCAGTTTCCTATTTTCTTCTTTATTTCAAGAAACAAGTTAAAGTATAGCTTAGGATCTTTGATACAGGCACCAGGCTCCTTTGGGGGATGTGCACACCATCAAGTCTCTTTTTCAGGGTTCTTTATTTTTAGTAACACAGAGATATGCCATGGAGTTGGATCCAGTTTTCTGTGGTCTTCCACATCACCAAATATAATTCTTGGATGGTATCTACTTATTCTCTGTGACAGCGCCCCACATTTATTTTTTTTCTAAAAGAATGTTTCTTTAGTTTTTGTTGTAGTTACGATTTCCCTTGTATTTTTTTTTTTTTTTAATCTAGGAAACTATCTCACAACATTTCTCACATGAGTGGGGTCTTTCCCTAAATTTAGGGCTGCTATCCATTTCTTTCATATTTTTTTCTAGTCATCTGAGTATTTTATAGCGATTAGAGATAATTCAGGTTCTGTGTTTTCAGAGTTATCAAATCCAAAGTCTTCATTGGTATTTAACATTACTACAAACTTAAATACATGTTATTTGAAAAAGATACAGGTTATCTTAAACTTTGCAACTTTTTTATGTTACTTTGGCTATTTCCTGTATTTCCTCTCAGTATTGACTTTAAAAACAGTTTTAGATTTTTTTTTTTCAGAAATTAGTGTAATTGTGTCTGACTATATAGTCAGGTTTAGAGGGAGGCCCCTGCCTCCACCTCCTGCCCAGGTGCTACAGTAGCACGTAAGGTAGAAAAGTTAGAGTCTGGGCATGAGGTGATAGAAGAAGGCTGTCCTGAGTCTGACATGTGCTGTCAGGTTTAATTGTAGACACATCTGTGATAGTGATTTAGATAAGCGACAGGCAAATGTTTCCTGTAAAGGTTCAGATAGTAAGTTTTTGGACTTTACAGACAGTTTGGCCTCTATTACAACTATCCAACTCCACTATTGTTTCACAAAAACAACCTTAAATAGGAAATAAAATTGGGCATGGCTATGCATCAGTGGACAATTAATTACAAAGAGTTGGTGGGACAGTTTGACGCATGGACCATAGGTTGCTGACCCTTGATTTAAACAATAATCTTTGAATTATGACTATTTGGTAATTAGTTTAAAAAAAGATACAGTATTTGAATATTAAAAAGCTCTAGAAAGCAAAATTAAATTATTTACTTACTTTTGGATAGGTTAGATTAGTACAATGAGAATAGGGATTATACACATATTTTATATATATATATATATATATATATATGTTTTATATAGTTCCCTACTGCCCCCCCCACTCCATCCCATACATCCAGCTTCAAGCCCTTTGCCTGGTATATACTGGGACTCAATAAGTTTTGCTTTTACAAAAGAGTAAATAAATGTGGATTAGTGGATTAGTGAACATTAGTGGATTAGTGCACATTACTAATCCACTCTTCTCTGTAGCTCACATTATTTGGAATTATTGACATATCTTTCTTGATCTCCCCTTATTCACATTTAATTTGTTGGTTCCCTTGACACTGAAAAAACTTTCTTCTAAGACACATAGATACATGTGGACTTCGTTTCTATCCTGTCCTGTAAATTTGCTGTTACCAAAACTTTCCCTCTGCTTTCCTTCAACCTTTCTCTTGTCTCCCACCTCAGTTGCTCCAACACCACTCCATTCTTAAACCTCACTGTACAAACCTCACTGTACATTTAGCTGCAGGAGTTTTCCTAAATTATTGCCAAACAGATGAAGAACAAACTTCTTTCAATTTTCAAAAATCTTGGGCTTTTAGGTCTTTTACACCCTCTAACTACTTATTGGTTGTGGTCTACAATGCATGAAATGCCATTCTTTCTACTCCCATGCATGAAATGCCAATATTGTGCTTTTGAGGCTCAGAAAATACATAGACCATGAAACCCTCAGATATTTTTCACTTTTATTATCTATCCTTCCCATCTTTTATGATATCAGATCTCTCTCCATGGGCCACTTTATTCCAGAGAGATTGTTTAATCACATAAGCTTCCTTTCTGTCTACTATGACAATAGAATAAGCTCTACATAGCTCTTTCCTAGCTTCTTGGAAAGGAATATTTACTGTCTTTACTATCTTATTCCGTTAGTGACATAGCCATCAGCACAGTCCTATCCCTTCCACCGGTAAGGAAAACTTCTTAGCTCCAGGATTTCAACAAGCTCTTGATTGATCATTCCACATAGAAAATGTTTTCCCTCCCAGAATTACCTGAAATTCCATGAAAGCTGGCCTCTCCCAGGTAGACCCCAATGCTCCTAGTTAGTTCTGGGACCTCTTAGACTCTAGTGCAAAAGACATCACTATCAGCATCTGTCTGGAGTGTACATAGATGGGATTGTTGGCTCAGAAGAGTGAAGTCAATGTAGAATTTCTCCAGCAAATCTGGGGGAGTAGGGGGCTTCTGGTTCTCCAAAATTGTGCCAAATGACCTCAATGTGATGACTCTTGAGAGTTTCTTATTCAAAACATGGGTCAAGCTTTTGGGAAGCCACTTCACACTCAGCACGGAATATTGGACTGGCTGGACATGTCAACTGGTATATATTTGGGAATCGAGGTTGGTCCTTAAAGGTGTGTACATGCTAGTCCAAGGGCACAGGCTAACTCCATAAAAAGACAACTTCTTGTTCACTTGGGGGAGCACCTCAACTGCCCAAGAATCCTCTGTGTGGCAATTCCATCACTACAAAGAATCCATGCTAAGGTCTGGATCTACCTGTCCACTCTCAGTACATGTCCCCATTAGCAACCCAGGTAAGACCCTAGCTGTCATATTTTAGGAGGCTTCTCAAACTTCTTTAGAAAATATACTGTTTTATGCTAGGCTCTTGAAGGTCCAAAACATGGACAATTGTACCCTAGTTTTCTGACTAAAATTAGCACTTGATGACAACCCTCTGCTTCAGGGTACTCAGCTGTGGTTCCTCCTGAAATATCTAGGAAGTGGCTCTAAACATCAGAGTTGCCTGGAGATCTTATTGTCAATGCAGAGGTGTGAAGATCAGATCTAGAGTGTCTGAATCAATCTGTGTGGGGTAATCTAACAATCTCTCAGCTGATTCTGATGGAGGTGTTCCAGAGAGCTTGCATTTAGAAATGGTGGGCTGTGGAAAAGACTGATTCAGGGACCCTGAATAGTGAAAGATGATGCCTTTGAGGCAGGGACACATAGGGTGTCTATGGATAGTTACTAACTTGGTAAATCCCATCTCTCATTCTCTTGGCATCCTGAGAAGCAGACAGAATTAAGAAGATATCTGGAGTGAGGGACAAATTGGGGGATTGAGATTGATATATACACACTACTATATATAAATAACTAATAAGGACCTATTCTACAGCACATGGAACTCTACTCAAATTTCTGTGATGGCCTATATGAGAAAAGAATCTACAGAAAAGTGGCTATATCTTTATGTGCAGCTGATTTTCCTTGCTGTACACCTGAAACACAATATTGTAAATCAACTATACTCCAATAAAAATTAAAAAATAAAATAAAAGTTATTCTTAGCCAAAAGCAAAAGGAAAAAATCTGAGTAGATTTTCTCTCCCCATTCCAGGTCTGAAGAAATATGTACATCCAGCCCCAAGAGGCTGAGTGATCCTGGGTGCATTGACCCTGCACAAAGAAAATGTCCAGGGACTTCAGGATGAGTTCAGTTTGTTCCTATTTTGGAGTATGGTTCTTAGAGGTAGTTGGAACTTCAGAGGGCAGAAGCGAGACACTTCAGAATTCAGAAAAGAAGGAGCACAGGGCTAAGTGGGGCTCCATGAGAACACAGAGAAGCTTGTATGAGAATACTGTAAGGATGGTTTCCTTTGATTAAGAAAAGCAGAATACTTTTTCTCACTACGAATCACCCAGCTTGTTTGGCCTGACCATTGTATTTATAGGCTAGTGTTTCTGTATGTGGGTTATACATTTAGCTGCCTGAACGAAATACAAGAAGCCATGAAATGATATAGGATGTCTGAACATTATCTATAATGCTTGCAGTAATGAGTATACAGGCATTCTGATCCAGGTCTGGGCCAGAATTAGCATGCTGCTTTATACCCCAGAGTTCTGGGCAAACTGTAGTTGGGAAGGAGGAAAAGGAGCATAGGAAAAATACAGAAGTAGAACCCCTTCACAAAAGTCAGATGAGCAAAAGGAAAATAGACCCAGGGGATGTGCTTGGAGAAAGTCTGCTCATCAGGCAAAGCCCCCCATCTGAAAACAGCCCAAGTTGAGCATTAGGAAGTCTCATTTTTTTAAATGACCTTGGGTGTATTTTTATTTTTTCCTAATTTTTTAACTTTTTATTTTGTTTATTGGGGTATAGCTGATTAATAAGCAATGTTGTGATAGTTTCATGTGAACAGAGAAGGAACTCAGCCATATGTATATACATGTATCCATTCTTCCCCAAACACCCCTTTCATCCAGGCTGCCATATAACATTGAGCAGAGTTCCATGTGCTATACAGTAGATCCTTGTTGGTTATCCGTTTTAAATATAGCCATGTGTAACTGTCCATCTCAAACTCCCTAACTATCCCTATCCCCACCCTTCCCCTCCGACTAAACTAGTTCTCAAAGTCTGTGAGTCTGTTTCTCTTTTCTATATAAGTTGATTTGTATAATTTCTTTTTAGATTCCACATACAAGGGATGTCATACAGTATTTCTCCTCTATCTGACTTACTTCACCCAGTATAACACTCTCTAGGTCCATCCATGTGAGCATTAAGAAGTCTTATTTCAGGAAAATGGCACGTCCTAACAAAAAGACTGAACCTAGAGATACGGCTTAAAAAACAGTCAGGAAACTGGCATCCAGGAAGTTACTCGTGTGGACTGCTACAGTATGGCTGAGGTTCATGCGTGTAAGCCAGGGCAAGGCGTAAGCACAGTTAGCCAAGCTGGGCCAGAGGGAATAATGCAGAAGGGTTTAGGTTAGGTTTGATTCTGTAGACTGGGCAGGAGACCTGAAAAGGGTAGGTACAGGCCTGGCGATGAGACAAACACTCAAGTCATGCCCATTGGCTTTGTAATCGAATCAGTTTCTCCAAAACACATTGACACTGACCTCTCTTCCCACTCCCAGTCCAGTTTTAACTGTTCCCATCTTCTGCTTGCTCATAACTTTGTCTGCCCTAGAGTATTTCAAAGAGCCCCTGGAATCCACACTTCTTGTTTTGTTAATCATCTTAAAGTTCAAAGCTGCTGAAAACAAAATCTTCATTGATGTATGGCCTGGTTTAATTTCACTTTCAGCCTCTGTCATGTTGTAGTTCACTAGCTTACTATAAATCTCATGAAAATTGCTTGTAATCTTTTACCAGCTGCTGCTCTCCACTCATTCAATACTGACTTGTACGAGTTCGCTTTTCCACTCGGTGTTTGTAGGTGGCAGCCCATTAAATAGACTCAATTTACAGTTCACCTTTTCCCTCTTTTGTTTCTTTAATGGATAGAAAAGCTGTATTTATATGTCTAAGGGGAATACCTGGGATTTGAAATTTCGGTCTTCTGAACTGAGAGTTAAAACATTACCCAATCCATGTGTAAATTTTCCCATCATATTGCAGATCTTTTAGGATAGTTTCTTTCCGGAGAGGCCTAAAGGTTATCGTTTGAGGAGTCAACTGAAGGAAATCATGTTTAGATGATGATAAATCTTTTTATTTCTCCCATTGGAGCTCAGTGGCCCATAATTGAAATCTTTTACTGGGGAGTCAAATGTGTTGTTTGACATGGGCTTGTTGATAATCTGTGCAGGTTAGACGAGAGGTTGGGTATGTGAGTAAATGCCTATAGATTACATGGTTTATAATTTTTTTTTAATTTAGTAGTTTTACTGAATATCTGCTCTATGCCAGGGTTTAGTTAGGCATAAGAAATGCAAGTATTAATAAGAGAAAATATCTTGGGTGTGGAATATTTACTGTGGGCCTCTAAACACCAGCTACTGTGTTATATGCCAGTTACAAGCACATTATTCACTTCTTATTATTATTTATATATTTATTTATTTGAAGTACAGTTTTATACTGCTATATAGTTTTATAATAGTTTCAGATACATAACATAGTGATTCAATATTTTTATAGGTTATATTCCATTTAAAGTTATAAAATATTGGCTATATTTCTTGTGCTGTGCGATATGCCATTGTAACTTATTTTATGATGGTAGTTTGTACCTCATAATCCCTCACCCCTTTTTTCCCCCTCCCCATCCCCTGTCCCATTGATAACCCCTAGTTTGTTCTTTGCATCTGTGAGTCTGTTTCTTGTTTGTTATATTCACTACTTTGTTTTATTTTTTAGATTCTACATACCAGTTATATCATACAGTATTTATTGTTCTCTGTCTGACTCATTTCACTAAAGCATAATGCCCTCCAGGCTCATCCATGTTGTCGCAAATGGCAGAGTTTCATTCTTTTTGAGGCTAATACTCCATTGAATAATTGTATATATGCCACATCTTCTTTACCCATTCACCTGTTAATGGATACATGTTGCTTCCATATCTTGGCTGTTGTAAATAATTTGCTATGAATACTGGGATGCATATATCTTTGCAAATTAGTGTCTTCATTTTCTGAGTATGTGCTGTGCTATGTGTGTGTGCTAAGTCACTTCAGTCGTGTCCGACTCTTTGGGACTCTGTGGACTGTAGCCTACCAGGCTCCTCTGTCCATAGGATTCTCCAGGCAAGAGTACTGGAGTGAGTTGTTGTGCCCTCCTCCAGGGGATCTTCCCAACCCAGGGAAGGAACCTGCATCTCTTATGTCTCCTGCATGGACAGGCAGGTTCTTTACCACTAGCGCCACCTGGGAAACCCCAGGCACTACACTTGATCTTAGCCAAAAGGCGGAAAGCGATGTATTTTTTTGGATATCTATCCATAATAATAAATACATTGTTAGGGATATAATTTCTAATATAAACTTTTATAGGAATAATACTTACATAACAAATAAAATTAAAATAAAGGCGAAATTGTGAGTTTTGTTGGTGTTTACATGACTCATAGCTGGCAGATTATAATTTTTGCTTGTTGTGGGCAGGAAGAAAGCAGTCAGAGCTGTCAGAGAAACTTATAGGCATGAAATGATATTTTTCCCTTTGAGCCTTTACTACCAGAGTGAACTTTTCCAGGTCTCTTTAATCACTGGGCTTCAGTCCCTTTATTATAAATTGATTCTCCTTTTCTCATCTTCTCAGAGAAGCCGAGCCCCAGCAGTAATGGTTAGTACCTCTACAATGTGATGATAATATATTACAGCATCTAAAAGCTTGTCTTAAAATGTACATATTTCCCCTGGAATATGCCCACTAGTCTTTGCTGATTTCTTAAAAAATTCACTCCAGTTGAGTCCATCAACAGTTTTTGAATATTACTTAGAGAGTTTTAGTGGTCCTATCCCTGGATCAGGAAGATCCCTGGAGTATGAAATGTCAACTCACTCCAGTATTGTTGTCTGGAAAATTCCATGGACAGAGGAGCCTGGTGGGCTATAGTCCATGGGGTTGCAAAGAGTCAAACATGATTGAACATGCACACACAGGCAGTGGCAATAACAACTAGATTGAAGGACAAGCCATCTGTCTACAGCAGTCTCCTTTTCTTCTATTGGATTATCTATTTTATTAATTATCTATTAACTAATAGATAATTATTTGTCAATTAACAGTATTTCTCTCTACCCCAACTTTTGCCTTTATTTTCAGTGTTTATATCATCCAAGAAGAAGAAAGATATACCAATCTGGTTTAATTCTTTGAACCTTGGTCTCCTCCATCAAAATTTCTTTGCATTTCAGCCACTCTTTTCAATAGCCTTTCCTGAGAAATATATTTCTATTCTTCCATATTATGTGCTCAAATACCCTCTGCTTCAGCCTCAGTGAGACCTCCAATCAATGAGTCCACTTTCCTATGATCTTCTAAAATCTTTTGCCTTCCTTTTACTGCTATTTACCTGGGTTCCATGGTCCACAATTATGATATGCTCTGGCAAATATCTTCCATTCATTGCCTCTTTCCATCATTCCATGTGCCTGGCAAAAACCTATGCTGTGCATTCTCAGATGTGGGAGCGTTTTAGGCAGAGAGAACAGTATAACAGTTGGAACCTCTTTCCAACTACACAAGCCCCTGACTACGTCAGTGAACTTTCAGTCCAGCCCCAAGCCCTAGCCACTGTGAAAACCTACCAACTTCCTTCCTTTCTCTCTCAAGTCATTTTTGAAACAGACTGAGAGGGCCTGCTCTGTTCTCCCCAGATAGAATCTTTTCATACCCTCTTGGTCTGTGTGTGTGTAGTGTCATCCTCTCAGTGTCTGAACCAAATTTTGTTTGGAGGTCCACCCTTGTCTGTAAAGCAGCCAAAAAATTTATCCAGCAAACAGTCTCAAATGTTCAAGGAATACATGGTGTGGTATTTATGGATCATGGTGAGGATATTGGAATCTTTTTTTATATGTCAGGATTTTAAATTGTTTACTTCGATTGCTTTAAGGAAAGTTGATAATATGTATGTAGGCATGAAAACAGCAAGAACAGTTATGAGGCAATGCAGTAGTTCAGTTGAGAGATGATGGTGGCTTAGCTTAAAATGAGGGTAGTGGAGAGCAGTGTTAAAGTGTTAGTCATTCAGTCATGTCTGATTCTTTGTGACCCCATGGACTGCAGTCAGCCAGACTCCTCTGTCCATGCGATCCTCCAGGCAAGAATATTGGAGTGGGTTGATATTGCCTTCTCCAGGGAGTGGAGAGCAGGGTCATGTATGTTTTGAAAGTTTGAACTAAGAAGGTTAGCTAAACATTGCAACAGCGGGGGATACTGGTAATGGGGCAGTTATCAGGTTCATTATGGGGGTAGTCATTGGAAAAGACCCCAATGCTGGGAAAGATTGAGGGCAAGAGGAGAATAGGGCAACAGAGGATGAGACAGTTGGATGGCATCACTGACTCAATGAACATGAGTTAGAGCAAACTCAGAGAGATAGTGAAGGACAGGCAAGCCTGGTATGCTGCAGTTCATAGGGTCGCAAAGAGTTGGACAGGACTTAGCAAATGAACAACAACATGAAAGTAATTAAGAATTTTATTTGTGGCAATTTGAATTTGAAATGGCTACCAGACATCCAAAGAGAGATGCAGGATATGCAGTTGGATACAGAAGTCGAGCTCAGAGTTAGGGGCAAAATTCTGGGCATAGGCTAAAATAGACTGAAAATTATTCTTATAGTTCCTGAGTATCTGTGGGGAGATTGGTTCCAAGACCCTACATGCTAAATATCTTGTCTTGTCTGACTCTGTGCGATTCCATGGACTGTAGCTCTCAAGGCTCCTCTGTCCTTGGGATTCTCCAGGCAAAGGTATTGGGTTGCCATTTCCTCCTCTAGGGGATCTTCCTGACCCAGGGATCAAACTCGTGTCTCTTATCTCCTGCATTGGCGGGTGGGTTCTTTACCACTAGTGCCACCTGGGAAGCCCAAGACCCTATTGGATACCAAAATCCATAGATGCTCAAGTCTCTTATATGAAATGCTTTAGCAGTACAATAGACAATCCATGGATGAGGAAACTCTGATATTGAAGGGCCAACTGTAAAATCAGTGATCTCTAAAGGGAATTTACATATGAAAGCACAGTCTAACACATATGCTAATAACATATATTAAGTTCTTTTGTGACTAAATTCTTGTGGAACTCTGACAATGTAAAAGTATGGACTCACAAAAATTTGAGGTCGATTTCAAAAGTCTTATGACTTCTGGAAACTAATTTGGCTACATGCATTGACTTTGTCTATTATATTTTGTAAGTTAGGCTTTATAAATATGTTTATGTTAGCTCAATTTTAAATCTGCTTGTAGGGAAAGATAAAGAGTGGCTATAGCGCCTGTGAAAATAAAGAATTACATAAGAATTTTATGGAAAAGAAAAACTCAAAGACTTCTATTTGTCAGTGTTTTATCTTCCATTGCTGTTGTCAATTATTGTATAAAATTCAATCTAAATTGTTAGATATTCTATATTATAGTTTCCAGTATTGTGGTCTGGGTGTGGGTTGGAAAAGAATTTCCAGGCATAAGACAGAATGAGAGGGAAATAAAATTTATTAGAATGGGAGACACTGTTAGAACAGCGGGCCAGCTCAAGGGAAAACCGACATTGAACAGGGGTCTTCGGTCCACTTTTAAACCCAGGGTACAAGGAGGGGGATAGGGGTCTTGTGGGTCATTTGCTGATTGGATGAGGCATGTACACTGGGTGGAGGGAAGAGTAAGGCTCTGGAGTAAGAGGGGAGACAGGTTATACTGCTCAGGAAGACTTGAAACCCATTAATACTTACAACCAGGGGGAGGGAAGGACGATACGGGTCTGGTTTTTCCATTCCTACGTTCCAAGACCCTCCTTGGTATTATCTGCCCTTTCATTCTGGGGTCACCACAGGTATGTCTCCCATGAGGAGATTAAATTGTTTTCTTCTTTATAAAGACTGGCAATATTGTATTTATGTATTAATAGGACGTATCATCTGTTACTATATAATTATGAGTTAGAGGGAATTTGGACTAAAAGAAAAATTAACACCAAATTCTCAGAAAGAATTACTTTGGCTGAGTTTGCAAGTCAGGCAGTCGTATTTTGCTTTTTATTTTCTCCTTAGTAGCTCAGTGTGTTTTTTTAGGGAACCTTTGCCTATGCTCTGCCTTTCTAAGTGGTCAGTCAGTTTAGTTGCTTAGTCGTGTTGGACTCTGTGTGACGCCATGGACTGCAGCACACCAGGCTTCCCTGTCCATCACCAACTCCCAGAGCTTGCTCAGACTCATGTCCATCGAGTCAGTGATGCCATCTAACCATCTTATGCTCTATTGTCCCTTCTCCTGCCTCCTGCCTTTTAAGCGGTAAGTGTACAAAATCAATGAGAACAAACATTGTGGAAATTTTTTACGTCCAGTCAATCTATGAGGATGAGGTTGCCCCTTTTCCTGTTCTTATTTATACGTTCTCTGTCTCAGGTGAATGAAGGAAAGATGGTTATTTGGAATGGAAAGCATTGGTTTATTTCAAATCTTATGTAAATTTATTTGGAGTAATGACTTATACAACTTGGGTCTTATTCATGCAGCTCACAAAGCAGAGAATTCTGTTAAAGAGAGCTACTACAATGTGACCAATCTCTACTCTTCTAAACTTTCAAAGAATTTTATTCAATATCCCAAAGTATATAGAGATGAATATGGTACAGTCATAGTATGCTTATTTTCTGAATTTCTAGAAGTACTGATTAAATTGTATTGGTAAAAAATATTAAATGTTTTAACTGCCTATTGGAAATTATACAATTATAAAAGAATAACTATGTCATAGGTCAGGCAATAAAACAAACTAATAAATTTTAATATAAACAAATTCTAACATTATCTTCATTAACCTCAAAAGTGCAAGAAGTTGAGAAAGGAAATAATGTTTTCAGGAGTAAATAAAAGGGATAAAATCTGTGATGAAACAGGTCTATATTGTCCTAACAGCTTGTCTTTCACCATAAAAGAAAATCCACCTTTTCACTAATTGAATTTAGCCCAGAATTATAATTTTGCTTAATCAAATCTGAAAATAAAACTATAAAACAAATAAATAAAACCAAATCATAGACTCCATGAAATAATAACCTTGTATAGGTTTAGAGACTCAACTGTTTTCATTAAGGTAGAAAAAACATAGTTTTTTTTGTTGCCTACATTCATGACTATTTGGAACAACAGACTGGTTCTAAATAGGAAAAGGAGTACGTCAAGGCTGTATATTGTCACCCAGCTTATTTAACTTCTATGCAGAGTACATCATGAGAAACCCTGGGCTGGAGGAAGCACAAGCTGGAATCAAGATTGCTGGGAGAAATATCAATAACCTCAAATATGCAGATGATACCACCCTTATGGCAGAAAGTGAAGAAGAACTAAAGAGCCTCTTGATGAAAGTGAAAGAGGAGAGTGAAAAAGTTGGCTTAAAGCTCAAGTTCAGAAAACTAAGATCATGGCATCTGGTCCCATCACTTCATGGGAAATAGATGGGGAAACAGTGGAAACAGTGTCAGACTTTATTTTTTTGGGCTCCAAAATCACTGCTGATGGTGATTGCAGCCATGAAATTAAAAGAGACTTACTCCTTGGAAGGAAGGTTATGGCCAATCTAGATAGCATATTTTAAAGCAGAGACATTACTTCGCCAACAAAAGTCCGTCTAGTCAAGGCTATGGTTTTTCCAGTGGTTATGTATGGATGTGAGAGTTGGACGGTGAAGAAAGCTGAGTGCCGAAGAATTGATGCTTTTGAACTGTGGTGTTGGAGAAGACTCTTGAGAGTCCCTTGGACTGCAAGGAGATCCAATCAATCCATCCTAAAGGAGATCAATCCTGGGTGTTCACTGGAAGGACTGATGTTGAAGCTGAAACTCCAATACTTCGGCCACCTCGTGCGAGGAGTTGACTCATTGGAAAGGACCCTAATGCTGGGTAGGATTGGGGGCAGGAGGAGAAGGGGACGACAGAGGATGAGATGGTTGGATTGCATCACCTACTCGATGGACATGGGTTTGGAGTTGGTGATGGACAGGGGGCCTGGCGTGCTACAGTTCATGGAGTCGCAAAGAGTCGGACATGACTGAGTGACTGAACTGAACTGAACTGAACTTTCATGACTACTGGCATAATCTCTCAAAATTTAGCCCACATTTGGCATATCTGCTTTTAGTCAATTTCACATGTAAAAAATCAGAGTTTAAGATTTCATGTGGACATGATTATTACGCTTGACCACTCACTCAAAATAGAATTAATGTCCTCTATGGACTGCTTATCCTCTTGCCATGAATATAGAAAATGTAGGTTGGGTCAGAAGACTATCCTCTTAATCTGGTTTTTATTACTGGATTGCCTCCCATTTTGACAGAAGTACATCAACCAGAAATGTTAGGAAAGGGATTGATACTACAATGTTATTTCTTTCTAGGACTTTCTCTTCAGAGTCAGTGACCAGTGTATACTAGATATTGCCTGTTAATTCCTGTTGTCCAAATTATTAATAATGTCTCCTTTCACTCACAAACACAATCTGGTTTGGATGATAAATTATATGGTCACCCGATTTCTAAGTTGTTACTTATAAATGATTCAGTTTGGGACAAATTTTGTGTAAGTTTATCCTCCTCCCCCCTTTCTTGTGCAAATTTTCTTAAAGTCGCTGTTATTTCAACATACATTGACATTCTACTTTTAGCAACCACTTTCTCTAGAGTTTACATCAACAGGCTCAGCATGCTTATGCAGCCAACCTTCCTATTTATGCAAAAGTGTACCAAGAATTACCAGGTCTTCAACTTGCAATATTGTGTCCAACCACTAAGCCAATGCTAAACGTTTCGTGTATTATTTTGAAAGCACCAACTCCTGTATTATTAAGGATAGATTTGTGTAACAAGTAGATCTAAGTATATAGTAAATTGAAGTTCTACTATTGATATGGCTGAGTAAGCTCTTAAAGATAAACCTTCCTACTGATGTAGACAAAATTATAAAAAAGTGGAAGACATTAAAAAGTCAACTTCCTGAAGGCATCGGAAGACAAACAAAAGCAGAAGTTTCTGAAGGGAAGTCAACATTTGGAAAGAGGGAATATCACAGGGCAGTTTCCCCATTTTTGTAGCTTTTTGCCTGAAAGTTGTCCGAGTTTGGTGCAGCATGGGGTAGCTCAAACCTCAGCAGTTTTTCTGGAGGACAGGAATTAGAACAACATAGAGGCAAGAGAGTGAAGACTGGGAGAAGGAGAAAAAGACAGAGAGAGAAAGAAATTCTGTTTTCTCTGCCCAACTTGTGCTAATGCATGACCTCAGTTGCTGGGGCAGGTTGCAAGTAACCAAGTTAAGAATAAAGAACTGAAATAAGATTTGAGGTGATGTTGAAGAGATGTTTGCAGTTTGGGTCTACAGAAGTTAATTACCTGCTAATATGAATGAGCAAACAAAAGAAATATTTTTTTTTGGAGAAATTTGCCAGAATCCTGAATCTCTACAACATAACATTACCAATGTCTAGGATGTGACCCATAATTACAAAGAAGCAGGAAAATGTAAACCAGTCCAGAGAGACAGGGGGGAAAATCCATTGAAAAGAATCCAACTGTGAGATGACCCAGATGGAATCAGCAGAAAAGGATTTTAAAGTTGCTGTTAAGCTATTCTCAGTGATGTAAAGGAAAACATATTCAGACTGAATCAAAGAAATACAAACTGTATAAAAAGAACAAAATATAATTTCTATATATGAAAAATGCAATATCTGAATTAGCAATTCACTATTTGGGCTTAGCAGAATAAAGGTGATAGGAGAATAAATGCATGAATGTGAAGATAGATCATTAAAAACTACTCAATCTGAAAGACAGAGAACCAAAATGATTGAACAAAACTGGCAAAGATTTGGGTACTTTGGGGTCAATGTTAGATGTTCTAGCATACACGTAGGTTTGGTTTAGAAAGGAGAGGAGAAGAAAGAAAGAATGAGAAGAAAAAAGAAAGAATGAGCAGAAAATAATATTTGAAGAAATAATGATCAACTGAAAGCAGAAGTCAATTCTCCTCACTAATGTGAACTTGAAATATCCAGACTTGGACAGTAGAAGACGCAATGCTCCCACTACAGGCAGCATGGGCACAGAATATCTGACTGTAGCTGCATCATCTCAAGAACTTCTTTTTGCCTATCAGCCTACCTGATACAGAACATACCCTAGGGAAGCAAACTTTTCTGTGAAAATGAGTTCATTATAACCTGGTACTCAAGGACATTATTTTATGAAAGTGCAAAAGCAGCCTTAGCAAGTCCTAACCAAACCTGGAGTTTGTTGACACAATCAGCAAAGAGGTACAAAGGGGGCTTCGAAGAATGTATGTGCCTTCCATTTAGAGGGGTCAAGAGGATTGGGCTTTCAAAGAGCTTGCAGATCCATGACTTAGAGAGAAAGAAAATTCCTAAGACATTTTTTTCCCTAAAAACATTTTATGTTCCTGTCTTCCTTCCTTAGAAACACCATTTCCATCACATCAATTTTAGAACTTATCAAAGTCATAGGAAGTCATCTTTAGATAAAGATAAGTAGAACTTATTTAATGGAAGTCATTATTACTAATTAAGAAGAGTGGGTGCAATTTATTTTCTTTCTTTTTATTCTGCTATTCCTTTTACATATGTAAAAAATTATAATGATAAATATCTTCATATGGTGAATTTCCACCTTCCTCTCTACACCCCACCTTAAGTTCTTAAATTCCCCCATTATTTATTAAAATTTAAAATTTTAGGAACCTCACCCTCAGGGTTTGGGAGTGATTGCAATACTTTAACTCTTTGTTTGAAAGTATAATGTCTCTTTACAATAAAAACATGGAGAATACAGGGGAAGAAATAGATATGTTGATTTGTTTGACCAAATCACCAAAACATCGCTTTAGCATCTTGCCACTCAAAGTAAGTTTGTAGACAACCTAGGACCTTGCTAAAAATGCAAAATCCCTGGTCCCACTCAGAACCTACTGAATCAGAATGTGCATTTTAATTCCGTAGGTGATTCTTATGAAAATTGAATTTTTAGTAGCACGGCTCTAACACAGCTTTTCCACCTTAAAAAAACATAATCTCTAGACTTCTTTAATTTCCATATCTTCATCTTTCACGTGTTAACTGACCATTTCCTTCATATAAGTCATTTCAGTATGTGGCTCATTGAACTTTAATGGCCCATGGGATGAACAGTCAGCACAACAGAGAGTATAAGCAATGCAAGTTAAGAAATCTGAGGGGCATGGTGAATGTCCTCTAATCTTTTGAGTGAGTTGATATCTAAAAGGGTGGATCTCTCCTCAGTGTCGGATAGATGTACACAGACATTAACTAGGCAGGTTCTATGAACTAAAGCAAAAAATAAAGATCAGAGTAGAAATAGGGTAGGTGGTAATTATGTAGGGGAGATGGCAGGGAGGATCCTTGCCAAGCATTTCTATTCCTAGAAAGACTGTTAGTGTAAATTAAAGAGTCTTGAGTTGTTTTTTTTTTTTTAAAAGTCAGATGAATTGAATCAAAATAAGGAGTCTGATGGTAAGCAATCTGATATTTTCCCTTGATCTTAGTATTGTTGATGCTTTCCACTAATGAAATTGTCTCATGTTTGCTCACACAGTATTCTTTTCAAAGGAGAAATCAAATAAATTCTAACACATACATGCACGCACATGTGCATGTGCACACTGGCACAGCACTGATTAAAATAGATCTAGTGACTGACTTTGGATACAAAAGTACTGCTAATGCATAACTAGGTCAATAATCATAACCCAGACTTCCAAACTGTGAGGCTGATTTCGTATTTCGGCACCCAGACAGTCAGTGCCCTGCTTTGATTCTTGCATTCCCTTTCATTAATTCTGGGCTGACACATGGCCTACTCTAATTAGTCCATCTTTAATGGAGGCAGTAACTGAATGTCAACACCAGGGTAGGTCACCAAATGCCACTTCTGCTCTTAGAAACCAAGGAAACAGTGGAGACAGCACACCAAAGGCAACGGAGAAACATGGAACAGTAAGAACATGGGGGAGGAGGAGCTGTTGCTAATGAATGATAATGAAGTGAAAGAGGCCAAAGACTGGTACAAGCTCTGAAGTTAATAATAATCTTATTTTCCATTTAATGAGGTAGGGCAAGGCTTCAGAGGAACGGTAAGACTGTGATGTTAGAAGCAAAGCAATGTAGGCTAGAAAGAGACCAAGTGAGGGCTTCCTTGTAATAATGTGAATTAAGAGTGAATATATAGCAGGCAAAAATTGTGCTCAAGATTTTTTAGACTGGTATTTTCATCCTTTTAAGTCATAGAATACTTTGGAAAATGTTTCAGCTATGGTTGAGTAAACGTTTACTGCATGCTCTTTGAGTAGTTTGAGCAGTATTTTAGGGGTACAATTTCTTATCATCAATTTGATTAATTTGTCTTTTACAATGTTCCTGTCCATGACTGCTGCCATACAAACAAATGAGCAAAAAAACAACCTGAAGTACAAATATTAGGGGGAAAATATTTGTGAAGTGAGTTATTCCTTATAAAAAAATATTCTGCACATATACAGAGGTTCCTGATTATTTACTAAATTTTTTATAGTATGTGCCTTCTATTATTCTCAATAGAATACAAATCTTTCAAGTGGGAAAAATGTCCAGCCTCCCATACAGCATATATCTATGGAGTTTTTTACATAGTAGGTTCTCCCTAAATGTGTTAGAAGTTTATATACTTTTCAATGTTCATTTTAATTATGAAAATATTATTTCAGTGTTTATCACAACAAAAGTTTTCTCATTGAGCATTAAATCTTTGAATTCCAAAATCAGTTCTAGGGTTTATAAAGGATTTCTTATAAAGTATATCATAGACTGATACTATTATTTGACTATGTTAATTTGAAGTTTTTCTATAAAGATAAGTTAACTTGGGATAGGAGATGGCAAATAAAACATCATAAAAATCAAATCTTTTCACTAATATTTTCTCTTGGGTTTTCAAGACTGATACCTAATGTTTCAAGACTCACCTAATGTAGTGAGACAAAGCTTCTTTGAATGTCTTAGAATTTTAAGTAGCTGTGCTGTGAGGATTTTAACAATATCCAAGATTATTTTTTCCTAATTTTAGACAGATACACAAACTCTAAGCTTAAAAATGTGTTTTTGAGCCTTTTAATAAATATATTTGGTTCTGCATAAATATATAATGGTTCTGCATATATTTAGAAAAGTCATCTTTAGAAAGATTTGCCTAGTACATAGTAGTAGCTCAGTAAAAACTGGTTAAATGAAAATATCTGTAATATTTCCTTCAATTAGCCTTGTAAGTTGGAGTCAGTGTTGTAGTCTCTACCCACGAAAGTTAGGCGAGGAGTAAGTGCTGAGATCCTACGGCTTGGTTTTTGCTCCTGAAGTGATCTCAATCTAAGCAAATAAGACAAATACGTCAAGAACTAGGAAAGTAGCATGATGTAGGTTGAGGCAGATTATTGATGGTATTAATGTTGCCTTTGTGTTTTGTAACTAATTCCTTCCCATTCTGACTCTGGGCTGGCCTTGTGACTCTCTGCAGATAATAGAATGTGGTAGAAGTGATAGGGTGTGAGTCTAAGACTGCATCTCAAGATACTTGCAAAAAAAAAAACAAAAAAAAACGATACTTGATACTTGCATCCTTTTGCTTAGATCCTCCCTTTCTTGCTCATTCTCATCTTCTGTCCATACCATGTGACCACCTGCAGAATCAGACACATATGGGGAGAAGCCACAATGGCTAACTGAGACTCAATCAACTGTCAGAAGCACATGATGTAGTCCTGCCCAGGCAACCTGAAGCTTACCACGGAATTGGGAAATGACCTGAAACCAGAAGAATTTCCCAGCTCAGTGTAGTTTCCAAGCAACAGAATCACAAACTAAAAGTATGGCTGTTGTTTAAACTTTGAAATGTTGTGATGGGTTGTTACATAGCAGTAACTAACTGATACATGAGGTAAAGAGCTCTGGACCTTGGAAATATTTGCTGCTCTTTCTAAAGAAACAGATTGCTTAATGTAATGTGAGTTTAATTTGAATTTAAAATGATTGGAGTATCCTTATTTTCTTTAGTTGAGATTATAAAATTTGAATTAATTTATTAGAGCCCAAGGAAAGAATTTCAATTTGTGACATCTAGGAAGACCTTTTTGATATGTAATAAAATCCAATCTGTTAATGGTTTGGGATGCATCTTGGGACTAAAAGGTAAAAAAAAAAAGTATATTTGCAGCCTATGTAACATCTTTTTAAATGTTTGTCACATGGAATCACAAAGTCCAATTTCTGATGTCAGAGATTTTATTGTAAATTACATTTAATGTGGTCTAGCTTAAAAATGCCATTTTACAACCCATTACTTGGTTGTCTGCCTTTAGGCCAAGAATGGTACTGATGGAGCAATAAATTTTGATTGAAATTTGGCTTATTAACAGCCCCAAATTATGATGCTAATTGTCCCAGGGTTATAGAGATTGCTATGTCATTATATAAATAAAAGTTTCCTGCATAATCCATGGAGAGTTAGGCCACACAGCTGTCACTAGTACTGCCACATGATATGACAAAGCACCATGTTCTCTTGAGCTTGTAGAAAACACCTAGGACTGTAGACTGAATTTCATATGATGGTATTACTGCATTCCAGATCTTGTTCCTGAGCTTTACTCTCATACATCCACTGATTAAACACTCAAGAGGCCCATATTTACCACAAATTTGGTGTAAACTAACTGATCTTCTTCCTTTTGATAACAGACGAGCACTCAGCAGAAGGATGAACAAGTAATTTGATGAATCATTTCATAAAATAGGACATTCAAAGGGCAATTAGTCATATGAAAACACACTCACCCTCACTTGTTAATCAGTGAAATACAAATTAAAAGCACAACGAGGTAGTACTATACACCTACCAACTTGGCCAAAACTAGAAAGAATAGTACCAAGTGTTGATAAAGATATGGAGCTATGGGAACTGTCATATATTTCTGATAGGGGTATAAATTTTAGTAACCACTTGGAAAAGTATTCAAAGTTTACTGATTTAAATTAAGATACATATTCTATAATTGAACAATTAAATTTCCAAATGTGTGTATATATGCAATAAGATATACACATGAGAATGTTCACAGAAGCATTATTCTTATACTTCCAAACTAAAAATTCCTCAAATATAGTAATTTTGAGTTTGAAATTACACATTATCAACAGTATATAATGTGTTACATTCATTTGGCGGAATCCCATGCAAAGATATAAATTAATGAACTACTGTTATGTAGAATTGGGCTTTCCAGGTGGCACTAGTGGTAAGGAACACACCTGATTATTCAGGAGATGTAAGAAACACAGTTTCGATCCCTGGGTTGGAAGATCCCCTGGAGGAGGGCATGGCAACCCACTCCAGTATTCTTGCCTGGAGAATCCCTTGGACAGAGGAGAGGAGCTTGGTGGGCTATAGTCCATAGGGTTACAAAGAGTCAGACACAACTGAAGTGACTTAGTACATTATATAGGATAGCCTGTTTGAATCTCACATGGATGATGTTACAGGAAAGAAACCAGACACACAAAAAATTGACTAAACTATTTCATTTATATCAGTTCCAAAAGGAGAAAAAATAAACTACAGGGATAGAAATCAGGACTGGGTTACATTTAGAAAGAAAACAGAGTAGTGCTTGGTAGGGAGCTCAGGAAGACAACTGGGATATGAGCAAGAGTCTATTTTTGAACATTGGTGGTGGTTATACAAGTGTTTGCATTGTGATATTCTTTGAATAGCTCTTTGTATACCTAGAACATTTGACTCCCCAAATGGACAATATTTTTTAACAACTCTTTCTTTTATATGACAAAATTTTTAGTAATAATCACAAAATAATCAATGATAATCCATGTTTTCTAGACTCAGTTTTAGTTTCAAAGCAACTAAAACAGAACCTCTGGTATCTTTAAGAGAATGCAGGAAGAAATAGATTCTGAGAATCAGAAAGAAAAAAGTATCTTCAATGATGTAAAAACATTGGGAAGTATTAAAAAGGTTAAGAATGTGATATAGAAAGTTGCAAGAAAAAGTGAATTCAAAATAAATTCTATTTTTGGATTCTAATTAATTGATTTCTATTTTTTATTGACTATCTTGTTTATACTTTTCTTTAAGATTTTTAAAATTAATTTCTTGCTAAATCAATTCACATTTTGATATCTTCTTATGCTTAATAATAATTTTGAATTACTGATTGTCCTCTGTGTACAGTTTTGTCCAAATTCTATAGTGTAGCCTGATTTACATTTTTAACAGTATGAATGTTTTCATGCTTCTATGCTTTTGTGTTTCTTTATTTAAGAGGTGATGGTGTTTTTCCTGTGGTTTTTAATATCTACAGTAATTGCAAAAGAATGACCAAAGTCTGGAATTTATTAAAGCCTTCCTTTGTAGCATAGTCAGTGGTAAAATTTAACATGTTCTGTGAAACTTTCAGAATATATATATATATATATACATATATATATATATATACACACACACATATGTTATACAATTTTATTTGTTTTATATTATTTAATTAAATCCATATCCTTAATTATTTTTTCTTTGTTCTGTCAAAAGCTGAGTGCAGTATTATCAAATTCCCTACAATGATTGTGATTTTGCCAATTTCTATTTCTTACAGATATTGCTTTACCTCTTTAAAAGACAGTAGAATCTGCAATAACATTATCAGAGTAGAATTTAAACCGAAAGCATTAACAGTGACAAAGAATGCTTTATATTGACATTTCATGATTAACAAGCTATTTTTTTGTGGTTTGTGACATTTTATCATTAATTACAAAGCAAATTTGTACTTGTATTTCCCAGTTAAGGTAAGTGAGGTGAAGTGAAATTTGTTCAGTCATGTCTGAATCTTTGTGACCCCATGGACTATATAGTTCATGGAATTCTCCAGGCCAGAATACTGAAGTGGGTAGCCTTTCCCCTAAAATGGACTGAAACTTATTCTTACAGTTGTTCCTGAGTATCCATGGGGAGATTGGTTCCAAAGGGTCTTCAGTTGTGTGTGACTCTTTGTGATCCCATGGACTGTAGCTCTGTAGGCTCCTCTGGCCATGGGATTCTTCAGGCAAAGATACTGGAGTGGGTAGCCTTTCCCTTCTCCAGAGGATCTTCCCAACCCAGGGATCAAACCCAGGTCTCCCACATTGCAGGCAGATTCTTTACCAGCTGAGCCACCAGGAAAGCCCAGTTTTACCAGTTAAGGAAAAAAAAAATCAGAAATACTTACTCTTTAGATTATATCACACTGTCCTGTTTATTATCTTCATAACGATTGTTATTTTGCTTGTTATTAATTTAACAAGTAATAAACACACTTAAATTAAAATCTAGTAACTCTCAGGGCAGAAATGGAAAATATAAGCAAAAGAAAATAAAACAGAAGGAAGTACCAAATAGACATTTTAGAACTGAAAAGAAACAAACCACGATAGAGGAAATCAACAGTAGAATGGAATGGACAGAGGAAAGAATCAGTGAACTTGAAAGAAGAGCAATAGAAATTATCCAGTGTGAGCAACAGAGAGAAAATAGCCAGGGACCAGAGAAAATTATTAGAAATATCTTTGTATTTATATTTATCTAACATATTTTCCCTATTCATTGCTAGTATATGTTACACAATTTGTATTTGTTCAGTTGTTCAGTCGCTCAGTCATGTCTGACTATTTGTGACCCCATGAATCGCAGCACACCAGGCCTCCCAGACTATCACCAACTCCCTGAGTCTACCCAAACCCATGTCCATTGAGTCGGTGATGCCATCCATCCATCTCATCCTCTGTCGTCCCCTTCTCCTCCTGCCCCTAATCCTTCCCAGCATTAGTGTCTTTTCCAATGAGTCAACTCTTCGCATGATGTGGCCAAAGTATTGGCATTTCAGCTTCAACATCAGTCCTTCCAATGAACACCCAGGACTGATCTCCTTTAGGATGGACTGGTTGGATCCCCTTGCAGTCCAAGGGACTCTCAAGAGTCTTCTCAAACACCACAGTTCAAAAGCATCAATTCTTCGGCACTCAACTTTCTTCACCGTCCAACTCTCACATCCATACGTGACTACTGGAAAAACCATAGCCTTGACTAGACGGACCTTTGTTGACAAAGTAATGTTAATGTACTGTGCATTTACCCCAAACTCTGTCTTCCGCCTAATGGCTCAGAACCTACTTGACAAACCAGTATGTTATACTCAGACATTGTTTCCCTAATCTATGTAAATGAAACTATTTGCATGATCTGCCTTTCTGCAAAATTCAGGTCAATCGTTTTATGACCCGGGATGTCCGGTGCCCAGATTATTCCCAAATACATCTTATGGATGAGGGGCCTGGTGCCATTCTGAGTTTAAGACATTCCTTTCTTTCATTAACAAACTGCTAGTGACTATATAACATCCAGCTGAAGACTAGCAGGGGGGTACTCTTTCTGCCCCCTTCTGGTGCCTATGTCAGAAGCTTTCTCTATCTCCTTTATATGTTAATAAAACTTTATCATACAAAAGCTCTGAGCGATCCAGCCTCATCTCTGGCCCCGGATTGAATTCTTCTCCTCCAGAGGCCAAGAATCCCAGCCGTCTTTCTGTGGTTCAGCAACAACCTTTCAGTAATGTCTCTGCTTTTAAATATGCTATTTAGGTTGGTCATTACCTTCCTTCCAAGGAGTAAGCGTCCTTTAATTTCATGGCTGCAATCACCATCTGCAGTGATTTTGGAGCCCCAAAAAATAAAGTCTGACACTGTTTCCCCATCTATTTCCCATGAAGTGATGGGACCAGATGCCATGATCTTAGTTTTCTGAATGTTGAGCTTTAAGCCAACTTTTTCACTCTCCTCTTTCACTTTCATCAAGAGGCTCTTTAGTTCTTCTTCACTTTATGCCATAAGGGTGGTGTCATCTGCATATCTGAGGTTATTGATATTTCTTCCAGCAATCTTGATTTCAGCTTGTGCTTCTTCCAGCCCAGCATTTCTCATGATGTACTCTGCATACAAGTTAAATAAGCAGGGTGACAATATACAGCTTTGACGTACTCCTTTTCCTATTTGGAACCAGTCTGTTGTTCCATGTCCAGTTCTAACTGTTGCTTCCTGACCTGCATACAGATTTCTCAAGAGACAGGTCAGATGGTCTGGTATTCCCATCTCTTTCAGAATTGTCCACAGTTTATTGTGATCCACACAGTCAAAGGCTTTGACATAGTCAATAAAGCAGAAGTAGATATTTTTCTGGAACTCTCTTGCTTTTTCAATGGCCCAGGTTAATACAATAATAAATTTATGTGTATATATGATTAATTAATAATTAAGTATGGAAAGTAAGATTTTGAAAGACATATGTCCTTCATAGACATATGAAATTTTGGAAACCATTCTAAATTATACCTTCCTGCCTCCTTCATTCTAGGTTCTATATTCTTCTATAATTCAGTTGTGTATGTGACTCATCAACACCTCAGTGATGAGTAATAATTCTGATGGGCAAGTGTCTGTAACTGAGAAAGTTAGAAATTTTGATTAAATGGCTCTACATTTCCATTTAAGAAATGTGTATGTTAACAGGTATTGGAGCAATCTTCTGCACCCACATAAGAGGTCCCTCTGTCTTATCTTTTCCTATCTGAGTTGTTTTCTTCCTGATTTGGTATGATTGACAGTGGGAGTTGGGCCCATACTCAAAACAGCATACTGCTTTGACTTCTCTCCTATGAATTCCCGAAGCAATGAATGTCAGGAAAACATTGTCAGGATAGGGTCATAATAAAAGGCCCTATTGAATGCTGTTCTCCTGAGCCTGTAAATTCAGTGAAGTTTATTGTTCTGATCTCGAGTCCACAGATTATGCTGTGTGATTTAAGGCACTAAAGAAGCAGTCAGTTTGAGCAGCAGTAAAATTTCTGCAGAATAAACAAACTCATAAACTGGCACCCTACAACCTCCACACGCTGCACCATTTCCCCTTGGCTGTTTCACTCCAGGATTACAGTGGTAAAGTGATGCGAAGTACAGACTAACATCTAGCACTTAAAAAGACAGGATTCACATTTAGGCAATGCATAACGAAGTACTTCCTCATTTGAAATTTTCGCTAAAAACATTTTAATGATCTAGCACATTCTATGATAATAGACATAATGCTTCTGTGGTATATTCTGTGGCTTGGGCAGGTGTAAAGTCTGAGAAAGTACATTTCCTGGCATGGTGACTACTGGCTTGCCATTTTCTTGGCTATTAAAGCAACTAACTGAAAATTACCAGAGAAATCCCTAATTCAAGGTAAGAAATTCTGTTGTGGATATGGCATAATCAGTTGTAATTCTTGTGTCACCCCTAGATCTTCTTACAACCCCCTTCCTTTTAAGCAGCTAGCAGTGTCCTTTTATAACGTAAAGTCTTTGTAGGTCTAAGAGTTTTCTAGCTTTTGATAAAAGATAAAACTATTTGGAGGGAGACTTTAGATGTTCTGGGATTCCCTGGTGACTCAGATGGTAGGACAACAGTTGGGGTAAAATAGAGTGACTTGAGAGGAATAAGAAAGAGTTAAAATTTTCTTCATCAGCCTGAGAACAATGTGAGTAGCAGAGAACTGTGCCCAGAAGCTTGGTTGTGCACTAGGGAGGCAAAAATTGTCTGATGGTTGACTGCGAAGCAGGTGAAGCTTACTAGGCTCAGAGCCCAAGCATTCACAGCCGAGTCCAAGAGTATGGATCCTAAATATGTCAAAAGCTCATCAGAACTACTGGACCTGAAAAGATGCATGGGTACTGGGGTGATGGATATGTTGATGAAGTCCTCTGTGGACAGATGGCTGACAAATGCAGGAGCATCCCCAATGCCTTTAAACTGTATAAGACATTGTACCTTGAGTACTTTGAGGTTGGGAGCAGAAAATCACTGGAATTGACTTCCCCAAATCATGATGGAATCCTGTATGCCAGAATTTGAAGTTTATTATTCACATCAGCTGCAAGATATTCAACTTATATGCCCTTAAGATCTTCAACAATAACTACCTACCTAGAGACATTCGCTCCTATGACACTAATTTCCAAATCTTTTGTAAAATGTGTCTTTTATTACACTTTAGATTACTACTTATGAGATGATTTATTGGCAGTTTCAAAAGACTTTGTGGTGTTCTTTAGGTATTATTTACATTATGTAAGTGTATATTGTTTGATTTTATTATTATTTATCTCTGCCTCTTCTGGAGAGTCTTATAGTTTATTCTGCTTATTTTACTTCCCAATGCTCAAAAAATGAGACATAGGGAGCAGCATGAGAAAGTTTATATTAACTTATATTAACCAAAACTGAAAAGAGCAGAAGAAAGCCAAGAAATGACGCTAAATGCCAGGACTGTTTTTCTTTCACTATCTAGTACATATGGGGTATATTGGGTGCATGACTATTTTATTGAATCTAAGATACTGTGGATTGTACAATCATCACATTTTGTACAATCATTTATGCTACCAATTAAAAGATAACGATTCTTTCTTATCACTTAGAATTTTTATTTTATACTTAAAGAATTCTTACACTTATTTAAATTTAGAGTTTTATTACATATCACTCTTGGACATGCATGCAAAAAAAAAGTAAAATAAATGAGCTGAAATATTCCTGAAACTTCTTCATCTCCAAAGTTTGATTTTCCTGAATTACCTCTCAATTTAGGGTTATCAAGCCCATGTATTATTCCAACATGTACTGAGACATCACGAGCAATGGTGAAGTAATATTTCTTGAGAGAATACTCTAATCTTGTTTCTAGACTTCTCTCCTAAGATGCTTATATCCATTCTGCAAGTTTTGATGTGACCACTTTTCATGTTTGAATAGCCAAAGAAATGGCAACTACATCGTAATGGCTACCTGTTTGCAACAATCTTTAGATGCCATAAATTGTAATGGGCACTTCAACTTCAATATATTACATGTTTAAAAAGAATATTTGCTTTGAATCAATGAAACAGGGAATTAACAGTCTCTGTAATTTGTTATAAAATGGATTCATAACATAGGGAAATTATTTTACAGGATTAAAAAGGAAGACCTTTTACCTAGGGTTCTTCTTACATTAATATTTTCAAGGCAAAATATAGAAATTCTTCTTTAAAGTTTTCAGAAAAGTTCTAGCCCACTAAATATAGGGAAACCTATTCCTCATCACATTGCAGTGAAGTATTAAACACCAAAGTAAAAGATGGTATTGTGAGGACAACCAGTGATAAAATTCCAAAAAAGAAAAAAAGAAAAGACATTAAATTTAAAAAATAGATGAACAAGAAGGTCCTACTGTACAGCACAGAGATCTATATCAATATCTTACAATAATATATTATGTCATTATATAATATATATTGTTTCCTGAAGCTCAAATACTTTGGCCACCCGATGCAAAAAGCTGACTCATTGGAAAAGACTCTGATGGTGGGAAAGATTGAGGGCAGGAGGAGTAGGGGGCGACAGAGGATGAGATGGTTGGATAGTATGACCGACTCAATTGACATGAGTTTAAGCAAACTCTGGGAGATGGTGAAAGGCAGGGGAAGCCTGGTGTGCTGCAGTCCATGGGGTTGCAAAGAGTTAGACATGACTGAGCGACTGAACAACAGCAACAAAGATGTCTTGGAGAGGTATTCAATCATTTAGATAATGATCTCACTTCAGTAAAATGTTTTTGAGCATGCACCCTCAATGTACATATGTTTGTTCATTTATTATATACATGTAGTATTGTACTAATATATTCTATAGAAAAACACAGATATAAGGGATGTGATAAAAATAAATGCAAATTTAAAGATATACTATATTCTTTTTAGACTTCCAAAGGGTACTCTGGTAATCCAAAGGGTAATCTGATTCTGAGCAAGACCTTCTTAAAGTGTCAAAATTGTGTTTCAACCTGATGAGGACTTGGCTTTTCCTTTTTTTTTTCAAAGAAACTACAATTCATCATTTTCTCAGGTTTTTTTAAGCTAGTTTCTTAATGCTGGAGGGTTAATTTGTTTCTGCAAGCGAGCCTTTGATTACCAGAGTGTAACTTCTTCATATGGCAATAGTTAGTCTTAGGAAAACTCCCCTGTGAAGTTAATTTTTATAAATTGAGTCTGGCTCCCTGCTGACTTCATAAAATGGAAAATTTGTTTCTCTTGGGGCAGAGGGGAAACATAGCCCTTAGATGTAATAAAATCACACTAACATGTAGAGAAAATCTTTGAAAAGCCTACATTTAAAAGAAAATCGTTACTTTTATGCTCAAATAATGTTACTCAAAATGAGATCAAGTCTTGATTGCAAAACACTAGAGCTCTCACCCTGCCTTTTTAACTTCCTGGAACACTGCTAAAAGACCGAAAGGAGAAAAAAATTTGAAAGAAATCAACTTCATTGACTAAATATAAATTTCCCTTTTTATTTTCTTTTTCCATTTTTCTCCCAGCTACTTGATATTCTCCTATTAATATTTTGTCAAAAAAATCAACATTAAAAACAATACAATCAGCCTATATGCATATTGTTGAGCATATTTATCAAGTTAAGCACTATATAAATAAAACTTTTCCCCTTATTATGAAGTCAGATTCTTTGGAGTGAGTATAGAATGTGTTCCTCAGGATCCCTTGCTGAATAGCAGAGAAGGTAGGGGCATATATTTCCTATTTTTGAATATTCATATTATTTCAAAATGCTGGTTATATAGTGAATATAAATGTATCAATATCTGATTAAATCTTTAGGGGAGAATATTATAAATTGAATTACTGAATCAAAGAGATACTTTTAATGTGGAACATAAGCTAGCAGTGTATGAGTGCTTATCTCAGAAAATATCCACTAATATTAATAATTACCTATTGTATTAACTTTTGTTAATGTGAGTTGAAAGACAAAAGTCTGTTAATTTGCATTTTGTAGTACTACTTAACATATATTTTGAACAATTATTAGCCATATTAATTTTTGTGCATATATCCTCATATATGTAGGCTATTTCTTTTTTCTATATTTTCCACATGATGTAAAGCATCTGTACTTATTATTGTTGTTGCATTTTATAGTATTTTTTTAAACAAAATATTCTTTAACAAACTTCATAAATTTTTACAGTGGTTCTCTTGTTCTGACATTTTGGAAAAGCAAATGTATAACCTTTTTAGTTATAAACTGAATAAATGGCAAATTTAAATATAATGCATAGCTCACTTCATAAGATAATAGAGAAATTCCATTTGCCAGAAATAAAGAAGGAATTTTATTTATTTATAAATAAAGTTATTAAAGTTATGAGGAAAACCAGAGCATTAAGTCAGTAAATTGCAGCTATGTTGTCCTTCTAGATGATTATCAAACCCGAAAGCAGGCCTTAAGTTCTACAGAATTAGACTTTAATTTCCATACAGAGAACAGAGATTAGGACTTGGACGCTCAATTTATGGGAAGTTGGATCTAAGACTCCCATATAAAGGTCAGGACACCTAGGGGATGTACTTCCAGGAAAAGGAAACAAAGAAAACTTTTGAAAACTAGGCCTTTGAGAGACAAGAAAGTTCTTTTGGTACTGAAACATTAAAACAAAATTCCATGAGAAATCAAAGCCCTGAGCCTATGCTGAGTTTATTCTTCCTTATCTGGGGCTGCAGGAATTCTCAAACCAGGAACTTAAATGGGACTCAGACTGACAATTATCCTAAAGACTGAGAGTAGCTAATGTTCTGGAAGACAAAGCCCAAGCTGGAAACATTGACTATCGAAGTCAAGAAGAGAAGAAAAAATAAAAAAGAAAGCAGCAAAGAAAATGTATGGTAAATAGAACAAAATTAAATAGAAATAAATCCAATGTGTAAGTAATCAATGTAAAATCAATATATCACAATAGTCAGAGGATCTAAAAGTAGTAAAAAGTTCTAAAACTGGATTAAAATAACAACAAAATCTAGTGACAAAGTACAACTAAAATACTCTAATGCAAATTTGGGGCACAAAAGATGGAGGAAAGAAATGAATCAAGAATCAGCAAGATGGTAGAAAACTTTCACTCTGAACACCTTAGATCTCAGATAAAGCTACAGTTTTTGGTATCTCTCATAGGAAAGAAAGGCAGACACATAAATGTCAGAAACTAAGAAGAAAGTTAGAACCATAGGAACAAAACTAAGCACTCCAAATTTGGCTGTTTTTGTGGTGCCATGGGAGGAATTAATGGTGTGGTCATGACAATGTGGGGGATTCAAGTAAAATGCTCAGTAGGATGAGGAGACTGTGAAGGATCA
Source organism: Giraffa tippelskirchi (assembly GCF_054371585.1). Classification (NCBI taxonomy): domain Eukaryota; kingdom Metazoa; phylum Chordata; class Mammalia; order Artiodactyla; family Giraffidae; genus Giraffa; species Giraffa tippelskirchi. Next base: position 56,699,225 of record NC_137276.1, on the reverse strand, counting down.
TAAAGAATCAGGAAACCAGCTATGAAGTCACTGAAGTTAAAGTCTAGCTGGGGACAGAGGTGTCTTTGGTAGTGTTGGAAGTGGCAGGATTAATACAACTCTGGATATATTTGAAATTATGTCTGACCACATTTGTTGATGACTTGGTCGAGAAAAACAGAGAAGTGAGAGTTGGATTTTTGACTTGTGCATCTGAGAGGATGGATATTTTTCCTACTCAGAAAACATTGGAGAAAGAGCAGGGTGTGAGGAGAAGTCAGATGTTTTGTATTGTACATTTTAAAGTTGAGATGCTTATTAAACATTTCAATGGACAATTTAAGTTCACATTTGGAAGTGCAGTGTGAGGGAGAGTTCTGGGCTGGATACATAATAATCTCAATAATCATCAGTGGTTAAGAAACTTAAAAGACAGAAAATATACTAACATGAGTTCCAGAAGGAGAAAAGCATAAAGTAGTATTTAAAGAAAAAAAAAAAAAAACAGCTGGAGGTTTTCCAAAGCACTTAAAAACTACAAAATCTGAGGATTAATAAGTAAGAACATTCTTAATAAATCCATTTCTCATCACACTGGAATCAAACATCAAAGTCAAAAATGGTATTGTAAGGACAACCAGAGATAGAATTCCAAAAAAAAGAGAAAAAGACTTCAAATTAATTGAAAGACAGACAAGGTCCTTCTGTGTAGCACAGGGAATTATATTTAATATCTTGCAATAAACTATAATGGAAGAGAAACTGAAAAAAGTATACATATATATATACATAACTCAATCACTTGGCTGTACAGCAAAAACTAAAACAATATTGTAAACCAACTATACTTCAATTTAGAAAATATTCTTAATAATTAATTAATCTATACCCTTCCCCTAAAGAATAGGGGACAAAGAGTGATTTGGGTACCACAGGTGTGTGTATTTTTCAAGGCTCACTTCTTTGCAGTACTATTTACAATAGCCAGGACATGGAAGCGACCTAGATGTCCCTCCGTAGATGAATGGATAAAGAAGTTGTGGCACATATACACAATGGAATATTACTCAGCCATAAAAGGAACGCTTTGACTCAGTTCTAATGAAGTGGATGAACCTAGAGCCTATTAGTGAAGTGAAGAGCCTATACAGAGTGAAGTAAGTCAGAAAGAGAAGGACAAATATTGCATATTAACACATATATATACATGGAATCTAGAAAGATGGGTAGCAACGGGGATGCAAACATAAAGAACAGACTTGTGGATACAATGGGGGAAGGAGATAGTGAGACAGATTGAGAGAGCAGCATTGAAACATACATATTGCCGTATGTAAATATAGATAGCCTGTGGAAATTAGCTGTTTGACTCAGGGAGCTCAAATCTGGTGCTCTGCGACAACCTAGAGGTGTGGGATGGGGTGGGAGGTAGGAGGCAGGTTCAAGAGGGAGGGGACATATGTATACTTATGGCTGATTCATGGTGGCAGAAACCAACACAATATTGTAAAGCAATTACCCTCCAACTAAAAAATAAATTTAAAAAAGACTCATTGCTTGTGCACTTGAGATTTGTGTATGTCCTTGAATGAGATTTTGCATAAAAAACCTGTAAAAAAAATACTGAATTCTAGATAGTAATGCCCATTTTTAAAGAGGAATATGTGTACTGATATATGCAATGTGAAATGAATCAGAAATAAGATGAACTAATGGATGAACAAAGGGATAGACACATGTGTTATGTGGAAACTTGGTAGTGGCCATGAGAGTGTTCAGTGTACAATTCTTTCAAATTTGCTGTGTGGGTAAATTTTCATAATAAAATGCTAAAAAAATAAAGAGGCTAGAGATTTTATTTCTCCAACTAGTAACAAAAACTAACTTCCAAATTAAAACATTTATCTAAAAATTATAATCAAATGACCTTTCAAATTTGAGGGTGAAATGAAGATATTTTTAAACAAAGGATGAATTTACCACCAAAAGAACTCTGTTGTTGAAAAGACATCTAAGAATTCCTTCAGGGAGAAGGACTTAAAAAAGGAATAAAATGCAAGAAGTAATGATAAGCAAAAGAATATTTTAAACACAACTGTGCTTCTCTCATCTATTAACACACCCATAAACAGTTTCTGAGAGTGCCTGTTTCTCCAGACCCTTTCCAGCATTCAATCTTGTCAAATCTGACATCTGAATTCTTGTTTTAACATTGTATTTCAACAATAAGAGAGGTTGAACATTTAAAGCTATTGCTTTCAGGCAATTTTTATAAGCTGTCTTTCCTTTTTTTTCCTGATAATTAATGGGGCTCAAGTTTGTAACTGATTTATGAGCTACTTAGTAAATTATTTTGCTCATTGACCTTCATGGGTATTGTACATATGTTTTCCTTGTTTGCCACTTATTTTTAAAATTCTATTTGTGGTATTTTTTCAATGTTAATTATTTTCATATATTTAAATTACTCAAAATTCCATTATAGTTTTCATGTGATTCTTAGAAATCTCTAACTACTCTGAGAGAATAAGTAAATTCTACCGTGTCTAGTAGACACGCATTTCACCTCTTAGGTCTGAAATTTTTATCAGTTTAGATATTATTTTGTATCAGTAGAAGTCTAAGTTAATGCTCTTCCTCAGTGTGATTGCATTCATTTAAATTGCATAATGAAAAATCCATGGATTAATTAGAATTCATTTTACAAAATTTTCTCTAGTGTCAAAGTGGCTGTAAAGTACAGGACTTTCATAATGTATGCCACCATTTCTATTTTTATGCTGCCTATATTAAAATAAAAAGTCTTTAATGTCAGGACATTAAAGATTCAGGATTTCATATGCAGTTGAAAGACTAATGAGTTAATATATGAAAACATCTTTGACATTCTGATAATGACAATGTGTATAAAGCAATGCTAGAACAAATTTAATGTTCTAAAATTGGGTTTGCATTGCTGAAGATCTTTAAAAAAGAAATACATAAAGGTATTACTTTTACAGAAGCCAACGAATGAGAAGAGTAAGCACACACGATTGAAATCACTCTGTATTTACTTACTTAATATGTCATTGACCGTTAATTTTAGTGCATGAGTTATGCATTCATAAAAATCCCTTGGGGAACTGGATTTATCAAAGGTTAATGAGCAGTTAATTTTCATGGTAGGAAGTGTGACAACAAATGTTTTCCTTGTCACTGCTTCATTTGTATTTTCCGCTGTCTAGATGATTTGGGGAATGATTTCTAAATATATATATATATCTTTCCTTTTTCTTCCATCTTGGAAGTTTCATAAAGTCATAAGAATAAGGTTGTACTTTTATTCTTATATATCTTTTTAATTCTTAATTAATATTATTATTAAGTATTGCCACTAGTTGTCACTTTTGTGGTTCAGTAAAAGTAACAAAAGGGGCTTATGAGTTTAGATGTCAATCTGAGATACCTTTGACCTCTGTTTTCAAAAGCTGATGAGTTAACACTCAACTGAGTACTAAAGGAGGACACTCTATAGAACTCTGGAGTTTTCTTTCTGTGATGCTGTTCCTCTGTCCTTCAAAGACTTGTTGCCTGGGTCTCCCCAGATTCCTGACTCCGTCTCCTCAACTCAGGGAGCATGTTGAATTCTTCCTGGGTATGTCCTTCTATGGTGTGACTTGGAAATTTCTCTAGCCAATAGCTTGCTGCAATCAAAGGGCTTCTTCATTTGTTTCCCATATCTTGAGAATTACTGTCCTATGTTTTCTGATGTCCAACATATTGTCAGTGTCATACATATTTGTTCTGAGAATGCAGGAGAGTAAATCTGGAACTGGAAGTCTATCTGATGGTTAAAATACAAGAAAGCACTTCTTGCAGCATTTGACAAGCCAATCATCAAATTTATTTGGAAATTCAAGGAAAGGAAAGTAACCAAAACAATTCCAAAACTGGAGGACTTAAGAGTATCTGATTTGAGAATATATTCTAAAGCCAAAATAATCAACACAATGCGATATTAGTATAGGAATGGACACAGAAAACAATGAAACAAAAAGTAAGAGTTCAGAAATAAATCCTTATATTTATGGTCTTCTGATTTTTAACAAAGGTGGCAAGATAGTCAAGTAGGGAGAGTATACTTATTTTAACAAAAAATTCTGGGACATGTGAACATCCACAAGCAAAATAAATACATTCAGACCCTTAACTCACACCACAAACAAAAGTTAGCTTAAAATAAACTCTAGATTGAAAAGAAATATAAAAGACAAAACATTAAAACATAGGGAGAAAAAAAAAAGGAGAATGTCTAAAAGACCTTGGCTTGAGTAAGGAATAATTGTATAACACAAAAGCACAACCTTTAAAATAACAAAACAAATAAATTGGACTTCATCAAAGTTAAAATTATTTGTGCTTCAAAAGACACACTTAAGAAATTGAAAAGCCAAGCCACAGATTAGGAGAAAATATCTGTAAACCTTATATCAGATAAATGACTTATATCTAGAATGCCATCTGTAGCCATCAGTGTTGATGAAGCCATGCATGCGTGCATGCTCAGTCATGTTCGACTCTTTGTGACGCCATGGACTGTAGCCCACCAGGCTCTTCTGTCCATGGGATTTTCCAGGCAAGAATACTGGAGTGGGTTGTCATTTCCTCCTGCAGGGGATCTTTCCAACTCAGGGATTGAACCCATTTCTCTTGGGTCTCCTGCATTGGCAGGCAGATTCATTATGACTGGCACTATCTGGGAATCCCTCAGTGTTGCTAAGTGGACCAGAAATCTTCTGAGGGTTACCATATATTAGAGTACATTTGGTTCCAGTATCAAGCAAAGACATCTTTTTGTTTATTTCTAGGGGACCAGTGATGGAGAAGGCAATGGCACCCCATTCCAGTACTCTTGCCTGGAGAATCCCAGGGATGGTGGAGCCTGGTGCGCTGCCGTCTATGGGGTCGCACAGAGTCAGACACGACTGTAGCGACTTAGCAGCAGCAGCAGCAGGTGACCAGTGAGTAGTGAGCTCAACATGGGGCCTCTAATTCCCCCCCATGGTCCTAACCTGCAGGTGATCTTGGCCTGTATCCTATACCTGGGACAGGAGAGACATCTACCCTGAACAGGAGCATATGCCTGAAACCTCTGCTGCAGCAGGCAGGGCACAAGAGGTGGTAGGAATAAGTCTGAATCATTTTTCAGGTTTGACGGTTTTCCACTGGCCAACCAACATAGTACTGTGTTGTCGAACTATCTTTTCAGGGGTCCTGGTAGTGATTAGGTCAAACCACATTTGCTTCTGTATTACTTTTACTAGGCTCTTTACAGTTGATTGGAAAAGTTTTTGGGCTTCCCACATCTCATGTCTTTCCCACACTCCATTCCTGTTTCTAAGATTTGTCAGTTTCTACAAGATAAGCTAGAAAACCCAATGTCAAAAATGTCTTGTCCTGTGGCTCAACTCAGCATAAATATCAGCATTCAGTACCAGGTACTGAGAGTGATCTGGAGTATCTTGGCTTTCATTCATGCAATGAATGTGGCCTGATTAAGGCCTTCAAAGACAGGGACATAGATGGCCTGTCTCAATCCCAACTCCTTAAGAATTCATTGCACCTTGTTTATAGATTTTCAGAGTCCCACATGCCCAAGGAGAGCCTCCACACTGAGGAATGCCTCTTTACAAGAAGGCTTATAAATCCAATCTATAAGGAGTGAGTACTTTGAATCTCCTGTTCCTCCCAGTGCCATACGGGCACTACTTGAGGGCAGAGTGTGTGATGATGTTGCTCAATTACTCTGCCTCTTGCCATCATCCCCCTTATCTCATAGTTGCACTCCTCATGCCTGGATATCCTCTCCAGCCTTTTGTTGGAACCTGGCAGTTACATCAGTAAGCTCAGTGGGAGTGTATTCTTTCATCACAGACATCTCTTTAACTGGAGGCTGCCCTCCTAGCTGAGGTTGTTGTTTTAGGTTTTTGCTTTCCTTTGTATGAGAGGGCAGACAGCAAGGGTGCTTCATCTGCATCATGGCCAATCAGTCATTCACCACAACATCCTCCTCTTTGCTGTCCTCACTTTTTCAAGATTCCACCTCCCTCCAAGTGTTCCAATCGAGCCTTATCACTAACCTTGCAAAACAGCATGTGAAAGTTTCCAACTCATTATCCTGCTCTCCAACCTTCTCTGCCCACCCCAAAGTGAGCAGAGTAGTGGACATATATACATCTTTCCCTAACCTCAGCCCTTCTTCCAACTTTCTAACAGAAACCAGCCTCTCATTGGGCATCAATGGCCAGAGAACTGCCCACAGCAGAGCCCAGTATAGCGTGCAGCCATGTGCTTCCCTCCTGTGCCACAGGGCATTCCGTGCAGTTTCTCAAACATGTATATTCCACCAGTGTTTTCAGAGTGTCCCTGAACTCAGGCAGTCCATAAGCATCTAACACACAGGACACTCCTTCCCACATAAAGACTGGTGGCTAGCTCTGAGTTTTCTCCACAGATATCTCTTTCCCAAGGCCCATTTTTTCACTCTCCTGGTTGGTTTATCAACTGCTGTTTGTTTGTAATCTTAGGAGTTTCTCCAGGTGAAATTCGAAATGAACCCCTCCGTATGGAGGGCAAGGAGAGACTGAAGAAAGATGCTTACCACTTTAGATTGGAAGGTGGCAGGTTTAAAAAACAAGGGAACTTACATATGAGGCTGGCCACTAGAGGGGTAGAGCTCCACATCCCACTAGTAACATTAGTTTATCCTTCCTTTCTAAAATAATATTTTTCTTTATAATATGTCTAAAGTTTGAGGTAAATTTGGGAATATCAACTTCAGAATAGATACATAATTTCAGGACTTCAGTAGTCAGAGTTCAAGTAAATATAACTAGACATAGTCTTATCACATTGTGGTATTAAAGGGGATAATAATAATCAGACAAATTTTGATTAATAAGATATTTAAGCAATTCTAAAAGTAAGTAGTGTTGCACACATCTATATATTCAGTAGATATAAACTTCTCATTGGGTTCTCTATTAAAGACTATTTGAGCATAAAAGAACATAATATATAAAAGAATAGTAATCAAAGTAGTAAGTAAACTGAGTGGTCAGTAAGTGATTGTGGCTTAAATATTTTTCGGAAATGTCATCTCATCTGAATTGAGGCTATGGTGTACAGCAGTCTATACTCTGTCAGTTATAGGTTCTTAAAGAAAATTATAATACCTGGTTTTAAAAAAATGGGACAAAAGTATGCGTGAACAGTGCAGTAATGAATAACTACAAATGACCAATAAACACAATAACGTATTTGGCTGAAAGAGTACTCTGGGTGTCTAGCTAGTCAATACCAGAAGGTACACTGGGAGATAATCCCCCAAAGAGAAAAGATAATTAGGGTTTGGAAGTTAAAAAGTGTTACCATAATCTACAACTATAAATGAGGTAAAATCAAACAACAGAATGTTATAAGAAAACTAAGCCAGTCACAGAATGAAATGCCAATAATACACATTCTAGAAGTTTATTATTGACTAAAATTGAGACTTTTAATTTGCTCTAATGTTGAAAAAATCAAGAATGTAGGCCAATATTAACAAATGCCTTTTTACATTTATCGGTGTAATTCTAACATATATCTTATTTAACCTACTGTTTTGAGAAATAATATTAATACATAATCTAATACTGGACCATCCTTGCACATCTAGAATTAATTCCACTTGTTCATAATATATTTCTTAGTTTCCTTTAGGATATAATTGCTGTGTTTATTAAGACATTGTAGGACTATAATGATTCTTTTTGTTGATAGTTTTATTTTTTATTTTATAAGGTTTCTTATACAAATGTTTGCTGTTTATTTTTGTGCCTACTTAATATGGCACTAGCTAAGGAAACCTATTATTTTTCTAAATTCTAATGTTTTTCTGTCAGTGTGTTTCTTGTATGTGCAATTTTAAAAAATCTAGTTTGATATAATAGTATTCAGTGCATACAGATTCATGACAGTTATAACTTCATTGTGCAATTTCACTGCAACTAGCATACTGTAACTTCTTATGAAAATTAAAATTTCATAAAACCCTTAAGCTTTTCTCTCACATGCTGCAACATATGCACATACTTCTTAATTTATTCCTGCACATTTTGTGGAACCAAATAAAGGTGTCACAAGCTTTCCTGCTATATTCTCCTTGAACTGGACCCTTTGAGGCAAGAACAGGTTTTTTATTCTTCTGCTTGATCAATTACCTAATCCTCCTCCTCTGTCAAGGATAAAAAGGTAAGGACTTCATATAATGCAGTATAAAATTAAGAACATTTAGGTGCTTAATATCTGCCTTTTATTCGTAATTCTATGTTGTAGAAATAAGACAATTAAATGTGAGTGATAAAGGACATGACAAATTATATAGATCTTTACATGAGCACTTTTTAGAAACAAAAATATAAGTAGAAACAACCTTGATTTCAATCTGAAGACTCTCCCTTGTGATGATATTATTGTTGCAAGATACATTTATGCATTTAAGTTTCAACAAAGCACTTCAATTTACATTAAAAAATATAGCTTTATTTTAAGCTACGGTATTATATTATGCATTTGTTAGCTGGGCTAGTCAAGCATACACTGTTTACCAAGTATTTGGAAGCACTCTTTACTCTAGCGCATATAGCATGTCAATGTTAGAGATTGTTTGTTGCCCTAATATACAGAAATCTCCATTTATCTTTTGAAATTCTTGATTAAACTTATGAGTTGCATTGTCAACTTCTTTAACAGCCAACAGTAGAAGGAGTCACCATCATTTAAAACAAAGTAGCACTAAGGGGACCTTAGATACACCCTCTACATAATTTCTGGCTGTTTTTCTCAGGAAAAAAAATAAGAGGACATCAGCAAGATAGTGGACTAAGAAGGCCGTATATATGAATTGGAGGCTGCCAAGGCTTTTGTGCCAAGAAATGGAAATAACCTATGTGTCTGTCAGTGGATGAATGGATAAAGAAAATGTGACATATATATATGTATATATATTACATTTATAGATGCTGTGTTGTTCAAAAAAGTTATAATTGTTTACTGTATAGGCTATTACAGTTTGATACAATGTCAGAGTTCCTCTAGTCCAATTTCACTTCATATGGATAGGTGTTTTCCTAACTGTTAATCTTTGGAGGGTCAGGGATCCTTTGAGAATAACACAATTTGTGGATCCTCCCCAAGGAAACTACATATAATCTGACAGACATTATGGGAGGTGGAGGGGTGGTACAGTCCTTCTGAAAGCATATATTGGGCATCAGGATTTCCAAAAAATCCATGAAAGCAGAATAAGACTCTCCTACTGTAATATCTTTGATAATTGATCATTAATACTAAAATTAATTTGCCTCCACTAACAGGGATCCCAGTAGTTGATGCATGTTAACTGTAAAAACCGTGTTTCTCTTGTTAATCTAAAGTCTGCTCTTTTGTATCTTTCCTTTACTGGCAATCCTTTGGCTCTCTGTGTCTATACTGGATAAATTTAATATCAATTCCACATATTCCTTTTCAGTCAAGCAAAGGCAATAATTGTGTTCTTCATGAATGAGATTAGCAGAATTAGCCAAGTAGTGATAGAACTTCCTCCAGAGAGACAGCTACTAAAAACTGGTCCTAAAAATCAACTAGACAAGAACAAAAATGTCACAATTCCATCTATAACAATTCATTCCTAAGACTATGGTGAGTTCTGTTGTTTAACAGCTTAAACAATAAAATAGTTCTTGATGGAAACACTTGAGATTTGATGGGAGAAATGTCAGGGATAAAGTTTCTTATGATTTCAATAATACTTAGAATGAGTGACAGCCAAGGATAGGTGTCCTCCAGGTAACATGGAAACATTCTAAATCTTATTGGAAAGAGCCAACTAAACATCAAATAGACATTGACTGCTAAATCAACTAACTCCCTGAGAGATCCTTAAAGGTCCAAACACTCACACATTTCTGCTGTGTTTGCCGACAATGGTCCCTATAGAGTCCCATAACTTTTCTAGAAAATCAATGAGTGTTTTTGTCCTCACTGTTGTTGTTCAGTTGCCCAGTTGTGTCCGACTCTTTGCGACTTCATGGACTGCAGCATGCCAGGCGTTCCTGTCCACCATCTCCCAGAGCTCGTTCAAACTCATGTCCATACAGACACAGAATTTGTTTCTTATTTTGCTTTCTAGTTTGGAAAACCTGAGAAACATAATTAACTACTCAGATTATATTAATTGACTGCAAAGTAGCACCGGGTCTTGTACATTTACTACAAATAATACAATACCAATTCTTTTTGCTTTCTTTTTTTGTATCAGTTAGCAATTGCTGTATAATAAACACAAATTCAGGCTCTTTAAGCAATAGTCAGTTAGTTATACAGCTGATGGCTCTGTGGGCTGCCTGGGACTTCGCTGGTCTAAATTGCCTTGGCAGCTCCGCCAAGTTTCTCTCATTCTTCTTAAACCAGGGAACTAGTCCAGGTATGCCTTTTTCATGGTAATATCAGAAGCGCTGCCTATTTCAAGCCTCTGTTTATATCCCACTAAAGCAAGTCACATGATAGAACCCAGATGCAAGAGTCTCACAATCTTCCTTCCTATGAGGACATTGAAAGATTACATGCCAAAGGATGCAGAGATGGACAAATGTGAAGCATTCATGGGGGACATGAATGCAATTTATCACATCTTCCATAGGCCATGTGAACTTGAAATGATTTCAGTAGCATATAATTTGAACCTTGTATTATAAAAGCATATCCTATTGAGTGACTGAGCACATACACATGCACACAACAATCAATGATATAATAGTAAAGGAATTAATGACATAAGTGAAATGAAAGACTATAGTATTGACTCAGAAAAAAGAGCTAACCCCTGAATAAATATATAAAAGCAGAAATTTTCAAAGGGTGGTTTGGGAATCCTTGGGATCCCCTAGACCCTTGCAAAGGGCCCATTACATAAAAGCTATTTTCATAATACTGACATTTTATTTGCACTTTGTACTTTCATTCTCTCACAAATATACATTGGCCCTTTTCAAAGGAAACTTAACATGATTTTGCAACAGAATGAATGTAAAAAATATATTTCTCTTTCATTAGGTTAGATGTTAAACAGATTTGCAAAAATGCAAAATAATGTAACACTTCTCACCGTGTTTTTGTTTTTTTTGGGGGGAGGAAGTATAGTTAATTTGTATAGAAATGTGTTATTTACGTTAAATTTTAATGGGTTTATATTATTTCAAACAAATTATTAAATAAATGTTTTTAAATTCCTGTTTTAATTTCTAATGTGGTAAACATCAACAGGTATAATCTGCTAAATAAAATCTATTTGGGGTCCTCTATAATTTTTAAGAATGTAAATGATTCCTAAGGCCAAAAATTTTAGAACATGAAAAGAACTGGAAAAACAAAGTTGAAAAACATGTATGTGCAACAGAATGTAATAGAAATAGTTTCTACAAAATGGCAGTAGAAAGTCATAAGGAGAAAACAATGAAATTTTAAAGTGGCAGTTTGCAATAAAAAGTTACAGGGAATAAAGAATTATTCCAACAAAGGTAAAACATAGTCACAGAATTAAAATCCCATCAGTAGCATTCAGAATAAGAATCAACACTTTGAAATAATAAATCAATGTCATTGAAGGAAATACCTGGAGATTTCCCCAAGAATTCATTGTAAAAGGATGAAATGAATAAAATGTATGAGAAAGAGAATGATAATTATGAGGATTAAATATCATACAGAAGCCTCCCTGAAGAAAAATCAGAGACACTGGAACAACAACAGCATACATAATAGAATAAAACTTTCCTGAAAAGTAAATAAATCAATGTGTTTTTTTAAGATCTCAGTATGAAGTTTGGAAAGTTTTATATCAGCTGAAAATCAAAGAAAAGAGAGTCATAGTTCTTCAGGGTCTATTGGTTCACAGTCCTCAATATATTCATTTCCACTGGATGAAGGAGGACTGTTTGTTACTTCTAATTTTATTCATATTTGAATCAACTTCCTGCTCATGATGAACAGTTTGGTCTCTGATCCCTCGGTCTCTCAAGATCATGTGTTCAATCTCTACCAAGACCCGGTTGACTACTATGAGCTAATCAAGAAAAAGAGAATGTTGTTGAAGAAACTTAATTTTGTTCCAAGATCTTGGCTGAGTTGACTGAGCCCCCTACTGTTGTTATTGAAGGAGCATCCTGAGCTGACTCAGACACTTTGTTTATGTCATTAGAGAGGCTGGGTCTTAAGGGTTAAGAGAAAGAATTCCTTGCTCTGTTGGCTGTACTAACTAGAAAGATTTCTTTTGCTCAGGCTCTAAACTGATAGCTTCTGGAGTGGCTTCCAATAATCTCTGACTCCTAGTAGTCAATTATTCCCTTATATAATCCCTTCCCCTTGATTACAGTCTGGACCCAGGTACTCACTTTTAGGGAAGAGAAAAAAAAGAAAACAAAATTGATGGGATGTCAGTTCCAAAGTTAGGGTATATTTGTTTGGCATTTGTTATAATGTGTCACAGTGCTGATAGATGTTTCACTTTTGTTTATTTGGAAATATTTTACTTTTATTTGTGGAGAATTTTGTTGCTGGCTATAGGACTTCAGATGGATAAGGGTTTTTGTTTTTTCTCTATTTCTTCCTTTCTTTCCTTCCTTTCTCCTCCTCCTTCCTTCCCTTCAGCATTTTAAATATATATATATATCCATATCTTTGATCTCCTTTGCTAATGATGAGGTGCCAGCCACTATTCTCATTGTTTGTGTCTATATGTAATGTGATTTTACTTTACTCAGACTTCTCTTATGATTTTCATTTTATGTTTTATTTTCAGAAGTGTGATCAGTATATACCTAGATGTGGTTTCCTTTGTATTCCCTGAGATTTTTAGGTCTGTGGTGGATCGCTAGTTTTCACTAAGTATGTTAACTTTTCAGAAGTTCTTTAAATATAAAGCATAAAAATATTTTTCTGCTTTATCTCTCATAATCTCCTCAGGATCAGATTTCATACATTAACCTGATTTCTCTTGTCCAATATGTCATTGTGACTGTTAATTTTCTAAATCGTTTATTACAATGCACTTTGATTTAATTTGGATAATTTCTTATAGTCAATAGAAAGCTGACTTCAAGTTTACTGAGACTACTTTATGAGCATCCAACCTTCTGTTGAGCTCATTCAATACATTTTTAATTTCAGATTATAATGATCAGTTCTATCGTTTCCTTTTTGTTTATTTTTAAAATTGCCATATTTTTGTTAGTTTCCATCTCTTTACCTATTATAATCTACCATATCCTGTACATCTTAAGAAATAGTTATGAAATTAATTTTAAATAGCCTCTCTGCCAATTTCTAATATCTGGGTCATAGATATGATATATGGGTCCTTGCATTCCATGGCATTATAAGTGATACATTTTTAGAGACTGGATTCTACTTTTTGTTAGTTTATTTTACCTCTGAAGAATATTAAGTTTTAATATAGCAGGCAGTTAAGTTACTAGCATATTAACTCAATTCTTTGGGAGGCTTCATTTTAGCCTTTAGAATAGTAGGTTCTTCCTCCTAAGACTTGGTGCATCAGAGTTTTCAATGGAAAGTCAAAGTTGTTTAAAAAGTCTCTCTTATTGCCAGTACTTTCTCTTTCCTCAGCACTGAGAAGCTGCTGAAATCTCTGCTTAGTTCTATAATTTATCCAGCTTTTGCTTTGCACTGGTTTGAGGGGAGTGTTGCCTTCAGTTCAGTTCAATTCAGTCGCTCAGTCGTGTCTGACTCTTTGCGACCCCATGGACTGCAGCGCGCCAAGCCTCCCTGTCCATCACCAACTCCCGGAGTCCACCCAAACCCATGTCCATTGAGTCGGTGATGCCATCCAACCATCTCATCCTCTGTCATCCCCTTCTCCTCCCACCTTCAATCTTTCCCAGCATCAGGGTCTTTTCAAATGAGTCAGCTCTTCACATCAGGTGGCCAAAGTTTTGGAGTTTAAGCTTCAACATCAGTCCTTCAATGAACACTCAGGACTGATTTCCTTTAGGATGGACTGGTTGGATCTCCTTGCAGTCCAAGGGACTCTCAAGAGTATTCTCCAACACCACAGTTCAAAAGCATCAATTCCTTGGTGCTCAGCTTTCTTTATAGTCCAAATCTCACATCCATACATGACTACTGGAAAAACCATAGCCTTGACTAGATGGACCTTTGTTGGCAAAGTAACGTCCCTGCTTTTTAATATGCTGTCTAGGTTGGTCATAACTTTCCTTCCAAGGAGTAAGAATCTTTTAATTTCATGGCTGTAGTCACCATCTGCAGTGATTTTGGAGCCCAAAAAGATAAAGCCTGCCACTGTTTCTACTGTTTCCCCATCTATTTGCCATATCCACATGTAATTTAATTGTCCAGCTAGAATATGAGGGAAATTTGTGTGCACACTTCATGGTTCCTTCTTTAAAGTCATCCTTCTCCTTGATCCCCTACTTGAGTTCCACACTTGAACAGTCCTAAACTCTGACTTTTAATGCATCAGCCTAGCAAAACTTCTAAATTCCGCTTGACCTTTATGCTCTGTGCACCACCCAGACTGGGTTCCTATGGACGAAAATTGATTAAATGTCAATCTTCCCCAATTTGCATCAATGGCCATTCTCTATAGTTTATGGATGCTTTCAGTCAGTTTGCAGCTCTTCCAGCACTTTACAGGGTACAGTTATTATTAACAGGTAAGGTTTGTTCAATCCATCTTTCTTGAATCTAACTTTAGAGCTAAATGGAGTTAGAATAGCAATTGCCCTATACCTTTCAAGTCACTGAAGTTGAGACCAATCTGAATTTTTCTCAAGGATACAGTACTTTTTAAATTTATTATTTATAAGGTGAAAGAACTCTAGAGAATCTTACTTGGTCCTTTTGTTCACATCTTGTATGTGTTCCTGTAACTTACCATGAGATGTACTCAGGTAAAAGCTTCATTGATCATCTAACCTTAATAAGCCCTGCTCTTGCCAGTTGAATGTCATGAAATTATGCATCGGCATAATAGTGTCAGCTCAAAGCCAATGTTGAATAATTTCTAAAAGATCAAGATACTTCTCCTTTTTTCTTCTCTTTCCCTTCTTTTTCTCTTTCTCTCCTCCCCCCCACCCCACCCCAAACGCAGAGCCATATAGACAAAAGTAACACTGGGGACATATAGACAAAAGATTTACAGTTCACATTTGAAACACTGTACCTGGTGTTTCTGCGAGGATATTTGGCCTTTCCAGTATTTAATTGGCTCTGGGTTTCTAAACTGGCTCACGTATAGAAACTGGTTGAGGTTCTTTAATCTATTATGTTATATTATGTTGGTAAAGGCAGATTTTGATCACTTCATCTAGATTGTTTTTCATTTACTTGAATCACTGATCAATTGACCTTTACCTGAGACCTCTGTGAGTTCATCCATTTTCGTTGCCAGCCTAGTTCTGATGCCTAGTATACTAACCATTCTCACCTTGGATCTGAGTTACATTCAGTACTTCTTTTGACAACCAGGAGCCTCCAAAAGCAACATTTGCTATCAATTTACCTTGTATTTAAAGGACAGCCTTATGTCATGCTCATGAATATTGGTCTACCTTTCCCAATGTTTTCGTCAATAATTGGTAAAGAAAGTGCCTCAGTATATCCTGAAGTTATATTTAGTGGGTGGGTGAATAGATTGCAAATGATAAATCTACTTCAAAATTCTTTTGTCTTTATGTTTTAGATTTCTTCTCTATATTAAATCAAGAAATTTATTTAAAGCATATTAACTTTAACATTTTAATTTTCCAAAATCACTGCAGATGGTGACTGCAGCCATGAAATTAATAGATGCTTGTTCCTTGGAAGAAAAGTGATGACAAACCTAGATAGTGTATTAAAAAACAGAGACATCACTTTGCAAACAAAGTTCTGGATAAGGATTTTTCCAGTAGTCACGTATGAATGTGAGAGCTGAACCATAAAGAAGTCTGAAAGCCAAAGAAGTGATGCTTTCCAACTGAGGTGCTGGAAAAGACTCTTGTGAATCCCTTGGATAGCAAGGAGATCAAACCAGTCAATCCTAAAGGAAATCAACCCTGAATGTTCCTTTGAAGGACTGATGCTGAAGCTGAAGCTCTCATACTTCGGTCATCTGATGCAAAGAGCCAACTCATTGGAAAAGATCCTGATGCTGGGAAAGATTGAGGGCAGAAGGAGAAGTGGGCAACAGAGTATGAGATGGTTGGGTGGTATCATCAAATCAATGGCTATGAGTTTGAGCAAACTCAGGGAGAGAGTGAAGGACAGGATGTTGAAGGACAGGTGTGCTTCAGTCCATGGCGTCACAAAGAGTCGAGCAGGACTAAGCGACTGAACAACAACAAAACTTTAAAATATTATAGCCTGAAGGTGAGTCTAAGTTACGTGAAACAAAAGAAAAAAAACATAATCAATCGCAGATGAAAGGGAATGACTTGTTAATGCCATATATTAATATGTTCAGCATGAAATGAAGGGAAGAGGGAATTGATGTGCTCAGTATTTCCACTTTTAGCAGTATATATCCAGTGACAAGGGCTTCTCTGGTAGCTCAAACTTGTGAAGAATCCACCTGCAATGCAGGAGACTCTGGTTCAATTTTTGGGTTGGGCAGATTCCCTGGAGAAGGGATAGGCTACCCACTCCAGCATTCATGGGCTTTCCTGGTGGATCAGATGGTAAAGAATCCTCCTGCAAGGCAAGAGACATGGGTTCAATCCTTGGGTTGTGACGATCCCCTGGAGAAGGGAATGGCTACTCACTCCAGTATTCTTGCCTGGAAAATTCCATGGCCAGAGGAGCCTGGCAGGCTACAATCTATGGGGTCACAAAGAGTTGGACATGACTGAGTGACTAACATATCCTATGAAAATAGCTACAACACAGAAACATTATTTGTGTGTAAAGATCCTCAGTATATCCTCATCATAAGAGTGCAATAATGGAAATAAACGGCAACTCCAACAGTTGGGAAATGGCAATACTAATTATGAAATAAATTCAGTCATTAGTCAATTAATCATTCAGTGCTTCATTTATACATTGAAATTTGTGTGGTACTCAAGAAGATCATAGATATTAGTTCTATTTAAATATGTATTACACTGAATTTCTGAAAGACCAAGTGGGAGAGAGAAGACCTGGAGACCAGACCAACTTGGCTGCTAGGCTGATTTATGACCCTGTAGCTTTATTTTTGACTACTTTTCTTAGCTCAAAATGAGTGTTAGCCTAGATGATATCTAAAAATGGCTCTTGATTTAATATCCTCTGTCATCAGATTTCAGAAGTGACTTTTCCTAAGACGCTAGGTTGTGGCTGCCACTCTGTGCTCCTGTCCATAACCAACCCTGGATGTGGCAAGATGATGACAAGACACAGCAGATGGAGACAGTACTGCGCTCTGCCAAGATTCAGAGCATATTTCTGATGGAAAACATGTCGACAGAAAGGTCAAAGAACAGGTGGAGAGTGAAAGGGAAGTGAGATATGGAAAAGCAGACAACTGAGAGTCTTCCTTCCTTAACCTTGAAGGGGAACATAAGGTACTCATGAAAAGAATCCTTGTTCTGTAATCACCCACACCGTGTAGAATCCAGTACTAAGCACATGCCAGCTCCCACCATGCAACCAACCTTCTGTGCCTCACGCAGATTATCCAACTTCCCACTCACAGCTGTTCTCCTACTGTGCCTCTCATTTTTCAAAACCCAAGCCTGTTTGCCCAAGGCAGGGTGCCTTAGATCAATGATTCTCAGAATGCAGTGTGCAGCAGAATCATCTGTCAAGCTTGTTAAGCATCCGGATTCACCAGTCTGATTCCCAGATATTCTGATGTGGTGAGTTGGGGAGATGTAGACTGAAGTTTTGACACACACAGAAGAGCTCTTATGTAGCTGGTCATTGGGCTCTGCTTTGAAAAATACAACTTCAAATATACTGGCCAGGAGTTCTTTGACTGAACAAGAAAAGCCTCAGCTTGTCACAATATCTTCATGAAATCGCTGTGTGCGATCCCTTTTCTTCAGTGAAAAGGTGTGATTTCTATTTTAAAAATCTTCCATTTTTTATGGTGCAACTTGTTATATCTTAAAGCTTTACAAGCTGCTATATAAATTTAGTATTATATGGGTGTTTATATATAGAAATAATATTCACCCTCTCAGAAACAATTTATAGGTTAGAAATGTAACATGTATCTAACTACTTATAAAAAGAGTCTGCCTGTGTTCACATGTGATGTCCATGAGTAATTTAAACTTAAAAATGTGCTTTTGTTGAACATGTGTTATATAGGTACTCGTGCTCATGCTAACTCACCTCAGTTGTGTCTGACTCTGTGTGACCCCATGGACTTTAGCCCACCAGGCTCCTCTGTCCATGGGATTCTCCAGGCAAGAATACTGGAGTGGGTTGCCATTTCCTCCTTCAGGGGATCTTCTTGACCCAGGGATTGAACCTGTATCTCTTATGTCTCCTGCATTGGCAGGCAGGTTCTTTACCACTAGCACCACCTGAGGAGTCCTTGAACCCTTTAACTGTTTGTAGTATGCCCCGATATATGTATCTATGAATTTAACAGTTACTGCTTATTTGGTGTATAATATCTATCAATTTTTAATTGATTGATGGTATTAATTTAAAAGAAGAAAATGGCAACCCACTCCAGTAATCTTGCCTGGAAAATTCCATGGATAGAGGAGCTTGGTAGGCTATATTCCATGGTGTCACAAAGAGTTGGACACAACTGAGTAACTTAAACAACATTAATTTAATAACCCATTGTGCTTATTATGAATACAGGAAGTAAGAAACTATGGAAAGAACAAAGGGAAGAAAATGCATGAAGGTAGTGCACTACGTACTTTTAGAGATTGTATCTCATTGATCAAGTAAGCCACTGTGCTTGTCTAATAAGCAACATGCCTCCTTTAGCAGTAGAAGGTAAGATAATAATGCAAAGCATTGTTGATATAGTAGGATGCACACAGTACTACATGAGAACAGATAAAGATGAGATTAATTCTGCCTGGGAACTTGTTGTTGGCTTTACAGAAGTGGTGCTTTCTGTCTGGCCTTTAAGGATATACATGCTTGCTTGCTAGGCACTATTTCAGGTGCTACGAGTCCAGTGATAAACAGGACAAAATCTATGTTCTCGTAGAGCTCACACTCCAGTGAGGAAATAAGATAAGCTGGAGGGAGTCCAGAAAATAATAAACACTCTTATTAGCTCCAGGTAGAAGAGAATGGATGAAGGATGATACTTTTGAGGGTCTAGAAGTTGATAAATTTACATGGACTGTAAAGTAAAAGAGTGAAAGTGGACATCAACAGAGCTGGAGACCTAGTCGAGACAAATGATTCTGCATCTTACAGGTCTGGATAAAGTTTTAAAAACCATTTACCCATAGAGTGACAGCAAGTCATTGAAAGGGTCCTTTTAAAACAGGCATGTTATTGGACCAGTGGTACATCTACAGGCCATGTTGGCTGCAGTCAAGGGACTGGATTGGAAAGAACACTAGACATGAAGACAAGTGAGGAGTGCAATGCTGCAATCAAGCCAAGGGACGTGGTAGCAGCAGTGGGTACAGAGTGAATGCGGCTGACTAGGATGCCACATAGACATGATGGGGTGGATAGCAGTGTGTTGGAAAGGGAAAAAATAAAAAAGAGAAAGCTTTTAAGGGTAACTGCAATGAATCTGTTTTGGAAAACAAGATGGATGTGCTGAAAATGGAATCCCAGGGTAAAGACAGGCTTAGGGACACTTTACTAAATTTTGGACTTTGAAAAGTTGAGATGCTTATGAAATATTCAAGAGAAATAAAAATATTTACAAATAATATGTCTGATATGATGAAGGGCTTATAGCTAGAATACAAAAATAACTCTTAAAACTACTAATAAGACTTAAACAACTCAATTAAAAATATAGGCAAAAGATTTTAACAGACACATCACCAGAGAGGATAAACAGATGGCAAATAAACATGTAAAACGGTAAGAATTATTAGTTATTATCGAAATTCAAATGAAAAACATGAGATACTACTATGCACCAATTGTAACAGCTAACACTTTTTAAACTGACTGTGTTGTGGTGGTTTAGTCACTAAGTCATGTCTGACTCAGCGACCCCATGGACTGTAGCCTGCCAGGCTCCTCTGTCTATGGGATTCTCCAGGCAAGACTACTGGAGTGGGTTGCTATTTCCTTCTCCAGTGAATCTTCCCAACCCAGAAATCGAACCCGGGTCTCCTGCCTTGCAGGTAGATTCTTTACTGACTGAACTATGAGGGAAGATTGTAGAGGAGCTGAGTTTCTCATATGATGATGGTGGGAATGTCAAATGTTACAACACTTTGGAAAACAGTTTGGTAGTTTGTTAAAAAGTTAAATGTATGTTTACCATATAATCCTCTTCTAAATATTTGCCCTAGAGAAATGAAACATATGATTATACATGTGCATGTATACCAAGTGACTTCAGTTGTGTCCAACTTTATGCAACCTTACGGACAACAGCTCACCAGGCTCCTCTGTCCATGGGATTCTCCAGGCAAGAATATTGGAGTAGGTTGTCATGCCCTCCTCCAGGGGATCTTTCCAAGCCAGGGATTGAACCCGCATCTCTTACGTCTCCTGCATTGGCAGTCGAGTTCTTTACCACTAGCACCACCTGGGAAGCCCAATTTTACATGTACTTGTACACAAATATCCATAGCAACTTTACTTGTAGTAGTCAAAAATTGAAAATAGCCCAAATGCCCATCATCAGGTGAATGGATAAACAAATTGTGACATATCCATCCTAGAGAATACTACTCAACAATAACGTTGATCCATATGGAAAAATCTCAAAATAACCATGGGTAAAAGAAGTCATACATAGAAGGATACATACTGAATGATTTAATTCGTCTAAAATTCTGGAAAACAAAAACTAGTACACGTGAATGAGAGCATATTAGTGGTTGCCTGCAGACAGAGGAGGAGTGCAGAGAGCAATAGGGGAGGAGGCTTTTGGGGGTCATGGTTACGCTCTGATGGTCCATATAATGGTTATCCTGATTACTCTGATGGTCCTGATGACTTCATGGGTCTTATCACGTTTACCAAATTGTACACTTTAAACAGGTGTGGTTCATTGTGTGTCAGTTGTACTCCAATGAAATCATTGTTAAAAAAAGTAATAGAAAAAAACATATAAAGATATCATAAAAGAATGAACTCTCAGGGAGAAAAGAGGAGATGGATCTAGAGCAAGTATGAAGGGACTCGACTTAGAGAAAAGGAAAAAGAGGCAAGATCTTCCATTGTAATAACAAAATATGTATAAATATCTTTAGGCATGATTCCTAGCCTGAGATGAAATTTTTCCTTGAATGAAGTATATATTTTTGCATGAAGTTAGAAAAATGATTAATTGCCCATTTTGGTAGATTTTTAGTGTGGATGAGGAGGTAAAGATTGATGTAATTTAACCTAGAAAAGCATGTTGCTTCCAGATTTATAAAGTTCTCTTCTATGTTGTTCTAATGATCCACGGCATCACTGAAAGTTTTTAGAGGATAATTTACTAATATCAGAGTTAACATTTTGTCTAAAAATTCCAACAATTATAAGTTTGAAAAATATCTGTGCTCATTGTAACTTAATGTCCTCAGTCCAAATATTTAGAGGTAGTGTGGTATAATGAATAAGGCATTTCATTTATTCATTGATTGTCACTGATTTACACATTCAACAAATACTGATAAACACCTGCAATCTACTGGGTGTTCTATTAGTAGGCAGAGCTAAGTGAATGCATTAACAGGATCATTTAACCTGGTGAAAAGTACTATTAAAAGAGCCATCAATTCTACCTAATAGAACACAAGGTAAATATAAATCTGACAATTGAGTGATGAGAAAGAGTAAGACAGGTAAAATTTGTGGGAAGAACATTTTAGGTTAAGAAACAAACTCAAAGATTTCAAACCAGAGAACACTGAGTGACTGGAGCCCAGTGATTGAGGGCTGTATTATGAGATGAAACTGGATTAAGGCCATGACAAGGAGTCTGACTTTTATTCTCAGTGATGCCAAGACACTGGAGGACTTCAAGTGGAAGAAGTTTCACCATATGAGTTACATGTCTGGCTCTTTGTGACCCTTTAGGCTATAGACCTCCAGGCTTCTCTGTTCTTGGGATTCTCCAGGCATAAATACTGGAGTGGGTTGCCATTTCCTCCTCCAGGGGATCTTCCTGACTCAGGAACTGAACCCACATTTCTTGCATTGGTGAGAGGAAATTTTACCTTCTGAGCCATGGGGAAATCCTTTGTAATGTTAGGCATGGTCATATGATTTGCTTTGCAAATGAATTAAAAGCAGAGGCAATGTATATTACTTCTCAGTGGATATTTTAAGAGTCTTTTCACAATTTACCATGCCCCTTTTATTCTACTTTGGTGATAATATGTTGAGATTGAAGGCTCAGGTCAAACTTAATTCTAGAATGTTTCAGATATGCTAAGCACCTTCCATGTACTCTCTTGTTTGTTGTTTTAAGCCATTAAGAAGCCCCCCTTTTTTGATTACAGCAGCATAATCTAGACAATGATTGACATATCATGTGTATGAAATTTCCACCTATATGAGTCCCGATTTTCCAAGCTAGAAGTCATAAGCCTCTTTTCTAGCTTTTTTTTTGGCAGTAGGAACACAAGTATTACTTAAGTACTGTCAATCAAATGCATCTGCATATTTAGATCTGAAAAACAACTATCTGAAGAAGGACATGCTGTTCAATAACCATTGATGATAAGAGGCAGCACTGGCTTTGGTCCATGCAGCAGTGTTAGTGTCTACTGCTGGACTCAGGAATGCTATTGCAACAGCAGAGTAGTCCTGATGTTAATATGTTGTCTATTCCTGATTTTGTAGTTCTCATGTCTGATTCTCTAGTCCTTAAAGAGACTCTGTGAACTAATGTATATCCTCAATACATTCCTGTTGAAATAGCTACAGATGGTTCTGTTTGCAGACAAGAACCCTTAATGACAAAGGCGTTCACTAAGCATATTGAAGGAGATGCTGAGTGGACATCTATACATTCAAGTTTAGACTTTAAAGCTTGAGATAAAAATGTAGCCTCTGGATTACAAACTCAGTGTTTGAAGCCTTGGAACTGGATGATATTGTTCAGAGAGAGAGTATAATAGAGATTAAAAACAGAGTTCATGAACAAAACTTAAATATTGGAATAGGTCAAGCAGAGTTGAATGATCCAACAAAGATGTCCAGAATGGAGTTTCCAGTATAATTCAAGAAAATAAACAAATGAAACTATCAGGACAGTGGGTGACATGGAAGTCAAGAGAGGAAATTAGTGTTTACATAAGAATAGAGAGGTCAAGTTTGTTTAAGATAAGAAAGCCTTCCTCAGCGATCAATGCAAAGAAATAGATGAAAACAATAGAATGGGAAAGACTAGAGATCTCTTCAAGAAAATTAGAGATACCAAGGGAACATTTCATGCACAGATGGGCTCGATAAAGGACAGAAGTGGTATGGACCTAACAGAAGCAGAAGATATTAAGAAGAGGTGACAAGAATAAACAGAAGAACTTAACAAAAAAGATTAGAAAATTAGAGATACCAAGGGAACATTTCATGCAAAGATGGGCTCAATAAAGGACAGAAATGGTAGGGACCTAACAGAAGTAGAAGATAAGAAGAGGTGGCAAGAATACACAGAAGATCTGTACAAAAAATCTCCACGACCCAGATAATCACGATGGTGTGATCACTCACCTAGAGCCAGACATCGTGGAATGTGAAGTCAAGTGGGCCTTAGGAAGCATCACTACGTACAAAGTTAGTGGAGGTGATGGAATTCCAGTTGAGCTATTTCAAATCCTGAAGGATGGCGCTGTGAAAGTGATGCACTCAATATGCCAGCAAATTTAGAAAACTGAGCAGTAGCCACAGGACTGGAAACGGTCAGTTTTCGTTCCAATCCCAAAGAAAGGCAATGCCAAAGAATGCTCAACTACCATACAATTGCACTCATCTCACACGCTAGTAAAGTAATGCTTAAAATTCTCCAAGCCAGGCTTCAGCAATACGTGAACCGTGAACTTCCAGATGTTCAAGCTGGTTTTAGAAAAGGCAGAGGAACCAGAGATCAAATGCCAACATCTGCTGGATCATCCAAAAAGCAAGAGAGTTCCAGAAAACATCTATTTCTGCTTTATTGACTATGCCAAAGCCTTTGACTGTGTGGATCACAATAAATTGTGGAAAATTCTGAAAGAGATGGGCATACCAGACCACTTGACCTGCCTCTTGAGAAACCTGTATGCAGGTCAGGACGCAATATTTAGAACTGGACATGGAAAAATAGACTGGTTCCAAATAGGAAAAGGAGTACGTCAAGGCTGTATATTGTCACCCTGCTTATTTACTTCTATGCAGAGTATAGCAAGAGAAATGCTGGGCTGGATGAAGCACAAGCTGAAATCAAGATCACCGGGAGAAATATCAATAACCTCAGATATACAGATAACCCCACCGTTATGGCAGAAAGTGAAGAAGAACTAAAGAGCCTCTTGATGAAAGTGAAAGAGGAGAGTGAAAAAGTTGGCTTAAAGCTCAACATTCAGAAAACTGAGATCATGGCATTCGGTCCCATCACTTCATGGCAAATAGATGGGGAAACAGTGGAAACAGTGTCAGACTTTATTTTTCTGGGCTCCAAAATCACCGCAGATGGTGATTGCCGCCATGAAATTAAAAGACGCTTACTCCTTGGAAGAAAAGTTATGACCAACCTAGAATGCATAGTAAAAAGCAGAAACATTACTTTGTTAACTAAGGTCTGTCTAATCAAGGCTATGGTTTTTCCAGTAGTCATGTATGGATGTGAGAGTTGGACTATAAAGAAAGCTGAGCGTCAAAGAATTGATGCTTTTGAACTGTGGTATTGGAGAAGACTCTTGAGAGTCCCTTGGACTGCAAGGAGATCCAACCAGCCCATCCTAAAGGAAATCAATTCTGACTATTCATTGGGAGGACTGATGCTGAAGCTGAAACTCCAATACTTTGGCCACCTGATGCAAAGAGCTGACTCATCGGAAAAGACCCTGATACTGGGAAAGATTGAGGGCAGGAGGAGAAGGGGTCGACAGAGGATGCGATGATTGGATGCATCACCGACTCAATGGACATGGGTTTGGGTGGACTCCGGGAGTTGGTGATGGACAGGGAAGCCTGGCGAGCTGCGGTTCATGGGATCGCAAAGAGTCAGACACGACTGAGCGACTGAACTGAACTGAACTGAAGAAACGGAGAGGTGTTTTTGGGGGGGATTTGACAAAATAAAGGCTGGAGTTGGTGATGCTGATATACATTTCAATGGTCTAAACAGGAACCCTGTGGACTGAATGGAGCATTGGAGGACTTCAAGTGGAGACAGATTCCAGAGACAAGTTTCTTAGAAAACTTATCTATTATGTGTATTTGACACACTGCCTTAGCTTTTACAGTTTAACAAACAACTATGAAGTCTTAAAAACATAAAACAATAAACATTTACTTCTATTTATGTTTTACTTGTACATCTGGTATCAGCTGCT
Organism: Giraffa tippelskirchi; assembly: GCF_054371585.1. NCBI lineage: Eukaryota > Metazoa > Chordata > Mammalia > Artiodactyla > Giraffidae > Giraffa > Giraffa tippelskirchi. The sequence continues at coordinate 56,673,516 of NC_137276.1, read as the reverse complement.
ACTGCTAAGTCACCTCAGTCGTGTCCGACTCTGTGCGACCCCATAGATGGCAGCCCACCAGGCTCCCCGCCCCTAGGATTCTCCAGGCAAGAACACTGGAGTGGGTTGCCATTTCCTTCTCCAATGCATGAAAGGGAAAAGTGAAAGTGAAGTCGCTCAGTTGTGTCCGACTCTTCGTGACCCCATGGACTACAGCCTACCAGGCTCCTCCATCCATGGGATTTTCCAGCAACAGTACTGGAGTGGGGTACCATTGCCTTCTCCCTGGGATCAGCTGGGGCAGTTTAATTTCATAATTCAGGTCCGCCAGTCACCTGGAGTGGCTCTGCGCCAGGTGTTTCCTTCTGGACATGTCACTGGTGTGGAAGTGGCCACCTGAGGCACGCTCTTCTGTTGGGGAGGGCAGGAGCTCCTGATGTAGAAATATATGATATTTCTTAAGGTGAGACTTAAAACAGACTCTTTGTCACTTTTGCCCACCATCCATTAACCAAACAGCAAGTCATTTCTAACAAAACCAGTTCTCCAGGAAGGTTGCTTGGGGGATGGTGCAAATAATTGCTGAATAAGAATACATTTAAATTAATAACGTAATCTAATTTGTCAGAGATTTAAGCAAATGATGAATGTTTTTTTGTGTGTGTTACTTAGGTACCAGAAATAATTTTCATACAACTTTATTGTTATATTGTTGTGTTTCATATCTATTTATAACTATTTAACTGAAATAAATATATTTAACTTAAATAAATATATTTGTTGTTTTATAACTTCCAAAAGTAAACCGAGGACCAGTGTAATCTTGAAATTCTTTATTGAAAATAGTTAAAACAAACACATCTGTAAGAATCAAGGTAAGTGTATATTTCTTTTATTTTCTCATGAAATCCTCCTGTCAGAGTAACATTTCCCAGAATGTGTGCTCAAGAATATCAATTCCACAGGGGTGGTAATAGGTGTTAGATAGAAAGTTTCCATGATACAATAAAATTCATAAAACCTAGATTTTAAAAAAAGCTGTTAAAAATGCACTATTTAAAAATCTTTCAGGATATAAATGCATATTATGATTCTCCAGAACATTAAGAACTAGAATTTCTTGGAATAGAGTTTGCGAAGCTGAAGTACAAATCACTTTTTCTTAAAATTTTATGCTTTAATTTTATAGATTCTGAGAAATAAAGACCTTCAGTAGTAAGTGATTTTCTGATCGGTAAATTGTAACATGAACCTCTGTTGGTGCATAGAGGCAGGCTACCAAAAAGCTCTGTTAAAATGAGCATTTTCCCTCAGATATATACATATATATATATATATATATATATACACACATACATACATACATATTCATACATATTAAGCCAACACCACCCAACACAGAATTTTTATTGTCTGTGCTAGATCATGTATATGAAACAAGGCTGAATTAAATATAAGTTTTCTCATCAAGGAAATTCTTGGTTTCTTAAGGGAGGGTAGACATAAATAAATGTTATGTTAAAAGACTGTCCATCTCCAAATAAAGTTAGATAAAGTCTATTGGGAGTTTTGAGTTAGAAGAGATCCCTCACACCTGGGGGGTCACCTTTAGTTTAGAAGGTGGGATTTCTGGCCATCCTCTGCTGACTCGCCCAGCTCCACTGAGCTTGGAAAGTTCTGTGGGAAACTGAGCTGCACTGGTTTGGCTGTGTGCCCTGGTGGAAATGCTCATTTCTCCGTCAGCCTATACAGTAAACAAATATGCTTTATGTGCTGCTTTTGTGCTTAGAGTATCTACATGAAATATGGCTTTGGGCTGCTTGAAAATGTAACTATAAAATTTTATAGGGGATAATAGTTCCCAGAATGCAGTCCCCCATCTTCTTCATTCCAACAAATTTCAGCTATACTTGATTTCCCCTGCAGAAACTGGTCTAGTCTCTGACTATTAATTATTTTTAAATACAGAAAGGACTATTTAAAATTTGCATTTATGCCAGTGGCAGCTTTATGAAGAAGAGCCACAGTGAAATTGAGGGAGAGAAACAGCTTAGGGAAGGGGGATCCTGCCAAGCTTCTACCAGGAGGTTTCATGTTCATCCATTATCTTTGACTGTGTGCTCACTGTCAGTCCTACAGACCCATGGCCCCAAGATTTCAGTGCATCCAGAATTTTGTTTGGTCTCCTGGATTCTGGCTCATGCTTAAAAACAGTTGTTAAAATAGATCTTTCATTTTGCTGTCTTTTCCTCCTTTCCTCCCCTCATCCTTTCCTATCTTTCTTTCCTTTCCTATGCTTTGAAATGTATCTTAAGCTCACTTCTCAGGTCAAGATATACTATGATCATAAAAGTTGTTTGAGTGAAGAAGATGGAGGACTTCATTCTTGCCTCTAGGTATGGCAAGTTACAGAGTAAATCAAAAGAGGTTACAGTAGGCACAGATAGTAAATGACAGAGCACAGGAGTAATTTATATATTCCAAATATGTCTCCTGAGTACTCCCACCACTGGTCCATATTCCGGATGTCTTCCCAACCAGGATTCATCAATCTAATTTCCTGGGGAGGGGTCATTTTTTTCTTTACTGTGAGTTCTCATGTCTCTTTACTGATCTAGTTAGTATGCATTCTATAATAAAATCATCTCCAAGGGACAAACATGATACTTGTCACTTTCAAACTCTTGGGAAACTTGCCTTTATTCCACTACTTACAAAATATATGTACCCAATTTGATAATACTTATTGCATAATTTAACTTAAAGCCCATGCTGGGGCAGAGAATGGAGTCCCAGTCTAGTCATTTTTACTCCTCCCCTAAATAAGCTAATGAGCCTCAGCTGTGTTTCTTGACTGATTCATCTCCTTAATCTTACCCACTCATTGGTGGACACCCTCACATCTGAAAGCATTTATTTTGTTATTTACACACAGATAACTTGTAGAGAGGATATAAAGCTCAAATCACACAGAGCAAGCATCATTATTATTTTGGGATCAACACTGTAATTTCTTACTACTTGTCTCAATCATTTTGAGATCTCCTATTTGATAAAATTACCTGTTTATTTTTAATGTCACCCACTCAATGCATATATTTGAAAACTGTTATTTTGTCTTTGCTTATGTATGATAAGAAAGTGTGTGTCTACTCATATGAAAAAATACCTTAAAATATATAAATTATTTTGCTTTGAATAGGTGCTATATTTTGCTCACTCTTTTCTCCTCCTCTTCTATGATTCTTTAACTTTTTGAGGGTAAATTGAAAGACTCTAATGAAAGCTCTGGATCATTCATCCTGGAAAAAATGGACATACATAATGTTTTACAAAAATTTAGGATTTGAAAGATGCCATGGCACTTACTTATACTTATGAATCAGTTGAGCATCTGAGAATGCAAATCAAGAGACCCTCTTTTACTATTAAGAAACACCCACTCATGTTTTTTCGTATTTCTAAACTCACAACCATAGCACCTGGTTTTGAATTTTGGGACTGGGATGTATCATCAGTTCTCTAGAACTAAACTATCGAAACATTTTATTTTGTGCTGCTCCTATGGTTCAATTTCTCTTCACTTAGCACTGCATCTAGTTTTTGCTGCAATAATGGATTTACATTTTTTGGTTATGAACTGTATCTTTCATAAGAGATACAGTCTTGTCTTAGCTTCTTTTATACAGATTTTCTTGATGTAAGTCACACTCTTAAATCATTTATCATTTTTGTCTTATGACTTTCCATATCATACTAAAATTTAACTATGTGAGATGAAAATAAAAAAAAGTCAAATGTCAGTTGAAATTGTAACTGTTACTCTTCGGGGCCAAGTGAACAAATTTTAGAGAAAAGTTACTGAAGCCTTCATCCTATTGTTTTTAAAGGGATTGCATTTTCCACTGTACTATAAGTCCTTGAAAGCATATAAATCTTATCACCTTTGAATTGTTCTAGTGCAGAATAGATTATTCTGCATGGAACAGCAGCTCATAAAACATTTGAATGGATAATAAATGATAAGAGATATTTGAAAGATTCTTTTTTTTTCCAAGTAGATACTGTATTTTTCAGTTTCATGGTTCAATTACTGTTGGATTAGATAATAAATGAACCCCATTTTGCTTCTACTCTATGACTATTGACATAGAGATTAATAATTTTAGTGTACAAACATGGTAGTAAACAAAAATAGAAATTTTGTCAAAAATATGTAATAAAAGAAGGAAAAGCAATCAATATTCTATAAGTAGAAAGGGTTCAGACCATCTGAGATCATTTTAAGCTTAGAAACTGATGTATTACTTTAATTTCTCCCTATGATTGACTTCTCAAAGCTACAGTTAAAACAGTTTGCATTGAGAAGCAGTACTTATTGGCTCTTCTGCTTTCAAATATCCTTTCTGAAACATCATGAAATAGAGGAAAGAACATGGGATTTAGAGTCAAAAGGACAAACTTACAATTCACTGCCAGATTCACTGCCTCCTAACTAAGAATTGAGACAAGTTATTTAGCTTTGATATGTCTCATTTTCTTCATTTGTAAAATTTGAAGTTTAGAATGCATAAGCTTGTTAACTTACTTCATAAGTGAAATAATATCAGATCCTCAGAATATTGTCTGAGGTGCAGGCTGTATTAATACATGGAGTCTATTAGTATTTTACTTCTTCACAATGAAGTTATACTCTGCAACAATAGTCTCTTGCTTTTAATGTACATACTACATTACGCAGAAGATATGAAATTCCCATATACACATGTGTATATATAAATGTAGATTTTTTCTTTATATAAAGACAATGCAAATAATTACTATAAGGATAAAGGGAAAAAACACCATTGAGGTAAGAGAAGAAAAATATGCAAAACCAAATATACTGTAAAGATTGAAAATAAAACCCAACTTTGAGCTTCCTGATAGTGATTATAGCTATTAAATGAAATAGTAGAATTCAGAAACAGTTGGGATATATTTCCTGTTATATTCATTCTTGTAAATATCCACACATCCCTATTTTCAGTCCTGTTTGCTCATCCTTCTCCAAATACCAAAAATCATGTTGACTGTAAAATATGAACGGTTGAGGGACATCTCTTTCCCCCAACTGAACGACCTACTCTTGTTCTTTAAGTCATTATTTTAAAGTCAACTTCTTCATATTATAAACTTCATCCCTTTTCCAATTCATTGTTGTGGAGGTTTGGAGAGAGTAGCAATCATGGTTGTCTTTACATATTGATGAAACTAAATTTAGAAAGAAATTCCTCACCTGGGTCTTTTATAAAATGTTTAAATACTTATCTTTTCAGAAGTGTTAATGCCAAATCCCTTTTGTTAAAACCTGACTCTCTCTGACAATCTGAAAAGTTTATAAACAACTTTCCTCAGTAATCAGTTCTCTAGATCCTTACTCCAGAACCCCTGTAGTCTGTTCTCAGCTTCTTTAGTAGTCAATCTCAACTTCTTTAAACCTGATTTATTTGAGGATTCTCCTTGGGTAATCCTCCTATTTCCTTTCTAAGAAGATTTCTTCACATTTGTGAAATCTCTTACCTATAAGCTCGGCAGTGTTGTCCCATGTTCAGTATAAAATTTTAAAAATAATTTCAAATATTTCCTATTTATTTTTATTTTTGGTAGATATTTTGGAAGAAGTTCCTGTTTCCTCTTTGTTTTACCTTGGTCTTTTTCATGGACATTTGGAAGGAATAGCTAAGTAACTGTGCAAAATTTATCATTTTGTATGGCAAGACTATTTTTTTTTTTGCAACATTTATCATTTTGGAGAAGCAGTCTCTTCCTCTTCTTGATGGAGAGGTATGTTTAGAAGATAACATGATGTTAGGAAGAGTTAAAAGGTAACTAGATGTGGATAGACCTAGAGTCTGTCATACAGAGTGAAGTAAGTCAAAAAGAGAAAAACTGTATATTAATGCATATGTGTGAAATCTAGAAAAATGGTACAGATGAACCTATTTTCAGAACAGGAACAGAGATGCAGACATAGAGAATGGACACATGGACATGGGGTGAGGGAAGGGGAGTGGGATGAATTGGGAGATTTGGATTAACATATGTGCACTGCCATGTATAAAATAAATAGCTGTGGGAAACTGCTTTATAACACAGGGAGCTCAGCTTGGTGCTCTGTGGTGACCTAGATAGGTGGGATGGGAGGGAAGTCCGAGAGGGTGATTCACTTTTGTTATACAGCAGAAACTAACACAACAATGTAAAACAACTATAATCTAATTTTTTGAAGAAGGTAACTATGTAAAAAAGACTTAAAATAGAGCCTCAAACTGTATTTTGGTTCAGCAATGCCACCCAACAGAAGTATGGTTCTGAATTATGTAATTGAAATTCTGGTCTTTCCACTTCTAAAGACAGATTAAGGGAGTTCAGTCTGACTTCCTTCACCAACATAGTCAGAGTGCTCAGTACACTAAGAACAGTGTTCTGTTTATGGGGTCATCTTGCCTCAAGTCTGTGAGATTCTCAAGGGTGGGGTCTGTGCCTTATTCATCATTTTTACCAGGTTCCTCACACAATGTGTAGCAAACTGTATTAGTCAATATATGTTTGCCAAGGAAATAAGGAATTAATTGAGTGTCTCGAGCTACAAAGAGTTCTGTTTATTCACTTTGAAACTGTTCCAACGGTTTTGCTTGTATTTCTGTTCTTCTACCCAACATGAACTTAGGAGCAATTTTTTAAGTTGGCCATTTTGTTAATTTCCCCCATGTTAGTACTGAGAAATATACCAAATAGTCTTAAAATTATTATTTACAGGACACTGACAGGTGAATTTCTTCAGAACTTATTTCTGAATAGTCCTTCTGTGCATATGAACCATATCTCATCTTTGGCCATATGTTTCCAATATCACTTTCTTATCCTTTATTGCTTTGTCCCACTCCGGTTTAAAATATTCTCCAAATTATTTCTTTAATTCTGATTTCCTTTTTCTCACCTTCAGTAAGTTTTATCCCTTTAGACATAGCATCTTGACATACTGATGAACTCTATAGCACAAGGCTCAACTCTGAAACCTACGCTATACTCCATCCCCAGCAATAACACACACACACAGCTATTACTGCCTTCATAGGAAGTCGTAACAGCAACGATCTTAAATTCATTGAGTTGTACTACAAAGGTTCAGCTTATTCAAAGGAGAGTTGCAAGCTACAATCTCATCAAAAGAAGTAAAACTTCAGCATGGGAATGATGGTTGAGGAAGGGACTTCTTTGGCTTTACTCTCTTTGAGAATAGAATTCTGGATCTCTTAAAAGGAACAATTTTAGTTATAAAAGTATTTGATATGCGAACATTACTATTGCCAGTATCTTACTCTTTTTCTTTACAGAGATGTATGTCTTAGAGATTATAGACATCATCAGTCTCCCTTTTTACTGAATGAGGAAATAAGGTTAAGAGAAGCTAAGTGAATTGCCCAAAGAATAAACAAATAAGTGGCTATGATAAGAATTGGATTCAGAACATCTAACTTCAAAAGCCATATTTTTACAATTTCTATTGGATTTTGTACTTTATACCACACTCTCACATAATCAACTAATTCAATCCTCACAATATTCTATTGAGCTGGTATTTTCTTTTTTTTTTTTTTCTGCTTTGAATTTTTATTACATAGCTTCTTTGGAAGGTAAATATAGATACATTAAGGGTATATTTAGAAGTAGCCGAAATAGCTCAGTTGGGAGAGCGTTAGACTGAAGGTCTAAAGGTCCCTGGTTCAATCCCGGGTTTCGGCAATGGTTTTAGGTGTCACCACCAATGGCAGTTTTATTGTGCATCAAAGAATTGATGCTTTTAAAATGTGGTGTTGGAGAAGACTCTTGAGAGTCCCTGGGATAGCAAGGAGATTAAACCAGTCAATTCTAAAGGAAATCAACCCTGAGTATTCATTGGAAGGACTGTTGCTGAAGCTGAAGCTCCAATATTTTGGCCACCTGATGCAAAGAACCAACTCATTGGAAAAGACCCTGATGCTGGGAAAGATTGAGGGCAAGAGGAAAAGTGGGCAACAGAGGATTAGATGGTTGGATGGCATCACTGACACAATGGACATGAGTTTGAGCAAACTCCAGGAGGTGGTCAAGGACAGGGAAACCTGGCATGCTGTAGTCCATGGGGTCGCAAAGAATCAGGCATGACTTAGCAACTGAACAACAACAACAAGGGAATGTTTAGGTTTTTCTACATAATCTACAAATGGCACCATAGGACACTACTGTTTAACATTCGTTCTACCAAACAAGATACATCTTTCACATTAATATAGACTGATCTCTGTATATTTTATTTTATTAAGATTTATGTATTTATTTTTGGCTGTGATGGGTCTTCATTGCTTCATGTAGGTTTTCTCTAGTTGCCGCGAGTGGGGGCCCCTCTCTAGTTGTGGTGTGCAGGCTTCTCATTGTGGTGACTTCTCTTGTTGTGGAGCATGAGCTTTAGGTGTATGGGCTTCTGTGGTTGTGGTGGATGACTGGTGTGCTGGGATTTTCCTGCACCAGGCATTGAACTTGTGTCTTCTGCATTAGCAGATGGATTCTTAATCACTGGACCATCAGGAAAGCCCATTCCATCAGAGAAGCCACTTCATCACTGGTTACCACCTGGGAGGGTGGCTTAATAATCAGCTCTGCTGTGTGCTTCTTCTTGAGCCAAGAAATTCTAACCTGAGTTTTCTGTCTGTGGAATGCAGATGATACCGCCTGACTGTGGTACTGAGAGCTGGGTCCTGGTGCCACTGTTAACGGGGAGACTAGTGTAACTATAGTGCCCCCAGGTGGCTGCCTTGGTCAGTGCCCCAAGGCCTAGCAACCTTCAACAGCGGAGGCACAGGGGTGCGTGTGGGGACTGGGTCCTCATGCATGGACAGGTCCAGGTGGATCGTCAAAGGGCTAAAGTTCACGTAGGATGCAATAAGCATTAATTACAAAAATTCATGAGCCTAATGACAAGGGCCCAGAAAAGGGGAGCCTCTTACGATCTATCGACTGAAATCCAATTCCAAGATTCACCTTCAAGGCAATGAGCTGAAATCTAGAGACGTGGCCAGAGTGACAGCTCCCATTCCATTTTGGCTGAAATAAGCAAGTCTGTCATCCACCCCCCCCCTTCTTCTTTTGTGTTCTGAGGAGAGACAGACCTGGGCTTTGTTCGAAGCCCCAGAGTTGAAACTGTCTGCTTCTTAGCACCAATGAATTGAATGCCAGCAGAGTACAGGGTGCTGCCTTCAAGGAGATTAAAACCTAAATTTTAATAGTTAAGAGACAAATGCGTAAACACCTCCAAGGTAACGGGGTAGGGACATGGCAAACGCCATGAACCTAGGCTGAGTGAGGACACTCGCCTGGCAGGGCAGGGACCCCAGGGAGAGTAAACAGCAGAGCAGTAAGAAGTAAAAGCAGCAGCAGTGGTTAAAATATATACAGCATTCACCGCGTTCATCAGTCCAAACACTGCTGCTGCTGCTGCTAAGTCGCTTCAGTCGTGTCCGACTCTGTGCGACCCCATAGATGGCAGCCCACCAGGCTCCGCCGTCCCTGGGGTTCTCCAGGCAAGAATACTGGAGTGGGGTGCCATTTCCTTCTCCATGAGCTGGTATTTTCTATAATGTACTAACAAGATAATCTACCAAAAGCTCCCTAGAGTTGAAATCAGGACATATCCCAGATTACCTGTCTCCAAATCCATGAAATTTTACTGTTACTACTGAACTTTCTGTCCATTATATGTGCCACGGGAATAGTGATGAAAAGGATGAAAAGTAATGTTGAAATTATATTTTGTTAAAGTCAAAATTATCAGTGACATGAAGATTCTGGCACTGGGCTCATTGCAACTTCTCATTCTTGAATGATTTATCTGATCAGATGGTAAATATAAGGCCAATTCAACCAATAACCAAAGTGATCAGAGAAAGATGTCATAGAGTAGGGAGGTTGTTAGCTTTGAAATGTGTCCCTCCACCTAATCTCCACTTGAAGTCCTAACTTCCAGTTCTAACCTTCAGAATGCGACTACATTTGGAGATAGGATCTATAAAGAGGTAACTTGGTTAAAATGAGGTCATTAAGGTTGGCCCTTATTCCAACATGGTTGGTATACTTAGAAGAAGAAATACGGACAGAGGGAAGATGATATGAGGAGATGGCCATCTATAAGTCAAAGAGAAAGGCCTGGAACACATTCTTTCTTCATAGCCTTTGCAGAAACTGACCTATCAACACCTTGATTTTGGATTTCAAGCCTCCAGAACTGTGAGAATATAAATTTCTGTTGTTTAAGCCACCCAGTTTGTGGTGCTTTGTTAGAATAGCCCTAGAAAACCTATACAGTGTCCATAAATATTTAATTAAGCTAAGCCAAGGACAACTTTGCCAGTCTGGAAAAAATGGAGAACTATTTTTGATAGAAAATTCCAAGGTGTATATACACACAGAGACTACAATAAAAGAATATGAATCTAGCTTCTCACAGTCCAGGATATTGGTAATGTGGTCAGAATTACAGAGATATCAAGCGTTAAAATCTTGAGAAAAGACTGATTAGCTTCTAGCGGTTATCTCTGTTCTATGCAAGGAAGGTGACAACTAGAGCTTGGTTACAAAAATTTTACGGTAAACAAGATATTGTGAGGTAATAGCAGAAAGCTAATTTCCTAAGTGATCCTCCATTTTTTGTAGCTCCATTTTTGATCATTTGATTATCCAGGTGATGATGATCCTTTTTGACATGCTAATTTATAATCAGGGCACCAGTAGCTTTCTAATAGGTAGCAGTTGCTGCTGCTGCTGCTGCTGCTAAGTCGCTTCAGTCGTGTCCGACTATGTGCGACCCCATAGATGGCAGCCCACCAGGCTCCGCCATCCCTGGGATTCTCCAGGCAAGAATACTGGAGTGGGTTGCCATTTCCTTCTCCAGTGCATGAAAGGGAAAAGTGAAAGTGAAGTCGCTCAGTCGTGTCCGACTCTTAGCGACCCCATGGACTGTAGCCTACCAGGCTCCTCCACCGTGGGATTTTCCAGGCAAGAGTACTAGAGTGGGGTGCCATTGCCTTCTCCGAGGTAGCAGTTAGAAGTAAAATATTTGCAGAGTTAAATTGTTGTTGTTGTTGTTCAGTCACTAAGGTGTGTCCAACTCTGTGACCCCATGGACTGCAGCACACAAGGCTCCCCAGTGCTTCACTATTTCTGGAGTTCACTCAAATTCATGCCCATTGAGTCAGTGATGCTATCTAACTATCTCAGTCTCTGCTGACCCCTTCTCCTGTTGGCTTCAATGTTGCCAACATCAGGGTCCTTTCCAATGAGTCAGCTCTTCACGTCAAGTGGCCAAAGTATTGAAGCTTCAGCTTCAGCATTAGTCCTTCCAATGAATATGCAGTGTTAATTTCCTTTAGGATTGACTGAGCATCAGTGATCTATTTAAAGATAATCACTATAAACAGACATATGTAACTGTAAGGAATTTCCTATAATTTTCCTAGTATAAGGAAGTGTAGGAAAGGGAAATATCTTTTCTCTTTCTACCCTTCTAGATTTTTGGCTGGACTCTTTAACAGAATACAATTCAACAATAGAGAAACAAATAGAAGTTTATTAACAAACATGTATATCTCATATACTTGGGACAAACTCAAAGATGAGTAACTCAAAGGGTAGTTAGATTTTGGGCATCTTCACAAAGGGACAAGAAAATTTTAAATGAATGTCAAGACAAATTAAAAGAAGCTTACAGACTGGTTCCAAATAGGAAAAGGAGTACGTCAAGGCTGTATATTGTCACTCTGCTTATTTAACTTATATGCAGAGTACATCATGAGAAATGCTGGGCTGGAAGAAACACAAGCTGGAATCAAGATTGCTAGGAGAAATATCAATAACCTCAGATATGTGGATGACACCACCCTTATGGCAGAAAGTGAAGAAGAACTAAAGAGCCTCTTGATGAAGGTGAAAGAGGAGAGTGAAAAAGTTGGCTTAAAGCTCAACGTTCAGAAAACTAAGATCATGGCATCTGGTCCCATCACTTCATGGGAAATAGATGGGGAAACAGTGGAAACAGTGTCAGACTTTATTTTTTTGGGCTCCAGAATCACTGCTGATGGTGACTGCAGCCATGAAGTTAAAAGACGCTTACTCCTTGGAAGGAAGGTTATGGCCAACCTGGATGACATATTTAAAAGCAGAGACATTACTTTGCCAACAAAATCTGTCTAGTCAAAGCTATGGTTTTTCCAGTGGTTATGTATGGATGTGAGAGTTGGACGGTGAAGAAAGCTGAGTGCCGAAGAATTGATGCTTTTGAACTGTGGTGTTGGAGAAGACTCTTGAGAGTCCCTTGGACTGCAAGGAGATCCAATCAATCCATCCTAAAAGAGATCAATCCTGGGTGTTCATTGGAAGGTCTGATGTTGAAGCTGAAACTCCAATACTTTGGCCACCTGATGTGAAGAGTTGACTCATTGGAAAAGACCCTAATGCTGGGTAGGATTGGGGGTGGGAGGAGAAAGGGATGACAGAGGATGAGATGGTTGGATGGCATCACCGACTCGATGGACATGGGTTTGGGTAGACTCCGGGAGTTGGTGATAGACAGAGAGGCCTGGTGTGCTGCAGTTCATGGGGTCGCAAAGAGTCGGACACGACTGAGCGACTGAACTGACTGAGTTTCTATGGGGTGGCAGATTAGTAGTAAGGTAAATATACAGGAATCTAACAGTAGACAAAGTTTTGTTTGTAAAGTTTGTTATCTAGATTCCTCTGGTGCCTTGTCTGGGTTTATCAAGGTCTAAAGTTGTCTCTGGTGACTAAATTTGCTTTTCCTGGTTGATAGGAGGGGATGGACACTTTGTAAATATATATCCTTCTTTTAGGCAAATAGAGGCATGACAGAGAAAGTTCTTTATACTTGCTTTTAAATTGCTTTTAGTTCAAAATAATCATTATGTCAAAGTAGCATATTTATGGGTGGCAAATTTTACTATCTTTCAGAAATACCTCTGGAAATGAAGTGGTAAAAAAGTTCACATGAAATTCACAGGTTTTGAGAGCTACAAGAAGTGTTAATTTATTTAGTCCAATAACTTTGAACCAGAGATGCACATAATAATCATTTATGAATTGTTTAAAGTCAAATATACCTGAATGTTCCACATTCAGTGGACCTGGGATGAACCTTGAGAATATAAAGGTATAGAAACTGTCCTGATTCTGATGCTCACTACTGACAAAGGACTAGGAGAACCTCCTCACTTACAGGCCTTTGCAATGACCTAGGGCTCTTGGACTGCTACAGGCTTGGAGGCAGTCTTGTGATCCAGCCAGACTCCTTCTGTTCTATCATCTAAGTGTTCATCTATGAATTGCCTGTCCTTTCTTCCCCAACATCCATCAACACAACTTTCCCCTAGATTTAAATTTGACTTTGGAAAAGAAAGATGAGGGAATTACAAATAAACGTTCAACAATCAGAACAAGAGAAAAAAACCACACAAAACCATTTGCCTCATCATCATCTTGGTTACTCCCTGGTGGGTGTGATTTCTATTTCAACATCAGCCTGGCTGGGCAGCCTCCTAATTAAATAGTTAGCTTCATCAGCTGCAGGCTTTGAGATAACATTGAGAGCAATAAATGATGGAATATGACTCCAGAAAAGTAGCCATAGCTAATGAATCATAATCACAGGCAGAATTTCAAGTGCACAGCGCTGGGAACACATTGAGTTGGTATATTACTACCAGAATTGCTAACAGTGCTAACTGGAACACTGGATCTTACAAGATATTTTTCATAATCTAGTCCTTCTTTTCCTTGAAGCTGTGGCTAAATTACTCAAGCTTTCTTGTTCTTCCCCTTCTTTCGTGTTAAATACTAATCATAACAAACATACGTGGCACCATGTATCTGTTTATAGGTCGTTTGAAACCTATAAGTTCTTATATATATAATTGAAATGTTTGTATCTAGGTTTCCTAAAGAAAGACCATGTTTGTGTTTTCAATTTATTTTCATCACTTAGCCATGATTAGTAAAAGATTTTCCAATTACCTAGGAGATTGCATGGTCCAATCTAGTGAAAAGAACATTTTCCGGGGAATCCAAAGACTTGGATTTGAGTTTCAGCTGCATACAAAGGTAAGGCAAGCACTTAAACCTATCTGCTTCCCAAATGCAATAAAAGGCTTATAAGCTTAGATTCATGAGTCATTAGGAGAATGAAATAAAACATGCAAAAGTGCTTTGAGGATTACAGAATATTGTAAGCGAATAAGGCTTTTCTGGCCCAGTTTTGTGGACTCATTGATATGTTCATTAAAACTGACACAAATTTTAAAAAATGACACAATTAGTTCTCAAAGGCAATTTTCACATTTCAATTAGTTTTTAAAAATATAGTATTAAGGTAATTTTCTAGGTTCAGAATTGCTGTCTCTTCTATAGAAAATAGTGGAAACTGAAAAACTGAAAATTCAATGTAAATGTAATTAGATTTAATTCTTTGCTAATACCTTTGGCTCTATTCTTTTGCACTCCTGGGGTAATTGGCTATCTATTTGTTATGCAATCTTTCATGTTTATGAAACAATTGACACTTTTCTAAAACCATAGAGAAATGCTATGGTATCTTTTTGCCTATTGTTTAGGTCTCAGCCTATTTTTAGTAATGACACTGCCAGAAATACCTGAGGGGCTTGCTCTGTCTGCCATATTATAATACATGTATGGGCCCCATAGACATTTCCCCAACTGGGTCCAGTTATGTCTAGGCTGGCTCTTGTGGCTCTTTTTTCAAAATTAGTTATCTATTTCATACATAGTGGTGTATATGGGGCTTCCTTGGTGGCTCGGTGCTAAAGAATCTGCCTGCCAGTGCAGGAAATGTGGTTTTGATCCCTGGGTGGGGAAGATCCTATGGAGAAAGAAATGGCAACCCACTCCAGTATTCTTATGTGGGAAATCCCATGAACAGAGGGGGGCTACAGTCCATAGGGTCACAGACTAGAACACGACTTAGCAACTAAACAAGTATATATATATATCAGTCTCAAACTCCCAATATCCCACTTCCCATCTTCACTTCTTGGTATCCATACATTTGTTTTCTACGTCTGTGTCTCTATTTCTGCTTTGCAAATATGTTCATCTGTACCATTTTTTTAGACTTCACATATTAGCAGTATTATACAATATTTGTTTTTCTCTTTCTGATTTACTTCACTCTATATGACAGTCTCTAGGGTCCATTCATGAAACTACAAATTCTTATGATTATAAGACATTTTTTTTTAATAAATTTATTTATTTTAGTTGGGGGCTAATTACTTTACAATATTGTAGTGGTTTTTGCCATACATTGACATGAATCAGCCCTGGGTTTACATGTGTTCCCCATCCTGAACCCTCCTCCCACCTCCCTCCCCATCCCATCCCTCTGGGTCATCCCATTGCCCCAGCCCTGAGCATTTGTATTAGACATATTTTAGAAAAAAGCCATCAGAGAAATTTGAGGAACAAGATTTATTACTCACAAGTCCTAGAGGGTACACAGCATGCCCAAGGTCACATAGCAAGGTAACTTTGGGCCAGTAGTGAGGATATGACGGGGCTTTACTTTTCTTTTAAATTAATTTATTTTTATTGAAGGATAATTGCTTTGCAGAATTTTGTTTTCTGTCAAACTTCAACATTAATCAGCCATAGCTATACATGTATCCCCTCCCTTTTGAACCTCCCTCCCAACTCCCTATTCCCTCCCCATCCCACCCCTCTAGGTTGATACAGAGCCCCTATTTGAGTTTCCTGAGCCACATAGCAAATTCCCATTGGCTATCTATTTTACATATGGTAATGTAAGTTTCCATGTTACTCTTTCCATACATCTCACCTTCTCCTCCCCTCTCCCCATGTCCATATGTCTGTTCTCTATGTTTGTTTCTCCATTCAGTTCAGTTGAGTTGCTCAGTCATGTCTGACTCTTTGCGACCCCATGCGTCGCAGCATGCCAGGCTTGCCAGTCCATCACCAACTCCCAGAGTTTACCCAAACTCATACCCATTGAGTCAGTGATGCCATCCAGCCATCTCATCCTCTGTCGTCCCCTTCTCCTCCTGCACCCAATCCTTCCCAGCATCAGGGTCTTTTCCAATGAGTCAACTCTTTGCATGAGGTGGCCAAAGTATTGGAGATTCAGCTTCAACATCAGTCCTTCCAATGAACACCCAGGACTGATCTCCTTTAGGATGGGCTGGTTGGCTCTCCTTGCAGTCCAAGGGACTCTCAAGAGTCTTCTCCAACACCACACTTCAAAAGCATCATTGCTTCGGTGCTCAGCTTTCTTCACTGTTCAACTCTCACATCCATACATGACTACTGGGAAAACCATAGCTTTGACTAGACTGACTTTTGTTGGCAAAGTAATGTCTCTGCTTTTTAATTTGCTGTCTAGGTTGGTCATAACTTTCCTTCCAAGGAGTAAGCATCTTTTAATTTCATGGCTGCAATCACCATCTGCTGTGATTTTGGAGCCCCCAAAAATAAAGTCTGACACTGTTTCCACCGTTTCTCCATCTATTTCCCATGAAGTGATGTGATCAGATGCCATGAACTTAGTTTTCTGAATGTTGAGTTTTAAGCCAACTTTTTCACTCTCCTCTCTGACTTTCATCAAGAGGCTTTTTACTTCTTCTTCACTTTCTGCCATAAGGGTGGTGTCATTGCTGCCCTGTAAATAAATTCTTCAGTGTCATTTTTCTATATTCCATATATATGCATTAGAATACAACAGTTATCTTTCTCTTTCTGACTTATTTCACTCTATATGACAGTCTCTAGGTCCATCCATGTCCCTGCAAATTCTTATGATTATAGGACACACTTCAGAAAAAAGCCATCAGAGAAATTTGAGGAACAAGATATACTACTTACAAGTCCTAGAGGGTACACAGCATGCCCAAAGTTCACATTGCAAGGTAGATTTGGGGCAGGGGTGGGAGTATGACCTGGGGCTTTACTTTTAATAGAATCTAATGGTTGAGTTTCTTGGGGTGTTACAGGATCACACATTATGGGCTAATTTGAAGTATGAAGGTGGGAATCAAAACATAGGAGATTGGAGACAGTCTCTCAAGCTGTAAGTTAGCTAGGTCACACAGGGATTGTGAAAGGGGAATTTCATGGGTATGGGTGCCCTATTTCCTTATCTGGTTATTTTGTTAGTGTGTGTCATACAGCTGGCAATGTATTTAATCAAGATGGATGTCTTTTGAAAAAAAAATTGGCAAAGAAAAGCTTAATGTCAGCCAGTTACACTTCAGTTCAAATAAACAAGGAAGCGGAAAGAAATTGAGAGGTGGGGAGCCATAATAAGGGGTGGCTTACTTAACACCACTGGAATCATATTTATCCATGCTTTTCCCTAAAACTTCCTAATTTATCACGTCCCTACAGTAGGAGGGACCGTTCCTTCAAATGGATCCAAACATTATCTGTTTCTGGTTTGGGACTGGTTATAAAAGGAAAAGTGATCAAACAAATAATTCCTTTTTATGTTATTTTATTTGACTAGAATATTATTGTGGGCTTCCGTGTGGCTCAGCTGGTAAAGAACTTGCCTACAATCTAGGAGTCCTGTGTTCGATCCCTGGGTTGGGAAGATCCCCTGGAGAATGGAAAGGCTACCCACTCCAGTATTCTGGCCTGGAGAATTCCATGGACTTTATAGTCCATGGAGTCGCAAAGAGTCAGACATGACTGAGTGAATTTCACTTTCGGTTTCTTTCAGAATATTATTGCGAGGTCTTAGAGACACAGAGCAAATATAATATTTATTTGCTCATTAATTTTTAAAGGGAAAATTTTATACTGATTATGAGTTATACAGACAGCAGAAAAATACTGCTCACAAGAGTTAATATCATTTGGTGTCTCCTTTCAGACTTTTTCCCCCTTCTAATGTGTTTCTCTAGAAAAATAAGTGCTTATGTATGATTTACAAAAAGTAGGACAATATTTTACATATTGTTTTGCACAGTATTATTTTTATTGGATACTACACATTAGATATGTTTCCAAGTAAATGTATCTGTACATCCTTTTTCATAATTTTAGCTCATTTTCTCTAGTGGACTGATCAAAATTTAATTTCCCAAACACTTTTATTGGCCACTTAAGTCTTTTCCAATTTTTTCAATGTTATGAAACAATGCTAAACAATGTTGAGCTTTGAGCACTGTTATCTAATCCACAAAAGAAAGGTAAGAAAGCCTACTGCCTTTTGTGGGGAGGATATAAAATAATGTTTGAGTAAATCAGACAATGTATATTTATACATAATTTTTCATGTTATCTAGATTTTCAAGTGTGTTATCTGAGTATGGATTGTATAAATTTATATCTTAAATTTTTCTCTACATCTGTATATATGTTATTTCTCTCTAAATATTTGTAGTCTCTCGAATACATTTGTCTGAAGTCACTAGATCATTCATTGAACAAACATGCATAGATAATTTTTTCAGTGTCAAGCACTGCGCTAAATGCTACAGATACAATGGTTAACAAGAAGACATAGACTCTTCTCTAATTGAGCGTTCATTCTTACGGTAGACACAGATTTTTGAACAGAGTAGAAAAGCAAAGATAATGAATTTCAATAAGTATTATGAAGGAAATTAGCTTTTTGATAATTAAAATAAGAGGGAGTAGAATCAAAAGAAGTGTCAAGAAAGTACTTTCTGAAGTGGTGACATTCAAACAGTGACATTAAAAAAAAGAACCTGAAAAAGAAAGAAAAAAAGAAAGAAATTGTAGTGATACTAGAGCTTTGGTGAAGGATGGGAGACTGGTGGAGACAATGTCGGAGCCTCAGGATGGGTTATAGAATACAGCAAAGATCTTGGTTTTTACCAAAGTGCAGTTGGAAGGTACAGATATCATGGATGTCTCTTTCATTTTTCTTCCTTATGCTTTCAGTTGAAACTTTCACTTATATTACTTTTCCCTTCATAATGAGACAAACCAGTGAGAAAACATTTTCTTTTTTGATATACCTCACCTAAACACTACATTTACCCATTGTGATACTTTCTTCTTAATGCTAGTGAAGTATTAACTAATTAAGAAGAATGTCTTAAATTTTGTAAATTTGGAAAATTAGCCCTTTGACTATATCAGTTACTGTGAGAGATGAGTTCAAATCTCCACATGATTTCTCCTTTTGATTCTATCAACTTTTGCATAATACCTTTTGATCCTGTTATTAGTTGCATACAAATTAAGGACTGTTACTCTATTAAATTGATTCTTTTGTAATAGAGATATATACTTTTTACTAGAGTATTACTGTTGACTTAAATTCTTGTTTGCCTGCCACTGATGTAGCTAGAACAACCTTCTCTTGGTTAGTGTTTCCATGGTATGTCTTTTTCTTATTTATCTATTTTATGTTTTGAAAATATCTTCTCCTCCTCCCCAAAACAGACACATGGTTTGCTATTTGTTTTCTCAATTTTTATATTCTAATTTTATGTGATCAGTTTCTCCAATAATTTTATGACCTCTGGGTTCTATATCCTCCTTGGAAAGATCGACCTTACTTACAGTTTGTAAATTTATTCCCCTTTTATGTTCAAGAATTTTTATAGCTGTGTACTCAGAGTACACAGCTTAAGCTTTCATTCCATTGAAATATTTTGCTATGTAAAGACTGAGATACTAATGTAATGTTTTGCGTGATGGGTGCTATTGACCAGCTGGTTCTGATGTATTACAAGGGTTTAGAAAAATGTTAGCTGAATCTAAAGTTTTATGATATCATTAGGATAAACTTGTATGCTTCCTTAGTCATTCTACCAATAATATATGAATATGAGGTAGATTATTTCAAAATTTTTGTAATTACATTGTTGTTGCCGTTTAGTTGCTAAGTCATATCCAACTCTTTTATGACCCAGTGGACTGTAGCCAACCATGCTCCTCTCTCCATGGGATTTCCCAGGCAAGAATACTGGAGTGGGTTGCCATTTCCTTCTCCAGGTGCTCTTCCTTATTCAGGGATTGAACCCAAATCTCCTGCCTTGGCAGGCAGATTCTTTACCAATTAGCCACCATGGAAGCCCAATAATTAAAACATTTTCTTAATATTCTAATAGTCATGAGCTTTATATTTGTATCAATGTAAAGCTATTTGGCTGATAGCAATAATACTGTTATATTTTCAGGTTGAATTTTACCTGATAATATTATCAGATATACATACACCATATATATGGTGTATGTATACACCAAATATATACATACACCAGATATACATCAAGGTGTATATCTTCGCACTGCTTATTTATTTAACTTCTATGCAGAGTACATCATGCGGAATGCCAGGCTGGATGAAACACAAGCTGTAATCAAGAAGCCGGGAGAAATACCAATAACCTCAGATATGCAGATGACACCACTCTTATGGCAGAAAGAAAAGAGGAACTAAAGAGTCTCTTGATGAAGGTGAAAGAGAAGAGTGAAAAAGCTGGCTTAAAAGTCAACATTCAAAAAACTAAGATCATGGCATCTGGTCTCATCACTTTATGGAAAATATATGGGGAAACAATGGAAATAGTGACAGACTTTATTTTCTTGGGCTCCAAAGTCACTGTGGACAGTAGCTGCAGCCATTTAATTAAAAGATGCTTGCTCCTTGGAAGAAAAGCCATGACAAACATAGACAATGTATTAAAAAGCAGAGGCATTACTTTGCCAACAAAGGTCCATCTAGTCAAGGCTATGCTTTTGAACTGTGGTGTTGGAGAAGACCCTTGAGAGTCCCTTGGACTGCAAGGAGATCAAACCAGTGTATCTTAAAGGAAATCAGTCCTGAGTATTCACTGGAAGGACTGATGCAGAAGATGAAGCTCCAGTATTTTGGCCACCTGATGTGAAGAGTCATCTCATTGGAAATGACCTTCATGCTGGGAAAGATTGAAAGCAGGAGGAGAAGCAGATGACAGAGGACGAGATAGTTGGGTGGTATCACAGACTCAATGGACATGAGTTTGAGCAAGCTCTGGGAGATGGTGAAGAACAGGGAAGCCTGGAGTGCTCCGGCCCATGGGTTGCAAACAGTTGGATATGAATGAGTGACTGAAAAACAACAAGGAAACACTAGTGTTAAAGAACCTGCTTGCCAATGCAGGAGACTTAAGAAATGCAAGTTTGTATCTCTGGGTCAGGAAGATCCCCTGGAGGAGGGCATGAGAACCAACTCCATTCTTGCCTGGAAAATCCCATGGACAGAGGAGCCTGGAGGGCTATAGTACATAGGGTTACAAAGAGTCGTACATGACTGAAGCAACTCAGTACACAAGCTTGCCTATAATATTACCTTTTATCATTTATTGCAACCTCAGTTTATTTTCTTATACTTGGTTTAAAAATGGTTTCTGTTGGTTTTTTTATTTGCATTTATCTGACATATCTTTACCCATTTTTAATTCTTTAAACCTCTAGCTTTTTAAAAAAGTCATATTGTAAGGAGCATATATTCCTTAATTCTTACAAGTTTTATTTTCTATTCAATATCGATTAGGAAACTGCAGGTACTAGAGGGTATAGTTTATGCATTAACTTATTAAGGTTAGAATAACAACTCTATAAAGCTATTTTTTCTCTATTTTTTTGAAGAGAAAACTGGATATTAGGGATATGAAATAAATTTTCCAGAGTCACACACCTAAATAGAAAGTGAAGTCACTCAGTCGTGTCCGACTCTTTGTGACCCCATGAACTGTAGCCTACCAGCCTTCTCAATCCATGGGATTCTCCAGGCAAGACTATTGGAGTGGGTTGCCATTTCCTTCTCCAACACACCTAAATATTGTCTATTTATTGTAAAAGTTCTCTAAAAATCATACATCTACTTTTCTTCCTGATTTCTATTTCTCTTACAATTTTTCTTAGTGTATTTTGTTATATGGAAGACATTTTCTTCTTCTGTTTTATCTTCTAAATTTTAGAAGATATATTTTAAATTTTGGTCAAAAACACATAATGCAAAATTTGCCAGTTAAACTATTGTTTTCTATTTCTTTTTAAAAATAATTTAAATTTTTAAAAATATAATTTGAAAGGTTACTTTCAGTTCACAATTATTACAAAATATTGGCTGTATTCTCCATGCTGTACAACACTTCCTTGAACCTACCTTACACCCAATAGTTCATGCCACCCACACTCCTGCCGTTATCTTGCCTCTCCCGTTCCCACTGGTGACCAGCTTGTTCTCTGTATCTGTGAATTTTCTGCCTTTTAAAAATATTCATTAGTTTGTTGTATTTTCTAGGTTTCATATATAAGTGATATTATACGGTATTTGTCTTTCTCTGTCTGACTTTTTTCACTTTGGCCACCTGATGTAAAGAATTGACTCCTTGGAAAAGACCCTGATGCTGGGAAAGATTGAAGGCAGGAAGAGAAGGGGACAACAGAGGATGAGATGGTTGGATGGCATCACTGACTCAATGGACATGAGTTTGGGTAAACTCCAGGCATTGGTGATGGACAGGAAGGCCTGGTGTGCTGCAGTCCATGGGGTCGCAAAGAGTCAGGCAAGACTGAGAGACTGAAATGAACTGAACTGAATCTGATAGGGATTGCACTGAATCTGTAGATTGACTTAGGTAGTATGGTCATTTTAAGAATACAGATTCTTTCAATTCAGTAATACAGATATCCTCCTGTCTTTGAAGTATCTCATTTGATTTTTTAAATCCAGGACACATTTTCTCCCCTCTCCTAGCTTCAAGTGTTTCTTGACATAATCTGGGTTTTATTTTCACATTATTATCACATAATTGTTCTAAACTTATATGTCGTTAAAGAAGAATGTTTAAGCCATGTTTTTTAACTTTATAACCACATTGCTAAGGCTTAAAATTAGAATCTCTCCTTTAAGTGGCTTGAGTTTACTTCAAAATCATTCTGTGAATTTCTTGAGTCTTACCTTATTATTTCAAACTTTCTGTGATGAGTAGGGTATGTATTTGAGAATTTCTTTCATGCCATGGGAATATCTGCTATGCTTTTTGAGTCCTTGAATATGTGAGACTATTATTTTTCTAATAATTTCAATAATGCAATAAATGAGTAGCTTTTTCTAGAAGATTAAGAGTTTGAAGGATTTTCAATGGTTGATTCCAAGTATAATATCATCTATTTTTATAACTTTTAATTTAAAATATTTTTTTCATCTAGATCACATTAAACATTTATCTAATAGTCTTCTGGACACAGTCATCATGGACAGATGTGAAACCTATAAAAACATATGTAGTTATAACTCTAGTTGAAACTCTTGGCTACTTTGTTTCCAATTGTCATTTTATTTTCATAAGCATATATATAATTTGAGGATGGTTGACCAGTAGACTCTATTTGTGATTGCACATATTTATCATGAATCTCTAAGTTTGTACCTCAAAAAATTAAATACTGATTTAACAATTTTATGTCTATAGTACTATTAATGTGCACATTAAATATCAATGAAGTTCAAATTCTTTCCAAACACTTTTAGAAAAATAAGCACACACACATGAGCTTTTCTTTTTGGTTCCAAGAAGTCTGCACTCTGGTTTTCTGACTTTGTCATCTGTTAGGCTGTAAGCAAGGATCATATCTGATCCATTACCATTGTAATCCCCCTGCACATGGGATCACACAGTGTCGAAACTTTTGTAGGTGCTCAGTAGATGGTTATGGAATGATCATTTGGACTAAGAACGACTCACACATGTGCTAAGTTTACAAATGCTGAGGTAGGTATCTGAAAGGAAAAATTCATCTGCTAAAGTCACACAACCTTCATTTTAGATCAGTACAACAGCAGTGCAGTCTTCTTTCTTGCACTCTGAAGTTCAGAATAATGCTGTGCAGCCCAAAGTTCCGTGGCTTCCCTGTGGGAGCTGTCACAGGAATTGAGAAGATGGGGAGGGGAGAAGATATGGCTTGATATTCCCAAAATAATTTGACTCAACTTAAATTTATTTTTTTACACAAATTAAAAACAAATGATAAACACAGAAAAACAAGCCAAGATATAGTTTAAAAGTCACATCCCTGTACAATGTTGTCTTCTTTATGTTACCTGTTATTATCTTTAACTGAATTGACATATGCATGTAATAATCTTTGCCTTTTGTCTTCTAGCAGGAAATAGGTCTCTAAATGAGTTTATACTCATAATAAAGAATAATGCATTTTTAAATTTTTCATTAAGATAATGAATAAATCATATTAAATACATTTATAGGTATTAAATGTCTATGATTCATTTTTGTATTACTATTATTTGATATTTTTAGCTTTTATGTTAAAAATATCAAGAAGATTGTAAAACCCCACAGCCTGGGACAAAGAGTTGAATGAGACAGGATACTCTATTTCCAGGTAAAATTTTAGTTGCCTTATCTATCTTGGAGCACAGCATGGCTATGATAAACAAGGTCAATTTTAATACTGTATAATTATTGAAGTGTCCACAAGATGGCAGATCCAGAGTCTCAGATGATTTATTCATTGGCACATGGCAAATATGTCCACTAAGACTTATTTTACAACACTGATTGGCCAAATTGATTGCGACAATTAAAATTAACATGCTTTAAATAAAACAAACAAACAAGCAAAAAACCCACAACTTTCTCTGATCTGTCTATATTAGAATACATGTCACAGTGAAGCCTTTAAGACAACAGTCTCATGCCATACTATATTGGTACTAAAAGAATAATCAAAGCACTAATATGGTTTAATTTTTCCTAATTATCTGAAAATGAATCACTTTATTCATATACATAACTCATAAATAGAGTCATGGTGTAACAATTTGCTTCTCACAAAATATATGTGAAAGCCATATTTTTTAGAATTGTCTTATCTATAAAGTGGAAAATACACTCTTTCCACTCCCATAGTGTTGGGAAAGAAATATATCCTCCTCTCACAGAAAGCCACATAGTTCACAAACTGATGGATGATTAAGCCCTATATAAAAGTTGAAAGGACAGTTGGATGAACACCCAGGGGAATCCTCATCTCAATTTCTACTGTTATGTCTTGCTTTTTCTTTGTATATACATGGGTACATTATTTGCATGTATATATCTATTATTCTTTATTTATGTTCTATATATTATGTATTTTATATACTTAATGTATATATACATACAAAGCACAGAGAAGCTTGCTTTTTGCTGAAGAGTTTCAGCATGATGTAGATGTCATGACACTTCACCCATAAATACTGCAGAATAATATCCTAAAAATAGGAATGTACTTCTACCTAAGCAAAATATCATTATTGCTCCTAAAAATAACATTAGTTTATTCATATCTAATGTATATTTTATGTTCAAACTTCTCCAATCATCCTAAGAACATTTTATCAACATGATACATAAAAGATTATGTACTGTACTTTCTCATTTTATTTAAAAACATCTTATGTAAGCTGGTCTTCCTTCTCCCTTTAAGTTTTTCATGACATTAAATTCCAGAATGTGGTAGCATGATGCACATTCTGTGTTTGTGTGACATTTCTTTGTGATTTGTTATTGTCATTTTGTTTAGTTGCTAAATAATGTCCAACTCTTTTGCAGACCCTGGATTGTAGCCCACCAGGTTCCACCATCCATGGGATTTCCCAGGCAAAAATATTGGAGTATGTTGCCAGTTCTTTCTCCAGGGGATCTTCCTGACACAGGGATCAAACCTACCTCTTCCTCATTGCAGCGGGATTCTTTACCACTGAGCCAAGGTTTGAGTAAATTTTTTTTAGAAAATGTTACATACGACATTATATATTTCTTTGTACAACATATAAAGAGATAAATAACGTCAGATTGTTCTATAATCAGTGATACTAAGTTTAATCACTTTGAAAAAATGGTGACCTATATAACATTATAAAACTGCTTTTTTGTAATTAACAAATATTCTTTGTCTTAGAGATTTTATAGAGTATCTGCCTTATATAAACTTTTACTCCTTGTTCTTGGTATCATTTTTTGAAGCTTTTTTGTAAAGTAAAAAGTTAAAAATATTAATTCATGTCATGTATTCATTCCACAGATACTGACAATGTTTTCCATGTGCAAAAATTTGTGTTAACAAGTGATGTAAAGAATAACAGGAATAACATGCTCCTTCATTCAAGAAATACAAATTGTAGTGCATAAAAAACTATTAATGACTAGTCATAGAGTTTAATAATTAAAAAATATATTTTAGGAAGAGCCAGAAAGCAAATTTACACAATGCTATGATGGAAAAGAATTATTCGTGAGTATAACTTAGAGTGACTAGAGAAATTTTATTACAGAGGTGACTTATAAACAAACCTTGAAGTATAAATGGGGGGGCAAGAAGTGTGGGACATGGTGAATTAAGTGCTTGGAGAGAAGGTAAGATAGAGATCAGAAAAACTTAAATAATTTTTTAAAGATCATTTTGCCTACAATGTTGAGAATCAATTTTACGAGTGCAATATTAAATACAAGAAGACTTGTTATAAAGGTACTAAATTAATCCAAGTGAGGGAAAAGGTTGGGGCTAGTGAAGGTGATGAAAAATCAAAGGAGATATAACTGATCCAATAGCATCAGTTAAACATGACATTATATTCTATGAAAATGTTTATATCAATGACATGGGTTAAAATTATAAATATTTTAATCATTTATTTTTTAAGAAATGAGGAGACTCTTAGTTCCAGTGGATTTTTTTTATTTTTATTTTTTAAAATATTTTTATTTATTTGGCTGTGCTAGGTCTTAGTTGCAGCATGTGGGACCTAGTTCCCTGACCAGGGATCAAACCCAGGACCCCTGCACTGGGAGCTCGGAGTCTTAGCCACTGGACCACCAGGGAAGTCCCCCCAGTGGATTTTTTGATAGTAACATTGTTTCTTATTTTGTTTCAGCCTGTGTATGTGTATTTGACTGTGTATGTGTGTATACATTTGATTACATGTGCACACATGCATGTGTGTGTGTACCTTGTGTCAGAGGGTAAACAAAAATATTGAGAAACTGACTATTGATTCAAGCATAGCCACTACTTCCTCCTGCCCCCACTTTATTGAGATACAATTAATATAACACACATGTTTAAGGTGTACAATGTGATGACTAGATACATGTATACAGAGTTGCCCTTCGAACAACATGGGAACTAATGGCACCCACCTTCTGTGCAGTTGAAAATTTGAGTATATATATATATATATATATATATACACACACACACACACACATATGTCTCTTTCTGAGTGTGTGTATATATATGCATATATTTATATATGCTCTCTCTCTATATATGTGTATGTGTATATATATATTAATATGTATATATGTACACAGGTTTCCCAGGTGGCACTAGTGGTAAAGAAGCCGCCTGCCAATGCAGGAGTTGAGAGCTTGATCCCTAGGTTGGGAAGATGCTCTGAAGGAGAGCATGGCAATGCACTCCAGTATTCTTGCTTGGTGAATCCCATGGATAGAGGAACCTGGCAGTCTACTGTCTACAGAGTCGCAAAGAGTCAGATCTGACTGAAGGGACTTTGGATGCACACAAATATATACACATCTCTCTTCCTGTGTGTGTGTGTGTATGTATATATCCTCTATGTATGTGTGTGTGTGTGTGTGTGTATACATATACACATCTTTCTTCCTATGTGTGTGTATATATAATGTACATAGGTATATATATATTCTCTTCTTTATCCATTTACCTGTTGAACTCCTGGTTGTTTCCATGTCTTGGCTACTGTGAATAAGGCTGCAACAAATAAGAGGGTACAGATTTCCTTAAGGTGCATACTCAGAAATGGAATTGCCAGATCATATGAACAATGGAAACAGTGAGAGTTTTATCTTTTTGGGCTCTGAATTCACTGCAGATGGTGACTGTAGCCATGAAATTAAAAGATACTTGCTCCTTGGAAGAAAAGTTATGAACAACTTAGACAGCATATTAAAAAGCAGAGACATTACTTTGCTAACAAAGGTCCATCTAGTCAAAGCTATGGTTTTTCCAGTAGTCATGTATGGATGTAAGAGCTGGGCTATAAAGAAAGCTGAGCACTGAAGAACTGATGCTTTTGAACTGTGGTGTTGGAGAGGACTCTTGAGAGTCCCTTGAACTGCAAGATCGAACCAGTCAATCCTCAGGGAAATCAGTCCTGAATATTCACTGGAAGGACTGATGCTGAAGCTGAAACTCCAATACTTTGGCCACTTGATGAGAAGAACTGACTCATTTGAAAAGACCCTGATGCTTGGAAGGATTGAAGGTGGGAGGAGAAGGGGACGACAGAGGATGAGCTGGTTGGATGGCATCACTGACATGATGGACATGAGTTTGAGTTAGCTCTGGGAGTTGGTGATGGACAGGGAAGCCTGGCATGCTTCAGCCCATGGGGTCACAAAGAGTTGGACACAACTGAGTGACCAAACTGAACTGATGGTAGATTCATTTTTAACTTTTAAAGGAACCTCCGTACTGTTTCCACAGTGGCTGTACCAAGTTATAGTACCTGCAACACTGCACAAGAATTTTTTTTACTCCACAAGCTCACCAACGCTTACTGTTTTAGTCTGTTAAGCAATAGCCATTCTAATACATATGAGGTGATATCTCACTGCAGTGATATCTCACTCATTTATTTGCATTTCTCTGATGATTTGTGATGTTGAACGTCTTTTCACATACCTGTTGGCCTTTGTATGTCTTCTTTGGAAAAATGTCTATTCAAGTTCTTTGTTATTTTTTAATGAGTGGTTTTTTTTTTGCTATTGAGTTGTATGAGTTCCTTATGTATTTCGGATGTTAAATCATCAGATACACGGTTTGCAAATATTTTCCCACATTACATATGTTGCTTTTTTATTTTCCTGATTATTCCTTTTGCTATTCAGAATAATTTTAGTTTATATAATCTTACTTGTCTACTTTTGCTTTTTTTGCTTGAGATATTCTTCCATGGAATTTTATATTTACAAATGTCCTAAAATATGTACATGTACATTATCTGAATTTTATTATCTTTCATTCCCCCTTTCACAGTAGACACATAAGAAAAATTTATGCCTAGGCTACAAACGAAATTATCTACAAAACAGATGTAAAATATAGATGCAGAAAAGAAACTTATGGTTACCAGAGGATAGGTGGGGGAGGGTAAATTGGAAGATTGGGACCGACACTTATACACTACTATATAGAAAATAGATACCTAATAAGGATTTACTGTATAACACAGAGAACTCTATCAATACTCTGTAGAGACCTATATATGTATATGTATAACATTCACTTTGCTATTCACCTCTGAAACTAACACAACATTGTAAATCAACTATACCAAAAATTTTTTTTTTTTAATTATGGTTTGTCTTTATGCCATCCATACAAAAAAAAGAAAAGATCAGGTTGTGGATATTTTAAAAGAATCAACTACATCTCTCGACCAATTTCAATTCACTCCTGATTTAGCTTCTTTTCTTTTTCAAGTTTGCCTAAATTCTGACCTCTGGAACTGTTTTCTGAATTTATCCCTGTTTTGATCACACTGTCTAAATCTTCCTGCTTTTAGAGGCATGAGCAGGACACTTTGCCCTTGTACTCATTCCTAGTACTCTGAGTCCCAATCTCTGGCTCTGCGTCATCTCAGTAGGTCCTCCCTGGCCTAGAATTCAAACAGATGAATACATGCTTGATTGCTATGTCCTCAAAAAATAAGCCTAATATCTCTAGGCTTGTTATAATAGACATTGAAATAACTCAATAAATGCTCATTGTGTCATTAACAAATTACTCATTTTCAGATTACAAGAAAACTCTTTTTTTGGAGGGGTGCTCCCTTCAAAATTTCATTGCTGTTTTTTTGCGAATGCCCTCAAAAGTTGGCATATCTACATTTGCATAGCTAATTTAATATTTACTTTAGCATCAAATTTGGGGAAATAGCAGGGATCAAGTGAGATATTGCCATTTAATCCTTTTTAAAAAGTAGTTGTGCTGTGAGTGTGCTAAGTCACTAAGTCATGTCCAACTCTGTGACCCCATGGACTACAGCCCACCAGGTTCCTCTGTCATGGGATTCTCCAGGCAAGAATACTGGAGAGGGGTGCCATGCCCTCCTCCAGGGGATAGTTCTGACCCAGGGATGGAGCTCACATCTCTTAAGTCTCCTGCATTGGTAGGCATGTTCCTTACCACTAGTGCCAATGTATAAAATACCCTCCTCTATTCCCCTGAACCATTAGGGGAATGGTCCTTACACTGAGGACCATTTCGAAAAACAAATCTATTCCAAGATACAAATTTCAAATTGATCTTTCTAGGCAGAAAACACACTTGTTTTGCTTCACCCATCCTCATCAGCCAAAACTACTTCCTGCCCCTGACTGGGCAACTTTCTACTTAAATATGCAAAACTCAAGTAGAATGCAGTGTACTTTCAGGAAAATTTTGTAATACATGTAATAAGAGTATTTGCTGGCTGTCAGACAAAATGTGTGACAATATAACTGTTTTTCTTATAGCTGACATTACAAAAAAGAGGAAGTGTTAGGTATAAGAATGTGGAAATAAGATTTAAAATCTCAGAGATTTGCACTCTGGAAATGTGATTCAAGTTGTGATTTTCTGGATTGGAAAATATTACTTCTTTCAGCTATAGAAATCTTTGGATTTTTACTCATCAGGGTTTTCTTTTTCTTAGTGCATTCTTGGCACAAAAGCAGCCCTGGAGTGAGAAACATTAAGAACAGAGTTAGAATGAAGATTTGATTTTTGCAAAGAATAGCATTTATAAGCATGTTCTATTCCTCTATTTGGCATTCTGTTTGCACCATGGAAGAATAAGGACAAGGTGATTTTGTTCTGGGAGTTCTAGGTCACTTGCATTCTAGAAGCTCTGAAAATATTCTTTGTGATATTTAAAAATTTTTTCTTCTATAAATAGAAATTATTATTCCTGAGATATATGATAAATATAGGTCAAATCAACATGTCAGAGAATTAGAATTTTGGAATTGGCTCACAACAAAATTATCACGTCAATGAAGGGTGTCTTTTGAAATGTAAACTTCCTCTGATGTAGATTTTCTAAATTGACCTTTGGTACTGGGCTAAGTGCAGTGCATTGTCCTTGGACAAGCATTCCCATCCTCTCCTCTTCCCCTAAGTTTGACGCAAGGAGAGTTTTCATTAAATTTATTTAGAAATCCTTTAAAGAGATGAGAGTAAGATTGGGGATAATATTAAGAAATAGATGTGAACAAGGTAATGAAAACTCTCTCATACTATAGAGAAATATTAACACTCCTGAAAGTCAGCATTCCCAATGTTGCTGACTCATGAGGGAGGGATCTGGGGCATCACAAGAGAGCAGCAGGGTTGGGAAGTGACACTGGCTGGAACTTGACACTGCTACTAGTTTAAAAAATATGTAAAGTGCTCAGTGCGAGCCTCTGACAGTAAAATGTCAATGTATATCAATTGCTATGCTTTTTTATAATTATATTTCTGAAGGGAGTCGAAGACATCAAAAGAAAGAGTTCAGGTTCGAATTAGGATTTTAAGAAAGTAAAAGGGAAATTCTCACTCACTGAGCCACTATCATATGGCAGAGACATTGTAACGAACTTAACTGAATGGTCAAATTAATGTTCCACAGCCCTGCGAAAGACATGTAATTTTATACAACTAATGCCACTTTATAAATAGGGAACTGACAGACAAAGGTTACTATATAGCTACGTCCTCATGTTCAAATTGAAGAAGAGCACAGATTATAACCCAGTTCTTTTTGACTTCGAGTTTTATTTTACCATTTCCGATGCCTTTCTGTTAAGCTTTAAATCAGACCCTAATCAGCAGAATGCACTGCTGTCTACTGATGAGAGTTAAGTTTTAGAGTCATCTTCTAGTGTGTTTTAGAACAGCTGATCACAAAAGCAATCAAATGTACATCCAAGTGATGAATTTAAGCCAACAGGTACTATTGAGAACTTGTTACCTGCTGGTTGACTGGCAAGCTATCAGCTTTTATGGTGTCTGACTTCATCTGAGCAAACCCATTTTTATTCCCTGAGATGTGCTGATAACTCCTCATCCTCAATTTAAGACCTTGATTACAGCACACAACACAAAGTCCTCTTCCACAAGCTTTCTTTATACTGGTACCTCCACTTGCTCTTTTGAGTAAAAATTTTTAATGCCATTGCCTCTATTAGATTCCTATTCTCCAGAACAGGTATACCAAATTTGTCTGTCCCAGATCTATTTTTTAAAAATCTACTGTATGTATACTTTCAATATACACTTACACTTTCTGATCTTTTGCACAAATTAGAAAGAAGTGTCTCTCCTTGACTTTACTTGTGTGTCAGAAATTTGTCCCACTGTAACAGTTTTAGTAGAACAATCATTTTTTTTTATTTGCTTACTGAAACAAACTTATGAATCTCCCCTGTCTGTCATACAAATGCCTTGTTTTTGTGCAGTGCGCCACCTAGTAATCCAAAGGGTTGGCTATGAATAGTCAATAATTATTTATCAGACATGTATGTGCTATGACAATTTCAGTAAATACAAAAAGAAAGGCCAATCTTCTTTGTTTCATGGAGCTTAGACTCTGTAGAAATCACAAATAATATTAAAAAAAGATAAATGAAGAAAATATATATGAAATTATGGTAAATACTAAGGAGGAAAAAGTAAAGCAATGAAGTTAAATATAAAATGTCAGTTTCTAGGATTTACATATATCAACATATTATGCACATCACGAAGTATACACAAAAACAAAAATTAAAGAGATTAGATGAAAATAAATATGAATGGCAGTTCTAATATTATTGTCAGCAGATGGTCTTGCATCTCTATTTGTGGACCATGGCTGAAGAGCAGCCTTGCTACTGATGTCCAGTAGGATTTTACGTGATGTTAAATGCTCATTCTGTGCTGTCCATAGATCGAGTCTTTAAAATGTGTCCAGTAAGACTGAGGAACTTAATTTTAAATTTTCTTTAAAATGACAGCATAACTGTAGAGGAAGTGAAGTTCTGCTAAGGATACAGTGTCTGAGGCAAATAGAACTTTGCCTCTGCTCTTTATCTTTGAGATCCAATTTTAATTTCAGACCATAAACTTAGCCCATTTTAACCTGGATTAATGATATGCTCTCTCCTTTCAGTCTAACTTTTTCCTCCTGAATTCCAGGATGCTTAATTAACTCTGCTGAACTGTGTTCACTGTACCTCTGCGGGATGTTATCTCCTAACTGTGGGTCTGTGTTATCCCTGGCTTTCACTGTATGGTCTCACATTCTCTGGCTCCAGATATTGCCATGTGCTACCTCTCTACCAGCTCCTTCAGTTGTCCTTAGATCCCCTCTGTCATAGCAAGGCTGTCTCCAGATCATCTGAATCTCCAGAAATTGATTCTGCAACAGTTAAGGTATTAGTATTAGTCCTGGGATGCTGTTTGTGTTGTGAACTTTTTCTGCATCTTCAGACACTCCTGGGACCTTAATTAAAGAGCAGTCCTCTCTTCCAGTCTCATCTTAAACCATCGTTTGAGGCCAATATGTTCTAATAAACAGCTTCAAAAACCCCTTCTAAGAGAGTGCTTCAATGTTTAATATTGAATTAAGTAATCCTGCTGGATCTCTACTTGCATCTCCAGAGCACAGTGGTGCTAAACATGCAAAAATTATCGAGGAGTTTCTTGGAGAAAAGGTGGTATGAAAACATTAGGTTCAAGGAGGACAGCTGCCTCAGGCTGTACACAGTTTCTCCAGGCTGCTGCCACTCCAAGGAAAGCCTCATTAGAAGGACACCTATGCTAGAGGAGGTTGGTAAACAGCTTCAAATAAGCAGCTCTTTTGTCCCCCAAAGTTCTGTGCACACCTGGACAAACAGCTCATATCAGGAGGTGCTTTATTCACAGTACATGACCACACACATTACACATCCCCAGCAGGTCATCCAGAAGCCCTAAATATAGCAAGAAGATCAAAACTCCTGAAATCAGCCTGGGACTTGCTCATCCAAACAGCAGGTGAAACATCAAAGGTTGAGAAATTTTTTTCAGGCATACACTTGAGCATAGCAAGACTGATGTGAAATAATGAGGAAGTCCAAGCAAAGATATTAAAAATAATCTTGAACAAAAAAAGAGTTACATGGAGTAAGAGTTACGTACAAAAATTATTTTATTTTGGGGAAGACAATGAAAAAGTCATGATACTATAAAGCAGAGTAAAACAATACAAAAGAAACAAAAGGTATGAATTATATAGAGAAACAAATTAATTAGAAAACTTCACAAAGAATAGATATTGATGAATACATAAAAGAATTGATTCTTTAAATAAGCAAATAAAATAGAAAAATGTTTAATTAAAAATATTGAGAATGAGAAAGTGGTTGTAATTCACAAGAGGATATTATATGAAGTTCTATAATAATTATGTTTTAATACCTTGATGAAATGAACAGCATTGAAAGAATATATAAATAATTATATGGCTCAGAGGTAAAGAATCCACCTGCCAATACTGGAGATGTGAGTTTGATCCCTGAGTTGGGAAGATCCCCTGGCAACCCATTCAGCATTCTTGGCTGGAAAATCCCATGAACAGAGGAGCCTGGTGTGCTACAGTCCCTGGGGTCACAGAGTTGGACATGACTTAGCTACTAAACAACAATAAAGAGAAGTGAACTTGATAGCCTCCAAACCATAGCTGAAAAACTAATCAGAAATCTGTATAAAAATTTGCTCCAAGGTAGTTTTAAAGAAACTTTGTGTAATCTTTGGATAACAAATAATACCCAGATATTTAACAATTCCTGATTTAAAGGTATTTTCAGCCACACCAATTAAAGCCTTTATGAGACTAAGGATCATGAACCACACCAGGACCCATCTTCACTGGCAGGACCACCTGTGCCTCCAGGAGCATCTTTACCACCAAATGAAAATGAAGAGAGAGCTAGTGTTCAGTCGATTCAGTCGCTCAGTCGTGTCCGACTATTTGTGACCCGATGGACGGCAGCACTCCAGGTCTCCCTGTCCATCATCATCTCCCAGAATTTACTCAAACTCATGTCCACTGAGTCGGTGATGTCGTCCAGCCATCTCATCCTCTGTCATCCCCTTCTCCTCCCACCTTCAATGTTTCCCAGCATCAGGGTCTTTTCAAATGAGTCAGTTCTTCACATCAGGTGGCCAAAGTATTGGAGCTGAACATCAGTCCTTCCAATGAATATTCAGGATTGATTTCCTTTAGGATGGACTGGTTTGATCTCCTTGCAGTCAACGGACTCTCAAGAGTCTTCTCCAACACCACAGTTCAAAAGCATCAATTCTTCGACGCTCAGCTTTCTTTATAGTCCAACTCGCACATACATACATGACTACTGGAAAAACAATAGCCTTGGTTAGATGGACTTTTGTTGGCAAAATAATGTCTCTGCTTTTTAATATGCTGTCTAGGTTGGTAATAACTTTTCTTCCAAGGAGTAAGTGTCTTTTAATTTTATGCCTGCAGTCACCATCTGCAGTGATTTTGGAGCCCCCCAAATTAAAATCTGTCACTGTTTCCCCATCTATTTGCCAT
This sequence comes from Giraffa tippelskirchi, assembly GCF_054371585.1. Taxonomy (NCBI): domain Eukaryota; kingdom Metazoa; phylum Chordata; class Mammalia; order Artiodactyla; family Giraffidae; genus Giraffa; species Giraffa tippelskirchi. The sequence goes on along the minus strand of NC_137276.1, from coordinate 56,637,806 downwards.
GAAGTGATGGGACCAAATGCCATGATCGTAGTTTTCTGAATGTTGAATTTTAAGCCAACTTTTTCACTCTCCTCTTTCACTTTCATCAAGAGGCTATTTAGTTCTTCTTCACTTTCTGCCATAAGGGTGGTGTCATCTGCATATCTGAAGTTATTGATATTTCTCCAGGCAATCTTGATTTCAGCTTGTGCTTCATCTAGCCCAGGGTTTCTCATGATGTACTCTGCATAAAAGCTAAATAAGCAGGGTGACAATATACAGCCTTGACATACTCCTTTCCCTATTTGGAACCAGTTCCATGTCCAGTTCTAACTGTTGCTTCCTGACCTACATACAGATCTCTCAAGAGGCAGGTCAGGTGGTCTGGTATTCCCATCTCTTGAAGAATTTTCCACAGTTTGTTGTGATCCACACAGTCAAAAGCTTTGGCATAATCAATAAAGCAGAAGTAGATGTTTTTCTGGAACTTTCTTGCTTTTTTGATGATCCAACAGATGTTGGCAATTAGGAGAAATGGAAAGATATACCCATTTGAATGCAGAGTTCCAAAGAACAGCAAGGAGAGATAAGAAAGCCTTCCTTAGCAATCAATGCAAAGAAATAGAGCAAAACAATAGAATGGGAAAGACTAGAGATCTCTTCAAGAAAATTAGAGGGAACATTTCATGCAAAGGTGGGCATAATAAAGGACAGAAATGGTATGGACCTAACAGAAGCTAGTGTTAGGATCTAGGAAACACAGATCATATTTTTAGGGCAAGTGAAGAATGAAAACCACCTGAAAATGAGGTAGACACAGGTATATTATCTTCCCAGGATCACCTAAGTTCTGAATAAACAAATGTGAATGGAAAATATTTCAAAGGGCTTTGGACAAAAACAAAATTAAATAGATGTAAGAAATAGTATAACCCCCAAATAGTGTAATTGGTTAAAAAAAGAAATACAAAATCTGACCTGCTCACCCCAAAATAAAGAATTTATAAAATTTTTAAAAAGTAAGCAGTTGTATGATATTGAAAGACATGCTCAAAATGATAAAGCATTAATTGTAAAAGGATACATTTTTTTTTAAAGCACATGTAAGCAATAATAAAGTAGGGTTTTCAAGATTAGTTAGTGTTTATACCTGTTACTATTGAATTTAGTGGCATAAGGGAAAAAACATTTTGATACTTTTGCAGATTCTGAGGTCAGGAGTCTCCAGCACACAGCTGAGATGACACATCTGTGCTCTGTGAAGTCTCCGACCTCAAGTAGCTGGGAAGACCTGAATGGCTGGAGGCCATTCACTTGCCTGGGGGCAGACATAGCCTGGAGGCTCCTTCACTTACAAGGGCAGAGCCTGGGCTAAGATAACTAAAAGGGTGGACTCAGTTGGAACCTTACTGGTGTGTCTATATGATCTCCTCATACTTCTCAGGCATCTCCCAGTAGGATGGCTGGGTTGTGAAAAGGGGAGTTCCCAAAACAAGCATTTCAAGAGAACCAGCCAGAGGGTGCATGACTTTTATGATCTAGCTCAGAAATTACTATTACTTGTTACTATTACTTCCATCTATTTAATTTTGCTTTTGTCTAAAGCTCCTTGAAATATCTTCCAATCACCTTTGTTTATTCAGAACTTCGGTGATGCTGGGAAAATAATATACTTTTGTCTACCTAATTTTAGGTTGCTTTCATTCTTCACTTGCCCTAAAAATAATATGGTCTGTGTTTTCTAGATCCTAACGTTATTGGCTGAAGCATAGGTAAGCCCATACAGATTCAAAGGGAGAGTTGTATACTCCATCTCTCCTTGAGAACTTATCTAAACCTCTATAAAAACAGATGATGTGGAAACCAAAACTAAAAGCATAAACAAACAAGTCAATCATTTTATTTACTACAGAGTATCATTTACAAGGAAGCTATAACTGTTAAGAATCTCTTTGTGATTAAAAAAATGATATCAAAAACATAATGCAGGACATTTTCCTCTTTAATTTTTCAAGTCAAGTTTCAAAAAATACAAAAGATCTAATTTCCATACAAATTAAGGTTAACCTGATATATTTAATTAAAAATTTAACACAGTAGGAAAATGCATATTTTTCATGAGTCAATTGATAATTTCAAAATTAACATATGTTAGACCACAAAGGAAATGTCAATAAAATCTTCAAAGCATAAATTGTATGGGCCATTTTCTCTGCCTCTATACTTCTGGTAATAAAACTAAAAATAAATAGGAAAAAATAAATGTTTAACTAACATGTAAAAGCAATAACACAGCAATTAAAAAATCTTCTAAATATCATGTGTCAAAGAGGAAATCAAAACTGCAATTACAAGCTCTTTACTAATTAGAGAAAATGACAACACACAGCTAGCTCTGAACTCAGAAGAAAATAAGTATATACTTATTTTATATATTTAATTCCTATCCACAAGTGTTCTGGAAAGCAAGTTCCAATATTACTATAATTCTGTCTACCTTTCTATCTACCTATCAATCATCTATCTGTATAATCTATCATCTATTCAACATTCAGTCTTTACTTCTTTTGTCTGTGTATTACAGTTGGCATAATAGAAAGTAATCTAAATGCTTGGCGATCAATAGGACATCAATTCAATAAATAGGACATTACTTCAATAAGTTTCAGAAACTCCATGTAATATAATTGTATGTAGCTGTTGTATGAACATGGAGAAATCATTGTGCTATAGTAAGGTAAGATAGAAGACCTGAAAGAAAGATACAGAACAAAATTTTGCTTGGACGTAGGAAACTTAGAAGGATATTTCAGAAGTGCCAGTATCCATGCCACTGTGGAGGATAACTTCTCTATGGAAACCCTCGGTTAACAGCCAATAGGACTGTATCAGCTGATGTAAGTATAACTGCTTAAAGAACACCAAATGCATAAGAAGGCAAACCACCCTGAGTTATAAACAACAGAAACAAGCCAATAGTAGAGTTAAATCCCCAAAGACTGAAGACATTGTAAGTTTCACAATTAAAATACAAAATATCTGGACATGGCCCATTAAGGAAATTACAAAGGAAACAAAAGAACTACAAAGGAAACAAAAAAGATAGACTGTAGCAAACAGAATGGAAGTTTTAAATGTGAACAACATAGTGAAAAAAATCTCACTCAAGAGATAAACAGCAGATTAAGTGTAATTGAAAAAGTATAATATGAGCTGGAGATATATTTATATAGAAATAATAGATATATAAATATATGTGCACATATTATAGTTTATATTTATAAAACTTACACAGAATGCAGCAAGAGCTAAAAGGAAATGACTCGGGAAGAGCAACACAGAGACATGGCGAATAGAATCAAGTTGGCATCCACAAAAGGTAAAATCCAAATTGAGTAGAGGCTTTATTTAAAGAATAAATGACTTCAAATCTTTCAAAATTGATGAGGCTTTAGCCCAAGCTGGTAATCGAAGAGCAAGTTATGACTGAACACATGCTAGTGAAACTGCAGATAACTCAAGAGAGAAAGAGAGAGAGGGAGGGAGAAACAGAGAGAGACAGAGAGAAGACAAGAGAAAGAGGAGAGATCCTGAAAGGAACCAGAACACAAGGACAGAGAATGCTCTACCAAGGAATATGGTTGGAATGACAGAATATCCCTGAGCAAAAACAGTGAAATGGTATTTAACATTTATCAACTGAACAATTTTGCATTTAGTGTGTCTTTTACTAGGTACTATTATAACCTCCAAGGACGCAGCAATGAACAAAATTAAGAGGGTCTGTGTTCCCATGGAACTCACGTTCATATAGAGGAAAACAGTCAAATGAATAACATAATTTTGAAATGATAATTTCGTAATATAAAAGTGATGTGTAGAAATATAGTAACAAGCTAGAAAGTGCATTGGTTATTTCAGACAGGGTCGTCAAGGACACACTAAGTGGTGAAGTGACAGTTGAGCTCACCTCTGCAAATGAGATTGTGAGCAAGCCTACAGGCCCCGAGATAAGAGTGGATGAACACAGAGGCAGTGGAGACAGAAAAAGGATAATGAGATAAGGTAGCAGGGGTAAGCAAGACGTTGAAGATGATATTATTTTAATGGCAAGGAGAATTTGAGAATTTTAAAGGAGGAAATACCAGGAATGAACTTATATTTTCAGAAGGTCACTCTGTCTGCTTTGTGGAAATTGAATATGGTCAATTACAGAAACTTGGTGTGCCTTTCTTTGTGTTTCCCTGTGTATATTTATCTTCCTCAAAGCTAAGGTTGGAGTATTTGTCTTAGGACTCCTCCAGTTTAAGTAAGACAGATAGATAATTCAAGTTGGCTTAATTTTAAAGGATACTTATTTTTAGACCCAATCAAAATTTCCAACATTAGCTAGCTTCAGGCTTGGTCTGATATAGTAGGTTAAAAGATAGCATTAAGTTCTGCATCTCCATCTCTCAGATAAGCTTTCTCTATATGTTATGCATGATGGCTCTTGGCAGCCTGAGATTTCAATCCTGATAGCATTTCAATCGAGACACAAGTAAACTTCCTTGATAACAATGAAGTATCCTGGCTGGGAGAACTCCATTTGCCTCCTTTTTTACTACATTTATTTTCTGGCCATGCTGCATTTTCTTTGATGCACAGGCTTTTCTCTAGCTTCAGTGAGCAGGGGCTACTCTCTGGTTGGCAATGCCTGGGCTTCTGATTGCAGTGGCTTCTCTTGTTGCTGAGCATGAGCTCTAGGGCAGGAGCGCTTCAGTAGTTGTAGCATGAGGGCTCAGTAATTGCAGCTTCCCGGCTCTAGAGCACAGGCTCAATAGCTGTGGTGTATGGGCTTAGTTGCTCTGTGCCAGGTGGGATCTTCCTGGATCAGGGATAGAACTCGTGTCTCCTACACTGGCAGGTGGATTCCTTACCACTGAGCCACCAGGGAAACCCCACTTGTCTCCTTTTGATGACATTCCATTCCTTAACCATTCACCCGCCTCGGGAGTTGGGCTCTCTGATTAATGAGGTCAACGTCATCTTCCTAATGATGTGTAGTTTGCAGGAGGAATTTAGTTTCTCCTGTCATGCAGAATGGTTTTACCATAAAAGAGAGAATAATACTTACCAGAAGAAGATGGAGTGTTTGCCAGTGAAGAAGTAGATATCCACAGCAGAAGGATAAAAGGACGTCTGCCCATTTCTTTAATAAAGTCAGTTCTCATGACTCCATATTGTTTGGGCCTCTTGGTAGGACCAACAACATAATGGTCAAGGGAATTTCTCACAGTGAAAATTAATGTGATTTTTCCCCCCATACAATTTAATTAGATATCACCATTTAGCCTCAGAAGGAAGATGATGAGGCAGGTGGAGAACTTGATATTTCTTCTGGGGCTGGGGGCGGGGCTGGGGGTGTGTGTGTCTCATAAATCCTCTTATAGCAACAGCTGCAGGAAAGAAAAGAAGAACACAAGAAAGTTATCCCCAGATGCCAGAGGAAGGCCTCCAAAGAATGGCCCTGAGAAAAATTCTTTTCCTTCTTTCTTGTTTTCCTCTACCAGATTAACTCTTTCTTGTGTGATAGCCTGTTTTTCTTAAAGTGAAGTGAAGTGAAGTCGCTCAGTCATGTCCGACTCTGCTACCCCATGGACTGTAGCTTACAAGGCTCCTCTGTCCATGGGATTTTCCAGGCAAGAGCACTGGAGTGGGTTGCCATTTCCTTCTCCAGAGGATCTTCCCAACCCGGGATCGAACCCAGGTCTCCCGCATTGCAGGCAGACACTTAACCGTCTGAGCCACCAGGGAAGCCTTAGGCCATTATCTAAATCCTGACTTCTGAGGGGTCAAGGAAGGGAATTGCATTGAATTTACCATAAAGACTGAAAGTGACACTAATAGCTGTATAGAATAAGATAACCTATGATAAACATTTGACTTTCAATGTTATCTTGCCAGCATTACAAAGAGCCATTAAAGAGAGAAAAATATTTTAAATTATTCATATTAAAGTCTCTGTAGCATACTAGGTAGAAATAGTTACGAAGATAAAAAATTAATACATGAATTTTAATTTCTGTTCTGCATCATTTCATAGTATGTTTGAGCTTTTAAAATCCTGTTGAGGCTGCATCATTTGTAATTGGTCTGGAACAAAGCAATGTCAAAAGGAAAATAAAATGGATTTTAAAGAAGTTAATACTGACAATGTCAAAAAGGCGTAATTTTTAAAGCTTTATAGCAAATTGTTAGGGTTTAGGTGTAATTGAATTAGATTACAGCTGAATTCTGAGCTGTTCATTTTTTTTCTAGAAAAGGAGACTATTATAGAATAATAAGTCTACTTTTTTCTTAGAGAACTTTAAATGCATTCGTCATTGTTTTATTATTGTAGAAATTTTGTTTTTAAAATTTAGATATTTCTTGAAAGGAAACTTTCTGAGCTCGTGCATTTATTTCCCTGCTTCACAACTTCTAACTGGAAAATAATCAACATAACAAAGGTAAATTGGGCAAAGTCTCTAACAAGATCAGAAACTGAAAAATAAACCGATAAACAAGATCACAAGAGCGGTTTTGCTATTTAAAAAACTGTATCCCAGGTAAGGATGAACTGCTATGACCAACATGGAAAAGAAAACACTTTCTATCAGGAGATCTCTGCCTTAAATCTGTCTTAGCTGTCTTCACCAGGATTCCTGTCTCATTTTTGGCAAGACTAAAAACCATATCATACAATTCCAACTGTCTCTTTTCTTAAAATTAGAGAAAATTTTTTGTCTTCCTGTTGTCCCCAAATCAAAGTTTTAGACAGTAATCCATCTAATATTAAAGAGTCTCTCCTAAATCTGGTCATGACACATGCACAGACTTCCATTTTTAGTGCAAATAAAACTTATGTAATACATCAGAAGTTGAAGTACTTCAAGCAATGAGATGTCTTACAGGTAAATGAGCCAGCTTCCCTCCCACCACCTAAGTAAACGTGTTGTAAGAAAAGTTAAACAAGCAAATAAGGTACTTTGTATCTTCAGGAAAGCATTATTTCAGGAAGTTACATACAGCATTTAAAAAGCAAAACCAATAAATCCAGTGGTAGCAGTTTAACTATCTGAGAAAACCAGATCAGGGAGTTAGAAAACTGATGAATTCTCCATGATTTTCAGGGGTAAAGATGAAGAGACAAATATGATTAATTAAAAATAAGAAATATTGAGGATACATTTTGTTAATTCAACATGTATATGTAATACTCACTTCATAAGCAAAGGAGAGACTCACTAATAATGAAAGAATAGAAATAATAAGATACCAGCTCCCACTCATATGATGAGTAAAAATTAAAAGGAAATCTAATAATATCAAGTGTTGAAAAGACAAATGTCATTCAGTGTCAATAAGACTCCTATTTTAGAAATCAACTTGACAATACACACACAGACATGTATATATATATGCACACACTTTTGACTTTATCCAAAACAGTCATACCCTACAACCCAACAATTTCACTCCTAGATATATTGTTCCTAGGTTTCAATGCTTTCAGAAGCAGATCTGGAGACTAAGATTTCAGTGCTAACACTTTATTTGTGAGATGATTACAGAAAATACCAGCAGGGAAGTGAGACATGGGGAAGTAAGCTGTGAAAGGCTGTGGGCTCCTGGAGCTCCATCTGACTGAGGAACTGTAGTGGATAGTGGAGAACACACACTTGGGGTTATCCTAGTCAAGGGTGATTGATCTGGGGTTTTTATCTTCCTATTCCCAGTGCATCACTGGTTGAGAGCTACTTCTGGGATCATTAGCTTGTGGACTTTCAGCTTGCCCTGTGTGCTGGCTGTATTGCTCTTATCCATGAACTATCTTCAAGATGTCCACAGCAAATAGGTGCTCATAGAAAGCAGCCCTCAGCATACAGAAGAGAGGCCTGAAAGAATAAGTGTAGGGCACTGATAGCGTCAGCTATAATACCTTAATAAAAGCAGATCATGTGTGCAAGGAAATATATTTAAACGTACTTAATATTTCATCATTTATCATAGAAAAAATGGAAGCAACTGAATGCCCATCTGTAGAAAGATGAATAATAAAACGTAGTATTAGATGTAAGGAATAATCTGGATCTCTATATATTAAAATTAATCCTAAAATCAATGAAAAATAGGCTTTATATAAACTTATTAACAAATTATATAAGTAAATGATGCATATCTAAAATAACATTTTTAATGAAGACAATCCACCATAAAATGTAAGCATAATTATGTATTTTAAAATTTTAACAAAAATCTGGAAAGATACACACAAAATTTATGATGCTTTTATCTCTCAGAAAATAAATGGGGTAGAGATGAATAACAAAATCAGCATAACATTTATCTATAATACTTTTTCATTAAAAATAATTATATATTAAAATATCAATTTGTGGATGAACATTTAGGTATTGCTCTCTGTAAATTTCTTTCAATTTTCTCAAAAGAAAAAGAAAATATACACTGTGAATAAAAGATGGAGAAAGAGAAATAAGATAAATACTAAAAGTATCCCTGAGCTGAAAAATGTGTTAAAAGTTTAGATATAAAATGTCATAGGTAGGACTTCCCTGACAGTCCAGTGGTTAAGACTTCATGTTTCTGCTGCAAGGGGCATGTGTTAAATCTCTGGCCAGGGAACTAAGATCCCACATGCCATGTGGCGTGGTCAAAAAGAAAAATGTCATAGGAAACAGGTGATATATTTGAACTTCATGAATAAGGAAAAAAGTCTTGCTTTGTTCCTGAATTTAATTTGAATATTTCTACTTGCCACCATACTCTGTTATGAAAGTACCTGGATATTTCTGCATTTTATATTTGTAAGTTGTCTCTATAAAAAGGTAAATTCCTCCTTTTTAAAAATTAATTTTTGGTTAATTTGAAGTATGGCTGACATACAAAAATGCAGTACATATTTAGTGTACACACCTTGAATAGTTTGTAGATAAGTATACACCACCACTATGAACAATGCCATAAACTTAAGTATGACCTCTAAAGTTTTCTTCCTTCCTCTCTTTTATAATAAAGACAATGAAAAATATTTACTACATGCACTGCACCATACAGTCAAACTCTAGAACTTATTCATCTTTCATGATTGAAACTACTTATCCTTTCACCAACATTGCCTTGATTCCCCCTCTCCCCAACCCCTCATACACTTTCCTTCTATGAGTTTGATTATTTTAGTTTCCTGATATAAGTAGGTCCCTGGTATAAGTAGGATGCTGTAGTATTTATTCTTCTGTATCTGGCTTATTTCAGTCAGCATAATGTCATCCAAGTTTATACATGTTGTAACAAATGGTAGGATTTTCTCTTTTTAAGGTTGAGTAATAGTCATATAGATAGATAGATAGATATAGATATAGATAGATATGGTATAACATATTACTGTTCACTTAAAAGGTGCAATTAGTCAAATAGTCATGATGTTGATTTCAGAAGTGAGATCTCAGTGGATTAAATGAGAACAGTTGGAATCAGACCTAGTTTATATAAAAGTTATATATAAATACCCCTATAAATTAAGCTTGAAAATAGAGGAAATATTATTGAATAAACTGTCAAGAAATAATGTTAAAATGATAGCTAGTTTATGTAGAGAAAATAAGAAAGTTACATTTTATCTAACAATTTACACCAAATACTTATGTGTGTGCATATGTATTTCTGTGTGTATATATGCACAAATTAAGCAGTTAAATTTAAAATATCTAGTACTCCAAAATGATTTTAATGTGAGGACAATAAAGCCTTATACCAATGAGTGAAACTACAAAAGAAAAGATTAACACACTTAAATACATAAACATTAAAATATTTCTTGACCAATGCAAACACAGAAGGAAAATGACAAGCTGGGAGAAAGTATTTCTAGCATAACAAATATAGTATTAAAAATCCTAATACAGAGGGATTTTTTCTGTACTTAAGCAAAAATATGCTTTGAAATGTAAAATCTGAAAATGCCACAAATACAGAATTTATAAAAATAAAATATCACTCTAGTTGAAACAAACCAGCATGAAATTTCAATCTCATTAGTTATTGAAAAAATACAAACTGAGGCAGCAGAAAGGTAACTTCTATTACTCACCACCTGGCAATATTGAAACGGAAGCCATGCTCCAGTTAGTCAGTTCTGCAGATACACAAAAGTTGAGCTGAAGGAGCAATTTGACTCTGCCTTTTGTATCCCACAAAATCACTCTCTCTAATCCTCTCAAACTTGAGAGAGGCTTTAGTGAAAGAGTCTCTGTATATGTTCTTGTCAGTTTTCCATTTCAGACTAAATACTGAACTGTATGCCCAATCTTCATAACGGACAATCTAGGCCAACGCTGTCCAATTGAATTTTTTGCAATTATGAAAACATTCTACTATATCTATATTGTCCAATATGGTAGTCACTAGCCACATGTGGCTATTAAGCATGTAAAATTTGGTTAGTTTGATTGAGAAACTGAATTTTTCATTTTGTTTAATTTTAATTAATTCTAATTTGTAATCAAATGTTACATGTGTCTAGTGGTCACCATATTGGACGATTCAACTATAGTTGAATTCTATCATGTGCCTTGTACTTATTTACCTCAGTCCATATTGGATGTGTAAGTCCTCACACAGCCCATCGACTACTTTCATTGTACCTATCCAAAGATGCAACTGTCTCTAATTCTATCAAAGGGAAATTCTCCACAAGGATGATGAGGTCTTTCTCTTGTTGGCTCAAGGACTTTCTTTCTTTTTATTCCTCACCTTTTATCTACTTCACACTCCTTACTGGATCATCCTTATGAACCCTGTTTAACGTGCCATTCACCTTTGAGAAAAATCTGTCACTGTAGTGAAAGTGTTAGTTGCTCAGTTGTGTTCAACTCTGCAATCCCATAGAATGTAGCCTGCCAGGCTCCTCTGTCCATGGAATTCTCCAGGCAAGAAAACTGGAGTGGGTAGCCAATCCCTTTTCCAGGGGATCTTTTCAACCCAGGACTGAACCTGGGTCTCCTGAATTGCAGGCATATTCTTTACTATCTGAGCCATTACCTATTCTCCTATCCTAAGGACATGTTTGTTTTTCTGCTCCTAGGCAAAGCAAAACTAGATGAAAGACTGTGTATAACAGCTCTATCTCCCAGTACCTGATTCTTTATTTTCCTTCGTTCTATCAAAACTACTCTGACCAAAATCAGTTACCCTGCCATATGACTAAACATAGTGTTATGTCTTGTTGTTTTAATAGCTTGACTTCTCAGAGGAGTTTGGTACATATCTAGAGAACTGAAATGTTCACAGTAGGTCTAGAGAAATACACGATAATCTCTTTTACTCATTAGCTCAGAGTAAGGTAAGGATGGAGGTAAAGGGATTTTTGAGGACAGAAAACTAGTTTTAAAAAATGGTCATCTTGGATAATGGAAATGTGATTCTTACTAATGAGACAAAATGGGAAAAAGAGTGAAAAAGCTGGCTTAAAATTCACCATTTAAAAAACTAAGATCATGGCATCCAGTCCCATCACTTCATGGCAAATAAATGGGGAACAATGGAAATAGTGAGAGACTTTATTTTCTTGGGCTCCAAAATCACTGCAGATGGTGATGGCAGCCATGAAATTAAAAGACACTTGCTCCTTGGAAGAAAAGCTATGACCAACCTATGTAGCATATTAAAAAGCAGAGACATTACTTTGCTGACAAAGATCCATATAGTCAAAGCTATGGTTTTTCCAGTAGTCATGTATCCATGTGAGAGTAGGACCATAAAGAAAGCTGAGTGCTGAAGAGCTGATGCTTTTGAATTGTGTTGGAGAAGACTCTTGAGAATCCCTTGGACTGCAAGGAGATCAAACCAGTTAATCCTAAAGGAGATCAGTCCTGATGGAAGGACTGATGCTGAAGCTCCAATACTTTGGCCACCTGATGCAGAGAGCTGACTCATTAGAAAAGACCCTGATGCTGGGAAAGATTGAAGGCAGGAGGAGAAGAGGACAACAGAGGACAAGATGGTTGGATGGCATCACCAACTTGGTGGACATGAGTTTGAGCATGCTCCGGGAGTTGGTGATGGACAGGGAAGCCTGGCGTGCTGCAGTCCATGGGATTGCAAAGATTTAGACATGACTGCACAACTGAACTAAACTGATTTATACATGTTTGTGACTTCTAGTTTTGAAATGATATTATAGCCTGAATTTCACCAAGTCTCGGAAAAGGCAAGAAAAGACAAAAATTTTTTTAAAAAGAGAATATTTTGAAAGCATTGAAGAGTTATTAAGTCAACTAGGATTTGGAGTGTCAAGCTCTTGAAAGGAGAGAACTACAGAAAGATAAGATGACTTGTTAAGCATCTTTCCTTAGAAGAATTTGCCAGTTTTTGGTGTGAGACCAGAAGCTGCAAGTCAAGCAGATGGCTTTGGTTAGTAGGAAAAAAGAAACCAGCAGATATTCTGGCAGTCCCTTGTCCTTCAGAGGAGATTTTAAAAATTTCAGTTTGGGACTGCCAAGACAGTAAAGACTTGAAGATCCAAGTTCTCAGAAAGAAGAGAACAAAGAAGGAAGCTTGATATTCTGGTAGCTTTACCTTGACATATTTCTTAAATTTTCCAACTGAGAAAGGCAAAGACTAAGAAGGCAAGTGGAAAACCACTGAAAAAGCAGAGTACTAGAGTTTTCAGCAGTCTCCCAATGCTAAGAAAACAAAGGCTGGAGTTTAGGACATACAAGAAAGTGAGTTAAGGTAAATTTAACAAGCTATCATTTAGGATTCCTGTATATTTTTAGCCTAAAACTAAGGGCAAAGTATCTATACATAGAAATTCAAAAATTCTGCAGTTGAGCTAGGTGAAAATTAGAAAATCAGAGTAGACTTGCTAGCAGTCTCCCAGTTCTGAGAATCTCAAAACTGAAATTCAGAACTTAAAAGGAAGTGAGACCATAGTAAACTTCACATGATTAGATATTCTGAAGTTCTTTTCCCCAGGAGCAGAGTAAGCAGGGTGTTATAAAAATGGCAGACCAGCAGTTTCTTTCAGTCCTTAATGCAATTTAGGTGATTCCCCTGCTGTGATCTACCAGAATAGTGAGTGTCAATAAGCCCTCATGCTTTTTTACACAAAATATTCGGGGTTTAGTAAAAAAAAAAATTAAGAATGCACTCCCCCCAAAAAAACCCCACAAATAAAACAGAAAATAGGCACACAGATGGCCTAATCATTGGAGTTATCAAAATGGATATGAAAATACTATTATTAATATGTCCAACACAATTTTCACAATTTCATCAGAGAATTAAAATCTCTATATTAAAAACCCTGAAACCCTGGAAAGTGTAGATCTGACTTACACAACAATAGAAATTAAAAATTTAATGCATGGGATTGTCTTTATAATAAAGGTAACATGAGGAGTTTAGGACACTCTCCCCCACAGAAAAGAAGTACAAAATTAAACAAGATTATTTAAAGCAACATTTTCAGGGAAACACAGAGAAGTAGGTAACAATTTCAAAACTGTTTGCTCATAGAAAATTAAAAAAAACAGCTATAAGATACTTAAATACAAATCTAAAAGGAGAAATATATACACCAAAACTAGTTAGCGTGTCAAGTTTTTCCTCTACATATGGATGAAATAAGTAGACAAAAGAGATACGACATAGAAGACTTGAACAGCACCATTAACCAACTTGACCAAGCTTATATATAGAGAGAACAACATCCAACAAAATAGAATATACATTATTTCCAACTGCACCTGAAACATTTACTAGCATAGACAATATACGTGAGATAAAATGTCTTAATTTTTAAAACCTGAAATAACATGAAGTATGTTTTCTAATGTCAAAGGATAAAGTTAGAAATCAAAATAGAAGGAAATCTGGAAAATCTTTAAATGTATAAAAATTAAATACTACACTGCTAAATAACACAAGGTTCACACTTGAAATTAAAAAAAGAGAGAGAGAAAAAATATATTGATTTCAATAAAAATGAAAACACAATGAAAATGTGTGCTGCTTCTGCTAAGTCGCTTCAGTCGTGTCCGACTCTGTGCGACCCCATAGACGGCAGCCCACCAGGCTCCGCAGTCCCTGGGATTCTCCAGGCAAGAATACTGGAGTGGGTTGCCATTTCCTTCTCCAGTGCATGAAAGGGAAAAGTGGAAGTGAAGTCGCTCAGTCGTGTCCGACTCTTAGCGACCCCGTGTACTGAAGCCCACCAGGCTCCTCCGTCCATGGGATTTTCCAGGCAAGAGTACTGGAGTGGGGTGCCATTGCCTTCGATGCAGCTAAAAGAATGCTTAGAGGAAAAGGTACAGCATTAAATGCTTGTATTACAACAAGGAAACTTTCAAGTCAATGCTCTATTTCAACCTTAATGAACTAGAAAAATAAAAGCAAATTAAACCCCAAAGCATGTAGAAAATAGGAAACAGTAACTATGAGAGTTGGTATCAGTGATGTAGAACAAAAGAAAGCCCTGTTTTCTTTTGTTTGTTTGTTTGTTTGTTTTGTTTGTCTGTAAAGAACCAGATAGTATTTTTGTTTTGTTTTGAGATTTATAGATCATATAGTCTCTGTAACAGTTATTCAACTCTACTGTTATAATGCAAAAGCAGCCATAGGTAATAACAAACAAATCAGGTTGGTATTCCAATATAACTTTATTTACAAAACAGTGAGCGAGACAGATTTGTCCTGTGACTTGAAACTTGGTGACACCTCATACAGAATATAGAAAAATAATAGAGAAAACCAGCAAAGTCAAGAGTTGGCTCTGTCTAAAGAACAAACATATTGATAAAACTTTGGCTAGATTAACTAAGAAAACAGGGAGAATACACCACCAGGATTGAAAGAAATGTTATCTCTGCAGATTTAAGGGAGTAAAAAGACAGGGAAAAAAAAATCTGTGAATATGTCAATAAGTTTGACAATGGGTAAAATGGGTCAGTTCCCTGAAAAATACAAATTACCAAAACTAACTCAAGAAGTAACAGAACATCTCAACAAATCTAAGTCAAATAAAGAAGCTGAATTAGTAATTTAAAATGTCCAGAAAGAAAATTCACATCCAAGTGGATTCAACAGCAAATACTATGAAATATTTTAAAAAGAAAAAAAAATATTGATCTTTTTAAAAAATTGACAAATTTAAAGAGAATAGAACATTCTGCAACTCATTTTATGAGGCCAGTATCACGCTGATATTAAAGCCAAAGTCATCACATAAAAAATCAAAAGCCCTATAGACCCACATTCCATATAAATATAGATCTAGTTCCTTAATAAAATAGCCACAAATTAAATTCAGCAATATGTGTGAAGAATATAACCAAGTGGGATATATCATTGAAATTCAAGGTTATTTTACCATCTGGAAATCAGTTAATGTTATCTACCATGTTAATAAAGGAGTGAAATTATATGATCATCTCAGTGGAAACACCCTCTGACAGAACTCAAATTCATAATAAAATCCTTCATTGAAACAGCAAGAGAAGGACTAGTCCTCAATCTGATATGAGCATCTATTAAAAACCTATAGATAATATTACCCTTAATGGGGAAAGACAGAAATTTTAACCTAAGTTTTAAAAAAAAGAGCAAAAATGTCAGCTGTCAATACTTCTTTCCAGAAATCTTTACCTTTCATTTGGTAGCTCTGCTCATAGACATGGACGGTTTATTGCGCTCTGGTAATCAATTCTGTGCATAGTCAAAGTGAAAATGACAAACTTACAGAGCACTTTATCACATACTAGCCACTATACTAACTTCTATACATACATTCTATTGGTTTATTCTTAGATAAACTCTTAGAGAGGTATATGCTCTTTTTTAACATTTGGGAAGACTGATGCTCTCAAAAGTTAATCTTATAGAACTTATGAGAAATAAAGCTAAGATTCTCCTCCAATATTATCTGCTTCCATTTCTATCATTTAGCAAATAATTTTAGGATTTTAAAATTCTAGAGCATTTTAGCTGTTTTTACTTTATCACCATTCTTTGTTAATTCGGGGTTTTTAAAAACCATCTTTCTTTTCAAAGCAAATAACTTTCACAAATATTTAATAAATGATCACAGATTCTTTGAAGTTCCTTTGGCAACTCCATGTTAATTGATACAATATATATATATTATCCAGTTTGTCAAGTGTGAAACATATATATTGTAGCATCTTACTATAAATGTAAAAGAATAGCTGTTTAGTAGTCACTGTTGCTAAATTTATATTACGTATTTACACATTCCATATTTTGAGGTATTATTCATAGATCCTTTGTTTCATTTCTGCATGAATTTTATCCTTCTGTAGGGAATATCCTACAGCTCTAATGCAGTTAACATGCTTCTCAGTGGATATACACTTACTTCTATATCCCTAAGGGTACAAATAAAAATATTCAGGTTTATTGCTTTTCAGATTATAGAGAGATTTAACATTTTTTGTATTGGACTTTATGATACCATAAATACCACAGGACATTTTGCGCTATGTCACTCAGCAGGAAAAAGTACATTTTATTTCTTCTCCATATGTTAAATTACTGATTTTATTAATAAAGGAACACTTCTCCAAACCAGCTTTATTTCATAATAACATTTTTAAAAAGAGAAGCATGATACTCAACCTATAACCTTTTATTTTAGAAAATCAACCTATTATCCAGGATGTAAGCAACTAATTCTCACAGTTACTATGACCTACTCACTTCTGCAAATTTATCTAAAAGCTGTATAGGATCCCTTTTCACACTTCATTGCTTAACACACATGGAAATTGTGTTCATGTGTGTGTGTGTGTGTGTGTATAGTGAAACAAGAGATTCAGTTCAGTTGCTCAGTCGTGTCCAACTATTTGCGACCCCAAGGACTGCAGCATGCCAGGCTTCCCTGTCCATCACCAACTCCTAGAGCCTATTCAAACTCATGTCCATTGAAACAAAATCTTGGGCTCCAGATTTTGACAGCAGTCATGAAATTAAAAGATGCTTCTCCTTGGAAGAAAAGCTATGACAAAGCTAGACATTGTTTTGAAAAACAGAGACATTACTTTGCCAACAAAGATCCACATAGTCAAAGATATAGTTTTTCCAGGAATCATGTATGAATGTGAGACTTGGACCATAAAGCAGGCTGAGTGCTGAAGAATTGATGCTTTTGAAATGTGGTGTTGGAGAAGACTCTTGAGAGTCCCTTGAACTGCAAGGAGATAGAACCAGTCAATCCTAAAGGAAATCATTCTTAAATATTCATTGGAAGGACTGATGCTGAAGCTCTAATACTTTGGCCACCTGATAGGAAGAGCTGACTCATTAGAAAAGACCCTGATGCTAGGAAAGATTAAGGACAGGAGGGGAAGGCGATAACAGAGGACGAGATTGTTGGATGGCATCACTGACTCAATGGACATGAGTATGAGCAAGTTTCAGGAGATAGTGAAGGACAGGGAAACCAGGCGTGCTGCAGTCCATGGGGTTGCAAAGGGTTGGATACAACTGAATGACTGAAGAACAACAGCAAAATAAAAAAAGGCACTGTGGCTGTCTTGAAGACTTTAAAAAGTTGGGCTACTTCATGAAGAGATATTCCAGAAAAGATAGAAAGGGATGGAATTAATAACAGATAACAGAGCTAACTCTTATGCAAAGGTTCATTTTGTTGTCCCAGACAAGAGGGACATTTGTAGCATGGTCAATAGCAAATTTATGAAAACAGCATTATCTAGTTGAATAAATATAGAAGAGTAGTGTCTAATGTTCTTATGTCATATAATCCATTAAAACATCTTTCTTCTATTCTCATAGCCGTTGTTTTCCCAATGGAGGATCATTTTTGTTTAATTACTTTCCTCAAAATTAAAAGTGAACAGTGTGAAGTCTAGAATAAACTTGGTGAAGCATTCATTAGTATTAACATTTGTCTTTGCTTAAAGACAGAATAAAACAAAACTAATGTGAATTCTTATAGTTTGTCAAGTCTTTACATTTAGTCTAATATTCCTGAATAGATGCAGGCACATGTATCTGAGTGGGTCTCTAAAATTTAGGTTTACATGTTCTATTTGAAAGCATTCATTTTAATGTAAGCTGTCAGCAAGCTCATTGGTTCAGTAACTGTCATCCTACAGCCTTGCTCATCATCTTAAAATCTGCTTTGGCTACCCATCATTTTAATGAGGCAAGGTTAATCTGTGATGGAGGCTTGAGTGAAAAGGAAAATACTAGCTAGATTTTATGGAAGGAGAAAGAAAGTGATACACTGCCGTTATGACTTGCTAGTATCACAAGTGAGTATCTTTCTCTCATCTTCATTTCTGTTTTCCCCATTTATGGCAGTTTCAATTTTGTCATTGTAAATACACACAAGTATTAATATATTCAACTTATTAAAAAACAATTATGGAATTGTGTTTTCAATTCATTATTTTTGTAATTATGTTTTTTCATTGTTGTTAATTAAATCACTATTTTTCACATCAGGGTGTAGTGGAAGAGGTGTGACAAATTAGAATTTACACGGAGCCATCAGTTCTAGAGAAATACACTTAGAGATAATTAACAAAATTATTTTTTGTCCCAATTTTATAAGTTAAGAGAGTAATGAAATTACTGCCTATGCTTGAATTGTTTATTTGAGTATGAACAGCTGGGTGTAAAGAGGCCCACACAATGGGTCAAAAGACAATGTTGAATTGAGGAGCAGAACAATACTTAGCAAAATCTGCTGGAAACCAAGACTCAAATGGGAGCCGGACCTCTGATCCAGATATAAAAGGACCATTTACCCGTTACTCAAATGAACAGAGTGAGGTGGTAAGCCTCCATTCTGTCTGTTGACAAATAATTTATTATCTTTTAAGTAATTAGGAAAAAATTTTGGAAAGAAATAAAAACATAGAAAAATTGATTTTAATATAATCATATGAGAATCAGAGTTTGACAGATCAAACAGAAGAACATAAGTTAGAAATAAAAGAATATCTGAATAGTATAGTAAGATTGATTTAATGGTCAAATATAGAACTTTAGCCTACTAACAGAAAATTTATTTTATTTTCAAGAAATGATGGGCAATGTTTTTAGATTTCTAAACACTTAGTCATAAAGGAAAACACAAAAAATAATTCTAATTTATAGGCCATAATATTCTATTACAGTGCTAAAAAAGAGATTGCGTGCATGCTAAGTCACTTCAGTCGTGTCCGACTCTTTGCAACCCTATAGACGGTAGACTGCCAGGCTCCTCTATCCATGAGATTTCCCAGACAAGCATACTGTAGTGGGTTGCCATGCCCTCCTCCAAGGGATCTTTCCAACCCAGGGATTGAACCCACATCTCTTATGTCTCCTGCATTGGCAGGTGGGTTCTTTACCACTAGTGCCACTGGGGAAGCCCAAAAAAGAGATTAGGGTAAAAATACAATAAACATTACATTGATTATAACAGAACTAGAAAATAATACTCATGTTAAGACTGCAACAAACTGAATTTAAGAATATTTAGATGACTAGGGGAATAGACATTTTTGATGATTATTAAATGAGGCTCAAGTATACCTGAGGTAAATTGATAGTATTAAATGCTATCATTCATAAAATAAAATACATAAGCATAAATGACTTACAGTTTAAACTCAATAATTAGGAACTGTAATTGACAAAAATTTAAGAACAAGAGAAGAGGTTATTGAGTAAAGTTAGATGGGACTGAATTTTAATCCAGAAATAAAATAGTGGGAAAAGTATTAGCTGATTAATTGGAAGAAAAGAATCCTAAACTGTAGTGTGAACTTTTCAAAGTTAAGATAATTATGGCAAAGATTAATCTACTTTATTCTTCTTTTAAGGTAAGGAAAATTTTGTCCATCATTTCTTGAAAATAAAGTATATTTTCTTTTGTCTTTATTTTTGAAGAGCTGTGTTCTGGATATTGCAGTTCCTACATTCAGAGCAAAGCAGATCCTAGTAGACAGAACCACCTCAGAAGATGCCCCAGGGATCAGAGGAGAGTTTCCTAAATTCTAACAGTCATGGTCCATATGTCTGTGATTGAAAGACAGGCATATAGAAATATAATAAAATGGCTAAGTGTGATATTACTTTTCCTGAGAGTTGTTTGCTTCTAAAGTAAAACCTAGTTATTTCATGAGGTGCACCTATACAAGTATTTGTCAATCTGATTCAGTTAAGATTCCACAATTACAGTCTTATTAACTTTCTGTTATTTGCTCAGTCATGTCTGACTCTTTGTGACCTCATGGACTGTATCCTGCCAGGCTCCACTGTCCATGGGATGCTCTAGGCAAGAGTACTGGAGAGGGTAGCCATTCCGTTCCCCAGGGGATGTTCCCAATCCAGGGACTGATCATGGGTGTCCTGCATTGCAGGCAGATTTTTTACCATCTGAGCCACCTAGGAGCTTTGAGATTTTTTTGTAATGTAATTAATAGAAAGTTCAAAGAAGTTTCATTAAGAATCACACCTTCTTTTGCATAGGATATCAATTATTTAAGATGCATTAAATTCTATATGATAAATTCAATTTCTCGTGGCTGAAAACCAGATTTTGAAAAGTATTTTGCCAACTAAGTTTTCACTTAGGTATACAATGATTTTATCCTGACATATTTATTTAACTGTAACACCATATTTTAGGGCTATCTAAATAGTTCCTGCTACAAAAGAAAGTTAGTAAAATGTACCTGAGTCATTCGATATGAAAGTAGTATGAGTATTTTGGATTTCTTTGCGAAGTGAATCCCTCAGGGGTGATTCTGCAATGTCATAGCCCATAACCACAATGATAGATGCAAGGGCTTTCAATTGAGTATAGGCAAAACAGAGCAAAACGTTGAGGAGACAGTCAACTGTCTGGTATAATATCAGAGAGAGATGACTCTGCTTTAGGGATTGGATAGAGATCAATCAGTTCAGTTCAATTCAGTTGCTCAGTAGTGTCCGACTCTTTGCGATTACCCCATGAACTGCAGCATGTCAGGCCTCTCTGTCCATCACCAACTCCCAGAGTCTACCCAAACCCATGTCCATCGAGTCGGTGATGCCATCCAACCATCTCATCCTCTGTTGTCCCCTTCTCCTCCTGTCCCCAATCCTACCCAGCATTAGGGTCTTTTCCAATGAGTCAACTCTTCACATCAGGTGGCCAAAGTATTGGAGTTTCAGCTTCAACATCAGTCCTTCCAATGAACACCCAGGATTGATCTCCTTTAGGAGGGATTGATTGGATCTCCTTGCAGTCCAAGGGACTCTCAAGAGTCTTCCCCAACACCACAGTTCAAAAGCATCAATTCTGTGGGGCTCAGCTTTCTTCACCGTCCAACTCTCACATCCATACATGACCACTGGAAAAACCATAGCCTTGACTAGACGGACATTTGTTGGCAAAGTAATGTCTCTGCTTTTAAATATGCTATCTAGGTTGGCCATAACCTTCCTTCCAAGGAGTAAGCGTCTTTTAATTTCATGGCTGCAATCTGATCTGTAAAAAGCTAAATGTTTTTACTCAAGGAATTTGCTGCCTCTCCACACTGCAAGCAGAATGATATCTTACATA
Source organism: Giraffa tippelskirchi (assembly GCF_054371585.1). Classification (NCBI taxonomy): domain Eukaryota; kingdom Metazoa; phylum Chordata; class Mammalia; order Artiodactyla; family Giraffidae; genus Giraffa; species Giraffa tippelskirchi. Next base: position 56,616,205 of record NC_137276.1, on the reverse strand, counting down.
AAAATATGACATCCTACCTAAAGACTTTCAATGTTTCTAAACACGGATAAAGATCAAGATTATCCATGAGTATGCTGAACATTATGAGAACCTGATCTAAATTATTTTAATGCCTGGGTTACATATACTCAACTTTTATGTATTTTTAAGTTTCAATAGTGTCTGAAACTTTTAATGTTTTCTTACAAAACTGGAGTATAGGAAACTTCACATCATCGAGGACATCCATAAAGAAAACAGTTAGTAGAAAACAATTCTTTTCTCCTAGGAGAGACTTTTGCTTTCCGACCCTGGTTGTACTACATCTGTGCTGCCCCTTGTGATCAGTTCAGTTCAGTCCCACAGTCCTGTCAGACTCTTTGCAACCCATGAACTGCAGCACGTCAGGCCTCTCTGTCCATCACCAACTCCTGGAGTTTACTCAAACCGATGTCCATTGAATCAGTGATGCCATCCAATCATCTCATCCTCTGTCATCCCCTTCTCCTTCTGCCCTCAAAGTTTCCCAGCATCAGGGTCTTTTCAAATGAGTCAGCTCTTCACTTCAAGTGGGCAAAGTATTGGAGTTTCAGCATCAGCAGCAATACTTCCATTGAACATCCAGGACTGATTACCTTTATGATGGACTGGTTGGATCTCCTTGCAGACCAAGTGACTCTCAAGAGTCTTCTCCAACACCACAGTTCAGAAGCATCAATTCTTCGGCGCTCAGCTTTCTTTATAGTCCAACTCTCACATCCATACATGGCTACCGGAAAAACCATAGCCTTGACTAGACGGACCTTTGTTGGCAAACTAATGTCTCTGCTTTTTAATATGCTGTCTAGGTTGGTCATAAGTTTTCTTCCAAGGAGTAAGCATCTTTTAATTTCATGGCGGCAGTCACCATCTACAGTGATTTCGGAGCCCCCAAAATTAAAGTCAGCCACCGTTTCCACTGTTTCCCCATCTATTTTCCATGAAGTGATGGAACCAGATGCCATGATCTTAGTTTTCTGAATATTGAGCTTTAAGCCAACTTTTTCACTCTCCTCTTTCACTTTCATCAGGAGGCTCTTTATTTCTTCTTCACATTCTGCCATAAGGATGGTGTCATATGCATATCTGAGGTTATTGATATTTCTTCCCAGCAATCTTGATTCTAGCTTGTGCTTCATCCAGTCCAGCGTTTCTCATGATGTACTCTGCATATAAAGTTAAATAAGCAGAGTGACAATATACAGCCTTGACGTACTCCTTTTCCTATTTGGAACCAGTCTGTTCTTCCATGTCCAGTTCTAACTGTTGCTTCCTGACCTGCATACAGGTTTCTCAAGAGGCAGGTCAGGTGGTCTGGTATGCCCATCTCTTGAAGAATTTTCCACCATTTGTTTCGATCCACACAATCAAAGGCTTTGGCATAGTCAATAAAGCAGAAATAGATGTTTTTTTGGAACTCTCTTGCTTTTTCGATGACCCAGTGGATTTTGGCAATTTGATCTCTGGTTCCTCTGCCTTTTCTAAAACCAGCTTGAACATCTGGAGGTTCATGGTTCACGTATTGCTGAAGCCTAACTTGGAGAATTTTGAGCATTACTTTACTAGCGTGTGAGGATGAGTGCAATTGTGCGGTAGTTTAAGCCTTCTTTGGCATTGCCTTTCTTTGGGATTGGAATGAAAACTGACCTTTTCCAGTCCTGTGGCCACTGCTGAGTTTTCAAATTTGCTGGCCTATTGAGTGCATCACTTTCACAGCATCATCTATTAGTATTTAAAATAGCTCAACTGGAATTCCATCAACTTCACTAGCTTTGTTCGTAGTGATGTTTCATAAGGCCCACTTGACTTCACATTCCAGGATGTCTGTCTCTAAGTGAGTGTGAGTGATAGTCTCTTTAAATCTTCACATATGCTCATTTAAATAATAATTAATATTTAAGAGAACTCAAAACTTAGTTGCTTAGTCTCAGTTGTTACATTTTCAGTATTCATAAGCCACATGGAGTTAGTGGCTACTCTACTGGACAGAGAATATTATGGGCATTGGCATCATCAGAGTAAATTGCCCTAATTTAGAATCAAGTAACTAATCTTTCTTTTTAGTATCTGTTATTATGTCTAGTTTTCTAGTTGCCACTCCCTCTCTTATTGGACTCTTGTGTTCCAAAGCTGCTGCATTTTGTATAAAGGCTCTAGTTCTCACTCCTATCTGCCTATTGTGTATTCACTCTAGAACTCCTCTTTTCATTATGGATGCTCTCTTCCTTGACTGAATCCCATTCCCTCAAATGACTCTTCATGAGAATGCTCCCCAATAATGTCCTACTGGAACATGTTGATACATACTCTACATTCCAACTTTCACATAATCAAGCCAATATCTCATAAAATAGAGTGCATTTATATTTTATTATACATGATCCTTTCTCACTAAATATTTTGCAAAATTTTTGCATACTTTCTTGACAGGGAAGTACTGTAATCTATTTTATTATTTTTTGTTTCTTTAGATGCTTTTTGTCATCTTTTTAGATGGTTTTTTGTCTCTTTAGAAATATGGAATATTTTACAAAAGGTATTTAGTTCATATGGAAAATAATTACTATTCATAAACACAATACAATTTTAATAAATAGACTAAAAATAAAAGTAGAAAGTTTTAGGAAAATAATATTCTTACCCATTATTTTCTTAAGTTAATCTGCATTTTGGACAATCACTTATAATTATACCTCCTATGAAACTTTTCTAAATTACAATTAAAGTTTTGCCTTAACAAAATTGTTAAGGGACAAATGCATCAGATGAAATTTAAGTGATAATTAAAATTTTATTTTAATAAGCTTAGTTTTAGACAGAGATATATTGCTTACATGCTCAAAATTCTCCATGCCAGGCTTCAACAGTACGTGAACCATGAACTTCCAGATGTTCAAGCTGGTTTTAGAAAAGGCAGAGGAACCAGAGATCAAATTGCCAACATCTGTTGGTTCATCGAAAAAGGAAGAGAGTTCCAGAAAAATATCTACTTCTGTTTTATTGACTATGCCAAAGCCTTTGACTGTGTGGATCGAAACAAACTGTGGAAAATTCTTCAAGAGTTGGGCATACCAGACCACCTGACCTGCCTCTTGAGAAATCTGTATGCAAGTCAGGAAGCAACAGTTAGGACTGGACATGGACCAGCAGACTGGTTTCAAATAGATAAAGGAGTACATCAAGGCTGTATATTGTCACCCTGCTTATTTAACTTATATGCAGAGTACATCATGAGAAATGCTGGGCTGGAGGAAGCACAAGCTGGAATCAAGATTGCTGGGAGAAATATCAATAACCTCAGATATGTAGATGACACCACTCTTATGGCAGAAAGCAAAGAATAACTAAAGAGCCTCTTGATGAAAGTGAAAGAAGAGAGTGAAAAAGTTGGCTTAAAACTCAACATTCAGAAAACTAAGATCATGGCATCTGGTTCCATCACTTCATGACAAATAAGTGGGGAAACAGTGGAAACGGTGGCTGACTTTAATTTTGGGGGCTCCGAAATCACTGTAGATGGTGACTGCCGCCATGAAATTAAAAGATGCTTACTCCTTGGAAGAAAACTTATGACCAACCTAGACAGCATATTAAAATGCAGAGACATTACTTTGCTGACAAAGGTCTGTCTAGTCAAGGCTATGGTTTTTCCACTGGTCATTTGGATGGGAGAGTTGGACTATAAAGAAAGCTGAGCACCGAAGAATTGATGCTTTTGAACTGTGGTGTTGGAGAAGACTCTTGAGAGTCCCTTGGAGTGCAAGGAGATCCAACCAGTCCATCTTAAAGGAAATCAGTCCTGAATATTCATTGGAAGGATTGATGCTGAAGCTGAAACTCCAATACTCTGGCCACCTGATGCCAAGAGCTGACTCATTTGAAAAAACCCTGATGCTGGGAAAGATTGAAGGCGGGAGGAGAAGGGGATGACAGAGGATGAGATGATTGGATAGCATCACCGACTCAGTAGACATGAGTTTGAGTAAACTCTAGGAGTTGGTGATGGACAGAGAGGCCTGGTTTGCTGCAGTCCATGGGGCCGCAACGAGTCAGACATGACTGCGCGACCAAACTGAACTGATATTGCCTACTAGATTTCTCTTATAATTTTTGTATGTAAACCATCATTTCCACAAATAGAGACTGTTATACATTACAGTGTTAACAATTTAGTGAAAGATCAATGGCAAAGTATAATGTAATATAAAGATGTGTGAGGTGTGCTTAACAATTAATTTTTCTTTTAGTTCTGAATATATACATCCTCCATTGCTTATGCCTTGCAACTTATTTTTACCTTTTATACCCATACTTACAGCTGTAACTCACAACTATATCCACATTTATGAAAAACAGTATCCAGGAAACAGCAAATTCTTAGATAATCGGGAAACCTTTTGTTTGTTCCTGAGAAAGCGAGAGTTAGAATCAGAACCTTGGCTAAAATATAATGCTAAAAACTTGAAAGTGGGATAAGAATTGTAAAAAACATAAATTGCCACTTCGTATTCTTTAGTGTATTTCAAATAGAATACACTTATTGTGTGGGCTATTTAATTGTTCTTATAAAACTATCCAAACTGGTCACTTATTTTTGTGAAAACAAGATAAAAATCTATCCTCTTTAATGAAAATATTTGAGAAGTAGTTGTAAAATGTTGTAGCTAGTCTTGAATCTCTTGTCACTAACTTTTTTTGAAGAAATGTTACTTTTGTAAGCCCCATTTAATCTGTGCCTGACCTGCATTTATTTCTTATCTATGTGCATATATGTGTGTTCTGGTTCAGAAAGTGACACACAAGAAATCAAGGACTGAGAAACCTGAAGTTTGTAGGAAGAATGAGCAGGAATGACTTTTATATCCTACTGGAGGACTAATCATTAAGAGGAAATGAGTTAGATTTAGGGAGATTTTCCTGTACTGTGATGTTGATGCATTGCATATGGTATCTAAAACGGCATGACTTGGAATTGACAGATATTTTAATGTCTATCTTTTTTTTCTGGTAAATTTGATTTTTAACATTTTTTAAGTTTACTGTATTTCACATACCATGCAAAGAACTTCATGTGAATTAATTGACTTAATCATGACAACAACCATAAAATAGCACTATTTTTAGTGTCCTCCTTTTAAATATAAGAACATTTAAGTAACTTCCTCTAGTTCTCATAGCTGAACAATGGTGGAAAAGATTTAAAACCATGCAATCTTCAGTCTGATTCTAGAACCTGTGTTCACATACACAATGCAGATTTTTTTTTTAATTGGATTTTTGGAACCACAGAGCAACAATTATCCATAGAGGTAAGGCTCTATGGATTATCTAATAGAATAGCCAATTGTTTCTTAATTACTGTGAGTATTTTGTTATTCCTGAAAATTAATTAACACTACAAAATATTGCAGCTTGTATCTATTACCCAATTGTAGACAAAGATGCCCTTTTCTATGGCCCCAAACTTAGTAGACACAAGCTGCAATATTTTGTAGTGTTAATCCTTGAAAATTTCCCTATGAATTTATGCATGTTCCAAATCTATCTACAGAAATCCCAGAAAATATTAACAGATATTATAATTTAGAAATGTCTGACCAATTGATGTGCAGGTCTTTTTGGTTGTGTAATTATTTTTTGTTTTCTTTATGACATCTAGGGTTATTCAAGGAAGATAAGTAAAGACTATCTAATCAGGTTGATTTCATAGCAATACCCTGAAATGGAACAATTTGGGTAAAACATGGTGTATGTTAGGGAGTTTGTCTTTTTGTTCAGTATGAATGCAATTATGATTATATCCTTAGAAAATAAAATGTCACAAATAGAATGAAAAATGTTTCAGGAGAAATATGGCAAGGTATTGGTGGCCCAGTGTGGTAAACACAATAATAACTTCACCAAAGATATCCACAACCTAATCCCCAGAAACTATAAAATTATGCTAGATTACATGTCAAGACGAAGGCTATATCAGCTAATTGCTTATCAGTTCACTTTAAAATAGGGAGATTATGGTAGATTGTCCATGTGTGCCCAATGCAATCACAGGACCTAAAAGTAGAAGAAAGTGGAAAAAAAAAGAGAGAGAACTAGAGAGACAGGAGCATAAGAAGGACTTGACCCAATGTTGCTAATTTTAAGATGGGGAATGATACCATGGGTCGTGGAATGTAGGCAGCCTCTAGAAGCTGGAAGAGGCAAAGAAACAGATTCTCCCTTGGAGCCTCCAGAAGAAATGCAGTCCTGTTGAAACTCTGATTTTAGCTCCATGAGATTCATTTTAGATTTCTGACCTCCAGCATTTTAAATAATATATTTCTGTTGTTTGAAGTCACTGAATTTGTGGTGATTTGTTACAGCAATAATAGAAAATTATCAGTGATATCCTCAGAATATTATTGCATTGATGAAAATGGAAATTATTGTCACATTGGTGATCTTTGCATAAGTCAGGATAAGGATAATAAAATATCATACTAAGCTTGAAATAAGTGCCTCTGTGATCACTAACATGTATGAACTTTAGAGAGCCTTGAAAACACATACGACATGGATCTAAGCATGACATGAGCTCTCACAATAAAGCATGCATACTCAACCAAATAAATAGCTTCCTTATTGCTAATGAAAGAAGGATTATAGTTAGGCTGAGAATTGATATGTTTCATTTTTCTCTCTCTTTATGTGTGTGTGTGTGTTTGTGAGAAATACCATATCATGATGTGCCTGTCTGATTGCTAAAATGAATTGCTGGTGGAATAACCAAAATGCGAGAAATGTAAGGAAATGTTAAGAAATTATATTGCATAATTGTGCAACTATTTGGAAGGACTGTAGACAGTTTGCACTGTTCATTATTTTCCACAACATTGTTTAGGCCCTTTTTTCCAGGGATGTAAAAATCACTAATTAAATATGAGATATACTGTATTGGAGACACATATATGTGTTAAGTTACATTTCAGATGCATAAAAACCAACAAACTGATGAAAAATGAAGTCTAAATTAGCAGTTTATATTTTTGCTACACTGTCCTTAGTATTCAAAGAGCTTTCTTGAGGTGCAGCAAAATTGTCCACCCATCATTTCTAGCACATCATAATTTAATGTTATAAGAATAATAATAAAGAAAAAAGAATGTATACTTTTTTCCCAGTACAAACACAATGATAAAGATTTGAAATTATTTTATTCACATAGGTTGCATTGAAATCTGTGAGGTATTATTCATGACAAAAGCTATAAACTAACCTAAAGTTCAACAAAAGCTGTTGTCAAGTAAACTATAGGACATAAACCTGATGCCATATTATGCATCACTGAATAGTGAATCTTTTGACTACTCTGTAAGGAAACTGAAATAAGACTATGAAGAGTTGTTTTTTGAGAGGGTTATATAAATTTACATTTTTTTTCACTTTATTATTAATGTGATATTTTTTCCAGGTTATCTATATTGGGCACTGGGAAAGACTGTGTGGTCTGCTTTTGTTGAGTAGAGTGTTGACATACGCCTATCAAGTTTAATTATTTTATAGTGTTGCTCTCGGAGAAGGCAATGGCACCCCACTCCAGTCCTCTTGCCTGGAAAATCCCATGGACGGAGGAGCCTGGTAGGCTGCAGTCCATGGGATCGCTAGGAGTCGGACATGACTGAGCGACTTCACTTTCACTTTTCACTTTGATGCATTGGAGAAGGCAATGGCAACCCACTCCAGTGTTCTTGCCTGGAGAATCCCAGGGACGGGGGAGCCTGGTGGGCTGCCGTCTATGGGGTTGCACAGAGTCGGACACGACTGAAGCAATGCAGCAGCAACAGCAGTGTTGTTCTGTTCTTCTATTTAGCTGTTAACCTCTTGCTCAGTTTGTTCTATAAGATCACAGTCTTAAAGCCATACTGAAAATAAACAGCTAACAAAAATGAATGCGTAAAACCTACACTTTCGGGCAAAAAAATTAGACCTTAAAAAGAGAAAGGCAGTCAGAACGCCAAAATAAATATGAAGTTACTGGAAAGAATACATAAAAAGAAAGAAACTTTAGATAAAAATTTTACCATATCCATTTTATTTCCAGAGAATGTCAAAGTTATAAAAGCATACTATTACACCTTCAGCTGATAATTAAGAAAATGTCAGATTACCTATATGTTTTGCTTTCTGACCTTCTCATAACAATTGTCTGAGAATATCAATACTGTGTTTGTTTTCATTTTCCTTATAGTCACATGCTATATAATATAGCACATTATATGTAGTAGTCTTTAAGGGAGAATAATAGCTCCAAATCTGAATTTAGTAAACAGGTACTTTGTTTATTAAATATTATTGTTCTGAGTGACACTCTTAAGCTGCTTCAAATTAGGTTTTCTTTCAACTAAATTATTATTACAGTTATCTGTCCTAATGATTTTATGAAGTTGATTTCACAATCAGTATCATCTAATTAACTGATAAGTAATTAGCAAATGAAATTGTGTGTGTGTATATATATATATAGGGAGAGAGAGAGCAAGTGAGAGAGAATAATAAAGCCAAATTATACGGTCATACTGACAAAAGTTGACATCTTTTGGGGCATACAATCTTTAGTGATCATTAAGTGAATGTCTGGCATTTGATATAAATGTGAATATTTGATAAAAAAGTGAATCCTGATTTAATTTTGGCAGGAACATTTTCTCAGGTTGAAGGGTTGTGACAAAAGAAATATCATCAAAAAGATTTTTCCCTTTATAAAGGTTTGTCTCAGGTCTAGGTGACAGATAAACCATTCAAATATTCTCTAGCTTAAGTTGATAATTTTATCATATCCTTCACATCTCTATAACCTTTATAATCATGGAATATTAAACCATACTTTTGCCAATAAGCACTTAACCCTTGGTTCATGCAAAACAGACTCAGGAGTACTACAGTGCTAATGCAATCATCTAATAATCAGCTCTATTTGCTGTCAGAAAAACTACAGAATTGTTTTAGTAGTATCTGCTTATGTTTTGGGGTAATTAATCATTCACACATAAAGACAACAGCGAGAGATGAGTAAGAGATAATGACAAGGAGAGAGGAAGTTTCTGTCTTGCTGTACCAAGACACTTTATATCAACTGATAAATCTGGTGGGAAATACAGGTCTACTGAAGAGATCTAATTCAACAGACATTTTTAAAATTTTTACATCTGAAGTGTGGATTAATAAACAAACTGATGAAGCAAAAAAAGAGAAAGAAACATTGTTTAAAATGAAGCAATAGTAATAAGTTAATAAAGACATCATTCTATCCACTAGAATTCCAGCAATAAATAGACAGGATGAGTGTGTGGTTGAATTCTACATGGGAAACTTGGACTGAGATAACTGTGATCTGACATTTAAAAATTTTTTTATTTTACAACATTCTTTTTTATCTCATTTTTCCTTCTCTATGAAAGCTGACATTTTTCTATTTCTTGCATTCATACATCTCCATACACACACACACCACTAAGCCACTGGGGAAGCCCATATATATGTATATATAATTCCTATTTAATATATGTAAAATGGATAAAGGTGACAAAGTTTGGGGATGAAGGACTGTACAATCAAATCTTACCAGTGATATTCATTTATTTCCCATGTTATTTTCTAGTTCAATCTTAAAACATATATTATGATGTTTCTTCATAGTTAGATTGGCCAAGTCATAATTTAGTCATTTCTTAGTTCTTTTTTCTTAGTAAAACTATAGTAGCAGAATTTTACTATAATTCCTAGCATAAGGCACAGTGGATGCATAATAACCTGTGTGTTTTTATGCATGTGTGTGTGTGTTGTGTGAACCTTCAAGGAATATCATCAGAAGAATGGGATTACATAGAGTTTAAAGCAGATACTTCTTGAATTTGAATACTAACTTCATATCACAACTAACTCTAATGTGTGGCAAGTTATTTAATCTTTCCATGTATCAATTGATGCTTTTGAACCGTAGTGTTGAGAAGACTCTTGAGAGTCCCTTGGAGTGCAAGCAGATCAAGCCAGTTAATCAGTCCTGAATATTCATTGGAAGGACTGACACTGAAGCTGAAACTCCAATACTTTGGCCACCTGATGCGAAGAACCGACTCACTGGAAAAGACCCCGATGCTGGGAAAGATTGAGGGCAGGAGGAGAAGGGGACGACAGAGGATGAGATGGTTGGATGGCATCACTGACTCAATGGACATGAGTTTGGGTGGACTCCAGGAGTTGGTGATGGACAGGGAGGCCTGGTGTGCTGCAGTCCATGGGGTCGCAGAATTGGGCACAACTGAGCAATTGAACTGAACTGATGTATCAGTTTTCTCATCTCAAAATGAACTATAGTACTTTTCCCATAAGTTTATCATGAAGCTTAAACTGTTAATTAACTAACTAAACTAACTGAAGTAAATTATTTAATATTTATAGAATACTTTGAAAGTTACTGGAACACAGTAATTTTATATAAGTGACTCTTAAGTAAAAGTTGAAAGTATTTCTGGATATATTTTCCCTAGGGGATCATTTAAGCATCTGCTGTAAAGTTCCAAAAAGTTGAGGAAAAATAAACTGAATGAACATTTAGGTATATTCACAAGTTTTTGGCAAGAAATTAATTAACTTTATGGGATGAAATTAAGGGAAAGCAAAAATGAGAGCTGAAGCAGACATTCATGGTGGTTTCATTAAGCTTGAATGGTGCTGAACTTTATTTACAAACTCTTAGGGCCTGAGCAACTGAAGATAAAACCCAGATATAAGATAGGAAGATAAAATAAGATAGAGGTACTTCCCTGGCAGGACAGTGGATAAGAATCTGTCTGCCAGTGCAGGGAACACAGGTTTGAACCTGTGTGGCAGCTACTGAGCCCACGTGCTGCAGCCACTGAAGCTCACGTGCCTAGAGCTTTGTGCTCCCATAACAAGAGAAGCCACCACAATGAGAAGCCCACACACCGCAATGAAGAGCAGCTCCCACGTGCTGAACTAGAGAAAGCCCGTGTGCAGTAATGAAGACCTAACACAGCCCCCCCCCAAATAAACAACAATAAAGTCTAAAATAAAATAAGAGGTCAAAAAAAAGATGGCTGCAGCATCACAGGTAATAATGAAATAAAAAATCCTTCTTAACATAACAACAATAGAACATGAGGCAGGATGAAAATCCATAAGTCAGTCATATGTTGTTTATAAGGAATATTTAAAACATAAACATGACAAAAAAGTAAATAGTATATTACCAAAAATAAAGGGAGTTATTACTGCTGAAACGGTCAATGGGTTATGTAGTAAACAGTTACAAACATATATGCAAATCATGACATATGATAAAACATGTAAAGTACATGTTACTGAAACTACCAGGAGAAACTGGAAAATTAATAGTGAAAGTAGGTAAAAAAATTTTTCTATATATTTGGTTCATATCTGAATACTTCTACTGGAATGTAAACTCCATAAGGTAGGAATGTTTTTCCTTCTTGGTTTGCTTTATAGCTAGTTCATATTTGGTATTTAAAATAGTGCCATGTATAGGATAGGCATTCAAAATATATTTGGTGCATTGATCAATTAATAAAAAAGAGTAGCAAGTCAAAATCTGCTAAAAAAGAAAGCAGCGGTTCCAGATGGTTCAATTAACAAGTTAAAAGAACTATCAAGGAGGGACAAATTTGAATTTGATTAAAAAAAACTATTCTAGAAAACAGAAAAAGAATATACAAATATTCACTATTACATATATAAGGATTTTATAATTACTGAAAAAAATACTTCCAAAAATTTTAAAACTGACAAGTATTTCCTAAATAACTACTTGAAAACAAGGACATAATAAAAAAAAATCATGCCTATAAAGGAAAAAAAAATACTATTTCATAGAAGCAAGCATAGAATTAAATCTAACATTCTTTTAGGAAAAGTGTTCATTAAAATTAGAAACAGAGGGAATTTCCTTGAACTAATACAGGGTATCTTTAAATAATGTTTAAAAAATGTTGAAACAAAAATTATTCCATTTGTGATAAAAGAAGTATGCCTTACAGCACTGCTTTTATTCTATATTGTAAGGAGATCCCAAATGCTTCATATAAGTAAGAAAAGAAATATTTAATTGAAAAGATGAAAATTAGATTATTCCGGAAAATATAATATACAACATAGAAAATTCCCCCAACCTAGGTGGTGTTAGTGGTAAAGAAACCACCTGCCAATACAGGAGACATGTAAGAGTCACAGGTTCAATCCCTGGGTTGGGAAGATCCCCTGGAGGAGGGCATGGCAACCCACTCCAGTATTCTTGCCTGGAGAATTCCATGGACAGATGAGCCTGGCAGGATACAGTCCATAGGTTCACAGAATTGGACATGACTGAAGTGAGCTGGCACACACGCACAGTTAAAATAAAAAATTCAAAGTTTTACAAGTATGCTAGACACAAACAATATTAAACCAATTGGAATCTCTGCTTCTGCCACGATAAAGTCACAGGAAACAGACTGATCTTGCTGTCTGAAACATGAGAAAACTGAACAGAATGACCTTCCTATCTTATGTACTAGGAAACATCAGTTTTCATTCATTGTGCAATGAGAACAATAGAGCAACAATCTCAGGGAAATAACTGAGAAGAGCTTATGACCCACCCAGCTTGTGGCCTGGAATTTCCATAGGAAAGGGGAAATCAGACAGAACAAAGTGTTTTCACTGAATTGAGGAGCAAGATTTCAGATTTCAAAGAGACAAAAGCAACTAAAAGTTATGAAGTAACTAACACACAGAAAAGGGAGTTGCAGAGATATAGAAATTCAGAGATATGCAAATAATGCCCTAAATTTTTTGCCTGGGCCTTGATTCAAGCGTGGATGTGATGAAAATATTGACGGTTAGAAAAAGAAAGATCAGAAAGAAGTAAGAAGAACCACACTTAACCTCACACAGACCTGGGAATAGTTTGGTTTTCCGCTGTTCAAAGTGCAAAGATTTCCAAATATATTAATGTAGAGTGCTCAGATAAAGCTCTCAGTAAGCGCTGCCCTGGCAGTGAGTCCTAGACCAAGACTGTACCTCACTAGTGTGAAAGTGAAAGTGTTAGTCGCTCAGTCGTGTCCGACTCTTTCAACCCCATGGACTGTAGCCCACCAGGCTCCTTTGTCCATGGGATTTTCCAGGTCTCTTTCAACCCCATGGACTGTAGCCCACCAGGCTCCTTTGTCCATGGGATTTTCCAGGTCTCTTTCAACCCCATGAACTGTAGCCCACCAGACTCCTTTGTCCATGGGATTTTCCAGGCAAAAATATGAGTAGGTTGACATTTCCTTCTCCAGGGGAATCTTCCCAACCCAGGAATTGAACCCGGGTCTCCTGCACTGCAGGCAGATTCTTTACCACTTGAGCCATCAGGGAAGTACATAAGTATATTGTTGAAAACTAATAATACAGAGAAAATCCTCAAAGAACTCAGAAGAAAGAAGATATGTTTAGAGGCATAAAGCTAAAATTACAGTAGTCTTCTCATTAGATATTGTGCAGATCAGAAGACACTGGAATGTAGTCTTTTCAGTAACGAAAGAATAAAATCTGCCAGTCTAGAATACATTGTTCAGTAAAATCAACTTTTGGAATGAAGAGGAAAAAAAAATTGTTTTTCAGGCAAACTGAAGTTGAAAGAATTCATCATTGACAGATAAGCACTTAAATAAATGTTAAAGGACATTCTTTAAGTATGGCAGACCCTTGAAAAATAAGGGTGTTAAACGTGTATAATTTATAGTCAGCTCTCCATACCCATTGTTCCTCCCCATCTGCAGATTCAACCAACCACAGATGTTGTAGTACGTAGTATTTACTACTGAAAAATATACACATGTAAGTGATCCTAAGCAGTTCAAATCTGTGTTGTTCAAGAGTCAGCCTTGTAAGGAAAATAATATGAAATGGAAATTATGGTTATACAAAGAACAAGGAACATCCAAAATGGCAAATATGTGGTACAAGTATACTCATTTCTAATCTTTTAAAAAGATAATTGTTTAAAGCAAAAAGTAATATATTTGGTTATAACCAAGTAGAACTCAAGTATACAATAAATGAAGGCTGGGACAAATGGGAGGATATAACTATATGGTTATTACAATATACATGAAGTATTCTTTGAAAGTAGTGCCTAATTTAAACACATATATTTTAGGAGAGATGTCCTAAAATAAGACTTAGTTTTATGGAGGGTTAGGAGGTCCCAACGCTTATCTTAACCCTCCACCTTACTTGTTTTAGGACATCACTCCTAAATACACACACACACAAACAATGCTTATCTTCCTCACAAAAGCAACAAAAATACTTAAAAATGGCAAACCAAGGAAAATAGCTCAGGGAAAGCTCTGGAGTATAATAAAGAAGCAGCAAAAATTATGCAAACCTCAAACCTGAAGATGACTGAATAGAAAAGCACAGGAAGCATTTTACCTGTCTCATCCCATTCTCCAGTGCAGAGTAGCTCAGTTTCAGGCGGAGGCCTGGAAAGGAATTGCACCCAGAGGGAAAAGGAGAGTAGGAGAACCCCAGGAAACATCACTGCTGTGGAAGTTTGCAGGCTTTGCCACCTGGGACTCCCACAGTCTTCACCAATGCTGATCCCAGCTGATGGAGCTGTCTGAAGCCCCTGTCAGCAACATCTCCCACCAAGACTAGAGCTGTTCCTGTGGTGAGACATGTCCCCAGGGGCCTCAGTTGCTGCTCCCTATGGTTCTCCAAGATCAAGATGCCATAACACTACAACCAAGTAAGGCAGGACCAGAGCTGCACCAGCTCAGGTTAGAGATTTGTCCCACTGTTACTGAGGCAGCATTACTGCCTTGAGCCCCACCCCTTGGGTCTTGAGTCAGGCTTTGATCATTAGTGTCAGAGCTTAGCTGAAGCTGTTCTGAATCTTGTTATGGGCCCCAGACACAGAGCCTGGTTCTATGGGAGATCTGGACATGCCTTAACCTTAAATACCAGTGCCAGTGAGGAGCTCAACATCACCATGATGCAAATCAAAACCATAATGAGATATAATCTTCCACTTGCTAAGATGGCTAAATTAAAAAAGACAAGAAAATGAATGCTAGCAAAGAGGTAGAGAAAAGGGAATTGAAATCCTCATACACTGTTGACAGGAATGTGATTTGGTACAGACATTATGGAAAACAATATGACACTTCTTCCTAAAGTTAAAAATCAAACTACTATATGATTCATCAATCCTATTTTTGGGATCTGAAGGAGTTGAAATCAGAATCTTGAAGACATGTGCACCCCCATGTTCATTATAGCATTATTTACAACAACTAAGATATGGAAACAACCTAAATGTTCTTTGATGTATGAATGGATAAGGAAAATTGGTGTATATATAGATAGATAGATACATATATACATACACCTATGTATATATATATATATATATACACATATATATGTGTGTACATATATATGTATATATATATATAATGGAAGATTACTCAGCCATAAAACAGAATGAAATCCTATTGCAACAGTATGGATGAATCATTTTGCTAAGTGAAATAAACCAGACAAAGACAAATACTATACATTATCCACATTATATGTGGAATTTTAGAAAAGCCAATTTAATGGAAACAGAGAATAGAACAGTAGTTGCCAGTGGTTGTGGGGTGGGAAAAATGAAAATGGCATGATGTTGGTCAAAGGATATAACTTTTTAATTATAAGAACAATATGTTGTGAGGATCTAATGTACAGCATGGTGACTATAGGTATTAATATGGTATTGTACTTGAAGGTTGCTGAGAGTAGCTCCTAAATGCACCTTTCCAAAAAAGACAAGTACGTCAAGGCTGTATATTGTCACCCTGCTTATTTAACTTATATGCAGAGCACATCATGAGAAATGCTGGGCTGGAGGAAGCACAAGCTGGAATCAAGATTGCTGGAAGAAATATCAATAAGCTCAGATATGCAGATGACACCACCCTTTATGGCAGAAAGTGAAGAAGAACTAAAGAGCCTCTTGATGATAGTGAAAGAGGAGACTGAAAAAGTTGACTCAAAACTCAACATTCTTAAAACTAAAATCATGGTATCTGGTCCCATCACCTCATGGCAAATATTTGGGGAAACAATGGAAACTGACAAACTATTTTGGGGGGGCTCCAAAATCGCTGCAGATGGTGACTGCAGCCGTGAAATTAAAAGATATTTGCTCCTTGGAAGAAAAGCTATGACCAATCTAGACAGCATATTAAAAAGCAGAGACATTACTTTGCCAACAAATGTCCATCTAGTCAAAGCTATGGTTTTTCCAGTAGTCATGTATGGATGTGAGAGTTGGACTATAAGGAAAGCTGAGTGCTGAAGAATTGATGCTTTTGAACTGTGGTGTTGGAGAAGACTCTTGAGAGTCCCTTGGACTGCAAGGAGATCCAACCATTCCATCCTAAAGGAAATCAGCCCTGAATATTCATTGGAAGGACTGATACCGAAGCTGAAACTCCAATACTTTGGCCACCTGATGCGAAGAACTGACTCATTGGAAAAGACCCTGATGATGGGAAAGATTGAAGGCGGGAGGAGAAGGGGATGACAGAGGATGAGATGTTTGGATGGCATCACCGACTCAATGGACATGAGTTTGAGTAAGCTCCAGAAGTTGGTGATGGACAGGGAAGCCTGGCATGCTGCAGTCTATGGGGTCGCAGAGTCAGACACGACTGAGTGACTGAACTGAACTGAACTGAAAGAAAATAAACTCTTTGTTCCTAGAGAAATCTCTAGATATACTCTCAAAAACTCATCAAACTATAAATCCATTGTAACACAGTTCAGAGGTAAATCCAACAATACATTGTTTAGCAACAAAAACACACATAGTGAATTAAGAAAAGAAGCTCTATCTCTGGGAGTGACGTAGGAATTAGGTCAGAAAGTAGCATATGAGTGGCTTTAGTTTGAATAAAAAGTTACCTCTCTTAATAAGCATAAAGAAAACATGGATTTAAATCCATTTTCATGGTTTTAAATTAACATATAGCATGTAATCTTTGTGGCAACTCAATATTAGTAAGATCTTTTAAAAAATAATATTTCTGGTTTTCCAGCCATTTGTCATCCTATTGTTGCTCACATTTTATACATCTTATCCCTAACAAATTATTTAGAAAACAGCTTCATATAAGAGTTACCCTTATATAGGACTTGATAATAAAAACTGATTAAATTTTTACTAATTCAGAATTTTTTCCATCCTGTCTTTTATGAGTTATTATTTATTTTAAATTATAATAATAAACTCTTTATAACAAGGCTTTCATATATTGAGCAAAAACTTTTTCTGTTTTTAGTATTAATCATGATGTCAGAATTATGGACGATAATTGAAGGAATCTAAGACAATAAATTATTCAGGGAGGCTTTTTATTTCCCCCTTTGCATATTTTCAGCACCTGCAAACCATTGATTGGAACCAGTGGGATACATGTTGTTCAGGCAATCAGAATAAAGACCCATGTTTTATCAAAAGTGGCATGATGGCAGTGTTTTATCAAAGGGAGAGAATATTGAACACTCTGTATCCATAGAGAAACTTTTGTATTTCCCTTATATACCCTAGTCTAGTAAATCTGTCTGCATCATGACCTTCCTTTCATATTGTGTTACCTATCTCCTTTCTTCTTTATAACAGAGCAAATCAATACATTTATGATGCACTTTTTAAAAATGCATATGTGGGGATTTGGGATTGGAAAGAGGAGTGGGAGAGAAATTCCCATTAGTCAGAGTGGATCAAGGAACAATTTCTGTTTCAGTTTATTTTAGTACAACAAATTATATAGTAAGGTACACGTTTTTTTTTCTGAAATAGTCCCAATATTTACAGTATGTCAACCCAATATTGATATCTTACTTCCTATACCACTCTACTTTAATTCAATTCCTGTAGAGGAGACAAATCTCTTCTCAGTAGATGTCCCCTTAATTTATTTCTTAGTGACTTCAAGGGAAAGCCTCTTGTGTACTTGAAAAAAGTTTACATTATTATTCAGCCTTGGTGTTGTCCTTAAGTTTCCCTGTGACTACACAAATGAGAATTTTATTATTCAAACTAATGAAAATATAACCTGATATAACTTTGAAATAAAACCATTAACACAAGGATTTGTTGTTTTGTGGTTGTTGAACTACTTTTTTTAAAAAAAAAAATTTGATCTCTAGCTTCTATCCATCAGGAAATTTTTTAAAAAATAGACCATAAATTTTAGCCTTTCAGTCAGGCCACTAAGTTACATAAATATTATTTGAAATATGTAGTGGACTGTTCTGGTCTTTTATCACCAGGATTTAGTTGGCATTTGTGAGGGGTTTTTTTCTGATATTTTTAAAAACTAAAAGCCACTGAAAATAGGAACTATCAACATGGTTTTGAAAGTTCATGCTATAAAGTAACATTTTAACCAGAAAATATATAAATAAGAGGTAAATTATAAGAAACTTTTATATTAGTATAACATGTACATATGCATATATATATATATATATATATATATACACACACACATTATATTTGAATGTGTGTATATAGCCTGAGGAGAAGGCCATGGCACCCCACTCCAGTACTCTTGCCTGGAAAATCCCATGGACAGAGGAGCCTGGTAGGCTACAGTCCGTGGGGTCGCTAAGAGTCAAACACGACTGAGCGACTTCACTTTCACTTTTCCCTTTCATGCACTGGAGAAAGAAATGGCAACCCACTCCAGTATTCTTGCCTGGAGAATCCTAGGGACGGCGGAGCCTGGTGGGCTGCCGTCTATGGGGTCGCACAGAGTCGGACACGACTGAAGCGACTTAGCATAGCATAGCATATAGCCTGAATAACTTGAAAATAAGTATGTCAATAGGCTATGGGGAGGAAATTTTTTAAAAAATTATTTTTGAATCAGTGCAGAATCTAGTGACCTTCTGAGATACAGGTCCTAAGGAAGAAGAAGCAGGTAGAAGAATGTAACAGATAATTACACCCGAATGTTCCACGTGAGCCAGCCTTATCGTTTGAAGCCAGGGGCTAGGGTCAGGCTTGTCACTCAAGAGATGAAACCTGAATTATTGGTTTTATATGGTTTCAACTGAAATGACATTGCATGCTTTAGACTGAACTTGAAGAGAAAAGCATTATTAAAGTAAGTTTGTGCCCTGAAATAAATGTTGTATCTGACTAATTTTCAATTTTACTTTCCACTGCTTGGAAAGGCACAGAAAACAAGGAACAGATACCCAACCAGCTTGGTACATCTAATAGGAAATTCTCATCACAGAGATAGTACCATAGAAAATTGAACTGACTGTAAAATTATCTTCCAGAGCAAGTTAATAAAAATTGGTGGCTGGAATCATTTTCTAGGTGAAAGGAAAAATAAAAAGAAAATCTTCTGTGAATCATATGAATTTTTAATCATAAATGGTCCTCATACAGGTTACATTCAAATTAATATTGCCTGAGTAGTCCAAAACACTTTAGACCAAATATAGCATTTGGAAAAAATCCCTTTTTGTCATGACCTCAAATGTCTGGAAGATGCAAATAAAAAGTGTCCCTGGAACCATTTTTAATACAAGTTTTAAAGGGTTCCCACAAACCTCAAAAGAATTTGAATTCAAACCTAAAACTTAAAAATCACACAAAGAAATGAGATTGCCATGATAAATCCTGACAGATAACAGGCAACTGTATTTAGACATCAAGTGCTAAAAATATCAGAGACAACATATCAAACTAATTTGCATATGTTATATATTTCTATACATTATATAAACTATGTCATACATGCTATATAATATATATAATTTATATATTTATATAAACCTTATCATGTATTAAGATTAAATTATATGAGTAAAAGGCAAAAGATTAGTTGAAACAATAAGTGCTTGAAGAAAAACTGATACTTATAGAACAATACAGTAATTGATATTGAAAACTCATTGAGTGTATTTACAAGAAGATACACATAGTTGAAGAGAAAATTCACAAATTAAAAGATATAAAGTAAGAATTTATCTAGAACAAATATAAAGACAGAAATATGAAAAGTAATGAAAAATAGCTAAGGGCAGAATGGGATAGACTGTAAAGAGCCATCATATATTCAACTTGCAATTTTAGGATGGAGAGAAAAAAATATAGGGTAGATGCAATACATGAAGAAACATCGGCAAAGAATTTACCATGAGCAGTGCAAGATATCAGTTCTCAGATTCAGAAATTTCAAAAAGAACCATTCAAACTAAGAAATGTCTCCACCTAAATATATTTTTATATATAATAAAAGTATGTTATATAAAAAATAAAGAATATCTGTAAAGGGACTAGCAAAGACCACAGACAGAGGAGCCTGGCAGACTATAGTCCATGGGGCCACAAAGAATCAGACATGACTGAGTGACTAACACACACACACACACACACACACACACACGGATTTATCTACTTGTACAAATGAAAAAAATGAGACTCATGATTTTTCACCACCAACAACGAAAGCTAATAAAAAATATCTGTAACATGCTGAGAGGATATACTTTCTTATATATCACACAATACGTTTATGTACCAAACTAATATATCTGTCAAGAGTAAAGTGAAATAATTTTTGAAAAACAGAACAGAATTTGGCACCAGTAAAATCCTTATCAAAAGAAATTCCAAGAGATACATCTTTACTTATGGAAGAAAAGTGATCTCAGATGTAACCAAGATAACAGACCTAGTGGATTCTCATTAATAAGATAATCACTTCCTGGCAAATAGATGGGGAAAAAATGGAAACAGTGACAGATTTTACTTTCTTGGGCTCCAAAATCACTGTGGATGGTGACTGCAGCCATGAAATTAAAAGACACTTGCTCCTTGAAAGAAGCTATGACAAACCTATAAAGCATATTAAAAAGAAGAGACATCAATTTGCTGACAAATGTCCGTACAGTCAAAGCTATGGTTTTCCAGTAGTCATATGTGGATGTGAGAGTTAGACCATAAGGGGGCTGAGCGCTGAAGAACTGATGCTTTCGAACTGTGGTGTTGGAGATGACTCTTGAGAGACCGTTGGACCACAAGGAGATCAAACCAGTGAATCCTAAAGGAAATCAATGCTGAATATTTATTGAAAGGACTGATGCTGAAGGTGAAGCTCCAATTCTTTGGCCACCTGATGCAAGGAGCCAACTCACCGGTAAAGACCTGATGCTGGAAAGATAGAGGGCAGGAGGAGAAGGTGGTGACAGAGAATGAGATATTTTGATAACATCATCATCAACTCAATGACATGAGTTTGAGCAAACTCTGGGAAACAGAGGAGTCTGGTGAGCTGCAATCCATGGGGTCGCAAAGAGTCAGACATGACTGAGTGACTGAACAACAAACCTAATATGACCCATGAGAAATTAGTTTTGTGGTCAAATAAATTCGAGGAAAGCCAAACTCCTTTAAAATTTGCAGTAAAATCAGAATATGCAAAGATTTGACAAGAAAATGGAAGAGAAAGCTGTTAAACTTAGATCAGCATGTCCTAGATGTAACACCATAAAACATATTTTGTCAATGAGTCATGGTTAGTATCTCAAAGAATATACTTTTGGGAATGTGGAACTATGCTTTCAATGCAAAAGCTTAAAATATTTCCAAACAAGAAAACAAACAAATGAAGCACATAAGGAGAGAATAATAGCCATGGACAACATTTATCAAGGAGCCACAACAAAAAAACCAATGCTCTTCTCCTAGATGGCAAGCATTATAATGGCCCAAATTTTATATCCCCATCAATGTAAATATTTAATATTAATCCAGTAAAATCTCAGATTGGTTTTTATTGATATCTATAATATAACTGTCAAATTAAACTGGAGGTATTTTTAGGATGAGATTAACAAAACTTTTACCTTACAAAAAATAAATCATAATAAAAGGCATTTGCGTTTCCTGACATCATAGCATTCTAGAATTGAAATAATTCATGTAATGTGATGGCTCTTATACAGTATATATATACTCAGAAAGATTATGGGAACTAAACAAAAGTCCAGGGAGAATTCTCCTATGATGTACTTTTACAGAACAGTGTAATTTACAGAAAAAAGAGATTCAAACTAGTAGACAAACAAATTAATAAAAGATGGTGGGATTCTCATTAACATATATTAAAAAGTAACAGAATCTTGTCACACAACATTCACAACCAACAGATACATACATTCTAGAGATAGTAAATTTCAAAATTAAACATGATATAAAATAGAAAAAAAATGGCTGACACGATTGAAAATTCAAGATAGGAAAATATAAAGAATTCATCAATATACTGAACAATAATAAATTCTCTCATTCCAAATGATTATAAACAAACATAAAAAGACATTTAAAAAACAGAAGAGATTTCTATTATACAAGAGATTAAAATCTTTATTATAGAAATACTTCTTATAACCAGAAAGAGAAAATGAAAACGTTAAGGAAAAAAATTTAGATTTAGACAGATCTGCACCTATTCAGCCAGTCTTATAGATAGAATTTAAATGGGAAGAAAGTATTATTCCAGATTAACTTGGCGCTGTAGAATTCAATAAAATTAAAAACAGATATAAATTTTGTTTCCAAGTTTAGTGCTTAGTAGCTGTATAACTTAATTTTTATTTTTCACATCTAAAGAAATGATAGAAAAACTACCAGAAAAAGATAGCTGTATTAGAAAATTATACAGAAATGTTTACAAATACACAAGGGTTCTATAAACAGTGGAAATGCAATTTTTTAAATGTAAATCTAAATGTATGACAGGATCGTGAGAATCTATGTATTCTTTTAATAACTTTCTGTGAATCTATAATGATTTCAAAATAAAAGTTAAAAATGCTTTATCTAAAACAGACAGAGAAAATAGACTTATGGACATGAGGAAAGGGGATGAGAGGGTGAGATGTATTGAAAGAGTAACATGGAAACTTATATTACCATTTGTAAAATAGATAGCCAATGGGAATTTACTGTATGGCTCAGGAAACTCAAACAGGGGCTCTCTATCAACCTAGAAGGGTGGGGTGGGGAGGAAGATGGGAAGGAGCTTCAAAAGGGAGGGAATATATGTATACCTATGCTGATTCATGTTGAGGTTTGACAGAAAACAGCAGAATTCTGTAAAGCAATTATACTTCAATAAAAAATAGATAAATTTAAAAAAATGCTTTCTCTAAAAGCAAATGCAACTTTATTTTTCTATAACCCTGTGAAATTTCCAATATTTAATTATTAGTCTATATAAATGGCAGTTTCATATTCATCACATAATGCTATTATGAGTTTGAATAGTAGAAGGAGTCTGACATGGGTATATTTGGAGGTCGTCTTCCTCTGCTCTACAGCTTTGAAATTGTAGGAGCTCACATAAGCTAAGGCAAAAGAGAAGGGATCTTTCTTTCACCTACCTTTTTCCCATATTGGCCTCCCTGAGATTTTCTCTGGACAGATCTTGGGCTTGCAGTCTATCTACCTGGGACATGACTGAGTCACTCTTGGTCATTGTTGAGATCATTTTTTTCTGGGTTTCTCTCTGCTAACTCCAATGTACTGCTCAAAGATGTCTGTATCAAGCTTTTATGTCTATGTTCTAGTAGCCTTGAGTCGATCCCTGGTTTGGGAAGATCCCCTGGAGAAGGGCATGGCAACCCACTTCAGTATTCTTGCTTGAAGAATTCCATGGACAGAGGAGCCTGGCAGGCTACACAGTCCATGGGGGTCACAAAGAGTCGTACACAACTGAGCGGCTAACACTTTCACTTTCTAGAAACCTCAGGAAAAATCACCACGCTATCTGTGGCCCTTCGGGGGATCGAGGTCCACAGAGAGAGTTCTACTTCTATACCACAGTATAGTGTAGAAAACTTCACAATTTGTCTCAACCCCTTTTATAACAGGCCACAATATGAGATTATTAACACCTGGGGCCTTCCTCCAAGACCCACAGTGGGAAATGGAGTATAACATCAGTGTGAGATTTCTGGAAAAGCCCCGAGGAGGAAGGCCTTACAGTATCTATTCGATCTTGATTTTCCTTTATCTTTTCTCCTCCTCACATCATTCTGACAGCATTTTATCCAAACAGATGTAGGACTCTTACCTCTGATTCATCAGGTTTCCTTTGTCATGAGTCTCTTAGGGCTGAAACTTTTGAAAATAACAATCTATTTCTTTGCTACCCTTAAATTCCTTCCATAAACATTGGTTACTTCATGGTTTATTTGCTGGAATGCAACTGGATTGGCACCAGGAACACAGAGTAACTAGAAATAGCAGCAGATCCCATCAATCAATATTTCAGAGTAGAACTTCCTATACTGGTTCCTCTAGTAAATATTCAGATTGCGACAGGGAAAATTTGCTACTCATCTAGATTTCTATTTTCTCTCCGGTTCCCCAGGCTCTTATGCCTTAAACATGCAACTCCATTTCTATCTAGTCTCCTGAGTCTCGGTAACCTTATTCTCATCAGAAAATGCTAAAACGAATGCATCTATCCTTTTTTCCTAAAATCTGATAACTTTCCTGGATGAATAGTTGTAGCATAGGAACATCAATAAATATTTCAAAAGCATTCTTCTCTGGGATTCTTAGCTAGACAAAGAAAAAGCCCCTTTTCCTTTCTGTCTCCGTAACATTAAAACAAAAGTGGGTGAATTTTATTTTATGCCCCCTGATTCTTGGCCTTGATGAATTACTTTTCTTGAAGATATAATAAAAATAGAATACTGATTCAGGTCATAAAGAAGTTGTTTCCAAGGCTTGCAAATTTATAAATTTTATCATGTTTATTAGTCTTAGTGTTTCATAAATTTCATCTAAATCGACTATAGACATTAATATTTCATCAGAACCATTTGTTCAAAAGACTACATAAATTATTTTCTCTTCTAAATTTATTACTTTTTAACATTTAAAAAAATCATTAGTTTAATTGCCATATTTTCCACAGGCACTTCATTTCTGGATTAAGGTAAGCTTTAGTATTAATAGTTGCTTCAAGGTGGGATTACAGTAAAGATAAGCATTGAGTTGCTGTTTGTTAAAAAAATATACAGCCTTTGACAAGCACATGAAAAGATGCTCAACATCATTCATTATTAGATAAATGCAAATCAAAGCTACAATGAGATACCATCTCACACCAGTCAGAATGGTCATCATCAAAAAGTCTACAAACAATAAATGCTGGAGAGGGTATGGAGAGAAGGGAACACTCTTGCATTGCTAGTGGGTATGTAAACTGATACAGCCACTGTGGAAGATGGTATTTAGATTCCTTAAAAAGCTAGGAATAAAACCACCATATGACCCAGCAATCTCACTCCTGGGCATATACCCTGAGGAAACCAAAATTGAAAAATCCACATGTACCCCAATGTTCATTGCAGCATTATTTACAATAGCTAGAACATGGAAGCAACCTAGATGTCCACTGACAGATGAATGGATAAAGAAGCTGTGCTACATATATACAATGGAATTCTACTCAGTCATAAAAAGGAACACATTTGGATCCATTCTAATGAGGTGGACAAACCCAGAGCCTATTATACAGAGTGAAGGAAGTCAGAAAGAGAAATATAAATATCATATACTGATGCATATATATGGAATCTAGAAAGATGGTACTGATGAATTTATTTGCAGGGTAGCAATGGAGAAACAGACATAGAGAACAGACTTATGGACACCAGGGGAGGGGAGAAGGGAGAGGGTGAGATGTATGGAGAGAGTAACATGGGAACTTACAATACCATATGTAAAATAGATAGCCAATGGAAATTTGTTGTATGACTCAGGGAACTTAGACAGGGGCTCTGTGACAGGTTGAAGGGTGGGATGGGGAGGGCAATGGGAGGGAGGTCCCAGAGGGAGGGGACATTGGTGTACCTATGGCTGATTCTTGTTGATGTATGACAGAAAACCACAAAATTCTGTAAAGCAATTATCCTTTAATTAAAAAATTAAAAAAATATAGCCTTTGAACATGGAAAGCTTATCTGTAAAATAATTGCATCAACTTTATTTCCATGAGGATCTTTAAGATATTCTACAACTGTCTCTTAGCATTTAATGAAAAAAGAACCAGAGGCTGCAATGATCTTTTCTTTTAGCTACCCAAATTATTATTTATTTCTGAAGATCTGTATATTTACTAGGATATATGCAGGACAGATAGTTCTGAACCAGTTTTGCCTAGCACATGTTGAATTCTGTAATTCATAGATTTAAATCTTTCTTTAATATCACTTTAAATTTTAGTTACCTTCTATTTTCTGGGTTTCTTCTTAGGGAAGAATATTCTCCTGTGTGTTGGTTCTCTAGTACCTGTCCACTATGTCTATCATTAGCTCCCTAACACTTTCCAACTTTTTTCCGTACTATTTTGCATTTTTAAAAAAATTGATATGTAGTTGACCTATAACATTATGCTAGTTGAAAGTAGACAGCATAATGATTCAACATTTAAACACATTATGAAATAATCACCACAAAAAGTCTAGTAACCATAAGTCCCCATGCGAAGTTATTCCAGTATTAATGACCAAGTTCTTTATGCTGTATATTATATCCCATGACTTATTTATCTTATAACTGAAAGTCTGTACCTCTTAGTCACCTTCATCTATTTCTCCCTACTCCCACCCACCTCCCAGCTGGCAATCAATGGTCTATTCTCCATATCTATTACTCTGTTTTCTTTTTTGTAGATTTCACATATAAGTGAGATCATATGGTATTTGTCTTTCTCTCTCTGACTAACTTCACTAGATCAATCCATGTTGTCACAAATGGCAAAATTGTTATTATTAGTAGTCCATTGTACATACAGACATGCACACTTCATTTACTGAGCTTCAGACATTGCTTTTTTTTTTTAACAGATAGAAGGTTTGTGGCAACCCTGCATCTATTGAAGCAATTTTCCCAACAACATACACTCCCTTTGTGTCTCTATGTCACATTTTGATAATTCTTGCAATATTTCAAAATTTTTCATTATTTTTATGGTGATCTGTGATCAATGATCTTTGATGTTACTACTATAATTCACTAAAGGATCAGATGATGGCTAGCACTTTTTACAAATAAAGTATTTTTTAATTAAGGCATGCACAATGTTCTTTTAGACATAATGTTATTGCACACTTAATAGACCGCAGTACAGTATAAAAGAAACTGTTATATGCACTGGGAAACCAAAAAAATTGTGACTCACTTTATTGTGGGTCTGGAACCTGAAATATCTACAAGTATACCTGTATAGACCACATCTTCTTTAACCATTGATTTACAAAGAGACACAGGTTGCTTCCATATTTTGCTGATAGTAAATAATCTTGAAATAAACACAGTGGTGCATAAATCTTTTTGAATTACTGTTTCCTCTTTCTTTAAGTAAATATGCAAGAGGGGAATTGCTGAATTGTATGTAGATTTTTTTGTTATTGTGATTTAAAAAGTTGTAGTTTTATTTTTAATGTTTTGAGGACTCTCCACACTGTTTTCCAATAGTGGCTGCACCTATTTACAACCCCACCAATAGGGCATAAAATTTCCTTTTCTCCACATCCTCCCCAGCCTTCTGGCTCTCTTGAGTGTATTCTCACTGGTTTTCAAAGTTGGACATTTTGAGGGCTCATATTCCAAGTGAACAAATGCTGGGTTGAGAAGCCCACTGTAGGGCTCATATTCTCTTGCTAAGAGGAAGACCTCTCAGTTGTAATATTCCTTGGCTCATGGTTTGGTGACTGGGCATGTGTGTCCAGACTAGACCACATCTCCATCCCTCTACCAGTCTCATTGTTGCTCCTTCGTTATATCTTTATCTGTTGAAAATCTTTTCTGCTAGTCTTCAGGTTGTTCTCAGAGATACTTGCTTTCTCAGTAGTTGTAATTTTGGTGTTTCTGTGGGAGAAAGTGAGCTCAGGATCCTCTTACTCTGCCAAATTGATCTCCTCCCATTTTGCTTTTTTTTTTTCTTTTCTATCCCATATGTTTTATGCTATATTTTCCACAGTGTGTATTTTCCCTTGTATTTCTTGTGATTCCTCCCCCTGCCCATTTCTGGGATAATTTTACCTCTATATCTTTCTTAAATTTTGCCAGTTTGTGTTTCATCTCTTTTATTCTCCCATCATCTCTGTCCTGAGATCTTACTTTTTAAAATTTGCTTCTTAAAGGCAGTTGTGTCATAGAGTTTTCTTGTATTCTTGATGACTCATTTGAACAGAAGTATTATCTTTGCACACTTTTCTAATAAAAAGTCTAATGCTACTTACCTTTTAAAAAAGACTTTTCTTTTTTTTTCCATTATTTTCTTTTTATCAATGTTTTGCCAATTCCTATTTAACACTGATCATGGAAGAACTTGAATTTCTTGGACTTGATTTTTACATAAATATATGTGCCCAAGTGGATCTTCAAGAAGAGCCGATGTTTTTACACCCTAGCACTATGTACTCTTTTTCCTCTTCCCTCTCTGTTTCCATCAAATGAAAACTAGGTTCAGGAGGACTTTTGACACCAGTTGGAATCACCACAGTCTTCATCCATTGTTACCCAAAAAGATATATCCTTGCTTCCCACCTTTGCAGGAGTACGTAAATGATGGCACTTATATCTCCCTTCATTTTGATCTTCTCACCACTCTGTATTTCTTGTCCTTATTTATTTCAAAGAGGATGCCTGCAATGTAGTTACTTTTGGCAGCCCTTATGTATATTTTGGAAACTGTGGATTCTTTCCGTCTTCCAGTTTCACTAAAAATGATACTTGCTTTTGGATGATTTTTAGGCAGAGGATGAGAAATACTGACTCACCCAGTTATATTCCTAGCAGAAGTTCCAACAGTGCTTCTTTTAAATGGGGAAAGTTTGGACATTAAAAAATATATATGTGGATATATATAAGATACGGATATATACTATATGTATGCTTGTATATATATAAATATATCATGTAAGATTTCTAGTCTTTAAAACTCATGTAGACAAATATGAACACATAAAATTAAAAATTTAAGTTTTAGAAAAACTGATTCCTAAATCTTTCCCATATGTAAGAGATTATGCAAAGGTATAGAAAAGTTTTGAGAGTTATATATAAAAAGAAGCAGTGATTTAATGGATTTTTTTCTTTACCTTTTCTTAACAAGCTTTTCAAAAATAAAATATATTGTTTTGCCTAAGAGAAACAAGATATTTATAAATGCATTTATGTCTAAGCTATTAACATTTATTTCTTTGATTTTTTCTTTACTTTTTTATTCTTTTCTTTATTTTTAAGAAACCTATTTTTACCATAAATTTAATAAAATTGTATTTTTATATTCTGATTTTGGTGGTTTTTATGTTTTAATTCTTACATTTAACTCCTTATGGATATTCTTGATAATTAAATATTCCAATATTACTGATTTGATTATCATTCTTTTTCTCACTCACTTGAAATGCCACTTTATTACAGTGCCATTATTTATCAGTGGTTCTGAAATTTAATTTTCCTCTGATGCAACTGCTATATAATCAGAATTGTTATATCATCACAGGCTGCTGTATTTATAAGGCAGGCCCTATGTGGCAGTGACTGCAAGATCACATATAATAAGTGACCTTGCTATATGTAATCACTTATTATAACTTTATTCCCTTTCCTCCCAGTAATCAGTGATATTTAAAAGTTGAAACTCTATTGCCAGGTATTGATATGTTTTGTTTTGTTTTGTTTTTGGTCTTACGTTCTGTCCCTGTGTATTAAATCAAATACACTTGTTATAGTCACTAATTATGATAGTTTTATGATAGGTTTTGATGTCTGAAAGATATCAAAATTTGATTTGATGAATATATTCTTAAAGATCAAATTTGTAATTATTTAGACAAGTATTTATGTTTAAGAGATACTTGTAAATTACTTTTAATATTTGATTGACCTTGTATTATGTTACATGTTAGTAGTAAGCTGATATCTTCATTGTATCACTTCTAATCCAAAAACATGTGAAGTATTTTTCCATTTTTCGAGTCTTCTTTTATAATGCTTAATAAAATCTCCTGGTTTAAATGATTTTCTTAAAAAATATTTTTATATATTAAATAAATAAGAGTTTTCAAATTTCTTCTAAAATCATTTTTCTTAAAAGATTTTATTTAGATTGTATGTGATAGGTGCATAACTAGAGATAGGGCAGAAAAAATTGTTTTAAGGACTATTGCAACAATTCTGGCATGAGATGGTGATGTTCTGAAATTATGTAAAGAATGATAATGATGAAAATTCAGCATATGTGAGCAGTGTCCAGTTAATGGAATCAATAGAACACGGTGATTGTTGAGTGTGGGATATAAGAGAGAAAAGTTTGCATTCATGACTAACATTAATAAAGTACAGATATAAGTTTTAGGAATTGGTAAAGAATTTCTTAGTGAGTTGAGTTTATGGTGTGTTGTATAGCATCTAGGTAAAGATTTTAGCAAGCAACTGATATATTATCTTGCTATTGACCTTGGCTTTTTCCTTTATTTCTTCATCTGTAAAATAAGGATAATCAAAATAACTTCATGGAGTTTATGTGAATGACTTTAGGAAAACACTTAGGTTTTCCCTTTTTTTCCTTTCTTCTGCTATAGACATATAAGTATTCTGCTGCATTTTCTAGCTGCCAGTGTAAGAAACACAAGGAAACATGAAACTATATACAATTGCCAATTTGCATATCTGTCTCTGCAAAAACTGTAACATCCAGCATAATCCACTATTTTTGTACTTATCAACTCAGCTTTTGTAACACAAATATAGACTTGAAGTATTTTGGTCATTTTTACTCATTGAGTAAATACTAATTCTTCTAAGATGATATTTGTGATAGTGAAGTCATTATAAATAATTTGCTTATGAAATGTAAAATAGTTCCCAGCTGTGTGTGTATTTAATTTTGAGCTACATTGTATTTTTTATGGTAATAACCTCTTTTCATTTTTTAAGATCATTTGTCTAGAGCAATTTGAATAGTTTCACAATTTTTATGTGTCTATTTATTATGATTGATTTAAGTTCTGTGTAGGTGAACATATACACTTTTTCTATCCTTTACTTGAAGATTTTGTATGGCTTGTGAATTACTTTGTGTTTTTGGCTCAGTGACAATATAAGCAAAATCCTATTCTGAATCTAAGTCTGAAAACTGTCAAGGAGGAAGAAAATTACATGTTGACTCTAAAACTTGACATAATACAAGAGTCTAATGGATCTTGGACACCTAAAATAGAAAAATTCTAAATAACATAACCGATCCTGATTAATGTTGTCATCTTCCATATGCTCCCAGGAGTGGATATTAATACAGAATTGTGATTTTTAAAAAATGCTTTTTCTAAAATTGAAGGCAGCAAAACACGGCAGTAGGTAGTGGGAGGCATGTGAATAGAAATAAAAGTAGAGTAATATTCTTGTATTTTTCAATCATGATTTATTTTACACTGTGGTAGAAAATATGCTTGAAATTGTGCATTAAAATGTACTGGATTCCATAAAAAAATAGCAAAATGCATAACTTCAAATGCAATAAAGAAAAGTGAATGTGCTGAATTCAGCAAGGGCAGAATATGAGAGGGGAAAGCAGAAAGAAAGGACAGCAATTAAAACACAAATGAAAGAGCAAAATAATTCCAAATATGTTAGCATTCACAGCAAATTTAAACAGGTTTACATCACCTAGTAAAGTACAAATAATGTCAAAACATATATATTTATATGTATATATATATATAAACATTATATAAATAATATTACTTTGGAAAATCTAAAGTATAGAGAAATTAGAAAATAAAGAAAAGTTATTATTGTGGGGAAAATATCTAATATTTTAATAGCAGGACAACAAAGTGGTCATGCGTATGAACAATAGACCACACAGATTTCAATCTGAAAATGCTGAAAGTGAAAGAGAAGACTGCTTTTGGCAAAATATTACCCTTTTGCCAAGAAGATGTAATATTTATAAACTTGTAGTCACTTTACAACCTCACTTTGAAATATAGTGAAACTTGGCATAAATACAAGATGAAGAAAATAAACATACTTTGTGGGGGAAAAGAAAATATGAAGTTGCAGAAGATAATAATTACAAGAGTAACAGCTTTGTTCCATGAATATGAATATGTATATTCACATATCTCTCAAGCACATAACTTAAATGTTTCACTAAAATCTAGGCAGCAGAGTCTTAAAATATTGTAAAGAAATGGCAAAATTCAATCAATGTAAAGAGCCCAAAAATCAATTAAGGAAAAGAATAGACAAGCTAAATTCACTAGGAAACTATATACAACACTTAGTACAATACATAAACTCTAAAAGTGATATTTGAAATTACAAATATATACACTTACACACACACAAAATACATAATGCTATGTACATGATCGTGGGTGTGTCTTTATATACTTTAGGTCTTTGAGCATTCTATCCCAAATCTAAGACTTTATACATTTAGGCAAAAGAAGGTTGAGGTCTACAGAGTTGGAAGACTTACCTAGATTTGTTGCCTCTACTCAACCCAAGGAACTAAAAGGAGATGGATGTCCAATGTTTAATATCTATTAATGGATGAATCTAAAACAAAGATCAATATATTTCTCACACCAACAAGTTAGTACAATTCTCCTTTGTGGGGTGGAGTAAATAAATAATGGGAATCCCTCTGTATGAGAACCTAAAGTCAAAAGAAGAGAGAATCTCTCACAAAAATTAATTCTTTTCTCTCTTTATTAGCTCCAATCTTGATATCTCTTCTCACTGGGTTAGAAAGCATGCTCAGGTATTTATTTCAGATAAGGAACAACTGGTTTACTCTGAATTCTGAAATGTCACAGGATAACTTTTGTCCCTGAAGATAGAGGATATCTTGACCATATAAAGGATTATATAATATCACATATCATATGTGTAAAACATGTGGAAAATTATAGCCCTACATACATGATGGCTTCTAAGCTTTTACATAAGAAATTAATCTTATATATTTCTTTGTCATTAACTTGGTTAATATCCTGCTTAAGTAGGTTTTGGTTTCTAGGAACAGCTGTAGTCCCAGTGTACCACTTACTATTCCCTTTTACATTCAAAGCATTATGACTTGGAACTAAATTAAATGGTTATCTTATTTACATATTTATTTTAGGGCTATTTTCACCTACAAGCTCTTTAAGTATTATTTCTATGGAAAAATTACTGCCACTCACTTTTACCCTCCAACTTTAAAAAAATTATTCTTATGGTAGTATCCATCATTTGTGTTATTTCATTATTTTTCTATCACAGGAACATCAAGTTTCAACAGTAACCATACAGCTTTCTAAGAATAAATATTTTAATTTGCAATATATGTTCATTCCCCAGTCTTCCTTTTGTGCTCCAGGTACATTTTTTTTAATTTACTTTACAGTTCTCTTTATTTTTTAAATGCTTATCACCATAAATATAACACAGGATAGAAAAATAAACTTCTGATTTCTGGTTCCGCACATAGGAGTTTGAAAGTCTCCACCCTGTCCCAAAAACAAATAAAAAGCTGAAAAGACTGAAAAATTTAACCCTTCTTGGATCCATAAATGAGGGGAAGACACAAGGCCAATCACTGCTCCTATGACTAAGAAATCAGACAGGCAAATACAGGGAGTCATGACTTGCTGAAGCAGAGACACACAAGCAAAAACCTCCATAGGAACCATCTCTGGGGTAGGAAAATCTGAATGGCAACTGAGCTGAAGCCTCAGTGTGGACAAGTCTGAGATTTAAACACCAGGATGAACTAAACTTGAGGGGGCTCTCACAATATTGCAAGAATCACCTCAGAAGCTTACCCAGATTCCAAAAACATACTGGAGGAAAAATCCTTTCTTGCTTCCAGCAGCAGGAAGGGAAAAGAAAACATTTTGAAATACGTCAGACCATTCTGCTCTTCTTCAGGGCAGTCCTCAGAGGAAACTCATTATAGCCAGATCCTGATCTGCTGAGGTATTATCAGAGCCTAACTGACCTGGAGGAAAGGAAATATCCAACTTCAGTTTACTCTACTTTAGTAGAGTAAGATGGGAGAAAAAAACAGAGAAACACATAATGTTTTCAGTGTAGAGACATAAGTTCACTAAAACACTGAGACTTAGTTATGGGACTATAAAGTTCTTCCCTTCCATTTATTCCATACCACCACATTACTACAGGCCTATTTACAGTAGTTCTCTTTACCTAGTACATTATTTCCAAAAATCAAGAAAATATTACAGGACATACCAGAAGTCAAAGGACACAATTTGAAGAATGGAGTAAGGATCACAACCAAACATGGCTGGGATATTGAAATTACACCATGAATTTAAAGCAACTCAGATTAAAATGCTAAAGTTTCTAACAGATAAAGTAAAGAGCATGCAAGAACAGATGGGCAATATAAGCAGAGAGATGGAAATCCTAAGAAAGAAAGAAAAAAATCCTAGAGATTAACAACATCATAAAAGAAATGAAGAATGCCTTGGTGGTCTTATTAATAGATAATGGCACTAGAACTTTGAAAAGCAAAGAACAAAGACCAAAACAAATGAAACAGAATATCCAGAGATTGTGGAAAACCTACAGAATGTATAACATGTGCAAGATGGGAATACCAGAAGGAAAATAAAGAAAAGAACAGAAAAAATATTTGAAATCATAATGACTGAGTATTTCTCTAAAATATTAGACACCTAATCACAGATCCTGGAATTCTAGCATTCCAATCTGAAAAGGCCACATACTGTATGATTCCAAGTATATGACATTTTAGAAAAGGCAAAACTATAGAGACAATAAAGATAGCAGTTGTCAGGGGCTAGCAGGGGGAGGGAGGCATGATGAGCAGAGCACAGAGGAGTTTGAGGGCAGTGAAACTAACCCGTGTGATATTAATGCTTCAGTAGCGGATATGTCGTTATACATTGGTCAAAACTCATAGAATGTATGATACCATGATGAAGCGTAATGCAAATTATGGACTTTAGGTGATTATGATGTGTCAGTGTGTGCTTATCAATTGTAAAAAATGTCCACCCTGTTGGGGCATTTTGATAATGGGGAAGGCTATGCCTGTTTTGGGGAAGGGACTGTATGGGAAATCTTCCTCTCAAAATTACTGTAAGCTTAAACTTGTTTTAAAATTAAAGCCTTAATTTAAAAATAAAATGCTACCAAAAAGCTAGTATTTTAAGCTTGATCTTAGCCAAAAGGTTCAGAAGTGATAAGACTAGTATTTTAAAACAACAGAATCCTACTTTATATCTCATGACACTGCAGGCATGACACCCTAAAGCAATGATTTCAACTGTATTTTTTTTTCTATTTGCTTCTATATTTTAGAACAATACATTGTATATTTTTTGTATTGCTGGATAAGTTGTATGTGTGTGTACACTCTGTTGCAGTAGTGTAGCAGTAAAGAGCATGGTACTTGGAGTTAGGCTGTTTTAGTATGAAACCTGGTTTCATCACTTATAAGATATTTAATTCTGAACAAGTTATTTAACCAATTTATCTGATGTTTCCTTATCTATAAAAAGAAATGATGGTATTATCTAGTTAATATAGTTGACATGAGGATTGATTCTTATTTTCAGTGGTATGTGTCACTTATGTATTCTTTCCATCCCCTCTACAGTTTTAAAACTGAATTCTTCACTTTACTTTCTTCTGTAATAAGATACGAAAATGTTGAGGCTATCCATGGTTGTGCAGGAGTTTTTTACTTCATTCTTGTTTCAGTCTCCCAAGAAACCATTTGGCTTCTGCTTTTTGTTTTTTAAAAATGTGTTGAATAAATTTTCCTGCTGTTGTCTTCTTGCTTGTTTGGGGGTTGATAATTCTCTTCTACAATTTCAGCAATAATTTAGGGAAGAAAGGAAGTAAACCTATGTTCTCTGTCTTCCAAATTACTAATGCATATACTTATGCATTAAATGGGAGAAGTTCTGTGATTTAGATAAATCTACAGAATCATTACACATGCTGGAATACCCATAATGCTAACATCGTTCTCAGGTTTGACAACATCAAACTGTTTTTCACAATCTCTTGTCCTAGAACAGTTATGATATATATTTATCCACTTGATTGAATTATATACATGCAGTTCATGCAGTAGAGGTGGAATCTGTTTAGAGGTGGTAATTTTTTGCCACCACTGCTATAGACAGTTTTTGTTAGAGTAAGGAACTGAAGAGAGTTCTCCAGGCCAGAATACTGAAGTGGGTAGCTGTTCCCTTCTCCAGGGGATCTTCCCAACTCAGAAATTGAACCCAGGTCTCCCACACTGAAGGTGGATTATTTATCAGCTGAACCACCAGCGAAGTCCGGTGTAATGCACTGAGATGAAAATTGAAGGAGAGAGATTAGATCAAGTATCTCAAAGTGTCATAAAAACAATGGCTTTATTACCTATTAAATAGCAACTCTAGGACCAAGGTAGAAGTAGAAGTCAATGGCTAGGCTGGTCAAAATTAGAAGTAAGTGGACTTCCCTGGCAGCTCAGTGGTAAAGAATCTGCCTACCAATGCAGGAGACAGATTCCATCCCTGATCCGGGAAGGTCCCACGTGCCACAGAGCAACTAAGCCTGTGCACAACAACTATTGAGCCTGTTCTCTAGAGCTCGGGAGCCACAACTACTGAGCTTTCATGCTGCAACTACTGAAGCCTGAGTGCCCTAGAGCCCATGCTCTGCAACAAAAGAAGCCATAGTAGTGAGAAGCCTGTGCGCCACAACAAGAGAATAGCCTTCAACTGCTACAACTAGGGAAAGCTCATGCAGCAACGGAGACCCAGTACAGCCAAAAATAAATAAATAAAAATTATTTTAAAAATTAGAAACAAGCAAATAGTTGACTAAAACAGCAAAGCATGATGATGTAGGGAAGGTGAAAATTAAAGTCAAAAATTGAAGGTATAGAAAGCTTGCAAGCTACGTTTGGTTTCAGTGTGATGGACATATGAGAATGTGTTTTATCTGAAATTATAAGAGGGAGAAATGAAGATATATTTTTAGCATTTTTCTAGAGTCATCAATACAATAACATGCACTGTTCTGTCTCTATGTTAGGCAAGAATTAAGTTAACTGAGTATCCATATAGAGTGACTAGTATTTGAATGTATATTAATAAGAACATATGAGACAGGTAGGTTTGAGAGGGAGAGGAACACAGAGAAGTAAATACTTGTTTGGCTTTTCATTTCCAATGACATTAATCCTGAAAAAAAAAAAAAGCCACTTACAGCATTATGATGTCTGAGTAGAGTGTAGAGAGTGGATACAATTTTTAACAGTTATGCCTGCTGTAGGATGAGCTACAGTTACTGGTGAATATGGACTGAGGTCTACTGGTACAAGAATATATACTAGGACATGAATGTTTATCTTAGCATCTTATTTCTTTATCTGTGTACTATTATAAAACAGCTACTCTTACTGTTACTACTGCTACTTTTTACTCCAAATTATCAATGCCTATATTCTCTTTGCTGTGCTATACATCAGACATATATTGCCTTTAATCTTGCTGATTACCTATACAGACTTTATTCTTGTCACCTCTATATAAGCCCGCAATATGCTAGACAATTCTTTAAATGTTTTATCTATACTAGCTCATCCAGTTTTATGAAGCAGCAATTATAATTATACCCATTTTACAAGAAAAAATGAGGCTCAGAAATTTCTTGGATTGGTTTAATGACGTACAGACTAAAAATAGATTATTTAATATCACTATATTAAATATAAGATAACTAACATGATTTGTCCCAAACCACAACTAGTAAAACATCTCCCCAGAAGACTGTCCTGATATAAATAGAGCCTGATCCAAGATCCAAACACCGAGAGATATGGATTAAACAGAATTTTGTTTCCTCTTGGCTCTGACACTTTCATTATGAAAATACTGTCAAGTAATTTAGTTTTCTCAAAATTTATTTCCATTTCTGGAAAAATATGAAGAATGAGTGAACTGCTATCATTAAAACACTTACTATGGCCCCATCACAAGATGTTTTTAATAAATTCTACCTCTTTCATTCCCCTCTTTCTCTGTCTCCTTGTTACAGGAACCAAGATAATAGGAAATAAAATGATCCCATTGTTCAAAATGGAGGTAGTTTTGTTACAACAGCCTGTTTGGGGAAAAGAAAGCATGAATAAAAAGCTTTTCCTTGAGGTAGATATTACCAAGTTTATTTTCTTAACTTGTTGAAAAAAATGCACCTCAATTTAGATGCAAACTGTGGATTATAACCTTTAGAGAGTGCTATTTATACTAATAATACCAGGCCTTCTAGAAGAACAAATAATATGACATTGATATGCATGATTACCATTAACCTTAATCAGACATGGTAAGCTCAGAATTCTGCATCTTCAGAAAACTGTTCCCTGATTAGCTCTGCTCAGCAGTAGGGCTAATCTCCTAGGCTGCACATTAATTGCCCCAACCCCCACGAAAGGCAAAGTTGGGAAATGTTTTTTTGTGTGTGGAAAATGGATGATTATGAATGGACTAGCCACAGTACCTTCATTAAACAAATATGGCACATTGATCAGGTGGCTGTCGAGCAGTTTTGATATATTATTTTTTCTTCATTTTCCTTCAAGAAAGATGTATTGGTTCAGTTCACCGCAGAGCACCCAACCATGCATGTAGATCATT
Organism: Giraffa tippelskirchi; assembly: GCF_054371585.1. NCBI lineage: Eukaryota > Metazoa > Chordata > Mammalia > Artiodactyla > Giraffidae > Giraffa > Giraffa tippelskirchi. The sequence continues at coordinate 56,577,358 of NC_137276.1, read as the reverse complement.
CCTCCCTCATTAAAACAAACAGTCTTGCATATCGTGGTCCATAGATCAACAACCATGGATTTTCCCAATAATTCATCCTGGAACAGTCCATGGTTGACTGGCTCCTTTCTGAAAGATATACAATCCCATCTAAAGAGATATACATCACGTTAATTTCAATTCTAGAAAACTGGTGTGAATAATGTATCTACTTTTGACTAGAAGTATAATAAAAATAATAGCATAGGAAATTTCCAAAATATTTAAGTATAGTTTTATTGGAGTAGAATACCTTAGAAAGTACAAGTGCAAAGACAGACACAGAATGACATGGAAAACAATAAACAAGCAAACTGGACTTGAAGCTGGGCTTCCCAGGTGGCGGGCACAGTAGAAAAGAATCCACCTACCCATGCGGGAGAAGCAAAAGATGTGGTTTTGATCCCCGGGTTGGGAAATTCCCTTGGAGAAGGAAATGGCATCCCACCCACTCCAGTATTTTTGCCAGGAAAATCTCATGGACAGAGGAGCCTGGTGGACTATAGTCTGTGGGGCTGCAGAGTTGGACACGACTGAGCAAGTAAGCACTCACAGACTTGAATTTAGAAGATTTGGATTCTAACAATCTTAGAAGTTAGAAGATTTGTTAACAATCTAATGAACAAGAAAAATTCCTTTCCTAGGACACTCCTCATTTGTAAAAAATCACAAGGTTAAACTAGATTATTTAAACTTCTCAGTTGTCTTTTTATGTTTGTGCTATCAATCTCATATTGAAAATATTTTCCCTTCAAGAGAATGTATATTTATATGTTAGAGTATTAAATAAGTTCTTATGAGGTTTTACTAGTTTCTTAGAAATGATGAAAATTTTGCCTTAATCCTCATTTTTCCTTAAGAGACTAATCTTTTGGTCCCTTCTTATTAAAGTACCTAGGAATAAACTTTATAAAAAAGGTGAAAGATTTATATTATGAAAACTATGGATCAAAGAATTTGAAAATGATGCAAAGTTGTTCCATTTTTCTTGGATTAGAAGAAATAATATTTTGAAAATATCCATACTAACTACAGCAATTTATAGATTTAATGCAATCTGTATCAAAATACCCATGACTTTTTTTTTTTTACAGAATTATAACAAATAATCCAAAAAAAATTATATGGACCCACAAAAGACCCTGAATTGCCAAAGTAATCTTGAGAAAAAAGAATGAAGCTGAAGGTATCATGCTTCCTGACTTCAGCCTATATTACAAACCTATGGCCATCAAAATAGACATAAATACTGTCATAAAAACAGACACATAGGTCAATGGAACAGAATAGAGAGCACAGAAAGAAAACAATACACCTCTGGTCAAGTAATCTATGAGAAAGGAGGCAAGAATATACAATGGAGAAAAGACAGTCTCTTCAATAAGCAGTGCTAGGAAGCCTGGATGGCTACTGGTAAAAGAGTGATTAGAACATTTCCTCACACCATACATAAAAATAAACTTAAAATGGATTGAAGACTTAAATGTAAGACCTCAAATGATAAAACTCCTAGAAAAGAATACAGATAGAATACTCTTTGACATAAACTGCAGTAATATATTTTTGAATTAGTCTCCTAAAACATAAGAAATGAAAGCAAAAACAAACAAACAAACAAACAAAAACCCCAAAAACTGAATGGGAGCTAGTGAAACTTAAAAAAAATTTGCAGAGCAAGGAAACTACTGACAAAATGAAAAGACAACCTACTGAGTAGAAGACAATATTTGCAAATGATATGGTAAATACAGGGTTAATATACACACTATATTAACAGCTTATGGAAAAACAGACAGCCTGAGTGAAAAATGAGCAGGGACCTGAATAGATATTCTTCAAAGAAGACATACAGATGGCCAACAGTACATGAAAAGATGCTCAACATCACTAGTCATCAGGGAAATGCAAGTCAAAACCACAGTCAGGTATCACCGCACACCTCTCAGAATGGCCATTATCAAAAAGAAGACAAGTAGCAAATGTTAGTGAGGATGTGGAGTATCAGGAACCTTCATACACTGTTGACAGGAATGTAAATGGTGCAGCTACTATAAAAAACAGTATGAAGGTTCATCAAAAAGTTACAAATGATGTAACTACCAGATGATCCAGCAATTTCACTCCTGGATATATATCTAAAGAAAGCAAAAACACTGATTCAAAAAGATATGTGTACCTCAATGTCCGTAGCAGCATTATTTACAATAGCCAAGACATGGAAGCAACCTGTCAATCAACAAATGAATTGATAAATACATGAGATTGTTACTCAGCCATAAATTGAATGAAATTTATTTGATTGTATACAAAAAGGCTACAGTTTTACTTCTCATCTGTACACTTAATCTTATTGATATCACAATTTACATCTTTTGTAGTGATACTCATTTACAGATTTTTAAGTTAGAGTTAACTTAATATTTTGTTTATCAGTTATTATACTAGGGTTAAAATGATTAATATACCAACATTATAATATTCCATTATTCTGTTTTTGTCTATTAATTTTTATCAGTGAGATTGATTCTTTCATATGCATCCATATTACTGTTTGTTGTTGTTCAGTGGCTAAGTCATGTCTCTTTGCAATCCATGGACTGCAGTACTCAGGCTCCCCTGTCCTTCACTATCTCCTGGAGATTGCTCAAATTCATGTTCACTGAGTCAGTGATACAATCTAACCATCAAATCCTCTGCAGTTTCCTTCTATTTTTGCTTTCATTTTTTCCCAGTATCAGGGTCTTTTCCAGTAAGTTGGATCTTTGTATCAGATGGCCAAAGTATTGGAGCTTCAGCATCAGTCCTTCCAGTGAATATTCAGAGCTAATTTCCTTCAGGATTGACTGGTTTGATCTCCTTGCAGTCTAAGGGACTCTCAAGAGTCTTCTCCAGCACCACAATTCAAACACATCAATTATTCAGGTCTCAGCCTTCTTAATGGTCCAACTCTCACATCTGTACATGACTACTAGAAAAACCGTAGCTTTGACTGTATGGACCTTAGTCAGCAAAGTGATGTCTCTTCTGCTTTTAATATGCTGCCTAGGCTTGTCATAGCTTTCCTTCCAAGGAGCAAGCGTCTTTTAATTTCATGGTTGCAGTTACCATCCACAGTGATTTTGGAGCACAAGAAAATAAAATCTGTCACTGCTTCCACTTTTCCCCCTTATATTTGCCATGAAGTGATAGGACCAGATGTCATGACTTTCTTTTTTTTTTTTAATATTGAGTTTTAAACTAGCTTTTTCACCTCCTCTTTCACCCTCATCAACAGGCTGTTCAGTTCCTCTTCACTTTCTGCCATTAGAGTGATATCATCTGCATATCTGAGGTAGTTGATATTTCTCCTAGCCATCTTGATTCCAGCTTGTGATTAATCCAGCCATGATGTACTCTGTATAGATGTTAAATAAGCAGGGTGACAATATATAGCCTTAATTATACCCTAGACATACTCCTTGCACAACTTTGAATCAGTCCATTGTTCCATATCTGGTTCTAACTATTGCTTCTTGATCTACATATAGGGTTCTCAGAAGACAGGTAAGATAGTCTGGTCCACCCATTTCTTTAAGAATTTTCCACAGGCTTTTTTTTTTTTTCCTGTGTGTGTGTGTGTGTGTGTGTGTGTGTGTGATCCACATAGTCAAAGGCTTTAGTGTAGTTAATAAAGCAGAAGTAGATGTTTTTCTTGAATTCCCTTTCTTTCCCTATGACTCAACTAAGGTAGGCAATTTGATCTCTTCGTTTTCTAAACTCAGTTTGTACATCTGGAAGTTCTCAGTTCATGTACTGCTGAAGCCTAGCTGGAAGGATTTTGAGCATTACTTTCCTAGCATGTGACCTGAGCATGACTGCACAGTACTTTGAACATTCTTTGGCATTGCCTTCTTTGGGATTGGAATGAAAAATGATCTTTTCTAGTCCTGTGGCCACTTCCAAATTTGCTGGCCTACTGAGTATAGCACTTTCACAGCATCATCTTTTAGGACTTGGATTAGCTCAGTTGGAATTCCATCACTTCCACTAGCTTTGTGGTAATGCTTCCTAAGGCCCACTTGACTTCACACTCCAGGGGGTCTGGCTTTCAGTGAGTGACCACATCATTGTGATTATGCAGGTCATTAAGCCCTTTTGTAATGTAGTTATTCTGTGTATTCTTGCCACATCTTCTTAATATCTGTTGCTTCTGTTAGGTCTTTACAGTTTCTGTCTTTTATCATGCCCATCCCTACTTGAAATGTTCCCTTGATATCTCCAATTTTCTTTCTATTTTTTCCTCTATTTCCTTGTATTGTTCATTTAAGAAGGCCCTCTTATCTCCTTGCTTTCTTTAGAACTCTGCATTCAGCTGGGTATATCTTTCCCTTTCTCCCTTGCCTTTCCCTTCTCTTTTTTCCTTAGCTATTTGTAAAACCTCCTCAGACAACCACTTTGCCTTCTTGCATTTCTTTTTCTTGGGTTTTGGTCACTGCCTCCTATACAGTGTTACAAACCTCTGTTCACAGTTCTTCTGGCACTCTGTCTACAAGATTTAATCCCTTGAATCTGTTCATCATCTACACTCCATAACAATAAGAGATTGATTTAGGTCATATCTGAATGGCCTAGTGGCTTTCCCTACTTTTTTCAATTTAAGCTGAATTTTCCGATAAGGAGCTCATGATCCGAGCCACAGTCAGCTCCAAGTCTTGCTTTTATTGACTGTATAGAGCTTTTCCATCTTCAACTGCAAAGAATATAATCAATAGGATTTCAGTGTAAACCATATGGTGATGTCCATGTGTAGACTCGTCTCTTGTGTTGTTGGAAATGAGTGTTGGCTATGACCAGTGTGTTCTCTTGACAAAACTCTGTTAGCCTTTACCCTGCTGCATGTTGTACTCCAAGGTCAAACTTGGCTGTTACTCCAGGGATCTCTTGACTTCCTACTTTTGCATTCCAATCCCCTATCATGAAAAGGACATCAATTTTTGGTGTTAGTTCTAGAAGGGCTTGCCATATTCATAGACCAGGTCAACTTTAGCTTCTTCAGCATTAGTGCTTGGGGCAAAAACTTGGATTACTGTGATGGTGAATGGTTTGCCTTGGAAACAAACTGAGATCATTCTGTGTTTTTCAGGTTGTATCCAAGTACTGCATTTCAGACTTTTGTTGACTTTGAGGGCTACCCCCTTTCTTCTATGAAATTCTTGCCCACGGTAGTAGGTATAATGGTCATCCGAATTAAATTCACCATTCCTGTCCATTTTAGTTCACTGATTCCTAAAATGTTGATGTTCACTCTTGCCATCTCCTGCTTGACCATGTCCGATGTACCTTGATTAATGGGCTAACATTCCAAGTTCCTACGCAATATTGTTCTTTATAGCATCGGACTTTACATTCACCACCAGACACATCTGCAACTGAGCGCCATTTCTGTTTTGGCCCAGCCACTTCATTCTTTCTGGAGCAATTACTAGTAATTATCCTCCATTCTTCCCCGGTTACACAATGTACACTTTCTGACCTAGGGGCCTCATCTTCTGGTGTTATATCTTTTTGCCTTTTCATACTGTTCGTGGGGTTCTCACAGCAAGAATAATAGAGTGGTTTGCCATTTCCTTTTCCAGTGGACCACATTTTGTCAGAACTCTTCATTATGACCTGTCCACTTTGGGGGGCCCTGCATGGCATAGCTCATAGTTTCATTGAGTTATTCAAGTCCCTTTGCCATGACAAAGCTGTGATCCATGAAACGGTTGTTTCTGTTTAGTGTTCTTTAATTTCAACTTGAAGAACTTCTTGTACCACTTCTTATAAAGAAGTCCTATTGATAATTAACTCCTTTAGGTTTTGTTTGTTTGGAAATTTCTTTATGGTTCCTTCATTTGATAGGACAGCTTAGCCAGGTATATAATTCTTACTTAATAACTTTATTTTTCATTATAGCATTCTTCATTATAGCAAACTTTCAAATTGCCCATACGATTTCTGCTGAGAAACTTGTTGATTGTCTCAGAGGTGTCCCCTTGTATGTGATGAATCCTTTTTATCTTGCTGTTTTCAAAATTCTCTTTGTGTTTGATTTTTGACAATTATAATGTTTCTCAGAATAGATCAATTTATGTTCTAATTATTTGGGGTTTTCTGGGCTTCATGAATCTAAACATGTATTTTCTTCCCCAGATTTGGTAAGTTTTCACCCATTATTTCTTAAAATTAATTTTCTGGAACACTTTTTCTTTTTTGTTCTTTCTGGGACTCCCACAATGCATATTAGTTCCAATGTTCACGAACGGGAAGAGTCAATATTGTTAAAATGTCATTACTACCTAATGATAAACAGATTCATGGCATTATATGCAACACATATATTTTTACATATAATGGAATATTATACAGCCTTTAAAAGGAAATTCTGCCATTTGCAACAACATGGATGAAACTTAAGGATATACTAATTTTAATAAGCCAGTCGTAGAAGAACTAACACTACAAAATTCCACTTCTATGAGGAATCTAAACATAGTCAAGTGCATAGGGGCACAGAGTAGAGTGGTAGTTACCAAGTGCTGTTTCTTTTTTTTATCTTGCATTTTTCCCCTTTACTTTACATTTAATGTTTACTTAGGTGAAATGTTTGAATAGAAAGAGTAGGGAACATCAACTCAGATACTATCTTATGTTAAGGAAATGTAGAAATTAAATCTACCTATCATCATCATCATTAAGATCACAATCACTGAATTACAATTCGTGTATAATTATAGCTGCACATATACATGGAAGAAATAAATGATTTTCAGTGTTTATGTATGTGTAAACTCAATAATAAAATATAATTTTTAGAATAAATACTGAATGATAATTCTACAGAATATAAATTACTTTCTTTTCGCTAATCTTTGTAAAATTTAGATGATGATTAAAATATTTATCAAAATGCTAAACAGATGGTATATAACTGAGATGTGCTATTTTCTTTTGTATTCCGTTTCTCCAGGCTAGTTGTGCCTCAAAATTTTGCTATAGGTACTGGTATAGAATATCTACTCTCCTTCACTTTATAAATATTTTGTTAATCTCAGGGTTGCTGACAGGAAATTTTTAGCAATAAATCTTTGGCACAGCATCCTCAAATGAACTGTAATCTGTTGATCTTTTTTTTCTTCAGTTATCCTTATGGTATTTTTCTATGTTCCCCAGCATACTTAGGGCTTCTTCCTGCTAATGTACTTTCCCAATAAAATTACCACATTCATTGCAATAACAGCTATTGTACTAAAAATCAACCATGCATCTATATTTTAATTAGTATTAACGTCATAGTATTTACACACCATAGTAATAGATTTCTAGCTCCTGTCTTTCATAGAAAAGAAGTGCAATCCACTAATGAAATAACACTACATTGGCTCACATTGAGATGCCTTTAGAAAGTTGCCTCTTGTTAAGACTGGACAAACAATCAGCATTGCACCATTACTATGCTTGTACTTAAACATTTTTCATAGACATTGACTGGTCTATGGCCCTTGAATAAATAAGTTTGTATTTCTTTAAACTGAGTGTATTACTTTTACCTGGTCCAGTGCCTAATTCATTTTAGAACATTCTTTGTTCTTTGTTAAAATACTCATCTGTGACTGGCAAAATGGCCTCCTTCCATTTAAAGGTAGGCTTTTACTACCATTCCAACCATTTAGCAAACAAAGCACTTCTTTGCTAAGGATGAAGAATTTTAAATATGACCACATTTAGCCTCTATGCATAAAATTGAAATCTGTCCTACAGTAAAACACCAAATCAGTAGATTAGTAAGAGAGAGAACATCACTCTAATGACTTCAAATAGCTCATTCAATTAAAAATACTTTGGCTTACTTTACTTTTTTTTCATCACTAGGTTTCTCTCACTCTTAAGTTGTTTCTTTCATCTATTTGACCCTAAAGGAATAAATCTCTGTGCTGGTTCTCTAGAGAAGTACCCCTAATAAGCTAATTATTTTTTTTTTCCTAGAAGGTTTCAAATTTTAATAGGATAAAAAATAAAAAGAGGAGAAAATTGATATAATAAATTATGTTAATTCATTAAATTATGTTAATTTATTAAACTATGTTAATTTATGGCTGTTTCTGCTTCATTGACTATGCTAAAGCCTTTGACTGTGTGGATCACAACAAACTGTGAAAAATTCTTAAAGAGATGGGAGTAACAGACCACCTTACTTGTCTCCTGAGAAACCTGCAGGTTAAGAAGCAACAGTTAGAACCAGACATGGACATGGAACAATGACTGGTTCAAAATTGGGAAAGGAGTACATCAAGGCTGTATATTATCACCCCGCTTATTTAACTTGCAGTAATCAAAAGTATCCCCAAGAAAAAGAAATACAAAAAGGCAAAATTGTTGTCTGAGAAGGCCTTACAAATAGCTAAGAAAAGAAAAGTGAAAAGCAAAGAAGGAAAGGAAAGATATATCCACTGAATGCAGAGTTTGAAAGAAAGCCTTCCTAAGTGATCAATGCAAAGAAATAGAGGAAAACAATAGAACGGGAAAGACTAGAGATCACCTCAAGAAAATTAGAGATACCAAGGGAACATTTCATGCAAAGATGGGCACAATAAAGGAAAGAAATGGTATGGATCTAACAGAAGCTGAAGATACTAAGAAGAGGTGGCAACAATATAGAGAAGAACTTACAAAAAAAGATCTTAATGACCCAGATAACCATGATGGTGTGATCACTCACCTAGAGCCAGACATCCTGGAAAGTGAAGTCAAGTGGGCCTTAGGAAGCATCACTGTGAACAAAGCTAGTGGAGGTGACAGAATTCCATTTGAGTTATTTCAAATCCTAAAAGATGACGCTGTGAAAGTGCTGCACTCAATATGCCAGCAAATTTGGAAAACTCAGCAGTGGCCACAGCACTGGAAAGGTCAGTTTTCATTCCAATCCCAAAGAAAGGCAATGTGAAAGAATGTTCAAACTACCGCACATTGCACGCATCTCACACACTAGCAAAATAACGCTCAGAATTCTCCAAGCCAGGCTTCAACAGTACTTAAACCAGGAACTTCCAGATGTTCAAGCGGGATTTAGAAAAGGTGGAGGAACCAGAGATCAAATTGCCAACATCCGTTGGGTCATCTAAAAAGCAAGAGAGTTCCAGAAAAACATCTATTTCTGCTTTATTGACTATGCCAAAGCCTTTGACTGTGTGGATCACAACAAACTGTGGAAAATTCTGAAAGAGATGGGAATACCAGACCACCTGACCTGTCTCCTGAGAAATCTGTATGCAGATCAAGAAGCAACAGTTAGAACTGGACATGGAACAACAGACTGGTTTCAAATCGGGAAAGGAGTACGTCAAGGCTGTATATTGTCACCCTGCTTATTTAACTTATATGCAGAGTACATCATGAGAAATGTTGGGAGAAATATCAATAACCTCAGATATACAGATGACACCACTCTTATGGCAGAAAGTGAAGTGGAACTAAAAAGTCTCTTGATGGAAGTGAAAGAGGAGAGTGAAAAAATTGGCTTAAAACTTAACATTCAAAAACTGAAGGTCATGGCACCCAATCTCAACACTTTATGGCAAATAGATGGGGAAACAATGGAAACAGTGACAGACTTTAATTTTTTGGGCTCCAAAATCACTGCACATGGTGACACTGCAAAGTAAAAGACACTTGCTCCTTAGAAGAAAAGCTATGACCAACCTAGACAGCATATTAAAAAGCAGAGACATTACTTTGCTAAGTCTGTCTAGTCAAAGCTTTGGTTTTTCCAGTAGTCATGTATGGATGTGAGAGTTGGACCATAAATAAAGCTGATTGCAGAAGAATCGATGCTTTTGAACTGTGGTGTTGGAGAAGACTCTTGAGAGTCCCTTGGACTGCAAGGAGATCCAACCATTCAATCCTAAAGGAAATCAGTCCTGAATATTCATTGGAAGGACTGATGTTGAAGCTGAAACTCCAATATTTTGGTTACCTGATGAGAAGACCTGAGTCATTGGAAAAGACCCTGATGCTGAGAAAAATTGAGGTCTTTAGGAAAAGGTGACAACATAGAATGAAATGGTTTGATGGCATCACCAACTCAATGACCATGAGTTTGAACAAATTCTAGGAGATAGTGAAGGACGGTTAAGCCTGGCATGCTGCAGTCCATGGGGTTGGAAAGAGTGGGACGTGACTTAGGGATTGAACAGCAAAAATGCCACCAGAGCTCTTAATGTTAATGTCTGTTTATTTTAGATATCATGGGCAAAAAGAGAGTGTGTTACCTTTTCCATAGTGTTCTGTTCTTGATCCGAGGCAAGGAGTTATATAGTCAAGGTTTTCTGCCCTGAAATGATTAAAAATTAGGGCAGATTCAATGTAAAAAGAACTCTCCATAGCCTGACCCATTCTAGTTAGTTAAAGTGTTTGTTCAGAATAAATAAGACTACAAATTTAGTTTTAAAAGTATCATGTGAACAAGGACAGCATGCATCTCAGAAACTCAACTATATGAATAGTGTTCTGTTCTCTATTATTCTTTCTGTGATTTTTTTAAGTCACAAGCAGTGTGTTTATGTCCACTGTAGTCTGGCTGAATTAAAAAACCAGAATCAATGAAATATAACTGGGTTGTCCCAGCGCACTGGCTTCGAGTGCCCTATTTCATGCATCAAACTTGGACTGTCTATTTCACATATGGTAATATACACATTTCAATGCTATTCTCTCAAATCATCCCACCCTCGCCTTCTCCCACAGAGTTCAAAAATCTGTTCTTTATATCTGCGTCTCTTTTGCTGTGTCGCATATAGCGTCATCGGTACCATCTTCCTAAATTCCAGATGTATGCGTTAATATACTGTATTGGTGTTTTTCTTTCTGACTTACTTCACTCTGTATAATAGGCTCTAGTTTCATCCACCTCATCAGAACTGATTCAAATGTGTTCTTTTTAAGAGCTGATAAAATTCCATTGTGTATATGTACCACAGTTTTCTTAACCATTCATCTGCCAATGGACATCTAGGTTGATTTCATGTCCTAGCTATTGTAAACAGTGTTGTGATGTACATTGGGGTACACATGTCTCTTTCAATTCGGGTTTCTTTGGTGTATATACCTAGCAGTGAGATTGCTGGGTCATATGGCAGTTCTATTTTCAGTTTTTTAAGTAATCTCCACACTGTTCTCCATAGTGGCTGCACTAGTTTGCATTCCCATCAACAGTGTAAGAGGGTTCCCTTTTCTCCCCACCCTCTCCAGCATTTATTGTTTGTAGACTTTTTGATAGCAGCCATTCTGACCGGTGTGAGATGGTACCTCATTGTGGTTTTGATTTGCATTTCTCTGATAATGAGTGATGTTGAGCATCTTCTCATGTGTTTGTTAGCCATCTGTATGTCTACTTTGGAGAAATGTCTGTTTAGTTCTTTGGCCCACTTTTTGATTGGGTCATTTATTTTTCTGGTATTGAGCTTCAGGAGCTGCTTGTATATTTTTGAGATTAATTCTTTGTCAGTTGCTTTGTTTTCTATTATTTTCTCCCATTCTGAAAGCTGTCTTTTCCCCTTGCTTATAGTTTCCTTCGTTGTGCAAAAGCTTTTAAGGTTAATTAGGTCCCATTTGCTTATTTTTGTTTTATTTCCGTTAACATCTCTTCTCTGAAATACAGGAAAAGATATTTGTGGGATCTCATCTGTAATGATGCAGCATATAAATTTCCATTTGCTATACCTGCAGACCTCTGGTTCCAAATGAAATTTTGCTGAGCATTCTACCAGATGGAAAACTCTAATCCCAATCTCTTTCATATCAATAAATCAGGATCTCCATAAATTCTCTAGTTAACTTAGAGAAGGTACAAATCTGTCTGGCTTTTAGACACGAAAAAGTTTGGTATCTATCAGTATCACAGCAACAGTTGAGGGACAGGCTAAGCTCAAATGAGAGGTGCCAGTATTTGAGAGATTTTATTTAGCCTCAAACCATTTTAAATTAGCCACATTTTCCATATTCTTTTCTAGTTACCATAAAAATCAACATTCCACATAAAGGTTGATTACACTGCTTTTAAGACAAACAGGAGAAGTGAGCTATCATAGTTTTTCCTTTAAAGTCTCTTCCTCTTGCGGGCATTTCAAATGTATAGCTACACAGTACCACTTATTTGGAGAATGCAATTTCTTCTGTGACTCAGGACTTTCTGAACCCAGGTTTACTCTTAGCAATTACCACTCTTTCCACGAAAACCTTTTATTAAAAGATCAAAAACAGAAAGTCAAAACAGTTTCTCAACATTAAAAGAAAAGATTATGTAACTTAGGTAGCATACAAATAAATCCAGGCTTCTCTCATAAATGGCTCAGTTTAGTTCAGTTCAGTCACTCAGTCGAGTCCAACTCTTTGCAACCCCATGAATCGCAGCACCCCAGGCCTCCCTGTCCATCATCAACTCCCAGAGTTTACCCAAACTCATGTCCATTGAGTCGGTGATGCCATCCAGCTATCTCATCTTCTGTCATCCCCTTCTCCTCCTGCCTCCAATCCTACCCAGCATTAGGGTCTTTTCCAATGAGTCAACTCTTTGCATGAGCTGGCCAAAGTATTGGAGTTTCAGCTTCAACATCAGTCCTTCCAATGAACACCCAGGACTGATCTCCTTTAGGATGGACTGGTTGGATCTTCTTGCAGTTCAAGGGAGTCTCAAGAGTCTTCTCCAACACCACAGTTCAAAAGCATCAATTCTGCGGCGCTCAGCTTTCTTCACCGTCCAACTCTCACATTCATACATGACTACTGGAAAAACCATAGCTTTGACTAGATGGACTTTTGTTGGCAAAGTAATGTCTCTGCTTTTTAATATGCTTTCTAGGTTGGTCATAACTTTCCTTCCAAGGAGTAAGCATCTTTTAATTTCATGGCAGCAATCAACATCTGCAGTGATTTTGGAGCCCAAAAACATAAAGTCTGACACTGTTTCCTCATCTATTTCCCATGCAGTGATGGGACAAGATGCCACAAACTTAGTTTTCTGAATGTTGAGCTTTAAGTCAACTTTTTCACTCTCCTCTCTGACTTTCATCAAGAGGCTTTTTAGTTCTTCTTCACTTTCTGCCATAAGGGTGGTGTCATCTGCATATCTGAGGTTATTGATATTTCTCCCGGCAATCTTGATTCCAGCTTGTGCTTCATCCAGCCCAGTTTTTCTCATGATGTACTCTGCATACAAGTTAAATAAGAAGGGTGACAATATACAGCCTTGACGTACTCCTTTCCCGATTTGAAACCAGTCTGTTGTTCCATGTCCAGTTCTAACTGTTGCTTCTTGACCTGCATACAGATTTCTCAGGAGACAGGTCAGGAGGTCTGGTATTCCCATCTCTTTCAGAATTTTCCACAGTTTGTTGTGATCCACACAGTCAAAGGCTTTGGCATAGTCAATAAAGCAGAAATAGATGTTTTTCTGGAACTCTCTTGCTTTTTCGATGATCCAGCGGATGTTGGCAATTTGATCTCTTGTTCCTCTGCTTTTTCTAAAACCAGCTTGAACATCTGGAATTTTACGGTTCACGTATTGCTGAAGCCTGACTTGGAGAATTTTGAACATTACTTTACTAGTGTGACATGAGTGCAATTGTGCGGTAGTTTGAGCATTCTTTGGCATTGCCTATCTTTGGGATTGGGATGAAAACGGACCTTTTCCAGTCCTGTGGCCACTGCTGAGTTTTCCAAATTAGTGAGTCTTTAACCTTCACAGAATTTCTGGGTGTTTCTCTTTATATTACTGGTATGGTTAATATTGCCACACTGATTGTGGTTGGCAATTTTAAAGGCATCTTTCTTTTGAATTTACACTTCTAAGAATTTAGACGAGGATACAATATGGGATGTGCCATATGGGATGCTTCCCTGGTGGCTCAGTGATAAAGAATCTGCCTTCAATGGAGGAGACACAGAGAGGCAGATTTGATCTCTGGATCAGGAAGATCCCCTGTAGGAGGAAACAGCAACCCGCTCCAGTATGCTTGCCTGAAAAATTCCATGGGCAGAGGAGCCTGGTGGGCTGCAGGCCATGGGGTCGCTAAAGAGTAGGATATGACTGAATAACTAAACCACCACCCACCACTAGAGCATGAGATATAACACTGATGTTGAAAAAAGAGAACATGTATATGAATATTTTAACACTGGTTTTGATTGAAAATTATCTAAATACTGATATAATGGAATGTTCAGCTCATATAAATGAATCTATAAATCTGTTTTTGACATGGAAATACATTTATAGTATATTTGTCACTGGAAAATTATGACACTATTTACATGAAATGAACATCTGTACATATCTGGATCTATACACATATCTATACATATTTTCATAAGAAAGAGATTAAATTCATGCATTCTAAAATGTTAACAGTGATCATGCTAGATATTAGGCTTTAGATTTATGCAAGTTTCTTTCTGTTTTGTGAAGGTAAACTCCTAATAGTTGAATAATAAATTATTATAAAATAAAAAAGGTTAAGAAACTCTAAAAATCAACTTCCAGGGAGAGAATTATTGAGCAAAATGATGAAACAAATTTAAGACTTACGAGTAGAAACCTTTCATTTTTGTGTGGTTTTCCAGGAGCAAGTCTATCTCCTTCTTTGATTAAATATTCTGGTCTTAAATGCCTTCAACAGGGAGTAACACCCATTACTGAATTAACTTTCAGTTTATTGGCAATTTTTGTACCAAACTTAATTTTTAGTGTATTAGGGTTGTGTACTGCTTGCATTTAAATATTATTTATAACACCCACTGCAGAACTTCTTGGTTATGAGGCAGTAATAGAAGGATCAAACTATAAAGGTAGTTAGGTAAACAAGAATACACTGCACAGCTGACATGTCTGCATTTTCAAAATATTGTGGTCTCTGGAGGTAAAATACTGGGTAATTTGTTTTCTTTCTCCTTTATATTTCAGGTTTACAAACTGTACTAGAGCAGTGCCTTTGTTTTAGTTATCTCAAAGAGATAGTTGTTTTAACATGCGAGTCCCTATTATAAACATAAAAACAGTACAAATTCTGACAAAGGAAATAAGGATTCAATTTAATTCAATTAGCTATTTTGTGTGTGACTTAAATCATTTAAATTGGCCTCAAAGTATTCATCAGTAAAATGTCAATAATGGTCCCAAATATGTAGGAGTGAGGAAAGAACTAAGTCATCTTTTGAAAAGTGCTTGGACTAAAGTGTATATTATTAGCTTTGGGTATGTTTGGATTCAGTAAACTTTATCAACATTATATGAATAGGACTATTCATTTACTTACACCATAAGAAGTTTCTAGAAAGAATGATTCAGAGATTGGTTAATGTAGCAGCCAAACTACATTAACAGAATGTGGCATATTTTTCCTTTTTTTGTGCTGCCATCCTCACTGTGTCAGCTTTGGTTATGCTTAGCTGGCTTACTACTTGGTTGCAAAATGGCTTCCACAGTTCTAGACACCACATGAAAAAGGAAAAAGTCTAATAGCAGAAGTGGACCCTTCTATCTGTTGATGCTTGAGGAAACCTTTCCATCAAGATCTCTAGAAGAATTAGTTTCATCCCATTGGCCTGATTTACATTCCCATGCCTAAATGTACCAATGATAAGAGAAAGATAAGTACTGTGTTCAACTTAGGCTGTGAAGAATTTACTCTTGGACTGAGAATTGTGAGAATTTCTCTGAGGGAAGAATAGATAGACACATAAAAACTGATGGTTATATTTTTCATTTGACAGAGACATTTGTCTTCAATAGGCAAATATGAAATCATATCTGTAGAATGTATGTGCTGTGTACGTTTTGTGTATGATTGTGCTGCAGTTAAAACTGGAAATTGTGAGAAATAAAATGAAAAGCAAATAGTGGGACAGACTAAGTATATCTATATTAATATATATTTAGGAAAGATAAAGGAAGGCAGGTTTTAGAACTCTCCGCTCAATCATCATTGTTGTTGAAAAGACTATCTTTGCTATACTGTCTTTGTTCCTTTGTCAAAGATCAGTTGATTTTATGTATGTGTAATTTCTTGGCTCTCTCTTCCATCCCAGTAGTCCATTTGTTTACTCTTCACCAATATCATATTATCTTGATTACTGTAACTTCATATTAAGATATTGTGTTTTTATTTCAAATTCCACTAGTTCACTGCTAGTGTATAGGAAATCATTGATCTTTTGTAGTAACTTTATATCCTGCAATCCTGATGTAATTGCTTATTAGCTCCAGAAGTTTTCTGTTTACTTCTTTGAATTTCCTACATAGGTGATCATGTAATCTGTGAACAATGAGAGTTTTATTTATTCCTTCTCAAATTGGAAACTTTTGTTTCCTTTTCTTGTCTTATTTCATTAGCTAGACTCCCTGCATGGTATTGAAAACCAGTGGTGAGAGGGGGAATCCTCGTCTTAGTCTTAATCTTAATGGGAAAGCTTCAGGTTTCTCACTGGTAAATATAAGCATAGCTGTAGGAATTTTGTAGATATTCTTTATCAAGCTGAGGAAATTCCCTTCAATTCTGGTTTACTACAGTTCATTTTTTAATCACAAATACTTACTGGGTTTTGTCAAATTCCTTTCCTGCATGCATTGATATGATATTGTGATGTTTCTTATTTTAGCCAGTTGATACAATGAATCACATTATTTGACCTTTCAGTGTTGAACCAGCCGTCTACTTATTCATGGCATATGATTGTTTCTCTCATTTTATGACTTGATTTGCTAATATTTTGATGAGGATTTTTGCATATATATTCATAAGAGATATTGATCTGTGGTTTTCTTATTTTGTAATGTCTATGTCTGGTTTTGACATTTAGATAATGCTGGCCTTGTAGAGTAAATTAAGAAGTATTCTCTATACTTCTGCCTTCAGAAAAAGATTATAAAGAATTGACATAATTTCTTTCTTAAAGGCTTGGTAGAATTCACCAGTAAATTTATCTGAGTCTTATGCTTTTTGTGTGAAAAAATTATTATTGAGTCAATTTACCTAAAAGAAGCATATTTTAGATTGTCTGTTTCTTCTTGAGAGAGTTTTGTCAGATTGTATCTTTCAAAGAATTGGTCCATTTCATCTAGGTCATCAAATTCGTTGGCATAGAGTTGTTTATGGTATAACATTCTTGACCTTTTAATATCCCTAGGATCTGTAATGACATCAAACCGATATTAGGTAGTTGTATTATCTCTGTTTATTTCTTAGTTCACTTGGCTAGAGGATTAATGATCCTTTAAAAAATTTTTTCAAAGAATCAGTTTTAATTTTTGTTGATTTTCTCTATTGATTTCCCATTTTCAATTTCAATGATTTCTACTCTAACTGATTTCTGGTTTTCCAAGTATAATTTCTGTCTTCTTTTTGCCATTAGATGGCTCTTGGATTTCTAATTAGATTTTTCCAAAAGGCAGACACAGACTGGGAAGACATCACTGTCTACTCTAACCTGAAATTCCCTGTTGCCTGACTTAGTGTAGCAGCAGGAGATTGACTGCCCACAGATTAACTGAAAGCCCTGAGTGGTACATAGATCTAGTGTGAGGGATTTGATATGGACTTTGCTATGGCACAGTCAGTTCAGTCAGTTCAGTCGCTCAGGCATGTCCGACTCTTTGTGACTCCATGAGCCACAGCACACCAGGCCTCCAGGTCCATCACCAACTGCCAGAATCTACCCAAGCCCATGTCCATTGAGTCGGTGATGCCATCCAACCAACTCATCCTCTGTCGTCCCCTTCTCCTCCTGCCCTCAATCTTTCCCAGCATCAGGGTCTTTTCAAATGACTCAGCTCTTCGCATGAGCTGGCCAAAGTATTGGAGTTTCAGCTTCAACATCAGTCCTCCCAATGAACACGCAGGACTGATCTCCTTTAGGATGGACTGGTTGGATCTCCTTGCAGTCCAAGGGACTCTCAAGAGCCTTCTCCAAAACTACAGTTCAAAAGCATCAATTCTTCAGCGCTCAACTTTCTTTATAGTCCAACTCTCACATCCTTACATGACCACTGGAAAAACCATAGCCTTGACTAGATGGACCTTTGTTGACAAAGTAATGTCTATGCTTTTTAATATGCTGTCTCGGTTGGTCATAACTTTCCTTCCAAGGAGTAAGCGTCTTTTAATATCATGGCTGCAATCACCATCTGCAGTGATTTTGGAGCCCCTAAAAATAAAGTCAGCCACTGTTTCCACTGTTTTCCCATCTATTTGCCATGAAGTGATGGGACCAGATGCCATGATCTTAGTTTTGGCACACTCCCCCTCAAAACAGTGTTATTAGAGATGGTAGTTTCTATGCTCATGCTTACTTTGCCCCTGTCACTCTCCCTTCTAGGGATGATAGACTTCAGAGCACACACACGTGGATATCAAAGGTTCAAAATCTTACGACATGGGAAAAGGTAAAAAATATTTTATGCATTTGGATGTCCTTGAATGAAAATGTCACTAAGGAACAGGACTAGGAAGACCATGAGGAGTTAACCCATCATACACCTAGAAGGTAAAATAGTCAGAGAGAGAAAGGAGACTGAAATGGAAACTAGAAATGTAGCCACCTAGATACATAAGCCACTCTAAAAATTTTACTAAAGGAGGCAATGCAAAATGAACTGATACTTTGGACAGGATGTTAACTGCATTGCTCCAAGGAGCTGCAAGAGTTTCTAAGTGCAAACCCCAGTCCCTGGGAAGTAGACTAGGAAGTCTACAGACACACACACACACACACACACACACACACACACACACACACTCTGAAACCGGAAATGAGAAATTTTGGTTTTTCCTAATTCATGTATTTTATCCAGAATGCTATATTTTTATGCCTTGTTGAACCCATTTTTAATGAAACATTTGTCTAAGTGTGTGGTTTCCTATGCAGATATTCATTCAATTTAGTATTTTGTTCTTTCCTTATCCCTTATTTTTTGGCCTAGAACTACATCAAAACATATGCAAAATTATTTTTCTTTGCAACTTATTCATTAGCTAATAGAACTTACTAAAATACAGTAGCAATATTTGCTTTTGCAATACAATATGTATTTGAGAATTTACCAAAAATTTTGTGAGCCTTCTATATGCTAGAAGTATCACGGTCGTCATTTTGTTTATTCTTGGTGTTTTGATTATAGTTTTTTTTCTTTTTTAGGAGAAATAAGATTATGCATTTTCCCTCCCGATTTCAGTACACTATACACACCATTTACATTAACAAAACATTTTTCTTATGAAACTGTTTAAAATTTATTCTTAAGTTATTCATGATGGAAAGAGTTTTGAATTGATTTCTTTTAAATGTCATAAAAACAAGATGCATTTTATACCTCTGTGAAGCTTTTATGACAATAAATTTGGTTCAAATCAATTATTTTTTTCTCTCTGCAAAAGCAGCTTGCAGATGTTCAGCTAATAAACTGATTTGATATACATGTTTCCCTTTGTATATTTAGGTAGAGGAAAAACGTTCTATGTTGCTAGGCTTTACACTATTCTTGAAATTAGAAATGAAGAAGCACTATTTTTCTTCTTGTTTGCAGAAAGACATTAGCCAAATTTGCTTTAAAATGCAGAATACTGACCACAATTTTTGTTGTTGGTGAGCCAGTCATTTCAAGTATTTTCTTCTTTATTAGTGTGCTCATTCATTTTATAATTTCTTAACTTGACAACCATATTAATTTCTACAGCCATATTATTAGCAACAATTTATGATATTTTCCATGTAGTCATAATTTATTTTTTCATTTTGCTAGAGCCCATACCCAAATATTATTTTTACTTTTCATTTGTGTGTGTTCTTATACTCCTCCTTCATCATACTCATAGAAGTATTATTTTTTTAAATTTTTATGGATCTTCTAAAATGTTTGAGTAGTCAGTGTATTTTCAGAACTTGTACATCCCAAATACTTTTTCATTTCACTCCTGTAAGTAAATGGCCTTTGGCTTGACATGAAACTGCAGTTTCAAAAGTATTATCTGACTATATCAATTTCTCTATCAGCTATCATCTATATACATATTTCTTTTACTATTCAATTTTATAAATGAAATATAAGCAAATCAGGGCTTCAATAATTAAAAAGTTATCTCCTATTTTTTACTTTTTTCATTTCTATTACTATATTTTTGGGATTTCTTTATTGTGGTAAAAACACATTACATAAAATCTACCATCTTAACTGTTTTTAAGAGTACAATTTGTATTGTCAAGTATATTTACATCCTTGTGGAACAGATATTTAGAGCTTTTTCATCATGCAAAACTGAACTTTATGCCCAGTAAGCAACAATTCCTCCAATTCTTTCTCTTTGCAACCTCTATCTACTTTCTGTTCCTATGCATTTGACTGTTTTAGATAACTCATATGCAGTCTTTGTCCCACTGTGACTAACATTTTACTTAGCATAATGTTCTTCAGGTTTATCCATGATGTAACACGTGACAAGATTTCCTCCTTTTTGATACAAAACAACATTCAATTGTATATATATAATACCTTTTGCTTATCCATTTATCCATTGATGGGCATTTGAATTGCTTCTACCTCTTGTCTGGAGGAGGAAATGACAACCCACTCCAGTATTCTTGCCTGGAGAATCCCATGGATAGAGGAGCCTGGCAGGCTAGCCATGGGAGGCAAAGAGTTGGATACGACTGAGAGATTTCACTTTCACTTTTTCCACTTTACTATTGTGAATCATAGTGGTATGAACATGATGTTCAAAAATCTCTTGGATACCTTTCTTTCAATTCTTTTGAATATGTACCTAGCAGTGAGATCTTTGGATCATATGGTAGTTCTACTTTTTCGCCTTTTAACGGGTTTTCATACTGTTTTTCACAACTGTTGCACCGTTTTGCAATCCCACAAATGGTACACAAAAGGGTTTCTATTTTTCTTCATCCTTGCTAACACTTTATTTTTTAAAAAATTTTTATTTTATACTGAAGTACAGATGAGTTCAGTTCAGTTCAGTTCAGTTGCTCAGTCATGTCCGACTCTTCGCACCCCCATGGACCGCAGCATGCCGGGCCTCCCTGTCCATCACCAGCTCCCAGAGTTTACCCAAACTCATGTCCATTGAGTCGGTGATGCCATCCAACCATCTCATCCTCTGTCGTCCCTGTCTCCTCCTGCCTTCAATCTTTCCCAGCATCAGGGTCTTTTCAAATGAGTCAGCTCTTCGCATCAGGTGGCCAAAGTATTGGAGTTTCAGCTTCAACATCAGTCCTTCCAATGAACACGCAGGACTGATATCCTTTAGGATGGACTGGTTGGATCTCCTTGCAGTCCAAGGGACGCTCAAGGGTCTTCTCCAACACCACATTTCGAAAGCATAAATTCTTTGGCGCTCAACTTTCTTTATAGTCCAACTCTCACATCCATGCATGACTACTGGAAAAACCATAGCATTGACTAGATGGACCTTTGTTGGCAAAGTAATGTCTCTGCTTTTTAATATGCTGTCTAGGTTGGTCATAACTTTCCTTCCAAGGAGTAAGCATCTTTTAATTCTATGGCTGCAGTCACCATCTGAGTAGTGATGATTTATAATGTATTAGTTTCGGGATACAGCAAAATGATTAAGCTATGCGTGTATGTTGCTCAGTTGTGTCCGACTCTTTGTGACCCCATGGACTGCAGCCCACCAGGCTCCTCTGTCCATGGGATTCTGCAGGCAAGAATAATGGAGTGGATTGCCATTTTCTGATGCAGGGGATCTTTCAGACCTAGGTATTGAACCTGTGTCTCCTGCATTTTGGCAGGTGGATTCTTTACTACTGGACCATCTAGGAGGCCCAATTTAGTTGCACATATACATAAACTAATTTTAAAAATAATACCACCCTAATGGGTTTGAGGTGATATAATTTTGACTTGTATTTCTCTGATAATTGGTGGTGTTTATATCTTTTCATGTGCTTGTTTATTTGCATATTATTGCAGAATATTTCAAGTCATTTACCCATTTTTTAATCAAGTTATTTGATTTTTGCAGACATTTTGAAGTTCTTCATATATTCTTGGTGTTAACCTCTCATTATATATATGATTTGTAAATATGTTCTTCCATATCTAGGTTGCCTTTTCACTCTGTTGATTATATTATTTGATGTACAAATGTTTTAAGTTTGGTATAGTCTTATTTATCTATTTTTGCATTTGTTGCTTGTATTACTGCTGCTGCTGCTGCTAAGTCACTTCAGTCGTGTCCGACTCTGTGCGACCCCACAGACGGCAGCCCACCAGGCTCCCCCGTCCCTGGGAATCTCCAGGCAAGAACACTGGAGTGGGTTGCTATTTCCTTCTCCAATGCATGAAAGTGAAAAGTGAAAGTGAAGTCGCTCAGTCGTGTCCGATTCTTAGCGACCCCATGGACTGCAGCCCACCAGGCTCCTCCGTCCATGGGATTTTCCAGGCAAGAGTACTGGAGTGGGGTGCCAGTGCCTTCTCCGGCTTGTATTACTAAAACTTGTAAACTTGATTATGTAATTCAAAGTTATCCAAATTTAGTAATTTGAATATTCATTCATTTGCTCTAAATTATTTAGGTAAGCAGAACTGTGGTATAAATACAGGCAATCTGAGTCCTGAATTCATGCCTTTAATCCGTCACTGATAACTCAGAGATATCAGTTTTACTATACAGGTCTCTTCTATGCAGTCTTCTTCCTGTGCATATGTGTATGTTTAAATTGAGATTAGATGAGATGATAACTTTCTCAATTGTCTTAATTTATTGTGCCTCTTTCAAAATCTAGATACCTCACCTTGTTTTATGGATGGAATTATAGTTGTTTACTTTTGCATCAAAATAATTATAAATATATGAAAAATGAAATGACAGGAATCATTTGAAAACTTAGATTAGGAAATTAAATCTGCTGGGTCCATTAATTGAATGCATATTTACATGGATGTAATGCTTACTTTTCAAAAAGGCATATTCAACAATTAAAAAATCTTATGGTCTAAAGTCGATTTCTAAAAATATATTGAGAAGTTTGTCAATTTTAAGAAATCATTCTTTTATTTTTTCCCCTAAAGCATGATTCATAAAGAACTTTAGCCATGAGATTTTGTATTTTTATAAGAAAAATAGAGAATTTTCGCCCTCAAAATCCTCTTAAAGGACTTGAAAAAATGTTAGCGCCCCAGACACTATAAACACATAGATGTTATTGTCTTTTCAACTCTTTTCTCCAAATGTTTTCTTTCTTGAAAGTTATGACTTGTGTTGACCTGCAATACTTGGAAGCTTTTGGGGGTAACAAAACAACCATGAGCTAATGAGCTAAGGAGTGAGAATTTATGGCATTTATATCATGATGTTTTGACAAGACAGTCAACTTCAGTATTGAAACCTCAGTTCTTCTTGTTTGTTGTAATTTGTGAATTGGTTGAAAACATTTGCTTATGTGGTTATTGCAAAGCTGTAAGAAGACATTTAAAGCACTAAATAAGAACCTGACAAGAAATTGGTTTTTGTTTATGTTTGTTGCTATCTATTTCACAATTTGACTTCTCAATGTTGCAAATGATCTATTATAACCATTTCTTTATAAATTCTTCTCAACACACAGTTAATGTATTTTCTTAAAAAACAAATAAGTGATTTTATTCAATTCAAAATATGGATTTTCTCCGCTCACTGGTACCATATATTTGCAAACTTTATTTACTCACGAAATGCCAAATTTGATTATGGTAATGCAATTAAGCAACACTACTGAGTCAGTAACATGTAGGCAAACAACTAAACGCACTGGAGTTGAAAGGGAGAATAAGCACTCCAGTAAACAGCTGTAGGATCATGAGAAAGAAAAGCAAAAACTTGAAACATGACAGGTTATTATAAAATAAATTAAAAATAACAAAACTTTTTCAGTTTTATGAAATCATCTGCCATGGCCTCAGTAGAGTACACAGAGTGAGAAGTTATGAAAATGTTGATTTATTGTAATCAATGTTAATATAAAGTGAATGGGAAAACTGTTAAGAACTGAAGTATTAAATCCTAAGTACAGAAAAAGGATAACAATGCACTAACTTGTGGAAATCATAGGAAAAATCATAGGTATTTTCTGGATATTGAGTCTCATGAAAATCATTCAGTTTCTGTATGTTCATGTCCTATATACTTTCTACACATTTTGATTTTATGCAGATCATTAGAAGTGGCCCTTTAGCATATTCATAGTTTAACATAACAGGAAACTTATTTCTTTTTGTAAGTTTGAAAGGGAGAAGGGATTTATTTATCTATTTTTGGGGGGCAAGAGGAGGGGAAGAAAAGTGAACTCACAGGGTATGGTGGTTATTTATAAATTTTTATTTGAATTTTATCAGTTCTGAGAAATATTTTCTTCAAAAAATGTGTGTGTGTGTTAATTCTGCATGTGTTTAGTCTCTCAAACATGTCCAAGTCTTTGTGACCTTATGGACTGTAGACTGCCAGGCTCCTCAATCTAAGGGGATTCTCCAGGCAAGAATACTGGAGTGGATTGCCACGTCCTCCTCCAGGGGATCTTCCCACCCCAGGGATTGAACCCAGGACTCCTGCATTGCAGGTGGATTCTTTATCATATGAGCCACCAGGGAAGCCCAAGAATACTGGAGTGGGTAGCCTATTCCTTCTCCAGTGGATCTTCCTGACCCAGGAATGGGACTGGGGTCTCCTGCATCGCAGGCAGATTCTTTACCAGCTGAGCTACCAGGGAAGCCCATGTGTTAACTCTATGAATCCTTAAAAGAGAAAATACAACTTAGACTACTACCTGCCTCCAATTACTAGCTCTATTCTTTATTAGTCATGTGACCTTTGGTATACAAATTAATTTGTTCTTTAGTTAAGTCACCTGTAAAATGAGACCTCATTGGAAACTACTTAATAAGATTACATTATTAAACATATAAAATACTTAGAACAATGAATTATTCATAATAATTTTTCATATATGTTAGTATATTGTTTTGTGATTGCTATTACTGCTTATGCCTGCCTTTATGCTCTGTCCATCATCTAGTCATATTCTTATTGAGCATTGCTCCATCAGTATAAAAACTTCAACCATTCCATCTGACACAGAAATCTGACATAAGGATATTATTCTATACAAATAAAGTGGCCCATTTTTACTATATATGTATAAGGGGATTTATTAAAAAAATCCAATGTTCATCAGTTGGAAAGTGAACATATATGGTTGTAAATTCATATTCTGCACTTTTTAAAATTAAAGATTTTGCATTTCTGTGTTGGTTCAGAATAGCCTGGTTATATTGAAATAACAATCTCTGAATCTCAATGCCTTAAAAATAACAAAGCTGCCCCTGTATGTTCATCTATGTCAGCAGAGGGACCAAGAGTATCAATGACTATCTAGAATGTAGACTCTTTCTATGCAAAAGGAAAGAGAGAATGAAGTAGCCACCATCATTTAAATCATCTTCGGAGAAGTGACATGCAAATTTGCTTTGCTCACATTTTATTGGTAACAGTAAGTCTTATAGTCGTGATTATCTTGCAGCAGGTGAAGAAATTGAATAATACCATAAGCTAAAGGAAACAGAGCTGGAATATTTATGAAGAACACCAATGATTTCCAATGTTTTTATCAGTTGACCTGGAGAGAGGGCCATGAGTAATGTAAGTTGCTGTGTGATGGTTATGCTATGAATTCTAAGGAAAAATTAATTTGGGGAGTAAAATTAAAAATGATTAAATAAGGCATGCGTGCACGTGTGCGCACACACACACACACACAAGGCCTTCTGAAAAATGTAAAGGGAGAGGAAGGACTTGCAGAGACAAACACCACACCAGGCATGATTGAGGGAGTACAAGTCTCTTTCATGGTGTGATCAAAGTCCAAGGTCCAAACTTTATGGGTTCCATCAACATGGTGTAGCTGAACCTTGGCTCCATCTTTGTGTCTTCACCTCAGCCCTCATCTGGCTAAATCAATAAACTGACATCAAACCTGGGATTATATAGTCAGAGTTGTATAATATGGCTAGAGCTCTAGTTTTCAGCCCAAGTTTGCTACTTTTTATTATTCTTGGTTGAAGGAGCAACCATTCAACTAAAACGCCACTTCAGATTTCTACCATAAATTGGTCTGTCTTAAAGTTTCAGCTGTAACTGGTTTTGATGGATTTTTTTGGAGGCCACCCTCTAAGGAATCAGTCTTGGATAACTTAGCTCTTACTTTTCAGTGGAGCAAGAGGGAATACTATTTTTTTCCCATTTGAGTTTTGAATGTTTTGAGAAACACATAAATCAGGAAACTGAAGATAAATATAGTAACATTATTGCTGGTAAAGGATAGGTGGAAATATGGGCTTGGTGTGCAAAAAACAATTTGTACCTTTGTATGTTGGCATGAATAGAGATAAAGATATAAATGTGTATGCATATCAATGGGCAGGGCATGTACAAAAAATGGAAAAATAATAAGCAGTTATTCTCATATAAGAAGGACTTTACATGGACTTATGTACAATAGAATTCACCCTATTAAACAGAAACAAAGGCTGAGTAAGCCCCCATCTTTGAAAGGAACGCTTCACTTACTGTGTCCTTTTTGATTCCAGGATGGAGCATGCTACTGTTTTAGTAAAGTTTTACAAATCTAGCTAATTTTGGTATTTTACATTTTTACAGAAGTATAACTGATTTAAAACATTGTATTAGTTTTAGATGTACAGCATAACGACTCAGTATTTTTGCAGATTATATTCCATTCTAGTTTATGATATTTTCCTAATTTGATTTTAGAGGCAGCATTTTATCAAAAATAAAAGAATTAGATGAGACTGACTACAGAATAAGAATTGCTTACATAAAATGTCTAAATAATCTCTATACTTATCGCATGGTATATATTCATACTTATGTATAGACAATCACACCAATTTACAGTGTAGACAAAAGAGATAGAATGGTTAGTTCTATGTGGTGGCCTTAACTATGGAAATGCTTCAAACTAATGGGGTTGCTTGAACTGAGCTGAGATAGAAAAGGCCACATGAGCATTTAACTGGATGAAATTTACCCTGGAAGGTGAAGAAAGTATGACTTGCAGCAATATATTGAGTTTTCAAAATAGCAAAGTAGTGGCAGGAAGTGAGGTTTATATGCAAGGCAAAATGCTAGAAGACTTTTTTAATGTTTATCTTTTTGCTTATACAAAGTCTTATTTTTAGTCACACATCTTTACTGATAATATATTATTATGTCTTATAACAGATAACCTCTTTGTCACATCTTTCTACAAAATCTTTCAAGGTTAAATTTGCCAAGGAAATATTTTCGATATTTTTTTGTCAGAACTTTAGTTTGTAGCCATAACCATAAAGTACTGGATTCCACTCTTACTGGGTCTCATTCAAAACCTTGTAAAATAATATAAATAATGATCTCAATTATTTTCTAGGACAATTTCTGTACTTCTTTTCTCATTTGAATATTTACATGGTGTGATAAACTCATTCTAGATGGTGTTACGAGCTAAATTGTGTCCTCCCCACATTCGTATCTTAAAACCTGAACCCCTAGCATCGCAGAATGTAACTATATTCACTGAGGTAATTAAAGTTAAACAGGATATGTGAGCAGGCCCTAATCTAATCTGACTGGTGTTACTTATAAGAAAAGGAATTAGGACACACAGAAAGAGTCATCAGGAATGCATACCCACAGAGAAAAGGTCATGAGAGGACACAGTGAGGAGGAGAATATCTGTAAGCCAAAGAGAAAAGATTTAGGAGAAATCAAACCTGCCAACATCTTGACCTCGGATGTTTAGTCTCCAGAACTGTGAAGAAATTAAGTTCTGATGTTTAAGACTCCCAGTCTGTGGTACTTTGTTATAGCAGCCTTTCATGTTAATACAGATGGTTATACGTAACGAGTGTAAGCCAAAACAAACATAGAAGCAAATAAATACAACAACTAGTGCTTTCTTATCATGCAGTTAACTGAGTTTGATAAGGATCAGGACACAGTTAGATCATTTTCAAGGATCATGAACTTGTGCCACATCACAAATTTCCCATCTGAAGGCTCTTTGAAAGGAATATATTGTATCAGAGCCAGGGAAGCTAAACTTAGGTCAAGTCAAAACTAACAACACCATGTCAACCAAAATAACCTTAGAAACCATCAAAAGAAAGTGCTTGTTCAGAGAGAAATTCATTTATACTGGAAATTTTGACTGAATTTAAGGACAAAACATAGATTTTTAAATTGTTTTTAAAAGACATTAAAAGAACATTACTTTCGGAAAGAAAATGGCTGAAATGGGGTGTACAACAAAAGTTCATGTGAGGAATACTGAGTCATTGTTAAAATATTCAACTTATTTTTCTATTGTTCAGTGAAGTGTTTCAAACTTTCCTACTGAGCACATCATGTTCAATTCCTAATGCAAATAGATTCAGTTCCAATTCATTTCATCCCCATGTTTTACTTATTTGTATCCTACTGAGCCATTTCTGATGCCAGATATTCTTTTCTTATCTTAGATTTTATTTTTTATCTATTCAATTCTCCACTGGGGAGCTTGCTAGATGTCCTGTCTAGCAATAAGTTATATTTAAATAAGTGTCATATATTTGGAATTCTAATGGTCACTAACCATGAAGCTGGAAAGAAAAATATATCTTTATGTTTTCCATAAGGGAATCATGAAGCAGACTGATGAATTCTAATCTTTTAATAGGATTTGTTATGCCCATTTATTAAATCCCTTAAAATATCTGAATGCTGATTGCTGCTCATAGGAGAGAGTTGTATCCTTTATGGATACTACCAGATATCTGTTAGTAATTAACAGTGGATATAGGTTAAATGGCACACAAAGGAATGAATTTGCTCTGAAAAGCTAATCAATTGAGACTTGTTTCACATAGGAATTAAACAGATAGAGAAAATCCTCTTTTATTTACTCACATGAAAAGTTGTAGATATCTGAATGCCAGTCTAATAGTTTTGTGTTTATCTGTGTAGGAGACAGGAAGAATAAAAGAAAAGAA
Source organism: Giraffa tippelskirchi (assembly GCF_054371585.1). Classification (NCBI taxonomy): domain Eukaryota; kingdom Metazoa; phylum Chordata; class Mammalia; order Artiodactyla; family Giraffidae; genus Giraffa; species Giraffa tippelskirchi. The sequence goes on along the minus strand of NC_137276.1, from coordinate 56,548,242 downwards.
GGCCCCAGAAAGGGCCGCAAAAGAAATTTATAATTATTGATAAACTGGATGCTATAAGTCATGAGACTCTTGGAACAAGTTCAGAGGGACCAGTTCATAATCTTGAAAACAAGATATGATCCTGGGGTCAGAAAACCGACCCCAGACTGTTTCTCAACTGGCATCTCAGAGTCACATGTTTTACGTATCTGGTGGAAAATCTATACATAAGAATATTAGTCTTAGTTACGGATTTGTTATTGATTACTGTTTCCTAATTACTCAATGGTTAATGATCATTTTGTTCTTTGGCCCTGAAGGCCACATGAGTTATAGTTTAACTCCCCGCACATTCTCATGCACGGCTGAAAGTATAATAAAGCTAGCTTGGATTCAGTTTCGGCACCTTCACCTTGGAGTGGTGTTGGTCCCCTCATCCTCACTTTTCTCTGAATTCTTGTGTCTAGTTTCTCATTCTCTCGCCGTGTCGCGCTTTCGGAAACCCTGCTTGTCGAGCTGGTCTTGACAATCTGTTCTTTCTGTTATACTATGTTCTAAGGAAAGCTTTCAGCCACAAACTTTTGTCAAGATTGGCAATCTTTGGACAATGGAAGAGAAGAAAATCAATATAACTAAAGGATAAAAAAGATAATTTGATAATAAACTTTTAGGAAATATTAGTAGAGAGAATAAGTTTCTTGTCATTTGGGAAGCAATGTTTTTTTATTGGACTTACACCCATAAGAAAAATTCAATTTGTTTACTGTATTACTGTAATACATGTTTCCGAGGCATAATTGAAGTAGGGGCTAATAAATAGGATCAAATAAAAAGCTTTACATTTCCCTTTAGTTCAACTTTCTTTGCAGGAATTTTACTATCCCTCTAAATAATACCTTTAAAATTTCTTTCTCACCATCTATTGTTCAAAATATTATGTTCAAGCTTAGCAAACATTACGTTTAGGAAAGAAAATTCTTGCCAAATGGTCAGGCTGCTGCTGCTGCTAAGTCGCTTCAGTCGTGTCTGACTCTGTGCAACCCCGTAGACGGCAGCCCACCAGGCTCCCCCGTCCCTGGGATTCTCCAGGCAAGAACAGGGTGCATTTAAAAAAAGATTGTGTGTCAGCTGATGTGAATGACTAATAAAGTTAATGACTCAATAAAGTGAGAAAACTGATTTTGTAGAAAAGGCTCCCCAAAATGATTAAGCTAAAATTCAAGAAGACAGAAGATAAAATAAGATGTTAAATATTTCACTAGCCATGAGAAACAAGAAGTTATAAATATTGGGTACATATGTTGATAGGCAGATCTGTTCTTAGGTGGCTGTGGAAATGTGCTCTGATTGTCTACATTTTCCTAACAGAAAGCACCTCTTTAGCTATGAGTGACTATGCCAGAATAAGAGATATACAGATTAAGAAGAAAGGAAAATACTGGAGCATGGAGATTGAATCAGCTAAGTTGTAATTTAATTCCCCAGCATCATTAAAGACCCACATCATAAATTTAGAGTCCACTCAGCATGGTTATATATTTTTCTCTAGGACCATTCATTTTCAAGAACACAGGAATAGCATAGGTTGAGGTATGAAGGTTTACCAAGTGGGTATGACATAGAATCAGAAGATTTGAAAATGGAAGAAGACCAAAATGCTGACATAGGAGAATCCACCCTCCAGATCCTTCAACAAAGATCAATAATTAATAGCTATTCAAAAGCAAAAACAGCTCTGGATGACCTGTAGAGACTACTAAGAAGTTTCAGCAATTCAGTGGAACAAAAAGATTGTGAGTATTGCACAAGAAGAGAAGGAAGGCAGCTTCATTTTGCCTGCATCATCCTATTCCCCAAGAGGGCACTGTGCAGCACCAAGAAGGAACTTCCCAGCTAGAACGAGTTTCTATCACCTGAAAAGGACGAGTGGCATGAGCAATCAGCTTCTTCAGCTATTCGTGGCACTACCCAAAGGTCCAAGCTAGAAAAGATGAGACATATAGTACTAGCTAGGGATAAAGAAAACTCAGCAGTGGCCACAGGACTAGAAGAGGTCAGTTTTCATTCAAATTCCAAAGAAAGGCAATGCCAAAGAATGCTCAAACTACCACCCAATTGCACGCATCTCACACACTAGCAAAGTAATGCTCAAAACTCTCCAAGCCAGGCTTCAACAGTACATGAACAAAGAACTTCCAAATTTTCAAGCTGGTTTTAGAAAAGGCAGAGGAGGCAGAGATCAAATTGCCAACATCCACTGGATCATAGGAAAAGCAAGAGAATCCCAGAAAAATATCTACTTCTGCTTTATTGACTATGCCAAAGCCCTTGACTGTGTGGATCACAACAAACTGGAAAATTCTTCAAGAGATGGGAATACCAGACCACCTTACCTGCCTCCTGAGAAATCTGTATGCCAGTCAAGAAGCAACATTTAGGGCCAGATATGGAACAACGGACTGGTTCCAAATTGGGAAAGCAGTACATCAAGACTGTATATTGTCACTTTAGTTATTTAACTTATATGCAGAGTAAATCATATGAAATACCAGACTGGGGATACAAGCTGGAATCAAGATTGCCTGGAAAAAAATCAATAACTTCAGATATGCAGAAGACACCACTCTTATGGCAGAAAGTGAAGGGGAACTAAAGAGCCTCTTGATGGAAGTGAAAGAGGAAGAATGAAAAAGCTGGCTTAATTAAAAAGAATACATTCGAATCAGTTCTAATGAGGTGGATGAAACTGGAGCCTATTATACACAGTGAAGTAAGCCAGAAAGAAAAACACCAATACAGTATACTAACGCATACATATGGAATTTAGAAAGTTGGTAAAGATAACCCTGTATGCGAGACAGGAAAAGAGACACAGATGTATAGAACAGTCTTTTGGACTCTATGGGAGAGGGTGAGGGCAGGATGATATGGGAGAATGGCACTGAAGCATGTAAATTATCATATGTGAAATGAATCGCCAGTCCAGGTTCAATGCATGATACAGGCTGCTCGGGGCTGGTGCACCGGGATGACCCAGACGGTGCCGGGAACCAGCTCACGAGAGTCCCACCCATGACAGAGTCATGAGGAGAAGACCTGACGAGCAGAGGAACTCAGGCCTCAGGGAATCTCGGAAGGCTGCCTCAGCGCTCACCTTAAAGATGAGATCTCTCTTTCTGACACTTGCTATAATAAACCTCTTCTTATTTTCTATGACTTAGGCAAAAGGCCTTTCCTGATTCCCTACTAAAAAAGATCATTCTGAAACCTCAAATCAACAAGGCCCCTGAAGGGTAGCACCCTAAATAAAATTATCTGGGATATAGAGTATGCTGATCTAAATTCCTTTTGCTAACATATTGGTTTGTTTAATAAATGTACCTGTGACTTTGGAGCTAATGTGCATAATTGCTCCCTAGTAATAAAACAGCATTGAGAGCCTCCGCACAAAAAGCCCCTATGGGCACAAAACCCTTCGTAGGAAAAAAGGCTTGTTAGGAAATACAAAAAATAGTGCTTTGTGGAACTGTTACTTAATCTATATTTACTCACTATGTTTTTACTCTTAACGTATTTAGCCTATATAATGAAAGCATAATAGTTAGAGATTTATATAAATAGAAGTTTAGCTTTAATACAAATAATAAGACAATTGTTGATTTAACTGATGATTCTTACTTAGAGGTGATCTTCAGCTTGCTGTTCTATGACTTTATGGAACCACATTCTTTTCTGTTAAGCTCAAGGCATGGAGTAAATTAACAAAAACAGGTTTTACCTTAAAACTTCCTGTTGATAAATTCTTTCCTGATGTGCTCCATACAAAAGTGTTCTGACTGATCAACCCTTATCAATGGAGTTAGCAGGCCACCAGGCCAGAAGATGATGTAAACAAAATGAGGCTTTTTGTAACTAAAGACATGCAAATGGCTTTGATGAGGGTCGAAACTGCTGGCCCATTGAGCTAACTTGATAGGCCCATTAAGATATACCCCTTAAGCTAAGTTGGTATGTCCCTTAAGCTGAATTGGTATGTCCCTTAAGCTGAATTGGTATGACTCTATACTTTACATTTGTTTCTATATACCACTAAAAATATAAAAGCTGTCTTAAAAAACAATAAAGTGGGAGACACTTGGAAACCCTGAGACTCGCTGTGTCTTCTCATTCTTATCGCCTACGCCGTCCATCCTGAGGGAACTCTGGACCCGCTGGAGCTGGACTCCGGCAAGAGGGATGGGATGGGGAGGGACGTGGGAGGGGGGTTCTGGAAGTGGAACACATGTACACCCATGGCGGATTCATGTCAGTGTATGGCAAAACCAATACAATATTTTAAAGTAAAAAAAATAAATGGAAAAAAATTAAAAGCTGGCTTAAAATTCAACGTTCAAAAAACTAAGATCATGGCATCCAGTCTCATCACTTCATGGCAAATATATGGGGAAACAATGGAAACAGTGACAAACTTTATTTTCCTGGGCTCCAAAATCACTGCAGATGGTGACCGCAGCAGTGAAATTAAAAGATGCTTGCTCCTTGGAAGAAAAGCTATGACCAACCTAGACAGCATATTAAAAAGCAGAGACATTACTTTACCAACAAAGGTCCATGTAGTCAAAGCTACGGTTTTTCCAGTAGTCATGTATGGATGTGAGAGTTGGACCATAAAGAAAGCAGAGCACCAAAGAATTGATGCTTTTGAACTGTGGTGTTGGAGAAGATTCTTGAGAGTCCCTTGGACCACAAGGAGATCAACTCAGTCAATCCTAAAGGAAATCAGTCCTGAATATTCATTGGAAGGACTGATGCTGAAGCTCCAATATTTGGCCACCTGATGCAAAGAAAAGACCCTGATGCTGGGAATGACTGAGGGCAGGAAGAGAAGGGGAAAACTGAGGATGAGATGGTTGAATGACATCAGCGACTCAATGGATATGAGTTTGAGCAAGCTCCAGCAGTTGGTGGTGGACAGGGAAGCCTGGTTTGCAGCAGTCCATTGGTCACAAAGAGTTGGACATGATTGAGTGACTGAACTGAACTAACACACAAAGAAAAAGAGCAGGAGCCATCACAGTGAGTGTGATGGCACTTCAGAGAGACCTACTCTGCAAAATCAGCTTTGAAATTGTATGAAAATGAAAGGCATTAAAGATAAGATAGAAATGAAGAGGATGAAAAATTATAAAGCTCATAATCAAACCAATAAAGCAGGACAGAAAATTTATAATTGTTAAACATATATTGATATATAGCAGAGTATATCTGTTGGTAATTGACAAATAAATATCACAGTGAGAATATGTGTATTATTGTATGAATATCATGACAACCATCAAAATGGTTAGTTCTTTTTCAACATTTCTCCAGAAATTCAACAATTTAAAAATTATAATTCAAAAAAAGATTTTTCTGTATATAACATATAAACAGATTGAAATTTTTAGAAAAAAAGGAATATAATTCTTTCAGATGTTATAATGTATATGAACAATTAAATTATTGCAATTTAATAGGCAAATGGAATTGATTATCTAGAAATAGATCACAGAAAATTAAAGGATAAGAAGCAATGAGATTTTGCACAAGGATAGACATGTAGACCGATGAAATAAAACTGACATACAGCAAATGACATAGAATTTTAAAATCTAGAAATAAACTCTATATTCTTAGTCAACTGATTTTCGACAGAAGTGCCAAGACAATTCAATGGAAAAAGAATAAATAGTCTTTTGAGCAAATGGTGTTGGGACAAGTACATAAACACATGCACGGGAATGACATTGGATCCTTTCTTTACACCATATTTAAGAATTAACTTAAAATGAATCATAGGCTTTAAATGTAACAAGTAAAACTGTTAGAATAAAACATAGAAGTATCTATTTACATTCCCATCAAGAGTGCAAGAGTGTTCCCTTTTCTCCACAGCCACTGTGTAGAACAGTATGGCTGCTGCTGCTGCTGCTAAGTCCCTTCTGCCGTGTCCAGCTCTGTGGGACTCCACAGATGGCAGCCCACCAGGCTCCTCCGTCCCTGGGACTCTCCAGGCAAGAACACTGGAGTGGGTTGCCATTTCCGTCTCCAATGCATGAAAGTGAAAAGTGAAAGTGAAGTTGCTAAGTCGTGTCCAACTCTTAGCGACCCCATAGACTGTAGCCTACCAGGCTCCTCTGTCCATGGGATTTTCCAGGCAAGAGTACTGGAGTGGGTTGCCATTTCAGAACAGTATGGAGGTTCCTTAAAAAATGAAAACTATAACTACCATATGACCCAGCAATCCCACTATAGGGCATTTACCCTGAGAAAACCATAATGCAAAAAGACTCATGTACCCCAAAGTCCACTGCAGCACTATTTATAATATCCAGCACATGGAAACAACCTAAATGTCCAATGACAGATGAATGGGTAGAGAAGATGTGATATATATACTCAATGAAATATTATTTGGCCACTAAAAGGAATGAAATAGGGTCATTGGAGAGATGCAGATGAACCTAGAGTCTATGATACAGTACGAAGTAATTCAGAAAGAGAAAAACAAATGGCGTATATTAACATATATATGTGGAATCTGGAAAACAGTATGTTACTCCCTCAGTTGTGTCTAACTCTTTGTGACCCCATGGATTGTAGCCCACCAGATTCCTCTGTCCATGGGATTTTCCAGGCAAGAATACTGCACTGGGTTGCCAGTTCATTCTTCAGGGGATCTTCTTGACCCAGGGATCTTCCCCATCCATAGATCGGACTTGGGTCTCCCACATTGCAATCAGAGGCTTTACCATCTGAGGTACCCGGGAAGCCCAGAAAAATGGTATGGGTGCATGCTAACTCATTTCAGTCCTGTCCAACTTTATGCAACCCTATGGACTATAGCCCACCAGACTCCTCTGTCCAGTGGGATTCTCCAGGCAAGAATACTGGAGTGGGTTGCCATGCCCTTTTCCAGGAGATCTTCCCAACCCAGGGATAGAACCTGTATCTCTTTTGTCTCCTGCACTGGCAAGCAGGTTCTTTACCACTAGCATCACCTGGAAAGCCCAGAAAAATGTTATAGATGACCCTATTTCCAAGGCAGGGACAGAGATGCAGATGCAGGGAACAAACATGTGGACATAGAGGGAGAAGTGAAGAGTGGGGTCAATTGGGAGATTAGGACTGACATATATACACTGCTGCTGCTAAATTGCTTCAGTCGTGTCCGACTCTGTGCGACCCCATAGACAGCAGCCCACCAGGCTCCCCCATCCCTGGGATTCTCCAGGCGAGAACACTGGAGTGGGTTGCCATTTCCTTCTCCAATGCATGAAAGTGAAAAGTGAAAGTGAAGTCGCTAAGTCGTGTCTGACTCTTGGCGACCCCATGGACTGCAGCCCACCAGGCTCCTCCGTCCATGGGATTCTCCAGGCAGGAGTACTGGAGTGGGCTGCCACTGCCTTCTCCGATACATACACTACCATGTATAAAGTAGCTAGTGGGAACCTGCTATAAAGCACAGGAAGCTCAGCTCAGTGCTATGAGATGACCTAGATGGGTGAGATGGGGAGTGGGGTGGGAGAGAGGCTTAAGAGTGAGGGGATACATGCATGCACAGCTGGCTTACTCTGTGGTACAGCAGATGATAACATGATTGTAAAGCAATTATATACCAATAAAAAAACATAGCAGTAAAACTTCATGACCTTTGGTTAGGCAATGGTTTCTTAGCTATGACATCAAAACTATAAGCAACAAAAATAGAAAACAGATAAACTGGGTTACATCAAAATTTTAAAATATATGATGTAAACAATACATTCAAGAAAGTGAAAAGACAACCTGCAGAATGGAAAAAATGTTTGAAAATCACATCTTGTAGGGGACTGGCAACTAGAAAATGTAAAGACTCCTTACCTCTCAAAAAAACTCCAATCAAAATGGGAAAGGATCTATCAATAAATATCAAAAGAAGATAAATAAATGGCTAGAAACTGTATGAAAAGATACTCAGAATCATTGGTCTTTAGGTAATAAAAATTAAAAAACAGGACATACTATTTCACATCTACTAGAATGACTACAATCAAAATGAGATAAAAATAAGTATTGGTGAGGATGTGGAACCCTTATTCACTGGTGGGAATGTAAGTTTGTGCAGCTATTATGGAAAATATTTTGGCAGTTCCTAAACTTGTTAAACATAGAGTTATTATATGATCCATCAATTTCATTCCTAGGTATGTACTAAAAAGAACTGGAAAAAAAAAGTGCACTAAAAACTTGTACACAAATGTTCATAGCCCCATTATTCATAGAAGCCCAAAAGTAGAAAAAACATTAATGTCCATCAACTGATGAATGGACAATAAAATAAAATAATGTAATATATTATTCTGCAATAAAGAAGAATGAAATATCTCTACATATTACAACATGGATGGACATCAACAATATTTGTGCAATTATATAGTGAGTATATTGTTCCTCCAGCAATAACTCTGTAATGCTACTTCACAGATGCAATAGTACAGCCCCAAAGAGAATAAACATTGCTCCTCTATGATACAGATCAATGGCCCTACTGACCATGTACAGGGATAGTTTAGAGAAGATGATGAAAAGGTAGCTTAAAATAAGCCATAATTGGGTCTTTAAATTTTATTCTAAGAAAAATCTTCAAAGAGTTTTGTACTGAGGAATTTTTTTTAAAAAATAAAACAATTTCTCTGGCTGCTGCAGGGATATGGCATGTTCTTATTTATAGACAGAAGATCCTAGGGGCGTATCCCTGACATGTGTGGGCACTATCTATTGAAAATGGAAATTCTGTACAGTACACTAGAAAGAGGACAGACAGGAGTAAGAGCACTGATTAGTGCCACAGGACAACTAATTTCTTCCAACTCTAACTTATAAATTCTAATCACTGTATAGTGATCAATATCATTTGCCACTTTAATATTTCAGTTTATTCTAGTAATATGAATAGAAATAATTTTCAGGCTAGCCTAGCACTTTTGATGAATGAACTGAACTGCCTGTACTTTTCCTAATTGCATTCCTATTCTACCTTACTTTGCCATTTCAAAATAAATTCTTTTTGTCAAATTAGTGAGATAATTTCCTCATCACATTAAAATAACTTTATCTAAATGAAATGGTTTTTTAATGCTCATTTTAAAAAATATTCACTTCATTACATTTTATTAATAGTTATTTTACAAATTTCCCATTACTACCTAATTATGCAAAATGCTCTTGTCTTTTTTTCTTATTAAAGCCAGGTATTTAAATGAATTCAGTATGTTAGCATTTAAAAATAATTATTAATTTCATGCCTACTTGTCTTTATGCATTTCACTCCTAAGATATTTATATAGCCCCTTCCTATACTTTTCATTCTATGGATAACAAAACTCTTCTTTCAAATCAGTCTCATGTTTATTTACGTAGCTAAAAAAATAGTCTTGCATCCTAACTTTAGTCTTTAACCCTAAACCACAGTAATCCCCATTTTATCATTAAGGTTTTAGAAGGATGCTTTTAAGAATATTAAAAACATATCTGGTTTTTCTAAATTTTATATCTGAGGAATGTGCATATTATGACATAAATATGTGAAGATGATGTTTTCTCTGCCTTTATCCCCCAAAGTGTTGGCTAATATCTCTAGCAGGTATTTATATATGTCATTTGATTTTCTAATTTCTTGCTGTTCTTCTGATATTTTAATTTTAAATCATTTAACAGCAGAAGGTAATTTGAAAATTATTGTTTAAAATAAAATCACTTATTCCATCAGTAGGTACTTATTTCTGAATAATTCTTTTACCTGTGTTCAAACCATTCCTTTTTTTTTCTCCATCAATATCAGATTAAGATATAGCTTCTACAGCTCGAATGAAGGTGATTCTGACAGTTTTGCCAATTTAATCATTGCTTTAGTGGAGAGATGACAATTTGGAGCTTCCTACTCTAACATTTTTAGTGGGTGTGATGAGAGTTTAGTTGATAGAAAGCAGAATTTTTTTTAAGTAAAAGAATGGAATATTAAGGCAACAGAACTATATTGGACATATATTAACAATGTCCTATCTTATTAGATATGGATATGTACTTGAAGCTTTATATAAAGAGATCAATCTCTAAGACACAAGTGTGTGGATTTCTGAGACATTAACAACCCTTCATTTTGAATTTTAACTCATCCAGTGTCCAATGAATGCTATTGACCAAAGCACACATGTATAGGAAAACTACTTACATGTCTGTTGAAACATGCATTATTTTTTTCTGAAAAATACTGACAGTAAAAATTATACTAAATGTTTGTTGGGCAGATAGCACCATAAACTTAGGCTGCTGCCAGCTATATCTTAAAGGTAATGAAAAAATTACCAATTTTTAATTCTCAATAATACCATCTTAATGCTCAATAAAATGGTCAAGTTGTATATAAGCCAGCAAATTTGCATCATCAATTATTTTTATTGATATGTAATGTTAATGACACTAAAAACTTCAATGATGGGTTATATCATTGCTCTTCAAGAAATCAACATTGCAAGTTTGTTTGATGATCATTTGGAAATCCATAAAAACACAAATGTTTACAAGCTTAAATAAAGAAACTGGCTTTTGATGTTAGAATTTACATTTTCTGTTTAACCAAAATAATTCTAGCATACATATTTAATTCCTCAAGAGCAGTGGCACTCTTGGAGCAGCAGAAGGGTAGAATTATATCTGAACTACTACTGCCAGCAATGATATTTACTCATCACCATTTAAATTGCTTTCTCAGAAATTGCTGTCCACATCTGCAGTTTCACATGTCATTTGTTAGATCTAATATTGTAAATTAAACCAAATATTTTAACAAGCTATATGTTTTTGTCGAGTTTTATTTTAAAAAAATATTTTTAAATAAAGCAACTGTTGCAGGAGAGGAAAAGTCGTATTTGAGAAGAATCGTGACTTCCCTTCCACTTTGTATCACAGCATGACTTGAATTTGTAAATAATAGATTTCAAAAAGTTTTTCTTTTGTCATTCTAAATGGAATCCTTTAACTGCTATTACATTTTCTTGCAACTTCATGTATATAATTAAAATGCTTTATTATATAAGTTTAATTAAAAAAAACTTCTATCTGAGATGATCAGGTTTCATTCAAAAATGTTTTAGCCAAATTCATGTTATTACCACCTTCATCTCTCAAAGAAGGTAATGCAGACTACTGCATTGAGCATGCAGTAGTCTTACACATCATTGTAACAGTTTTCAAGCAATCAATAAAAAATATTTTCATAGTCTTATATAAGTTTTGGATACTTTTTTTCCAATAAATTTTTATTCTTTCTTTTATGTAATTATGGCTTAGGTTAAAAACTAAAACAATGGGTAAGGAAAAACAGTGAACTATCCTCATAGTGATTTTTGCCAAATTTTTTAAAGATAGCATTAGCTTTAAGTGTCTATGTGTGTTTCATTAGAGTTTAGTGGCTTTACAATGTTGTGTTAATTTCTGCTATACAGCAAAGTAAATCAGCTGTAAGAATACATATATTCCCTCTTTGTCACCGCAGAGCATTGAGTACAGTTCCTTGTGCTACACAGTACATTCTCATTAGTTATCTACTCTATACATAGTAGTGTATGAATGTGTTTTGTATTGTCCAGTTTTTCTAATTTTTAAATCCAAAAACTGTGTTTTAAAAAGTTGCTGTTGTTCAGTCACTAAGTCATGTCTAACTCTTTGTGAAAAGAGCAAAGTTTAAATCTTATTCATTTTAATATCAGGATGTCCATTTCTGTAAACTTCAAAATAGTATCTTGTATAAAAGAGAGACTTTTCTTTTAAAAGTAAGATGTATAAGCATCGGGAAAGTTAGCGACCTATATATTTAAGTGATTCAATCTGTCAAACTCTATGCTATAAGGACTATAGTCAGATTAGAAAATATCACAATCTTTATAACTTCATTTATTCCAAAGCTTTCTTGTCATTTAGATTATCCTATCACTAAAAGAAAATCAAAAGAATAAAACTGATCCAAAATATAAAGTCAAATTAACCTAAACATTTCCAGTTTAATTTACTGCCAGCATTTTTAAAAGTCAGTTTTCAATCCTAAATTCTTTATTCTTACCAAGACTTAGACACCCAGTGATTCTCCCACAACATGAACTTTTTGGTACTTCTGCAAAAATGGACTGGAAATGTTGGCCTGTTGTCTTGCACTGAATTCGATGACCTGGGAAAATGGTAGTTTCCACATTTGAGAGAATCTCTTTGATTATAGGAGGAAAGTAATGCGTTCCCTTTATTTTGGAGTCAGAAGACCTGAGCTCAAATCTTGACTCTGTTACTTGCTCACTGTACAAACACAGTAAATCACTTCACCTATCTGATCACTGGTTTCTTCATTTACAAAGGAAAGGTCAGAATAATAATAGTGATTATTCTGCAGAATTATTGAAAAGTAAACATGAGACAATGGGTTTCAGAAGTATCTTGTTTAGTACACAAAGTATCATGACTATAATGAACCATGATTCTTTTTGAGATTTATGGGTAACAAAAAGTATAATGACAACATAATAGAAGTTCTTTACTGGAGAGCTGAGGTCTAAGCACATTTTTAGGCTTTTATTCAATGGCTGTTCCTCTTTTCTTCCTTTATAATTTCCCCTTTTCAGTGGTGGCTTTTTGTTTTATTTAGGTGAAAGTGTCACAGTCCTTTTGAGTCCTCAATGTTTATCAACTCAGAGTACAGAGCTTAGAATACAGAATCACTGTAAGTGGAGATGATGAAATGACATGGAAAAGGGTTTGGACCAAAAAATGCAGGGACTTTTTATTTCAAGTTCTCTCCCTGCCACTTACTAGCCATGTGAACATAGGCAAGTTATTTAATGCAGTTATAAAAAAAAATAAGAATACCACATTTCAGAAAGTAAATTGTGACTTTTATACTGTAATGGAAGTAACCACTGCTCCCCCAGTAAAGTTCTGGTTACAGCAAATGTGCCTTAGTTAATCAATTTATGTTGCAGTTAAGCTCCCCAACTATTTGATGATAACTGGAACACAGCTATCCACCCTTCATGAAATTGTGCAGATTCCCTAGGGCCTGTATACATCCTGCAGAGAGAGGCCTGGAGAGGTCTGTTTTCACAGATGTTAGGGTATGCTATCCACTATGGCCACTATAATGAGAGGTCTGGGTAGATGCTAACCATCCTGAATTGTGTGCCAAACGTCTGGCAGCATTTGTCCAACCTGCTGATTCACTTCAGTGGCTTGAAGTGTTAGGAGAACTTGTCTCCTGCAAAGACAAAGCAAAGAGGCATGAGAGGCAGATTTGAACCTGGTTGTGATGGCTTCGCCTCACAAGTCAGAAGCAGAGCCTGGGATATCTTTTCAACCACACTGACTCTTTCAAGTTATTTTCTTTTCCATTTTTATCTGTTTTTTATTTAAAAGAATGAGAATACCTTTTGTATATGAAAATTGAAATTTTATAAAATAATTCATCTCTATTGATATCTTCTGTTCAGCATTCCCTTATTTTGTGCTCAAGGTTGATAAAGGTGAAAGAAACCTGATTCTTAACACTGTGTGATGATTTCAGAAAACATTTTAGCTAAGGTGGAATTCATTTTACCCAAGCAAGGGACCATGGAACTGCCAGAACTTGAGTACTTTCACCAATTGCTAAACAACACAGTCTCATTCTGAGAACAAAGATAAGACTGTTTGTGAAATTGCTGCACCATGTTTTGGAGCTGGTAAAAATCCACGTTTTCTGTGCTATTAAATCAAGGTCTTGGGGGTGATTCTCTGTTAGAATCAGTCTTCCTTTGTATATGACTAATTGACACTAGCAGCTTCCAATGCACTTTTTTCAGTTCAGTTCAGTTCAGTCACTCAGTCGTGTCCGACACTTTGCGACCCCATGGACTGCAGTACGCCAGGCCTCCCTGCATTTTTTAATGCAATCTCAATAGATAAAACAAATGCACATACACTACTGAACCACCTTATATGTGGTGTATTTCTGCTCTCGATGTCATTGGTACATAGCTCATTTTTAAAGGAAAACTGCACCTACAAGGAAATGTGCATGTTAATAGAAATCAGAACACTTGTGATGTTACTTGAAGTGTATAGAAGAGAAACTAATAGAATTCAGAGCAGAACATATGAGAAAAACATAAACCTTGGCAACTTTAACAACTTAGAATATTCATAAAGACAAATATTGAAATATTTTCTGAATATAAAATAAATAAAATTTATCACTCTGTCTTTATATATAAAAATAAGTCAACCTCTCATTCAATTCAGCTTTTTGTTCCTATATATATATATGAATTTAGATACAACCCAATATGATGCAAATCAGTTAAGGTGCTAGAAAACAAACATAAAATATAAGTAACATAGAAAAATTAGGATCTAGAGTCAACACTGTTGTAAAACATGAAAGCAAATTTCTTCCAATATTATTCTGAGGATGCAATTAGGTGTGAAATAATTCTGTAAGAAATTATACAAATGTTAATTTATTTACTTTAATTTGATAGTATACAATGAAAAGAACCTAGCTGATAATATACCTACATTTAAACATGAATATTATACTGACTACATACATGAATTTTTAAGGTTGTCGAAACCATTTTATCCTCAATTTATTCCTTAGTAATAGTATATTAAAAGAAAATAAACAGAATGTTGCTATGAGAATTGAAAGAGAGAAAGTAGGTGAAACGTCCTAATATATCTCCTTACATATACCAGGAACCTAATCTTTCACTTCTTACACTCTAATCATCACTTATTAACTCTAATAATTTTAATATCAATATATGCTTAATGAACAAATGAGTTATTAAATTTTTCTTCCAATAAAATGATGAAGATTATCATTACACAAAAACAATAAGTGAAATTTATAATTTATGTAAAGTGAGGGACTGTATTTTGGAACCATGTAAATATTTTACATAACTATAGAACATAATTACTTTTATAAAACAACCCCTAAAATACACAGTAAAGACAAAAAAATGAACCTCTGATCTAGTTGAGGGCATAAGCATTTTTTATATAATTTTATTTATTTATTTTTGGCTGTGCTGGGTCTTTGTTGTTGCACAGGCTTTTTCTCTAGCTGCAGCGAGTAAGGGCTATTCTCTAGTTGCCTTGTATGGGCTTCTCAACGCAGTGGCTTCTCTTGTTGTGGATCATGAGCTCTACAGTATGCCAGCTCAGTAGTTCCTGCTTCTGGGATCTAGAGGACATACTCAATAACTGCGACACTCCAGGGCATGTGGGAATCTCCCAGGATTAGGGATGGAACTTGTGTCTCCTGCATTGGCAGGTGGATTCTTTACCACTGAGCCACCAGGGAAACCTTAAGCACTTTAAAGGATCCTATATCTCTAAAATTTGCTGTGTAACCTGAGTGAAGTGTATTCCAAAATTAAAAATAGAAAAGAAAGACTATTTACAATAAATATATTTTTTTATGATGCTATTGAAAAAAAAAGTATTGTTATTCTGAGATGTGAGTATATTATGGCATGAAAGAAATGACTAATCATATTGGTGCTCTTGAGAAGCAGAAGTCTCAGCACTGGAAAGGGGAGAGAAAAAATATTTGTGTCACTACAGTAAAACCCTGTATTCCTGAATTCAACTTGGAAGTATCATCATTAACACATTAAATTTAATCCTAAAAAAATATGTTTTCTAGCTCTGTTACCAGAAAGAACCTAGACATAATAACTATTCCTGTAGCAAAGAACATCCCTCTTGTCCATACTGAAAATTTTAATTATCATTCTTTTCTAAAAGGAACCAAGGATTCTTCCACGGAAGCCTACGCAAATCAGGGACAAGAAATGGACAAGACAAGCCTGAAATATTTTGTCTTGCCACATAGCAAGAATGTTCTTAAAGACTGCTGTAACTGAAATATTTGTATAAAGATCCATTAAGATGATCATAAAAATATAAAAATAATAAAACCATTATTCCTATTTAGAGGATAATATGTATTCAACTTATCAGTCAAAACATTGGTAAATAAAAGGAAAACTTAAGTATTTAAAATATATATTCAACTTATCTGTCAAAACATTGGTAAATAAAGGGAAAATATTAAGTATTTAACTTGTATCACCTTATTTTTCTTATAGTTAATGGCAACTAGCCAGATAAGGAAGAAAATTTTATCCTTAAAGAAGTATTCAGCTAATAAATGAAGATGGAATGATAAATAAGAACAGCACAATTTTCAATATCTACTGATGTAAAAGATCAGGGGAATAGTTACTAATAGACAGTAACATTATAAATCAGGAAAGGAGTATGTCAAGGCTGTATATTGTCACCCTGCTTATTTAACTTACATGCAGAGTACATCATGAGGAATGCTGAGCTGGATGAAGCACAGCTGGGAGAAATATCAATAACCTCAGATATGCAGATGACACCACCCATATGGCAGAAAGTGAAGAAGAACTAAAAAGCCTCTTGATGAAAGTGAAAGAGGAGAGTGAAAAAGTTAGCTTAAAACTCAACATTCAGAAAACTAAGATCACGGCATCCGGTCCCATCACTTCACGGCAAATAGATGGGGAAACAGTGGAAACAGTGGAAACAGTGACAGACTTTAATTTGGAGGGCTCCAAAATCACTGCAGATGGTGAGTGCAGCCATGAAATTAAAAGACGCTTGCTCCTTGGAAGAAAAGTTATGACCAGCTTAGACAGGATATTAAAAGGCAGAGACATTACTTTGCCAACAAAGGTCCATCTAGTCAAAGCTATGGTTTTTCCAGTAGTCATGTATGAATATGAGAGTTGGACTATCAAGAAAGCTAAGCACTGAAGAATTGATGCTTTTAAACTGTGGTGTTGGAGAAGATTCTTGATAATCCCTTGGACTGCAAGGAGATACAACCAGTCTATCGTAAAGGAAATCAGTCCTGAATATTCATTGGAAGGACTGATACCGAAGCTGAAACTCCAATACTTCGGCAACCTGATGCAAAGAACTGACTCATTTGAAAAGATCCTGATGCTGGGAAAGACTGAAGGTGGGAGGAGAAGGGGACAACAGAGGATGAGATGGTTGGATGGCTTCACTGACTCAATGGACATGAGTTTGAAAAAACTCTGGGAGTTGGTAATGAACAGGGAGGCCTGGCGTGCTGCAGTCCATGGGGTCTCAAAGAGTCAGACACGACTGAGCGACTGAACTGAACTGAACATTATAAAAAAGTGACAACTTGCTGATATGTTCTCTTTGGAAAATTATAACTCCACATACAATATAAAGTGTTTTTGCCAAAAACATCAAATCAGGGCCATTTAAAGCTTCATACATCTATTATTGCAAATAATAGAAAAAAAGAAATGATTAGTGACATCATGGGGATGAATTAATAAACGACAGACTGTTAGAGACTCCACAAGACAAATGATTTTTTCTTTCAATAAATAATAACTTGGGAAGAAGAAACAGAGTGGAAACCTGTAGATTGAAACAAATTTAAGAGCCAATCAATCAATTGAAATGTATAGAGTTTATTGGGTTATAATTTAAATAAACTGTATAAAAACATTGTGCTTACTTATATAGCAATAGTGTTCCTGTCAAAAACAGCGGCAAAAACTGAGGGAAAAAAAACAGTCATTTGAAGGCATTAGAGAGAAACCACTGCAGTCATAATTTAGAGACTACTGTCTTTAGAAGTGTTATAGCAACAACGTCTAGTATTTCCAAGATTATGGGTTAAATGTAACATTTACACAATGATGTCTGGAGTTGAAATTAATGTAACCACTCTGGAAATGTTTGAGATTATCTTCTAAAGATAAACGTATGTATACTCTATTACTGAGTGCTATGTGAAACAGTCTAAATGTCTACGAACATTAGAATAGACTACATAAGTTATTTTATAGATAGGCAATGGAAATCAATAGAGCAAAGATAAAGAACTACTACTGATATGCTCTTTTTGGAAAATCATAACTCAAATCATAATCAAGGTATTACAACATACTGCATGTAATACCATGGTTAAAACTCAAAGACAAAATGTTGAGCGAAGGAAACCAAGCACAAAAAACTGTATGATTTCAGTCATCTGACCTTCAAAAAATGGTAAAACTAATGTTGGAATAGTAGTTACATATGAATATATGATATTTTATTGGTGGGACATAAGGGAATCATCTGGATGGTGGGAATGTTCCATACCTTGTTGGTTGCATAAACATATGCATCTTAAAAGGGAGTAGAAGAGTAAAAGAAAATAGGGAATGAAAATAAAAGTCAATGTTAGACAATTTGGGAAATTTGAACTCTGAATAAGCAATTGCTTTAAATAACTATTGTCAATTTCAACAGTCAAGATAATGGTATTGTTGTTATGTTAAACAGGTTCTTACCATTTAGGTATACTGCTGAGAAATTTATAGCTAAAATTATATAGTGTTTAGGATTTGCCTCATAATCATCTATAAAAACAGAACCCCCAAATTCATTTAGCAAACAATGACAGAATGAAAGGGATAATTCAATTTTTCTACAATATGAGTTGGATATTTCAATATCTAAAATTCCGTAGTGGTTAGAACAATGAGGCAGAAGATCCAAAAGGAAAGAGATGACTAGAAAAACACTGTAAGTCAACTACACCTATAGAGCCCTTCCTCCAGCAACACCACAAGCAATGTTCATCAGGACAGACCATATGCTAGGCCATAAACCAAGTCTCAATAAATTTAAACAGCTTGAAACTATGCAAAGTTTGTTTTACATAAACAAATATAACAAACTTTACATAAACAAACTACATTCTACATAGCAGAATTACATTAGAAATCAATAACAGAAGGAAATTTGGAAAATCCACAACTATATAGACATTAAAGAATGTACACCTAAATAACCAATGAGTCAAAGAATAAATCATTATGCAAATTAGATGAGATGGAATGAAAAAACAAAAACTAAAGCACAACCTAAAGTTATTCTTAGAGAGAAATTTACCATAGGGAAATTTACCATAGTGAATTTTTTTTTTTTTTTTAAAGATGACAAGTTTTAAAATAACTTAAGGGAGGTGGGAGGGGGGTTCAGGATGGGGAACACATGTAAACCCATGGCTGATTCATGTCAATGTATGGCAAAAACCACTACAATATTGTAAAGTAATTAGCCCCCAACTAAAATAAATAAATTTATTAAAATAAATAAATAAATAAAATAACTTAAAATCACATCTTAAGAAAGTAGGAAAGGAAAAGGAAACTGAACTCAAAAATAAATGATGGAAATAAAATATATTAGAGCAGAAGTAAAATAGAAAAATAGAGGAAATCAGCAACAACAAAATGTTGATTATTCCAAAAAATAGTCAGCAAAAGTAACAAACATTTAGTTAAATTGACCAAGAAAAAGGAAGGAAAATTTCTAATGCCAGGAAGAAAAAGAGGACATTACTAGCAGATTTAGAGAAATAAAAAAGAGATTATGAGAGAATACTATGAAAACAAATATGCTAACAAATTATATAACCAGATAAACTAAAAATTTTCTTAAAAGACACAAAAATTCTTTTAAATGAAACAAAAACTGAATATAGTAATAACAAGTAAAGAAGTTGAATCATTAATTTTTAAAACTCACAGAAAAAAAAGCCCAGGACTATTTTACAAAAGAACACCAATCTTTCACAAATTTTTTTAAAAAATAGAAGAGGAGAAAACACTTGCAAATTGATTCCATGCGGCCACCCTTGTGATAATAATTTAAAAAACAGACAAGTATAAAAAAAGGCATTAGGAGAAAGAAAACTATAGACCAATACTTCTTATGAATAGAGATTAACATATCTTCAAAAAAATACTAGCAAACCGAAACCAGCAACATATACTAAGGATCACACCATAACAGTTTGAGACAACCCAGAAAGCAAGGTTGGTCCTACACATGAAAACCAAGCAATGCAATATGCACTATTAAAAGAACAAAGAGCAAAACCCATGCAGATATAAAGATCAAAAGAATAGAACTGATAGTCCAAAAAAATACCATATGCCTATGAAAAATTAATTTTTGCCAATAGTACAAAGACCATAAACTGAGGGAAAACTTTTTCTTTAAAAATGTAAACACAGAGTTATCTCAAGATCCAGCAATTTCACGTCTATGTATATATTTAGGCGAATTTAATACATATGTTCATCTAAAACCCATATACAAATGTTCATAGCAGCATTATCCACATAACCAATAAGCAGAAACAATCTACACATCCATCAGTTGATGAAAGGATAAACCAAAATGTGAAGCATCCACACAATGGAATATTCAACTCTGAGAAAGAATGAAGTGCTGATGCATGGTTTAATGCAGATGTACTTTGAAAACAATGTACTAAGTGATATAGTAAGATACAAAGGATCGTATGTCACATCATCCTATTTTAAGAATATTCAGAATAGGCAAAAATATAGAAGCAAAAATCGATTTGTGACTGCAAGGGCTACCAGGAGGGCGGAACTGGGAGTCACCAGTAAGGACTTTAGGATTACTTTTGAGGATGATAGTTGTATCAATCTAGTGAAAATACTAAAAACAATTTAATTGTTCACTTTAAACGGGTGAAATTTATGATGTATAAATTATATCCCCATTGCAAAACAAAAAGGTTAATATGTGTTGGTTTTTTAATTCTGGAGGGTGATAAATTAAATGAAATTTACCATACATTGATCATATATGAGGCATAGTGTTTTCATTGCATTATTTTTATTTCTGTGTATTTGGAATTTTCCATGTTAAAAGTTTTTTTTTTTTAATAATTAGTTGTAAAGAGTACACAGAACTGTAAAATATTTAATTTTTATGAAAGTGAAAGTGTTAGTCACTCAGTCGTGTCTGGCTTTTTGTGACCCCAAGTACTGTAGTCCACCAGGCTCCTCATCCATGAAATTCTCCAGGCAAGAATAATGGAGTGGGTAGCCATTCCCTTCTCCAGGGGATCTTCCTGACCCAGGGATCAAATCCAGGTCTCCTGCATTGCAGGAAGATTTTTTACCATCTGAGGCACTAGCGAAGCCTTTACTTTCTATAGTGCATCCTAATTTAGAATGCCTCTACTATACTGAACCTCCAAATGGAGTTAAAATGGTATATTAGTTCATCTAAAAATGAAATATTAATATTTTCAAACCAATGGACACTTAGATGTCTTGGTTTGCAATCTAGATTTTTATGGTTGTATCATTCTTTATAATTTCAATTGATCATCATGTTCATCCCATTTTCTATTTCATCATGTGGTAGTGGTGGTTTAGTAGCTAAGTCGTGCCTGACTCTTGCAACCCTGTGGACTGTTCTGTCAGGCTCCTCTGTCCGTGGGATTTCCCAGGCAAGAATACTGCAATGGGTTGCCATTTCCTTCTCCAGGAGATCTTCCTGACCCAGGGATCAAATCCACATCTCCTGCACTGGCAGGCGGATTCTTTACCACTGAGCCGCCAGGGATTTCATCATATAGGTATATGTAAATCTATGGTATTCTGGCATTTTACATAAGGCATTGCTAAACTACCTTCCCTCTATGAGTTTAAAAAATTTTTGAGGAAAAATATATATGGCACATTTTACAGAAACTTTTTTGTTTTAGTTTTCTGTGTTTGAGAATTTAATGAGGATTTTTGGATCTTCTCTGGAAATTAAAATCTTCTAACAGAGCAAAGAAGTGATACATACTTAACAAAATGCATGCAGATAAGAAACAAAGATAATTTGTTAATTATAATTGCAACAAAACATAGTAATGAACTGGCCTCTGTGATTTTGCTGATTTTTAGCTACCCATATGATTTGAATATATGAATGAATGAAACATTTTCATTTTCCAGAAATTCATACTAAGATTGCAGCCAGGTGACAGACACTTTTTATGAAAAATGAAAAATTTATTTGAACATCTGTCTGCTCCTAAATAGCCAGATGTTTTTCATTTGACAACAAAGCTCCCTACAAATTTCAATTTAATACCTTCATTACCCAGGGGAGACTTTGTCTCTCTGCTGCTGAATAATCCAAACCAGGCAAGATATATGGCAAGTGATTAAATGCCTAGGGATACAAAATATTTAATACTACCATGAGTTTTTAATAGAAATGTTATTGTATCATTTCTGCTTAGGTACATTAAACAGTGTTTGGAGATTTTTGGAAGAATATTCTTACTTTATTTGTTTCCTACAGAATAAAATAGAAATTGCACTTCAGAATATATTATTTCCTTATAATGTGATGATATATAAATTTCATAAGAAAGAATGACATAGTAGAAGTATTCTGGAAAGACATAGTGAATGATATTAGTACCCATAATGTTTCAAGTACATTGTTAATCCATACATACCTATGTATTTTATAACCAATCTAGTACAATGGAAACAGACTTCTGGATATCTAAAAAATTATCCTTATGAAGAATATTTGAAAATAACTATACTGATAAATAAGAAGATTCAATATTATAAGTATATTCTTATATTAACATTTAGTGTACTTGTAATGAATCTCTTATTTATGGAGCTTATTTTTGTAATTCCTGAAAGTCATATGGAAGAGGACTGAAACAAGAAGAGTTACAAAATTTTGGAGAGTAAAATAGAATATGAACATTGTAAGGTATATTTTATAGCTATAGTTACTGAGACAATATTTAGTCATAGTGCAGAATAGATTCATGAATATATACATTCATGAATTATAAAATATTAGTGAATTCATATGTATAAATACACATAACATTTAAAGAGTATGTGAAAACAAATTATGTGTTAAGTCACTTCAGTTGTGTCCAATTCTTCGTGATCCTATGGACTGTAAGATGCCAGCTCCTCTGTCCAGGGGATTGTCTAGGCAAGAATACTGGAGTGGGTTGCCATCCCCTTCTTCAGGGGATCTTCCCAACCCAGGGACCAAACCCGTGTCTCTTACGTCTTCTGCACTGCCAGATAGGTTCTTTACCACTCATGCCACCTGGGAAAATGCAGTTTGCTTTTTGGTTTGCTTGTTTACATACTGGTTAGTTTATTTAGCATTACAATGCTTTGGAAACTTTCACACCAATTCTGTAAAATCCATGGCATTTATTAACAGAACCTCTAATAGCTTGTGGTAACTTACTCACTTCATCTTCAAGAGAATTTGTAAGGTAGCTCAAGAACAAAATGATTTCCTAGAATCAGGATCACTGAATCTTAGATTTCTCCTTCTTTTTCAAAGGCTTTATTCTCTTTGTTCTTTCACTTCTAATGCAGTGTGATGCAGAAACTGTAGAAGTATTAACCTTTCAGAGATCTGAAAACCTTTAGGAAGTGGCCCAGGTAGAGCTAAAGCAAACTTTAAAAATCTGCCCTCACTCTAAGGGTTGACACAAGGATAAAGTAACTTTCTTCAAATGACAGCTGATTTAACCAATATAGGAAATCTGAAAGAAAATTTGAATCAAGTATCAATGGTTAATAAAAGCTGTGCATTTTAAAGTAAGTCTTCTGCGTATGTATAATTCCTGATTCCATGACAGACATTATGATTCTCAATTCTGAAAAGAAAACTGATGCTAATAAAGTGTATGAAATGTCTATGACCACACATTTACTTGGAAAAACTGGAAATGATTTCAAATTTGCCTGTCTTCAAAACCTATACTCATTTCAGTTCAGTTCAGTTGCTCAGTCGTGTCCGACTCTCTGCGACCCCATGAACTGCAGCACGCCAGGCCTCCCTGTCCATCACCAACTCCCGGAGTCTACCCAAACCCATGTTCATCGAGTCGGTGATGCCATCCAACCATCTCATCCTCTGTCGTCCCCTTCTCCTCCCGCCCCCAATCCTACCCAGCATTAGGGTCTTTTCCAATGGGTCAACCCTTCGCATGAGGTGGCCAAAGTATTGGAGCTTCAGCTTCAGCATCAGACCTTCCAATGAACACCCAGGATTGATCTCTTTTAGGATGCATTGATTGGATCTCCTTGCAGTCCAAGGGACTCTCAAGAGTCTTCTCCAACACCACAGTTCAAAAGCATCAATTCTTCGGCGCTCAGCTTTCTTCACCGTCCAACTCTCACATCCATACATGACCACTGGAAAAACCATAGCCTTGACTAGACGGACTTTTGTTGGCAAAGTAATGTCTCTGCTTTTAAACATGCTATCTAGGTTGGCCATAACCTTCCTTCCAAGGAGTAAGCGTCTTTTAATTTCATGGTTGCCTCAAATAAAAATTCATGAATGAAGACTATTTTTACTTCCAGGGAGGAAGTTAATCTCTGGAAACTCCTAAGTTCAACACAGAATAGAAAGTCATTTCTTTCTACTAATTTAATCTATATTTATACCATGAGGGAATGATTAAATCCATAAGCACATATATTAGGGAAAAAGTGATTCAGTCTTAGAAATATTAAAGATATTTAATTTTTTTTGTACTGGTATTATCACATCATTTAGGAGTCAGAAAAAAATCTTGAGTCGATGGCTAAGACTCTTCATTACCCAAAAATAAAACCTCTACAATGGAGCAAGTAAGAATTTGTTATATAAGAAAAATGGTACATTTTGTCAATATTTTCCCATAACAATTTCACACACTTTTCGTTTTATATCTGCACATTGCTCTGAAATAAAGCTAGAGGCATCTATCAACACACATCAATATATTTGATAGAATAAAAATATTAAATAATAGATCATGTAAACAGTTTCTTTTTAATGTGGAAATACAAAGAGAATTCCAGAAGACATGGAAATGAGCAACTGTATTCAAACTCCTTTCTTATGTATTAGTCTGATAATAATTTATAGAGCATGAAAATAAAAACAAAAACCTATATTAGTGACAAAAATAAGTAAAGAAACATCTTCAACTCTTATAAACTTCAGATAATTTATTTTTTGTCAGACTGAAGGAAAAATCAACACATTGAATTATTTACCTTAGATAAAGCTCTAACCATGTAATCTGCAGCAGATTAAATTAAGGAATAAAATGTCTCCACATATTCAAAAAGAAAGAAATCACTTAAATTTTGGCATGAACTTTCCAAACAGAATACAAAATACTTTTAAAATATCAATTATGACAATCTAAATAGTAATAAGAGAAAATTAACAATATCAGAAAAAATAGTAGGATAAAATTGTATTATACAAGAAAGAAGTGAAATAATGCACATATGTAAGTCAAAAATAGATTTCTAAAAATTAAATCTAAACAGTATGAATATAAAAATTCTTAGCAATATATTTTTATTAATAATTTAATTCCATTGAAATCAAAGAATATATTCTGTAAGATTTTTTAGAAAAGTACAGTCTTCCAAGACTAAACCAGAAAGAAATAGAAAAAAATGAATAGACCAATTATCAGTAATGAAATTATATCAGTCACTTAAAATCTCCCAGCAAACAAAAGTCCAGGACCAGATGGCTTCACAGGTGAATTCTATCACACATTTAGAGACAGTTAACCTCGATGCTTCTGAAACCATTCCCCAAAAAACTGTAGAGTAAGGAACACTTCCAAACTCATTCTATGAGGCCATCATCACTCTGATACTAAAGCCAGGCAAAGATACAACAAAAAAAGAAAATTACAGGCCAGTGTCACTGATAAACATAGGTGCACCAATCCTCAACAAAATATAGCAAACCAAATCCAGCAATACTTTAAAATAATCATATGCCATGATCAAGTGGGATTTATCTCAGGGATGCAAGGATTTTTCAATATCTGTAAATCAAACAATGTGGTGCACCAGATTAACAAATTGAAGAATACAAACCATATGATAATCTCAATAGATGCAGAAAAAGCTTTTGATAAAATTCAACATTTATTTATGATAGAAAAAAAAAAAACTCTCCAGAAAGCCAGCATAGAAGGAACACACTTCAACATAATAAAGATCATATACAACAAACCCAGAGTTAACATCATACTCAGTGGTGAAAAGCTGAAAGCATTTCCTCCAAGATCAGGAACAAGGCAAGGACGCCCACTCTCACCATTTTTGTTCACCATAGCTTTGGAAGTCCTAGTCACAGCAATTAGGAGAGAAAAACAAGAGAAATTTCGAATTTGAAAGGAAGAACTAAAACTGTCTGTTTGGGGATGACATGATACTATACATAGAAAATCCTAAAGACACCACCAGAAAAATTACTAGAACTCATCAGTGCATCTGATAAAGTGCAGGATACAAAATTAATACAAGGAAATCTGTTGTATTTCTACAGATTAAGAATGAAATATCAGAAAGAATAGTAAGGGAAAATTACCATTTATCACCACAACTGTATGTATTAATAAGAATCTTACTTTTGATTCTAACAAAAATTATTTAAGCTATCCTTAAACATAAACGACTTTTAAATTCTCATACCAGTGCTTTTTAAAGCTTCTTCCTACATTCTTTCTTATTTTAAAAATCTCACTTAAAATCTAATACCTTCTAATTTGTTAATCATTATTCTACATATCTACGTAATACTAGAAAGCACAATTTGAGTTCTTACAGAACTGTATCAACGCCATTTATTGTCTAGCTTTCAATACCCTGGAATGTGTGTTACCTAAATAATGATTTGTTTAGACTTAAATGTTTATTTCTATCACTTTTATCTTCATCAGAGTGCAGCTTTTAAGTTCAGATGGCAATACCAATTGCTGCATCATTTTAAAAGAAAATAAATTTCATTAAGTACTCATTTTAAAAGCAGATCAGCAGTACAGCTATTTCAATGTTATCGTTTTCATATGCTCTTTAATAATGGACTTGGAATCTCTTGTTCTGAATTGCTTTTATGTTTGAAATATTTGAAAAGATTTTCTTATTCCCCTACATCATTTGTCAGCATTTGGCTTATTTTGGCTCAATTCACTATACAGTTTTCCCTAAAAGACAAAATTTCATCTCTAGGAAGTCATTCACTTGCTAAAATTTAGAACTCATTACGTTTTATTTTGTGACTTTTCAAGCTTCTCCAACCCTATCCAAAGTCACAAATTCAAACAACATGATCAAAAGAAGTAAATGAGGTGTAAAATTTTTCTAAGAATTTATAACACGTTATGCTATTGTCGTCATTTGTTGTTGTTCCGTCATTAAGTTATGTCCGACTCCTTGCAGCTCCATGGGCTGTAGCACACCAGGCTGTTCTGTCCTCTACTATCTCCTGCAGTTTGTTCAAATTCATGTCCATCGAGTCAGTGACACTACCTAACCATCTCATCCTCTGCCACCCTCATCTTTTTGCTTTCAATCTTTCATCAAGGTATTTTCCATCATCAAGGCATTTTCCAGTGAGTCAGCTCTTCGCATCAAGTGGCCGAAGTATTGAAGCTTCAGCTTCAGCAACAGTGCTTCTAATGAATATTCAGGGTTGATTTCCTTTAGGATTGACTGGTTTGATCTTCTTGTCAAGTCCCAAGGGACTTTCAAGAGTCTTCTTCAGCACCACAATTCAAAAACATAAATTCTTCAGTGCTGAACCTTCTTTATGGTCCATCTCTCACAACTGTACGTGGCTACTGAAAAACCACACTTCGACTATACAGAACTTTGTCGGCAAAGTGTCTTTTCTACTTTTAACATGTTGTCTAGGTTTGTCATAGTTTCCCTTT
This sequence comes from Giraffa tippelskirchi, assembly GCF_054371585.1. NCBI lineage: Eukaryota > Metazoa > Chordata > Mammalia > Artiodactyla > Giraffidae > Giraffa > Giraffa tippelskirchi. Next base: position 56,520,530 of record NC_137276.1, on the reverse strand, counting down.
ATGTCAACTGAAGAAATTTACAATGTTAATATTTAGATTATGACCAGATATATCAGTTATTCCTAATGTTGTAGTGTATTTTCTTTTATATTTCAGTCAATGCCCTTATGTGGATACATTCATGATGCATATATTTCTCATAAGAATTAGACTAAAATTTATATGCTCATGAAAGTTTTTCCTATTTTTATTATTTAATATGGGATGAATATTTTTTATTTTAATACAAATATGTTTATTTAAACTAGATGGTCATAATGTTCCTTTCAGAAAGTTAATGAGTTTCCCTTTTTGCTATTAACTGAATATCTTAAGTTTATAGCTCCTTACTCCAATATCACATGCAAATTTCTCATTCTTCCAAGCTGAGATCAAATACCACATCACCCACAGATTATTCTATTGTAATCCAATCAGAAAAAATACTATTTATGTGTTGTCATAGCACTTATTTCATCAATTTTTATGCATTACAACTTTGTATTAAAATTTTATGTATAGTCTATTAATATTCTGATTGCATACAATCTCTTGCACCAGGATTTACCTTTAGTTGCAATTCTCAGGAGCCAACATAGTGTTCAGAATATAGTCCAGAATGAAATAGATGACTGTAAATTCTAAATCATACTGAGTTTTAAAAGGATATCAAATAAAACTTTGGTCCCTTCTAAACTGACTTTCCTAATAATGTCAATACCTTACAACGATCTAAAGCTCTATCTATAAAATATGTAGATCTACAAAACTTATCTATTTTCTATATCATCAATTTCTTTAGTTAACTCCCGAGACATTATATATTATATATAGTATTATATATATATATATATATATATATATATATATATGTAACACATCTAAGTACTCTTGCCTGGAAAATCCCATGGACGGAGGAGCCTGGTGGGCTGCAGTCCACGGGTTCGCTAAGGGTCAGACACGACAGAGCGACTTCACTTTCATTTTTCACTTTCCTGCACTGGAGAAGGAAATGGCAACCCACTCCAGTATTCTTGCCTGGAGAATCCCAGGGACGGTGGAGCCTGGTGGGCTGCCGTCTATGGGGTCGCACAGAGTCGGACACGACTGAAGCGACTTAGCAGCAGCAGCAACACATCTAAGGTGTTGGAATTCATAAATATATTTAAGGAAGTGCTCTTTTTTAAACTACATATTTTTTTGAAATGAAAAGAAACATAATTAGTCTTACTAAAGCACACAGTATTGGCCAATTTCATTAAAGTTGCTGGTGTCTTCTTGGGGAAGAATTAAAAAAACGGCAACTTCTGGAATAATTAGACTGTAGTAGTTGAGCTCTCTAAGGCTGTCTCATTATGTGTAAATTGGAACACACATCTATTATCATCAAGACTGTTTTCAGCCAGATATGTGACATCATAACCATATGTAATTTATTCATACTATCAAACACCTCATTAATAGGAAAAGAATTGTTGGATTTATATATAATGAAATGTGACACTGACACCTGAACATCTCTTTCAAACAACTTACTCAATTCTACTTAAGTTTACTATGAAAAGGAAAATCCCAACTTTAGTGACTCAAAAATCATTCATTCCCTGCACTTTTTGTTACTGTCATTGTACATCTGCAGGTATAACAATGCACTTTTACCTATGGTCCATATACAGGCATTTACAATGCAATGACATCATTTTCAATTGCTGCATTTTCACCCGTAGGCAGGAGGCAGATGGGGAAAAGAAGGAAAAAAGGAAAAGGAAATAGAAGATGAATTAGAGAACAGTCCCAATTTTATTAACTTAAGTCTTCCACAAAGGAGAAAATTGGCATTCATCAATGACTAACAACATATCTAGCAAGTGCTTTAAATACCTTTTCTAAATTTCCAGATATTCTATAATCTATTTTTTGCCATTTTATAGATAAAAAGAAGATCTGAGAAGTTTAATAAATTTTTCAATATTCTAAACAATAAATGGTGAAAAAGAAACTCAAAGTCAGCTCTTTGGAGGTTTTGCTATTTTCACAGCACTATCCTATTTCCAGACTCTAAGAGAATCATGTTCCACACTCAGCTAAATTCCCTATTACTTAAAATACATCATATGAAGGGAATGGTTCAAGACAAGTAGTCTGGAAGAAAATGATGGGAAGCCCTTGAAATATCTGAAGTAACTGGTATGATGCCCTGATTAACAGCTTAGAAAAAGTAGCTGGCTCAGTTGTATCTATTCCCTAACATGTGATGCACAGATATGTTCTGACTCTGCATTTAATACATGTTACATATGCAAATACAAAAACAATGTGAAGAAAGTTAATCACATTTTAATTGTTTTATTGAAGGTAGTAGCTTGAGAAAGAGTATCGTGGTTTAAATTATGACGGGATGCCACTTTCAAGGTACTTGACAGGGTATGGCACAAAAAGGAGGCCAGCTACTGCAAGAAGGGTTGGACACAAGGTTAAAAGGACAGCCAAGGATCAGATGATTTCTCAATGACTATATATCATCTAGGATTCTAGGTTTCAATCAGAATGAGATTTTGAACAGAGTGCTACATGAGTTGTCATGTTTTAAAAGTACCACGCTAGCTACTCTGTTAAGAATAGAAGAGTTAGAGGATGTCATAATCATTCAGATGAGATATGATGACTGTAGGTCATGATAAATGGTTTGATTCTGGATAAATTTTGAAAGTAGGACCAATAGAATTGGTTGATTGTGTGGGAAGTATTAAAGTGAGAAATCAAGTTTGAAGTACAGTTGATGGGATATGCTCAATATCGTTAATTTGGACAGAGAAGCACACCACACCACCACTCCCACCCACCCACACATACACTTCACAATACAAGCAGTGATCTACACAAAACAACTAGTTATATCCAGTCCACATATTAAATAATGTCCAGAAGTTATGTGTTAAGTAAGAAAAAATCACATGAATTTTGCAAGTATTAATTCCTTTGATGATCCAAGGCTGGCAAGGCTGTGCAGAAACAAATGTTCTCACACACTGAGCAAACTTTTGCCATAATATACTTTTATAGAAATGTTGGATAGTTTGTCTCATATTTAATACATGTGTACTTTTTGATCTGTTAATCTCATGACCTGGAATTTTTCTTAAGAATTCACTTGCACACAATAGCCAAGGAAAACATACAAAAATATTTATTGCAGTACTGATTTAACAGCAAATTATAGACTTAACCAAAACATTTTATTACATGATAATCAGTGAGCATATAGTTAATGAAAAAAGTAGTTGAGAAGAATGAGATAGAATCATATGTGCTGAACAATGGAGAAGTATGTGAAATTAATAAACCTTGCAAAAGATAACTGAATTTAAGTAATTTACAGAAATATGTACTTAAACAGTCATGATTATTCAGGAAAATTATATAAAACTCTTAAGAACAGTCATTTGATGGGTGATAAACTCTGAAGTGGGTAGAGGTAAATATTTTCCTGTTTTTATGTTATGCCTTTACTATTTCAATTTTATAACCACATCCATGCTTTACTTTTATTTTGCAATGTCAACTAGATTTATGAGAATAGTGTACTTACAATCATTTTATCTTTATATTTATTGGCATTTAAAACTGTTTATAAATTAAAAATAAGAATACAATATCAAAATATCCAGATCAAGAAGTGGAGATTCAATACCCCTCAAACAGTTGGCAAGAATAAACTATAAAAAAATTTCTGGGGATATAATTGATGATATCTCCTAAAACATTAGTTGTTGTGTTATTCAGTTGCTAAGTCATCCCCAACTCTTCGACACCCCAAACACTGCAGCACACCAGGCTCCTAGGTCCTTTAGTATCTCCCAGAGTTTGCTCAAATTCATGTCCATTGAGTCGTTGATGCCATCTAATCATCTCATCTTCTGCCATGCCCTTCTCCATTTGCCTTCAATCTTTCTCAGCATTAAGATCTTTTGCAATGAATCTGCTCTTCGAGTCAAACGGCCTAAGCATTTGAGTTTCAGCTTCAGCCTCAGTCATTCCAATGAATATTCAGGACTGATTTCCTGTAGGATTGACTGGTTTGATCTCTTTGCTGTCAAAGAGACTCTCAGGAGTCTTCTCCAGTGCCACAATTTGAAAGCATCAATTCTTCAGTGCTCAGTCTTCTTTATGGTCCAACTCTCACATCCATACATGACTACTGGAAAAACCATAGCTGTGACTATGCACACCTTTGTTGGCAAAGTGATGTCTCTTCTTTTTAATACACTGTCTAGGTTTGTCATAGCTTTCCTTCCAAGGAGCAAGCATCTTTTAATTTCATGGCTGCAGTCATTGTCCTCAGTGATTTTTGGAACCCAAGAAATAAAATCTGTCAAGCCTTCCACTTTTCCCCCTTCTATTTGCCATGAGGTGATGGGACTGGATGACATGATCTTTGTTTTTTCAATGTTGAGTTAGTTTTAAGCCAGTTTTTTCACTCTCTTCTTTCACAATCATTAAGAGGCTCTTTAGTTCCTCTTCACTTTTTGCCATTAGAGCAGTATTATTTGCATATCTGAGGTTGTTGCTATTTCTCCCAGAAATCGTGATTCCAGCTTGTTATTCATCCACACAAGCATTTCACAGGATGCACTCTGCATATAAGTTAAATAAGCAGGGTAATAATATACAGCCTTATCATATTTCTTTCCCAATTTTGAATCAGTCAGCAGTTTCATGTCTGGTTCTAACTTTTGCTTCTTGACCCACATACAAGTTTCTCAGGAGACAAGTAAGGTGGTCTTGTACTCCTATCTCTTTAAGAATTTTCCCATTTGTTATGATCCACACAGTCAAAGACTTTACTGTAGTCAATGAAACAGAAATAGATGTTTTTCTGGAATTCCCTTGCTTTTTTCCTACGATCCAATGAATGCTGGCAATTTGATTTCTGTTGTTTCTGCCTTTTCTAAATCCAGCTTGTACATCTAGATGTTCCAGGCTAACATACTGCTGAAACCTAGCTTGAAGGATTTTGAGCAAAAACTTGCTAGCATGTGAAATGAGCACAACTGATACAGTAGTTTGAACATTATTTGGCATTGCCCTTCTCTGGGATTAGAATGAAAACTGACCTTTTCCAGTCCTGTGGCCACTGCTCAGTTTTCCAAATTCGCTGACGTATTGAGTGCAACACTTGAACAGAAGCACCTTTTAGGATTTTAAGTAGCTGAATTGGAATTCCATTACCTCCACTAGCTTCATGTGTAGTAATGCTTCCTAAGACCCACTTTACTTCACATCCCAGGATGTCCAGCTCTAGGTGAGTGATCACACCATTGAGGTTATGAAAAGTATGTTAGTCACTCAGTTATGTCTTTTTGTGACCTCATGGACTATAGCTCACCAGGCTCCTCTGTTCCTGCAATTCTCCACGCAAGAATACTGGAGTGGGTAGGCATTCCCTTCTCCAGGGGATCTTCCTGACCCAGGATTAGAATCTGAGTCTCCTGCACTGCAGGTGATTCTTTACCTCTGAGCCATTAGGGAAGCCCCATTGTGGCTATATTCACTCTTATTTCCTTCTTAGCATATACAAATTCAGTAGAGCTCAAAATGCTGGACTCACTCAGACATGAATGTCTCTCTTTATTGTAACATTTCAAGGTTGTTTGAACCTCAACAAAAAACTTATATTTTCTCAACTCGTATTTCTTATTTTTAGCCTTATAGGACTACTGTAAAAATTAAATTGAATAAATATAAATTATCCCTAGCACAGCACCTAAGCACAGTTGTTCAATAAATGGTAAATGTTTAATACAATACTTAAGTTGTGAAGCATGTGTAGGCTCCAGCGTTTACTAATTTTTTTCTTTGAAGATTTTTTTTTGATCTGAATACTGGAAATTTCTGAGAATCTAGGTGACTCGTTTCAGTTCTAAGGGAGAATCCAGGAGAATTGCTGCTTAGAAAGAATACAAATGTATTATAAAACATGAAATTTTGTTTCTTCCTTGCCGGAAAGATTAATCCATTTGTCCATGTTTCTAGAATTTATGTTTATTCAGAAATGATATGTTCTTCATGAATAATGCATTTTATTACACCAACGTTACTCATCCTAATATTAGTTCTATACTTATTCTGACTCAGATATTCATACAGTGGATTTAGCACAAAAAATGCAAATTTACACACGCTTTTATAAATAAGAACAAAATTATAGTAAACATCGTTAACAGAAGCTGCATTTTTTTCTGGGACATAAATTGTACTTTACACAGAATAAGGAGCTATATTTTCATTCTTTTCTTTAATGTTATTTCTGAATTTATGCTTAAATTCAAATCAGTTTAAATTAATCTCTCTAAACATACATACGTACACACATAGCAACAAAATAGTAAAACATTTATAAAATTATGTCTTTCCATTTTCAAAGGAATTCCTGCCACATATCAATAATGGGAAGGTAAAAGCAATTACCTCTCCTTTATAATTCAGCTTTATAATTCAATGTAGCCATTATGAATGTGGGAATATAGAAAGAGAATGGCTACTTTGGAGTAGGAAGGATCCGTGAAATCTCAGTAAAGGAAATAATAAAATTCAGTCTGGAAGGAGAGGTAGAAGGGATTACATAGTCAAAACCACGATGAAAAGCATGGCAATGTCAAGGAAAGGCAAAAGGGTGTTTAAGGTGGGGCAGGGGAGATGACATGATATGAATTCTTTTAAATATTCAATAATTCATTTTTTACCATTTATACCTCATCATCTTTATTTGTTAAAGAGGTGAGATTTAAATTAAAATACATGTGCATACTTTAAATTTTATTTTTCACATGTTGGAAAATATTTTTTGTAGTAAATATCTTCCTAAGTTTTAAAGATGACACAGAATTGATGAGCAACACCAGCCTGTCTCAAGCAAATTGTCAAAGCTTAAATGGAATAGGTTTCTAAAATGGTCACTCGGTCAGAAGCATCTGCTTATTTAAGTGCTTAAGAAACCAGGTGCTCAAGTGCTAATGCATTTATTGATAACATGCAAATTGGTTAACTATTGAAATCTTCTTTATCAAGATGTCACAGTTGTCATTTTCCTCTTCTTCTATTCCTTCCTTGTAACGGCAGAGAAAAAAGTCAGAAAAGCCTGAGTTCAGCTTTGATCTATGAAAAAGCTAATTAAGGCAAAACAAGAGATAAATAACTAAGAGTGTGAATAAATAAATTCTTAGTCTCCAAGTAAGTTATGCTATTTATTTGGAGTTGGTTTTATACCTTATGGATTTTCTCTCCCTAACAGAATATCTATTATATCAAATGTTAATTTATAATACAACAGAAATTGTTTCAGACTACAATTTCATGAATTTAAGATATTATTTTAATAATTAGTAGACTATCTATTACATAATTAGGAAAGTTGGAGGTTTTAAAAGAAAGGAAGGTAGGACAACCACTAGGTTGTATAGGTAGTGCTGAAATAACTTTAAACTATTAAAAAATGTCAATTGAAGAAAATAAATCATATGTCCCACCTTCCATTGTAGTCAATATTAATTATTTTCCATAACTATTTCCCAGTATATTCACTTTGAGTATGACATTTATTTGCCAAACCACAATTTGTTTTTGAGGGTACTTAGTAGTTGCAAATATCTATATCTTGTTCTCCTCAATGGACAGTTTACATTTAAAAGAATAGTGATTATTTATTTCCTGTAGTACAGTATGAAATATGCTACGAAAGAGGTACAAACCAGTTTTAGTAAAGGAAATGTTTCTAAGAAAATGCACAAGAAGTGTGAAGGAACACAGTGAGGAAAGGATGACCAAATGGAGTGGCCAGAGGATATGGCAAGAAATGAGGCTGAAAAAGTCAATGGAAAGAAACATCTTTGAAGGGAATGTTTGATATCCCCCCAAAAGAAAAATATTTATTGTAGGCATGATAAATATTATTTGGCACTTTTAAACATGGAATTAACATAACTGGACTTGTGTTTGAAATGGAAAAGGGCAGCACATATGTCATATTTCGGTTGGGGTAGCAAGTGATACTGAAAATAAATTAGAAGTGCTAATCCAGGAAGAAAGAATCTCGGGAATCCAAAATAGAAAATTTGATTGTCTCTTAAAGTACAGTCTTCAGAAAATATACACAAATAATATGATGGTGCAGTAATTTATTAATTTAAGAAAAACATATAACTTCTATAAATCAGTTTACGTGAAGAGAAATTATTGGATGGAAAACCTGAAAATATTCATGATATTTATTCTTTAAAGGCAAAAACATAAAACATAGAATTGCAATTAAATTGTGATAGTGAAGTAAAATATCAAAAAGTTAAAACTCATAGTAAAGTGTAGATCCTTGGGAAAGTTATAAATGTGAAACATAAAAGTGAAAGGGAAATTCTTGGTATAAAGTGATCATTGTTAAATATATTGTAAAGCAATTTTATTTCTGTTTTATTATATTTTATGAAGTTTGTGTGACATGGTTTTTCCCAGAAAATTTCTATTTAAAATATCCAGAATGATGAGAAAACATAAACCATTTAAACATTTTTTGGTAACCAGTCCTGCAAATAAGGACAGAGAGAGCTTGCTTAAGCATAGTTTTCATTTTCACTTACTATTTAAGGTATTTGTGTGTTTAAACTTTGCATGGATTTTATAAATAATTAACAACTCTATATCATTTTGCAGATGATCCATGAATGGTTGGTTGATTTATTTTTTTAAATAAGAATAACATTTACATGTCTAGGTGTGAAGTGCTTTATGAAGAACAGAGTAATAAAGCACATATATTTTATCATGGTATTTTTTAAGGACTGCCATTATCATTAATGATCAAAGTTATTAATAATAAAAACACAGAAATTTGGAGTCATCTTTTATTTCTTTTTTTCAAACATGTTTCAAACCTGTTTAAAAAGTTTGCCACCTTTACCTTCAAATACACCCAGATTCCGTTGACTATACCACCACCAGCTCCCTGCTGTGAGTCCCATCTTGTTTGCTGAACTATTGAAAACTACTTCTAATTTTGCTCTACAAACCTCCAGTCCGTTGTCTACATAGCAGCCAGAGTGATCCTTTAAAACAGTGAATTATTTAATGCCATTCCCCTAATTAAAAGTTGGCAATCGTTTAGCATTCCAAACTGTATAAAAAAGCCAACACACTTAGAATGAACTCCAAAGCCCTGATTCCCTCTCTAAGTTAGATTTCTTCTGCTCTATCCTTTGCCGACTTTGTTACAGCCTCTTGACATCTTTCGAGTTCTTCTAGCTTGTTAGCCACAATCTTACATTGGAATTTTTGCATTAGATGTTAACTCTAATTAAATTTTTGCCCCCAGATATGTGCCTGGGAAACCACATCATTGTCTTCAAGACTGCTCAAAAGCCACCTTCTCAAAGGTTGCTCATTCTACTTGAAATTGCACACTCAGCATTCTCCATCTTTTTTTTTCCTCTATTCATTTTTCCCATAGCTTTTAGTATCTTCTAGCATCCTAAACTACTTTTTAACATGTATAGTGTATAATATTCATCATCTGCCCACAGTGAGAATGTAATTTTCAAAGACAATGATCTACAACTGTTTTATTCAATGATACAAACCAAATATTTAGAAGCAGGCTGGTATAAAATAGGTGCTTAGAACACATGTGTTGAGTGAATACATGAGTGAATTAATAAATGAAGGGGTATTCTATAACACTCCCGATCTGTTGAAATAACCGACTCTGGAACTGCCCTACTTCTGGACATCTTATGAGGAAATGACTTTCTCATTTCTTGAGAAGTGGGTAATTGTTTTCTATTACCTATATCTGAAATGCTCTGAGATGACAGATAATACCTCTTTTGAAACACTGCTCAGTCAGGTCCTAGTAAAAGGAAAGCTAAACAGAAAGTTAAAATGCATAGATGATTTTGTACTCATGTATTTTTAAAAATAGTCATTTTAAAATATGTCAGATATCCAACACCACAACTCACCAATATTAAATACACGAAAAAGAAAAAAATTGTGTAATTATACCAGACCAGTGATCTTGCAACCAGATGCCACTTCTTATAACAACAGATGTCACAGATGATATAATGAATTCCTACAACTATTTCCAACAAAATAGTTAAAACAATCTCTAATTAGGTTTGATGCCATACAGCTGTTTTTCCTAATGCACAAAAGCTAATTTTCCTTACTTCACATGACAATAATAGCTATTTTTGGAACCGTCTTAGTGCACCTGACACCTGTGTGCACACCTGTGTGCTTGCTAAGTTGTTTCAGTCATGTTCAACTCTTTGTGACTGTATGGCTGTAGCCTGCCAGGCTCCACTGTCCATGGGATTCTCCAGGCAAGAATACTGGAGCAGGTTGTCATACCCTCCACCAGGGTATCCTCCTGACCCAGGGATCAAATCTGCATCTCTTACTTCTCCTGCATTGGCGGGCATGTACTTTCCCACTACTTGGCAGTCAATCATGTGGTGACTTGCCCCATTGATCTACAATCATCATACTGAATACCTGTCCAACCAGTCTATGTAGAGTGAGATAATCTATCAAGTAATATTTAATCTCATCAATTGATGACACTATAATTCAACTATCCAAAACATAGAAGAATCAGTCAACAAGTATTTAATTTCAGAGCTCAGTACTATGCTGGTTAATATGAAAGACTAAAAACTACTTACATGTTATGCTATTTTGAAGTTTCAGACCAAAAGATGAATATAACGGGCCATGAAAATTAAAGAGATCAGTGACTAGTACAGTGTAAACTTTTATGGTTGAATTTGTAAAATAAATATGAATAGTAAATTGCAGAGATGAGAGCTATCAGGGTAAAATTATGAGTTGAGTGGTGGTATAGGAGCTGGATTTGAAGAAGTTGTTGAAGTTTTCTGAGATGGTGGGAAAGCATACCAGGCATAGAGTAGTTAAAAAGCACACAAACAAAAAGGATAATCAGAGAACTACTCAAATGTTTGTGATGCCAGAGAGAATATGAAATATCTTACATTTGTGCATACTTGTATGTAGGTTGTGGACAGATAATAAATTTACTCAAATATTGGAAAATAAATGTATTATTAACACTTATAAGTTTTGTAATTTGAGGCATAAAAGGTTTAGAAGAAAACTGGCACAAAATGAAAATGATTAGGAAGAAATAAAAGAAACAAGTGGATCAAACGGACAGGCACATAACAATGATACCAGAGGAAAATGGCAAAGGCCTTGACCTAGATTATGAAATGACATTTAAGTAGAATAAATGAACTCATGAGTCAATTCAATGGAAAAAAATCACTGAATATCTAAAGTGTGACTTTATCAATAAACTAGTCAAAGAACATCAGTTCCAATCGCTACCACGTCTTTTAAACTATTAAATATAACAATCCAAAACCATCTAGAAAATTAGATGTTGTTCTTGTTCAGTTGCTGAGTCGTGTCTGACTCTTTGTGACCCCATGGACTGCAGCATGCCAGGCCCTCCTGTCCCTCATCATCTCCTGGAGTTTGCCCAAGTTTATGTCCATTGCATCAGTGATAATGAATACTGAATACTAAATACCTAGTTTTAACACTTATTCTTTTCCATATTCTTTTCATGTTTTTAAAAATAAAGTATTACATTTCAGTTATTCATGGCCAAGGCATTGAGAAAATTGTCTTTTCAAAGACAAATTCACACCAACAAATAGAAAATTTTGGAAAGTGGTTCAGTAATTGGTACCTTCCTCATTAAATCTGATATAAAAAATGGTTAAGTGTTTCATGGCTGACTCAAATAATCGAGTTCAATGTAGCTTCTGAAACAGCAAATATTCAAGAACTAGAGAAATAAGATACTTCAGAGAAAATTTTGTAGCATTAAATTTATTTACCAGGAAAATAGAAAAAGAGAAGACAATATGGCCAATACAAAATTTTTAAAAAGCAGTCAATAGAAGCTATCCTTGAGCAAGCCCAGATGTTGAACTTTTGCTAGATGACACTTCAAAGCAGCTATTTTAAATAAAGGAACTAAAGGAAACAAAGTCTAATGAGCAAAATTCAACTAGTATTAATCTGAACTAGACTGTTATTCACTAAGTTAAGTGTAATACTCGGGTCAACCAATAAAAAACTTAGAGTATATAGAAATGCAACTGGATTTTATTTATTGACCTCACTGAATTAATGTTTTACAAATACTTGTTCTTGAATCATTGAAATTATATAAAATGTCATCTGCAAGGAGGGACAGTTTTATTTCTTCCTTCCCAATGTGTATGTCTTTTATGCAATTTAGAGTAGTCCTGGAAGAGGGCATGGCAACCCACTCCAGTATTCTTGCCTGAAGAATCCCGTGGACAGAGGAGCCTGGCAGGCTACAGACTATAGGGTCGCAAAGACTAGGACACGACTGACACGGCTAAAGCAGCTTAGCACGCAAGCATAGTGCTCCCTTATCAGAGGGGATGTACTCCAAGACCCCCACTGGATGCCTGAAACTATGGGTAGTACTGAACCTTGTACACGCCATGCTTTTTCCTGTACGTACATGCCTGTGATAAAGTTTCATTCACAAATTAGGCACAGTAAGAGATTGACAATAATAATAAAATAGAAAAATAATAATATACTGTAATAAAAGTTATGTGAATGTAATCACTTTCTCTCTAAAAATACCTTATTATACAGAAGTTAAGGCCTTTTCCTTCTTAACTAAGCACTTGCCACTCACCTTGGCTCTAACTTTGGCAGTTTGAAGTACAACAGTAAAACTAGCATGAATTTCTTTTTACTTCACAAATTCACAGGCAGAAGATTCACTCTTTCAGTAAATCTTTCTGAACTCGGTGTACAGCATTTTTTTCTTTCCTTATTAAGTTGAGAACCTTCACTTTTTCACTTCTGCCTTCCCTTCGGCATATCTGAGTTGCCAGCATCACTACTCCTGTGATTTGAGATCAATGCTAGGTAAAGCAAGAGTTACCTGAACACAAGCACTGACATACCTTGACAGTCAATCTGATGAGAGCTACTAAGAGACAAATGAATGGGATACACTTTGTCAAAGATGTGATTCATGTCCCGGGTTTGAGGGGGAGGGGTGTGTGAGGTTTCATCCCTCTATTCAGAACAGGGTGAAAATTTAAAACATGACTTTTTCATTTATAGAAGCTTCCATTTAATATTCTGGATTTTTTGAACAAAGTGAAACCTTGGAAAGTGAACCTGCAGAGAAGAGGGGACTACTAGACATTTAAATTTTTTGACCTATTAAATGTTATGACCTATTAAATGTTATTTTTTAAATTCACTCTCTGTGAATCTTTATATTTTCTAGAATTTTTTACGTTTCATTCAAGCTTTTAATTTCCTTTTCTAACATCTGAGAATTTAAACCAAATAATCTTCAGTCCCTATGTTGAACAATACTAGAAATAGATCTGTTTCCTACTCTGTCCTCAACAAATTTAGAGTGAATCATAATGTTTTTGTTTCTCTTTAAAGTGTAACATTTTAATTCCTTGAATGAAATTTATCAGTTTATTTTCAGTTACTTGTTCTAGGGCTTACTATATATATTTAAACTTAGCAGAATCAGTTTCAGATTTATATTAACAATCCATTGAAATAAAAAATGTTACTACTATAAAGTTCTATTCCCTTCTTTTTGTGCTAATATTGCTATACATATTACATTGATATATGCTACAAACTCTTTATTATATTGTAATAATTTTTATAATTATTACATTCTATTAATTAAAGAAACTCAGATAAAAAGAAAATGAGTATATTTACAGGGCTTGTCATATTTATCTTCCTGTTTACCGTTTATGGTGTTTTTCATTTGTCCCTGTGGGTTTCAATTACCATCTGACTTAGTTTCCTTACCAATATAGCTTTGCTTCCATCCGTTTCCTTTGTTTTATTAGCAAATATATTATATTTTAAATGTTAGATCCATGATAATACAATCATATAGATTTTGTTTTATGCAATTGCTTTCAACATCAGTTAAGGTAAGAAAAAAGAAAAATATATACTTGTACTGTCTTTAATACTTGCATAACTATTTTAACAGTACTCTTTGTATTTTTATGATTTGCCAACCCTATTATTGACTGTTCTTTCAAAGACCTGTGCTGCAAAGTTGAACAAAGATATGGCGCAGTAACCAAAATTTGGCAAATTGGGTCATTGCTGATGGTTTTGTCTGGGCTCCAGAATGAACACACAGGAAGCAGAACTGTCCTAGCTGACCCACAGATACACAACCTGAAGTGAAGTCACCTCAGCTGAACTGCAGATCTGTGAGCATGAAAATAAGTGCCTATTTTTATATGTGACTGTGTTTTGTGCTGGTTTATTTTACAGCGAAATTGAGCAACAAATATTAGAAAATCTATCAAATATGTAACATTTAAAATATCTTAAATAGCTATATGCAAATGCATGTCTATATTTTGTGGAGTTCAGATGACCTCAGTCATCTGAGAAGCTACACGGAAGTACTTATTGAATGGGTAAATAAGTTGAAGATATGGATAAATAAATCAATAAAAAAATAACTAGATAACACTCTAGGGCATGTTTTAGAAGGTACATGAGCAGTTTATGGAGACAATTAGAAAGCTGACCTTAGAATTTCAGCACCTTGTCAAAATCAACATAAGCAAAATGATGTAACCCACACTGCCTATTGCCCCACATGACTTATTTCCACATCAAAGTGTGGCATTAATACATCTGTCAGATCCTGCAAGACAGGAAGAAACCAGCAGACTAAGGGAATCTTGAAACTGTTGATTTGACTTCCCAGCCTTGGCCTACTAGAAAGGATTTGAAATGCATGGTGAGCAAGATAATCCTCAGTATACACACATACACACACACACATACAAGTGATTAAGTCAATCTTAGGAGAAAAAACCCAAGTGACCAATAAGCATGTGAGAAGATAGTCACTGTTCTTTTTTTTTTTTAATAAATTTATTTATTTTAGTTGGGGGCTAATTACTTTACAATATTGTAGTAGTTTTTGCCATACACTGACATGAGTCACTGTTCTTAATAAAGAGGTAACTACAATATTATTCAGATACAGAATTTTAAAAAAAGGACTATCATTTTACTGTGCCATTGGGAGTATGAATTTTTATCCATATTTTAGGAGAGAATATGGTAATATATCTAAAGATGAAGATGCATATAGCCTGTGACTCACCAATTATTTATATATAAACTCTATACTAAGCATTTCACAAGTGTAGAATGGGACTTGTATATGAGTGTACATAGAAGCAGTGTTTTTAATCACAAAGCCATTGAAATCAAATAAAATGCCCAACATGATGGATGGAGGAGACTGGTAGGTTACAGTCCATGGGGTCACAAAGAGTTGGACATGACTGAGCAACTTCACTTCTTCTTCTTCACTTCTTGAAAATAAAAGAACATATTACAATATGAAATACCATGAATCTGTGAAAATATACTCAGGTATGATGACATGGATGGGTATCTAAATATAAGACTAAGAAAATAAAAAGCATATTGATGGCAATAATATTCTTTCTAACACCTCAAAATAATAACATATATTAAATAAATGAAATATACATATATTAAAATCCTAAAAAATGTGTAATTATGGCAGTCCTCTTTCAAAATAAGTGTTTAATTCTTATTAAGAAAGAATACTGGTGTGGTCAGGAAAAGTAAATAGATACAGATAATTTTACCAAAGTTATTTGACACAGGATGGGTAAAATACATTCATATTATTTTTTCTACTTGATATTCTGAGATATTTTATAAAATATTAATAGAAAAAAGGAAATATAAAGGAAGTATTTTTTCACCTGTTAGTATTTCATCCAGCTTCCATGTTGAACTCTGTTTTAATAGTTTACTATAACTTTTGGATTCTTTGTACATGGATAATATTTTGTAAATTATGACTTTTTGTTTTCTCTTTATATTTCAACACTATAAGCCTTCCATTGTATTTTTCAGTTTATTACATGGGCAATGATATTAAACAGCCTTATGTTGCTGGAGATATGCAAAAATGTTTCTGTTGCCCCTTGCTGTTATCCATTAGATATGTTAGCAATTTCCTAGAGAAAATATTTATCATATGTGTTGAATGCTATACAATAATTAACCTATAGTCACACGTATTTACTCGGTAAGTTCAGTTCAGCCACTCAGTCATGTCAGACTCTTTGCAACCCCATGGAATGCAGCATGCTAGGCTCCCCTGTCCATCACGAACTCCTGGAGCTTGCTCAAATTCATGTCCATCAAGTCAGTGATATTAGATATTAATCACTGTTCAACTCTTAGGAGGGTAGGTTGATAGATAGATAGAAAGATAATATATAGATATTGAGGCTATCATAAAATTATCACCCTTTTATTGCTCAGTGTAATGTTTGATACCAAAATTTTCTGATGTTGAAATATCTTCTTTCCCTGTATATACATTTTGGACATTGCTGAATTTGGTTTACTATTGCAAATCTCTTATAGGTGAGATGAATTCATATTTTATGAATTGTACTTTTCCAAATAAAGTATCCAGTTTATATTAACCTCATAAAGTTTTAATTAGAATCTTGTTTCATTATTCTCTGAGTTTGCATAATACAGGATTTATTTATTCTTTGAAGATTTGCTGAAACTTGTATATAATGCCATCTAATAGCCTTTTGGAAGGGATAATTCTGCTTACAATTTTAATGTCACTTTTTATTTACTCAGAATTTCTATCTCTTTTTTAGTTCATTTTAATGATATATTTCTTCAAAGATTATTGACATTCTTTTATTTGTATTATTCCTTTATTATTTTTAAAAGCTTTACTTTCCTCATAGTTATTTCCCATAGTCTATTGAATTAGTTCAAACTATCTGGGATATTCTCCGCCCCCCACTTTCTTTTTCTCTGAACCATGCCTTGTTTCTTTTTTTAAGTTATTTTTTAAATTATGAAAGTATGATAACACATATACAGGAGACTTGTAAAATCAGAGCAAAGTTATACACAGTTCCATTATACATTGCAATTCTTAAGTAAATTAAGATTTTAGTTGAAGTCTCAATATCAAACTCTCAAAAATTAATAGAACAAATAGAAAAGTATAAGGATATAGTAGACCTGAAAAGCACTATGAACCAATTC
This sequence comes from Giraffa tippelskirchi, assembly GCF_054371585.1. Taxonomy (NCBI): domain Eukaryota; kingdom Metazoa; phylum Chordata; class Mammalia; order Artiodactyla; family Giraffidae; genus Giraffa; species Giraffa tippelskirchi. The sequence continues at coordinate 56,503,340 of NC_137276.1, read as the reverse complement.
AACATAATTAAGATTTATACAATTTTCACACCACAGCAGGTTACAAATTCTATTAAATTTCCCATAGGCTATAAACCAGGAGACAACAGAACATATCTAGGGATGTAAAACAAGGTGCAAAAATTTTATGGTCTTAAGGTACTGAAATCATACAGAAGTTGTTCTCTTTTGTAGGATTTGTTGGGATGAGGTGTGGGAAGACATGACTGACCTCAAAGAATAAGCTTGTTCAGCTTTGTTCACCATTCCTATTTTTAATTTCTTTTTCTATTTCATTAATTTTATATTGTGGTTTGAAAACTTTACTTTCTGAATTTACATTTGATCATGCAATGAATGAAATAGACTGCTAATTATCTGTTTGAACTTGTATTGGACATATAGGTATATGCATTGTGTGTGTATACATAACTTCGTATATAAACATACACATCTACATATGAGTATATATACACATATATAATCAAGCATGGTGAAAATGTAATTGTTCACTCTTTTTTAAATCACTCTTAATTGTACTAAATTTTTTCTACGTGTTCTATGTGTGTTAGATATTATAGCTAGTTCAAACTCTGTGATTGCAAATTTGTTATAATTCACAACAATTCTGAAAATTTGCTTTGTATATCATACCACTGTCTTATTAGGGACATATATGATTTTTCTATCATTTTGATTTATAAACTCCATTATTATGTAGTGTCCTTTTTATCTCTGTTTTTTCCCCTTAAATTCTTTTTTGTCTAACATTAATGTACCTACACACCACTTTATCATTTTTGGTTAGTGCTTACCTGTTATTTATCTTCTTTTGTGTATTTCAGACTTTTCTGTGAGGTTTTGTCATAGATATATCACCTATGAGTACCATATTAATAGCTGGCTTTGTTTCCACATTATTGTGATAATCTTTTCATTTCTCCCCACATTTAAGAATAAATACTTAACCCTTATTTGGTTATTGACATATTTAAAACTTTTTTTTTTTGCATTTTATTCCCTACTTTGTAATTCCATTGTTTATCCACTTTTTTTTTCTGTATTTCATACTTGTAGATAAGTTTTCTCCAGAAAACTTATTAGAAAGCTATTTTTATTAATGTGTGTGTTTGTTTTTAATTTTTAAATACAAAATATAGACCTGGAAGTTTTTTTTACAAGGTCAAACTATTTCCATTTATATGCTCCTGGAATATATCAAGAAGATGTAGAATATTTTAAGTACCAAGCATTTCTCCATCTTATCACTATTTATTTTGTGGCTCTATTTTTATTATGTAAAATAATTTACTTCTTTTCATTGTAAAGACAAAGTGAAATTTGCTCATATGATTTTAAATTACTGTATTCACCACTATTTAAATAACCCACAATTTTTATGATTTATGACTCCTATATTGAGGATCTATCCATGATAAAACTACTTACTTTTCTTTATATGTAAGGATTGTTTTATTTTGCTTTCTCTCTTTACTGATAGTGAAACTGCATACAATTTTAAATTTACAGTAACTTTCCCTTTGTGTTTGATAGGTTTAACAAACTGCACCATTTTTTCTACTTTTGTTTATGAGAAGTATATCAGCTAATTAGAATTAGCTAATTAGCTAAAAGAAATTTCCTTGGTTTTCAGGGTCTTTACAATCAAAAGGCATAACTTTTTAATCCTTCAGAATGTTCAATTATTATCTCTTTAAATATTACTTTCCCATCATCTTCTATATTATATTCTTCTATAATTACTAGTAAATGTTTGATGGGACTTTTTAATCTGTCTTCTTTATTTCTTAAAGGCCCTTTTATATACTTTATTTCAGTTTCTCTCTGGCAGCATGATTTGTTAAAAATAAAATTGCTTCAGTGTGAAGCAAGAAAAAGCAAAAACCAAAGTCCATACTCCATAGAAATGATTCTATCAGATTTTTGTCAGTTTGCTCTAATTCCTCCTCTTCCTAAACTTTTTGCTGATAAGAGTAAAATAAAGTAGTATTATCCAGGTAAACAAGCATGCATCAGTTTTGGTTCAGTCACCTGGTTGTGTCATAAACTACAAGGCAAAGTCCACCTTAGTTATAACAGGGACAGAGATGAGTCTTCAGTCCCTTCAGTGTATGATGTATTCCTGCAAGTAAGAAGATGTGGGATTTTAAACCATCATGAATATACAAGTCTACCTTCAGGAAGCACACAGTGCATTACACTTAAAAAATACAAAAAGGGCTAAAATAATTATTGATCATAATGTGTCACGGGACATATGCTTACATACCTTTTCTCTTTAATTCTCACAGCCTTCATAGATGTGGATGTAATGTTTCTCATTCCATAGATGGGATAAGTGATACAGTCAATAAGGCTTAAAAAAAACACTCACAGAAATAAGACTAAAAATAATTAGGTTTTGAGCCCAAATCTTTCTAACTCTAAAATTCACTAGAAAAATCACTGATGTTATGTCTGAAGCTCTCAACAAAAGCTTACTAAGAGTTTTGATGAAAATGAGCATGATAAAGCTTCATCTGAAAAATAGCTCTACCATAATAAAAATCAACACACAGCTAGAAAGCTAGGCACACCTAGCTCTGTTCTGCAAGCAAAGAGAAGATTCCTGAGCCTTACTTTAGATGTCAATGTATGACAAAAACCACTACAATATTGTAAAGCAATTAGCTTCCAATTAAAATAAATAAATTAATTAAAAAATAAAAGGAATATATTAAAAAAAAAAAAAAGAACAGTTGGGATTGTGGAGCATTCTGTAAATCCACCTATTACACCAACAAATATGGCATTGCTAGCTTCAGAAAACAGATCCGCCCAGGGTGCATCCAGGCCAGAAAATTGAAAGTGAAATAGAAAGAGAAGAGCCTGTTCCTTCCTTCAACACAGTAAACATAAACAAATACACACATACACACAGTGCTTACTTGATTTTAGCCCAGAATATGCTCAACAGTTATCCAGTCAAATTAAGTGCTCTCCAAAACAGAGAGGCTACACTATGGGCAGATATTCCCCCAGCTGTGAGCTGAAACAAATAAGTCAGAAGGGAAAAAGTAATGATTCCTATTCCATTAGTGAGATTTAACAGCTATTGAGTGTATATTCATACACTATCAGGCACTTTCAGCACATACTATGTTTTAAACCCCTCACAAAATACATTAAAGCAGATTTTGTAATTATATACATGACAGGACAAGGGTAAGAACTGTGAGGTTCAAAATATTAAAAATTTCCAAAGTTCATAGCCATTAAGTAGAAGAGATAAGTTTAGATTATCTGCCTTCAAGATTATTACATTCCTCCCAAACTGTTCTTCTTCTTCTCAGTAGAAGGAAGTCTTGAACTGAGTCTGAAGCGAGAAATGGGTTAAAATCAGAAAAGGAGTTTGTTCCCTACAGACGTGTTAACCTCAAAGTAGGGTCAATGAGCGTAGATTATTCTGAGCAGACCACCCTGACTAATGAATCTGATGACAGTGGATTTTGAGGATTGAAAGGACAGTTGGACTGAGAAAAGAAAGATGACATCTTCATCCTTCCTTGTTGCTGTTGTAAAAGAAAGTTGTCTTTAACTGCAGAAAAATATTTTTGAAAACGTGCTATGAGAAGAGGCTGTATTCAGACTGAAGGTAGAACTGTGAAATAAGCACATATAACAACCATTCTTTTTGAAGACTTAATTTTTATGAGAAAGCTAAACATGGAACAAGCAATCATTGGTGATAAGTTAAAGAAAACTTGAAGGTTCTATGAGAATATACATCAAGAGAAATTAATGCAATGGGAATCAGTGAGAGTTTTCTGGAGCAAGTGATGACTGAACTCTCAAATTAAAAAGTAAATAACTATTAACTAAAAGTGAAGTTTGGAAACAGCAGTTGTAACTAAAAGGAGAGTGAAATAATTTAGAAACACATGTTAGATTTCTGAAAGATGTGGAGGGTGCATCTGGGGGGTCTGATGATAGATTATGGGGAGTTATAAACCATGAACCACATATAAATATATGAGAAATCGATTTTCTCAACTGAATGTCCAAATAAATGTTTCTTGTAAGGTACAATATTGCAACGGATAGTGCTATTTCACAGTAGTAACTTCAAAGTAATACCAAGTTTTTTAAATAAAAAGTCATTATTTCATTAAACGAATAGCTATTTAATCCTACAGCATGTCATATACAACCAAGGAAAAATAATACAATTACGTAAAAATGAATACAATATGTACATTTTTATAGAAACCACAAAGAAAAGAAATACAGGACTGATATAATATGACATAAATGAAATGGTGGGACTTGTAAGTTGGATGTGGCATTAGAGATATGATTTTCTAGTGGTAACGTCAAACAAAAGGACAAGGAAAGGAAAGATGAGCTCCTTCCATCTTGCTTCATAGGGCTTAAGAAAATACACTAGACACATCTGAGGAACACATCTGAGGAAACTGGAAAGAAATATTGTCTTCAGTAAAAATAAAGAAGTGATAAAGAAGACCAAACAATAAGCAGGCTGAGAACATAGAGTGATGTGTCAGTCATGAAAGAGAAACATTAACAAAAGTGTTCAGGAAGGAGCAGATCAGTGGAAAGTTTTGTTGGGATAAAGAATATAGTAGTCTATACTGTATACAAGTGATGGAACACAAGGAAAAAGAACTTAGCATATGTTAGCATATGTTTTACAATAATAAATGGTAATCAGTATAAACTTTAAGGATTCTTCTATATCCTGGAAGTAATTCCTGGAGGTTGTGATTTTAGTATGAGGGTGGTTTTTTCTTAAAGAAGAGAAACGTCATATGACAGGGGAAGCCCTGGCTAGCAGACTGGAGTGGATGCATCACCTAGTACCTCTTGTTTTGACAGAGTGATGCAGAAGGGTGGAAGAGGTCAACTGATTACATTCATTCATAAGACATTACTGGGCACCTGCTCCACTCTAGATACTGTATAAAAGCATTAAAAATACACAAGTCAGTAAAACCAAAAGTAGATCTTCAATTTTAGAGTAAAGATAGATAAAATATATTATGAAGATAATGTGTAATGACAATATATGCTATAAAGACAGAAATGATGATAGATATTGACAGAAATGGTAGGAAGTTGATATCTCTGGTGAGGTAATTACAGAAAACACCACATTCCTTCCTGGCCACCACCATCACATTTATGTCCCTAAAGTGACATCTGAACACAGCTAGCCTTAAAGCAGAGTGAAAAACCACAATGATATCTGGAAGAACTGCTTCAAACAGGGAAAACATCAAGTGAACATTTCTAGAGGTTAAAGAATGCTTGGGGTGTTCAAGAACCAGAGTTCAGTGTGACTGAAGCAGAGTGCATGAAAGTGAGAGAGGTAGGTGTTGAGTTCAGAGAAATGGAAGCACAGAGTTAATAAGGGGAGGTTAAGTCGATATAAGGATGTTAGCATCTGCTTGGAGTAAGACTGGAAATTGCTTGGGGGGGTTGATAAAGAAGTAACACTTTCTGTCTTAGATGGAAGGCTCTAGCTATTGTGTTGATATTAGACTTCTGGGGAGCAAAAGTGGAAGCAGAGACACTAACAGTGACAAGAATCTAGGCAAGAAATGATGATCATGGACTGAGGTGGGTGGTGAGAGTAGTTAGAAGTGGTTGGAATCTGGATGCATTGTTAAAGGTACAGCCAAAAATCTATCCTGGTGTTTTACATGCAAGAAAAAAGAGAGGAGTAAAGGAAGTTACCAAAGTATCAGAATAAGCCTTATTTTATGCCAAGTATGCAGTCTTCTATACAACACCTTTGAATGTTTTGGCCTTCTTTTGGAATGACTATCATTTTACATATCTAATATAAATGTCTTCAGCTCCAATGAGAAACTAATCAATTGATTGTCTAATGTTTCATTATTAAATAACAGTGGTAAAAAGAAAAGGAAACTAAAATTGAGCAAAAATTAATTTTGGCTCCAATCTTTAAAGATTATAGCTTTTACTACTTGAAAACTCTGGTAATCTCTCATCTAAACAATGGGGAAATTTAGGACTATGAAATCAGAGCCAAAGATGCATTCCCACTAACCAATAAAGCTACTACTATGAGACCTTCAGCATCCTATTTTTTTTTTTTCAGCCTAATGGTACTTCCACTTTACCATGTTGGTTGACACGATACAGAACATTTTGTTACTAGAACCACAGATCATTCCCAGAAGTGTAGAATGCATATCCATTTTTGTTTGATTTGTTACCAGCATTGCCTGTATCATTCTTGTCAAAGACCCTGCTGATCTTACAACACAGAAATTAAAGGATTTTGAAGTTTATGCAACACTGCACTTCAGCTTTTCCCATCTCCAGACTCAGTCTCTATAATTTTATTCAATATCATGAAGATTCTTCACAAGGTTGAAAGAAGGTTTGATAAATTATTTTATTTAAAAATACAGATCACACGGCAATCCTGTTAAAGGTAATGGAAGGTCATGAAAGGACAAAAGTACTACTGGCACTCTGTCACCTGTTGAAGGACAGATACTTTGCACAATATTTCAGTGAAGTTTTTTCCTCAAGGTTAAAGGGACTGTGCATATTGTTGTGAGTATCCTCTGGGGTTCTTTCAGGTGCAGTGCAAACTGCTGCATCTGGGGATGCTTCCTAGCGTAACAAGAAACCCCCAGTGAGGAGTAGAGTGCCTCTAGTTTGGAACCTGTAAATCCAGAGTTGGGAAAAATAAAATCACTCTCTGGGTCAGCTGTCCTGCATCCTGTGACATTAAAAGAAAGCATCACAATTCCTGGTTGTGGTATGGTCTTTGAGGCTTTGCCACAGCTGCTACATTTAGTCCAGACAACAGGGCTTGGAAATGTGCTTTTCTGTCTTTTTACCTGTCTCCCTTGTATTTCCAGATATTTTACTGAACATTGTGTTTATTTTGGCATCTTGAATCAATAATCCTAGCACTTCTATTTATTAGTAGACAAAGGTTATTTATTTTATTAAACTGTTAACAGATATTTAGCAGCTTAACTACTGTACAATGCTGACAATATATCTTTATGTTCTGATCATCAGGAAAGAGTCTACTTAAATTGTTATGTCCCTATCTTAAAAAATAGATTATAGAAGGATTGCACCTTAAATCTGCTCAATCTCTTTAACTTTTTGTTCATTTTCTAAAATGAAAATGACAGTTTCCAGGTGGACATTAAAATTCAATAAAGAAGCATTATCATATACCTTTAATTAAAATCCTTACAGACGTGCTGTTCTTTTTTTTTTTTTTTTTTTTTCAGACGTGCTGTTCTTAATGAAACTTTAATTCAATCTTTTAAAAGCACAGTCAAAACAACAATCACAGAGAAAGAAAGAAAACCACACTGTAAAAGTATTGCAATGCTGCATTTTAATTTTATTTATTTTTAAACATTAAGATTGAGTTTCATAGACATTGAGTAACTTGATCAGGTTTAAAGGTAAGTGAAAGACCTAAGATCCAAGATGAAGAACTCCTGAATTTAAGATCCCCGCATACTTCTTCATTCTACCATGTCTCTGAGACAAAGGCTGGGGTCTACCGAGCACGTGTGACAAACATTCTTGTTCCTTGCCCAAAGACACTGCACAAATCCAAGCTATGAATGACATCAGCCATCCACACAGATGAAAATCTGTCATTGATTTTTGGATTCCAAAGACATGAAAATAGTAAGTGCTCATCTATCAATTATAAACAAAGAAATGCCAGGCAAAACAGAGAAGGCATGCCTTGGTACCTATGCAAAATTAAATTCAGCTTAACAACAGGGTCTCCTTTACAAAATGTTGTTAGCAGAACTAATTAAAACCTGTTTATTGTGATAGAGATGGAAGTTCAACTCAGCTATGACCATATAGGAAACAGTTACAATGACAGGATCTGACTGACATATCCAGAGTTCTTATTATCACTGAGGAAAAAAGATTTCCTGGGACATATTAGCACATAAATAATTCTGATGGATGTGTGGGGATATCACTAAAAAGACTTCCTGCTATTCCTAGCTAGCCTCTGAATGATTGCTGGCACTCTGTCTCTAGGAAGGATGAACCTGGCGAAATTGGCTGGTGACCTTTCTGAGTGTCCTTAACAGTGCAATACCTCAGGTGTAAAAAAAAAAAGAAATTGATAGTTTGATTTATAATAAAAAAATGAAATTGGCCATAATATTTTGAAATTATATTTAGTATAATTTGAAATTACATAAAATGAAAGCACCCTATTAACAGAAATCCAGTGACCAAAAATGACCATCAATATGATGAGAAGAATATTATTTCAGGCCTATCTCTATGCACATGAACAGAAGATCAACAAAGATGATTTTGGTAAAGTGTTTTTTACATTTAGCTTTAATCCAAATGAGAGAAACAAAAAATTATTTCTGATTTAAAACTAAAGTGATCGCTAAATTTGAGATAAATGATTGTCACTTGGAATCAACTGATGCTCTAAAATCAAGGGAAAAACAATAATTTTAGCAAACATTGCTTTAACTAAAATTAACCAGATTTTAATTTTAGAGACTCTGTACTTACTTTCTACTTCGAAATATTAACAAATTAGCATTCTTATCCTTCCTTCCACATTCCTTTTAATATCATTTAAAGACTGTCAGTCGGTCAGTTTAGTGGCTCAGTCATGTCCGACTCTTTGCAACCCCATGGACTGCAGTATGCCAGGCTTCCCTGTCCATCACCAACTCCCGGGGCTTACTCAAACTCATGTCTATTGAGTCAGTGATGCCATCCAACCAGCTCATCCTCTGTTGTCCCCTTCTCCTCCCACCTTCAATCTTCCCCAGAATCAGGGTCTTTTCCAATGAGTCAGTTCTTCGCATCAGGTGGCCAAAGTATTGGAGTTTCAGCTTCAGTATCAGTCCTTCCAATGAATATTCAGGATTGATTTCCTTTAGGATGGACTGGTTGGATCTCCTTGCAGTCCAAGGGACTCTCAAGAGTCTTCTCCAACACCACAGTTCAAAAGTATCAATCATTTTTCCTTCATTGCCAAGATTTATACACACATTATATTTTGCAAACTTAATTCATTGGTTGTTTAGCCTCAGTATCATATTAACATAAACTGAAGATTAACCTCCTATTGATTTACCACAACTTTAATCATCATTTTCTTGAATTTCTTCATAAAGTACTTTTTACTCCAGAAGCAACTATATATATATACATATATATATATGTATATGTATATATGTATATATATAAAAGTGAAAGTCTGTGACTAAGTCATGTCCAACTCTTTTCAATCCCAGGGACTATAGCCCACCAGGGTCCTCCACCCATGGGATTTCCTAGACTAGACTACTGGAGTGGGTTGCCACTTCCTTCTCCAAGAGATCTCCTGACACAGAGATTGAACCTGTATCTTCAGTGTCTCCTGCATTGGTAGGTGGAGTCTTTACCACTGAGCCACACTAAGATGTGCATATATATATATATATAATTATCTCTAATTTTTAAATGCTTGAGAATATGACTGTTCACAAATTGTTATCTTTGGTCACCCTTTCTTGCTCCTAAATTTTATGGATATTGTACAATTTACAACTGTCTTCTGGGATTAAACATTGTGGAGAACTTTAAAGTCACCTTGACTTTTTCTCCTGGTAAAGGACTTTCTGCTCCTGTGCTTATTACTTTCTCTGTGTGTGTGCTCAGTCATGTCTGACTCTTTGCAACCCCATGGACTGTAGCCCGTCAGGCTCCTCTGTCCATATAATTTTCTAGGCAAGAATACTGAAGTGGGTTGTCATTTCCTACTCCAGAGAATCTTCCTGACCCAGGAATCAAACCCACATCCCTTGCAACTCCTGCATTGGCAGGCAAATTCTTTACCATTGCTTCCCTGTCCTTGGTGATGTACAGGGAAGCCTGGCATGCTGCAGTCCATGGAGTCGCAAAGAGTCAGACAGGACTGAGCAACTGAACTGAACTGAACTGAATGCCACCTGGGAGTCTCCCTACTACTTTAATACTTACAATTAAATAACTTAACTGCAATATATTTTTCTTATCTATAATTCTTTTTTTTCATTTCCATAAGTTTTCTACGTTTATTTTATTTTTTTTAACTTTACAATGTTGTATTTGTTTTGCCATACATTGACATGAATCTACCATGGGTGTACATGTTTCCCCCTTCCAGAACCCCCCTCCCACCTCCCTCTCCATTACATCCTTCCGGGTTATCCCGGTGCACCAGCCCCGAGTACCCTGTATCATGCATCGAACCTGGACTGGCGATTCGTTTCACATGTGATAATTTACATCCTTCAATGCCATTCTCCCATATCATCCCGCCCTTGCCCTTTCCCATTGAGTCCATAATACTGTTCTATTCTTACTCACATTTTTTCCAGAACAAGTAATATTCTTGATTACAGTCAATTCTTTTCTTCAAGAATATTCTATTACAGCCTCGCTCTTATTTCTTACATTTTAAGACTTTTTTTTTTTAAATTAGGGTTAACCATCTTGAAATTCAATAGCTTGCTCTCCACATCTTTTACATTATGCGCTTAGTCGCTCAGTCAAGTCCGACTCTTGCGACCCCATAGACTGTACCCTGCCAGGCTCCTCTGTCCATGGGATTCTCCAGGCAAGAATACTAGAGTGCGTGGCCATTTCCTTCTACAGGGGATCTTCCTGACCCAGGGATCAAACCCAGGTCTCCTGCATTGCAGTCAGACTCTTTACCCACTGAGCTACGAGGGAAGCCCATCTTTTATATTATCTCTAACTAATTTGAATTGCTGTTCCTCTGCATTCAGTATAAGTATCTCAGTTCAGTTCAGTCTCTCAGTCGTGTCCAACTCTTTGGGTCCCCATGAATCGCAGCACGCCAGGCCTCCCTGTTCATCACCAACTCTTGGATTTTACCCAAACCCATGTCCATCGAGTTAGGGATGCCATCTAACCATCTCATTCTCTGTCGTCCCCTTCTCCTCCTGCCCCTAATCCTTCCCAGCATTAGGGTCTTTTCCAATGAGTCAACTCTTCGCACGAGGTGGCCAAAGTATTGGAGTTCCAGCCTCAACATCAGTCCTTCCAGTGAACACCCAGGACTGATCTCCTTTAGGATGAACTGGTTGGATCTCCTTGCAGTCCAAGGGACTCTCAAGAGTCTTCTCCAACACCACAGTCCAAAAGCATCAATTCTGTGCACAGCTTTCTTCATTGTCCAACTCTCACATCCATACATGACCATTGGAAAAACCATAGCCTTGACTAGATGGACCTTTGTTGGCAAAGTAATGTCTCTGCTTTTAAATATGCTATCTAGGTTGGTCATAACTTTCCTTCCAAGGAGTAAGCATCTTTTAATTTCATGGCTGAAATCACCATCAGCAGTGATTTTGGAGCCCCCAAAAATAAAGCCTGACACTGTTTCCACTGTTTCCCCATCTATTTCCCATGAAATGATGGGACCAGATCCATAATCTTAGTTTTCTGAACGTTGAGCTTTAAGCCAACTTTTTCACTCTCCCCTTTCACTTTCATCAAAAGGCTCTTTAGTTCTTCTTCACTCTCTGCCATAAGGGTGGTGTCATCCGCACATCTGAGGTTATTGATATTTCTTCCAGCAATCTTGATTCCAGCTTGTGCTTCTTTCAGCCCAGCTTTTCTCATGATATACTCTGCATATAAGTTAAATAAGCAGGGTGACAATATATAGCCTTGACGTACTCCTATTCCTATTTGGAACCAGTCTGTTGTTCCATGTCCAGTTCTAACTGTTGCTTTCTGACCTGCATACAGGTTTCTCAAGAGACAGATCAGATAGTCTGGTATTCCCATCTCTTTCAGAATTTTCCACAGTTTATTGTGATCCACACAGTCAAAGGCTTTGGCGTAGTCAATAAAGCAGAAATAGATGTTTTTCTGGAACTCTCTTGTTTTTTCGATGATCCAGTGGATGTTGGCAATTTGACCGCTGGTTCCTCTGCCTTTTCTAAAACCAGCTTGAACATCTGGAAGTTCATGTTCACCTATTGCTGAAGCCTGGCTTGGAGAATCTTGAGCATTACTTTACTAGCGTGTGAGATGAGTGCAATTGTGTGGTAGTTTGAGCATTCTTTGGCATTGCCTTTCTTTGGGATTGGAATCAAAACTGATTTTTCCAGTACTGTGGCCACTGCTGAGTTTTCCAAATTTGCTGGCATATCAAGTGCAGCACTTTCACAGCATCACTTTTGAGGATTTGAAGTAGCTCAACTGGAATTCCATCACCTCCACTAGCTTTGTTCGTAGTGATGCTTTCTAAGGCCCACTTGACTTCACATTCCAGGATGTCAGGCTCTAGGTGAGTGATCACACCATCGTGATTATCTGGGTAGTGAAGATCTTTTTTGTACAGTTCTTCTGTGTATTCTTGTCACCTCTTCTTAATATCTTCTGCTTCTGTTGGGTCCATACCACTTCTGTCCTTTATCGAGCCCATCTTTGCATGAAATGTTCCCTTGGTATCTCTAATTTTCTTGAAGAGGTCTCTAGTCTTCCCCTTTCTGTTGTTTTCCTCTATTTCTTTGCATTGATCACTGAAGAAGGCTTTCTTATCTCTCCTTGCTATTCTTTGAAACTCTGCATTCAGATGGGAATATTTTTCCTTTTCTCCTTTGGTTTTCACTTCTCTTCTTTTCACAGCTATTTGTAAGGTATCCTCAGACAGCCATTTTCCTTTTTGGCATTTCTTTTCCATGGAGATGGTCTTGATCCCTGTCTCCTTTACAATGTCAGGAACCTCTGTCCATAGTTCATCAGGCACTCTATCTATCAGATCTAGTCCCTTAAATCTATTTCTCACTTCCACTGTATAATCATAAGGGATTTGATTGAGGTCATACCTGAATGGTCTAGTGGTTTTCCCTACTTTCTTCAATTTAAGTCTGAATTTGGCAATAAGAAGTTCATGATCTGAGCCACAGTCTGCTCCCAGTCTTGTTTTTGCTGACTGTATAGAGCTTCTCCATCTTTGGCTGCAAAGAATATAATCAATCTGATTTCGATGTTGACCATCTGGTAATGTCCATGTGTAGGGCCTTCTCTTGTGTTGTTGGAAGAGGGTGTTTGCTATGACCAGTGTGTTCTCTTGGCAAAACTCTATTAGCCTTTGCCCTGCTTCATTCTGTACTCCAAGGTCAAATTTGCCTGTTACGCCAGGTGGTTTCCTGACTTCCTACTTTTGCATTCCAGTCCCCTATAATGAAAAGGACATCTTTTTGGGGTGTTAGTTCTAGAAGGTCTTGTAGGTCTTCATAGAACCGTTCAATTTCAGCTTCTTCAGCGTTACTGGTCGGGGTATAGACTTGGATTACCGTGATATTGATTGGTTTGCCTTGGAAACGAACAGAGATCATTCTGTCGTTTTTGAGATTGCATCCAAGTACTGCCTTTCGGACTCTTTTGTTGACCATGATGGTTACTCCATTTCTTCTAAGGGATTCCTGCCCACGGTAGTAGATATAATGGTAATCTGAGTTAAAATCACCGTTTCCAGTCCATCTTAGTTTGCTGATTCCTAGAATGTTGATGTTCACTCTTGCCACGTCCTGTTTGACCACTTCCAATTTGCCTTGATTCATGGACCTAACATTCCAGGTTCCTATGCAATATTGCTCTTTACAGCATCGGACTTTGCTTTTATCAACAGTCACATCCACAGCTGGGTATAGTTTTTGCTTTGGCTCCATCCCATCATTCTTTCTGGAGTTATTCCTCCACTGATCTCCAGTAGCATATTGGGCACCTACCGACCTGGGGAGTTCATCTTTCAGTGTCCTATCTTTTCGCCTTTTCATACTGTTCATGGGGTTCTCAAGGCAAGAATACTGAAGTGGTTTGCCATGCCCTTCGCCAGTGGACCACATTCTGTCAGACCTCAAGTTATTTATTATTGTGGTAATTTGATTTTCAGTAGGAGTCCTGTTGAATTGTACATTTATTCACTTTATTTGAGTCAAGTCTTTCTTCTTCCTACCCTTTAAAGAATCCTGATTGTCTCTTTACCAGATCATCCTTTTTTGGGCTGTTGTTCCTCAATCTTTTCATACTTACAAAAAGTTGAGCCACACTGAAGAAGCTACTCTTCTCTACTGTAACTCAAGCCACGTCTACTCTGGGCTGTCTCAACATATTACCCACTTACTTTTGCAATGCTTTTCAGTACCTTCAATTCATGAGATATCATGTTGATTAATGAATTTATTAGCATAATTTTTACACTCTTTCCACTTCTCCACCCCTGCCACCTTTAATATTTGAGCTTAAATCCATTAATGGAGAAAGTTGCTTTATCAATGACTGCATAAATTGGTGCCTAAATATTTTGGCAGTGCCACGATCAGCAAGATGACAGAACAGAGTTGAGCATTTTTTCTCACATAGAAATTGACACCTACTCATGGAACAAAATAACTATGGGAGAACTCAGGGATCCGGGTGAGAGATTAAAAAATCCAAGTGCAACATGGAAATGAGAAAAGATGCACTGAGTAGGGTAGAAAAGACAACTTTGCAGATTCACTTTATTCTTACATTTTCCCATAGCCCTTACAGTGAATATTATGGAAGTCCTAGAAGAACAGAAAGAGAAAGGGACAGAAAACTTGTGTAAAGAAATAATTACTGAAAAATTCTGAAATTTGAGGAGGGAAATGGATATCAAAACTCATGAAGCTTAAAAGACCACATATATATAGAATCTGAAGAGATTTGCACAAAAATATGTTATAATAAAACTGCAAAAATCAAAAAGAGAATTTGGAAAACACTACAACTCTCTTGCAACATACAATAGAACCCCTAACTATTTAGTAAATTTTGGCAGGCCAAGACTAGGGGAATAATAAATTCAAGGAACTGAAAGAAAAAACTGCCAACTAAGATTAGTATACATGGTAAACCTATCCTTTAAAAATGAGGGAGCAGACATTCCCAGGTAAACACAAACTGAGGGGATTCATCACCACTAAAACTAATAGTAGTCATGTATGGATGTGAGAGTTGGACTGTAAAGAAAGCTGAGTGCTGAAGAATTGATGCTTTTGAACTGTGGTATTGGATAAGACTCTTGAGAGTCCCTTGGACTGCAAGGAGATCCAACCAGTCCATCCTAAAGGAAATCAGTCTTGACTATTCATTGGAAGGACTGATGCTGAAGCTGAAACTCCAGTACTTTGGCCACCTCATGCGAAGAGTTGACTCATTGGAAAAGACCCTCATGCTGGGAAAGATTGAAGGCAGGAGGAGAAGGAGACGACAGAGGATGAGCTGGTTGGATCGTATCACTGACTCAATGGACATGAGTTTGAGTAAACTTTGGGAGTTGGTGATGGACAGGGAGGCCTGGTGTGCTGCACTCCATGGGGTTTCAAAGAGTCAGACACGACTGAGCGACTGAACTGAACTGAACTGAAAACTAATATGTGTGTGTGTGTGTACCTGTTCAGTTGAGTCCAACTCTTTGCAACCCAATGGACTATAGCTCACCAGGCTCCTCCGTCCATGGGATTTTTCAGGCAAGAATACTGGAGTGGGTTTCCTTCTCCAGGAGATCAACCCAACCCAGAGATTGAACCTGTGTCTCCTGCATTGGCAGGTGGATTCTTTACCATTGAGCCACCTGGGAAGCCCAAAACTGTAAAAGTGGTTAAAAATTATATGATACTCTAATATTTAAAATTAAATAATGTACAAAGGCAAAAATTAAAAGTTGGTGTTTAAAAAAATAATTTTAATTATGATGGGAAAATAGGAAATAGCAATAATGTAAATGTGTATGTAGCTAAAATAATATTAAAATAACACTACAAATGTGTTTTTAAAATTAAAACCTAGAGAGAAATCACGTTCCTGAGTGTGAATATTCAAATTATAAAGATATTTTCTCCATCAAACTTTGTAATTTTAATATGTGTGTGCACATGCTAAGTTGCTTCATAGGGTTGTGGTGTCCAACCCTATGGACCGTAATCCACCAGGCTCTTCTGTCCATGGGATTCTCCAGGCCAGACTACATGAGTGGGTTGCCATGATCTGCTCCAGGAGATCTTTCTGTCCCAGGGATCAAACCCCTGTTTCTTATCTCTGCCACATTAGCAGGCTAGTTTCTTTACAAGGGCCACCTGCAAAATCTAATTTTAATACACATCTAATCAAAGTATCAAATGACTTGTACAATGTATTATGAATTTGAGTTTTGTCTAAATTAATAAAATCTGAAAAAATTTGTCATAGCATTTACAAAAACAATTTAAAATGAAATGTTTTAAATGTAAAACATGATACCAAAGGAGTTAGAAGAAAACTGTAGATATCTCTTTCCTATTTTTCTTGAAATAGGTTTCTAAGTATAAAGTTGAGAGTAAAATATTTAAAAAAGTAAAAACAGATAGTCTTGCAATAGAAAGACTAAAGAATTTTTATGTCTGAAATAACCATAAGTAGAAGGACAAACTGGGGAAATATTTGCAAAGATATGAACTAATAATACATGGAAAATCTTTACGAATTTGAAAATATGAACACTTCAATGATGACATTTTAAATAAATAATATTTAGACAAATTTTATAAAAAGGGAAATTAAAATGTCCAGTTAGCATAGGAAACATTTTAATTTTAATACTAGTTAAAGAGATGAGAGTTAAAATAAGTTTTTACTACCAGATTAGTAAATAAATATCCATTGATTGTTTAGATGTGAATCTAGCCACAGGAATACATTCTGCAGTTGGAATGTAAATTGTGATATTTTTCTTTAAAGAAATTAAGCAATATATCTCAAAAATTTAATTATGAAAAATGGTATTGCCCTTTTACTTATACGAAAATTTTTACTTTTACTAAAATTTTTTCCAACCAATGATTAGACAAGTGCCCAAGGATAGTTTGGGGTATGTATATGTGTGTGCTTGTGTGAAACATTATTATTACTTCTATTATTAAAATATTTTAAGTAAACTAAAGTATAAACCCTGGGGGCTTATTTAATTTAGAATATATTCAATTAGTGTAATACTAAGTACCTGCTCAAAATATTGTTTATCATATTGATTTAGGGAAATGTTAAAATTTCTGCTATAATATTATACTTAAAATGCATGTGATGAAACTCCTCAATTCTTAGTATTTCTTTGAATTGCTATTAGTCTTTTGCTTTATCTGATTTTAAATTTGTCAAGAAAAAATATTTCCTTTGCAATAGAAAAAGAAAATCTGTGTGCATATTTTAATTATTCCTCCAATTTAAATCTTAGGCATTAAAATGGTTTTCATGATATGGCTTGCATTGAGTTAACCTTTACCTCTCATGACATGCTTTTACTTACATGCATATTTTTACCTTTTTAAGACATTTATTCCACATCTGTCATAAGGATAATGAGTCAGCTCACATGTCTTCTCATCATTTGTTGAAATGTAAATTGAAAAAATTATAATAATCATCCAGGCAAGGGAATTTATATAAATTCATAAATATCTTTATATCATATAATTTTTGATTAATTGTATTTATTTTTATAGGTTATATTTTTCAAAATATTTATTGGAGAGGTTTGTATTTAGCAAACTGCATTTTTACTGTAGAGTTCAACGGAAGAATACAGATAAAATTAGTTTAAGCATTTTGCTGTGCTTTCCCTTAAGCAGCTGTTTTCTGTATTCTTCGGTCTCCATTAATAACCCTCTCTGTTTCATCAGAAGCGAAGCATTTTCTTTTTGTAGCTTAAAAACATTTTCAAATACACACTAACATTATGCCACAAAAGCATTTTATAATGAATAGCCTATGTTTTAGAAGGTTTAGCAATCTCTTCTATTGCATATTTAGAATAGCCACAGTAATTTGTAAAGATTCCTCAAAGACATCTGTGGAAAAACTGCTTTGTTGATGTATATCCACATTGCAAGCAATTTCCTCTCCATCATGTCAGCATTGTTGAAAACATGTGTTAGAAGTTGGCTAGCAGGTCATCACTCACTCGGCTGGAAAAGAGGAAGACTGGCAGGATTGTGAGGTTCATGATACTAGGGGCTGCACTAGCCCGTGATGTAGTTAGCTTCAAGTAGTTTCTAAAAGTTAAAAAAAATAAAAAAATAAAAAAAAAACCACTTTCAAACTATTTTCCAGAGTGACTGTATCCTTTTACATTCCTACCAGCTGTGTATGAGTGATCAGCTTCTTTGCATACTCTCCAACATTTTGGTGTTTTCAGTATTTTAAATTCTGATCAGTAGCAGTTTGGCAGTTTCTTATAACATGAAAGATAATCTCCAAATACACAGCAATTGCACCCTTGGGCATTTAGCCCAAAGAAATGGAAATGTGCTTTCACACAAAAACTTGTACATAAATGTTCACTGCAGCTTTGTTTCTAAGAGCCAAAAACCTTAAACAACCCAGACACTCTTTGCCAGGTAAATGAATAAACAAATGACAGCACAACCGATCTATGGAATACTACTCAGCAGTAAAAAAGAATAAATTCTTGATGTACACAGCCACTGAGATGAATTTCAAAGGAACTTGGCTGAATGAAAAAAGCATTCCCAGAAGCTTACAATACTGTTATTCCATGTATATAACATTCTCGAAATAACAACATTTTTTTTTTTTTTGGAATAACAACATTATTAAAATGGAAAACTGATTAGTAGTTGCCAGGGTTTAAGGTAGGGGTAGACACAGAAGGGAAGTGACTGTTGTTACAAAAGGGCAAGATGAAGAAGCCTTGTGGTGATGGAAATATTTTATATTGCAACTGCATTTTGGGATACATATATATACACATGCAATAAATTTATGGAACAAAACACTCGGACATAAGCCCAATGAGTAAAACTGGGAAAATCTGAACAAATTCAGTGTATTGTATCAGTGTAAATATCCTGGTTGTGATATGGGAAAAAGTGGATAGAAAGTACATGAGATTTCTCTGTATTATGTCTTACAATTGTATGAAGTCTATAATGATGTAAAATAGAAAGCTTAAATTAAAGAAAGAGGATAAAAGAAAGTGACCATTCAATTATACGTAAGTAGCTAATGAGGACTTAGTGCTCCAACTGTCAAATGTTCAATATGTGGTAGGCCCTGTATCTTCCAAAGTTAACACATGATTTTGTATATCATCTTGATCAGAATGGGAAGTTTTAATTTCTCAGTGAAGCTACAAATAAACTATGATCAAGACACTCTGATTAACTTACCTCTTTCCTTACTCAGCTAGATTTGTGTTTGCTGTTCAGTTTTACATTAATTAGTTTATCAGATAGAATCTAATTCAGAAAAAAATAATGTAATACAACAGTTTTTTATTTTAATTTAAAAAAAATTTTAACTCTAATTTAAAGGAATCAGTTACTCTGCTATTAAAAGGTGTGTGACAGGAAAGGATAAGTTTGTGAAGCTCCCAAAAGAATTCACCAAACAGGAAGCAGTGGTGGGATGTGGGAACACAGAAAGGAAGCAACTACTTTCAAAGGTATCTCTAGAAACAATGAGTAAAAGGAGAAACAAGCTTTTCCTTTCTTCCTGTTTTCTGCTGGGAAAAGCACGTCTCCAATAGTTGTTTTCAAACATCCGATGTAAGACGTTGGGGAAATATAAAGATGCTGTAAGAAGCATCTAAATGTGTGTTGTTTTAATACTGTTAATTTCCCTATCTTCCCTGGTGGCTCAGACAGTCAAGAATCTGCCTTCAATGCAGGAGACCAGAGTTTAATCCCTGAGTCTGGAAGATTCCCTGGAGAAGGAAATGGCAACCCGCTCCAGTATTATTGCTTGGAGAATTCTATGGACAGAGGAGCCTGGCAGGCTACAGTCTTAGGGTGCAAAGAGTCAGAAAGAACTGAATGACTAACACTTTCACTTTCAACTTCTTTATGTATTTTTCTTTAAATTGATCTATCCCAGAATTTTCACTCAGGAGTTGATATTACCATAACACATTTCACATCCTTGAGCATACTTTTAGAAAACTTCCGCTTATTAGTACTCCAACAGTTAATCTGAACTTTGCTATTACCATGCTAAAATCAAAACATATTCTTATATATGATGTTGAAATGTCTGCAGCATTCCACCTAAAATGTATTGTCCAGAACTTTAGAAAACAGCTTGCATTTATTTAGAATTAAGCCT
Organism: Giraffa tippelskirchi; assembly: GCF_054371585.1. Classification (NCBI taxonomy): domain Eukaryota; kingdom Metazoa; phylum Chordata; class Mammalia; order Artiodactyla; family Giraffidae; genus Giraffa; species Giraffa tippelskirchi. The sequence goes on along the minus strand of NC_137276.1, from coordinate 56,483,147 downwards.
TTTTCCTTCACTGTGGATATGCTCTCTAATTTTGTCAAATAAATATTTTACTATTATTTTCAACTATGAATTAACTCGATGTTCTTCTATACTCATCAATACTTTTATAATTAATCTCTCCGTAACTACACTACTCTCAAACCCTAATTTATTGTGCCTTATGTTTCTTATTTTGGATTTTTAAAAATTTTTTACATAATTCAATATTTATATATATTATAAATCACCATAGTAAGTCTAGTTAACATCTTTCACCATACATAATTACAGTTATTTTTCTTTGGTGAGAACTTTTAAGATCTACTCTTAGCAAATTTCAAATATGGAATACAGTACTATTAATAAGAATTTTTATTTATATGCTATGAAAATGAAAGTATGTTGAGATAAATAATTTTTCCTTATTCATTCATTGGACATGATAAAACAAAAAAATTAAAACATGCTTCAAAAAAAGCTATGAGAATAAATACGTAATAGAATAATAGACATCAGAGGGGCTTTGGGGATTATCTGCTTTCCCAACTACTACTCACTCCTAATATCCTGAATGAAAGGCTCCCTTCTCTTCAATGAAAATTTATTTTCAACAGTAACAGTTAGGAATTATTGTCTGGTTTCCATCAATCAATTGGAATCGCACTTTTCACATTATCAATCCAAGAATCAATCCAATCCCTGTCCCTCTTTATATCAATTAAATCTTAAGTGGTCAAAATATAAAACAAAATAAAATTAAAACACTGTTGAAACAACTATCTTAAAAACTTCTGGAAATTACAAGAGAGTGTTAATAGATATTAAACTGAACAAAAGAAAGATCAGATTTCTGCTGAGAAAGAATGACGCAGTATTCTCTCATCCTTTGAATTCTCTTCAAAGCAGCCCCTGAACCTCTAGTCTTCTTTTATATAAGAAAGAGATGGATAAAGTGATGAAAGTTTCAGGACTTTTTTTTCTTAGTCTTGGAAACCTTGTGCTCTCCTTAAATTGTGACAGCACTTATCACCCACTTATTTCGACTATGGGATGTCAGCTGAGTAAAACTATGAGATAGGAGGAAACATTTTTTGTTATTCTGCTACATATACAAATCATACACTTATTTTTCCATAGAGAAGGAATTTACATATAATCACAAGCATATATAAATGCTACTTTTGTTATGACAAACAAAAATCTCAAATTTAAGTGGTCTATCTAGTGAAAAGTTACTTAAACATTTAGGGAATTAAAAGACTAACAAGAAAAATGGTCAGATGAACTGTATATACATTCTTTCTTGTATTTAAAACTGATAACAAAGACAATAAAGAAGTGGGATTTTTTTTGTTAATAGTTTTGTTGATATACAATACATATACTATATAATTCATCATTTAAAGAGTACAATTTAGAGGTTTTGGAATCCAGTCCCATCACTTCATGGCAAATAGATGGGGAAACAGTGGAAACTGTGGCTGACTTTATTTTTGGGGGCTCCAAAATCACTGCAGATGGTGATTGCAGCCATGAAATTAAAAGATGCTTACTCCTTGGAATGAAAGTTATGACCAACCTAGACAGCATTTTAAAAAGCAGAGACATTACTTTGTCAACAAAGGTCCGTCTAGTCAAGGCTATAGTTTTTCCAGTAGTCATGTATGGATGTGAGAGTTAGACTCTAAAGAAAGCTGAGTGCCAAAGAATTGATGCTTTTGCTTTTGAACTGTGGTGTCGGAGAAGACTCTTGAGAGTCCTTTGGACAGCAAGGAGATCCAACAAGTCCATCCTAAAGGAGATCAGTCCTTGGCGTTCATTGGTAAGACTGATGCTGAAGCTGAAACTCCAATACTTTGGCCACTTGATGCGAAGAGCTGACTCATTTGAAAAGAACCTGATGCTGGGAAAGATTGAGGGCAGGAGGAGAAGGGGACGACAGAGGATGAGATGGTTTGATGGCATCACCGACTCCATGGACATGGGTTTGGGTGGACTCTGGGAGTTGGTGATGGACAGGGAGGCCTGGTGTGCTGCGATTCATGGGGTCGCAAAAAGTCTGACACGACTGAGCGACTGAACTGAGCTGAACTGAATATGTTCGCAGGGCTGTGCAGCTACAACCACAATCAATTTTAAAACATTTCCATTATGCCAAAAAATAAATTTCTATTTATTAGTAATCATTCTCCCTTTTATCCCAATCTTCCAGACTTAAGCAAGTATCAGCATTCTCTCTGTTCCTATAGATTTACCTATTCTGAACATTTCATTTACAATATGTAATATTTTTTGACCAGAATTATTTCACTTAGCATAAAATGTTCTGCAATAATATATGTTAGATTATTTGTGTTAGGTAATACATGGGTTTCCCTGATAGCTCAGTTGGTAAAGAATTCGCCTGCAGTGCAGGAGACCCCAGTTCGATTCCTGGGTGGGGAAGATCCGCTGGAAAAGGGATAGGCTACCCACTCCAGTATTCTTGGGCTTCCCTTGTAGCTCAGCTGATAAAGAATCTGCCTGCAATGCGGGACACCTGGTTTGATCCCTGGGTTGGGAAGATCCCCTGGGAGAAGAAAAAGGCTACCCACTCCAGTATTCTGGTCTGGAGAATTCAATGGACTGTATAGTCCATGGGTCACAAAGAGTCGGACAACACTGAGCGACTTTCACTTTCACATTTTAGAACATGCATCAGCACATTTTTCTTTTGCTATCTAATTACATCTCATTATTGGATATACCAGGCTTCCCAGGTGGCTCAGTGACAAAGAATCTGCCTGCCAATGCAAGAGACATAAGAGACGCGGGTTCAATCCCTGGGTTGAGAAGATCCCTTGGAGAAGGAAATGGCAACCCACTTCAGTTTTCTTTCCTGGAAAAATCCCATGAACTGAGGATCCTAGCAGGCTGCAGTTCGTGGGGTCGCAAAAGAATTAAAATTTATCCCTCCTAATTATTGTATTCTTTCAACATTGTTTTAAGTAAAGTTGTTTTCTTAAGTTCATTTCAAATTTTTTGTGGTACAATGGTAGAGAATCTGCTTGTTAATGCAGGAGACCCAGGAGACAAGGATTCAATTCCTGGATCAGGGAAGATACCCTGGAGTTGGAAATAGCTACCCACTCCATTATTCTTGCCTGGAAAATTCCATGGACAGAGGAGCCTAGTGAACTATAGTCCATGGGGTTGAAAAGAGTTGGAAATGACTGGGGCAATAGAGCACACATTATATAAAAATAAAGTGTATTTTAAAATATTGATCTTGTACCTGCAACCTGGTTGAACTCGGGTATTAGTACTGCTGCTGCTAAGTCGCTTTAGCCGTGTCCGACTCTGTGCGACCCCATAGATGGCAGCCCACCTGGCTCCTCTGTCCTTGGGATTCTCCAGGCAAGAATACTGAAGTGGGTTGCCATTTCCTTCTCCAATGCATACATGCTAAGTCGCTTCAGTCGTGTCCGACTCTGTGCGACCCTATGGACAGCAGCCTTCCAGGCTCCTCTGTCCACAGGATTCTCCAGACAAGAATACTGGAGTGGATTGCCATTTCCTTCTCCCGGGTATTAGTACTAGTATATAGTTTATACTTTTCTTCTTCTTCTTCTTTTTTTTTTTTTTTTTTTAGTATGCCTAGCTAAAGATTTGTTAGGATTTTTTAGGGTTTTTTTTTTTTTTCTCTTCCTTTTGGTCTTTCCATAGTACTGACTTATGGTTTGGTTAATTTTCTCTATTGTTTTTCCATTCTCTGTGTCATTAATTTCCATTCTAATCTTTACTATTACCTTCCTTCTATCTGCTTTAGGTTCAGTTCATTCTTCTTCCAGTGTGTTAAGATGCAAAGCTACATTACTGATTTGAGATCTTTCTTTTTTAAATATAGATTTACACTCTTAAATTTCCTGCGTGTGTGTGTGTGTGTGTGTGTGTGTGTGTGTGTGCTCAGTCATTTCCGACTCTTTGCCAACACATAAGACTGTAGCCTGCCATGCTCCTCTGTTCATGGAGTTTTCCAGGCAAGAATACTGGAGTGTGTTGCCATTTCCTACTCCAAAATTTCCTAGTAAATACTTTCACTTCACTTAATAAATTTTGATCTATTATGTTTCATCTTCATTCATCTTAATATATTAATTTATATTGTGCATTTTTGAGTCAATGTTAACTTAATTTCCTATGTTTTTTTAAACTTTTCCAAAATGCCTCTTGTTGTTGACTTCTGATTACATTTCATTTTGGTGGGAGAGCTTACTTCATATTAATTCAATACCATTTAAATTTACTGAAGCTTATTTTATGGTGTAGATTATGATCTATCCTGGAGAATATTCACTATGCACCTAAGAAAAACACATATACTTTTCTTTTTATAGAAGGAATGCTCAATTCATGCCAATTTGGTCTAGTTGGTATATAGCATTGTTCAGGCCTTCTATTCCCCCTGTTCATTTTTGCCTAGTTTTTCTATTGACTGTTAAATGTGAAGTATAAAGTCTCTAAGTATTATTGTTAAATTCTTTATTCTTAATTTCTCCCTTTATTTTTGCTTCATATATTTTGACAGTATGTTTGTAGATACATATTTTTATAATTGTATGATATTCTTGATGAATTGATCCTTTACCGATATAGAATGTGTTTCTTTATATCTAGTTATGTTTGTTTGTATAAAACTCTATTTTGGAGGAAATATATATATGCAGTTATGACTGATTTGAGTTGTTGCACAGAAACCAAAACAATGTAAAGCAATTATCCTCCAATTAAATATAAAGTAATTAATTTAAAAACAGAGTATTTTGTAGAACAGACTTGTAGTTACTAAGGGGGAGGGGAGGTGGGGGAGTGAAGGATTGGAGGCTTGGGGTTAATAAATGAAAACTAGTATATATAGGTTGGATAAGCACAAGGTCCTTGTTACAGTACAGGAAACTATATTCAATACCTTATGATAAACCATAATGGAAAAGTATGAATATATATATGTGTATATATATATATGCAACTGAGTTGCTTTGCTGTATAGCATAAATTAACACAACATTGTATTCAATAAAAATAATTTTTTAGTCTATTTTGTCTAATACTAGTTTGGTATACTATCCCTCTTATGGTTAGTTTGCATGATATACATTTTCCATCTTCTCATTTCCAAAATATATGTCCCTTTGAATCTAAAGTGTGTATCCTATAAATATCAAATGTGCTGCTTAGTCCCTCAGTCGTGTCTGAATCTTTGCAAATCCATGGACTGTAGCCCTCCAGGCTCCTCTGTCTATGGGGATTCTCCAGGCAAGAATACTGGAGTGGGTTGCCATGCCTTCCTCTAGGGGATCTTCCCAACCCGGGGATCAGTGCAGGTCTCCTGCATTGAAGGTGTATTCTTTACCATTCTTTACCATCTGAACTACCAGGGAAGCCCATGATCACTGGAGTGGTGAGCCTATCCCTTCTCCAGGGCATCTTCCTAACCCAGGAATTGAACTGGGGTCTCCTGCATTGCAGGTGGAGTCTTAACCAGTGAGCTACCAGGGAAGCCCCACAAATTAAAAATATTTAAATAAATAAATATTAAATAGTTGTATGCTATTTTTTTTTAATCTAGCCTGATAATTTATGCATTTTGGTGGATCCATTAATCCATTCTCACTTAATGTTAGTGTTGATTATATTGGGTTTGTTTCTCTCATTTCATTTTCCTATATATTTCATGCCTCCTTTGCTCCTCTGTTCCTCCTTTATTTCTTTTATACATTAATCAAATTTTTTCTAATAAACACTTTTTTTTTGGCCATGCCATGCACCATATCAGATTTTAGCCCCATGAAAAGGGACTGAACTCTTGCCCTCTGTGTTGGAAGCATGGAGTCTTAATCACTGTACCACCGGGGAAGTCCTAATAAACATTTTAATACCTTTTTAAAAGTTTTATTGTATTTATATTTTCTTAGTGTATTTGAGGACTCACCATTCTGCCCTTCACTTTAATTGTTGTTACAAATTATGTCTTTATATTTTGTATACCTATTAACACAGATATATATCCTCGTGTCCCTTTATCTTTAAATACTGTGGAATATAAAAAATGAAGTTATAAAGCAAATTGCCCTGACTGCATTTGGATGACTGACTATGTTGATAGCAGCAGCAGCTGTTCATGAGATGTAGCTGTTACTGTACTTCAAAGATAGTCACAAGGAACATAAACTGATACTTCATGGAAAAGTAAAGACTAAGTGTTTTGAAATACGACAGAGTAGAAGTTGTGTATAATTGAAGACATTCACATAATATACCAAGGATCTCAAAATAGATTTGAGAGAAGAAAATATTCAAAGCAGATATTTGAGGTCTGGATGTGGAAAAAAATTAAGATAGCACTTTGATTTAAAGATATGGAATCATACTTGTTTCCATTTATACTTTTAACCTATACAACATAACAGGCATCTTTCTCTTTTATACTTTAGATATCTTTCTCAAATCTTACAAATAATTTTACTGTATAAGTATATAGTATTAATCTGTTAAAATATAATTAAGCTAGTGAAACATTTTGCAAATGTCTATAATTACTGTTACTAATTAAATGATACAAATGACCCAATGGCATTATAAAGTTAATGGGTTTTGGTTCAAATAAACTGTGTCTACAAGTGGCCAAATGCATGGCAAAATCAAGATGCATTCAAGCAATTGACACTAAACAAATTTAAAGATAGTAATTCCACAAAAACTGAAGTTAAAAAATTTTCTGACATGTTTGTGTTGAATACTCGTAGACTTCTACATGGAAATATATGCTGCTCTTTAGTCCACTGTACAAATAAACTAAATAAACTATTAAAATATTAAGTATGAGATGCAAAATAGTATATAAATGTTAAGCAGTAAAATATACATGTCACAAAATAAGATGCAGATATATAAATATGTGAATTTCTGTCCCAAGAGAAAACACAAGAAAATCACTAACAATGCCTCCTCCTCAAATTCAATCAAAATGAGTTAGAAAATGCTCACATATGTAAAATACATGCATGGCTCTTAAGAAATGGGAGAAGTATGATTCTTATTACTAGAGGAGATATTTTACAATTGCAGAGAAACAAAAAGAGAATATTTTTTTAAAAAATCAGGATAGACAAGGTTAGAACTCAGAACATGTTAACTGAAAAAAGTCTTTAATTGGTGTGGAGGCAGATATTCTGAGCACAAAAGAGAGCTTACCAAGCTCTGTGTTAGCTAGTCTAGAAAGCAAGAGGTCCACGACTTAGAAGTTATAGAAATTAATCAAAGGATTTTAGTTGGAGTAATGAGGTCAATTTTTTTTCTAAGTTCTTCTCCAGTACTTCAGCCTCCTACAGAGATTAGAATCTGTGGTATCTGAAATTAATCCAAACCAGAAATTTTCTTTAGTGAATAGATTATCTTTCTAGAGAGATTTAGGGCACCTCAAGAGGATTTGAAACCTACAGGAAGGCATTTCTTATTTCAACATTGGTAGAGTTATCCACTTGCTTGTAACTCATACATATTGTCATATAGAATCAATCAGACTATAAGCACACCCAAAGGTGTACCATTATGAAAATCTCAACTCTAAAATAAAAAGAAGATGCAAATAGAATTTTATTTTCAGGAAGCAAGAACAAGTTGCCAACAAATGAAAAGAGAACCAGATTGGAAATTTATCATTCATCAGCAAAAATTACTGCAAGACAGTGTGTCAGTGACATCACAATTCTCAGGAAATATTATTTTAGACTAGATGTTACATTAAATGTCAGCCTACTTGCAAGTATTTTAAAACTATAGAAGTTTTAAATTATTGAAAGGGTTGACTACTAGCAAATCTTTCCTGAATACTAACACCCCTTCGGTTCAGTTCAGTTGCTCAGTCGTGTCCGATGTTTTGCAACCCCATGAACTGCAGAGCACCAGGCCTCCCTGTCCATCACCAACTCCAGGAGTCCACCCAAACCCATGTCCATTGAGTCAGTGATGCCATCCAACCATCTCATCCTCTGTCGTCCCCTTCTCCTCCTGCCCTCAATCTTTCCCAACATCAGGGACTTTTCAAATGAATCAACTCTTTGCATCAAGTGGCCAAAATATTGGAGTTTCAGCTTCAACATCAGTCTTACCAATGAACACCCAGGACTGATATCCTCTAGGATGGACTGGCTGGATCTCCTTGCAGTCCAAGGGATTCTCAAGAGTCTTCTCCAACACCACAGTTCAAAAACATCAATTCTTTGGTGCTCAGCTTTCTTTATAGTCCAACTCTCACATTCATACATGACTACTGGAAAGACCATAGCCTTGACTAGACAGACCTTTGTTGACAAAGTAGTGTCTCTGATTTTTAATATGCTATCTAGGTTGGTCGTAACTTTCCTTCCAAGGAGTAAGTGTCTTTTAATTTCATGGCTGCAATCACCATCTGCAGTGATTTTGGAGCCCAGAAAAGTAAAGTCTGACACTGTTTCCACTGTTTCCTCATCTATTTGCCATGAAGTGATGAGACCAGATGCCATGATCTTAGTTTTCTGAATGTTGAGCTTTAAGACAACTTTTTCACTCTCTTCTTTCATTTTCATCAAGAGGCTTTTTAGTTCCTCTTCACTTTCTGCCATAAGGGTGGTGTCATCTGAATATCTGAGGTTATTGATATTTCTCCTGGCAATCTTGATTCCAGCTTGTGTTTCTTCCACCCCAGAGTTTCTCATGATGTACTCTGCATATAAGTTAGATAAGCAGGGTGACAATATACAGCCTTGATGTACTCCTTTTCCTATTTGGAACCAGCCAGTTGTTCCATACCCAGTTCTAACTGTTGTTTCCTGACCTGCATACAGGTTTCTCAAGAGGCAGATCAGGTGGTCTGGTATTCCCATCTCTTTCAGAATTTTCCACAGTTTGTTGTTATCCACATAGTCAAAGGCTTTGGCATAGTCAACAAAGCAGAAATAGATGTTTTTCTGGAACTTTCTTGCTTTTTCAATGATCCATCAGATGTTGGCAATTTGATCTCTGGTTCCTCTGCCTTTTCTAAAACCAGCTTGAACATCTGGAAGTTCACGGTTCATGTATTGCTGAAGCCTGATTTGGAGAATTTTAAGCATTACTTTACTAGCGTGTGAGATGAGTGCAATTGTGTGGTAGTTTGAGCATTCTTCGGCATTGCCTTTCTTTGGGATTGGAATGAAAATTGATCTTTTCCAGTCCTGTGGTCACTGCTGAGTTTTCCAATTTTGCTGGCATATTGAGTGTAGCACTTTCACAGTATCATCTTTTAGGATTTGAAATAGCTCAGTTGGAATTCCATCACCTGCACTAGCTTTGTTCGTAGTGATGCTTTCTAAGGCCCACTTGACTTCACATTCCAGGATGTCTGGCTCTACGTGAGTGATCACACCATCGTGATTATCTGGGTAGTGAAGATCTTTTTTGTTAAGTTCTTCTGTGTATTCTTGCCAATTCTTCTTAATATTTTCTGCTTCTGTTAGATCCCTACCATTTCTGTTCTTTATTGAGCCCATCTTTGCATGGCCTGGAAGAAGCACAAGCTGGAATCAAGAATGCCGGGAGAAATATCAATAACCTCAGGTATGCAGATGACACCACCCTTATGGCAGAAAGTGAAGAGGAACTAAAAAGCCTCTTGATGAAAGTAAAAGAGGAGAGTGAAAAAGTTGGCTTAAAGCTCAACATTCAGAAAACTAAGATCATGGCATCTGGTCCCATCACTTTATGGGAAATAGATGGGGAAACAGTGGAAACAGTGTCAGACTTTATTTTGGGGGCTCCAAAATCACTGCAGATGGTGATTGCAGCCATGAAATTAAAAGACGCTTACTCCTTGGAAGGAAAGTTATGACCAACCTAGATAGAGTATTAAAAATCAGAGACATTACTTTGTCAACAAAGGTCTGTCTAGTCAAGGCTATTGTTTTTCCAGTAGTCATGTATGGATGTGAGAATTGGACTATAAAGAAAGCTGAGCACCAAAGAATTGATGTTTTTGAACTGTGGTGTTGGAGAAGACTCTTGAGAGTCCCTTGGACTGCAAGGAGATTCAACGAGTCCATCCTAAAGGAGTTCAGTCCTGGGTGTTCTTCGGAAGGACTGATGTTGAAGCTGAAACTCCAATTCTTTGGCCACCTCATACGAAGAGTTGACTTATTGGAAAAGATCCTGATGCTGGGAAGGATTGGGGGCAGGAGGAGAAGGGAACGACAGAGGATGAGATGGTTGGATGGCATCACTGACTCGATCGACATGAGTTTGGGTAAACTCTGGGAGTTGATGATGGATAGGGAGGCCTGGCGTGCTGCGATTCATGGGGTTGCCAAGAGTTGGACATGACTGAGTGACTGAACTGAACTGAACTTGCATGAAATGTTCCCTTGGTATCTCTAATTTTCTTGAAGAGATCTCTAGTCTTTCCCATTCTATTGTTTTCCTCTATTTCTTTGCACTGATGCTGAGGAAGGCTTGCTTATCTCTCCTTGCTATTCTTTGGAATTCTGCATTCAAATGGTTATAACTTTCCTTTTCTCCTTTGCTTTTCACTTCCATTATTTTCACAGCTATTTGTAAGGCCTCCTCAGACAGCCATTTTGCTTTTTAACACCCCTTACACAGCAACAAAACAAAGTTAAAATCCAAGGAAAAAAGGGAGAAAATTGACTCCCAGAAACATTATACAAACTTGGAACCCAAGAAAAAGATTGCATAAGATCCAAGATGGTAGAGTGGTAGTTTCCAGGGGCTGAGGGATGGGAGAATAGGGGAAAAGTTGGTCAAAAGCAAAATATGAATAAGTTCTGGAGATTTAAGGCATAACACAGTGATTACAGTCACAATACTCGCATACTTCACAGTTGCTAAATCTTAAATGTCTACAAAAAAAGACAATTATGTGATGTGATGGAGGTATTAGATAATATTATGGTTGTAATCATATTGTAACATATAAATGTGGCAGATCAATACATTGGGCATCTTAAATTCACACGATGGTATATTAATTATAGCTGAATAAAAATAAATTTAATTAAAAAATTATTTTCAGTTGATCAAAAGGTCTAGACTTTTTGTATTCAGACATCACCAATTACTGGATGTGGGCTATTTATAGAGAGACTTTTTGATCTTGAGCAGATGATAATTTTCTGAAAGAAAAGTAGTTGTTGCCACCTAGCACCTTAAAAAAAACGAGTGACTCATCCTGAAGTGGGGTTCTGGGCAGGAAATCACAGCGTCTACTATTATAGATGTACTATAGGAAATAATTTTAAATGAATGAATGCAAAAAAATAAATTTTCACAGTCAAGACAAAATTGCATTTAGGTATGCATCACTTTTCCCTGCTTGATGTGGTCAAGAAATAGGTAATAAAATCCCAATGAATTGATTCACCTGGGTTGAAGCATTTCAGAAACTTGAAACTCAAGAACATGCAGAATCCAAGTCTTCCACTAATTTTGTGTCACTACTCCCAATTAATGGTTAGTGCTTCCTACCTGCAACTTAAAGGCTCCGCAAAGGTTAATGTCTTAAAAGAAAGCAAATGCTGTTCTCAGTACCTACTTAAAATTCCCCTCCTGGTAATCACAGACACATGTTTAAAATTAAATACCACTAAAAATCAGAGAGGAAGTTTTGGTTCAGCTAAGGTGAAAGGACCTATGCATGAAGGTAATTGCAGAGCCAAGCCAACATATACTACTAACATGAATGACACCAAGGGTGCTGAATGAAGGGAGAAGGGCAAAAAATTGGATACTGTTGAGTTTATTGGTACGAAACACCATCTAAAGACACAGGAATAAATGATTTGGCAAAGATTCAGGAGGACTATGTTAATATGCTACTAGAATGATTCTTGATAGTTTGGAAACATGATGACTCATACCAATGAGGTAGAAAAGCCAGAATTTCTGATGAAAATCATGAAGGAAAGAACAATAAGGCTCACAAAAATGGCAGTGCTAGAATGGATATCCTACATAAGTCCTGAGAACACACAATCTATGTTCCATGGGCAACCTAGGTGGCACCCCATTTACCAAAGTAATAAGGAGTGTACTGGTGGGTTGGTACTAGCATCATTGAGAAGCTCCGTGGTAGCTGTTTCAATATGCTTAAGCTTGAAGGTAAGTAAAGCTAGAAAATAACAGCTCCCCACCAGTGATGAGGATTCTAGGATCCAAAATAGGGGTCAGATAGCTGTCATTAATTATCAGAAACAAAGTAGCCTTAATTACTGGAAATGAATAGCAAGCAACCAGAGAAGTTTGATTTACAGAAAGCTATGTGGTTGGTTCCTAGAGATAAGGAAAGCAGCAACAATGGTATCACTTTATGAAACAATAATTTTTTAAAAAGATTGAAAATGAACACTGGATAATCAAACCTAAGGCGATTTACTTGTACAACCATATACCAAAGAAAGGAGGCTACCTAAAACATTTTGAGGCCAACTGCACTGTGACTGTTTTTCACAAATACCTCTTTGGTAACAACTTTAGCACTGAGTGAGTTCTGAATTAGTAGATGTAAGGGCAAATTTTTGAGCCAATCTTTCCATGAACTACCAGTTGTTGTTCAGTTGCTCAGTTGTGTAGAACTCTGCAAACCCATGGACTGCAGCAAGCCAGGTCCCCTGTCCTTCACTACCTCCTGGAGTTTGGTCAATTCATGTTCATTGAGTTGGTGATGCTATCTAAACATCCTATCCTCTACTACGCTCTTCTTTTGCTTCAGTTTTTCCCAGCATCAGGATCTTTTTCAGTGAGTATGGCTATTTGCATCAGGTAGCCCAAGTATTGGAGTTTCAGCTTAGCATCAATCCTTCCAATGAATATTCAGGGTTGGTTTCCTTTAGGATTGACTGGCCTGATCTCTTTGCTGTCCAAGGGACTCTCAAGAGTCTTCTCCAGCATCACAATTTGAAAGCATCAATTCTTCGGGGCTCAGCCTTCTTTATGGTCCAACTCGCACATCCGTAGGTGATTAGTAGAAAAACCTTAGCTTTGACTATGTGGACCTTTGTCAGTAAAGTGATGTCTCTGCTTTTTAATATGCTGTTTAAATTTGTCATAGCTTTCCTTCCAAGGAGCAAGCATCTTTTAATTTCATGGCTGCTGTCATCATTTGCAGTGATTTTGGAGTCCAAGGAAATACAATCTGTAACTGCTTCCCCTTTGAACTACCAGACAGGCAAACAAAAGCAATTACAGTTCTTTGCAAATCAGATCCACACTGTTCCTCCAGGACTAATAATAGAAATGAAGGCTATTATTTTTAAGGTTACAGCTGAGTGAGACTGAGCTGGTAAGCAGGGTGTGGGACTAGGGTAAGTTATAATTCCAAAAAACTTACAGTCTTACTGAGATTCAGTCACTCCACTTTTCTAGAATAAGCACTCCCCTAATTGCTGCAAAACAACTAACAGCTGTTATTAGTTTTTTCTTTGTGTTTCCAAATGACCAGATTTTGGAGTTCCTTATTCCACCCTTTTCACTAATATTATTCTGATTGTTTTTTATAAGCTCATTTATGATAGACCCTACAGTAAATAAGATACACAAATGGCCATAAGAAAATGGTCACTGGATTATTTTCTGGAAAAAAAAAACTAACTTGTTCACATTTTTAAATAACATAGATTTTTTAAAATTATACAATGCAGTTTAAAAGGACAGAGAAAGAAAAGATACTTTATAAAACAATGCATATCAGATGTTGTAACTGGGGTGATGGAAATTGTGTTGCATCGGATTTCCATCAAAGATATCTGCCTTTTATAGCATGAATGTCAGTAAAAGAAACTGCAGAAGAGAAAGTTTCATAGTTTTATGCTGGGGATATCATGTTTTTTTTTTAATGTTAGGTAATTAACTTTTGGCTTAACATCAAACTGTTATTGATTCAAACAAGTAATCTGTTCATTTAAAAATTATGAATTCAAGACCATATTTCAAAGAAGAAAGTTGAGAGAATAGCAGGTTATTGAAAAAAATAGATAAAATATTTAACCCCTATATTTAGTCCTTCTACTCCTCAGCAAGGTGGGTTAGGCTTGGGGAAAACATATCTAGAAGAAAGGTTATTTTAGCCTCCAGCTAGAATACAACATTGAAGATCCTGAATCTGCTGGAAATCAAATTTTCATTCCCCCTGCTTCATATGTTTTATTCTTGTGAATAAAGCAATTTCAGTGCAAATTCAAAGGGATATTTTATTAAGAGGATAAAAGTCTGTGCTGGACATTCGCCTGTCTACTCTCATATATATCCTAGTTTTCTATCACTGGGAATGATATTTCCCAAGGTCCCTTGCAAGTGGCTTTCATCTATTGAAAAATTATCTCCAATTTTCTACAATTACTATTTCAGGTAACTTTTAGAAACACATTGGCAATTTCTAACAAAATTCTGTTTGGAGACTTGACTGTTGTTGAGTTGAATTTAAAGACTAACTTTTAGGAGACTTGATGCTTTTACAATATAAAATCATCCTATTCACACATCCAGTTTTCTTATCATATTTTTCATCTTCCTTTATGACTTTAATAGGGTTAGATAATTTTCTCCACCACTTTCTTATGCATATTTGTTTGATAATTTGCCTGCGTTTTCCCATTTCACCCTCCGTCCTTCTTTCCTCTCTGCCTTTTTAATAGGATCTCTATTTTCTTCCATTTTCTAAACGTATAGACAGCAATTGATTGCTTTATGCTTAATTGTATCTGGCTGTTTATTTATCTTTCATGTTAGTTTTCATAAATTTTTACCTGTATTATCTAGGCAGATGACAATATCATCTATAAGAAAATTGTTTGTCTTTTTCTTATCCCTGTATTCAACACTTCTTCACTGTGTTATTTGTATTCAACATTCAGTTCATAATTGAATGAAACAGTATTACTATGCTGGGCATTCTGGTCTCATTTCTGATTTTATAGAGAGAGCATCTAAATTTCAAAATACAGTACAGTGTTTGCTAAGGCTTTCCTGTATACATGCATTTCTCATACAAACATTTTTTTAATGAAAAGAAAGAATTTCACTTTACTTTTGCATTTTAAATGATCTTAAACATGAATTTGTGTTGAATTTTAAAAATGGTTTCCACTATATAAATGATCATATATATTTTTATGTTTAATCCTCACATTTATTGAAATATAGATATCCATTGTTAATAGAGATCCATTGTTGAATAGTTTTTACTTTATTAAATGAATCTTAACTGGTTATGAAATTATATTCTTTTAGTGTATCTCTACACTTAATCTCTTTTTTGTTTTTAAATCTTAGCTTATTGGCAAAATTTATCTGTAATTTTTTATTCTCTTGTGTGCTTGCCCAATTTGAGTACCAGGGTTATATGAGCTCTAAACCTACACTGAGTTGCATCTGTGGCTGGAGAAAAGATAAGGAGATCTTCTCACTTGGCTTCTCAGGCTGTAGTACCCCCAATTAATTGCCCTATTTGTTGTTCCTGAGCTCTTCCTCCTATTTACTTTTTCCTGATATGAAGCATCTATGGTTTCACTCCCATATTTTGCAACTGTCCACTGTGTATATATATTGATGCAATTCCTACCATCAACTTGGTACATTTACTACTTTGTTTTTCAGGACACTAGTACTTCATGTTTTCCCATTTTCTGTTTTCAAATAGTTTAACAATCATTCATTAAATAATATGCTTTCCATCATTTAAAAGAGTCACTTTTAAATGGATTCTCATCACAGTTAACATAAAACAGATTCCTCAGAGTGGTCTTCAGGGCCCTGTGTAACCCAGTTCTCTCTAGACATCCAGTCTCCTCTCCAATCCTTCTGCACCACACTCATTCAGCTGCAGCTATACTGTCTTCCTTTCTGTTTCTCAGCACGTTCAATATGGTCTATTTTAGAGCATTTACATTTGTACCTAGAATATACTTTATCTAATCTCTGTGATTTTTTTTTTGTCTTGCTCTAAAGGTCATCCCCTCAGATAGAACTATCCCCAAATTGTTATCTAAAATAGCACCCTTTACCACTCTACTTTCCTATGGTTTTATCTTCCTTCATTGCTCTTATCAGCTGACATTCTAAGATATATTTATTCACTTGTTTTCTGTCTATTTAATTAAAAGGTAAAGATGAAGGGAGGGAATTTGTTGTTCTGTTCATTCACTGTTGTTTTATTCTATTCAATTTCCTTTGTCCACATCAGTGAACTTAACTACATTACAAAACTACCAGAGTTCGAAAGAGATCATCTGAATTCAGGAAAGATATGGCTAAACAACAGAAGAAAATAAAGAAAATACAAAGCAGGCACTAAATAATTCTGCTAAATAAATAAATAAAGGGAAGGAAAGCTTTAGTTTGTGTGTAGGATGCACAATATAGCACAATGTTAAAAATCCTAGCTTATGAAAGTTGCTCTGCAACTCATTCCCTGGACTCAATCATTGATAAATTCCTGCCAAATAATGTGCCCTACACAGTTCAATAGTCTTTAACTCATTGTAATTACTGCTGCTCTAATTTAGGTTACCTCATCTCTAGCCAGTGTGGACTAATAGCAACCTGTCTTGCTACTTCCAGGCTCTTTGTATTCAAGATGAAGTCATCTTGTCACCAGATCTATATGCCTTCTTGACTGCTTCAGAACTGGAACATAGTTTGGAACCATTCTAGGTTCCCCTCTCTGTTTTTATTAAACTCTCTTTGATTCTGTTCAATGAATAATGCAGTTCTTCAGTTAACATGATGATGACTTCCTTATTTATTATGATATTAGTGAAAACATTTGTCTAATGTAGTGTTTCTCAAACTTGAACATGCATCCAAATCCCTGAGAGGGCTTAATCGACCACACATTTTTGAACCCTATTGCCCTAGTATCTGTTTCAGTATGCCTGGGACTCTCTTCTGTAATCCTCAAATGCTACAAATAAAGTTAGACATTGTACTTTAAAACTTTTAAAGTAAAATAATTCCTGGCTAGGTTAGATATAATTTATCCATAGTCACTTAATTGTATATTCAATAGTTTTTCTTCTTTCTTTTCTCAACTTCTATGCATCTGGCAGAAACTTATTTTCTCTCATTTTGAAATCAGCCTTCTTTCATTTCTAATATTGCTACAGGTTTTTATTTTTATGAATACTGGTCATATCAGATTATTTTGGTTAGTAAAGGGGAGAGGTTTTATGGTTAGATGCATGTGTGTGTGCATGTTCAGTCAAGTCCGACTCTTTGCAACCCCATGGACTATAGCCTGCGAGGCTCCACTGCCACGGGATTTCCCAGGCAAGAATACTGGAGTGGGTTGCCATTTCCTACTCCAGGAGATCTTCCTCACCCTGGGATTGAATCCCCGTCTTTTGTGTCTCCTGCATTGGCAGGTGGATTCTTTACTACTGCACCACCTGGTAAGTCCCTTGATGGTTAGGTACTCACTGGTTACAAAAGGTTTATAATATTTCCATCTTGGTATCGTTTTTCACTTTGCCTATTTATTAAGTGACAGTTTTGGTTGGAAATAATATTATTCAAGAGTTAGAGGTAATAGTTTACAAAGACGATAGTGTGTAATATTGCCATGTTCAGTAAGTACAACTAGTCTGAATCAAGATACATTATGTATAGAGTCCACGGTTAATATCACCAGCTCTTTTCATTTAGCTTTTAAAGAAAGAAATCTCTTTATTATTGGTGAATATATAATATCTTTATATATACCATTATTTTACTTATGTTTTTAGAGTAATTTGGTGGAAAGATGGGCACTGGAGAGGGTGAAAGGTTTAATTGCAAAATGTGTAAAAATGCTGAAACAAACTGGCCTCTGGTTATATGACTCTTAGTACTAAGTGCCTTGATACTCACCATCGGTTGGTATTGTTTATTTAGCACATGTGGCATGCAATACATTTTAGAAGCTTTTAAAGCTTACTTTGGCTTATAAATTTGGAATTTTTATAAATTTGACTTATGTAAACAGCTATCATATGTCATCCTCTACTGCAGTGACAGTATTTATAGACTGAACTAATTTAGAAAGATATTGAACAAAGTTCATTTTTGATGAGTTACTTATGAAATAACTTGTAAAATTTTCATAAGAGAGATGACTGACCTCCTTCAAGGTGGGAAATATTTCTTAGTGTTCAGTTCATAAGGTTCATAAAGTTAAAACAACTGAATGATAAGACATTGCATAAAATACTGAATATTTTAAAAAATCTTAAAATGTTTTAAATATTTGAACAAATTATTCTTTGTCTCTACTTTTGGTAAGTAAACTATTATTTTTACCTTTGTTATTAACTAATAGATAATGAGATAATGCAATCAGACATTGATCTTCAAATATTAAATATTAAATCTTCAAATATTAAAAACTGGTTCTCACAAACTCAATAAAAGCAATAAAAAATGGAAACTTTTTTAGGGGACTATGTAAAACTAAAAACTTCTGCACAGCAAAGGAAATCATCAACAAAGTGAAAAGACAGCCTACTGAATGGTAGATAAGATTTGCAAATCACATATCTGAAAAAGGGTTAGTATCAAAAATATATAAATAACTCATATGACTCAATAGCAAAACACACACACATACAAAACATACAGTCCAATTGAAAAATAGGAAGAAGACTTGGATAGACTTTTTGCAAAGAAAGATGTATAGATAGAAAACAGACACATGAAAAGATGGCAGCATCACTACTCAGGGAAATACAAATCAAAACCACAGTGAGATATTACTTCACACCTGTCAAAATGTCTATTATCTAAAAGACAGAAAATATCAAGTGTTGATTGGTATGTGGATAAAAGGAACCCTTGTGCACTGTTGGGCATGTAAACTAATGCAACCACTATAGAAACAATATGGAGTTACCTTGAAAAATTAGCAGTAGAACTACCACACAATCCAGCAGTTCTATTTCTGCCTATTTATTTGAAGAAAATGAAAGCATTAACTGGAAAAGATATTTGCACCCTCATGTTCATAGCAGTATTACTTACAATAGCCAAGACATGGAAAGAACTTTAGTTTTCACTGATGGATGAATAAATAAAAACAATATATGTGTGTGTGTGTGTTAGAATATTATTCAGCCATAAAAAAGAAGGAAATTGTGCTGTTTGTGAAAAAACATAACTGGACCTATGGACCTTGATGGCATTATGATAAGTAAAATAAGTCAGACAGAGAAAGGCATAGATGGTATGATGTCACTTTCATGTGGAATCTAAAAAAGACAAACCAAATAAACCCCCTGGTTATAGATATGAAAAACAGATAGGTGGTTCCCAGAGTTAGGTGTGTGGGGTTGGGCAAGATGGATGAAGGGTGTCAAGAAGCATAAACTCCCAGCAAAAAAAAAAAAATAAGTTATTGGAATGTAACCTACAGCACTGTGATTATACTTAAGAGTATTGCATTGTATATTTGAAAGTTGCTAAAGGATACATCTGAAAAGTTCTTGTACAACAAAAACAAATTTGACTATGTGTAGTGATGGATGTTAACTAGTCTTATTGTGGTGACTATTTAAAAATAAGTATAAATATGAAATCACTGTGTTTTACTCATGAAACTAATATAATGTTACATGTCACTTACACTTCTATAACTAAAGGAAAAAATTTCTTAAAGAAATTAAATCACCTGGTTAAATGTTTGTTCATTATATGTTTTATTAAGTATTCCTAAATTGTTTCAAGAAATTTATAGCAGTTTTTCCTTCTGACAAAATACATGAGGTTATGCATTATCCCATATTCTCAAAAGCAGTTTTTATAAACCACTCAAATGTATATTTAGAAAGCATTTTCCGTAGTCTAGACATTACACTAAGCCCCAATGATTAAGTATAAGAGAGATTAATTATGGCATATAAATATAAAGTTACAACTTCAATAATAGTGCAATGTGAATATTCAAGGTTCCAGTGAGGTACAAATTAGGAGTAGATCCAGTCAGGGAGAATAAAGTGTCCTTGAAATGGTATATTGTGTATATTTTTAAATGGCTAATCAACTGAGCAAATAATATTTTTGTTTTATTTTTAATTCTCATTTTCTTGGCTAGCAATAAGATTAAAATCTTTTCATAAGTTTATAAGCCACTTGTATTTCCCATTGTGAATTGTCATTAACATATTTGGTCCATTATTCTAATAAGTGTAATAGTTTATTAAAAATATATTTTTCTTATTCTGTTATTATACAATAATGTACATTAATTTTTTTGTAAGTTGCAAGCTTTATCCTTTTTAGTTCTGGATTATTTAACTTTATTTATTAGTTGATCCTGAGTTGTGTGTGCTCAGTTGTGTCTGACTCTTTGCAACCCCATGGACTGTAGCCAGCCAGGCTCCTTTTCCATGGGATTTTCCAAGCAAGAATATTGGAGTGGGTTGCCATTTCCTTCTTCAGGGGAATCTTCCCCACCCAGGGATTGAACCCAGGTCTCCAGCATCGCAGACAGATTGTTTACCACTGAGGCACTATGGAAGCCCTAACTTTATTTATGGTAATTTTTAAAAAGATTCGGATTTTACAAACTAAAATATATACTTCTAAGTCATCTTACAAATTAAACATATTTTCTTTATTTTCTAAAAACATATTCTTATGCTTTATTTTTTGTAGTTAAAATAAACTGCTAAATATATTTTACCTAATATATAATATTGATCCAAAAATTGATTGAATAATTTGTTATTTTATCCACAGAATTCAATTTTTGCCTTTTTTAAAATAGAAAGTTAAACTCTGAGCATATTTTGGAGGATCTGAGCATCAGTAATATTCCCCACAGGAAAAAAAATACTTTCAGCCATTTCTCTTTGGAATTTTTAGAAGTAAATTCTGTAGGAAACAGAATTTCTAGCAGCGGCCGCAGGATTCCACAGCCCCTTATCCCTGGAACCTATGAGTGTCCTGGAATCTCAGTCCCTATGATTGTGTTGTGTTATATTCCACAGTTGAGCTTTAAAAAACAAGGACCTAATATAATCACTGAGAGTCCTTTGGACTGCAAGGAGATCAACCTAGTCAATCCTAAAAGATATCGGTCCTAAATAGTCTTTGGAAGGACTGATGCTGAAGCTGAAACTCCAATACTTTGACCACTTGATGCAAAAAACTGACTCATTGGAAAAGACTCTGATGCTGGAAAGATTGAAGGCAGGAGAAGGGGACGACAGAGGATGAGATGATTGGATGGTATCACCGACTTGATGGACACGAGTTTGACCAAGCTCCGGGAGTTGGTGATGGACAGGGAAGCTTGACGCGCTACAATCTATGGGGTCACAAAAAGTCGGACACGACTGAGAGACTGAACTGAACTGAATATAATCACGTGCTTGTTGAGCTCATTCTAAGTCGCTAAGTCTGTCTGACTCTGTGACCCCATGGACTGCATCCCACCAGGCTCCTCTGTCCATGGGATTTCCCAGGGAACAATACTGGAGTGAGTTGCCATTTCTTTTTCGAGAGTATCTTCCCGACCCAGGGATCGAACCTACATCTCTTGCATCTCCTGCATTGGCAGGCAGATTCTTTACCACTGAGCCACTAGGGAAGCCCAACTTAATCACATAGACCCTTTAAATCAGAGCATGCTCTCTGATTAGTACCAGAAGAAGAAAGTGAAGAGGAAAGCACAAAGGGAAAAGAGAAAAAGAAGCTAGCAAAACTCTTAAAGTAACAAGGACTCCAAATGCCATTGCTGGTCTGAAAATGGGGATGGCCTGTGAGAGGCAATACAAGTGGCCTTCAGGGGTAGAGAGTATCCCCTGGCCAATAATCAGCAGGGAAAATGGGCTGCAGGTATTCTGTCAACAGCCTGAATGAACTTGTAAGTGGATTCTTCCCCCAAATCTTCCAGCATTGTGAAATGCTCAGTGCAGAACCCAGATGGAACAGTCAGACTTCTGACCCACAGAACAAAAGAGAATAAGTAGACACTGTTTAATGCCACTAATTTGTGGTTAATTTTTACATGGATATGAAAAGCTAATACGAAGTTTCTATTTCTAAATGATGTGTTTTTATTCATATCTGCTCACTCATCTATTTTAGCTATTTTTGGTTAACATTCTACTTATTACAACAAGAAAATTTAATATACTTAGACCACTGTCACCATATTGCTTTCCATTCTCTCATGTTAGCCAAGTATTACTCTCCTGATCACTACTGGTCAACACTTCACCTTTAATAGCATGTACAAACACCCATTCTTGTACAATCAATCACAAGGAGAAAGTTATTCAAAGAGATTGATACCTTATTCTTTATTTCCAGTTTTCTTTCCTTCCTCATATCTCTCTTCTCCTATATCAGGATGTGGAAATTAACTTTTCATTTTGTAGCCATCGTTAAAACTTCTGCTTTTGCTTTGTAGATTCTAAAATTTGGAAGTCAATAAAGGATATTGTCAATTCCTTTGTAAATCTATTTACTGCAAAGCCAAGAAGTGTATTGTAGTACAGTTCTTTTTTTTAAGGTCCATGTCATGATTTCTGGCTAATGCTCAAAATTCTCCAAGCCAGGGTTCAACAGTATTGGAACTGAGAACTTTCAGATGTTCAGGGTGGTTTTAGAAAAGGCAGAGGAACCAGAGATCAACTTGCTAACATTCACTGGATCATAGAAAAAGCAAGAGAATTCCAGAAAAACATCTACTTCTGCTTCATTGACTATGCTAAATCAAGCCTATGCGCCAACCAGTAATGCTGAAGAAGCTGAAGTTGAACGATTCTATGAAGACCTACAAGACCTTTAAGAGGGACTTCCCTGGCGGTCCAGTGGCTAAGACTCTGAACTCCCAATTCAAGGGGCCCAGGTTACTTCTCTGGTCAGGGAACTAGATCCCACATGCTTCAACTAACTATCCCAAATGCTGCAACGAATGTTGGAAGATCACACGTGTCACAATTAAGACCCAGCACAGCCAAATGAATAAATATTAAAAAACAAAACTTAGGGGCTTGAAACAACCACTTTGAAAAAAGAAAAAAAACTTTTAGAACTGATACCCAAAAAAGATGTCCTTTTCATTATAGGGGACTGGAATGCAAAAGTATGAAGTCAAGAAATACCTGGAGTAACAGGCAAATTTGGCCTTGGAGTACAGAATGAAGCTAATAGAGTTTTGCCAAGAGAATGCACTGGTCAGAGTAAACACCCTCTTCCAACAACACAAGAGAAGACTCTACACATGGACATCACCAGATGGCCAACACTGAAATCAGACTGATCATATTCTTTGCAGCCAAAGATGGAGAAGCTCTATAAAGTCAGCAAAAACAAGACCGGGAGCTGACTGTGGCTCAGATCATGAACTCCTTATTGCCAAATTCAGACTTAAATTGAAGAAAGTAGGGAAAACCACTAGACCATTCAGGTATGACCTAGATCAAATCCCTTATGAGTATAAAGTGGAAGTGACAAATAGATTTAAGGGACTAGACCTGATAGACAGAGTGCCTGATGAACTACGGACAGAGGTTCATGACATTGTACAGGAGACAGGGATCAAGACCATCCCCATGGAAAAGAAATGCAAAAAAGCAAAATGGCTGTCTGAGGAGGCCTTACAAATAGCTGTGAAAAGAAGAGAAGTGAAAACCAAAGGAGAAAAGGAAAGATATTCCCATCTGAATGCAGAGTTCCAAAGAAAAGCAAGGAGAGATAAGAAAGCCTTCCTCAGTGATCAATGCAAAGAAATAGAGGAAAATGACAGAATAGGAAAGACTAGAGATCTTTTCAAGAAAATTAGAGATACCAAGGGAACGTTTCATGCAAAGATGGGCTCAATAAAGGACAGAAATGGTATGGACCTAACAGAAGCAGAAGATATTAAGAACAGGTGGCAAGGATACACAGAAGAACTTAACAAAAAAGATCTTCACTACCCAGATAATCACCATGGTGTAATCACTCACCTAGAGCCAGACATCCTGGAATGTGAAGTCAAGTGGGCCTTAGAAAGCATCACTACGAACAAAGCTAGTGCAGGTGATGGAATTCCAGTTAAGCTATTTCAAATCCTGAAAGATGATGTTGTGTAAGTGCTGTACTCGATATGCCAGCAAATTTGAAAAACTCAGCAGTGACCACAGGACTGGAAAAGGTCAATTTTCATCCAAACCCAAAGAAAGGCAATGCCAAAGAATGCTCAAACTACCTCACAATTACACTCATCTCACACACTAGTAAAGTAATGCTTAAAATTCTCCAAGCCAGGCTTCAGCAATACACGAACCATGAACTTTCAGATGTTCAAAGTGGTTTTAGAAAAGTCAGAGGAACCAGAGATCCAGTTGCCAACATCTGCTGGATCATCGAACAAGCAAGAGAATTCCAGAAAAACATCTATTTCTGCTTTATTGACTATGCCAAAGCCTTTGGCTGTGTGGATCACAACAAACTGTGGAAAAGTCTTCAAGAATGGGAATACCAGACCACCTGACCTGCCTCTTGAGAAACCTGTATGCAGGTCAGGAAACAACAGTTAGAACTGGACATGGAACAATAGACTTGTTCCAAATAGGAAAAGGAGTACGTCAAGGCTGTATATTGTCACCCTGCTTATTTTACTTATATGCAGAGTACATCGTGAGAAACGCTGGGCTGGGGGAAGCACAAGCTGGAATCAAGATTGCTGGGAGAAATATCAATAACCTCAGACATGCAGATGACACCACCCTTATGGTAGAAAGCAAAGTGGAAGTAAAGATCCTCCCAATGAAGGTGAAAGAGGAGAGTGAAAAAGCTAGCTTAAAATTCAACATTAAAAAAACTAAGATCATGACATCCAGTCTCATTATTTCATGGCAAATAGATGAGAAAATAATGGAAAGAGTGACAGATGACAGAGGATGAGATGGTTGGATGGCATCACCAACTCAATGGACATGGATTTGAGCAGGCTCTGGGAGGTAGTGGACATGGAGGCCTGGTGTGCTGTAGTCCATGGCGTCTCAAAGAGTTGGACATGACTGAACAACTGAACAACAAAAAGAAGAATATTTCTAAATTCAAATATGAACTTACACTCCTCTTTAACATCCACAGGTACTCAAAGTATAGTTTTTTATACCTTAAATATCACCCAAGTTCTATTCTATATTTCCACTCATTTCTCTTATGAAAAACATACTCCTTTCCACTCTTTGCCTACCTGAATTAATCTGAGAAGCCTATTTTCTAAGTATAACTATTTCCCAATACATATCACCCTTTAGCTACAGAGATAAATACACCTTTTCCCGAATATAATATTTTAACTTTTTGTTAAGTTCTTTGTTTTACTAGTATATAAGTTAAAGAATCTTAGATAAACCTTCTGATGCTTTACATATTGAAAATGTCTCTATTTTGCCCAAGGATCAAACTGCAGGTTGGGTGGATAATGAATATTTTATTTTGAAAATTATTTTCTCAAATATTATTTTCTGTCCATTTGATGAAGTAGAAAATTTGAAAAGCCTTTTAGTCACAAAGTAATTAAAGTTGCATAAAATGTAAAGTTGTATTATCGGGCTGGAAGGGAAGGGAATATCAAAGGAACAGAAGCCAGAGATCTGGCTTAATTACAAGAGAAATTTCTCGAATGTCAAACCCAGTGCTAATTGTGAGACTCGATATTTCTAGATGTCAATAAGAGGCTGATATGAGCGCCAGTTTATTGGTGCTCCCTGGTTCTAGGTATAAACAAACTAAAATTCTCTCAGAATAATTCTCCCATTAAGACCCAAGTTATTTCTACATGTTAAAATTAATCAAATATGAATTCACAATAAAAGATTATAAAACATAAAAGCAAATAATCCACTATGATTGACTGCCAGTTGAAAGAAAAAAAAAAGATTTATACCTATTTAAGAAAATCAGATATTATAGTTACCAGATGGAGATACAATTAGATGTTTAATAAGTAAAAGATGGAACCATAAAATAGATCGAAGAATTATAGACTATCAAAAAGTAACCAAGCTAACTTAAAGGAAAATAATTTTGGAAATAAAAGCAAATTATTGAAATTTAAAAACCATCTGATAGATTTCAACTTCTAGTCAGGGTATAAAAAGATGCAAGGGACATTCATTCATATGAAAATAATAATAAATTTTAAAGGAGATAAAACATTTTTTATTTTTTGTATTCCATTTTATCTCCTCTTATGAATTTTTCTGACAAAAATAAATGTAGCTTTCTCCAGTATAACAAAATTCTGTGGGAAGGAGCCAGAGCTAGTTGGCTATGGGTCCCACATTCGTCAACTGAGAACTCTGCCTATCTTTAAGCTGGGAGAGCAATAATAATATGTGACTTGTCTCATGTCCCAAGATGGAAACCTTCTGGCCACATTCCAGGGGAAAGTAGGAGGAAAGGATAAAGGACTCTCTCCAGATCCTTCTACCCCACTGGCACAACATATGACAAAAAATGCTGAGAAATATACTTTTTATTTCACTAAGGCATTGAGGCAATTCAACAGTAGAAAGAAAATCTTTCTCACAAATGAAGCTTAAACAATGTGATAAATAAACTGATCCATTCCTTGAAGCATGAACAAAAATTAATTTGTGATGGACAATAGCCTTAAATATAAATTATAAATGTTCTGAAAGAAAACATAGGTGAATTCCTTCAAAAACTTTGCTTGTCAAGTTTTCATAGATGACACAAAAAATCACTAGGCATAAAATTTAAAGAAAGGGATGCTGAAGTTCATTCAAATTAAAAAGCTCTGTTCATCAAAATATGCTGAAAAGAAAAAAAAACAAGCAAGACGTAGACTGAGAGAAAATATTTGTAATATGCATTTGCATGAACAACAGAATAAATAAAATCAAAACAACAAAAAAAGGGCTGAATTGTTGAGCTCATAAATAGACCTACACCTAAGTGGATATTGGTATAAAATAATTTACATTTATGGGTCAGTCAACACACTTGGAAAACTTAATAAATTATTCAGGAAAAAAGTTAATTCATATAGAAGACAACTTAGACATTTGGTCCTCTATTCCTTCTGAAATAAAAGTTGATTATTTCCTTTATCCCATTATTTTTGTTGCTGTTGAACTATACTGTGATTTCAAGTTAGAGAGAAGGTTAATGTATATACTCCATCTACAATTTAAACTAAATGTTTTAGCTTATGACTTTTGTGAGATTTAGAAAGTTCTATTAAGCTGACAAGCTGATTTTTTACATAAACTTCTTTATAAACATTTAGATATTTCTCAGGCTTCTTCTGTTATTAACATCACTCCATGAACATCTCTGAATAGTGTTTATGCTATGTCCAATAGATATGAAAAAATAATTCTACAAAAAGTGGCAGAATCAAATGGATTTGCCTTTAAATATCGGACAGAATTACCCTCTTAACCAACATTAGCATCAAGAATTTGTATTATCAACTTTGATGCTGGCCAGTCCATGACAATAATTAGATTCTCACAGAAAATATTTTGAATTTAAAGATTATGACCTACTTTTATTTCCTTTATTTTGTGAACTGCAGTTACATGAGTTGTGCTGGATATTTTCTCTCTGTCCCTCTAAATTAACCTTCTACACTTTTCCTCCATGTTCTATGTGCTGGGTACATGACAGTTGGGTTTGACCCAAAGGAGACATGGCAGGAGATTACAAAATAAGATTGTAAGGACCAGGTGCTTATTCCCCAGCTCTCACTCTGATAGGATGATTGGGGATGGCTGAATTCCTTTATTTAAAGATTAAAGGTACTGTCAGAATATGGTCTCCATATGGCTCCTCTCTATAAATTACAGTTATTGCATCCTCTTATTCACACAATCCTAGAGGTGGTCACAAATTTAAACTACTGCTAGCTGTGCAGTTTTTGGTTCCTATAATGCAGCCTCACCTTTGTAAATAGTCTCTTTAATTACAGAATGTTACAATTTCATTTCTTTCCTACCAGTCTGCCCATAAAGTTGAAGAGCACATGGTTGGTCTCTTTGTTGGGAGGAGTTATTAATTAAATTGTGTCCATAAAAAGATATGTTGAAATCCTCATCTGTCATATATGTGAATGCCACCTTTTTAGGAATTAATGCCTTTGCATATGTAATTAAGAGAAGGTCATTAGAGTGGTTCCTAATCCAATATAACTGTGACCAGTGTCCATATAAGAGGAGGAAATTGCCATCTGAATAGAGACACACAGGGCAAATGCTGCATGATGACAGAGGCAGAGACTATAGTGAGGCAGCTGCAAGTCAAGGAATGCCAAGGATTAAATGCCACCACCAGAAACTGGGAAGAGCAAGGCAGTATCCTACCCAGAATCTCAGAGGGAGCATGGGCCTGCAGACATGTTGGCCAAATTTGTAAAATTTAGCCAAATTTCACACATAATCTTTAATAACATAGATCCCTATGGTCAAAAAACTAATCCCCACTATACCTCCTGTCTTACTGGGATAATTTGCAACTCTGTACTTCTTATGGTTAAGAACAACTTTTGACTTTAACACTCTGGGATCTCATTAATTTCATCAATTTCAGGGAAAGAAATTCTATTGCACCATGCTACATAGTAATCTTCAACTTAAAGTGAACAAGTACCATAGACTGCATGAAGTTATTCTGCCTTAGAAAATCCCACTAAAACGCATCCCTGTGATTAAGACATTCAACAATCAGGTTCAGTTCAGTTCAGTTCAGTCGCTCAGTCGTGTCCGACTCTCTGCGACCCCATGAATTGCAGCACGCCAGGCCTCTCTGTCCATCACCAACTCCCGGAGTCTACCCGAGCCCATGTTCATCGAGTCGGTGATCCATCCAACCATCTCATCCTCTGTCGTCCCCTTCTCCTCCTGCCCACAATCCTACCCAGCATTAGGGTCTTTTCCAATGAGTCAACCCTTCGCATGAGGTGGCCAAAGTATTGGAGCTTCAGCTTCAACATCAGACCTTCCAATGAACACCCAGGATTGATCTCTTTTAGGATGCATTGATTGGATCTCCTTGCAGTCCAAGGGACTCTCAAGAGTCTTCTCCAACACCACAGTTCAAAAGCATCAATTCTGCGGCGCTCACCTCTCTTCACCGTCCAACTCTCACATCCATACATGACCACTGGAAAAACCATAGCCTTGACTAGACGGACTTTTGTTGGCAAAGTAACGTCTCTGCTTTTAAATATGCTATCTAGGTTGGCCATAACCCTCCTTCTAAGGATTAAGCGTCTTTTAATTTCATGGCTGCAGTCACCATCAGCAGTGATTCTGGAGCCCAAAAAAGTAAAGTCTGACACTGTTTCCACTGTTTCCCCATCTATTTCCCATGGAGTGATGGGACCAGATGCCATGATCTTAGTTTTCTGAACGTTGAGCTTTAAGCCAACTTTTTCACTCTCCTCCTTCACCTTCATCAAGAGGCTCTTTAGTTCTTCTTCACTTTCTGCCATAAGGGTGGTGTCATCCGCATATCTGAGGTTATTGATATTTCTCCCGGCGATCTTGATTCCAGCTTGTGTTTCTTCCAGCCCAGCGTTTCTCATGATGTACTCTGCATATAAGTTAAATAAGCCGGGTGACAATATACAGCCTTGACATACTCCTTTTCCTATTTGGAACCAGTCTGTTGTTCCATGTCCAGTTCTGTTGCTTCCTGACCTGCATACAGGTTTCTCAAGAGACAGGTCAGATGATCTGGTATTCCATCTCTTTCAGAATTTTCCACAGTTTATTGTGATCCACACAGTCAAAGGCTTTGGCATAGTCAATAAAGCAGAAATAGATGTTTTTCTGGAACTCTCTTGCTTTTTCGATGATCCAGCGGATGTTGGCAATTTGATCTCTGGTTCCTCTGCCTTTTCTAAAACCAGCTTGAACATCTGGAAGTTCACGGTTCACATATTGCTGAAGCCTGGCTTGGAGAATTTTGAGCATTACTTTACTAGCATGTGAGATGAGTGCAATTGTGTGGTAGTTCGAGCATTCTTTGGCATTGCCTTTCTTTGGGATTGGAACGAAGACTGACCTTTTCCAGTACTGTGGCCACTGCTGAGTTTTCCAAATTTGCTGGCATATCGAGTGCAGCACTTTCACAGCATCACCTTTGAGGATTTGAAATAGCTCAACTGGATTTCCATCACCTCCACTAGCTTTGTTCATAGTGATGCTTTCTAAGGCCCACTTGACTTCACATTCCAGGATGTCTGGCTCTAGGTGAGTGATCACACCATTGTGATTATCTGTGTCGTGAAGATCTTTTTTGTACAGTTCTTCTGTGTATTCTTGCCACCTCTTCTTAATATCTTCTGCTTCTGTTAGGTCCATACCATTTCTGTCCTTTATCGAGCCTATCTTTGCATGAAATGTTCCTTTGGTATCTCTAATTTTCTTGAAGAGGTCTCTAGTCTTTCCCAATCTGTTGTTTTCCTCTATTTGTTTGCACTGATCGCTGAGGAAAGCTTTCTTATCTCTCCTTGCTATTCTTTGGAACTCTGCATTCAGATGAGAATATCTTTCCTTTTCTCCTTTGGTTTTCACTTCTCTTCTCTTCCCAGCTATCTGTAAGCCCTCCTCAGACAGCCATTTTGCTTTTTTGCATTTCTTTTCCATGGGGATTTTCTTGATCCCTGTCTCCTGTACAAAGTCACGAACCTCTGTCCATAGTTCATCAGGCACTCTGTCTATCAGGTCTAGTCCCTTAAATCTATTTGTCACTTCCACTTTATACTCATAAGGGATTTGATCTAGGTCATACCTGAATGGTCTAGTGGTTTTCCCTACTTTCTTCAATTTAAGTCTGAATTTGGCCATAAGCAGTTCATGATCTGAGCCACAGTCTGCTCCTCGTCTTGTTTTTGCTGACTGTATAGACCTTTTCCATCTTTGGCTGCAAAGAATATAATCAATCTGATTTCGGTGTTGACCATCTGGTGATGTCCACGTGTAGAGTCTTTTCTTGTGTTGTTGGAATAGGGTGTTTGCTATTACCAGTGTGTTCTTGTGGCAAAACTCTATTAGCCTTTGCCCTGCTTCATTCTGTACTCCAAGGTCAAACTTGCCTGTTACGCCAGGTGTTTCTTGACTTCCTACTTTTGCATTCCAGTCCCCTATAATGAAAAGGACATCTTTTTTGGGTGTTAGTTCTAGAAGGTCTTGTAGGTCTTCATAGAACCGTTCAACTTCAGCTTCTTCGGCGTTACTGGTCAGGGCATAGACTTGGATTACCGTGATATTGAATGGTTTGCCTTGAAAACGAACAGAGATCATTCTGTCGTTTTTGAGATTGCATCCAAGTACTGCATTTCGGACTCTTTTGTTGACCATGATGGCTACTCCATTTCTTCTAAGGGATTCTTGCCCACAGTAGTAGATATAATGGTCATCTGAGTTAAATTCACCCATTCCAGTCCATCTTAGTTCGCTGATTCCTAGAATGTCAACGTTCACTCTTGCCATCTCCTGTTTGACCACTTCCAATTTGCCTTGATTCATGGACCTAACATTCCAGGTTCCTATGCAATATTGCTCTTTACAGCATCGGACTTTGCGTGTATCACCAGTCACATCCACAGTTGGGTATCGTTTTTGCTTTGGCTCCATCCCATCATTCTTTCTGGAGTTATTTCTCCACTGATCTCCATTAGCATATTGGGCACCTACCGACCTGGGGAGTTCATCTTTCAGTGTCCTATCCTTTTGCCTTTTCATACTGTTTATGGGGTTCTCAAGGCAAGAATACTGAAGTGGTTTGCCATGCCCTTCTCCAGTGGACCACAATCTGTCAGACCTCTCCACCATGACCCATCCGTCTTGGGTGGCCCCACACGGCATGGCTTAGTTTCATTGAGATAGACAAGGCTGTGGTCCGTGTGATCAGATTAGCTAGTTTTCTGTAGTTTTAGTTTTAGTGTGTCTGCCCTCTGATGCCCTCTCGCAACACTTACCGTCTTACGTGGGTTTCTCTTACCTTGGGCTTTGGGTAATTCCTCTTGCCGCCGCCACCGCCGCCGCCGCCACCGGCCCCAGCCCCCGGCCCGGCCTAGGCCCTGTCAGCCGCTGCCCCCGGCCCCCGGCCCGGCCCGGCCCTGTCTACAATCAGGTAGACAACGTCATTTGGTCAAGTAGACCCAAGCAGATTCAGTTCCTAAGGTTGCTTGTTTGTTTTGCCATGTATCCATAAATCTGACCCACAGGGAGACAAGAAGATCAAATAGATTTAAACAGTTTATTACTTACGTCACAGCACAAAGCATGAAATACACATATGCATTGGCTCCTCAGTTCTCATGTGGATGATGCATAATCAAGCACTGATACACAGTGAATTTATGTCACAGCTGAAGTACAAGTGCTTGGAAAACTCCTAATCTTCAAAGTGCACTTCTAGCAAACTTGCCCAATCTTTATCCCCAAGAGAAGACATTATCTTTATTACCCTAGCCAGGAAACAAATGCACCATCTGATCCGGAGGGAGACACTACCTCTAGCTTCCCAGTGTATTTACTAAGCATACTTGAAAAGACAATCCTAAATATATAGAAACATTATAAAGATTTGTCCCTCAATAGACAAGATATCTAGTCTGTGATTGTAAATAGGATTCATGCCCCAAACCGCCGCAGTGCTTATTTCATGAAAAAATGTACACGGTGGCCATGGTGGCAAAGGTGGTAATGGTACACGAGCTTTATAACTTGAATCTCCCCTTATAAAGGTTGATCTGATTGTGAAACCTACTTACTGCCCACCCTATAAAAGCTGAAGCTAACACTGCGCATTTATTCACTGGTTCCCATATAAGAATATTTCCTGGATAAACCAGCTGGTAGGTTGATGACATTAAACCCCTTCCATCATGGAGATGTCAGTGATGCTTCCTCTGGGGGACAAATATATTCCACATATGAATATGGCTTCCCTGACTGAAGAGCTTCTGCAGTGCCCCTATTATGGATTTCCAGAATGCCTTATTCATCATCATGGCTAATCTATACAACATTACCTCCATGACATACGAGTAGAATTTTACAAGTGTTATCATGTACCCACTACCAAGAAACATCTGCATTGAAACAACTCAATTATAACTTTAGTTGGACTGCAAAACTGCAATATTGTAATCCTTTCTGGAAGAACAGAGAAAATACCTTAGATCTGCATTCAATATTTTGAGATAATTTCTATATAGTCAGGATACACAGGTCTAGTAACCAAATGGAGGTTATTACACTAAAGAACCCACTGAAAGAATTTTTAATTCTTATACAGTCAACTTTGGGATCATGGATTTAGAAGTCTTTAATTGCCCATCAGAACTCTTTCACTAGGAAACCTAGTTATTGTTATAATCAGAAGTTGAAAGTTCTCCTTGGGTGTTTAGGATTTTCATGTTGATATTTTAACAGACATGAAACGGAGTTTACTGTGTGCTTGCTAAGTTGCTTCAGTCGCATCCAACTTTTTGTGACTCTAAGGACTGTAGCCTGCCAGGCTCCTCCATCCATGGGATTCTCCAGGAAAGAATACTGGGGTGGGTTGCAATGCCCTCCTCCAGAGGATCTTCCTGATCCAGGGACCAGAGCAATTAGCCTTGATTTGCGAAGGCAATCAGTGGATACAAAGATGATTCAGCATGGAGGTCAGGGGATTTACTGCCATCTGTAATATGAAAGAAAGTGGAAGTGAAAGTCGCTCAGTTGTGTCTGACTCTTTGCGACCCTATGGACTATACAATCCATGAATTTCTCTAGGCCAGAATACTGGAGTGGGTAGCCTTTCCCTTCTCCAGGAGATCTTCCCAACCCAAGGACTGAACCCAGGTCTCTCACATTGCAGGCAGATTCTTTACCAGCTGAGCCACTAGGGAAGCCCAGGAAAACTGGAGTGGGTAGCTTATCCCTTCTCCAGTAGATCTTCTCGATCCAAGAATCAACCCAGGGTCTCCTGCATTGCAGGCAAATTCCTTACTAACTGTACTATCAGGGAAGCCCGTCTGTAGTATTCCCTCCCCCAATAATCTTGATCAATAGTAAACAGGAATCTAATAAATACAGATCCAGAAAACACTCAGATCAAACAGAAACAAAGTTTTGGTTAAGAATCCCAGGCAGTCAGAATGCTGGACAAAGTAAGGAGATGATGGAATCCTCTTGTAAAAGGAAGCTACAATTATCTGACTCAGCCTCATGATTATCTGCAGAAGTGAAAACAACAGAAGCTATGCTTTATCGTTTCTCTGTTCCTCATTTTGTCCCAAGTATCTTATATGAAAAATACTAGAAGTGACTAATACTTTAGATTCTAAATAACAGCATGACAGATGGATAATGCATCATTTATCATATGGTAACTGATGGGTCTTTATATGTTCCCTGTTTGGATGATACAGTTTCTATTCTAGACAAAATAAATTACTTGATATTGAGAAGAACCGGGGGTACATTGATATACTTCTTTCAATTTTCCCTCTGTATTGTTTCCATAGATATATCCTCATTGTGGAGACCGAGACCAACTTTTGTTGGAAAACTTTACAAAAACCCTTGCCATTTACCTTCTGGCTGAGTTTGACCAGAGGGAGGCACTGGCAGTATGTCAGAAGGTTGGAGAAGAGAGAGATTGAAATACTTAATGCCTTCGCATTTTTTTGAGGTTGACACAGATTGGTTTCATCTTGCAATCCAATGTATTGATTATTGATGTCCCATGAGACCATGAAAAAAAAACTCTGTGGGCAAACCTAAGATTATCAGACTTACTGCGGGAAGGGGAAATGCCACCTCTTAAAGTCATAGAGTCCCAAATGAGGAAATCAGGGCAGTGTGTTACTGGATTTTAGGGCCTGGGCCTGGGCAGTGTGTTCCCTTGCTTTAGCCAGCATCAGATAGCACTTATTAGAACACAGACTATTAGCAGATGCCCCAAGTGTTTCTGATTTGGTGTATATCTGGGGTTGGACCTTAAATTTGCATTTCCAACAAGTTCCCCTGGTTGGGGGTCCAGACTTTGAGAACCATTGTCTTACACATTGTAAATGTTTATGCATTTTTGCCAGTTTTCTCAAGTCGGGAGGTAAACTCAGGTGTTTAACCATCTTAATGTAGGCCGGGCTACCCTTGCTTGTTTGCGACTGATAGGGCTCCATAATTAACATGCAGGCTTTTTTTTTTTTTCTTCTAAGGAGAGTTATGTTATGATTTTGAAGTCAAAAGAGAAGCCACAAGCTTTAATTCTGGCCCCTTTTGGTCACCTCATTCAGTATCTGTGAAATTTTACAGGTTGTTTAACCTCTATATTATCTGTTACACAGTGATATCAAAATTTATTTTGTATGGCTTCTGTGAAGAGAAAATGAGATCATATTTGTAAACAGCTTAGTTGATTGCTTAGTGTAGTAAATGCCCAGGAAATGCTTGCTGTTGTTGTTATTGTGGATATATATCCTCTTTATATCACAGTTTTCTCATTTGTACAATGTGGATAGCAAAGAGGTACTTGTGAAGTTTAAATGACATAAACACAGTTTGAGGGAAGGTTTAAGGAGAGTTGTACAAAACAAGAATTAAATGAAAGTATTGCCCATCTGATTTCCATGAAAACCCCCAAACAAAATAAGTATCTTTCTCTAATCTATTAATAGAATTACCTAAACATGATTGATTATTAAATTCCTTCCTTTCTTTTTCCTTATTCCTGCAATAGGTTCAACTCACCCCAAACAAAATGAAGGTGCTTGGGGAAAAGGATTGCAGTTCATTTAGGGGAGCTTAGAAGTAGCAGCTCCAGCCCCATCTTCCTCATAATTCTTCATACAGGGTCAGGATCATTAACTCTTTCTAGCCTGCTTTCTAAATATGTGACCCAAAAAACTGCTGGATTTCTACTATTCTTCTACCATGAAGATGGCAACTTGGTGGTTCTATGCCTTCTTCTGGAAGCTAATGTCTGAATATTTTGCAAGGGTAACATAAAGAAACCTCTTTTATTTTCTCTTTACGAGCATTTGAATGTCACTGAGACATATCAGATATGACTTTTAGCTGTGTTTTCTAGTTACCTCCTCAATTAGTAATGGGTTTCAATTATTTGGGAAGAAATATAATGAGAAATGGTGGGTTTAGTACATGAGAAAAATTCAGAAAAATTGAAGTTTATTTTTCCTTTTCAGGTACAAAAGTTTATGAAGATTTTGCATAGCTAATTTTATCCATTAACCTCTCTCTCTGCCTTTGTCTTCTAACAGTGTTCTAATTTTTAGGAGGCAAGTCAAATCAGTAGGAGACTGAGAAAACAAACATTTTAACATTAGATGAACAGACATGGTGGGGAAAATGAAAAGAAAACAAGACTAATTCTTGAAATAATTCAGGTACAAAAATAAAACTGACATGAAGTGGAGAAATTGTCACTAATTTGTCAGTCAAACCACACCAGACTTAATCTTGATATTATAATAAAGAGTTAAACAATTCAGATTTCTTTTTAACTTTTTTGAGCCTTTGTTTTGTAAAACAAAGATCTGGTAAAAGATGTGTGGGTAAGATGATTATCTTATTAATATTTTTTCACAAATATTTTTGGGTATTACTATGATCCTGGCACCTGACAGATACTAGGAATTTGAAGATGGTTATAATACTATTGCTATAAAACATTTTCAGTCAAATGGGAAAGACAACATGTAAAAGAAAATAATATGGCATGGAAATCACCAATTAAAATATACATGGTGTAATACAGAAAGAAGAAATGATGGATTAGGAAAGAGTTAGGATGGCTTCACATATAAGGAAAAATGTAAGCCCCTATCGAAT
This sequence comes from Giraffa tippelskirchi, assembly GCF_054371585.1. Taxonomy (NCBI): domain Eukaryota; kingdom Metazoa; phylum Chordata; class Mammalia; order Artiodactyla; family Giraffidae; genus Giraffa; species Giraffa tippelskirchi. Next base: position 56,446,305 of record NC_137276.1, on the reverse strand, counting down.
GAAAAAAAGGAGAGAAGAACTCTACATCAGAGGAAACAGCAAATTCTGGCCCATGAGACTGGGAAGACATATGAAGTACTTGAAATATCAGGCTGTTTAATAGGTGCTCAGTAAGAATTTATGCAATAAATTCTGAAGAATGGAGAGACAGTGTGTGAGAATGTAAGAATTCAGTCTATATAGGTTTGATTATGAACTTCCCCTTTGCAGGGTACATATTTTTAACTTCATCTTATGGACAGTAGATAGAAGTAACAGGATAAGTAAATATGATAGGATTTGGTCTTCTGAAAGTGCTTCCCAGGTGCAGTGGTAAAGAATCCAGCTGCCAATGAAGGAGACACAAGAGGTGTAGGTTCCCAGGGTCAAGAAGATCTCTTGGAGTGGGAAATGGAGGCCCGTGCATGGGGTCACAAAGAGTCAGACACAGCTGAGCAACTGAGCATGCATTGGTCTTCTGAAGTTCTAATTGCCAGTTATTTGAAGTTTTTTTGCAGTGGAGTAATATCAGATCAGGTAGGAAAATATTGCAAACTTTCTCAAGGAAAAGTGGAAGGTACATCTCTTAAGAATAAGTATGAGTTCAGTAATAAAAATATACAAAATAAGCACATTTAGCAAGAGAGATAAATATTTTTCTCTCATGTTCAAGTCCCAGTGTTGATGGTACAGGGTTAGAATGGCCCTTCATGTCGTTAAGGCCACAGGCATTGTCCTTTATGATGTTCTAACTAGCCCAGATGCCATTCCCAAGGTCACTCATGTGCCATGAAGTCAGTGGTAGCTATTGTTATTTGGTCATATTTAATCAGTTTAAACAAAGAAAAGATGTCAGTGGAAGTAGAGAGGAGACAACACATTTAATGATTATTCATCATTATTTTGAAAAATGGTTAACAAGACGGTGACTTGAGTGTGAAATGTGGATGTGAGGAGTTAGGAGAAGTTTGCTTATGATGCCCTCTGGCCTGATTGTATGGTGAAAGGCACAACTGACTGAGCTGAGCTTCAAATGCAAAGCAGAATGAAAGGGGTGTGGATTTATATTTTGTATAAAAATTAGTTATGTATAGTTGCCATGGAGACATCCAATAAAATAAGAAAGCAAAAGAAATTGAAATGGAGATTAGAAAGAAGATAAGCAACTAGGCAGGGTGTTTGTTCAAAGTGGAAGGCTCAAAAGAAAGTTTTGAGTTACTCCCACTTGGTACGATAGAACATGTTATGAGAGCTAATTTATGTGTCTTGGCATTATTCCCCAACCTTCTCCCACCTACACAGATCCACTGCAGCCTAGTCATTCCATGACACATTCGGATTTTTACTCATTGTGGCTGCTACAAAGATCATGGTCATTTTTGGCATCTTTTCATTTTTCTGTCAGTATCCCTGAAAATTTTGTCTTATTTTAAAATGTAGGTTCATCATTCTCATATTTTATATATTACTTTTGTGTAGTGGAATTTATTAACTTTTTAAATAAAATCCTTGCTTGTAACAGCATCTTTATTGAAATCGATTTACTAATAAACTAATTTGGCACTCATCTTAGTTCTTGATATATTATAAATACAACATTTAGTTTAATTGAATGTGTGTTTCTCATCATGGAATCAACTATAAAATATGCCTTGATTATTTTAGAAGCCTGTGACATTAAAATAATGTTTAAATACACAAATTAGAGAAGCTATTATAGAGCTTATTTACATGAGAACCTTACAATTATGCTTATGAGTCCATATTTTTTTTTAATCCACTTTTGAAGTGATATTTGCCCCTTTAGGTCAGAAAACAATGAAGACAGCAAATGAGTTTTGGCACATAGAATCCAGTGTTTATTATATATTACCATGAACTGCAGTGGTGGCATTTGTATGTGTTGTGCAAATTTACATGGCATTTAGCATTTTTAATTCTAGAGGCACAGGAGGTAAGGGAAAAAATAGATTGTCTTGTTAATTCTTCTAGGCTCCACAATACTTACCTACTATATGTATTTTGATTCTGTGTGGTTGCAAACACAAGAAAATTTAGAATGTGTAGGAGGAAAGTTTATAGCACAGGGAGATAGAAAGTGACTGAGAATATAAACCCCGATTAAATTAAAAGTCATGGAAAGATATTTCAGCAAACAGATATCGGAAGGAAGATATGAAATCTCTCTTTAATGAGTACACTCTGCAGGATCAATTACCACAAACATCCCAAAGTAGAATATGTCAGCACTTGACAAATCTGAAAAACAACTGGAGAAATTGTCAAGAGTTGGTCTGCATATGACTATGGCTCTCAAACTGTCGTGAGCATCAGGATCACCCCAGAAAGGGTTTGTTAATGTCTGGATTGCTGTGGCACACACCCAGAATGTCTAACTCAGTAATTCTGGAGTACCACCTGAGAATTTGCATTTCTAACAAGATCTCAGGTGGTGCTGACACTGCTGGTCCAAGAACCACATCGAGTAGCACTGCTCAAGCGTGAGCCAGACACAAGAGGGACAGAATGTAAACAACTGCTCTCAAACAGGACTATGTGATTTGCTTCTATGACTCCCAGTTTAAGGTAATATAAGTATTTGATACTGCATTAAGCTTCCTATTAAATTATGTAATGAAAAACTTCTCTTGATAAATTTTTACATTTTCTGAGAGAGAGCCTATGGAGATGTTTCTTTTAAACTTGGATGATATAATTGACACAGTGTATTTTGTAATTAGGGTAAAAGAAAGCTAATGCCATGATTTTCCCTAAATACTATGTAGGATTTTAAACATCTTAAGCATTGTTTTAATTTTTTTCAGTAAGTTAATGCTAGATTTTTACAGAAAGATTTAATTAACTTTATTGAATGAATTGAGAAAAATTTTTTGGCAGAAAAACCTCTAATGCTTCAGTGCAAGGGCATCCTTTGTGCCCCTTCTAATCATGGTTCTCATTCTTTATTCTGGAAAAAGGTTGTTCATACTATGAGAAGCAGAATTGGAAGGGAATTAGAGAAGGCTTGTATTTCAGAGAAGGGAGCCTGAGCTAAAGAAGCTTGAAACATCACAAGACTTCCTGCCATGCACATTGCATTGCATCCAGGAACAATTCCTTGTGAAGGGTATTAGGCTTTCAAGAAGGACAGAAGTAAGTGAATATTTTAATTTTCTGTCAATTCAACTCCCAATTCTATGAAAATAAATAAAAAATAATATAAACACCTGTGCTGATACTAGAAAAAGCCTGCATTTACATACTTCAAAGTATACTAGTTTGCTAGATATAACTCAAACTAGTTCAGAAGAGGACTTGAGATACTGATATTAAATTCTGTCATTGGTTGCATAGTGCCTTGAGCATACTGAATTATGAAATTATAAAAGTCTCCAGTTAAGGCAGTTTATGTAAAGTCTTTGGTTTAAAATTAGGGTAAAAAAATAATGTTTATTTTCAAGGCATGGATTTGCGTTCATATAATATCAAGGACAGGAAATCAACTTGGAGTCAGTTTTTTATCTCAATCTGTGAAACCTTGGATTACTGAAGAAAATTTTCACTCACCCAAACAAACTGTGTAGTGAACACCTACTATATATAGTGCACCACTTTTCCAATCTCTGAGGATAATGTAGAAAGTAAAAACTTCAAAGCACAATCCTCATAAAGTGATATTCCAGATAGAATACCATAAATATGCCATCTGGTAAGACCTGAATCATAAAAGAAAAGCAGTGCAAAGACAGGGGGAAAGCATTCCAGATACAGGCAAGAACTACAGCAATAGTAACCAATACAATATTGTAAAGTAAAAAAATAGATAAATAAATAAATAAATAAAATAAAAGTTAAAAAAATTTTAAAAAAGTATCAAGGTCTGAGTTTTTGATACTCAACAAAGAAGTCTAGCAAGTCTGGACCATAACGAATAGTATACTGTAGGAGATGTGCATGCTCAGTCACTTCAGTTGTGTCTAACTCCTTGTGACCCCCAAGGGATGTAGCCCACCAGGATCCTCTGTCCATAGGATTCTCCAGGCAAGAATACCAACCCAGGGATCAAACCTGTGCCTCCTGAGTCTCCTGCATTGGCAGACGAATTCTTTACCATTGAGCCACCTGGGAAGCCCTAGTGTGGGAGATGTAATTGGGGTAAACTACAAGCACCAGATCACATAGGGCATTACAGGCTATGAACAGGGTTTAGATTTCCTTGGCAATAAAATGGAAGTCTAAATTTTTCTTTAAATAGAAGAATGATAAGATTTAAATTGTTAAAAAATCATTCTGACCAATATAAAAGGTAGAAAAGAAGAAATGTAGCTAGGGGAGGAGGTTAGTTTTATAATTTGTAAGGCATAATTATCACAGTATAGTAGAAAAAAGAAGAAATGTGTACATTGTTTAAAAATGAAGAATATTTCAGATTAAAATAGTATTCACTGATTTCAGTAATCTAAGATTCAATTTGGGTAGTATGTTTAGTAATTATGCTTACCACAAATATCTTCTTCAACTTTAGAGGTAGAACTTAATTATAGATTGTTAAGGGTGTTCTGAGCTTGTGTAAATGAATTCTTCCCATGATTGATTTCTTTATAAACAATTGTCAATTCAAAGTAATACCGTTATACAGATATAGACATAATTGTTTTTATATTTTCACTATTGATAAAAAAATCCTTCCTAATAGATACAACAAACATTAACCACTAGAAACATGTTTTTCCAATATGTAGAATTAATTAATTAAAAACTCACTGATTAATGATCAATAAAGCCAATCTCCACTTAAACCAATCTGTAACACTTAATGATCCTTAATAATATTTCACTGAAATTCCAAAATGAAAGTAAAGACCTCTATTATGAAGTTGATTTAGGCCTTGTCTATTCTACACTCTCCAATGAAAAATGATGATACACAGTGTTCTTCCAGTGTATCTTAGAACCAGGAATAAAAGTGCTTCCTAAACAAGAATGAGTTATAGGATTTAATTCCAGCTCTGGCAACGATTCATTGGATAACCTTGGGAAAGTAACTTCAACACTCTCTAGTGGTTTCCTAGTTGTAAATGGGGATATTAACCATTTGCCACTGAATTCCTAAGCCTGACTTATGGGATAGTAGTTTCTTACTAAGAATTTTAAAATATAATTGCAAACTTTGTGCTAAGCTAGACATTCTTCATAAGTACAAGTAAACAAACTGAAATATATAAGATAACTAAAAACATTTTAACAAGATTTTATGTTCCAGGTACAAGGTTAGGTACAGAACAGTAAGATGATCCCAAGGACATCATTTTCAAGCCAAAAAAGTAGGCTCACATGAAAAGTATATTTACAACATGGTGCATGCTACTGAGAATGACTGGCCACTAGAATATAAGAGTCATGAGACAGGAGACCTCATCTGTCTTGTTCAGTGTTTTTTGGTTCACCACTTGGAACAGTGCCTGGCACTTTGGTCATTCAATATTCATTCATTAAGTAAATATTTATTGAATTTCTACCATATACCAGGCACAGTTCCAGAACTGGAGATATTCGCATAGACAAGATAACACCTTTGACCTCAGACACTTTATATTGTAGTAGGGGAGACAGGCAATAACAAATAAACAAGACACAGCAATTTAATACCAAATAGTGAAAAGTGCTCTAAAGAAATAGAGTGTGTAAGATGAAAATAGTGTCATGGGTTGCCATTTTAGCTGCTTTGATCAGAAAGACTTCTCTGAAGAGGCCACAACTGAATAGTGACCAAAAAATTACAAATAACTGAAACACGAGAGTACAGGGGAGAATGTCCTCCAGCAAGTGCAAAGGTCCTGAGGTGGGCGAGACCTTAGTATACTGCAGGGATGACAAATTGTTTTTAGTTAATGAAAAATTAGTTTATGGTGAGAGCTGACTTTTGTCAAAGGCAACGTGAAAATGGTGGTGGGTCTTGAACAAGGGGGTGATATGATAGGACTTAGGTATTTAAAAAATCCCTCTGACTTCCCTATAGAGAAGAGATTGTAGGTGAATAATAATGGAGCAGTGACATCAGTTAAGACTCTGTTACAATGATCTGGATAAGGGGCCCTGGCAGTTCATGTGGAGCACTGAGGTGCTGAAAAGTGTTCAGGTTTGTCATTTAAATGTGACACCTACCTTGAAGTTAGAGTTAGTAGTATTTGCTGTGGATTAGATGTGAGGTCCCCCAGAGAATGAGAAGTCAGATGCCTGGCTTTATGTCCTGAGCAGCTAGATAGATGGAGCTATCATTTGGGGAGGATAAGATTAGGATGGAGAAATAAACAAGAGATCAACTGTGGAAATACTGTGATTGAGAAGTTTTGAAAAATCCAAATGGAGATTTGTTATATATGAGTCGGGGGCTCTTTGGTGAGGCTAGGGCTAGAGATGTAAATTTCATAATTGCTGTCCTATACTGGTATTGAAGTTCACAGGACAGGATAAAGTCACTACAGAGGGGTCTATAGAGAATAAAAAATCATAAATAGCAGGGAAATTTAACAAGACTAAGTGACCAATCTATGGAAGGAAGTCAGCTGAGGACTTGTGCCCTGGAAGTTCAATACTAAAAATGCTCCTGGGGGAAAAAAAAAAGGGTGCAGACTGGGATTAGACACAGTATTACTACACTAGTAAGAAGGCATGGTCATTATTAAAAGTAGGTCTTCTTGACTCCAGTTTGCAATACGCTTCTGCCTAAACAGATTTTTGTGTATGTGCTAAGTCACGTCAGTGGTGCCAAACTCTTTGAATCCTATGGACCGTAGCCCACTAGGCTCCTCTGGTCCATGGGATTCTTCAGACAAGAATACTGGAGTGGGTTGCCATGCCCTCCTCCAAGGATTGCACCTGTGTCTCTCAAGTCTCCTGCATTGGCAGGTGGTTCTATACCACTAACACCACCTGGGAAGTCAATGATCCAAACTTAAACTGACAAAGAAAGGGTTAAACACTGAGTTGGCAAATGTAAAATATTTCAAGGCTTCTTTAAAAAAGACATCTATAAACACTGCAATTATCTTGAAATGACTTACTTACAGGTATTATTTTCAAAAAGCATGATTATTTATATAGCAATGTTCTGGCAGAGAACCACACACCACCTGTTTCTCTCTTCTGACAAACAGGGGCAAAATACTGAGGTTGGTTTGCAATTAACCACTTTGATCTACTCCTGGCAAGGCATTCTTCGTCATCTTTGCATTATAATACAAGTAGCACCTTTGAATTGAAAGCATTTAACTATAGAAAAGAACATAAACACTCACATACTGAGGGACCAAATAGCAAATTAGCAAAAATCAGCAGCAAACAGTAAGAGGCTGCTTCAGTGCACTGAAATACAACTTAGCTTCAATCAGCTCAACTGAATTTTATTTTGTATGACAGTTTAACCCATACTTATTTTGGTCTTAATTTCTGACTAATATTAAGTGATTCTGTTCGTGACTACTAACAGTAGAGATGAATAATACATGGACAAGTTGATGGGTAAATATATTTAATACCCATGTGGAGTACCTTTGTGAATTAAGAAGAAAATAATATTTGGAAAAGAAGAAAACCAGAAATTAGGCATTCTATTAAAGCAAGGGTAGAGGCAAAAGTGAAGCTGGGGTATAAAACTCCCATATGGGTCAAAATCAGGTGTACTTAGATCAAATATGTAAAGCCAGGAAATAAGGTATTTATTATTTCTACGTGCTGTGCTTTGCTTAGTAGTTCAGTTGTGTCCAACTTTTTGCAACCCAGTAGATTGTAGCCCACCAGGCTCCTCTGTCCATGGAATTTTTCAGGCAAGAATACTGGAATGGTTGCCATTTCCTTCTTCAGGGGATCATCCCTGCCCCAGGGATCTAATCTGCATCTCCCTTGTCTCCTGGCCTGCAGGCAGTTTCTTTACCTGCTGAGCCATCGGATAATAATCATCTAAAATGAACTTGCACGATAATCAGATACTATAAGAAAATGGCATTTGAAATCTAGCCTTTCCACTTCACTTTGTTGTTATAATGAATAAAAACAATTATTTAGGCATAATGTTTTTAAAATTATGGCTGCTGAAGACAGTGTGTGAGTATAAAATGTGTATAATGTATATACGATAACGTGTTTAAGATGCTACACACAGCACACACACACACACATGATTTGGGTCGGGGGTTGGAGAGAGAAAGGGAGACAAAGTTATTATAACAGGCAAACAAGCAAGAGAAAATCCGTTACATAAGACATGTTTGCCAGGGCTTTCACCTGGGGAGCTTCCCCAGGTGGAATGTGAAACTGGCCCTTACAACTTAGCATCAATCAGCTCAACTGATTTTTATTTTGTATGACAGTTTAACCCATACTTATTTTGGTCTTAATTTCTGACTAATATTAAGTGATTCTGTTCGTGACTGCTAACAGTGGAGATGCATAACACATGGACAAGTTGATGGGTAAATAAGGTAAAAAAGGGTAAAAAAGGAGGGCAAGGAGAGACCCCAGAAGAGGCAGAGGGCTCCAGACTGGTGGCAGGCAGTTTTCATAAGCAAGGGAATTTACATACAACTTGTCTCGGGCAGCCATAGGATGAGTAGATCGCTATTCCTGTCCACCAGAATCATAAAGTTTCTATAGAGGCCTTAACTAGATTCAGTCACATAAACCATCCTGAAGATCTTAACAACACCTTACTCTCTCAAAGCTATGTCCTTGGGGAAGCTTCTACTCTGGGAAGGCAAGTAGAACTCATATTCCAAGGACAGGAGAGACGGTGAGGAGACACTGATTGACCCTGGTGGTCAAGTCATCTCAATTACCTCCTCAGTAATGTTCCACTGTGATCCAAGCTGATACTTTCAGAATGAAAGTATCCTTTTTCTGGACCTAGAACCCTATCATGACCTGGGATACGTTGAAGAATACATTGCTTCTCCGGAGCTCTAGATGTATGAGTGCCATGCACATACTAGGTACTCAGTGAATAACCTACATAGAGTCCTCTTTTAAGTATATGCGGCTTTAAAAAATTATTCTAATCTAGTGAATAGGATGTAATAAGAAAATCTCAGTTGTCAATTACACACTATATGAAAGAATTGATAAATATTATATCCGCTCATATGTAGCCATATATAAAATAACTGCCTTCCATAAAGTAATCTTGATACCTCACATATTTCTAAATCTTCTCACTCCAGAATCTTCCATCGTATTTTATGACTGGCAAAACAATAGTAGAAAAAATATAATGAAAAACCAATCTGCAGATTCATAATAAAACTAGAAGCCTACAGAATCATTATTGGGTCAATATGTGAATGGATTATTAATATTAAGTAGCTCAATGTGAATTTCTCATTAGTTTCTGCTCAGCTAATATGTTTCCTTACATGTATAGACATTAAATAAATAATAATTTAACCCTAAGACATGAGAATAAGTTTGTCATAAAAGTAACAACATATGTGGTCATTTTCAAAATATACCTCTTTCAAGAGACTTTAATATCTTAGTTGCATAAGCTAATGACCTTTTATCACAAGTGTTATTTGGGGAAACATATATAGAACCATTGGTATCTGTAACATTCAGTTCAGTTCAGTTGCTCAGTCATGTCCGACTCTTTGCGACCCCATGAACTGCAGCACGCCAGGCCTCTCTGTCCATCACCAACTCCCAGAGTCTATCCAAACCCATGTCCATCGAGTCGGTGATGCCATCCAACCATCTCATCCTCTGTCGTCCCCTTCTCCTCCTGCCCACAATCCTACCCAGCATTAGGGTCTTTTCCAATGACTCCACTCTTTGCATGAGGTGGCCAAAGTATTGGAATTTCAGCTTCAACATCAGTCCTTCCAGTGAACACCCAGGATAGATCTCCTTTAGGATGGATTGATTGGATCTCCTTGCAGTCCAAGGGACTCTCAAGAGTCTTCTCCAACACCACAGTTCAAAAGCATCAATTCTGTGGCGCTCAGCTCTCTTCACCGTCCAACTCTCACATCTATACATGACCACTGGAAAAACCATAGCCTTGACTAGATGGACCTTTGTTGGCAAAGTAATGTCTCTGCTTTTAAATATGCTATCTAGGTTGGCCATAATCTTCTTTCCAAGGAGTAAGCGTCTTTTAATTTCATGGCTGCAATCACCATCAGCAGTGATTTTGGAGCCCAAAAAAACAAAGTCTGACACTGTTTCCCCATCTATTTCCCATGAAGTGATGGGACCAGATGCCATGATCTTAGTTTTCTGAACGTTGAGCTTTAAGCCAACTTTTTCACTCTCCTCTTTCACTTTCATCAAGAGGCTAGAAATAGATAATAAAATGAAAATCATCTGGAGTCATATCCTCATGTTAAGTGAAGAAATCAAGGCAGAATTGGGTTAAATGAATGTCCATGGTCATGGAATTTGTAGGGAAAAGGCCTAAAACTAATTAATACCTGATCAACACTCTTCTCATTAGACTGTACTATAAAATAAATTTTAAATCAAATTTATGATATATAGTCTATTATGAATACCAAGCCTAATATGAAATGATTCACTGCTGAATCCTTTTTTCAATTTGACTTGCTGCTCTTTGTATAATCTAAAAATATTAAAATCTTCAGAACCATGTAGAAATAATAAAATGAGTGTCTTTATTATCCAGTGTCATGGAAATGTCCTTGACTTTTTGTATTCTAATTGCATTTACATAAGACCTGGTATAACATGCATGTAATCAAATGCAGAGATGAGTTTGAGTGGTCATACTATGATCAGCAGGCAACTTATCGCTAGTAAAATTTAAAACTATACATCTAGCCCTAATCTAAATATGCAGTTTGAATGTAATTTTGACCCCATAAAAATACAATAATTGTAGGTTAATGATATTAATAAGTACATAATTTGGTAACTTATTTAAATTAAGTTAAAAAAATCCTTGTAATGCTCTCACAAGAGAGAGCATTCTCCAACTGGTAAATGCCAACAGTGAATTTGTGATCCGTTATAGAAGCAGGTATTTGAGAAGCTTTTTTTTGTTAAGGTAGAATAATGCAACTGATGTAACAGAAAGAGAAGCAATGTAACAGGCACATACAGGACAGATAATTACTATCTAAGAAGATCAAGAGTGATCAGCACAAGAGGTGCTCCTTGAAGTAAACCGCACAGGCTTAAGTGGTTAGTGGTATATAAATGGCTAGTGGTATATAAGTGGCTAGTGGTATAGTAAGTGTATAAATTAGAAAATAGTATTGGCATGATATACAGCTTTTGAATAATTTATTAAACTTAACTTTTACATTTAATTTTTATTTTTAGCAAATAAAGTATACGTATAATGCAATAGGAAAATATTACTGAATATTCATAACCCTTTAAAGTAGTCCACTGTTCTATATTCCATCACCTCTGTGTTCCTGCTAGAGATAAAATTTTGCTGCTGCTGCTAAGTCGCTCCAGTCGTGTCTGACTCTGTGCGACCCCATAGACGGCAGCCCACCAGGCTCCACCATCCCTGGGATTCTCCAGGCAAGAACACTGGAGTGGGTTGCCGTTTCCTTCTCCAATGCATGAAAGTGAAAAGTGAAAGTGAAGTCGCTAAGTCGTGTCCGACTCTTAGCAACCCCATGGACTGCAGCCTACCAGGCTCCTCCGTCCATGGGATTTTCCAGGCAAGAGTACTGGAGTGGGTTGCCATTGCCTTCTCCAGAGATAAAACTTTAAGCTCTTTTAATTGTTCATTCTGACCATGTTCCTAAATAACATACTCTTTTCTTTTTACTGATTGTAATTGTAGATAATTTCTATTGGTTTCTGATTTGGAAGATGAGATCAAATTCTTATGCTTCCATTTCATTAATAAAGAGTAAACAGTATATAAGCACATACACAAACCACGCTGTTCCATTCTTCAGTATAATTCTATTATATGATGTGGGGATAAATCAGTAATCTAGACTTGATTATATTATTTAGAAATCTGACTGAAATCAGACTGAATCAATAACCAAGTCCAAATTCTAATAAATATAACATGTCTATGCTTGCTATTGAACAGATTAACAAGCTCACCTTCAAGCTGTACTCCCCTGTAGAAGTTTCTGTTAGGGGATTTTATTTTTTTGGTGCTGATCAATTATCTATCTATCTAATTAGATAGATTCATAGTTTCAAAGAAATTTTAAAAGTTAGGGGATTTTATTTTTTTGGTGCTGATCAATTATCTATCTATCTAATTAGATAGATTCATAGTTTCAAAGAAATTTTAAAAGTATAATCACATTTACACAACAGTCTTCAAGACAAGTGGGACAGGCAGGAAAATTAAAGGGTAGAAAGGTAAAATGTGGATGTATTTATAGAGCCAGCTAGTAGCAGAAATGTGAGATAATCTGGAGTGAATCTGTGCCATTCAGGATTACGCCTCAATTTAAAACGATATCTTATTCCTTCCTACCATACTCCACCAAATGCACTGCCCCCAATATCGCATTACCCAAATTACTCTAATTTTATAATAGGTTAGCTTCTGATGTAAGTCCACAATGTTGTTCTTCTTCACAAAGCTGTCTACTCTTGACCCTCTTTTTCTATCTCTTGTTGATATTCTCTTTGTGATATGATGTTGTCATTATACAATCATTTGTGTGTGTGTGTGTTTCTTTGGCATTGAAATTGCCTCAAAAAACTCAGGAGGTTTCTTACCTATTTACTTCCCATCAGTTACATATACTGCTAATCATACATGCTATATTTTTCTTCAAGAAATAATCTTCACACTTGCTAAATATCTCTATTTATAATCTGCAAAACCATAAATCACCAAATGTTTCTCAAGGGATTAATGGGCAAACAAACATGGTACAGCCATGCAGTGGAATGCTTCAGCAATAAACAAGAATGAAATACTAATATACTCAACAACTTGGCTAAACCTCAAATAAATTTTGTTGAGTTAAAGAAGCCAGTCTCAAATGGTTCCATAATTTATAATTCCATTTGTAAGACATTTTCAAATAGAAAAAGTGAGGTTAAAGAAGTTGTGACCTCAAAAAGTTCTCAAAATGAGATTATTGTGGGTGATAGGAAAATTCTATCATGATCACAGTGGTAGTTACGCAAATCTATAAATGTGCTTAAACTAACACAGTTATAACTCCTCTAATCAGAGAGAGAGAGGAAGAGAGAGAGTCAATATTAGTGTATATTATCTTCAAAAAACAGAATTTAATAAATGATATTCAAATATCAAGGCATGTATGGTACATCAAATTCTATCTTGGTTAACTGAAATTCTTGACAAAAGACAGGTGGTATTTGCAATTAGGATATGAATTATAACATCCTTAGACATTATTAGAGACAGTCCAAAACAAAAAGTTTTAAACAGAGAGCTCTTTTGGATGTCTTAAAGTGTTGAAAGCACATACAGCTCTGAAGCTTTTAGAATCTTTTAAAATCAGAGATCATTTTGGGGCAAATACTTTCCATTGAAGACCAAATGATAAGACAGTTATTAACTCAGTGGTACTCTTTGCAGTTATAAATAAACCTTACATTTATATGTTAGATAATGCTGATGAGTGTCATCTGTATAACTTGTAATTCAATATACACCATTGATTTATAATTTGCTTGGAGCTACCTCATCTGGGGGGAAAGTGCTTCAGTCATCAGAGAGACTGGTGTTGGAGATTTAGGGTGTTGATTGGAAAACAGAATCTTGGTCAATTTGACCTTTTGGATTTCTCAAATCACATTACATATTTCTCTTACATAATAAATACTGAACTTTTTGATAGTATACAACTGAGTTCATCTAGAAACATCTTATTAAAAAGGATCAGAGTTTAATACAGAGGATTTCACTTTCAAATTACATATGGCCTGATTACTAATTGGTCCCAAATGTTAGTCAGCAATTTTTTGAAATTGAAAAGTATATAGCAGCTTAAAAAATAAAATGCATCAATATTACAAAGCCTTTATTTTATAACATTTAATTTAAAAAGCTCTAACTATATATCATTTCAAGGTAATGGAAAATCCTAGTTTTTAAGAAACATTAACTGATTACACAGTAATATTAACATGTGTTTCTTAAAAAATCTTTCAAACACTATGGAAAACTCCATGGGAAAGTCAAGTTACTAGAATATGAGATATCTGTACTATGAATAGATTATCTATCTAATTTTCAGAAAGTATATTGAAAGGACTACCCAGAATAGTTCTCACAAAAGATTAAAACTCACCTCAATCTAAAACTTCATTTGGGTGATCTGACTTCACACTAACTGCCTGCCTGTATCAGGTAGGGCTCTTCATAAAATCTGGATAAACTGACAACGACTAAAAAGAAAGACACAGTTCACTAATACTAGGTATATCAGGGAATAGCAAACAAAGATCTTGCAATAATTAAAAGGATAATAAATGAATATCAGACACAACATAATTTTTTTAATTTGGAAGAATTGAATTCCTTGAAAAAAATATAAAGTCCAGAAAGCAGCCAAAAAGACATAGTGCTGATCTTATGACCATTAAAGAAATTGGGTTTGTAATTAAAAAGTTTTAGAAAAGAAAATCTCCATGCCCAGATGATTTTAGTGGATAATTTTACCAAGCATTAAAAGAAGAAATCAACTTCAGTTTCACACAATCATTTCCAGAAAATAGAAGAGGAAACATTTCACAACTCATTTTATGAGGCCAGTATTACCTTAATGCCCAAACCAAAGTCAGCACAAAAAAACAAACAAAAATAAATCTCATAAATTTAGACACAAAAAACCCTTTAATTTTTTTATCCAATTGAATTCAATAATGTTTAAAAACCAAAAAACTGAATTTAGTTTTGAACGAAGAAATAAAATGGTCTCTCTTTTCAGACAATATTATTGTCTATTGTCTCTGACTGGAAAGAGATTACATGAGACTTCCCTGTATACATTTCTCTCCAATAAATCTGTGAATCTATAGTATTAAGTAAATTAGTCACTCAGTCGTGTCTGACTCTGCAACCCCATGGACTGTAGCCCGCCTGGCTCCTTTGTCCATGGAATTCTCCAGGCAAGAATACTGGAATGGGTTGCTATTCCCTTCTCCAGGAGATCTTCCCAACCCAGGGATCAAACCTGGGTCTCCTGCATTGCAGGCAGATTCTTTACCATCTGAACCACCAGGGAAGCTCACTTAAATCTATAATTATTTCAAAAAATTAAACAAATATTCCTGTAGAATATCAGGCATTAGAACCTTAGCTTTTACCTGCCACAGTGCACTTGAACCTATCAAGGGCTTCAAAACCTTTTCAGTACCATCTAAGGTAGGTTTACACATGATTGCTCAGTCACTTCATTGGAGAAGGAAATGGCAACCCACTCCAGTGGTCTTGCCTGGAGAATCCCAGGGACGGCGGAACCTGGTGGGCTGCCGTCTATGGGGTCGCACAGAGTCAGACACGACTGAAGCGACTTAGCAGCAGCTCAGTCACTTCAGTTGTGTCCAACTCTTTGCTACCCTATGGACTGTAACCCACCAGGCTCTGCTGTCCATGGAATTCTCCAGGCAATAATACTGGAGTGAGCTGCCATGACCTCTTCCAAGGGATCTTCCTGACCCAGAGATTGAACCCTCATCTCCTGCATCTCCTTCATTGCAGGTGAATTCTTTACCACTGAGCCACCAGGGAAGCCCTAAACTAATTATAGACTAGATGGCATGGAATGTTCTTGACGTTAATACTTCTCCTTTGGCACTCATTTAACAGATATGGTGAATATTATCATGTATTTTCGGTCTGTAGGTACCTGGTTTGCCTAGTGGGAGAGTGGTGGCCAAGAACATGCTACTCTATGGCCCCCTGAAGCTCCTGTTTATCCAGTCCACTCCCTCTTCCTTCTAGTTACTGCTTCACTTGGCCCCTCAACATAGGCGTCTTTGAATCTCAATTGTATTAAAGAGAGTAGAATATAAAAGTTTAGAATTACCTTAGGGAGACTAGGAGAGTGCATAGGACTTCCCTGTACATTTATTTGCAACACCCTGTGAATTTACAATTATTTTTAAATAAAAACTTTCTTAAAAACCTCATTTTTTATGGAAAGTATCTTTCTTTTTTACCATTTTTAATTTTTAATTAGAGGATAATTGTTTTACAATATTGTGTTAGTTTCTGCTGTACAACAACATGAATCAGCTATAAGTATACACATATCCCCTCCCTCTGACCATGCACCCTATCCCACAAAGAGTCACCTTTGGTCTTCATTTGCTTTGGTAGTGATAAAGAAGCTGCAAAGTCCCTGCTAAATCAGTTTAGCAAGAATCCCTACCCTTAATAGAGGATACCTGATCACCTTCTGTATCATCCTGTACCCTTAGGATCTGATCGTTCTTGCTTACCTTCAATGACTTTTGTCAAGTTGGTTTAGCCAGAATGCCCTGATGTTTCCTCTTAGTGATTTTTCATCCACAGACCCAAACTCTGCCCCTTAAAAAAAAAAAAGTATTTTTTTTTTTAGCTTTACTTCACACCACTTACTTGGACATTGTAATTCTATTCAATGCAAAAGTCTATTTTTCCCTTCCCCAACTTCAGAAGTCTGAAAGACTCCAACATGAATTAATTTATTTATTCATCCTTCAATAACTATTTGTTGCAAATTTGCCATGCTCCAGACAAGATTACTGGAACTAGAGATGCAGCAATGAAAAAAAATCAGGAAAAACCTCTGCCCTCATCTTGCAGGTATTCATCTACTAAGGTATACAAATATGAACAGACAAATAACCAAGCAAGAACATTACAAATTCTGCCAAGTCCTATAAAGAAAAAGTAAAAACTATTTGTTGATGAAAGAATATAAAGTATTATAAAAATACTTCTATTTTAGGTGAAATAATATCATCAGAGTTGTACTGCTGGGGAAATGACATTTGAATAAAAGAGAGAAGAGAGTCATTAAATTATCTATAAAACAAACAATGATTGCCTAGATCGTGAGGCAGAAAATCTCAGGTAGATTAAGACTGGCCTGGCTAGAAAGAATAAGTGGTGTAGGAGAAAGAGTAATATGGGAACTAGGAAATGGGCTCAGTGATGATCAGTTCTGAAGACTGAGTAAGTCATAGAAGGAATCTGGATTTCTTTGTTGAGTGTAGTATTAGAAAGTAGTGAACATGGGAGTGATCTGCTCTGATGAACAGTTTAAAAAAATCATTTTGGCTACTCTTTAGAAAAAAATACGAAAAAGAGAGACTAACTAGGAACTTAATAGATAATGATGGCTTAGAAATGTTAGGTTATGAGAAAGTAAAGTGGTAACTTTCTTTTTTTTTATTTTTATTTTTTTTTACTTTACAATATTGTAGTAGTTTTTGCCATACATTGACATGAATCAGCCATGGGTTTACATGTGTTCCCCATCCTGGACCCCCCTCCCACCTCCCTCCCCATTCCATCCCGCTGGGTCATCCATTGCCCCAGCCCTGAGCATTTGTCTCATGCATCGAACCTGGAATGGTGTTCTGTTTCACATATGATAATATACATGTTTCAGTGCTATTTTCCCAGAATGTCCCACCCTCACCTTCTCCCTCAGAGTCCATAAGACTGTTCTATGCATCTGTGTCTCTTATTCTGTCTCGCATATAGGGTTATCGTTAGCATTTTTCAAATTCCATATATATGCATTAGTATGCTGTATTGTTGTTTTTCTTTCTGGCTTACTTCACTCTGTATTATGGGCTCCAGTTTCATCCATCTCAATAGAATCGATTCAAATGTATATTTTTTTAATGGCTGAGTAATATTCCATTGTGTATATGTACCACAGCTTCCTTATCCATTCGTCTGCTGATGGACATCTAGGTTGCTTCCATGTCCTGGCTATTGGAAACAGTGCTGCGATGAACATTGGGGTACATGTGTCTCTTTCAATTCTGGTTTCCTCGGTGTGTATGCCCAGCAGTGGGATTGCTGGGTCATATGGCAGTTCTATTCCTAGTTTTTTAAGGAATCTCCACACTGTTCTCCATAGTGGCTGTACTAGTTTGCATTCCCACCAACAGTGTAAGAGGGTTCCCTTTTCTCCACACCCTCTCCAGCATTTATTGCTTGTAGACTTTTGGATAGCAGCCATTCTGACTGGTGTGAAATGGTACCTCATTGTGGTTTTGATTTGCATTTCTCTAATAATGAGTGATGTTGAGCATCTTTTCATGTGTTTGTTAGCCATCTGTATGTCTTCTTTGGAGAAATATCTGTTTAGTTCTTTGGCCCATTTTTTGATTGGGTCGTTTATTTTTCTGGAATTGAGCTGCAGGAGTTGCTTGTATATTTTTGAGATTAATTCTTTGTCTGTTGCTTCGTTTGCTATTATTTTCTCCCATTCTGAAGACTGTCTTTTCACCTTGCTTATAGTTTCCTTTGTTGTGCAAAAGCTTTTAATTTTAATTAGGTCCCATTTGTTTATTTTTGCTTTTATGTCCAATATTCTGGGAGGTGGGTCATGGAGGATCCTGCTGTGATTTATGTCGGAGAGTGTTTTGCCTATGTTTTCCTCTAGGAGTTTTATAGTTTCTGATCTTACGTTTAGATCTTTAATCTATTTTGAGTTTATTTTGGTGTACGGTGTTAGGGAGTGTTCTAGTTTCATTCTTTTACAAGTGGTTGACCAGTTTTCCCAGCACCACTTGTTAAAGAGATTGTCTTTTCTCCATTGTATATTCTTGCCTCCTTTCTCGAAGATAAGGTGACCATAGGTGCGTGGATTTATCTCTGGGCTTTCTATTTTGTTCCATTGATCTATATTTCTATCTTTGTGCCAGTACCATACTGTCTTGATGACTGTGGCTTTGTAGTAGAGCCTGAAGTCAGGCAGGTTGATTCCTCCAGTTCCATTCTTCTTTCTCAAGATTGCTTTGGCTATTCGAGGTTTCTTACATTTCCATACAAATTGCGGAATGATTTGTTCTAGTTCTGTGAAAAATACCATTGGTAACTTGATAGGGATTGCATTGAATCTATAGATTGCTTTCGGTAGTATACTCATTTTCACTATATTAATTCTTCCAATCCATGAACACGGTATATTTCTCCATCTGTTTGTGTCCTCTTTGATTTCTTTCATCAGTATTTTATAGTTTTCTATATATAAGTCTTTTGTTTCTTTAGGTAGATATATTCCTAAGTATTTTATTCTTTTTGTTCCAATGGTGAATGGTATTGTTTCCTTAATTTCTCTTTCTGTTTTCTCATTATTGGAGTATAGGAATGCAAGGGATTTCTGTGTGTTAATTTTATATCCTGCAACTTTACTATATTCATTGATTAGCTCTAGTAATTTTCTGGTAGAATCTTTAGGGTTTTCTATGTAGAGGATCATGTCATCTGCAAATAGTGAGAGTTTTACTTCTTCTTTTCCTATCTGTATTCCTTTTATTTCTTTTTCAGCTCTGATTGCTGTGGCCAAAACTTCCAAACCAAAACTATGTTGAATAGTAGTGGTGAAAGTGGGCATCCTTGTCTTGTTCCTGACTTTAGGGGAAATGATTTCAATTTTTCACCACTGAGGATAATGTTTGCTGTGGGTTTGTCATATATAGCTTTTATTATGTTGAGGTATGTTCCTTCTATTCCTGCTTTCTGGAGGGTTTTTATCATAAATGGATGTTGAATTTTGTCAAAGGCTTTTTCTGCATCTATTGAGATAATCATATGGTTTTTATCTTTCAATTTGTTAACGTGGTGTATTACATTGATTGATTTGCAGATGTTAAAGAAACCTTGCATTCCTGGGATAAAGCCCACTTGGTCATGATGTATGATCTTTTTAATATGATGTTGGATTCTGTTTGCTAGAATTTTATTAAGGATTTTTGCATCTATGTTCATCAGTGATATTGGCCTGTAGTTTTCTTTTTTTGTGGCATCTTTGTCTGGTTTTGGAATTAGGGTGATGGTGGCCTCATAGAATGAGTTTGGAAGTTTACCATCTTCTGCAATTTTCCGGAAGAGTTTGAGTAGGATAGGTGTTAGCTCTTCTCTAAATTTTTGGTAGAATTCTGCTGTGAAGCCGTCTGGTCCTGGGCTTTTGTTTGCTGGAAGATTTCTGATTACAGTTTCGATTTCCGTGCTTGTGATGGGTCTGTTAAGATCTTCTATTTCTTCCTGGTTCAGTTTTGGAAAGTTATACTTTTCTAAGACTTCCTCCATTTCTTCCAAGTTGTCCATTTTATTGGCATATAGCTGTTGGTAGTAGTCTCTTATGATCCTTTGTATTTCTGTGGAGTCTGTTGTGATCTCTCCATTTTCATTTCTAATTTTGTTGATCTGATTCTTCTCCCTTTGTTTCTTGATGAGTCTGGCTAATGGCTTGTCAATTTTGTTTATCTTCTCGAAAAACCAGCTTTTAGTTTTGTTGATTTTTGCTATGGTCTCTTTTGTTTCTTTTGCATTTATTTCTTCCCTAATTTTTAAGATTTCTTTCCTTCTACTGACCCTGGGGTTCTTCATTTCTTTCTTCTCTAGTTGCTTTAGGTGTAGAGTTAGTTTATTTATTTGATTTTTTTCTTGATTCTTGAGGTACGCCTGTATTGCTATGAACCTTCCCCTTAGCATTGCTTTTACAGTGTCCCATAGGTTTTGGGTTGTTGTGTTTTCATTTTCATTCGTTTCTATGCATAATTTAATTTTTTTTATTTCTTCTGTGATTTGTTGGTTATTCAGAAGCGTGTTGTTTAGCCTCCATATGTTGGAATTTTTAATAGTTTTTCTCCTGTAATTGAGGTCTAATCTTACTGCATTGTGGTCAGAGAAGATGGCTGGGATGATTTCAGTTTTTCGGAATTTACCAAGGCTAGATTTATGGCCCAGGATGTGATCTATCCTGGAGAAAGTTCCGTGTGCACTTGAGAAAAAGGTGAAATTGGTTGTTTTGGGGTGGAAAGTCCTGTAAATATCAATTAAATCTAATTTGTCTATTGTATCATTTAAAGTTTGTGTTTCCTTGTTAATTTTCTGTTTAGTTGATCTATCCATATGTGTGAGTGGAGTATTAAAGTCTCCCACTATTATTGTGTTATTGGTAATTTCCCCTTTCATACTTGTTAGTATTTGCCTTATATATTGTGGTGCTCCTATGTTGGGTGCATATATATTTATAATCGTTACATCTTCTTCTTGGATTGACACTTTGATCATTATGTAGTGTCCTTCTTTGTCCCTTTTCACAGCCTTTATTTTAAAGTCTATTTTATCTGAAATGAGTATTGCAACTCCTGCTTTCTTTTGGTCTCCATTTGCATGAAATATGTTTTTCCATCCCTTCACTTTCAGTCTGTATGTGTCCCTAGCTTTGAGGTGGGTCTCTTGTAGACAGCATATATAGGGGTCTTGTTTTTGTATCCATTCAGCCAGCCTTTGTCTTTTGGTTGGGGCATTCAACCCATTTACATTTAAGGTAATTATTGATAAGTATGATCCCGTTGCCATTTACTTTGTTGTTTTGAGTTCATGTTTAAACATCCTTTCTGTGTTTGCAGTTTAGAGAAGATCCTTTAGCATTTGTTGGAGAGCTGGTTTGGTGGTGCTGAATTCCCTCAGCTCTTGCTTGTCTGTAAAGCTTTTGAATTCTCCTTCATATCTGAATCAAATCCTTGCTGGGTACAGTAATCTGGGTTGTAGATTATTCTCTTTCATTACTTTAAGTATGTCCTGCCATTCCCTTCTAGCCTGAAGAGTTTCTATTGAAAGATCAGCTGTTATCCTTATGGGGATCCCCTTGTGTGTTATTTGTTGTTTTTCCCTTGCTGCTTTTAATATTTGTTCTTTGTGTTTGATCTTTGTTAATTTGATTAATACGTGTCTTGGGGTGTTTCGCCTTGGGTTTATCCTGTTTGGGACTCTCTGGGTTTCTTGGACTTCTGTGACTATTTTCTTCCTCATTTTAGGGAAATTTTCAACTATTATCTCCTCGAGTATTTTTTCATGGCCTTTCCTTTTATCTTCTTCTTCTGGGACTCCTATGATTCGAATGTTGGGGCGTTTCATATTGTCCCAGAGGTCCCTGAGGTTTTCCTCATTTCTTTTGATTCTTTTTTCTTTTTTCCTCTCTGCTTCATTTATTTCCACCATTCTATCTTCTACCTCACTTATCCTATCTTCTGCCTCCGTTATTCTACTGTTGGTTCCCTCCAGAGTGTCTTTTATCTCCTTTATTTCATTATTCATTATATATTGACTCCTTTTTATTTCTTCTAGGTCCTTGATAAACATTTCTTGCATCTTCTCAATCCTTGTCTCCAGGCTATTTATCTGTAACTCCATTTTGCTTTCAAGATTTTGGATCATTTTTATTATCATTATTCTAAATTCTTTTTCAGATAGATTCCCTATCTCCTCCTCTTTTGTTTGGTTTGGTGGGCATTTCTCATTTTCCTTTACTTGCTGAGTATTTCTCTGCCTTTTCATCTTGTTTAGATTGCTGTGTTAGGCGTGGCCTTTCTGTATTCTGGTAGTTTGAAGTTCCTCTTTATTGTGGAGGTTCCTCACTGTGGGTGGGGTTGGACGGGTGGCTTGTCAAAGTTTCCTGGATGAGGGAGCTTGTGTCGGTGTTCTGGTGGGTGGAGCTGGATTTCTTCTCTCTAGAGTGCAATGGAGTGTCTAGTATTGAGTTTTGAGATGTCTATGGATTTGGTGTGCCTCTGGGCAGCCTGTATATTGATGCTCAGGGCTATGTTCCTGCGTTGCTGGAGAATTTGCGTGGTATGTCTTGCTCTGGAACTTATTGGCTCTTGGGTGGAGCTTGGTTTCAGTGTATATGTGGAGGCTATTGGATGATCTCTTATTAATTAATGTTTCCCCTGGCTTTCAGTCTTATTCTTGCAGTAGCCTCAAGACTTCTCCATCCATACAACATCAATAATAAAACTTTTAGTTTAATGGTGAAAAGATTCTCCACAGTGAGGGATACCCAGAAAGGTTCACTGAGTTACATGGAGAGGTGAAGTGGGCGGGAGGTGGGGGGGGGGGTTGAGGTGACCAGGAGGGGAAGAGGGGGACTCAAACGTGGAGAGAGCAGTCTAGCCAGTAAGCACTTCCCTCTGTGCTCTCCACAGTCTGGAACCCTCAGAGCGGTTCACAGAGATACAAAGAGAGGGGGGAGGAAGGTAATAGAGGTGAGCATGAGTAGAAAGGGAGGAATCAAGAGAGGAGAGAGAGATCTGGGCAGTATTCTGGTCCTGAAGTGTTCTCCAGTACCCAGAACACCCTCAGAGATTCACAGAATTGGGTTGAGAAGAGAAGGAGGAGGGTGGGAGAGAGAGGTTCCCTGGGGGAGAAGAAAGAGTGTCAATAGGGGGAGAGAGTAATCCAGCCAGTAATCACACTCCTGAGTAAAAATGGGTATTAAAGATTGGATTCTTAAATGTACAAAATTGATATCAAATATGTAAAACAAAGATTAAAAATCTAGAGTAGAGGTTAGACTCTTATAAAACATACAATATAAAAAAAAGGAAAACAGTGTAGAAAGAAAAAAAACAGTAAAACAGTAAAAAAAAAGAAACAGTAAAAAAAGTAAAACAGGAAAGAAACAGTAAAAAAAGAAAACACAAAAGGTATAAGATATATGTATGCAGTTTGCTTTAACAATAGGGTTTTTTTTTGGCAAGGTAATAGTGGGTTATGAAAATGAAAATTAAGGGTGTAATAGAGGACTTAAAGAAAAAAGAAAGAAAAAAATTTTTAAAAAAATTAAAAAAAAATGATAATAGTAAAAATATATATCCCGTACTTTCTCTGGAGCTGTTGTGAGCAGTGTGGGGTCTGTTCAGTTTCAGATAGATCCTTGTTCCTGCTTATACTTTTCAAGATCTATAGGCCCCTTTCAATGCAGTCCGTATCAACTACAGGGATTTTAATCTGTTGGCCCGTCACTTCCAAGGCGCTTCCCTCTGTTTATTTGGCTTCTGTTTGGAGGTCTCTTCAGTATCTAATTTCCTCCCTGCCACAAAGGGGCGGAGGTGGTCTCTTTAGGTTTGCTTTTTCAGTCGTGCTATGGGGAGGGAGGAACACTGCAAACCTATATCACTGTCGTGTGTGTGGAAAGCTCGCAGTGTCTCGGCCGCACTGGGTTCGCCTCCGCTCACAGCGTGTGTGCTTTCCCTGTCTACCCTGCTCAGGCTTCAGGTTACTCGGCCGGGGAGTGGGCCCTGAGATGCGTGCACTTTCCAGGTCTAAGCCGCTCAGGTTCAGGTTCCTGGGTACTCCACAAAGGCGCAGACTCGGTTGCGCCCGCGGTTTGTGCCGTTCCCAGTCGGAGCAGCTCAGGCAGCCAGGAGTTTGGCGAGCGCACTGTCCCCTGTTGGGGCGGTGCGGCTTATCACCTCCCTGGTCCCCGCCTCAGTTTACGGGCGCGCCTGGCTCCGGTGTGCTTTGTGTCGGTTCTGGGGAGCTGGTCTCTGGCTGCGACCCTCCTGGCGGCTGTCGACCCTCCTGGATCTCAGGCAGTCTTTGCTTAGAAACTGGGAGCCTGTTTGCAGATTGGTAGGGGGTGCCCTCTCTGGGGCCCAGTTTGCCCCTTTCCGGCTCTGGCTGGCCCCGCCTGCCTGCTGTGTCTGGCAGGGGGTGGGGCGGTCCGCAGCCGGCTAGCTCTCCTCTGGTATCGCTCAGTCCTTTGTTCTGTGAGCCGGCCGGCAGTGCCTTAGATTTGGGGTTTTCGCGGGATAGTTTTCTCTCTCTGGCTGTCCCACAGTTTAGGTTACTATCTCACGTTAGCTCCCTCAGATTGCCCTCAGGGCGTTCGGGCCCAGTCCTTACCCTAAGCAGTGCCGCCCGCTCCTCTCCGTTCAGCCCCCACTTGCTGGTGGCGGATGCAAGCGTCTGGGGTTCTTTGCTGGGAGGTGCCTTTAGGTACGTAATCTGTGGGTTTTATTTATTTTTTCTCCCAGTTATGTTGCCCTCCGAGATTCGAAATCTTCCCCCAAACCCGCCGGTGAGAGGGTTTCCTGGTGCTTGGAAATTTCTCCTCTTTTACGACTCCCTCCCCGGGACAGGTCTCCGTCCCTAACTCTTTTGTCTCTCTTTTTATCTTTTATAATTTCTCCTACCTGCTTTTGAAGATACTGCGCTGTCTTTCTGGATGCCTGACGTCCTCTGCCAGCGTTCAGAATTAGTTTTGCGAAGTTTGCTCAGCGTTCAGATGTTCTTTCGATAAATTTGTGGAGGAGAGAGTGGTCTCCCCGTCCTATTCCTCCGCCATCTTAGCCCCCTCGCCCGGTAACTTTCTTTTGATGTGACTTTTAAAAATAATTTGTAATAGGTGTGACTGGTTTTAGAAATACGCTTAGATTCTCAAATATGTTGAATACTTGTCTTAACTTCAGATATTAGAATATTTTTTCCCCATTTGACAAGTTTTCATGGACATTTTCATAGAAAAGTTGATAATTTAGTGTTAGATCTCTCAAGATTTTTCCATAACTCCATCCTCTCTGACTCTATCTACCTATATACATATATATATAATTCATTTCTACTCCTTGTTTTTTTAATATCATGTTGTATTTCTATATGTCAAGGAGCTGGAGTTCTTGTGTCTTCACCAAATGCAGGCTCCACTTTGCTAATTACCACTGGGCAATTAGTCTTATTAAAATAATAATTACACCTGCATTTGGCTAATATGAGGAGTAATTGCCCAGTTTCAGCCATAATTTGTCACTTGAGACTATTTTTCTGGCACAATTTCACTATCATGAGAAACAAACAAAAAATCTGTGGTAGTTGCTCCTTCTAAAATTTGCCTACTAATGAGCCTGCCTTCTGAACATACTTGTTTCATGTGGAATACTTCAAGAAAGTTTTGTGAGTACCCTTGGGAATTTCCTGTATTTGTGCAAGGGAAATAATTTCCCTATGTCTGAAAATACTTAAATGGTTTTTTAAATAGCTATAGTTCATTTAAAAACAACTTACAGAGGCTAGCAAGAAAACTAATGAAACTTTTGATTCTGAATATCAGAACTATCCATTTATAATTAATCATCAGTTTGTCTGTTTCTCCACACCATCAAGACAAACGATTACAGAATTCAACAGTCAATACTTAAATGTGTCTCTGAGCCACATGACACCACCTACTAACTGATGATATTTGTCTATACCTGATCTCCATGTTGCTGGAAAACAGTAAGAGCTAAAAAATGTCCCCACATGTTTGTGTTTTGGAAACCTCTAATAACCCTACTCTCATATATTCCAAGATAAAAATTGTTTCCATTCTTTTTTGTGACTTCCATGAGGTAGGTGAATGACTCCCTTACATACCTGTCTTTCTAAATCTTCAGGCCCCTCCTATTCTTTGAGATATTTCTCATTAATGAGCATCCACTCTACCACAACAGCCTGAATAAAATCAGTCCCTAGTTGTCTGGTGCATTTGTTTTTTATATAATAAGTTGAAATCTGTTTTTAAATCTAGTGAACTAAGTAGGAAACAAAAACATAAAATAGAAACATTATTACTTACAGATGTACATGTGTTAGGTAAAATACACTGTTTGAAACCACCTACCCTGGCCAGACACCATAGTAACTATTTGCATGAGTTGTTTTAAGACAGGAGGTCCTGGTAAGGAATACGGAACTAGTAATCCACCGCCAACTGGAAGAGTTCAGGAAGGGTCAAAAGGTGACACCACATGTCCAGCCACCTCCTAGCATCCTTCTTGCTGGCATCCATCTCGGCTGAACAAGGCATGTACCACCAGGAAGGGCTATGAGTCAGAATGACTGGCTAAAGACAACATGGAAACTAATACCATCACCATAAAACCTGAGACCGGAGCCATGTGGCAAAGCAGTTCTCCTGGGTTCCCTTACTTTACTGCTCTCTGCCCGGGCACCCCTTCCCAATAAAATCTCTTGCTTTGTCAGCACATGTGTCTCCTCAGACAATTCATTTCTGAATGTTAGATAAGAGCCCACTGTCAGGCCCTGGAAGGTGTCCCCCTCCCTGCAACACATGAATTGTTAAAAACACGAAAGGGCACATTTAAAGGTGACATTTAAAGAAATACCTACATCTATTCTATGTAGAAACATTAGTAGGGGTTTTTCACATAGCTACAAAAGTCAGATGATGGAATAGTATTTTCATTCTTACAGTGAAAGCTTGTTTTTATAGATTGAAAGTTTAGGCAGAATCGTATGTCTCAGTTTAAAGATTTTTAATGAATCAAGTGTTAAATTTCAACTATTTCCATAAAAAAGAAAAAATATAAGTACTTAATAATCGGAAGCAATACATAATAAAAATTCAGGAGAAATGGCTAACTAGAAATTTAAAATATCCATACAAACTTATAAAAATACGTTTTAAGTGAAAATAAAACGGCAAACATCATTGAAAAATATTTTCTAAGATGTAATACTCATAATTGTCAATATTGTTTATAAAAAAATACACTGGGATACAACCAATGGTCAGCAGAGCAAAAGGGAAGAAACAAAAACAGAGGAAAAAATGTAAATGATTATTTAAACTATTCATCGTATTAAAGTGTGAAGTGAACTGTTAATCACTCAGTCGTGTCTGACTCTTTGCGACCCCATGGGCTGTAGTCCACCAGGCTCCTTTGTCCATGGAATTCTCCAGGCAAGAATACTGGAAAGGGTTGCCATTCCTTTCTCCAATTCATCATATTGAACAGAAAGATAAATTTAAATAATAACGAAATATTTTCCTATCTATTAAATTGCTGATTTCCTCTCCTCATTTGGCAGACCTAATTTAAAAAATTTCCTAAAACGCACTTTCTAAGTGTAAGTCATAAGATTTTAGAGTTTTTAATAGTTTTTTAATAGTTAGTTAGTTCACTAATTGTCATGGTAAAACTCTACTTTGAAAAAATAAAGCTAAGAAAAATTTTAGGTAAAACCAGTTCTTAATATAATTTGCAACAGAGAGAAATTAGAAACAAACCAAATATCCATCAAAGGAATAAAATGGTTAAATAAATTTTACCTTACTTATTAAGATATAATGTAAAACTTTAACAATTAGACTACTAATAAATTATTAATATGGAAAAGTCTCAATATGTAATACTAATTAAAAAATGAAATGTATCTGTGTGCATATATATATATATAATATGAATTAAAAGTTAAGAACGATCTCTAAATATTAAATTTTGGTTAATTTATTACATATTTTTATCTTATGCATATAAAACCAAATAACTAAAATTAAATTGTCTATAATAGATTCCTCAAATATTTAAAAGCCTTAACTGATTACTTATGAAGAACATATGAATTCAGGAATAAAAAGTAATATTTGGTTCACTTACATGAGGTCTACTCTGACCCACTGAAAATTGAACTGTATGAGACTAGATTTAAAAGAATTATTATTTCCTAAAAGTAAGCTGGTATTGAATGAGTCTTTTGTTGCAGGAAGAAGGACCGCTTGCAGGGCCTGAAAGTGGGCTCTTGTCTAACACTCGGAAATGAATTGTCCGAGGAGTCAGATGTGCTGACAAAGCAAGAGATTTTTATTGGGAAAGGGCACCCAGGTGGAGAGCAGTAGGGTAAGGCAACCCAGGAGAACAGCTCTGCCATGTGGCAGAGTTGGGTTTTATGGTGATGGGATTAGTTTCCAGGTTGTCTTTAGCCAATCATTCTGGGAAGGACCCAGAGTCCTTCCTGGTGGTGCATGCCTTGTTCAGCTAAGATGGATGCCAGAGGGAAAGATTCTGGGAGGTGGTCAGACATACGGTGACCTTTCCTGAACTCTTCCGGTTGGTGGTGGATTATTAGTGTTCCTTACCAGGACCTCCTGTTGTAAAACAACTCATGCAAATGGTTACTGTGGTGCCTGGCCAGGGTGGGTGGTTTCAGTCAGTGTGCTTCCCTTAACATTTGATTTTTCTATGGAAAAAAAAAGTCAAACTAGCCCTGAATCAGAATTTTCATATTTAATTCCTAGATTCTATTTTTTCAAAACTTAGTCAAGCCTTGTTGAATAGGTTTATTACTCATCTCACTTTTAATTCATGAAATTTAAAGGCAACATATTATATAGATTATCTTCTTTGGTTTTGATGGAAATGAGAAACTTGAGCTTAAAGACACTTCTATGGGCTTTCTGCAAGCAATTATGCTTAAATGCAGCATAACAGACAAGAAAGGACATAATTGTGCTTGTTAAATGTCCCATTTAACTATCAAAGAGAGAGTAGAAAAAGAAAAAAAAAGTATTGTCAGCCATGGAGATATTTTCAGACAATCACAATAATCTGCATTATAATATTCTCTCCTATGAAAAGGAGGACCATAATACCACTGTTCATGCTCACCAGCAACAGCAGTTCAATGATAACCACTCAGATTTGATGCCTTAAATGTGAACATCTGTTTCTATCATTAAAGCTATCAGAGTGCAGTTAATTACTTGTCTTCATCTATTTTCAGTATCTGTAAATATATATTCCAGATATAGAAAAGTAATTCCCATTATTTAAATGATTAATTCTAGCATATACTGCCACTATGTTTATCACACGTGCACATAAGTGGTCACTTCCTTCTTGCACACATACGTACATAGCTAACATACAAAATCTGTTTCTCATTTAACATTTCCTCATTTGCCACATTTATTGTTATTTTATATACATATTATATGTATGTTCATACATACAACACACATATATAAATACACCCACCACATACACATTTACAGAGTAAAAGACACATAGGTATGTGAGTATTCCTCAATTAAAAATGATTTTAACTTCACTAATTTAAAAATTCTTTAAATTCAAAGATTAAAGAAAAGCCTACTAGGACCCTTGAATACACCCCTTTTTCCTCTTTATACACATATAAACACAGGGAGAGAATTCACAATTCTCTGTTTGAATACAGGGAGAATGTAAGATCAAATGTTTTTAAAGATTTCTAGTCAATGTTCACGGAGAAGGCAATGGCACCCCACTCCAGTACTCTTGCCTAGAAAATCCCATGGACGGCGGAGCCTGGTAGGCTGCAGTCCATGGGGTCGCTGAGAGTCGGACATGACTGAGCGACTTCACTTTCACTTTTCACTTTCACGCATTGGAGAAGGAAATGGCAACCCACTCCAGTGTTCTTGCCTGGAGAATCCCAGGGATGGAGGAACCTGGTGGGCTTCCGTCTGTGGGGTCGCACAGAGTCGGCCACGACTGAAGCGACTTAGCAGTAGCAGCAGTCAACGTTCATAAGTTTTTCTTGTGTTAATATTATATATTTTATAGTATGGTTGGTATAGCATACTTTCCACAGTAAATGGAAAATGACATAGGATGTAGTAGATCTTTCCAAAAATTCTGTATCTAACTTGTAGTTGTCCTTAACTTGAGCTAGTCTAGGAAGACAAAGAGGAAAACAGAATGCATTAGAAAGGGTATTTTAATGTTAGAATGAAGAAGAAACGAGGCTTGAAGATCTATTAGAATAAAGATCTCTAACATTAGGAATTCGTAAATGTTCCCTTTAGATTTTTTTTACTAACTTAGCTCTCAAAAACTAACAGTTTTTCAGTCCTTTCAATATGCAGAATAATGTGGGGAGATAAAGGACACAGTCTCCATGGAGGATTGCATAAGTAACATGATTGCAATGAGTCATCTCTGTAAGAGTAACAAGCAGTCTGAAAAAATAACCCAAGAGGTTTCCACTATATTAGTTACCTTGGTTTGGCAGGACAAACACCTTTCTTTTCTTAAAAGTGATGCCTGAATCTGAGGAGATGCAATAACAACATACAGACTCGAAAAAACCCTCAGTGAAACTCAAGAACACAAGGAGCTGTTCTCCCTGAGGATGACATTGTTATCAGATTGCAGAATTTCAAAGTTGTATCTGTTTCCTTCTATATTCTTTGCCATTCTTCTGAGATCTGTACCAAATGCATCATAGAAGATCACGGTAAGTACAGTCTCTATGGAGGTGTCTGTTGCTCAGAATTGTTACCAAGTCTCAAACAATTTGAGACTTAAAAGAATAAAGATTGAAACAAAACCATGAGGTCTATCACTGATAAGACATAAGCTGACTATGCAGATGACACCACCCTTATGGCAGAAAGTGAAGAAGAACTAAAGAGCCTCTTGATGAAAGTCAAAGAGGAGAGTGAAAAAGTTGGCTTAAAGCTCAACATTCAGAAAACTAAGATCATGGCATCTGGTCCCATCACTTCATGGGAAATATATGGGGAAACAGTGGAAACAGTGTCAGACTTTATTTTGGGGGGCTCCAAAATCACTGCAGATGGTGATTGCAGCCATGAAATTAAAAGACGCTTACTCCTTGGAAGGAAAGTTATGACCAACCTAGATAGCATATTTAAAAGCAGAGACATTACTTTGCCAACAAAGTTCCGTCTAGTCAAGGCTATGGTTTTTCCAGTGGTCATGTATGGATGTGAGAGTTGGACGGTGAAGAAAGCTGAGTGCCGAAGAATTGATGCTTTTGAACTGTGGTGTTGGGGAAGACTCTTGAGAGTCCCTTGGACTGCAAGGAGATTCAAGCAGTCCATTCTAAAGGAGATCGGTCCTGGGTGTTCATTGGAAGGACTGATGTTGAAGCTGAAACTCCAATACTTTGGCCACCTCATGCGAAGAGCTGACTCATTGGAAAAGACCCTGATGCTGGGAAGGATTGGGGACAGGAGGAGAAGGGGACGACAGAGGCTGGATGGCATCACTGACTCGATGGCCATGGGTGTGGGTAGACTCTGGGAGTTGGTGATGGACAGGGAGGTCTGGCATGATGCGATTCATGGGGTCGCAAAGAGTTGGACACGACTGAGCAACTGAACTGAACTGAACTGACTGACAAGGGGGCTTTAAGTCTTCTTGTCAATATCTTAACAAAGGCCCCTAGTAGTCAAATTTATGCACAGGGATTTCATCATTCATTGGGGCAGCCGATGCCCCAAAGGAGGAGCCTCCTGGACAAATAAAGTCTGGAGGAGGAGAACTTGTGTTCTGGAAGAAAAGCCTCATCCCCAGGATCAACAATAGCAACTGTGTCAAACATAGCAAATTATTCCTCCAAAAATAACAATCAAATGTAGTAAAGTGAGCATTTATAACAATATCTCTGGTAAGAGTAAATATAAGGTAGACAGGAAGACTGGGTGTACTTAAGAAAAAGTCCTCTGTGTAGAATCCATGAGAAGGAGAAGGAGGACTCCTTGACACTTTGATATGTAAAGTATATGATATGTATAGTTTGAGGGGAAGAAGAAATAAGATTAAAAAAAATGTAACTCCTAATAAACTTGGGAGAGGGCACTAGACAATAAAAAGTTAGTACATTAGCAAGCCAATAGAGGGAAGAAATGGAAATAATCACTGATCAATAGAAGACAAGAAAAGAGAAAAAGAAGCACAGAATTTGTAAGATAAAGAGCAAATGATAAAGTATGTTTTAAACCAAATACATCAATGTTTACATTCAATGTAAATATTCCAATTTAAGAATGAATATTGTTAGACTGAATATATATACTATAATACCATAAATACATATTGTAGTATGTGGTTAGTAGCTCAGTTGTGTCTGACTGCATGAGCTGTAGCCCACCCATGGGCTCTATCCAGTTTCCTCTGTTTATAGGGCTTCTCCAAGCAAGAACACTGGCATGGGTTGCCATGCCCTCCTCCAGGGGATTTTCCCAACCCAGGGATCGAACCCAGGTCTCCCACATTGCAGGTGGATTATTTACCATCTGAGCCACTAGATAAGACCATATTGTAGTATATATATGTATAATTAACTTATACAGTTTGAAAGAGACACACTTTAAATATAAGGACATAAAATAACTGAAAGTAAAATAATGAACAACTTTTTTCATGAAAATAGGGTCCAAAGTAAATCAATGTATAATGCAAAAAGCATTCATTACCAGATATAAAGAGAGACATAATGGCAAGAGGGTCAATGCATAAGAAAGTTATAACAATTCGAGACTTGTTTTCACCTAATGAAATAATTTCTAAAGATTTAAATAATTAGTGAATTAAATGGGGAAATTGGTGAATCAGTAATCATCATGGAAGATTTTAGCATATGGAATACATATTATCTTCATATGCATTTAACTATCTGTGGATTTATATTCTAATATCCCATTTATCTGTTTCCTTAATTCACTGAAGCTCAGATTTATGTGCACTAGATTTATAGAGATGAAGACTCTATACCTAAAGATCTCAATTCATCTGTAATTTGTGCCCCATAGTTTACATATTTTGTAAGCAGCCCAGGTGATTCAGGAAGCATTGTTGGGTTTCCCCATTGCCACATTGCTCCTTGAAAAATAAAATATGTAAGTCTGCACAGGACTGAATTGCAAAATGTATGTTAGTCACATAGTAGGATAAACTTACCAAAGCTTAACTGGTGGAATGCCTCACTGAGAATTTAAGGAGATGGATAGAAAGGCTTATTAGGAGTAAAATGAAGTTACTGAAATTTGCTCCCTACCCTCTGGCTTATGTAAAATGGTTGTTTGTGCATCTCAGGTCTGAGAGAGTTCCACAGTCATGTTCTGTTATCAAAGACTAGGAATGAAGGGGTTATTTTATGTTAGCTATTTTCAAGGAAGTATTCTAGGCTCCTAAAGAGAAATGAAGAAGGGATAGCTAAAGAAAGTTTTAAACTTGAGATTATCAATGACAGCCTCCCTAAATGTCAGTGGAGTGGAGTGCATTGGCTGTAAGAAAGTTCCATGAAGGAGCAAGGGCTCACTATCTCACTTCCAGTGAGTCCTCACTTGAGACACTTCATGCCCCATCTGGCCTTTAGGTGAGTGGGGCCATTGCCTTTCCTGTGCTTTGACATTTATCTTTCAGTATCCATGGAAATGTTATCTTCTCTGTCCTCATTTGCTCAGCTAAAATCTTAAAGCAGATTTCAAGCTTTCAAAAAGCACAGTCCTTTACTTGGTGTAAAGGAGGATCTTAATTGCCACTACTTGGGACACAGACTAGAGCACAGAGAATTATTCTGTGCTAGGTAGAAAGGTCAGGACTGTTTAAACGGAATCTTTGTATAAGCCAGATGAGTCATGAACTTAATGACATTTCCATGGTATACCGATTCGTATGTCTATTGCCTTGTAGCATTTATGTTAGAAAAACTGATCACTGAAAAATCGTACAAGGAATGAGAGCAGCTGTTCTTTGCAGGGAAAATCAGTAGCTAGTCTATGGGACGAGAGAAAGCCGTAAAGCAATGGATTTCAACATTAACTTTATATGAGGATCTTTGAGGGAATTTTTGAAAATACCTAGGTCCTACCTAGAAATTTGATTTCAGTTGCTGTTAGGAGGAGCTGGTCTTTTTTGTTAGTCTGTGTCAGATATTCAGAGATGATTCTGATGTGCATCCCCTGTTAAGATTACTATGATAAAGATGATAAAAGCAAATGTAAGTACATTAGAGGCACATGAAGTTTGTTGTTGTTCAGTCGCTCAGCTGTGTCCTACTCTTTGCAAACCCATGGACTGCAGCATGCCAGGCTTCCCTGTCCTTCACTATCTCCCGGAGTTTGCTCAAACTCATGTCCATTGAGTCAATGATGTCATCCAAACATCTCATTCTCTGTCGCCCCTTCTCCTCCTTCAGTTTAGGGCTTTCCATACTGAAAATTCAGAGATACTTATGTGATTTTATGTAAGGAGCTCAAGACAATTTAATATGAAAATATAATTCCCAAGGAACTAGGAAAGTTGGGCATTGCTTACAGTTTGATATTTCTTGAAATACACTTCTTAAAATAAGCAAAATTCCTTAATTTCTGGAAGGACAGTTTAACTCCTTTGACAATTGCTAAGATTTTAGTTAGGAATGCCTCTGTGGTCAAAGGGGCTCTCTCACTAGCTCTCATTCCTTTGTTGTACAGATAATTTTTTGGGCAGCTGCAATGTGTGATGGATGGTTCTGATAATGAAGTGAAAGAACAATGAACAAACCCCAAAAAGCTTTGTCTTCCTTAGAGGAAGGCAAGCAGTAAGCAAGTAAGTAAATTTCATGGTACAAAGTGACAAGAACAAAACACAGAACAGTCTATGAATGGACTTGAAGCTTAAGAAAGAAAGTTCAGAAAGGTCATACAGAGGAGACAGTCTTGGAGCTGACACCTGAGGGAAATGAGGACATGAGAAAGTGAGCCATGCGATTTCCCTAGCATGTCTTCGCGTTGTTCCTTGTTCATAATTCCTAAAGTTTAAAAATTATCACATTCATCCGTGACTTTTCTTCACTGATTTTATTATTTTTACCTTAAAGATCTAAAATCTTCTATCTTAATACAAGTTAGAGTTTTTCTTCTGTCTTACTGTTCCTTAAACTAAAATAATTTCACAACAGGATATTTCCTCTGAATCCTCATAAGATTCTTCATTTTACTCCTTTACTGCATCAAATGTTTGCTGTTTTTACTCTGCTTGTGCAACTGTAGATGGAAAATGAGAAACCTAATATTTACTGTAGTTTTATTCGGCTGTAGGTATTCTAGACAGCGGTGAAGAACACAGAGGGAGGGACACCCAACTGGGGAGTACACCGGTTTGCTAACCATGCTTGAGGTAGCTGAGAGCTGTTCCTCTTTCTTTAAGCCTTTAGGAGTTGGTTGTAGCAATCTTCAGTGTTTACTAAGCTATTTATCTGTGCTAAAAGAATAATTATCAAATGTGCCAGGGTAAATTGGTTTGCTGTTGATGTGGTACAGTCAGAAACTGTTCAAGTTATTCAAGTTACCCTCAGTTCACCACCCCAGTTTCACACGATTCTCAGTTCCTGCTGCTTCCAGTTTGTTTCTTTGTGTTCGTTCCTATGAATCCAGATCTACAGGGAATTCCTTTAATTTCCTTTCCACACAGTCTTGTTCTGTGTTATGTAATGTAGTGGGTTATCACTTACACTCAGTTCTTGAATTTGGAACCTATTGTTTGATGTCTAAAACCTTTCATTATTAACAACACATATGTTCACACATTTATTAATATTTATATTTTTTTTACTCATTTCACAAGAACTTTGGAAAGAAGAGAGTTAAATAAATGAGCTCAAATTGCCTTGCTGAAAGTAAGGGACTGCCATATTTACACCCAAACTGTGTATCACTGGTTGCTAGGAGAGCAAAGAGACTCTCACTTCCCTATTACCCACTCCACCAATATCTCTAATCATTGTTCTATTAAGACTGACTCTAGAGTTAGCATCTTACACATGGAAATATCTTAAAAGATTTACAGTGAGAGATAATGCATACTCAATCGTCACCACATATTTCTTTTAAAATAATAAGACACCAAAAATGCTGATATTTTATGTTCGTATTGCCTAAATATATATGTTAACAGAATAGGCAGGACAATTAAAATAAGCAACTTATTATTAGGTTATTGCTTTTGAAATGTTCTTACTGTTTTTCCATAATTCTTGCATCCTCAGAGCTCACAAGTAAAATATACAGTGAGAAATTGCTTTCTGAGTTAAGATCATGGTTAACTTTTGTCCTGTGTCTTATGTACCCTTTCAGGAATTATGCAAAATGAGTTATCAGTCAGTTACCTTGTGAATTTGAAACTTAGCTAATCAAGTTCCTATACATCAGGAGAGAGAGAATGTATAACACTTCATCATTGCCCAGTGAAACATTTAATTTAATATCTGGACTTATACACCATTTATCTTGAGTTTGCAGCCTCACATTACTTTTTTTAATTTAATTTACTCTACCATATATATGTGCAACAAATTTCCATTCTCCAGAGAATTTTAATGTCTTCAGCAGAATACAAGTGTTTAAATATGGATTTTGTCAAGTTGAGATATTGATAGTTTAGTTATATTCCTGATTCAGCAAACACTGTGGTTCTGGGATATTTAACTCTAAATAAGAATATGAACATCAAAGAGTGTTCTGCAAGAAATTAGATTTATAAGCCAAAACCAAGTGCTAATATGTAGTTGAAAAGAGATTAGTTGATGTGTGAACTCTCAACCTGTTTACATGTAGTTTTAAAGGCTGCTTTCCCATGAACCAGAAACTTAGTGAGTCAGGAAGCTACAACTGTAGAAAGAAAATAAATGAAAGAATTTTAAAGCTGCTGATCACTTCCAACTGCTCATTAAATAAACTTGAAACTCCACTCTCCAGAACTGGGGTCCACATGATCTTTGCAGGCTCACCCTGAGTTTGACACACAACAGCATCCTATGTTTTAGTCACACTTGATTTGTCCAGGTTTCTGAGATATAATGCTTTTCCCCTTGATATTACTTTCTAAATATGTTGTTTACACTTCCTGGATGCCTATTTGCAATTGTCCAAATGGCAAACTCCTGTATTCCTTTTAAGATCTAACTCAGATAGCATTTTTTCTGTGGGTAGCCTCTGGTTTCTTTGACTGCATAGCAAATTTCATTCCCTTCTCTATGTTCTTGCACCACTTTCTGCATACCTGAATATTTTGAATGAATTCATGTACATGTCACCATCAGTGGACTATGAGATCCTTAAAAACAGTGTGTGTATTTAGCCGTTTCTTGATCCTCAGCAATTAATGCCATAGCCTGACTCCAAGTGGGCATTGAAAATGTTCTTTAAAGCAGGCAAAGAAAATAAGATAAATTACAGAATGACATACTCTAGTATGTCAATTTAGTAATAATGAACAACAGCATTAAATGACAATGGTTAATATTCAGAATTTTCACATCCTGGGGTAGTGGTAAAAACAACAAAAAATTTACTTTAACTTCTCAACCATTGTTAGTTTCTTTTGTATCATCAACCATGGCTGTTTTAATTGAAATAAATTCTAAAGAAACAGAATTATACTTCTGAAATTTTCACCAGGGGCCAATTGTATATTTATTTTATGAATATCTAAGGAGCACTGACTAGATCCCATGTTTTGTGTAAGGCACTCATGATACTATAACAAGCAAGACAGAGCGGGTACCTGTCCTCAAGCAATCAAAAAAATGAGCAACTGGAAAGAGTACAATTAGTGTTATGGCTATGAAATTACAGTTATGTGATGAAATAATATGTGGTCTGGAGAGAGAACACACCAGTTTCCTTACATTTGTGTAGTTCCTTGCAGAGTCTCATTGTATTCAAAAGGAAGGTGCCCAAGTCTGTATACCTAAGGAATCCAGGGTCTTCAAGGGCTGAGACTGAGGTTTCCATTTTATCCTTAACATGTTGTAGAATGTTGTCACATAAATAGGTGCTCAGCAAATATTTAAATGAATGAATTTACAAATTTCTTTCACATCCATAATCACACTTCTAGTTTATTAAATAAATCCTTAGCCTAAAGAGAATGGAGATAGGAGTGCTCTTTTTTTTAAAATCATAAAATCAGTGTTGATCACACTTAGTTTATGTGGCTATAATTGGTCCACCAAGGACTGCTCACAGTTCATTTATAATTTCTCCTTTTATATCCATCTCCGTATGATTTGCCACCCACCCCCAGACGGAGCTGAAAAGTGTTTTCTATACATTCTTGAATTTTAAGCTGTTCTTGTCAAGCATGCAGCTATTGTTGTTGTTGTGTTCTTAGAGTATAAAATTACTGTAGACCTTATTTTTATTTTTTGTTTACAGCCCTATGTGCTAAATATAAATTCTTGTTACTGCTACATAATTGCTACAACTGCTGCATACACATTATATTTATTTGCCTCATATGAACTCAAAAATTGTCTCCAAGCCAGGCACTTGAAACAACACTATTGGGAAAAACCTAACACGTATTACTTTATGAATCACTTTGAGAATTTCCTTGGAATATATATCCAAGAGTGGTATTTCTAAGTAATAATTTTTGCCTAT
This sequence comes from Giraffa tippelskirchi, assembly GCF_054371585.1. Classification (NCBI taxonomy): domain Eukaryota; kingdom Metazoa; phylum Chordata; class Mammalia; order Artiodactyla; family Giraffidae; genus Giraffa; species Giraffa tippelskirchi. The sequence continues at coordinate 56,407,387 of NC_137276.1, read as the reverse complement.
ATACAGTTAGCATAAGTACTTTATGTTTGTCTCTCAGCTAGGGTAGCCAGTCTGCATTCTTATCATCACTTTGTAAGATTTCCTATTTCTTGACAAGATTTGTGTGTGAAAAAGAATTTGTCTTGCCTTCCCCCTCTATTCCTGGGAGATGAACTCTTAATCTTTAGAATTATCTGAGTGATGAGTTATGTTATTTATGGGGAATCCCTGGGACCACACACCTGATAGTTTATGCTAACAGATGACTTGAGATTGCGATTGTCTACCCCAAAAAAATTATTCATGTGACTAGAGGGCTGAAATTTTTAGCCATGTGATATCAGCCCAACCTCTAAGAAGGTAAGAGGGGCTGGAGATTGTGCTCATACTCATGGCCAGTGATGCAATCACTTGTGCCTATGTAATGAAGCCTCACTAAAAGCTCTGGATTCCAGAAGCTGGATGAGCTTCCCTAGTTGGCAATACTCGATGTATCAGCACACATCAATGTGCCAAGAGAGAAACATGTCCCTGGGCATAATGGAAGCCTCATATCTGAAGCTCTCCCTAAGCTCTCTCTATCCATCTCTCTCTTTGGATGATTCTGATATATACCACTTTTCATAATAAAACTGTAATTGTAAATATATAAGTATATAAATTTTCCAGAGTTCTGTAGACTATTTTAGCAAACTGTTGAATATGAGGAAGTCTGTGAGAATTTCAGATTTGTAGCCAGCTACCTGGAGATGAGGATAGCCCACCATGACTTCTGAACTCATGGTTGATGTCTGAAGTAAGGACAGTCTATAAGGACTGTTCCCCCTTAATCTGTGTAGTTTTGTCAAATACCAGAAAATACATCATTATCTGATTTTTACAATTTTCCCAGTAAGATTGGTCTAAAGTCATATTCCATTGTTTTAATTTGTATTTCTTTTCCTATAAATGAGTATATCTTCTCAAATGCTTATAGAAAAAAATAGTTATTTCCCTTTTTGCCTCCTGTTCCCAACTTTAACTATACTTATCATTTTTCTGTTTTGAGTTTTTTTGATGCTTTGTAAAATATTTTTCATATTCTAAATATTATTTATCTCTCACTAACTGTGTTAATGTTGTCCTCTGTTGAACAGAAACACTTAATTTTGAAATAAAATGTTTATAGAGATCTTTAAGAAGTTCTTTCCCACCAGAAAGTCATAAAAATGTTATCCTATATGTCTTTATTCAATTTATGTATTTTTTATATTTTTATTTTTAATCTATCATTGTATCTGGTGCAAAACTGGAACTATTTCTTTTTATCCTAGAGTGAGTTACTTTACTGAAAACCACCCTTTCCAAAGAGTTTTTTAATTCTGCATAAATTATCTTTATTATATAATTTATATTTAATTCTATAATTAAAAATAAAGGTGATATTAGTTTTATTGTACATCAATTTCCAACATATACTGATCTTGTCTGAGTTTTCTATCCTTTGCCATTGGTCTACACATCATAGTTGTATTAATTATCTAATATTTTCATGACTATAAGTTTCTAATATGCATTAATATCTAATAGACTTATCTCACCACTTTGTCCATTTTTTTCAAAATTGATTTATTTCCCCATGGATTTCTAATCTAATATGTGGGTGGATATGTATATGTATGTGTATCAATAGATATATGTGTGTATATAAATATATATATACACATAGTAAATTTTTCAAAACTTAGCTGATTGTGATTGTACTAAATATTTGGAAAAAATTGAACATTATTATAATACTTATGCATGTCATATATTGTTGTGGTCCTTTAATGGACCGGAACTTGGGGGTACAGAGTCGACCGATAAGAAAAGAAGGAAGAAAAGAGGCTGATATTCCCTGGTTTACACAGTATGCCAATATAACTCTAGGGCAAAGAGCTAGCACCGTCTACATAGGCTCAGGGCGCCCTCTCAAAGAGGTCTTGAAAGCCAGGGCAAATAAGTAGACACACCTGTGCTCCGTGGAAACAGCCTGAAACGGAGAGAGGGAGAGAGTGAGTGAGTGAGAGAGAGAGAGAGAGAGTGAGAGAGAGAGAGAGAGAGTGAGGAAAATGAGGAAAGACACAGTGACCATTGCTCTGGTGGAACAAAGGCATTTATTCAACATATTGTGGGCATATATATACTCTCTTACCAGATAGCCCTTTTTAGCAGAGATAGGGATCAAAAGTCTAACAAGTCATCTAGAAAGCCGGAGGTTAGAATTATTCTCTAGAGAGGGGGTTGTAACAGTTACTTTACATATCAGAAAGGAGGAGACTTGTAAATGGCTGCTGGTCACCATATGGAATTTCCATATGAATGAGATACATGAATTTCTATTATCCCGGAAAGCCGGCTTGCCAGCTCTCAGGCATCTGTATTCAGGTGCTGTTAAGGATCATAGAATTCATGCAAGACTGAAAATAGCACACAGGAAGCCTCCTATTAAATGTATCCTGGCAATATATAGTGCTGATAAACTATTATTTTGGCATTTTTTTAGATTTTTCATACTCTTTTTTGAGAGTTTTAAGTTTATCTACATGTGTCCTGTATATTTTTAAGCTAACTCCAAGATACTTTACATTTTTTAGTTAGTATTATAGATGAAATCATGTATCTATGCAATTTTCAAGTTGATTATATATGGTATTTTTAAAAGTACTGTTGATTCTAAGAAATAGATATTGTATATTTTCATTGCTGAATGTATATAACTCTCATAATAATCAGTGAATTAAAATAAATGTATACAACTCACCTTTTTATCTTTACATATTTTTATTCATTTTTCTTACTCTATTGCATTGGTTCAAATCACCAGAACAATGTTAAGAATAGTAAGTGTCCTCATTACTGATGTAAAAGAAACTATGTCTATAGTTTTGTCATTCCTGGCAGAAACTGGACAGATGCTTATCAATTTCTTTTTCATAGGCACACATGAAGATTATAGATTATATTTTCCATCCTAACCTACTATTAGAATGAGGACTAGTGGCCATGAGCTATAGTCAATATAATATTACTGGGAGTCATACTTATCACTTTCTGGACTAACTATAAGATGCTCCCTTCAATGTTCTACTCTCTCTCACTGTGTATCTATTTGCAGAGAATCTGAGAAAAAGATTCTTAGAACTCCCTTATAGGTCCTGGGTGGAGTCAAAAGGTGGAAGGAAACAGCATCTTTGGTAGGATCTCAGCATACAGGCTAACAGCTCAGGAGAGTTGGCCAACTCATAGTAGTATGTGATATGAGTAAGAAATAAAAGTTTATTATGTTTAGCTCCTGAGATCTTGGAGCAATCTTGAAATATTTGGTTACTAAGTAGCCTAAAATATATTCATTTACAGCATTTAATATATTTGTTTTGTATCTCTAAGATTTAACATTAATCAAAATTTATATATCATCTTGAAATCTTAGCTGGCAAAAATAATTACCATAAATATTCTGTGAACTTTATCATCCTTTTTTGGATTTAATGAGATGGACATAATATTTTTTCTTCTTGGATTTATTTAAATTGTAAATTTGATTTATAGACTTCCTGATGCTGGCCAACCATTTTTGTACTCAGGGAATAATCTTATATGAGGAAAATCTTTTAATGCACTGATTAATTTACACACATACACACACACACACACTGATAGGGTTTTGCATTTTACCCTTGCCCTTCTATAGTCTAGTCACCTAACTAGAGCAAGGATAATCCTTTAAAAATATAAAACATATCAGCCAACTTCTTACCTTCAGTTCTTCCAATGTCTTTCCATAATTATTTGGCTAAGTCTTTCAAAGACCTACAAGGTTATTTTTTTTTTTTAACTTCCATTTCTCACTTCACTGACTCTGCTTTTGTCACACTTTCCTTCTAGTTATTCTTTTAACATAAGATTTTCATCTAATTTACTTGCCATTCTGTTTGCCTGATATTCTCTAAACACACAGGATTTCTTTTTAATTTTCTCCTTTGTTCAAGTCATGAATCAAATATTATCTCTTTTATATCAGTTTCCTAAAAGTAGAGTAGGAGACAGTTTTGTTTGAGTTATTTCTTGAAGATATTCTCTCAGGAGAAGGAGAGGGAAGGAAGCCAAATAAAGATGGGGAACAACTAAACAAAGACATGGTATGAGCAAGAGAGTCCTTTTGGCTTATTCCCACAGTGTTTTGGTTTCTTGAAAACAGACTTTGAGATGAAAGGTTGAAGAAGATTTATTGGTGTCTACTCTGAAGAAATACATTTCTAAGGAAGTGAAATGTTCAAATTCAGGCAGAGAGGAAGAAGGGAATCCATACTATGATTGCAACTAACCCCTCCGCCAATCTTAAGAGGAGCTTTGGAGTTAGACTGGCACTCCATATTTGTCCTAAGTCGAGGCAAAGTACTACAGTACCCCAGTTCAAATCAGGAAGCTCTGTGGCACAAATTACTCCATAGAATCAGTCCCACTGTGAGAGAATGGGGCTGTTCTCTCAACCCCATCTCAGTTACTCCTTGGCTAAAGCCTTTCCCTATGAACAAGGGGTTGCCTCACAGACTAGGTAGCTCACATTTGTTTAAGAGACATTTTGTAGAAAAGAAGACAGCTGTGAGTTGTTATCACACAATATGACAGCAACTGGCGGATGTGTGCACCAGCTTCTAAAGGGAATATTAGGAAAACACCAATAGTATCTAATTCAAACACCCCCACCCCAGCCCCCGCTCCTTGCACTGCTCACATACACCTCCTATTCACATTAAACTGTGTCTGGAGAGATGGAGAAAGTGAACTTATAAGGTTGGTCTCATCTACTGGGAAAATATACAAGACCCTGGGTTAATGGGATAAACTACAGCCCTGACTCTGAATCCCCTGAGAGTTGATACTAAGGCCATAACTGACACTCATCATTTACTTTCTCCTCTGCCTAAGCACCACTCCAGTACTCTTGCTTGGAAAATCCCATGGATGGAGGAGCCTGGTAGGCTGCAGTCCATGGGGTCACTAAGAGTCGGACACGACTGAGTAACTTCACTTTCCCTTTTCACTGTCATGCATTGGAGAAGAAATGGCAACCCACTCCAGTGTTCTTGCCTGGAGAATCCCAGGGAAGGGGGAGCCTGGTGGGCTGCCATCTATGGGGTCACACAGAGTCGGACACGACTGAAGCAACTTAGCAGCAGCAGCAGCTGCCTAAGCACTAGATTAGGAATTAGTGTGTGACACTAATAGCATCAAATCATCTAATCAGCTTCTGGTAAACAGAAAAACCTACCCTTTCCCTGGTATGCTTACTCTGATTATTTTTCTCTTTTAACTTTTGATTCCAACAGATGCATCCTTAATGATGGTTTATTATTTGTTTCCTCAAATTAGATGTTAAGTTCCATGTTGAGAAGAATTTGACCTTTTTTAACTCAAGGCTTTTACGTTTAGAGCCTAGAACATTTATTTATATTAAATAAACAAATTCCCTTCATGGATTACAGCCTTGTCATAACAAAGGGGCTTGCAAAACTCAGTGAGGCTATGAGCCATGGCATGCAGTGTCACCCAAGATAGGTCATAGTTAAGAGCTCTAACAAAACATGGTCCACTTGGAGAGGGAATGGCAAACCACTACAGTGTTATTGCCACGAGAACCCCATGAATCGTATGAAAAGGCAAAAACATATGACACTGGAAGATGAGTCCCCAGGTCAGAAAGTGTCCAATATGCTACTGGGATGAGCAAAGAGCAATTATTAATAGCTTCAGAAGGAATGAAGCAGCTGGGCCAAAAAAGAAATGACACTCAGCTGTGGATGTATCTGGTAGTGAAAGTAAAGTTCAATGGTATAAAAAACAATACTTCAGAGGAACCTGGAATGTCAGGTCTATGAATCAAGGTAAAAACTGCATGTGGCCAAGCAGGAGATGGCAAGGGTGAATATCAATATCTTAGGAATCAGTGAACTAAAATGGACAGGAATGAACAAATTTAATTCAGATGACCATTATATTTGCTACTGTGGGCAAGAATCCCTTAGAAGAAATAAAGTAGCCCACATAATCAACAAAAAGAGTCTGGAATGAAAGATGAATGCTGGATGAGTCATAAGCTGGAATCAAGATTGGTGGGAGAAATATCAACAACCTCAGATATCCAACTATGGCCAACATACGCAGAATATTAAAAAGCAGAGACATTACTTTGCCAACAAAGGTCTGTCTAGTCAAAGCTATGGTTTTTCCAGTAGTTGTGTATGGATGTGAGAGCTGAACCATAAAGAAAGCTGAGAACCAAAGAATGATGCTTTTGAATGGTGGCAATGGAGAAGACTCTTGAGAGTCTCTTGGACTGCAAGGAGATCAAACCAGTCAATCCTAAAGGAAATCAGTCCTGAATATTCATTGAAAGGACTGATGTTGAAGCTGAAGCTCCAATACTTTGCCCATTGATATGAAGAACTGACTCATCTGAAAAGACCCTGATGTTGGGAAAGATTGAAGATGGGAGGAGAAGGGAACAACAGAGGATGAGATGGTTGGATGGCATCACTGACTCAATGGACATGAGTTTGAGCAAGCTCCAGGAATTGGTGATGGACAGGGAAGCCTGGCATGCTGCAGTCCGTGTGGTCTCAAAGAGTTGGACACGACTGAGCGACTGAACTGAACTGAACAAATATCCAGATTATACCAACTAATAGCAGAAAGTGAAGAGGAACTAAAGAGCCTCTTGATATGGATTAAAGAAGGTGAAAATCTGGCTTAAAACTCAATATTCAAAAAACTAAGATCATGGCATCCGGTCCCATCACTTCATCCCAAATAGAAGGGGAAAAAGTGGAAGCAGTAACAGATTTTCTTTTCTTGGTCTCCAAAATCACTGTGGACTTCAGCCATGAAATTAAAAGACGCTTACTCCTTGTAACGGCAAACCTAGAGAGCATATTAAGAAGCAAAGACATCACTTTGCTGACAAAGGTCTGTATAGTCAGAGCTATGGTTCTTCCAGTAGTCATGTACAGATGTGAGAGTTGGACCATAAAGAAGGCTGAGCGCTGAAGAACGGATGCTTTTGAACTGTGGTGTGGAGAAAACTATTGACAGTCTCTTGAACAGCAAGGTGATCAAACCAGTTGATCCTAAAGGAAATCAGTCCTGAATATTCTTTGGAAGGACTGATGCTGAAGCTGAAGCTTTGGTCACCTGATGCAAAGAGCCAACTCATTACAAAAGACCTGATGCTGGGAAAGATTGAAGGCAAGAGGAGAAAGGAGTGGCAGAGGATGAAATGGTTAGATAGCATCACTGATTCAATGGACATGAATTTGAGAAAACTCCAGGAGACAGTAAAGCACAGGGAACTGGTGGCTGCAGTCCACGGGGTTGCAAAGAGTTGGACACGACCTAGCGACTGAACAATAACAAATAAATAATCTGCCTGCAATGAGAGAGACCCAGGTTCTATCCCTGGTTTGGGAAGATCTCCTGGAGAAGGGAATGGTTACTCACTTCACTAGTCCGACCTGGAGAATTCCATGGACAGAGGAGTCTGGCAGGCTACATACGGTTCGTGGGGTCACAAAGAGTAGACACAACTGAGTGACTAACACTAAAATAAATATTCATCAAATAAATATTCATTGAATAAATTAAGATTTTTACATTATTGTTAGTAATTAATTTTAACTTTCACATTCTCTCTTTTAAAGATTTCATGCTTTAGAATAGTTTTAGGTTCACAGAAAAATGGAGAGAAAGGTACAGAGATTTGCCATATACTCCTACCTGTACACATACACAGCCACCGCCAGCAGTAACATACTCCTATCAGAATAGTATATTTATTATAATCAATGAACCAACATTGACACATCCTTATCACCCATAGTCCATAGCTTACATTGGGGTTCACTCTTTGTGCTGCACACTACATAGGTTTAGACAAAAGTACAATGACTTGTTTCCACCACTATAGTTTCATATATAATAGTTTCACTGCTCTAAAGATCCTCCGCCTATTTATCCCTAATTCTCTCCCCCCAACCTCTGTCAACCACTGATTTTTAATATCTCTATAGTTTTGTCTTTTCCAGAATGTTACATAGTTGGAATCACATAGTACATAACATTTTTCAGTCAGTTCAGTTCAGTCTCTCAGTCGTGTCCGACTCTTTGTGACCCCATGAATCCCAGCACGCCAGGCCTCCCTGTCCATCACCAACTCCTGGGGTTTACCCAAACCCACATCCATCGAGTCGGTGATGCCATCCAGCCATCTCATCCTCTGTTGTCCCCTTCTCCTCCTGCCCCCAATCCTTCCCAGCATTAGGGTCTTTTCCAATGAGTCAACTCGTCGCATGACGTGGCCAAAGTACTGGAGTTTCAGCTTCAACATCAGTCCTTCCAATGAATACCCAGGACTGATCTCCTTTAGGATGGACTCACTGGATCTCCTTGCAGTCCAAGGGACTCTCAAGAGTCTTCTCCAACACCACAGTTCAAAAGCATCAATTCTTCGGCACTCAGCTTTCTTCACCGTCCAACTCTCACATCCATACATGACCACTGGAAAAACCATAGCCTTGACTAGATAGACCTTTGTTGGCAAAGTGATGTCTCTGCTTTTAAATATGCTATCTAGGTTAGTCATAACCTTCCTTCCAAGGAGTAAGCGTCTTTTAATTTCATGGCTGAAATCACCATCTGCAGTGATTTTGGAGCCCCCCAAAATAAAGCCTGACACTGTTTCCACTGTTTCCCCATCTATTTCCCATGAAGTGATGGGACCAGATGCCATGATCTTAGTTTTCTGAATGTTGAGCTTTAAGCCAACTTTTTCACTCTCCTTTCACTTTCATCAAGAGGCTCTTTAGTTCTTCTTCACTTTCTGCCATAAGGGTGGTGTCATCTACATATCTGAGGTTATTGATATTTCTCCTGGCAATCTTGATTCCAGCTTGTGCTTCTTCCAGCCCAGCGTTTCTCATCATGTTCTCTGCGTATAAGTTAAATAAGCAGGGTGACAATATACAGCCTTGACGTACTCCTTTTCCTATTTGGAACCAGTCTGTTCTTCCATGTCCAGTTCTAACTGTTGCTTCCTGACCTGCATACAGGTTTCTCAAGAGACAGGTCAGATGGTTTGGTATTCCCATCTCTTTCAGAATTTTCCACAGTTTATTGTGATCCACACAGTCAAAGGCTTTGGCATAGTCAATAAAGCAGAAATAGATGTTTTTCTGGAACTCTCCTGCTTTTTTGATGATCCAGCGGATGTTGGCAATTTGATCTCTGGTTCCTCTGCCTTTTCTAAAACCAGCTTGAACATCTGGAAGTTCACGGTTCACGTATTGCTGAAGCCTGGCTTGGAGAATTTTGAGCATTACTTTACTAGCGTGTGAGGTGAGTGCAATTGTGCGGTAGTTTGAGCATTCTTTGGCATTGCCTTTCTTTGGGATTGGAATGAAAACTGACCTTTTCCAGTCCTGTGGCCACTGCTGAGTTTTCCAGGTTTGCTGGCATATCTAGTGCAACACTTTCACAGCATCATCTTTGAGGATTTGAAATAGCTCAACTGGAATTCCATCACCTCCACTAGCTTTGTTCGTAGTGATGCTTTCTAAGGCCCACTTGACTTCACATTCCAGGATATCTGGCTCTAGGTGAGTGATCACACCATCGTGATGATCTGGGTCGTGAAGATCTTTTTTGTACAGTTCTTCTGTGTATTCTTGCCACCTCTTCTTAATATCTTCTGCTTCTGTTAGGTCCATACCATTTCTGTCCCTTATCGAGCCCATCTTTGCATGAAATGTTCCCTTGGTATCTCTAATTTTCTTGAAGAGATCTCTAGTCTTTCCCATTCTGTTGTCTTCCTCTATTTCTTTGCATTGATCGCTGAGGAAGGCTTTCTCATCTCTCCTAGCTATTCTTTGGAACTCTGCATTCAGATGGGAATATCTTTCCTTTTCTCCTTTGCTTTTTGCTTCTCTTCTTTTCCCAGCTATTTGTAAGGCCTTCTCAGCCATTTTAAATCAGTATATTTCTTTTAGTACTAATAATATGCACTTAAGATTCCTATATTCCATTGTCTGGACACACTATAGGTTATTTATCAATTACCTAAAGAAGGATATCTGGGTTGCTTCCAAGTCTTAGCTATTAAGAATAAGGCTGCTACAAATATTGGTTTATGGGCATACATTTTCAAGTCATTTGGGCATATACCACAAATTGTGGTTGTTGGATCATACGGTAAGTGTATGTTCAGTTTTGCAAGAAACTGCCAAACAAAAAAGTAGCTGTACCATTTTTCACTCCCATCAGTGATGAATAAAAATTCATTTTTTTTTCCTTTTGACATTCACACCAGATTTAAGAATTAAAGTACCTTAATCTATTTAATTGAGTAAGGCTATTTTATTCTATGTTTATGATATGTTTCTTTAGAACTAGCTAAAGATATTTTAGTGGTAAGAATATTTCTCTGAAGTTTCAGACCATGATGATTCCATAGGTGAGGTATGTTTAGCTAATTTGTAATTAATCCTTCATTCCTTCCTATTTCTCAATGAAAATATTCCATTTTCTAAATATTGTTATGTGCTTCTTACAAACTTTGACACATACATAGCTCAATATATAATATGTAATTTTCATTCATATCGGAATATTTTATAATTTTCCTCACTATATATTATTTTCTTAAATGTTATTAAGTAGCTTATGGTTTACTTTCCAAATATATAAAAATATAAGAATGATATATAGAAATAAAATAATTTTAAAATGTATTCATTATTTCATTTATAGACTTTAGAACGTAGTATTATGATGTTAATTATTTGTAACTTATATAAGCACTCTTTGCTGGCTAATATGTCACTGGATACTGTGATTATTCCATTTGTAGTTCTAAAAAATGCTTTTTTTGTTGTTTGTTTAACGAATATTATTGATAGTGTTGTAGACTGCTCCTTGTTTCATAGATACAGGAGACAGTCTACCAAGTTTCGTATCCCACTTGAATCTTTAATTCATGATTAAGTTTCTCATTTATCAGCAGAGATAATAACTATTACAATTTTAGAGGGCTTTCATGGGGAGCAAATCAGTTAGTACATGTTAAATACTGGTAAGTAGTCTTACTTATGATTATTATAAAAAATATTGCTATCCTCCAATAGAAACTAGCTGTTAGTACATATAAGAGTATGCAAGTCATTTATTTTCTTGATAGCAAAAACTGAAAAAAAAATTAGTTTTTTAATTGCAGTCCACACAATTAGATGATTGAATTATTCATAATCTTTGAGTCTCTCCTTTACTATTGATCTAACCAGTTTAATTTTGTTTACTTGTATTTCTGTATGCTATATTAAAATAATATTTTGGAGTTGTGTCTATAGTCATAAAGTACTTAGTATCTCTCCTCTTTGTAGACATTTAGGACATTCATCTAATTTTTTCATATTATATACCATTTGCCATTATACCAAATTGCTGCATATATTTATGAATAGTCTATCAGGATGATTTTTCCTAAGTAGAATTGTTAAGTAAAATTACATGAAAATTTTCAGAGCCTCTGATAAGTATTTCTAAATTGAAGTAAAGTAAGTTTCTAGCAATTAACATTCCTGTCAGCTGTGATTTCTCACAGTGCTCATTTCTCCTCACCTTCCACCTGGTGAATTAGATTTTTTAAATTCTCTTCAAAATCAACAGGCAAAAAATTAGTTTGCATTCTTTCTAAAATTGCGTTTTTGATTGCTAGTGAGTTTGAATATTTATGCCTATGTCCATATGCCATTTGTATTTATTTTGGTAAATGGCTTATTATAGGCTTTGTTAATAATTCCAGTTGCGTTTTCATCTTCTGATTAGTAATTTTAAGAGTACTTTATAAAAACCCCATTCTCTATCAGATATGCTCCATTTATTTATATATTTATTTTCATTTAAAATTTTTCTACATTAAATTTTGAATTTTAGATTTTTTTATTTGGAGTAGCAAGATTTATCATAATGTCTTAATATCTGTTTTTTCTCTAATCTTAGAGGTGCTTGTGATGTAGTGATTTAAGTATACGTCACTTCATTCTTCTTTTGTAAGACTTTAAAAATTGTCTTTTGTAATTTTCTTTTATGCTTTACACAAATTTCTTATATTTGTAACTGTGTGCTTTGTTTTTGTTTTAAAAAAATAATCTTATTTTTAATGAAAACAACTTCCAGAATAATTTCATGTCATTTTTACTAGAGTATACAAAAACTGTTGACCTTCTAATATATATATTTTACCATACCATTTAAAATCATCTAGCAATTTCTAAAAGGGTTCAAATTATTTGATTGGATGTTCCAGAAAAATAGGCACAACTTAGTGACTAAGCAACTACAAAAATATATAATATTATAGCCTCTACATAAAACTAAAATTGAGTTACCTCATTGAAAATTACAATTAAAAAAATTTTTATTTTCCCTCTTTCTGTTACAGAATAAGAGTTCTAAGATCTGTCAAAGTATTAAAAGTTGTTTGGATCATTGAAAAAAAATGGAGATTACAGAACATAACTCCAGAGATTCTGATTCATTGGCTCTGCTGGCATGGCACCCAAGACTCAAGTTTTTGATGCTCCACTAAGGAAGTCACTGAGTTATGCCTTCTAGAACAGTATTATGCAATAGAATTTTCCTTGTTCCTGAATTTAGGCTACTTTCATCTCACCATGGAACACTTTATCTCATGTACTTCATTATCTAAATAAAATTGGTCATTTTTAAAATTAAAAGTCCCACTGAAATACAAATATGATGTTTAAGTATTTGATTAGCATAGCTTATGTAACCTCTCCTTCCAACTGAAAGTTTTATTCATAAAAAATAGAAGATACAAATACAGAAAAAAAAAAAGACTTGTATCAATAAACTACCATAAGAATCTAGATGAAATCATCAATTGCTATAAAAAAATTAACAGAATTGAAATTTTTTCTGATGATGTTTCACTGGTTAAATAGAAATTATATCAAAATTTAGAAAGTAGGAGAAAATGTATCAATGGTTAATTGATATATAACCTCTCTTGCTATCCCAAATCCCTGAAAACAGAAAAGAAAATCACCCAGCTGTGTCTGACTCTTTGCGACCCCATGGACTATACAAGTCCATGGAATTCTCCAGGCCAGAATACTGAAGTGGGTAGCTGTTCCCTTCTCCAGAGGATCTTCCCAACCCAGGGATCGAACCCAGGTCTCCCCCATTGCAGGTGGATTCTTTACTATCTGAGGCACCAGGGAAGTTCACTAAAAAGAGTTTAAAAAGAGGGAAAAAAACATTTATTTCTGAAATACTAAAAATCACCAGTTATATTAGTTCATTGACCTTTAAAGGAATTAATAGATTTTTCACCTTTTTCTCTGATCAATCTGACTAAAATAATTCCCTTTCACTTTCAATAACACAAAAACATGTATGCAAGAGGCATTTAGTATTTATTTAGTGTTAGTATTTATTAGCATTCCATTAATAATCATTCTAGAAGCTTTAGCACAGATTTTTACTTTTCAAGTATTTCAAGGGTAAAGTAGCTTAATTACTTTTATTAAAATCCCATCACTGATATTCAGTTTCTCATGTATCCACACATCAAAACATTTTAAACACATAAAATTAAATTTCTGTTATATTTAAATGTGACTGTTCAAAATAGTAACTACTAACTACTCAGGCTGACTTGATAGATGAGATTTGTTGAAACTCTCTTACATAAAAGCAAAGGTGATTTTTTATTGTTGTTGCTCCCATTGCATTTCTGAGATCTTTTTTATATTCTTCTATGTTGTGCCAGAACTCAAAGGGGCATTAGAAATCATCTTATTCAACTACATAAATTAAATATCAAAGAGCTAGTGACTCAAAGAGCAGAAATGATTTGTCCAGGTCTTTCCAACCAAAAGAGGGAGGCAAAAACCAGAATTCAATCTTCTATCACTCAAATACTTGTTTTTTCCACTATTTAACCATGCCTCCTACAGAAATAGACAAAAAAAAAACAGGAACAAAAAACTTGCTTTAGATCTTGTAATCATAATCTGTGGCATAATATATAATATCTTAATGCATACCAATCAAACAAAAACTCCATCCCTTCAAATATGTTCCTGGTCACCAAATTCTGGACCAAACCATGCATTTGTTTTTCTGACTTCTTAGTGAGAAAGAGCAAGTTCACCACTATGTATTTGCTCAGTGTAATATTTTAACTGATGATATACATGAATTTTCTGATCTCTGGTTCCTCTGCCTTTTCTAAACCCAGTTTGTACATCTGGAAGTTCTTGGTTCACGCACTGCTGAAGACCAGCTAGAAGGACTTTGAGCATTACCTTACTAGCATGTGAAACGAGCACAATTGCACAGTAGTTTGAACATTCTTTGGCATTGCCCTTCTTGGTATTGGAATGAAAACTGACCTTTTCCAGCCCTGTGGCCATTGCTGAGTTTTCCAAATTTGCTGACATATGAGTGCAGCACTCCCTGGTGGCTTAAATGGTAAAAAATCTGCCTGCAGTGTGGGAGATCCGGGTTTGATCCCTGGATCAGGAAGATCCCCTGGAGAAGGAAATGGCAACCCACTCCAGTATTCTTCCCTGGAGAATTCCATGGATGGCGGAATCTGGTAGGCTACAGTCCATGGGGTCACAAAGAGTTGGACATGACTGAGTGTCTTCATCTTCTTTTCTTTGAGTGCAACACTTTAACAGCATCATCTTTTAAGGCTTGAAATAGCTCAGCTGGAATTCTACCACCTCCACTAGTTTTGTTTATGGTAATGTTTCCTACGCCCCACTTGACTTCACACTCCAGGATGTCAGGCTCTAGGTGAGCGATCACATCATCATAGTTATCTGAATAATTAAGACCTTTCATGTAGAGTTCATCTGTGTATTCTTGCCACCTCTTTTTCTTACCTGAGTCGACACCTTCAAATAACTGTCTTATGTGAGTCAAGTGGTTTAGTGGATATAGGATGGGCTTTGGAATGAGTCAAAACTAGATTTTCAGTATTTTATCTGAATCTATACCTATGTGAACTTGGGCAAATTGGGCCCATATAAATCACTGTTTCTTCCTTCCTAATTAGCTAGTCTTTTGGATAAAGTTCAATATATGAATGATGCAAAGAGAGAAATGGGGAGCAGAAGAAATATTGAACTGAAACCAAAAATATGGGTTTCATTAGGGGCTGATAGTGTGACTTTGTATGAGGATCTCCACTCCTCCAAAATAGTTGATTTTTAAGAATCTTGATGGAATCAGATGAGATACTGTGTAAGAAATGATTGAGGTTGCTGCTGCTGCTGCTAAGTCGCTTCAGTCGTGTCCGACTCTGTGCGACCCCATAGACAGGGGGTATAGATAAAAATGGTGGAGTAAGAAGATCCTTAGTTCACTTCTTTCTGTGGACACAAAACAATAGTTCCACATAAAATAGCTATCTCTGAGAATGAACTGAAGACTAGCAGAACAGATTTTCTACAACTAAGGATATATTAAAAAGGCCACATCAAGACATGTAGAAGGGGTAGAGATAGGATCTAGTCAGAACCCACAGGCCTGGTGCAGGGACCTAAAAATCTGAGAGATATCAGAAAAACATATGTCCCTCCTGAGTACTGAAGAGTATGAGCCCTTCTTCAGGCTCCCAGGCCCAGGGGACCTGCACTGGAAAGACAGGCCTCCATAATATCTGGCTTAGAAAACCATTAGGTTTATGTCCTGTAGAGCTGGAGGGCTGTGTGAAATCAAGACTCTCTCCTTGCAGAGCTTTCACACAAACTCAGTTGCTCCAAGTCTCAGTGAAGAGGCAGCAGCTTGGAAAATGCCTGGGTCATATGAGAATAGGATTAATTGATCAATTTTAGGGTATGTGCTGGGGGCAGGGATCTGGTGGAAGTTTCTCTGGGGATAGAAGCATTGGCAGGCACTTTCTTTTTAACTCTATATCTAGTTTGTCTGACACTGGCTGGCACAATTTCTGTCACTTTCCATCAACCTAGCTAGACACCTTGTACCCCGCCCTGGCATTCCCCTAAGGAAGCTCCCTACCCAAACTTTTTGTCCTGACTAGCCCCTCTGAAATTACTTCCATCCTGCCCTACCAGGTGGGCAGCCCCAGAAAGGATTAGCATGATATATTCAACATACTGAAAGTAAGGAACTTAAAACCAAGAAAAACCTACCCAGCAAGGTTTCCATTCAGAATGGAAGGAGAGATATTGTCCCAGACAAGCAAAAGCTAAAGAAGTTTGTCACCACTAAATCAGCCTTACAAGAAATGTTCAGGGACTTATTTAAATGGAAAAGAAAGACTGTAACTAGAAACAAGAAAATTATGAAAGAAAAAATCCCACTGGTAAAGACAAATATACTGAAAATGTAATGGAGCAGTCACCAGTAGAGCAAATATGAAGGTCAAAAGACAAAAGTAGTAAAATTAACTAAATCTACAATAATTAGTTAAGTGATACACAAAATAAAAAGATGTAAAATGTGACATTAAAAACATAAAACTTGGGTGGGAGAGTTAAAATGTAGTGCCTTTAGAATGTGTTCAAACTTAAAAACCCATCAATTTAAAATAGACTGCTAACTACATAGGTTGTTATACATGAACGTTATGGTAATCACAAACCAAAAACCAAAACAGAGACACAAAAAATGCATAGAAAGGAATATAAACCTAACACTAAAGAAAGTCATCAAATAACAGGGGAAGAGAACAAAAAAGGAAAGGAACGGAGAAGAATTAAGGAAACAATCAGAAAACAATGAACAAAATGGCAATAAGTACATACTTATCAATGATTCATTAAATTTAAATAGACTAAATGCTCACATCAAAATGTGGGAATTCTAGTTCTTATCTGAAATTTACATGAACCAAACTGAAGAAATATCTAAAAGCATATGTTATTGAAGCTGAAACAAGAAGAAATAAGGAACAGGATTAGCTTACTATGTATTAAAAAGTTTAAATTATTATTTCAGACAAAATGCCCACACACAAACACACCCTCCTACATACAAGTATAGGGCCTTGGCAGTTTAGTTGGAGATTTGTACCAAATATTTATGAAAAACAAAACCTGCTTTACATAGTTGTTCCAAAAAATAGAATGACAGAACAATCCTTAACCAACAACAACAAAAACACAGCAAAAGATTCACACAGCATAAAATATTCACTCGTATTTTAGGAATTCTACATATTAACATATTTCTAAAAAATTCCTATCATAAATATGCTACAAAAGGGGTGGAAAAATCCAAGACTATAATTTCTATCATATTATATTCTTTATTTCATGTTTAGTCTCCATTTTCTTTAGGTGTTTGTACCTATAAAATGCCCAGGAAAAAGATAAAGGAAGTAACAGTAATTGAGTGCCTTTATGATGCAAATACTGTTGGGTTATTTAAATTCAATATTTTATTTACTTAACACAATATCTCAATGTGGGTATCATTACTTCTTTTAATAATATGAATATTTATGGGTTTTTAATTTACAAAGTATCGTAAAAATGTTCAAAATAATAATAATCTATAAAATTTTGATGCACATTAGTATAATTTAGATTCTGGCATAAAATAATCTTATGTACCTATAAGAGGGGTATTAAAATAGATGGTGATTTTTTACAAATGACATATGCAACGATATTCTTGTAGAAAGAGAAATTTAAATGAGAAAAAGTACAGAATTGTTAAATAGTAGGACTTCCTGCATTGATAAATTAAACTGTGTTCTATAATCAATGTTAGCAATACATTTAAAAAGAAAGTGCAGTGTGTTACTAACCAGGTAGAAGAAAATATCTACAAAAAATATACCTACTACATTGCTTATTAACTAAATTACACAATAAAAATAAAGCAATTACAGCATCTACAACAATTTACCACTGCTTATCTCACAATCATTGGGATTTACTAATAAGTTACACTGAAATCACCAAAGCAAAACCAAATTTTTATACACAAACATAGATCACTTATTCTTTTTAATTTGACAAAGAGGTTGATATACTAGTGTCAAGATTTTACACAGGTGCCTCATATCTTCTACTTCAGATTTAAAAATTACTCAGTCCACAATAGCTGATTGTCACTAAACATTAGTAAAAGCACCATAATTATGATTTTCAAATCCCATTAAAAACATATTATTTCAATCTTGTGAAATTACTGCAAATGTTATAGAGACTCAACCATATGTGTAGAAACGTGTTACACAGAGATGGGTACGGTGACTCATCCATTCCTTCTTTGGCACACCATCACTGGGTACTATTTGTAAGTCAGAAGCAGAGCTGAATACTGGTTTATAAGGGTCTGAGCAGAAGCGAGGCGGCTGCGACGGTCTGCGCAGAAGCGTGGCCGAGAGGGGCTACCCCAGGCCGGAGGCCGGGGTCAGCGGCCGAAAGGAGTTACCCCAGGTCCAAGGAGTGGCGGCTGCGTGGGCACAGGAGGGCCGAGAGGAATTACTCCACATTCAAGGTCAGGAGGGGCCGTCGTGAGTAGATACATCTTGTCCAAGGTAAGGAGCCACGGCTGCACTTTGCTGGAGCAGCCGTGAAGAAATACCCCACGTCCAAGGTAACAGAAACCCAAGTGAGACAGTAGGTGTTGCGAGAGGGCATCAGAGGGCAGATACACTGAAACTATAACAACAGAAAACTAGCTAATTTGATCACACGGACCACAGCCTTGTCTATCTCAAAGAAACTAAGCCATGCCCTGTGGGGCCACCCAAGACGGATGGGTCATGGTGGAGAGGTCTGACAGAATGTGGTCCGCGGGAGAAGGGCATGGCAAACCACTTCAGTATTATTCCCTTGAGAACCCCATAAACAGTATGAAAAAGCGAAAAGATAGGACACTGAATGATGAACTCCCCAGGTCAGTAGGTGCCCAAAATGCCACTGGAGATAAGTGGAGAAATAACTCCAGAAAGAATGATGGGATGGAGCCAAAGCAAAAACTATACCCAGCTGTGGATGTGACTGGTGATAGAAGCAAAGTCAGATGTTGTAAAGAGCAATATTGCATAGGAACCTGGAATGTTAGGTCCATGAATCAAGGCAAATTGGAAGTGGTCAAACAAGAGATGGCAAGAGTGATCGTCGACATTCTAGGAATCAGCGAACTAAGATGGACTATGGGTGAATTTAACTCAGATGACCATTATATCTACTACTGTGGGCAAGAATCCCTTAGAAGAAATGGAGTAACCATCATGGTCAACAAAAGAGTCCCAAAGACAGTACTTGGATGCAATCTCAAAAACGACAGAATGATCTCTGTTCATTTCCAAGGCAAACCATTCAATATCACGGTAATCCAAGTCTATGCCATGAGGAGTAACACTGAAGAAGCTGAACTTGAACGGTCCTATGAAGATCTATAAGACCTTCTAGAACTAACACCCAAAAAAGATGTCCTTTTCATTATAGGGGACTGGAATGCAAAAGTAGGAAGTCAGGAAACACCTGGCGTAACAGGGAAATTTGGCCTTGGAGTACAGAATGAAGCAGGGCAAAGGCTAATAGAGTTTTGCCAAGAGAACGCACTGGTCATAGCACACACTCTCTTCCAACAACACAACAGAAGACTCTACACATGGACATCACCAGATGATCAACACTGAAATCAGACTGATTATATTCTTTGCAGCCAAAGATGGAGAAGCTCTATACAGTCAGCAAAAACAGACCGGGAGCTGACTGTGGCTCAGATCATGAACTCCTTATTGCCAAATTCAGACTTACACTGAAGAAAGTAGGGAAAACCACTAGACCATTCAGGTATGACCTCAATCAAATCCCTTATGATTATACAGTGGAAGTGAGAAATAGATTTAAGGGACTAGATCGGATAGACAGAGTGCCTGATGAACTATGGACAGAGGTTCCTGACATTGTACAGGAGACAGGGATCAAGACCATCCCCATGGAAAAGAAATGCAAAAAAGCAAAATGGCTGTCTGAGGAGGCCTTACAGATAGCTGGGAAGAGAAGAGAAGCAAAAAGCAAAGGAGAAAAGGAAAGATATTCCCATCTGAATGCAGAGTTCCAAAGAATAGCTAGGAGAGATGAGAAAGCCTTCCTCAGTGATCAATGCAAAGAAATAGAGGAAGACAACAGATTGGGAAAGACTAGAGATCTCTTCAAGAAAATTAGAGATACCAAGGGAACATTTCATGCAAAGAAGGGCTCGATACAGGACAGAAATGGTATGGACCTAACAGAAGCAGAAGATATTAAGAAGAGGTGGCAAGAATACACAGAAGAACTGTACAAAAAAGATCTTCACGACCCAGATCATCACGATGGTGTGATCACTCACCTAGAGCCAGATATCCTGGAATGTGAAGTCAAGTGGGCCTTAGAAAGCATCACTACGAACAAAGCTAGTGGAGGTGATGGAATTCCAGTTGAGCTATTTCAAATCCTCAAAGATGATGCTGTGAAAGTGCTGTAGTCAATATGCCAGCAAATTTGGAAAACTCAGCAGTGGCCATAGGACTGGAAAAGGTCAGTTTTCATTCCAATACCAAAGAAAGGCAATGCCAAAGAATGCTCAAACTACCGCACAATTGCACTCATCTCACACGCTAGTAAAGTAATGCTCAAAATTCTCCAAGCCAGGCTTCAGCAATATGTGAACTGTGAACTTTCAGATGTTCAAGATGGTTTCAGAAAAGGCAGAGGAACCAGAGATCAAATTGCCAACATCCGCTGGATCATCGAAAAAGCAAGAGATTTCCACAAAAACATCTATTTCTGTTTTAGTGACTATGCCAAAGCCTTTGACTGTGTGGATCACAATAAACTGTGGAAAATTCTGAAAGAATTGGGAATACCAGACCATCTGACCTGTCTCTTGAGAAACCTGTATGCAGGTCAGGAAGCAACAGTTAGAACTAGACTTGTAACAACAGACTGGTTCCAAATAGGAAAAGGAGTACGTCAAGGCTGCATATTGTCACTCTGCTTATTTAACTTATATGGAGAGTACATCATGAGAAACGCTGGGCTGGAAGAAGCACAAGCTGGAATGAAGATTGCTGGAAGAAATATCAATAACCTCAGATATGCAGATGACACCACCCTTATGGCAGAAAGTGAAGAAGAACTAAAGAGCCTCTTGATGAAAGTGAAAGAGGAGAGTGAAAATGTTGGCTTAAAGCTCAACATTCAGAAAACTAAGATCATGGCATCTGGTCCCATCACTTCATGGGAAATAGATGGGGAAACAGTGGAAACAGTGTTAGGCTTTATTTTTTGGGGCTCCAAAATCACTGCAGATGGTGATTGCAGCCATGAAATTAAAAGACACTTATTCTTTGGAAGGAAGGTTATGACCAAACTAGATAGCATATTTAAAAGCAGAGACATTAGTTTGCCAACAAAGGTCTGTCTAGTCAAGGCTATGGTTTTTCCAGTGGTCATGTATGGATGTGAGAGTTGGATGATGAAGAAAGCTGAGTGCCGAAGAATTGATGCTTTTGAACTGTGGTGTTGGAGAAGACTCTTGAGAGTCGCTTGGACTGCAAGGAGATCCAACCAGTCCATCCTAAAGGAGATTAGTCCTGGGTGTTTAATGGAAGGGCTGATGTTGAAACTGAAACTCCAATATTTTGGCACCTCATGCGACGAGTTGACTCATTGGAAAAGACCCTAATGCTGGGTAGGATTGGGGGCAGGAGGAGAAGGGGACAACAGAGGATGAGATGGTTGAATGGCATCACCGACTCAGTGGACATGGGTTTGGGTAAACTCCAGGAGTTGGTGATGGACAGGGAGGCCTGTCGTGCTGCAATTCATGGGGTCGCAAAGAGTCGGACACGACTGAGCGACTCAACTGAACTGAACTGAAACTATTTTCTGATTATAAATATGACTTGGTTCATATCAGCTGCTCAAAGAATATCTGCTGCTTGAATAACTATACCCCGACATTGTGGTCAGCAAAATAATCCAAATTAGACACTTTCTTAAGCCAATATTTTAACACACACAGAATATACTAACAAGACATATAAATAACATGAGCATAGAACAGAAAAGGATGTAAATAGTTTTGATGGGAATTGTGAAGGTATAAGGGGAAAAAATCAAATACTGTGTTACAGAATTATTCTACTTAATCAATACGAATGTATTAATTCACACATTCACTCCTTTGACAAACACATGCTAAGTATATAAACATAGGCACATAGGCACTATCCTGAATGAGTATAAAGTATGGTGAATATAAAATGATGAGCAATAACATAAATATGTTACCTGACCTAATGGAATGTATAATAAGGAAGGGTATAGCACAACACTGTATATCAATTATACCCCAACAGAAATTTAAGCAACTAGTGAATTTTGATTAACCTAAAAAATAAGGAAGGGTAAAACATGCAAAAATCACTCAAATATATAGTTATAAAATACTAAAATAAGTTAGGGTAGGAGGACAAGGAAGTGAGAAGGCTTAATGGGCTTTGTAGACAAAATGATTGATCTGCCAGGTAATAAAAGTGGAAAAAAACCACGTTTTGAATTCTGGGTTCCTGACCAAGTGTCAGGTTCATCAAGATGAGTAATGGTAGAAAATGTTGGAGAGAGGAGCAGAAATTAAACCATAATTTGTCACATATTCCATATTAAAGTGTTTAATTTGGAAATGAGAGTGAGTTTAAATAATACAACCTTTAAATAGGATTTTTGGAAGAAACCAATAGACCGTGAGAAATATTTAGACATTTAGACCAAGCAACCTCGAAACTTTTTTTCTCTTACACAGACTCTTCTGTCAGTCCATGCAAATTAAAAGGTAAAGCAGACTTTATTTAGAGTTGTCAGTGGTAAAAATAAAGTAGCCAATAACCAAAAGTGTGTCCCATTGATAGGCAGCAGGAATGTTCTGACTTTGGGTCTGATATGATGTATAGCCCAGACTGATAAAACAATACCTAGAATATATTTGTAATGCAGTAAGAATATGGAATATAACTTTTCAAAGTCCTTTACAGTAAATGTAAACAGCTTTGTTGTTTTCATCATGGACCAGCCATTTTCTCTAAGAATAAATGGAAAGCTTCCATTTGTGCTCATAAGTTCAGTTCAGTTCAGTCACTCAGTAGTGTCTAACTTTTTGCAACCCCATGGACTGCAGAATGCCAGGTTTCCCTGTCCATCACCAGTTCCGGGAGCTTACTCAAACTCAAGTACATCAAGTAGGTGATGCTATGCAACCATCAAATCCTCTGTCGTCCCCTTATCCTCCCATCTTCAATCTTTCCCAGTATCAGGGTCTTTTCCAAGCAGTCAGTTCTTTGCATCACGTGGCCAAAGTATTGGAGTCTCAGCTTCAACATCAGTTCTTCCAGTGAATATTCAGGACTGATTTCCTTTAGGATGGACTGATTGGATCTCCTTGCAGTCCAAGGGACTCTCAAGAGTCTTCTCCAACACCACAGTTCAAAAGCATCAATTCTTCGGTGCTCAGCTTTCTTTATAGTCCAACACTCACATCCATACATGACTGGAAAACCATAGCTTTGACTAGATGGACCTTTGCTGGCAAAGTAAAGTCTCTCTTTTTTAATATGCTGTCTAGGCTGGTCATAGCTTTTCTTCCAAGGAGTAAACATCTTTTAATTTCATGGCTGCACTCACCATCTTCAGTGATTTTTGGAGCCCAAGAAAATAAAGTCTTTCACTGTTTCCATTGTTTCCCCATCTATTTACCATGAAGTGATGGATGCCATGATTTTAGTTTTTTGAATGTTGAGTTTTAAGCCAACTTTTTCACTCTCCTCTTTCACTTTCATCAAGAGGCTCTTTAGTTCTTCTTTGCTTTCTGCCATAAGGGTGGTGTCATCTGCCTATCTGAGGTTATTGATATTTCTCCTGGCAATCTTGATTCCAGCTTTTGCTTCATCCAGCCCGGCATTTCGCATGATGTTCTCTGCATATAAGTTAAATAAACAGGGTGACAATATACAGCCTTGACATACTCCTTTCCTGATTTGGAACCAGTTTGTTGTTTCATGTCCAGTTCTATTGTTGCTTCTCTAACTGCATACATATTTCTCAGGAGGCAGGTCAGGTGGCCCAGTATTCCCATCTCTCGAAAAATTTTCCACAGTTTGTTGTGATCCACACAGTCAAAGGCTTTGGTGTAGTCACTAAAGCAGAAGTAGATGTTTTTTTTAAAACTCTCTTGCTTTTTTGATGATCCAACGGATGTTGGCAAATTGATCTCTGATTCCTGCCTTTTCTAAATCCAGCTTGAACATCTGGAATTTCATCGTTCACAAACTATTGAAGCCTGGCTTGGAGGATTTTGAGCATTACTTTGCTAGCGTGAGAGATGAGTGCAATTGTGCAGTAGTTTGAACATTCTCTGGCATGGCTTTCTTTGGAATTGGAATGAAAACTGACCTTTTCCAGTCGTGTGGCCACTGCTGAGTTGTAACTGAGAAGTTTAATTGGATAAGCACAGTACAAGGATCTGCTAAACTTTATTGCTATTCACAGAATTTTCCAACTTGGAAATAACTATAATATAGGCTTTTCTCAGTTGAAGAAAGTGAAGCATGGAGAGTAGAATTAATTTACTCAGAATCAAACAGAGAAAAATGACTGAATCCAGAATATAAGATAGGTCTCCCTACATATCAACTGCCTGTTGGAAATTTAGATCCTGAAAAAATATAAAAATAAACCAAATTTTACTCCTATTTTAGAAACATACATTCGAAGTTCAACTTTCAAGGAACATAAAGAATAACTCTTGTAAAGAAATGATTTGGGAAATAGAAACAGCTTCGGTTCAGGAACCATAAGATCTTTGGTCTTTTTTGTTTCAGTTTATCCCTGTAACACTGGGTACGCTCCTTCAAATGATCCCTACTTTTTGCATGATGGGAATGAGCCATGAAAAAACCAAATATATATATATATATATATATATAGTTGACCTTTGTTGGCAAATCTGACAAAGGTCCAGCTAATCAAAGCTATGGTTTTTCCAGTAGTTATGTATGGATGTGAGAGTTGGAGTATAAAAAAGCTGAGTGCTGAAGAATTGATGCTTTTGAACTGTGGTGTTGGAGAAGACTTTTGAGAGTCCCTTGGACTGCAAGGAGATCAACCAGTCTATCCTAAAGTCTATCCTAAAGGAAATCAGTACTGAATATTCATTGGAAGGGCGGATGCTGAAGCTGAGACTCCAATACTTTGGCCACCTGATGCAAAGAAGTGACTTCTTGGAAAAAACCCTGATGTTGGGAAAGATTGAAGGTGGAAGGAGAAGGGGACGACAGATGATGAGATGGTTGGAAGGCATTACGAACTCAATGGACATGAGTTTGAGTAAGCTCCAGGAGTTGGTGATGGACAGGGAAGCCTAGTGTGCTGCACTCCATGGGATCGCAAAAAGTCAGATATGACTGTGTGACTGAACTGACCTGACAGTTGACCTTTGAACTGTTGAACTTTCGACTGACAGTTGACATAAGCATTAAGATCACCTACCCTCCACAGGGTTGAAAATCTTACATTTGGCTTTCTGTATCCAAGGTTCTAACCCACAGATTCACACAACCATATTGTGCAGTTCTCAATATTTACTATTGAAACAAATTTGTGGATGACTGGACTCAATTCAAACCTATGTTGTTCAAAGGTCAACTGTATACACATATATGTGTGTGTGTGTGTGTGTGTGTGCATCTGTGTACACACACATATATATATTCCTCAAATGGTGTTTAGCTTTATATATATTTTTACATATATGTTTTATATGTGTATATATAGCAATATGTGTAATGCTAAACATCATTTTATGATACTTATATCCACTTAATCATGTACCTACTTATATCATTTAACTTTTATAAAATCATGGCAAATGAAGCACATGTAATGCCAGTGAAATATTTGGAGCACGTGAGTGATAGGATCTCATTGAAGATTAAACATCATGTGGTCTAAGGTGTTGATGATACACTCTGTGTATTGGGGTGATAGCTGGCAAAGACATAATCAAAGTGACAAGTCAGGAAACCAGGGCAATAACCCACTAGACAAACAATGGTCCTTAGATGAATGTGGTAGAGTGAAAGTGGTACCATATTGTTGAAGGGTTCAGGTTTCAATGCTTTGAAAACAATGCTGACAAATGTAGTTCATGGACTGGCAGCATCTCCTTATAGGGTAAACCTCCTTTCTAAGCCTTCTGGTAGCTATGCTAAAATGTGAAGCATGCAGTTTTGGAGTCAAGTGGCCTTGTACCATGTCCAAGCTTCTCCACTCCTCTTGGGGAAACTTAAGTCACTTAGTATCTCTGGTGTTCAGTTATTTCATGTGTAAAAATTGAAAGGTATTTTCAAAATCATAGACTTTTTGTGAATTAAATTAAATTATGTATAAACAAGTGCTTTAAGCCCCTTTTCACAAAAAACAAGCAATAAATAATATTTATTAGGTGTTTAGCGTGCACCAGACAGTGTACACATGCCTCACATATAATTAAATCCTCAAACTCTTCAAGGAAGTTTCTGCAATTATCTATTTTATTCACGATGAACCCAAGGCTTTAAGATTTTAATTAACTTGTCTAAGACCCTATAAATTATATATGGTGTAACTAGAGACATATAACATTCTACACATGGTAAAATTCAATGTTATAGTCCCATTTTATTTAAAATATAAAAATCACTGGAAAAAGCAGTACATTTGAAAGGCAAGAGATATGTAGCCACAAAACAAATACGCAACACCAAGTGTTTCAGAACTAGTCATAGGCTTGAGAAGCCATTTTGTTTCTCAAACTCATGTCTAGTTCTTCACAAAGAAGTTACCAAAGAAATCTTACTGATCCCAAAGTGCATTTTCTGACCATGTTTAAATACATCCAGAAGGAATGTGGACATCATTCAAGCAGCACAAGTAGAGAAAAGTAAGGTCCTTGCCAAGCGTCTTGGAAAGTTAAAGAGTTTTACCCAGCAGAGACTTCTGATAGAAATTAACTGATTATTTTGCAACGTCACTGTTTCTACTCATTCTAGGAAAAGGCATATGAATTCATTCTGAGAAGACAAAGTTCATAGTTTGCATCATTTTCATTCAGAAATGTTTTTAATAATTGTTGTCATTGTTGTTCAGTCACTCAGTCAAGTCTGACTTTACGACCCCATGGAATGCAGCATGCTAGGCTTCCCTGCCCTTCACCATCTCCTAGAGCTTGCTCAAACTGATGTCCATCGAGTCAGTGATACCATCCAACCATCTAGTCCTCTGTCATCCCCTTCTCCTCCTGCCTTCAATCCTTCCCAGCATCAGGGTCTTTTCTAATGAGTCAGCGCTTCGCATCAGGTGGCCAAAGTATTGGCACTTCAGCTTCAGCATCAGTCCTTCCAATGAATATTCAGGATTGATTTCCTTTAGAATTGACTGGTTTGATCTCCTTGCAGTCCAAGGGACTCTCGAGAGTTTTTTAAAATAATAATAAAGAGTAAGGCCTGATAGAGAAGGTCATTAAAACGATGAAGAAGTGAACTTCAATTTGGTTAGGTGGCGCAGTAGTAAAAGCATCTGCCTGCCAAGGCAGGAGACACAAGAGATGAGGGTTTAACTCCTGGGTTGGAAGATTCACCGAAGGAGGAAATAGCAACCTACTCCAGTATTCTTGCCTGAAAAATTCCATGGACAGAGGAGCCTGGCAGGCAACAGCCATGCAGTTGTAAGAGTCAGACACGACTGAGCAACTGAGCACACACAAGAGACAGAGGGTGGATTCAGTGTTGAGCCATAGACAGAGTTCTGGTACATAAGATAGGGAGACAATGCCTTAAATCTACTACAGATATTTTCCATTAAAATCAGTATTTCTTTGAAATTCCATGTGGCAAAACCAATATTGTGAACTAAATCTAAGCTGATGGCAATGCAAGAGGAATACTCCAAGCTGAGGGCTTCAGATCTCGCATAAACAAACAAATCAATAATTTTTTTGTTTTGGTTTCCTCTCTCCCCATCAGTACACATAAAGGAAAGTCTGACCAGAAGAGAAGGCATAAATAGTAGTAAACTTAAAAATAAGTGTATATAAGTGTGCTTGTGTATATACACATGCACATATGCATTTAGATGTATATTTAGTATATATATAATTATATATGCATATACATATTAATATCTAATCATGATTAATATCAATTGTGACATTTATTCATAATTCATAGAGAATTTTGTGTGCAAATACATGGTAACTCACTGAAAAACTGTATTTATGTCAAGAAAAGCAACAACACTTTAATCTAGGGATAAACCTTAGCTTTCTTATGGCAAAGTAAATCAAAAGCTTTGCTTGAGACAATCCTCATAAGTAGCTATTATCATAAACTATGCCGACTTTCTGATAAGGCAGAAAAATGGGGAAAAATAGATAAATGAGAAAGAAACTAAATCTTTCCAAACTCCACAGAAATACTGAAATACTCATTAGAACAACAAAAAAATTAAGACCTCCAATAACCCCAGTGGAAATAAAATGATGAGATAAATTGAATACACATCATGATCTCATTATCTGGCATTGAAAATGTAATCAGCATTGTATGAGCTGTATATATTTTATTTGTAAACAAAGTGAAAATGAAAATCGAGACTGGTTTCTGGACACTGTATGTCAAGGAAATTTTAATAGGTATACAAAAAAATGGAAATAAACACATCTGCCTTCATCTCCTATCTTATGTTATCAAGGTAGATGTTGTCAGAAATAGTCATTTGTACATTCATCTAACAGCTGACTTGCAAATTCCGTGAGAAGAAATACTGTCGGCAGACCCCATGTGCTTGCTGACCACCTCTCATACACACACATACACAGTTCTGTCTGCTGCATAATCAAGGTTAGCCCCGAGAATGCATCCTGCTGAGAGACTCTCCCTGGTCACAGGCAATAGGACTCACTGAGGAAAACAGACGTGCCTTCTTCCTACTACCAGGTGTTCTGCCCATGCAAAAATCTCATCTAGCTACAGGAGAACACTGAGAGAGCATGAAAGAAGTACTTAAATGTCATATTTACTGTCATATATATAGATACAGCACACATAGGTCGATATAAACAGATAAAGATACAGATATGAAAAATATGTACATATTTTTAATTTGAGATATGTCTTAAATACAAGCAAACACAAATATTCATACTGTCCTTAGCGGGAAAGGCCAGATGTTAACCTCTGCTTAACAGATTTTCAGACTATTGGATGCAGATATCCTAGTTGACTCGTCATATTTATGATAGAATTGTCCCCCTCAATTTCTCAAATAAGACTTTTAAAAGACACCTGCAAATTCAGAATAAATATTGTGATTTGGAAACATCACTTTCCTTCCAGAGTCCTGCTGAAATAAACAAAAGGATCATAAAATATGAAACTTTTCATCAGCTACGGATCTGGGCACCACACACACATTGGAAATTTTAAGTCTTTTCTACCTGAAGGAAAAATAAGTTGTGAATAAGAAGAGAACACTCAGCTATTCGATGCAAGTGAAAAGCAATTTCCCTAAGAAGTAAAAAGACATCATTTCCCACAACTACACTATAAATTAGAAATGGAAGGTTGGCACTAATAATACAAGGACCCTTTCAAGGTCTTTGGAGAAAACACTAACACCGTTAGGAACAGGACATGAGATGCCACCAGAGGCCTTTATCAGCTGATTCTTGATGAACACATCTGTGATGACCCCCATCATCCTCACCTGGTATTCATACCCTTGTGTGTTCCTCTCCCATTAAGTGTGGGTGGGATCTGCTACCTGTAAAGATGACAAGATATATGTGATTATGTTACATAAAACTGAAGCACCTGTCTGGTTGGAATCATTCTCTTTCTCTCTGTGGCTGGCAGAAAGGAGGCAGGTAGACATGGTAGGAAACCCTACATGGCAAGGAACTTCAAGGGACCTCTAGAAACTGGGGGTCCAGCTGACAGCCAGCAAAAAACATAAAGTCTCAGTAATGCAGCCACTAGGAACCAAATACTGCAAAGAACCACACAAGAAAAAAGGCAGGTTCTTCCCCAGTCAACATTCATAGACACAGCATTAATGTCACCAGTTTAGGTGGTCATAACAAATAGTTTGAGAACTTGACAGTTCTTGAAACTTCACAGAAAAGGCACAATTGATAGATTAAAAACCACAAATGATTTTGAAATGATACTAAAATTTCCTTGGGCGGTACTGATGCATTTATAAGTAATCTCTATCTCTATTTATCTATATGAATAGAAAAGTTCTGGGAATATATACACTACCAGTTGATTATGCTTCTCTCTGTGGTACGAATGTAAGTGATTTTTCCATTTGCTTTTGTATTTTTTATCAAATTGAAAGGTACATATTTCTTTTGTGGGTTCCCTATCACCCCCTCCCCTTTTTAAAGTTTTTTCCGTTAAAATTCCTTTTTTGTGAAAAAAGGTTTCGTGGGTTTTTACAAATGCATGTGTCATATATCATGGCCTTTTGTAGTCAACACATTCCTATAGCTTCAAGCTCTGACAACCACTTATCTGTTTCCATCCCCTTCGTGTTCATTTTGCCTGAACAGAAATGCCACTGGGATCTGGGCACTGTAACTTAGTAAAAGGCCTTTATGCTTCAACTACGGTGTTCATGAATAAGTAAACTTTTCTTTTAAAGTAGTCTACTTTATAGATGTACCACAGTTTTTTTTAACTCATCTTACTTAGATGGACATCTGAATATTTACTAGCTTCCCTTTTAAAATATTTATTTATTTATTTTAGTTTTGGCTACACTGGGTCTTTGCTGCTGCATGCAGGCTTTCTCTAGTTGTGGCGAGTGGGGGCTACTCTAGTTGCAGTATTTGGGTTTCTCATTGCAGTGGCTTCTCTTATTGTGGAGCACAGGCTCTAGACTAGCTCAGGGGCTTCAGTAGCTGTGGCCTGAGGGCTCTAGAGCACTGGCTCAGTAGTTGTGGTGCACAGGCTTGGTTGCTCTGCTTCATGTGAGATCTTCCGGGGTCAGGGGTTGAACTGGCGTCTCCTGTGTTTGCAGACAAATTCTTTACCACTGAGCCACCAGTAAAGCCTCTATTTACAAGTTCTCTAATTCTGAAGTAATAAGTTACCATTAAACTAATGACAGTTTATTGTGATCCACACAGTCAAAGGCTTTGGCATAGTCAATAAAGCAGAAATAGATGTTTTTCTGGAACTCTCTTGCTTTTTCGATGATCCAGCGGATGTTGGTAATTTGATCTCTGGTTCCTCTGCCTTTTCTAAAACCAGCTTGAACATCTGGAAGTTCACGGTTCACGTACTGCTGAAGCCTGGCTTGGAGAATTTTGAGCATTACTTTACTAGCATGTGAGATGAGTGCATATCGCCTGTTTTTAAAATTCTAAAACGTTCTAATATGTGTGTAGTGGAATCTCACTGTGGTTTTAATTTGCATTATCCTAGTGACTGATGATATTGACTATCTTTTCATGTGCTTATTTCCCAGATATATATACAATAAATGTCTGTTCAAAAGTTGTGAATATTCTTTATTGTGCTGTTGGTTTTGTATATTGAGTTCAGGGAGTTTTTATTTCTTCTCAGTACAAGTAATTCAACAGATAAGTGATTTGTAAACATTTTCATCATTCCATAGGTTGTCTTTTCATTTACATAACAGTGTCTTTCAAAGAGCAAATTTTTTAAAAGTTTGATAGAGTCCAATAAATCAGAATTTTCTTTTATAGATCATGCTTTGATTTCTAAAAATCCTTTAATGAACATTTCAACACAGGTTTCTTCTATGTTTTCTTCAAGGAGATTTATCATTTTACAAGTTATATTTTCATCCATGATCTATTTTCAGATTGTGTTTGTTTTGCATGTAAAGTATGAAACAAATTCACCTTCGGAAAAATCTATCTTTTCTCTACTTAATTACTTTTACACATTTGCCAAAAATCAGTTGAATATATTTATATGGTCTATTTGTAGGCTTTCCATTCTGTCTGATCTACGTGTTTATCCTTTTGGCAATACTACATATACTGTCTTATTTATTGTATTAATAGCTTTACAGTAATTTTTGAAATTGGGTAATGTGGGGCCTATGACTGATATTCTTTTTCAGAATTTGAGATCTCAGAATTGCCTATTTTAATTTCTATTTCTTTCCATAGAAATTCTAGTATTGGCTTTTCAATATCTAGAAAAATTTTGGTGGAGTTTCAGTTGAGCATACCTTGAATCTAGAAATCAAACTTTAACAGATGACACCTCAACAAAATTGAATCTTTCAATTTATAATCTCTTTATTTAGGCCTTTTTTAATTTTTTTTAAACCAGTGTTTTACAGTTTTTCACATAAAAATTATGCAGATAATGTTAGACTGATATATAAACACTTCATTTTTGGTGATATTTTAATGGTATTTTTAAAATCCTAATTTCCATAATTCATCACAGTTCTATAACTGTATGATCGTGTCATATATATTTTCAACAATATTGTTAAATTCCAGGAACTTACTAGTTCGAGACGCTCTTTTATAGATTATTTGGTATTTTCTACTTACACAATCCCATTTTCTGGAAGATTTTTTAAAATTTATTTTTTAATTGAGGTAATATTGGTTTGTAATATTATATCAGTTTTATATGTACAACTTTGTATTTCTACTGTATACCTCTCAGTATGCTCCCCAGCAAAAATTTAGTTTCCATTTGTCACATGTAGTTAATCCCCTTTAGACATTTTGCCCTCCCCCAACCCTTACCCTCCCCCATCCCTTACCCTCCAATAAACACAATACTATTCTCTGTAATTGTGTTTTTGGTTTGGTTTATTTGTTCATTTATTTTGTTTTTTTGTTTCCTTGTTTGTTTTTATTCTACATATGAATGAAATCACATATGCTATTTGTCTTGCTACATATGACTTATTTCACTTAGCATAATGCTCTCAAGATCCATCCATGCTGTTGCAAAGGGCAAGACTTCATCTTATTTATGACTGAGTAGTATTTCAGTGTGTGCATGTGTGTGTGTGCATATGTGTGCATGTGTATAGATTAGATATAGCTATATACCACATCTTCTTTATACATTCATTGGAATATTTTTTGAGTTGGTATTATCTATTTTTTAAGTGTATAGTAGAATTTACCCTGATATTGTGTGGGTGTGGAGGCTATTTTTTTTTAATTTAATGACAAATTTTACTTTATAATATATTGAAAACTATTCAGACTATCTTTATCCTCTTTAATGAGATTTTAAAGAATATTCTGAGACTCAATTAATTCTACTAGTAAATATGTATTATTAATATATTCTGTTCTGTGTTAATACTGATTACTATTTATAACAGGACCAAGGGATAGTCTCTCTCTTCCAAATTTTTCGAATATTTTATTAAAAAAGATCTACTGAAAGTGAAATTTTAGAGTGTGATAAAAAGAATTTTTCAAATATGAGTAATGTATTTGCTAGTATCAATGGCTGAAAGTTTAATTGGACAGTGTATATGTTAGAATCAAAACTGAAACCAATCATCAACATTTGAGCAAAGTTAGACAGAAATTAATAAACACTTGGTGAAAATTACCTTGATAGGAAGAGAATAAAAGTGTGTCTAATATGATACAGAAGAGATTTGGGATTTTTAAAATAGTGGAAAGGAACTGACTAAGCACCAATTTTCCAAGGTCCTGTGCTGTGATCGGCAGTTAAATGCTCAAGCAGAAACAGAAGCATAGTCAAAACGTTACCTCCATTTCACATGAAAAAAAGCAATTTCCTAAGGTACCTAGTAATTTGCCCTAACAACACAAGACCAAATAGCAGAAAAATTGATGTTTTAACATTTCTGTAGGGTTAAACCTTCTGCTCTTTATTTCTATGATACTAGTAGATTGTTTTTAAATGGATAAAATTCATTCACTTCTTAATTCTATTTGCCATTACTAAAAGAGAAGCATATTCACACCACTGTTACTCTACAGAAACTCACTGAAAAATATCTCAAGGTTATATACATGTGGTCAACTCAGCACAGTGACTGTGAGAGGAAGGCACCTTCCTATTTCACATGTGTGCATCCATCATGCATGTGCTATGATGCCAGAGCCAGTTTACGTCCTTCATGTCAAGTAGGAGAATCAAAACATTTCAAACAGGCCAAATTTCATTTCTAATGGTCTCCTGCATTGCAGGCAGATTCTTTACTGCCTGAGCCACCAGGGAAGCCCAATGTATTTCATTACCATGAGTCAAAGTATTGAAGTATTTTGAAGATATTTTAACATTTTTCATTTGTGTTGTGAGTGCCTGTGAATGTTTTGGATTTCCAAGGTGGTGGCTAGTGGTAAAGAACCCATCTGCCAATGTTAAGAGATGCAGGGTAGATCCCTGGGTCAGGAAGATCCCTTGGAGGAGGGCATAGCAACCCACTCCAGTATTCTTGCCTGGAGAATCCCATGGACAGAGGACCCTGGCGGGCTACAGTCCACAGAGTCGCAAAGAGTCGGACACAACTGAAACAAGTTCACACATGCATGCACGCACACAATTATGAGTGTTTCAGGATCTCCACCTTGATTGCTCAGATACAAACCTTAAAAAGAATATTCAGCAATTGATCACTGAAACTGGGTATTACATACTGCTAAAATAACCGAAAATTATAAAAATTGAAGAGGTTACTTCTCTGACTCAGTCTGCATCTTTTTGGGGGTTGTCTGTAGAGATCACTCAGTACTTTCATTCCTAGTGTGCGGGACTGGCTAAGAAAGTAAGTACGGTTCAACAGTTATAGGGGTAAGTTTCCCAAAGAAGTTGAAATAATGTTTCAGAAATGCACATATACACATTCCAGTTATATCAAGCATCTTAATAGCATTTTTGCAACATTCTCTTACTTCCCAATATCAAATGCAAACTTTAATTTCACTTTTTTCAATTTTGAGGTAGGTGTATACCTGTGACTTGGAAAATGACTAAAGAATTCTGAAATGCAGTTGTTCTGATTAATTAAAAGATTTTGCACAGCAAAGGAAACCACTGACAAAACAAAAAGACAACCTACTAAATAGGAGAAAACATTTACAAATGATATGACCAATAAGGGATTCATACAACAGTTCATACAACTCAACAACAACAACACAACAACCAGATTAAAAATGGGCAAAAGAACTGAATAGATATTTTTCCAAAAAGGGCGTACAGATGACTAACAGGCACATGAAAAGGTACTCAACATTGCTAATCATCAGGGAAATGTAAATCAAAACCACAATGAGATATGACCTCACACTTGTCAGGATGCTTATCATCAAAAAGAACACAAGTAACAAATGTTGGTGAGGATGTGGAGAATATAGAGCCTTATGCTGTCAGTGGGGATGTAAATTGATACAGCTACTATGCAAAACAGTATAGACATTTCTCAAAAAAACAAAAAAATAGAACTATCAAATGACTCAAAGATTCTACTGCTGGGTATATATCAAAAACAATAATTCAGAAAGATACATGCTCTCCCATGTTCACAACAGCATTATTTACAACTGCCAAGATATGGAAGCAACCTACGTATCCAGCAACAGATGAATGGACAATGAAGATGTGAGATATATATACATATACACACACACAAAATGGAATACTATCTGCCATAAAAAGAACAAGATTTTTCCATTTGCAGCAACATGAATG
Organism: Giraffa tippelskirchi; assembly: GCF_054371585.1. Classification (NCBI taxonomy): domain Eukaryota; kingdom Metazoa; phylum Chordata; class Mammalia; order Artiodactyla; family Giraffidae; genus Giraffa; species Giraffa tippelskirchi. The sequence continues at coordinate 56,371,548 of NC_137276.1, read as the reverse complement.
AACCTGAACATTATGCTGTGAAATAAGTCAGACAGAGAAAGACAAATATTTGTATGATACTACTTATCTGTGGAACCTAAAAAATATAACAAACTAAGGAATATAACAAAAAAGGAAGCAGACTCAGATATAGAGAACAAACTAGTGGTTATCAGTGTGGGGAGAAGTGGCAATATAGGGATGGGAGAAAGTGAAAGAGAAAGTCACTCAGTCATGTCTGACTCTCTGTGACCCCTTGGATTATACAGTCCATGGACTTCTCCAGGCAAGAATACTGGAGTGAGTATCCGTTCCCTTCTCCAGGGGATCTTCCCAACCCAGGGATCAAACCCAGGTCTCCCACATTGCCGGTAGATTCTTTACTAGCTGAGCCACCAGGGAAGCCCAAGAGTACCAGACTGTGTAGCCTATCCCTTTCTCCAGGGTATCTTCCTGATCCAGGAATCAAACCAGGGTCTCCTGCATTGCAGACAGATTCTTTACCAGCTGAGCTACTAGGGAATCCTGGGATGGCAGAAGTGGGAAATAAAAACTATTAGGTGTAAGATAAGCTCCAGGAAGTATTGCAAAAATAACAATACACACACACAACACAAAGTGCAGTTGTCCAGATTGGCTTGGATTTTTGTGTGCCGTTTATCAGTTGTTTTCATAGACTGTTAAGACATATTGTGGTATAATGGAAAGATTAAGGATTCAACTTCTAATTGCAACTTTTATTAGGTTTGCTTACATGATTGTGCTACATAACTTTTTGAAATTTCTACTTCCTCAAAACCAATTAGTATTTGTTTTTATTGTCACAATAATACTGGGTAAAAAAATCTCAAAGTCTCAGTTTCATATGTTAATAAGCATTTACTTTTTGCTTACAAGCAGTGGGCCATGTTGGCAGTTCTGCTAGTCTGAGCTGGTGTTTATCCACACAGCGGCTGCCTTTTACGTTCTTGGCTGAGTACTATCAGAAGTTCATGGCCTTAGCTGGGACCACTGAGCTGGTTTACTTGGCTCTGTTTTGTGATCTCTTATTCTAGCAGTCTATCTCAGACATAATATGTTGCTTAAGGGATCTGAGAAAGAGTAGAGGCATGCAAGATTCTTTGAAGTCTAGGCTCAGAACAATGTCACTTCTACCACATTCTACTACTCAAACTAAGTTAGAAGTTGGAAGTTTAGCCCAAGGTCAAGGTGTGAGAAAATAAATTCTACAATTCCTGGAGAGGACCAGCAAAATCATGTTACAAAGCTCATGAAAATAGAGATAAACAGATATTTGAGGCAATTTTTGTAATTAAGCTCCTAGCTCAAGAATTATGACAGGAATAATACTGAAGAGAATGGATTAGAATCTAATGAGTTAAACAAATAAGAGGGAGTGAGAGGTAGACCAATTTAGACTACCACAAATAGAATAGTTTTGAGTAGGGAGAAAGAAATATTATGGATGGAATGATGAAAAGCAAGGTGAAAAGTTATTCCACAGCTAGACCCTTTCACAGACTAGATGACAAGAAAAAGAGGAAAAAGTAGAATGAAATAACCAACTTTTGGGAGAGCTACCTCTATGTCTATCAATGTCCTTAGGGGGACTGGCAGCTCAAATAAAATATGAGATGAAGAAAATATTCAGAGAAGAAGCTAAAGTCTTGAATAAGTAAAGAAATAAGTCCTATTCTTAAAAGGAAAAATATTAATCTACAAGTTGAATACAAATTCTAAATTTCCAAACTGAAAGTTCTAAAATCCCAATCCATGGTGATTCTTTAGAAATATGATACATTATAAACTACATATAAACTTGTAAATATACTAAAGTTGACAAAAACTCTTAGAAAATAAATATAATTTATGACCTGAGTCATGATATTATCTTATTTTATAGATACGGAAAGTTGGGTTAAGACATGTTAAGCTGCCTAATTTCATATACTTTGGAAATGATAAAGTTAATAATAAATATTTCTATAAAACTGTAAAACTTTTTTACCGCATTTTAGTTTCGTCTGATAACACCCAGTGAAATGTAATATGTAGAATTTTTCTTTCTTTGAAGCTTGAATTAACTGGTATGGTAAACATGGTAGCATAAAATTAAAGATGCTCCTCCTGGAGCAGAAAAATGTATGTTACTTACTTGTTCCCAAGTATACAAAGCATAAGAAGCAAATACATGGAGCTTTATTTCTTATGTAACAGCTATTATTGCTCATTCAGCCAGTGCGTGGGCAGAAGATGAGTATGGTTGACTCACTGCAAGATAGATTCATAATGGTATGCTCTGCATCTAAAACAAGGGTAAAGTGATGATTTTAAGATTGACTCTGAGTCACAATATAAAGTAATCTCCAGGAGTGCAGAGGGCTTTGAAAATAAAGGTTTTAACACATTAGGAATACTCAGAGGTAAAAAATTGAGCTCTGTGAGGTTAAAATGTTTTTTGCAGAAGTCAATTCATTTCAAACAAACTAAAGGAAAGTCAGCATGTTGAGGTTTGTAAAGCAAGCTTTAATGACTGTTTCAAAGGTGTAAAGTATAAACAAAGAGAAAGTACTGGGTGCAGGTACTAGAAGGCAAAGAGCAGCTTTCTTTGTAATAAATTGGCAGTTCAGATAACCTGTAGCCAAGACTCATCTATGAGATTAAAACATATTGAACACTTACCTAATTAAAGACCAGGACAATTAATTCCTGAAGATTAAAGTGAGTTTATTTGTATGGATACAATGAAGACTAGACAGAGACAACTAATCCTGTTATAAAGCTGTTGAATTTTGTGAGTTATAGTAAAGGCCTAGCTGTGCACTATAACTAGAGAGAATATTTATGACCATGATGTTTATTGATGATATACATGGTCTAGTAAGATGTCCAGAGGAAACACAAACGTCATCAAAGATAGATCAAAATATGAAAAAGAAAGTGGTCAGCAGGAACAAATCTGGCTACAAAGCAATCATTTTTATATATCTTGTCTCCCATTTGTTAATAACTGGGTTTGGAATTCTCATCAATTTTCATGAATAAGACTGGCTTATAATTTTGTTTTCTGATTTCTTCTACATATAAAAAGACATGTGTAGGTCAAAAGGAGAGAATGGCTTTCCTTAAAGGGTTAATTAACAAATAAATAAGTAGGTATCTACCATACAACATTCACAAAATTTCATTAAAAGTCAATAAATACTTACATGTTAACAGGCAAAATTATACTACTTTAGAAGTACAATATAAACATTATCTTTATGATTCTGGAGGAGGGAAGGCCTCCTTAAATAAGACACAAAACCAAATAATAAAGGAAAATAGATAAATTCTACTGCATTAAAATTAAGAATTTGTTTCTTCAAAAATTATAACGATAATGGAAAGTTAAGACACAAACTTGAAAATAAATTTGCAAAATATTTAACATATTACTACCCTGATTATATTGGGAAGACTTTCAGATCAATAAGGAAAAGTAACCAATAAATTCTAAACACAACAGGAAATTAAGAGGAATTTCAAAGATGAAACACAAAAGGGTGTGTGTGTGTGTGTATATATATATATATATATAAATATATATATATATAAAATGATACATAATCTTATTGATAATTAGAAGAATTCAATTAAAATCCAAAGTGAGTTTTCATTTCCACCAATCACACTGACCAAAAATTCAAAAACTGAACCATATCAAGCATTGGCCAGTTTGTGGAACAAGAAGAATTTCCATTTACTCTCAACCCAGAAAAGAGCTTGGTGCTGTCCAGTAAACTTGAATATGCAGAGACCCTATGACCCAGCAATTTTACTGTTACATGTAAGTCCCAAAGAAATTCGTACAGATGGCACACATATGCAAAAATACATCTGCAGTTGTTTGTAATACTAAAAAAATAAAAACAAAACCAAAAAATGGAAGCCACCTGATATTCATTAACAATAAAGTGAATTAATTGTACAGTACAAAATTCAATGAAGATAAGTGTACTACAGTTACATAAATCAATATATCTCTATCTGGAAAACAAAATATCAAATAAAAGAACAAACCAACAAAAAAGTATACATAGTATCATTTCATATGTGAATTCTAGGAAAATGCAAAAATTAAACAATGATATTTTGAATGTTTTTTACAACTCTAAGGAAAATCAGGGAAATCACTAACAAAATCAGAATACTGATTAACTGTGGGATAAAAGAGGATATAATTGGGGAAGGTTACAAGGAGTCCTCTTGTGTTGGAATATTCTACATCTAGGTCCAGGAGAAGAGTACATATTGCTATCTAAAATAAAGATATCCATTATGTATTGCATATTGTATTGTGTTACATACTGTATTACTATCTAAAATAAAATATATTGCTTTAAAAGAAAAAAAACCTTCTATCTGAATCCCCTATTAGAAAGCTAGCTCCTTACAGAAAGGTATTTTTATCTCTCTTTTCAGTGCTATATCCCAAGTACCTAAACAGTACCTAGCATAACATTTATTGATTGAATAATTGAATGAATACTGTGAACAGGGAGGTATCTATACTAGATGAGATCCAATAATTTTTCATATAGCTCAGTCATATGTGAATTAAACTGCTCTAAATATTCAATCGAAAATGAAAGGATTAGTGAGAAGTCAAAAGTTAAATAACTCTTGAAAAAGACATTGACAGCAGGAAATTTTTCCAATTTTTTCCAATTTTCCCTAGAATAAGCTTCCAAAGGATCAAAAACTTGAGGCATAATTAAAGAAAATTTAAAAGATGTTGGTAGATATGAGGTAAGAAATGAAGAGATTGTGTAAAATTACAAGATCTTTAGCTATTAGATTCCTAGATCATCTCCCCTAAAGTATACAGAAATATGTGCCCACTATTTCTCCAACTTTTGCAAGAAATAGATGCTGCTGGGGATTTTTTTCTATAAAAAAAAAATAGATGTATTGGAATTAGGGACACTAGTCACAGCAGAAAACAGAACTGGGTACTCAATTGAAAACAAGGAAATCAAATGTAGATATGCATATTCAACTGTGAAACCTGCAGGACCATTATGGCTTCTGCCTCAGAAAAGCAAACAGCTAGAATTATCAGTGTCCAAACGGAGTTCTATGGGTATCCCAGGAGAAATCCAAGGTGCTCAGAAAAAATAACTCCATATCCTATCAACAAGGTAAACACAGGTACAACAACTTCCAACCAGAACTTTTTATTTTTGCTCTTCTTTTTTAATTTATTTGTTCATTTTTTAATTGGAGGATAATTGCTTAACAATGTCCTGGTTTCTGCCCTATAGCAATGCCTATTATACAGAAAAATAAATATCATATTTTAATGCATATATATGAAAAACTATATGGATGAACCAACCAGCGTTCTAACCAGCAGTGTCACTCTTAACATACAGAGCTAAATACAATGGAGTTTTGAGGAAATAAGCCAAAAATAGAGAGGGTTCAGGAAAACATACAGAGATAAAGGAATTTCAAAAGAATTTATATAAGTGTGGCAGACCTACATTAGGAGGATTTTGAGAGATGAAGTACCAGGGAAAAGTGCATGCAAATTTGACATAACAGGAAGTCAGAACATAAAGTCTAACATTAATTACTTGAGAAATATTAGTAAAAGCACATAAAACATGTACACAGGAAAATGTCAGAAAAATAGCAAATAAAGTTTGAAAGTGTTTATTTCAAAGTAGTTGGATTGTGACATTGAGGAGAGCAAATCCCTGTCATCTCTCTCAGTCTTAATATGATTCAACATTTTAAAAATATTTGCATGTATTATTCTGAAAACTATATATATCCCTGAATAAATATTAAGCTCTGGCTAAAAATATGATGGAATAGTCCTGAGTGGTTAGAGACAAGAAAGATATTTTTCTTGTTTTCGTTGCAAACTTTTTGTGGCCATACAATGCAGATTCCATGTTATAAAAAGTTGGCAGTCTCTTATGGGTGTTCAGGGTCAGAGTCAAGGTAGAAGTAGAAGGGTGGACAGAATTTAGTAGATTAGGATATATAAATGTTACAATAGATGTACCTACACCTGTAGCAAAAACCATATATAAATGTTACAGGATGTCTAGATTTCTAACTTGGACAGCTAAGAAGGTAAGTATGATTGGAATTAATTGAGATGAGAAAAAAAAGAATGAATTACATAAAAAGAATTAGGAGACAGATATCATGGTGTGTGTAAGGAACAGGCACATGACCAGACTAGATCAATAAAATTTAGCATTTGAATTTTGAATGAAGGCATAAAAGAAAAAACTTACAATTAAATTGAATGCACACATGTATTTCCATGATGATTTGTTTTGAAATTATTAATTAATTCTTTCTTGTGGGCTCCCTGGAGATTCTCTGAGCCCCGCCTATGTTTCAGCCTGTTTCTCAGACCTACTATTTGATTCTATGTCAATCAACAATTTCACAGTAACTTATCTTTTTTCCTTGGTCTGTCAACATCCATTCTTATTGCTTTAAATTGAAGAGCATGATAATAATATTATTGTTAATACTAATAATAACAATAGTCTACATTAGTTCAATAATACAAAGGACATTTTGTGACATCTCATAAGGGGTACTTTCAAATGCATTTTGAATTCCTAAAATTCATGCATTTCCAGATTAGAGAAATAGCAAAGGAAACACATATATTTTGGGCACTCACATTTCAGGAAAGAAATTCCCTACTCTTCAATTAAGTTCAACAAGCTCCTACTGGGTGCCTGTTGTGTTCTTAGGCATCAAACTGTGTGGACACCAGACTTGTGTTAAGGGAGAAAAAGGTCTGGATTTGAAATACTCCAGAGGCCAATAACAATTTGCATAAAAACCCTGTTTCAAAGGAGGAAAACAGTTCAACAAGGAAGAATATGTGACATGTAAATATGAATAACAGAATGAATAACCAAGTTAAGGGAAGAGAAGTTACAAGTAGCACTAGAACAGAGACACTAGTATAGCCTAACACATTTTAGTGATACTTAAGAACCAGTCAGTCCTAAAGGAAATCAACCCTGAATATTCACTTGAAGGACTGATGCTGAAGCTGAAGCTCCAATGCTTTGGCCACCTGATGTGGAGAGCCAACTCTGGAAAAGACCCTAATGCTGGTGAGGGAGTCAATTTTTAGGTAGGCTGGTGAGAGACTCAGTTCTTAGGTAGGTTGACAAGAAGGTGGCAGTGGTGATGGTGGTGGAGGAGGAGGAGGAGAAGGAGGTCTGGGGCTCTGAGGAGGAGAAAAAGACAGATTTTTTATTTCTACATTCCTTCATCTTAGTCACATAAAACGTTTTTTTTCTTTAAGCCCAGAGTTAATGATTACACAACAAAACAACTCTCCTTGCTCAAGGACATGTTTTTCCTTAAGCTCTGTAACCAAAACCCTGTTATCTTAAAATGAAAGTTGTGGGAGTGGGTCTAGTAAGATCTTTCTATTGTTAGTTCTAATCCCTTTATCTTAAAATGTAAATCATGGGAGTGGGTCTAATAAGACCTTTACAACCTTGAGACAGTCTTGATTTACTGTAATAATCAACTGAAAAAGTATATAGCTCCCTTGCTAAGACTAGTGAGGGGGACAATCTCCATCCCCCTTTTGATGACTATGTGCTTTTTCACTGTAATAAAACTTCAGCCACATAAGAGCTCTAAGTGGTCCCTGATCTTGAAGCTATAACTGGGAAAGATTGAGGGCAAGTGGAGGAGGCAACAGAGGATGAGAAGGTTGGAGGGCATCACTGACTCAATGACCATGAGTTTGAGCAAACTCAGGGAGATAGTGAAGGACAGGGAAGCCTGGCATGCTGCAGTTCATAGGGTCACAAAGAGTCGGACACGACTTAGCAACTGAACAACAAGAACATCAGGGCAAACGGATTATTTAATATCTACTGTCACCTATGCCACTCCCTGATTGGGATATTTTCTCATTGGTATCATAGTGAAAAGGTATTTTTTGCTGACTCCAAAGATGAAATCATCATTTCTGGAAAGATAAGAAGAAGGGCCTGAAACTAAGAGAAGAATATGTTGTTTGGGATCACTGTGGAGGTGCTTAGAATGGTCAGTAGAGTATATCCTATGATGAGTCATCCAAAGTTCTCCTTCAGATTTTCTTATTTCTTATCCCCAAAGTTCTTCTGAAGGTTGTCACCTAACAATTGAAAGCTAACAATTTCCTTGGAAATTATCTATGACTAAAGAAATCTGCCTCTTTCATGTCACTGCCACTTTCTGGGGCAGTCTTCATACAATGACTGGTCCATACAGGAATTGAAGGTCCAGCCCCCTGTCCACAATACAGGTCAGCTATACAGGTATTCTGGATGTAGACATCTCCGTGGGTTTGAATGAGGCTTTCAATATTCACAGTTCAGCTTCTCCCTCTGCCCAATCCTTTTGTCTTCCTTTCCCGTACATAAAGTTGATTTCAAGAGTGCTCCCTAATGGACATCATGCACACCATCTCAGAATCTGCTTCCTAGAGAATCCAAGCTGCCAGAGATGGGATGCTTCTCCAAATTGGAGAAGACACTTTTCCAAGGTGGTCACTACTATCTTACTAGATGATCAGTACAAACAATACACTGCAGAAATACCCTCACCCACATATCCTCTGTGCTTACCACCAGAACACAACTACCTAGTTTAAGTATTAACTAAGCTGATAATTCACATGCCTGTTGTTTTAAGCACTGCATTCCCTAAACAAGCGAAGCAGTGGAGAACAAAGGCTAGTTATACACAGTTTATGATGCATCAGAAGTGATTACAATTCTGATACAACCAAATGCCCTCCAAATGAACTGGATGCAGTAAGCTGACAGTTTTAGAAAGCTGCTGCTCTCAGAGATTCTCTCAGCTGTTTCTTCAACAAATCTGTCAAAGGTATTAAACTGCCTACAAGTTTGAAACCTTCAAGCAGGTACTGACAGGAACTGGTGAGTTAGAAACAGTTGCCAGGGGAACACCATCTGCTGCCACTTTCCTCACTGCTAATACTTACACAAGAAAGATGAAGGAATCTGGTTTATGAGCCAAGAGCTTGATGGTTTACAGTGCACATTGCACATAATTACAGAGCACCTACAGGGTAACAAAAATCTGTGTTTTTAAACTGTTTGAAGTTCAAGAAGTCTGAGAAAAAAAAACCATACATTATCAAATTGCTCAGGTCCTTCTTCAACTTGATAAAAGGATGCAGTCAATGTGGTCATGATAGATTACTAAAAAGGTGACTATAGACCTAATAAGATGGGTGGTAAAAAAGAAAACGAAGACACAGTAGTAAAATTATATATTAGAAAGAAGTCTAACTGCTGTATCAAAGAGACAACAATGGCATTTAAATGATATAGTAGTTTATTTTGCTCTCACATAACAGTGTGACAAGGCAAGGCTATCAGGGTCTTCCTACTCCGTTTGGTCATTCATGGACTTAGGATTCTTCTTTTTATGCTTTGGCACTTTTCCATGAGTTATATACATTCTTGATAGTTATCCCATGTAAACTTTTGTTTCCTAATTTTAAAATTGAGATAAAGATGCCTCATTAGGATATCATGAAAATTATCAATGATAATTAGTAGAAATAGTCTAAACAAAGTCTATAGCACAGAAAAAACACACAGGTTAATAAATATTCATTTTATTCACACTGAGATAATTATTTAGAGCCTATTTCAAATGCAAACTATTTTACAAAACCTTCTCAGACTTATCTTGGCCAATGTTTTTGGTGCCCTTTTGATTTCCCACAATAATTGGCACAGAGACTTAACTGCATATTGTTGTTTGTATGGTTGTACACAACTGTGATCTCCTGGAAGGCAGAGTGGATGCTTCAGTGGGCATCCTAGTCAAATCCATAGTGAGAACATACAAATATTTACCATAAATAAGTCCAGTAGGAGAGCTAAAGATGATTCAATCTGAATAATTCCTAGGTTGGTGAGAAATACATCAAAATGCAAAACTCATCTTTATATAAAAAGCAAAGCATTTATTGTTTTCACTTGGAAAATCGATTATAGCCACTTGCAATTAAATGGCTATAAGGCAAAAAAAAAAAAAAAGTAAGAATGGCTAATACCAAAGTCTATAAAGGTTTGCAAAACCTTGCTCATTGGCAGTATACAAATAGCAAAATATTCGCTTCTGAAGTGATGGGGTGAGAGATTTGTTTAATGGCAACACTTACTCCCTTGAGTGCAAATGGGTCTCAACAGGAGGCAACCTGTATTTTTAGAGACTGGACCTCTGTTGCCTTAGATGCTCTGCCAATCCCTGTTTGAGAGCTACTCAGGGCCGGAGACCTTTACAAACTAAAAGTGTCATGTATTTTTGGTTTTCTTTACTGCACATTTGTCACAGTACCTGCAAGAGCCACAAGTGGTGAAACTTGTACATTTCCAAGATTTTTGGTTGTTTCCATGTCTTCTTGGCAGAATTTCTATTACCTCTCTGAGCAGCAGGTGAGTTCCCTGGTCTGTAATCATTGCTGTCAGAGCCCCATCAAGTGAGAAAAGTTTCCTTTGCCTATTCACAAGGAAATTCCACTCAATAGCAATGTATTGCTGAAGTCATTTGTTTATAGTGACAATACAGCTTTTCTCAAAGTGTATTGCACTTTGGGTTTTACAAAGACATATTTTCTTTGACTATTTTAAACAAAAACAAGAAAATATTTATTAGCATGACTTATTTCATTATCCTGGTGTTGTTCATATGGATCTTTTGTTATTTTAAGGAATAAAGAATTTTCTTGAGTGTCTTTCTTCCAAGACATTTCATTCTAGGCAAATAAATGAGAACTAAGGTGAGCCGGCAAGAAATAGGCAGGATTGGTGCTGCTGTTCTTCTTTTTAGTCACAAATATTTATATTTATTGTTAAGGTTTAATGTTTTTTAATTAGTTCTAAGGATACAAAAAACAACATAAGAGCTCTTCCTGTTACACAGTATATTATATCATTTCTCAGTAATCTTGCTTAATGTTCCAAATGTTTTTATATCACTTCTAATAAGTGCAGAGAAATAAACTTTCCTTTGGTCTTGAATTGAAATAAATATTTTTTTGAGAATTTAAAATCTGTTTTCAAAGAACAAATAACAAAAATGAGATGATCATTTATCTGGCTTCAGAAAAACAAAATATTACCCAGTGGAATATATTATTCTTTACTAATGCTACAATCTCATAGATAATCTATGGACATCTAGTATTCTGACATAAAGAAGGAAATATTAATTTGGAATTCTTATTAATGAAACATATTTAATAAAATTAAATCCTATTTATTAGATCAATAGATACTTACTGACCATACTCAAGGAAGCCAGAAAAAAAAAAAAATCTGTTTAGAAAGACAGACTCCACTCTTAGCAATATTATCAGTCATTTGATTAATGTATTTTTTAAATCTAAAAATTGGGACTACCTTATGGTGCTTGGGACACAATAAAGCACATAAAATGCAAAGCTTCTGTGACCTCTCCATGTGGAATCAGGGCAAATCACCTTTCTGGCATATGGGTGTATTCATCAAACAGCAATCGTCAATAAGTTTTGATGTCCAGAGTTTGGAATTTCATAGCTTAGATGTGACTGACTAACTCACTGGCCACATGATTGAACTCAGTCTCTACCATCTATCCCTGGAGGTTAGGTTTAGCTCAAAATTCCATCCCCACAACCATACAGTTGATGTTTCTGGTGAACAGACTCCAACTGGAAGTTATCTAGGGGCCCATCATGAGTCACCACATTAGCAAAATCTCTGCTATTATCCCAGGGGCTCATGAATAATGAAGACAATAATTCACTTAAATTTCAGGGGTTTTAGAATTTTCTTCCCAGAAGCCAAGGGAAAAGGCCAGCCAAATTCTGTATCATACTGACAGTAACAAGTGTCTATGTATTTTCAAATGTCAAAAATTTTGTTTTAATTTTCTTCTCATTTTTTTTCCTATCCTAGGGAATTTATGCTTTTAAAAAAGAATCATTTTGCTGTATTGTCAGGTGGTTTTCTGGAGGAAATAAAATTAGATTCATGTGTTCATCTTACCACATTAAACTTTCTATAAGACTTCTTTTCTTCCAGATATTTGTCATAAATTTTGAGTGAAAGAGAAAGCTGAACAACAGAGGAAGTTGAGGTTCATCTTGCTTAAAAAAAAACAACAGTAACAAAAAGCTCTCTTTCTACTCTTAGCACAGGAAATGAATAGAAAGAGAATCTAGACCTTGAATCCAAGAGTGGAGGAAAAGATTTTGAGATGAAGACCATAGTGAAATACATGTGACTCCTCACTGAACCTCATTGTGGGTATATGCAGATGTACCCACAAGTCTCAGAGGCTCCAGCTCTCTTTAGCAAGGCTTATATCCCATAGGAGCAAGATTTAATGTAACAGCTTTAGCAAATACAAAGAAATACTGAGAGTACAAACATAGGAAAACTTTTTGAATTTTGCAATAGGTTTTGAGTCTATAGGGAAGAAATTTACTTACAGAGTTCTCCACTAGATATGCAAGTTGCCCACTAACTAAGCTAGTGAATGTAAATCTATTAATAGACTCTTACTAGTCCCATGGACAGAGGAGCTTGGTAGGCTTCAGTCCATGGGGTCGCAGAGAGTCGGACACGACTGAGTGACTTCACTTTCACTTTTCCTTTCATGCATTGGAGAAGGAAATGGCAACCCACTCCAGTGTTCTTGCCTGGAGAATCCCAGGGACGGGGGAGCCTGGTGGGCTGCCGTCTATGGGGTCGCACAGAGTCGGACACGACTGAGGTGACTTAGCAGCAGCAGCAGCAGTGAAGCAGGATGCAAAACTCTAGGAGAGAACAGGGAGGAAAACTGAGAGATTTTAAATATTTGGAATGGAAAATTAAGAAAGAAAATAGGGAAGATTGGGGAACTGACTTTTACCAATGTACATTTTAGAATTTCATCTAATGAAAGGGGATGCCAGAGGTCACCCTCCAAAGGAAGAGCCTAACTTCTGAAGCAGGTTGTGGGATAAATCTGTTTTATTGTTATGTAAATGTTACTCATCCCAATGAGCTTTTACCCAATAGATTATTTTAACATTTTGAAATAGCTTTTAATGTTTAATTACCTAAGCAACACATGATCGCTTTAAAGAAACAAATTTAAAGATGGAAAGAAAATCAACAATACTCTTTAACACCTATAGAAGATCTCTATTAATGCACTGCTGCAGATCCACTCCTATACATGTATTCATACACATTCACATACAAGATCACATACCCATAGCCATACTCAATGACATACATAGTCACATACCACACATGTATATGTTAAAATACATATTCCTGTATACGTATCTGTACACATGTACACATACTTTGTATGAGGCTCTCCTGTGTGTGACTACTAAATCTGAGGAGGACTGAAAGTCAATATCAGGGGAAGCTGAAGTTCAAAAATTTCTACCAGTATCTGCCTTCTACATTCAATCTGAATTTTTCCTCACTAGCAGAAAATCCCTTTGTTCTGGAAGATACATTTCAGTGAGCTCTTTTATTATGCAAATATAAAGAAAGGGCTCTTCGTTCCCAGTGAAGACCTGAATGCAGTAAAACTATCAGAGTCTGTATTCTTCAGACTGAAACACTGAATTCTGTTTATCAATTTAAATTGAATATATCTTTCAGCTGACTTATGTCTTGGAAAATTACACTTCCTTTAGAGACTTTTATTTCCTCAACTTGGATTTAGATGGTTCCCTGCTTCCTGGTGGCTAAGCTGGTAAAGACTCTGCCTGCAATGCAGGAGACCTGGCTTTAATCCCTGGGTCAGGAAGATCCCCTGAAGAAGGAAATAGCAATCCACTCCAGTATTCTTGCCTAGAGAATGCCATGGACATGGGAGCCTGGCAGAGGGACAGCCCATGGGGTAGCAAAGACTTGGACATGACTGAGCAACTAACACTTTCACTTTTTTCTGCTTATTACTAATAGTGACAGCTTCCCTGGTGGCTCAGCTGGTAAAGAATCTGTCTGCAATGTGGGAGACCTGGGTTTGATGTCTGGGTTGGGAAGATCCCCTGGAGAAGGGAATGGCTACCTACTCTAGTATTCTGGCCTGGAGAATTTCATGGACTGTATAGTCGTCTATGGGGTCGCAAAGAGTCAGACATGACTGAGTGACTTTCACACACAATAACAGTAATAATTATTATTACCTTCTGTTTTTAGGAGTTATATTCTTTGTTCTTAGAATAGATAGTTATAAAGCACGCTGGCTAGAGGAATTAAGGGAAGTGCTATATATAGATCCAACCTATTGTTTTCTCTTTGAATTGAGTTTCTGTGTTGGAATTTATCTACCTTGTGGCTAGCACAGATGGAGAAAACTTGAAGCTCATCTACTCAGTGAGGATACCTCTTTCCACTACATAGTGAGTAGAACCAAATCATAGCCAAAGACAAAGCAACTTAGGGAAAACTACTTTAAAATACCATTTCTTTTAGACTGTCTTCTCCTAGCTTACATACTGTCCATTCCAATTATCTTGATGACAATTTTTAAGGAAGTGAGGAATCAGTGTACTGCAGTAAGTACTGTTCAATAGCTTGATATCTTCAATATATATTTCTTCATATACTACCTGATCAATTCCGTCTTTCCATGAGCAAGACAAGTAGCCTTTTTAATACAAGTTTCTAGAATGATAAGGTTAATATAAGTGAAAACAACAACAGTATAATGAGTTGTTATCTGGTTAGAACTATGAAAGCACTAAATATAGTGCCAGGCACATGGTGGGTATTTGATATGCTGACTGATTATCATTGGCATTCTCTGCCTTCATTCTGGGAAAGAATATAGTGACTGACAAAAGGATGCCGACTCTTAAATATAAAAGTTGGGACAAGGAGTTCACAATGTCCTGAATGTAAATCTTAGTTCTAAACTATGATTGATGATGGTTTGTGCCAACCTGAGGAACTGAACTGGATTTGAAATAACTCTACCAATACTTTAGAGACACACATATAGAAAAAAAGAGAGAAGGGGAGAAGAAAACGAACACTTTTTAGAAAGGTAGTTACTTAAATAGCTTGAGGGCTTAAATATATAAAAATGATTTTTCCATCAGCAAAAGAAAATGTAATGAAAATATTATATATCTGGTACTTTCTGAATGTTTATGCTATAAAATAAAAACATTAATTGGAATCTTCTATCAGTTCAATCACTCAGTCTGTCAAACTCTGCGAACCCATGGACTGCAGCATGCCAGGCTTCCCTGTCCATCACCAACTCCCAAAGCTTGCTAAAACTCATGCCCATCAAGTCAGTGATGCCATCCAACCATCTCATCCTCTGTTGTCCCCTTCTCCTCCTGCCTTCAATCTTTCCCAGCATCAGGGTCTTTTCAAATGAGTCAGTTCTTTCCATCAAGTGGCCAAAGTATTGGAGTTTCAGCTTCAGCATCACTCCTCTCAAAGAATATTCAGGACAGATTTCCTTTAGGATTGACTGGATTGATTTCCTTGCTGTCCAAGGGACTCCCAAGAGTTTCCTTGAACACCACAGCTCAAAAGCATCAATTCTTTGGTGCTCAGCTTTCTTTGTAGTCCAACTCTCACATCCATACATGACTACTGGAAAAACCATAGCCTTGACGAGATGGACCTTTGTTGGCAAAGTAATGTCTCGGCTTTTTAATATGCTGTAACGTTGGTCATAGCTTTTCTTCCAAGGAGCAAGCATCTTTTAATTTCATGGCTGTAGTCACCATCTGCAGTGATTTTCGAGCACAAAAAAATAAGTTCTGTCACTGTTTTCATTGTTTCTCCATCTATTTGCCATGAAGTGATGGGACCAGATGCCATGATCTTAGTTTTCTGAATGTTGAGTTTTAAACCAACTTTTTCACTCTCTTCTTTCACTTTCATCTAGAGGCTCTTTAGTCCTTCTCTGCTTTCCGCCATAAGGGTGGCGTCATCTACATATCGGAGGGTATTGGTATTTCTCCTGGCAATCTTAATTTCAACTTGTGCTACATCCAGCCCAGCATTTCACATGATATGCTCTACACATAGGTTAAATAAGCAGGGTGACAATATACAGCCTTGACGTTCTCCTTTCCCTATTTGGAATCATTGTTGTTGTTGTTCTATGTTCTATGTTCTGTTGTTCTGTTGTTCTATGTTCAGTTCTAACTGTTGCTTCTTGACCTGCATACAGATTTCTCAGGAGGCAGGTAAGGTGGTCTGGTATTTCCATCTCTTTCAGAATTTTCCACAGTTTGTTGTGATCCACACAGTCAAAGGCTTTGGCATAGTCAATAAACAGAAATAGATGTTTTTCTGGAACTCTCTTGCTTTTTCAATGATTCAGTGGATGTTGGCAATTTGATCTCCAGTTCCTCTGCCTTTTCTAAATCCAGCTTGAACATCTGGAACTTCACGGTTCATGCACTGTTGAAGCCTGGCTTGGAGAATTTTGAGCATTACTTTACTAGCGTGTGAGATGAGTGCAATTGTGCAGTAGTTTGAGCATTCTTTGGCATTGCCTTTCTTTGGGATTGGAATGAAAACTGACCTTTTCCAGCCCTGTGGCCACTGCTGAGTTTTCCAAATTTGCTGGCATATTGAGTGCATCACTTTCACAGCATCATCTTTTAGGACTTGAAATAGCTCAACTGGAATTTCATCACCTCCACTAGCTTTGTTTGTAGTGATGCTTCCTAAGGACCACTTGACTTTACATTCCAGGATGTCTGGCTCTAGGTGAGTGATCACATCATGTGGTTATCTGGGTCATGAAGATCTTTTTTGTAAAGTTTTTCTGTGTATTCTTGCCACCTCTTCTTAATATCTTCTGCTTCTGTTAGGTCCATACCATTTCTGTCCTTATTGAGCCCATCTTTGCATGAAATGTTCCGTTGGTATCACTAATTTTCTTGAAGAGATCTCTAGCCTTTCCCATTCTACTGTTTTCCTCTATTTCTTTGCATTGATCACTGAGGAAGGCTTTCTTACCTCTCTGTGCTATTCTTTGGAACTCTGCATTCAAATGGGTGTATCTTTCCTTGTGCTCCTTTGCCTTTTACTTCTCTTCTGTTCTAAGCTATTTGTAAAGGCTCCTCAGACAAAAATTTTGCCTTTTTGCATTTCTTTTTCTTGTCAGTGGTTTTGATGATTGCCTTTTGTACAATGTCACAAACCTCCGTCTATAGTTCTTCAGGCACTCTGTCTATGTTTACCTTAATAAGATGTTAGACACTCAATTGCATTCATATATTGACCCTATCATTTAATCTTGATCAAGAAAAGAAAGAAAAGGCTTTATGAAAGATAAATAAGCATTTATAAAGCAGGCAAAGGAAGGTACAAAAGACACAAATTAGATGAAATGAAGAAGATCCAATCAGTTGTGGGAAAATTAAAAGCTGTATTTTATTTACCTCTGTGATTGTAACGTGAATTTAAGATCTCAGATGGGTGTCATAAAATCAGTACAACATGTTTTGGATTCCCAGTATAAGCAAACCTATAACCAAAATCAAAATCTAGAAAACTGGCATGGAATAAGGAGTAAGCAATGCATGTATGCATTCCATTTTCAGAACTCCCCGATGAGGTCAATAATTTCCACAAAGAGAACATGTTTCACTGTGCCACATCCACTGGAGTTATAGTGACGGCTCTGTTGCTGCTGCTGCTAAGTCGCTTCAGTCGTGTCTGACTCTCTGCGACCCCATAGATAGCAGCCCACCAGGCTCCTCCATCCCTGGAATTCTTCAGGCAAGAACACTGGAGTGGGTTGCCATTTCCGTCTCCAATGCATGAAAGTGAAAAGTGAAAGTGAAGTCGCTCAGTCATGTCTGACTCTTCGCTACCCCATGGTCTGTAGCCTACCAGGCTCCTCCGTCCATGGGATTTTCCAGGCAAGAGTACTGGAGTGGGTTGCCATTTCCTTCTCCAATTGATGGCTCTAATGACTCGTTACTTCTCTGACTTCTTCAATTCCATTCATACTTGTAGATTCAACAACAAGAAGTTCACAGGTAGTGGGACTTCCCTAGCAGTCTAGATTAGGACTCCACACTTCCATGGCAGAGGGCACAGGTTTGATTCCTGATTGGGGAGCTAAGATCCCACATGCTACACAACACGGCCAAAAAAAAATCTCATACGTAGTTTTGTCTTCGGCAGATTGTTTGTAAAAATGATTGCAATGCTCCCCTACCTATATCTACTTGCTTAGAAGGTCCTCTACTATATTGACTCTGGGCTTTTCATGTGACTTTGTTTTGCCAATAGGATATTAACAAACATGTCACAAGTCACAGTTTGAAAGAGATTATACACGGAGGTTTCCTTACTTGCTGTATTTAAAACCCTGAGGCTACCATGGGAATGGACCCAAGTTAGCCTCTGGAAAGGCCATGTGATGAAGATGTAGGTGCCCTCCCAACAAGCTACTCTACTACACCAAACATGTAAGCAAGACTATCCTAAATCACTTCGCTGCCATGGACCTACCATCTGACCCCAGATAATCAGTCAAGATGATCTAGACAAGAAAAATTTCTTACCTGACCCATGGAATGATGAGCTATATGAAATGATTATTGTTTTACATTTTGGTATGTTTAGTCACATAGCCAAAGCTAGCTGACACATTATCTTGACATTTGTACTGTATTGTCTGTTCTACTTACTATTCCAGTTATTGCTGCTTCATAATGAACGACCTTAGTAGAAAGCTCAAACCTAAATGTCCAAAACAGAATGCTTGATTTCCTCTTATCTGAAATTTGCTCTCTTCCCAGTGTTATCCATTTTGGTTAATATATTTTCTCTAATTTTTTGCTACCTCTGGACATGTCTAAAGGATTGAGTTAAGATAAGCAAAAGGGAATGAAAACATTTCCACTGAAGTATTAACTCCAGGAGAAGACCATTGAGAATTATAACTTTGACTTAGAAGCAATTCACAAGAGTTAGAGGGGACTAGTGATTCTCAAAACAGCCTTGTGTCTTTCACTGAACTTGGCTTCTAGAACAGTCCTATGCATTCATGTCTGATTTCTGAGAGTACAGCAATAAAACAACTGCAATAAAACAGCTGGGGAAAAACCAAAACAGCTGTTTATCTTCCAACTCTATGGGACATCCCAAGGCTAAAGGCATGCTTAGAGTTAAGAGTCATTTGTTCTATATGTATCAAGAGATGTTGCCTGCAACAGAAGCCATGCGATTGTCAGAAGCAAGATTGGATTGCCTTGGGCCAGACAGCAAGGGAAATTAACATCAGCATGGGTATCTCTTATGAATATTAGTGTTGTGACATTTAATGGGCCTCAATAGTATAGCCACCACTTTATGCACTGGTAAAAACAGAAGAAACGGAGATGAGAAAAAAAGGCAAATGCCAAGCCTTTGGCTGCCCCATGAGGCATAGTTCAGAAGAATCTAAAAAAAAACAGACTAGCACAGAGTGGCGAAGATATATTACTTTGCCACAGTCAAAATGACCCCATTCTTACTCTCACCAAGTATGAAACACCAAATGTCAGCTACAACTACCACATTTTCAAAGTTCCAAAAGCTCTCCCTAATGATATTTCCTTCAATTTTTAGTTATGTTGTCTTGACTAAGATCAGACTGTTCAAATGGCTTCAAGGGATCACATTTATATGTGCGATTTCCCCTAGGAAACTGATTAATTTCTATTGTATCCTACAAAAGCATTTGCTTTTGAGAACAATGTGCACAGCTGACTATGTTGGTGTTCCACACAAAGCAGAGTAAATTTAGACTTCTGATAAAAAGTTCCCAGTAAATGTCTATCTGTATCATAATTAAGAGTCTTGCTTGAACCTCTTCCTTCTAATTGATTTCTGGAATAATACTGAGGCAGTGACTGTTTTTATATATACCTATACATTTTCATTTTCTATCTGTGAGAACCAATATAATGTTTTTACAAGTATTTTGATTTATGCTTCTTTGTCATTGTAAGTCTCTCTTCTAAGTCCCACCCATCCATAATTATGGTGAAGCCACGAAGCCAGTCTCAGAAAGTATAATATAATCTGGAAAAGTATGAAACTTAAAATTTACCCTAAAATGTCTAGCCAGACTAGAAAGGAAAATAAAATTTCTTTCATGTTCTACCAAATGCCTTTATGAAAAAGAAAAGTGATAGAAAATGAAGGATTGTAATGAAGTACCTATTTCTATCTCTCATCTCCTAACTGAACTCCTAGAGGGTAGATGTATATCACATAGATTGATGAGAAAGGTAGGTGTGCAAAGGATGTCTAACTACTTACTGTTGAAAAATTTATATCCATCTACCAACTTGGAGCTGAGTTTCTTAAGAATAAATCTGGTAGCGCAAGACAATTTGGCCAAGGAAGGATCTAAGCATAGTTTATCCAAACAATCTTGGTCACCTAAGTGACAAAGAGAGGGCCCGAGTTTACCACATTCTCTTGAGGTAAGTCAATAAAGATAACTGAGCTGAGGACCATTGGACTAGTTAGGGTAAGATAATGGTACATAAGACACTGTGGAGTCCATGATTTACAAACATGCTTGGTAGAAAGTATGGCAGGATACATCCAGGAAAATCCAAGACATGAACAAATTAGTTCTAACAAATTAGAATAAATGGAAATACCACCTAGTATTGACTAAACCAAGAAAAAAAGTTATGAATTATATCAATCACAGACTTAATTAGAAGATGCTAGTGAAATAGCTACATATTATGGTCCCAGCTTAAAGAACATTTTTAACCTATGACCTCACAGGAAAGAAATGCAGAAATCCAAACAATGACATAACATCAAAGGATCCCACATTTCTTCCCACTATGATGAGGTTGCCTGAGCAATTCTCTTTCTTGATATATTCAGTGGTCATCTTAGAATGACACAGAGGAAAGTAGGACATATATATTCAGAGTAAAATCAGAGAGGATTTGTATCCAATAAAACCTGAACAGGTACCACATGAGAATCTTCAAAATGTTATTCTGATTAAACATTTCAGAATGAACTGAAATATAGATGTTGCACACACCCCTACTTCCTCCTAGCTACACAGCAGAAAGGGAAATCATAATGAAAATTAATTAAATTCACATTAACAGAAAATATCCAAAATTAAACAAAGAAATATAAACACTGGAGAAAGTTAACTTTGAATTATATTGTGGAGACAATTAAACCAGCATGATACATATCTATTAATAACTGGAGTCCCTGAAAGGTGAGGGGGGAGAAACAGAAAATTTTTTGAAGAAATAATGGCTGAAAAATTATAGTGTTGATAAAAACTACTAACTCACTGATAGAATAAACTTAACAAACCCGAAGTATAAGAAAGTACACCAAAACATTTGAGAAATGGAGTATTTCCTACCATGTCAATAAACAAGGATGACACAGTCATCAGTGATTCCAGCCTTCCAGGGCAAACAGGAAGGAGAACAATACCTGCAATCTGGCAGCCTTCTGGCTGCAGCCACTCCCTGTGGTGAACGTTGAGGAAAAGCACAGGATACTGGCTCCAGGTAGCTGAAATGCATATGAAAGAAAGGATTTCAGTGAGCCCAGAGTCTTCCATCTTCCCATACACAGAAAAGTGCTAAATTCTTTAACTTGAGCTATCTGGTTTTCCTTAATTACCAACAATCTTTTGATGATCAGACTACCTGCAGCCATGAAATTAAAAGATGCTTGCTCCTTGGACGGAAAGCTATGACAAATATAGACAGTATATTAAAAAGCAGAGACATTACTTTGCTGACAAAGGTTTGTATAGTCAAAGCTATAGTTTTTCCAGTAGTCAGGTGTGGGTGTGAGTTGGACCGTAAAGAAGGCTGAGTGCTAAGTGTCTGACTCTCTGCAACCCCATGAACCACAGCACACCAGGCCTCCCTGTCCAACACCAACTCCTGGAGTCCACCCAAACCCGTGTCCATTGAGTCGGTGATGCCATCCAACCATCTCATCCTCCGTCGTCCCCTTCTCCTCCTGCCCTCAATCATTCCCAGCATCAGGGTCTTAGGAACTGACTTATTCTCCCTAGAGACAGGGGAGGCAAGTGGGCACTGTTCTTTGCACTCTCTCTCTGGCCTATTCCAGCTATCTGTGTTTCTCGAAGAAGTTGTGCTGTGCCTGGTTTACAATCTTTAGTGGCTGTTGCACCAGGGACACACACCTTGGTCAACTGGGTTTTTGGTAAGTGGGGCTTGTGCTCACAGTGTGCTGCTCCCGGGGTTCAGCACAGAGGAAGTAGACAGAAAAGCCTATTTCAGAGTCTTTCCTTGAAACAGGTCTATTTGTATACTTTAAAAGTTTCTGCTTATGGATCTGGCTTCCAATCAGTTTACATTTAGATGCTGACTGAGATCCGATCCTTTGGGTGTGCTAAGTCACTTCAGTAATGTCTGACTCTGTGTGACTCTATGGACTGTAGCCTGCCAGGCTCCTCTGTCCATGGGCTTCCCCAACCAAGAATGCTGGAGTGGGTTGCCATCCCCTCCTCTAGTGGATCTTCCCAACCCAGGGATCATCAAGCCTGCATCTCCTGCATTGGCAGGCAGGTTCTTTACCACTAGCACCACCTGAGAAGCCCCTTAGGACTGAGCTGCTGCTGCTGCTAAGTCGCTTCAGTCGTGTCCGACTCTCTGCGACCCCATAGACGGCAGCCCACCAGGCTCCGCCGTCCCTGGGATTCTCCAGGCAAGAATACCGGAGTGGGTTGCCATTTCCTTCTCCAGTGCATGAAAGGGAAAAGTGAAAGTGAAGTCGCTCAGTCGTCTGACTCTTAGCGACCCCATGGACTGCAGCCTACCAGGCTCCTCCGTCCATGGGATTTTCCAGGCAAGAGTACTGGAGTGGGGTGCCATTGCCTTCTCCGCTTAGGACTGAGAGGTCTCAGCAAACTCTCAACTACCCCGAGCCACTAAAAACAAAGAAGGTAACTTGGACAATCACAAAGGCTTGAGACACAACCAGTAGTCCAGGTCAGTCTGAACAATAAGATTCACATCTTACACGATATTGCTCCAAGACTGGGAGAAGTGACTGCTTCATCTAATACACAGAAACCAACACAGACATTTATTTACTCATGGCAGGTGAAAGTGAAAGTTGCTCACATGTGTCCGACTCTTTGCGACCTCAAAGACTGTAGAGTTCATGGAATTCTCTAGGGCAGAATACTGGAGTGGGTAGCCTTTCCCTTCTCCAGGGGATCTTTCCAACCCAGGGATCAAACCCAGGTCTCCCTCATTGCAGGAGGATTTTTTACCAGCTGAGCCACAAGGGAAGTCCAACAATACTGGAGTGGGTAGTCTATCCCTTCTCCAGGGGATCTTCCCAACCCAGGTATCAAACCAGGGTCTCCTGCATTGCAGGTGGATTCTTTACCAACTGAGCTATCAGGTGAGGAATCTGTAATTAAAAAACACAGAGTGGCTTGATTAAGGTGTCACAGTTATAAGGGGTTAGAACCTTGAGCAGGTAAGTTTCCAAAGTTCATCATGGTAGAAAATATATGGAAATACTGAAATAGGAATTATTATAAACACTATAGGATTCTAGGCTATTAAAGCTATTGATAAAATCAACCATTGTTGTTACTGTTTAGTAACTGAGTTGTCCAACTTTTGTGACCCCATAAACTATAGCCTGCTAGGCTCCTCTATCCAGGGTCTCCTGCATTGCAGGTGGATTCTTTATCATATCTAGAGCCACAGGGGAAGCCCCAAATCAACAATAACTGACAGCAATTTACAATATGTAGAGTTATACAGAACTCACTATATGATTATTCACAGTAGTACTAACAGTTAAGTAGCATTACCATCACTAACTAAACAAAGGAATAAATTCAGGCTCAAAATTTTTAAATATAATCTCCAAGAATACATACCAAATTTATAATAGTACTAAGACTCAAACGGGTCTTTTTGATTCCAAAGCATATGCTCTTTTAAATTAAAGGAAATGTTAAATTTGGCATTTAGGACTGAGAAATGGAATTGTTTCTGCCATATCAGTAGACAAGGATATCACCGTCATCAGTGATTGCAGCCCTCTGAAGTGAGACAGTGACCACTAAGGGAACTCAGGAAGAAGAATATCTACTATCTAGCAGCCATCAGACTACAGCTACAGCCCTGAGGAACTCAGAATGTGAACAGAGGATACTGGCCCCCAGATAGCTGAGGTCCATGTGACAGGAATGATTTCAGTGAACCCAGACTCTGGCATCTTCCCATTCATAAAAAGCACTAAATTCCTTAACATGGTATATATGGTTTACTTAAATTTACAAAAAAAAACTTTCAAGGTTCAGGCTACCTTCCCTTTGTTGCAAAATCTTTATATAAACTGGCTCCTCCCCCTTGCTTTCTCAGAGCAGTTCTCTCAGGATTACTTGAGACGCTGTCTCATGGGCTTGAGGTCCTAAAAATTTCCACGTAATAAAACATAACTCTCAAATTTTAGGTTCAGTGTACTTTTTCAGTCTCTAGGATTAACATATACATACTACCAAGTATAAAATAGATAATCAACAGGACCTACTGTATTGCACAGAGAACTATACTCAATATTTTGTAATAACCTATAAGGGAAAAGAACCTGAAAAAAGATAGATACAGATATATAGATATAGTTAGGGCCTCCCCTGGAGAAGGAAATGGCAACCCATAGGATCGCAAAGAGTCAGACATGACTGAAGCACCACCTAGGTTGCGCAGTGGTAAAGGACTCACCTGCCAATGAAGACTCAAGTTTGGTCCCTGAGTCAGGAAGATCCTCTGGAGTAGAAAATGACACCCCACTGCAGTATTCTTGCCTGGAAAATTCCATGGACAGAGGAGCCTGGTGGGCTACAGTCCATGGGGTCACAAAGGTCAGACATGACTGAGCACCTACACACACACACACACATATGACTGAATCACTCTGCTCTACACCTGAAATTAACTCAAACTGTAAATCAGCTACACTCTAATAAAATAAATAAATGAATGAAATAAATTAGAGAAAATGTTATATATACAAACATGGTGCTAATAGAAACTTTCTATTTACTAGGTTCCCAGATCCTTCATAACTGTACTCTAGACTAACAGACATCCAAAACATTGTCATCTCCACTAGTACATTTATATGAGTACAAATTCGACTCTCTTACATTTCCGGATCAATATTGCTACAACCTTTTTATGACTTTGATATACCTAAATTGAATTGTCTATTTAAAATTATTTATTCTCTTGTCAAAAGTGTTAGCAATGCAATAGCTTGCAGTGATGACAAGAACAACTGTCAGGAACGATACTGATTTGAGACCTTCCTATTTGTACAGTTTGGAATGTCCCTCACATTTCTGACATTTAGTTTTAATATTTTTTAAACACTGTATATAAGATGACCTATTTCAGGAATGACAGGATTGCTATTGTTGCTAGATGAGCTTTATAAAGTAAAACATTCTACATTAGTACTGAAGAGTCAATATCTTTGTCTCTGTCTTACCATCCTCAAATGGTAATCAGGGTGTGAATTGCTGAGGCCAACAGAGTAGTTTAGTGGATGTTGTTGTCTCTATCCTGTCTAACTACATGTAAATCTGGAAAGAGTTTTGTATGCGTCTAAGATTAAAACATTTAACTTATATTAACATGCCATCTGTCTTTCTCTTTTATTTCTCTTCTTTTTCTTTCTTGAAATATTCTAAATATTTTAGAATCTTTCATTCTTCCTATCTTGTTTAGAATGGACTGAGGTTAAAATATAATGGCAGTTAAAGAGATAGACACTTGGAAACGCATACAAGTAAAAAGTAGCAGAATGTGCCACCACAAGATATGTCACTTTGGCACATGCATTATTTTGAGTTGAGGGCAACCAACACTCAGACAACTCAGGAAAAATGTTTTCCCTCTTCCTTAACTGCCTAAAAGAAATTAGAAAGGGGGCTTATATAAGGAAGAGAACTATTACCAGAGATAACATTTTCATCTGAAAGACTTACCTGCTTGGCAGGCAAACATTTATTTACCAAATATTTTCTCTTCTCACCATGTGAATTGCCTTCTTCCTTTGAAGTTTCTCTGTCCCTCTCCTCAGCTCAGGATAGCATATAGCCTCACTTGTTTGGCTGTTTTGGAGTCTCTTATCTGTGTGGGGCTCCCATATGTACATGGGGCTTCCCAGGTGGTGCTAGTGGTAAAGAAGCCACCTGCCAATTCAGAAAACAATTCCCTGGGTTGGGAAAATTTTCTGCAGGAGGGCATGGCAACCCACTCCAGTATTCTTGCTTGGGAAATTCTATGGACAGAGGAGTCTGGCAGGCTACAGTCCATGACGTCACAAAGGGTTGGGCATGACCAAAGAGAGTTAGCGAGCATGCTGGCATATTTACATAATTAAATTTGTTTTCCTCCTATTAATCTGCCTTTTTATTAAAGGGGGGAAGTCTTAGCCAAGAACCTAGAAGGGTAGAAAAAAATTACTTTTCCTCCCCTCTACAAGTCCCTCCCAAGAAAGCCAAATTTTTCAACATGAAAGAAAGATTCCTCAAATTTGATGTTAATTAATGGACAAGAAAACTTTTAGCCAAACAGAAAGAACCCCCAGCATTTTCTTCTAGCCTATTAAGTTCATGCTACTAAAAAAATACTCTCATTCTTTGATGGCTTCTGATTGCAGAATAAAAGTGATACACAGTGAAATAACAAAATCAATTTGATTCAGAATTAGTTTTGTTTGGGCCTTAAAGAAAATGGTCACCAAACTGTTTCCTGAGACTGGCATGTTCATTGTGTGAGAAGATGCAAGGTTTTTGGACACAAAAATGCCTAAAATCTGGAAAACATGCCCCAGCTATTAATAGTTTTCCAAGGAAAAATACCTGATATTGAAACCATACAATTTTTAAATACTATGTATATTAACATCAAATGGATAAGTCTTTTCCATTTAAGTGTGATAGTATTTGTACTTTCAAAATAGGATAACAAAAAATCTGAGTCTCATTCCTCTGGGTTTACTTTGCCAAGGTTGAATATGAATATCATTATACAGTTCAACCACATCTTTGCTATTCACCTGAAGGCAGCATAGTCTAGATAAAGCAAAAGAAATGAGTACAGCCTAAACTGCAGCATCTGCATGTCTACAGTCCAGAGGGTGTCATATTCATTCACCTTTTCTACATTGAGAAGGTAGGAACTCATCCTGTTTCTCGTCCCACAGCCTGCTGGGACATCAGCCTTTCTATGGTAGCATAGGATTCCTATATTTATTATAAATTATATTTTCTTAATGTATCTTCAGGCTTCTCAGGTGGCACAGTGGTAGAGAATCCTCCTGCCAATGCAGGAGATGCAGGAGACATGGGTTCAAATCCTGGGTCAGGAAGATCCCCTGGAGGAGGAAATGTATCTTCCCAAGAATGGAAATCCTCATAGCTTTAGAACAAAAAATTATGACTCACAGTCTTTATCTGTGACTTTAAGTATATCCAATTTAAGCAAGTTAAGAAGCCTAAGGGCTTCCCAGGTGGTGCTAATGGTAAAGAATACACCTGCCAATGCAGAAGACATAAGAGATGTGGCTTTGATCCCTGGGTTGGGAAGATCCCCTAGAGGAGGGCATGGCAATCCACTCCAGTATTCTTGTCTGCGAAATCCTATGGACAGAGGAGCCTGGTGAGCCACAGTCCATAGGATCGCAAACAGTCAGACATGACTGAAGCGACTTAGCATGCACGCATGCAAGAAGCCTAAATGAAAATATAAACAAAAAATACATGAAGGTTTACTTATACTCTTCAATGATAATAGTTATAGTTCAGTTGCTCAGTCATGTCTGACTCTTTGCGACCCCATGGACTACAGCACACCAGGCTTCCCTGTCCATAACCAACTTCCAGAGTATATTCAAACTCATGTCCATTGAGTGGGTGATGCCATCCAACCATCTCATCCTCTTTTGTCCCCTTCTCCTCCCACCTTCAATCTTTCCCAGCATCAGGGTCTTTTCCAATGACAGTTCTTTGCATCAGGTGGCCAAAGTATTGGAGTTTTAGCTTCAGCATCAGTCCTTCCAATGAATATTCAGGATTGATTTATTTTAG
Organism: Giraffa tippelskirchi; assembly: GCF_054371585.1. NCBI lineage: Eukaryota > Metazoa > Chordata > Mammalia > Artiodactyla > Giraffidae > Giraffa > Giraffa tippelskirchi. Next base: position 56,343,372 of record NC_137276.1, on the reverse strand, counting down.
GATGGACTGGTTGGATCTCCTTGTTGTCCAAGGGACTCTCAAGAGTCTTCTCTAACACCACATTTCAAAAGCATCAATTCTTCAGCACTCAACTTTATTTATAGTCCAACTCTCACATCCATACATGGCTACTGGAAAAACCATAGCTTTGACTAGACAGACTTTGGCTGGCAAAGTAATGTCTCTGCTTTTTAATATGCTGTCTAGGTTGGTCATAACTTTTCTTTCAAGGAGCAAGTGTCTTTTAATTTCATGGTTGCACTCACCATGTGCAGTGATTCTGGAGCCCCAAAAAATAGTCTGCCACTGTTTCCATTGTTTCCCATCTATTTGCCATGAAGTGATGGAACCAGATGCGATGATCTCAGTTTTCTGAATGTTGAGATTTAAGCCAACTTTTTCACTCTCATCTTTCACTTTCATCAAGAAGCGCTTTACAGCACTGTTTACAATAGCCAGGACATGGAAGCAACCTAGATGTCCATCAGCAGACGAATGGATAAGGAAGCTGTGGTACATATACACAATGGAATATTACTCAGCCATTAAAAAAAATACATTTGAATCGGTTCTACTGAGATGGATGAAACTGGAGCCCATTATACAGAGTGAAGTAAGCCAGAAAGAAAAACAACAATACAGTATACTAATGCATATATATGGAATTTGAAAGATGGTAACGATAACCCTATATGCGAGACAGAATAAGAGACACAGATGCATGGAACAATTTTATGGACTCTGAGGGAGAAGGTGAGGGTGGGACGTTCTGGGAGAATAGCATTGAAACATGTATATTATCATATGTGAAACAGAACACCATTCCATGTTCGATGCATGTGACAAGGGCTCAGGGCCGGGGCAATGGGATGATCCAGAGGGATGGGATGGGGAGGGAGGTGGGTGGGGGGTCCAGGAAGGGGAACACATGTAAACCCATGGCTGATTCATGTCAATGTATGGCAAAAACTATTACAATATTGTAAAGTAAAAAATAAATAAATAAATAAATTAATTAATTAATTAAAAAGAAAAAAAAAAAACAATGTACATAGCATGTTACTCACAATTGTCAAAAATAAAAATAATCTAATTGCCCAGCAAAAAAAAAAAAAAAAGAAGCGCTTTAGTTCTTTGCTTTTTGCCATGAGTGTGGTGTCATCTGCGTATCTGAGGTTATTGATACTTCTCCCTGCAATCTTGATTCCAGCTTGTGCTTCATCCAGCCCCACATTTCTCATGATGTCCTCTGCATATAAGTAAAATCAGCAGGGTGACAAAGTACAGCCTTGAGGTACTCCTTTCCCGATTTGGAACCAGTCTGTTGTTCCACGTCCAGTTCTAATTGTTCAATGATAAAACCCTTCACAAAAAGCAACGTGAGAAAACAAGAATAACCTTTGCATAAAATGTTATTTTACTTTCTTATTTCTAAGCAAGAAGGCAAAATGAGAGCAAATGATTAACCCCTCTCCTGATTTCCACTTAAATGATACATCAAAAAACTCTATTAGAGTTACTAATAGAAAACTCTATTATTCCTATAAATTATTGTAGAGCTGAAATCAAGAAAGTTCTAAATATTTTTCCTAAATACAGAATTTATTTTTGCAAGAAAAAGTCTAATGTTTGTCTCTAAACTTTGAAAATGGAGTATGCTGAAAAGTTAGAGGGCAGACCGCAAAACAACTAAGACAACCACAAGCGATGTACAGCCATTGGAAACAACAAAGTTTGGAAGTTAGGGGTGGAAAGTATTTGGGAATCTTTCAATTATCCATGTAAAGTATATCCTTAGGTTGAGGCTCAATGAAAAGAATCTTTTACAGTGAAGTTTATAAGTAGAAGGCAAGCTCAGGGTAGCACCTGACTCCAGTATGTATTGGTGCTAACAGATATGAAACCCACACAGAAGATGATCAATTTCTAAAGAGGCTATATAAACTATATGCTGTATAAACTATAATAAAATATGCTGGTAAGTATTTCCCACAGAATCATGTTCTATTTCTGGGAATGCATGTGGACAATATTTCCCAGTCTCTTCAGTTCAGTTCAATCACTCAGTCGTGTCCGACTCTTTGTGACCCCATGAATCGCAGCACGCCAGGCCACCCTGTCCATCACCAACTCCTGGAGTTTACCCAAACCCATGTCCATCGAGTCAGTGATGCCAACCAACCATCTCATACTCTGTCGTCCCCTTCTCCTCCCGCCCCCAATCCTACCCAGCATTAGGGTCTTTTCCAATGAGTCAACTCTTCGCATGACGTGGCCAAAGTATTGGAGTTTCAACTTCAACATCAGTCCTTCCAATGAACACCCAGGACTGATCTCCTTTAGGATGGACTGGTTGGATCTCCTTGCAGTCCAAGGGACTCTCAAGAGTCTTCTCCAACACCACAGTTCAAAAGCATCAATTCTGCGGCACTCAGCTTTCTTCACCATCCAACTCTCACATTCATACATGACCACTGGAAAAACCATAGTCTTGACTAGACGGACTTTTGTTGGCAAAGTAATTCTCTGCTTTTCAATATGCTATCAAGGTTGGTCATAACCTTCCTTCCAAGGAGTAAGCGTTTTTTAATTTCATGGCTGCAATCACCATCAGCAGTGATTTTGGAGCCCAAAAAAATAAAGTCTGAATCTGTTTCCACTGTTCCCCATCTATTTCCCATGAAGTGATGGGACCAGATGCCATGATCTTAGTTTTCTGAACATTGAGCTTTAAGCCAACTTTTTCACTCTCCTCTTTGACTTTCATCAAGAGGCTCTTTAGTTCTTCTTCGCTTTCTGCCATAAGGGTGATGTCATCTGCATATCTGAGGTTATTGATATTTCTCCTGGCAATCTTGATTCCAAAGTCTCTTACAGTCAGCTATTACACATGGAATTTGAGCAGATATGTGTGACTTCTATATCTGACCAAAAAAATCTTCCTGTGCTGCTCCACATCATGCGCTTTCTTGTTAACTGCTAGTAACCCAGAAATGCATGTGTTTAAGATAACAGAACTACTGCTGGCATGGATCCTCTAATGGTACATTGAGTGTAACTTCCCCGCACTCCCCACTCTTCTTCTCAAGAATGGAACCACACTGGACCTTAATGTGAACAATCAAAAAGTATCTATAATGATGTCAAGTTGCACATTTGAGTCTGTTTGTTATTTGTTCTACCCTATGGTAACTAACCCACCTCCTGCTGCCTCCATTTAGGATGGTAAAATTTAAATAACAGTTTTTACCAACCCGTGTGTTAAAACACGTGCAAACAGAAAAAGTCACTTGAAACTATAAGGCAATCTTGCAGTTATCTCTTTCATAAAATATTTTACTGTGAGGAAGAAGAAGAAAATTCAGTACAATCTAATTAGAGTCTTTAATAAGCTTTAATAAGCAACAGGACAGGAAACTTTGATTTTAGGAAAAGATGGGGCATAAAAGCAGGTGTCCTAGCCCCTCATATGAAAAGTTACTAAAATTACCAGAATGAAATAATAATATGGTGGAAAACACATTGCAACCACAACTAGCAAATGAAAACACCCACAGGAAATGTGCAGTTTGGGAACCAACTGAGGCAAGTCTTGAAGGTATGGCAAACCATGAGGGAAATGGAGGATTTACAATTGGAGCCAAGAGACATACTGCACATTCTCAACAGAGGATACTGGTGTTAGCATAAAAGTAACAGGGTGATGTTAATGATAGTGATGGTAATGATGATGACGATGATGGTAATTCAGGAAACAGGAGAAAAGAAACTAAGAGAAAGCTGCAGCTTTCCACTCTTAAGGAAGTAATTTGAAATGAAGCTGAAATGTTAAATGAAGTAAAGGAAAATGTGATGTCATCAAAGATTTTCAATTGTATAAAATTCAGAATATTGAATTCGTATGTGGAGGAAAAGTTTAAGTTGGTGTGTAACAACATAGAAGAAAAGTACTAAGCCTTAAAACATATTCCAGATAAGTTAATAAATGTAGAAGACAGATAATGGAGACATAAAAGGCAGATCTTTGTGTCCTTGAAGAGAACATACAAGCAGTCAAGCACTAATAAGAGCACTAGACAATCTAGGTTCAAGTTTGGCCTCCGCTTGAACGACCCTTATCATTACCCAAAGGGTAGTAACATTGAGCAACATACTGATCCTCTGCATACCCGTCATTTGAGAAATAAGTATAATAGTCATATCTCTCATATAATTATTTGGAATAATACTAATACAAATAAAACAATCACAACATCCTGTTAGTTCATGCTTAAAGCATACTAAATATTATATATTATTAAATGCAATATTTTAAATTCAAATATTTTCATGAAAGAATAATTTTATTATCTAAAGTTACAAATCTAAAGATCAAACAAATTGCTATAAATGGAAACATTAATGAAATGTGACCACTACTTGGATCAGTTTATTTCAGATTTTTGAACATCAAGGAACAAAGTGAATTTGAATTATCTGACACTAAATAATGGATAATGAAACCTGCAGTCCCTATAAAGCACCATCATTTCCCTTCCTGACCATATTACAGAGAATAAACAGGGAAATATTTCACTTCCAGGGCCTTCTACATCCTGCCTTATCTTTTTTGTTTGCTGATACTGTTACTAAATATTAGCAAAATGGAAAGTGATAGAATTGGGGCAAATGGCCAAGAATTACATCTGGCCACACACTTGCACACACACACACACAGACACATATGCATCCAACAGATTAGGCAGGTCCAGTTTTCAAACTGGTGCAATTCCTGAACCCTTACTACAGAGTATAATAGAGGAGTTAAGCCTGTTCCACCAGAGGGTTCATGTGGCAGAATTTCTCTCTCTATGAAACACTGTGAATACTGTATTACCTATATAAGATTTTAGTTTAAATTTTTTAAATAAAATCTTGCAAAAGGTATTCTTAGTGTTTGTTAAAGTGTTCTTTCAATAAGTTATTATGGGTGTTTAAGGGGAAATTACAAAAGAGTGATTCACAGCATACTCACTCAATGACAATTTTATTTATTCTAATTTGTTTAATATTCATGTTTAATAACTTAGTGAAATAAAATGTTTAAAGCTAAATTCCCAGTTAAAAGTTGGAATTATTTTGAACAATTATTAAGTTTATGGAAAATAATACTCTCTCTTAAAGTCCTATAAATGAACAGTTGATTTCTAGAAGATGAAAAATGTTACACTAATGAATGATTCAGACAGTCTTTCATTCTTCATTAGGAGTGAATTAATTTCTTGAAGAAACAAACGATCTTCTTCAGTTGTCAAATGTGTAAGTTTCATTTCAAATATGCACAGTCCTCGATCTGTTAAAAGACTGATATGATGATGAAATATAAATTGAAGGAACTAATCAGGTTTAGAAATCCTGAGCTCTTGGCTGTGGTTACTGCTGTGATGCTCTGGCACAAGCACATCTCGGCCTGATTATGAGAGATCAGAAGGAAGAGGTGGCATTTGGAGCAAACAGTTCCCACATAAATAGGAGATGTGATTTGTTATGAATTATGGAAAACAGGGTGAGAATTTTGAAAGGATAATCCTTAACAGACGACTCATAATCGAATAAAATGTCACAATTTCTCATATTTGAAAAGGCTGATTATGGAATTGCAAAGAAGATAAGTTTTAACCTACAGTCTTTCTCTTAAAAATTTGCTCATTGTATAATGCAGTATGCATCGTTAAACTATATACTTATTTCATAGAAAATGAAAATGCTTTTCTTAGTCCTGCTTTTGTGTTTTCCCCTAGACTGTTTCTTAGATTTTGTCAACTTCTGTGTATAAAAATAGGATGCATATTAATGTTTCATAAATATTTGTTAAATGTCTTTTCAGTAAATGCTGAAAGTCATAAATATTGGAAATAATGGTAATAATAAAAGTGACAAAAATGGCCTGTGCATTTATATTGTACTATATAATTGAAAATTTATTTCTACAACTGCTATATTTATCCATAATTAATCATTTGGATAATACTCTAAGGAAGATATTTCCCAGTTTACTTGCAATTGAGGAAACTCAGCACAGTTAGTTTATCATAGTCGGAGAGGGCCACAGCCAGAAAGAGTCCCAAGCTTTCTGATACTATCGACCAGGTTAATAAAATCCTACAATAGCTGTGTGATTAGGTTTCAATATCTACAAAAAGAGCAGAACAATTTGGTAAAAATACATAGATTCTTCATTGTCTTTCAACCCATGGATGGCCTCTCATATTTAGTTTCAAATTCTAGGGAAGAAAAAAATCATATGTAGGCCACTTAATATCTGTGCAATTCTGCAATGGATCCTTTAAGAGCAATATTTTAAAAAATTATCATTCCTAAATCTGCAAGATCAAAGAAGTTACTTAATTTATCAAAGTACACACAGTAAGCAATGGCAAAGCCAGCACTGGAAGCTAGGTCTACCTGATTACTAAACACTTCTCATTATATCACAACTTATAATATCTCTCATTCCAAGTAGCATGTAGTTTTCTGGCATCTATCATATACAAAAAAATAACTACTGTCTAGAAATGCCGATATGCCTGCTCTTGTTTAGTCACTAAGACCTATCCAGTTCTTTTGCAACCACGTAGACTGAACCTGGCAGGCTCCTCTGTCCATGGGATTTGCAAGGCAAGAACACTGGAGTGGGTTGCCATTTCCTTCTCCGGGGCATTTTCTCGACCCAGGAATCAAACCCACATCTCCTGCATTGGCAGGTGGATCCTTTACTGCTAAGTCACCAGGGAAGCTCCATGATTGCTCCCCTTATCCCGTAAGACAGCATTTAAAAATTAGTAAGTTCAGTCAGTTCAGTCACTCAGTTATGTTCGACTCTTTGCAACCCCATGGACTGAAGCATGCCAGGCCTTCATGTCCATCACCAACTCCTGGAGTATACTCAAACTCATGTCCATTGAATCGGTGATGCCAACCAACCATCTCATCCTCTGTTGTCCCCTTCTCCCACCTTCAATCTTTCCCAGCATCAGAGTCTTTTTTCCAGTGAGTCAGTTCTTTCCATCAAGTGGCCAAAGTATTGGAGTTTCAGCTTCAGTATCAGCCCTTCCAATGAATATTCAGGACTGATTTCCTTTAGGATGGACTGGCTGGATCTCTTTGCTGTCAAAGGGACTCTCAAGAGTCTTCTCCAACACCACAGTTCAAAAGCATCAATTCTTCGGTGCTCAGCTTTTTTTATAGTCCAACTCTCACATCTATACATGACCACTAGAAAAACCATAGCTTTGACTAGACAGACCTTTGTTGACAAAGTAATGTCTCTGCTTTTTAATATACTGTCTAGGTTGGTCATAACTTTTCTTCCAAGGAGCAAGCGTCTTTTAATTTCATGGTTGCACTCACCATCTGCAGTGATTTTGGAGCCCCAAAAGATAAAGTCTGTCACTGTTTCCATTGTTTCTCCATCTATTTGCCATCAAGTGATGGGACCAGATGCCATGATCTTAGTTTTGAATGTCAAGTTTTAAGCCAACTTTTTCACTTTCCTGTTTACTTTCATCTAGAGGCTCTTTAATTCTTCTTCGCTTTCTGCCACAAGTGTGGTGTCATCTGCATATCAGAGGTTACTGACATTTCTCCTTGCAATCTTGATTCCAGCTTGTGCTTCATCCAGCCCAACGTTTCTCATAATGTACTCTGCATATAAGTTAAATAAGCAGGGTGACAATATACAGCCTTGATGTACTCCTTTCCCGATTTGGAATCAGTCTGTTGTTCCATGTCCAGTTCTAACTGTTGCTTCCTAACCTGCATACAGATTTCTTAATAGGTAGGTCAGGTGGTCTGGTATTCCCATCTCTTTCAGAATTTTCCAGTTTATTGTGATCCACACAGTCAAAGACTTTGTAACTTATCTGCTTTAGTAACATACATAGTAAACCAAACTGCTCAAGAGTTTTCTTAGATTTAGGTGGAAGACACTCATATAGAAGGTCCAACTCTGTAAACTCTTTACATCTATTTTTTTAAAAAATAGGTTAGTATTACGCAAAACTTCAATAGTTTTGATCACTGCTAAAAATTTGTCAGTTTTCATACGACTCAAATATAATCACCATATATATAAAGTAGGAGACTTAAAGGGATGAAAACAATAAACAGTCAGTCACAACCCTCCTTGGAAATATATTAGGTCCTTGACTTCTAGACTTAGGAATTATCACTAAAAGGATAAACTTCTGGATTCAGAACACTGGTGTTTGACTTCTAACTTCTTTCCATTACGGCCTTAGAGAAACTAATCTCTCTGTGATGCTCCCACATCTGTAAAAGTGGATTACAATTTCAGATATAAAAACCAAATGAAATATTATTTCAGTGAAATATTTTAAATAACTAAATATAATAATTCCAGCTTCCAATGACCTCTGAAAGGAATATTAAAGATTTGGTTAAAAATACAGAACATAAACATTAAAATATTCTAAACTATATAAGGCAAGAGGAAATAATCAACTCAGATTCCAGCTTTAAGAGTAGAAACAGTTTGAGGATGATTAAGTTGCTACAATACTATCATATAATCATATCTAGTTCTAGTTAATCAAATGTCAGTCATTTTTTGTATAATCTGTAGAAAGCAAACTCTCCTAATTCAGTTCAGTTTTCCCCATGCAAAATTCAGCACATGTGAAATAGGGACTGCACACATTTCAAGTTCCTTTCAATTTTTTACACAAAGATCTTAATTCACTGTTTATTGATTTATGTAAATCCTCAGACTTCTTTATGTTCACATCCTATCCAAAGTTAATAGCATTAGCTTTCTTCATATTATATAAACTAAATAGCCAAATGTGTTTAGAGTCTACATGAGATAATTTATTATAAAATTTTCTTGTGATAAGCTCTTGTAAAGTTTTTTGTTAAATGATAAAGTGTAATCAATGATTAAATGAGTATTTGCTCTCGTTTATTATCACAGGGCTAGAGATAATCAATATGCAAAAGAAAAATAAAATTACTGCAACCAACTTTTTCTCAGAATAAGCCATGATGATTACTATAAGTATTTTTTTCCAATTAGTTCAACACTTCCAAGAAGGAGAACAATTTTCTTCCTGCTTTACCAGAAAATTGGACCTATTATTTTATTACTATGCCATTAGTGACTGTCAAAATTCTTAGTTTAGTATAGAACACTGTGAATATAAATTCTCTACTAAAGGTCCCAATAGCAGAGTAAATTCCTTTAACAGAACTGTATTTGGAAAGATGTACTTCAATAAATTAAACAAAGCACAGGAAATAGCATTTTCACTTTTTTCCAGAAAAAAGTAGAGTCTACTACTTACCTCTAAAAATATGGGACTCCCCAAGCATAGTAGCAGTTAATACACGAAAATTAGAAATCCCCCTTTATTTAAGGGAATAACATTTGACACAATAGATTGTAAGTTCTCCAGAACATACAGCTGGAGTAAGGCTTTAGAATACAGTCTTCTAAAGGTGGAGTGGTACAATTTACTTAAATCACTAGGTTCCAAGTCCAGTCATCAGTAGTACAAAGAAGTGAGTGGAAATGAATTCCTATTTGTTAGTTTAGATTCTTTATTAAGTGCAGGGTTAAATGTAACTGAATAAATGGATGAGTGCCTAGCCCACCTGCATTGACCAGTTTCAAACGCTTACTGTGAAGGAATGTAGAAGACAGTTTGAGGTCTCATTATGTCAGTGTTGTGGGATTCCTGCCCCTTTCCATATCATGTAGTCACCTTCTGAGAGTCACAACTGACTTTTTTCTCCTTCTATATTCTGCAAGGGAGGAAATGAGGCGCCTTTTACCTGTTTTGGAGCTTCCTTGATTAAAAAGTACTGGGTCTTTTTGTCCTGTCCACATGCTCCCCAACAAGTGAACAGAAATAGGAGATGAATTCAGTGTACCAGCTTGACTGCCTCCCCGTTGGCCATTAGCTATACTTCATAGACAAGAATGCTAATGACTTCACTTTCAAATATGAAACTACTTTTAATTTGCTAGTTTGTTTGTCTGAAACCACTAAATTCTGTATCTCATGACACTGAATCTAAATGTTATGGTGATTTTTTTTTTTTTAATGCTGAGTATCATAACCCCCAATCAATTAGTCTTTCAAACATACTCTTAGAAAATAATTACTTTCTTCTATAATTGTCAGATTATCAGTTCAATTATTAAATTTGAGATCAAAATAATGTGTTGCAGCTTAAACAAGTGGAAGTTTGTTTCCTTCTCACATAGGAGTCCAAGACTAGGAATCTAGGACTGATATTGTAGAGTAAGCTCTTTTTTGCATTTTCGCTTTGCAATCCGTAACATGTGGATTCCCTCTCATGGTCTAAAATGATTGCTTCAATTTCTATCATTGTAGTTGCTTTCTAAACAGGGGACAGAGACCAAGGAATTCATGCCTGTTCTCTTCAAGGGAAGGACTTAGAAATGGTACACATTATATATTTACTCATATTTTATTGGTCGAAACTTAGCTGTAGAGCTATATATATTATCAAGCAAGGATGGGAAATAAAGTCTTCACTTTGGTGACCATGTTCTACTGAGAATTTTACTACAAAGGAAGGAGAATGGCAGTGAGTACTAATTAGCACTAATCATTTTTTTCATATACCTAAAAGCAGAAAAAATGGGCAACTGGGACCCCTACCTTTCACTATGGGCAAGACAGTAAAAGAAATGCTGTATTTTCTATTGTCACAGACCAAGAATACCAACTATCATCTCTACTCTATCCTCTGTCTGAGTTGAATGTCCTTGGTAGATTTAACAAAACACTTTTAAATTAAGTGGATATTTAGAGATAATAAAAGGAACTCTAAATCTTTTATTTCTGATAATTTAAACATTTCTTACTCTTTATATCTGTCTTAGCTATGACTTCAGGGCTTCCCAGGTGGCACTAGTGGTAAAGAACCCATCTACCAACGCATAAGACATGAGATGAGGGTTTGATCCCTGGGTAGGGAAGATCCCCTGGAGGGGGAAATGGCAACCCACTCCAGGATTCTTGCCTGGAGAATCCCCATGCACAGAGGAGCCTGGAGGGCTACAGTCCATGGGGATGCAAAGAGTCAGACATGATTGATGCTACTTAGCACAAATAGCTATGTCTTCTTGATAAAAATACAACCAGAACAAGAGAATCTGCTAAAGGACTGTGATTGATTAATTCATGAGTTACATAGTCACAGCCATCGGGAGGTGACCAAGACTCATAGCAGATCATATTCCATCATAAACACACTCTTTGTACCTCTAAATGATCTGTTTCCCCTTCTTGGAGATAATGTCAGTGGCCTGAATGTGAAACAGGACAATTTTCTCAGCACCTCTTTTACTAAGCCCAATCAAAAATTAGTCCTGAAATTATAATTTGATAGAGTTGCCACACATTTCCATCCCTAGCATGCAGTTTGGTAACCATAATCCTGTGAAGTAATGATCAGTTCACATATGAATGAGAGCAAACACAAATGCCTTAAATTTATCACCAAAATTTTACCAAGTAATAGTGTAACAGTTTATGAATGGAGCATCTAGTCTCCCCATCAAAGAGACTCTTAGTAAGGAATACCACAGACTTCCTTTCCTTAAAGTGTCAACCCCTAGGCCTTCCTAGATTTCATGTCAGCAATAATTTTCAGCTTCTCACAGGTTTTTCCTATTGATTCTTAAATAAAATAAGAAGTCACTCTTTCCCTCTTTCAATATCCATGGCTCCCCTGACTACTTTCTTGTTGGTAGTTTGTCCTAGTGTTACTCTGATACTGATAAGTCAAATTGATAAAGTGTTGACAGAACCAGGCATAATTTTCATCAAAATGCTCATAAATGCTTATTTAGTCAGGAACACTTCTTTAATTCACTATCATACATTGGGCACTGGAAGGAGGAAGGGCAGAAAGCTGAGAATAATCTGTTGTCATAGTTGATTGGAAAAGTATGTACCACTTGCTTCAGAGGGGTGTGGAAAAAGTGACACGTGTTTATGGAAAGACTTAATACAGTATGTGATTTGAATAGAGACACTATCCAGTTTAGAATAAAAACACTAAATTTCATATAAGTTCAGAGAGTATTCTAACCTAGAGGCAAACTCTACTAAGCATTATCTTCTATTACTACCTCCACTTCGTTTTATCCCACTTCTAGATCTACTACTGGGATCCAGAATAAGGAGAAGACATTGAAAAAACATATGAGCTGGGTTGACAACCTTCTGGATGGCCAATCATGACACAAAGAAAGGGAACATGAGGAGCAGAGACTGTGAAACAGTCCTGTTACCTGGAATAATAATGAAGATTCACAAATGTCTATAGAACTATCTATGTGCCAGGAAGTTACAGGGGTTCCAGATAGCCAAGTTAGCTACATATAATGCCTAAGATTTTTTTTTCCTAATGATAACCCTAATATTAACTCTTTGCTATTTCAACATACATGTAAAAGATTCTTATCATAGCCTAGTTTTCTAATATCTTGAAATGCCTTCCTCAAATGATCTTGTCTTTCAACTTATCTCAGCCACTCATTCCCTTAAATCATCCCCAAAACCATATGTATTGTATGCCTAAGACCATACATTTGCCTTTTTCTCTTTCAATACCTTCCTATAGTGGTATGTATTTCTGCATGGGCGTTAGAAAACCCCAAAGGAAGGGAAAAGGCAGTACTGATGTGGTAACATAGAACTGGACAGTAAATCAGAAATAGTGCTTAATTTGACTGGGAAAAAAAAAAAAAAAACCTGCTGAATCAGACTGAGTATTCCTGAAGGTGTTGAAATTAAAGTGTTCACTGCCAAGTGGAAATGAGAGCTCATGAAGAAAATTAAATTCTGTTAGAAAAATAGAGTTTCAGTTGAGTACACATCTGTTTTGTAGCTGACTATTATTTATTTTTGTTATAAATTATATCATCCAAATTAGCTAATTGGACCAAATAGTCCATATCCCCAACTACCCTCTTCATCAGCTACTGATGAATTACATAAGACTTCAGAGATACTCTGTAGCATTCTCTCAAACAGAAAAATTAAAGAAAGAATGAAAAGAAAAGAAATACTAATGGACAAATGTTGACTGTCTTCTTTTCTCATTAGCCATCAGTAGGTAAAATAATTCAGGTCTTAGACTTGACAAAGAAGATCATCAACTCCCCTAAGAACCACACAGGGATTCCTAAAATCTGAGCAGAGAGTTTGGGTCCAAGATGCATTAAAGCCAATTATGCACAAATAACCAAATTTCCCCATATTTCTTAAATTCATCTTAAATCAAGAATCCACACAGACACCGAGACTCAGATGTAAAGTCATTAAGTAACTGTTCTTTAATATAACTCATAAATCATTGCGGTGTTTTTTTAGGTTGTGAATAATTTTAAGTTTTTATTTTATATTGGGGTATAGCTGATTAACAAACAATGTTGTGATAGTTTCAGGTGAATAACAAAGGGACTCAGCCATACATATATATGTATCCATTCTTCCTTGGCCCAAAAAATCATTTTTCTATGATAGAACTTTCCTCTCAGAATGGTCCTAAAGGAGTCTGGGGTCCTTTGGAATTATTATTCTCCTCTTTTATTAATACCCATTTCCCCTAAAGGGCTCAATGAACTTAGTATCTTGCTTACTGCCAGTTTTTGCTAACATCAATTCTGTCTTAATTGTTTGGAATTCCAACCTAAAGGTAAATGATGCTTTCAGTGGCTTTACCTGCTACTTCCTTAACATTCTCTCCTCCAGTGATCCTCTGGCATTACACCTCAGTCACTCATACCCTTGGTCATACATGTTAGATCTTATCATTACAATACCAGTTACCCCTCCATAATCTGTGTTACACTCTGAGCACTCTCAGCAAGTACCTTTTCTCTTTTTACAACTCATTAACTCTAGTATAATGGTTTACAACTATCCTTAACCCTCCTTTCCTAGATATAGTGCATGGTCAGGTATATTGCATATACACTATTTTCTACCTCTCCCTGTTAGAATGTAAGTGTTACAAGAACAAGAATATCTGTCTGTTCTGTAATAGATCTCACCCAAGCAACTAGAAAAAAATGCCTGGGACATACTAAGCACTGAATAAACATTTCATAAATGTATGATTAACTGAAAGAAGAAAATATCTTAGTTCTAGAACATGGCTTCCCTTTTAATTTTTCCTTTCCTTTCCTTGGACACTAAGGAATAATTAAAATCAAAGCTATCTTAATGTTTCTCCCTAGCTAATCAGGACACTTCCTGTAGAAAAGTGACAAAAATGTAACTCAAAAAAACGAGTGAAAAAAGAGTGTATTGGCTTCAGTTAAGTGGGAAGCTCCTGGAGGAAGTGTAGGAAATGGTTTCGAACACAGTTCCATTTAGGGTTTCATATAAAGTTATTAAGTTTCTCAGTTTCTTGGATCTATTTCTTTCCGAAGGTTGACCTAATTCTTTGCTAAGACATATGGACTTCCTTCATGTCATCAGGGAAGCTGTCTCTGGCAGCTCCAAATTCACATCCTGTCAGCCTTATGTCCCCAAAGCAGGAAACAGTTGTTCCCACTGGCAGTCTCAGAAATGTCTAGTGAAGTGCTCTGCCTGTCCAGAGCAGAGCTACTGTCTACCTTTTTGCTGGGCTGTCCGAGTTCAGGATAGTCTTCATAGCTTTACCAGGACTATGGATTTGGAGAGAGGTGGTCCCTTCAAGGAAGAAATGCTAAATAAATACCACAAAGCATTTACTTTATATCACATTTGCTTCTCTTTTCTCCTTACCCTGTCAACTGGGATGCTTCAGAGGCCAATTTCTATCTGATGGTACAAATCAGCCAAGAAGCCATGTATAGGGAAAGACGATTAGGTAAGAGGATTCTAACTGGAGCCCTTTTAGGCCAAAGGGTTTGAACACAGTGAACTTCGTCCAATCAATGTTGTTCAGAGATTTCAGGCTAGCTATTTTTTTTTCAATTTAGTATAATAAATATTCTAAAAGGAGAATCTTAGTTTTAGATAATTAATAAATAAAATAATATTTTTTAATTATTGTAGTCTTACTCATTTATATTATAATTTCAACTGCATGTTCATATACTGTTTTTATTCATCCATCAAATAATTCATCTGTCTGATCAACAGATAAGAGGAATTATTCCCTACATACTATATGCAATGCAATGCACTATGCCAGTAATGAGAATGCAATGAGTAATAATATATGTTTGATTCAAATTAACATAAATACTTAATTACATTTGCAAAATTCCACTTATGTAATCAGCTTGCTAAATCCATGATTATAGTAGATAGATTTTGTATTTAGTTTCAAAATTACCATAAATAACATTTATAGAAAGTTAACTGTGTCAGGCACTCTATTAAATACTTATATGAATTACTTCATTTAATCTTCACAATTTTATGTGGTAGGTACTATTATTATCTCCATGTTTATATAAGTAAACTGATAAAAACCCAGGAATCTGTGATTTAGGTCTTATGGTTCAGAAGAGGTGGAATTAGAACTCAAATTCAGTGACCTGATTTCAAAGATAAAATTTTTCAACACTCTGTACTCTATCTTAGCAAAAGAGTCAAATGATATTTAGTGCAGAGTGACCCATAACCCACAAAGAAGAAGCAGTCACAGACAAGAGTGGTGCTTAATTAGATGTGGTGTCCACATCAAAAACCAATCTTAATACAAACAATAATATCTTCTTTCTTTAAAAAAGTAGTTTAATATGACTTACATAGACAATTTCTAACTATAAGGGTCCAAGTGGGACTTGTGAAACTGTCAACTTATTGTTGGTGATACTGTAGTCAGAAGCAATTATAGTAGAGTAGATTCTTGTTACAAATGTTTTGTATTCAAGGGTCTTAATTACAGCCTACTTAGGAGTACAAAAAAGATAATTCAAGTAAAAGGAGAGCAGGACACAGAAGAGATTGGGTCGTATCATGGAATCAATAGTAATAAGGCTGCTGCTGCTAAGTCGCTTCAGTCGTGTCCGACTCTGTGCGACCCCATAGACGGCAGCCCACCAGGCTCCCCCGTCCCTGGGATTCTCCAGGCAACAACACTGGAGTGGGTTGCCATTTCCTTCTCCAATGCATGAAAGTGAAAAGTGAAAGTGAAGTCGCTCTGTCGTGTCCGACTCTTCGCGACCCCATGGACTGCAGCCCACCAGGCTCCTCCGTCCATGGAATTTTCCAGGCAAGAGTACTGGAGTGGGTTGGCATTGCTTTCTCCAGTAATAAGGCTAGAACAATTGTTTTTACAGAGACAGGAGGAGAGACACATGTATACACCATGGAAGAAAGAGTATGACTAGAATAAAAGTTAATTCTGAAGATATTAGTGCTCTGAACACAGAACAGATTGGGTCCTATCATGGAACCAATGGTATCAGGACTAGAAGAATTGTTTTATTTTCTCACACTTAGTAGAAGTGACCTACAAAATGACTAAGTGTCCAGGGGACATAGTGGTTGTACAAGTGTCTGTGTCTATGTATGTGCACACACGCATAGAATAAAAGAATGAGAGGAAGGGCAGAGCTAACATTACCAGAAAGTAGAGGACACAAATAGTGAAATGTATAAAATGTGCTTGTATCATATATGTTTTTTCTGTTGTTCAATTTCTCTCTTAGTTTGGTTGTTTAGTTATTGATCTTAAAATATATTTTCATTACCCTGACCTGAGAGATAATGTACTCTTTTATCATGTATTCATCTAAAAGTCATGATATTATTTTCATATATTTTCAGAGTATCAAAACATTACTGTTCATATACTTAATATTTTATACCAGAGTTTAACTACAGTTAATATGAACTAATTGTTAGAAATACTCACGGTGATGAACCACGGAGAGACCGAAGTCCCAAAGACTAATTCACATTAAATGCGCACACTGCATACCTTTGGATTCAAGGTGTAGGTTTGTATTTTCACCATTTTTAATTAAGAGTGAAGTAACATCAACAAATATTTATCCAGGATTTAAGAGTTAAACAGGCACATTTAATTTTGTCATTATTTCCCAGGTAATCAAAGCAGATTAGACTTAATGACAAAGACTGATTGAGTACTACTTATAATTTTTAAAAATTAAAATTAAAGATAATTTCTCTTTAACTGAGATAAAGGATGAAGAAGGAGAAAAATCTCTATGAAGGTTATATAGGGGAGGGATCAGGTATATGTGTGAGCAAGTCAGGCTCACAATTGTACTTTTAACCCTAGAATGCACATGTTTTCAGAACAATTTCAGTCAATTTCAAAGGCAAATGAACACAGAACACGAGTTATCATTTAAATGCAAAAAAGATTTCATTAGAATTTTTATCTCCCCTTTTGGTGATGTGACAACACGTCTGTGATACAGATTATAGGAAATGAAAATTCCTCCACAGAAGCCAGCCAAAAAGCCTCTTTGCTTTGGAGTGTACTCATTTGGGTTACAATTTCTATTATGTTTCTGTTTTAACATTACATTTGAGTTTCATCTTATTAAGTTCATTTACATTAGTATGAAAGTCAGTGTAATAATAGAATAAATTATTTTGAAATTAATGTTAAAATACTAAAGACTCCAAGGCAGTTTTGATGATTAAAGTTGATTATAATGGCTAAATGTTGACAATATAATACATTCTCCAATTATTTCTCTGAATATTGCAACTCACAATCATTTCTTTAACTTCTTGTGGGTTATTCTTTGTGTTCAAAATAGCATCTCTGAATATATGTAACCACAATTTTGGGGCAGGCAAAGCAGAAATCTATCAAAATCAATAAATTAAATAATGTGGATAACCAACTCAAAAATAAATGCTTTGTTTTTATTTTTATAAAGATATGTTAAGAGGATAAATGTGTAAATCAGAGAACAGTGTAGCCAAAGAGTATAGAGATATCTGATTCAAACTACTGCCAAATTTAGAAATTTTTATGTGTTATATCCATTTTGGGGGATTGAAGATGGATGGTAAGAGGACACTGTATTAAACGTTGATGTGTTTTTTCCATAGAAACAATCATTACGCTTTATCAACCATATTTACCTTGTGATGGAGCTAAAAGGCATACCATTACCGTTCAGGGGAAATTGTACCTGAAAACTCAGCCCACAAGGTGATGGGAACACAGATGAGGAGAGAGACAAGGAGTGAGACCAGTGGAGAGAGACACGGAAGGTTTCATGTTATCACTCCTGGAAAAGTCATGCAGATTAGACACATGGACAGGTATTCCAGGCAAAAGGTAGATGTAGGTGGTCAGAGCTCTGCCAATTTACCAACTTATAAGAAAACCATTTCCTGCGGCACAAAAGGTGACTGTGGGACTGTAACAAGCCATGAAGATGGAGAGATCATCAGGAAAGGCAGTCCATGAAGGGCAGGGATATATATTAAAGCCTTTGAATTTGATATTGGGCATAATCTCACCCCACTAAAAGATTTAGGCACAAGAGTGACATAAACATGATGCATTTATAAAGATGGCTCTTTCAGTAGTTTGAGAAACATTATAGATTATTGCTGTCTGGTAGAAGAACTATCTGTGATGATGTACAGAAATGTTCTATGTCTGCACTATTTAATATGGTAACCACTAACCATACATGGCTATTGAGCATTTGAAATGTGGCTAATGCTACCAAGAAGCTGAATTTTTCAGTTTATATAATTTTAATTAATTTAAATTGAACTTTGAATAGCCACATGGGGCTGGAAAAACCACATGGGGCAGTGCAACTCTAGAGGTAGGATTGAGTTTATCAGAGATTATCAAAAGAAAGCAGTTGCAGAAATTTAGGTTTCTTTGTGCACACTTTTATTTTCTCTAAATATAAGAACTTGAAAGGAGAAATGATTTGTCAAATACTTGCACCCCATTTTACCATTCTCTTTCTTCTCTGAAAAATCCTCCATACTGAAACCTGTTCTCAGAACTCTCAGGACTAGAAGGGTTGATAACAAGAAATATGTATCTGAGTATCATGACCTGGGGTTTGATATTCAGCCCAAATATATATGTAATGAAAAATATAATTTAATATATTTAATATTTAGCACTGGCAGGTTAAATCCTTGAAAATTAAACTGATCAATTAATTTAACATGTATTTTTAATTCATTTAAATATGTGCTGAGTACTATTTGTCAAACAGTATGCTGGATGCTGGCGATAAAGCTGTGAGTAAGTCTGAATTCCTAGAAATTCACAATCCAGCAGAGTGGGCAGATTATACACAGAGCTAATCATAATACAGTGAATGGCATATGGTGATGGAAATTCAATAAAATGATCACCACACCAGAAACATGGAAGTGTTTAATTCGGCATGAAGAATTAGGGGGAAAATTAAGTCAGAAGTTGACTCTGATATTGAAATGAGAATTTCAAGGTGAACTAGCAGGTGGGGAAAGATAGAGGATATGAAGGTGGTAGGTGAGTAGGGGTGATTGGAAAAGTGAAAAAACTGCATAGAGTTGAAACAGCATGATTTAAGTATGAAAACCAATTACTTGTCTTAAAAACTATATATAAACGTTTATGCCTGGAAAACAGGATGATGAATAAGGTTGAAGCTAAGAAGCTACACACTGTGTGAAAGTGACAGACATTGAATGATTTTTCGTTTGAATGATATAACTTAGATTTAGATTTTTAAGGATCTGTTAGCATTGGGAAGTAATAAGTGATGAAGATTTAAATAGGCTTCATAAACCTGAATATGATTGGACAGATTTTTTGAGGTATTTTAAAATTTTAATGTGGAGGTCCATAACTAAGGTCACTAAGGGCTTCCAGTCTTGAAAATTATGTCAAGTCTTCTTTTAATATGATATGTTTTATTTTTCTGGCTTATTAATTCCTTAACACTCTTCTCTCCAAATAATTTAAAACTCCACAACTCTCTACAAGCGAGAGATCAACCTGAGACCCAATAGATGAGCAGATAAGGGATACAGAGAAAACAGGGGTGACTGCAGCATTTGTGGCTGGAGACAGTGGAAGCTGATACTACTAATGAAATGGGGGAGGTGTAGGAATAGTTGAGGTTTTGAAGAGTGGTAATGGATTCAGAGCCATTCCTGCTTCCAGCCACTCTTTAACTTTTCACTAGGTGACAGTAAGGATACTCACCCTCTGACCAAGCACCCTGCTGCCCTAGTGAGTTTAATCTTTGTGAGATGATTACTATTACTACACATCCATCTGACTGGAAATCACTATCTTTCCTATCTTCAAGCAACTTCAAGCTGCATGGAGGAAATTATCTGGACACACAGTAGTTTATTTGTGTGGAAAATACTTTAGCATATCTGACAGAGAAGTCTGGCTTAATGGTTTTCTTTCCAAGTCACTTTGCTCCAGGAAAGTATATGTAAATCAGTTAATAGCCCATGAGTTTTTTGCAGAAATGGAAAATGCACTAAGGATGGAATTTTTCACAGAGAAAGAAAGAGGCAAATGCATATTGAGCTGGAATCAGATACTCTGAGTAGTGCCATTTAACTTTCCTTTACCTAAACATATTTCTAGCAGTTTCACTCAACTGAACTTAGAAACGACCAGTATTTCACAATCGATAACTGATCTCCAGAGAATTCTGCCAGGTTTCTTTTCCTCTGCCCACATCCATAGTTCACATGTCATGACTCCCCATGGCTCCTTTGTCCCATTTGAATTTCATAACTAGCTATTGATTATTCTTCTTGGCATTGATGTACAGCCTGATAAGCATACAGTGAATGCTTATTCATGGGCATAAAATACATCCAGTCCTCGTCCCAGGACTGTGCTTACAAAGTCCACTGACTCCCAAACAGAACAGGACAGCAAACTGTGACACAGTACCCTGTGATAGAAAACCAATTGTTGACCTTCAGCTCATTTTTAACTTCTAAAAGTTTATATTTTCTAAAATTGTATTTCTGATGAAATAACATCATAAATTCTACCCTGGATATGAGGCTTGGGCTACAACATATACACACTGTAAATGCATTCCGTGCTCTGGGGGATGTTCGGAAATATTGACTGCATTTAAAAACTAAAGCAAAAGAAAAAGACAGTTCCTAAAGCCCAAAGCCATAATATTATTAAACTTTTGAAGGAAAATAAAGAAAAATAAAGTTATTTAATGCATCCTAAAATTCCATGTAACATTATAGGCTAATGGGGGTCAAAAGCGCAGGAGAAAGCCCTAAGGTGTTCACTGAGACTGAAGGGCATACTGACAGGGCATCGTCCCAGTGATCTCACATAGTTATGACTAGATCAGTTGCCGTGGAGGTCTGTGGTTTCTTAAAATTTCCTCTGTGCCATCTCCTCTCCTAGACGCTCCATCTCCTAGCCTGGGATTATTGGTGCTTTTATCAGACATTACCACTCTGAGAACTTCTGAAGATGCCATATCACCTGGGGTCTGTTAACTGGACTCAGCTGCCATATCACATAGGGCCTAAGAGTACAACAGTGTCCAGTACACTGGTGTCCCAGAGATACAGGTGTGATTGTAGATGTGTACTGATGAGAAATGGGAAATACCTTTCACCCATTAAGACCCACTTTTCTGTGGATGTCTTCGGTCTCAGTATCCCAGGAGTTTTTGTTGTTGTTGTTTTTAGTGAAACAACTCTCTTCATTTAATGTTCAGTCTCCCCTCCTTGCAGTGATCTACAGTGAGTCCAACAGGGACCTGTCTGAAGAAAACTCCAAGTAGGAGATACCAAGTTCTACCCATTCCCTCTTGTGCAAACCAGAGCTTCTTATGAGATTATGTCCTGGCTTCCCCTTGGATGAGGAATGTGACTTTGACCAGCTATGGTGGACCTATCTGACATATGTCACCAAGCAGAAGAGTTATGACATCCAGCAGTGAACAACTTAACTTCAAACAAGACCCTTAATTACTCAGGAAAAGGCAGTGAAGCTGGTGAATGAATCATCTGACCACACTCAAGGGCAGATTTCAATATAAAATACCGCCTTTTCAAACTGATTGTGAGCTTTAGAAATTATGACTAAAATGTCATTGAGAAGATCTTATATAATCTTTTTAACTAGCATATATCTAAAGTAGTGAAAATATGATCAAGGTTATTGGATTTTGGTTGATCAAAGTAATTTTAATCCCAGATGCACTGAGATAAGTTTACTATCAAAATTAATCAGATGATTAAAGAAGACTTTGAAAAGACTCTCCAAGTGGTCATAACACTTTTACTTTCCAAATCAGTTCAGTTCAGTTCATTCGCTCAGTCGTCTCCGACTCTTTGCAACCCCACGTGCTGCAGCACGCCAGGCCTCGCTGTCCAACACCAACTCCTAGAGCCTACCCAAACTCATGTCCATTGAGTCGGTGATGCCATCCAACCATCTCATCCTCTGTTGTCCCCTTCTCCTCCTGCCTTCAATCTTTCCCAGCATCAGGGTCTTTTCAAATGAGTCAGCTCTTCGCATCAGGTGGCCAAAGTACTGGAGTTTCAGCTTCAACATCAGTCCTTCCAATGAACACCCAGGACTGATCTCCTTTAGGATGGACTGGCTGGATCTCCTTGCAGTCCAAGGGACTCTCAAGAGTCTTCTCCAACACCACAGTTCAAAAGCATCAATTCTTCTTTGGCACTCAGCTTTCTTTATAGTCCAACTTTCACATCCATACATGACTACTGGAAAAACCACAGCCTTGCCTAGATGGACCTTTGTCGGCAAAGTAATGTCTCTGCTTTTTAATATGCTGTCTAGGTTGGTCATAACCTTCCTTCCAAGGAGTAAGAATCTTTTAATTTCATGGCTGCAATCACCATCTGAAGTAGTACCTTTCTAACTAGAATAGAGTGTGGGAAAACAGGAGCTGGGGTACTGCTGAACTAGTCCTCAAAATTAAATTCTGGTTTTGACATTTGCTGACTATATATAAGTTTTCAAACTTAGGCTCAAATTCCACTATTAACAAATGGGGTTGTAATCCTTACCTTGTATGGTTTTTGTTAGCAAGAATAATAAAAAATACAGAATATCTTGCTCTACATTCAAATAAATAGTAGTTGCTCAATAAATACTGTTACTATACTTACAAATCAATATATAACATGTCATTCTTGATCTAGATGCAAATCTTCATTCGTTTCTCTTTCCTTAATCTTCTGTCTTATGAAGTAGGCTAGTCATCAGGGCATGGATAACTACAGGGAATGAGAGAGTAAGAACTAGAATTAGACTCTCTTGCTGAAGAAAGAACATGGAGTGGGTAGAGAAAACAGAAGGGTGGGTATCTTCAATGTGAACACAATATCCAAAATGGTCATCATCCATAAATCATAATACAGGTAAGCCCTTGGTATCAGGAGCCCAGACAAAGTGACCTGTGGGCAGCCATCACTGTTAGCTGGTATTGGAATCCAAGACACAAACCTGGTTTTCAAGCTCTGAGCAGAGAGAAGACGAAGCACTAGGCAAGTCAGAGGCCCAGATCCTTCCCTTGGTAATAAACAGACTACCAAGCCAAGAGAGCAGACAGAGAATAAGTCAAAGCTCAGTACTTGAAAATAGATGCACAAATGTGATCTTGATTGAGCTGCAGATGCATGAGGTGGAACCATCTGATTGCTTCCTGTAAGATGTGAGGGAGCAAGTTGGTAGCACCTACTGTCCGGGGGGGGGGGGTGACCTCTGGACAAATATAAGATATCAGGCCACATCGTATGGTCTAGCATATTAGGAAACCCAGGAAAGAACTGCTGAATTGAGTATATGAAACCACAACCAAATATCGCAAATGTGAAGGAAAAGACAAGGACTGAAAGAGAGAATGGGTGACTTTTGCAATGACTAAGTCAGTGAAAGGGGAGCACAGTGAAGTTGAGGAGCAGGACAGAGGAGATGCTTTCATTCTTAGAGGGATGTCTCTTTTATAGGGCAATAAAACTCCAGCTTAATAAGGGAGGACAGTTGATTAAAGGAACCATATGTGACTGAAGATGAGCTGCTTGATGCTAAGACAGTTCTTAAGGAGAGTGTTCAGTTCAGTTCAGTCACTCAGTCGTGTCCAATTCTTTGTGACCCCATGAATCGCAGCATGCCAGGCCTCCCTGTCCATCACCAACTCCCGGAGTTTACCCAAACCCATGTCCATCGAGTCGGTGATGCCATCCAGCCATCTCATCCTCTGTCATTCCCTTCTCCTGCTGCCCTCAATCTTTCCCAGAATCAGGGTCTTTTCCAATGAGTCAACTCTTCGCATGAGGTGGCCAAAGTACTGGAGTTTCAGCTTCAACATCAATCCTTCCAGTGAACACCCAGGACTGATCTCCTTTAGGATGGACTGGTTGGATCTCCTTGCAGTCCAAGGGACTCTCAAGAGTCTTCTCCAACACCACAGTTCAAAAGCATCAATTCTTCGGTGCTCAGCTTTCTTCACTGTCCAACTCTCACATCCATACATGACTGCTGCAAAAACCATAGCTTTGACTAGACAGACCTTTGTTGGCAAAGTAATGGCAAAGGACAGTGTAGTTTTAAACAAAGGAGAAAGGAGGGCATAGATATGGAGAGGGGTCTGACGTGATCAAAAAGCAGCAGAGCCTGTTGTTATTCCTTAGGTGCCTAATCAACTGTTGCTATCTTTAACTTCCCTGTCCCAAGGCCAGGGCGTCAGACAGAGATCTAGACGTGGGACATGAGATTCCATCCTTCACTAAAGTGACATCCAGAGCAGTAACTAAACTGTCTGAGGCATAATTGGTCCATCTAACAAACAAAACAGTTCTACCTACCTCACATGATTTTGTAAATGAGATCAGCATCTCTGAACCACATGGTAAATGTTAAGTCACTATGTAATGTTACCATGTGAGTTGTTTTGTAGAAGGTAATTTTTCTGAGCGGTTGAGCACTTAGAGCCCCAGATCCAGATAAAATACAGGAAGGTGACACTGGGAATGCCTCCATTGTGAGTACCCGGTCCTTTCTTCAGATGAGAAATTGTTCCAAGTCTGGCAGGTGTCACATAAGAGGGAGGTTGATCTGGCAGCCTCTAAGGCATACCTCACTTCTCCGCCAACCACTGTCGTGTAGGCACTCATGTTATCACACCATCTCCAAGTGCAAGGAGCAGAGACCCTCTCCCTGTGTACCTCTCAGCTACCAAGCCCACACAAGTGGTGGGAGCTGAAAAAGGAGACAAATCAAGGTGAACTAACAGATGTGAAAAGCAGCAAACTGAAAATATCAATCATGTTTCCCTAGCACTATGAGAAGCACAGTTCATTTGTTACACCTCAGATTACTTTAAACCAGATGCTCTAGGAAATGCCATAGAGCAAAACTGCACAGAAGAGTCTAAATGTGACAGTTTGCATCACAAAATAAAATAATTCTGGTGCTCCCAAGGACAATGAGTCAGAATCCGTTTATAGGGAAAAAAAAAAAAAAACAGAAAAGGAAAGGTTTTTCCTTCATTTGATGTTTTAAGAAAGTTTTTAATCCAGAGCGTCTCAAACTTGAGTGTGCCTCTAGACTACTTGGGACCTTATCCAAATGTAGATTCAGATTCCACAGGGCTGGGGGGTGGTGGTGGGGGAAATGCTGCATTTCAACAAGCTCCCAGGTGAGGCTGGTAGTAGGAAGGTACTAGACAATCAAGATTGAGGATTTTAAAATAGCTGTTATGACTTCTACATACAGATGAGAGAAAACTGATAGGAAAGGAAAGAAGATACCATCTTATAAAATGAGTCACTGATATCAAAACATGCTTGAAAAACACTTGATGTTTGATGTTCTCTTATGACACTTACTCTCCTTTGAAAGTGTTCAAAATTCATTTGTAAAGTCAAGATACATACACACACACATAGACACATAAGCATATGAAGTCAGAACCACTGTGTACCCAAGGTGAAAATCAGTACAATGCACTGAGCTAACTTTTCCCTCAGAATTCTTATCTGCTAAAGAAACAATAGAATTATTCACTTTATGATAACTCTGAAGCTTCTATGTGAATGGCTGTCACAAATAATAGCCCTCAATAAATGGTTACCATTGTCACTAATGGTAGTAATGTTATCAGTAGACTTTGAGTTTCGCAAGTAAATTATCCTCAATATTTTTAATTTTATTATGAAAGAAAGTGAAAGTGAAGTCGCTCAGTCGTGTCCAACTCTTTGCAACCCCAAGGACTGTAGCCTACCAGGCTCCTCGGTCCATGGGATTTTCCAGGCATGAATACTGGAGTAGGTTGCCATTTCCTTCTCCAGGCTATCTTCCCGACCCAGGTATTGAACCCGGGTCTACCACATTGTAGGCAGACGCTTTATCGTCTGAGCTACTAGCTTTCTGATTAAAAGTCAATAATTTTCTTTTAATTTGGGGGGAAATATAGAAAAAGATATAAAATGCTTGAATTCATGCTTAATCCAATTATGAAGAGATATATATTTTTAATACTACCATTTGTGAAAATCCATGCAGTATTTATGTCAGATGATATTATAAATATAATATAGTATAAATTTGTGTTTTTAAAATTAAATTTATAGTGTATATTTTGTATCTTAACATAGTCACAAAATATATAGTAAAAATTTCCTATATTATAAAATATGAATTTTTATCATCAATTTTAAATGTTCCTTTCAGTGCAATACTATAATTTATTAAAGTATTCAGTTATTACTTTTACTAGATGTTTAAGATGTTTTCTAATTTTAATATTAAAGTTACATTATAATGACTGTTCTTGTAAACATTTGTGCACACTTGTGGTTATATCACAAATTCAGAAAAAAATATTGCTGAACTAAAGGGTATGTGCATTTTTAAAGGTTTTGATACATATTTTCAAATTAGCCTGCAAAATAATTTACCCATATCAACTCCCACAGGCAATAGGACAGCAAGGGGGAAGCATGGGTATGGGGGGGTGAGTAGGAGAAGAGGGGTTTTAGAGAGGAAGGTCTGTAAAAAATGGCAATGGCTTTGACTTTCACCATGGGCAAAATGGGCAGCATAGAAGGTTTGTAAGGAGTAATCTAAGTCTTTAGTAAATCAAGAATCAAAGTTTGAAGACTGTGAAGGAGAGCATTATAGTAATCCCGATGAGAGAAGGCCAGGGCTGCAGGATGGAGATGGTGGATAGACTTTGGATTCTGGATTTAATCAAAGGCAATGACAACAGGATTTTCTGAATGTGAAGGTGAAAATGGGTAATGATGAGTTCAAGTTTTTTAGTATGAGAAAATGGGAGATGTGTCATTTCCTGAGTAGGAGAAACCTGTGGGTGGACCAAATGGGCTGGGAAAGAAACTCAGCCACTCAGTTTGGTCAAGTCTGATTTGAGATGTCTTGGAGATACTAAGTGGGCAGTTAAAATGGTAAGACAGAACCTCTATAGTTATTAGTCTAAATTTCTCCTCAATTTCTTTTTGAGTTATGACTATTATTTATCCTAAAGTGCTACTTTTCTATAAAATAACTCATTTCTTTTTACACAGAATTATCTTTTTATCTTTCATATACATTGTTAGATTTTCATATAAGTGTGTAGGTTTCCTTCTTTTTTCTTGATGAAGCTAGTTCACAATTAGCTGTGTTCTTATCTGTCTTCTTAGGTAGGTGTAGATATTTCTATCTAATTTTTATCATTTTCTATTTACAAATTCCTTAATTTTCTCTCTATATTTTCTGATGTCTCTGATCTGTTTCTTCATGTTCTCTTATTCTTCTATCAACTATTTACACTGAATGCTTAATATATTTTAATTCTTTTTGCTTACCAGTAAAATTTCTAAGGCTATGATTTGGGTGTTTGGTGAGAATACACACGTTTTTATGCACATGCTTCATATTTTTGTATTTTGTACTTTCTTTTTAATATTTTCTTGTCTGATTTATCCTTTGACCAAGCACTTAATTAAAATATTGTATGTTGTTCTTTTTTTTTTTTTTTACAGCAAACGCTTGTTTTTATTAGAAAATCCCATTTGGTAAGAGCTTCCCTAAGCCACCACAGAGACTGGGTAGCCTCTAAGAGTCCCAAAGCTTTCAACTTATCTTCTACCTTCTTTTGATAGGGGATGGTAGAGAATGGGTGTGGTGTCAGGCAGTCTCAGAGGTGCCCCATCTCTCAGAGGTACCCCTGAGAGAGTTCACATAGCTAGCAACATGTCCTATGGCACCTTGGGGGGGAGGGGGCACCACAGGGCCCCTAGGCTCAGGCTGTTGCCTTAGGCAATCCTCTTTGTATAGCTTCAGGTGGAACCAAAGAGGCTTGCATAGCCTCCCAGGCCTGGTCCTTTGCTTTGGTTGAGAGCAGGCCAAGATCCAGGAGAACATAGCCAAGGGCTAAAGGAGAAGAGATTGCATTTGAGATACCCTTTGGAGTCTGGAAAGCACCTGGACATCTTGGGAAGGAAGGGCTGTGGAAGACCCCATTCACTTTTTCTTAACTTCAGGGGTGTCATATTTCCTCTTGCTGGAGTTCCACAACTGCAGGGGTATGCCAATGGGAGGGAGAGTCATGATCCCAAAGGTCATCCAGTCCAGGAAATGGAGGGAGAATCCCCTATCAAACTCCCAATGAGCCAGGGATCTTTCCTGTCCAGTTGCACTGGTAAAGCCCATCACAACAGACCCATCCTCCTGAGCCAGGTAAGTAATAGTTGCTGAGGTGAAGTGAAATAACCAGCCTTGAGAGGGTGCAGGACCACCATGTGGGAGACGCTGCTAGCATGTGCAATCTGATCTCATTTGACACTGAGCATCCCAGAGACAATGTCAAAGCAAGCTTCTAGAGGGAAAAAATCATCAGATAATTCCACATCTAATACATACAGCACTTGAGCCAACATTGTAGGCGTTGTACTGTAAGGTCAGGTCTCACCCTTCCATGGCACATCGGTGTTCAGCAGTGATTTAGAGGCCAAAAGCTTGGCTCCTTCCCCTGCCTGAGTGACAGTAAATAGATCCAAAATCACGAACACCAGCAGCCTCATCATGTGCACCCCCAAAGCCTTTTGGGGGTCACCAAAACCAGAATCATATGTTGTTCTTTACAAATGTCTAAATTGTATGATTTTTATGTTATGATTGGTTATTAATTTCCATTTCTTCCAGGCTATAAAAACTGTGCATTCTGCAATGCTGAATTTTATACTTTTTGGGTGTATTCTTGAGAAGAAGACATGTTAACTGATATGAAACTAGACACAATACAATCCATTATATTGACCTCGTTACTTTTACTTTGAAATTAAAAGGAGCTTCCTTTTCTGCTGCAAATGATCATCTTTCTAAATCTACCCTGTGTAACCCTTCTATTGTTGATGATGTCAGAGACCATATCACTCTGAGCCCTTTTACAGCTTTGGGACATTTCCTCCTCATTGTATTGCCTCAGAAGCATAACCTAGAAAATATTTTCCTGACAACATCAGCACTTAGCAATACTATAAATCTAACACCAAAATTATTCTTGAATTTTCTTCTTCCCTGGAAAGTTTGCTCCCTGCCTCTCTCCCATGCTTGGAATCTCTGCTGGAACTTCAGTTAGATAATGCTCCTATATTCAGAAGTTAAAAGTTTCTGTTCTCCAACTCTGGCTCCTGTAGATCTAGGTCTTCTGCTCATGCTGGTAGCATAATGAGGATACACATGAGATAAGCAAACTATTATGTTATAGAGACAGCACTACTCAGATTCTGGTCAGCTACATTCCTGGGTTTGGTCATTTCAACTGGAATAGAGAAATAGGGATTTTGTTAATCTCTGTAGAAGTCACCATTTAGCCTCGAAGCTTTACACATTTTAGGAATGAGATACAGGAACTGAAAAGAAATAATTCCAGGATATCATGGAAGAGGACAAAATGTGGGGAGAAATAAATGGGGAATACCATGGTGTCTGTCTGAAACAAAGATCAGATTAAACTGGAAATAATACGGCCTCATGGCCTCATGGATTTCCCTGGTGGCTCAGATGATAAAGAATCCACGGCACTGCAAGAGATGCAGGAGACATGGGTTTGGTCCCTGGGTCAGGAAGATCACCTGGAGAAGGAAATGGCCACCCACTTCAGTAGTCCTGCCTGTAGTATTTCATGCACAGAGGAGCCTAATGGGCGACAGTCCATAGGGTTCCAAAGAGCTGGACATGACTGAGTGACTAACAGATTCACTTTCATGAAATGAAGGCATTTTAATGTTCTATGTCATTCACTATTATTTCTTTTTTTCTACTGTCATTTTTTAAGTGTTATCTACATGCCAGACATGCAGTCTGAGACTCCCAGCAATTAAAAAAACAACAAAATTTAAAATTTTGATTCAATAAGATAATTGATCTGTGCATAGTAAGCACACAAATGGTTACTGTCATTATAACTATTATGTTTTGGGCTCTGGGTATTTGTAGAAGGAGGAATTATTTTCAACCTAAGGTTAAAATCAAAAGGTGGAAGTAAGGGATCAGGGAAGTTTTTTGGAAGAGATGTACTTCTAAAGAAGGGAACACCTTGTCTCTACTTCACACCTTGTTCATTTGTGTGCTGTATAGATCTATCCCTGCCATCTCTGTCCTGGTGTTTGATCAGACTCTGGCCTAGTGAGTATTAATCAAACTCATTGCTTTGCTGTCTTTTATGTCACTTCGGTGGAGTAACTTTTTATTTGACCTAATCTGTTGGTAATTTATTCCTTGAAATGAACAGTGAGTGAATAAGACCCCAATCAACAATCAACAATAAAGACTATTCCTGCCCTGCATTTTAGGAGAAGGCAATGGCAACCCACTCCAGTACTCTTGCCTGGAAAATCCCATGGACGGAGGAGCCTGGTAGGCTGCAGTCCATGGGGTCGCCAGGAGTCGGACACGACGGAGCTACTTCACTTTCCCTTTTCACTTTCATGCATTGGAGAAGGAAACGGCAACCCACTCCAGTGTTCTTGCCTGGAGAATCCCAGGGATGGTGGAGCCTGGTGGGCTGCCGTCTATGGGGTCGCACAGAGTCGGACACGACTGAAGCGACTTAGCAGCAGCAGCAGCAGCAGCCCTGCATTTTAACTAGACACATTTTAATGAAGGGGAATTAAGAAGATTCAGGTGGCATTTTAAAATGAAATGAAAACCAAATCAAATACAGATGACACCAGGCACAAACGTCTTGCATCATGGTCTTTTATAGGCAGTTAGTAACTAGCTGAAGGAGACCGAAGGCATCACACAGCATATGGCGAGATAAATATGGCTTACTTTTAAAACTGCATTTGTGTCACACAATTAAACATTAAAACTCTGTATTCCTAAAGATTCTGCTGCAAAACTTTAAATTTTTGCAAGTTTCATTGTAACCACTCTGGAGGCTTTTGAAGACACGAAATCTATCATTAGAAGCAGAATATCTAAGTCACATGATTCCAGAAAACTATTTTTAAAAAGGTGAGAATAAAACTTGCAATCCAATCCAGGGAGCAGCTCAAATAATAACCAATATTCACTCCCAGCTACACTGTCCCAGTGAACAGAAGGTATAGATGATTGTGCCTCTCTAGAGCCCAGCAAGGGAAGAAGAGCTCTGAGAACCGACTTGCCCCAAGAGGGAATCAAGTGGAGCTGAATTACTGCAAGTCCAAGCCTTGTTTTCAGAGCATAACAGTTTCAGCAAAACTGAAGTTAAGGAAGTGTGTTCCAATATCATTTTGCCACTGCAGCAAAACCAAGACCGACTTAATTATTGCATTGAATATAGCTTCCGATAGATATCAAAACTAAGGTCCACCTGGGAAAATGGGCTTTGGTTTCTAAACCCCATTCTTACTGAATTTGGAAAGAAAGAATAAAATAATATTTTTTCTTAAAAGTTGAAAAAATATTTCTAAATTATTTTAATCTAAAAAACATTTTTATTATTTTAATAAAAAAAGTCCCACTCATGTTTCTTTGTCTCAATTTGAAAAACTGAAAATAGCTGAAGATCACAGGGTACCATTTAATCAATGGTGCCAAAGCAGAAGTCTGAAGAAAATCTCTCAAAGAAAGATGCCAACTTGGAGCTCCTGACTCCACTATCATCTGTAAATGCCAGCAGTAAGGTTCTTACCTCAGAGGGCAGCTCTGATGATTAAATGAGTTAATATGTATATATGGTTCTTATAACAATATCAAAAACATAATAAACAATATATGCATTTGTCATCATCATTATTATTATTTTGATATTATGGAGATGTAATCTAGACAGTCCAGGGTAATGGATGATTCAAATAATATTTAATACCTTTCATTTGATGAGCATTTAATATGTTCGAGGTACTTTATGTAAACTGACTTAATTTTCACAATAATCCTATGAGGTGGATACTACTATTATTTCAATTTTGTAGTTTGAAAATCTGAGGCTTAAAAAAATCATCAGTTGCTCAAATTAAGGTTAAGTCAATGGGCTGGAAAGTAGCTGCATCAGCGTTTTTAACCAGGCAATCTCCTTGAAGCAGCTGCTCTTTAACAACTAAGTTGAATGTCCAAAACAAACAAAGACAAGATTTATAGTGGTCAAGATCAACATGTAAATCTAGTGAAGTCTAACCTAGATGTGTTACATTTGTGATGGTATAAGCAAAGTCACACATGCCACACACATGATGCAGGGGAGCAAAATTTGTCACCCCAAAATATGCTTCTTTGACATGAGGTTTATTTTGAGCTAAACGCAATCAAAACCCAGCAGTTTTAGGAAAAGCTCTTTATCTCCCTCTTAACTGCCTTAATTCACATAGGAGGGGGCCTTGCAGCATAAGCCATCTATATCAGACATTCTTTTTCACCTAAAAAATTTATGTGTAACAGGGTAACCGTTGTTTGCTAAACATCTGCTCTCCCTTCCAGTGAATGGTCTTCCTCCCCTTGTATCCCCAAGTCTTTGTAATCCTTTCCTCAGCAGGATGCAATATAAGCTTCATTTGCCTGGCTGCCCTTTAAGTCTTCATATCTTTATATGGCTTCTGTATGTTTGCAAATCTGTGTTCCTCCTGTTAATTTGTCTTATATCAATTTAATTATCAGAATAACAGAAGAATCTACAAGGGAAGAAGGGAACTTTTTTTCCATGCCTCGAATGACAAATGTGCAAATATGACAAATACATGCAAAGAGTTCAACAATTATTTGGAGATAAAAAGCAATCAACAGCATGAATAGAATCTCAGGGAATCGTCTTTCTTTTAAAGATTTAAGTACTTATGTCTAAAGTCAGAGCCCCTCAACTGTTTTTCCCCACAGTGTGTGTCTCTGTGTAACCTCATGATTTGATAATGCAAAGAAAAGAAGCAGGGATCTGTTGAGTTTTCAGGATAAATTCATATGGATGCCAACTAATGTTCTCCACTTTTAGACTGAGGGGTCAGTACACAAAGGTTGAGATTTCTTACCGAGGATGTGCTAATATAATAAACCCCAAATAACCCAGAGTCTGTGAATTAGAGTTTTGCTTTCTTTTTCTTCCTTCATGTCACTTAGCCAGAATGACAAGCTAGTCCTTGTGGCCTCACCAGATGTTCCATATGAACCTGTCATGTAGAAACTTCAGACTCTCCTCTGTCTTTCCTTGTCTCCCATCTATAAGTCTGCAGTATGGTCTAGCAAGATCTAAAAGAACATACACTTCTTCCTTAGACTCCAAAACACTGCCAATGCTATTGATAACATTAGTAGTAACTCTACTTAGAAAACAAGACTACATGTTTCACTTCTAGATTACAACCATGTACAGCTCATTTAGAAGCATTACTTGCAGACACAGGAGAACTCACCTAGTCTTTTCACCATCACACATATCTTGCATTTGGATCTGTAATATCTTTAAAAATCAATCCTTGTGCCTTTTGTTTCCTGTGGATGGAACAGGCTTGATGAATCTGTATTATGTAACTAGCATTCATTTTGCTAGGTAATTTCTCTCCCGGGTTGCTTTTAGCTCAGTGCCCGGGCAGTCTCTGCCACACTGCCAGAGACTCCATTCTTCAATACTTCTAAAATACTCATACTAGTGTGTAATCCTTAGTTCCCTCTCCACAAGCACAAACATGGCACTGTAAGATTTTAGAAATGAACCATCTATGGTAACAGGAAGAATTAAAATCTATACAAGAAAAATTGTGTGTGATAATGGGATGGATGAGTGTTCCAAATCCACAATTAGGATTCCTAATGTACAGTGAATACACCCAGATCTTACAGCACAAGTGCTGAAAAGAAGAGATTGCCCCGGTGTCAGCCCAGATGCCATTTCAAAGACTGGAACCTTGATCTTATATTTTTGGGACAGTTCCAAGGTTGATTTTAATTTTGTTCATGCTTAGTAACAGAATTATTTTTTTAATATTATATAAATGGTTTGTGGGCACAGACATTGCAAATGTTTAAAGTACTGCACACCTTCAATCTGAGCTCCCGGCACCCAAAGGGTATCCTCTCTGAAATAGTAAGACCATCAAAGTTTGGGCAAACTCCACGAGAATACTAACTTCACGAGGGAGCCAATGGACAGCCAAGTCTCTAGTCCCACAACCCCTATCTTTTAATACCCATTATCCTAGTTCCTATTCTGAGCATAAACAAAATTAAAATCAACCTTGGAATTGAGTCTAAGTTTTCATTCTCACCAATCTTTAAACACAGACCAGACTCAGGTTTTGCTCCTTACCTGACCACCCTCCTGTAGTTCCTACTCAAACCAAATAAAATAGTGCATTTCATCATATAAAAGAAGTAGAGCCAGAACCAAAATTTGGAGAGTTTCTATAAAACCTGAAAGCTTATCCATTTTTAACTATGAAAAGAGAGTAAATGTGTTATTAAGTTTCTAAAGTCCAACAGCCCTCTTATCCTTTCTTCCCCTTGAGTTTAAAGCCCCAGAGATAGGATTAAGTCAAGGTACTATCCCAAAGATGCCTTCTAACTTAGCTGATAATTTAGTTTCCTGGATCACATCAACTCACATCTCAAATACAGCATTACTAAATTCTTAAGGGTCTAAATGAACATCCATGTTTTTGCTTTTTCTATTTTTTCCCCTGTAGATGGCCAGTGGTATCTAAAGATAAGCTTTATTGGGGGACAATGAGAATCTATGACTTACAGTCGCAGACTGGTCCACAATAATAAGAAGCTACCTTATAAATCTCTGTAATTAAAAGTATGGTCTATGGTTATCTGCCCCAGAATTCAGACAGGAGTTTGGGGAAATGAATATTACTGGGCTTTACCCTATGTTTCTGAATTAAAATCTCAAGAAAAATTTCTGGGCATCTATACATGAAAATGTTCCTCATTAAATTTTAACAGTGGAAATCCTCAGACTACTCTTTTAAGTCATCTCATTCTTTAGATAATACTGGGGCATATTGCATAAACACATGTACATATTTAAACTTATAAACATATGCATTTTTCCTTTTGTAGTTTAAGCAAATGAGACAATGCTACACTTTGCTTTTAATTATCACTATAAATCTTTCTGTGCTATATATACGCTTACTGTGCTCTGCATTAGAATGACCTGATGGTTTTCTAACTTATTAGTAACTTCCCAGACCCTAAACCTGAACCGAGGGTTCAGGAGATGTGATTTCTGTTGCCAGCTTTACAGCTTGTCTTTTGAGTAATACTGATCTCAGCATCTTCATTCAAAAATGAGGCACTGGCTATCTTTGAGAATCATTATCAGTTCCAAAACTGAATAACTGAATTGAACATTGATTTGAAAACTGGAGACATATATGGTTAAGAGACAGACTGTGAGACAAATGGCAGCCTTCCACTCATGTGCTCTCAACAGAACACTAAGGAAAAATTGCAATCTCATCTGCCTAATTAATTATCTAATTTGATTACAAATTACATTTGATTTGATTTGCAAAGGGCACTGACAAAGGCCCTACCAATGGCTCTAAATGCGTGGTCTCCAAATGCTGGGAAGAAAACAGTTCCTTATACCAAGGTCAGAGTTTCCACAAGCAGAGAAGTTTAATTCTTATGTGTCTAATTTTGAGTCCAGGAAAATAAACTCAAAAATATGGATAATTCAAATATCAAATGATGAAGTGACAAGTTAATTCTAACCAGAAGCAATAGTCAGAGAAAGTAAGTGATTAAGAATGACAGATAAACCACAACTTAGGAAAGGTTTATTCTTCTATAAAGCTAACAAGTCTTCCCAGAGTTGAATAGGTGAACTACAGAAGTCCATTAAGCTACCACAAAAGAATTGCATCAGAATAGAACTTTTCTAAGATTGTAGATATGAATGCTTAGGAGATTTAAGTTGTTCCTCATGGTAGCTGCTCTTAGTAAGTCAACAAATTGAAATGAAGATATATACTTGACATCGAATACATCTCATATTCATGTTTGACAACAGATTTCCACTTTTTGGATGTGTTAAACTCAGATGAGAATGGATTGAAATAGCATATATTGGACACAGGAGTCAAGAACAGGACTGAAAAGTCAACACCAAGAGTGCTAGGTGCTGCATGGTAAGAGGAGGATGGGAACTGAGGCCAGATTTGGAACGTGAGTCATAGGAATGTGCTAGCTTTGTTTGTGTTATTCACGAATACAGATGCATGTTGCTGAAGAATTTTTGGCTTGGAAATGGGAACAAAAATTGGTGGCAAAAATATTCATGATACATAAAGTGTTCTTAGAAGCATGATATACTTTTCTGTATGTGGTGATGGATTTCAGGTGTGTTTAAACACATAACCTGGTCAGGCAATCTCAAGACATGGTGAAATAGTGGAATTCATGAAACTCTTGGAACTTGGAGCTCTGGTTACATTAGCTCAGCACCTGGTTGCCTGCCTCAGCATAAAACCAGCTGGCAGCTGTTTTTTGTTTCATTTTGTAAGACTTTGTTATTTATTGTCCAAATGCTCCTCATGAATTTCCAAAGCACAAAAATTCAGACCAGTGAAGATTGAGGAACTTTGTTTGGGTCAGTGAGAAATGTCACCTCTATATAAGTAACTACCCTCTATTTTCTCTCTCATATTATTTTCCAAGGGGTGTTAGTGAAAAGTCTTCTCTTGACTACCCCTCCATTTGAAGATGTTTCAGTGAACAACTCACATTCAATGTGTCCAAAACGTCAATGCATCATCCCGCTTTATTGCATAAACCCAACCCACTCATCTTGTGTGACAGACAGCTCAGAGTGGGACAGGGGCATCCCTGTTTTCACCATTGCACAACAGATGCTGACCTTTTCTCTGAAAGACATTCCAAGACTATTTTGGTGCCCTGACTAGGATTCTTATTCCTGAGATGATTAAGAACACATTTGGAATTTCAAGTGGAGCAAGGCACTTGAATTGCAAAGAGGTCTGACAAATGGTTTTTAGGTGAAGGAAGAGAGTTGGACATTCTTTCTCTAAAATTTTAAAAAAGATATGCACACCTGGCTCAGATTCCAAGAACATCATGCAGTAAACATGATGTCTAGGACAATGCTCATTAGGATAGGATTGTGGTGGAATATTCTTAGAGGGGGTTTCCCTAGTGGCTCAGTCTGTAAAGAATCTGTCTGCAATGGAGGAAACCCAGGTTCCAGCCCTGAGTCAGGCAGATCCCCTGGAGAAGGGAATGGCTACTCATTCCAGTATTCTTGCCATAAGAATCCCATGGATTGAGGAGCCTGGTGGGCAACTCAAGAGTTGGACATGACTAAGCGACTCACACACAGACACACACACACACACACACACACACACGCACACACGCACACACACACACACGCACACACGCACACATTCTTAGAAGAGCTACTATTCAGCTTCCAAGCAGAAGGATGGAGGGAAGAGGAAGTCATTTTCCTGGTTTGTGAGAAGGGTCAGTACTTGCAGTGTGCCAGGCCTGTACTAACACTTTTTATCAAGTACCTAACAATACTTTGACAGCAGCTTGGCAAAATATGTATTGTCAATTCCTTTAAATAGACTGAAAAAAAAAAAGGAAATCTTTCCAAAATCTTCCAGTAAATGAACGGGAACAAGATATCCACCAACTGGTGCAGTTTATAAAACTTTCTCACTAAACCAGTGTCTTTATTTTGACCCTGTTTACAATCCGCATAATTCATCCTATCAGTAAAAGAACCTAATGTCTGAAGATGACCATCAACAGTCAAATGATACCCGTAAACTTAAGAATCATATGTTAGATAGGTGACCACTGAGGTTTTTTTTTTCTGCAATGCACATTGGAGTCCAAATTTTAGAACACACACACATAAAGAGAATAAACAGAATATTAATGCTACTGCCTGTCTTGTAAACAAATTAAAAAGCAGAATAAATTATTTGGATGTATTCATTAAACATGTACTAGATACTGAGATGGGCTTCCCAGGTGTCACAGTGGTAAAGAATCCATCTACCAGTGCAGGAGATGCAAGAGACATGGGTTTGATCCCTGGGTCAGGAAGATCCCCTGGAGAAGGAAATGGCAACTTATTCTAGTATTCTTGCCTGAAAAATTGCATGGTCAGAGGAGCCTGGTGGACCAGAGTCCATGGGGTCGCAAAGAGTTGGACATAACTGAACGAGTAAGCACACACAGATACTGAGATAGAGCATTAACAGGGGAAGAGCCCATGGTCCTCTCCCCAAGAAGCCTACAGCATAACTTAAGAAGCTCACTCACATCAATAAATACTCACAATGCAATGATAATATGTTCAAATTGAGTTATGAACAGGGAAGAATAAGAGACAGCTCAAAATATAATTAATCAGCTGGAGAGGATACTATGACACCAGGAAATTCTTCACAAAAGAAAAAAAAATGATGTGAATACTGAAAAATGACCAAGTGTGCTCCCAATGCATGTATACTGGGGGCAGGG
Source organism: Giraffa tippelskirchi (assembly GCF_054371585.1). Classification (NCBI taxonomy): domain Eukaryota; kingdom Metazoa; phylum Chordata; class Mammalia; order Artiodactyla; family Giraffidae; genus Giraffa; species Giraffa tippelskirchi. The sequence continues at coordinate 56,304,411 of NC_137276.1, read as the reverse complement.
GCATGGAGGAACGTGGGTCAGTGCCTATCTGGAAACCGTGACTGTCACTATTTGAGAATAGTGACAAGTAGGAAGAGGAGTATGGTTCAGGTTATGAGGTGCTTTGTATGCCTGCATCTGGACTTGGACTTCAATTTTCCAAGAGGGCACGGACTTATAGCTTTTTGACTCACAGATGCATTCTGTTGGTTCAGAAGGAATGTTTTTAAATTAACTGGCTATCGAGCACTCTAAGATCTATTGTATTTTCTAGACATATTCCTTTTGTTCATGTTACCTACTGACCTGCCTTGTCCACAAAGGCATTTTTAGTGTGCAACCTATATTATGATGCATGGTGATCCATCAAACATTTTGAATCTAGAGTGATATAAGATCTGGATTATTAAGAATATTTTCATGAAACTATATTAAAACAAGAGAAAACAAGTTTAAGATTCCAAAAGATAAACAGCATGTATCTGAGTTACAATGATAGATAAAAAAACAAAGAATCTGTGGCAGAATTAACAACATATAATGATTAACCAAATATTAATAATTGTTATAGGAAGGGTGAAACTGATAAAAGTTTCAAATTGCAACTTACTATGATCATATATAATTACATGAAGTAAAAGCAAAGTGGTAAATAAAAATACTTCATTGTCCTTAGTTGTTGATAAAGAGTTAACTGGGTATGGTTAGTGCAATTAAACTATCCAATGTATTTGAAATTGTGCCATGGAGGCTGATAGGCAAAACACTGTTAAACCAGAAGTACTGATTAATTACTTTATTGGAACATTAAACATCTGGCTTGTCTTTGCTACTCAATAAACTTAAACAGTTCATTAAAAACCAATGAAACATGACAGAAAAAAATTAGAGGCTTTGTTTTCTTATTTCTTTTCGGCTTACCTATGGATTAGAGGCTCTTATTTCCTTTAGCATTTCCACCTCCAAATAGCTAATGGAAAGTCACAGACTTTGCTGAGTAATGGCAAATTCCACACCGGTGCCAAATCAAAACCAGAAACTGCAAACCTGTAACTCTTTAGTAATTGTGAATAAACCAAATTGCAGAGGTCAGTAGAGAAGAAAAATCCTTTTTGTAATATATGCCAGAAGTCTTTCTGAAGTTTATTTACAACTTCAATGTTAATGCATCTTGGCAACCATTCCTTGCAGGTTACTATTTAACAACCAAATGCAGATCAGAGTATTGAATGACTGGGAGCCTCAATTCACATTTTAAAATATATAAACTAACACAGTAAGTAAAGTATTGAAGTTCACCATACTAATCAATGATTGTAATATTAATATCCATTTATCTTCCAAAAGACTTACATAAAGAGATATATCTACATAAAGATGTATAAGTTATAAGTATTGTATTGCAGAACCTTTTTTTCATTTTATTTCTCACCTTAATTTCTGATCATATTTCTTTATCAGATTCTTAATGAATAGATAGCATTTTATTCATTTATTTTTGAACCGTTCGACTGTTATTGTAAATGCATGTTGTGCTTAGTTTTTGCACTTATAAATCCACTCCAGTGAAAACTTGCCCAGATATCACCATAGTCTTACATAATTATGTTCTTTGAATGAATTCTGAGAAGTGAAATTCCCTGGTTATTAATAGGTATCTGAGGCTTTTGTGCCTGTGCCAACTTGGGAAGCATTATCGAATTACTTTCATTAGTAAAAATATTAATTATTAATTTAAAACCTTACCATAAATATTCTGGGAAGCTGAAGTGGTAATATCCCAAAATTCACATATTAAAGCAAACAGTAAATAGCAAAAACTAAAGACATGGGAACAGCATTTACAATAAAGCTAGATTACACAATATAACCACAACCCTCAGATTAAAAACAGATGAAGACGAACTACCAATCACCACAAGACCTATATAGCATCAAGGTCCAGGTGGAGAGAGCAAAAGGGAGACGTGAGGTAGCTCACAGATGCGAGGATAACAGAAACTCAAAATAGCCCATAAATTCTTACTGGATCTTGTGGCTGACCAGTTGGAGAACAGCATCTGAAACTGAGAGATGGTGTCCATCCTTCTAATTCATGCTGAGCCCAACAGAGTGGAAATGGGAGAGGCTGGGCGGTCTGTTCCCAGACTGAGCCCTGAAACCGATTTCCCGGGGCACTTGCCTTGGAGGGGACTGTAGGAACCCACACTCAGAAAACACAGATTAGCTTGGCATTTAAATCCGGCAGCCAGAAATAACACTGAAAAGGAAAGAGAAGGTCCAGGTGAAAATGGGGAAAGCAAGAGTCTGGAAGTTCCAGGAAGCAATCCACCATAATTCTGAAGTCTGTTCCCAGGAAGAGACCCATACCTGTACCGAGGACAAACTACTTCCTTTTTCCTGCACCACTATCTCTTAGTCCATGCTCACAAAATGCTGGCTTAACAAAAACTAAGGCAGATGTCACAGGAAAAAAAAAAAAAAAATCACAGAACCTGTGGGAGCCAGGTGTGAGAGGGCGACTGTCAACTGCCCTGAACCTGTTCCAGCCAGACCACGAAGGCAGCACTTGTGCAGATGAGACACAAAGTGTCCAAGAGCTGCTCCTGCATCACTACAGTGCTAGGATCTCCACCCAAAGCGGGGCCTCGAACTTTGCTAGGCACTTAGTGCCACCTGCAAGGGAGGCGGAAGAACTGCGCATGCTCTATCTATTTATGGACATTGCTCTCGGTTTCCCCTGGTGGAACTTGCCTGGTGGCTCAAACGGTAAAACTTCTGCCTGCAATGCAGGAGACCCGGGTTCGATACCTGGGTCTGGAAGATCTGGAGAAGAAAATGGCAACCCACTCCAGTATTCTTGCCTGGGAAATCCCCATGGACAGAGGAGCCTGGTCGGGCTACAGTCCACGGGGTTGCAAGAGTCGGACACGACTGAGCAACTTCACTTTCACTATCCCTTTCCCCGAGTTTTGACAGGTACCCACCACTTACTCCTTAACAGTTTCCCGCTTCCCTCCTTCAGGCAGAAACGGGTCTTTAAAGAACTAGGAACTGGGAAAGCCCAATTTCGCAATGAAGTAATAAAGGTTTTGCTCTGATTTGCAGAGGGATTCCTTGGTGATTCAAAGGTTTTGCTCTGATTTGCGGAGGGGTTCCTTGGTGATTCAGACAGTAAAGAATCTGTCTGCAATATGGGAAACCTGGGTTCAATCTCTGGGTTGGGAAGATCCCCTGGAGGAGGGCATGGCAACCCACTCTAGTATTCTTGCTTGGAGAATCCCCACGAATAGAGGAGCCTGGTGGGCTACAGGCCATAGGATCACAAAGAGTGGGATAGGACTGAGTGAGTAAGTACAGTACTGCTTTGTGGAACATGGTCTCCTTGACTGGCATGAGCCATACAGGTCAAAGGAAATTTGGTGGCAATCCAAACAGGAGTAAAGAATTTGCTGACACAGAGCATTTCAGAAGGGAGTGTATTTGTTAAAATAGAACAAGGAGCAGAGATAATGAAGGTGGTGCACATTTAGTGGGCCAAGGAGAGTCAACGCTTTTCTTGAGTTGCAGCCAATGTTTACAGCCTCAACACAAAGAAAATTCCTGCTGGAAAGGTGGCATTAGGTAATCGGTTAGGGCGCTATAGGAGGAGTACCAGGGTACCAGGGTGGGCATTTTGCCTAATTTGGGGTCAGGAAGCTTGCTGGTGATGGGGGTGTGGGGGGGCTTTCCTAGTAGCTCAACAGTAAGGAGTCTGCCTGCCAATTCCTGCCAATGTAGATGTAGGTTTGATCCCTGGGTTGAGAAGATCCCCCGGAGCCGGAAATGGCAACCCACTCCAGTACTCTTGCCTGGGAAATCCCATGGACAGAGGAACTTGGCAGGCTCGAGTCCATGGGGTTGCAGAGAGTCAGACTTGACTGAGTGACTATACAACAAGGGGGCTCAGTCAATTTCGGGGATGACTTTGGGTCTGGGCTCTGCTTCTGTGGCCTTAGGATAGGACTCCACAGGAAGGACCTAGTTGTGGTCCACCCCACCCAAGAGAGTCAGTAAAATCTTCTGAATGTTACTGAAAAGAACAGAAGAGGGAGCTCTGAGAAATGAGAAAAGCTACTCTGAACTACACCTCCTTCCACAAGTTCAGGCTAATTAATTTTATAGAAGATGAACAATAGGAAAGTACTGAGGTCAAATTCCACACTAAGTTAACAAAAGAAATAGGACAATAAGAATGATAATAGCATTTCTATGTTAAATGAAAACACACCAAAAAGTCTTGTCACAGAAAACAACAAAATTCACACTTTAAAACTAAGCTGAAAGATGTTACAAAAACTTGTAAGACATGACAGAACAACATACTTCATGATAATATAACCTCAAGTGAGATGATGAAAGTCCGAAAATAATTATGAATAAATGAAAATTCTTGAATGGAGACTGAATTAGGAAAAAATGGACTAAATAAACACAATAGACAATATCTTAAGAGAAAAAGAAGGTAGAAAATGATGAAGTTTTTAATAAGAAAAAATTAAAAAATTTGAGAGAATGTCAAAAATCATATACTGTCTCCATCCTATGAATAATAGGAGTGCCTGAAGAATAAAACCAAATCAAAGGAATAAAACAAATACTAAAACTTGCAATTCACAAAAGCTTTCTGGAAATTAAAAAGATTTGAAACTATATATTAAAGAGCCCCCCACATGTTGAAAATACCAACCTGGGATGAATACCACTAGTTGAATTCTAGTAAAATTTCTGGGCTTTATAGAAAAAGGAAAAAAATACCATTTCTCAGCTAGCAGACAAAAAACCAAGATAGTTATAACAGAAAGAAAATTTTATTATCATCTTACATTTCAAAGCAGCATATGGACAACATGAAGAAAAGAGAAATATTTATATACTAAAGGAGGGAAAATCTGAGACAAATGTTTTATATCCTGCAAATTTGACTTTTCAAGTCTAAAAACCACATACAAAACAACTATTATTAATTAACATATAAAAGTTTGGTAATATTGTTTCCATGAGCACTTCCTGAAGTCGCTATTAGATAATGAGCTTAGGCAAAGCAACTTTAAAAACATTTGTAAGATCTACCGATAATCATTAAACATAGTTGTAGAACTAAGAATAAATTGGGATTAAAAAGAGTACAGGTTGTCACGGCTACATGCTCAGGCAATGTAGATATTATACAAGTATGAAAATGGGGGAGAATTGGGAGAGTTTATGCAAACAACTCTTCTTGGTATATTGTTGGTAAATTACAATGTTATTCTGAGAGAGATACATGTGTGTAAGTGGGCATAAAGTAAAATGTGTAATTATGGAATAATCGGTCTTTCATCCATTGTATCCTTCAGAACCAGAATTCTCAGGAGATACAGATACAAGTTACATTAAAAAGTCTCTAATCCTGAATTTCAATATCGATATGAATTTATGAGTCCTGTGTGTGTGTGTGTGTGTGTGTGTGTGTGTGTGTGTGTGTGTGTCTATGAGTCTGTGTTTTTAGCATATATAATTTCTTGGTTCTGTCAACAGACAAGGACTAGAAATAATAATCAACAACCCAAAAGTAATGAGTAATCTTAGTGACTGCATTATGATCTTGAAATATCAAGTACCATAAAAAAAACAAACAAACCCAGGGCATCTTAAAGAAATATCTGACTCCATGTCTGAGGCAGAAAATGTACATTTTCACGTAACAGAGAACAAGGAAACGCTCAACTGCTATGGTCATGTCAAGAGCTAGTTAGAAGAGGCTTTGATCACAAATGGGACAATTTGAGCTTCCAAACATATAATAATTTTGATTTATCAAAACCCACCAAATGTGTTTAAATCAGTAAACAGTATATTCATGAAAATATAAAACAAAAGCTTGTAAGTCTTCCTAGGAAAATGATTAGAAATAAATCCATTATCTAAAAGGTGAAAATATTATAAAAGAAAGTAGCAAACATTTTTCCCACCTTTTCTTTACAATTATACCATTGGATAATCAAATAGTAGTAAACAAGGAAAGTGTTATTTCATTAAAAAAATTCTAACTAATAAATAAAAAAGCAGTTATAAAAGTTGAACATCACCATGTGAAATCCTCCTAAAGGATTACTGGACTGAGGCATTGACCAGGCACTGAGTTGCTGAAATATCCAAAAGACATATCCAAAGTTTTATCCCTCCTTTAGTCTCACCAACTGAGGATACCATCACCAATATCTAGACTATAGGAAACCACAGATGAAATTATCAACTCATAAACTATGAAGAAAGGAAAGGGACAAAGGGAAAGGAGTCTATAGATGAAAAGATTCTTACAAGTTACAAGGATGCATTCTTGTAAGATTAAACTACAAAGAAACATAAAGATAGGCTTACAATGAAAGTCAGGATTGGAAATACTTTTAAGGGACATGTCTATGAGATTATAAGAGGTCAAAAAGAAAAAGAGTTTCTGGAATGACTGGCAGAGTTCAATGGTTAGGCTTGTATTGTGCTTACAAGGGGCTTGTTTTATAGTATTCCACTAAGTTAGAAATTTGTATACTTTTCTGAATATGTTTCTTTTTACAGGAAAAAGATTAAAGCAAAAGAATGGATAGAACATTCTACCCAACATTTGTGATATTTTTTTCCTCCTACCCCAGGACAATAATGGACAGGTTCTTTTCATTTTTGTTCTTTTTCCTCCTCCCCTTCTTCCCCTCACTCTGTCTCTCTCTCTCTCTCTGCTCTGTTTTGCACTTGTTTATAGGCAACATCTGAAATAATTTGCATTTATTTGATTGCAAAAAGTGAACATTTTATCCTTTGTTCATTATAGCATTTTTAGTTTTTCCTTTGAGAAATTCTCCTCTCAATATCTTTGTATCTATTTAATCATTATTATATGATTAATTTCTAACTAACTTGGAAGAACTCTTTTAATATCAAGGTTGTTACTCTTATACCTGATCTATAAATTATTTGTTATTTAATTTTTCATTTTATATAGGATAATTCATTAACTATTAAAATATTTATATTAGATAGTTAAATTTATATATTTAATTATCTTGTTTTTCGTTTATGCTCAGAAATTCTTTCTTCACCTCAAAATTATTGCAATGTTTGTTCATATTTTTCTCATTGTTATATGGTTAACTTTTCCTTTTTTATCTTTTTAAGGCATCTGCAGTTTATTTTAATGGATGATTTAAGGTTCACAACAACAAAATTATGTTCTTCCAAAGAGATAGCCAATTATTCCATCATAACTTTTTGGAAAGTCTATAATTTCTTCCACTTGTGTGAAATGCTCTTTTTTAACCACAATGAATATTTTTCTCAAATGTGAAAATCAAAACAAAAATTTGAGATACCTAAAGCTGTCATTATCACCAGTGTTTATTTTGTGAAGATTTAATGAAGCATGATGCATATAATGTACAGAAATTATTGAATAGATGTAACTAGACCTCAGATAAAAATTATCTATCCTTCAGAAACATCCCTGGTCCTCCAAGTCACCATACCTCTACCATGGTGACTCTTAATAACATCTTTATTCATTTTTGATGGTTATGTAAATGAGATCTTACAGTATATAACATTTTACACCAAGATTCTTTTGCTCAAACTTGTTTATAGACTATTCTCATTGTTGTAAAGTGGTAATAATTCTAAGAACATATCATAAGTTATTTATCTGTTCCACAATTCCCATTTTTTTTATTACAAATAATGCTGCTATGAACATCCATTGTACATATATTTTGATAAACATATGTTTGCATCATATGGTTAGATATAACCTTTCAGAGTGGAAATGCTGAATCGTGGGATGTGTAAATATTGCCAAGAAGTGTTTGTACAAAGTTACACACCACAGTTATGTTTCTTTTGATACTTACACTGCTGATGGTGATTGCAGCCATGAAACTAAAAGACACTTACTCCTTGGAAGGAAGGCTATGGCCAACCTAGATAGCATATTTAAAAGCAGAGACATTACTTTGCCAACAAAAGTCTGTCTAGTCAAGGCTATGGTTTTTCCAGTGGTCATGTATGGATGTGAGAGTTGGACGGTGAAGAAAGCTGAGCGCCGAAGAATTGATGCTTTTGAACTGTGGTGTTGGAGAAGACTCTTGAGACTCCCTTGAACTGCAAGAAGATCCAACCAGTCCATCCTAAAGGAGATCAGTCCTAGGTGTTCATTGGAAGGACTGATGTTGAAACTGAAACTCCAATACTTTGGCCACCTCATGCGAAGAGCTGACTCATTGGAAAAGACCCTAATGCTGGGAAGGATTGGGGGCAGGAGGAGAAGGGGACAACAGAGGATGAGATGGTTGGATGGCATCACTGACTCAATGGACATGGGTTTGGGTAGATCCCGGGAGTTGGTGATGGACAGAGAGGCCTGGCATGCTGCAATTCATGGGGTCACAAAGAGTCGGACACGACTGAGAGACTGGACTGAACTGAACTGATGCTCCAGGGCCTCACTATTATTTGGTGTTAGTCATTTTATTTTAGACATTATGCCATTGCAGTTTTAACTTGTATTTCTATAACAACTAATGAGCTTGTGCACCATCTTTTAAGTTGATCAGTTATTTGGATAGGCTATTTTGTGAAATGTCTTTAAATCTTTTGCCTCTTTTCCCTATTTGACTGACTGCTTTTTCAAAAATTTGATTTAAAATGTGTTCTTCATATATTTTGGATAACATTCTTTGTCAGAAATTGCAGGACCAAACAATATAATCTTCAAAAATAGAGTATATATTTTGTTAGATGTTTTGTGAGGTATTTGATTTTAATGCTATTTTTAACTGGCACTGTTTCCTAAATTTAATTTTCTTTTTCTTGATTATCAGTAAACTGAAATAAAATTAATTTACTATATCGACATTTGATTCAATTACCTTGTGAATTCACTTAGTCCTATGTCCTAAGTGTAGATTCTTTTGAATTTTGTTCATTCACATTCATGTAATCTGCAAATAATGACAATCATTTCTTCCTTTTCATGCCTTTATCACTTGTTTCCTGCCTTACTATACTAGCAAGGAACTGTACTGTATTGTTGATAGAAGTTATGCTAGCAAAGAAAAAGCTTTCAAAGTTTTTGATAAATGTTTTTATTATACCAAGGAATTTCCTTTCTATTCCTAGATTACTAAGAATTTTTAAAATAAATAGGTGTTATAATGATCATATGATCTTTCTTTTTATTATAGCAAATGTTATGATTAATTTTTTAAAATATAAGCTAGTATTGTATTCCTTAAAGGAGCATGATTTCATATGATTTTTAAGTCATACTTCGTTTTATTTGCTAATATTTTCTTTAGAAAAATTTTAAGTATACTTATGAGAAATTGGTCTATAAGTTGCTTGTAATATCCTTGTCAAATATTGGTGTTAAAGTGCTTCTGGCCTCGTAAAATATGTTGGGATGTGTAGGAAGTTGATTAATAGCCCTCCAAAGGTATTTCCATATCCTAATGCCTGGAACCTGTGAATATGACCTTATTTGGAAAAAAAGGTTTTTGCCAGTGTAATTAAGGATGTTGATGTGAAACCATTCTTGATTTAATGCGTGTCCTAAAACCGACGCGATGGACATGAGTTTGAGTAGGCTCTGGGAGTTGGTGATGGACAGGCAAGCCTGGCATGCTGCAGTCCATGGGGTCGAAAAAGAGTCAGACATGACTGAGCGACTAAACTGAATTGAACTGAACTGAAACTCAGTGAGAATCGTCCTTCCAAGAGAGAGGCAGAGGGAGATTGCAGGAGACAAAACCACGGGAAGATCGAGGTAGAGACCGGACGGAGTTCAGTTCAGTCGTTCAGTCGTGTCTGACTCTTTGCAACCCCATGAATTGCAGCACACCAGGCCTCCCTGTCCATCACCAACTCCCAGAGTCTACCCAAACCCATGGCCATCGAGTCGGTGATGCCATCCAACCATCTCATCCTCTGTTGTCCCCTTCTCCTCCTGCCCCCAATCCTTCCCAGCATTAGGGTCTTTTCCAATGAGTCAGCTCTTCGCATGAGGTGGCCAAAGTATTGGAGTTTCAGTTTCAACATCAGTCCTTCCAATGAACACCTAGGACTGATCTCCTTTAGGATGGACTGGTTGGATCTTCTTGCAGTTCAAGGGAGTCTCAAGAGTCTTCTCCAACACCAGAGTTCAAAAGCATCAATTCTTCGGCACTCAGCTTTCTTCACCGTCCAACTCTCACATCCATACATGACCACTGGAAAAACCATAGCCTTGACTAGACGGACCTTTGTTGGCAGAGTAATGTCTCTGCTTTTAAATATGCCATCTAGGTTGGTCATAACCTTCCTTCCAAAGAGTAAGCGTCTTTTAATTTCACGGCTGCAAGAGACTGGAGTTACATTGCTGCAAATCAAAGAACACCTGGAGAAAAACCTGAATGCACCACAGTGGGATTCTCCCATAGAGCCCTCAGAAAGGTGGCCCTTATAATAACACCTTGATTTCAAATTTGTGGGCTCCAGAGCTCTGGAAAAATGATTTTATTTAAATCATCAAACTTATGGCCATTTGTTACAGCAGTACTAGAAAATAAATACAGGAAGTGTTCCCTGTTTTCTTATGTTTGGAGTTTGTGTAAGATTGGTCAATATTTATTGCTTAAAAGTTTGAAAAAATTCATCCTTGAAGACAAATAGACTGAAGGATTATAGAAACTATTTCTATTAAAATTCTATTTCTTTGGAAGAGATAGGATACCTTATACTTGATATTTAAATTTTAATGACTTGGGTGATATGTTTTTTTCTTAGGAAAATCTCATCTAAATTTTCAAATTTCTTGTTCACAGTATCCTCTATTATACCTTATTAGACTTTTAATTTGAGATAATTGAAGATTCACAGGCAGTTTTAAGATAAATACAGAGAGATCCTTGTACCCTTTATTCAATTTCCCCATGTAGCAAGATCTTGAAAAACTACAATGCACTTACAGCCAGGATAGTGACACTTATACAGTCAAGATACAAAATATTTCCACCACACAAAGTATTCTTCATGTTGCTCTCATAACTACTTCCCTTCTATCTTTGCCTTTGTGTTTCAAGGCACCCTCTAATCTGTTCTCCATTTCTATAATCTTGTCATTTTTTAAAATGTTACATAAATGAAATCATATACTACATAACTTTGACAGGATTCTTCACTTACTATAATTCTTTTGATCCATCCAGGTTGTACTATATATTAAAAATTCATTCTTTTTTATTGCTTAGAGGCACACCATGGTTTGAATGTGGCAAAGTTTGTATATTTAATCACTTACTCATTGACAAATACCTGGGTTGTTTCCAAACTTTGGCTATTATGAATAAAGCTGCTACAAACACTCATGAGCAAGTTTTTGTGTAAATTTTCATTTCCTTAAAATAAGTGACCACATGGTAATTGCAGGATCATATAGTTGTATGCTTTTTTTTTTCTTTTTAAGAAACTGCCAAAGGGTTTTGCAGGGTGGATGAACTGTTTTACATATTTAACAGCAAATTATGAGTCATTCGGTTTCTTTGCATCCTTACCAGCATTTTATGTTCTCACTGTTTTTAAGTTTAGCCATTCTGATTTGTGATCTCACGTTATCGGTTTAATTTGCATTTCTCTAATGCCTAGTAATATTAAACATCTTTCAACACACTCATTTGATATCTATATATCAGCTTCAGTGAAATTTCTATTTATATCATTTTTTACCCATTTGTTAACCTGATTTATTTTTACTTTTGTGTTTTGAGAGTTCTTTCCATATTATTGATCCTATGATTAATTAGATATGTGGTTTGCATATATTTTATCCCACTCTATCGCTTATCTTTCCATATCATTAAGAAAATCTTTTACAGAAGTTTTAATTTTGATGAAGTGCAATTTATCAACTATTCTTACAGATTGTGGTTTTTGGTGAATTTTAAGACCTATTGATCTACCCTCAGAACCAAAAGGATTGTTTTCTAAAAGTTATTTTGTTATACATCCAATTCTGTGATCCATTTTGAGTTAATTTCTATATAAACTGTGTGGTTTAAATTGAAGTGCTTTTTTTATTTTTTTTTTTGCTAATGGATATCCAATTGCTACAGCATCTTTGTTTTTTAAAAAATTTATCTCTCCACTCAGTTGCTTTTGCACCTTTGTCAAAAATAAGTTTAACAAAGTTGTGTATTTCTATTATCTAGTCCTTTATTATCTTTCATCGCTGTCTGCTGCTGCTGCTAAGTCGCTTCAGTCGTGTCCAACTCTGCACGACCCCATAGACGGCAGCCCACCAGGCTCCGCCGTCCCTGGGATTCTCCAGGCAAGAACACTGGCGTGGGTTGCCATTTCCTTCTCCAGTGCATGAAAGGGAAAAGTGAAAGTGAAGTCGCTCAGTCGTGTCTGACTCTTAGTGACCCCATGGACCGCAGCCTACCAGGCTCCTCCATCCATGGGATTTTCCAGGCAAGAGTACTGGAGTGGGTTGCCATTGCCTTCTCCGTCATCGCTGTCTAGTGGTGTTATTTTACCAGTCTGAATGAAATATCGAAATATTATCTCTCATTAATCCATTTACGTTCCCCATTTACTACTGTCAAATATATTCTCTACATTCTTTTTGAATTACATAAAACAGAATTATAATGTTTACTTCAACAATTAAACATAATTTTAAAAGTTCAAGAGGAGAAAGTTTACTGTACATTCTTGTATTTTTGTATGCCACATTTTTTTCTTTCTTACTCAAGTTCTAAAATTCTTTCTTCATTTCCTTCCTATTTAGAGCATTTCTCCCCCACCCTTTTTTGGGGGGAGTGGGGTAGAGGCATACCTGTAACAAATTTTCTTAGTTATTTTGTTTCTGAGAATGTCTTGGTCTTCCCTTTATTACTGAAGGATATTTTCTGGGCATAAGATTCTGGGCTGACAGTTCTTTCAGTACTTAAAAAAATGTGCCATTTCCTTCTGGTCTGTATAGGTTCTATTGAGAAATACACTGGCATTTAAATTGTTTCATAGGTGAAGCATAACCTCTTGCTGCCCTCAAGATTCTTCTTTAACATTTGCTCTGACTCGGACAGAGCATGTCACATGTCTCTCTTGTATAAGGATAATTATGATTATATTTAGGCCACCTAGATAATCTAGGATAATATCTATCTCAAGATTCTTAATTTTTTCACATCTACAAAGTGCCTTTTGCCATGTAAGATAGCATATTCACAGGTTCCAAGGATTAGGTCATGGTCATCTTTGGGGGGAACCGTTATTCTGCCTATCACTTTTTCCAACTTATTTTATAAGCCAAGAAAATTTATGATCCCAAAACCAGGGGGAAAAAGCACCATAAAAATATCCCACATAGGCACATAAAAAGCATTCTATAAAATACTAGCTAGATGCATTCCCAATATGTAATAAGTGCAACATGCAATAAACAAGTAGTTCTTGCCAGACTAAGAATGACAGGTTTCATTATACATTCAATAATCAATATAACTTAACATATGCAATGTTAAAGGAGCAAAAAATACAATCATCTTAATGGATTCACCAAAATGAAATCTTCTAGCCAAGAGAAAAGACAATTTTTTGAATTTAAGAAGCTGCTATTGTTAGATGCATGCGTGCTCAGTCATGTCTGACTCTTCGTGACCCATAGACTGCAGCATGCCAGGCTCCTCTATCCATGGGATTTCCCAGGCAAGAATGCTCGAGTGGGTTGCCATTTCCTTCTCCAGGGGATCTTCCTGACTCAGGGATTGAACCTGGGTCTCCTGCATTGCAGGCGGATTCTTTACCAGCTGAGCTACCGGAGATCCACTGACTAAAGCTAACAATAAAGAAGTTTTAAAATGATACATATGTTTATATGGGCTTCCCAGGTGGTGCTAGTGGTAAAGAACTCCTCTGCCAATGCAGGAGACTTAAGAGGCTCTCATTCTATCCTTGGGTCAGGAAGATCCCTTAGAGAAGGGCATGGCAACCTATTTCAGTATGATTGTCTGGAGAATCCCACAGACAGAGGAGCCTGGCAGGCTATGGTCCAAAGGGTCACACAAAGTCGTACACAACTGAAGAGACTTAGCAGACATGCACAACTCTAACAATAAAGAAGTTTAGAAACCATATATATATGTTTATGTATACAAAAGAGCTACAAATAAAAGAGGGCATATAAATGTTTTAAACTCTAAAAAGGAAAACACATATATTAAAAAAAAAAAAACTCAGATGACACAACAAAGTATAAGTGATGGAAAATACGTTCTTCAAAAATGAAACAAATGAAAATGGTAGAGATAAAGACCAAACATATTTTCATATTAGTAAATGAAAGCAACATTTTTAAAAGTGAAAGGCATGAAGATAGTGTTAAAGTATACAAAAATAATATGAAGCAAAAGATATCATAAATGTTTAAAAGAAAAGAATAAACAGGGACTTCTCTTGTGGTCCAGAGATTAAGACTCTGCATGTCCACTGTAGTGGGTATGGGTTCCATCCCTGGTCAGGAAACTAAGATCCCACATGCCACATGGCCAAAAAAAGCAAAACAAACAACAACAACAAAGAATAAACAAGAACAGAGCCTGTAAAGGCTGTAAATGAAAAGCAAGATAGTCATGATATAAAAATCATGGCAAAAAAAAAAACATTAGAGGCAGTCATTTATGAATGTGAGCAGTAGATATTTATAGATTGTTTTACACTTTTATTCTTTGCTTTCAATACTTCAGAGATAAATTCAAGTAACCAAAAAATAAAGATCTGAAATGATATAAATATGGTCATTTTGATATATATATATATCATATATGTGTGAATATGCACACACATAACTAACATGTTCTCTAAAAACAGAAGAAATATCTTTTCAAATGCACATGGATATTGTTTGAAAATTGACCTCATAGTAAATAAAATAAACAATTCATGGAAAAAATACAGCCCAACACATTTTAAAATAATACAGTGAAATTTGTAGTTCAGTGGGGAAACAAATATACTCCAATTCTGGAAACATTATAAGAAAAGAAAATCAAAACTTAACCTGCAAAATCTTTATAAAATGATGATAGCAAAAAAAATTATGGAATATATATTATATGCTAAGGCTATTTTAGTAAGCTCTGCTGCATAAACTGTCCTCAGATCTCAATGACCTGAAATGACAACTTCCTTTATAACTCTTATTCCATGTAGGCTGCAGGTCAGTGATGGCTTTGCACCCAGCTGCAGCTTTGCTACAAACTGTACCTCTATTCAAATTGTAACCAAAACATTAACCTAGACAGGAGCAAAGTTACATAAAGGGAAATATAGTCATCCCACAGTTGGCATAGCAACAACAAGTCACATGACAATTGGTGCAGATTTTAAACCTTTTACATGGAAAGGGAATAGTCAATATTTATGAACAATATTACAAATCTCATGATAGTTAAGGCAATGTACAAAGGAAACTGTGTATTAATAGATAAGAGAAGAAAATATGGTGTCAATAATGTGGAAATATTTGCTAAAAATCAACAAACATGCATAATAGAACTCTGAGCAAATGAGAAATATAAGGGAATTTTCATAATATACTATCTGGTATATATGCAAATTAAAAAACACTTGCTCCTTGGAAGAAAAGATATGACAAACCTAGATAGCATATTAAAAAGCAAAGATATTGCTTTGCCAACAAATGTCCATATAGTCAAAACTATGGTGTTTCCAGTAGTCATGTATGGACATGAGAATTGGACTATAATGAAGGCTGAGTGCCAAAGAATTGATGCTTTTGAACTGTGGTGTTGGAGAAGCCTTGAGAGTCCCTTGGAATGCAAAAAGATCAAGTCAAAATCCTAAAGGAAATTAAGCCTGGATATTCATTGGGAGGATTGAAGCTCCAATATTTTGGCCACCTGATGAGAAGAACTGACTCATTGGCAAAGACCCTGATGCTGGGAAAGATTGAAGGGAGGAGGAGAAGGAGACAAAGAGGACAAGATGGTTGGTTGGTATTACCAACTCAATGGACATGAGTTTGAGCAAGCTCCAGGAGACAGTGAAAGACAGGGAAGCCTGGCACGCTGGAATCCATGGGGTCACAAACAGTCAGACATGACTGAGGGGCTGAACAACAATGTATGAAAATTAGTAGAAGGCAAACAACTTGCACAGGGATCAAATTTTGTAAGTCAGTAA
This sequence comes from Giraffa tippelskirchi, assembly GCF_054371585.1. Classification (NCBI taxonomy): domain Eukaryota; kingdom Metazoa; phylum Chordata; class Mammalia; order Artiodactyla; family Giraffidae; genus Giraffa; species Giraffa tippelskirchi. The sequence goes on along the minus strand of NC_137276.1, from coordinate 56,288,187 downwards.
CAAGACGAGTAAAGGCCTGTTTACTAGTTTACAAGGCTATTACAAGAAACTCTGCTCAATGTTATGTGGCAGACTGGATGGGAGGGGAGTTAAGGGGAGAATGGATAAATGTATTTATATGGCTGAGTCCGTTTGCTGTCCACCTGAAACTATCACACTACTATTAATCAGCTGCACTCCAATATAAAATGAAAAGTTTTAAAAAAGAAAAGAAATTAAATATATGGGGGAAAAGGGATTTCCCAGGTGCTAGTGGTAAAGAACCCACTTGCCAATGCAGGAGACGTAAGAGATGCTGGTTCGATCCCTGGGTTGGGAAGATCCCCTGGAGGAGGGCATGGCAACCCACCCCAGTATTCTTGCCTGGAGAACCCTAGGGACAGAGGAGCCTGGTGGGCTACAGTCCATAGGGTTGCAAAGAGTTGGACACAACTGAAGCAACTTGGCGTAAGTGGAGAAAAAAGACCAAAATGCTACTATCAGTCAGTCGGTTTAGTCGCTCAGTCGTGTTGGATTCTTAGCGACTCCATGGACTGTAGCATGCCAGGCTTCCCTGTCCATCATCAACACCCGGAGCTTGCTCAAACTCATGTCCATCGATTCGGTGATGCCATCAAACCATCTCATCCTCTGTCATCCCCTTCTCCTCCTGTATTCATTCTTTCAGAGCATCAGGGTCTTTTCCAGTGAGTCAGTTCTTCCCATTAGGTGGCCAGAGTATCGGAGCTTCAGCTTCAGCATCAGTCCTTCCAGTGAATATTCAGGACTGAGACTAAAGCAACTCGGCACACATGGGAAAAAAAGACCAAAACACTACTATAACTACTTCTATTGTTATACTAGAGATTCTAGCCAATAAGGAAGCATGAGAATTGGAAATAAAGGAACACAACTGTCATTTCCAAACAGTATAGCTATCTATATTAGAAAACACAAAATAATCTATACACTGCTTAAGGTATTAAAGAATTTCAGCAGGGATGGTATATGAAAAATCAATATACAAAATGAATAAGAAAATATACTAAACATTTCATTTACAATGCATAAATTCCACAGTGGGTATGGAATATCCTAGAGCAGACATGCCAGACCTTAATGGAGAAAGATATAAATATGAGGACATAGGTCAAGTGCAACAAAAAAACAAAAGAAAAAAATATGAAAAAGAAAAAGGTAGAATGATTTGCCCTACAGTATACAAATAGTTTTTACAAAGACATGGCAATAAATACAGCTTTCTATTTGTTCAGGAATAATCAAATAGTAAAAGATTAGAGAGGCTATAGAACTTATGAATATTTGGAAACTGATATATGGTAGAGCCATCATCAACCAGTGGGAAAAGGGACTATTATGACCAATGCAGAAATCACTGGTTTTCGAAGTGGAAAATTCTCTTAAAAAATTAGATTCACATTTCATGTAAAACATGAACTGATATCACAGATAAATGACTGGTATAAATGAAAAGTTACTAGCATAAGTAAATAATTAGAATAAAATGAAAATAACATAATTGTTTCTATGTAATATATAAACAATAACAATAAATTTTATATAAATAAATAAATTTTATTGTTTTAATTTTAAATTATATTTAAATTTTGTTTAAATTTTATTGTTTTAAATTTATTTAAAATAAATTTTAAATTTTATTTTTTCATTTATAAAAAAACAATAAATTATATACAAATATAAATAAAATAAACATAAATGTTTTAAACAAAATAAATTATTACATGAAAGGAGTTTATTATTAGAATCTTCTGTCATTAAATGTTTAATATATATGTTATGCTTTTTTCTAATAAATCTAAAGTCATTCAATATTTCTAAACAGATTCTGAACAACTTGAGTATTTTCGTACTCTACCATTAACTGACGAAATTAATTACAAATGTCCTTAGTTTTAATTAGTTTCTGTTTTGCATTTAAAACAACAAATTTCTCATTGGTTTTATTTTATACCCAACTGTTTTCATTTTAGTTCTGCCTTCTTTTCTCTAATAAGTTGCTTTAAAGTATTTTCCAGGTTCTTATACTACTTTATCTTCTTCATTGTCTGGTTATTAGCTTGTCAATTGTGTTGGATATCTCTCTTAGAGTTATTTGTTAGCTCATGTGTTATAAATTTGATTGAAAGTCTCTTTTTTTCTCCCTCATTACCTACCTATGCCCAGAAGTTTCATGTTCTTTTTAATACCTGGTAAACCAGGGCCTCTGATCCAAAACAAGATTTTTACCTGACATTAAAAAACAAAATACACAGTAGACTGTCCAATTAACAAATCAAAACACACACAAAAAATGATTATCTCATCTCTTTTGCTAGCCTATCCTTTTATCTCCTTGCTCAGAGGTAACAACTACTCTCAATTGTGAGGACTTCCTTTTTGTTCTTCATATAAGTTTATAGTAGTAGTAGTATGAGTCACTCAGTCACTCAACTCTTTGAGATTCCATGGGCTGTAGCCCACCAGGCTCCCGTGTCCATGGAATTCTCCAGGCAAGAATACTGGAGTGGGTAGTCATTCTCTTATCCAGGGGATCCTCCCGACTCAAGTATCAAACCTGGATCTCCTGCATCGCAGGCAGATTCTTTACCATCTGAGCCATCAGGGAAGCTTTCATATAAGTATATATGCCTATACAATAAATTTAGATTTTTCTCATTTGAAAATTATATATAGAAGATATTATGGGATATAGTTCTTCTATGACTTTCCTTTTTGCACAATATTATATTACTAAGTTTACTCATGATATTGTATGCGACTGTGATTCTTTTTTTATATCGTTAGGTATTGCATTGTGAGACTATGCCATTTTACTTATCATGGTATCCCTTCTCTTTTCTATGGATGTATATTGTTTCCAAAATTTTTGTTATTATTGGTTTTCCTATAAATGCCACCTATTACACATATGCATTTTTTTTTCATCGGTTTATACCCAGCAATGGAATTGCTGAATGTATGCTACATGAAAGTGCACCAATTTAAACTCCCATCAATCATGTGTAGTGAGAACTTTGCTGGTAGTCCAGTGGTTAAGACTCCATGTTTTACAGGGGGCACAAATTTGATCCCTGTTCACGGAACTAAGATCCCACATTGCACATGGCGCAAATTTTTTTTAATTTTTGAAAATGTGTAGGGTGATCCTGAGCCATTACTCTTTAAACAATTGGCACTATCAGACTTCATCTTAAAATTTTATTTTTAAAAATTGAATTTCATTGGGATCTTGATTGATATTTTTATGATTCTAGTGAAAATACCATTTTAAAAAATGTTTAGCCATGCATGTGTTCTTTTGTTTGAAATAATGTTCATTTATTTTGCTTTTTGTTAGATTTTTCTTGATGATTTTAAGAGCTATTTATAAATTTGAAACTAATCTTTTGTAAATTATACACTTTAAAACTTCTTTCAGGGAGATATGAAGATGGCGGAGGAGTAGGTGGACATGGAGTACATCTCTCTCCACGGATACATCAGGAATACACCTTCAGACAGAGAAGTGCAAGCAGAACACCAGCTGAGAGTGGACAGGAGTACCTGACCAGTGGAAAAAGAATATATAGAACCACTCAAAACTTTGTAGGACAAAGGGACAAGGAAGAAAAACAGGAGTGTTAGTAGGACCGGACTTGCCCTCAGCAGGTGGGGGAACTGAAGCAGGGGTCCCATCCCCACATCGGGGCAACTGTCTGAGTCAGAGGAGAAACATTTAAGGCTGAGCGTGAAACAGCTGCTCTATGGCAGCCTAAATGGAATGAGAATCAGTCCTTGCCACAGCCATACATACCCCAGACAGGAACACTGGTCCCCAGGAAGGCGCAGTAGCTGGGAGTTGGGAGTTTAGGGATTGTGGAGCAATCCCAGAGCGAGGGCTGCAGTTGACTGTGGAGAGACGGATTGAGGGGATATGAGGGAGGAGATAGTGGTGGGAAATGCTGGTGGAGGAAAGCCAGGAAGACAAGGAAGCAAGGCAATACTGCTGAGTCACACATAGTGGGTGAAGCGGTAACTATAGCTTCTCTCTCGCCACATGCCAGCATCCGCAGCTGAACAATAGAAAGGCTGACCCATCAAAGGCCTGATGCACTAAACTACTGAGTAGGACCCACCCAGGGTGCCCCTTTAAGTGCCTGACACACTGATCTCTAGAAGAGGACCCCAGCCAGGGGGGGCCCTCTATTTGCCTGACGTGAGGAACTGTAGAGAAGGACCCCAGGCAAGGGAGCCCTCCAAGTACCTGAATGTGTGGAGCTACGGAGAAAGACTGGCCAAAGAGCCCTTTTGATCGCCAACTACAGGAAGCTGGAAAAAAAGACTCTGATAGGGCCATAACTCCTGCGATGAAGAAAGTCCGCGTCCCTGCATACTTGGCGCCACCAGGCTCCCTGCAAGCCAAGCAGCTGCACTATCTCCACACCTGGCCCTCACAGGGTCAAACCCAAGTCCTCCAGGGCAGCCTCAGGAACAAACCCCAGTGGACGACCCACATGTGGAGATGGAAATAAAACCACAATTGAAACCCAGAGGCAGTGTGGCTAAGGAAGAAGACCCAAAACCTTCCCACCAGCTGTACAACCTGCAGATCAAATCCACATGATCAACTAGGCAGACTCTGTGTCTATGGAATTGTAAGAAAGGCCATTGAGACCTCCCACAAAAGAAAAGGCACTAGTTCTGATAGCTGCAGGCATTGGCAGCAAGAACACATAGGAGCAGGAGATTAGAATCTGAGCTGCCCCCATAGCAGGTCCAGAGATCAGCACAGTGCTGAAGGGCATCCTAGGGAGGTAAGACGGACTGTGACTCATAGCAAGGGAAAGGACTCTGACAGCAGTGACTCAAGGAAAACATTTATTGTTCTTATTTTTGGACTTGTTCTGCAGATTCTTTTGGATTTTTTTTCTCTTTTTTTCTTATTTTCCTTTCCCCTCCTTCTGTTGTAGTTGTCAATTTTATTGGAACTAAGAAATCCAATTAAACTTTTGAGGTTTTTTTTTTCCTCAGTCACATTTTTTTATTGTTGTTATAAACCTCTGCCTCTACCTTGGACTTTTGCAGTTCTGTGGAGATTTCCTTTTTTTTTTTAACATCTTTTTTTAATTTTAATTTTTAATTTTTTAAACTTATTATTATTTTTCTACACTTACTCCTTTGTTTTATTTTCCTACTGTTCTTTTCCCCTTGCAGTTAATCTTTATTTAAATCTCCTTCACCTATCTCTGTTTAACTTTGCAAATCTATTCTTTCTTTCTTTCTCTCCTTTCCTCTAAACATTTTTGTTAGTTTTATTTTTATTGCTTTATTCCCCAATTGGCACCTTGTTTTAGTTTTGTTTTCCAGTATGTGCTTTAGTTAGTTTTGTTCTTAACTGGTAAATATAATTTTTTATTTCCTTTGTTTGCTAGGTCAATCTACTGTACTTTATTTTTGTTTGACTGTTTTGATTTTGCTCATGGGTGTATATGTACATATTCCATTATTTTAATTATTACTTGCCCGATTTTGTAACTGCTATTTGTCTGGGGTTCATCTTTGGTTTCTCGTTTGGGGATATTTGTTTTAATCTCACTTAATGCCATAACAAACCGCTTGTGGAATCTTTGTTCCTGACCAGAGATCAAGCCCTGAGACTTTGGAGTTGGAGCACTGACTCGAAGACCCTAGACTACCAGAGAACTAACCCTAGGGAGCATCAAATAGGGAGAACTCACCAAAGAAAACCACTTTAATACAAGGCCTGGCATCACCCAAACACCAGTAGCACCCTCTGCAGGGTGCCTCATATAAACAATAAACAAAACAAAAATACAAACCCAGTCATCAGAAGACAGGATTAAAACCTCATTCAGCCTTGCCCATCAGAGTAAAAACAAACAAACAAAAACTCAGCACAAATCTCACCCTATACAAAGCTTACACAAACCACTGGACCAACCTTAAGAGGGCAAAAATTAAAAGGAAGAAAGAATTCAACCTTCTTCAAGGAAAGAATTCAACTTTCCTTGAACCCTGGGAAAAGGAGAACTCAAACACAGTAAGTTTAAAAAAATAATAATAAAAAGGCAGAGAAATACTACACAAATGAAGGAACAAACTAGAAACACAAAAGTCCAAATAAATGAAGAGGAAATAGGCAAACTACCTGAAAAAGAATTCAGAAGAATGATAGTAAAGATGATCAAAACCCTTGAAAAAAAATGGAGAAAATGAAAGAATCAATTACCAAAGACGTAGAAGAATTAAAGAATAAACACAGAGACAAACAACAAAATTACTGTATTAAAAATATACTAGATGGAATAAATAGCAGATCTGAAACAAAAGAACGAATCAGTGAGCTGGAACATAAAACAATGGAAATAACTTCTGAAGAGCACCGTATTAACAAATTGAAAGATAAAAATCATATGACAATCTCAATAGATGCAGAAAAAGTCTTTGACATAATTCAGCACCCATTTATGATTAAAACTCTTCAAAAAATGGGCATAGAAGGCACCTACTTAAACATTCAGTTCAGTTCAGTCGCTCAGTCGTGTCCAACTCTTTGTGACCCCATGGACTACAGCACGCCAGGCCTCCCTGTCCATCGACAACTCCCAGAGTTTACTCAAACTCAGGTCCATTGAGTTGGTAGTGCCATCCAACCAACTCATCCTCTGTCCTCCCCTTCTCCTCCTGCCTTCAGACTTTCCCAGCATCAGGGTCTTTTCAAATGAGTCAGTTCTTCACATCAAGTGGCCAAAGTGTTGGAGTTTCAGCTTTAGCATCAGTCCTTCCAATGAATATTTAGGACTGATTTCCTTTAGGATGGACTGGTTGGATCTCCTTGCAGTCCAAGGGACTCTCAAGAGTCTTCTTCAACACCATAGTTCAAAAGTATCAATTCTTCTGCGCTCAGCCTTTTTCATACTCCAACTCTCACATCCATACATGACTAATGGAAAAACCATAGCCTTGGCTAGACGGACCTTCGTCAACAAAGTAATGTCTCTGCTTTTTAATATGCTGTCTAGCTTGGTCATAACTTTTTCCCCAAAGAGCTAGCGTCTTTTAATTTCATGGCTGCAATCACCATCTGCAGTGATTTTGGAGACCAGAAAAATAAAGTCTGACACTGTTTCCACTCTTTCCCCATCTATTTGCCATGAAATGATGGGACTGGATGGCATGATCTTAGTTTTCTGAATGTTGAGCTTTAAGCCAACTTTTTCACTGTCCTCTTTCACTTTCATCAAGAGGCTCTTTAGTTCTTCTTCACTTTCTGCCATAAGGGTGGTGTCATCTGCATATCTGAGGTTATTGATATTTCTACCAGCAATCTTGATTCCAGCTTGTGCTTCTTCCAGCCCAGCGTTTCTCATGATGTACTCTGCATATAAGTTAAATAAGCAGGGTGAAAATATGCAGCCTTGATGTACTCCTTTTCCTATTTGGAACCAGTCTGTTGTTCCATGTCCAGTTCTAACTGTTGCTTCCTGACCTGCATACAGATTTCTCAAGAGACAGGTCAGGTGGTCTGGTATTCCCATCTCTTTCAGAATTTTCCACAGTTTATTGTGATCCACACATTCAAAGGCTTTGGCATAGTCAATAAAGCAGTAGACGTTTTTCTGGAACTCTCTTGCTTTTTTGATGATCCAGTGGATGTTGGCAATTTGATCTCCTGTTCCTCTGCCTTTTCTAAATCTGGCTTGAACATCTGGAAGTTCACGGTTCACGTACTGTTGGAGAATTTTGAGCATTATTTTACTAATGTGTGAGATGAGTGCAATTGTGAGGTAGTTTGAGCATTCTTTGGCATTGCCTTTCTTTGGGATTGGAATTAAAACTGACCTTTTCCAGTCCTGTGGCCACTGCTGAGTTTTCCAACTTTGCTGGCATATTGAGTGCAGCACGTTCATAGCATCATCTTTGAGGATATGAAATAGCTCAACTGGAATTCCATCACCTCCACCAGCTTTGTTCATAGTGATGCTTTCTAAGGCCCACTTGACTTCACATTCCAGGATGTCTGGCTGTAGGTGAGAGATCACAGTCATCGTGATTATCTGGGTCATGAAGATCTTTTTTGTATAATTCTTCTATGTATTCTTGCCACTTCTTCTTAATATCTTCTGTTTCTGTTAGGTCTATACCATTTCTGTCCTTTATTGTGTCCATCTTTGCATGAAGTGTTCCCCTGGTATCTCTAATTTTCTTGAAGAGATTTTTAGTCTTTCCCATTCTATTATTTTCCTCTCTATTTCTTTGCATCGATCACTAATGAAGGCTTTCTTATCTCTCCTTGCTATTCTTTGGAACTCTTCATTCAAACAGGTGTATCTTTCCTTTTCTCCTTTGCCTTTCACTTCTTTTCTATTCATAGCTATTTGTAAGGCCTTGTCAGACAACCATTTTGGCTTTTTGTATTTCTTTTCCTTGGGGATGGTCTTGATCCCTGCCTCCTGTATAATGTCAGGAACCTCCATCCATAGTTCTTCAGGCACTCTATAAGATCTAATCCCTTGAATCTATTTCTCACTTCCACTATATGTAGAGGCCATATATGATAAGCCTATAGCAAACATTATTCTCAATGGTGAAAAACTTAATGCATTCCCTCTAAAATCAGGAAAAATACAAAGGTGTTCACTTTTACTCAACATAGTTCTGGAAGTTCTAGCTAACAGCAATCAGAGAAGAAAAAGAAATAAAAGAAATCCAGAATGGAAAAGAAGAAGTAAAACTCTCACTGTTTGCAGATGACATGATAGTGTACATAGAAAACCCTAAAGATAGTATCAGAAAACTACTAGAGCTAATCAGTGAATTTAGCAAAGTTGTAGGATACAAAGTCAATACACAGAAATCACTTGCATTTCTATATACTAACAATGAAAAATCAGAAAGAGAAATTAAGTAATCAGTCACATTCACCATTGCAACAAAAAGAATTAAATATCTAGGAAAAAACTTACTTAAGGAGACAAAAGAACTGTACACAGAAAATTATAAGACACTAATGAAAGAAATCAAAGATGACATAAACAGATGGAGAGATATTCCATGTTCCTGGGTAGGAAGAATCAGTATTGTGAAAATGACTATACTACCAAACACAATCTACAGATTCAATATGATCTCTATCAAATTACCAATAGCACTTTTCACAGAACCAGAACAAAAATTTTCACAATTCATATGGAAACACAAAAGACCACAAATAGCCAAAGCAGTCTCAAGAAAGAAGAATGGAGCTGGAGGAATCAACCTTCCTGACTTCAGATTATACTACAAAGCTACAGTCATCAAGACAGTATGGTACTGGCACAAAAACAGAAATATAAACCAATGGAACAAGATAGAATGCCCAGAAATAAACCCATGCACTTATGGGTACCTTATTTTTGACAAACGAGGCAAGAATATACAATGAGGCAAAGACAGTCTCTTAAATAAATGGTGCTGAGAAATGGACAGCTACATGTAAAAGAATGAAATTAGGACACTTCCTAACACCAGACACAAAGATAAACTCAAAATGGATTAAAGACCTAAATGTAAGATCTGAAACTATAAAACTCTTAGAGGAAAACATAGGCAGAACACTCAATAATATAAATCAAAGCAAGATCCTCTATGACCCACCTCCTAGAAAAATGGAAATAAAAACAAAAGTAAACAAGTCATATCTGATTAAACTTAAAAAGCTTTTTCACAGCGAAGGGAAGTATAAGCAAGTTGAAAAGACAACTCACAGAATGGGAGAAAACAATAGCAAATGAAACAATTTACAAAGGATTAATTTCCAAAATATATAAGCAGCTCATACAACTCAATGTCAGAAAAACAAACAACCCAATCAAAAAGTGGGAAAAAGACCTAAACAGACATTTCTCTGAAGAAGACATACAGATGGCTAACAAACAAATGAAAAGATCCTCAACATCGCTCATTATTAGAGAAATGCAAATCAAAACTACAATGAGATATCACCTCACACCAGTCAGAATGGTCATAATCAAAAAGTCTACAAACAATAAATGCTGGAGAGAGTACAGAGAAAAGAAAACGCTTTTGCAGTGTTGATGGGAATGTAAATTGATACAGCCACTATGGAAGACGGTATGGATATTCCTTAAAATACTAGGAATAAAACCACCATATGACCCAGCAATTCCACTTCTAGGCATATACCCTGAGGAAACCAAAATTGAAAGAGACACATGTATCCCATTGTTCATTGCAGCACTATTGACAATAGTTAGAACATGAAAGCCACCCAGATGTCCACTGACAGATGAATGGATAAAGGAGTTGTGGTACATATATACAATGGAATATTACTGAGCCATAAAATGGAACACATTTGAGTCAGTTCTAATGAGGTGGATGAACCTAGAACCTATTATACAGATTGAAGTCAGAAAGAGAAAGATAAGTATCGTATTCTAACACATATATATACGAAATCTAGAAAAATGGTACTGAAGAATTTATTTTCAGGGCAGCAATGGAGAAACAGACATTGAGAATAGATTTATGGACATGGGGAAAGGGGAGGGGAGGGTGAGATGTATGGGAAGAGTAACATGGAAACTTACACTACCATATGTACATAGATAGCCAATGGGAATTTGCTGTATGGCTCAATAAACTCAAATAGGGGCTCTGTATCAACCTAGAGGGGTGGGATGGGAAGGGAGATGGGAGGCAGGCTCAAAAGGGAGGACATACATGTATACCTACGGCTGATTCATGCTGAAGTTTGACAGAAAACAGCAAAATTCTGTAAAGCAACTATTCTTCAATAAAAAATAAATTAAAAAAAAACTCCTTTTTGAATTTGTAATCTGTCTTTTTACTTTAAAGTAAAATGATAAATAGAATAATTTAATGTTATTATAGTCAAATTTATCAATTTTACAGATAATATATTTATTTATAATAAACTCAAATTTATTGTTTATTGTTCTGGGGTTGAGAGCAAGTTGTCAAATGACAAGTGCACATAAAATTTATTAAATTACCTAAAATAATGAGTTCCATCTTTGTCAGAGCTCCCACTTCAGCAATGACAAAAGGACATAAGTGGACAAATAATGAAAGAGAAAAATGTAAAAATTTGTAAAACTGTTTAGTCTCACCAGCAATTTTTTAAAAACGAGAATTAATATTCTGTGATTAGTTCTTGTCAACTATCAAAATAACCAACACTCAGAAAATGAAAATCTTCACATTGAATGAGGATTTGTGGAACATGTAACTTACTGCTTTGCAGCTGGCAGTGTGGTCCATAAGCCAGTAGCATTGGGCTCACCTGAAAACTCATTAGAATTTCAGAATCTCAGGTCACATCCAAGACCTAATGAAACCAGGATCTATGTTTTAATTAGATCCCCAGGGGACTCATATGCACATTAAAATTCAAAAAGCACTGGTCAAATACTCTACTTTTGAAACTGAATGCATTACAATCACTTTGAAAAATAATTTATCAATATTTTCAAGGTAAAGTAAGTACACAAATCTGTTCATGGCAGGACTATATATTATATGGGGAAAAAAGGAAAAAATGTCTCAGATTTATGGAAATTGTCAAAAATCAAACCATTCATGTGATTATATCTTTACATAACTAATTAATACAAATTTGTGGATAATGCTTATATGACCAGCTACAAAATCACCTATACACTGTAACTTCAAATTTTGTTTTAAAATACAAGATGAAAATTAATTTCATCAAAAAAATATCTTCAGATGGAAGGATTATTAATGATATTTCCATTAAGTTTTACATGCATATTTCATAGATTATTTTAATAAAATTTAATGAATGCAAGAGATTTCATATAAAACACTACTAAGAGCCAAGCAAAACTACTGAATTAAATGGATTGCATGTGGAAATAGTGCTCTGACTCTCTTGCTAGGAGTCTCTCTTTGCTTCTTCAGTTGTTTAGACATTCTGATTTTTGAGTCTCACTGCTTACTTAATAGTCTCTTGGCACTTAATCCATGTGTCACTTCTGGTTCTTGCCTTACATTCTTCCCCTTTGTAGGACCCTTCTCACTGCTTTCCTGGCAACAGTTCTTACTTACCTCAGTCTCAAGATGTAAAAATTGGTCCTATGCCCTCTGAGGAAGCTCTACCGATGAAGCATGATATTCTAGGTACCATCCTCTTTCTGATTAGTCACTTGAGTGCTATACCTGAAACAGGTTGGTGGTAAAACCCTAAAGAATGAAAATATAATAATGTTATTTATTATCAGCCTAGAGAAGAAACCAAGATCTGAAAACCAGGGTGAATTGTGCTCTATCTGGACCTGCGGAAATTAGTCTATTACATTCTACTTCATGCACACCACCACTCACACTTTATTAACCACTGGAGGAGATCTAATTTCCCTCTCTTCTTAATTAGGCTGGAAGATTTTGTGCCATGATTTATGGTATTTTCAAGAAAACCTAAGTCCTGTTGAATTGCGGGGTTGGGCAGCAAGGATTGCCTAAGCACATAAGAAAAACTAGAACAATTCCATAAGCCTTTCTAACTTACAGAGATTTTTCTCTTTAAATAATTGACAAGAACTTTCTCACTAGACATGCTTTTTCAGCTTTTGCAGATCTAATAAAAATGAATGAAGAGTGTATGGCCAGAGAAAAGCAGAGAAAGAAGAAATGGTCATAAAAAAACAGAAGATATAAAACAATGAATGTGATAACTTTTTAACATCATTTCTATGGAGCAATGATAAATGAGGGGTTTGCATTTGCAGAAAAATGGCTAATACTTGCCAATGATATTTTATGATATTTTAGGATGTGTAAGTTTACAGCAATGACTTACTCCATTGTTATTTAGCCTTCTGTTTAAGGCTGTAGAGGACATATCTCCAGGGCTGGCACAGGGAAGAAAAGAATTTCCGTCCAGACCAGGAGTCAAATTTATATAGAAAATCTCTCTCCCTTATCTCTCTTTCTCTTAGTCTCTTTGTCTCTCTCTCTCTCACACACACACACAAACACACACACACATACACACACATACTTGATTTGTCAATTTCTTGACATTTTTAATAACTTAAAAATTTAGAGCTTACTGGGTTGCCCTGGTGGCTCAGTGATAAAGAATCCTCCTCCCAATGCAGGAGACATGGGTTCAATCTCTGGGCTAGGAAGATCCTACATGACTCAGAGCAACCAAGCCCATGCACCACAACTACTGAGTCCATGTGCCTTAGAATCCATTCTCAGCAACAAGAGAAGCCGCCATAATGAGAAGCATGCACACTGCAACTAGAGTGTAGCCCTTGCTTGCCACAACTAGAGAAAAGTCCACGCAGCAACGAAGACCTAGCACAGACAAAAATAGATAAAATTAAATATAAAAAAGTAATAGTGCACTGATATCTGATTATTATAAAAACTTAGATTGCTAGGAGAAATATCAATAACCTCAGATATGCAGATGACACCACCGTTATGGCAGAAAGTGAAGAAGAACTAAAGAGCCTCTTGATGAAAGTGAAAGAGGAGGGTGAAAAAGTTGGCTTAAAGCTCAACATTCAGAAAACTAAGATCATGGCATCTGGTCCCATCACTTCACGGCAAACAGATGGGGAAACAGTGGAAACAGTGACAGAGCTTATTTTGGGGGGCTCCAAAATCACTGCAGATGGTGATTGCAGCCATGAAATTAAAGGACACTTACTCTGTGGAAGGAAAGTTATGACCAACCTAGACAGCACATTGAAAAGCAGAGACATTACTTTGCCAATAAAGGTCTATCTAGTCAAGGCTATGATTTTTCCAGTAGTCATGTATGGATGTGAGAGTTGGACTGTGAAGAAAGCTGAGAGCCGAAGAATTGGTGCTTTTGAACTGTGGTGTTGGAGAAGACTCTTGAGAGTCCCTTGGACTGCAAGGAGATCCAACCAGTCCATCCTAAAAGAGATCAGTCCTGGGTGTTCATTGGAAGGACTGATGTTGAAGCTGAAACTCCAATACTTTGGCCACCTCATGTGAAGAGCTGACTCATTGGAAAAGACCCTGATGCTGGGAAGGATTGGGGACAGGAGGAGAAGGGGACGACAGAAGATGAGATGGCTGGATGGCATGACCGACTCGATGGACATGAGTTTGGGTAAATTCCGGGAGTTGGTGATGGACAGGGAGGCCTGGCATGCTGCAATTCATGGAGTGGCAAAGAGTCAGACACGACTGAGGAACTGAACTGAACTGAAGAAAGTAAAAAGTCTAAAAGGTAAGAAGAATGAAGATGAAATAAAAATCATCTAAAAAGCCAGTATTCTAGAAATAAGCATTATTAACATTTACACATATATTTTTCAAGATTCATATACATTACTATGGGCTTTTATTGTAAACAATATTTTGTATATATATTGACTTTTTAAATACAATAATGAGTTTCATGTTAATTAAACTATACATTATTATTATCAGGAGTCACACATGTCACATTATGTGGGTATATCATACAGCTTGCTGCTAAGTCACTTCAGTCGTGTCCGACTCTATGCGATCCCACAGACGGCAGCCCACCAGGCTCCCCCGTCCCTGGGATTCTCCAGGCAAGAACACTGGAGTGAGTTGCAATTTCCTTCTCCAATGCATGAAAGTGAAAAGTGAAAGTGAAGTCGCTCAGTCATGTCCGACCCTTAGCGAACCCATGGACTGCAGCCTACCAGGCTCCTCTGTCCATAGGATTTTCCAGGCAAGAGTACTGGAGTGGGTTGTCATTTCCTTCTCTGATCATACAGCTTACAATTTCCCAAATATTTGATATTAATATAGTTTACAGGCTTCCCCAGTGGCTCAGTAGTAAAGAATCTGCCTATGATGCATGAGATGCTGGTTCGATCCCTGGGTCGGGATGATTCCCCTGGAGAAGAAAATCTCCAGTATTCCTGCCTGGGAAATCCCATGGACAGAGGGGCCTGGTGGGCTAGAGTCCATGGGAACTCACAGAATGGAATATGACTTAGACACTAAACAACCCCTGATGCTTTAGATGGTAAGGAATCTGCCTGCAATGAAGAGACCTGGGTTCAATCCCTAGCTCAGAAAGTTCCCCTGGAGAAGTGAATGGCAACCCACTCCAGTGTTCTTGCCTAGAGAATTCACGGACAGAGGAGCCTGGCAGGCTATAGTCCACGGGGTTGCAAAGAGTTGAACACGACTGGGCAACCAAAGAACTATAGCAACAAATAGTTTCCAGTCTTTAACACTGCTGTTGTACATTTGAACCAATACTTGATATTAACATTCTTTGCAATTTTTAAATCTTTAAGATAAAAAATGTATTATTATTTTAGTTTAAATTTTTAAAGAATAAAAATATAGTGCATATCTTTGCTTTTTATTATTTTTGTGAATGCCCCCTAAACAGTTCTATCCATTTTTCTACTAAGATTATGATTTTTATTGTGAAATTCATGGATTAAAAACACTAACTCATCACTCATATTGAAATAATAAAACTAACACAGAATTACGGCTAATAAGACAGGCATGTAACCTCTGAATAGTGAAGTAATATTTTGGTGAAAATGATTCTGTTTTATAACTGGACATATCTTTCTAGGGGAAATAAAATCAAAGGAAAGAAAAATATGAATGACCTGTCCAGAGTAAAGTATTATTTTGGTGAAAAACACATCTATATTAGGAAGTAAAATTGGAATAAAAAGTTAATATTAAGGAAAAACCAAAAATGACTCTATGTAAGAAACTCCATTACTATTCTGAAATGAAAATAAATATTTGAAAATGTAAACACAAATTCAATATTCATTACAGAAAATGATTAATAAAACAACTGCAAAGAAATCTCAGAGACTACGTAATGTGGAGACAGTCTGGAGTTCGAAATCAAAATAAAGAGACTTGAGTAAACTTCCAGACTTCCAGGTAAGACTCAAGCAAGGTGACATCAGTGTTAACCAATGTCCCACTCTGGTGGGGGACACTGACCATGAGGAAGGCTATGCACATTTGGGGACAGGCGGTAAATGGGAAATGTCACAGTCTGCTGTGAACCTAAAGCTGCTCTAAAAAGAATAAAGTCTAACAAGAAGTAAAAAGGAACAAGAACGAATAAAATTAGACAACTCCCTGTACTGACTTTAAGATTTCTTTTAAAGCTATAGTAACTAAAACTATTTAGTACAGGTGAAAGCAGAGACGAATTATGGAACAGAATAGAGAGACCAATGACTGCAAAAAACGGGAAAATAAAATTAAAAGTGTTTTGGTGTTACAGTAACACCAAAACATAAAATTTTAGAAAAAATGTAGTAATACACATGCAATAACTGAGCATTTGGACTTCTCAGATGGCTCAGCGGTAAAGAATCTGCCTGCTAATGCAGGAGACTCAGGAGATGCGGGTTTGATCCCTGAGTCAGGAAGATCCAATAGAGTAGGAAATGGCAACCCGCTGCAGTATTCTTGCTTGGAGAATTCCATGGAAAAGAGGAACCTGGCAGGCTACAGTCCACGGGGTCTGAAAGAGTTGGACATGACTGAGTGACTGAGCAAGAACGTACGCATCCAAAAACCAAAAAACATTGCTAATAGAAAGCACTATGTAGTACATAATACAAGAAAAATAAAATAAAGATCACTTCAGTTCAGTCACCTAGTCGTGTCCAACTCTTTGCGACCCATGGACTGCAGCACACCAGGCCTCCCTGTCCATCACCAACTCCCAGAGTTTACCCAAACTCATGTCCATTGAGTCAGTGATGCTATCCAAACATCTCATCCTCTGTCATCCCCTTCTCCTCCTGCCCTCAATCTTTCCCAGCATCAGGGTCTTTTTAAATGAGTCAGCTCTTCACATGAGGTGGCCAAAGTATTGGAGTTTCAGCTTCAACATCAGTCCTTCCAGTGAACACCCATGACTGATCTCTTTTAGGATGGACTGGTTGGATCTCCTTGCAGTCCAAGGGACTCTCAAGATTCTTCTACAACACCACAGTTCAAAAGCATCACTTCTTCTGTGCTCAGCTTTCTTTATGGTCCAACTCTCACATCCATACATGACAACTGGAAAAACCATAGCCTTGACTAGATGGACCTTTGTTGACAAAACAATGTCTCTGCTTTTTAATATGCTGTCTAGGTTGGTCATAACTTTCCTTACAAGGAGTAAGCGTCTTAATTTCATGGCTGCAATCACCATCTGCAGTGATTTTGGAACCCAAAAAAATAAAGTCTGACACTGTTTCCACTGTTTCCCCATCTATTTCCCATGAAGTGATGGGGCCAGATGCCATGATCTTAGCTTTCTGAATGTTGAGCTTTAAACCAACTTCTTCACTCTCCTCTTTCACTTTCATCTAGATGATCTTTAGTTCTTCTTCACTTTCTGCCATAATGGTGGTGTCATCTGCATATCTGAGGTTATTGATATTTCTCCTGGCAATCTTGATTCCAGCTTGTGCTTCTTCCAGCCCAGCATTTCTCAGGATGTACTCTGCATATAAGTTAAATAAGCAGGGTGACAATATACAGCCTTGATGTACTCCTTTTCCTATTTGGAACCAGTCTGTTGTTCCATGTCCAGTTCTAACTGTTGCTTCCTGACCTGCACACGTTTCTCAAGATCATAAAGAATTAAAATCATCTCTATTTGCAGGTGTGTTTGTTAGTCACTCAGTTGTGCCAAACTGTGACCCCGTGGACTGTAGCCAGCCAGGTTCCTCTGTCCATGGTATTTCCCAGGCAAGAATACTGGAGTGGGTTGTCATTTCCTTCTCCAGGGGATCACCCTATCTAGGGATTGAAACTGGGTCTCCCGCATTGCAGGCAGATTCTTTACCATCTGAGCCATCAGGGAAGCATCCTGTTCTTACAGAAATTTCAGCCTCTACAAATCAACTAGTAAAATTGAAAAGCGAAGTTAGTAAGGTCACAGAATGCAAAATTAATGATGTACAGAAATCAGTTACATTTTATGCACATGTAGCTAACAATGGGAAACTAAAAATTTAAAATACACATTGAAAAATATAAATTACTTAGAAAATGGGCATAGAATGCCCATAACGATGAGCACACAACATTAAACAGTATAATGTACAAATTATAACATGTATTTTTGTAAATATTAACAAGCTGATTCTAAAATATATAGGGAAATCCATAAAATGTAAAATAATCAAGACAACTTTTTAAAAGAAAAACAAACTTGAAAGACCTATACAACATAATTTAAGACTTGTCTTAGAACAAGAAGGTCCTATTGTAGAGCACAGGGTACTAGATTCAATTACCTATAATAAACCATAATGAAAAAAATATGAAAAGGAATATATATCTGTATAACTGAATCACTTTGCTGTACAACAGAAACTAACACCACATTTTAGATTAACTATACTTTAATAAAATATATTTTAAAAAAAGACTTGTACTGGAACAACTGGTTATCTTCACAGCATAAACAACGCTACTTCACACTATACAGAAAAATTCACTTGAAATGGATCATGGGCCTAAGTGCAAAAGCTAAAATTATACAACTATTTTAAGAAAATAGGAGAGAAAACATTTGTAACCCAGCTTTAGGATATAATACAGTATCATAAAGACATTTATAATATAATCATTATATAAAGAATATAACTTTTTAAAGGAACATTTAGATACTTCACGAGAGACTACATAAAAGGTAGTCAACTAACATATGTAAATACACTCATTATCATTAGTCTTTAGGGAAAAGCAAATGTAAACCACCATAAATAGTACTATAAACATAAGAGAACTGCTAAAATTTTAAAAGACAATACCCTGTTGAAGATGTAGAGCAAGTAGAATTCACACATGCCACTGGTAACAATGTGGAATGGTACAACCACTTTAAATATAATTTAGGAACTTCCTTGGTGGTCCTGTGATTAAGACTCCATGCTTCCACTGCAAGGGGCACAGGTATGATCCCTGGTCAGGGAACTAAGATCTCACATGCCACATGGCACAGCCAAAAATAAAAAATACACAAAAAATATAAAAAATGTTTGGTGATTTCTGAAAAAAGTCAAGTATATACCTATGACTTAACTAGTCCATCTCTAGGTACTTCCCAAAGAGTAATGAAAACATATGTTAGTCGAAAGACTTATATAGAAATGTTCATAAAAGTCAAAAATTGGTAACTACCCATAAGTGCATCAACAGAGAAGTATATAACAAAGTATGGGAGAGCCACATGCTGGAACACTACACATCAATAAAAAGAAACATCTACTGATACATTTATTAACAGCACAATTTAACTCTTAGATTATCAAGCTTAGTGAAAGAAGTCAGACACAAAAGAATATATATTGTATAATTCCATTTCTATAAAATGAAAATTAATCCTGTATAGATCAGTACTTGCCTATGAATGACAGCAGGGATTGGGAGCACTGCAAAGGTGCATGAAATCTTCAGGGCATGATGGAAAAGCTCTGTATCTTATCTGTGGTTGTGGCTTCATTGGTTTTTATAACTATTGAAACTAACTGAATTGAGCAATTTAAATGGACACAGTTTACTGTATCTTATTTACCATCAAAGATAATAACAAAAAAATGAACTAGGACCATAAGCAATTTGCAGGTTGGAACTGTGTCTGATTTTTTTATTGGTTGTTTACATTTTTGTTCATTACTACAGTGCTTGTCATTTATGAGGTATTCATTAATATTTCTTGAATAAATAAACCAATGGATTTATAACTAAATTATTCACGTGTAAAATTCAATGTATTTCAAATAAAATTAAGTTGTCTCATTAAATAGCATTATTGTAGGCACAGACACAAACTAGATAAATCAGCGTCTGCACCTGTTTGTAATAATAATATTTGTTAATGTTGTTTAGCCGCTAAGTTGTGTCCCATCTCTTTTGCGATTTCATTGACAATGAACCGCCAGGCTCCTCCTCTGTCCATGAGATTTTCCAAGCAAGAATCCTGGAGTGGGTTGCAATTTCCTCCTCCAGGGGATCTTCCTGACCCAGAGATCAAATATGCATCTCCTGCATTGGCAGGTGGATTCTTTACCACTGAGCCAACAGGGAAGCCCAATAATAACATTTACTCTAGATATAATTTGCAAAAACTTTATCAGTCCTTAATGAGACCTACCACCAAGTTCCCCCAAAGCACAAATTTCTATATCTTCTAGGATTAAAAAAGTGAAGACTACTGAATGATCGGTCAGGTTTGACACTGATCAATTTTGAGACAAGTTAAATAAAAGGAAAACTTTCCTTAATTCTGTAAATTGGTAAGTGGCAGGAAGGCTCTAAATTCACAGCAAAGTAAGGAAAAGTAAAGACACATTTTCTGTCTCATGACATAGTTTCAGTACCAGTGAGAATGTTTTGAGCAGCACACAGTCTTCACAGGTAATCCTAGAACATCTGAGTTTCACTCAAGCAGTTATCATTCCTCAGGCCTAAGGAGCTGTGACTCCCACACAGCTGGGATTCTCAGGGTGTGTTGTTGACAGCTTGAGCCAGCCTGGACAATACAGGAAAGAGGGAGAACCTCCCTCCTAGAGAACAGACCAATGTGGATATAACGTTCTAAACAAAAACCACCACCAACAAAAACATATTCACCAGGCTTTGTAACTAAATACAATTGAATTACAATTACAATTCTGTACTTGCAACTTGAAACATCAGGCAAGCAGACAACTTGTCTCTCTATAATCTTTTGCAAAAATGAATAAAGGCAAACAAAGAATCAATTTTCCTTGCGTAAATATCCAATGCCCTTTAAAACCAATATCAAGTGGAAGATGAACAGCTTAAGCTTTACCTACACACTCATGGTCTTTCTGGGTATTTCAGTTCTTGTGACCAACCTATGGCAAACGAGCTGTTTGCCATATGTACTTTTTATGTACTTTTCTTGCCTGGCCTTGGGCTTAAATGTTGTCCAAAGAGCAAACATTGCTGATTCACTAAGGACTGAAAGAAGCCGGGATTTTTTGTTTTTTATTTTTTGTTTTTCCCCCTCAGAGCACCTTCAATTGCTTGTTTAAAGTGAAATTAACATTTGCCCCTTGACTGAACTTCTTTCCTCCCATGGAGATAAAGGACAACCATGTTGGAAGTGCAACAAGAATAGAAGGTTCTCTGTATTCCAACTTAGCCCAAGATGCTGCATCAAGACTGTCATTGACCAAACCTGAGGCATGCTCCTTGAAGCTCTCTCCTTCACTAGACCCTGATCTGGAGTTCTGTCCTTTACCTACTTAGTCTAGTTGTAGCAAGAATTCCTGTTGCTTCAGTCTAGCAAAAGTCCTCCAATCCTTATCTTGGATATCTGATCAAATGCCTCATCCCCCACCTTTGACATATTATCACCCTGGCCTGCCTTTGGCAAGAATCTGCCAAATCTGTTTCACCAGAATCTCCCTTACTCTGATGTCTCCTCTTAATAATTTTCCATCCAATGACAGCTCCACTCCCTTGACTATAAATCCCCACTAGCCCTTGTTTTACGCAGAGTTGAGCTCAATCTCTCAGCCCTACTGCAGAAATCCATTGCAGTTGTCCTTGTTCCTTACTGACCAAGTATCATGAAAAATTGGTTCATCAATCCTAGCTAGTATAGCCATCTGCAAATCATGATCCTGAGACTATACACACCTGTTTCAGTTTACATCCAAACAGTAAGCACCAGGGAGAAGGAACATTGGGGGGGGGGGGAGGATGACCTAAAGGTCCATCCCCAAGGGGCAAGGAAAATATGGAACTTAGTATGGAAACAGCACTTTTCAGGAAAGTTATGATGACTTCTGACATCTGTCACCAACTGGCTATGTGATTTTAAGTGAGTCACTAAGTAACTGTGAACATCTAATTATTTAAAAATACGATATTTACAATGGATTTTTGGGGCTTCCCAGGTGGCACTAGTGGTAAAGAAATAACCTGCCAGCCAATGCCGGCGACATAAGAGATGCAGGTTTGATCCCTAGATCAGGAAGATCCCCTGGAGGAAGGCATGGCAACCCACTCAAGTATTCTTTCCTAGAGAATCCCATGGTCAGAGGAGCCTGGCAGGCTACAGTCCACACAGTTGCAAAGAATTGGACATGACTGAAGCAACTTAGCAGCAGTAGCAGCACACTCAATTTTTATTTTAAATAAAATTCACATTTTGCACTAATACTGTAAACTTTATATTTAAAAAATGAATGTTTGCTACTATTGTTACCCTGAGTTTTCCTTTTGGGGGGTGTCAAGCCAAAAGATGTAACCAAGCCAAAGATGGAAAAGAAAGGATTTATTACTTGCCCCAAGGAAGAACACCAGGGATCTTTCGCAAAGTAGCAAAATTGGAGGAATTTTAAGCTAAGGATTCCTGCATATTCATGAAGGGGCTGGCCTGGGGAAAATTCATCATAGAATTAGGGCAAAGGGCAACAGAGTCCAAGCTTTAGTTGATTTGAGTCAGGAGGGTCAGCATCATAACTCTACTCTCCACCTGGGTGGGGGACTTCCTACAGAACTCAAACATATATAATTATGTATATCCCTTGAGAAGGAAGTAGGACTCTGCTTTGATCACTAAACCACTGTTTGACTGTCTTTTTTCTGTTCCTGCTTTCCTTTGTCCCCTTAAGATCATTAAATATTAAAACCTGTTCAAGGGCAAGCATAGTAGCCTGGCTTAGATCACAAAATGGCCCAGATCAAAATGGTTTCTCGTATGTTAAGACAGCCATTCCTCATTCTCTTTCTCCAAGGACTTCTAACCTTCTAACCTAACCTATCTGCTTACATTATTATGATCATTTTTGTTTACATAACTAGGAGAAAAACTGCTTTAATTGATTGTGAATAATCCACTTTCTAGAATCTTAGAGCACAGGAAGAGACTCTGTGTGGCTTATATTTGACTCAAAAATTCATCCTGAGTATGCTCACTAGAAGAATAAATCAGCATTCATAAATGTGTGGTTTGCCTTTTCTGATTACTTGTTCATTTAAATGTTATATAGATTTTTAGAATACTTTATTCTTACACGTTTACTTGGTGAAAAATTCATGATTTTTATTTTTAGCACATTTCACTTACGTCCTTAAACTGCCTTTTAAAAATCATCATTCATTCAAGATATGTGTGTAGCTCAGAAAGCTATACAGATAATCATCTTAGTTGCATGGTTTTACTTCTGCCTTAAAAAAAACATGAAAAGTGGCTAAATACCATGGCCAACAGCCATGTTCAGCAACAAATGAGAGACTCTCCATCTGAAGATGTCATTGTTTGGTATGCTACAAAGCCATCAAAGGTCATCTTACAAAGCCTAAGGCTTTGACGTTAAAGAAGTTGAAGGCTAACAACTTTCTCCACATCTCTTACTGATTGAAGTAATTGAAATGAATTAGCAAGGTCAACTATATATTAAGTGATTCCTAAAATCCTAAGGACCATTTCGCAATGAAAGAATTCTCTCTCCTTACACACTCTAATTCCTCTATGAAAGAAAGAAGAAAGGAAGGAAGGAAGGAAAAAGAAAAGCTTAGGGGAATAATATTGGATAGCATGAAACACTTTCAGCTGCTTTCAACAAAGAATTATGGATAAAACTGGGGTTATTAATGAACAACAAGAGTAGAAGGCCATAGACTATGGAGGTGGCCTCTGCCTTGACTAGGACAAGGGTTTATTGATCACCCAGCTAGAAACCAACTTTCATGTAAAACCTTTAAAATCTTCTATACATTATACCAAACTCCTAACTACCATCTGCTTCCAAACAAACTTAGACTATGACTAGAAGAATCCAAGTATACTATAATCTGTTTTCAAGTGTGAATTGACTCTCTAGATATTTAAATTGCCAATGATTGAATCATTCATCTGGATATCATAGCTCATTTTGTTTGTATCATACTAGAGATGAAGATAATATTCATTTTCCATGTGAAATAGGCAAGCACTATGTAGTACATAATACAAGAAAAATAAAATATCCTTGAATATCTAGAATTTGCCAGATTTTCATCATCCTATTTCTTTTTCCTGGCTTCTCTATGAATAAAAGGAAAAAGAGAGAGAGAAAGAAAGGAAAAAGGAGAGAGAAAGAACAAGAGAGAAAAAAGGAAGGAAGGAAGAAAAAATAGAAAGAAGGAAGGGAGAGAGGGAGAAATAGAGAGAGAGAGGAGGGAGTGAGGGAAGAAGAAAGAGAAATTCCAATTATCAATGTGAAACTCTACCTTTCTAAGGAGAAAGTGAAATATATGTGTATGAGTCAGTTAACAGGTGCACTAGGCAATGAAGCTAGACTAGGGAAAAGGTTTTTCATTAATATGAAATATGTTAAGAAGTAGCTAGCATTTGTTAAAGTTTTCCCACATTATCTCATTTAATTCTTGTTACAGGTAATAATTTCTTTTATTATTTCAACTTCAAAGATGAAGAAGTAGAAGTTAGGAGGAGATAGAACACATAACCAACTATGAAAAAATAAGATTGCATCCCAATCTATTCCATGGCATATTCTTTTACCACCAGTCTATGATGATGCCTTTAAAAAGTAGTCTATTAAGGAATTATTCTGTGAATAGCATTATAACAATCTGAGTTCAGTTCTGTTCAGTCGCTCAGTCATGTCCAACTCTTTGCAACCCCATTAATTGCAGCATGCCAGGCCTCCCTGTCTATCACAAACTCCCGGAGTTTACCCAAACTCATGTTCCATCGAGTCAGTGATGCCATCCAGCCATCTGAACCTCTGTCATCCCCTTCTCCTCCTGCCCCCAAACCTTCCCAGCATCAGGATCTTTTCCAATGAGTCAACTCTTCGCATGAGGTGGCCAAAGTATTGGAGTTTCAGCTTCAACATCAGTCCTTCCAATGAACACCCAGGACTGATCTCCTTCAGGATGGACTGGTTGGATCTCCTTGCACTCCAAGGGACTCTCAAGAGTCTTCTCTAACACCACAGTTCAAAAGCATCATTGCTTCGGTGCTCAGCTTTCTTCACAGTCCAACTCTCACACCCATATATGACTACTGGAAAAACCATAGCCTTGATTAGATGGACTTTTGTTGGCAAAGTAATGTCTGTGCTTTTTAATATGCTGTCTAGGTTGGTCATAACTTTCCTTACAAGGAGTAAGCGTCTTTTAATTTCATGGCTGCAATCACCATCTGCAGTGATTTTGGAGCCCAGAAAAATAAAGTCTGACACTGTTTCCACTGTTTCCCCATCCATTTCCCATGAAGTGATGGAACCAGATGGCAAGATCTTAGTTTTCGGAATGTTGAGCTTTAAGCCAATTTTTTCACTCTCCTCTCTCACATTCATCAAGAGGCTTTTTAGTTCCTCTTCATTTTCTGCCATAAGAGTGGTGTCATTTGCGTATCTGAGGTTATTGATATTTTTCCCAGCAATCTTGATTCCAGCTTATGCTTCTTCCAGCCCAGCATTTCTCATGATGTACTCTGCATATAAGTTAAATAAGCAGGGTAACAATATACAGCCTTGACATACTCTTTTTCCTATTTAGAACCAGTCTGTTGTTCCATGTCCAGTTCTAACTGTTGATTCCTGACCTGCACACAGGTTTCTCAGGAGGCAGGTCAGGTGGTCTGGTATCCCCATCTCTTTCAGAATTGTCCACAGTTTATTGTGATCCACACAGTCAAAGGCTTTGGCATAGTCAATAAAGCAGAAATAGATGTTTTTCTGGTACTCTCTTGCTTTTTCGATGATCCAGCGGATGTTGGCAATTTGATCTCTGGTTCCTCTGCCTTTTCTAAAACCAGTTTGAACATCTGGATGTTCACGGTTCACGTATTGCTGAAGCCTGGCTTGGAGAATTTTGAGCATTACTTTACTAGTGTGTGAGATGAGTGAAATTGTGCGGTAGTTTGAGCATTCTTTGGCATTGCCTTTCTTTGGGATTGGAATGAAAACTGACCTTTTCCAGTCCTGTGGCCACTGCTGAGTTTTCCAACTTTGCTGGCATATCGAGTGCAGCACTTTCACAATATCGTCTTTCAGGGTTTGAAATAGCTCAACTGGAATTCCATCACCTCCACTAGCTTTGCTCGTAGTGATGATTTCTAAGGCCCAGTCGACTTCACATTCCAAGATGTCTAGCTCTAGGTGAGTGTGAGTGATCACACCATTGTGATTATCTGTGTCGTGAAGATCTTTTTTGTACAGTTCTGTGTATTCTTGCCACCTCTTCTTAATATCTTCTGCTTCTGTTAGTTCCATACCATTTCTGTCCTTTATTGTGCCATCTTTGCATGAAATATTCCCTTGGTATCTCTAATCTTCTTGAAGAGATCTCTAGTCTTTCCCATTCTATTGTTTCCCTCTATTTCTTTGCATTGATCGCTGAGGAAGGCTTTCTTATCTCTCCTTGCTATTCTTTGGAACTCTGCATTCAAATGGGTATATCTTTCCTTTTCTCCTTTGCTTTTGGCTTCTCCTCTTTTCACAGCTATTTGTAAGACCTCCTCAGACAGCCATTTTGCATTTTTGCATTTCTTTTTCCTGGGGATGGTCTTGATCCCTGTCTCCTGTACAATGTCATGAACCTCCATCCATAGTTTATCAGGCACTCTGTCTATGAGATCTAGTCACTTAAATCTATTTCTCACTTCCACTGTATAATCATAAGGGATTAGATTTGGGTCATACCTGAATGGTCTAGTGGTTTTCCCCACTTTCTTCAATTAATTCTGAATTTGGCAATAAGGAGTTCATGATCTGAGCCACAGTCAGCTCCCAGTCTTGTTTTTGCTGACTATATAGAGCTTCTCCATCTTTGGCTGCAAAGAATATAATCAATCTGATTTTGGTGTTTGCCGTCTGGTGATGTCCGTATGTAGAGTCTTCTCTTGTGTTGTTGGAAGAGGGTGTTTGCTATGACCAGTGCGTTCTCTTGGCAAAACTCTACTATTCTTTGCCCTGCTTCTTTCATTCTGTACTCCAAGGCCAAATTTTCCTGTTACTACAGGTATTTCTTGACTTCCTACTTTTGCATTCCAGTACCCTACAATGAAAAAAGACATCTTTTTGGGGTGTTAGTTCTAAAAGGTCTTGTAGGTCTTCATAGAACCGTTCAAGTTTAGCTTCTTCAGTGTTACTGGTTGGGTCATAGGCTTGGATTACTGTGATATTGAATGGTTTGCCTTGGAAACAAACAGAGATCATTCTGTCGTTTTTGAGATTGTATCCAAGTACTGCATTTTGGACTCTTTTGTTGACTATGATGGCTACTCCATTTCTTCTAAGGGATTCCTGCCCACAGTAGTAGATAAAATGGTCATCTGAGGTAAATTCACCCATCCCAGTCCATCTTAGTTCGCTGATTCCTAGAATGTTGATGTTCACTCTTGCCATCTCCTGTTTGACCACTTCCAATTTGCCTTGATTCATGGACCTAACATTCCAGGTTCCTATGCAATATTGCTCTTTACAGCATTGGACCTTGCTTGTATCACCAGTCCCATCCACAACTGGGTGTTGCTTTTGCTTTGGCTCCATCCCTTCATTCTTTCTGGAGTTATTTCTCCACTGATTTCCAGTAACATATTGGGCACCTACCGACCTGTGGAGTTCATTTTTCAGTGTCCTATCTTTTTGCCTTTTCATACTCTTCATGGGGTTCTCAAGGCAAGAACACTGAAGTGGTTTGCCATTGCCTTCTCCAGTGGACCACATTCTGTCAGACCTCTCCACCACGACCATCTGGAAGTGAACACACTTCTAGATCCCTCTTGGGTGGACCCACATGGCATGGCTTTGTTTCATTGAGTTAGACAAGTCTGTGTTCCATGTGATCAGATTGGCTAGTTTTCTATGATTGTGGTTTCAGTCTGTCTGCCCTATGATGCCCTCTCTTAGTGCCTACCATCTTACTTGGGTTTCTCTTACCTTGGATGTGGGGTATCTCCTCACAGTTGTTGCTCCTGACCTTGGACGTGGGGTATTTCCTCTCAGCCGCTGCTCCTGACCTTGGACGTGGGGTATCTCCTCTTGGCCACTTCTGCATCACACAGCCGCTGCTCCTGAACCCCGTCCACCCAACACTGACTTCTCTTCCCTGCTTCTGTGCAGGAGACTCCAGATCGCAGTGCATGGAGAAATGAGAAGGCTTCATGTCCCGATCTCCATGGCACTCACATGCATGTATCCATTCAGGAAAAATCCGTCCTTGACGACGGTTGTGTTTTTCTGTCTGAGGGCCAGTGGATGGGTTTTTGTTTGAAGAGTCCCAGTGGTGGTTTCTTTTGCTGGTTTTCCAAAATGAAAGGTGTGGCTTGAGGCCAGGTGAACACACTTCCAGATCTCAAGTCTCTCCTGCTCCACCACAAGTCCCGAACTGTCCCCACGTGTTTGCAATTTATTAAATAAACAAGTTACTGAACTCCTCTGAGCCTCAATTTCCTCTTCCATAGAATGGGAGAAGTCAATATCACACACACACCCAACCTCAGAGAACTCTGCCATCACCTGATTGCTAACATAAAATAGCATGGTTACTGCTTCTCTACCCACCAGTTTCTTTTAAAAATATTTGCATGTTTCTCATTTTTATGTTTCTGGAACTCAAATGTTTCTCACAGTCTCCATATATTTTTAGTGTGTTGACTTTTTTTTTTGGTTTTGTTTCTTGAAGAGCTGTTATTAAATTTCTGCTTTGTCTTATAAAGAATGAGATCTCCAGATTGAGGAAACAGAACTCAAAGTCACTAAGATGAACAGATATACTATAATTAGTGGGCCTTAGTGAGCAAAGTCAATTCATGCAAAATTGCTATTAGTCAATGCCAGAATATCTTTTATTATCTCTTACAGTGAAGAGTTATTTAACTCACAAAGATTTTTTTCCATTAAATAACAGGTATTTACCCCCATTACTGATAAAGAAAACTTGCATTGTCTCCATTTTACAAAGGAACTAACAGATTTAGAAAGGTTCATTAAATGTGTCCTTGTGTTAAATTTCTTACAATTACCCCTTGCTCGCACTCTTCTTCTACAGATAAGGGCTTAGAAATCAGAAGACCACAATAACTTATCACCTAGCAAATTCACTCCTAGAAAAACTCAAGCAGTTATGTATTAGATTATATGTATTGTTCACAATAGCTCCAAAATATGTAACACTCTTAATGTCTATAAACAGCAAATGCAAAAATTATTAAATATTCATACAATGGAATACTATACAGCAATGAAAGTAATCAAGGTGTAGCCACCTGCAAAGCATGAATGAAGCTCAGAAAGCACCATGTATAGTGTAGAATTCCATGCAATAGAATTTAAAATACAGAAAAAACCAACTTATAATTTACAGTGATTCATATATGAGTAGTAATATGAAGAAAAACAAAATGATTATCATAAAGCTCAGGATAATGATCATTTCTAGGGGAGAATGATGAGGCTATAATTGGTGAGAGTACACCATACTATTTTGGGAACTGGAAGTCCTCTAATTATCTAGATGTGGCTATATGAGTGCTGACTCTGAAAATTCATTAAATTATGGTTAACACAGAGTAGAAAAAACATATGGGGCAAATAAGGGCTCAGAAAATTCATTACCCATGAACTACAGGAAGATTTGCTTAACAATGTAATCTGGCAACTTTTTTTTTATATTTTCCCATAATAAGAAAGGCACCAGTTGTAGAAGATTCTGTTAATCCTCTCTTGTCATTTTTTCTGTACACAATTTAGATGTCAGGGCATTCTGCACCAATGCAGAAACATTATGAATTGTTATTGCACCAGGAGAGCAAAAGTACCTGTCTCCTCTCAGCACGTCCACAGTTGCATGCTTCCTCTTCAGTTCAGTTCAGTTCAGTCGCTCAGTCGTGTCCGACTCGTTGCAACCCCATGGACTGCAGCATGCCAGGCTTGACTGTCCATCAACAACTCCCGGAGATTACTCAAACTCATGTCCATTGAGTCAGTGATGCCATCCAACCATCTCATCCTCTGTCGTCCCCTTCTCCTCCAGCCTTCAATCTTTCCCAACATGAGGGTCTTTTCAAATGAGTCAGTTCTTCACATCAGGTGGCCAAAGTATTGGAGTTTCAGCTTAAGCATTAGTCCCTCCAATGAATATTCAGGTCTGATTTCCTTTAATATGGACTGGCTGGATCTCCTTGCTGTCCGAGGGACTCTCAAGAGTCTTCTCCAACACCACAGTTCAAAAGCATCAATTCTTCGGCGCTCAGCTTTCTTTATGGTCCAACTCTCACATCCATATATATACTATATCAAACTAGGATCCAGCAGCCCTTTCCAGATATAACCATCTGTCTGTCTTAGATGAACCAATTTCAAAAATGCCTATAATCATAACCTTCATTTATCCATATGCCACCGAATTATAGGACAAACCAGTTAACTGCCTGTTATGACACTAGAATAATTCTTTCTATGGTAACCATATCACTGAGTCCAGTTGGTATTTTTCAGTTTTAATTCTATCTCACCTCCTAATAGCTTTCAATCCTATTTGACTACTCTACCCTTGAAGCATTGTCTTCCTTTATTTATTTTTATACTAATGACACATCTATAACCTGCTTTTTCCCTAACTCCGTGACAGCTTCTGTCTTATTTCCATGCATCTCTTAGTCATCTTCACATTTGACATTTGAAAATGGAGTTCTTCAGGGTTAAAGGTCAAGGCCACATTCCCTCTGACTCAATGCTCTCCTAGGCTTATACAATACTAGTCCATGACATTGATTACCAAAATACACAAAATTCTCAAACTCCAACCAAAACTCTATTACTAAGTTCTGGGATAACCTGGTATCTCCATTTACAGGTTTCCAGTTTGTATCTAACTAAACGTACTCAAACTGAAATTATGATCTTCATTTTTTCCTATATCCTTTGCCTAATGGGCTGAAGGAAGCACAGCTGGAATCAAGACTGCCAGGAGAAATATCAATAACGTCAGATAAGCAGATGACACCACCCTTATGGCAGAAACTGAAGAAGAACTAAAGAGCCTCTTGATGAAAGTGAAAGAGGAGAGTGAAAAAGTTGGCTTAAAGTTCAACATTCAGAAAACTAAGATCACGGCATCCAGTCCCATCATTTCATGGCAAATAGATGGGGAAACAATGGAAACAGTGGCTGACTTTAGTTTTCTAGGCTCCAAAATCACTGCAGATGGTGATTGCAGCGATTAAATTAAAAGACACTTGCTCCTTGGAAGGAAAGTTATGACCACCCTAGACAGCATATTGGAAAGCAGAGGCATTACTTTGTCAACAAAGGTCGATCTAGTAAAGGCTACGGTTTTTCCAGTAGTCATGTATGGATGTGAGAGTTGGACTATAAAGAAAGCTGAGCGCCGAAGAATTGATGCTTTTAAACTGTGGTGTTGGAGAAGACTCTTGAGAGTCCCCTGGACTGCAAGGAGATCCAACCAGTCCATCCTAAAGGAAATCAGTCTTGAATATTCATCGGTAGGATTGATGCTGAAGCTGAAACTCCAATACTTTGGCCACCTGATGCGAAGAGCTGACTCACTGGAAAAGACCCTGATGTGGGGAAAGATTGAGGGCAGGAAGAGAAGGGGATGACAGAGGATGAGATGGTTGGATGGCATCACCATCTCAATGGACATGGGCTTGGGTGGACTCCAGGAGTTGGTGATGGACAGGGAGGCCTGGCATGCTGCAGTTCATGGGGTTGCAAAGAGTCGGACACGACTGAGCAACTGAACTGAACTGAAAGCGATGGCAGAGCATAGGTCAAATACTCTGAAATATTCTGATACTCTCACCCAATTTATCATCAAGTTCTATTAATATTATATCTTCAACTTGGACAAGCTGCCATTTTTTCTTCTTGAAACCACTGAAATAGATTTCTAAGTAGCTGATTTTGAAATGTGCAGATATATGTCTCAGTACATTTTCCATTTTCTACATTCTCCAAGATCGTTTAGAATAGAATTTATTATAACCATCTTCTCTTCCACCTCAATTTAAAAACCTTAAATGAAATTCTGTTGCCAAACAATCCTTTGCATGATCTATTACCTACTATTATTTCAAACCTTATCTTGTACCTGCTGCCCTGAAATTTCTCAATTTTTTACTTTCTTTGCACACTTTTGCCTTGAATAATCAAACCTCTACCACTCTTTCTCACTCTTTTCACCCATGTATGGATATGTATTTATATATAACCATTTACATATAGAAAGAGACAAACACTTGCTTTTCTTTTATTCTTTTTCAAAAATTATTATTCAAGCATGGAGAAAACTACAAAAATGAGATGTGATGTAGTTGTGTCCACCACTCATGTATAATAAAGGGACTATTGTCAAAATCACTTAATGTTACTTCTAAGAAAATAAACTATTACAAATACTATGTTCCCATGGAATTTCTTTCCAATTCCATTCTTCTCTTTCTCAAGAGGCATCCAGAGTCTGGCAATTTGTGGTTTTCCTTTCCAGTCGAGTCCACAAACCCATATGTATTTATTATCCATTTAATTTTCTCCCTCTTTCTCTCTTTTTGAGTAAAATAGCAATATATTGCATTATTTTTTGCATTTTCCATTGCTATATAAAAGTATTATTATTATAATTCTTCAAGAAGATTTCATTCAATATTACAACTTTGATATATGTTAGTTCAGTTCAGTTGCTCTGCATATAAGTTAAAAGAGCAGGGTGACAATATACAGCCTTGATGTACTCATTTTCCTATTTGGAACCAGTCTGTTGTTCCATGTTCAGTTCTAACTGTTGCTTCCTGACCTGCATACAGGTTTCTCAAGAGACAGGTCAGATGGTCTGGTATTCCCATCTCTTTCAGAATTTTCACAGTTTAATGTGATCCACACAGTCAAAGGCTTTGGCATAATCAATGAAGCAGAAATAGATGTTTTTCTGGTACTCTCTTTCTTTTTCGATGATCCAGCGGATGTTGGCAATTTGATCCCTGGTTCCTCTGCCTTTTCTAAAACCAGCTAGAACATCTGAAAGTTCACGGTTCACATATTGCTGAAGCCTGGCTTGGAGAATTTTAAACATTACTTTACTAGCGTGTGAGATGAGTACAATTGTGCGGTAGTTAGGAAACTTCAAATTACCACACAGTTGATATATATAAGTATCAGTATATGCGAAAATAATGTATTCATTAACACTGGAAGTATTCATCTTTCCTCCATTGATAAATATTTCTTTTTTGCTTGCCATTCTATTTGCTATTATAAAAAAAAAGGGCACAATAAAGTTCTTCTATGTCCCAATATGTATGTATGTAAGAGTTTCTGAATACATACTGGTAATTGATGGGTATTAGAGTATACACAACTTCAGCATTATTAAATATTGGCAATTGCTTTCTAATGATTGGGAAAGACTAGAGATCTCTTCATGAAAATTAGAGATACCAAAGGAATATTTCATGCAAAGATAGGCTCAATAAAGGACAGAAATGGTATGGACCTAACAGAAGCAGAAGATATTAAGAGGTGGCAAGAATACACAGAAGAACAGTACAAAAAAGATCTTCATGACCCAGATAATCACGATGGTGTGATCACTCACCTAGAGCCAGACATCCTGGAATGTGAAGTCAAGTGGGCCTTGGAAAGCATCACTACGAACAAAGCTAGTGGAGGTGATGGAATTCCAGTTGAGCTATTTCAAATCCTCAAAGATGATGCTGTGAAAGTGTTGCACTTGATATGCCAGCAAACCTGGAAAACTCAGCAGTGGCCACAGGACTGGAAAAGGTCAGTTTTCATTCCAATCCCAAAGAAAGGCAATGCCAAAGAATGCTCAAACTACCGCACAATTGCACTCATCTCACATGCTAGTAAAGTAATGCTCAAAATTCTCCAAGCCAGGCTTCAGCAATACGTGAACTGTGAACTTCCAGATGTTCAAGCTAGTTTTAGAAAAGGCAGAGGAACCAGAGATCAAATTGCCAATATCCGCTGGATCATCGAAAAAGCAAGAGAGTACCAGAAAAACATCTATTTCTACTTTATTGACTATGCCAAAGCCTTTGACTGTGTGGATCACAATAAACTGTGGAAAATTCTGAAAGAGATGGGACTACCAGACCATCTGACCTGTCTCTTAGGAAACCTGTATGCAGGTCAGGAAGCAACAGTTAGAACTGGACATGGAACAACAGACTGGTTCCAAATAGGAAAATGAGTACGTCAAGGCTGTATATTGTCACCCTGCTTATTTAACTTCTATGCAGAGTACATCATGAGAAACGATGGGCTGGAAAAACACAAGCTGGAATCAAGATTGCCGGGAGAAATATCAATAACCTCAGATATGCAGATGACACCACCCTTATGGCAGAGAGTGAAGAGGAACTAAAGAGCCTCTTGATGAAAGTCAAAGAGGAGAGTGAAAAAATTGGCTTAAAGCTCAACGTTCAGAAAACTAAGATCATGGCATCTGGTCCCATCACTTCATGGGAAATAGATGGAGAAACAGTGGAAACAGTGTCAGACTTTATTTTTTGGGCTCCAAAATCACTGCTGATGGTGATTGCAGCCATGAAATTAAAAGACGCTTACTCCTTGGAAGGAGGGTTATGGGCAACCTAGATAGCATATTTAAAAGCAGAGACATTACTTTGGCAACAAAAGTCCATCTAGTCAAGGCTATGGTTTTTCCAGTGGTCATGTATGGATGTGAGAGTTGGGCGGTGAAGAAAGCTGAGTGCCACAGAATTGATGCTTTTGAACTGTGGTGTTGGAGAAGACTCTTTAGAGTCCCTTGGACTGCAAGGAGATCCAATCAATCCATCCTAAAGGAGATCAATCCTGGGTGCTCATTGGAAGGACTGATGTTGAAGCTGAAACTCCAATACTTTGGCCACCTCATGCGAAGAGTTGACTCATTGGAAAAGACCCTAATGCTGGGTAGGATTGGGGGCAGGAGGAGAAGGGGACGACAGAGGATGAGATGTTTGGATGGCATCATTGACTCGATGGACATGGGTTTGGGTAGACTCCAGGAGTTGGTGATGGACAGAGAGTCCTGGTGTGCTGCAATTCATGGGGTTGCAAAGAGTCAGACACGACTGAGTGACTGAACTGAACTGAATTGGCAAATTGCTTTCCAATATGGCTGTAGACACATTTAAATCAACAATAGTTTTAAAATTGATTTAATTGAAGTTTAATTGAGCTACAATATTGTGTTAGCTTCTGGTATATAGCATTGTGCCTCAGATAAATATGTATATATATATTAGAGTTGCACAGAGTCAGACACAGCTGAAGTGACTTAGCACCCATGCACATATTCTTATGCATATTCCCTTCTATTTTGCTTTATTACAAGATATTGAATATAGTTCACTAGTTTATTTATTCTTTATAGAATAGTTTCCTCTGCTAACCCCAAACTCCCAGTCCATCCCTCCTCCACTCCATCTCCCCACTTGGAAACTACAAGTCTATTCTCTGTTTCTGTGAGTCTGTTTCACAGATAAGTTCATTTGTGTCACATTTTAAATTTCACATATAAGTGATATATGGTATTTGTCTTTCCAACTTACTTCACTTACTGTGATAATCTTTAGGTCCATCCATGTTGCTACAAAAGGCATTAATTCATTCTTTTGTATGACTGAGTAGCATTCCACAGTGTATACATATATCTTTTTTATCCATTCATCTGTCAGTGGACACTAAGTTTGCTTCCATTTTCTGGCTATTAGAAATAATGCTAAAGCGATATTTAACTTTCCATCTCCTCATAGTCATGATATTGATGATTTGTGAAATAGTTTCTCACATTTCGAATTAGATTTACCTGATTACTAGAGATTAAGCATATTTTCATATGTATCAATCATTTGAATTTCCTCTTCCTAAATTGATTCTAGGTGCTGTTTGCCCATTTTATTTTTATTTTGGCTAGTTTTTCTTATTGCTCTCTAAGTTCTATAAGGATTCTTTTAATCAATCCTGGGCTACTTTTATATGTTGTGGTATCATTTTCCAAACTGTAGCCTATTTTAAAAATTAGCTCATGTATATAGTGTATTTATTGGAGAAGGGAATGGCAACCCACTCCAGTATTCCTGCCTGGAGAATCGCAGGGACAGAGGAGCCTGGTGGGCTGCCATCTATGGGGTAGCACAGAGTTGGACATGACTGAAGCGACTTAGCAGCAGCAGCATAGTGTATTTATATAAATAGAAACTTTAAAATATAATGAAAAATTTATCAATATTTTACATTTTAATTTGTGTGATTGTTTCACGTTCAGAAAACCTTATTCTACTATGACACTTCCCTATACTTTTCTCTAACCATTTTAAAGTATTACTTTGTTTTGTATTTAGAGCACTTGACCATGTGGAATTTGTCCTGTGTGCAGGAGGATGAGGTAGGGATCTAATCTCATAGCTTTCCAAGTCAAGTTGTCAGATTCTGAAAGCAATTTATTAAAACAGACCAGAGATTGACAAACTGTGGCCCATGGACCAGCTGCCTAATTTTGTAAATAAAGCTCTTCTGAACACAAACCCTTCACATCTTTTTATACATTAGCTTTGCACTACACAGCAGAGGTGAGTAGTTGTGACACCCAATACATAAAATAGTTAATATCTGGCTCTTTAAGAAATTTTCCAAGGCCCAGACTAGTTAATCATTTCTTTTCTGTTTTATAAAACTATGACTTGTGAAAAAACACATTTAGATGTTTACTTGTATGTAAGAAGATGCGATGTCTTTAAGATACTGAGTCTTTTATCCAGGGAGTGAGATATTTCTTTATTAATAAAGGCCTTCCTTTATGTACTTTGCAAAATTTTGAAGTTTTCTCTATGACAACTTTGTACACCTTGGCAAATTGATTCTTAGATATATTACCATTCTCTTTACAGCTCTTACTTCTTGTATTTTCTTTTTCCATTTCTATACTGCCTTGTGGATAACATTCTCAGGTCTTTGTTCAGTTCATTAAGTCACTCTTTAAATGTGCCTAATCTGCTATTTACCTTAACATTCATTGAGGTGTTTTTTATACCACGGGCTATACTTTTATTTCTAGAAGTTTTATTTGATTCCTTTTAAAATATGGCTGTTCTTAAAGTTTCCAATTTTTTGAATCCTTACTTTATCCATTTAATTCTTTCAACATAGTTATTTTTATTGTTCCTTTCAAATTGTTCTAATCACTCACATCATGGGTATTCTTAATTTTTATCTTCTATTCCTGATCCCCTCATGCATATCTAATGTGCCCTTTACTTTGACAAAGTTTCTATAGAATGATTTTTAAATTCCTCCTGCCAATTGCTGTGTGTGTGTGTGTGTGTGTGTATTTTTTGCAGTTGTTCTTTGCATTATTGTTTAAAATAATCTCACAGTAATTTCATCATCTTGAATATACATGTTGGTATATTAATTAAGCCTCCAAGACAATGCCTCTCACAGAAGTCACCTGGATTCCCAGGACAGAATCAAGCTTCTTTGTCACTTTGTCTATTGTTGATTTCACCTTCCTTCAAGGTTCAATGCCCCTTTCAATGGTCCAGGGGATACATCATTTCCAGATTTGTAGATGTTAAATCTTCAGAATCAATGTTCTTCTGACATTTCCCCAGGTCCTTGCTGCATCACTCCACAAGCAGGTTCTTTAAGATTCTGCATTATTTCTGCTATGAAGGGATTCCCCATCTTTCTTTCAATGTCCATCATATTTATTTTACTGCTTTTCTTGTTGTTGTGTCTAGCTCAATATATTTTATGTACTTGCAAGAAAAAGCCCATATTAATTCTGGTCTTGTGATGCTGGAAACAAAACTGTCAGTTAAATGGGTCTTATTCTTCAAACTTCAGCTTTCTCAAGTTCTCCTATCCCAACTTCATGACATAGCATGTTTGCCACCTAACAAAAATAATCTTTTCTATTAAAGCTGGATCACTATCCTAGACTCATCTTTCGTTCTTCAACATGATATTATTTCAGAATTTTCCTTGGCTTTCTCCACCACTAGAATTTGGTTGGTTAGAACTACTTTTCCATTGCAATCATCTGCCTAACCTTGGATCTTGAACCTCACTGCTAGAGGTATTAATTCAGCAGGTTTTTCCAAGT
This sequence comes from Giraffa tippelskirchi, assembly GCF_054371585.1. Lineage (NCBI taxonomy): Eukaryota > Metazoa > Chordata > Mammalia > Artiodactyla > Giraffidae > Giraffa > Giraffa tippelskirchi. The sequence continues at coordinate 56,250,015 of NC_137276.1, read as the reverse complement.
CTTCCACAGTGAAACTTATTGAATAACAAGGACCACAGTAGTTTTTGCCAAGATGTTCTAAAGGAAAATAAAATCTACTTGCAAAAAATGTTGATACTTTCTTACTCTATACTAGAACCACATAGGAAAACACATAAATTATTATTTGCCAGAATAAAGATATGGTTTAAAGTGGTTTCTATTTCCATCACTTACTAGAAAAACTAAGCATTAATTTCACATGTTTCTTATACCTCAACAAGTTAGTCTATTTAAAAAGATATCTTGCTAACTAAATAATAGGAAACAAGTTATAAATAAAAATCAATATGTAATAGAAGTTTTATGTGTTATTTTCTCAGTCGTGTCCAACTGTCTGCCACCCCACAGACTATAGCCTATCAGTCTCCTCTGTTCATGGAATTCTCCAGGTAAGAACACTGGAGTGGGTTGCCATTCTTTTCTTCAGGGGATCTTCCTGACCCAGGGATTGAACCCAGGTCTCCTGCATTGCAGGTGGACTTTTTTTTTTTTTTTTTACCATCTGAGCCACCAGGGAACTCCAGAAGTTTTATAGCATAACTATAGGGTGAAATTTTTAATAGAGTTACCCAGTAAGTGATATATGAAGTGGATATAAGAAATAGAGAAATAAGTTGAATAACAAGTTTATAAGATAGATATTTTCTATTTGTGGGCCTTTTATACAATAAAAAGATGTTCAGATTCTCAAGAAAAATTTAAATACAAGTATATATTATACTGTTAGTGATACACAAGGTTCATTAAATTGCACAAAGAATCAAGCAAGTAGTGAATTCCTTGGCAGTCCATTGGTAAAGATTTGGTGCTTTCACTGCTGGGTCTCAGGTCTGATCTCTATTCAGGGAACTAAGATTCCACAAGCAGCAAAAAAAAAAAAAAAAAAGAAGGAAGAAAAACTATGTCAATGCAATATAAAATAACATGGAATTAACTGTAGAAGAATAGCCAATAATAACCAACTTGGAAATTAAATATATATAGTATATGTGCTAAATAACTTGGGTTCTAGAGGAACTAAAACCAAAGTAAGGGATTTTTTAATGATTAGAACTGAGAGCATTATGTACATGCCATCTATAGCATTCAGAGAAAAAACTATATTCTTCAGTTCATTTACTAGAAAATACCAGTATTTTCAGCACAGAGCAATACTACTACTCTTTACTGAGTGGTAGTATTCAGAGAGTGCAGAGTAAAAACATAATGAAACATTCAAAACAAAATTTAAAAAAAAAAAGGAAATACTAAATAATAATAGTAAAATTAAACCAAATGCTAGTTCTTAGAAAAAAGTCAGTTTAAAGATAAAATCTGAACTGCATGACCAAAAATAATACACAGCAATAGAAACATGAAAGCTAATATAACTATACACAAGTTCAGTTCAGTCACTCAGTCATGTCCAACTCTTTGCAACCCCATGGACTGAAGCACACCAGGCTTCCCTGTCTGTCACCGACTCCTAGAGCTTGCTCAAACTCACGTCCATCGAGTCGGTGATGCCATCCAACCATCTCATCCTCTGTTGTCCCTGTCTGCTCCTGTCTTCAACCTTTCCCAGCATCAGGGTCTTTTCCAATGAGTCAGTTCTTCCATCAGGTGGTCAAAGTATTGGAGCTTCAGCTTCAGCATCAGTCCTTCCAATGAATATTCAGGACTGATTTCCTTTAGGATTGACTGGCTTGATCTCCTTACAGTCCAAGAGACTCTCAAGAGTCTTCTCCAACACCACAGTTCAAAAACATCAATTCCTCAGTGTTCAGCTTTCTTTATAGTCCAATTCTCACATCTGTACATGACTACTGGAAAAACCATAGCTTTGACTAGGTGGATCTTTGTTGGCAAAGTAATGTCTCTGCTTTTTAATATGCTGTAACATTGGTCATAGCTTTTCTTTCAAGGAGCAAACATCTTTTAATTTCATGGCTGCAGTCACCATCTGCAGTGATTTTGGAGCCCCCAAAAGTAAAGTCTCTCACTGTTTCCTTTGTGCTTCCAACCATACACAGAAGTCTTTAAAAGGTAAATACTCTAGCCAAAGAGCTTGAAAATCAATTGATATATACATGCATAAAATACATAATATGTATGTATATGTTTATGTATATAATAAGTTGATACATATAATACATATATGCATACATATGTAGATCAACTGGTCTACCAATATGATATAATCAATACATACATTAAAGATAATCAAACAAAAATGTCAATCTGAGCCACCAGGGAAGCCCCAAACAATAGCTAGTGGCTAGCTAACCTTACTCTGAGAAGCATCTGGTAAGGAGTTTGAGAGTGAGTTATGCTACATAGGCTGAGATACAGCAGAAAGAATTTCCTTTACAATACAACAGATATCTTGAGCCTGTATGCTTAAAATAATTTTAGATGAGATGAAAACCTTTCCAGCTAATTTTGACTGGCAATATTTCATGAGTTGGTAATCTCTACTATTCACCCATTGTTTTAGAGAGTAACTGTCACCTCAGAAGAACAAAGACTTGAAAAGTGTAAAAATACATTGTCTTTCTGCCTTGAGATCTGAGCACTAATAACTACTTATTGGTTAATAACTTATCATTGTCCCTTTTTCTAATCAGAAATTGGATCCTTCTATCAGGGCTAAGAGAGGATTAATAACCAAAAGGTGGAACACAATAAAAATGTGCTAAAAAGACATGATAAAAACCTGAGAAACAGATAAAACTGTTCTAGGGTGGATGGAGGAGGTATGCTTGGGAAGATTTATGAAGATAAAATGTTCCAAGATTACAATGATGGCAATTGCCAAGCACATGTACCTGCCCCCCACAAACTTAAAACAATCTAAATACAAATCCCATTTTTTTTTCTTTTTAAGGAAAATGACAACTTGACTCTAAAGCTGCCTAGGGAACTAGATGTTAAAGAATTTAAAAACACATATTTTTTAATTTAGATTGACATTTTAGGTGTGAAATGGGAAGCCTCAAGGCAAGAACCATAATGGCAAATAGAAGAAAACTACTTTATTCTGCAAAACAGATGGCAATAACTGGATTTCCGAAGTCATCTTAAGAAGGAAAGTACTGGACAAATGAGGAGCATATTAAAATTATGTGATGATGTTATTAAAAGGGGGTGTGAATAATACAAAAGTCTTGGGGCCTGGAAAAGCAGCAGAACATGAGCAATTTTTATTGACTGAAATGACTGAGACATTTCTAAAGGCATGAATTTCAGTTTGTGATGCAACTGTGATGACTTAAAAACATTTTTTAAAATTCTTTGACACTTTCCAACCAAAGATGTAGTCAACAAAAGGTGCAGTCTAATGTCTAATTATCCTCCTGTTGAGTATGAGTTAGTCTAAAATACTTGTATCTAATGACAGAAATGACTGGGTGACATAAAGGGAGTGACAGACTGTGTGACAGAAAAGGGAGCACTATTCTTGCCCAAAACTCTCTTGAGGTACTTGCTTTTCAAACTCATCTACTATGTTATAAAGAAGCACAAAGCACAAAAAGAGGCTGTAGGTAGGTTTCTGGTTGGTCAATAGCTCCAGCTAATTTCCAAGATGAAAGCCAGCATCACCCAAAAGATATGTAAGTGAATGTCTTCAGCAGATTCTAGTCCCTAACCTCTGATTTGGACCAAATTAGGCAGGGTGAAGCAGAACTAAGATGTCTCTACCAAACCCTACCCAAGTTGCAACTTAGTGAATAAAATAAATGTTATTCTTTTAAGCAACTACCTTTATGGGTGGCTTGTTATATAACAAGATAATTATAGTAATATCCTTTGTATAATAAGAGTTCATACAAATCAAAATTTCAATGACAAACTGGAAAAAAAAATCTCGAAAGTTAAAAAGTAATTCATAGACCCATATGAACAATACATGTACTAAAAATGCCCCATAATGCTAGCTACTGGGTGAATTAAAATGATACCATAAAAACATTTATCCTTTATAAATACGACAACTTCTTACAACAAAAAGGATCTTAAATACATTAATCAAAAATGAAGGCAAAATAAATTATGATACATCAGATGTGCCTATTACATGAAATATGCATGAAAACTTGTTAAATCTAAGATCACAATGCTAAATAGAAGAAGTCTCATTCTTTGGTTAATAAACCATATGTCTGTAAGCACATAGGGAGTTGGTTGAAAATGCAGGATTATGATAAGAAATTCAATTTTTATTCTATATACTTTAAAATTTTCACAGAACTCATATATTGTTTTAGTAATAATAAAGAAGCCAATTATTCATTAAAGTCCCTGTCTGTGAAGGAATGTGGATGCTTTGGAATTGGTGCAAAGAGTTGAGTTTTCAGAAGTAGATGTAGGTCTCTGTTGTGCTGTTACAAATAGAATGCATTCCCCAACCAGGTGAGATTGCTTTTACAAATTATACAATCAATAAAGTAAAAAGACAACTCACAGAATGGGAAAAACATTTTCAAATTATATATCTGATGAGGAACTTGAATGTATCCAAAATGTATAAAGAATTCCTACAACTCAATAATAAATAAAAAGGCAACTCAAGTATTTACAAAAGATTTCTGTAGACATTTCTCTAAAGAAAATGCACAAACAACCATGCACAGGAAATAACACTCGATGTTATTATTCATTAGGGAAATACAAAACAGAACTACAATGAGATACCACTTTACACCCATTAGGATGACTATAGTCAATGGGATAGACAGTTACTAGAATCCTCACTCATTGTTGTGGGAATTTAAAATGGAGCAGTCACTTTGGAAAATAGTTTGGTAGTTCCACAGTTGTTAACTATAGAGTTACCATATCAACAGCAATTCCCCTTCTAGGTAAAAAATGAAAACACAAAAACCTTATTTGCATATGTATTATTAGTCATAATAGCTAAAATTTTGAAACAGCTCAAACATCTGCTAACTGATAAACAGAGAAACAAAATGTGATCTATCCATACAATGGAATATTAATCAATCATAAAGAAGGAACAAAGTATTAGTATACATATATATATACATACATATATACATATATATATGTTACAACATGAGCAAAACTTATCATACAAGTGAAATAGGTCAGTTCAGTTCAGTCACTCAGTCATATCTGACTCTTTGTGACCCCACAAATCACAGCACTCCAGGTCTCCCTGTCCATCACCAGCTCCCAGAGTTTTCCCAAACTCAAGTCCATCGAGTCGGTCATGCCATCCAGCCGTCTCATCCTCTGGCGTCCCCTTCTCCTCCTGTCCCCGATCCTTCCCAGCATCAGGATCTTTTCCAATGAGTCAACTCTTCGCATGAGGTAGCCAAAGTATTGGAGTTTCAGCTTCAACATCAGTCCTTCCAATGAACACCTAGGACTGATCTCCTTTAGGATGGACTAGTTGGATCTCCTAGCAGTCCAAGGGACTTTCAAGAGTCTTCTCCAACAGAGAACAACAAATATCATGATATAGCTATTATGAAGAATCTTTTTTAAAAATGATACAAATGAACCTATTGATAAAACAGAAACATGTTTACAAACTTAGAAAACAAACTTATAGTTACCAAAGGGGAAAGGTAAGGGTGGGAACAATAAATTGGGAGTTTGGGATTGACATATACACACTACTATATTTAAAATAGATGGAAGAAAAAAAAAACACACAGATCGTTTCAATATTCTTAAACTGGGCATTGGTTTATGAGCATTTTATAAATAAACTATTACTAACTTTATAAAAAATAATCAACAAGGACTTATTGTGTAGCACAGGGAACTCTGCTCAGTATTCTGTAACAACCTAAAAGGAAAAAGAATTTGTAAAAGAATAGAAACATGTCTATGTATAACTGAAGCAATTTACTATATACCTGAAACTAACATAACATCGTTAATGAACTGTACTTCAAGTTAAAATAAAAATTTTTTAAAAATGAACTTGAAAATGTTATGCTAAGTGAAGGAAGCTCATTGCAAAAGACCAGTATCATATGAATCTATTTTTATATCATATCCACAATTGGTAAATCTTTAGAGCAGAAAATGGATTAGTGGTTGCCTGGAACTGGAAGTATGGTAAATGATGAATGACTGCTAATAGGGACGGAATTTCTTTTTGGCACAATGAAAATGTTCTAAACTTACATTGTGGTAATAGATCCACAAGTCTGCAAGTATACTTAAAAAATACAAAACACTGAATTGTATAACTTAAATGGGTGAATTACAGGGTATGTGAATTGTATCTCAATAAAGCTTTTTATCCTATTTTTTTTCCTACAAAAAAAAACCTGTAAGCCATGTTCTAGTCAAATTATTTAGTGCTTTATGAATTCAAGATAGGTGGGCTCCAGGCAGCTGATCTATCCCTGGGAAGAAAAGATTCAGTTTTTTCCATCTATACATGAATTCTTAAAGGCAGTATTCTTGCCTGGGAAATCCCATGGACCAAGGAGCCTGGTAGGCTACAGTCCATGGGGTCACAAGAATCAGACATGACTTAGCGACTAACCCACTACCACCAAAACAGGCCTCTGCTAGCACATACATACACACACACAAATACACACAAACACACAATAGGCCTCTACTATAGGAGGAAGCAAGGAAGGAGGGAAGATACCAATTCACAGTTGCAGAAGCTACTTGATTTAATCCCAGCAAACTGTCCTCATCTTCTGCATTAGATAACCATTTAACATGATCCAGCAGCATTGAGTGTGTAAATAAAACACTACACTGCAATTATTTGTCAATTCTGGAAGGCAAGGAATTTCTACAAGTAGAAGATTGTATCCATCATATAATTGGTTAGGATTACAATTATGGAATGCCACATATGTTCAACTACTGCTGGCAGAAAATAAGCTTATCCAGAAATTCAAGAAGCTCCAAGTCATTCCTGGGAACTTATCAGAAATGTAAATTTTCAGACTTCACCCAGACATACTGAATCGGACACTTCCGGCTTAGGGACCAGCAATCTGTGCTTCAATAAGATTTCCAGGTGATTCTGGAAGACTCTAAAGTTATAGAACACTCACATAAACACAGTCAATATGTAGACACTTCTTTACAAAAATAAGATATTAAGAATATCCTACTGTCTTACTTTTTAAGGCCCTTATGCTAGCCTTCCAAGGAATACCACCTTTTTCTAAAGAAACAAATGGCATACAATTTCCAATCAATGTTCGTGAATACTTTTAATCAATGAAGCTATAAAATATGAAGAGAATGCAGTGAGTCTCCTAGTTTATATCAACAACTGAGACAGTTCTAGGTGGTTGAGATTCATCAGGTTAAAAAAGAGTGCCTCCCATCACTTGCAAAAGTGAGAGACTTATCCAAATATTTAAAGCCTAGGCCTGAGAATTAGGCACGATACACTGATGCCAAAAGCTTCAAGCCTCCATGTTAGAAAGAAGTGTCTTTCAGGTTTCCAAGGAAACAGAAATCTCATGTTTGAATTCTCACTTGGCTGAATTGAATTCTAAAAATCATCAGGATCTATATACCTGGAGGCAAGAACAGAAATGGCCCAGGTTTAAAAATAGTTTATCTGTCTTGGCCACCATCAGAGAATACGAAACAATAGGTATGAGCAACAATTTTCCAACTGCACAAATGCTACCAATTATATTGTATAATTTTAAACAATGAATTATTTCCAATCACTGCTGCCACACAGGACTTTACTGGAGGAGAGAAGTAGATTTCCAGCCTCCAGTTAGATGTGCCTCAGGCAGATTCAAATGCATGATCGAAAACATCTTTGAAAGAAGCCCACACAGCATCTATCAGGAAGTAATGAAGTTTCTAAGTAATTTGTGGCTGAACTCAGAGGTGCATAAGCACAATCATATGCAGTGTATTGTGTGTGTGTGTGTATGTGTGTGTGTGTGTACGATACTGGATATAAATTACATCAATTAAGAGCTTCCCACATAAAAATGAAATCTAAATTGAAGAGAAAACAAGAAATGTCCTGGAGCCTTGTATTTGAAAAAAAAGTGATAAAGTCAGCCAAATAACACCTCTCAATAAAAAAGTAAATAATCCTAACTAGCTGTGCCAGATATGGTGGACCATAAAACAAACTTGTAGGAAAACTAAGTTATCAGTACTGATCATTAGCAAAATCTCCCTATGACTTTTTCAGCTAAGAAAGAAGAATAAAAAGCACTCAGGATAGTGGAGCATTTTATCTTTTCAACTTTTAAAGCAAAGTCTCCATTTAATATTGCATTCATCACCTTTATTGTGTCATTTTTAAAGGTTCCTCCATTGGTTATGAAAGTATGTAAGTAGTTATATATATTTTTTAATTCATAAACTACATTTTTAGAGCATTTTTAGGTTTGCAAAAAAAAAAAATAGAGCAGAAAGTACAGAAAGTAGTTCCCACGTACTCTTTCCCATCCCTCCACTCAATTTCTCTTATTATTAACATCTGCACTGATGTGGTACATTTTGTACAATTGATGAATCAATGTTGGTACATTGTTAACCAAAGTCCATAGAATACATATGGTTCACTCTGTTTTATACTGAGTTTTGATATATGTATAACGACATGTGTCCATCATTATCATACAGAGTAACTTCACTGCCCTAAAAATCCCCTGTGCTCTACCTATTCATCCCCCACTCCCCCCGTACTCTCAACCCTCTGGCAATGACTAATCTTTTTCCTGTCTCCAGAGTTTTGTCTTTTCCAGAATGCCATCTAGTTGAAATCATTAACCATGTAGCCTTTTCAGATTGCCTTCTTTCACTTAGCAATATGCTTGTAAGATTCATCCACATTCTTTTGTGGCTCAATAGCTCATTTCTTTTCATTAATGAGTAATATTCCATTACATGGAGGTACTATTGTTTGTTTACTCATTCACCCATTGAAACACAGCTTGGCTGCTTCCAATTTTTGTCAGTTATGAACAAACCTCCTGTAAACATTTGTGTGAAGGTTCTGTATGGGCTCTATATCAGTTATGAAAGTATGTAAATTATATTTTAATCAACACACCTTTTTTAAAAATAATCTTTGTATCCTAAAGTATCTCAGTCATTCTTGTCCATATCAGATCCATGAAATTTAGTCCGGCTGTAGGAAGAGATGGTAAAGAATCTGCCTGCCAATGCAGGAGACCTGGGTTCAATCCCAGGAGACCCTGGGTCAGAAAGACACCCTGGAGAAGGAAATGGCAACCCACTCCAGTATTCCTGCCTGGAAAATTACATGGATAGAGGATCTTGGCAGGCTACAGTCCGTGGGGTCTCTAAGAGGCAGACATGACTGAGTGACTTTCATTTTCAGGAACTGGGATTACAGAAAGGAGGAAAAGAAAAATTGAATCATAGCAGCTCATGGTTAGAAAGAATACTGATGGTCATTCCTGAGTCTTCAAGCCCATGTCTGGGTTCTCCTACATGTCTCTTACATTCACAGTTTCTGCTGACCAACTATTTTTTGTCTGGCATTCTCTGAATTTTAAAAATATTTCTTCTTGTATTGCACCATCTGAATTTCTATTTCCTAGGGCTCCACAGGAATAGTAGACTTAATCATCTCCTGGAAGCCTTGAGATTTTTAAAGATATTTTCACATTTCCTTAGTTTCTTCAAACTTTCTTCTTAGAATATGTTTCGGCATCTTTTCATCAGCATGCTCCATTCATGATTCTAGTTTCATTGTATGTCAAATTTCCACACTATTTCTCCTCAAGGAAGCAGATATGTCATCCTACAGATTAATTATACAACATACAATTAGGAAAATTTTCATGTACTTGCCAAAATCAAGCTATAAATGTGGTATATCAAATCCATTGTTTAAAGCTCATGCTTCTTATTTGCACTGACTGGTAGAAAGGTTGACATATACAGAAATGATCTTCTTAAAATCTGTGCCAAAATCTTTAAGGACGCTGTTTAAATTTAAGGATGGGGAAAATGCATTATGATCTATCTCAGATGAATTATTAACAAAATTGAAAAATTACCTTGATGAAAAATAAAACAATCACAAAGGAGAAAAAAAAGAAAAATGAAACCCAGGAGGATATAAGATGTATTAAAATCATAACTTTTGTATTAATTATAACAAATTAGTGAACCCCAGACTGAAAATAGCTGGAGTCAATCAGTGAATTAGAATAAAAGTTCTAGAAATTCTTACATCACTCCTATAGACTGCCTAGAAAATTTGTTTTTCAACCTTCAAATATGGAAAATGCATTTTAGAAGCAGAGAGTCCTAGAAGAGAAATACTTTCACCAAGAAAACAGCAAAATCCCATAAAGGTACAATTGCCACCACTCCAGGCTCCTTTGGCCTAGAGACCAGCTAGACAGGAAAGAAGCAACCATCCAGGCAGATGTAATTGTTCTTGACCAGGAGAAGATAGGTCTTTTAAGACACACTGAGGAAGGGAAGAATATATTTGGTAAGCAGGTGGTCCTCTGGTAATCTGGTGGTCTTTTGATACTTCCAAACCTAATTTTGATGGTAAATAGACAAATACAGTGGTCTGATAAGATTATAGAATATAATATATAACCCAAGAGATCAGACCTCTCAGGAATGAAAGTCTGGGTTACTGGATCAGGACAGCCTTCTAGGGATTTATTGGAAGGATAAGAGAAATCTAGCTATCAAGGCCAGAATACTAGAGTTGGTAGCCACTCCCTTCTCCATGGGATCTTCCCAACCCAGGGATCGAACCCAGGTCTCCTGCATTGTGGGCAGATTCTTTACCATCTGAGCCACCAGAGAAGCTCAGATGAGCAGCAGAGGAAATAAAAATGAATACCGGTTGTGTTCTCAAGGTCAACTATGGTGATGGGTACTGTAGTCATTCCACTAAACTTCTTTCAGTTTTCCCCAGAGGACCTGTTCCCAAATACAGAAGACATTATATAAAAGTGGAACCAAGAGGCATAAAGCATGGACTGTTATGGACGTGCCCTGCAGGACCATTCCTCCAGCTTGCCAGTAGTGTTTGCTGATGGCTCACAGTTCAATCTTTCCAGAAATTACCCATAGCCAAAGATAGCTGCCTCAATCAAGGTTAATCCCTCCCCACAGGCTTCCCATATCTAGTGCCTTAATTTAGGACAAATAGCAAGTTTGGATGAACTCCAAAGCTCTCCATGGAATAAACTAAAGATTTTCTTCACATTGCATCATAGCCTAACTCCTGTCCATTCTTCCTTCCTTCAGTCCCTCAGAAATGTAACTCAATAAACATAGTGCCTGCAACCTCCATCTCAAAACTTCTTTAGGGAAGCTAACCTAAGAAACACATGTTACCAGATTCCACTGAGAAATTCTCTAACATTGGTGCCTGGATACAAACATCTATAAATCTTTCCATAAGTTCTTATTATTATGCTGATATTCAGAATATCATCAGTCAACTACATGTGCTATGCACTTAATAATATATCATTAAAAGAAAGTGAAAAATATATATATCATTAAAAGAGCAAATTCATACATCATGAACATAATATTTTGAGTTCATATTTGTGTATAAAAGCTAATAAATGCCAAAGTTAAACTTCTTACAAAAAGACTTATCTGTTCATGTCAACTGCAAAGTATGTATTAGAAACTATAATTATCTCAAGTACCAATCAACTATGTTAAACAATCCCATGATTCTTCATTTGCCTTTGTAAAAATTCAGAAATAACTGGGCATAATAAATCCATCATCAATTAATTTACACAATAATTCTTCACTTTTTTTTTTCATTGATGTCTTTAGTCTTTTTTACCTAGAATGTTTTAAGAACTCACATGAGCAAATTGTGGTACTTATGAGTTTCTTACAATTTTCTACTCTTTTATTCTCTAAAGGTCAATGTTCACTGTTTTACATTCTTTAACTGAATGACTACATTTTATCAAACACAAAACATAATCATCACAGAAATTTGCTTTCTCTCATTTTCCACATTCCATCAGTTATCAGTTCTCGTCATCTGCCTCTTTAATGTGTCTCAAATTCCTTTCTCCTTCTCCATGACTATTGCCTTGACACGAATTCAGTTGTTTATTCTTTGAGCACTTTTACACTAACATCAATCTTCTCTATGGGTTTTACAAACAGTCAATTATAGCCTGCTGAACGCCCACCTTACATCTTTCTTCCACTCTTCTTGCTCTTAATCTGCAACGATGTCAGAGTCACGTTTCTAAATCGCAAATCTCAACTATTACTCTCCTATTTAAAAGCCTCCACTGGATGTTAGAGTACATTTTTTTTAACCATGCAATAAATTATATAGATTGTTTCTACCTTTTTAATCACCTCTCCTACCTGTCTTCCTTATGTTATTTCTGCTTGCTTAGTCACTCAGTTGTGTTCGACTCTTAGCGACTTCGTGGACTGTAGCCTGCCAGGTTCTTCTGCCCATGGGGATTCTCCAGGCAAGAGTACTGGAGTGGATCGCCAAGCCCTCCTGCAGGGGATCTTCCCAACCCAGGGATCAAACCCAGGTCTCCCTCATTGCAGGCAGATTCTTTACCATCTGAGCCACCAGGGAAGCCCAAGAATACTGAAGTGGGTAGTCTCTCCCTTCTCCAGGGGAACTTCCTGATCCAGGGATCGAACCAGGGTCTCCTGCATTGCAGGAAGATTCTTTACCAGCTAAGCTACCAGGGAAGCCTAACTTTTTCTAAACATCACATTCTCCTTTCTACACATACAGATATCTTCTCTTGTTTACTGCCTCCTCTTCTCTTGATAATATTTATGCACTAGTTCTACTCAACCCAAGCATCATTTTTTTCAGTGTACCCTTACCTAAGTCACATTTTCTCTATAAATCTCTCAATAGTCAATTGTCTTTGTTACCATGTTGTCTTATACGCAGCACAAATTGCAATGATTTGCGGCTGTCTTTTTTTGCTAATCTTTCTTTTTATTGTACTCAGACACAAGGGTCTTATCTTGAATAACTCTGTAGCATTAGAGTCTTGCATAGTTTTAGCCCGTTGCTAATACTCAAAATGTATAAGCTAAATTGAATTGAATTGAACTAAACTGAAGAAAAGCATTTAGGATTATTAACAATACCCCAGTAACTATATGGGCCATTGCCCTTTTCTAAACCTCACATTCAAAAGATGATTTTACTCTTTAGTGTATGTCTTTAGAGAACCCATGAGGCAGATGATGAGACAATCATAGATAAGAGTCTCAAATTTTGCTTGCTGGGCTGGTGATCTCATTCCTTCTCTTTAATAGATTAGCCATATTTTAACTCTCTGAAGTAGAGGTGGTGCCTTGAACACTAGAAATCAAGTTATCCAGAGTCAACAATGTTAGAAAAAATGTAAACCATACTGCTATAAGGTTGTTGCTTATTTGTTGTCTCTTAAGAAGCCCCAGTCTCTACCCTCATATGACTTTAGTCATGTTGAGGAAGGTTCATATGGAGATCCAAATTTCACTTTGGAAATATTCAGGTTTTTTTCCTTGATAATGCTACCTTTAGGTAACTGTCTGCATGGTGTTAAATTCATTAACTATAATAATGCACATTAAAAAGTTAATATGATATTTGAGAGATGTACACAATATAATGTTGGAATAGAGCTTCATTTTTTATGATTATAGTACATTACAAAGGTTTTTCAAATTATGAATTCTCTTTAATACTGCAAAAACTACTTTCTGTTTTGTATTTATCACATAAGCATAAGTGGATCATATAGATGGGAAGCAATGACTAGAAACACTGAGAAATAAAAAAGAAGCAGAACAAATGAGAATGTTTCACAGCAACCAGAGTCTTTTAAGAATCTTCAGATTACACAACAATGGAGAACAAATGTAAAACAAGGAGAAATGAGCTTTCCACCTATTAAGTGGGAAGAATTGGTTTGAGAAGAAATTAAGATACGATGTTCTCCCACTTAAATGTGTTTATCAAACATTCTCTAAATCTTTTATGCATTAACCTGTTGTTTCCTGAAAGACTGAAAGATCATAAAAGCAGAGAGTAGAACAGTAGTTAATAGGGGTTTGGTGGGGTTGGAGGGAGGAATGGAGAGATGTTGGTGAAGGGGTACAAGATTTCATTCAGGCAAGCTGAACAAGTTCTGGAGATCTAATGTACAATAACATGACTCTAATTAATAATACTCTGCTGTACAGTTCAAATTTGCTAAGAGGGTGAAAGTGAAAGTCACTCAGTCCTGTCCAACTTCTTGCAACCCCAAGGACTATATAGTCCATGGAATTCTCCAGGCCAGAATACTGGAGTGGGTAGCTGTTCCCTTCTCCAGGGGATCTTTCCAACCCAGGGATCTAACCAGGGTCTCCTGCATTGCAGGCAGATTCTTTACCAGCTGAGCTACCAGGGCAGCCCTTGCAAAGAGGGTAAATCTGAAGTATTCTTAACACAGAAAAAGAAAGGAAGAATAAAAGAAATCATAACTCTATGAGATGATGGGTATGTTAATAAGCTTGAGGTGATTATTTCACAACGCATACATCTATCAAATCCTCAAGTTGTAAAGATTATATGTAATTTTAATTGTCAATTATATCTCAATAAAGCTGGAGAGGAAAAAAAGAGAAATAAAAGAAACCCCTCACTACTTTTGAAAACTAATTCAAGACACAACCAAAAGCAGGCTTGCCTCTAGATTTTATCCTTGGCTGTTTGCTCTTCCCCAGTCATTCTCATCCTTTGCAGAGAAACTCAATTTCATAGAGTTGTCAATACTATATCCTTGTTAATCTTCCCTAGTCCTGATCTTTTTCCTGAACTTCAGCATCAAATATAAACTCTTTGCCTGATACAAGCTATTATATATCTCATCATCAATATTTAATATAATCTATTTTAAAGAAGATAACTTGTATTCATTACAATTGGTAACACTTTAGTTCAACAAGCCTGAGATGGTATTAAATAACTTTGAATTTAATTTCATGTTCATATTTAAGATGTCTGGAAGGGAAACACTGTGTGCTTGACCAAAATTTAATCAGGCTCCTCTGAACCATCTTCTCAGAAGACTCAGAAAGTTCTCAACACAGAAGATTTCCTTGATCCCCAACACTTGACTCGAACAGACACTAGCATGATTTCCAGCAACACAAGACCATATCCCTGGATGACTCAGACCTGTTAAGTTCCTGATTTGGAAAACTCAAGGCTACCAGAAGAATTTACCATTTGTTTCAAACCAAACTGCAAATACATACACTGAGCCAACACCTGACTTGTCTGTTACTAAAAAGCAGCCCCACCAACTATTGTGATTTTCCACACTCCTGATGCTCCAGACCCTACCTGATTCCTCTTAATTCGTCATTCTCCCCTAAAATTCCCGGTCATCTCTGCCTGGATTAGAGTTGAACTCAATTTATACTGAAGTCTCTCTCTTCTCCAACTGTAGGAGCCAAAATAAAATCTGTCTTGTTGCTTTAACAAATGCCTGGCTCTGTTCCTCTTTGACAGTGATAATTGCTCTAGAGCTGACTGGCAAACCACTGGCTCAGGGATCTACTTTCTTTTCATTTTGTCCCTCTGTTATGCATGACTTCTAATCCCAACACCACATCACAGAACAAGATGTCAGCTACAATTCCAACTGTATTATGGATGTACTCCAGCCCACTGGACATGGGGGGAAAAGAACAGAAACTATGCCACTTTACAGACAATTCTTGGAAGCTGTTTTTACCATCTTTGTAGATATAATATATAGCTGTAGATATCACATATAGCTACAGAGAGGATGGATGGATGTAGATTTTATTCTAGGCAATCTTGTGCTCTACAAACACTGGAAATTATTACTGTAAAAAGGAGAGAACAGATATTAGGACAAAGCTAGCACGATCCACCATACCACTCCCAAAATTACTTCCCTTTATTTAATGTTTCTGTTGATGTATATTAGTTATCAGAGTCAAAACTTGGCACCTCCCTTTTTTAGCCTAAACATTAAAATGATGCTACAGTTCTGCTTTAACAAAATCATGATATTTAATTAGATAATCTCTAAGTTCCTCTTCAAACATTGCCAAGAACACTCAAATCCTTTGAAAAGTATATCTGACAATGGTTATAGGACCAACAAATAAGAGCAGCAGAGCATTAAGTGACTCCCAAATGTATTAATGGAAATGCAAGTGAAAGATCCCTAAACCATAATTATTAAGGGCTGAAGAGGTTATCATCTACCAGTCAGGAAATAGAGGGAAGAAACTGACCTAAGGATCCCACACTTCAGATAAATCCAAAAATGTGAGCTTGGCATTTAGTATGTAGAGATGAATTCATTTAGAACAGGAAGTTCAAAAACTACAAATAGATTATATGAAATTGGACTCATGACATTGAAACAGATGAGCGAGGAGGAGGAGGAAGAAGGGAGGGGAGGACAAGAAGAGGAGAAAAAGGAGAGGTTGAAAGAAATACCCATTATTAGCAAATAAGAATATTTGAGAATGTTAACATTTTGGTGACATTTTTAGAGAAACATTAAGAAAATATTTTACATTATTCTATCAAAATATTCTAAAAGCCCACATACAACATGTAAATTAACAGATAATATAACTTCAAGAACCAAGGGAAATGGAGGATGTGGTTTGTTAATGTATAATAAGAAAAATGGAAATTTGATGCTATTAAGTACATCTAGTCAGGAGTCTTAAATCCTAATGATACAATAAAATTACCTGAAAGAAGCTTTTTAAAATGTTAGTGCCTTACCCCACAAGCAGATTGATTAAAACAAGATATCTGTGATGGGCTTAGACATTCGTATTTATTTGCATTTGCACAGGTTATTATACCCAAAGTTGAGAAACAGTAGCAAATTTAAAGGGTTAAGTGTTAATAACTTAGATCTTTAGTAGATCTTTCTGAGAACCATTGGAAGCCATGAAAATGTTAAGGATTCATGTTTTTACTTGTGATTTCCTAAAATTTAATTTTACCCAGATGGCTTCCTAATTGGTTTGCTTTACTTTAGGTTAGTTGAAAAATCTCACTCATTCAAAATGAACTCAAATGTATGATGCATTTTAATTACTGTGGTGATTTTAGCTTAAATATAAACTTTTTATAATACAGTTTGGAGAATATACAGAACTTCTTGCTAATGTGGAATAACTTGATGGAATTAAAGTATTGGTTATCAGTTTCAGCTTTCCACACAGAACTATGTTTTTTATTGGTTATTAGCTCATATGTTCAGAGATGGCTGTAATGATTTTGCTTTCAAGGGAGCATTCTCACTTGAGCATTCTGATTTTCTACATTCAGGTTTTAAGTCAAGATTTATTTATTGCATAGGAGTTGGAATGGGTGATGCACTTTTCAGATTAAAACTTAATTAGTGATTTGATCCATGTGTACAATCCCATCTGCCTACAAAGAAGATAAATTAAGGGCTTGCATGTGACTGTTACTAAGAATGTTATCTCATTACAGTGAAAGGACCCATTCTGTAATGCATGATAGTAGTGTGGTACTGTAATAGCCACCACTAAATCTGGTTACACCATAGGCATTGTCTGTTCTCAGCCCCAAACTTCCAGCCATCTATGGAACAAAATAGGCCTGACACATCATGAGCATGACATGATGTTGTAGCTTACATAACATAAGCAGTAACACTCCATGGTCTTGGAACCACACAGCATAGTTTTTTAGTAATCACTGGCAGTAGTAGTAAATGCATGCCCTTTATAGCTGGTAATTTAATAGAAGTGGCAAAACTGGGAGTGTGTACTTGTTGTTCTTAAAGGTCAAATGAATTGGAAAACAAATGTCAAGGCTTTTACACAGCCAAACAAATTTTTATGATAGAAGCAAAGAAACTTGAGAACTGCATAAAATATAGGAAATCACACTAGTGAAGTTCTAGCAGATTTTGAACCTACCCAGCTGCCCTGTGAGAAGCAGTCACTGACAAGTGATTAAGATGCGATGAAATGATTTCTCACAAAATAAGGAAAAAAATACAACCTAATTTTTTTGGTTGTAAATATCTAACACGTAGCTAAACTACAAAAAGGCCAGGCAATCAACTTCATGCACTGCAAAAACCAGGAGACTCAGATTAATCCCTCTCATTAGACACATGAAAAAACTGATGAGAAAGGAGTTATGTAGTATCCAAAGACATAGAATTCATGAGTTTCAGAGCAGGAACTAATACTCAAGCCAACTAACTCCTAGCCTATGCATCCTCAAGATGTCTTTCAAATTATGTTTAATCTTGGTACTGTAGCTTACAATTTTGTTTGTGAGAAATATGTCAAATTTTCTTCAGTTTACAAATCAAACATCTTGAAATTCTAAGTTATCAGAATTATGTTCAAAAGAGACTATAGAGCAAGAGTCTATCCTCAACTTCTCTGCTGAAATAGCTGACTGAATGGGGTTAGAATAGATAATACAAAAATTTACTTCTGTCTTCAGAGTCTTTAGTCTGTGTCAAAGTATCCGAATCTATTTCATATTTTCTAATAATTTATGAGGACCTAATATTTCTCTTACAGAAGCATCAATATGTTTTATTTATTGTACTCTGACTACACTGAGTTTTTATACACTTGAAAACGAAATACTCATCTGGAAAATGGAAAAATGAAACTTACATAATAGGGTTCAAGAAAAAATCTATAGAGATGTTAAAGAAGTTTCCATTACATAAACTACCACCAATCAAAGAATGTTATTATAATCATGAATAATCATGGACAGCTTTGTAAGAATAAATTATATAAGTGTTCAGGATAACGTCAGAATTTAAAAAAATATTTTTATCTTCATACTACTATATTAAAATACAAACTATCCAAATAATTACATGACAACATGTTTTCTCTTCTTAAAACTATGCTATCCTCCAACACTAGACATGGAAGGAACCTTAGAAACCATGCATTTCCAGGAATTTTCTACTTCTAAGTGCTCAGAAAATACTTTTTCTCTATTAAGCCTTAGGTAAAAGTCCACTACATAAATTGCTTTGATTCGGGCAACTTCCCAGTAGCTTCCTTAATCTTCATATTCAATAATATCTCAGTCAATTTTTTAAATCTCCTAATCCTCCTCAAAGCTAAATGTGAAAAACACTGATCCAGCCCAGTCCTCTTATTTTACAGGTGAGGTAACTATATCCAGTGCTATCAAAGCTGGTGAATTAGTGTTTGAGTCAGAAAGAGAATGTCAGTCACAAGTAATCGATTAACCTTGACCAAAGAGAGATGTGGTATTTGCCACTGGCTCCTGAAAGGTAACCCCTAAATCCTGTTAGACAAGAGTGGCTTTGTTTGCCCAGAGGTGTTGGGATATGTGGATTGTCAATGCAAATAACATGATTTAAGGCAGGGGAACTTGGAACACTTATTAGCTCAGCCTCTGGAGGGTCTAGAGACTAAAGTCAGCCATGCAGGTGATCACCCATGTCTACACGGCTAGTGAAGTGAAAGTCGCTCAGTCATGTCTGACTCTTTGCAACCCCATGGACTATACAGACCATGGAATTCTCCAGGCCAGAATACTGGAGTGGGTAGCCGATCACCCATGTGAACCTGACCAAGGTCCAGTGAAAACCCTGGAAACCAAAGCTTGAGTGAGCTTCACTTATTGGGAATACTCCAAGTGCCTTTTTACATGTTGTTGCTGGAAAAATAGGTGCCATCCAAACAACTCCATATGGAGAGGACAAGTAGAAGTTCACACATGCTAACTCTGGGATGCTGCCTGATATTCCCATGCCTTGGCTGATTTTAGCCCATGTTTTTTGGGTGTAAAAAAATCATGATTATGAGTAAAATAGCTTTTCTGAGTTCTGTGATTCCTTCTAGCAAATGATTAAGCCTGAAAGTAGTGTTGAAGACTCTGAACATTTCAGGCTGTCACTACCTTGATTTCCTTGGTCTATTTCTCTTTTCATAATACCACTTGTATTACCCACACAATCCATTTCCAATGTATTCCAATGGAGGATGGGCATTATATACAGCAATGCTGTATACCCAACTGTTCTACTTATTAATGGCAAGGAGTAGAGGTAAACCCATGAATAAGATTTAAGGTATATTCTTCACTTATTAATAAATTATTATATAGATATGGAGTCCTAAATAGAAACTAAGAATGAGGTTTTAATGTTTTTCTAATAAGACATATGAATAAATAAAGATTTTTAAAACATTTTATTTTACTAAGTATTTTCACACAATTATTTCACTGATTTTCCTAAGAGCTCTGTGTGGTAGAAAACTATTACTACAAATACTTGCACCATAAGATTTAAAATTACAAATGCTGCTTTGACATGTTTGACCTTCACCAGAAACCAGATATGCGCCACCAGTGGGAAAGGGTCCCTGCCCTGCTGTTTCCACTATCAGACTAGCTGCACCCAACCTGGTTCCCAATGGTTCCTCAGCAACCTAATAGATTTCACCTCTCTGTTTGCTTGCTTAGATAGCTCAGTGACTGAGCAAAGGTCGTGCGTGTGTGCTATGTCCGACTCTTTGTGACCCTATGGATCCTAGCCCGTCAGGCTCCTCTATCTATGAAATTCTCCAGGCAAGAATACTGGAGTGGGTTGCCATACCCTCCTCCAAGGGATCTTCCAGACCCAGGGATCTAAACCTTCAAGTCTTATGTCTCTTGCATTGGCAGGCTGGTTCTTCTTTACCACTAGCGCCAACTGGGAAGCCCTTCACCTCCCTACCAACCATCAAATTATTCAAACAAGTCACATCCTCCCATGGGAACCTGTGGACATTCCATCCTTGTGTTACTACAAAGCCTGCTTCCCCTAGCCCCTCTGGTTCATGCTACAGTATGTTTGGGTTGTGAGTATATGTGACTAATGAACTACTGTCAACCTCATCAATATAGTCAAAGTATAGATCCATATTGTCAAAGGTATGGTTCTTCCAGTAGTCAGGTATGGATGTGAGAGATGGACCATAAAGAAGGCTGAGCACCAAAGAATTGATGCTTTTAAATTGTGGTGCTGGAGAAGACTCTTGAGAGTTCCTTGGAAAGCAAGGAGATCCAACCAGTCAATCCTAAAGGAAACCAACCTTGACTATTCATTGGAAGGGCTGATGCTGAAGCTGAAGCTCTAATATTTTGACCACGTGATGCAAATAGCTGACTCATTGGAAAATACCCTGATGCTGGGAAAGATTGAGAGCAGGAGGAGAAGGGGGAGACAGAGAATGGGATGGTTGGATAGCATCACCCACTCAAAGGGCATGAGTTTGAGCAAACTCCAGGAGATAATAAAGGACAAGGAAGCCTGGAATTCTGTAGTTCATGGGGTCTCAAAGAGTTGGCATGATTTAGTGACTGAACAACAACAATCTCATCAGACCACTCTTGGGTATTATCTATTTACTTATATGACTTAGGGCACAGGATTCTTCTATTGTGGGGAGAAGAGGAGATGATCAGAACACCATTGCACAGATGAGTTAAACTCATCTTTCATGACATATCCATGTAAAACAAGAGTTTCTAATCATATAGTGCTTTAATTGTAAACATTTCTCCACTTACTGAATCCAGGTTGATAGTTCAACTGTATGATATCTAAGATAGAATGACTCTGAGAATTTGTGCTAAACAGAATAAGTAAGGTGACATTTTTCCATGACCAGACGAAGGATGAAGATTCACATTAAAACCATAGCTTCACTTTTCTTCTTTTTTTTAGGCCAAAAGATTGCAGGGACTACCTTGGCCACTCTAGTAGGCACAGGCTCAGAAAATAAATTAATTTTAGTCAATTCCAGTGTTTTATGGAACTAGGTCTGGAACAGTTCCTTGTAGGTCATTTAGCTTGTTTCAATTTCATGGCCACAGCTTACACACAAGAGCGTTAGCCTTGTAGCTACAACAGCATGGAGAAGGAGGACACTGATTAGACAAGCCTGGCTGCACTGTGCAGCCTCATGGCAGGCAGAGGGTCAAGATCTGTTAAGCTTTATTGGACACTAATTTTTAGGATTTCACTATAGCTTACTGTGGCCAATGGATCTATTTTGGGAAGTACTTATACAGTATCTTTCCAAATGATGAAAATAGCTAGTGAAAGTTGTGCAGCTTCATCCTAAGGGTGGGAAGAAAAGCTCTTAACTTTTAAGAAATAAATGTTATTTTAATAACCTTGAAAGAGAGAGAGAGAACTACAAAAAATGGTGAAAACAGAGTGTGTTTGCCCAGTCAGGCAGCTCAATCTCGGGGATCATATTTATTTGTTTCTTAATAGCATTGCATTCTTGGGCAAGTTACTTTACTTTCTTAATTTTGTCATCTGAAAATTGAGAACAATTATATTGGAGACAAGTTTAATGTATAATATTGTATTATACTTAGACTATCATTTCAAAACCTAGATATTTGTAAGTATGAGTTAAATTTTCTAAGAAATAAAATAACCTGAAGTTTTATATACATTTTCCAAATTAACACATAAATATAAGATTCTAGAAAGTAGAGAGTTACATGTGGCATTAAGAAGAAAATTTGGCTAATTTGCTTTGAATAACTTAAGGAAAACATGTAACACCTAAGTAAACATACCTGCCTAGAAGCAGAAGTGTGTTCGAACTTTAAAAGCTGACTCTTGTAACTTCCTTCATGGCTCAGACATAAAGAATCTGCCTGCAATGCAGAAGACCTGTTCGATCCCTGGCCAGGAAGATCCTCTGGAGAAGGGAAGAGCAACCCACTGCAATATTCTTGCCTGGAGAATTCTATGGACAGAGGAGTCTAAGAGTCTGACACCACTGAGTGACTTTCACTTTGCTTTTTAAAAATTTGCCAATGTCATCTTTGCATTCCATTGGAATAATTTACCTATTTAGGTATTCCTCAGAAAGCATTTATGGATTTGCATCACATATTCCCTGGTGGATCAGTGGTAAAGAATCATCCTGCAATGCAGGAGACTGCCTGTGATACAGGAGACATAGGTTTGATACCTACTCAGGAAGATCTCCTGGAGAAGGAAATGGCAACCCACTCCAGTATTCTTGCCTGGGAAATCCCATGGACAGAGGAGTTTAGTGGGCTGTAATCCCTGGGGTCACAAAGAGTTGGACCCAACTTAGCTACTAAACCACCACCACCACATCACATATGGTGAAACAATATAGCTCTAGTCTGACAAGCATATGTGGTAATCTAACATCATATATTGGAGAAGGCAATGGCAACCCACTCCAGTACTCTTGCCTGGAAAATCCCATGGACGGAGGAGCCTAGTAGGCTGCAGTCAATGGGGTCATTGAGAGTTGGACACGACTGAGCGACTTCACTTTCACTTTTCACTTTCATGCACTGGAGAAGGAAATGGCAACCCACTCCAGTGTTCTTGCCTGGAAAATCCCAGGGACAGAGGAGCTTGGTGGGCTGCTGTCTATGGGGTCGCACAGAGTCGGACACGACTTAAGTGACTTAGCAGCAGCAGCAGCAACATCATATATGTTAAAATAATATAATTCTAGTCCAACAGTCATCTGCAGAGCCTGTGGAAATCTGCAAATGGATTGAGTGCTGGCTCACAGGATCAGGAACACAGGAGGGATTTTGAAATTTTCTTGCCAGAGCACAACCTCTCTGATGAAATAAGGATGTTTAAACATAAAGCAACATGGCTTCAAAAGAAAGGAAATTTTATGTCAAATTTATGCCGTGTTGAATTTTGAAGAATGACTTAAGAAATGTGAGATACCTTTTTAACCTTTATTGCGCCAGTCAGTAAAAGCTAAAAACCAAAATTCAGATCATTTTCAGTCTGCCTTCCTGCAAATTTCTGACATAAGGTAAATATTACATTTTTTCCTGTCCTCATCCAATATTGACATGTAAATCTCACAGCTGATAAAACTGTTTTTCTCCCCCTTTCATAAAAGAAGTCTAGAAAACATAAAATCTTTATTATGCAAATATATTCCAAAAGCAAAGAGTAAATATTTGAGCTTTTGTGGCCAAAAAGTCAGGGAGATTAATCTTTTCCTTTGTTTATACATAACCTCATTGTGATTTGGGCACAGGGATAGTATATAGAATCACCAGACTAGCTGATAGTTCAAGCACATTATAGACTGAGTGAATACACTATTACACACAGTTCCATTTTTTCATTTTAAAGTGTAGGTATGATTCTTAAAACCCAAGTCTTACTGCAGGTTGTTTTCTTTCTTTAAATCTTCAAATTCTAGAGAGGTTAAGCTCAACTGCATTTGAGAAATTTGCATGCAAGCCACTAAAAGAATTGTTTTGAAATTGCTTGTTGTGTTAGGGGTATTTCTGAAACATTTATAAATCTGTCAGATTATTTCCTATGTATAAATGGCCATCTACAAACACTGCTTTATCAAATATTTATATGCACGTAAAATATTTTTCTTTTAAAAGTGATAAAAATGACATAAACAACAATAAAATTTTGAACATTTAAACATAAAATCCTATGTCTGTGTCAGAGTATATGAACTCTTCTCCTTTCACCATTATCCCAAGTCTCTCTCCAAAGAAACAATCACAGCTAAAAGTTTCTTAGTCTATCAGAAAATGTACATGTGTTTGTAAGTCTCCATGTATGTCTACTTTTCACATGCATAAATTAGAGGATACTTTGTTTATAGAATTTTTTAACTTAATGTTTTATAGATGTTAACAAATTGGTTACCAAAGAGAGAACATAGATTAATACTCCAACAGTAGCAAACAGGATGTGCACTTCCCTCTAACCCGTTCAACACTATTTATTTTGAAATATTTTTATATTTCTGTTTGATAAGTCAAATATTTAAAAAGTCATATTAATGTAATTATGAGTTGGAATCATCCTATATGTTTATAATCCACTCATATTTATTAATTTTAAAATGTTGGATTGTTGTTATTTTATTTATTAAGATTATATGCTTTTTATATTAAAATAATTGAGTCTGTTTGCCATAATATATCACATTCTTCAAGCATTCTGTGACTTTCATCATAAAAGTTTAAGTATTTGATATTCATAAATTGTATATTTTCAATGGCATAACTATATCAACCTTTGCTTTATGCCTGTGCATTTTGTGTCTTTATGACCCACATCCTGACAATACAACAATGTCTATTTTATCCCCAGCAAGAGCTCCTCTCTAAGGCCTGAATGACATAAGAAACCAGCAAGTGAAATTTTTAGCACATATAATAATTAATATGAAACTGAAGCACTAATTTATTATCTTTTTCCTAATCATTTTCCTCCTCCATTGTCTACTTCTTATTCAGCATCACTTCTCTAAGTGATCACCCAAACCAGAAATAAGGAACAATCCAAGAATACTATATTTTCCTTATCATCACATTTGATTTGCCTACATGTACACACACACACATGCACACTTACAAGGCCAATAGTCATTCAGTACATACCAACGTAAGTTAATTGTTGAAATACTGAAATACTTTTCTACTAATTGGTAAACACCAACAGAGCTCCACACTGCTCTAGCTAACCCAGCCTCTTCTCTGGATCCCCAAGTATTTCACCCACACAAGCGACAGCAGTAATAACATGTGCATAGCAAGGGATGACTAGAATCTGACTCCAATGTCTGATGGATTCGTGCCCATGCATAATTTTGATTATCACTGCTGCATTATTCACACATACATGCGTGGGGAAGACTGTCTCAGCTAACGGAATGTAAGTAGACATGGTACACCTCACATGCAAGCAGCAGCTTTAAGGAAAGTCACGAGACTCTGCCAACTTCATTTTTCTGTCTTTTATTACTTCAGTGGAGGAGAGACGGAGGAAGAGATGTGGAGAATACAGTTGACATGGGTCTGAGACAAAAGGAAGGGTGAACTTACTGTATGTTTGGAAGATGACAGTAGGAATTAAGAGGGGTCACATCTCTGTGTTCTCTGGCAGATGACAAAGGACTGCCGGCCTCATTCACCACTCCTTCCTTTACACATATTGTTCCAGAAAAATGAAAATGTTTGTAATTCCTCCCACATTTCATATTGTTCCATGCCTCTGCCTTTGCTTATGTGGTATGTCATAGTTTGAATGTTCTCCTTTCTTTTCCCTCAGGTATTATTGATAAGAGTTTCCACGATTCCCATACAAGGATGAATGTTCCCATTCTCTTTTCCCCATAATACCTTGCACATATCTCTATATTGCATTTGATACATCATTTTTGTGTATGTGTCTGTCATTTTCTATGGACTCTGTTAATTGATATTGTAACCTGAGTCTTATTTGCCTTAGTACTGCTCATATTTGACATATTGTGTCAATTCCAAAATATTAAAGAACAAATGATGAATGAATGAATGAATGAATGAATGAATGGAAGGGTGACTTGCTACCACCATTACTACCTCACATTTCAATTTCTGATTTGTATACCATCTTGCTTCTACACTCTACGCTCATAAATGGCTAGGATCATGCCTTTTACAACAATGCCTAAATCAGTGACTCAGAATAACAGATATTTAAATGTTTACTTAAAGACTGGATGAATGAATGCTGGGAGAATTAAATGCTAAAAGAAGAACTGACAAATAAAGGAGTTCATAGCCAAAAACAAGACTTCAAACAGTCAATTATATGTTTCAGGTAATTCTTAGTGCTGTTTTCCTTTCTTTATAAATTCCTTTACAATTTTCCTTTGCTTACTTAATGAGCTAAAAGGAATAAAGACATTATTCCTGTTGTGGGTTAGTTATTTAGTGTATGTAAAGCAAGAAAATAGAATTTAGTAGCCTATTAAATGTACTGAAGCTTGTGGGTATGTTTCTTAAACAAATAATTAGAATGCAAGGTAAATCTGACACCATGCTATTTTATTTTGTGAAATGCTTTAAATTTATCAACATTTTAAGGCAAAACACTCTATTGCAGTTAAGATTGAGTTTCAAGCAAAGAGATTTACATGTTCCTGAATCATTAAAAAAAAAAAAAAGTTTCTATTCAGGAAGTTTAGAAACAGGTAAGGCAAATAGTATAACCCAAGATTCATTTAGCAGACTTTCAGGTCATAAAATAAATACAGACCAGAGGAAGACCGTGGTAGTTAAGAGGGGAACCATGGTGCTGAATTTGAGCAGAGGAGATGTTTTGCTATTAGAAAGATGCTAGAAAGAGATGAAAGCATGCATTTAAAAATTCAGGTTGGGATCTGGAGAGAATGTCCTTACTGTTTCTTTGAAGATAGGCCCAATAGGAAAAAGTCATTTCCTAAAAGAGACACAGTAAGAGGGACCCTGGTATTCTTCACAGTTAATAGATTCTGATGTAAGAACAGGTAAGCTCACACCCAGCATTTGAAACAACACTGGTTAGTAAATTAAGGATCAGAGCTCATACAAGCACGAAGATTAATGTAGTGTATTCCTGAAACAAGCTCTTCCCTAGAATTAAAAGAAAATTACCATTCTTATTTTATGAGATATTTATGAAAGGAGATGATTCATTGTAGCAGTAAAATATTTATGTTACTCAGGTAAATGTATAGCTATGACTATACAATTTCCATCAGCTAGTGAAGTTAAATTCCTTCACTGTTATTGAACTTAAAATCCTAAGGCCATAACTGAATCCCTTTACTATACAGTAGAAATTAACACAACATTGTAAATCAACTATATTTCAATAAAATAAATTTTTTAAAAAATGTCTTCCAGGTAAAATATAACTGAGTCAGCCTCAAAGTTGTCATTTGTGCATGCTCAAAATAAGCATTGGGCTTCCCTGATGGCTCACTGGCAAAGAGTCTAACTGCAATGCAGAAAGCCAGGTTTGATCCCTGGGTCGGGACGATCCCCTGGAGAAGGAAATAGCAATCCATTCCAGTATTCTTGCCTGGAGAATTCCATGGACAGAGAAGCCTGGTGGGCTGCAGGCCTTAGGGTCCCTAAGAATTGAACACGACTGAGAGACTAACATTTTCACTTTCACTTTCTTTTTCAAAATAGAAATTATCATGAGAAAGGAGGGAAATATTGTGCATGCTAAGTCGCTTCAATTGTGTCCAAGTCTTTGCAACACCATGGGCTGTATCCTGCCAGCCTCCTCTGTCCATGGGATTCTCCAGGCAAGAAATACTGGAGTGGGTTGCCATGTCCTCCTCCAGGGTATCTTCCCAAGCCAGGGATTAAACCTAGGTCTCCTGCATTATCAGCAGATTCTTTACCATCTGAACCACTAATGAAATACTACATTTTTGTAATTGGCTGACCCAATTAAACTTTCTCAGCCTGGGAGGACCAATCCTGTGAGGTTAGCAGACTGAGTCTCAGCATTGGTTCAGTGCCTTGGTGGCTCATTTCAGCATGACTCATTTCAGCATCAGCAACTTGAATTTGGAAATCATAAATTACAGCCTCAGAAGTGAAAGAGTATATCAAGGTAGAATAACTGGGGAAAGTAAAATGTTCCTGATAGTCTGGTCATATGAAAGCTAGAGGAGCAATCCTGGGCAGGCTTCATGCTCATGTTTAAAATGTAAAGTGGACCTTCCAGTGGGAAATGGACAAGGAATCACTAAAGACATTAGACAAAAGCAATAGTCCATAGATCCTTCTTCAAACATCTGTCATGCTGTTAGCTGCAAGAAAGGTTATACTAAGAAAAGAACTCAAGAATAATATATTCATGTGTG
Organism: Giraffa tippelskirchi; assembly: GCF_054371585.1. Taxonomy (NCBI): domain Eukaryota; kingdom Metazoa; phylum Chordata; class Mammalia; order Artiodactyla; family Giraffidae; genus Giraffa; species Giraffa tippelskirchi. The sequence goes on along the minus strand of NC_137276.1, from coordinate 56,221,299 downwards.
TGTGTTTGTGTAGAGGGTAGTATGAGACAAGAGTACAAATTACCACATTTATCAGTTCAGTTCAGTCTCTCAGTTATGTCTGACTCTTTGCGATCCCATGGACTGCAGCACAGTCCATCACCAACTCCCGGAGCTTGCTCAAACTCATGTCCATCGAGTTGGTGATGCCATCCAGCCATCTCATCCTCTGTCATCCCCCTTCTCCTGCTTTCAATCTTTCTTAGCATTAGGGTCTTTTCCAATGAGTCAGTTCTTCACATCGGATAGCCAGAGTATTGGAGTTTCAGCTTCAGCATCAGTCCTTCTGTAGAATATTCAGGACTGATTTCCTTTAGGATGGACTGGTTGGCTCTCCTTGGGAGATCCAAGGGACTCTCAAGAGTCTTCTCCAACACCACAGTTCAAAAGCATCGATTCTTTGGCGCTCAGCTTTCTTTATAGTCCAACTCACATCCATACACGACTACTGGAAAAACCATAGCTTTGACTAGACAGAACTTTGCTGGCAAAGGTAAACAGAAGAAAATAAAGTGACTCCAGATTTCAGAGAAATAATTCCATGGTTTTTAGAGGACTGATTGTAGAGAAGAGTGATTTGGGCTTTGACAGAAGGGTAGCAATTGGGAGATGTGTAGGGCATTCCATATGTTAAATACAACAGATGAGAGAAGGCCAAAAACTGGCTTGAGGAAGGTTGAGCTTGATCCTCACAGAGACAGAGCTAGAGGGAAGTATTAAAGGTCACTATGACAGGTGCTGTCACTTTTAGTTGGTATATCTGCCAAACAGGTCCTTCCTGAGTCCTCTGGGCACCAGGACCCATGTGTCAACACAGTGAGCAAATATCATCTAAAGGGCTCACCTGTAACTTTTCTTTAATACCAAGTGGTGGGTGTTTACTTTCCATTACAGGGGGCTGACCAGTGATGTGATAAATCACTGTCATAGAAGATGATACTACCAAAATAGTTTCAAGACACATTAGAAATACTGAAAATACTTGGATGTACCTCAATCAAGACAAGGTTCATATTCTTAAGAGGTCATCTTTTAAGATATTCTTTGGAAAGAAAAAAAAAAGCCCTTAAGTTTGCAGAATTAAGCTTCCATTTGTCCCATGATGTGTAATGTCAATCATAATGGTGTCAACAACAGCTCCCCATTCCAGTTAGACTATTCCATTCCTCTCACCACAGGTACTGTCTGATGTACTCTCTGGACCTAAGTCCAGCCAGTCATCATCCTTCCAAGAACTTTTCTCCTAGAATTCCCAAGCAATACACTTTCTCTCTTGTTAGGAGTTCATGGTATCAATTTAAGTCTACAGTCAGACCTTATACAGTCCCATTGAAAAAGTTCCTTTACAACAGCAAAAAGTGAGTTCAACATAAAGAGATAAGCAGAGATAAAAGATGAAAGGAGAGAAGAAAAGCATCCTTTCTTCTTCCCCTTGAAATCCCAGAGCCCGCATTTTATTTCTTTAATTCTATTAGCATTGCCAGAGCTGCTCCTGGTCTATGCTTCAAATCCATCAATCCCTACCTTTAACAGCTCTGTCCTTGCTCAAAACCTGCCACCCCCAACCTTTAGCAGGAATTAACATAAACCTTTTAAGTTAAAGGATCCAGAGATAAGAAAGGAAGCAACAAATGAAGAAATTAAACAAACAAACAAAAAAACAGATGGAATCAGCTGGGACCAAGAGGGCATGAATCTGACCTCTAATAGATCCTGAGTCTTAACATACCTTGATTTTACTACATCAGCATATTAAACAATGGACTTCCCTGATGTCTCAGCAGGTAAAGAATCTGCCTGCAAGGCAGGAATCACAGAACATGATCCCCTGGAGAAGGAAATGACAACCCACTCCAGTATTCTTGCGTAAAAAATCCCATGGACAGAAGAGGCTGCTGGCTATAGTCCAAAGGGTTGCTAAAGCAACTTAGCCCTCATGGTATTAAATGCCATGACTGGACATTAACGACCAAAATAGGGTAAAAAGAGGATGGCAACCCGCTCCCTCAAAAGATCCCTGGGCTTTCCCCGGTTGACTAATGAATATGCCTCCCAATCATTAGCTTCACTCTTCCTTCTTTTGTCTTTAATCTTTAAAATTAAATCCTTACAAAGTAGGTGAGAGGTTGATGTGTGTATGTAGTTCCTGCTTCTCCTTTCTTTCACCACCCATGAATCTTGTGCCATGTCCATTTTTAATTGATTTTAGCTTCGGTTTCCCTGTTGGCTGCTTCAACCCCAATGGAAAAAGAACACTGCCCCCACCAACCCCACTTCCCACCTCCCTCAGGCAGGGAGCATCTGCCAGGCTATGGCTCTAGCAGAGTTCCTACAACTTAATTCGGTAACATTAGCTATTACAACTGCTTTCCAAATTTTGTGACCCAGTACTGAGTAACTTGGAGAAGGCAATGGCACCCCACTCCAGTACTCTTGCCTGGAAAATCCCATGGACGGAGGAACCTGGTAGGCTGCAATCCATGGGGTCGCAAAGAGTCGGACATGACTGAGCGACTTCACTTTCACGTTTCTCTTTCATGCACTGGAGAAGGAAATGGCAACCCACTCCAGTGTTCTTGCCTGGAGAATCCCAGGGACGGCGGAGCCTGGTGGGCTGCCGTCTATGGGGTCGCACAGAGTCGGACACGACTGAAGCGACTTAGCAGCAGCAGCAGCAGCAACTGAGTAACTTCCTGGATAGGCTCAATTATAAGACTGAATGTTGTCTCAGGGTTTCAGAGACCAAAGGAAGTAGCAGGGACCAGAGAAGTCTGTTCTCAGAGAATGTCCAAGATGGCAGACCCTGAGCTACCTCCTCTCAGGAGCACACCAAAACCACAACTATCTGCAGGACTGTTGATGAACAAGGCCAGAACCTACTACGAAAGATTGTCTATAACGAAACATAAAAAAGGAACCACAAGGAGCCAGGTAGGAGGGGCAGATTGGGATACGATCAAGTTCCACACCCCCCAGGGTGAGAGACCCACAAACTGGAGAGTAATCATCATGCAGAGGTTCTACCACAGGAGTTAGTTCTGAGCTGCATGTCAGGCTCCCTAGCCCCGGTGTCCTGCCCCAGCAAGATGACCCCCAGAGCATTTGGCTTTGAAGACCAGCGGGACTTAAATTCGGGAGCCCCTCGGGACCGGAGTGGGGAAACAGATGTAAGTAGAGACTTCACTCTTAAAGGGTGCATACAAAACCTCATATGCACGGGAACATAGCACAAAAGCAGTAATTTGATAGAAACCTGGGCTGGATGTCTGGGCTGGACCTACCTGCTTCTAGGAGAGTCTCCCGGAGAGGCAAGAGGTCAGAGAGCGTGGGAGCGGGAGCCATATTTAGGAGCTCGTTCTAGAAGCTAGTGCTGGAGACGTAGTTAGCTCATTAGCCGCAAAACCTGGCCACACTTGGCCCCACCTGACATCCTGGAGGTGTCCTCACCAGGATGCCTCAGGCCAAACAGCTGGGCAGGGACACAGTCCTATTAGCACATATTCCTAAAGACTTCCTGAATCCACAGCCTCCTCCAGACAAGGCCCAGCCCTCCTATAGGCCAAGACCCAGCCCCACCCACTTGTGGGCAGGCACTGGCCTTGTCCTTCAGGAAGCCTGCACAAACCTCTAGACCAGCCTCACCCACCAGGGGCCAGACATCAGACAGACACAAGGAAAACACAATCCCCCAGGCTTCAGACCCAGCCTGCCCTTAGCAGGCCAGAACCTACCCTGGGACCAGCTGGGTCCTGGCCTTGCCCACTAACAGGCCAACACAAGCTTCAGCACACCTGGGACCCTCATACCCAACTGTGTCAGGAACTGCTCCCACAAGCAATGTGACACCTGCTCTGGGACCCCTGGGCTCTGCAGCAAACATTAGGACCTGGCACTGCCTATCGGTAATCCAGCACTAACCCGAGGACCTGACTTCACCCACCAGTTAGGGGCAACAGCAGTGGAGTCTTCTGGACCCTGACTCCATCCATCAGTGAGCCAGCACTAGCCCTCAGGTCCCCTGGGGTCTTGCCATCAGTCACCTGACCAGGGACTACTAACCAGCGGCTGGCAGAGCCTGACAACCAAATGGGTTAGGGGCCAACCAAGCCTTCAAGACCACCCACACAGTCAGCCTGCCAAAAACAGAAGGCCCCAAGGAGCCCTTTTAGGGGGAAGCCCTAGAGCATATACAGCCTTGACATACTCCTTTTCCTATTTAGAACCAGTCTGTTCTTCCATGTCCAGTTCTAACTGTTGCTTCCTGACCTGCATACAGGTTTCTCAAGAGACAGGTCAGGTGGTCTGGTATTCCCATCTCTTTCAGAATTTTCCACAGTTTATGGTGATCCACACAGTCAAAGGCTCTGGCATAGTCAATAAAGCAGAAATAGATGTTTTTCTGGAACTCTCTTGCTTTTTTGATGATCCAGCGGATGTTGGCAATTTGATCTCTGGCTCCTTTGCCTTTTCTGAAACCAGCTGGAAAATCTGGAAGTTCACGGTGCACATATTGTTGAAGCCCAGCTTGGAGAATTTTGAGCATTACTTTACTAGCATGTGAGATGAGTGCAATTGTGCGGTAGTTCGAGCATTCTTTGGCATTTCCTTTCTTTGGGATTGGATTGAAAACTGACCTTTTCCAGTCCTGTGGCCACTGCTGAGTTTTCCAGATTTGCTGGCATATTGAGTGCATCACTTTCACAGCATCATCTTTGAGGATTTGAAATAGCTCAACTGGAATTCCATCACCTCCACTAGCTTTGTTCGTAGTGATGCTTTCCAAGGCCCATTTGACTTCACATTCCAGGATGTCTGGCTCTAGGTGAGTGATCACACCATCGTGATTATCTGGGTCGTGAATATCTTTTTTGTACAGTTCTTCTGTGTATTCTTGCCACCTCTTCTTAATATCTTCTGCTTCTGTTAGGTCCATACCATTTCTGTCCTTTATCAAGCCTATCTTTGCATGAAATATTCACTTGGTATCTCTAATTTTCTTGAATAGATCTCTAGTCTTTCCCATTCTGTTGTTCTCCTCTATTTCTTTGCATTGATCGCTGAGGAAGGCTTTCTTATCTCTCCTTGCTATTCTTTGGAACTCTGCATTCAGATGAGAAAATCTTTCCTTTTCTCCTTTGCTTTTCGCTTCTCTTCTTTTCACAGCTATTTGTAAGGCCTCCTCAGACAGCCATTTTGATTTTTTGCATTTCTTTTCCATGGAGATGATCTTGATCCTTGTTTCCTGTACAACGTCATGAATCTCTGTCCACAGTTCATCAGGCACTCTGTCTATCAGACCTAGTCCCTTAAATCTATTTGTCACTTCCACTGTATAATCATAAGGGATTTGATTTAGGTCATAGCTGATTGGTCTAGTGGTTTTCCTTACTTTCTTCAATTTAAGTCTGAATTTGGCAATAAGGAGTTCATGATCTGAGCCACAGTCTGCTCCCAGTCTTGTTTTTGCTGACTGTATAGAACTGGACATGGAACAACAGGGTTAGTTGCTCAGTTGTGTCCGACTCTTTGTGACCCCATGAACTGTAGCCCGTCAGGCTCCTCTGTCCATGGGATTCTCCAGGCAAGAATACTGGAATGGATTGCCATTCCCTTCTCCAGAGGATCTTCCTGACCCAGGGATCGAACCCAGGTCTCCTGCATTGCAGGCAGATTCTTTACCATCTGAGCTACAGGGAAGATCTTGGAACAACATACTGGTTCCAAATAGGAAAAGGAATACGTCAAGGCTGTACATTGTCACCCTGCTTATTTAACTTATATGCAGAAGTACATCATGAGAAATGCTGGGCTGGAAGAAACACAAGCTGGAATCAAGATTGCCAGGAGAAATATCAATAACCTCAGATAGGCAGATGACACCACCCTTATGGCAGAAAGCAAAGAAGAACTAAAGAGCCTCTTGATGAAAGTGAAAGAGGAGAGTGAAAAAGTTGGCTTAAAGCTCAACATTCAGAAAACTAAGATCATGGAAACTGGTCTCATCACTTCACGGGAAATAGATGGGGAAACATTGGAAACAGTGGAAACAGTGTCAGACTTTATTTTTTTAGGCTCCAAAATCACTGCTGATGATGATTGCAGCCATAAAATTAAAAGACGCTTACTCTTTGGAAGGAAGGTTATGACCAACCTAGATAGCATATTTAAAAGCAGAGACATTACTCTGCCAACAAAGGTCTGTCTAGTCAAGGCTATGGTTTTTCCAGTAGTCATGTATGGATGTGAGAGTTGGACTATGACGAAATCTGAGCGCTGAAGAATTGATGCTTTTGAACTGTGGTGTTGGAGAAGACTCTTGAGAGTTCCTTGGATGGCAAGGAGATCCAACCAATCCATCCTAAAGGGGGTTAGTCCTGGGTGTTCATTGGAAGGACTGATGTTGAAGCTGAAACTCCAATACTTTGGCCACCTGATGCGAAGAACTGACTCATTGGAAAAGACCCTGATGCTGGGAAAGATTGAGGGCAGGAGGAGAAGGGGACGACAGAGGATGAGATAGTTGGATCGCATCACTGACTCTATGGACATGAGTTTGGGTAGGCTCTGGGAGTTGGTGTTGGACAGAGAGACCTGGCGTGTTGCTGCTTATGGTGTTGCAAAGAGTCAGACACGACTGAGCGACTGAACTGAACTGAACTGAATACGTTGCTGATTGGCGTGGAAAATAGTATGCTGTCTCTCATAAGACTAAACGTGCAACTACATACAACCCAGCGATTGCACTCCTGGCAACATGAAGACATGTTCATATATTGCTGGTGGGAATGCAGTGTAGTTCAGACACTCCAGAAGAAAGTTTTTCAATTTCTTAAAAAAGAAAATATGTAACTACTATATGATCTGGTGATTGAACTCTTGGTCGTTTATCCCAGGGAAATAAAAACTAATGTTTACATAAAACCTTTTACGAATGTTTATAAAAGCTTTATTTGTAATAGCAAAAACCTGGAAACAACCTAGATGTCTTTCAGTGGGTAAATGGTTAAGGAAACTGTAGTACATTCATAGCATGTAATCAGTAATGAAAGACAACAGACCATACAATTCACACAACTTGGATGAATCTCTAGAGAATTATGCTGGGCCAAAAAAAGAAAGAAAGTGAATTCTAAAACATGCATGTGGTATGATTCCATTTACATTAAAAATGTGATATGATATTTAATAAATGCAGAAAAGATTAGTGGTTCCTAGGAGTTAGAAATGGGAGTGGAGAGGGTAGAAGAAGGAAAGTGGGTGTGATTGTAAAAGAGCAACAAGAGTAAACTTGCAGTGATGGAAATAGTCTGTATCCTGCCTGCACTGGTAGCTACAACAAACCTACATATGTGACGAAATTGTATAGAACTAAAAGCACACACACACACAAACACACAAATAAGTACAAGTGAAACTGGGAAAGTCTGAATAAGATCGGCAGACCTTGGCTGTGGAGACTTCCCTGATGGTCCAGTGATTAAGACTCCATGATTCCAATGTAGGGGGCATAGGTTAAATCCCTGGTCAGGAACTAAGATCCCACATGCCAAATGGTGCTGCCACAAAATATAAAATAAAAATAAGTATCCTGGTTGTGATATTATAGTTTTGAAAAATGTCACCATGGAGGAAACTGAGTAAAGGGTACATGGAATTCTCTTTACTATTTCTTACAACTGCATATGAACCTATGCAGTTATCTGCATGCGTTAATTATAACCAATTATAATTATTTCCAAATAAAAAGTTAACTTTTAAAAATTGATCCCCCACACTTATCTCTCTCTAAAGCTAAATGTGGTAATTGCTGTCTCACATGGCCATTATCATTAAGACCATCTTCAGGGCCACACAATAATAAGGAGAACCAACAGCCTCAAATATTTCAGATAGACTCAGAATGAAGAAGACTTTTTTAGCCTTCACTTTTTCTGTATCATGTGTGCCAAGCAGCCAAAGTGCTGACCAGAAATTATTTTCAAGGAAATCTAGTGTATCCAGTTGAAGGGTGTAACTTCATCTGCCCAAATGAATCTTCAGTTTCATAGCCTTTCATCTTCAGTTGATGCTGGTGCTGATGAATCAGAGTAGAAGATTGACAGAAGCTCTAAGTGAAACTTCCAAGAGATCCAGGGACCTAGGAGTGGAAGTATGGAAGAGACATAGTCGATTTGTGCTGAAGTATCAATTATACATCCTAGTCACAGTGGCTAGCATTCCGAAGTTATTCCTGTACAGCATGCAACTCAGGCACTTATTCCACATATTCATATGGTCTTTATATCAATGATGACATACAAGGCTTCACTATCTGTGACAACTGTACTCATGCTGGAAGCCTGTTTAGAGACCATATTCTGACACTAGAATGGCCTACTTGTAGTACTGATATATTCTGTCTAATCATTTTCATATGGACATGCTATGATTTTGGTGATCACAGATGCATTTACCCAGATGAACCTGGCTTAAGCGTCTATCCAGATGAACATTTGCCTCCAACCATACCAATTTCTGAAATGAATTTGCCAGTGAACCATCATTTTTCTAATAGCTTGTTGGAGTTAGGTCAAGGGATTCCCATTTTCCTTAACATCACACATTGATCAATGAACAATCCTACATTTGTCTTGACCACTGATTATGAGTGTGATGAGATTCAAGCTTATTATTAGCTTCTCCCCTCTGTATCCCACTGTCTTTTCTGTGATCAGAATTATTTAATAAGATTTTTTTCCCTACAGAAGAATCAAAATAAGGTTGTCTCTCAACTTCTCTTAAAAATGTTGAGCAAGTTTAGCAGATACCTAGATTAACTTTCTTTTTCAATTGTATTCTCTATAAAAATGCTTTGCAACTGCTTATAGCACAGTATTAGTAGGATTATTTCTCTAATACAAATATGGGAGTTGTTTCATAATGAGATATTCAAATCTATATTTCTTATATGTCTATTTCAATAGTTTCTGTAATGCACTTTCTCTCCTTTTTTCTAATTTTATATGAATTATATTTTACTCTGCTTGAAAGTATCTTCACAAGGATTCAAGTGACCTTCAGAGTCCACTTTATCAAACACGGTCCAACCATCAGAATATTCCTACAAAATTTTATCAGCATCTGAGTTAGAGAAATACTATTTGCTACAGATTTCCAAGAGAATGTACTGGTTAATAGATGCTCTTACTAATGCTAAATTAAGAGCTTCCTCTCTATAAATGTTTGTTTTCTATAATAAATATTTGAAAGTGCCCACTCTTATGGGAGTGCCCACTATAGCACTGATGGGAAATAGGGACATGGGGATTAGATATAGAAATAAACCAAGAAAGTATCTCTTCCTTAATTAACTTGAAGTTTAATAGTGAGATAATGATCATAATTATATTATTACAATAATGTAACATAGTGCTCAATAGCTGCACAAAGACTACCCCTACTCCTGATAACTTCCCTATGGACTGCACAAATGTCCTTGACTCATTAACAGAAAAGAAAATTTGCTTACAGATTTTTAACTAATTCCATGCATTAAAGGAACTCAGATGGTTTGGTAATTATGTCTGCCAGCTCCCATGCCTGACCCATTCTCTACCCATCTCTGTTCTATTCTGGACCCACCACAGGCTAACTTTGAGAAATCTAGAGCTCTGGGCTTCTTCCTGATTAGGTTCAATTGACAGAATAGAATAGAAGGCACCAACAGGAGATCAGATGTCATGATTGGAAAGATTTCAGGATATTTATTTCCCTCTCCCTCATCCCCACCCATCCCCCACTTCCACTCTGCCATCCATACACACACTTCCTCCTTGTCTAAGTATGATGTTTCTGGCAATGTTTATGACTGCAACAAGGGGAGGGCACTGTATAATTGATGCTTTTCAACTGTGATGTTGGATAAGACTTGTGAGAGTCCCTTGGACTGCAAGGAGATCCAACCAGTCAGTCCTAAAGGAAATCAGTCCTGAATATTCATTGGAAGGACTGATGTTGAAGCTGAAACTCCAATACTTTGGCCACCTGATGCGAAGAACTGACTCATTGGAAAAGACCCTCATGCTAGGAAAGATTGAGGGCAGGAGGAGAAGGGTACGACAGAGGATGAGATGGTTGGATGGCATCACTGACTCGATGGACATGAGTTTGAGCAAGTTCCAGGAGTTGGTGATGGACAGGGAAGCCTGGCGTGCTGTAGTCCATGGGGTCACAAAGAGTCGGACATGACTGAGCAACTGAACTGAACTGAATTGAGGAGAGGGCAGCCTCATTCATAGTTGGCACTCTCACCTAAATCTTACCATTCCTTTTCCTATCCTTCCCCTTCAGGTATAGAGTGGTAATGGCTTCTTGCTGTGATTAGTCCCTGGATACCTTGCCCTCACTTGCTGGTCTCCTTAACCCTGTCCATACTTTTGTAATAGTCTCTTCATCAAATTGTTTTCAACATCCCAGATCAATGTGCATTCTGTTTTTTGTTAGGACCTGACTTGTACAACTGGGATAACACCTGTATAGCAAGATTAGAAAGGAAAAGTGATAAAAGACATATGGGTTAGAGGACTCCTTAGGTTCAGTGGAGTAAGACATCCTTTCCAGCTAGCAGATTAGAGTGCTTTGTGGATAACAGGCAGTCAACGAAGGCAGGGGTTAATTCTCCACATTTCTAATGAGAAAAATTCTTTCATTTTCTTTCAATCTATCTCTCGCTCACTTTTATTTGGGCTATTAAGAGAAAACCGAATATTGCTCTTGGAAAGAACAACTGTGGGTTAAAGTTTGCCTTTCTGATGAACTTGCAAAATGTCAGTGTCTCTATGTGAGCCTGATCCAAATGCTCCTGTTGAAATGTCATGGGGCCAGCCCAGCTCATAGAATAAGGTGGCAGGAACTCAGCTGGGAAGCGTTCTGGGCTGCAGAGGCTGCAGAGGGCAGAGGCAAGCCAGAGTGAGTCTGTGAATAGAAGCTGATCCACCTCCTTTCACCCTCCTCTCCTTACCCTCATTTCCCTGTATCCCTTTATTTCTCTTGGTAAACAATACACTTAGCAAATGGTATGGGAGTAAAGAGGGCCTTTTTTCCCCCCTTTTTAAAAACCAAGATATTTTAGTCCTACTAAGAAGTATTAAAACAATCTTTAAAAAGATTCAGCACAATGGTCAGGAATAAATGCATCATGACAGGGTTTTGTGGACTATTGTTCAGGTCTCTTATTTTGATTTCCCAGCTTTGGCAAGCTCCAGGGCTAAGGCTCCATTCAGCACTGCAATCATAGTAATTCCACATCTACCTGGAGAGAAAACAAGGAATGAAAAATGTATCAGATACTTATTCCCAAGAGACTCCTGGTCCTTGCTCTCTCTCTTTCTCTCCTTCCTTTCTTCTCTCCCCCTTTCCTTCTCTCCCCTGTTTTTCTCTCTTCCTCTCCCTTCCTCCTTCTTTTTCCATTTGCATTTCCTTTCTTTTTTTTTTTTTCAGCCTGTTTATTTGTAGGGGGAGGAAATTTATTATAATCCTTGTTTAAAACGTACCTTGGATGGTATTTAAAACTAGAATTATTTACAATGACATACTGAAAGAGAAAGAACAAAACGATTGAATTCCTCAATAAAATTCAAAATATTAAGGCAGCCCTATCTGGATTTGAGTTGCTGAAGCATTAAGGCATCAGGGCACCTGAAGCTGGAGAAAAGGTTCTATGTTAGCCATTCTCAAAGGAGTTCAAAATCCATAGCTCTGGGTGAGGTCATGTATCAGATCAGGGTGTCTCTTTTCCTAGGGTGAACTCTGCATGTGGATTGATTGCTCTACGCTTGGAGACATTTGGTCAACAAATGTGCAGTAAACGTGTCAGCACTTCCAAGAAGCCTTGCCTAACACCCTCTCTCCTCAGCGGGGTCCATCTCAACCTCTACTGCAACCTACCTTCCTACCTGCCTCCTTCTCTCTCTCTTCACCCAGGCAACCACTGTGCCGAATGCCCCTGGGATTCCTCAGTGAGTGTGCAGTGGGAGCTCAACAATTTTTTTCTGCTCGGTCATTCAGTCGTGTCTGACCCTTAGGACTATAGCCCACCAGACCCCTCTGTCCATGGGATTTTTTCAGGCAAGAATATTGGAGTGGGTTGCCATTTCCTCCTCCAGAGGGTGTTTCCAACCCAGAGATCGAACCAGCATCTCCCACGTTGCAGGCAGATTCTTTACCCAATGAGCCACCAAGGGAAGGGAAGGAAAGGGAAGGGAAGTTGCTCAGTCGTGTCCGACTCTTTGCGACCCCGTGGACTGTAGCCTACCAGGCTCCTCTGTCCATGGGATTCTCCAGGCAAGAATACTGGAGTGGTTTGCCATTTCCTTCTCCAGGGGATCTTCCCAACCCAGGGATCGAACCCAGGTCTCCCGCATTGGAGGCAGACGCTTTAACCTCTGAGCCACCAGGGAAGTCCACCAAGAGAGCTCAACAATCCTTGTTTAATAAAGAATTAATGAATTGGTCACTTACCTGGTAGTCTAGTGATTAAGACTCCAAACTTCCACTGCAGAGGGTGCAGATTCAATCCCTGGAGGGGGAGTTGGAATCAGTAAAGAGTCTGCCTGCAGCGTGGAAAACCTAAGCTCTATCTCTGGGTTGGGAAGATCCCCTGGCGAAGAAAATGGCAACCCACTCCAGTATTCTTGCCTCGAAAATCCCATGGATGGAGGAGGAGCCTGTTGGGCTACAGTCCATAGGGCTGCAAAGAGTGGGACATGACTGAGCGACTTCACTTTCACTTCTTTTCATGCTCTACTGCAAGGCCAAAAATATAAATAAAAATAATGACACATTGAAAATAAATAAATACAATCTCTCTATTAAAAAAATGAATAAAAACAAATGGAAGGATATACACGGCCAAAGGCGCAGATATGTTTTTCTCAATGTTAACTCTTCCCCAGTATTCATCGAGTTTCTGTCCCTCCCTTAGATTATAAGATCTTACCACCTTCTTATGAAAACTTTCAGAGAAGCTTCAGGAGTTACAGAATAAAGTCCCACACCCTAAATCTGGCAAACAAGAATTCCATGACAACCCCAGCTGAACTCATCCTTACCTATGTGTGAGGGGTACTGAACTGAAATTCCCTCAGGGATCATGCTCCCCTCCCCTTTCCTGTTGTTCCCCCTCCCTCAAAAAGGCCTCTCCCTCCTCTCTCTCTCTTTTTTTGGATGTGGACCATTTTTAAAGACTTTATTGAATTTGTTACAATATTGCTTCTGTTTTATGTTGTAGTTCTTTGGCTGTGAGGCAGGTGGGATCTCAGCTCTCCAATCAGGGACTGAACCCATCCTCCCTGCATTGGAAATGGAAGTCCCAAGGACTGGAGCACCAGGGAAGTACACACCTCTTTCTTAACTGGTAGACTCCTTTCAGTCCTTGAAGCCCACGAAACTTAACTAAAGCACCACCTCCCATCAACTCTTTCCTGGCTTCCTTGTGATAGGCCTTCTCCATCTCCTTGCAGCCCCCAGTACTTCTACTGGGTTGTTAATGTGGCTTTGCTTGCCTCTTTCCTCTCACCTTCCAACCTCCACCACACATACACATCCACTTGTAATGATTTGAGGTTCTTGACTTCAAGTTTCAGAACATTAACTGGAAAAGAATAATTGTCCAATATGTATTAACTTAATATGTGAATGACTAGCCCAGCCAGGAAAGGAGAGCAAAGATTTCTTGAAATTTCTTCTTTACTATTTGTTTTTACTCTATATTTTTATTATAACACTAATATATGTTCATTTTATAAAATGGTAATTGCTACACTGTATAATTCCCTCTCCCCTTCCATCTTTATCAATTTGGAAGGCAAAATAGAACCTCTTTGTTTAAATTTGCATTTTTATTGTGAATGAGATTGAGCTTTTTCCCTTAAGTTTAATGGCCATCTGTATATTTTTACTGAGTAATTTACTTCTGTCCTTTACCCACTTTTATTGAAGTATTCACTCTGTTGATTATTAATATATGAAAATTCTTCTTATATAAAAATAGTTTTTCCTGTTAAATTCTCAAATATATTTTTCAAGCTTACTTTATTCCTTTTACTTTTGTTTATTTTTGCCTAGTTTTTGAAATACAAATATTTTTAACTGCTGGTATTTGAGTATATCAATATTTTAAATGAGTTCTGCCTTGGAATTTATTTTTAGAAAGGTATTCTTATTTATTTACTGTTTTACTTTTAGATTTCATTTTTTAATCTTTCTGGAATTTATTTTGGCATAGAGTATATAATTTCTCCACAGAAATAACTAATTGTCCCAGCATGATTTATTGAATAATTCATAATTTCTCCACTATTTTAAATGTCATATTTATCAGATGCTAAATGTTTATATATATACATGAGGTTGTTGTTGCCTTGTAAAAATCTGGTTCCATTGAGAATGATTCTCTTGTTTAAACACAACATAATCAGAGATCAGGGTTTGAAAAAAAGACAGCTTCATAGTTAAAGATGCTTTCATATTTGGCAATTACATTTACTAATGTAAGTCAGATTTCCCCTTTCCTCCATTTATTCTTCTCTTTTAATTTTTCTTATCTGTTCTCCCAGATTTATTTTTCCATATGAAATATAGAATAATTTTTGAAAACTCAAAAATTATATAAAATAATGATCGGAATGAAACATAGGCTTTACATGGATTGAAAAAAGTAACAGTATTACACTTCTGAGTACATCTCTTTTTACATTCCTAGATAAACTTTTAAAAGCTATTTAAAGGATGTACCTGATAAAGTTCATCCAAAAATGTGCGAAATTCTCTCCAGATCTTATGAAACGAGTCTCTTTTCTTCTGTATTCATCTCCTATTGCTGCTGTAATTGTTGTTGTTTAGTCATCAAGTCATATTGACTCTTTTACTAACCCATGCACTGTAGCCCATCAAGCTCCTCTGTCCATAGGATTTCCCAAGCAAGAATACTGGAGTGGGTTGCCATTCCCTTCTCCAGGGGGTCTTCCCAACCCAGGGATCAAAACCATGTCTCCTGGATTGCAGGCATTCTTTACCACTGAGCCACCAGGGAAGCCCACTGCTGTCATCACACAAGTGGAGACACAAAACAGCCCAAATTTATTCTCTTAAAATCCTGGAGGTCAGAAATCCAAAAAGGGGTTTCACTGGTCAGCTGTGCTTCCTCTTCAGGCCCTGGGGGTGAGTCCCTTCCCTTGTCTTTTCCAGGATCTTGAGCTGCATTCCTCGCTTCTGTAGTCTCATGATACCTAGTTTGTCTTCAATGTTAGCAACAAACCTTTTTGAATTTCTTTGTCTGTGTCCCTCTGCTCCCAATCAGCTTCTTCTGTAATGCAATCTCCTGCTTATTAGGACATTTGTGATTTTTTAAAAAATATTTATTTTTGAATTAATTTTTTTATTTGGCTCCCCCTGGTCTTAGTTGCGGCATCTGGGATCTTTAGTTGTGACATGTGACCTCTTTGTTGTGACATGTGGATTGAAGCTGGTCCCCTGTGTTGGGAGTGTGGAGTCTTAGTCACTGGACGACCAGGGAAATTCCTGTGATTATATTTAGGGCCTACACAGATAATCCAGGAAAATCTTACTATTGCAACATCCTTAATCATATAAAGATCCTTATCATATAAGGTAATGCTCACAGGTTCCAACAATAAGAACCTAGATATCTTTGGAGGCCTTATTCAGCTTACCATAACCTCCAATATTATGACCTGAAGCAAATTTTTACTTTATACTAACAACTTTCTAGGAGGATAATTGAAGCAACTAGAAACATTGGTAAATTTTGTCTCCCCTTCAGGAGTTAAACATTTTGTTTACTTTTTCCTCTAATATTTGGTATAACTTTAGAAAAAAATAATACAGGTAATAATGAATATACTTTTCCTGTTCTTAACTTTAATGAAAGTTCCTCCAGTGTTGCACCAATAAACTCTAATTTTTCAAAGCCACTTAAACATTCATTTTATCAATATTATATGACTGCATTCTCATACTATTAAAATAAAATAGAATTAGAAATTGAATCAGATTGAAATTCTCCAAAGTACTGCCCTTTACTTAATCTCTGACTAACTTCCATAATATCGTGGCTTTTGAAAAGCCAGAAATCTTATTTATTGACTCTGGATGGCCAGAAATTATCCTCTTATTCATGCTTTTGAAAATATCTAGAACCCTTTTCCTATGTGTTATTCATTCTGTTAGGTCTTAGAAGTATCAAGGGAAATAAAAGGTATATGATCATTATAGTCAGAATGGGAAGTGATCATCAAACAAATATATGCATAAATTACCTTAAATGTTATAAAAGGAAAAGTGGTTATTAAAATATGAATAAAAACAAGTGGGGGAGCACATTAGATTGTATATAAAAGTATATATTTTTTAAATGGCATAACCAACATAGAAGACAAGGCCACTGGGCAAAATATAATAAAATATATATATCCTTTATTCTATGATTATGGCAGAAAAATACACAATAATCTGACTTCTGGAAATATACATTGTCTCTCCCCAACACGTCCGCTCCAATTCTTAAGCATTAGTGGACAAGGACAGAAATATTTCCTTGGTTCTCTTTGTTTTAATAGAGTTGGAGGCAACTAGATGTTTATCTCTGATGGATAATTAAAATGTAACAGATATGAATTCCATTTCTGCCCTAGATAGAAGAAAAAGGACCAGATTTAAGTTTCCATCCAAAGCAACCAGGAAAACAAATTATATGAAACAACAGTTTTGAAGACGCCAGACATGCCCTATGGAAAAGTGTTCCCTGAGAGACAGGAAATAAATGAGCTAAGTCCTACAAGTGCCCCATCTCACTGCTTTAATCTGCTTAGCCCCTTCTGTATTCCCTCTACCTGTTTTACTGTAGCCCAGAAACGTTAAGGCAGTGAGATGGGGCACTTGTAGGACTTGACTCATTTATTTCCTGTCTCTCAGGGAACACTTTAAAAGTGAAAGTGAAGGTCCCTAAGTCTTGTCCGACTCCTTGTGACCCCATGGAGACCTGGGTTCGACCCCTGGGTTGGGAAGATCCCCTGGAGAAAGGAAAGGCTATCCACTCCAGTATTCTGGCCTGGAGAATTCTGTGGACTGTATAGTCCATGGGGTTGCAAAGAGTCAGACACAACTGAATGACCTTCACTTTCACTTTCAAAGTATTCCCTGAGAGACAAGAAATAAATGAGGTAAGTCCTACAAGTGCCCTGTCTCACTGCCTTAATGTTTCTGGGCTACAGTTTAACAGGTAGAGGGAATCCAGAAGGGGCTAAGCCGACTTGCTAAGTTTGCGAGAATGTGCTGAAAATGGAAGGACTGGAGAGCACAGAGTTGACAGGACTGAGTACTCAAACAGATGTGTAGCATTTTCTTTGAATATTAAGCAGAGGACTGACCAACACAGGCATATTGAAAATTACTAGAGGCTGGGGCTGGAACATAGACTGGATTAGAGAACAATGCCTGAATTTACACGGGGCTGGAAGTAGTAACTGTTATCACCAGCCTGACTGAAACACTTGTAAACAACAGGGCATTGGGTCCCCTCTCAGTAAGTGAGGAATAATCAGTCTTTGACAGAACATAGTTCTGAACATGTCTAACAGATTATAAAAGGAAAACTCAAAAGGATCAAACTGCTTTGAAATAGCTAAACAGCATGGCAGAAAAAAAAATAAGAAAATTTTAGAAAAGCAAAAATATCTGATATCAACAAGATAAAATTTACCATGTCTGACCTTCAATCAAAGATTACCAGGAAATATGACCTATAATTTTAAAAACTAGTCAATTAATTGAAACTGATGCAGAACCAATAAAGATGTTACAATCAGCAGACAAGACATTAAAGTAGTTATTATGACTATGTTGTGTGCATGCTAATCACTTCAGTCATGTCCGACTCTTTGGGACCCTATAGCCCTCCAGGCTCCTCTGTCCATGGGATTCTCCAGGCAAGAATAATGGAGTGGGTTGCCATTTCCTTCTCCAGGGATCGAACCCATATCTCTTGTGTCTCCTGCATTGGCAGGCGAATTCTTTACCATTAGCACCACCTGGGAAGCCCTATTATGACCATATGGTACATGTTCAAAAAGTTAGATAGGAGATATTTAAAAGATATAAATGAAACTTCTGAAGATAAAAAACTGCAATACCTGTAATAAAAATAGACACTGGTTGGGATTATTGGTTGATGAGATAGGGCGAAAGAAAAGCTTAGTGAACTTGGTATAGTAATAGAAACTAAGATGAAAAGAATGTCAGTGAATTGTGGAATAACTTCAAATAGCCTAATTATACATTGAATAGAGTCTCAAAAAAAGAGGGGGAGGTAGACCAAAAAATATTTGAAGAACTAATGGGTGAAATTTTCCAAATTTGGTGAAACCACAGGAAATATTTATTTATGACTAATACCTAAGCAATAAGATTAAATATGACATATAAGATATATACCAGCTTCCCTGGCGGCTCAGATGGTAAAGCATCTGCCTGCAATGTGGGAGATCCGGGTTCAATCCCTGGGTTGGGAAGATCTCCTGGAGAAGGAAATGGCAACCAACTCCAGTATTCTTGCCTGGAGAATCCCCGGCGGAGGAGCCTGGTAGGCTACAGTCCATGGGGTCGCAAAGAGTTGGACACAACTGAGCGACTTCACTTTCACTTTCATAAGATACATTCTTGTTATGCAAGCCTCTTTTAAAAATTATTACAAATACAGTAACAACAATGACATACACAACACGATTTGTAACATAGCTGTAAATAAGGCATATGACACCAGTAGCCTAAAGGCAAGAAAAAGGGAAATGAAATGAAAACATACTATTAGAAGATTCTTGGCCTCTTAGCTGAGACCAGTAAACCCTCTCTGTTCAGTAAATTTACCAAGAAACAGGTTTGTCTCTCTGGATTTCCTTTTCTCTAGGATTCTGACCACCAGTTTATCACTAACATGTGATAGCTCTTTTAAAACTCTTTTAAATTTTACAGAGACATTTTCTCAGAGTTCATATACGATTTTTAGTTGTTGTCATCATGACAGTTTGTCCAAAGCAAACTTTATAACTTTTATAAGCTTTATAAGTTCCATTATTGTGAATATGGTATCTACCCAATTTTCTTGTCTTTCCTTAAAAAATTCCTACTATATGAATTTTGACACCGTTTATTCCAAACTCTGTCTTTCTTAACCTCCCATATTTTCCAATATTATTGAGGGGTTTTTTCCCCCCACCTCTGTGGTATTCTACCTAATTGCTCAATGTTTATTTCAGTTCACTGTTCTCTCTTCATTTGTATCTAATTTGCTATTTAAATTGTTGATTGAACTTTTTATTTCATTGAGTTTGTTTTTCATTTCTAATGGTTAGATTTGCTTCTTTTTACAGGTCCACTTCTTTTACAGTGCCTGAAGTTTCATAGGATTTTAAATATTAAATATCTTGATGGCATTAAACCTAATTTGTTTGTTTTTCTTTCAAAATTATCTTATTACCTTGAGTGTTACAGACTTTAATATCACTGTAGGTTGAATGTACCAAAGATCTCTTTTGGTGCATTGTTTAACTTTTAAAAATTTTACTGTGAACTAATCTCTATCCCTTTTTCTATTCTTTCTGTGAATATCCCTTTGTAGCATAGATTTTGAAATTATCCTGCCAGGGAGTATCCTGTGTATCCTTCAGCAAAGTTCCCAGTAATATCACATATTTAGAATCAGTGTTCATTTTATTTTCTAAATATTTGAAATCCAAAGTATACAGTTGGTAAATGTGAACCACAAACTGAGATGTGGCTTAGGCTCATGGGAATTTTCTTAATCCATATTCCAGACAAAAAGGAAAAGAACAAAATATCTCACTGGCAAATGTAGTGATTTATTTTTCTTTTGTGATTCTCCCTTCAATTTAGGATAATTCACATATAGGGTTAAGACTCTCATTTTGGGAGTCTCAGTTCTAAACTTCCATACCTCTGGACCAAAGTCTTCCCTCACTGTCCCAGTGGGCATAAACCCCCAGTCATCAAGCCAGAATATACCAACTTGAGCACTATTGCCTTTGACACCATATAATTCTCTTTTTCTGGGTGGCTTTTCTTATGCATTGTAGGATGATTTGCAGAATTTCTAGCTTCTAACCACTAGATGCTATTAACACTGCCCACACCAGAGCACCCTCACAGTTGTAGCAATCAAAAATGTCTCCAAATATTGTCTAATGTGTCCAGGCAGGGAGTGAAAAGGAAGGGTGGCAAATTATACAATTTGAGAACCACTGCTCTAGGTTATTGATCACAATCCCTCCCAAATGCCAGTTTCCAGTTGCCAGTTTCCCTGCCTTCCAACTCCTTCCAACATCAAAGAGCCACAGGGTACTTCCCTGGCACTCCAGTGGCTAAGACTTCATGCTTCCAAAGCAGGGTGCACAGGTTTGATCCCTGGTCAGGGAACTAAGATCCCACATAGCATGGCCAGAAAAAAAAAAAAAGAAGAAGAGCCACATCATTTCCTCACACAGTTATTTCAGTGTCTTTTCAGTACTCTCCTCTTTCTCTCCTGGCGCCTGAGAAATTCTATATCTAACAATCTCAGCTACACGTTTAAATTATGTATGTTTAAATTTAGTCTGTGTTTCTATATGTTTCCAGTGAAAGAGTGTTTTGATTAGTTTAGTATGAGTTATTTGACTTGGGTTATTGTTGTACACATTTAGTACTTAGTTTGGATTATTTTAGCACATGCTTCCAAAGAAAGGGTTATGGTGTCATTTTAGCATGGGTTATTTGGTTTGGGTTATTCTAGTATGATATCGCATAGGCACAAGAAATTCCCTGACTCTTCAAAGGTTAAGTTAGTGCTGAAACCTGCTCTTCAAAAACCTAGAAAAAAAGATATATATTTTCAACCACCCAATTCAATGATATCACAACACTATTTTAAGCCTTGGGAATATCAGAAACATCAAATATCACTGAACACCAATAATTTATTGAGATTCTACCATATGTGCAGGATGACTTTTCATAATTTAAGTCTCTAATCTAATGCATGCTTTCCCAGGTAGCACAACACAAGAGACATAGGTTCGATCCCTGGGTGAGGAAGATCCACTGGAGTAGGAAATGGCAACATATTCCAGTATTCTTGCCTGGAAAATTCCATGGACAGAGGTGCCTGGTAAGCTATAGTCCATGAGGTTGCAAAGAGCTGGACACAACTCAGCTCGCACACACACAATCTAATGCATAGGTTGGGTGTGTTCAGGTTCATTTGTTATCATTCCTAAAAATTACTATCAGGAATGTCAGACAGACATTGTCTGAGATGGTTTATCCAATTACTAGAACTCTAAAAGGCATAACCTATACAAAAAGAGTTAAAATGCTAATTTTATTGTCATACTGTATTTCTTTAAGTATCAAAAAGTGTGCCTGCTCAGTCATGTCCGACTTTTGAGACCCTATGGGCTGTAGTCCACCAGGCTCCTCTGTCCATGGGATTATTCCACAAAAATACTGGAGTGGGTTGCCATTTCTTCCTTCAGGGGATCTTCCCAACCCAGAGATTGAAGCCATGTCTCCTATGCCTCCTGCATTGGCAGGCAGATTGTTTAGCACTGAGCCACCTGGGAAGCCCAAATAACAAAATAACCCAATATAAATTCTTGAGTAGTTAGTAAATCATTTGTTGTAATGAAAAGATCATTGGATTTAGAGTCAGAATTCTAGATCAAATCCTGATTTTCAAATTCTGTGTTGTGAGAAAATTTTCCCAATTTGTCTTACTTTCAGTTTCTTTGTCTGATTATAATAATTGGGAGTTATTCAAGGGTTTTATAGATTTAATGAGATAAAAATTGTATATTTTTTCTAAAATATAATGGACTATCCAATCATAAGATATCATGTGTTTATTATATATATCTATGGAAAATATCAAGTTTAAGATTTCCCAAGTTAAAAGTGCAAATAATGAGCAAAATAAAAATTAAGATTTATAAAATGTATGTTTCACATTCCTAACACCAGGGTTTATTGCCTCTATTCAGAAGAGAACTGTCTAGTTAAGAATCCAGTCATATGCAGAATATATGCTCAGTTCAGTTCAGTTCAGTTCAGTCACTCAGTCGTGTCCAACTCTTTGCAACCCCATGGACTGCAGCACGCCAGGCTTCCCTGTCCATCACCAATTCCCAGAGCTTACTCAAACTCATGTCCATGGCGTCGGTGATGCCATCCAACCATCTCATCCTCTGTCGTCCCCTTCTCCTCCTGCCTTCAATCTTCCCCAGCATCAGGGTCTTTTCCAATGAGTCAGTTCTTCGCATCAGGTGGCCAAAGTATTGGAGTTTCAGCTTCAGCATCAGTCCTTCCAATGAATATTCATGTCTGATTTCCTTTAGGATGGACTGGTTGGATCTCCTTGCAGTCCAAGGGACTCTCAAGAGTCTTCTCCAACACCACAGTTCAAAAGCATCAATTCTTCAGCGCTCAGCTTTCTTTATAGTCCAACTCTCACATCCATACATGACTACTGGAAAAACCATGGCTTTGACTAGACAGACCTTTGTTGGCAAAGTAATGTCTCTGTTTTTTAATATGCTGTCTAGGTTGGTCATAGCTTTTCTTCCAAGGAGCATCTCTTAGTCAAGAATCCAGTCATACATAGAATATATGCTACCTTTTCTTAAAGTGCTCTGAGGTGAACTGGGTCCAGCTACAGAAATATGAGCCTTTAAATATTTGTTTTTTCCTGATATAGATGGCTAAATTCCTGTAAGTGACTGCTGCTATTTTGGAATTCTGTTGTAAACCTAATTTCAGTTGCTTTGACATTATTCCGGTTTGCACTGCTAAAATATTTCAGGATAATTATAGAAACATAATACTCTGTTATTTGTCAGGAGGGAAAAAATTTTATCAGTCTCATTTTTCAGATTACTTGTAGATCAGGCAGTGACTGCAAGGAGGGAGCATGAATTATCTGTAACTTTCTTTGAATTATTCAGTATCCACTATGCACGATTTTAATTGTTTCAGTAGCATCTCAGTTCAAAACAAGTGGCTTTTCAACTGCTGTCTGCAATCTTGTTTAGTATGCAGCAACTTTACACCACTACTGAATGATAGAAGAGAAACCCATCTTTATTGACGATGTATGTGTATATACAGACACATAAAATACATATGGAAGATAAACACACACATATATATATGCTGATACATATGGAATATATATAATATATATATATATACATACATATGATTTTCTGATAAGAGAAAGAATGTATAATGAGGGGTAATGAATCATTGAAAATGACAAACATTTTTTTCCATATGAGATAGCATTTTATGGTGAGCAAAATTTTGAACATAATAGTGGCAGCAAGGTAACATGATGTAGGTAGAAGAAGTGCTAGACTGAACATCAGAAGAGTTATTAGAGAATGGCTGAGGAGGAGGCGATTAAGGAGATATGGGTAAGTGAAAGCCATGAGTTCCCCCTACAGGCTGGTGTGTGCAGGTGACTCTGCATTTTTTTTCTTTCCTTTTTTCCTTCTTCGTATCCTTATCCCTGGGCAGTCAGCAGAAGGTTTTTCCTCCAGAGAGGACAATATAACATCAAAGAGAGAAGAAAACCTTTCCCTTATTACTCCAGTCCTTTAAATTGTTTCTTAATGGCCTTCTGGGGAAAATGGCTTAAGTAGTAAGACTGCTGAAGACTCATCAATAGTTCATACTTAGCCAATAGTTACTAACCTCTCACTTCCCTATTTCCAATCACACTTAAGCATATATACAGCTAAAATTACCAGTATGGGATATAAAATGTGTATCAAATTACAACATATAACAACAGATAGTGCCAGTGATGTCAAATGACCCACATTTTCTGTAACCCTAAAAATATATACTTTGAACCTATTATCAATTCAACAATTTGGTGTTTGCCACATAGGAGGTAATTCTAACAAAGTGATTATATCCTCATCTGAATCTTGAAATATTTAAAAAGCATCTTTCAGCTTGTGTTATCCTCTTACTTTCCTAGCCATGGGAAAGCTTATTTCTGGTTAAGCCTCTTCATCATCAGCTACTACCTGGTGTGTCATAAAAATTCGTGTTGCTCCTTTAACATGTTAAGATATATTACTCCCACCCAAATGTTTTACTTTTTGTCTTTTCACAAAGTTCCATGGAGCTGTAAGAAAAATTTAGAATATCAAGATATCGCCAACATTATTTAGACAATGCAATCAGGATCCCCAAATAAATGTGATCCCTGAAGCAGCTTATAATCTGCAGTACAAATTCCTTCATAAAGTGGGAATATCAACAAAGGAAAACATGACATTACCAGGTCTGAATTCATTGCTGCACACCACAGAGCATTGTGTTATCTGGGAAAATAGGGTAGGCAGAGGAAACATAAGGAGGAAAATGGAAGTTTTTGTGTTTTCAGTTTTGTGTATCTCCAGGATCTGTTCATTCATTCTAATTGTTGAGAATCCACCTACTGTGAATTGACAGAAATTTGCATAAATTGTACATTGAGAAGTGTTCCAGTTACCGATTGCTGGTAATAAACCACATCAAAACTTTGGCTTAAAGCAACAGCATGCTATTTTCTCTCAGGTTCTGTGGGCTGACTGAGCTCAGCTGGCAGCTTTTGCATGAGTTATCTAACAAAACTGCAGTAAGTTGGTGGCTGGGATGCAGTCATCTGAATGCTTGACTAAGATGGATGAAGAGATGGCTCACTTGCAGGACAAGTAATCAAATGCTGGCTATTGGCCGGGAGCTCAGTTGGGGTTGTTAACCAGAGGGCCACATGTGGTTCCTTCCTATGCTTGGACTTCTCATAGGATAGTGGCTGAATTCCAAGATGTATTGTCTCCAAATCAAGGATTATAAAAGGCTTAGGAAGAAGCTGAAAAGCCTTTTCTGACCCTACTTTAGAAATAAAATTACTCTTTTTAAAATTAAAATCAGTCAAGCAAATTATTAAGGAATCTCAGATTTAAGAGGAGATGAATTAGATTTCAGCTCTTAATGTGATAGGCAGTATGCACAAAAATGTAGAGAAGAAATTGATGGCAGCCATCTTTGCAAGCTAGCCACAACAAGTTAATTATGATTCCCATAGCTTGGGGAAATAGTTTTTATAACCAGTGCAAACAGATTGACTCTTTGTGAATGACAAAGTAAATATTTCAGCAGAATTTTTAAATGATGGTAATGCTTAATCCCCAGGTAATTTCTGAATTTCCCTTAATCCCAGCCATATATCTAATATCATTTAATCTCTCCTTCCATTGTGCCAAATATACTTATTGACCCCCAAATCCTACATTTAGGTCCTTGCATCTTTAGCACCTTAATTGTACATCAAGTGTCCTTTGTCCAAGGATACAGCCTATATTCTCTACACCTAACTTACAACAGGCAAAGCTCCAAGCAGTTTCATGGCCTTGCCTTCCTCAAACACAAGCTCAAGCTGGCTACTTTTTATTTCTCTAACACAGCAGGATTCAATAGCTCCTTTAGCCCTCAAGCCACCACTACTGAAAGTTGAATAAATGAAGGAATAGATGAGTTTTCAGATCCCTGTAAAAAATAGTAAAGGCTTCTTCTTACATAGGCTTCTCCCCAAATCTTTGTCCTTCCTCCATATTTAATTTTATGCACCTTGATTAGACTTTGTTACTGGCTGAAAAATCTTTCTTCAGTTTCTGATCCCATTTCAACTGAAATAACTCCTCAGATTATAAGGTCAGCCTGATGATATGGTGTAAATCACTTAAGACTGTCATGAACATTATCCCACACACTGATATTTGCTCATCTCAAGATGATATATTGTTTAATTGAGTCAGTTGAGGCTCTAGAAAATAATCTCTATTCCCACAGACATCAGATTATATCCAATAGATGCAAAGAGACCTTGGCTGAGTAGTGGACCCTATCCACAGAGAACTTAAATAAGATTCCTCTGCATTCCAGAACAAATCCCCAAAATACATTTTGATGAATAGACTTCCACACAATCTGGAATTTTCAGAGGTTCTTGTGATAGAATTCTGCCTATGATAAGTTGTTTCTTAAAATTTAAGAACATGAATAAATATGCTCAGGCTTATGCAATAAATGTTTATTTTTACCACCACCAGACTTAACAAGCAGAAATCTTGACTGAATTCTTGCTTAATATAAATGGTATCTCTACTCAGGCCATAGACTAAGCAAGATGAGCTCTCAAAAGACCTTGAGATCCTAGGAAGCTTGAGAACTGTGTCACCATACTATTATACACTTCTTCACCTGTGCAAATAGAACCATAAACACATGATTTCATAATTGTTGTTGCTGTTTAGTCATTAAGTTGTGTCCAACTCTTTTGTGACCCCATGGACTGTAGCCTGCCAGGCTCTCCTGTCCATGGGATTTCCCAGGCAAGAGTACTGGAGTGGGTTGCCATTTTCTTCTCCAGGGGATCTTCCCAACCCAGGGGTCAAACCCAAGTCTCTTGCATTGGCAGGCAGATTCTTTACCACTGAGCCACCAGGGAAGCCCAAAGATACACTAGAAAAGTAAATAAATACTTCAAATCAAAAATGCAATATCAAAAGAGATAAGATGGGAAGAAAATATTTAACTTTTTCCTAAGGTTGCCTCTATTACTCAGGATAAGAATGTAAAAATGAAAACTCCAAAACTAGCTACCCACCCCACCCCAATACCTGCAACTTAACATCTACATTATAATCTATATTGGCAGAATTTTACTATTCCATTTATTCCATTGTTTTTATTGGCATAATTTTACTATTTTAGGAAATTTTGCCCAGGCAAATAACTTGATTCTTCATTGTAAGACTTCCTACAAAATTTGGAATTTCCCCTCAAAAGGAAACAGCAACAGATACTTTAGGTCTTCAGATGCTTTGAATCCCTAATCTCAAAATCTCACCTTGCTATTTCCAGCGGTTCTAAGTTGTGATAGCATAATCTTTTCCCAGTCCCAATCAAGTCTTCTCATTGAAAGACTCGGCTTGAACTAAACTTATTTTCAACAAATTTGACCTTGCATTTTCTCCTCTAAGAACTAGAGAGCTCTGTGGAGGTGGTTTCCCTTACCAAGGTGAACAATTCATTCAGTCTGCTTTATCAACAGGTTGTGTTGGTGATGTTTAGAGAGTTAACTTTCAAAGGAAAGTAGTGCTCAGACCCCTGAAAACTAACCTGTCAAACTCGAGGGGGAATAAAGTTGGGGTGGGCATGAAAATATGGTAGAAATAGCTAAAAGTGTGGCTACTATATTCTCTATCCCAACTCCATAAAGGATGTGTTCGAAGGGATCCTACACTTTCTGAAATATGGAGGTAAGATCTTGGCTTTGCGGCATTACTTAAAACCTCCCGAGTCCTCTAGATTTTGTAGACTGGCAATGTCTGGGAACTCATCCTTCCTGGTGTTTCCAGGTGATGACAAACTGAAATTATAGTGGCCTGATGGCAGTTCAGGCATACAAAAATGGACTTGGGCAGCCAATGAAGATCTGATCTCAGACACGTCTCTGTACCACTGAGAACTTGAGCTTTCTTTGAACTGTACCACGGACACTACCAGCCATATTCAGAACAGTTTCCAGAAGCAACCTTATGGTCTCAAGGTCTCTCCCTGTGACTACTCAACTATTCCAAACCCCAAGAAATCCCAGCTTAACAAGCGCCCTTACTTCTTGACAGCTCCAATTATAGTCCTTGGTAAACAACTATGTAACTAACTGTAACCTTGTGGTTTTTGCCTTTATAAGCGTCCCCCATTCTGTCTGGGTGGAAGACAATTTTTGTGCTTCTTGAACCTATGTCTCCTGGGCTGCAGTCCTAATAAGCGCTTAATAGGCAGCTTTGTATTTCAATCAGATCTGTATTCTGGAAATTTTGGTTGATACAGGGCACTGCAGACATATAAACACACACACATGCACACACAAAGAGGGAGGGGCAGCAGGGGCAAGCATAGGCTGTTCCTGTTCTTGTTCCCCCACTCACCTTGAAATAAGACAAAGTACTTGGCACGACTCGAAAACAGACTCAACCCCTTAACACAATAAAGTATTGAATATTTTACTGAAGATTTATCCCAAGGGTAGATGGAGAAGAACAAGTATAACAAAAATCCTTATTAGATTTAACTCATTCTTTCATCCTCGAAATTCTTAAAAGGAGCAAAGCACCCCTTCTCTCTTTTCTTTTCTGTTCCATTTAATAGAAATGCTTAGCCCTTCCTACCTCTTAGCAAAACAAAAGCCTGCAATTAACTAAAACTCTCCTCACCTGGAATACAGTTTGGGGCTCAAGCCAGAACAAAAGAAGAGGTCTCACCCCCTTCAGAAGAGCTTATCACAGAATTTACCCCAAATTTTCACAAACACACTGCATTAATACAACATTCATGTTGCCAGGCCTCTACTATTGAACTTTGACTAAATCCAAAACATACATATTACTAAAAACTGAAGCAATATCTGAGCAGAGAAAGGAGTTTTTAATCAAGGAGAAGTAGCAGGAGACTATGGACAAATATTCAGTGACCTGGAAAAGGAAAATGAGGAGGATGAGATGGCTGGATGGCATCACCGACTCGATGGACATGGGTTTGGGTAAACTCCGGGAGTTGGTGATGGACAGGGAGGCCTGGAGTGCTGCGATTCATGGGGTCGCAAAGAGTCGGACATGACTGAGCGACTGAACTGAATTTCAACCAACAACCCTGTGTGTGTGCACGTGTGTGTGTGTGTGTGTGAGAGAGAGAGAGAGAGAGAGACTGAGAGTGAGAAAGGGAGAGAGAAAAAGAAAGATTTGCTTTAAATTGTGAGAAGCCAAATATCTTTGTACTAGTTTCTGAGATGATTTGCTTATTTGTTTGTTCTGCCACATGAGAAAATGACTGGATATGATTTGCATTTCGGACATAAAACTGAACATTTAATAAAGATAATAGTAGATATATATCATATATATGTATGCATAGAGACATCTACATTAACATTTAAAAGGTATGATATTTTTGTTGGGTTCCTAAATCCTTATGTTATTTAAATGAGTTATCACTGGAATTTAGAGTAATTTGGAAGGCGGAAAAAAGCCCTTTGGTGAAGGGAATAAATTTCTATATTTAGAAAAGAACTAAGGTGTAATATTAGCTCTTTCACTGATTGTATAAGTTTGATCTAGTCTCATCCCCAATTAAAACCTCTGTTTTTATTCCCCCATCAAAATGAGAGGTTGAGTTAAGATAAGCCTTAGTCCTATTCTACCTACAAACACCTTGAGTTTATAATTGTTTTCGAAAGTGTGAGTGTGGCCAAAATTCACATTAGTTTTATACAAAATGTAATCACAGTGCTTGAGGTACATTGATTTAGGAGCAGCTTAACAAGAATTTGGTTGGTTTTCTGTTATTGTTTCTGCTGCTGTTGCAGCTATCATTCTGGGAAAGCAAATTTTCCTTGCTGATCGTCATCGTTCTGAGGTGTGTGCATCAAATAATAGGCAGTTTTCAAGTCTCTTTGACAGGTGCAATTACAGGCACCCAGACACCCACACGAATAAGCCTGATGAAGTCAGACATCTGTTTTCCTACACATGCTGCTCTCATCCCACTAGTACTTCATGATATTCTTTTCTCTAGTGGAGAGTGAGAAATGGTAAGTTGTCGGGAATTAATCCTGAATCCACCCTCAAACAGTCGAGCCAACTAATATGGCCATAGGCAGACACAGAGATGGGGAGGGTCAGAGAAGATACAGAAAGGATACTGCCAGACCAATTGAATTGCAGGGAGGAATTGCTGGCTGTTAGCTCCAGAATTTACCCTAAAAATCTGAGTTACCTACCTGTATGTCAAAGTCATTTTATCTAGTGCAGGAAGGCTTAAGCCTTTAAACAAAAGTAAAATTATCTCTACAGTGGGCTTTCAACAGCAATGAGGAGAGAAAAGAATCTAAAATCATAAATTCCAAAAGAAACTGCCCACAAGAAGTGGATGAACTAGTTGACAATGAGAAAATAAACCTGCATAGGGAGCATTAACCCTTTGTCTTGACAATGAGAAAATAAACCTGCATAGGAAGCATTAACCCTTTGTCTTCACGCTCAATTTTATTCTCTTTAGAATTGCAGCCCAGTGACTATCCTTGTCTTGGGCTCTGGCCATCCTCTTGGAAGGAATGAGGAGTGGAAGGCAGTCTGGATGACATGGATGCTTCTTTTTTTAATTTTTATTTATTTATGTCTGTGCTGAGTCTTTGTTGCTGCACCGGCTTTTCTCTAACTGTGGAGAGCTGTGGCTATTCTCCAGTTGCTGTGTGTGGGCTTCTCACTGCAGTGCTTCTCTTGTTGTGGAGCACGGACTCTAGGGTGCAGGGTCTTTCACAGGGCTCTAGAGTACAGGCTCGATAGTTGTGGTGCACTGGCTTATTTGCTCTGAGGCATGAGGGACCTTTTCAGACCAGGGATTGAACCCACCTGCATTGGCAGGAGGATTCTTTACAACTGTGCCACAAGGGAAGCCCCTAGATGACATTACACAGTCTGGGACAATGAGTACAAGAGGCTTGTTAACAAAGGTTAGATTATGCTTTTGCTAGATATGAATGTCTTCCATTTCATAATTATTTCTGTTTTGAACCAAAGGGAACACAAATATTTCTTGTTTAGTATATCTGATTTTTATAGTATTGATATATATCTATCAATGAATAATATGCAATCATGTCCCCCCAATACCTAATTGATAACATCATCCCTTTGGTGAATTGTGAAGTTCCCCAAATGGAAATTTTGCTTCTATTCTTCTCTTTGTCTCATAAGCAAAATACTGGCTGTGACAATATTTACTATCATCTAAATGTTACATTGGCTACATTCTACATGATCAGCTGACAGTAAATATTTAAAGAGATAGCTCTATATAAATGGATAATTCACAGGAAGTTTCTGTTTGGATCCTCTATAATACTGCCTTCTAGAGTGTGATTTTAATTCATTAATGTATTCAACAACTGTGTAGTATATTTCAGGTTCTGTGGTAGTTGTTAGGTGGGCAGTATTAAACAGAGTTGCTATACCCCTACCATCATGAAATCTACTGACTATTGATATAAATGGTTTTTGTACAGATCATTATACACCAATGAATATATAATTTTAATTTTGACTATGTGTGTAATTGTCATCCAGTATTTAATATTAATGAACACTTATGGAGTACATTCTAAATGTCAAGCACTGAGGAAAAAAGGTAATAAAAGTCATACCAGACTTCAACAGTCTTATGGCCTAACTGGAGACAGAGAATTACATATTTACATTGTTTGAAAGCATACTAGAGCAGAAATATTGGAAAAAGCGACTGAAGATAGGAGTGATATTTGTTTCTAAGCGATGGGCTATTATTATATCTTCTGTCTAGCTTATTGCATATTCTTCATTTTCTATATTCCAAAATTGTTAATGAAATATAATAGCTATTTGAAAATCCTTGATTGCAGTGACCAAATAAATGGTGACAACAATATGCAGTGGATGACATCAGTTATAAGAAAGAGTCAATGGCTGAAATGTAATAGAAAAAAGGATGTATAATTTGGCAAAAATGATTATACATTAGTAAAAGGCAAGTTTGGTATATCTTGATTGAACAGTATGATCAAGAAATCAGACAGGAGGAAAGCATATTCCAAATACGGGGGGTCAGCATGTGAATAAGACCTGAGAATGGAATTTTAATCGCAGGATCTAGAATGCCATGCTTCCTCTGAGCATGGAAGTAGACTGGGGCTAGCTCATGGAGGGCCCCCCACCCACTCAACTGTGATTATTTAAACAGTGGTGAATCATAAGGGTTTGAGAAAATTGATTCTAATTAGTATTTACCTAGATGATTCTAGTAATAAAGAATAAAATATACTAGAAGCGGATGAACTGGGCTTGGGCACAGCTACTGGATATTACAAGTTTACTTGCTCTGAGCTCATGTGAGAGGATCTCAATAGAGGAGTAGCACTAAAATTGAAAAGGAAGGAATAGATGCAAAAATTGTGATTAAGAAGTAACTGATAAAAGTTACTAACTACTTAAGTATGTTGGGGATGTGAGAAAAAAGTCAGCAATGACTGATACATCAAGCTTGAGTGACAGGGACAGTGCCATACCTTAGAACAGAGGTCACATGATTAGGCAAGTTGGAAGACAGAGTGAGTTCATTTTTAGCTTTATTTTGAGAGTGAATCTATAGCCATGATGGCCAGGATATAGTACCTTGATTTTCAGGAAAGAAGTGAGGGTGATATATTTAGATTTAAAAGAATATGATCATGTTGGTGGTAATTTGATAATTAAACTCTTTTATGGGAACTTTCATCTTTGTATCCCACAGCTTTTAACACAACTCTAAAACATGTTAGCAATGTAATATGATTGCCTAGTGAAAATAACAGATGCCTGAAATCTCAAAGGAAGAGTGCATAGACTTTTATAAGCAGAAAATTGAAAATTGTTTCTTGGTGGAGGTGTATATCTGGGAAGTAGGGACCAGTCCAGAAGCTTAGAAGAAGTACATCAAAAGATGGTAGGAGCATAAAGTAAAGAGAGTGTAGAGCCAAGGAAGCTAAGCTAAGGGAGTAGAAAATTCTAAGAAAAAAAAAAAGTGGAAAATAAAGTAGAACTCCACAGGGATCAAAGAGAAAGAGAATAGAAAATAGATCAGAGCTTTTAGCCTAGAAGAATCTTTTGTGGCCATGTAAAAGCTGGTGATTTTAATGAGGGAAAAAGAGTGGAAGCTAGATTGTAAAGGAGTTTGAGAATGAGTAAATTCTTAAGATGTAGAGACAGTCAGTAGGAAAGCTTCTTGATTCAGAAGGCAGGGGTGAAAGAAAAAAGAGAAAGTAACCATGATTGTTCCAAGCAGTATGAGGGTTGAGGGAAAAATATTTATGAAGTTAGAGAAGATTTCAGCATAACAATGGAGGAAAAGCAGATAGCTCTTAAGTCATTTTTTTCACTCCTCAGTTTACTTAACCCTAATAGTTTTCTGTCTTATTACACCATATATCTCTTTGCATTTCTATCATTAGTTATTAAAGAAAATGGTGAATGAACTTTCCTTCTGTTAATTCTTCTACCAATGCTGTAATCTGCTTGAAGTGTTAAACTGATTCACTGTAATTCCCTGGGATGGATTATACGGAAGAGAATAAACTGATTAGCTAAATAAAGAAAAAGACCTGGAAAACTGAACAAAAAACACATTTTTTTTTTTACTCAGTAACATTTGGTTAGCTGTGACTGGTGCTTCTTGTGCAAAAGACCTTGAAATCCTGCCTTATGAACTTTAATGGGATTAATGGAATTGGTAACCATTATTTAAGGTTTTGGTTCATTTGTTGTTGCTGAAGAAATGAGATGTACATTGGACAAATCCTAAGTACTTTACCAGTGGCACTGCCATATAAGGCAAATACAGCCAGTCAGTTCTCATACTGTAGTATTAGTCATTTTTCCATGATGTGTGTGTGTGTGCTTATGTATGTGGATAATATGTATGTATGGTAAGGGCATTTTGAAAATTGCAAAGCTCTTTTGAAAAATATTTTTACTTTTTTCCCTTTAAATCATATTATCCAGCTGAACTACTTGATCAAAACTATTGGGCTAGTTGGCTGATACTTAGATGTTTTTTCCTTCAGTATATCAAACTCTTTGAATAAGTGAATCAAAGAATTTTACACAAGAAGACATATGTTAACTTCCCTTTTAAGTCTGAGGTTCCCAGGCAAGTCCTATTAAACTAGAAAGCAATCTTGGAAATAACAACAATAGTAATATAAAATGTTATAACACTATAATTTTAAAATACATTAATGCAATAGTTACATTTTTTTCTGTACCCATGATCTACAAAATGAAATTGAAGCTGAAATACATAAAATACCTTATTAAGCTTGGGTATAGCATCAAGAAAATACAAAAGAGCACTAATCATCTACCCCAACTACACAACTTTATATATTTATTCAAGAATGATTTGTGAGAAGGAAGAAGTTAATGCTCTTATTTTTGTTGGCTTTTTTATCTGCAAGAGTAGTGAGGAGAAATAAGATGAGTTAAAGAAATTAAGAGATACTGGAAATGACTTCTCAAGCTAAAAAATAAAATTGGATCTTCTATTACACATCTGTCAATGATTCTACAAGTATTCTGTACATTTTTATTAGACATATACTTTGAAATGGTGAGTCAAACTGTGGAAAGCAAAAATCATCCCGTAACTATCACCCTGACAGTATGGAAGTCGGTCCTAAATCTCTGGAAAACATTACACACACATTCTATATTTGTGTTGTGAACACCCATATCTGTTAAACGCATGAAAGTTTGCAGGGTGCTTTTATCCACAGTCACCTTCAACATAAACACTATGGAATGGGGATTATTTGGCCATTTTTGAACTGGAAGCAGGGGTCACATGACTTTTTCAAGGCCTCATGCAGACTGAGTGGATTCCTAGTTAGGACACATGGCTCCCAGAGTCTCTGAGTGATGGGATGAGAAGATTCTAGAGAGCATAAGGATTTGAATTCCAGTATCAGTTCCATCACCTGATAAGTGACTGTTGCTGTAAGTGTTGTCAAGCTCTTTACGGGTTCTTTGCTGTAGGGCTTTGGTGAGGCTGCTGCTGCTGCTGCTAAGTCGCTTCAGTCGTGTCTGACTCTGTGCGACCCCATAGACGGCAGCCCACTAGGCTCCCCTATCCCTAGGATTCTCCAGGCAAGAACACTGGAGTGGGTTGCCATTTCCTTCTCCAATGCATGGAAGTCAAAAGGGAAAGTGAAGTTGCTCAGCCGTGTCCGACTCTTAGTGACTCCAAAGACTGCAGCCTACCAGGCTCCTCCATCCATGGGATTTTCCAGGCAAGAGTACTGGAGTGGGTTGCCATTGTTGAGGCTAGAATGATATAACATTTATGATAGTACTTAAAAATATTTTAATTAAGTAATTTATTTATTTGGTACGCAGGGTCTTAGTCACAGTACTCAGGATCTTCAGTCTCCATTGAAGTATGCATGATCCTTTAGTTCAAGCATTCAGGATCTTCAGTTGCTGCATGTAACTCTTAGCTGCAGCCTGTGGAGTCTAGTTCCTTGATCAGGGATCGAACCCAGGCCCCCTGCATTTGGAGCACAGAGTCTTAGCCACTGGACCACCAGGGAAGTCCCATGAAAGCAGTTTTTAATATTAAAAATTCTATGGAAATGTTATGAGTTGTAATGTATTTGCCAAATGGAAGCTGAGCTGATATTTGGAATGGCCTTTTGGTAATGTTTTCAGTGGGGAAAGAAATTGCCTGTGAAACAGTTCTAATCACGGATGCAAATCCTGCTGGCAAAAGTGGCAGATCCTGGGAAAGACACATCCAGATAGTGTCTTTTTATCCCTCAAATGTCCCTGTGACTAAGGCAGTGGAGCAGCTGCCGCTATTACTAATCACTGTTAGGATCATTATTCTCAAGTTATTGATGAGAAAACCAGAACAAGACAGTGTGTGTGTGTGTTTGTGTATGTGTAAGCCTGGCATGTAGAAAACATTCAATAAATGGTGCTGTTACTGCTGCTACTGTTTTTATGCTATCCTATGCAAAGAGATGAAATTTTAGCTATTCAAAGGTTATCTCCAGGTTTGAGTAGACACCTTCAATGCCTAACAATATTGTGGAGGAGAGATCCTTGGTTTAATTTGGCAATGGAATTCGCTGAATGAGCAGAATTAAGTATGAATGCAACATGATAAAGAGGCAATAACAGTATTTTTAAATGTTGAATATAAGATCTGACGCTGGGAAATTTAGTTGATTATAAGTTCTAAATTAGGAGTTTTTCAGAGTAACAATACTAGTGATAATTAGTATTAGCTGAGGTGTTATTTTGCGCCAGATATTTTGCATGTTCTTTGTGAGCATTACCTCACTGGAATCTTTCAAAATCCATAAAATTTCTTTGAATAGACTTGTTGATGAAGAAATCAGGCACAGGATGAAGCTGCCTATGAACCCAGGTGGTTTGACTCCAAGTTGGAGCTCTTACAAAACCATGTCATTCTCCCTCCCAAAATACTATTAAAGTTTAAACTGAATTACTGAGATGATAGTGGATTTAATGGATTCTCTTCTACACTACTCTCACCAGACTACTGGAGTCTAGGCAAACAATGAAAGTTATAAATAAATATCACTTTGATGAAAGACAACCAGGATGATAGGGACACTTACATCCATGTCACATGAGAGCATTTGAAATGATACTTATTCAGTCTGATTATATGTGTGAATCATTCTCAAATATTGAAAGTACTGTCAGATAGAAGAGAAATTGGAAATATATTCTTACGGGATACTTTTAGGAGTGTTAGTAGAAGTTACACTGAGATGACATCAGCTCCAATATACGCTGGAGGACGTTTTTTTTAGAGCAAACCAAACAGATAATGGAACAGTCGGACTCCAGATGTCTCTACATCCAGTTTTGTGTTGCTGGCAGTGGTTAAACCTCATTTCCTTAACTGATATTATGGCAGAGCATATTTAGATATATTAGGTTGGCCAAAAAGTTCACTGGAGTTTTTCATAATATGCCATGGAAAAACCCGAACGAACTTTTTCGACAACCCAAAACAATGATCTGACTAGATCTCTTCCAGAGTTTGGTTTCTGAGATTTTAAGAAATGGACAATTAGGTCTAAAACTCAGTGCATAGGACCGAAAACTATAAACATGAGTGTGTTCACAAACACCGTAAGTCAACTATTAATAAAAGAATGATGCACCTAACATGGAACTCTGCTCAATGTTATGTGGCAGCCTGAATGGGAGGTGGAGAATAGATACATGTATGTGTATGGCTGAGTCCCTTCATTGTTCACCTGAAACTATCACAACGTTGCTAATTGCCTGTCTGCATTGTGTGTGTTAGTTGCTCAGTCGTGTCCAACTCTTTGCAACCCCATGGACTGTAGCCCCACTAGGCTCCTCTGTCCATGGAATTCTCCAACCAAGAATACTGGAGTGGGTTGCCATTCCCTTCTCCAGGGGCTTTTCCCAACCCCGGGATTGAATGTGAGTCTCCTGCATTGCAGGCAGATTCTTTACCATCTGAGCTACCAGGGAGGCCCTAATACAATACAATACAAAAATAAAAGTTGGAAAAAAAAGAAAAGTGGTGTGCTTATAACCCTATTTGCTCCATATTTCTGCCCATCCTCAAGGGCAAAGATGCTACTTTCCTACAAGAGAGGACAGGTCAATCTACATAAACAAAAGTAAGTCAGTTATGAGAGTAAATAGGGGTGGGTCAAAGAGAAGTGAACCAGAGTTACTCAGATGGTAGATAGGAAATGGTTTGATATAAGCTTTTGTGACCAAAGTTAATATAGAAAATCCCTTTGATGTCATTTGAGAAGCACAGAATTGTATGTTTCTTTAAATACTTTTGGGTGGTGAACGGTTTCTTCAAAATCACATCATTCTGGGGCTGAATCATCTTGGTTTCCTAGGGTAACATGTTGCGGGACTAACATGCAGGATTTCAGCTCCAGCACCTCGCTCTGCTCAGTCAGGATGAAAATCATGACTTTAACTATGAGTCAAAGTGTATTTTCATCCTGAATGTTAAGCTGTTGGAACAATTAAACTGATGAGGAAGGGTCCATCAAATCAGGAATTATGCAAAAATGTTGAAGAGATCTTGAGAGGATGAAAGCCTAGTAAGATTTTCATAGTTTGCAAAAAGGCCCTATTTATTTCTTAACATTTTAACTGAAAACATGAACTTGAGCATGTTCTAATTAAGCAAAACTCAGTAAAGTAACTTATACGTAATGAACTATAAAGCTGAAGTGTATGGTTTCTTTTGTTTTATGTTTCCTTCAACTACTTCAGATACCAATTGATATCACATGGATATCAAGAAAAGGTCTTATCTCTATATTTGTTTCAGACTTCTGCTTTGCTTCCATAAGACCAGATAGTTTATCAGTTAAGCAGATTTTGGAATGATGATGTTACTTGTAACTTTAAAGTTAAGACACTAGTGATAGGTAGCATGTCAAGGGCTGAACATGATTTCAACACCTGTAATACCATTCCTTGCATTATTAACAAATATACTTCTCCTCTCTCCCATGCAGGGGGATGAAATATACTTCTCTGATTGCTTTGGATTTTGCCATGTAGCTTGCTCTGTATCTTAGTCAGCTCTGGCTGCCACAACAAAGCACCAGAGACTGGGTGACTTAAATGGCAGGAATTTATTTCTCACAGCTCTGGAGGGTAGAAGTCTGAGATTGAGGTGCCAATCTGGTTCATTTCTGGTAAGAACTCTTTCTGACTTGCGTATGGCTGCCTTCATGCTGTGTCCTCACGTCAGAGAGAGACACACAGAGAAGAAGAAAGGTATGCCATGTCTGGTCTCATAAGGGCATTTATCCCATTGTGAGGGCTCCATCCTCATGACCTAACAACCTACCAAAGTCCCCATCTCCAAATACCATCACACAGAGGGTTAGGATTTCTGCATAAAAATTGGTAGGAGGGGACATAATTCAGTCCATAGAACTCTGAGAAATGGAATGTGGGCAAAAGGGCCCCTATGTCAGCTCTGAATGAATGTGTTAAGAAACACCCATGTGTAATTTCCCCCTCCTGTGTGTTTGCTGTGCTCTTTGAGAACACAGAAGACTGATGGTCCTAGAACAAGAAACCTTAGCCCCACCCACAACCTGGAGCAAAATTTGGATAGCCAAACTCCAAAAACTTGCAGTTTATTGTCAGGATTAGTTGTTTCTGCAAAAGAGAGAGGAAAAGAAACCAAAAAACTCAACCAGAAACAAACAAAAACTGCCTAATCCATAGAACAGTGGTAAAGAGGCTCAGGAAAGAAGAAATATCATTGATTATATGCAAAAAAATTTAAGATACCATAAGACTGATATTTTTCTGAAGAATAGTGAAATGAATTCATGATAGTCAGGGAATTCTAATGCCAAAAAATAGCTTTGTGAAATCACGCAACAGGAATAAATGTTCTCTATTTTTGTACTTGAACTGAAAAACAGGAGGAAAACATATTTGGATCAGTTCAGTCTCAGTCGTGTCCGACTCTTTGTGACCCCATGAATCGCAGCACTCCAGGCCTCCCTGTCTATCACCAACTCCCGGAGTTTACCCACACTCATGTCCATCGAGTCGGTGATGCCATCCAGCCATCTCATCCTCTGTCATCCCCTTCTCCTCCTCCCCCAATCCTTTCCAGCATCAGGGTCTTTTCCAATGAGTCAACTCTTTGCATGAGGTGGCCAAAGTATTGGAGTTCCAGCTTCAACATCAGTCCTTCCAATGAACACCCAGGACTGATCTCCTTTAGGATGGACTGGTTGAATCTCCTTGCAGTCCAAGGGACTCTCAAGAGTCTTCTCCAACACCACAGTTCAAAAGCATCAATTCTTCGGCGCTCAGCTTTCTTTATAGTCCAACTCTCACATCCATACATGACCACTGGAAAAACCACAGCCTTGACTAGATGGACCTTTGTTGAGAAAGTAATGTCTCTGCTTTTTAATATGCTATCTAGGTTGGTCATAACTTTCCTTCCAAGGAGTAAGCGTCTTTTAATTTCATGGCTTCAATCATCATCTGCAGTGATTTTGGAGGCTAAAAAAATAAAGTCTGACACTGTTTCCACATCTATTTCCCATGAAGTGATGGGACCGGACGCTGTGATCTTATTTGGATAGGGTGTGGGATAAAGACTTCTGGCTTCTCAAAAGCAGTGAGGTTGAATATATTTGAATGCACTTAATAAGAGTAATTATGTTATTTTCTGCATAACAAATTACCACACATTTAGCAGCTTAAAACATTTCTCATTTCATATCTCACAATTTCTGTGGACCAGGAGTCTGGGAACAAGTGAGCTGGGTCCTGAGCTCAGTTTCTTACAAGGCTCAGATCAAGGCTTGGTTAGACTGTGTTCCCATCTGGAGGTTTGTCTGGGGAAGGATCCACTCCTAACCTCCTTTACATTGTTGGTAG
Source organism: Giraffa tippelskirchi (assembly GCF_054371585.1). Classification (NCBI taxonomy): domain Eukaryota; kingdom Metazoa; phylum Chordata; class Mammalia; order Artiodactyla; family Giraffidae; genus Giraffa; species Giraffa tippelskirchi. The sequence continues at coordinate 56,181,094 of NC_137276.1, read as the reverse complement.
AGCTCAGGTTCATACAACTGCAGATTTCATAGCAGCTTGATTCAACAAAGTCAATGAATGAGAGAGAGAGAAGGAGAGAGTGAAAGGGAAAGAGAGAAGAAAATGAAGGAGCACCTCTGCCACTTGGAGCCCTAACTTCAGGAAAAGACTGAATTCTCTTTAGAAAGCTTACCTGACTAGGTCAGGCCCACCAAGGATAATCTCCCTTTTAATTAACTCAAAACTAACAGATTAGGAACCTTAATTACATCTGTAAAATCCTTTCATCTTTGCCCTATGATGTAACATAACCACAGGAAGGACACTCCATCACTTTTGCCACATTGTATTGGTTAGAAGAAAGTCCCAGATTCCACAGCACACAAGGCGAGGATGATGCAAGGGTGTGACTCAGCGGGGCTCACCAGAGGGTAGACGGCCACAGCATTCTGTAAACTATACTGGACTACCATATTACTCCAGAGAACTTGAAAGATTTCCTCCATATGAAATCAAGCCAGGCATGGGACAGAGGTAGATGTGGTGACAGGGAAGTAGGATGAGTAACAAAGCTCAGACCTAAGGCACCATGAGGACATGAGAGAACTGAAATAAGGCAGCTACGATTCTCTTTAATATCACCAAGAAGCCCTGTCTGACTTAGTATGAATAAACAAGCTCCTCAATCTCCAACAGAGCCATATAAACACATCTAGAGGCAGAATCAAGACTAGTTTGGAAGCAGCCTCCTGTAATCTGCTGTCACGGTGATAGAGGTGCACCTAAGCATCTAGCCATTGACACTGCAGAGACCCCCAGGAAGGATGCAAAGTGCGATTGCATTTCAGCCTTGGCTAGGAGGGACATCTAGTGGCAGCTGGAAACTGGGAGGGATGTCAACTGGTAAGCACATGCCCTTGAGCAGGTTCACGCATAAAGATTTTGAGTGGGAGGTGCTGAGAGTGATCTGTCCTCCGGAAGCCATTCACCCACCAATTTCAAGTTTTTAGAAAAGACATTTATAAGGTTGCAAACAGACCAAACCTGGTAATATCTTCAAAGGCATCTAAGAATATTTATATGCATTCTCATGAAGCGTGCTACCATAGAGATAAGGCTAACTTCAAGGAGCCACATTATACTTTCGTGTATGTGTGTGTGTGAAAGAGAGAGGAAGAGAATCTTCAAAGATTGATCGGGAGAACATTTTGACATGGTGAAACATATACAGATGAAAAGAAGGAAGTAACGAAGGAAGGAAAGGAGGAAGGGAAAAAGGAATTGTGATGCCCTAGGCACACCTCCTGCTCCTTCTAACCCCTCAGGATGATGTCATATTTGTCTACTTGACCTCTCTGTCTTTCCCACCCTCTAAGTTTTGTGGCTTCCCACAAAAAATGGATTTTAGAACTTTCAGATACATCCAAACAATGAACAGAGGAGGGCTCAGCCTGAGAAACGAGAAAAGAGAAAAAGCTGAAAGAGAATGAGGTTGATGGATCTATATGGTACAGATCTGAGAGCGTTAGGGGAAAGAGGTGGGAATAAATGGGCAGGGACAGGGGCTGCTGCTGCGGGCATAAGGGAGAGCTTTAGTGCAGTGATGAGTGATTAGCTCTTGAGCTGCCTTAGATGAGAGGAAATTGTGAAAAAGAGAACGCGATAAGTTGTCAAGTTTCTTATTATGAAAATTTTTGACAGATCCAAATTATAGATTGGAATCATTTTAATTATTAATTTGACTGGCTTTTATCCTGGTACCTAGTTAAAGATCTGGCACCTAGTAGATGTCCAGTTACTATTTCTGAATGAATGAATACATTCAGTTGCCATCCTAAAAGCTCAGATTGGACTAGTTCAGCTAATATGAGCCATTAGTAGACTGTGGTGATAACTGATGCCACAATGGACTATGAAACCAGAATACGTGCCCTCAACACCTTTTTAGAGCATTCCAATTTACCATAAAATTAGCAGCAGCTTGTTTCATCCAATTCACTGAAATTGTTCATGTTGGATTACAAAGATGAATCCAAAGACATATGAAATTGCATGAGGTGTTTTACAATATGCCTGCTCTAATAAGAGCTTGTTTTCTTAAAAATCTAATAATTCCCATCTCTATTTTCCCTGTTTATTTCTGCTTGAGTTTCTTCCACTTATTTGGAATTCTTTTTTCTCTTTATCTCTCTATATTTTCAGAGCTCATTTCAAAACTGTTCTCATCTTACAGATGAGAATTTTTGAAACTTGGAAAATTCTGGGGCCCTTTCCAACTCTCTCCTAACACTGACACACAACACAAAGTTGTGGCTGAAATTAAACATTTATTGTGCAAGGACAATGTGTCCTACTGGAAGTCTGAGGCTCCCATTCAAATTAGGTCACTTTTCTTGAGCTCTTTGTAGAACTCCATGTGCTCCTCACTCATAGCAGCTGTCTCCTTCAAGCTTTTGTTCCTGCTAGTATGCATATATGGAATTTTCTCTCTCTCTGCTTTCTGGACTACAAATTGTTTGAGGAAAATATCCTGTTTTATTCATCTTCCCCATAGTTTCAAAGAAACATTTAAATATAAGGAATGCTTTGGGACTTCCCCAGGTTGTCCAGTGGTTAAGACTTTGCCTTACAGTTCAGGAGGTATGGGTTCCATCCCTGATCAGGAAGCTAAGATCCCACATGCCCCCTGGCCAAAAAAAAAACAAACAAAAACCAAAAAACAAAAATGTAAAACGAAGTAATATTGTAACAAATTTAATAAAGACTTAAAAAAAAAAGAAATGCTTTAATTATTAAATCAAGTCTGGCAGCAAATCAATTTGGCAGCAATTTACCAGTAGTATGTGCTAGTGGATGTATTTATTATGATAAAATTATATTTCTTTGAAACTCTTTCATTATCCAAAATTTTGAAATTCAAGTGGACTAGAGTCCACTCCAGTCACCTTAAACTAGTAACATTTAGTTGCATGCACACACTGTATATAAATGTATTCCATATGATAAAATATTCTGTGGGGTTTTCCTTGTTTCCTTGTCATGAGATTTTGTTAGACTAAACACTGCTTTTTTTTTCTTTCTGGCCTGAAGAGAAAGATGTATCTTTAGGTAGTTTTAATCAAAAGAGTAATGGTCCTTTGAACTCAGCAGGGAGAAGAGAGTGATATCATGAGCATTCTATTCTCCAACTTTTCTCTCTTTATTTACATGTTGGTTGATAGAGTTTGACACAATTATATTAGAATTTAGATGCGTGGATTTTGGCTCAAGAATTTAATGTTTAAAGTAAATGTTTTACTATATATTTGCTGCCTATTTCTAAAAAAAATGAAGTTGGGCAGTGCACAATTTAAAAAAAGTGAAATAAGATTATTAAAGTAACAGAGCAGGAGTTTAATAATGTCCAGCAAATCCAGCTGGAATACCTTTCAAGATGGGAATTTAAATACCAGGGAACTGACACTCTGGCAGGTGATGTTGCTTAAAGAAGTCAGAAGTAGAAAGAACCAGTGGGGATAGTTTTTTTTTTTAAAAAAGCCCCAGGAATGCAGCAAGATCAAGTCAGGGGGAAGAAAAGAACAAGGAACAATTACAAAAATTGCAAAAGTGGAACTGAGAATATGTGAAAATTAAGGGGTCCAGAGATGAGTAGAGTTAGATAGAAATAAGAATTAAAAGTGAGAGATAGGAGCAGGGTCCTTAAATCATTATTACCAATTAAACTGCTCCTGCTTGCTTGGACTAAACCCAAATTCATCCTTGGATCATTTGACTTAATGGCTTAAGTCAGCATGCACAATATTAAGGAGGTAAATGTATCAGAAAATAAAGACTATGGGAAGCTACTGCAGTTGAAGACAAGATTTACCTATGAGTAATTAGTTTGCAAGGAGGAAAAGGAAGTATATACTCCAGAGAAGACCAGATTTTTAGAAGACAAACAGAAACAGGACTAAATACTAGAGATATTTGTTCTTTATATGTGTATCAGGAAGAGGAAAGACAACTAAAGAATAATCATTTTGAGATTAAGACCCCACAAATAACAATTCAGCCTTTCTTTCCCATTCTATAGGGCAAAGTGAAGAAATATTGGCTATATCTCTTATAAAGAATGACTTTTAATGGCTGAAGAGAGAAAATATTCTTGTTACAAGATTTCATAGGAAAGTCTTAGAACTAAGTCATTAAAGTGATGCTATGAAAGTGAAGTGAAAGTGAAGGTCGCTCAGTCATCTCCAAATCTTTGCAACCCCGTGGACTATAGAGTCCAAGGAATTCTCCAGGCCAGAATACTGGAGTGGGTAGCCTTTCCCTTCTCCAGGGGATCTTCCCCACCCAGGGATTGAACCCAGGTCTCCCACTTTGCAGGCAGATTCTTTACCAGCTGAGCCACAAGGAAAACCCCAAAATTGATGCTATAATTAGCCACATTTTAGCATGGATATGGATGTTCTACCTATGTGCGAAGAGATACAACCTGAAATCTAAGTACAGCTCACTCCAGGTCTTGGGTATTGAAGCAAAAAAAAAACAAAACAAACAAACATGCCTACTGTTCATTTGCAAAAGGGATTGAATGTCCTACTGTGAGCAGGAGGGATGAGAGAGTCAAGACGCAAAGATATCGTGCACAGATAATGGACCAATTTTGGAGAGAAGGGACCAGACTGAGAACATAATGATATACTGTCTCTACAGCATTTTCACACAAACTCTCCTTGGATGAAAGACAAGAATTTCTATAGAAAAGGGTTTCTCTAAAGTGGGAGCCACTTTGATATCTTTTGCACCTTCGTCCAAGAAAGGAGGCAGAAGCATTTCTGTGCCTGGATCTGAAAGACATTTAATCTAACCTGACACATGTCTGTGCACGTGACGCATCTCTTTGGAAAAATTTGAAAGGGGCTGCTCTTCCAAAGGAGTGAGGGCTCACCTTTGTAGCGATGATTGTGACTATTTCTTCTCCCCAGTGACTTACATAAAATAAATTTGCAATAGACATTGTCTTTCCTGGAACCATTACTTTCATGGTATTTTATCTTCACACAAATATGCCAAAGGGACCACAAGTCACACTGATAAAATTTTGGTCTTCCCAGTGATCACCTGGGGAAAGCATGATTACCCCCATTCACAGATGAGGATCTTAAATTCAAACATATGTAGTCTTTTTTGCCCACAGCCTCACACTTAATGTGACACAGAGCAGGCATTCAATCTCACTCCTTTGGAGTTATTTCTAACAAAATTCTCTGACTCTCCAAGACGTGTATTTGTATTCAAGACAAACCAAAACATAACGTTTGGCTTATGCTGAAACATTTATCTTCTTCTTTGGCACTGTGATTATACAGCATTTATAAAACTTCCTGTCCAGTCAGGCAAATACTTGCACTTCTGTGCTTTGATTTAGTGCACTGGGTCCCACTATTGAAGCCACTAGCCTTGCAAACGGTCATAATCTGAGTTTAGATTTCTAGGCTTATGCTTCTAAATCATTTGGCAGAGAACAGAGTTGATACTAGAAAAAGAATCACAGGTCAGAAGGCTGAGTTGGCATCACACATCAATATAAATGAAGTAGCTTTATTTTAACATGGGTTATGAACAAAAGCCACTATGGAGAGAACAGGGTTAAGATGCTACTTAGCTGATGTTAAAATGTATCCTTTAGGAAAGCACCAACTATCATAATGACTATTGTATACAAGTTGAAAATTTTGAAACAGTGTAACTTTCTTTTTTGGCAAAGGCATGCTTAGAAATATACTACCATTTTAGTTCTTAAAAACATATAACTATGAAGTCTAAGACAGTCTTTAAATCTCCCAAATTTTCTATAGGCAGAATCTAACTTAAGTTATAAAAATAACATTTTTTATTAGAGGAATAATCTTCGGTTTTATTTTTGTTTTCCATATGGCTCAGGATATATTTGCTAAGAAACTGTTTTGTACTCCAGACATTTTGACATAACTCAGCGGGAATGCAATGCCGGTGGATTAATTGTATGTTTTGTATACAATCTTCACCCAGGTGATAGTCTATCTTCTGAGACCTCTGAGTCTCTGAGAATTTTGTCCCATTAAAGTCTATTTGTTTCTCAACAGGTAAAGTCATATTTGATTTATACTGGAAGGAATTTTCACATGGATCTTGGCATATTCAGAATTTTTATTCCTTTATTTTTCAAGGACACATTTTGGAGTATAAGGATGATGCCAAACATAATAAAAGCAAATAAAATGTTAACTCGGCACTTTTATACTTTTTGTGAGGCACAGACTTTTACATCTAACAGCATATTTACTAAACTGCTCCATAGACTTTCCAAACTCAATATTTCCTCAACCAAATTTATGAATTCCACAAATGTAGTCTTCCTCCAATGTCCCTATTCTCAGGGAAGGCATCATCATATAGACAGATAGCCTAACCAGAACTCTAATGGTTATCCTTGACACTTTCCCTTCCCTTAATATCTGATTTATTGTCCTTGGGACGTAGTTTAGCCTGGAACTATAAAAATCTCCTTTTATGTGGTGCGAGAAGGATCAAGGTTTGGAAAGAAAGCCTTGAATGCATCCTAAAAATTGCCTTCTGTGGTTAATGCTTACCACACTTATCTAATAAAGGGTGAGTATATTTTTTGCACACTTGAAATAATACTTTATAAAATAATAATAAAGCCTTAATTTAGGCACAAAATGTGAAGTAATGTGAACTTAATAAAATTAAAATTTCATTGAGAATTACATAATTGCAAAGCTGAAAACTGAGTGAACTTTAAGTTGGGTTCATTCTATTGCAACACAGAAGTGCCGTTTTAACTGCTTAAAAGATCTACCCACCACCTTTGTGTGAATTATTTTTAAATTATGTGAATTTTGACTAATGAGAAGTCAGGAAAGCATCTTTCCCCTAGACTGTGGTAGCCCCATGATTTGTTTGTGAGAAAGATATCCTCCCCAACTACCATAGAAGTCCTCAATAGCATCTTATTGTTTGATAATGAAACTTTCTGGTAAAACTTTGTTCCATCTTTATGTACTATTTATGAGCTGAATCTTTAACATGAAAGCACAAAAATAAAAAGAAAAGGAAAGGAAAATTGTATAATGCAATACAGCTTATGATTCCGTGCAGATTTGTTACTTGGCAATTTACATGAACTAGGCTTTCCTGGGCATTAGAATAGCATTTTGGTATTGTTTCTGGCTGCAAGTTAAAATTTATTCTAGTGTTCATTTGCTGCTATTTCATGCAGTGGCGATCTGGCAGCCAGATACTCATAACAGGTGTTTTATTGGGAATCTTAATCGAGTTTTGAATGTTAAAGCAACCTCAGTTTGGGTTGACAGGGTATCTAAGGAAAATGTACTTATTCCCATTCTCTAGTTCCTGTGACAGTGCTTTTTTGTAATCGATGTTGTATGGTCATATATTCAATTTTCATGTGAGATGCACCCACTGAATCTCATTAAAAAGTAACCAGGCTTGGCTTCACAGACATCTTCACAAACATAGGAAGGCCCATTGTGTCTCTTCTCCCTCTTAGAATGAATTATCTGGTTGTCAGATTACCCCAGCTTTTCTTTCATTTGCTAAGAGGAACTCATGGACCTTGCAATAAATTCTCTGAGCACAACCTCCCAGTTGTCCATTGCTTGGGCTGCCCTGGCCTATCTGACCTGTATTTAGCATTATTGATGTTCCAAGTTGCACCAATAAGTCTGACTTAGGATCTGTCATAGAAGGTGTCACTTGCCTTCTGTATTTTGGGCCTTTATGTTCTTTGTGGCTTGTTGTCATTCATAGCCGAGATATGAGGGAATGATAACTCTCCCAGGTTGAAAAACATCAAGATGATTCCATTTGAAGCCTCAACTTCCTCATCGGAAATATAAAAGTTTTTGTGAGAATAAAAGGGAGTTACATTAAAGTAACTTATGAAATGTTAAGTTGCCATAACATTTTGAACCAATTAGCCCAAGTTTATATGATATAAAGAATATTGAGTTAAGTAGCTTTTTTCCTCCAGTAATGATTACATATCAGTAACTGCTCTAACAACTTAGTATGTATTATTTCACTTAATAATGACATTAACCATATAAAGTAGTTTTATAGTCAAGGTAGTTGAAGCAGAGAAGTTTAGGTAAATGCCATTGATCATGAAACTCAAGGTAATAATAGAGCCAGAATCTTCATTGAAAGCCATATGTCTCCAGAATCATGAACTAAGCTGATCCCCTTTAAGTGGTCAAATAAAATATTAGTACTAGTTCAGCTTACGTGACCTTAGGCAAAAACCACATACTCTCTTTTAGTCCACATTAGCTTTTATGTCTGAAAATATGGGATGAGTTTCACTTGATGTTCAAAGGTTAATGTGTAAAGGTTTCTTCGTAGTATAATTCTTTTGATTTCCCACAATGTACCTCTTTCCAAAGCATTCTTTCTCCTCACTCTTTACAGTAAAGCATTACTGTCATAAATCAGATAGTCAGGAAGATTTGTGTGTACTCCTAGGAAGGATTCATTAGAGAGCGGAGGAAGCAGGAACAGAAAAGGGAAGAACCTAGCAAGTCTCATAGAAAAAAGGTGTCAGCCAAGTTCTGTAGGAGAACTGGGAATGTAAATTCGGTCCAGAATTTGTTCCAGTCAGAAACAAAGGGACTCGTTCTGGTTTCAGACTAACAGCATCCCTCATGGGAATGTAAGTGAAAGTTGCTCAGTCGTGTTCAACTCTCTGTGAACCCAAGGACTATACAGTCCATAAAATTTGCCAGGCCAGGATACTGCAGTGGGTAGCCATTCCCTTCTCCAGGGAATCTTCCCAACCCAGGGATCAAACCCAGGTCTCCCGTGTTGCAGGTGGATTCTTTACCAGCTGAGCCACCAGGGAAGCAGCTTCCCAGAGATTTCACATTCTTTGCCTGTTGGGTCAAGAAGGCTCTGGTATGTTGAGGCTGTTTCCCAAGGAAGAGTAACATTGTCTCCACCCAGAGTGAAAGCAGAGGGAAACCACAAGAGGGTCACACAAAATTGGTAAAAGTATTTCAGGGGATCTCATTAGAGCACCAATAGTGTCTGCTAAGATTACCTAACATGTATTCCAAGAAAAAAAATCCAAGCGTTTACTCACTTACTAAATATTTAATAAAATTGTAAATATTTATTAAAGAAAAAAGGGCTTCCCTGGTGGCTCAGATGATAAAGAATCTGCCTGCAATGCCAGAGAACCAGGTTCAATCCCTGGACTGGGAAGATCCCCTGGAGAAGGGCATGGCAACCCACTCCAGTATTCTTGCCTGGAGAATTCCATGGACAGGGAAGCCTGATGGGCTACAGTCCATGGGGTCACAAAGAGTTGGACATGACTGAGCAACTAACACTTTCACATTACAGAAAAAATTCTAAATATATATATTTGGAATTAGTATATAATTTACAATGCTTTGTTATCATTAACCAGGAAAATGAAAAGAAATACAAATAAGGTAGGTACAATCAATTGACAAAAGAGTAAATATAAGTAGGATACATATAAATATAATAGGTTAAAATTACCAAAGAAATATAAATTAAAAGAAGTACCATTGTTTGCATACTGCATTTGTGGAAAAAAGAGAGAGAGAGAGAAATAAGCAATAGAAGTAAGGATTTTAAAGAAGAATTTAAAAGTAAGAATTTAGTAGACTTTGGGGACTGTGACTTTTTTTTTTAATTTCTGTATAGTGTCACTTAAAACAAAGTTTTTAAAATATGCAAAGTGAAATTTATCTGCTTTTTTGTTTTTTGTTTGCTTAATTCAAGCTAATAAAGATTTATACATATGTTTTTGTAAAGAGCTTAATAGTTTTAGCTCTTGTATTTATCCATTCTTAGTTATAGTCTTTTTGTATATGATGGAATGAAACAGTCCACTTCATTCTTTTATGTGTGATTAAGTTTTCATATCACCATTTGTTGAAAAGACTGTTTTTGTCCCCACGATGTTTTCTTGCACCCTGGTAGAAAATAATTCCTGTAAATATTGGGTGTATTTCCAGATTCTCAATTGTATTCCAATGATCTACTTGTCTATTCTTATAACTAATAGTAATGGTTAATGTAGCTTTGTGGTAAGCTTTGAAACCAGGAAGCATGAGTACTCCTACTTTGTTCTTTCTCAAGATTGTTTTGGCTAGTGCATATTAGACTTTGCACAGTTATATTAGAATCAGCTCATCAGTTTCTGGTGGCGGCGGGGGGGAGAGGCTTCTTACAAAATACATGAGCTTAAAATTCCTGGCCCCTGATGTACTGAGAGGAGTGAAAACAACTAAACAAAAGATCCAAAATGAAAGTGTTTGGAGCCAGATAAAGGCGACTAAGACAAAGGGAGGAAAAAAGAAAATTAAAAAAAAATTAATTTTGTATTGTTAAAAAAACAAAAACAGCCAAGTAAGCAACTGTCTGTAAATGACAAAAGACTTTCTCCCATATGTGTGCATGCTGTACATGTTAATAAACTATTTTTCACTTAAAAAAAAGACAAAGGGAGGATCCAAATCACTTACTTACACCCCAATTCCTCGGGGCAAAGAATGACACTGGGTGTAGTGTTTCCTCTTCTTGGTTATAAACTTATCCAAGGCAGCAGTTTTCAAGGACTGGCCTAGCCCCTGCCCCTTGGGTATTATGTAACCATTGGAAAGCATTATCTGCTGTGAGGAGAGTGGTACTCAGAGAGAAGGAAAGAAAGAAAGCTGACACATATTATTAAAATTGTGAAAAAAATTCTTTTTACATTTTAATTTGAGGTTTTTATTAAAATAGTGAGATTCATATATCCTCCATATCATACCATATAAAGATACAATTGGAAATAGTAACTTTTCATTAATCACATTAATTGATAGTATACCAGAGTACTTTTTAATATGTGCACAGTGTTTTAAAATTCACAAATTATATTCACATTGTTTTCCATTTTTAGCATCATAATAATCATGGAGTTAGGTAGTATTGCCCAAGCTTTATAGACCCAAAGTCTCATAAGATTACTGAAGGGACTTGCCTGGTGGTTCAGGGCTAAGACTCTGCACTCCCAATGCAGGGGACCCAGGTTCAATCCCTGGTCAAGGAACTAGATCCCATATGCTGCAACTAAGAGTTTGTATGTTGCAACTAAAAAAGATTCCACATGCCCCAACTAAGACCTGGCACAGCCAAATAAATAAAAAAGTAAAATAAAGCAACATCATAAAAAAAGGATTATTGGAGCGGTAATAATTCAACACCAGGTTTCCTATTTGTTCACTGATGCTTCCCTGTCCATATCCTTAAGTATGTCAAAGAATTTCCTGGTCATAGTATCAGCTCTACCAATTGCTTTATGGACACATACTTTCTCAGTCCATGAAGTATTTGATACCTGTATTTTCAGAAATGATATACGACCTTTGACTTCACTTAACCAAAGTATGTGCAACTCAGTTTAAGGCTTCTTTGAAAGCAGTGTGCCAGACCAACTTTGATGTGCAAGATTCCCTTTCTCTGGGATGACACTTCTGACACAGGCCTGGAGACAAAAGAGGAAATGACCTATGGTGTTGCATCTGCTTTTTCTCCCTCTCAAACACACAAACACACACATACACACACACAAACCAGGCAAATTTTTAAAATTCAAAACAAAGAAGAATGGCCACTTTTCCAAAGGGAAAAGGAACTGCTTGGAGAATTTGAATAATGTAAAGTTTGTCTGAAAGCTTTAAAGATGAAAGGTGTCACTTTTTACCCATTAGCCTTGTGGAATGATGAGACCCTTGCTACTTCAAAGGGTCATTGGAATACAGTTTCCAGGAAAGGCTGCTTGAAAGATTTTTGCGAGGGAGGTGTGGTTACATCTGGGGCCTTTTTTTTTAACACACTTGTAGACTTTCTTTAGTATACTTGTAGTTTAGTGTTCACCAAACTTTTTAATGTAACTTCTAAATCTTTCTGGGTCCCTCTTATAAATTCCCAGAGAAGACAGGAGGTATCTTCTGTCATTGTTCAAGCCCAGATGGAATTTCTAGAGGCTAGACTAGGGTTCTCTCCTCCTGCTTAAAGACATATATATATATATATATATATAAACACACACACTCAGTCACTTGAGTCATATACAACCCTTCACAGCCCTATGAACTGTAGCCCCCCCCAGGCTCCTCTGTCCATGCGATTTCCCAGGCAAGAATACTGGACAGGGTTGCCATTTCCTTCTCTAGATGATCTTCCCAACTCAGGGATTGAACCCATGTCTCTTGTGTCTCCTGCTTTGCAGGTAGGTTCTTTACCCACTGAGCCACCTGGGAAGCCCATATACATATGTGTGTGTGTATATATATATATATATATCATCTCAATGATCAGAGAAGTAAGGGTGCATTTGGACTTCATATTTTGGAAACAAATCGTACTTTGCCTAAGAGCTCTCTTGCTGCTCTGTCAGCTGTCCAGAGAAGTTAGGTGGGTGCCTTGGAGTACAATCAGGAATGCTAATTGTGGGGTTAGGATTTCCAGAGAGAAAAAAAGACAATGGGCAAAGCTGTGTGTGGGGGGTGGCAAATGGTGTATAATTATTTGCAAATCTGCCTTAAGGCAAGAGAGTACCAACACCTCCTACTACGGCTACTTGCCAAGGGAATACTTCCTAGCTAATTGCATACTTCCCAAGGAGATTGTTTTTATCATTACATCATCCCCAAATTCACAATTCTGAGATTTCTGCCTAATGTTTTCTTTAATACTTAAAGCATTAACCATAAATAGTATCATTTTTGCTTTTAGTCTTATCCAATATAGTAGGGATTATAAATTGTTTTCATTTATAGTGATTTAGAAGGTGGGGTCAGACTTTGGTGCATCTTCTTATTCCAGTCCCTGGTGGAGAGTTTTTCATATAAGCAACCATCAGTCTTGCAGTTGGCTGCCATCTAAACTCCTCTTCTCTGCTTCCAAAGCAAAGCTGGCTTTCTGCCCAAAGTGCAAGGGGAGCCAGTTGGCCCAGTTAGTCTCTGACGGGCTCAACTTTGCATCTCCCAACTCTGAGAAATTCCTTTGGGTAAACAAGCCTGAATTTTGCATTTTGTAATTTACTTGTGTTTGGAACCAAATCATTGTCATCTTGTAGGTAGTTTTCTCCCATCCATATATATAATCCCATTCTTATTCTACCTTATTCCCTAGACACTTAATACCAAATCTGCTTCCATACCCTCCCTTACCTCTTTACATATACCAGTATACAGACACACATACACACACGTGAGCATGCACAGACACAATTATTGGTCAAATATGCCAATCAAATGTCTCAAGAAGTCTATTTTCAAAAGTGAAAACATTTTAATATTCTTACATTCCAACATTAATTTAAAAAATTATTTTTGAAGGAAAATAAAAACAAAACAATAAATAATAAAAAATGATTTTTGATAAGTTGAATTAAAAAAAAAAAGAGTATGTTAGCCATACTCCCAAGAAAGAAAATACTTTAATAGAGCTTGTGGTTTTATAAATTTTATAGGATCATATCAATGGTTTAAAGGATTTACTGTGATACAGTTTTACGGTTTCTAAATTCTAACGTACCCTCTGTTAAGATAACTAGAATATGAAGAATCTTTTGTCAAATTATGATACCTATTTTTTTCTCATCCTAATGGAATTCCTATGCTTTTTCACTGTTTTCACAGATACTAAATATCGGCAGATAATTTTACTTTGTATTTCCCATGTAAAAAATAAGCATAAATCTATAAAACATGTCATCACTGTTATTTTAACTAATAATTATTATCACATATCCATTCTTAAAATGCTATAAAAAAGAGAGAGCTAATCATGTATGTCAATATCAATGTGCAATTTTACCTGGGATTAAGGGAATTATCTCCACAATTTTGATTTTCAGAAATCTTTCTACCCTTTTAAGTTCCAGGAAATGGCTTCCTGGAAATGTGCTTTCACCAAGAAATATGCTTCCCCATATGACTTAGATGAGACTTTTGTAAACTCTTTCTCTTGAGTCCCATAAGATTCACAGGTGACCCTCCTAATTTAGCTGTGATGCGGCCAAACACAGACCTTTCTCCTTTTTCTTGAACCTGCTCTAAAGGGCAGATATAGGCCCTCTAATGTCTTGTTCTTTATCACACCAATGATTAGCTGAGATTAGGTTTGTTCCCCTGAAACTAGATAGACACAGAGACAAACATTTTCTGCTCAGCTGACTGACTTTGACTCATCTAACTACAAACCTCCCCAAGTGTCATCACTCTTGGTTCCTCCCCATGAGTCAAGGTCACAGCACATGCTGACACATTCTGATCTTTCGATCTGGGCTGCCTTCCTTACTCCAACCAATGATGCTAGACAAAACTATAAATCCATTCAAATAACTTCAAGCAAAACTCTGGAGCCAGTGGGTAAGTTCCTCACCAAGCAGTTCTTGAATAACCTTTCTTTTCTTTACTGTCTGCATTTGGTTTTAGCACTACACACAGGTATGGTCACATACAGATATAAACATACATTGAAACCTTTGTTGAGCTCTTTGTTTACAACAGGGAATTGTCCTTCACCAAATTAAAAGTCCCAAAAGCAGGATAATGAACATCTTTTCTAAGTCTCCAAAACTTTTTGGAGTATGTTTCACAAGGGTAAGTGCTGTTAGCCTTTGGGGTCTGTTTTTTTTTTAACCAAAATTAAAAAAAAAAAAAACTTTAAAATATTTATATGGCTGCATTAGGTCTTAGTTATGGCTCTCAGGCTTCTCTCTAGTTGTAGTGCAGGCTCAGTAGTTGGCTCAGTAGTTGCAGTGTGTGGGCTTAGTTCCTCCATGGTACGTGTGAACTTAGTTTCCCTACCAGGGGTTGAACCCGTGTCCCCTGCACTGGAAGGTGGATTCTTAACCACTGGACCACCAGGGAGCCCCTAACCTTTCGGTTTTATTCCCTAAAAAAACTAGGTGGCAATTTCTTCCCTTCTTTCTCAATTTATAAACACCAAGCACGTTTTGTCCTCTTGGGATATCCTCTTTTTTTTTTCTTTATTGAGACAAAACAGATGAGCCAAATCTGCTATGAGTTATTGCATCTTATGCTTTGGTTATTCTGTGGTCATCTTTGAGGAGGTCATGTGGTGTGTATTGGGGGTTGGCGGGGGCACACCAAGGAAGAAGCTAGTGTACATTCATCACCTGGGGTTGTGAGGCCAGTGCTTCTCTGCAGTTTCTCCTTGCTGCTCCTAAAGTTTACACACCTCATCAATATCTAGCCTGTTGATGGTGACAGTGCAGTGCCAAACTCACGTAAAAATCTGCAAAATTGCTGGAAAAGGTGGACTCTTGAGATCATGTGCCATCGAGGCAATCTGGATTTTCATGAAACAAGAATACTTACTACCATTTCTGAGCTGCCAACCTCAGCACTAGGCACATCACACGCGATGCTTTTTCAACGGCACAATGATATGCTGAAAGTCAGATTCAAGTCTGACTCCAAAATTTCTGCTCTCTCCTTTAGTGATGATTAATCTATCTCAAGGATAAATTTCTTAATGTGCCACAGAAAATCAGAGATTGTAGAACACTTGAAAACCTTTTCAGGCTATCAATAATCTTTGGAAGAGGTTGTGGATGGTGGGAGATAACTCTGAATTCATGAGTACTCAGTCACTCAGTTGTGTCTGATTCTTTGTGACCCAATGGACTGTAGCCCACCAGGCTCCTCTGTCCATGGAATTTTCCAGGCAAGAATACTGGAGTGGGTTGCTATTTCCTACTCCAGGGGATCTTCCTAACCCAGGGATCCAATCTGCGTCTCCTGCATCTCCTGCATTGGCCACTTTACCACTGAGCCACGTGGGAAGCCCTCTGAATTCATACTTTATATATTCCATCAGATGAAGCAAGAAGTTAGGCCCACGATGAACACACAAACTACTGTGACTGAAGGTCTCAAGAGTTGGTGCTAAGGCTGTCTGTCCTCAGGCTTCTCTGCACAGCTCAGTGCGGGAGCCCAATGGTACAGATACAGAGAAAAACCATGAAAAGTTGTAGGAAATTATCTGATGGCTTTCTCCCTGTAGGGTGTTATGAAAGTTTCATCCCAAAATCAGAGGAAGCAGAATGCAGATTTCTAGAAGCAAGATGAGATGAAGCCAAAATATTATTTGTATCAACATGAGTTCACATCAACTCTTTCTGAATGTGCAGTTGTATTAAACTGCCTTTTTCAGGAATAATGAAGTTTGAGACAGAAATGATTCTTCCAGTACTCTTGCCTGGAAAATCCCATGGATGGAGGAGCCTGGTAGGCTGCAGTCCATGGGGTCGCTAAGAGTCGGACACGACTGAGAGACTTCACTTTCCCTTTTCACTTTCATGCATTGGAGAAGGAAATGGCAACCCACTCCAGTATTCTTGCCTGGAGAATCCCAGGGACGGCAGAGCCTGGTGGGCTGCCGTCTATGGGGTCACACAGAGTCGGACACGACTGAAGCGACTTAGCAGCAGCAGCAGCAGCTATAAAAAAATTTATTTCAGGGAGCTGGCTTTGTACATTGTATCCTTTCTATACCTACCCTTTACTTGTACTCAGGCTGGTGTGGGAGTGGTGTGAAGCTTGTGAATTGCCAAATGGAAACCCCTTTGCAGTGTTAAGAGGATAGAGAATCTGAGCCAATGATTTTTGTTTCTGATGCTGAGAAGACATATCCTTGAAACTTTCCAGAGCACAACATCCTCAGTGGTTGCTTGATCCGTGAATTGTCAAAGCAACCTCTCATCTACCAGTCCTCTAATTTCAGATTTCATAAGATGATTTCAAAAGAATAGAGTTGTGTAGTGAAGTGAGATAAGAAAAATATGTCTATCAATGATTGGTAAAGATAGCAGGGAGAGAAAGGCAAAAGTATTGACTGATGGCAACTTTGAGTGCCAAGATAAAGTACCCATGTTGGTACCCTAAAGAATGGGTGGTAATTTAATGCAAAACAAAAATTACGTAGATATCTTACTGTGACACTCAGATCCTTCAGTACTGAGTGTCCAGCTCATTGTCTATCCCTGCATCTCCTCTACACTCACCATATATTACAACTGGACTCTACCGCTGGAGGATGGCTTCATGCCTTCCTGGCATGGCAGAGGTTTAAAGTACTCTCTGCTGCCATAGTCCACTTAACCATCTCCTGACTTTAGATTCCTGAGGCTTGTGTGTCTATTCCAATCCAATGAGGGCTGCTAAAACACCAACGATCTTATACTGAACTCTTCAGGACTCCTTTGAGACCCCTCTCACTAGACTTGGTGTAATGAGGCTCTGTACTTGGATTCCTTCCCCTGTGAACTCAGTGCACAGCTTTTGCCAAAGAAATCCTTCTCAGAAAAATCCTCCCTTGATCTCTGATGTGTTGTGTCATCTACCAATTCTTAGTTGACCTATTTTGAAATTTTGGCATTGGCTTCTGGCAACTTCCACTGAAATTTCACACTTATTTAATCTTATTGCCTCATTCAAAACTTCTAATTTCACATTTTGTTATACAGCATTCAGCATTTCCTAGTTCATAAGAGTGCAGTTAGGTGACAATACCTTAAGTTTGAACATTGTTACATTTTTTTGTGACTAGGATGTAGTTGCAACTGACATGTTTTCACCTTTCTGATTTGTGATTTTGGGGCTATAGAACTTATGTACTATTTTGGTTGTTTATTTATGGCATTAGAATATAATGCACAAGTCCTTGGAATCAAAACACTGTGAATGCACACTTCCTCCAGGTAATTTTTCCAATACATTGTGAATGCATCCTATGTTTGAGACATAAAGCACACACAATAAATAAATAAGGTTATTTGCTGAGAACTATGAAGAAAACACTCTGCTTCTCTTTTTAAAAAGACCATAATTATATACTATGGAGTGGGTATCATTATAATAACAGGAGTAGACTAAAGTAAGAGAGAATAAGGGACATGAAATCATGGGAAGAAGGTTAACCACACTAACCCTTTGTAAAGTGTTTACTTCATGAAACATCTTGAGATATCACATTGCCTACACATGATTCCAGTGGATATTATGAAGAATATTATGATTCTATAAGCCAGACGGATCTGTAGTAAATACATTTATCCAGGGAACGCACAGCTAATAAAAGAGGACCCTGTTACTCCTAAGAGTGTAAACTTGTCTTGGCCTGAGAGGATGGTAAATGGATTGGGAATGTTGGGATTGGAGAAGAGATGTTCTGTGTAATCATACCAACATATCAAACAGCACTTCTCACTTTTTGATAGGGTATATAATGTATCTATTTTGTTTATTGTCAGTCTCTTCCACTAAAATATAAGTTCCATGAAGCCAGGGAGCTTTGTTTTGTTTTTTGTTGCATCTTCCATGCCTGGCACATAGTTCCTGCAAGATTTATATCATGAATGAGCTAAGAAGAAAGGGTGTGAGTATGGCAGGACATCACTTTGCTGACAAAAGTCTGTGTAGTCAAAGCTATGGTTTTACCAGTAGTCATGCGCGGATGTGAGAGTTGGACCATAAGGAAGGTTGAGTGCTGAAGAACTGATGCTTTCGAATTGTGGTGCTGGAGAAGACTCTGGAGAGTCTCTTGGACTGCAAGAAGATCAAACTAGTCAATCCTAAAGGAAATCAACCCTGAATATTCATTGGAAGGACTGATGCTGAAGCTCTAATAATTTGGCCACCTGATGTGAAGAGCTGACTCATTGGCAAAGACCCTGATGCTAGGAAAGATTGAAGGCAAGAGGAGAGGAGGGTGGCAGAGGAAGAGATGGTTAGATAGCATCACTGACTCAATGGACATGAATTTGATCAAACTCTGATAGTGAAGGACAGGGAAGCCTGGGGTGCTCTAGTGCATGGGGTTGCAAAGAGTTGAACACAACTAAGTGACAGAACAACAAATAGCATGGGAAGGCAGGTTTTTCATTCAACCCAAAGATTTTTAAAATTACTCTGTACTTGTATACTGTCTGTAGCCTGTGGTCTTCTCTGGAGCACAAAGTGGCACCTTCTCTAGAGTTCAGACTAAATTCTATGACTGCTGGCCTGGGATATTTTGAGGCATGACCCACTGGAGGTATTTGGCCATCAAAATAACTTCCAGTCTTGTGGTTCTAAGGATGGGCCGTTGCCAAAGAATTTACAGAGAAGGAAACCCAGGACAGTCATATTGTGTTGTTAATGATGATGACTAATTGAACTTGAAAGAAGAAAGAAGGTTAAGTCGCTCAGTCGGACTCTTTGCGACCCCATGGACTGTAGCCCACCAGGCTCCTCTGTCCATGGAATTTTCCAGGCAAGAGTACTGGTGTGGGTTGCCATTTCCTTCTCCAGGGGATCTTTCTGACCCAGGGATCGAACCTGGGTCTCCCGCATTGCAGGTAGACACTTTACCGTCTGAACCACAAGATATTGATGCCACTGAAGGGAGAAATTGTAGTTTAACAGAAATGTAGTTCAGAAATGCTTTAAATCATTGTTAGAAATTCTGAGTTTAATGTGTTGGTGTATCAGACAGGAGACATCTAGAAGGAGATCATATTCAGGCAGCTATACAGATTAGCAGAGGCTGAGTTATACTATGCCCATTTGTTAGGAAAATCTACATCCCTCTCCATAGGAGGTAGAGATACCCAAGAAAAGTATGGAGAAGTATGGGTTACTCTTCCCTAATAAGTCATGACAGCTATCTTTGCTAAATAATTAGCTTCAGTATTAAAAACCATAGGAGGCATAATTTTCAGATAATTATATCAGAAGAACAAGAATGTGCCTTCAGAGTTGTAATCTGTATTATGTTTTTCCTGTTTATTAAAAAAATTATTTTATTGTGGTTACTTTGAGTCTTCACTGGCAGTGGGTGCAGGCTCTTTATTGTAGAGCACAGGTTCTAGAGCTGGAGCACATGTACAGGCTCAGTAGTTGTGGCTTGAGGGCTTAGTTGCCCTGTGGCATGTGGGATGTTAGTTCCCTGACCAGGGATCGAACTCATGTGCTCTGCATCGGAAGGCAGATTCTTAATCACTGGACTACCAGGGAAGTCTCTATAATCTGTATTTTGATTGAGGACCATATAGTAAATTTGGAAAGGCTTTATTTAGACTACGTGATAATTTAATACATATTAATATTTTGGGGGGCTCCAAAATCACTGCTGATGGTGATTGCAGCCATGAAATTAAAAGACGCTTACTCCTTGGAAGGAAGGTTATGACAAGCCTAGATATCATATTGAAAAGCAGAGACACTACTCTGCCAACAAAGGTCTGTCTTGTCAAGGCTATGGTTTTTCCAGTAGTCATGTATGCATGTGAGAGTTGGATGGTGAAGAAAGCTGAGCACCGAAGAATTGATGCTTTTGAACCGTGGTGTTGGTGAAGATTCTTGAGAGTCCCTTGGACTGCAAGGAGATCCAACCAGTCCATCCTAAAGGAGATCAGTCCTGGGTGTTCATTGGAAGGACTGATGTTGAAGCTGAAACTCCAATATTTTGGCCACCTCATGGGAAGAGTTGACTCATTGGAAAAGACCCTAATGCTGGGAAGGATTGGGGGCAGGAGGAGAAGGGGATGGCAGAGGATGAGATGGTTGGATGGCATCACCGACTCAATGGACTTGGGTTTGGGTAGACTCCGGGAGTTGGTGATGGATAGGGAGAACTGGCGTGCTGCAATTCATGGGGTTGCAAAGAGTTGGACACGACTGAGCGACTGAACTGAACTGAACTGAATAAAGCTGGCTTCTAGTGTATTTTAAAAGTCATGCTGAAAAGATGCCATCAGTGAGTAGTATTAATACATTTAGCTATACAATTTTATATTATGTAGAATATACGTATTATAGTTTAATATCCTAGGTGAGAAAAACAAGAGGCCCAGGGTGACTTTATTGCTTACAGGGAGCAGAGCTCATACTTTAGTCCCTGTCTTCAGAGCCTGAGTGTGAAACTCGTTGGCCAGAGTTCTGCTTCAGGGAGCTGTGAGTCATCAGACTGAGACTCCACCCTACCATGGGACTGAGCAGCTGGCTCCTCACTGGCAGTGAGAGTGTCTACCACTTGTCCTTGACTCAGCTATGGAACCCTCTGCCCCCAATTCTAGTTCTAGTGCTTACCACCTGCTACCAGGGAGCCTCATAGTGAAACTGCAAGTTAATGATGATTGTACCAGCCAGAGATTTTTAGACGGGCTGATACAACCTGGTCCCCAGTACAAGGCTATCAAAGTAATGCACTTCTTTTTTTTCTTTACCTTCTTCTACTAGTGATGATGTTCACCATGAGAGAAGCTAATGGGTAGTCAAGTGCAGAGGCTTGGGAGCTGGGAGAAAATGAGCTGAACAGGGAACCGTGAATAAGCTGTTAAAGCCAAGTGGAAATGAGAAGTGGAGGGAGTTTGAGAGGTAGATGAAGAAGGCATTGGGGAGCATTGAGACAACATGGGGGGAGTTTTGTGTAAATGCAATTTCAGGGGAGCATTTGCCCCACAGCAGCATTACAACATCCTTTTTGTACACTAGATTTATTTCAGTGGGGAAGGAAGAATGCAAGGGCCATAGGAATAATGGGGGACCAATGAATTAGTACTGTTTTGGAAAAGTAATTTTCAGTCTTACATACTCAACAGCAGCACCTGTTATAATTTCACAATATTTGTGTGAAAGCTAACTTTCACTTGCGACACAGGAAAGATTGGCCCGTAACTTCCCAGCACCCACAGATGGTAGAGACTGGGCCAATTTTCACTTAAGAGAACTGTGCCTTGCATTTGTACAATGCTGGACAAAGAGCTTCACACTCAGGCTCTGAAGACAGGGACTCAAATATGAGCTCTGCTCCCTGTAAGCAATAAAGTCGCCCTGGGCCTCTGTTTTTCTCCCCTAGGATATGAAACTATAATACCTACATTTTACATAATATAAAACTGTATTAATAGTACTCACTGATGGAAAAATGAACGAATATAGATTCAAGGGCTTGTGGTTTCTTTGTTTTTTGTTTTTTTTTCCACTTGCAGTTTTTGTAACTAACTCAGCACTACTGGATTAGGGCATGTTCTATCAAACTAAAAATCAAAAGCTTTCCTATGGGGAAAATCTTAACGTTATAGCTGGAAGAGGTGACAGCCGCATTACTGCCATCAAAAGTAATTTACTAACCGTATCTGTTCAAAATATTCTGGTAGGCACTAAATCCCAGGGGCTTCCTGTTTCAATGTATCCTCTTCTTGCAGTCTTTTCACTGTACTGTTCGGCTCTCCACCTGTGAATAAAATGGATACCTGGAAAACTTCATCTTTGGGGAAACTATTACAAGCCAAGAGAACGCTGTTTTCATCATCAGCGCCAATCATACAGTGCAGGGAGGTGTATTGGGAGGCTGCCATCCTCAACCTCTCTGTCTTGGAGCTTGTAAACATCTTTCCGGTTTCCACTTTAGACCAGGAAATCTGGGAAGAGATGACTAGAGAGGTTTTGCACCATCAGCATAACGATGCTAATGCTGGCTCTCTACCCCCTCATCCCTCTTTCTTAGGCTGGTCCCACACTGCTCGAGACACAGGTACACAGGTGCCTCTCTATCCAAAGGAAGAGAAAAGAAAGAATTTTGTATACCAACTCGAATCGTTTAAAATGTTACCTTTCACAATCAGTTGTCCTGTGACGTGTGCACTTGCCCGTACATCTACATTTAGACAATATTTTAAAAGGTAAGTTATCACAAATCGGCTACGAGGGATCTGCCAGGTATAACTGCACACAGGTCTGTTTCACCAGCATCTCTTTTAGGAAGTCGGAGGGAAAGGGCTCTGCATCTAGCAGCGCCCGCCTTCACGCAGAGAAGCGCACAGACACCCTCCCACGCACACACACACCCTCGCTCTCTCGCCCCGCAGCGTCAGGCTCTGACCCCACTGCATCCGCAAGGAGAGGGGCTCACAATCCGCGGGTCGGGAGCTGCTTTTGCCACTTCCAAGTCGGGGTTTGCTTGGATCATTTATTTATCTTGTACCCGTTAAGAAACCACCATTGGGTGTTGGTGGGAGGCGCTACTCTGCCTGAAGCCCAGCCCGTCCGCCGCGGCTTCGCGCACACCGCACCCGCCTGCCTGCCAGCGCCCGCCTGGAGTCGCCTCCTGCCCCGGGTCCCTGTTTCCCGGGATCCCCGACGGGGTCTTCCGTTTCGCGTCTCCCACTTGGGAGTGTGAACGGGCAGGGGCGCCGGGCAGTGCTTCGAATCTTCTGCGGGCTGACGGGGTTCCCTCCGCGGCGGGTCGGACAGCACGCTCCGCGGGCGCCCAGTGCGTCCCCAGCCCCGGGCTCGCGGCGGCGCAGCTCGCTGGAGTTTGACTCTCTTGGGCAGCGGCGCCGACGCCGAGCCGCAGGCGGCGGGAGCGAGGCGAGCCCGGCCGCTCGCCCTCCGCGCTGTGCTCGGATTGGTCTCTCACAGACAGTGCTGGCCGAGGGTTGGCTGCGGGCCGGCTGAAGAACAGGTGCACCTTGCCGCCCGGACTCGCGGAGCAGCCGCCGAGGAACGCGGCGCGGCGGGCCAGGCGTGCGGCGGCGGCCAGGCCGGCCCCCTGTGTCGGAATGCGGCTCTCCAGCGCCCGGTGTGCCGCGGGCGGCCGGCTCGGCCCCTGAAGGCGGCGCGAGGCCCAGAGGCGGCACGGGCGGGCGCCCGGGGGAGCGGGCCGGGTGCGGCGCCCGGAGGATGCTGGCGCGGCTGGAGCGCTTGCAGGCGGCGGGCAGCAGCAGCAGCAACAGCAGCAGCAGACGCGGGGCCCCGGCGCGCAGGAGGCCGCTTGGCGGGCAGCAGACGCGCCCCGCCGCTCCCTGACCGGCCGGCGGTGCCGGGGGCCCGTCTCGCCCCTCTTCCGCGCTCCTCGCCGCCCCCTCCCAGGCCCGCGTCCCCTCCCCCTCTCCTCTCCTCCCCGCCCGCCGCCCGCCTCTCGGGGGGAGGGGCGTGGGGGCAGGGAGCCGATTTGCATGCGGCCGCCGCGGCCGCTGCCTGCGCCCGAGCCCGCCGCCGCCGCCGGAGCCCGCGCCCGCGCCCGGCCCGCGCGGCCCCATGCCTCTGGCGCGGCCCTCGGGGGGGCGAAGGTGAAGACCGGCTCCTAGGATGAGTGAAGGGGCGGCCGCTGCCTCGCCACCTGGAGCCGCTTCGGCAGCCGCCGCCTCGGCCGAGGAGGGCACCGCGGCGGCTGCGGCGGCGGCGGCGGCGGCGGCGGCGGGCGGGGGCCCGGACGGCGGCGGCGAAGGGGCGGCCGAACCCCCCCGGGAGTTACGCTGTAGCGACTGCATCGTGTGGAACCGGCAGCAGACGTGGCTGTGCGTGGTGCCTCTGTTCATCGGCTTCATCGGCCTGGGGCTGAGCCTCATGCTGCTCAAATGGATCGTGGTGGGCTCCGTCAAAGAATACGTGCCCACCGACCTGGTGGACTCCAAGGGGATGGGCCAGGACCCCTTCTTCCTTTCCAAGCCCAGCTCCTTCCCCAAGGCCATGGAGACCACCACCACGACCACCTCCACCACGTCCCCCGCAACCCCCTTCGCCGGCGGTGCCGCCTCTTCCAGGACGCCCAACCGGATTAGCACCCGCCTGACTACCATCACGCGGGCTCCCACTCGCTTCCCCGGGCACCGGGTGCCCATCCGGGCCAGCCCGCGCTCCACCACGGCACGGAACACTGCGGTCCCCCCGACGGTCTTGTCCACGACAGCCCCTTTCTTTAGTAGCAGCACTCTGGGCTCCCGACCCCCGGTGCCAGGAACCCCCAGTACCCAGGCCATGCCCTCCTGGCCCACTGCGGCATACGCTACCTCCTCCTACCTTCACGATTCTACTCCCTCCTGGACTCTGTCTCCTTTTCAAGATGCTGCCTCCTCCTCTTCCTCCTCGTCCTCCTCCTCTACCACCACCACCACCACGCCAGAAACTAGCACCAGCCCCAAATTTCGTAAGTAAACACTGTCTGAACTCTGATTTACTACTGAGTTTCCATTCTGCCCTCCTGCTGTCTTTTTCCCTCGCCGCTTCTAGCATCCTTCATCCCCCTCCCCCCCGCCCCCGCCCCCGCCCCCGCCCCGGATTGGAACATAGAGTGAGAGAATTAAAACTGGCCACAGGAGAGGAAAAAGGTGCCGTCCTTTTGCCCTGTGAGGGGAAAAGGTGGAATGAAGCAGAGGGAGATTGTCAGCCAGGCTCCACGGGCCCTACTTCACTGGGTCCCAGATGAGAACTAATTCCCTTCAAGGGGTTAAAGCCAGTGCGATCCCTCTTCACTGCAGACCTGCTGTCGAGTTCTGGGATCCAGCTCCTGGTGAGAGCTAGGGAGGGACGGAGGGCCTTCCCCAAAGGACGGAGCCCTTTCCCGGCATGTAGGAAGCAGTGGCACTGACCGACTTTAAACCGCAGAGGGAAGTTGTGCCCGTGTGGGGGTGGGCTGGGGGTTGTGTGTGGTCATTTGATGGAGATGTTGGTACAGTGAAGCTGTAGATACTTCCAGCAGCCCTGACCCGGGCAGGGACCAGGAAGGGTTAATTAGAAGCCATTGTGGGAGGTAGGGAAAGGAGGCGATCCATGGCGGAGGGCTAAACTGATAACCGCCTACCCTGCCCGTGGACGTTCCAAGGTGTAGAAAAGGATTCTGTCTGCCGAGAGTGAGTTAACTAAGGGGAATTATGAAGGGAGCCCTGCGGAGCTGCCTTCTCTCTGGGAGGAGGAGTCTTTTCAGCTCTGCCAAGCATTTGCTTTGTTCGTTTCCCAAAGGTGGGGTGTGAACCTCGTCTCCCCTCCCTTATGCCTGAAAAATTTAGGCAAAATGGGACAGAGTTCCCTGCACTCAAGGATGAGAAAATCCAACTCCTTTGAAACAGGTCACTCTTTGAATATAGCTTCTTCAGCCTTGTCTCAGTTGCTGCCAGCACTGGTCAGTTACCCCAGGCATGAGAGCTTTCTGCCTCTCTGGGAGGTGTGTATTTCCTCTGTATCTTTTTAAATGTTTCAGATGACTAATTGACTTCCCACCACTCTCCCACTACTCCACCTCCTTCTTATTCTAAGGAAATTTTAGGCAGCCTCTTAACCTGACTGTGGATCAGGATCTGAGAACAGTTTGTGCAACCTGTGAAGGTTATTTAGGACAAACCCCCCCAGCCTGCCAGTTCAAGTTCTAGGCAAGGCATTTTTCCCAAAACTGCCTGGCTGTGCCTTCCTTATATTGTGTTTCTGTTTTGAGCCACAGCATCTGGAGGAAAAGTAAGAGTGCTCATCATTAACTCTTGAGTAGGAATACCAAGCTTCCAGTCATCTGGGAAATTTCATTTCCCTGACCTATGGTTTTACCTGGGGTGGTATTTAACCTTTGAAACTTTTTTTGGATTCGTTGAGGATAAAGTCCAAGGAGAGACATTCCTGATGTTTTTACTCTGCTTTGGGAAAAAAATAGGCTAAAAAGATAAATTGGGAGACAGGGAGGAGAGGGGAAGGAAGAGAATCTGCCACAAAGCAGAATGGCAGGCAAGCCGGTAACTTGCTGCTTCTCTCTCCTTTGGCTGAAGCAGTCATTTTTGAGAGCACATTTTCTCAGGAGGTGTGTAGAGGCTTCTCTCAGCAAATCTAGCTGCTTGAGTTTGGTGGATGGGTAAAGGACGTGCAAGTGTATGTGTGAACATTCAGTGGATTGAAAATAG
This sequence comes from Giraffa tippelskirchi, assembly GCF_054371585.1. Lineage (NCBI taxonomy): Eukaryota > Metazoa > Chordata > Mammalia > Artiodactyla > Giraffidae > Giraffa > Giraffa tippelskirchi. The sequence goes on along the minus strand of NC_137276.1, from coordinate 56,154,345 downwards.
ACGCGTTTATCCTGGAGACCCCAGGTTTTTTTTTTTTTTTGTCTCTTCTTTTGATGCAGTTGATATAAATAATGGAGTATGGGTATACTTCTCATTTTTGTGTGTATGTCGGGGGAGGGTTGCATACAGGGGATATTTCATGTTCTTTCTCAATTGATTTCCTTGCTTTCCATTCTGGAGGTCTTTAAAGAAAAGCCCAAGGTAATTATTTCTACCCCTCCACGCTCCCTTCCTACATTCAGTAGAAAGGAATGGCAGTGTGTTTAATAAATAATGATTATTGACAGGGCTCTCAGCCCTAAGGAAAAGGGAGGGGGGAACCTGTAAATGGTGTCAATGTTCACTTAGACATATAAGCAGTATTTGTTATATGTGTATCTGAGGTTCAGCTCCTGGTCTTTTTTAAACCTCCAGCAAAGAGTTGAATTAAGGGATTTACAAGTATGGAAATCCAGCAGAAACTGACCTGCTTTGTCTGTATCAACAAGGGAAATGAAAGGAAGATTATGTAGTTTCCATAAAAGATGAGTTTAAATAGGCAGGTTGTATGGTAATTTAAAGAAAAAGGATAATTTAATTATTTTTTGAGTACAAGATTGCGGGGTGATTAACAAAAGGAAATAAAGGTTTCATTTGAGGGATCATCAACACTGCTGAAGAATGGCCTGAATATCTTGCATTAATATTTTTCACTTGTTTTGATTATGTCACCAAAGTTCCCAGGAGAGAAAGTCCCCTTTTTTTCTAGCTCCTACCTTTAGACTTCAGTAGATGCTTTTTCTTTGCTTTTTTTTTCAAATGAAAGTCATGGGTTGTATTGTAGCCCCCGAAGACAGCTGACAGTGATGCTTTTTTTTTCTTGAGACTGTCTCACAAATTCTGAAATTGCCAGGGTCTATGCTTTTGAATTGAACACAAGGCTTGTATAAAATGAGTCTTTGTGTTCATCTTAGGTCAATCAGAAGGATCCTGTCTGTAAGGGCAGTGTAGCTCTTTGGAGTGGAAGAGACTGGTTCACTCTAGAATAAACACACTTGCAAATGAGTAATAGGAGTTTTGTAAGCAAAAGTTATATTTGCTATGGAAAGGCCCAGTTTAGGAGACTGTTTCTGATTTTCTTAGGATTAACAACCAAGAAAGCTTGAACTTGCAAGGTGGAGGAGGAGAGGGGCTTGGAAGTGAACTCTTCCCATTCTCCAACATTGAGAACTTGAGCCAGACCAAAACATTCTTCTATGTTGCTGGGGTCTCTTGGATTCCCAGGACTTTCTTTTCCTTCAGATGCTTTAAAAACAAATACCTTGAACATACTGCCTCTAAGAGATTATTTCCTACAAAATGTCTTTGCAGCTGTAAGTGTAGGGTTAGTTTGAAATTTTTTTAGTCCAAAGGGAGGTTTACTGCAGACAGTAGAGAGACAGTAATTTTGACCAGTGTATAAACATCCTTTTTGGGCACAATTGAATTGTATTTTCACACTTGAAATGCATACGTGTGTGTAGAATGTTGTCAGTGCAAATGTGGATTGTTGTTTTACTCAACAGAAAACACCCTTTAACAGATGTTTAACAGAAGACCAGATCTTGGCTAAATTCAAGTGCTAAAGACAACTACTTTTAATGGATTATTCTTTGGGTCATATTTGGAAGATATATAGCTAATTCCAGTGAGTAAGATCACAAATCTTGAATAGTATATTTAGTAGAGAAGTAAATGTAAAGTTTATCATTGATGTTTAAACATGGAAGGATGACAGTTTTAGTATAACCAAGTGTATTTAAATCAGACTTTACTCAAACATCATTTTGGAGCATTCCATTGATAACATTGACAGTTTTCTTATTTATTCTTTTTAAACATCTTCAGTCTTTCAGCAAGAGTACTCTGAGTTGCTTTATAAGCAGCCTCAGGTATAATTTGTTTAAAGTTACTCCTATGTTGTCTTTTATCCACATGAATTGGGGCCATTAAAGGAATTCCAGCATAGAAAGGATTCACCCCAACCATATGGGGTAACCACAGTGAGAGGATTCAGAGTTTGAGATCAATATTTCTTATGAAATCCAATTGAGAGGTTTTTTATGAGCACATGTTGCAGCTTGAGTACATTTTGATTTCCTCTGGCCTTAATACAGGATTATGAGACTTTTCTGCTTTAGTCAATTATGCTGTACATTTTACTCTTCAGACACTTATGTTGTGCTTCATGGTCCTAACAGGAAAAAAAGAGGGAGACAGGGGTGTGGGCATAGAATCGGTAAGGTTCTTTTTAGAACCATTTTTAATCTGGTCTCAGTGCCTTAAGGCTGTGGTTTCAGTCTTCCTCCTCCGTTCCTCATGACTGAGACAGAAGAGGTTGGGAGTGCTAAAGAGGGTTCCTTTTGCATGCTTGATTGGTGAATGCAGACATCTCTTGTCTGTGCGATTTCCCGGATAGCCTTTTTTTTTTTTTTTTAAACACAGTGTGGATCTACATGTTTGTCAGAAAGAAAAACAAAAACTTCAAAACAAGCTGGTGTGTGGCAGCTTCTCTCTTTACTTTTGATTGGTAAAGCAACCAATGTTTCTACATCCAGGTTAAGCCATTGTCAAGTGTTGGTGCCTAGTTGGAAAGCAGTGCCATCCTAGGAGGTCTAGTGTTTAGAGGAACAAGCTCGCTCTTCCTCTCTGACATGCTTTCTCAGCTCCTCCTCATCTACACACCACAATGAAAAGAAGGATGATTTTCATCTACCTTCTTATGTAGAAATTCTTTCCGCCTAACCTCTCATATCCAGTGCCAAACATATCTGAATATTCTATCTGAGGTGTAGAAAATGGAACATGAAAGCTGGCCCTGAAATATATAAGAGCAAAGAAAGAACCATAAATCTAAGTCTGAAAAGTGAATTTGAATTGCTTGTGAATAGAACTAGAATTCACTTTTCTCTCCATGAACCTGTTTTTATCTTCAGACTTTTGTGTTGGGTGAGGCACAGAGCTGGTACTGCGTTGGCAAATACCACTGAGACATTTTTGGAGTCTAGAGATTTTACTTGTCTGTACTCAAAAAAGTGTTTCCTCCAGAACCATGTACATATAGAAGGCAGGAGGGAGAAAGAGACTCAATTTAAAGCTTTGTGATACCAGGATGGAAATGTACCTAAATCCATTCATGTGGTTATTAATGAAAGTCTTAGGACACATGGTTTGGTTTTGCATTTTTACAACTTTTTCTCTGAGGACGTATGGACTCCTGCCTTACCCAGTCTTTTATAGATTTGAATCATGGCTCTGTCTGAAGGCCCTTTACAGACTTTTGATTATTTTATCTTACTTTTTATTTCCTTAGCTTATCGTGTAAGCAGTAGTCATTACAAGAAATTTTCTTAGATATACTTAACCTTGCCATGTTCTTTCAAGTTGTTTTAAAAGTCAACCTTTTTGGTAAGCCGTGTTTGACTAGGTTGATATAGAAAGTTAAGGGAAAACATTATACCTATTTATGCAATTGAGTTAGCAAACTGTCTTGGTATTTTTTTTTAATTAAAAATTTTTTTTGAAGATTCAGAAAACTTGATGGAAAACTAATGACCATTTATTGTCCCACACAGATTGATATACAAATCATACTGATTTTGACAGTACCTATTATCTGATTCCATAAAACAATTAATTGTAGAATTGAACATGCACTATTATATCCATTCTTTGTTTTCATAATGTCATGTTTTGATTTTAAAATTTATTTTAATGAATATTAAATGTTGATTGGGGTATTACTATGCTGGTGGTTAATTGGTTAATTTAAAACATCTATAAAAGTATCTGTTTAAAAAACAGAAAAATAAAACTTTAAATGAACTTAAAAGTTCAAATATATACAACATTCATTCTCCCATACCTTGATGTAGGCATTTTTTAAAAAATTATATCTCTTAGTTTGAGTTTAGCATCTTTTTCCTTTTCTTTTCCATATGCTACTCTTCTAATTACTTGTTTCTTCTCCAAAGATACTGGTGAAAGAATTTAAACCAGATTTTTCGTTGATACTCTAATATCCCCCCTGCCCTGGAAATCTTTTATAGTTTTTTTTTTTCTTTTACAGTTTTTTTGCTCATATAATTCAAAGTAATTTTCTTTCCTTTTTTTCTCCCCAGCAACTCTCCATTTGGAGTTTCTTCAGAACATTCAGCTATAATTTAATAGAAACTACAATTATCTTTCATTTCCACAATCATATGTCATTGGCTTACATAAAATTTAACTAAATAACATAATTATAGTAAGAACAACTGGCATGAACAGGTTTGTTACTGACACTGAGTGTTGGTGAGCACACAACCTAAAAAGAAGTTGCAGAGAGGTATGCAGGTGTGTCCTTCAGGTTGGCTTGCTGGCTGTGACTTTCTCACAGTGCCGCGGCCCTGACAAAGTTCGTTACCCTGGAGTGGTGGCAGCCAGCTGGCTAAGGGTTGGGAAAGTATCCCCTTTGTAGGTAATAGTATTGTAAATGTAAGTCAGTCGTGACCATATATTTTAGAAACTTTACTGGGAGGGATAACGTCTGGAATAGAAGGGAAAAAAATCCAAAAAAACCCTGTAGCCTTGAATCCTGTGATAACTGTGAACCTCAAAGAACCAGTTTAATCTCCTGAATTTTAACTTCTTCTTCTGGGATAATGAGGGGGTGATGATAATAACCTGCTTCATATACTGCTTCTAAAAGAGCCTATAAGCTGCAAATACTCAACTGTTTTTGTGTCAAGAGAGATGGAAAATGGATAGGCTAGGTATTTTCATCCAAGACCACATCAGACCATTGAATTCAGCTGAAATGTTGGAGCTCATTTGCTACCTGACTTGAGGAATCTCCCATTACAGTGAGGGATGATTATGCCTGCATGTCCCTGGATCTCTCCTGTGCTCCTCTCTGGTACCCTGGCACACACAGTAGAATATGGTGTAGAAATCTCCCTCGAATCATCCTGAAAGCTTAGTCACAAACTGGAACCCACCATTTCTCATCCTTTGCTTGGTAGATAGTTTTGTAGTCTGTTTTGCACGTATGTTTCTCTGAGAGAGGAACTGAAATTTGAGAGAAAATGAGAGAGATTGTTGAACTATAATTATCTGGAAATCTGAAACCCACAAAATTCTGAAAATTTTTGATGGAACAAAGGATGCCCTTATGGCTCCTTTTTGTTCCCTTCCCACACTGTCTTATTGTCATTGAATCTTTGGAATTTAGAGAGCATGTTAGTAAAAACATGTGATATCTGCATTGCATTATCTTCCCCCTCTTAATTTAGGAGTTATTGTGGTTTAAGTTCCAGAGGATTAATGGGTTGCTTGCGCATCAAGAGCTCTTTTAGATAGATGCTTTTGTACTTTAGGGAACTTTAATATTAACATTTTGAAAACATCTTGCTTCAAGTCTGTGTTTGTTGGAAACTTCATCCTGAATTATATTTCACAGGATTACTTCTTTTTGTTATGAGCCGTTATTTTTCAAGACAGGTTGGTGATTGTACATAAATCATAGCTTGCCATTTCCAGGCATAAAAAGAGGCTAGTAAAAAACAAGCCTGCAAACTGAATTCAGAATTTAGTTTAATAATAGAAGTCTAGCAGCGTACAATGATGATTTTGTCTTTGAGGACTTTTCCTAGACATGATAGTGTGTATCATGGATGCAGTATACACTGTAAGAGCAAGAAAAGAAATCTTCTATATCTATGCAACTGCTTTAGCAGTGATACACTATAGCCAGGATTATGAGAAGAGACTTTTCTTGTTAGCTTTTTATGTTATGTTGAAGTATAGTCAGTTAACAATGTTATAATAGTTTCAGGTGGACAGCAAAGGAACTCAGCCATATATATTCATTTATCTATTCTCCCCAAGCTCCCCTTCCATCCACGCTGCCATATCACGTTGAGCAGAGTTCCTGTGCTATACAGTAGGACCTTGTTGCTTATCCCTTTTAAATATAGCAGGGTGTACATGTCGATCCGAAACTCTTTAACTGTCCCTTCTCCTCATCCTTCCCAGTCTGGTAGCCGTAAGTTCATTCTAAATCTGTGAGTGAGAAGAGAATTTTTATGCTAAGCATTTGATAAGAATTCTTCAGGATATTAGCCTACTTCCTAAGATACCCTTCCATGATTACATATGGCCACTGGCCTGCTCTTCCAGTCAATTGCCAGGGAGTTAGAATTTCACTAAGAGAAAATCACTCTGTCATCATTTTGGGAGCAGACTCTAATTGATTTCTGTGCTTTGAATTTTACTTTCAGAAATGGGAAAGATGTCTTGACAGAATCTCAGTCTTAGAAGGGGCTTGAGAATACAGGAAAGAATACTCAGAGCTGTCATTTGTGGAATTTTACTGTGTGCCAGGAGGGTTCACACTTACATATTTTGCCTTATATGTTTATTGAAACAAGGATTGAAAGACAATCATCTAGGCCTATAGCATAGTCTGATTATCTGAATTATGCAGGTTAATTGAGCTGGGCTTAGATTGGTTGTATAATTTGCCTAGGACATACGTAAGTGGCATCGTTTTGAAAAATCAGGAACATAGGAAGATCATTTTACAGGTAATCTCTTCCTACTTCAAATCCTAAGACATTGACACAGGGTTGATATATCATGCTCATTATCTCTTTCAAGCCCTTAGCTCAGAGCCAGTGACATTTGCCATTTTTAACTGTGTAAATGGCATATCTGCTCATACCTGTTCTTTGCTATAGTAAAGGGAGCCTTTGTAACCAGAGAAATTGCCCTGGTTTCCAGTCCAAGGAGAAATTTAGGATGTATTTCAAGAAAGAAAAAGAATGTGTTCCTCTAAACTTCTGTTCCTTGATCTTAACTCTCTTATTTCCTCCTGTGGCTGCTTGTAGGTGATTCAATAGAACAATGACAGAAAATAGTTACAGACTTTATTTCTCTGCTTCCTGAAATTTAGCCAAAATTTTCTTCTCTGCTCACTCTAAACTTGCTTTTGATTGCAGTAGTTACTGCATTGTATGCTGAGAGTGGCCCATGGAAATGTGTCCGGGAGCCTTTGGAGTAATAGACTTGAGGCTTAAAATACCTACCCTACCAAGTAAATGTTGGATGTTGCGCACATATAGTGTTTCCCACAGAGCATCTGAATTCCCTCCTGGAACTATCCTGCAAGGTACCCACCATTGCCTAGACTGCATTACTAAGAAGTTTGGTGAGACCTTGATGGTCTGCCAAGAGTACCAACAACTGGACCCAGTCATTACTTACTTGTTTGACTTTGCTATGTACCAAGGATCCCTAAGAACAAATATCCTGAAAGTTAAAATGAAAAATGATTGGGATTTCCTACTCATAAAAAGAAAACAGAAATAGATCAAATACTATGATAAAGTTACAGAGTTTTCGAATAGCTGTGCAGATGGGTAAAGTGAAAGTCTTAATTGTTCAGTCATGTCCGACTCTTTGCAACCCCATGGACTGTAGCCTGTGAGGCTCCTCTTTGTCGGTGGGATTTCCCAGGCCAGAATAGTGGAGTGGGTTGCTGTTCCCTTCTGCAGGGGATCCTCCCAACCCAGAGATGGAACCCAGGTCTCCCGCATTGTGGGCACATTCTTTACCATCTGAGCCACCAGGGAGTTTTTATGCTGAAGGGCAGGAGTGCTGTAATGTCAGGAAGCCTGTGTTGTCAAAATCCCAAAGAATGTGAATGAATCCCATAGACTAAGAATGACGACTGCACTCATAAAGAAGAGAGGAAATGAGATTGCTTACCCCAAAATTATTGTTAACCAAGAGTTTTTATCAGCATGATGACAAAATCTAGACTCTGGGATAGAAAAGTGAAAATGTGGTATAGAAATGTTTATATTAAACACTGTCTTGACTGAATTCCATTTAATTGAGTTTTCTGTATGAGACTCTCTTCTGTATTAAAAAAAACTGACAAATGCTCCCTTTTAATGCTGGACATCCACAACTGGTAGGGCTTCTGCCTTCAAGAAATGAGAGATATATTTACCAAGTGTTAGTTGTATATTAGCTCCTCACAAACCTATTTATGCTGGTTGTTCTTGTTACTGTAATTAGGTAATGTATTTAAATAATATTCAAAGCTATAAATTAATTGTGGTTTATATTAGAACTAGGTTGATTACTTTGGATACACTCCATAAAGATAAGTTACTTAAAAAATGCTTGTTGAATAAGTTGTGGGCAAGTTTAAGAGAAAATACATATGTCGTAAGAAATATGCACTTGGATTGTTTTATATGCAGCTTTAACTTCTCATTCCTCAGTGAATTCCTCAGTAGATATTTGCAGTATGGTTTTTCACAAGAAAGGTAACCAAAATTTTTTCAGTGAAAAGCTTTGAATATAACAACCAAATATTTGGCAAGTGAATGTACATCTATAAGTTTTAGGTGCAAATAAAAGAAATAAGATAAATTTTACTTTACCCATGTGATAGATTTACAAAGCCATTAAATTATATTTTTTAGTTATTTTAAATATACTACAAAATATTTAACCTTTGGGTAGAAAATTATATAAGATGCCAGTTATATAGAGCTACATCAATTATTAATAATAGATTTAATAAATAGTAACTGTAATCAAGGGAAGTATACAGAATTGTTAATGCTAATGATTTCTGGATTGTGGAATAGGAAGGTCATTTAATTTACTGTACTTTGCTGTAGTTTCTAAGTTTTATTTAATGGTCATGAATTATCTCTCTAATTAGAAGTTATTAAGCTTTTGATAAAGTGAAGAATAAAATCCATGAATCAATTCAGTTGTTGGTCATGGTTCTGTAAAGATTTTTTCTAGTCTAAGAGTTTGTGTCTTCATTGATGGTGTCAGCATTAAAGTGTTGTCTGAGCTGAGTTGCTGTGAAATGCAGATGTGAAGAAATACAAACAAATTTCATTGCTCATGGGGAATAATGCCTTATTGAAGGCAGTGTCTTACCCTGGACCTTGGATTATTAGTCTTGATCTTATGAGGATAAAAAAAGTAATATTTTTACTGTATTACTTACTGGCTTTTGCAGCTTGCCAAAGTTGGGCAGTCTTTAGTAGTATTGCTAAGGATGGATATAACCTATAGAAATCAACCAATTGTGGGCATACTAACCAATTACCTGATCTATTTTAAGGATGAAATGACAGGAAAATGAAAAGGCTAATTTGTAGCACTGGGTCTTATAAGAGAGGACTTAGGTCAGATACTAACAGGTGGGATGACCAATTCAAAGCTTTATTGGATACTGTAATCCTCTCAATGAATCATATGGTGTTTATTCACATGATAAAGTTAGATGGTTGTCTACAGATAGAACAATTCCATAGGCCAGTGGAAAGGGGTGATTTGTAGGACACCTGGTCTTTAATTTGATCATGAGTTGTGCTCAGAGTCTTTTAAGATAGCTCACAAATATTGATACTTTGGTGAGCAAAAAGAGAATAAAAAGTGATTCTGTGTATATAATATTAAACATTAGGAGTCAAGATAATGACTGGAAGGAAACTCAAGATATGGGATTTGGGGGGTAGTGGGAAAATACTAAGGATCAGGGTACTAATCTTGTAGGTGAGCTTTGTTCACCACTGTTCATCAAGCTGCATGCTTATGATTTGTGCACTTTTTGTATACATCATTACAAACTCGATTGTATAAAAGACATCTTTCAAAACACTCCTTTGACCAACACTTAATATGCCCAGGGTGGTAACCTGAACGTACGGGTTGTCCCATTTATAGACACTGGATAGTAATTCTCCATGTTTGTTGTGCATGCCTCACAGTCTACTAAAGGCAAAGAGGGTCTTCCTGGCTTCAGCAGCTTCCTTTGTTCTTAGCATCTTGGCTTAGTGAGATGCCTTAGAGATGCTCCTTTTTAATTTAAGTCTTTCTGAATGGATACCTTATGTTTATATTATATAAGATTTTCTTTCATCCATATCAGGAGTGTTTCTGATACAGCATACATTAGCCCTTTTCACCCATCTTACACGTGTAAGCCATACCTGTTTTCAAGAGTGACTTTATACAGTTCTGCCAGCATTAGAGTGTGCGATACATGAGAAAGCTAATTCATGATCTGCGTTTATGATTTTGTTGAGGTCACAACTTATATGCCAGCAAATAATTAAGTGAAGTATGCGATTCCAGCTGAAAAGTATATTAGATCCTTTCAGAAAGTAGTCATCAGGTCAGACATAGGTAGTTTCAAGGAAGAGTGTCTTGGCAGAGAAAAGGCCAAGTGAGGCCAGGGAAGTAAAAAGTCATTAACAAGCAGTTTGCTACTTTAAAGGGAAGTAACAGCTGGCTTTGCATCTGTGTGTCTGGCCTGGTGGGCAAAGATGGCCTCTTGGAATTAATGAAACAGCCTCACCTTTTCCTTAGGGCAGGGTCTGATTTGGAGAGAGGGTTTAAGAGGACTTAGCTAGGCTACCCTGGGAAGTCACAGTCAGGGTTGGTTCAAGGAATTGCACAATAATCTGTGTTAATTTCACAAGATACAGGGTCTCTAGGATGACTTAGAGGGAGGGAAAAGCAGCACATTGTAAAGATTCTCCAAGGCTAATTTGTCCCGTGTCATTTAGATAGGGTCCTTGACTAGTGCTGAATCTGTGTAAGTATTGACTTCATTCCACTGCCTCTTCAAAGTGCTGCAAGAATCAGTAGAATTGGTGTGTGTTAAAATGTTTAGTTTTTTCCACAGTCACATCAACACAGCCCTAGATTTAACCCAAAATAGTAGCTTTCAAGTATCTAAAAATTTGAAAGTGGAGACACAAGGAGAATAACAAGAGGATATGCTTGATTCTACTGCCTCACCTAAATTAACCTGTGACTTCAGATTTTCTGGAGGCAAAAAACTCCTCTGTGAATTGATTGCCATGCTGCCCCTCTGATTCCATCTGAGGTCCTCTTTCCAGAAGCCAGTCAGCACCTTTTGGGATCGAGCACTACTGACACTGTATGGCATTCAAAAGGCAGAGGCACTGTTGATTCCCTGTGTGCACTCATCCCATGGTGAGGGCTGAGAGAGCGAAGATGCTGCCTCGGGAGCCCTGAGGATGGATGGCTGTAATGTGAGGCTCTTGCTTGACTAGCTTGCCAGGTAACTTCTGTTGTAGACTCAGGAACTACATCCGGTTATCTACATATTGACAGCTAAAATTAGTTCTGTCACCTCACTTTGTTCACCATAAAGAAGAACTTTGGATTAGAATCAGATTCATCACTCTTGCCAGCTCATTTGGCTGCTCCTTGTTACCAGATAGAGGGGCTATAACACTGTGTTTAAGTGCAAATGTTAAATTAGTATTAAGAGCCAATGGTATCTCTGCTGTTCTCACTGATCAGATAATTTTCACTGATGTCAACGTTTATAATAAAGCCAGCTGACACATACTAGTGTTATTTGCTTGGAATATTTTCACTTTAGTTTTTTGACTTAGATAAAGGTAACTTTTTTTTTTTTTTAGTTATTTGTTGAGGTCTTTGTGTATTTGATCAGAAGAGATCTTTGAAAGGAAGGCAGCAAAGCTGTAACAAAGTCAGTATCAAATTTGTGTTTCCCCTTTATCATTTGGTTTTGTAAGCTTCTCAGTGACCTTCTGTGCTAACCCATTGACGCTCGTCTTTCATCATGAGCAGCTCTGAGTAATTTATGATAAATAATGAAATGCTGTTTCCTACAATGCACTGCAAATGGCTCAGTGTTATAAAAGTCTAAAGAGCTCTATTACTTCTAAATGACTAGATAACACAAAAATGTTAACCTAAATGGAAAGGTCCAGTAGAACATATTGCTTGCTAAGCACACTTCCTTCTGCCTGGGACCTTCTGATAGGCTTTGTGCATCTAAATTCTGTGGGGACTGGCGTCTGAACCATTATCTTCTTGAATGGCAAGGAGAGGTTTATGCCTTTCAGCTAGTTGACTTGGCTTGGAGCAATAGTAGTTCATATTTTTTGGAGTGGAGGAAGGGAGGAACTTTGAAAATTTGTTTACAGTTTGAAACCTTTGATGATTTTTTAAAAATAGTGTTACCAATGGTAAGGACTCGGCCGCTAGGATGCCATAATTTAAAACATTTGACTTGAGCACAGATATTGAAGATGGATATTAAGTAAATATTAAAATGATTTTATCAGAGAAAAGCCTTATAGGCTTTTAAAAAATTATATAGATTTCTTTTTTAAAACTAACTCTTATCACAGTGTTTGCATTTTCTCTCTCTTATCCACATGTACAAAAATGGAGACACTGTAAGCATATATCCAATTTGCAACTCTCAGCTTTCTTGTACTCCACAGTGTATAGTACAATCGCTAAATGTTGTCCACAGTGAATATGTGTGTTCTTATCCTGGTTGTCATAAAGTAGCTGCATATCTAAGTGTTGGAGTTTGAAGACTTTAATTGCCAGGTACGGAACGTCTTTATGTACTGCATTCCATTGTGAAAATTGAATTAAATTGCCAGTCAGGGAGCTCTTTATGCTGCAGGAGACTCTCTTTGTGAGCAAACCATGGAGAAGGGTGATCTTTGGCCAGTGGTATTTCTAAACGCAAACACTTTGCTGAAGTTTGCGATGTAACTTTCTCACCTTTCCCCAGACATCCTTATTTTGCCCAGTGAAATCATCTGTTTCCCCTGCTAGAACTGCTTTCTTTCTTCCAGGTATCAGCTATGAGACATGGGATGAATTGTATACAAGTAAATTACAAATACTGCGTTTTGGCAAGTGTACCCTAGCTGTTCCGTCAATTACTCTTTACTTCAGTGCTGGAAAGTCCACTTTACCCTTTAATTATCAGTTACATGCAATCAGTTGAACCTCTGGACGTTCCCCAAATAGAGATGCTTTCATGCCAGGAAAATCAGGCTGTTTGAATGGTCTAGAATATTTTTGCTTTTGATGAAAAAGAGTTGTTGCCCTGTCCCATGGGAGAGAGAAATTCAAAGAAGGAAAGCTGTTCAGTGCATGGACTACAGTACCATCTAAGGTTTGGTGTGGGTAGCACTGTGGCATGAGCAGTACAGCCTATTTCAGGCATCTGAGGAAGGACTTGGAAGTTTACAGCTTATCCAGGCTTTTTAAATCTCCGTATACCTAGTCTGCCACTCCCTGTGTGATACTCCACCATGTTGTAAACTGTGAACCAAAGAACCTGGTGAAGCCTTTCCATGGAGCCTAGGGAGATTCTTACCCTAAAGAACTTCATGATCCTTTGCATACTCTTGTTAATTCTTATTTTTTTTTTTTTTGCTTCCAAGGAAAATAAGATAATTAGAAGAGTGGTTTTCAATGGAAGAAAAGTAATTAAGGCACAATAGGAAGGCCACTGGACCTGGTTTAGGAATGTAGGTCTACTGCTGTCACTCAGTTGTTTGAGACCTCAGGGTAGACTCCTCAGGTTGTGAATCTCAGATTCTTCTGTAAATGAGGCTATTGGACAAGATATTGTTCAAGTCTCCTTGTGTCCAAAATTCCCTGAGGCCATGTTATAAATTTGAGATGATAATATTAGTGGAATTTTTGAGTTACTAATTCTGCTGGCTATCTTCCTGCCTTACCCTAGCTCACATTCTCTCTCGCTCTCATACATATACACGTGCATATATATTCATGCAGTTTTTTGGGGTGGGATATTTTGTAGTTCAGCATTTAGTAACCCCCATATTTCAGTGTGCTACATAGGTGTGACTTGATTACATCCTAAAGTCCAGGGAATTTTGCTTGTTTCCAACTTTAAAATAGAATTCCTTATCCAGATGTAGAGCTTGGTAGCCAGCTGTAGGTCTGTTACTGCAAAGTATATGTAGATATACATGTAAAAATAAACAGATGCCAAGAATAGAGGTATAAGGAGGCCTGGAGGAGTTACTGACTCACATAAAATATTTCTTTGGAAGTATAAATAAATTAATCCAGTTCCAGAAAGACTCACAATACCTTTCTCCCTGAATTAAACAGAATTCTTGGTTGCTGAGTGTTACAAGCACAGAGGACTAGGAGTTGTATTTCTAAAGCAATATTACAAATGTGTCTAAATGTAAGGCATTAATTATTTCCTGACATGTTGGTTGGCATGGGCATTTTAATACCAGAATGTGGTTCCATCCATCCCATTAGAGCAGAGCTCTGAGCGGTGACAGTCAGAGTGACATGTAATTCAAACTTGAGGTGGCTAGTATTAATATTTTATCTTTTTCTTAGAGCACCTTCCTCATTTTTAAGTAAGACATTTCAGTATGGAAAATTAGAAAATATAAGAAGTAAGAGGAAAATAAAAGTCAACTTAGTGCTATAACCCAGGCTAAGACAAGTGTTGTTATCTTTTTGTTGAATATGAGACTAATATTTTTTTCAAAAATGAAATTATACTCTCTTTCAGCTGTCTTTTTGCACTTTAAAATACTTTTGTGTTAGAGTACCTAAAACTCTATCTGTAATGGTTCTGTGCTGATGTATATGGATATACAAAAATATAATGAGCTTATCACTTGTTGAGAATGTGGTTTGTTCTAATTTGGTCATTATTATATAAAAAAACCTGCCCTGAACATCCACAGATGGATTGTAAACTTTTGGCCAATATATATGCAGCAAAAAACAAAACAAAACAAAATAAAACTCTTACATTTTCATTCTAAATTCTTAAATTCTCATCCAGGAAAATGGAGCAAATTACTTTGCTGCCATTATCGTGTCAAAGGCCCATTCTTGCCATAACTCCTGCCCCCCAGTATTGTAGGCGTTAACATATCATTGACAATAAAACCAACCAACCAACCAAAAAACTCTTTGCCAACAGGATAGTTTTATTTTTTGTTTTAATTTTTAGAAATTGGAGTGTAATTTCTTTACAATGCTGTGTTGGTTTCTGCTGTACAACAAAGTGAACCAGCTGTGTCTATACATATATCCTCTCCCTCTTGAGCCTCCCCACCCCCACGCCATACCTCTAGATCATCATAGAGCACCAAGCATAGCTTCTTGGATATACAGCAGCTTCCTGTAAAATACCTATTTTATACATGATAGTGTAATGTCAATGCTACCTTCTCAGTTGGTCCCACCTTCTCCTTCCCCCGCTGTGTCCACAAGTCTGTTCTCTATGTCTGCGTAAGAGGATAGTTTTAAAACAGTATCTTGTTGGTGTTCTGTCTTGCATTTCCCTAATTACAAATGAGAGTAAACATTTTAGAAAGTTATTGAAATGGAAGTAGATTTCAATGGAGAGGTTCCCAGGCCTTTCCTGTCTGCATACACTATACGGCCAGATGCCTCTCTGCACCATTCAGGGCTTCATCCCAGCAGAGGATGCTGCTGGGAAATTCTGAGGACCAGAAGTGCCAAAGCTGCCCAGTATAATGTGATAACAAAGTTTTTTCACCCTTAAAACCTGGAAATAGTGTTGTAGATAGAAGGTAGGTCACTGTCATGGTCATCGTCAAAAGGAGTCAGCAAATAAGGAATAAAGTGCAACTGTTCTTGACTAAGTGACCTTAGGGGCTGTAGCCCCTTGGGTTATTTGGCTAAATGTTAACCTGTATGTTAACCTATGAGTGCATATGTGCTCAGTCGTGTGTGACTCTTTGTAACCCCATTGTAGCCTGTGAGGCTCCTCTGTCCTTGGAATTTTCCAACCAAGAATACTGAAGTGGGATTTTCTACTCTAGGGGATCTTCCCCACCCAGGGATCGAACTCGTGTCTCTTGCGTCTCTTGCTTTGGCAGGTGATTCTTTACCACTAAGCCACCTGGGGAGCCCAAGGTGGCTATAGTAAACATTAACTTACATAGCTAGTAAGATTCTGATAAAGAACACAAGCCTAAACACACAGACACACATAGGTCAGAAATAATTTCTAACAGTCCAGAGGGCTTAAATTGCAACCTTTTCCTTGAGTGAAGACATGCCTGGGCATCACCTACACCCTTTTTGTGCCTGTCCTGTCCAGGACATCTTCAGTGCTCTGCTCAGTAATGTTTCCTGTCCTCTCTTCTGCTCTGTGGTGTGGATGTGGAGCTGGAGATGAGGCTCAGCTTCCAGAGAGGAGCGGCGTCATCTGCTCTGCACCTGGGCCTCTTGACAGCCACTGCCTCCAGCCACCAGCCTACTGCTGTGCCCGTTAATAAGTGCCATGGAAACCCAGTGAGCTCCAGGGGTGGCAGAGAGGTGGGTGAGCATCAAATCACTAAGTGACACTAGGTTTTCAGGTGTCACATTATAAAAGGAGAGCCACCTGAGAAAGAGCAAGGCCAGGCCAGCATCTTGTACCCCCTGCTTTTTTGGCATCTGCTTCCCTTTGGCTCAATCTTCTCTATGAGGAGCAGGGAGACTCCATGTTTCAGTTTTTTGCACGGATTTGTCAGGCTGAGATGCCCCTTCTCTGGTGTATCCCTAACACTCAAACAGGAGATTGATTCATTTGGTTTGGATTAAACAATCTGAATCTGTTAAGGCTTTGCTGATTATTGACAGATCTATCCTTTGAGCTTTATAGTTTTAAGATCAAGGCAAGTTGGCATAGCGTCTATCACATCACATTTTTTTTTTTGACATTAAAAAAACTCAAAAATGTTATATGACAGATTGATAAATTCTGATGACACCTCCAAATTGACAGATAAGCATATTCAGATGATCAGTTCAAATACCCTCAGCAGTCTTAACTTCAGCTACCCAAAGGGAAACTACCAATTAAATTTGATGAACTATTTTTTGGATTCCATTTAACTTTGGAATGTTAACTTTTTGTTTTGTTTTCCACTACCTGATTCTATTACTATCTAATTAGGTTCAAAATCAGCAATTAGAATTAGGATGTGTTTAATAGTTGTTCTTTTTCTTTTGCTTATATTACACTCTTAATGATGTGGTTTTTAGTCTGTGTGTGCGTGTGTGAGTGTGTGTCCTGGAGAAATAGTGGTGGATGTTAAGTTTGGAAGACTGGGTCCAAGTTTTGCCTCTTACTGGATATCTGAGCTTGATGAAGTCTGTCAGTTTCCTCATCTTCAGAAGCTGACTCAACATCACTAATTATTGAAGAAATGCAAATCAAAACTACAGTGAGGTATCACCTCACACCAGCCAGAAAGATCATCATTAAAAAGTCTACAAATGATAAATGATAGAAAGAATATGAAGAGAAGGGAACCCTGTTACACTGTTGGTGGGAATGTAATTTGATATAGCCACTATGGAGAACAGTATGGAGGTTCCTTAAAAAACTAAAAAATTCCATTTGACCCAACAATCCCACTGCTGGACATATACCCTGAGAAGACCATAATTCTAAAGTAAACATGCACCCCAATGTTCATTGCAGCACTATTTACAATAGCTAAGACATGGAAACAACCTAAATGTCCATCAACAAATGAATGGATAGAGAAGATGTGGTATATAAATATATTCAATGGAATATTATTCATCAGTAAAAAGGAAAAAAATTGGGTGATTTGTAGGGGTGTGGATGGACCTAGAGTCTGTCATACAGAGTGAAGTAAGTCAGAAAGAGAAAAACAAACATCCTATATTAATGTATATATATGAAATATAGAAAAATGGTATAGAGGGGCCTATTTCCAGGGCAGGAATAGAGATTCAGGCATAGAAAATGGACATGTGGACGTGGGGTGATGGGGAGGGTGGGGCGAATTGGGAAATTGGGATTGATATATATACACTGCCATGTGTAAAACAGATGGTGGGAGCCTATTGTACAGTGCAGGGAGCTCAACTCAGTGCTCTGTGATGACCCAGAAAGGTGGGGTGGGGAGATGGGAGGGAACTCTGAGAGGGAGATTTATATGTATACATATAGCTGATTCACTTCTTTGTACAGCAGAAACTAACACAACATTGTAAAGCAGTTGTGCTCAGAGGACAAAAATAACCTGGAATAATGGTTACATTTTAGCACGTTACAGTGCTACAGTCGGTCTTACAAGTGAAGGTGCTGAAAGGATTGATAATTTACACAGTGGAAGCCAAAGGATGTTTGGATATATGAGAATCGGGGCAAGTTGAAGTCATTATGAGAGGCCAAACATGATATATGTCACAGATGATGTTTTTATTTTGGGATATTGCATACTGTACGTAGGAACTGATAGTTTGAAAAGCAAAACTCAAGCTGGAAATCACTGTAGAGAAGAAGAGAATGATGCTGTGAAAATTTAAATCCCACAATGGTTGTTGACTTGAAAAATATCAGTTTCCAGGCATCTGGACATGAATTTCTCAGCCTTTGAGAAAGGCAGACTCAACCAGCATGCCCTTTCAGTGTGATTGCCCCAGAAATGTGGGATGCTCTGTTTGAAACAGCTCTATGTCAATCCCTGATGTCTCAATTTCTGACACACCAAACACAAGCTGAAGAGGAAATGTGCTTCTGAAGAGTGAAGAACTCTCTCTCTCATTTTCTCACTCTCTGTCTCATGCCACTTCTCTTCAGGGTGATTGTTCTCAAGAACCGATTCTTAGCACTGGGTAAAGAACACTTTTCCAAAGCATTTTCTCCAAAGTATACCTTGATAGATGTTGCAAACTATTAAGCAGGATTTAATTTGCTGAGATAAAATAAGATGATTTATATATCAAGAGAAAGCTAAAATTCATCTCATTGACTTTTCTATTTCTTTTCATTTTCCTCTTTTCCATGTAAATCTTTAAAAAAAAATCTGAGTATAGTAGTAGATTTACTTTCCAGAGGGAGAGACTTTAGGGCTTTGTTTTCTTCTGTTTATAGTGAAACATGGTGTGATAAAAACTGTTTATCATGGCCTAAGGGGGAGTAAGTGTGTTCAGATAAGTTGTGTGCCAAGTTGCTTCAGTCCTGTCTTACTCTTTGCAACCCCAGGGACTGTAGGCTGCCAGGCTCCTTGCCCATGGGATTTCCCAGGCAAGATACTGGAGTGGGTTACCATTTCCTTCTCCAGGGGATCTTGCTGCCTCAGGGATTGAACCTGCATCTCTTATGTCTCCTGCATTGCAAGGCAGGTTCTTTACCACTGGTGCCACCTGGGCACTTTTTTTTTTTTTTTCAGATAAGTTAGTGACATGAGTAAGCGTGCCTGACTCCTCTTCCTCACAGCTCTTATCGAGATCCTTCAGTTTGCAATGACTTATCAAGCATCTGAGCTTTTCCAGTGGCTCAGTGCTGAGAAGAATCCACCAGTGTAGGAGACATGGATTTGATCCTTGGATCAGAAGACCCCCTGGATGAGAAAATGACAACCCATTCCAGTATTCTTACCTGGAAAATTCTGTGGCAGAAGAGCCTGGTGGGCTACAGCCGATGGGGTTGCCAAGAGTTGGACATGACTGGGCACACACACAGCACATTAAGCACCTACTGTTTACCTTATCGGAGAAGGAAATGACAAGCCACTCTAGTATTCTTGCCTAGAGAATCCTGTGGACAGAGGAGGGCTGCCATCTATGGGGTCGCACAGAGTTGGACACAACTGAAGCGACTTAGCAGCAGCAGCATTTACCTGATGTTCTTTTAGGCAGCTGGCTCCTAGGCTGCCATAAGGATGAAGACTGATCTGAGCATTGACTCTCTGAAGCATTCTAGTGGAAGAGTCATATAGAAACACATACGTAAGATAGTCTCTACCAGTGAGAAATGGAGAAATGCTGAATAGGATGATAGGATAGGAAGTTTGAATTTATATAGGTGTTCAGGGAGGCCTTTGCTGATGTCATGATAGTTGAGCTGGGTCCCAAATGAGAAGAATTTAAGTATGGTAATACGCGGGACAGAAGTGTATCAGAGAAAAAGATAAAGTTCAAGGGCCTTAAGAGACAGAACAATGGCCGGCTTGGCTGGGCATCATGAATATGTTTAAGAGTGGTAGGACATGAAGTGGGAGAGGTAGACAAAGTAAGTCACTTAAGGAACTTGGACTCCATTATTGTGATGGAAAACCAGGGTGGGTGTAGATAGGGAAGGTTCTGATATGTGTTACGTGTATGTCCTTCTGGATGCTGTATGAAGCTGCATTCTAGGGCCTGCAGTTGGAGACAGGAGACAGATGAGAAGGCCATTGCAGTGGTCCAGCCAAGAGTTCCAAGCACCTTAGACTGGAGGGGAGACAGGTGTGGTGGGTATGACGTGCTGTTGGATTGGATGTGCCCTACAGATTGGAAAGTGAAAGTAACTGGAAGAAGGACCTCTGTGAAGAAAAGACAGGGGGGAATGAATCAAGACTCCCTCCTCCGTTTCTGTCCTGAGTAAGAGCAGGGGTGGTGGCATCACTAAATGAGATGGGGAGGATTGGGAGAGGAGTGAGTTATAAGGGTGGAGGGTGGGGATGAATTGTTTGACACATATATGTTCTCTATTCCTGTTAGATGTGAAAGTGGCTATTTTGAGAGGGAGATTGGATAGAGCATGTAATGGAGGAGAGTAGATGCCCACTGAAAGCACAAACAATATTAAGAAGGGTGGTGGTGCAGGGGAGTGGATATGGGCACCTGCATCAGCAGGGAGGGATATCCAGTGGTGTGAACTGAAATGAATTTCTCATCATTACAGTGCAGTGAGGATGTTCTCAGTAGTTCTCAACCCTGCTTGCATTTTGAATCCCATGGGGGAGCAATAAACTATATATATGTGTGCTGCTGCTGCTGCTAAGTCACTTCAGTCCAACTCTGTGTGACCCCATAGACAGCAGCCCATCAGGCTCCGCTGTCCCTGGGATTCTCCAGGCAAGAATACTGGAGTGGGTTGCCATTTCCTTCTCCAATGTATGAAAGTGAAAAGTGAAAGTGAAGTCACTCAGTCATGTCCGACTCTTCGCAACCCCGTAGACTGCAGCCTACCAGGCTCCTCTGTCCTTGGGATTTTCCAGGCAAGAGTACTGGAGTGGGTTGCCATTGCCTTCTCCAATATATATGTATACATATGTATATATAATAGCAAATTAACTATATAAATAATAGCAATAAACTATATATATATATGTATGTATGTATATGTATACACATACACACACATACCCATGCTCAGATCCCACCCTAGACCAATCAGAATCTTTTTTTGAAGGGGGTGGAGGGGAGTGGCAGACATCATAGTTTTTATGTTGTTGTGAGGGTTGTATGAGCAGCTAGATTAAATGAAAGGAAGGGATGATCTGCTAATTCCATTAACTAGGAAGTAGAAGCAGCTCAGCAGAATCTACACCCTTTGGAAAAGAAAAAAAAGGTGGAAATGAGGGATGGCCAGGTGTTGCAAGGTTGGGGGTGGGACTCACGTGATCCCTGGCAGCACCACTGCTGGAAAGTAAAGATAGTCAAGGCCCTTTGTTCTGTGTGGTTGGCCATATCAGGGAAGCACAGGAGATGTCCCTAAAGAGGTCAGCAGTGAGAGAGGGAGCGAATGGATTTCCCATAAAGCTCCTGTCTGATAACCCAAGCATTGCAAGTACTTCAGCTCAAGGCAAGCCTCCTGTGACAATTCTCAGACCTTGATTCCCTCTGCATCTCTAGGGATGGCTGAATCTACCGTCTGGGCAAAGTTATTTACAGAAAATCTAAGCTTTTCTTGGCTCTAACAATTTAGCAGTAATTTTCATTATAGTATCAGCATTAGTAAAGGCAGAGTGAGATGGGTGGTAGTATCACTTGATGTGAAATATTTCAGTAGGTGTCTTTACCTTGTAAGGTAAATTTGTTCAGACTTCTGTCTGAAAGGAGGGAAAGTGGAAGGGAGAGGGGGTGGCAGGAAGAAAGGGAGGAAAGAAAGAAAAGTGAGGGAGTTCATCACACAAATACATATTTGGAAAGGTTTGCTAATACAGATTTTTAACAATATAGACATTGCACATCATATCTTTAAAATCATAGCATGGGAAAACATTTACCATATAATGTGAAGTGTGAAAAAGCAGACTGAAAAACTGTATGTAACTGGTTATGCATGATTATCTTAGAAAATAAGATTGGTAATTTGATGCAACATTGTGGGAAAAAACATCTCTTGCTGAGTGATGGGATTATGGTCAACATCAATTTTCTTAAATTTTTCACTTAAATTTCATTTTATCTCATTTAAAATTTCCTTACTTTTTCATGCAGTTCAGATGTCCTGAGATTTTAGTAAGAACAAAAGTTGAATGGTATTTTAAGAGGTTGATAAATAAGTTCCTAATTTTAGATGAGTTTAATTATGAATTTTATTGTCCAGTTTTCTAAATTTGGAATAACAGTATCTGCCCCTCAAAGGTGTTAAAAGAACTAAATGGGATAACCAGTGAGAAAACAAGCTGTTTAATCCCTGGTCCATGTTGGAATCCCTTCAGTATTAAAGCATCCTCCACTTCTAACAATGAATTTTATTCCTTGCAAGTACTGTTTTTCACCTAACATGCTATTAGTCAGGGTGAAATAGTAAAATCGTTTCATCATCTGTGCTATTTGATCTCCTGATTATTGATGAAAAGCAGCATCCCAAAATGATGAACTATGATTTTGTGAGCCATCTGTGAGGATGCCATTTCTCTTTGTCGATGATTGGTTTAGGAGTGGGTGTTGTTCTGGCCTAGGAGAGATTAAGGGGAATGTGCTGGAGAGGGAAAGCCCTGGAGAAATTGTGTGTTCTAGTAACTTTCAATGGTATCATGATGCCTGGAGCTGCTGCATCCATGTTAAGGCCATGATGCTGTAGGCCTGAAGATGAAGACCTGGCTCTTGATGAATCAAGAGCTGCCAAAGCAATCAGTTTGTTTATCTTTGGGCATATTGTTGAGTAAACAGTCATAACAGTCAATCTGTAGGCCTCTGATGGTCAAATGCAGCCAGGAGCATTGCCTTTGACACCACCTGTGGAATTTGATACTTGGTTCTCTAAAACAAATAGAAAAGTAAGGAACAGAATCTCTGTGTCTACTTATTTATTATTTTATTTTAGTTTTTTTTTTTTTTTGGAGTATAATTGCTTTTTAGGGCTTCCCTGGTTGCTCAGCTGGTAAAGAATCTGCCTGCAATGAGGGAGACCTGGGTTCAGTCCCTGGGTTGGGAAGACCCCTGGAGAAGGGAACAGCTACCCACTCCAGTATCCTGGCCTGGAGAATTTGGGCTGTATAGTCCATGGGGTTACAAAGAGTGGAACACGACTGAGCCACTTTCCCTTTCACTATAGTTGCTTTAGTTGCTTTACAATGCTGTGTTAGTTTCTGCTGTTTGATGAAGTAAATCAGATATATGTATACATCTATCCCTTCCCTATAGAGCCTCCTCCCTCCACATCCCACCCCTCTAGGTCATCACAGAGCACTGAGTTGACCTCCTTGTGCTATACCTCAGGTTCCCACTAGCTATCTGTTTAACACATGGCAGTTCACACACATCAATCCCCATCTCCCAATTCATCCCACCCCTTTCCCTCCACCATGTCCACACATCTATTCTCTACATCTTCATCTGTATTCCTGCCCTGCAAACAGTTCATCTGTACCACTTTTGTATATTCAACGTACATGCATTAATACACATTTGTTTTTCTCTTTCTGACTTACTTCACTCAGTATGATAGACTGTAAGTCCATCCATGTCTGTACAAATGACCCAGTTTTGTTCCTTTTTATGGCTAAGTAATATCCCGTTGCATATATGCACCATATCTTCTTTATCCATTCATTTTTTGATGGATATTTGGGTTGCTTATTTTAAACATATATGGCATCCAACTTCTGTCTTTAACACACTAATTTTTCTTCCTATTAATGCCTAGCTAATTTGGAAAAATAGTTTAATGTTCATGCAAATTTACTGCCCTAAGTTACTCTGGAAATCAAGCCAAATGAATTTGGGGAGAGTCTGAGAATGTTAAACAGATAACATTGTGAATTGCCACTCTGTAGAACTCCTTATCAGATATTATGTCCTCAGGTTTAGACAGCATACCAGTAAGGCATCTCCTGATTATGCTGAGATTTTAAAGTGTACATCGATTGCCACTGTTGCTGAAAAATTTCCTTTAGCTGGTTTTCTGTAAAATATTTCAGATATTTACATTATGATAATATAGAAATAGGGCTTCCGTGGTGGCTCAGACAGTAAAGACTTTGCCTGCAATGCAGGAGACCTGGGTTTAATCTCTGGTTGGGAAGATCCCCTAGAGAAGGGAGTGGCTACACACTCTAGTATTCTTGCCTGGAGAATCCCATGGACAGAGGAGCCTGGTGGGCTACAGTTCATGGGGTCACAAGGAGTCAGACATGACTGAGCTACTGAGTGCACACACAATACAGAAATGCAGAGTTAAAATTAGGCTACCCTAAAATTTGTTTGTATGCTTTACGTGTGTAATTTAGAGCAAATTTTGCTGCCCCAGGGAGGAAATGTTACAAATGATAGTTAGATTCTCTGGGTAATTTGAGAAAGTGCTGTGTAAACATGAAAATATTCAGGGCATGTGTTATTTATCAAGAAATATAGCTGAAATACTGTTTTATTTTCAGTTAGAAATAGTAATAGTAGCAAGTGAAAAATTTTAGAAGAGGCTTTGCTAGAATATTTTTTCCCCCTCAGATCATCCAAGCTTTTAATTTATTTTTAGCAGGTATTAGTCAGTGATATAATGAACACAAGTAATATAATGATGAAATTTAAAGTTTTGGTGAGAATGAAATGTTTATTGATATTTAAAGAAAATTTACACTCTCTCTCTGTTTCTCTCTTTCTCCTTGGTGAGGTGGAGACTCCCAGATCAAGAAATACTTGATGGGGGGTATTTTGCAATTGTTAACTCACTCTGTTACCTTAACCTATATGTTTCAGTGGGTTTAAATTTTCTTAATCATCTAGATATTTCATTGTGTGTTTGTGTGTGTGTGTGCTAAGTCACTTCAGTCATGTTGGACTCTTTGCGACCCCATGGACTGTAGCCCACCAGGTTCCTCTGTTCATGGGATTCTCCAGGCAAGAATAGTACGGTGAGTTGCCATGCCCTCCTCCAGAGGATCTTCCTGACCCAGGGATTGAACTGGTATCTCTTAATATACCTGCATTGGCAGACTGGTTCTTTACCACTAGTGCCACCTGGGAAGCCCCAGGTATTGCATTACTGTTACTTAAAACAATTCAAACAGAATTTCTAAAGCTACTTCTCTGGGAAACTTAGCTGCAGTATTGCTTTCATACAATAAAAGCCACTGCTGCTGCTGCTGCTGCTGCTAAGTCGCTTCAGTCGTGTCCGACTGTGTGACCCCATAGACGGCAGCCCAGAAGGCTCCCCTGTCCCTGGGATTCTCCAGGCAAGAACACTGGAGTGGGTTGCCATTTCCTTCTCCAATGCATGAAAGTGGAAAGTGAAAGTGAAGTCACTCAGTCGTGTCTAACTCTTCATGACCCCATGGACTGCAGCCTACCAGGCTCCTCTGTCCATGGGATTTTCCAGGCAAGAGTACTGGAGTGGGGTGCCATTGCCTTCTCTGAATAAAAGCCACAAATAAAGCTTAATGCAACTGAAATGCTTAGACATAAGTGCATGTTTATGACAGTGTTGTCAGTGTTGTGTTTGAACATGTCAGGGGGAGGTCCAGGCACTTTGCATTACATAAATAGTTCCTGAGCATGAAGACTTAATACAATTAATGTTATATAACCACCTCCCCATCCCCCCCAAAAGAAATACTTGATGTGTATAGGGAGAGTGCAAGTTCATAGTAATTCAGACTGTCTTGGGATCCTAAAGAAGTCACAGTATCACAATCAGTGTGGTTTTGCCAATGTGGTCTGGGGTGGGGGCTGAGAGGCTGTGCCCCGCACCCTCTGTGATATAGGAGGAAGCAGACTCGCAGCTGGGACTTCCCTGTGCTTCCAGCGTGCAGGATCCAGGGAACAAGTGATGACAGCTCCTGAAAGAACATGGGCAACTGCTATAGTCTCTTATAGGGAGCACTGGGTTTGTCTTAACAAAATATATGTGTGCTTAGTTGGCCTTCCCTGGTGGCTCAGATAGTAAAGAACCTGCCTGCAATTTTGGAGACCTGGGTTCGATACCTGGCTTGGGAAGATCCCCTGGAAGAGGTCATGGCAATCCACTCCAGTATTCTTGCCTGGAGAATACCCATGGACCAAGAAGCCTGGCAGGCTACAGCCCATGGGGTCTCAAAGAGTTGGACATGACTGAGCATGGAGGGTCCAGGGAACAAGTAATGCCAGCTCCTAAAAGAACATGGACAACTCCTACAGTCTCTTATAGGCAGTGCTGAATTTGTCTTAACAAAATATATACCTTGTGTATATCTGAAATCTTTGCCATTTGGATAGTAAAATGTTAATTTATTAGATCTTCAAATTAAATGTGATCTTTGACAAACTCAGATGTGTAACTCTAAAATTATGAGGAGAAATTGCAGGAAATAGGGGGGATGTTAGTCTTTTCTGAAAATTACCTTTAAAAAAAATTTTGTTTTACAGAAGGGACACAAATGATACACAAATGATGGTTACCTGTGTGCATACTCTTGAGGAATTCATTTCACTTAGGTATTTACTCAACCTGCCCACAGTCCCAGAAAGTATCTATCAGTATATCCATTTTATAAGCAGAGTTAGCTATTTTGCAGAGGGAAATCTGGGATTCTGACACTTCTGTCTGGTTGAAGAGGGCATTCTTTTTTTTTTTTTTCCTACTGCTTAATGGTTGCGCTAGGTCTTCGCTTTCGGAGAAGACAATGGCAACCCACTGTAGTACTCTTGCCTGGAAAATCCCATGGACGGAGGAGCCTAGTAGGCTGCAGTCCATGGGGTGGCAAAGAGTCAGACATGACTGAGCGACTTCACTTTCACTTTTCACTTTCATGCATTGGAGAAGGAAATGGCAACCCACTCCAGTGTTCTTGCCTGGAGAATCCCAGGGACGGAGGAGCCTGGTGGGCTGCTGTCTATGGGGTCGCAGAGAGTCAGATACGACTGAAGTGACTTAGCAGCAGCAGCAGCAGCAGGTCTTTGCTGCTGCTCATGGACTTTCTCTAGCTGCAGCCAGGGGAAGCTACTCATTGCTGTGGTGCGAGGGCTTCTCACTGTGGTGGCCTGTCTTGTGGAGCATGGGCTCAGTATTTGTGGCACAAGGGCTTGGTTGCTCCCAGGCATGTGGAATCTTCCCCAATGAGGGATCGAACCCGTGTTCCCTGCATTGGCAGGCGATTTTTATCCACTGTACCAGCAGGAAAGTCTAGAAGAGGACTTTCTTGAACTTAGTGAGGGGGGGTTTCTGTGTATTTTGTGTGTTCTCTCGGATCCACATGGGACTGATCTCACAAAGGTGCTTTTCCTGAGAGAAGCACATCACAGGCATGATTCTCAGGTTGAATTTCTGAAACAAGATTTGCTTTCTAAATAAAGAAAGGGGGCAAGGGACCCTCTTGAAGTCATGGACTAGTGCCAGGAAAAGAGGAAAAACAGTTACAGGTCTGCTTGGTTCCAAGGAAGCCCTGGCTTGCAGAGTAAGGCCCCTTGAGCCAGGGTGGCTGGAGGCCAGGTAGTTCACAGGTGGCCTGGGATGCTGAATGCATTTGCCTGTGAAGTGGTTACAACCACTTGCTCTCCAGCTTTAAAATCTTTGGCACTGCAATTAATTTTACCTTCTAGGTTCCTAAAGGAAACCAATGAAAATATAATAATGTCAACAGTAACTGCACTGTTCCGAGCATTTCCTAAGTACTTATCGTGGATTATAGACAATATCTGCGTTAATTCTCAATATAGTATGGTTGGGTGGATATTATTACCTTCACTTCACTGTAAGGAGCTTGAATTGCAGAGAGTAGTTAAGTAATTGTTCTATGTCCTCACTGTTGGTGATAGGAGGGTCTGGTTTTGTAACCTGGGTGTGAATTAAAGATCTTTTTTTCTGTTGCTTCCCATGAACTGTTCAGTTAGACTCTAATATCTCGTAAGATATCTGAACCATGTATAATACAGCATGCAAGGAAGTGGATGTCTTTTTTTGTTTGTTTGTTTTCTTACAGACTCAGAGCTCCTGTCTGCCCAGAATGTGTGGTTTCATCCCCGTCACCATCTGACCCACAGGTGCACGGCATGTAATTGTACCTCAAAATCATTTCCAGATATGCTGGAAACAGCAACAGGACCAGCTATGCTTCTCATAAAAGATTAGGCACAAGTCACATATGAGGTTTTTCTCTAAAGTCATGGAAGCCCAAACAATGGGTTAACGTAATAGAAGAATACAAAATTAAATAAACTGGTATAAACATAGCACAACTGACTTCCAGAAGAGAGATAAATGTTGCATGGAGACATCAAACCCAACCAAATTGCCATCTCTGGTATTTCTGTTTGGCTAACAATGCTTAATATTGGTTGAAAGAGAAGAGTGTGCCGTGAACCAGTGTATCATATGGTCGGCATTGCACGGTCTCAAACACTCGACTGAACCCATCTGGAGACTTCCACCCACTAGGGCCCAGCAGCCTCATTAGCTGTCTCTGAAAGGCCTGGCCCAAGCACCAGTACAAATCGCTGTTGTTTCAGGGCGATGGTGCAGAGTGAGAGAAAACAAACATGCTCCACTGTTTTGTCCTTTCCATGTTAACGTCTAAAGATGGTTACAGAATTATTCAGTGATTCCAGCAGAGCTCTGGGCTTTCACTCTAAATGTTTGCATCAGTTATCAGTGCTTCTTTTGGAAATGCTAATCAGTAGAGGACATCCCGTGTCCTAGGTGGCAGCATGAATGTATCTGCGTTTGAGATTTCAGAATATATCATAGTAATAACCAAAATTTGCATCCTCATAGAATCTCAGAATTTGGAAGCAATCAGATGGGCTTCCAACCTAATCATCATCATCTCTCTTTCTCTCTCTTTTTTTTTGGGGGGGGTGCATACTCTGTGGGCATGCAGATGGCATCTTTGTTCCCCAGTTGAACCCGTGCCCCCTGCATTGGGAGTGCAGAGCCTTAACCACTGAATTACCAGGGAAGTTCTCCTAATCATCATCTCTTGTTCTAGTCTCTCGACTATCCCGTGACAGAAGTGGCTGCCCAACCTCTGCTTAGATTCCTTTGGTAACACGGCTCCTGGTCTTCTAGACTTTCCCTTCTATCACATGATGTTAATCATTAGAAGTGCTGTCTCGTTCTTAGTCAGATTCCACCTTCTAGCCATGTTACCGAATCCACTGTCAGAAGCCAAAAGAGTGATTCTATCCCTGTTGCATGTGGAAGGCTTTCACACATGTGAGGACTACAATCTTATTTTTCCTGTGCCTTTTCATGTCTATGATGAATCAGTAATTTCACCATTTTTTTTTTTTTTTTGAAATACGGCAGAGCTTCACATCACCACAGCCTCCTGAATGCTATCTTTGGGAGTGCACTAGTTAATCCTACACTCTCAAGCCACCTCCCTGTAATCTTTGGCAATCTTCTCCCAGCCCAAGTTTCTTTATCTTTAATATTGGGTTATCATAGTACCTGCCTCAGAAGGTTGTGAGAGTTAAAGGAAATGATGCATGCAAAAGCACAGTCAGTGCCTGGTAAATAGTGCTTAAAAATGATAGCTGTTGTTTTTGTCAGTTTCTCTTGTTAAGTCCTGGACTGAATACCGGGCCTCCAGACTAGAATTGTCATGACCCTTTCATTGCAGTGTATAAGCTATTCCTTTCAGCTTTGTGTCATTCATGAATTTGACATCCTGTGCCATTGCTCAACTTTAACAAAAAAGGAAAAGGCATTCATTTGGCCTAATTCGTTCTTTATGAATCCACATTGGGCCCAGTGATCACTGTTTCTGTTTTTTATGTACTCACAAATCTCTCTTCATTTTTTTTCCCTAGGTCATGAATTCTGTCCTCTGCCCCTTCTTGCAAATTACACTAGATTTAATTATTTTTAGAGTTCTTTTGGCACCTTTCCCATTGTCCATATTATTCCAGGTTTGTAGAGCACACTCTACCTGCAAATCCTCTGGCTATCTGAGTGTATTTCTCGGACCACAGTCCTGAGTCTTATTAGAGGGTTGAAGTGTGTACTTCTCTTTTACCAGACTACTTTCTGACCTTGTCACAGATCATGGAATCAGAGAGAAATTGAAAAAAATATTCTCTTTCACATCTATTACTGTAATCCATATAGCCCAAGTAGGCACAGAACAATGTGTAGATTCAGTAGAACATCACTTAAGGAACTCCTTTGATTACTCTTACACTTTTATCACAATTTTCAGCTGTTTGCATTTTCCCCACTTGGTTTTTATAGACCCTTACTGCTTAATCAACAGTTGCCCTATATCCAGTTTTCATGTTTTCTTCATGTCTTTTAAAAATCATCCCTTGTACTATGACTGGATTGTCACTTTGAATGCATTCTGCCCTGTTCTGTTCCACACTGGGATTGTTTGTGATTGCATAATTGAAATTTGCCTTTTGAGAGTCTTCCAAATCTCTTGGGCCACCTGTTATTAGAGGAAACAGTTCTGTACAAACATAGGTAGACTTAAAATATTTCTGTGGCCTTACGTTTTATAAATTTGTTTGTTCATGTTTCTTTTAAAAAGCCTTCCTGATTGGATTAAAATGCTAGGGAGTAAGCAGGCTCTTCTAGATATTCTCTGTCTTAGTTAACTTCATCTTTAAAAAGGGGATGATACTGTAATAACTTTAAGGGTTACAAGATTTAAATGGGCTTTATAATTCATCCATGACTGGGTATTACAAAACACTCAGAACTGGGCATATGTTCAGTGAGCATTGGCTACCACTGCTGTTGTCGTCATCATCACTGAAAAAGAAAATTTAATTTTGAAATAAAAATATTTAGATCCAGTTCTTCTATACCATATTCAGCCAAACATTCGATTTCCATATGCCCTCATCTCATTCTAAATCATTGCCTTTTCAGTGAAGAGCTCGTCCTTTATTGGATCAATATCATGGGGTACTGTTTTTAAAAGGGTGTTTGGAGAAGGACTGTGAGGAGGTAGCATCTGAGAAAGTTCTGAGAAAGTCAAGAAAATATTGCAAAAAACCTTCCCTAGGCACGGGGAAGAGCACATGTTAAGTCTTGACATGGGAGTCTGTCCTGTCCAAAAATACTTTGGTGCCAGTGGGACTTGGAATGGAATAAAGGAGGTGGGGACAGAGGGCAGCACATGATGTCTGAGAGCTCGCCAGGGTTAGGTTGCAACAAGAATTTTGAGTTTATTTTGTGAGAGGTGGAAAACATTTGGAGGCTGCGGAATAGGGGTATGGTTGGCATGTGTAGAAAAGAGGTGATAGAGTGACATGTAGGAGTGAGGAGAATGGCTGGAAAGCTCTCTTAGTGTTTGGAGCAGAAGAGTGGATATGAGGTGTTCTGATTTGGAAGATATTTTACAAGCTGTATATACAATAAAGATTTGTATGGAGCAGGCATGGGCAAAGAGATTAGGGCAAAAGAGCAATCAAGGATGAATGAAGAGTGTTTTGTCTGTTTATTTAATCCATGCAAACTGAGTGAATGGTAGGGTTACTAAGAGGACTGCAGAAGTAAAAGGGATTTGCAGTGAGAAAGTCAGCAGATTGGTTTTGGACTTATTAAATTTGAGACACCTGTTAGACTTCCAATATGAAATATATTTCTAGGAAGAGTAGCACCATTTGAAAAATTTTCTAGATTCCATTTACCACCTGTGTCACACCTGACCTATTTTGAGGAGGAAATGAATTATTTAGGGAAAAAATAAAAAATTTAAACAAAATAAGCAATTGATTTGGCTTTAGAATTCTTACTTGCTTCTTCTAAGAATTATGGAAGACCTACATCCACTACCTAAAAGAAAACACAGTAGCTTCCAAATATACATGCTAATTAGAAGCTTGGAGCTCTATTTGTCTGCTTTAAGAAAAAAAGATCACTGTATATTGTGGTGACTTTCCTGGTAGAGACTGAAATAGTTAATGATGATAGGAATTTCATGTTATAAATGCTTAGTTGTTCAAAGTCTTAGAAAATAATATCAGTATATACTTTACTGAAGGTTAAATTTTAAAAAATATGTGTTTTTGTTAGTTCATTCATATATATAAAATGAAGTTATCAACTTGGTAAAAGGAAAAAAAGATTTCTAATGAAAGGAAAGGAACTGATATTAAGGAAACTGTGACTTTAAAAAATATTTTTAACTGAGAGTATTTAGATTAACTGAATAACTGAGGACTAACTGAATTTGACTGTGAACATGGAGCTGGATTATACATAATTACATCTTGCCTTGCTTGGGGAGCTAATATTAACAGCTTTTTTCCTAAGTGGTGGGGCCTCAGTTTTCACATCAAAACTACAGATGCCTTGATACCTTTCTTTCAAAGTTTTCAGTAGTTGAGGTTTAGAAAAGTGTCATTTCAGTGTTAGAGATTGTGTCTTAAAACACACTGATTTGAAAATACAATGAGATGACTTTCAAAGAACAAAAGGAATCAATATACCTAATTGTGTTTATCATTACATTTTGTCATTACCAGATGCTTTGGAACACAGAGGCCTTCTTTAATTTGTTGACACTTGGGTACGTGATGTAGATAATCTTCATTTACATACTGATCAGTACTCTCATGATTCCAGAGTTCCTTCCTGATTGCTCGATAAGAATTCTACCTCAGCTATATTTTGAGAAGACCTTCAGGTTATTTCTATTTTATACAGGTATATAGAATTAATTTTAGGGGCAAACCCTTAGCAGTGGAAATATATTTCAGTGATACAATACTAATATAAGAAAACATCTTCTTTACATGTCATCATGTGATTACCCCCACTGATATCCTAGTGAATATTTAAATGATTTTATCTCTGGGTCTGGTCCACACATTTTTCTGGTAAGGATAAATGAGGTTTAAATGAACCAATGTGTTGGTAGTAGGGTGGAGAATGTTTATGCTTTTCATATATTGCTTCCTAATACTCAGTGTTAGTCGCTCAGTTGTGTCTGACTCATTGTGACCCCATAGACTGTAGCCTGCCAGGCTCCTCTGTCCATGGGATTTCCCAGGCAAGAATACTGAAGTGGGTTGCTGTTCACTTATCCAGGGGATCTTCCCAACCCAGGGATTGAACTCAGGTCTCCCACATTTCAGGCAGATTCTTTACCATCTGAGCGACCAGGGAAGCCACTAATACGTGGTACAGTTCAGTTCAGTTGCTCAGTCGTGTCGGACTCTTTGCGACCCCATGAATCGCAGCACGCCAGCCCTCCCTGTCCATCACCAACTCCCGGAGTTTACCCAAACTCATGTCCATCGAGTTAGTGATGCCATCCAGCCATCTAATTCTCCGTCGTCCCCTTCTCCTCCCACTCCCAATCCTTCCCAGCATCAGGGTCTTTTCCAATGAGTCAACTCTTTGTATGAGGTAGCCAAAGTATTGGAGTTTCAGCTTCAACATTAGTCCTTCCAATGAACACCCAGGACTGATCTCCTCTAGGATGGACTGGTTGGATCTCCTTGCAGTCCAAGGGACTCTCAAGAGTCTTCTCCAACACCATAGTTCAAAAGCATCAATTCTTCGACACTCAGCTTTCTTCACCGTCCAACTCTCACATCCATACATGACTACTGGAAAAACCATAGCCTTGACTAGATGGACCTTTGTTGGCAAAGTAATGTCTGTGCTTTTTAATATGCTGTCTAGGTTGGTCATAACTTTCCTTCCAAGGAGTAAGTGTCTTTTAATTTCATGACTGCAATAACCATCTGCAGTGATTTTGGAGCCCCCCAAAATAAAGTCTGACACTGTTTCCACTGTAAGATAATTGCACACCCTCTTGTGGAAAGCAGTCTTAGCGAGTTGATTGAGCCAGGATATCTGAACTCTGGATCTGATTCTGCTAGAGGCTGATTCACTGACTTTATGCAAATTATTTCACCTTTCTAGAGATCATATCCCTCAATGCTATCAGATTATGGGGTTAAAGTGAATGGTCTTTGATGTTGCCTTCATGTCTAACCATCTTTGTTCTTCTTTGGAAATGGGGAAAAATGGTCATATCAAGCTCAAACCAGAAGTTTGGATATAAAAAATGAAGAGATACTAGATCTGTAAATCCCAGAAATAAGGGTCAGACCACTTGTGGTTAAGATACTTACATGGGTTCATCTTGTAGTGTCAGCTGCTGACCAGTAAAACTAAGTCCCAAGGTTGGCCTGAAAGGAAGTTATCTGAAGTATCTTTTTGACAATGTTTTCACAGTAATGCATCTGAGGAGGGGGGTGGATGCTGATGGTGGTGGGAGCAATGGGGTGGGTGAAGTAGCACTCGTTTCCTAAAAAGTAAAAGTGAAATTGTTAGTCACTCAATCATGTCCAACTCTTTGTGACCCCAAAGGCTGTAGTCCACCAGGCTCCTCTGTCGTGGAATTCTCCAGGCAAGAATACTGGAATGGGTAACCATTCCCTTCTCTAGGGGATCTTCCTGACCGAGGGATTGAACCCAGGTCTCCCACATTTCAGGCAGGTTCTTCAATGCCCAAGCCAAGGCTGGTGCAATAAAGTATATACCAAAGATTGAGTGGCTTAAAGCAGTAGAAATCTATTCTGTCAAGTACAGAAGCCCAAAGTCTGAAATCAAGGTCCTGACCGGTCCAGGCTCCTTTTGAAGTCTCTAGAGAAGAATGTTTTCATACCTCTTCTGGCTTGGGATGGTTGCCAGGAATCCTTAGCATTCCTTCCCTTGTAAATTCATCACTTCAATGTCTGTCTCCTGATTTACATGGTGTCTGCATTGTGAGTCTGTGTTTCTATGCCCAAATTCTCCTCTTCCTATAAGGACTGCCGTATTCCTATAAGGACTGCCCCGATTTAGGGCCCACTCTACTCCATTGTGATCTCATCTTGATAACATCTGCAATCCAAGTGAGGTCACATTCCCGAGTTATGCATGGTCATTAATTTTGGGGGGGAGACATTATTCAACCCATGGGTCGTGATGATGGTGGTGGTAGTGGAGATGGAATGATGATGGTGATGGTCATGGTGGCAGTGTGGTGAGGTTGTGGGGGTGGTTGTGAGTCCTATGGCAGGGTGACCCCCTGGAAGTCAGGCATAATACCTTTTGGGGTTGCTTCACATTAGACAAGTATCCCCTAGCACATTCCCATGACCAGGGTGAACTGGAGTGGGGTCTGGTTCCTTATTCAGTTCTAAAGTCTTCCCTCTGCCTTGAATTGATGTGATTTACATAACACTGTCATGGAAAAGGGATGCTGGGCCACTCCAGTGTGATTAGCACAGTTGTTCTCAATTATGAATACTTAAAGAATGGGCTTCCTGGATGGCTCAGTGGGTACAGAATCCAGCTGCAATGCAGGAGACACAGGAGTTGTGGATTCTGTCCCTGGGTCAGGAAGATCCCCTGGAGGAGGAAATGGCAACCCACTCCAGTATCCTTGCCTGAAAAGTCCAATGCACAGAGGAGCCTGGTGGGTTACAGTCCAAAGGGTCACAAAGAGTCAGACGCAACTGAGAGACTCAGCACGCAGCACTAATAATGTTTGGAGAGATTTA
The DNA here is from genome assembly GCF_054371585.1 of Giraffa tippelskirchi. Classification (NCBI taxonomy): domain Eukaryota; kingdom Metazoa; phylum Chordata; class Mammalia; order Artiodactyla; family Giraffidae; genus Giraffa; species Giraffa tippelskirchi. The sequence goes on along the minus strand of NC_137276.1, from coordinate 56,118,804 downwards.
AAAAGACAAATATTTTTAACACAAATTAAGCAAGAGATAATGGAAGGAATCATGATCACAGCCTAAAGGAATGCCTCTGAGATCCACATATCTCCATTGAGTGTCACCGTTCACTCCATTACATCTTGGGGTCACGGTCTGTTGCCCTCACTCACTCCCAACACAGACTCACATGGCAGAGTTCTTCTGCATTCACAGAACAAGGCTCTGGCTCCACCATACCCCGAAATTGGAGGGTATTTTACCTGTTCCATTTGAGCTTTTCAGCCTGGGCTTCCATCTCACAGGATATGCACAGTTGTAGCAAAACTGCTTATTGCACATTGATCCAAGTTTGGCTGCAAACCTGTGAACAGTTCTTGGCACAGGAGTTACTACAAAGAATGGCCTGTTGGCAATGCCTTAAAGGCTCTTTGAGAAGTGAGGGGAGGGAGAAGTTAGCCGTATCCACAAGACACCAGCACAGATGCTTCTCTCTCCAGGAATAAAGCAAAATTTGTTTCAAACAAAGCAATTCCAGTTTCTTAGAGAGTAATAATATTTGAAGGTAAGGCACATAACTTCTAAGCAAAATAGGAAAGAGATAATAAAATCTTTAAAGAAAATATACATAATGCTTCTGTATTCCATGTTTGAGATCTTTTTTTTCCTCTTCTGTTTTTTTAAAAATTCAGATATAATTGACATATTAGTTTTGGATATGGAATATAATGATTGGATATTTGTATATATTGTGAAATGGTCACCATAGTAAGTCCGTCATCATACATAGACAAAATTTTTCTTCTTGTGATGAGAACTTTTAAAATATGCTCTCTAAGCAATTTTCAAGTATCCAATACAGTTTCATTAACTAAGGTCACCATGCTCTACAGTATATCTCCAGGACATCCTTATTTTATAACTGGAAGTTTATACTTTTAAGCAGCTTTTCCCCTGAGCTTTTCAGTTCAGTTCAGTTCAGTCACTCAGTCATGTCCAACTCTTTGTGACCCCATAACTGCAGCACGCCGGACCTTCCTGTCCATTGCCAACTCCTGGAGCCTACTCAAACCCATGTCCATTGAGTCAGTGATGCCATCCAACCATCTCATCCTCTGTCGTCCCCTTCTCCTCCTACCTTCAGTTTTCCTAGTGTCAGGGTATTTTCCAATGAGTCGGTTCTTCACATCAGGTGGCCAAAGGGTTGGAGTTTCAGCTTCAGCATCAGTCCTTCCAATGAATATTCAGGACTGATTTATTGACTGGTTGGATCTCCTTGCAGTCCAAGGGACTCTCAAGAGTCTTCTCCAACACCACAGTTCAAAAGCATCAATTCTTTGGCACTCAGCTTTCTTTATAGTCCAACTCTCACATCCATACAGGACTGCTGGAAAAACCATAACTTTGACTAGATGGACCTTTGTTCACCCACCACTAACCCCCTATCTCTGGCAACCACTAAGCTGATTTCTTTATCTATGAATTTTTTTCCCAATTATTATTTTTATTTTACATAAAAATTGATCATGTGAAATTTATCTTTCTCTGACTTATTCACTAGCATAATGCCCTCAAGGTCCATCCATGTTGACAAATGGCAAGATTTCCTTCTTTTTTATTGTTGAATAATATTCCACTGCGTATATACCACATTTCTTTATTCATCCATCAGTGGGCACTTTGGTTGCTTCCATGTGTTGGCTATTGTGAATAATACTGCAGTGGCGATGAGGATGCAGATACTTTTTTGAGTGAGTGTTTTTGTGACTTTCTCTTATTTATTTTTTTTTACATGAAATGTTACATGCTTTGTCCTTGCATTGTTCAGCGGTCCTAAAATTGTATCCATTCTTTCCCTTGATCTAAAATTTGTAAGAGTGATGATGTCTACTATGTTGTACACCTAAAAATCCCTGTTTGGAAAATTTATAAAAAAAATATCTAAATGGTTGTTGGTTGAGTTAATGAATACTTTTTCTGGCCAGACAGTTTTCTCAGTTAATGTGTTTAGTGTCAAAAGAAAGAAAGAAAGAGAAAGGGAAGTCGCTCAGTTGTGTCCGACTCTTTGTGACCCCGTGGACTGTAGCCTACTAGGCTCCTCCGTCCATGGGATTCTCCAGGCAAGAATACTGGAGTGGTTTGCCATTTCCTTCTCCAGGGGATCTTCCCGACCCAGGGATCGAACCCAGGTCTCCCGAATTGGAGGCAGACGCTTTAACCTCTGAGCCACCAGGGAAGCTCAAACTCAGTCTCAAATCCTGCAGGAGGATATTGATGGTCATGGCAGGTGATAACCTGTGAATCTCCATCCTTTGCCATTCTCTCATCTGCTCTTCTTCCTGTTCACCTGTCAGACAGCAAGGGAAATGCCTTTTTCTGTTCCCCAGCTCTAGCTTACACCAAAGGGCAAAGAAAAACTTACCCAAGGCGAGAAGGTGTTGGAAAAGAACCCAGACTCCTTCAGCAGTGGTAGCATGAAACCAAGCCCTTGCTGACTGGATTTCTGAGTGCTCAGTATTCAAAGAAAAAGCACTTCAGAGAATTGGATTCACTCTCACTTATAACCTCAGTTAAACAGCATACAGGAAACCTAATCTATGGAAAACCACAAAATATTCCACTTTGCATATTTTTTTTTTTAAGTAGTGATGAAAAGTTCTTAGACCAGTATACAAATCTCCAGTGTCACTTGTGTATTTGGGGCACATTTCTTGTCCTGCCCCTGGTGACACTGAGCTATATCACTGTGTTAGCATGAATGCTACAGATGCTCAGTTCTCTAGAAAGTAAGAACAGGAGACTACAATTATTTTGATAACCCCCTTCTCAAAAGAAATGACATTTTTGCTCTAAAATTTCCCCTTCAAGTAAAGCCAAGTTACTCAGTGGAATTTATCCTCAGAATAAATGAAAATTTGTGCCAGGAGATATTTTTAAAAGTCCTTTTATCTGGTTGCCAATGTTATGATAGCCATTTCTTTCCCATCGGTTTGACTCGTGCCAAAGACGTCCTTTGCAAGCCTTACTGCCATGTCCGTGTCAGCAAAGCTGCAGAGGTATTTTGGCATTTGACCAAATAATTGCAAATTGTCCCAATTATTCAACTGGAAAATTCATTTATTTTGGAGCTAATAACAGATTTAAAAAAACGGGCTTTTTCAGGTAAAGCACTAACACAGATGAAAGGCCTGCTGCTATGCAAGTCCTGAGGGTTTACCAAGTCTTCCTGCCCCTCCCTCCATCCTCAGTAATCACAGTCACCTAGAACAGTGCCTTCAGCTTTCCTTGGCTGTTGCCTGAGAGAAATTGTTACAATTGCAGTGGAAGAGCCTTGTCTACAGAGTCACTGACTTGTGGGTTGAGGCTTGGGGAGGTTGGGTGTGGCAGAGTCTCATTTGCTGCTCTTGACTGGGCTGTTGATTTGCGTGTGTTTATACTTTTATACAGACTTTTTGTTTTTTAATGAGAATATGTGGTAGGACATTTCTTAACTGCTGTGGTTACTACTGTTACTAAAACCATTCTTTCTACTTCCGACCCTCCACTATCCCTCAAAGAAAACTCTGTAAAGGACAAAGGAAAAACATTTAATCCCTGAATTATTTGCCATGACTTGATATATATATATACATATAGATAGATAGATAGATACGGGCCATTTCTAAAGTCTTTATTAAATTTGCTACAACATTGCTTCTGTTCCATGTCTTGGTTGCCCAGCCATGAGACATACAGGACCCTACCTCCCTGATTAGGGATTGAATCCACACCCTCTGAACCAGAAGGTAAAGTCCCTACTTGCTGTGCCTTTTCATACCTAACACAAAAATCTTAGCTAGAGCAGCATTTGAGGAGAAGGCAATGGCACCCTACTCCAGTACTCTTGCCTGGAAAGCCCCATGGACGGAGGAGCCTGGTAGGCTGCAGTCCATGGGGTCGCTAAGAGTTGGACATGACTGAGTGACTTCACTTTCACTTTTCACTTTCATGCATTGGAGAAGGAAATGGCAACCCACTCCAGTGTTCTTGTCTGGAGAATTCCAGGGACGGCGCAGCCTTGTGGGCTGCCGTCTGTGGGGTCGCACAGAGTTGAACACGACTGAAACGACTTAGCAGCAGCAGCAGCAGCAGCATTTGCTCTGTTTCCTTACCTAAAGGAAAAAAGAGGGGGGATTGTTATTGCTTATGTTAGAGTCACTGTTATGTGTTTGAAATGTACTATTTGAGTAATCAGTATTAATTAGCAAAGATTAGAAAGTGGGTCGGGAAGATACCCTGGAGGAGGATATGGCAACCCACTCAAGTATTCTTGCCTAGAGAATCCCATGGACAGAGGAGCCTGGCAGGCTACAGTCCATGGGGTCACAAAGAGTCGGACAGGACTCAGTGACTAACACTTTTCACTTTTTTCATTTTCAGAAAGTGCAGGCAAGTATAAAACCATAGAAAATCCCAAAAGTCATACTCACCAGGAAAAAAAAAAGTTGTTAAAATCTTAGAATAATGTTTTCCAGATACTTTTCTTTCTTTTTCCTTATTTTTCTTGGGTTTCCCTGGTGGCTCAGATGGTAAAGCGTCTGCCTGCAATGTGGGAGACCCGGGTTTGATACCTGGGTTGGGAAGATCCCCTGGAGAAGAAAATGGCAACCCACTCCAGTACTCTTGCCTGGAAAATTCCATGGACAGAGGAGCCTTGTAGGCTATAGTCCATGGGGTCGCAAAGAGTTGGACATGACTGAGCGACTTCACTTATTTTTCTTGTTTTTCTTTTGCTTTTTGTATTTCATTCCAGGATGGGGTGTGTTGCAAACATGAGTGTATTTGGGTGCATACTAGAGTGTTTTTATATAGACAGTATAATTTTGTACTGATTACTCTAAAACCTGCTTCATTCATGTTTTAAAGAGGCGGGAGAGGGGAAGCAGAGTAATGTCAGAAAGATTATGCAAGAACGGATGACCAGGGGAAGTCTTTTCTGATGAGTGACATTCATGGTGAGATATTAAGGTTGAAATCTGTTCATGCTAAGAATGCAGAGAAAAACATTGTAGGGAGACATAATAACAGCTGAGAAGGTTTTCTGTGGGGAAAGAGCTCATCTTCCTCTTGCACCTAAAAGGACCATGAGTTGAAGCACAAAGGGAAGTGGAATGATAGGGTAAAAGTTTGGCAGGGATTGGATCATCTGTGCACCTTCTAGGCCAGGCTTATTTCACTTGATATATTATGCCTATCTTTCCATGGTCAGTAATCTAAAGGCAGTAATGTGTGCTGTTAAGAGCCTGGTCTCTGGAGTCAGATAAATCTGTTGTGTAAACTTGGTCTAGCTAATTAATGTCTCCAAGTCTTAATTTCCAGATCTTTAAAATGGAGGTGGTTATAGGCACTACTTGACGGGGTCATTGGAGAAAAAGTCAGATAATATGTACAAAGCAGTGAAGAACCTGACACCACCTTTAATCACTTTTATGGTGGAATTTATTCAGGATACATTGACAGAGTAACCAAGGGCTTGCTCAAGAAAGGTTATTTAGCAGAAGCTATAATGGAGCTTCAAATAACAAAGCATTGAAAGCCTCAGTTTTCTTCTTTACCATCTTTGGAAGTTAAAAAATAGATAAATAAACTAAAAAAAAAAAAAAAAGAGCCGAGATGCTCAATTGGCTGGTGTCCTCATCAGAGCCAAGTGCTGTTACTGGCTTTTAGAATATTAAGGCAGAACCTTGGCCTTTCCTTCTCTTTCTCACCTAGCATCTTACTCAGCACTTTTGAAGTAGAAGATGGTCAGTGAATCCCTGTGGAATGCATAATAAACAGTCACAGCCACCATGAACCTCAGCCTTTCCTTTTCCAGAAGGGAGACTACATATAGAAAAAATGAAGCAGGCTTTATAACATGTTTAAAGTATACTGTGACTTTTAAAAAGGAGGTTGAAAATCTGTAAGATTCTTATAAAACATGACAGAGCTGCCATGGCACGTGTAGCTACTAGTACAGCTCTGCAGACTATATAAAGTGGCATTGTTGTGACTGTCCCCTTCTTCTGAAGTGCCACATTGGCTGCTAAATATATCAAAGATCACCTCTGCATGTGGCATCAATATTGACATATTAGTGATTATTTTCTCTGGTTTGTGAAATTATATGTATTTAAATATTTTTGTTTATATGTCTGTAATGAACATGTATTATCCTTGTGTTGAGAAAAAAATGGAAAGCAATTCAGAAATAATATCCTTTCATTGTTTTCACTCAACTCTTCATGTAACTTCACATTCATAATCCTAGCATTTCCAGCTCTAAAGACCATACCCACATGTCTTTTTTAGAATTTTAAAAATAAGATCTGCTGAGTCTTCTAAATACTGAGATCTTAACACTGATGTGGCTTTCAGTAGGGTACCTGATGGGTCACTTTTTAAATATGCAGTTTGCTCTCAAGAGACATGAATTTTGATTCTTACTTTGGTCATTTACTAGGTATAAACTCTTAGGCTTCATCATTTGCAAACCTGGGAAAACCTCCCTTATGTAATTTGTAGATTATCTGGCAATTCACATTTGATAGGAAAGTACTTTTAAGCCATTAGCACAAACACCAGCTGCTGTTTTTTGGTTGTGATTCAGTATTGTAGTGTCTTATGAAGGCGTGGGGTTTATTTTTATCTAAAGTTACTTGGACAGTTATTTTACGCTGAGATAATTTGTGATTTATTGCAGCAGTTTCCTCTTCATTAATAGACTATTCTCTTTGAAAATTAGATATCAAAATTTATGATTTTTTGTGGGAACAGTGGAATGTGACCTGGACTGCTCCTCCATAAAGAGTTTTTTTTTTTTTTTTAAGTGTTAATCAGACCTGGGGATCTTTGCTTTTCCATCCTTAGACCAGCCAGTGGCCATTTTTAAGTTAGGCAGTGCCTGATGCTCAGTGTTGAATATAGGAGTGTTTCCTCTACTCATGGTTGGTCAGCTGGCTTGGAAAGCCTGGATTCTTCACTGTGACAAAACTATAGAAAAATACAGTCTGCTTAGGTGACCATGCTGGAAATGAGATGGGTTTTGACCAGCTGAGAATTTATTACTTCAAGCTTCCTTAAACTCAGTAGTCCAATCAGCTTCTCGATGCTTCTCAATTTCATCTTTCACCAAAATATACAGCATCAAATAATGTTTAAAAATATCATTGGTGCTCAGCTTATGGGTATTTTTTTTTTATTTGTTTTGCCATACATTGACATGAATCCACCATGGGTGTACGTGTTTTCCCCTTCCAGAACTCCCCTTCCACCTCCCTCCCCATCCCATCCCTCCGGGTATTTTTTGATTCATTGAGTAACAAGGAGCTACTTGACACTGGTCGAATATGGAGTGCTGGCTTACCACACAAGTGAATGGGTTAGGAGGGACTGCTGGCTTAATTACCTGCTGGGACACCCCCTCCCCATACTCGTAATACCTGGAATTGATCTAGCCCCTCTGTAAGATTCCTGAGCTCCTTCCAGGTGAGAGCACAGTTATTCCGTCTACCTGCTGCAGAGACTGGAAAGAAGTGTGGTAATTTCTCTGTCCTTTGGGCATCTGGAACATCAGAGGAGCTTTGAGGTTTCAAGAAATGCTTATTCCTCTGCCCTCAGAAGACAGACCAAAGACAGACTGTCTTTCCACTAGGATGAGAGCCTCCCTCTAGTCCAGTGCTGCCCAGTAGAAATGTCATGTAAACCACATACATAATGTAAATTTTTCCAGTAGCCATAGAAACAGAAAAAGATGAAAATAATTTTAATATATCTAATTTAACTCAGTATATCTAAAACATTATTTCAACATGTGTCAGTGCCAAAATTATGAATTGAATATTTTACACACTGTTTTTGTGTACTAAGTTTTCAAAATCTGGCACATAATTTATACCCATAGTGCATCTCTATCCAATAAACGATTAGTTACATTTCAAATGCTCAGAACCACAGGTGGCTAGTAGCTACCACACTGGACAATGCCCGTCTAGTTTATTCATTACCAGCCTAACCAGTAGTGAAAGATGCCGTTTCTGTATAACAGCCTTTTCCCCTCAAGATAATTCAGTTCAGTTCAGTCGCTCAGTCGTGTCCGACTCTCTGCAACCCCATGAACTGCAGCACGCCAGGCCTCTCTGTCCATCACCAACTCCCGGAGTTTACCCAAACCCATGTTCATCGAGTCGGTGATGCCATCCAACCATCTCATCCTCTGTCGTCCCCTTCTCCTCCCGCCCCCAATCCTACCCAGCATCAGGGTCTTTTCCAATGAGTCAACCCTTCGCATGAGGTGGCCAAAGTATTGGAGCTTCAGCTTCAACATCAGACCTTCCAATGAACACCCAGGATTGATCTCTTTTAGGATGGATTGATTGGATCTCCTTGCAGTCCAAGAAACTCTCAAGAGTCTTCTCCAACACCACAGTTCAAAAGCATCAATTCTGCGGCGCTCAGCTTTCTTCACCGTCCAACTCTCACATCCATACATGACCACTGGAAAAACCATAGCCTTGACTAGATGGACTTTTGTTGGCAAAGTAATGTCTCTGCTTTTAAATATGCTATCTAGGTTGGCCATAACCTTCCTTCCAAGTAGTAAGTGTCTTTTAATTTCATGGCTGCAGTCACCATCAGCAGTGATTCTGGAGCCCAAAAAAGTAAAGTCTGACACTGTTTCCACTGTTTCCCCATCTATTTCCCATGGAGTGATGGGACCAGATGCCATGATCTTAGTTTTCTGAACGTTGAGCTTTAAGCCAACTTTTTCACTCTCCTCCTTCACCTTCATCAAGAGGCTCTTTAGTTCTTCTTCACTTTCTGCCATAAGGGTGGTGTCATCCGCATATCTGAGGTTATTGATATTTCTCCCGGCAATCTTGATTCCAGCTTGTGTTTCTTCCAGCCCAGCGTTTCTCATGATGTACTCTGCATATAAGTTAAATAAGCAGGGTGACAATATACAGCCTTGACGTACTCCTTTTCCTATTTGGAACCAGTCTGTTGTTCCATGTCCAGTTCTAACTGTTGCTTCCTGACCTGCATACAGGTTTCTCAAGAGACAGGTCAGATGATCTGGTATTCCCATCTCTTTCAGAATTTTCCACAGTTTATTGTGATCCACACAGTCAAAGGCTTTGGCATAGTCAATAAAGCAGAAATAGATGTTTTTCTGGAACTCTCTTGCTTTTTCGATGATCCAGCGGATATTGGCAATTTGATCTCTGGTTCCTCTGCCTTTTCCAAAACCAGCTTGAACATCTGAAAGTTCACGGTTCACATATTGCTGAAGCCTGGCTTGGAGAATTTTGAGCATTACTTTACTAGCGTGTGAGATGAGTGCAATTGTGCAGTAGTTTGAGCATTCTTTGGCATTGCCTTTCTTTGGGATTGGAACAAAGACTGACCTCTTCCAGTCCTGTGGCCACTGCTGAGTTTTCCAAATTTGCTGGCATATTGAGTGCAGCACTTTCACAGCATCACCTTTGAGGATTTGAAATAGCTCAACTGGAATTCCATCACCTCCACTAGCTTTGTTCGTAGTGATGCTTTCTAAGGCCCACTTGACTTCACATTCCAGGATGTCTGGCTCTAGGTGAGTGATCACACCATCGTGATTATCTGTGTCGTGAAGATCTTTTTTGTACAGTTCTTCTGTGTATTCTTGCCACCTCTTCTTAATATCTTCTGCTTCTGTTAGGTCCATACCATTTCTGTCCTTTATCGAGCCTATCTTTGCGTGAAATGTTCCCTTGGTATCTCTAATTTTCTTGAAGAGGTCTCTAGTCTTTCCCAATCTGTTGTTTTCCTCTATTTGTTTGCACTGATCGCTGAGGAAGGCTTTCTTATCTCTCCTTGCTATTCTTTGGAACTCTGCATTATCTAATATTGATACTGTTTACTGTGTCTTGATTCAGTGACCACAAAACTTGAATTTCAATCAATGACTCAAATTCTAAAAACGATAACACATGGTTAGTAGTATAAGTAAAGTGAAGTGTCTGATTATCTGTTAATTGCATCAGACAGAATCTGCTGAATATAAGTTTTTAAAAAATTTAGAGGATAGCTTGGGATCATCTGTGTCATAATTATAGACTATATGGAATACAAGACACTGTCTTTGGAGGGGCTCTGGATAACCTCACAAAGTGTGAGTGATTTTACAAAAGTAGGTGAAATCAAGGTGGAAAGATGAACTCATGGGACTGCTGTTGAAGACACATAGTGTACTGTTAGATGCCAGACACAGAAAAAATTTTATTAGAGAGGATGGCAATCATCCTGCCCCTCCAGTGTAATGGTAGGCATTGCCAGTTACAGTCATCAGTTTGTTTTTGAGGTTCTCCTTTGTTGGGCATCTCCTGAGTTACGTGAAGAAGGTCTACCAGCAATGCAAACAATGGTACTGCCTTTTAACCAAGTGCTTACCTATGTTAGTCAACATTCTAAGGGACTTATCTACTTTTTAAAACTTAATTTTCACAAAAATGTCACCAAGGAGGCACTGTTATCATCTCCATTTAATGGACGAGGAAACTGAAACATAGTGATGTTAGGAAATGGGCCAAAGATCACATGGATATTAAGTGGAGGAATCAAGACTTTGGCCCAGTTCTATCCAGTCCTCAATGTTATATGTTAGTCTACACTGTTCCCCCAATTAGACAAAACTGTGGCTCAAAATATAAATAACTAGTCATAGATTATAAACACATATCTCTATTAATGGAGAAGCTTGATTACATGTTGTCTGCTTTTAGCTAGGTTAGATTGAAATTAAAATATTAAGTGCACTTAAATCATTTAACTTATTCAAGAACCAATTCAGATGCCACTTTCTATGAAGAGCCCTGCTTCAAGCCCCTCATTTGGGATTCATCTCTCCTTTCTCTGATCTCCCCAAACAATTTACACATCTCATGATGCATAATAACCTTCTCCTTTGATTGTTGTTATAGATGAGCATGTTTTATCTGGTTTTCCTCTCTAGCTGCTACATGTGCCTTATATTAATACAAAGTATCTGCTCAGAATGTATGCGTGAAATGGATGAGCTAAATGGCTAGATTGACAGATGAGTGAATGAGTTAATTAATAAATGAAGAAATGAAAACATTCTTGCCCCCTTCAAAATAAGAGAACTGTTTTGCATAAATTACCTTCAGAGTAGATATGGGGTTAAAGTCTTTATGATGATAATTTGCAACATAACTATTGTAAGGGGGCCAGTTTTTTAGAACCCAAATCATCATGTACTTGAAATATTAAAGATGTATATTATGTATGCACTGGTTTATTACCTGCCACATACAGGCAGTTCATCTTTGATTTCACAGAGCTGGCTTCATACATTTTAGAAAACATCTTTTCTCCTGACCCTCCTCCAAATTGTACCTTGGCAGGGAGAACACTGAGAGCTTTGGACACTGCAGAAACCACTGTGTGCTTTCAGCAGGAAAATCTGTTTCTGTAACTGGTAGTTTTCAGGGACCAGGGGCCCTGTTTACTCTTTGTGACAGATTTTAGAGAAAAATTGTACAGTGATGAGCTTTAGCACTGTGGAGGACCTTGCACTGATCTTGAAGAACTTTTCCTGGGATGTCCATTATCTTTGTCATCCCAGTGCATATGCCAGACTCAGGAAACAGAATGGAGTTGTGTCCCGAGTGGAAAAGAGATCACCCTGTCAAAGGTACTTTGGGCACCATTTGGAATGTTTAGAAAGTAGCCATGTAAAAGTGTTGTTTCCTCTCCAAACTGGATTCATTCACTCATTCATTTGCTATTTATTCATGTATATGTCTCTCCCCTCTTATTCCAGAAAGGATTTATAGTGGACAGAGGAGCCTGGCGGGTTACATCCATAGGGTCGCAAAGAGTTGGACATAACTGAAGCGAGTTAGCATGCATGCATGCACATACATATCAAAACATTTTGAATTCCAAAATATTTGGAATGTTTCTATAGGTCAAGGGCTAGAGTTTTCCAGTGAATTGATCTAAAGAACTGGAGTCTTCTGACTCAGACATGAATTCAGTTATGATATTGCTCTTTTGTTTTTTTTTCTGTAGTACATAGACAGAGTAAAACACAAATGTAAATTTATGATGGCCTTTTCGGTTTTTCAGATCAGGCAGTTGTCTACTTTTGATTATGTATAAAAGAAATAAAAGATCATTTTTTCACATTACTCTGTCTTCTAGATTTCTCTGTAAATGCAATATCATATGCTTTATTGTTGTAGTTAGTAATGAAGTATAAAGATAAATGATTTTAATGAATGTATTACTTGCAACTGTGATGTATCTCTTTTCATTGATATCACTGGAAAATTATTATGAATTCAGTCAAATGAGGGTGCTTAAGGGAAGCAAGGTCATGCTAATAGAGAACTGTGTTCTTTTATTTTACTAACAAAGCCCTGTTAGTTTTTTCCTAGTATTTTACCTTTTGCAAATGGTTTCCTTGACTTTATTTGTGCCTCTGTAGTTTCCACACAAGCATCTAATTGACCAAGAGCAGTGAATGAAATTATTGCATTTTCCTGTCAAGCAAGTTTTGGAATGCATCTGGTACTTAACAACCCATTGCTTTTTTATTTATTTCACTCCATTAACTATTATGACATCATAACTAAAAATGTTGCTTTGGTTATACTACATAAGCCTTCTTTTCCCATAGATTTTTTGAGGCGGTAAATATAATAATTCATTCTTCACTCAGTTGCTACCTACTGAATCCCTACTGGGTCAGCTGGGAGTTTTACGGAAAGGACTTGACATAGAACTTCATAGGCAAGGGCCAGTGGCACTTGCTAAGCTATGGAGCAGGTCACCAGGATGAATAGTGTTGGGTTAGTAGAGAATGTAACAGTGTGTGGTAACTTTGAAAGTCAGAGGGACATTTAGCTCAGAAGTAGGCACTGACCCTGAATCTGTCCTTTAAACCTCTGAGTTTACCCAGTCTGTGATGGCATAGTTTATTAAATAGCTAAAAGATACTGGGGCTTCCCAGGTGGCACTAGTGGTAAAGAACCCACCTCTCAATGCAGGAAAGGTAAGAGACGCGAGTTTGATCCCTGGGTTAGGAAGATCCCTGAGGAGGACATGGCAAGCCACTCCAGTAGTCTTGCCTGGAGAAACCCATAGACAGAGGAAGCTGGTGGGCTGTGGTCCACAGGGTCACAGAGTCTGACATGACTGAAGCAACTTAACACGTATGCAGGTGAAGGCATAATGGTAATACTTCACTTGAAGGCACATCAATGTTTGCATTAACATGTAGGTGCAAGGCATATATTAAGAATTCATAAATAACATTGGCTGGTGTGTTATTTTATTTTCTTCATCATCTTCATCATCATCAAATATAACCCATTACTTCAAATACCTGACAGTGTAGTTGGGGAAAATAAGGTGGTGAGTGTGTGTGTTTATTAGAGATAGGGTCGAATTCTTATGAAGTATTACTTTCATTGCCAATGTGGATTTTGCAAATGACCAACACTTCCCAAAGTTTGAGGGAAGTTGAGGTTGAATATTGGTAAGACTTTAAGATACCGGAACCAAGGGCACTAAAAGACATAGGAGCTAGGCAAAAATGAAACTCACATGAACATCCAGAGGTGCCATCATCGTGCTTGGTCTGAGGAGCAGAGTTGGGAGAAGACAGAAGCCCCCAGGGGTGTATATAGAAGTCCAGGGAACATGCAGTGGACTGTGTTGCTCTCCTGAAAGGGTGTTCTTTGAAGGTTTCTTCGTTGATTTGCTTCTCCTTTACCACTACTGCTTGGCCACACCAGAGACATTAATGTAAGAAAAATTAAGTGACAATAAAAATAACATTGTAAGACATGCCTCAAGGCAGAATGACTGTCAAGGACTGGATGATAGTGGAATGAATTGTGCTGGAATCTGGAGGACATAGGTGTCTTATGTTCTGAGGTATAAAGGACTCCACCATGAGAAAGGAAGCTTTAACTTGGCTTCTGAAAAATTGGGCAGAGAGACAGGATCTTACTTATCCACTGTATTACCTGACACCTGCTTGGCCAGACTGGAAATCTTCAAGTTAACCTCTCCATCCCAGCACCCTGCAACAAAAAGAAATAGATACTCACTCCAGTTGATTTTAATTTCTGAAGAATCCCTGGCATTTATTTTTGAAGTTTCACTTCCCAGCTACTCCTCCTCTCCGCACCCCCTGCCCCCATTGTGTATTCCTCCCAACCTTTGATCATAGGGCCTCTTGACCTTAGTAGACATCACTATCGGTCTTAAAATAAATATTTCATGAGATCAGTTTGTTGTGAATGATTAGTTTTCTGACTTTTCTCCCCAAATAATACATGCATTTCCAATGCAGAAAATTTTGTTTTTTTTTTTTTGAGGTGGAGAACTCAGGTTTATTATGCCGGCGGGCCCAGAGGACTTCACACTCCAAGCTCTGAGCCCCAAACAAAGGGGTTACAGAGTTTTTATACACAGACAGGCATGATTAAGAGAGTTTTCAGGTTTGCAGGGGCTAGGGCAATTGCAAAGAGCAGGACAAGGGTGAGTGAGATAAATTCCAGTTCCTAGTATTGGGAGTCCCCACTTTTTCAGACCTACGTGATCAAGACTTTGCAAAGAGCAAGCTGAGCTACAGAGGCAGAAGGAGCAGGAGGTTATGGAAAAATGTGACATTTTCCTCTTCATTGCTCCCTCTGGATGCTTCTACCACTCAGTGTAGAAAGCATCATCTCATGCTTGATAGGACATTCAGAGCTCCCCGACGTTTCAGTTCAGTTCAGTTCAGTTCAGTTCAGTTGAGTCATGTCTGACTCTTTGCGACCCCATGAATTGCAGCACGCCAGGCCTCTCTGTCCATCACCAACTCCATGGAGTCTACCCAAACCCATGTCCATCGAGTTGGTGATGCCATCCAACCATCTCATCCTCTGTCGTCCCCTTCAACTCCTGCCCCCAATCCTACCCAGCATTAGGGTCTTTTCCAATGAGTCAACCCTTCGCATGAGGTGGCCAAAGTATTGGAGTTTCAGCTTCAACATCAGACACTCCAATGAACACCTAGGATTGATCTCTTTTAGGATGGATTGATTGGATCTCCTTGCTGTCCAAGGGACTCTCAAGAGTCTTCTCCAACACCACAGTTCAAAAGCATCAATTCTGCGGCGCTCAGCTTTCTTTACCGTCCAACTCTCACGTCCATACATGACCACTGGAAAAACCACAGCCTTGACTAGATGGACTTTTGTTGGCAAAGAAATGTCTCTGCTTTTAAATATGCTATCTAGGTTGGCCATAACCTTCCTTCCAAGTAGTAAGTGTCTTTTAATTTCATGGCTGCAATCACCATCAGCAGTGATTCTGGAGCCCAAAAGATAAAGTCTGACACTGTTTCCACTGTTTCCCCATCTATTTCCCATGAAGTGATAGGACCAGATATGGGAATATATTGATCTATTAACATTTATAACTTTATGGATTCAATTCAAGAGGTGATGAACGGGGTAATACCTTGAGAATACAACGGCCAAACAAAAGCACCACAAAGAACATGAAGAGAGGACTGGTTAAAGGGAGAAGCCATGATGCCCAGTTCCAGATATTGTTCCAATTACCCCAGGAATTTGCTACTTCCTCTCTCCTTTTCATGATTCATTCCCTTAGCTGTTGGGCCATGTCTTTAACTATTTTTAATTGGTTTACATAAAAGCAGAATTCTTTATTCAAGAAGAGGCAGAGGCCTGCCTTTTCAGCTGTCAGTAGGTCTAGCCCTCTCCTATTCCTTAAAACCACCTAAGCCAAGGAATCTAGTTGGTCCTGTAAGGCCACTAGATGTGGCTACTCTCTCAATGTCGTCTGTGTGTTGTAGCCATGCATTCTGGGAAACAAACCCACCCAGAAAACAACTCAGATAGTGGAGTGCAGCTTATTACACCAGCGGGCCCAAGGCAGAATCTCCTCTTAGCCAAGGACCCCGACCAGTTTTTGTCAAAGCCTTATATACCCTAAGTGTATAAAGGTTCCCTGAAACTAGTCTGAATAAAGGAAAAAGACAGATGCAATCGAAGTTAACCAGCAATCATATGCCTTAAGCCTAGGGAGATAACAGTTAACAGTTATCAATAGGCCTGTGGTCATACCCCAATAAGCATAATAGAGTGTATGATTCTATTCGGTTACACAGATAATTAGGGTATTCTTTTAGGCTTCGGAGAGCCCTGGGGCTCTTCCTTCTGGGGTCCTGGCTTTCCAGGAGGTATGTGGTTTCCATAGATACTGCTCAGACAGCTCAAAGGCCGCAGTCCGGCCCAGGATGCAGTCCTGCTTTCCAGTCAGAGCCTGCTGTATCCTCCTTCCTTCCCCACTCTTGGCGCTCTTAACTCATAGTATCAGCATCATTCACAGGGATATATTGCACCCTGGCTCTCCAACCGCCAATTTGGGAGAACGACATCAACCTCTGGGTTACAAAGTCCATACTACATTGTAAAATGCACGGTCCACAAAGCAGCTATAACAATGGTAACCATAACAATGGTAAATATAGTTTTCCACCAATCACCCTTCACCCAAGATAGTACCAAGGTCCAGAAAGGAATGTTTTCATTTCACATTGCTTTTACATGGTTTTTCATGACATCTAAAGCAGGAATATATATACAACATTCAACCTTAATTATAGCACAGGTCCCTCCTTGGGCAGCTGTGACCATGTCCAAAACAATTCTCTTTTGGATTACCGCTTTAGTTACTTCTATGAAACTGGTGTTTACGTAATATGTAACTCCATGACCTGAGTCTATTGACTGTAGGTCTGGCTTAGACCAAGAGCGCAGGGAGAGATAATGATTGACAAGAAAAAGGAAAGTCTCTTTTTGTTGTCCCAGGAAAGAGCAGAGTGGTTTAAAAATCTCCTTGGCGGAGCGATGACACCCTCCAGGAAAGTCCATCGATCACAGACAGAGGCACAGCCCCACATACCCAAGAGTTGGAGGTGTTGTGAAAGTCCCCGAAGGAAGAAGGTACATGTTGATGAGGCCAAGCAGCAGGAATTGATCACGCGGCTTCATCCTCAAGGGGCTTCTCCGGGAATTTTTTTTTCTTCTTAAGGATGATCTTAGTCTCTTGAGGGTCAGTGGGGTCTCTCTGCACAGTCCACACAGCACTTTTGGGTCTTGGTAGTATGCTCTCTTCACCCTCCTATGATGTATCTAACGGGCAATACCTGCAACTATAACTGCAGTAGGGGTAGTTAGAATAACAGTATAAAGGCCCTTCCACTGAGGGGCTAGTAAATCATGTTTCCAATCTTTGACCCATACTTGGTCGCCAAGTGTAAACTCATGAATCTGTTCCCCCAGGGAGAACGGCACCCTTTCTTGTACAAACCTAGTTATCTGATTTATCACCTTATCCAGTTGTTCCCTCTGCTGTGAAATCTCATCCCCTCTACCTGAGGCAAATTTGTTGACACCTGTTTTATTATGGGAGGGGGACTCCCGTACACAATTTCCTACAGAGAATAGCCATAGGACCATGGGGTCATCCTGAATCTGGGCAGAGCCATCGGAAGCAAGTACACCGAGGAGCAGTCAGTCTCTATGATCCATTTGGAGAGTGTCTCTTTAAGTGTCCGGTTGGTTCGATCCACCATCCCAGAACTCTGGGGCCTATATGCAGTGTGCAGTTTCCATTTAATGTTTAAAGTTGTCAGCTATGAAAGCCAGGCCATTGTCTGATCCAATGCTGGTAGGAAATCCAAATCTGGGAACTATTTCCCTAAGCAGGCAAGGGGCTACTTCTGATGCTCTTTCAGTCCGGGTAGGAAACACTTCTATCCATCCCGAGAACGTACATACCACGATCAGCAGGTAAGGGCAGTGTCGGTGAGATTTGATTTCAGTGAAATAAGTTTCATCAAAATGAGATTCAAAGAATCTGTAATTAATCCAACCCCAAAATGCTATTAATAATTACAGTGATTATTTTTGCTTATATTTCCAAGTTTACCATATTATGAGTAATATTGCTATATCAAGAATATTCATCATATTTGACAAAATATTAGCTCACTTACTTCCAATTTGATTAACCTGCTTAGTATTTTGTGACCGTCTTTTCTTCTCTCATGCATGTACTTCAGCAACATCATTTTTTCAAGGATAATTTTAGAAATATATATTTCTTGGTCAAGTTATATGCATATTTTTAATACTTTTGGTATGTGTTGCCAGACTACCTTGAGCACATTTAAATCAATTTATGTCAAATGGAAGTATTTGAGAGTGCTCCTTCTTGGATCCTTAGTCAATGCTGAGACTTGTAATATAAATAAATAATTAATTAAATGCTCTGCTACTTTGATGTGAGAAAAATGGAATTTCATTATAGTATCATTCTAATTTCCACTAACTTAATTACTAATGAGCTTCAATTTTTTCTTGTTTGTCTCTTCTATCATTTATTTATATTTTCTTAATTATGATTTGTTTACTCATAATATTTGTCCGTATTGTTTTGACAGTATTTTTTACTTTGTTATCTGATTTGAGAGATGTGTATGCTTAATACATATCTGATTTGAGATTTTATATATATTTCTTTATATTAAGAATAGTAACTCTATTTCTGCCACATATGCCAATTTTTATTTCTCATGTCAAATATCTCTTTCTGTCTTTCCTTTGTGGTTTATGATTTCCTAGCAAAGATCTTCCTCACTCTAATTATTCAAATATATATCTGTATTTTTGCCTAGCATGTTTATGATTACATTTTTCATATTTAAGTTTCATCTTTCTTATGTTATTTTGGATGAGAATAAAGGATCCATTATACAATTTTGGCTGTTTATTAGATGTGGCCTCTTTTATTGTTCTGTTTATTCCTTGTAAGTAGCATACATTGTGACATTAAGATGCATTTTCAATATCTAGTAGTAGCTATCTTCTTTTTTCCATATGAAGCTTAGATTTATTTGTTAAAATTGCAATATAATTTCTAGTGGAACTTGTAGTTCTACTAGGAATAGATTATTTGCAATACTGTTTCTAATTATATAGTAACATTTGTATCTCTCTATATTGAAGTCTTTTCTGCTTTTTAGCAAAATATTGTGCTTTCATTCATGTAAATCCTTATGTGATAATTTCTGAATGTTTACATTTTATCCTTGTCTCAGTTCTGGATCTAAATGGAATCTCACAAATATTAGTCTCCAGTGTGATATTAAGGAAAATGCTTACTATTGCATATTACTAGACATTTTAAAATTAGAAATAAATGTTAAATGTTAAAATATTTCTAAGGTCTATTTGGTCATCTGTTGGGATAATTTCCCCCATTTTTTGACTTAGTTATTTCAGGGATTAAATTTAGAATAAATTGGGGCTTCATTTTGGAAATATATTGACATTTACTTGCATTATTGAACAAATTTTATTATAATATTTTATATCATTATGATATTCTTACTGATTTAGTAATATTTATGAATTTATATTTATATTCACATGAAAAATTCATCTCTAGTCTTTTGTTTTTCCATTTGGGGGGGGAATTCAGCCTTTGGGTTTAGTTTATGCTGAATTCTTGCTCAATTTACAAACCATTCCATCCTTTTCGGTGTTCTAGAAGGTACAGAGTTTGAACAAATTCACCCAAACGCTGGTTTTGGAATGGTAGTCCTCAGAAAGTATTTTTAAAATGGGCAGAAGATCTAAACATACATTTGTCCAAAGTAGACATACAGATGGCCAGAAGGCATATTAAAAAAGATGCTCAACATCACTATCAGAGAAATGCAAATCAAAATTACAATGAGGTATCACTTCACACCAATCAGAATGGCCATCATCAAGAAGTCTACAAGCAATAAATTCTGGAGAGGATATGGAGAAAAGGGAACTCACTTGCGCTGTTGGTGGGAATGTAAATTGATACACCCATTGGGGAGAACAGTATGGAGGGTTCTTTAAAAACTGAAAATAGAACTACTGTATCATCCAGCAATCCCACTCCTGAGAAAAATCTTAATCTGAGAGGAAACACGCATCCACATGTTCATTGGAGCACTATTTACAATCGCCAACACATGGAAGCAACCTAAATGACCACTAACAGAGGAGTGGATAAGGAAGATGTGATACATGTGTACAATAGAATATTACTCAGCCATAAAAATGAATGAAATAATGCCGTTTGCAGTAACGTGGATGAACCTAGAGATTATCATACTAAGTGAAGTAAGCCAGACAGAAAGACAAATATCATATAATATTACTCATACGTGGAATCTGATTATTTTTTAAAGTTGCAAATGAACTTACTTACAAATAAACAAACTTATGGATATTGAAAAGAAACTTGTGATTACCAAAGGGGAAAGGTGGGAGAAGGGATAAATCAGGAATTTGTGATGAACGCATACACACTACTATACATAAGACAGATAATCAACAAGGACCTGCTGTATAGCACAGAGAGCTCTACTCAATTTTCTGTGATAACCTATATGAGAAAAGAATCCAAAAAAGAATGAATGTATGTATATGTGTAACTGAATCACTTTGCTGTACACCTGAAACTAACACACTATAAATGAATTATGCTCCAATAAAATTAAAATATTAAATTTAAAAAAAAATGTTCTGATTACTTACTGGCAAAATTGTAGAATGTCTTGGTTGTCCTTAAAAATAATCCCAGGGACAGTGTGGGGAGCGTCTGTAGGAATAATATGAAACTTTGAAAAGTTTCATATTCATGTGGGAGTTGGTTTACTATATACTTTTTCACTTTTATACACATTTGACATATTTTATAGTAAAAAGTATCTAAAATTAAATAGCCTGAAAAATGTTTTCAGTGATTATTAACTTATTTAGGTTTTCTAATGCCTCGAGTTGCTTTGGTAATTTATACTTTATTAGGAGCTAGCATGAGATTTTATTCTTCTTAAATGTGTGGTTTTATCAAGTTTCCCATGTCTAATATAGTCCATTTCTATTTGATCTCTTTTAATTAGAAGTCTGACTGTTTAAAATCATCTCTCTGTACTTTGATCATATCATCCATCTTAATCACATTCAGAATTTCCTGTGGGGCAGGCAACAAGGCCTTTAGGGCTGACCCCCAGCCTGCTTCTCAAACTATAGCTCCAGACTTATTCTGTCTCCCATTTTCCCACCTTCTCAAGAGATACTTGGAGCATTCTGTCTCCTCTGCCTGGGGTGTTGTCAGCTTGAAAACACCCAACTCATTTTCCAAGACTCCTGAAGAATGTTCCTTGTTTTAAGTCTTCCATAAGCTCTCTCTTGTTTCTCTCTCCTGTCCCTTCTCTGTGACATATAACATTTCAATCAGACTATGGTGTAGGCTTTACTCCTCTGTATTGTTTGTGTATTTAGAAACCCACCTTCTTCTTTCCTCCACTCACTCTGCTAACAGAGGCCCTGGTACCCAGGCATGGGGAGCATTTTTTTTTTTTCTGATTTCTTTTTTTAAAAAAATTACTTTTAATTGGAGGATAATTGCTTTACAATGTTTTGTTGGTTTCTGCTGTATAACTATGTGAAGCAGCCATAAGTATACATACGTCCTCTCCCTCCCACCCCCCACACCATCCCTCCCTTCTAAGTTGTTACAGAGCACAGGGTTAAGCTCCCTATGTTATATAGCAACTTCCCAGTTCAGTTCAGTCGCTCAGTCATGTCTGACTCTTTGCAACCCCATGAACCGCAGCACGCCAGGCCTCCCTGTCCATCACCAGCTCCCGGAGTCCACCCAAACTCATGTCCATTGGGTCTATGATGCCATTCAACCATCTCATCTTCTGCCATCCCCTTCTTCTCCCGCCCTCAATCTTTCCCAGCATCAGGGTCTTTTCCAATGAGTCAGCTCTTTGCATCAGGTGGCTAAAGTATTGGCATTTCAGCTTCAACATTAGTCCTTCCAATGAACACCCAGGACTGATCTCCTTTAGGATGGACTGGTTGGATCTCCTTGCAGTCCAAGGGACTCTCAAGAGTCTTCTCCAACACCATAGTTCAAAAGCATCAATTCTGCGGCGCTCAGCTTTCTTCACCGTCCAACTCTCACATCCATACATGACCACTGGAAAAACCATAGCCTTGACTAGACGGACCTTTGTTGGCAAAGTAGTGTCTCTTCTTTTTAATATGCTGTCTAGGTTGGTCATAACTTTCCTTCCAAGGAGTAAGCGTCTTTTAATTTCATGGCTGCAATCACCATCTGCAGTGATTTTGGAGCCCCCAAAAATAAAGTCTGACACTGTTTCCACTGTTTCCCCATCTATTTCCCATGAAGTGATGGGACCAGATGCCATGATCTTAGTTTTCTGAATGTTGAGCTTTAAGCCAACTTTTTCACTCTCCTGCTTTCAGTTTCCCACTAGCTGTCTATTTTACATATGGTGTTTTAATGCTGTTTTCTCTATTTGTCCCATACTCTCCTTCCCACGTTGTATCCACAAGTCTGTTCTCTATTCTGTGTCTCTATTCCTGCCCTGCAAATAGGTTCATTAGTACCATTTTTCTAGATTCCATACATATTCGTTAATGTACGATATTTGTTTTTTTTCTGTCTGATTTCACTTTGTAGAACAGGCTCTAGTTTCATCCACGTCACTAGAACTGACTCAGCAATCTAATACTATTAGAAAACCCTAAAGATACCATCAGAAAATTACTAGAGCTAGTCAATGAATTTATTAAAGTCACAGGATACCAAATCAATACACAGAAATCCCGTGCATTCCTATACACTAACAACGAATAATCAGGAAGAGAAATTAAGGAAACAATCCTATTGATTGTAACAAAAAAGAATAAAATACCTAGGAATAAACCTACCTAAAGAGACATGAGGAGAATATTTATGGGATGGGGACACTATGGGACAGGCTGTGTGTCTCCCTTGGGCCGGCAGTCTTATTATATGTCCCCAGCAATGAGCAGAAGTAACTGCTCATTAAATGTTTGCTAGGTGAATGGTGAGTGAGTGAGGTGGGCATGATATATTCAGAGAATCAGAAGCCTGGTGAGGCTGGACCCCAGTGGGATTAGTGGAGAGAAGTAGTGGGAGATAACTTTGGGGCATGCTGTCACTCACAGTTTATGAGTAGGAGTGAGTACAGAAGGCAAAAAACATGTCCATGGGCTGTTTGAATATGATAAGCTAGTGGTCTTTGGTATTTAACACAGAAATGTGTATCATTTCCAACTCATAATTTACAAGAAGTGATGTCTGTGTTAAGGTAACAACAGTATGTCTCTGAAACACATTCTTATATCTAAATCACTTTCTCATCATTTTCTTTAGTGTAATTTCATCAGAATGACTGTAAAAGAAATCAACTCCAAATCTGTTCAGACAGAGAATATTGAGCAGACTGTGCTTTTCCTCCTGTCTTTGGATGGGCTGACTGTGGTCTTCCCCTGAAGATCAAGGCTATTTTACAGGTTCCCTTGTAGGGTTATTCAGATTTTTTGTAAGCATGAACTACATCGGTGAGCATAGTTGGGTGGAAGGAAACCCAGTAATGACCCAGTCCAAGTGGTTTGGTTAAGTCGGCCATCAACGTATGCAGACAGGGAGTGCAGTTTTTCCATCATACAGTCTTTTTAGACTTTTGACTATAGTTCAGAAGTAATATGTTAGCCAAGGCCTTGGGCCCTTTTTGATAACTGGCTCATTTACTTCTCTGTTGGTATCATTTAGATGATGGAATGTCTGTTGGAGGAAGATGGCCAGAATTCATAACAATATGCTTATTGATTGGATTATCTATTTAATAGTTGCTAGTCTATAGTTCTTTTATGTTTAGTTACTATTCTATAGTTATTGTATGTATGTTGGGGGTGAGGGAGGAGGGATATATGTGACATTTGCTGGTGACAGAGAAAATCAGGGTCTTTTTTCCTCTAAGGAGGAAAAAAATTCTGAATTGACTTTAGATTGCTAAGCTTTTGTCTAATCTACTGCTCTGTGCATTTGACTCATAGCTGCTAAAGTAGATACATCTTTTGACCACTGTAAGATTTCTTCTCTACTGTCCTGCAGGCCCCAATGGGCTTCCCAGATAAACTGGAGGTAGTTAACTGTTATCAGCAGTTATATTGGCAACTATCAAAATGATTAGAGCTGTCCAAAGATCCAACAGACTTTCCTGAGAAATATGCAATATGAGCTGGATAACCACTTGGGAGCCATGATGTAGAGGGAATTCAGGCACAAGATATAAAGTAGCTTTCATCTAACCTAGCTGACTTTGGTATGTATAAAATTGGATGTTTGAAAGCTGTTCAAGAAGATAATTCCAGTTGACTCTATACTGTTCAAAGTGAAGAGAATGAATTAAGCATTTCCATGTTTCTAGAACCTAACATAGTGCATGGTATTATGTGGGTACACATTAGATGTGTATGGAATTAGATCTAAATCTGAATAATTGATTACAATGTCATACTCCAAGGAAGTTTGTAAAGGCTGACATACTGAGGTTGTGCTTGCAAATATGAACTGCAAATTGGAATTAATTATCCTAGTCTTCTTTAGGGAAGTACTTTCTCTTGTCAATCCAGATGAGTGATGCAAAAACACCTTCTGGAATTGAATTAGCTGGGTAATTCTTGACTTTGCTCAAGACTTTAAACTGGTAGGAGCTTTAATGGATATTAATTAGTGTGAAAGCTTTTTATTCTTTGAGGGTCTTTTTCTTTTTTCCCTGAAAGAGAAATCTATCTTGATTGACAGATGGATCCCTCTGTTTCATGTTTTATTGTTTTTGAAGAAAGGGTCTTTGATTTCCTGCCAGGGAGCTTGCATAAAAGGACCTTAGCATGCTGAGTCCTGATTAAACATCAGGGAAAAGTGATGATTCTTTTGTATAGCTCTTCCCTGAAAGGTGAGGAAGCCAAAATTACAATGACTCTAAGAAAGTTATCTGCTGAATGACCACATTCAGCTACAGGGAAAATCAAAAATCAGCCATTGCAGACAGCAGTAATACTGGGATACAAATGTCATTTGTCCCTATTTTATAAATACTTTAAAAAAGTCTGTACAAGAAAGGGTCATAATGATACTTTAGTGGAGAGAATATCAGGTTAGTTTTATTTATTGCTGTAGAGTCTTGACCTATATTGAGAGCTTTTTATAAAGTTAAATAGATTTTTATTTAAGGATTCTGCTAATTTTAGCAAATAAAAGAGATTTACTTTAGTGACAGGTGTTTGTCTAAATTAAACTACTCACGTTGTTTTGGATTTACAAAGGTTGTTTTTAAATCTTCTGTTGTAGCAATCCTGTTTACTAAGCCTGTCCCCTCCAAATCAATGATCAAATTCAATTTATAAATAAACAGAGCTGGATTGTGAGCAAGGTTGAGTGTCAGAGAGAGTGGAGTCCTTGAGATTATAGTAGTCTCAGCTTTAATCTTCAGGTGTAGCCTGGCTATGCCACTTGCTAGTCATGTGGCCTTGGGCAAGGTTTAACTGCTCTGCATCTTAGTAAGTGTATACATTGATATAAATATATTTACCTGGCAGAGGGATTGTGGGAACTTAATCAGATAAAATGCATGAAGCACCTACTGTGCTCTGGATTTTATAGCACTGCTTCTGGCAGCCACAATAGTTCAAAATAAAACTAACCAAAGAGATTATAATTGATGGTTGATTTATTGTTATTACTCTTAGCTAGAGATAAAAATAAATTAAAATTTGGGGGTCATTTGCAGTTCTTTTAAAAAATCACATGACCATATAACATTTATTTATTCTGGGTTTGGCCCAAAACACATTCCAAAGCCGATCAAGAAGTGCCTAGAAGCCAAATGCCAGTTTATCTTTTCCTTTCTCTTGCTTGTGCCCATGAACTGAATTCTTAATATCCTATCTCCTGTAATTTTAATTTTTCACATAAAGGAGAATAGTTATGTTAAAGTTGGGTCAAGTGTTCTTCTAAAAATGAATACACTCTTGCTAAGATGACTAATTCCAGCTCCTAAAAGTGATAAGTATCTTGGGATCAGCTTAATATGCTACAAATGAACTGTTTGATTCATTATTAATTAATGTGAAATAAAATCATGTAAGTTGAGGGGACTTCCCTGGTGGTCCAGCGGTTAAGACTTCACCTCTTAATGCAGGGGTTGCAGGTTAGATCCCTGGTAGCGGAGCTAAGATCCCACATACCTCACCTCCAAAAAACAAAAACATAAAAAAGCAGAAGCAGTACTGTAATAAATTTAATAAAGAGTTTAAAAATAGTCCACGTTAAAAAATTATTTAAAAAATCATGTAAGTATAGGAATATAACAGGAAATGACAACCTGACTATGTATGTTTAGTTTAGTCTATTTATTTAAATCAATTGATTTTTTGTTTTAGAGCCCTTTTAGATTTACAGCATAACTCTGAAGGCATGGTAGCATCCTTTGGAGAGCTTTTCACACAGTCTTCTGTGCCAGTCCTTGAATGCAAAGATTCTGATTTAAAACTTCATCCTCCTACTCCACCCCCCACCCCACCCCCACCCCCTTCCCAGGCAGTTCTCTTAAGTTTCCAGATGCTTCCAATGCAAGGCCAGAGTTGAGACCAACAGCATTAGGGGCTTAAAAATCTCAATATTGATTTTAGTCAAGAGATATGAAAGTATTTGAACTAAATAGCTATATAAAAATACATTGTAAAGAATTTAATGCTGTATTTTAAAACATAAAAGCTCACAGTTTATCAGGCATTGTGTCTGTAGTTCTCAAATTATAAAAGCATAAAGCAAATTAAAGGGACAGTATAATTTTCTATTTTTCTTTTCCACTGAAAGCTTGGTAAGAAAAGTAAGCAGAGAACTGCTGAAGTGATTAATAATTATCACACCTCTCCCCAAGAGGTCCAGAGACATGAGGCTGTATGTAACTGGTATTCTTTTTTTTGATGACAATTAGGAGTTAATATTTAAAATTCACAAACCAGGGATTTTCCTCGTGGTCCAGTGGTTAAGATTTTGTGCTCCCAATGCAGGGGGCCCAGGTTTGATCCCTGGTCAGGGAACTAGATCCCACACACTGCGACTAAGAGTTCTCATGCCACATCTGAAAGACCCTGCATGCCACAACTGAGACCCGGCTCAGCCAAAGAAATAGAGAAACAAATATTTAAATAAAATTCACATGCCGTTTTGTCCAGAAACTTACATTTAAAAATGTACCCAGCAGGGATAGATTTTCATTGCAGCATTACATGTAGTAGCAAAAGCATAACTATCCTAAATGTCCACAAAGGGAGGGATAACTGAATAAGCATCAGACGCAATCACAGCGTAGACCTCTGTATTTAAAATGTTTACGTAAGTGTATCTTTAGGTATTGGGATGAATTACGTCAATTATCAACAGAAATAGAGAACAATTTTTAACATATGATACTATTTTTATAAATATAAACTCACTTTTACCCCCTGTAAACAATTTGAAAATCTTCTTTCTTTATGTGTGTTTTCATAAAAAATTTAGTTAAAATTTTGGCAGTGCTGGGTCTTCATTGCTGCACAGGCTTTGTCTCTGGTTGTGGTGCACGGGCTTCTCACTGTGGCGACTTTTCTTTTTACAGAGCGCGGGCTCTAGGGAGTGTGGGTTTCGGTAGCTGTGGCATGTGGGCTCAGTAGTTGCAGTTCCCTCTTTCTAGAGCATGGACTCAATCATTGTGGCACATGGGCTTAGTTGCTCCACCTCAGGTGGAATCTTCCTGGATCACGGATCGAACCTGTGCCTCCTGCATTGCCGAGTGGGTTCTTTACCACCGAGCCACCAGGGAAGTCCTGTGATTCTTAATATTTTGGAAAAAGATCTGAGAAGATATTCACTAAATGGTTAGCAATGATTAAATCTGGAGAATGGGTTTGGGGAATAAGGGAGTACTTTTTATGTAACCAACAGTTAAATTTTTTTTTTTTTTAATATTTAGAATCAACTGTTACTATATTTAAAACTTGAGAGAAATTGAGACAAGCTCCCCTAACTCTTAGGATTGCCATTACTTTTTAAAAAATGACATTTCTACAAAGCAGAGTGCACTATATTGTAACACTCTTGGAAAAATTTAGCCAATCATGGATAACATCCTAAAAAATATTTAGCTTTGTGTACAGACACCCTCACTCCCCATCTGCTCAAGTCCTCAACGTTTCTAAAATTCCAGCAGTACTGATCTGAAAAAAAGTTGGATTCTTCTCAAATGGACCTTGATTATGTGCCTAGGAATTAAAAATCATAATTTTTTGAGAAACATCTATAGAAGTTGCAGTAGGGACTTCCCTGGCAGTCCCTAAGTTAAGAATCCATGCTTTCACTGCAGATGGCATGGGTTCGATCCCTGGTCAGGGAACTAAGATGCAGCATAGTGGAGCCAAAAAAAAAAAAAGTTACGGTATATCCAGTTGTAGAATAGTGAGAAGATTTGTAACTACAGCAGGGTGCTTAGATTCAATTCCATTTCCAAATGCTCAAAGGCCATGTTATATAGTGTCTCAGTGTTCTAGAGCCCAAGCTTCTCCCTTCTAAGGGATAATGAAGCCATTCACCTGATTCTTTATATGCTTTTCTTTCCCAAGCTTAGGAAGAAATTGCCCATAGTATATTTCCATAGTGATCCAGTTCCCATGAATAAAGCCAAGTTGAGGAGCTCAGTGGAGCTACAGGATCCAAAGGCATTTTCACTGTCATTGTACTCTATCCAGTGGTTCTGAACCCCATGTACTGTAGAGTCACCTAAGTTGATTTCCCCAAGAGTATGGCTGGACTGAGCTGGCCAGACATTACTAATTTGTAGAAGTTCTCCAGGTGATTCTGATTTGTGGTCAGGACCGAGAGCTATGTGTTTAACTGGGTCCCTTTCAGGAATACTGTAGAAATTTTAGTTAAATATTAAATTTGTCAAAGAAGCTTTGCTAATAACCAGATCAAGTTTCTAAGTTTTTTCAGGTTAGCCCAAGTGCAGATGAAAGACTTCCCCATTCTACCTCAGAGTCTCCATGCTCCTACCCACCCACCGCCAGTCCCATGACTCTGGGCCTGTTGTTGTCTTGGAGCTTTGTAGAGTGGTTCCACGTGGGGTGGTCCAGCTGAAATGAGCTCATGTGTGACACAGATCATCATCATTGCCTTCTGTGCTATTGCAAATAGGACTCATGAGTGCTGTATGGAGGGTCACTGATAGCGTGCAGACCAGGGAATGTATTCAGTTTCAACCCCAGCTATTATGCTACTGTTCAATTCTGACACTAACCATCTGGAGTTCTTACAGATCCTGCAAGTTAAAGGACATGGTCCTCCATAGGGCTACTTTCACTCCAGATCAAATGGCTATACATCTGGAGGTTCCCATCACCCTATTCGAGCTCGATAATTTACTAGAATAACTCAAAGAACTCAGGAAAGTGCTATACTTATGATTACACTTTTATTATAATAGGTAGAACTCAGGAGCAGCCCAGTGAGGAGACATGGAGAGCAAGGTTTGTGAGGGTCATCTAGGCACAGAGCTTCCATCCCCTCTCTTTGGAGGATCAGGGCTCAACACTGTCCTGCACATCAGTGTGTCATTCACCAATCAGGAGGCACCAGCAAGCTTTGGCGTCCCAGTTTTTTAAATTGGGGTTTCATTACACGGGTTTGATTGCTTGAACATAGACCTCAAGATCGAACACAATCTCCAACCTCCCTCATCTCTTCTTTCCTTGAAGGTCAGGCTGTTTTAAAATCCCATCTCTCCAATCACAAGTTTGGCTTTTTGTTGAGCAGCCCATCCTGAGTCATCTCATCGCATTAGTATAAACTCAAGTGTGATCCAAGGGGCTCTAAATAATAAAGATACTTATTTTACTTGGAAAATTCCAAAGATTTATATTCTCCTTCCCAGGAAGCAGAGACAAAGACCAGTCAAATTCTTTATTATACAACAGTAGCTCTTTTTGAAGTCCCTGGATTGGTAATGGATGCTCCTGGTAGTCCTCCTTTGGTCCACTTATCTTTGCTCTTTTTTTTTAATCTCTTCTTGGAAATGGGTCTGAGGATTAGTGTTCCATTTTCCAGGTTCTTCTCTCTGCATGTCTGATCTTGGGATACATTTCTTACCCTCTCTTGCATTTCTACCCCTACATCCTTTTCATTCTGAAAACTCTGAAAATGTAAATGAAATGAAACAGCAACAAAAACTCCACCTACTATTCTTTTTCCCTAAGAACTTAACTGCCCATTAACCCTAGAAGAGGAGGTGGAGTTTCAGGAGATACCAGTTTCTAGAGGGACTGTACTTTTAGAAGTTCAGAGAGTAAAGTTTTTGCATTTCATTCTTCAAGAAAGATAATAAAAAGGAAAACTTTACAACCTCTCTTAAAAGACTCAAAATCCTAATAGTTCAGAAAAATGCTTGTAAACTACTGCTTGACATAGGTGGTAAAAAGTTCTTCAGATTCTTTCAAAATTAGTTCTGAATTTACTTTCAAAGATAAAGTTATTTGGCACAATAAATTGTATTGCATTAGCTCTAATGTGATATTTACTCATGTGTCATCTCTTTGAAATATATTCCGAAGATTATATGATCCTCCTTTTGTAAGTATTTCAATTGTCTTTAGGCAAAAACAATGCAAAAAAGCATTAATCATTTCTAAGAACACATCACATTGATGTATTTCCATTTATTTTTTAATGTTTTACAAGTAAGGGTGTTCGATTGCTTTAAGTAACAGTCTACAAGATCATGATCTTTTGGGTCTTTTGTTGTGACTCTGGACATAATGCTGCTGCTGCTGCTGCTGCTGCTGCGTCACTTCAGTCGTGTCCGACTCTGTGCGACCCCATAGATGGTAGCCCACCAGGCTCCGCTGTCCCTGGGATTCTCCAGGCAAGAACACTGGAGTGGGTTGCCATTTCCTTCTCCAGTGCATGAAAGTGAAAAGTGAAAGTGAAGTCGCTCAGTCGTGTCTGACGCTTTGCGACCCCATGGACCGCAGCCTGCCAGGCTCCTCCGTCCATGGGATTTTCCAGGCAAGAGGACTGGAGTGGGTTGCCACTGCCTTCTCCGCTAGACATAATGAAAGAGGACTAAATCCCTAAGCATAGATGGAAACTAGCAGAAGGAAAAATTTGCTTCCTGACCATGATAAGCTTCATACCAGAACTTTTCAGATCCATGATTTAAAAAAAAAAAGATTGATTGATTGATTGATTTTTGGCTGTGGTGGGTCTTGAGTGCTGTTCTCTAGTTGCGGCGAGTGGGGGCTACTCTTCATTGTGGTATGCGGGGTTCTCATTGTGGTGTCTTTTCTTGTTGTGGAGCACAGGCTCTAGGCATGCAGGCTTCAGTAGTTGAAGTAAGTGGGCTAAGTAGTTGCAGCTCACCGGCTCTAGACTGCCGGCTCAGTAGTTACGGTGCACAGACTTAGTGGCTCCTTGGCATCTGCGAGCTTCCTGGACCAGGGGTCAAACCGGTGTCTCTGGCATTGCAAGGCAGATTCTTAACCACTGGACCACCAGGGAGGCCCTGATCGATAATTTCGTAAATCACATTTAATCCAACCTCACAGCAGCTTTTCAAGATACATACACTCCAATTTTATAGATTAGAAAATTGAATTTAAGGAGATATTCTCTTTACTAATTGAGGTGATTAAGTGATAGACACAGGATTCAGTAATTTTGATAATTCAAATTTCTTCCACAATGCCATATGGGTAATTGTTTCCAAAGTATTCTATTCAACATACACTTAACACTCAATTTTCAGTTTGTAATTTTGCAAAGTACTGCTTTCATTACTACAGGATCAGGGTATATTCCTAGCAGGTTATTAAAGATAAGCTAACTATTAGGTTCATTCATTCAGTGCATTTTTACTGAGTAGCTTCTATATGCCAAACCACTGATAGAAATGAGGTTGGCATACGCAAGTTATACTCATTATTTTGTCCATTGAACAAACAGTGAATCACTTAGTTCTATAATATTGCATGGTGAAGTGAAAGTGAAAAATGCTCAGTCATGTCCTACTCTTTACCACCCAGTGGACCCCACCAGGCTCCTCTGTCCATGGAATTCTCCAGGCAAGAATTCTGACGTGGATTGTCATTTCCTTCTCCAGGGGATCTTCCCAATCCAGGAATTGAACCCGGGTCTCCTGCATTGCTAGGGTACCCACTCTAGTATTCTTGGGCTTCACTGGTGCCTCAACTGGTAAAGAAAAATCCGCCTGCAATGTGGTTCGATCTCTGGGTTGGGAAGATCCTCTGGAGATGGGAACGGCTACCCACGGCAGTAATCTGGACTGAAGAATTCCATGGACTGTACAGTCCATGGGGTTGCAAAGAGTGGGACGTGACTGAGCAACTTTCACTTTCACTCCTGCGTTGCAGGCAGACTCTTTACCATTCGAGTCACCAGAGAAGCCCAATGTTTCATGGTGAAGATGGTTAAAAGTCATGACAAATTAATTTGACTTTCTGAAATCCTTTAAATCATGAAATAAAAAGACTGATTTATTCTGTCATTAGATCTTAGAGATTTAAAACCACTATTTGGAATCTTTCATTTGAATTGATGTTATTTAACTGATTTTATTTACTTAATTTTTTATTTCATGAGCTTTCAAGTTTGTATCTTGAGCAGTCATTGCCAGGCAGATCCCAAATTCAGAAGTCGTAGTGCATTTGACAGCACTTACAACAACTAATAACCAGGTTCACTGACAGTGATCTAGTTTCAGCAGGTACTATAATTGTAGATTATACTCTTCATGGTTTCTTCATTGTGTGAATAGTAAGTGTATGAAATCTTGAGTCAACATTTCCTTTTCTGTTGCATAAACAGTGCTGAAAGCTTAATGATCAGCTGGAGAAGAGGCGTAATGAATAGTTGCAGCATTGTTCATTAAGCACCGTGGTGGTTCTTTCTTTGCCATCATTTCATCTATGCTTGAGTCTTACATTTCCTTCCAGTCTGTCATTCTCCTTGAACATCGGACACTCCCCCTGAAGTAATTGCTGTGACACACGTAGAGCTTCTATCATATGACAATGGAAATCTCTCTTCTCCTTGAGCTCACTTTATTTGGAGAGACTATTCTTTTGAGGATGGTAAATCTGCAGAAAGTGACTCATCCAGTCAAGTTATAATAGATTTTTTTTAAAAGTTTATCTGGTGTTTTGGATAATAAAACACTGCGCTGCTTTTCTGTAAATTAAGAGTAAAATGTTAAGGGAATTGAAATTGAGATTTGTAGCTTTTTGCCCAATTAATTTTAGGTCACTAATACGTATTTGTATGTTTGTTTCCACCTTTATATCCTTTGTGTTATAAATATTGAAAAACATGCTCTTTCTCTATTTTTTGAATTAAATTGCTAATTTACTAAAATGGTAACATACACAGTTATTGGGTCTTGTCTTTTGTAGCCTGTTAATAGATTTTGACAATGTGTTGTTCATATCTCCCCAGGCCAAGCCTCAATTAGGTGCTAACTCAGTAAGAGGTCTTACTCGAAAAATGGAGTCCAGAAGAAATGAAGAAATGAATAGAAATACCTTTTATTTCACCTAGGGTATTTAAACCATGGCTGTTTATTATATTATGCTCTCTTTTAAAGCTTTGGGCTTTTGTAAAGGAAAAGATTCCCAGAGACTACTATTGCAAAGTGTGCTTTGGTTTAAAGCATGCTGCTGCTGCTACTGCTGCTAAGTCGCATCAGTCGTGTCCGACTCTGTGCGACCCCATAGACGGCAGCCCACCAGGCTCCTCTGTCCCTGGGATTTTCCAGGCAAGAATATTGGAGTGAGTTGCCATTTCCTTCTCCAATGCATCAAAGTGAAAAGTGAAAATGAAGTCGCTGAGTCATGTCCAACTCTTCGCAACCCCATGGACTGTAGCCTACCAGGCTCCTCTGTCCATGGGATTTTCCAGGCAAAAGGACTGGAGTGGGTTGCCACATAGAGGAAACAAATATCTAAATGAATGAAGAGTTAGCTTCTTTATGTTATTCTTCAGAAAGCATGGATTTTCTTTGGAACAGAGTATAATTATCTGTAAATATGAGTTAGTTAGGCAGGGTACTTCCATGCTCCCTTAGGTACTAATATGTCATTTTGGGGGAAAAATAACTCAATGGAGTTCTATTCATTATATGAACAATTGATGATGAATAATTCCCTAAGCAACATTAGAAGCCCCTAGATGATAACTTTTTAATTTGCAAAGCATATTTGTTATAATAGGTTGACAAGTGAGTTAGCAAAAGATAGGTTTTATTAGCTGAGAACCTTTAGAATTAGGCTATATTTAGGTGGATTTAACTGCCATACTTTGTTACAATGGCTAAAGTAACCTATTTGTCATCTGTGATCTATTTAAGGGAAACAAACAAACAAAAAATCTGTTGGTGAAATCATCCTCTCATCATCTCTGTTTTTCTTTTTGGTGCATTCTTGATAGTAGGATTAACTGCTTAAAAGGTTGGCATTATTTTGGATATCTTGCTTATTCAACAAATAGATTTTTATATAAACTAGAGTTTTAAATGAAAATAACCTTTATAAATCAGAGGTATTATCATAAACATCCATGAACTTTTGATGTCCTGAAAATAAATGCAACCATATGCCACACTGCTAAAAGTCACCAGATCCCAAATTTTTATTTAAAAAGATACATATTTTCAGTCCTCAGTCTCCACAAACTCATTTTGTTTTTTAGCTGCATTTATTGTGTAGTAATTCATTTTACCCCCAGTGGTTAACCACTTTTCACAATAAGTTTTTTTATAATTCCAGCCTATGAAAAAGTTCATGCTGTTTTCATCGTATCTTTGGCCAGGGAAGCACAGCATGGAATTCTTTAAATGTATTGAAATGATTTGTAGATTCTTTTTCTGCAATTGCGGGTGCCTGATTGTCAAGATACATTGAGAAATAAAGGAAAATGAATGGAAAGAAAAAGGAAAACGGAAGGAGTGAAGTAGGGAAAAAGAAAAAGGGAAAGAAGGAATATAAAAAAGGAGACATACGAGGAGACAGGAAAAGAAATTAAGGGAGACATGACAGTGAAACTAAAGGATCAGAAGTTTTGTCAATATATTTATATTCATGACAGATGGCATGTTTCCATTTACCTTTGAATCCTTTCCCTTTAAAGCTGAACGTATTTTCAACTGAGGAAGTTTAAAAATTCTTTTTTATTTGAAATACATAATAACTCTAGGAATAGGTGTTTTTGAGTTAAAATAATATTGTATTCAAAGGATTTGTAGTGTTCGATTGTCGTCTAAAATAAAGGTAGCTTTGTTTTTACCTTAAATTGCTTATGTTTATTGTCTTCATCGTGGTCTCCTTTTGGATTTGTCAAATAGCAGACACAGTTTTTTCATTTCACATTCACTGAATCATAAACAACCCCTTCCCTCCCTCGTCTTCCTGTATGCACACAGTCAGTTTTCTCCATTATAGGCAGAGAGATTTAAAAACAACAACAACAACAATGAAAAACCAAAAACTCAGAACATGCTATGTCTTTCTCAAGCCCTGTAGTGACTTCTTATCCTACTTGGGATAAAGGCTAAACTCTGCACCCGCTCTGCAAGCCCTTCTGTCATGTGTCTTCTAATGGCATTCTTGAACTCTTGTCTAAGAAAAGCCATGCTTGCTTGTTACTCAGACATACAGGATATTTTCTGCTCATGATATCCTCTTGTCCCTTTTTCATGGACCACTCTTCCCTCAGACCTTCTCTCACTTCATTCATATCCCTGCTGTAGTACACCTTCTTTGAGGAGCTTTTCTGATCAAGCTATCTGAAATAAATTCCCTTTTTCTTCCTGTGCAGTCACTCTTTAACTTCTCAGTTTACCTGGCTTTTTTTTTTTCATAATACTTTTCAAAGCTGAATACACACACACACACACACACACACACACACACACACACACACACACACGTACATTTGTATAGCTACACACACCCATACGTGTGTGTGTGTACCCATTTCCTCCATTAAAATGTCAGCTCTCTGAAGACAGGAATTGGTCCTATCTTACGCACTGCCTTTTGCATAGTAGTGGGCTGTTTCAGTTATGGTACTATTCTTTGTTAACAGAATAAGTGACTAGACATTGATGGAAAAAGATTAACTATAATTATATAATCATAATTAATTATAATCTCTTGTGTTAAGTGCTACAAAAAATAAATGGAGGGAATCCAGGGGAAAAGTGAATTATTCTCCCTGGGTCTGGAACAGGTTTGAAATTGGAGCTGACATTTTCATACATGTCAAAAGATTGGCTTGGCACTGGCTGAGAAGAAAAGTAGAGAAGGTAATTCCACTTAGAACAGCATGGGTAACATCTCTGAGTTGGGAAAGAGTATGGAGAATTCATGGAAGAGTGAACTCTCTTTCACTCCATTGGAGTTGGACATTCCAACACAATAGTTGCATGAGAAAAAACAGAATGAGGTGGGTCTGGAGAGGAATGAGAGTTACATTTTGAAGGGGTTCATAAAGATTACTAGGCATAATAACTTTGTGTGTGATGGATATACTCAGACAATTCTGTGAAAGATGGATTGGAGGGAGGCAGAAATGAGTCCAAAAGTCCAGAGACAGAGTTTATTCAGTAGTCCATATAAGTGGAAGCAGGGAATCAGAGCTGACTGATGTTAACTATGATCTTTTCACATATGGCTTTTATTATGTTGAGATAATTTCCTTCTATTTCTAGTTTGCTGAGATTTTATCATGAAAGGGTGTTAACAAAAGAAATTTTCTTTCTCTCTTAATTGAGATAGTCATGTGGTTTTTGTCCTTCATTCTATAAATGTGGTGTATTACATTGACTGATTTTCATGTATTGAACCATTCTTGCATTTCAGGAAAAAACACGCTTGGTCATGGTATAAATCCTTTTGATGTACTGTTGAATTCAGTTTGCTAGTAATTCTTGATGATTTATTAGTGATATTGATCTGTAGTTTTCTTCAGTAGTATCTTTGTCTGGATTTATTCTCACTCAGACAAATACTTAACTCTTTCACGTGAATTTGGAAGTGTTCTCTTTTTCATTTTTTGAAAGAGTTTGAGAAAGTTTGGTATTTTTTTAGTTTTGTAACAGTTTTTCAATTTTTGCTTATCTTTTCAAAAATCCAGCTTAGTTTTATTGATGTTTTCCTGTTCTATATTTCATTAATTTCTGGTCTAATCTTTATTATTTCTTTCCTCAGCATATTTTGGGTCTAGTTATTCTTTTTTTTTCTAGTTTCTTGAGATATAAAGTTAGGCTGTTGATTTGATAACTTTCTTCTGTTTTAATGTAGGCATTTACTGCTATCAGCTTCCCTCTTAGTACTGCTGTTGTTGCATCCCATTTTAATTTTCATTTGTCTCAAGATAGGTTCTAATTTCCCTTGTGATTTCCTTTTTTGACTCATTGTGAGTTCAAGAGGATATTGTTTAGATTCCATATATTTGTGAATTTTCCAGTTTTCTTTTTGCTATTGATTTCTAGTTTTATTCCACTGTGGATAGAAAAGATACTTGGTATTTCAATATTAAATGTTTTAAAACTTACCATGTGATTTACCCTGGAGAATGTTCCATGTCCATTTGAGAAGACTGTGTATTCTTCTGTTGTTGAATGGAGTGTTCTATATATTCTTTTATAGGGTTGTTCAAATCTTCAGTTTTCTTATTAATCTGTTTGATTATTTTTGGGTTTTCTTTAAAAGAAAATTCCAAGAAGCTGCTTGCAGTTCACTGGCCTATTTTCACTGGCTCTCCTTGGTCATGACTAACTGCAAAGAAGCTTGAAAGTAGTTTAATTCTGGTTGTCTCTATGCATACATGAAAGTAAAGATTATATTACTATGATATAATTGGTTAGTTGATATTCAGGGACATATACCAGACTGTCTATAATATTAGATCAGAATCTATTATAATATTTTTAAAGTGCTGAATCTATGTTTTATTACATCTTAATTTTGATGAGGCTTCCTATTTTATTAATGAAAGAAGCTCTGAAGCCCTCCCTTGAGTGTCTGTGATATATGAGCTTTTACCTTCTCATTTATGAAGTTACAATAGATATATAATTCTTACCTTATTATGTATTCTCTAAGAAGCACAGTAAAAATAAAATAGAGCTTTAAAAGTTTAAAATGATCCTGCAGGGACTCCAAGATGAAAAAGATATACAATGCCAAATTACTTCCACCCATGTTGTTACATACCCTATTAACAGCATGCACAAGAGACAATTCTATTTCTAGATTTTACTACCCCATTGCATAATTTTTACTTGTGACTACCAGGGAATATGAAATAAGAAGATAGTCTATTGGGAGGCATTATACACCTATGTCATTGAGTCTTGCCACTGAAAATTGTGCTTATTAATCATTTCTCCATCACTAAAAATTGATGACAGGTAAAATGAAAATAAATTTTGGTGAGAAAATTTTGTCGTTTGGTGCCTATTTTGAAATTTGCATTTATGATTTGGGGAGGGAATAATGATTCAAGGCAACTTATATTACTATCTATATGTTCGTATATTAATTTTAGAAAAAAATACTATAAGCAAAAACTATACATGTATAACGTTGGAGAAGGCAATGGCACCCCACTCCAGTACTCTTGCCTGGGAAACCCCATGGACGGAGGAGCCTGGTAGGCTGCAACCCATTGGGTCACGAAGAGTGGGACACGACTGAGCGACTTCACTTTCACTTTTCCCTTTCATGCACTGGAGAAGGAAATGGTAACCCACTCCAGTGTTCTTGCTTGGAGAATCCCAGGGACGGAGGAGCCTGGTGGGCTGCCATCTATGGGGTCGCACAGAGTCGGACACGACTGATGCGACTTAGTAGCAGCAGTAGCATAAAGTGGGAAGATCGTATCACTGGAAGACTGTAATAAAAATTAAAGTCTTTCTTATACTGGCTATAGGATCCTTTTAATATTATCATATTTATTTAGGTCAATTTTTTGAAATTGGTATGATTTAAAGAAGAGAAGAAAAATGAGCTTTAGAGAAGTTATAACAGTGAGTGATAGACTTGTTTTTCCTTTTTCCTTTCAACGTGTTCAGTTATTTTCACAGTATATTTGTAGTTCTGGAGCATTCTGGAGAGACTTCTCCAGGATTAACATGGGATTGTTCTTGGAGCTTGAAAAGAGAAGTAAATAAACTTTCTGGGGGCCAGGTATCCAACCTCCTGCCACCACAGAGTTTGGGCTTGATACTTTTATATATTGGATCCTACATTACCTTTTCCCTGAAGAAAAAAAAAAAGAAAAGTGGTTTTGAGGCCAAAGGAACTGCTGCACTAAATCTTGCTGCATCTAACTTTTCTCCAACAGAAGATCACATTTCAGAAGTCATTTCATCAAAGTTTAGCTCTTTCTCATCCCTCCCCTCTCTGCCACTTCTTTGCAGACACAAAATTTCATGATTTATTCCTATACTTTAAAATATATGCTTAGTGGTGGAAGATTTATCTTTGTACAAATGAATAATTCAGAGGATAGAATTTCTCTGAGATTAGTTTACAAAGTGAAGACTTTGACCCCCGGATTGAAATTTCTAGGGCATCAAAGATGTTTGTGCTGTTTCCTTTAGGCATCAGAAATGTGGTTGGGTTTCACTGTTTCATTCTGAACACAATCTTGGAAAAAAGAAGTGGAATGCATGAACCGGCACAAAAGGCACATTATATACTTCAGATGCTACCTCTTTTCCAAAAAGATGTGTACTCCTCAGCTTTTGCTATGAGTAGAACTCATTACACCGATTCTCTCCTTAATTTTTTTTTTTTTCCTCCTGGGGAAGATATGTTTAACTCAGTCACTTACTGGAGAATATATGTGATATATTGATTCATGTTTTAAAAAAATATATTGATTCATTTTTTAAAAAATCTGTGTTTATGAAGTTCCCAGTATGGGTTGTATCTCATTTTATTTTGTTTTTCTTCTTAAGTTTTAAATAAATGTAAATTGCATCCAAAGTAATATATCCCCTCTATAATTAGAGAAGAGCTGTTGCCAGTCCATGACTAGTGACATTTGCCTTGGAAATTTTATTTTTCTTCAAACCTTAGGATATATCTTAAACTAAGTAGATGTTTAAGTTGTGAAGACGAAGATTCATCAAATTTCCAAATTCTCTGCTGAGTTACTACCAAGCCCCACTTGGTAGGGCCTTAGCTGCTCCCTGCCTGCTGCTCTAGTTTCAGTTCCTCACTCAGCTTATGTTTTTATTAATTATATTGGAATAACTTATATATACAGCAGGTGAACCCTTTACTATAGCAGCACATAAAAACCTGGAAGCCAGCAATAGTTGTTTTCAGACAGCTAATGCATGGTGAATTCATTATGATATAATCATCAAATATAAATAATACACATGATTTTGTGATTAGTCTTTTGAGAATTAATAATTAAAGACCACAAACATTAAGATCGATCCATCAGTTTTTTACAATATTAAAATTAGGTTAGTCTAAGTAAGAATGGCTTTCTGTCAGTTTTTGTTTTCTCCATAAGTGTGTGTGCTAAGTCACTTTAGTCATGTCTGAATCTTTGAAACAATTTGACTGGTGTATGCCATCCTTAAGAAAACTCTGGCTTCTCATTTATCTGTACATCTGGAAAGCATCTCTTGAGAGTCTTTTCCAATTTCCCACTAAAATGCCCACTTAAAGAGACTCCAGAGGAGAGGAACCATTACAACTGCCATCGTATTTCCATCTCATACCAACAGGAAACCCACTGCCTGGATCTGAAAATGGTGGATGTAAAGTCAGTCTAGGTTGAGAATAAAGCAAGTGATATGAACCAGAAAGTTTTGATATGGACCAGAAGACTATTCTGAAAAAGGAAGAAAACTATTTCAAACCCCTCTTGTTGTTTACTGCCTGGTTCAAAGGCCAAAAGCTTCAGCAACTAGAAAGCAGAACATCTTTGTAAGTTGCTTTTACTGTGGCTTAACATGGTATTCTGTCACTGACGATTTTTTTCCCTTACATTCTGTATTCACTCGTTGATTGCACTTCCCTGATAAGACTGGGGTGCCCTGAAGAAGAATGGAAACCGGTGGTGACTTTACTCACTGTAGCTAGTGTAGTCTCCACAGAACAGGGCTAGGATAGTAGAAAGAACCTGGGTGTGAGTGGGTGTGCTGAGACTTGTAACAGTAAGCGGAGGTAAGGAAATCCGTATGCCATGGCTAAAGGCAAGCACCAGACAATGTAGCATAGGATCTGTAGTATACAAAAGCTGTAGTATACAGATTCCAGAGTGCTGCTGCTGCTGCTGCTAAGTTGCTTCAGTCGTGTCCGACTCTGTGCGACCCCACAGACGGCAGCCCACCAGGCTCCGCCGTCCCTGGGATTCTCCAGGCAAGAA
Organism: Giraffa tippelskirchi; assembly: GCF_054371585.1. NCBI lineage: Eukaryota > Metazoa > Chordata > Mammalia > Artiodactyla > Giraffidae > Giraffa > Giraffa tippelskirchi. The sequence continues at coordinate 56,077,320 of NC_137276.1, read as the reverse complement.
TACTGGAGTGGGTTGCCATTTCCTTCTCCAGTGCATGAAAGGGAAAAGTGAAAGTGAAGTCGCTCAGCCGTGTCCAACTCTTAGCGACCCCATGGACTGTAGCCTACCAGGCTCTTCCATCCATGGGATTTTCCAGGCAAGAGTACTGGAGTGGGCAGAGTGCTAGCAACCTATATATTGAGAGGAAGAGTATCCTTCTGATGCACTAGGGATAAACTAAAATAAAACTTTAAAAAGTAATTTACATGGAACTTCCCTAGTGGCACAATGGGTAAGAATCTGCCTGCCAATGCAGGAGACATGGGTTTGATCCTTGGTCTGGGAAAATTCCACATGCCATGGAGCAGCTGAACCTGTGCACCACAACCCCTGAACCCTGCACACTCTAGTGCTGGTAAACCACAACTAATGAGCCCCTGTGCTGCAACTACTGAAGCCTTTGCTCCCTAGAGCCAGCAGGTTGCAACTACTGAGGTTGTGTGCTGCAACTACTGAAGCCCATGTGCCTAGAGCCTGTGCTGTGCAACAAAAGAAACAAGACAATGAGAAGCCAGTGCACCGCAACTAGTGAGTAGCTCTCGCTTTCCACAACTAGAGAAAGCCCCCAAATAAATAAATAAATATGGCAGTGTGTACATGTCAAGAATTTTTTTTTAAAAATCTAAAAAAAGTACTTATATAGCTATAAGAGAATTTAAAAATCATGTAATCATATCCAAAGTCTCAAGAAATATACCACTATCTCTTTTTGGAAAGCATAATAGAAAACTTAATTTGACTTCCTGAAAAAAGTGGTGAATAAAAATCAAGTGCCAAAAACTGAGAAACGTCATTATAAACGTAGTGAAAGTGAAAGTGGCAAAGTCGTGTCTGACTCTTTCGACCCCATGGACTATACAGTCCATGGAATTCTCCAAGCTAGAACACTGGAGTGGGTAACCTTTTCCATCTCCAGGGGATCTACCCAACCCAGGGATTGAACCCAGGTCTTCTGAATTGCAGGTGGATTCTTTACCAGCTGAGCCACAAGGGAAGCCCAAGAATACTACAGTGGGTAGCCTATCCCTTCTCCAGGGGATCTTCCCGACCCAGGAATTGAACGGGGGTCTCCTGCATTGCAGGCGGATTCTTTACCAACTGAGCTATCAGAGAAGCCCTATACATGTAAGGACAATATTATTTGAAGACTATTGAATTTAAAGATAATGATTGGAAATGTGGTTAGAAGACTAAATGATTCATAAAGGTTGATGAGGGTCCAGGAAAGGGAATGCAAGGTAAGGTTTCAATATCCCTTATCTTTCATGGCAGAAATTGAAAGACTCAACTTTATGCTGGGCTTGCATAGGACTGAAAAAGAAAGCTGGCAGTGAATCACAAGGAGTCAATTTGAATAATGTGATGAATGAAACTTCTACACATCTTGAGCTGTAAATCACAAATGGAAATTATCCATTCTATTAAAGTACTCAGGGCACATTTTAAAAAAACGTTTCAAGTTTATTTACTATAAACACTGTGATATACTAAAGGCAAACCCCTTAGGATGGCTTGATCTGGACCTCTGGGCCTGACTTCCCCTGCCACTCTAAGCCCCACCCACCACTTCCCAGCACCAGCTCTAGCTCCATCCAGAATCCTCAGCTTTTGGCCTCAAGTCAAACCCGCTTCTGGGATGATCCCTTGCCTTCCTCCCTCAGGCCACCTAGACTTGTGGCCTTTTTAAGCCCATCCTCTTCAGAGAGCCCATTTGTGGCTCACCCACTTCTCAGTCATCTTTCTCTTGCTGATTCAACCTCCTAATCGTTGCCTGAATATCTCATTTGACACAGTTGGATTCGGCTTTATATTGTTTCATTTTTATTGTTTTGTTTTGTCTCCATAAATTGATTTTAATTTCCAGAAGACATAGATGGCATCATCTCTACTCTTCTTTTAAAAAGTTTTTAATTAAAAAAATCTGCAAGCTCTTGCTCAATATTAATCACTTGGTTTGCTGAATGAACAAGAATAAAGATAGTAAGACCCTTTAGCAATGCTGAGTTACATTTTATCTTCATCTCCATGTTTTAATCTGTGATTTTTTTCCCCATAAATGTATTCTGGGAATTGAGCCATTGGTGTTTTATAGAACACATAATATTTTTGCTCTGAAAACAAGGCTAATCTTGTACTTCAGAATACTCATATAAGTGCAGTTAAAAAAAGGCAGACTTTTACATGGTCGTGCAGTAGGGGGTGGTGGTATGGGTTGACTTGTGTCATCATCTCCACCACCCGCCTGACAATTCATCAGATGAAGTTCTTACCTCTAGTACTGCAGAATGTGTCCTTATTTAGAAATGTGTGCATGTGTGTGTGTGTGTGTTTGCGCACACACATGTGTGTGCTAAGTCACTTCAGTTCTATCTGACTCTTTGCAACCCTGTGGATGGTAGCCCACCAAGCTTCTCTGTCCATGGGTCTCTTCAGGCAAGAATACTGGCATGGGTTGCCATGCCCTTCTCCAGGGGGTCTTCCAGTTCTAGGGATCGAACCCATGTCTCCTGCGGCTCATGCATTGCAGGCAGATTCGTTAGTGCTGAGCCACCAGGGAAGCCCAAAATTGGATATAAGGCCAATGCACATGTAATCAGTTAACCTCGGGTGTGGTCTTGCTGGAGTAGAGGGGACCTCTAATCCAGTATGAGTGGTGTCTTTTTGAAGAGGAAATCAGATACAGACACAAACACAGAGAGAACGATATGTGAAGAAGTCAGAGATCAGGTTAACGTATGTACAAGCCAAGTAACATCAAAGATGGCCGACAAACTACAAAAAACCAGGAGAGGAGCGTGGACAAATTCTCCCTCACAACCCTTGGAAGGAACCAACCGTGTCCATGCCTCCCTGTCAGGCTTCCTGCCTCCAGAACTGTGAGAATAAACTTATGTTGTCAAAGCTCCCCAGTCTATGATGCTTTGTTACTATAATCCTGGCACATTAATACAGCTGGTATTTTTTTTTTTTTTTTTTTTTTATTGAGTAAGAGATAGGGAAAAAACCCTTTTTTGTCTGTATGTTTACGTTAAAGTCTAGCTGACCCTTGAACAACATGGGGGTTAGAGGCGCCAACCTTCCCCAGTGGAAAATCCACCTGTGATTTTACAGTCTGCCTTGCATACCTGTGATTCTGAATCCACAGATTCAACCCATCACAGATTGTATAGTACTATAGTGTTTACCAGAGAGGCCTGGCGTGCTGCAATTCATGAGGTCGCAAAGAGTCAGACTCGACTGAGCGACTTAACTGAACTGATAGTGTTTACCATTAAAAAAAAAATTCATGTGTAAGTGGACCTGTATAGTTCAAGCCTATGTTGTTTAAGGATCAACTCTTGTTGTTCTTTCCTTGTAACTTAAATCACCAAGTGAAACCCAGGTTGAAAAGGTTCTGTGTCTGTACCTCATTGTCCTGGAGGACTCTTGGCAGCTTGTGAGACCTGGTATACCAGATACTCGGACTTGGGACAAAGGGGTGTTCCATACATTGGGAGGTCAGTTTTTGGTTTTCTGTAATGTGATTATAAGAATGAAATGTGTGTGGGTTTTGTGTTTGTGTGTGTGTATGTGTTTTAACAAAAATGACATATACATCTGAAACCATAGGATTATGCTTATGAAGATATTTTGTGACTAGAGTTTTCCATCAGCTGCATGAATTTACTAGTCACCATGGCTCTCTCATGCTCAGGACTGACCTCTATGATCTTGGAGTTATCCTTGGAAAAGACTTCTGCAGTTCAACAGGCTGAAAATGAAACTCAGGCCCTTGCTTAGGAATGGACTTTGGACTCTCTTGGTGTTGTCTTCTTCCTCCAAATTAATTTGTTACTGTGCTGGTTTCCTAGGGCTGCCATAAAATAGTAGCACAATCTGGGTGGCTTAGAACAATGGAAATTTATTGTCTCATAGATCTGGAGGCTAGAAATCCAAGACCAAAGTATCAGCAAGGTATCTGAAATGTGTTGGAGAGGAATCCTTCGTTGATTCTTCTAGTTTGTAGCAGTCTCAGACATTCCTTGGTTTGTGACAGTGTAGTGATTCTGGCCGTTTGAGGATTTTGTCAGCCAGTTTAGAGATTATCTCATTCACACTAGAATGAGGCAATCTTGTTTGCCATTCAGGCATTTCTGCAGAACCATCCGGTGTTTTTCTGGCCTGAGATACTTGCTGCCTGTTTCAGCAGGCTGTACCGTGGGAAGACACTGGAGGTGGAAAGAAAGGCTTGAGTATGAATCCTAATCTGGCAAGCAGCTTCACTTTACCAACCTCTGTTTTCTCAAAGTGAGAGGTTGGGGACATCTACAAGACCCTCCTTACTTCTAACACCCCTTGCAAATTTGGGGATCTGACACCAATTGTCAATTCAAAGATTCAGAGACCACCCTTAGGTTCGATGATGCACTAGAAGGACTCCTAGAATTTACTTAAAGCTGTTCTATTCACAGTTATGGTTTAGTACAGGGAAAGAATGGGGCTTCCCTGGTGGCTCAGATGGTAAAGAATCTGCCTGCAATGCAGGAGACCTGGGCTGGGAAGAACCCCTGAAGAAGGGAATGGCTACCTACTCCAGTATTCTTGCCTGGAAATTTCATGGATAGAGGACTCATGAGGTCACAGAGAGTCAGACATACCTGAGAGACTTTCACTTTCAAGTGTTAGTTGCTCAGTCATGTCTGACTCTTTGCGACCCTATGGACTGTGACCCACCAGGCTCCTCTGTCCATGAGATTTTCCCAGCAAGAATGGAGTGAGATGCCATTTCCTTTTCCAGGGGATCTTCCTGACCCAGGTATCAAACCCAGGTTTCATGAATTGCAGGTGGATCCTTTACTGTCTGAACCACCAGGGAAGCCCTTCACAGAGAAAGAATATAGATTAAAATCAGCCAAAGGAAGAGGTGCAGAGTCCAGGAGCATTCCATCATGGAGCTTCCAGGTGTCCTCTCCTATGGAGAGTGGGCATACTGCTTTCCTGGCAATGATGTGTGACACAGGCATAGAGTGTCACCAACCAGGGATGTTCACTGGAGCCTTGGTGTCCAGAGTTTTTATGGGGACTCCCATCAGGTGGACATGGCTGACTTTGGCTGTGTCTGCTTGCAGGAAGCTGAGCTGAAAGCATGTGACCCTCACTCTAAGTCAGGATGTCACCATGGTCCCCAGCAAAACAAAGACACTCCAGTCAGGCTTGACATTCCAAGTGTTTAGAAATTATCTCTGGAGAGCTGAGGGCTAAACTCAGACCTCATTTTGAGCAAGGTTAAATTCTCTACTACATACATTAGAAAAAGGGGATAAATAACCCTTAGAGGCCCTTTTCGGAAAAGGCAATGGCACCCCACTCCAGTACTCTTGCCTGGAAAATCCCATGGACAGAGGAGCCTGGTAGGCTGCAGTCCATGGGGTTGCTAGGAGTTGGACACGACTGAGTGACTTCACTTTCACTTTTTACTTTCACACATTGGAGAAGGAAATGGCAACCCACTCCAGTGTTCTTGCCTGGAGAATCCCAGGGGTGGGGGAGCCTGGTGGGCTGCCGTCTATGGGGTCACACAGAGTCGGACACGACTGAAGTAACTTAACAGCAGCAGCAGAGGCCCTTTTAGTCTTTATAATCTACAATGGTATAAATCTGAAGCCCTGCCTCAGGGCATGGCCACTGTTGCCTTGTTTCTGGACTATCAGTTCTGCTCTTAAGTGCCTTCTTTTCAGCCTTCTCTGGGGTTTTCATTATGGTCAGATTGTCATGGTGGCATGCTGATGCTGTGTGTGTGATATGTCCCAGGGTTTAGGACTGGCTCAGAAGGGAAGTTATATCTGGCTAATGAGTACCTGTTAATTATTGTATGACATAATTTTATGCATTTAGTGCTTAAGATTTAGCAGGAGGCAGTATGTGAAAAATACGTGTTAAGAGGATGTTAGAATCCTTACATTCAGGCCTAGAGAAATGAGTACTTATTTAATGCCAGTTACCTGTGTCCCTAGGGTGCCAGCACGATGAATTAATATTCTGTTTCATTTGTGGAGATATTTAGAAACATTAACGCCTTTGGTCCTCATGTGAAAAAAAATCTCTATGAGAATTGAAAGCATTACAGCAGAAAATCTTGATACCACATTTCCTGTGAGCTCAGCATTAATTGCACCCAATTTAGTCAGAAGATTTTTCTGATTCAAATCAAACTCGAGCAAATCCAGGCAGGGCAACCTTGAAGGCTATATCACTACTCCTCTAATTTCCCAGGGGACTCAGAAATTAAGTAGAAGCCCTGTCCCAGGCTCAGCTGTTTGGACATACATGGTTTGCAAAGAGATTCTTTTATGCCAAATTCTCTTAGAAGCTTATGGGAACCGTTCAGATGATTAATATTCCAAATATTCTTGTCTGGTTGGGTCCTACCCTTTTATTCAGTGAGATTGGACTTTTCTAGTTTTATCCTCCCATGTTTGTCAAGACTACATTCGTATCTACCCTTCTGAGTGTCGGTTGTAAAAGTTGGTCTCCATTATACAAAGCTTGGATTAAGGGGCTGTGCTTGCATGATGAGTCACTTCAGTCGTGTCCGACTCTTTGTGACCCTATGGACTGTAGCCCACCAGGCGCCTCCGTCCATGGAATTTTCCAGGCAAGAATATTGGAGTGGATTGTCATGCCCTCCTCCAGGGGATCTTCTCAACCCAGTGACTGAACCCATGTCTCTTGTGTCTCCTGCACTGACAGGTGGGTTCTTTACCACTAGTAACACCTGGGAGGTGCCATCATGTTGGAGCACCTACTTACTGTGTGCCAGACACTCTGCAAGGTATGCTTCTTTACAGGTGAGAAAAATCAGGCTCAGAGAGGCCAAGAAAATCACTGAAGGCCAAACAAGGTTAAGAGGAAGTGAAAGTGTTAGTTGCTCAGTTGTATCCAACTCTCTGCACACCCCATGGACTGTAGCCTGCCAGGCTCCTCTGTCCATGGGATTCCCCAGGCAAGAATACTGGAGGAGGTTGCTATTCCTTTCTCCAGGGGATCTTCCTGACCCAGGGATGAAGGCAAGTCTCCTGAACTGCAGGCAGATTCTTTTGCTGTCTGAGCCACCAGGGAAGCCCTAAGTGGAAGAGTGAGGATTTATTTGCACTGAGGCCTATGTTCTTGCTTCTGCTTCAAGTGTTAGAAATTCACTTCATCCAAATGATGCCCCCGCTGATACACTAACTGGTCAGAGTGCATCAAACCAGGAAAAGCATGTTCTGCAGGAAAGTAACTGCCGCCTTTCTCTTGATGGTGTGTATTTATGGATATCATCAGTTGCTCAACATTTCTGTTTTATCTAAAAAGAATTTTGTTTTATTCAGTGGCATGTTCCTTGTGAATAAAATGACAAGAGGCCATTATTGAATCTGCTTCTTTGCTGTCTTCATAGAAAGTGTGATTCAGATCAAAAATCAGTATTCATCTCTTGCTAACATGTCTCTGGTTCATATGTGCTTTTATTCAAACATACATTATTAGTGAATTTAACCATAAACTAATAACTGTTGTGTTTGAATTTTTAACTACCACATTCTTGCCCTTGAGGAAAAAAATTGAATTAAAAAATGCTTAGTTTGTGTTTATGTGCTTGCTTCTTCTAATTAGGATGTGCCTCTAAACAATTAGTATCTCAGATTGATCATTGGAAGGTTTTAGAAGGTCAGAATATCAGCTGATCTATGACTGATTCATATTCAGCCAGTATGTGGCTATTGAACTTTTCCTGTAAGTCACCATTTTTCATCTTTATAAGTAGGAGATGTGTGCCACCATTCAAATTAGCATTGATTAGGAAGGGCCAGGGGAATTTCCTTCTCCTTTTTCAGAATGGTTTTCTCAGGCAGAACAGAGAAGCTTCAACCGTTCAGCGGCTGTTGTCTGTCCTCTTTTCTCCCTGTAAAATAGTTCTTGGTTTGCAGTCATCTTCCTTCCGCCAGACCTGAACCATAAAAATAGAAACAAATTAGATGTGTGTCAGAAATGAAATATCTTCTGCTTATTGAGAGTTTAAAAATAATCTTCATAATTAGCGTTTCATATCCTGGAAACTCCTGCTGTTGTGCTTGTTCACACACAGGGACTTTTCACCCCCAGTGCATCCTGCACCCCCACAGACACCTGGAGAAATCAACTGCTCCTATGATAGATATTGATACATTTGAATTATTTGATTACTTTTTATAAAAAAAAATTGGAGTACAGTTGCTTTACAATGTGTCAGTTTCTGCTGTTATAGCAAGTGAATTATTTTATTCAGTGGTAAAGTGCTCATCGAGGAGCCCCAACCTGTTGAGGGTGTGTTGTTGTTGTTCAGTCCCTAAGTCACGTCCGACTCTTTGCAACCCCATGGACTGAAGCACTCCAGGCTTCCCTGTCCTTCACTGTTTCCCAGAGTTGGCTCTCATTCATGTCCATTGAGTCACTGATGCTATGTAAGTGTCTCACCCTCTGTCGTCCCCTTCTCCTTTTGCCTTCAATCTTTCCTAGCATCGGAGTCTTTTCCAATGAGTTGTCTCTTTGCATCAGGTGACAAAAGTATTAGAGCTTGAGTATCAGTACTTCCAATGAATATTCAGGGTTGATTTCCTTTAGGAGTGACTGGTTTGATCTCCTTACAATCCAAGGGACTCTCAAGAGTCTTCTCCAGCACCACAGTTCAAAAACATCAATTCTCTGGCACTCAGCCTTCTTTATGGTCCACCTCTCACATCTATACATGACTACTGGAAAAACCATAGCTTTGATTATATGGACCTTTGTCGGCAAAATGATGTCCTTGCTTTTTAATTCACTGTCTAGGTTTGTCATAGCTTTCCTTCCAAGGAGCAATTAGCCCACCAGGTTCCTCTGTCCATGGGATTTTCCAAGTAAGAATACTAGAGCAGGTAACAATTCCCTTCTCCAGAGGATCTTCTCAACCCAGAGATTGAATCCAGGTCTCCTGCATTGTAGGCAGATTCTTTATGTATTAGACACCAGAGAAGTCCATTGGGGATATATCGGCCTTTAAAATAAAAGTCAGCAATTTTCCCAGAAAAATGAATTTATTTGGGAATAGCAGAGGAGCTGCAATTTGAGACATGCAAGCTATGGCAGAGCCATAGGTAATTCTGGTAAAGAAAGCAGAGGAACATTCCTTTACAGAGAAAATGGAGGAAGTTGGGAAGGGCTGCTTTGAAAAAGACCCCGTTGGAGGAAACTAAGAGTTCATGGTGGTGTTATTCATCGTTGGCTGGGACTGTTCCTGGCAATGAGAAAATCTTCCTTTCTCCTGCTGGTGTGGTAAAATAGTAACCTTCCTCTTGGAAGTGCAACCTACGTCTCTTCCTGCTTGGGGTTAGTAGTAAGGAGTGGTAGAGTGAGAGAGCGCCCCCTTCAGGACTTCCTGACTCCATTGTAAATGAGATTTCCCTTTAAGTTTTGTATTTGCAAGCATGACATGGATCTTTTTCCTTCTGTGGCTGACACCTCACCTCCATGAAACTGAGCAGTGAGATCCTTTTGAGGCATCTCAGATTTTATAACTTTTAAACTACATTTGATTATTTAAGAAGAGTCACGCCAGTATGCTTTAATCTTGGCTCTTCAGACATAAACGCATAGTTGAGGTCTTCCTTCCTTCCCTTTCCCTCAGTGGGCTAAATTTGTGATGATATCACTTGGTATAGTGTGTGTGTGTGTGTGTATGTGTGTGTGAGAGAGAGAGGGAGGGAGGAAGGAAAACATAGGCACCAAGACACAGAGTGACACCTAGAGATTGGGAAGGAAGGGACCCCCTCCCCAACCCTTTTTAAATTCTCTGAATAGAGTCAGGAAGCAGTAGAAAAAAGCAAGCTTCTCTTTCTGTGACTGCTCATTTGAGGTGTGTTTCCGATCACTGATAATCTATCTACATGTGAATGCAGCCTCAGAAGTCAGTACCTCAGTTAGTCCCACTGATGAGGGCTTCAATCCTGAAAGGTTTAGCTGATGTCAGTGGACACTTGGCTGTAACTTCTGACTGGTGGCCAGGGTGGCCAGGCTAGTGTTTTACTGATTGGCTTGCTTCTTTAGCCCCTGGGCAAAATCCTCAGCAAGTTGGTCACCTGCAGTTTCACATCTGCTCCTCACAGCCTTGATTTAGGGACTGTTGTATGAGATTTATGAACTCACATTTCTTTTCTTTTCTCTTCCCAGCTGCACTGCCAGGCAACTTCTCTTCAGTGCTACCTTTTAAATCTAGGAGTGGTGTGGACAGTCTGCAAGTCTGTTGCTAAATAGATGTCCACAACGGAACTAGGGGTTGGTTTCTCTGTTCTTGAAGATGCTTCCAAACTTTATGAGTCTGTATCTTGGCATCCCATCCCCTTCCTTTTGACAGGAAACGTAGGGAGAGGGATATGCCTGGGATGTGCCTCTCAGAGGTGGTTTCCATTGGCCTCTCGGTCCTCCTCCAGTATTTTTAATGGCTCTTGGCTCCAACCTCAGAAACTGATTCTGAACAGAGTTCTGTCTCTCCTGTAATTGCTGTCTACTCAGCAATATCTAGGGGTCAGAAAAGTCTTTGATCTGTACCTTTCTGTCCATTCTGATACATTTTATGAATCACCAAGTTTGTCTCTTTTTCTGTGTTAGTTTGTAACCCGAGAAAATAGGGGGTTGATAAAGCATCAAGTTATAGAACATTTAAATAGTCAGTGCCATAGAGTTCATCGCCCAGCTTCCCAGAATGTGAGTCATTGCCTTTCTGATATTATGACACAGTTTGTAACAAATATAAAATGGCAGAGTTTCATTCTCCTCTAGCGGTTGTCAGACTCTGAGAATAAAACATATTTCCAGAGTTTTCTGTTCTCTTAATGGTCTCAAATTTTAAATTTCTTTGATTTTTATAAAGTGAAAGCAGAATGTTTTTCTTTCTGTCTTTGTTGATGGCTTATGTTGTCTAAGCAGGAAGAGCCTGACTCATTAAGACCTTAACATTTTTGGTAGAACTATAAAGTCCTTTTCAACTTTTTAATCTGAATATCTGGAAAGTCAGATATATTGAGTTAGACTTGAAATTGGGTAATTCTTTGATGTGTTTTCAGATCAACTAAAACGTTATGAAATCCTAAATCAGTGTATTTCCTTTCTCTTTCACATCTTTAAAAATAATTAAGCAAATATAGATGAGTCAGTACATTCCTATCCCTTTAAATACATTTTTAAAAAGATATAGCATGGAACATTTTGGATAAATATTCAGTGTGGAATGAGGGGGCTTGGAAGAGCTGAAGTTGTAGAAGCAGTGTTAATTTAGGAAACAGCCCAGTTATGCATGGGAATTATTTGCTGCTAATGTCTGACTGTTTTCCTATGGTATGGGTGACAGACATTTTCTTTTTGTTTATTATCTCAAGCCTTTTGAATACTGGCAGGCCTGATACTTAGGAAAATTTATACTCTATGGTTAATGTCCTATTTCTTTTTATCTTATGGAATTTAAGTGTTTTCTTCCTTTGATTATATGCATACAATGGGTACTTGTAAAAATCACCCTCAAGTGATTCAGCCGTTAGATTAACACACCCATTTGCCAAACAAATTCCCCAGAGTCTATTGGAATAAAGAAGAAATCACAAGAAAACAAGCTAAGCTTAAGCACTTTCTTTCGTTTTTTCCTTTTGAACCCCACAATTTCCTGCTGTGTCTTGGGATCCACTCCAAATTAATCTACTGCTAAAGCAATCATTTTGAACACTGAGAATAAAAAATAAAAAGATCTGCATTCACAGAAGGAGGAGTGTGAATAAGGGCATTCCCAAAAAGGTGTAAACATTGTAGGCATTTGTTCAAGATAGGTTGTTAAAAATCAGCACACATGCCAACATCCAGGAAAGGGGGAAAGACCATTTTGAAAAGCAAGCATGTATATATCACTTTGCCCAGCAGTATCACTGCTTCCACTACTGTGCTAAAACCAGTAATAGCTCCTTAAAGTGCATAACTTTCACCCAGGTTTTTGCTTGGTATTGATTGGCGTTATCTAATTTCACATGTTATTTTTATAAGTATTCAGATTTCTGAACTAGTGTGGGTTGTGCTCATGAAAAAGTGTAGCTGAAAATCTATATTAGGATTCTCAGAGAAATAGAACCAATATGATTATCTATCTGTCTATGTATCTGTCTAGCCATCCATCCATCCATTCATCCATCTATCTGGAACTTGATGTATTATAAGAAATTGGCTCACATAACTATGAAGACTGGCAAGTCTAAAATCAGCAGAGCCAGTGTCCCAGTTCAAATCTGAAGGCTGGAGGTTGCTGTAGAGACAGAAATAGCCAGTGTCCCAGTTTGAAGGCTATCAAGCAGGAATAACTGATGTTTCTCTGGGGAGGATGACTTATGGATCATTTCATCATTTCTACAGAAACAACAGTGCCATTTTTTAATTCCTGAGTTTCACTGTTTTGTGAATGAGTCTGATGAGAACTGATTAGGGTGTAAGAATTCATAATAAATTCTATGGATCTTGACCTATTGTCAAAATAGGTTTAAAAATCATTTTAGCTATGTTTCATTGCAAGTATCACGTTCTTTAAATATATTTAAATACCTGCTTTGTATTAATATTAATAACTAAAGAATACATGCTAAGTCACATCATTCGTGTCCAACTCTGTGCAAACCCATGGATTATAGCCTACCAGGCTTCTCTGTCCATGGGATTTCCCAGGCAAGAATACTGAAGTGGGTTGCCATGCCCTTCTCCAGGGGATCTTCCTGACCCAGGGATCAAACCCACATCTCTAACCTCTCTTGCATTGGTAGGCGGGTCCTTTACCCTTAGTGCCACCTGGGAAGCCCAACTAAAGAATAGGTCGAAACATCAAAATCACAAAGTGAAAGTTGATACTTTTAGAGAGTTAAGTTCTTTTGAGCTCAGTACTAAGTTCTCTTCCTCCTTTCTAGCTAAACTCTCCTGTGGGCTATCTCAAGAGACTCATGATTTTAATATATTCTTCATGCTGATAATATCAAAATATGTTTCTCTGGCTCTCACTTCTACAGCAAACACCAGATTAATTCATATAACTGCTCATCAGTATCTCCAGTTAAATAGCCTATTAGCTATTAAGCTTCATATATCCAGGGTAGAATTTGTAGTCATTTGCCCTCCAAAATTTGATCATCACCCAGTTTTCCCCATTATAATTAATGACTTCTCTTTATCCTGTAGCTTAGATGTGCTGGATTGTATTTCTAAGTGACCACAATGACCACATTCTGCATGCCTTTCTTATAATGTGAATTTTGCTCTCCTCCAATGAGAGGTGGGGTCTGTATTCTCTTTCCTTGAAACTTGGTGGGGACTTGTGACTGTCTTCACAAATGGAGTACAGTGCACATGATGCTTGATGGCAAATGGTAAAACGGCTTCCATCTGGCTCTCTCTCTTTGGGAATGCTTGCTCTGGGCTAAGCCATGCACCATGATGCAAAGAAGCTGAAGCTAGTCCACACAGTATGGAGTGGTGGGTATGGAGAAGCACTGAGGTCCCCCACTCAAGCCAGAATTAGCTGCCATAGCTGTGAATGAACAAGACTTCAGTTTCTTCCTGCCCCCAGCTTTTGAGATATGTAACTGAGGGCTTGGATGCTCTGGGGCAGAGAATACTGCTCAACTTTGGATGATTTTTGTATAATTCTCAGGGAGGAAGAAATTTTCTCCTGCCCATCTTGGTTCTCCTGGATAGTCTAAGAATTAAATTGACATGAGACAGATTAACTGGAGAAAATCAAAGAAGAGTTTAATAACATGTATGCAAGGGAGAGATCCAGAAAAACTGAGTAACTTGTCAAAATGGCTGAAACTCTCACCTTAAATGTCATCTTCAGCTAAAGGGAAAAGAGGATGTTGGGTTGTGGTTTTGGGGGCTTCAAAGGAGCGGATGGCAATTCACACGTAAATTGAAAAGCAAGTATTTGGTATTAATGTTTGGTGGACCATGTGGAGACAATGAGTCATGGAAAGGACTCTGATATCTGGGCTCTGCTGAGTTTCTTTCATTATACTTAGCACATATGCTTTGCAAATGTCCCTGGTGATAGCTCTGTTCTGGGAACAGGTCCTCTATGTAAATTATTTTAGGCAGATGGGGGAAGGTCAAGGTTTCTTCTTGAGTCTTTTGAGCCTTGATTGTTTTCAGCTCAAATTAATCCACTTGCCAAAGAGATATTTTTGGTTGGTAAATTTTGCTCCCCTCTACAACCATAGTAACTAGATCATTGCTAAAAATACACTGTCCATCCAGATCCCTCTTTTTCACTCACCACTCACATCAGTACATTTTACAAGTCTACTTTCAAAATATTGCCTGTATGTTGACCTCTTCCTGTCCTCACAACCATGATCTATTGCCTTATCTACTGAATACATTTTGTAACTAGTTTCTCTTTCCCTGCTATAGATTATATTCTCCAGTTAGAAGCCAGATTGATCTTTTAGAAACATGAATGAGATCATGTCTCTTGCTCAAAACCTCAAATGTCTTCCTGTCACATTTAGCATACTACCCAAGGCTTTCCCATTCCCCGTAAGGCCCTTCGTTACCTCGTGCCGATCCTTTCCCCTGAATTCTCTCCTAACACTCTTCTCCATACTTACGATGCTCAAGCCACACTAACCTATAACTCTTCCTCAGGTCAACTTAAAAGATGCACGACGTGAGAGTTATGAGCTAAGTTTTATTTGGGGCCAAATGAGCACTGCAGCCCGGGAGACAGCACCTCAGATAACTCTGAGAGACTGTTCCAAAGAGGCAGTGGGGGAAAGTCAATATATAAGATTTTGGTGAAGAGGGAGTTCAGAGCAGTCAAGTGTTTACTTTACAAACAGTTTTCTGCTAGTCAGGAGGAGCTGATGTCACTAAGAAGGGATTTAGGGATTTTCTAGATATGAAGAGATGCAAGTCTTGGATCATGAAATCAGTTCCTGAAAATATCTAACCATCTAAAGACCCGTTCCACCAGTTTCCCTGGAGCACAGAGTGCCCCATTCTCCACCTCGAATTCCCCTCAGGGGGTGTTGAAGGTCAGCAGCTGCAGCAGCACAGGGTTCAATCTCCACAGAGGCAGATGGCAAATGCCCTTGTTTTTGTTCAGTCCCTGGCAAATGCTCTTGGCAAGCACCAATTTGTAGCTGACACTTAAAACATCCATTTCTGAGCGAGAGATAGCTAATAGCAGAATACATGCCTGACCTTCAGTAAGTCTGGAATTGCCCCTGGGTCTATGATGTCCAAATTGCTTTACATTCAATGAGATTAATTTTTACCAATGACATGGTACTTCTTGGATAGTCTTATTAGGAAACAAGTGTGCTGCCTCCATTCTCCAGATACAAAGCACTCGATAGCCCCAGGCAATGGCAAAATTGCAGGGTGGAAGGAGCCTGGGTCCCTGAATCACCAAATGGAAGAAAGCTGTCTACCAACCAGGAACCCCTGCATCTGACTGAATGAAACCTACTGTGTTAAGTTACTGAAGTTTTTGGGTTTATTCATTGTAGCAGCTGGTATTTCTGTGTCTCATACAACATTATTTCCTCTTCACAGCCTTTATACATGTGACTCTTTCTGTCTGAAGGACTCTTCCCTCCCTTACATCTTTCAAGACCGTGCTTGAATTTAAAATAATACATTCTCCCACCTCTGCCCGTGCACAGTGGCACTTTCTATACTATTATATTACTTATCTATTACTGTTGTTTTTTTTTTTTTGCTTTATTGTACTTATCACTAGCCTGGTAGGCTACAGTCCACGGGGTCACAAAGAGTTGGACACGACTGAGTGACTTCACTTTCTCTTTCACTTTGCCAGAAAGTAAGGTTCATAATGACAGGGACGTCATCTGTCTTTTTGTTACTTTGTCCCCCGCACCGTTGTGGTTCCTGGCATGTAACGAGTACTCTGCAAATCCTTGTAGAATAAATAGATGGGGGGACATTATATCCAGTAGTCTAGTAATAGGAAAGAAATGTTGGGAATTAGGGTCCTTCATAATTAAGTTAGCATTACTCAGTGAATCACTCAACTTCTTTGTGCCTTAGTTCCCACAATCATCAAATGGGGATGAAAATATCTGTTTCATGGAGTAGTTGTGATGAGTAAATACAATTTGTATGTGACCTGCTGAACCCTTGATGGCCTTGCAAATAAATATGTGTTTTTTCCTTTCTTTGTTTTGTTCTTATGAAAGTTTTGGGGGAAATACTGTGAACCTTAACACTCCTAAATAATTTGGAACATATTTGGCATAAATCTCATAGGGTAGTCTTTCTGGATTGGAGTAGTCGAGCCGTTTATACTGTTATAACTGAGGATTTCTTAGATACTCTGACAGATACTCAAGCAGGAGCTTCTACAGCCCTGGCAAATATTTAGACCATTGCACCATCTCTAAATGCTATGTTACAATGACCACATTCTATTTTGATGGTGCTGTGCAAGTTCTACCTTTATTAATTTCTGGGAGGATCATGAGTTCACAGTTTGGGGGAGAGGGAGATGTGTATATGACAAATCTTTGCTTATTTAGATTTCCAGGAAGCAAATAGAATTTTTTGCAGAGTGGCCAATTCAGGAAAAAAACATGTTTATAAGCCATTGTTATTTTGTTTTCTAATTAAAAAATTATGAATAAAACATGTGCATTTCCTTGTAATACTGAAAAATACTGGCAAACATGACATTCTCTTTTCACCTCTTTTGTTTCCTGTTCCAGGCAGAGTTGGAACTGTTCAGTAATTTACTCAGTGACTATCTAAAGGAGGTGATATTGCCCACAATGGGGCAAAGATTCATTTTTGGGAGGAGTGAAAATTTTCTTCTCATTTTATGTATAAAGTATAGATATACATAAAGTATGCAAACAGATATACAATATATCTGAGGTATTAAAATTTCACAGTGGGATTTTATTGGGGGGTGATTAGGAAAGTTTGTATCTAAAGAGGGTCCTTAGGGGTCTGATAAGTAATAGTTAATAAACACTGAAAATAATGGTTCATAAACACTTGTTTAATATTTTCACTTAAGTCCCCCTTTATGTACCTGCACACTATATGTATACATATTTTTATTGCTGACTTTTATAGTCATCAGAGAAATAATACTGATTATATTTTATTTAACTTTTTAAAACTTTTTTTCTGTCCTATTTCATTTAGGTCCCCCCCAAATTTTTGGCAGATTTTTACATTCTGTAAAATAGATGACCTATACTTTAGATATTACCCTGCTGATGGGCGTTTTGCAATTGTAGTGTTAATAGGTATTGTCTATCCTGCATTCTCTTCCCCCTTTTGTCCTTTCTAAGAAGTCCCATTTTATTTTATTTTATTTTATTGTTTGTTTTTTAAAAATTGGAGGCACTTTACAATGTTGTTTTAGTTTCTGCTGTACAACAGTATGGATCAGCTATATGCATACACATATCTCCTCTCTCTTGAGCCTCTCTCCCACTCACTCCCATCCCACCCTGCTAGGTCATCACAGAGCACTGAGTTAAGCTCCCTGTGCTATACAGCAGCTTCCCACAAGCTGTTTTATACAAGGTAGTGTATATATGTCAATGTGACTTTCTCAATTCCTCCTACCCTCTCCTTCCTCCCCCAGCCACCCTCGTGTCCACAAGCCCATCGAAGTCCCATTTTAATCTGTTGTTCACCACTCCCCTGTGTGGTCATGGGCCTCCAGGGAACCTGATATCATGTAAGCTTCTGCAGTGGACTTGAAATGAAAGTGTTCCCATCCTTTCTCCATGGGTTTTGTAGGAGTGGGCAAAGGAAAGCCACTTGGGGCCAAAAAGAAACAAGGACAATTCTGCTCAGCGATTCTGGGATGCAGAGTCCAGTTACTTTCTTTTCCATGCAACATAGATAAGGAAGAATATTCCTCAGTCATTTCTGGAAGCCATCTGATCACCACAGGGGGACCCAACCTTTGAGTGAAGCAAGTATTGTTGATGTCAGAGGAGGGAAATGGAGAAACCTAACTGCCTTGTGTTATCACTGTGCTACTGATGCAACCAGCCATGAAACAGACCTCCCCCTGAGACTTATCAGTACGTGATATCATGTATTTCCTCATTTTTTGAACCAATTTGAGTCATGTTTTCTGTTACTTATAACCAAATATATCCTATCTGAAATCATCCTATTTCAGTTAACAGTATTGCACACATTTATATGTGTGTTCATACATGAAATTTTCTTCACAAAAATTCTTGGAATGGTATTTGCTGGGTCAAAGGCTTCCACTTTTCATTTAACTTCAGTGATTACTTTTTTGATTTACAGAAGAGTTTTTGTTTGTTCACGTTGTTTGGTTTGTCTTCACATGATTTCTTCTCAGTCTTTTCAATTATGCCTTCTAGGTTGAGTCTTGCTTGGAAAGACCTTCCCAATCCAATATTATAAATAGTTCCCATTAATCAATTATGGTAATTTCCTGATTTTACTTTTTATGACTTAAGTTGTGTAGAGCTCATATTTATTTGTTTGTGGGCATGTGTATATGCAACATATATTTGTAACTTTATTAATTTTTTCCTGAATCAATAGCTCATTTCCATGTCACTATGTAGTGATAGTAAAGAATCTGCCTGCAATGCAGGAGACCGGGATTGGATCCTTGGGTCTGAAAGATCCCCTGGAGAAGGGAATGGCAACCCTCTCCAATATACTTGCCTGGAGAATCCCATGGACAGAGGAGTCTGGCAGGCTACAGTCCATGGGATCATAAAGAGTCAGATATGACAGAGCGACTGACACTTTCACATCACGTATTGAGTACTGCTTTCTTTTCTTATTGATTTAGAATTCTCAGTTACATACATTGTATTAGTATATATGTAAGGATTTGTTTCTAGATTAACTGGCTGATTATATTCATGTCTCTGCATTATCTTGTGCCCAGATTACCCTCTATTAATTACTCTAATTTCTTTGTTTCATGATATGGTTGGAGCATATCTTCAATCCACGATCCCTCTCTGAGTTTTTCATGCAAACTTTTTCTTGCTATGATGTATTTTAATTCAAAATGAGAATAGTTTCATTAAGTTCTAGGGTTGGATGAGCAGGAAGAAGTGTGGGTGTTCTTATTTAAGACTTAACTTATGTAACTGCATTGATGATTATAACTTGAACAAATTCTCAAGATATTTTTTTAGCCAATAAAAGTGTTCATATCTAGCCTTTTTAGGAAGTAACTTAAAAGCAACATTTTTTACCCTTCAACCCTCACGTCTATATGGCACATTATAATTTACCATGTTTGTTTGCATTCTGTGATTTGCTCCTCAAAAGAGTCACATGAAATGCTTGTCATCATAATGCTCATTTTTGGAAGTGAAAACTGATACTTAGGAAATTAAATAATTGAGTAATTATTTACTTGAGTCATCCAGCAGGGCAGTAGCACCAGTGAAACTAGTAGTGTATGTCATTCAGTGCAGTGAACTCTACAAAATGTTTAGATGATTAGAAGAAATGACTTTTTGGTATCAAACATTATGCTAGGTGTTGAGGATATAGAGATGTGTAATGTTCACTCCATACCCCGTTTGCAGCCCAGGACTTCCTTTGCCGTAGTTGCTGGATCTCTTCTTCGCTTGAGCAAAGCAGGGCAGGAAAGGTAACCCACAAGAGCACCCTCCATCACCTGATTTCAGACTTGATGGAGTACAACACTTTCTGTCTCAAGGTAGTGGTGCTAATTTCTGGCATTAGAGAAGAACCTCTCTCTAAGGACTCCTAATCAACAGTTATCTCTAACGTTTTTCTCTTTCGGATCCTTCTGCTTTTCACGACCAAAACTCAGTATCCAAAATTCAGTCTTGGGTTTTCTGGTAATGCTAGTGGGGCTCGCAGGAGCTCAGCTTTGGCTTACCTGCTCCTTCTAAACCAACACTACTGTCCTCCTTAATGAACTAGAATTTCAGCTCCTTATACTCTCTGTTCGGATTGCTGTATTAAATATTTATTTATTTAACTTCAATGGATCTTAGTTGCAGCACACATGGGATCTTTAGTTGCAGTTTAGCATGAGAACTCCTAGTTGTAGCATATAGGATCTAGTTCCCTGACCAGGGATTGAACTTGGGCCCCCTGCATTGGGGGCACAGAGTCATAGACATTGGGTCACCAGGGAAGTCGGCAGAATGCTGTACCGAAGGAGGCATGACTTGAGTTTGGAAACGTGGTGGCAAATTATCCATATGTGAATTAACATGCATAGTTTTAATACACATCATGAATAATGAAGAACTGCCAAGTATGACTTTATCCTCTAAGAAGAGAATAAAGTTTATTTTCACTTCCCTGTATATTTCATACAGTAAATACAAAAATTTGATACTCTAGTTCTGCAGATACAGCTCAATGATTTCCAGTAGCTGTGACTGGGCATCCCAGGCTCTCTATTACAATGTAAACACTTTGAGGACAAGGACAGCTTCCTTTTTTTTTTGTTCCCTCCCTCCTGGACCTCCCTCTTATCTCCCTCCCTACCACAGCCTTCAGCCTGTCACAGAGCCCCTGTTTGAGTTCCCTGAGGCACACAGCAAATTCCCATTTGCATCTATTTTACATATGGTGTTGTAAATTTCTATGTTACTGTTTCCATACATCTCCCCTTCTCCCTCCACTCCTCCTCCCATGTCCATAGTCTGTTCTCTATGCCTGTTTCTCCATTGCTGCCTTGAAAATAAATTCATCAGTGCCATCTCTTTAGATTCCGTATATATACGTGGGTGTACAATATTTATATCTCTCTTTCTGACTTAATTCACTTGTATAATAGGCTCTAGGTTCATCCACCTCCTTAAAACTGACTCAAATATGTTCCTTTTTGTGGCTGAGTAGTATTCCATTGTATATATGTATCTCGGCTCCTTTATCCATTCATCTGTCGATGGCCATCTAGGTTGCTTCCATGTTCTAGCTATTGTCAGTAGTGTTGCAGTGAACATTGGGGTACATGTGTCTTTTTCAGTTTTGATTTCCTCAGGGTATATGCCTAGGAGTGGAATTATTGGGTCATATGGTGGTTTTAGTCCTAGTTTTTTTAAGGAGTCTCCATACCGTCTTCCATAGTGGCTATATCAGTTTACATTCCCACTAGCAATGCAGGAGTGTTCCCTTTTCTCCACACCCTCTCCAGCATTTATTGTTTGTAGACTTTTTGATGATGGCCATTCTGACCGGTGTGAGGTGGTATCTCACTGTAGTTTTGATTTTCATTTCTCTAATAATGAGTGATGTTGAGCATCTTTTCATGTTTGTTGGCCATCTACATGTCTTTGGAGAAATGTCTCTTCAGGTCCCTTTCCCACTTTTTGACTGGGTTGTTTGCTTTTCTGGTATTGAGTTGTATGAGCTGCTTATATATTTTGGAAATTAATCCTTTGTCAGTTGTTTCCTTTGTTATTACTTTCTCCCATTCTGAGGGTTGTCTTTTCACCTCATTTGTAGTTTCCTTTGCTGTGCAAAAGCTTTTAAGTTTAATTAGGTCCCACTTGTTTATTTTTGTTTTTATTTCCATTATTCTAGGAGGTGTGTCGTAGAAGATCTTGCTTTGATTTATGTCATCAAGTGTTCTGTCTGTGTTTTCCTCTAAGAGTTTAATAGTTTCTGGCCTTTAGGTCTTTAATCCATTTTAAGTTTATCTTTGTGTTATGGCGTTAGTTCAATTCAGTCACTCAGTTGTGTCCAACTCTTTGCGACCCCATGAATCGCAGCATGCCAGGCCTCCCTGTCCATCACCAACTCCCAGAGTCTACCCAAGCCTATGCCCATCGAGTTGGTGATGCCATCCAGCCATCTCATCCTCTGTCGTCCCCTTCTCCTCCTGCCCCCAATCCTTCCCAGCATTAGGGTCTTTTCCAGTGAGTCAGCTCTTCGCATCAGGTGGCCAAAGTATTGGAGTTTCAGCTTCAACATCAGTCCTTCCAATGAATATTCAGGACTGATCTCCTTTAGGATGGACTGGTTGGATCTCCTTGCAGTCCAAGGAACTCTCAAGAGGCTTCTCCAACCCCACAGTTCAAAAGCATGGCATTAGGTAGTGTTCTAATTTCATTCTTTTGCATATAGCTGAGGGACAGCTTCTGAGTAGGCTTTATCTCTTTGCTTCCAAAGACATGGTCGCTGGGCTTTAGCACTGACTACTTGCTGATTAAGTGAATGAGTGAATGGATGGATGAAGACTACTTTTCACTTCATACTCATATCTCAATTTGCTTTATTTTTGTATTCTTAAGCCATGCGGTGTCAACTTCTAATAACAATATTGACACATCACTTTTCACATCCTCTGCAGTGGCGTTTTGCCATTAGCAGGATGTAGGGGGAAAAATCAGAAGGGAAACAGATTTAACTGTGTCAGTTTTGGGCAGCTGTTCTTTGTAAGGTCCGTGATGAAATTGGACACAATTCAGGAGATGTTGTATGAATTAGGTATACTAGTGTTAGTTGATAATTTTTGGTCTTACTGACACACAAGGAGATTGTTTTGTACGAACCTATTTCACAAGAAGTACTGTCTTCTCAGAGAGCAAAAGCAAAACTTGTTTTATAGTTTTATATTTTCTCCAGGTTGCTACTCAGAGGAGGTCATTGTCAGATAAGGAGAGACAGCCTGGTCAGGAATAAGGCTCCACAGAGGGAAATCTCTGTATTCTTACCTAGAGGTTTACTTGAAGTACACGCTCAAGACTGCCCTCCAAACCTGCTAAATTAAAACCTCTTGGAGTGGGACCCAAATAATATGTGTTTTAACAAGTTGCTGTGTGATTCTGATGAATGCGAAAGATTGAGAATCTTTACTGGAAAAAATGCAGAGGGTCTGAATCAGACAAAGCTGGATTGGAATTTTTAATTATTTTAAAATTTTTAATTGTAATAAAATTTGCCACATATTAATTGTGATTTCAACTAAGTTATTTAAGATTTTGAGCATTGGTTTCTTCATCTATAAATTGTAGTTATGGATATACTTCCTCCCCTCACCACCTTTACTGAGATGTCATTAACATATCACATTCTGTAAATTCACTCCTGTTGATTTGATATACTTACGTATTGCAGAAAGATTACCATGCTTGTGTGTGTGTTCAGTTGCTCAGTTGTGACCAACTCTTTGTGACCCCACAGATTGTAGCCACCAGGGTCCTCTGTCCATGGGATTTTTCAGCAAGAATACCAGAGTGGGTTGCCATTTCCTCCTCCAGGGGATCTTTGTGACCCAGGGATCGAACCTGCGTCTCCTGCATTGGCAGGCACATTCTTTACCACTGAGCCACCTGTTAGCACATCCATCAAGTCACACAATTACTTTTTATGTGTGTGTTGAGAACATTTCAAATCTATTCACTTAGCAACTTTCAAGTAGGTATACAGTGTTGTTAACCATAATCACTATACTATGCATTAGATCCTCAGAAATTATTCATCTTGTATCTGGAAATTTGTACTCCTTGACCAATGAGACTCCTCTTTTACCTCAATCCCCAGCCCCTGGTAACCACCATTCTAGTCTCTGTTTCTGTAAATTTGAGTTTTTAAGATTCTCCGTAAAAATGATGCCATATTTACTTCCTTGATTTGTTAAATGAGCTATGAAAAATCATGCTGGATTTGCTACTAGAAGCCAGTAAAAAGATGTTGCCTTCCTATTGTCTCCACTATGCTATGAAATCTAAACTAGATATCATAGTATTTCACCTATGAGATGTATTATTGCATATGATATATATTTTCTAGACCCTGACCTTTGGACCTGGCACTTTTCTGACCCAGTCCTCCAGGCTCCTCTGTCCATGGGATTCTCCAGACAAGAATACTGGAATGGTTTGCCATTTCCTTGTCCAGAGAATCTTCCCAGTGCAGGGATCAAATCAAATACAGGTCTCCTACATTGCAGGCAGATTCTTTACCATCTGAGTCACTGGGGTAACAACTCCCCCCCCCCCCAACCCCGGAAAAAAAAAATCTCTTTCCCAGGTAAAACTGTATTCTCTCATTGTTCTAAAGATAGTAGTCCTGGTAATGGCCATTTGAATCAGGGACGTTCCAGGTATCTGTTCCTGCAGACAAGCTACCTGACAACTTTGTAGTTAAAAGTTGTCCATTACAGACCATTACAGACCCACTGTATTTTGCTCATGAGTCTGTGGGTCAGAAATTCAGGGAAAACTTGGCTAGGGGGTTAGTCTCTGATCCATGTGGCCTCAGCTGGCATGGCTGGGGCTGGAGGAGTCCATCAAAGGAGGCTCCTTCAGTTACATATTCAGCCTCCTCAGTGCTGCATGGCCTTCTTCTCTGTATGGCATCTCATCCTCCAAGGTCTGGCCACTTGACATGGGATCCTGACAGCCTGGTGATCTCAGGAAAGATGTACTTCTTGCATGTGCATTTGAAAAATAAGAAGTGGAAGCTGCCAGGCAGCTGAGGGCTTTGCCCAGAACTGCCGCAACTTCTTGTATGTTAAGTGGTTCAAAGCAGTCAGAGAGGTAGCCCATATTGAAGGGAGAGGAGAAAGAGATTCCACTTCTTGTGTGTGTGATGAGTGGCAAGCAGTAGAATATGCAGAATGGGAAATGTGGTTCTGCCCATCTTTGGAAGTTACTGTAAGGGGCATTACGAATGGATAGTATGTTGTTACTTAGCATGTAACTGTTACCAAAAATGTTTAAAACAAGTTGAATCTACCCACTGCATTTAAATGTAGATGCATACATTTAAATTATATTTGCTGTCTACATTCTGTCTTTTAATCCTTAACAATGATATCCTTAGCTGTTTAAGACTCAAGTTAACTGAGTTGCTTGTGTAAGAGTGGACTGTCATCCCTCCATCCGTCAAGCTCCTGCTTAGACTTCATCTTACGATAGAACATGTGTTCACAGTACATGAGGCATTTCTAAGGGTTGCTTTGTCAATGTGAAAACCTCTACCAAGCCCTCAGGGCATGTAATCTAACAGCTCTATGGTAGAGTTACATGCTTTGATG
The DNA here is from genome assembly GCF_054371585.1 of Giraffa tippelskirchi. Lineage (NCBI taxonomy): Eukaryota > Metazoa > Chordata > Mammalia > Artiodactyla > Giraffidae > Giraffa > Giraffa tippelskirchi. The sequence goes on along the minus strand of NC_137276.1, from coordinate 56,052,212 downwards.
CTGAAAGAAGTAACATTTTCATTACTTTATTTCTGCTCCCTCAATAGTGTATTATATGTTACTAATAAAGAAGCAGAGAAAATTTGTGTCCTGTTCGACCCCCAACCCAGGAAGTATTAATCATTCTTTCATCTGTATTTTCATAGCATTTGGATTATTACATTATTTTCTTACTGATTAATCTATTTTTAATCATTCAAGAAATACATGAGTACATTCTGTTTATAAAAATTTCAAAAAAACAGAATAAATTCTTCTGTTCATCTACATCCCTTTTCCTATCCTAGTTCCTCCTGGAGATAAACAATCTTACCAGTTTTTTTTGTAACCCTTCAGACATCTTTTTCTGCACTGCACATGTACATGTGTGTGTATAATTTGCTCAAATGGATGCAAATTATACATACTGCATTATGATTTTATTTATTCATACTTTATTATGATTTTATTGGTTTATGACTTGGAGAGAGTTATGTATAGATCAATTTTACTGTTTCAAACAGCTTCATAGTATTCCTTTGTGTGATCCTCCAGCTGTGAATTGAACTATTCTTCTCCAAATGGACACAGATAGCTTCCAGGATTTTCAGTGAAGATGACAGGGTAAACATTTCTGACAAAGCTCTTTGTGCAGCTGGGTGAGTATGTGGCCAGGTCTTATCAAAAGTATTGCCAGATTGCCTTCAGAAAGGATGTTTCACAGATTCTGGCCCACACATCCTCAGCAACACTGCATATTTAATATTTTCAAAGTTTTGCATATTTGATAGGAAAAATAGATATATCTCTTTGTTTTCTTTCTGTTTCCCAGATTATTAGTGAAGTTTCACATATTTTCTTGTTGAGCATTTGTGTATTGAACATTTCTGCCTTTTCTGGGAATATGTTTTACCTGCTTAGTTATGGATCCCAAACAGGTGTGTGTGTTTCCCTGGACCATCTTACTTTTCTTCTGTTGCTAATTTTATTTCTATTCTTGGGCCAATAGCACATTTGATTCCTATGGCATATAAAATTATATAAATATATGTATATGCATGCATACATTATAAGTACATGTAAATATATATTACACTTTAATGTATGCATTTACCTATTTCATATTTACAAGCTTCATCCTGAACATCACTTAGCGTCAAGCATTAAAAATACAGCGGTAAAACCAAAGAGACAATGTCCTGTGTTCTGAGGAAGTTGGGAAGTTTTGTGGGTATTTTCTCTCCTGAGAAAAATCTGTTCATCTATTTTATCATCGTAATTTATCATCTATCAATCAATATATTCCTGCATCCATTTATCTAATAACTACCTACATAGTACTTGCTGTGTCAAGCAGTTGTCTAAGTGCTTTATGAATATTAACACTTTTATGTCTTGACTTCCCCATTAAGCAGGTACTCTTTTCTTTTGTAAATTATTTATTTATTTGGCTGTACTGGGTCTTAGTTGTGGCATGTGGGTTCTTTAGTTGAGGCATGCAGGATCTTTAGTTGTGGATGCGAACTGTTAGTTTCAGTGTGTGGGACTGAGTTCTCTGAACCGGGTCCCTGGCATTGGGAGCACACAGTTTTAGCCACTGGACCACCAGGGAAATCCCGGTACTCCATTTTTATTATCCCATATTTTTATATGAAGAAAGTGAACCACAGAGAAGCTGCCCAGGGCCTTCCATCTAGTAGGTAGTGGATCTACAATTTGGACCTAGGTAATCTTGTCTGGTTTTAGATTTTATATTCTTTCTTTCATATATTTAAAATAAAGTTTTAAGTTTTAGTATTTGTCACATTTCATGGAAAACTCTTTTGGGATTTTATAGACATAGTTGACTATTTAATAATTTATTAGACATCTGTATAATATTGAATCTTTCCATTTAGTTCTTTAGTAGGTCTTCATTAAATCACTTCTGCTTTTATGTCATTTACATAATTTTGCCATGCTAATTAATTGTTAAATTCATCCCCAGGTATTTTAGGTGTTGATATAAATGGGGTATTTATAATATCATCTAATTCCTTGGCAGTGTAGTAGGAAATATAATTTTTATATGTTGACCTTGAATCAGGGTATTTTGCTGAATTTTTCTTTTTTGTTCAGTAGTGTGTCAGTTGTTTTCAGCATTCTAAGAGACAAAATGTGTTTTGTTTTCTCCTTTCAAATATTTATAATTAATTTCTTTTTCTTACACTATTATTATTTTATCTAGATATTTGTTAAAATATTATCTGAGGTAATAGGGATATCTGTACTGTTTTGAATATTAATAGAAAAATGCTGATCTTTTTTTTTCAACCTTTAGTCTGTCTTCTTTACTTTTATAATGGGTGTGCTGCTGTGTGTGCTGTGCTTAGTCAAATCCGACTTTTAGCGACCCCATGGACTGTAGTCTGCCAGGCTCCTCCATCCACGGGGATTCTCCAGGTAAGAATACTGGAGTGGATTACCATGCCCTTCTCCAGGGGATCTTCTCAACCCAGGGATCGAACCCAGGTCTCCTGCATTGCAGGTGGATTCTTTACTGTCTGAGCCGCCAGGGAAGCCTAAGAATACTGGAGTGGGGAGCCTAACCCTTCTCTGGGGGATCTTCTCAGCCCAGGAATCAAACCAGAGTCTCCTGCATTGCAGGTGGATTCTTTCCCAGTTGAGCTACCAGGGAATCCCTTATAATGGTGAATACGTTTTCTCAATTTAAGTAGTTTTATCTATTTCTCTTATGCTAAGAATTTTTAATCAAGAACTGATTTTGAATTACATAAATGTTTTTCAGCAACTTTAGAGATTATGATACTTTTGCTTTTTTTTACTTTGTATCAATTAATGAAGGAAATTACATTAATGTACTATTTATTGTTGAACCATCCCTCTTGGTATCATCTTTTAAAATCTCCATGTGGTCATAATATGTTCTTTTAATATACCACTGATTTTTTATTAGCATTTTATTATATGTATGTCATCTTTTTATAATAGGTGAAAATAGACTATTTTTAAAAATTCTTTTCTGGTCTTAGTGTTAGGATTAAACTGGCTTGTCAAATTAGTTGATTTTTCCAATGTTTTCTATTCTTGACAATAAGTTTTCTAATATAAGAATTATCAGGACCTGAAGTAGGATAGAATCTACCTGTACAGCAATGCATGTCTTGATGCCTTCTTTAGAAGTAATCCAACTAGCTTATCAGTTTCCTCATTGGTTATTTTATTCCATTTAGATAATTTTCCTTAAACCAGTTTTGGCTATGAACATTTTCCTAGAAAATTTGTGTTGTCTTCCAGGTTGTCAGTTGTATTTGTTTGAAACTACCCACAGTAAAATTAAAATTTTTATAAATTATTATTTAATTATAATTATTAAATTAAAATTTATATTACATATAAAATTATTAAACCATTTATATCTTACACAATCGTGTTCTTTTACATGTTTTTTTATATCTGCTTTCTCTCTTTCTTGCTTTTAATATGAGATAAGCTGTGGTGTTAAGATTTGATGCTCTTATTATTACTCTTGTGAAGATATTTGTATTTTCTCTGATAGTATTTATTCAAACCAAGTTTTTCATCAAAGTTTTAGTTTTAGAAGTTTTTAGTTTTGTTTTTTGTATTACTTTCCAAATAGACTCTGCTCGTTTTATGGGCGGGATTGATGGTGGTGGTGAAAAGTTCCTAGAACCTGTGTTCTTCCTCACTCTTGGAATTCTCTGCTTGAACACCTTGAGCCTCTGAGGACCTCCTGGGACCCTGTACAGGATTTTGACTGCCTTATTATCAATCACTCCTAGGGGTGGCTGTTTTGGAGCCAGGGAGGGTAAAGGATGGACAATTTTTGGACATGGGGCTGAGTGGTCCACTTGGGGGTATACCAGACTACTTAACAGAAAGGATGGAGCTGAAGGGTAAGAAGAGAAGGATGCAGCTTTCCCCTGGCCCTTAGAGCCCCTCTTGCATAGTTCTGAGGTTGGGGGACTGGGTACCCCTCTTCCAGCTACATGTTTTGGTGGAAACTTAGAATGATAACTTAAAAATCGCCTTTCAAGACATCATGTAATCATATTTCAAAGTTACAGGCCTAGAGCATATTTTATTTAACAATTCTGATGTCCTGATTTATTAATTTTCAATATTAAGACATTTATGTGAGCTGCAATTTCTGCCCTCTGGAAACCAAATCTTAGAGGAGGCCTGGAACAGAGTTAAATTGTTGAGGTTAATAGAATCTAAAGAGAGTGACCTTTGATTCCTCCATCCCTCAAACTTTTGCTTACTTAACTTACACCCTTCTTCTAATTTAGAGTTGGGTGTACTTCTGAAGTTTGCTAAGCCAGAACCCACAGTGACAGCCTTTTGGGGAGAATGAAATAGGGCAATATTGTTAGGTGTAGGGTACAGGAAGGTCAGATGGCAGCAACGCTGTTTGGTGGGAGTGACAAGGCTGCAAATATACCTGAGTTTCCTGTGGGTAAAGAAGAGGCCATCTCGTCAGATCCCTGAGAGATCATGTCATGGGGCAGGGGCCACGGAGTAAACCTCTTACTGTGGGCTCCAGGGAGGGCATGGCTTTCTTTGGCTGGACTGCCTGGACCAGGGACCTGCACAAAGGTTCCCTGTCTCGCCTTTCACCTCCAGCAGAGCGCCAGGGGGTGGCCAGTATATCCTTTGGGAGCTGCTTTTGGAGCTCTACAGCATAGAGGGCACCAATAACCTGCTTGCATTAGAGAAAAAAGCAGCTGAGAGTAATAAGGCCCGTAAATGCAAATCTTTCCAGTGGTCACTTACGGTTGTGAGAGCTGGACCATAAAGAAGGCTGAATGCCAGAGAATTGATGCTTTTGAATTGTGGCCCTAGACAAGACTCTTCAAGAGTCCTTTGGACAGCAGGGACATCAAACCAGTCAATCCTAAAGGAAATCAACTCTCAATATTCATTGGAAGGACTGATGCTGAAGCTGAAGCTCTAATACTTTGGTTACCTGATGTGGACAGCCGACTAACTGGAAAAGACCCTGATGCTGGGAAAGAGGCAGGAGGAGAAGAGGGCGACAGTGGATGAGATGGCTGGATGGCATCACTGATGCAATGGACATGAACTTAGGTAAACTCTGGGAGATGGTGAGGGACAGGGAGGCCTAGCACACTGCGGTCCATGGGGTTGCGAAGATTTGGACATGGCTGAACGACTGAACAGCAACAACAAATGCAAATGAACGTCTTTTGGCACTGAAGTAGATCCCCCTTTCCACTATTCACACAAATACATCTGGACCTTTTGCTCTGGTTGCGGGCAGAAGGTGAGCATAGAGGAGAGCCATGAGGCAGGGAGAACACAGGCCCCCAAGATGTTTCTAGCCTGAACTGGCCATTCCATTGAGAACACAGTTCAGAACAGATAATGCCTCCCTAGCCACCCATTTTTTTTTTTTTTTAACTATGACCAGGAAGTTATGAGATAAGCTTGAGATACTTGTATTTTTGACCAGATTGTTTTCTTTCATGTAACCAGTTTACTAGATGTTGAGAATTCAGGAAGCAAATGTAATATCAGTTATAAGGAAAAAATGTCATTCCATGTTTGCCTATTGCTAAGTTGGGGGTATTTAATTTTACCAGTTGTGTTCTGTTCTCCCACACCTGAAGGTTTTGAGTATGGTGTGTGTGTGTGTGTGTGTGTGTGTAGAGAATGTGCATGTGTTTATAAGACTGAGGGCTTGTGCTCCATTGATTGTTTTAGCTCAGTATCTACATAGTACTTTGTCACCTCCATCCCAGCGTTTATGACAAGATATTGCTGTATTTAAAAGAAACCATCTGGACTTCCTTAGTGGTACAGTGGAAAGGAACCCACCTGCCATTGCAGGGGATAGGGATTCAATCCCTGGTCCTAGATGATCTTACATGCCACATAGCAACTAAGCCTGAGCTCCGCAACAAGAAAAGCCATGGCAATGAGAAGCCCATGTACCGCAACTAGAGAGTAGCACCCACTCACTGCAACTAGAGAAAGTGTGCACACAGCAACAAAGATCCAGTGCAGCCAAAAATAAAAAAAATTCAAAAATTGTCTCAAAAAAGCCTATCTCTTCTTTTAGAAGATTTCTTAAAGGAGACTGAAATATAATTTTTGAAACTTTGCTTTTGTTGTAGTGCCAGACACATAGTAGGTACTAAAAAAAGCCTAACGTATTTTATGTTTCTGCTGATGAAAACATTTCTATCCATTCATCTTGTATTTTTGCCAAGACCCAGTTTGAAGATATTTTAAAAGTAACTTTCCTAGATTGTCAGTTAATGCTTGGGCAACATTTTTATAGCAACAGAAGAAAAAATAACATAGGCAATGAGGAAGCAAGTACTTTTATCTTTGTACAGTAAATGTGACTGTGTATGGAACTGGCAATTACTGGTAAGTCAACATGTCAGAGATAGGCTATTTGTTACTTGCTCTGTGAGTAATTACCCCTTTAGATACAATCAGTGTTAAAGGTAGTGAAGTGCAAAATAATTGTAAGAACAACAAGGTCTATGACTCATTTCAGCTAGGTTTATAGAGTAAAAGATTTTTTCCTCTCAACTTGAACATTAGCAGTTTTTATTGATTCTGTAGCTTTACAGTAGTGAAAAAGGTAATTCGCAGCTTAATTCTTAATGTCTTATTTCCATATTGCAAATTTAATTATGTTAGACGGTTAAGGCTGTGGATTAGCATGTTTTAGGTAAATTAAATATTGAGAATCCACTGTGTGTTGAGTGATGTGGATAGCAAAGGCATGGCAAAGTCAGAGATGGCTTTGTGTAGGAAGAAGATTGTTAGTCAAGCCAAAGAATAGACAGAATGTATGAAGCAAAAGTTTTCAAGAGACTTGAAATCTAGCATGGCAGGCAGTGATTCTTAGAGATAATGAACAAATGAGGAGAGTCTTACAATTGTTGTAGTTTTTTTTTTTTTTAACTGTACCACTGGCATGTGGGATCCTAGTTCCCCGACCAGGGATCAAACCTGTGCCCCCTGCATTGGAAGCATGGAGTCATAACCACTAGACTGTCAGGAAAGTCCCTGTAGTTTATTGCTTTAAGATAGCTTACCAGATGTAGCACAGGGAAGAGAACCCAGGCAGGATCTAGTGGTCTTCTTGAGTTGAGAGGTGGAGTGGAAAATCTGGGGAGACCATGGTAGCTGGAGTGCACAGGACAGGATACTGCAGAGAGCAAGTTTCAGAGAGGACTCTAAAAATATGTCCCCTTGAGCATTCAGTGGAGTGCTGATAACTGCAGGTAAATGAGAGAACCACCCATACAGGGACAGAATTATCCAAAATATTTAGTAGGAAGAGTACCAGGCACTCATACTGGCCCAGGAATAGTGCCTGCTCCAGCCACCGGCCTGCCTGGAAAATCTAATTCTCAGGACAATGGATAGAGTATTCAGCAGGGTCTTGCATTAGTAGTGGGGATTCATAACTCCTAGAGTAAACACTGTTCAGGTCTCAGCTAGGAAATCTTAAAACAAGATTAGAAGGATATGAAACATTTCCAAGTAACTTAAATGTATCCTAGAAAAAAAGCTGGAGAACATTAGTAGAATACAAAAACAAATATCTTCATCCAACAAAGTAAAATTCATAATGTCTGGCTTCCAACCAAAACCTACAAAGTATGCAAAAAGCAGGAAAAATATGATCCATAATGAGGAGAAAGATCTGTTAAAATCAATCCAAGAAATGACATAGATAACAGACAAGGACATAGCTATCCTATTTACACTTTACTCACAATTCCAGTTTCTGGGTATTCCTAGAGTACTCAGAATTTTAGAATGAATATAGACATGAGCATGTTATAGTGGAAATGAAATGAGCAATATCTATTGCAGTATTTTTCTTTTCCTTTTTTTCTCCTCAGAACTAGTCTGGGGATTGCCTCCCGTGACTCCCTAGACGAAATGAGGTGTTTCCTCCCCTGTGCTGTTGTAATAGTCTTTAGATGTCTACCCACTCCACTGCTGGAATGCTATATATTTAATGTCTTACACCTCACTGTGCAGACTGGTCTTCCCTGATGGCTCAGCAGATAATGAATCCTCCTGTGATGCAGGAAACATAGGAGATGCAGGTTCGATCCCTGGGCTGGGAAGGTTCCCTGGAGGAGGAAATGACAGCCCACTGCAGTATTCTTGCCTGAAAAATCCCATGGACAGAGGAGCCTGACAGGCTACAGTCCCACACGTTGCAAAGAGTGAGACACAACTGAGTGACTAAACAGCACGACATATACCTCACTAACCTACGTGTGTTCCCCAAAGTCAGATTGTTATCATCTTATTGTCCTTTCTCTAGCAACTACATCAGTCCATGGCATATGGTAAGCTCTTAATAAAATTAGTTCATCAAATTAGTGGATAGATGAAGTTGCCAAACTAATGCAATCTATTTATTATTTTACATTCAAGTATACAAATTGTGTTCTCTTCTGGCTGAGATCATTATTATTCTGTCTGAAGAACAGAAGAAAGTGTATCGTTCAAATGTATGATAACCTTCCATTATGTTGGGCGAATTGATAGATGTGTTAGTCTTTTTGCTACTATCATGTTTTACTAACTTTTCAAAAGCATAATTTATCATTAATGAAAGCTAATGACATAAAAGACTGTAATCTGTCTTTATTAAATGAAGATACTATTGTGGTTTGGAAAGTTGGTTTATAGTTCTACAAATAAATAATTGTATGCTGTTACACTGACAACTGTTTTCAACCTGTTTCTCTGTCTATAACATGAAGAAAATAAAAATCCACTTATTTATTTAATTCTTTTATTTATACTTCACAGAGCTATTGCGAAGATCAAATAAGCTGGATGACATGAAAGCAAATAATTCATATTCTTTATTATTTTATTGAAATTTTTTATTTATTTTTATTTTTGGCTGCACTGGGTCTTCATTGCTGCCTGTGGGCTTTCTCTAGTTGCGGTGAGCAGGGGCTACAATGCATTGTGATGTGCGGTCTTCTTATTGTGGTGGCCTCTCGTTGTGGAGTGTGGGTCCTAGGGCACGGGCTCAGTAGTTGCAGCACATGGACTTAGTTGCTCTGCAGCATGTGAAATCTTCCCAGACCAGGGATTGAGCCCATGTCCCCTGCATTGGCTGGCAGATTTTTAACCATGGACCATCAAGAAAGTCTAGCACATATTCTTTAACAGTCAATTTTAACAGTAAATTGATAAGAGGAAAACACAATTTAGATTTAGATGGTAGAGCATCTTTAAAGGAAGGAGTAAGTTTATTCTCCATGCATCTTTCAGTGCTTGTGAATGTTGTTCTCTTTTGTAACTTAATTACTATAATGCCATTACTTAGAGAAACTTGGTGAAGAGCCATGCCAGACCACTCTAAGTTTCAGAACCTTGGACAGCTTCTTTAGTTACTGACATAGCGTGGAGTTAAGATAATGACCACCTAACAAAGTGAGTATTAAATGTAAGTTTATTCTTAAACACAAGGTTTGTGGAAAATTCAATGTAGGTTTATTCTTAATCTATATTGTCCTGTTATTATAGCCTCCTCCAAGTTCATCCTTGATCTGTAGCGTATTTCCCTATATACTTCCTCACAAGAAGTAATAATATTATAAGAAAAAATAAAGATATGTTTTATCATCAGAGTATCCATATAGGTGAACTAATTTTGTGGGCTTGTAGTGTCTTGTATTTTACAGCATCCTACTGTACTGTTACATCTTTAAAAAAAAAAAGTCCCTGGCTGAATTCAGGAAATCCAGAAAATTTTGTGTCAAAGGTATCACTAATTTCCTACATAGAGTCTCAATGGGGAGTATTGAAGAGGTTAGCACTCCCACCATAACTATATACTGATCACAAAAAGGAAATTCTGAAATCTTGCTTCTGTTGAAAGGAAACATTTCTCTGAGGCACTGTCCACAGATTGCTAAGGAGTTATAAAGGAATAATTTAAAATGAGAAGAAATGGAAGCCCAGGTGGGCTGAAATGTATTTTGGTAACAGCCTTCTGCCCTGTCATTTGTCCCACTTAGTTCTCTCTTTGTTTAGTTTGATGTTGGTTTTTATTTTTGCAAATGGCAAATGTAGGTAGTAATTTGATTTATAATAAGAGCTTACATCAGAATGTTGTGAAGTCAAGTTGTAGGAAACACAATCCAAGTCATCCCTAGAGAATCATCTGTATATACACACACAGAAGCCATAGTTGCAGCTACATTATGGATTTACAGAAATGATCTGTATTCCATTCAAGGCAGCTGTAATGCATTTTATCAGATCCAAAGTGAAAAGCTGAATAAATCAATTGATAGTTTAACCCAGGTTATATTCAGTCACTTAGCCGATCAGTACACCTTTGCCTGTGCATTCCACAAACAGGCCGACCCAGTTTAGAGTAAACATGAGAAAGGCCAGAAAGCATCAGGAGTCACAGGTCTACCTGGATCAGGGAGTTAATCAGGCTAGGATGGTGACTCATTATTATTTTATTCCCTCGATCCATCACCTTTCTCAATGTTTCATGAATTTTACATCTAAATAAGTAGGAATCTGATCTTAGTCAATTATCTATTCTACTTAAATTTAAAGCATTTTATCTTTTCCCCAATCTTTAAATGTATCTTAGAAAGAATCTGAGCTCCTTTGTTCTAGTAGAAGTTTTTTTTTTTTTCCTATACATTCTTGAAATTAAGTGGACTGGTATTTAATCTGAGATTTTCTTCTGCCAACTGATTACATTTGTAAGTGTGGTCAGGTTAGTTAAATGTTCGACAGACTCTTCTCATCAGTTAATGAATGCATTATCATGTCTGCCCTGTCTGCTATCTCACAGGACTCTTGGAAGAGTCAGATAGTAAAAGCACCTCATAAGCTGAACAAATAAAATGACAATGGTTTTTCAACTACTCCCAGCATTCATATTTAAACCATGACTTTGAGGACTTCCCTGGTGGTTTAGTGGTTGGGACTTGCCCTTCTGTGGGTTTGATTCCTGTTTGAAGAGCTAAGATCCCACATGTCTTGTGGCCACAAAAAGCCCAAAACATTAAAAAAACAAACAAAAAACCCCAGAAACAATATTATAACAAATTCAATAAAGGCTTTTAAAAAAACAAATAAATAAAACATGGCTTTGAGGTATGCTATATTTTAAGACTAAAGAAAATAATCAACTTTTTTTTTTTTCTATAAAGAGAGTGTTAAGGTGATAATTTGGCATAAGGTAGCATAAGCACCATACATATACAAAATACAGTCTTTCTCTCATGTTTTTCAAAATTTTCATTTGCTAACTCGAGTGTAAGCTATTTGTATTAGTTTGAAAGGGCTTCCCTAACAAAATACTATAGGTGATTTAAACAACAGAAATTTAATTTCTCACAGTTTTGGAGGCTAGAAGTGGAAGATCAAGGTGTTGCCAGTTTTGGCTTCTTCAGAGGCCCCTCTTCTGGTCTTGCAGGTGGCTGCCTTTTCTCTATGTCTTCACAAGGCTCCTCTGTTCATGCTCACCCCTGATGTCTCCTTGAGTGCCCACATTTCCTCTTCTTTTAAGCACAACAGTCATATTGGATTGAGACCCAATTAGAGAGTCCTCATTTGAACTTAATCAACTCTTTAAAGCTCCTATTTCCAAATACAGTCATATTCTGAGGTCCTGGGAGTGAGTAAATGAGTGAAAGTTGCTCAGTCATGTTTGACTCTTTGTGACCCCGTGGACTTGGAGGTTTCAGTATATGAATTTGGCAGGGGACACAATTCAGTCCTTAATATTATTAAATGAACAAGTTTAGTTTAGCAAAATGGTAAAGTTAGGAAATGACTTAGGAAGAAGCATAGCCAGCCTCCACCACCTTGCTGTACTAACACCACGAAGAAGGAGCCAGAAGCTTAATGATTTAAAAGTCTTGTTTCCTTGATTCTTGGGTAGGGGATCAGGAGGACCTTGTGGACTGGAGCCATGGTAGGTGGAGATGCTGATGGATTTTTGGCTCTCTGGCCTGTTGCATACAGATGGGCCACAGCAGGGGAAAGTGCTACTGGCACTCCAACCGTATACCACATCTGGAAACATATGAACACCTCAAGTCTGTGATCATATTAACTGAACCAAAAATTGGGCTAGGAACATCAAACAATAAAGCCGGTAGCTAAAATTAGAATTGTCCTAGAATATCTAGAATCCATAGAAGCTGCTCCTTTGTTTAGGTGCTGGTTGCCCTAAAGGCTTTATCTGCTTTACTTTGGGCATGCTTTCTCAGACTTGTGTGCTTCAATAATACTAATATGCAAAGAACTCATATTTATACATTTTTTTAAAGATATTTTGATGTGGACCATTTTTAAAGTCTTTCTTGAATTTGTTATAGTATTGCTTTTTTTTTTTTTTTTTTTTTTATAATGTTTTGGTTTTCTGGCCACAGGGCATGTAGGTTCTTAGCTCCCCACACCAGGGGTTGAACCTGCAGCCCTCACATTGGAAGGCACAGTCTTAACCACTTGACCGTCAGGAAAGTCCTCTACATTTGATTTTTAGTTTTCAGACTTTTTGAAATTGTATTTGGTGTGAGACAGTCAACATCTACATCTTTCACATTAACTTTCTGAGGGCTAATATTGATCTGTTGAATCTATTATTTTTCATTTCTTGTAAGACAGTGATTACAACCTGTTGCGGTCCTGGTCCCCTTGCTGTTGTTCAGTTGCTAAGTTGTGTCTGACTCTTTGCAACCCCATGGACTGCAGCTTGCCAGGGTTCCCGGAGTTTGCTCAAACTCATGTCTGTTGAGTTGGTGATGCCATCCAGCCATCTCATCCTCTGTCACCCACTTCTCCTCCTGCTCTCAATCTTTCCCAGCATCAGGGTCTTTTCCAATGAGTTGGCTCTTTATAGTTGCTGTTAATGTAGTAATGAAGTCATCTTGCCTCCTTATGTTAAGACGCCTAAAATGTGACAGAGCTCAGATAGGCTCAGTCTCTCCCCTCCTTTATTGATTTCCATTTATCACTGTGGTCAGCTTAATAATGGCCCCCAAACATGTGCACATCTTAATCCTTAGAACCTGTGAATGTTTCCTTGTATGGCTAAAAGGACTTTGAAGATGTGATTAAGCTGTAGATCTTGAGATGGAAAAATTATCCTGAATGATCAAGGTGGGCCTTATGTACTCATGATGGATATTCAAGAAGAGTCTGAGTCAGAAGGAAAGAAGGCAGTATAATGACTCCAGCAGAGATTGAAGGGATGTACTTTGAACATGGAGAGGGGCACAAGCCAAGGACTAGAGGTAACCACTGGGAAAAGCTGGCTGAAAAAAAAAGTCAAGGAAGCAGACTTTCCTCTTGGAGGCCCCAAAAGGAGTCAGTTCTGCTGACACTCTTTGAAGTCAGAGAGACTGATTTTGAACATCTGACCTCCAAACAACTGTAAGAGAATAAGTTTGTATTGATTTAAGCCACTAAGTTTGTGGTAATTTATAATAGCAGCAATAGGAAGTTAATACAGTTACATTAGCAAAAATGAAATACCAAGTTCAAGATCTTATACTTTTACCTGCATTCCTTTTGCATCAGCTTCTTGTGCAGTCACCACTAACTCCTGTTAATTCATGATCCTTAATTATTCTTAATCCTTCTTGCCCTATTTTCTTCCCACCCTTACTGTCTTGGTTTAAAAACTTGGCCATCTTCCTACTGAATATTACTGCTGTTTTCCAAACAGTATCTTTGTCTTTAACCTCACTCCCTCCAAACTTTCATCCACAATTCTTCTAAAATTGTCCTATAAAAACCAAATATGACCTCTTCTGCTGCTTAGAATTCTATTATGCCAATTGAACTTCTCATTTGCCAAGCTCCTATTCATGCTCTGAGGCAATTTGAATATCCCCTTTTCAATGACTCTTCCCACTGACATAAACATTTGTATTATCCTGTATTTCCAAAGCATTCTGAATCTTTTTCTCTGACTCACCCTTGCTATATATATAATTTGTAATTACTTTTTTGTGTGTGTTCATTCCACCCCATCAGGTCATTAACTCCTTTGATAATGATACTGTATCATTCCAGGACTTAGCATCACATCTGTTTTATTATTGTACATGAACAAATATTGTGCATGAACAAAAGAATGGGTGATGAAATAGATTAACTGCAAAGTTTTTCTAAAGATAGCATTATAAAATATATAAGTAGGAGAAAAGAAAGAAAAAATATTTTAATAAACCTAAAAAAATATTTTAATAAACCTTTAAAATGTATGTTTCATTAACAGCAGAGGCATTAGAGGAATGCCTTTTACAATGCTCAGAAAAAATTAAGGCAGAAAATGTACCAATACTTACATACATATGTAGACATGCTAGTGAAGGGATCAAAGAGTAACGGAATAAATACAACATTTATTAACATCTATGTGTGCTTACTATGTACCAGTATTGGTCTGAGTACTTTGTTTATTTTGAAAGTGGGGATTCCCTGGTGACTCAGATGGTAAAGAGTCTGCCTGCAACGCAGGAAACCCAAGTTTGATCCTTAGGTTGAGATGATCCCCTGGAGAAGGAAATGGCAACCCACTCCAGTGTTCTTGCCTGGAAAATCCCTTGGATGGAGGAGACATACCAGTGAAGGGATGAAAGAGTAACAGAATAATTACAACATTTTTTAACATCTGTGTGTGTTTACCATGTGCCAGTATTGCTCTGAGTGCTTTGTTTAACATTTGCTAATTCCTTAAGCATCCCTAGGAGATATTGTTGTTAACCTTTTTTACAGTTTGGAAAACTGAATACAGCATTGACATGGGTAGGATGAGATTTAAGCCCAAAAAGTCTGATTCCGGAGCCAGTCCTCTTGCCCCACATACTCCACTGTCTCAGCTAGAAGGTTTTCTGTTGCCACTGTGTGTGCTGTTCAGAAGTGACCTTGGACCAAGCCTGATAACTACAACAGTCCAAGCTCATCTTCTGAGGTTTGTACTTGATAGTGGCATCCTGGTTTTTCATTTCTAAGTTCTGCTTGTAATTATCATCAATTTCAAATTTACAAACACTAAAGTTGGTATAATCACTATCATTATTATTTGTGACATATCCCAACAATTTTTAGATAAATATGACTGTTCATTTTGTAAAGAACCCTTGCCTAATGAGTGATTATTAATACAGGGGGCTTGGGAAGTGAATAGGAAGCAGGTAGAAGGGAAGTGGAGAAGTGCCAGAGACCTGATGTGTTTAAAGCAGATGTTCAACGTGATGTGCCCAAATTTAATTTTTGATGTTTTTCTCATCTTTCATTGTGTTATATAGCATAAATTAGTGTTTTTGAAAATGCTGGTTGTGACCCTTGAGTAGGTAATAAAACTAATCTTGTAGATTACGATCAGCATTTTAAAAAGGAAAAGAAAAATAGTATAGAGTGGAACAGAATAATATAATAATAATATATAGTACAGCGTAATGTTGAAATATTTGCATAAATCTGTTAATGGAGAATTTGCATCCTTGACAAAAATTACTGTGACAAATCACAGCTCACAAAGCAAGACAACCAATTAGTAGAGGTGTGCACTGAACGTACCTACTGGGTAGAAATGGATTGTTTTATCATGTTTTCATTAACTTTTCATTTGATTTTCTAGCCTGTGAGAGTCAATTTGATCATCACTGTATAGAGAGAGTAAAATTCATTTTTATTTTTGTGTAATTAGTAGTTAATTGTGAGACAAAGCCAGGAATTGTTTTTGTGTTGTGAGTAAAAGTGTCGAGATTTTTCAGTCATGTTTTAGACTGTAAAATTTGAGTGTTTTTCAGAAAGAACATTATTGAATTTGTAACAATTGCAATATTTTAGTAAATATAGATTGCACTTAACATGGATTGATTTATTATTAAGAAGAAAGAATGATGAATTAAAAAATATAGAGCTATGCTCAAATGTAGGATTTAGAAATGTAAACAGTGAATATTGATAAAATATTGATTAATAAGGAACAGTTTCAATTTTCAACAAAAGTTTAAAAGGATAAATTTAGTACAAGTTATGAAAATTAAGATATTTTAGAATAGTTTTTAAATCAAATATACAAAATGACACTTCTATGTATTTTGCAGTGATATTTTTGAAAATAAAAGCTTAAAACTTTCAAATTGAATTGATACTTGGAAAAAGTGTTAACTGTACTTAATCAATGTCTTTTAATTATTTTCAATGAAAGAAGAAACTTATAGTCATGGCACAATGAGTTATTTGTCCCACAACTATTTATGTGAAACTCCTATTATTGCAGGTGTTTATTAGGTGGTAAAAGAGAAAATGGCACATATAACTATTAAAAAAATTTAGCCTGTGTGAATATCATGGTATATTTTTAGTGATGAATTTTCTGATAAAAATAGAAACTATTTTGTATCATTAACCCAGTATCCCATCATGTGACTTAGAAGCAATGAAAACTAATTTGCAAAATTCAGAATAGAGAGGCAGTAGAACTCTATGAGAGAGAAGATATTGCAAAATGTGTAAAGTTCCCAGTTAATGTCAAATATGTGTGGCAAAATGGCTTTTGGAGGATATGTAATATAGCTAAAATTTGATTAAATGTATTTTAGAATTGGAATAAGAGCATCATTGATTAATATAAATGACAGTGGAACAATTATGTATGAGTTACAAGGGAGAGAGCAGCAAATATGGCTAGAAAATTATCAGAAGCTACTAATAATGGACTCTTCAAAATTACTTGTTAAATTCATCTCAAAGCTTTAGTATCCAAAGATTTTTAGCTGCATCTCAAGGATGTATTGAAAAATTCAGTGAAAAGTGCTTTTTTTTTAAAAAAAGGAAACTCACTGAAATATTTTACATGTCGAAAATATTTTTCCTGTAGAGGTACACTATCCATATTCATACACACTGTATCACACCAACTGCCTTTGACTGTCATGACTGATAGTAGTAAACAGAGGTATTTATTAATCAAGGAATAAGATTCACTTTTTTTGGTTGTTATTGACGAATAGTCTCATATGAGGAGAAGGCAGTGGCACCCTACTCCAGTACTCTTGCCTGGAAAATCCCATGGACAGAGGAGGCTGGTGGGCTACAGTCCATGGGGTCGCTAAGAGTCGGACACGACTGAGCAACTTCACTTTCACTTTTCACTTTCCTACATTGGCAAAGGAAATGGTAACCCACTCCAGTGTTCTTGCCTGGAGAATCCCAGGGATGGGGGAGCCTGGTGGGCTGCTGTCTATGGGGACGCACAGAGTCGGACACGACTGAAGCGACTTAGCAGCAGCAGCAGCAGTGTAGCAGTCTTATATGATAATTTGTAAGATAATGTTTGCAGTAAAATGGTGTATTTAATAAACCAGAAAAACAACAGGGATAGAACAAAAATACATTTCAGTTTATTGACCATTACCTTGACTTCCCAGGTGGTGCTAGTAGTAAAGAACCCACCTGCCAGTGCAGGAGACATAAGAGACATGGATTTGATCCCTGGGTTGGGAAGATCCCCTGGAGGAGGGCATGGCAATCTACTCAGGTATTCTTGCCTGGAGTATCCCATGGACAGAGGAGCCTGGTGGCCTACAGTCCTTGGGGTCACAAAGAGCCAGACACAACTGAAGCAACTTAGCATGCACACAAGGGTGATACAGTAGTGTTATTTAATTCATAGAAATACTTTAAATTGTTTATTGCTATCCTTGTTTCTTTTAGTAGATGGTTCAGTGAAGTAGTGAGAGTTAACCCAACTTCTATATCAGGGAGCTAGTTAAGTGGTAGAGCTAAGATATGAAGCCAGGTCATTAGGACTTGAAAAGCTGGATTAGTACTCACTAACCACCCTCCTCCCCAAGTCAAAAAGAGAGACTGTTGGAGACATACAAGTAAGACATTATGGTGGCTTGGAGTAGGCTGTTGGGAGCAGAAGTGATTATGAAGTTGTATTTAATACAAATTGTGGAGACAGTATTCAGGTCTTTTGACTACTCTGGGTGGGGAAGTGAGGGAGCAAAAGCAGTCAAGATAATCTTATTTCTGGCTATAGAATAGGTAGATGAGAATGCTGTTGACAAAATTGGAAAGACTTAGAGTGTGACCAGGTTTTTGGGTGATGGTACATTAGGAGTTCTGTTATAAATGCACATTAGAAACCCAAGTGGAGTTAAGTGTACAATTCAGTAAGCCAATGTAGGGTTGGAGATTTAAGTGTGAGAGTTATCAGCATGAAGAAGCTGAACATCATTAGCATATAGACATTTAGGATGAGATCATGTAGGCAGAATCTAGATGGTCTGAAAAGTAGGACCCAGGATTATGTCTCAAGATAGTCAACATTTAGAAGCTGGACAGAGAAGGAAGAAGCAGCAAAGAAACATGAGAGTGACAGAGAGACAGGGATGGGACCAGAGAGACACGGTGGTCAGAGAAGTCCAGAGGGGAAGCTGTTTTATGAAAAAGTTTACTTCAGCTGTGCTCATACTGCTGAGAGGTTGAGTAGAAGGAGAACTGAGCATTTTGTCCTATGGTGACTTGCGGGTTATTGATAACCATGAAAACAGTGCTCTTTTAGAGAGATGTCAACAAGAAATAGGTTGTAGTAGGTAGAGAAATGGACAGAAGGGGGAAAGGTGTAGAAAAGTGTGTAGAAAAGTCTCTCCAGGAGGTTATGAAGAAGAGCAGATAAATGGAGTTAGTTGGAAGGAAGTTAATTGGCCAAGAGCCTTTTTTTGTTTGTTTTTTTTTTACAGAAGGGAAATTATAGACTGCATATGGATACCTAGGGGAATTATGCTGGAGAGGCTGAAGATACAGCTGTGGATAATGTTTAGGGCGTGGTTCTTGAGTAGAACCATGTTTGTGATGGAGTTTGTATTCCCCAAAGTTACTATCCCTATCTTTATCTTTAGATCTATCTCCTCATCTGAGGACTGGAATTAAAAAACAGTGGAGTAGGTCTGGATTATTTCCAAGCATCCTTCTGACTTGAATACTCTACAAATTTATTCCTGTTAGTCATGCCTATGCTATTAAGCAGAGATGAAGGGAGATGTAACCTGAGGCTGTTTACTCTCATATTAAATGTGGAAAATTTGAAGATGAATCTAAAAGATATTTAAGTCTGTTTTCTCCAAGGGAATATTTTTATGGTTTATTTATGAAGTCATCTGTATTGTTTTGTATGGGAAAACTGGTTTCATTGGTTCTTTGAATTACAAATCCTCTTGTAGAAATTATAACTTTTAGAAATTGAGACTGCAATATATTCACATTGGTTTCATTGCTTTAGTCTTATTTTCACCGATTTTGCTCATTAACCATGAGATTCTGATGGAGTAGGGAGAATTCAGGATGTTAAATTCACTAACAGCAATAAGTAGTATGGAAACACATCCATTTCTGATATATGTTAACTACTGTATTTTTTACTATTCTTTGGTGCTGGAGGGTTTCAGATGAAATTCCCAGACAAGAGATTAAAATAGCCATATTAGTAGCAGTTAGTGAGAGTGTTATTGTTATTAACGCTGTAATACCTTTTATGTTATCAATATTCGAGTAGAAACTAGCTAAATTATATTTGTCAAGATAGTTTTTTCTTCCTAGGAGAAAACTCATTGCTGATAATTTTTATTTACTTTTGGTTGTGCTGGGTCGTCCATCTGCACCATACTTTCTCTAGTTGTGGCAAGCAGGGGCTACTCTCTAGTTGCAGTGCTTGGGCTTCTCATTGTGATGGCTTCTCTTGTTGCGGAGCATGGCTCCAGGTGCGCGGGCTTCAGTAGTTGTAGCAGGTGGGCTCAGTAGTTGCGGCTTATGTGCTAAGTTGCTTTGTGGCACGTGAAATCTTCCCCAAACATGGATCAAAGGTGTGTCCCCTGCATTGGCAGGCAGACTGTTATCCACTGTACCACCAGAAAAGTCCCTCATTGCTGAAAATTTAAAGCAAAAATAAATGTAGTACTCTTTCACTGCTGCTGCTGCTAAGTCGCTTCAGTCGTGTCCGACTCTGTGTGACCCCATAGACGGCAGCCCACCAGGCTCCCCTGTCCCTGGGATTCTCCAGGCAACACACCAAAGAAACCAGAATTGAAAGAGATGCGTGTACCCCAATGTTCATCGCAGCACTGTTTACAATAGCCAGGACATGGAAGCAACCTAGATGTCCATCAGCAGATGAATGGATAAGGAAGCTGTGGTACATATACACAATGGAATATTACTCAGCCATTAAAAAAATACATTTGGATCGGTTCTACTGAGATGGATGAAACTGGAGCCCATTATACAGAGTGAAGTAAGCCAGAAAGAAAAACAACAATACAGTATACTAATGCATATATATGGAATTTGAAAGATGGTAACGATAACCCAATATGCGAGACAGAATAAGAGACACAGATGCATAGAACAATTTTATGGACTCTGAGGGAGAAGGTGAGGGTGGGACGTTCTGGGAGAATAGCATTGAAACATGTATATTATCATATGTGAAACAGAACACCATTCCATGTTCGATGCATGAGACAAAGGCTCAGGGCCGGGGCAATGGGATGACCCAGAGGGATGGGATGGGGAGGGAGGTGGGTGGGGGGTCCAGGAAGGGGAACACATGTAAACCCATGGCTGATTCATGTCAATGTATGGCAAAAACTATTACAATATTGTAAAGTAATTAGCCCCCAACTAAAATAAATAAATTTATTAAAAAAAAAAAAAAAGAACACTGGAGTGGGTTGCCATTTCCTTCTCCAATGCATGAAAGTCAAAAGGGAAAGTGAAGTTGCTCAGTCGTGTCCCACTCCTAGCGACCCCATGGACTGCAGCCCACCAGGCTCCTCTGTCCATGGGGTTTTCCAAGCAAGAGTACTGCTAATGAAATACAAACCCAGATTTGTATGTTATTACTCTTGCTCTCCAAACATTGAATTGATTGTTTAGCTATCTTGGGAACCAGAATGTGGAAAAGTAGATAAATTGAGTCAAAAACCTGAGAACACTGTATTAACTATTCCCACTGATAGACTACTGATTTATGCAAAGGCAGGGTACATCTTTATGTCCTGATATCATATATCATAACATACCATATATGTTATGATATAGGCTTTGACACAGATCTGTAGAATTAGAAAGGGTTGGGCATGAGAAGACTTCTGATTGACAGGAACTCTTAAGTTATTTCACTGCTAATGAGGATTTTCAATATATACACTGTTTATGTGAATAATAGTTTGCTCTGCAAGGCTTCCCTGGTGGCTCACCAGTAAAGAACCTGCCTGCCAATGCAGGAGAAGCAGGTTTGACCCCTGGGTTGGGAAGATCCCCTGGAGAAGGAAATGACAACTTGCTCCAGTTTTCTTGCCTGGGAAATCCCATGGACAGGAGTCTGGCGAGCTACAGTCGATGGGGTGGCAAAAAAAGTTGAAAATGACTTAAAGACACAACAACGACATTTTGCTTTACAAAATGGACCCATTAATATTGTTTTGCTAATTTCTCTGACCCATTCTTGTTGAGAAAGTGGTTCCTATAACCTCAAGGTCATAGGACTAAAAATCATGAAAAATCATGTAAGAAGCATACAGCTTGGCACTTAGTAGACACTCTAGCTCAAAGTACAGGCTCAAAGGATGCTAATGAGAATGGAAGCTGTTGGTTTAGCAGGACAGAACAACTTGCCTACCAATGCAGGAGACATAAGAGATGGGGGTTGATTCCTGGGTTAGGAAGATCCCCTGGAGGAGGAAATGGTAACCCACTCAGGTATTCTTGCCTGGAGAATCCCATGGACAGAGAAGCCTGGCTGGCGGGCTGTAGTCCATAGTGTCGCAAAGAGTTGGACACGACTGAAGCAATTTCACTCACGTGCATGTGTGCATGCATTTTTGCTGTTACTTTCATCTTAAAATAGTGTGAATTAACTCAATATATTTTTTTAAATTGAAGTATAGTTGTTTGAGTATTGTGTTAGTTTTAGGTATACAACAAAGTCATTCAATTATACATATATATACATGTACATATTCTTTTTAAAATTCTTTTCCATTATAGGTTATTCTATTGAATATAGTACTTTTCCCCCCATTTTTTGGCTGTACCACGTGCACGTGGGACCTTAGTTCTCTGACCAGGGGTTGAACCTGCTCCCCTGCACTGCAAGGGCAGAGTCTTAGCCACTGAACCACCAGGGAAGTCCCCGAATATAGTTCCCTGTGCTAGAGAGTAGGTCCTTGTTTATCTATTTTATATAAAGTAGTGTGTATCTGTTACTAATCTTTAATGTTTGAAAAGTCATAATTCTTTAATCTTCAGAGTGAACTATGTAAATTCCTGCGGAGCAATAATTTCCATGAATATTGATAAGGAAATTATATATTACATCATAATTTCTAGCATAATCAAGTGAGACAAAGTATCATGCTTAATTTTTGACTTACTTTGGCAAGAACTCCCTTAGTAAAAAAAAATTCTTTTTGGGTAATGAAAACAAAACCCCAGTTTAAGTTAAATTCTTTCATATAGTTAATACAAGTAAAAACTGTCATTTGTTTCATTATTATCCCAATGATAATTGGGATAATTGATAATGGAAACTGAGTGAAAACTAAAACTGTGAACTATCTATCAGTTTGAAATAGTTTTTTCAAGCAAAATTATTTTGTTCTTTGATTATATGTTTCACTTATCAGAATTCACTAACAGATTTCATGTGGAAAGCATATTGGCTTCCAAAAACACACTTTTTTTTAGAAGCACTTGCCTTTACAATATATTGGAAGTTGCTATGAGTGCGACGAAGATCTGATAGTTGTAATTGTGACTAACTCTCCACTGTCCTTGAGATGAATCTGCCCTCTTGCTCATCTCCAACTCTCTACTACTAGAAAAAGTGGAGAACATTGGCTAGCTCTTTTTTTTGTTTGATTTTTTGGCATGAGAAACATATATAGCTATAGTTTCAGACCAGGAGCTGAATGTGGCTCAGATCATGAACTTCTTATTGTCAAATTCAGAGTGAAATTGAAGAAAGTAGGGAAAACCACTAGGCCATTCAGATATGGCATAAATCAAATCCCCTATGATTATACAGTGGAAGTGACGAATAGATTCAACGGTTTAGATCTGATAGAGAGAGTGCCTAAAGAAGTATGGTTAGAGGTTCGTGACATTGTACAGGAGGCAGTGATCAAGACCATCCCCAATAAAAAGAAATGCAAAAAGGCAAAATGGTTGTTTGAGGAGGCCTTACAAATAGGTGAGAAAAGAAGAGAAGCTAAAAGCAAAGGAGAAAAGAAAAGATATACCCATTTGAATGCAGAGTTCCAAAGAATAGCAAGGAGAGATAAAAAAGCCTTCCTCAGTGATCAGTGCAAAGAAATAGAGGAAAACAATGAATGGGAAAGACTAGAGATCTCTTAAAGAAAATTAGAGATACCAAGGGAACCTTTCATGCAAGTATGGGCACAATAAAGGATAGAAGTGGTGTGGACCTAACAGAAGCAAAAGATATTAAGAGGTGACAAGAATACACAGAAGAACCTTCACAACCCAGATAACCACGATGGTGTGATCACTCACCTAGAGCCAGACATCTTGGAATGTGAAGTCAAGTGTGCCTTAGGGAGCATCACTACGAACAAAGCTAGTGGAGATGATGGAATTCCAGTTGAGCTATTTCAAATCCTAAAAGATGATTCTGTGAAAGTGCTGCATTCAATATGCCAGCAAATTTGGAAAACTCAGCAGTGACCACAGGACTGGAAAAGGTCAGTTTTCCTTCCAATCCCGAAGAAAGGCAATGCCAAAGAATGTTCAAACTACCACACAATTGCACTCATCTCACATGCTAGTAAAGTAATGCTCAAAGTCCTCCAAGCCAGGCTTCAACAGTACTTAACCATGAACTTCCAAATGTTCAAGGTGGATTTAGAAAAGGCAGAGGAGTCAGAGATCAAATTTCCAACATCATCCATCCATTTCGTTGGATCATTGAAAAAGCTAGAGAGTTCCAGAAAAACATATACTTCTGCTATGTGACTACACCAAAACCTTTGACTGTGTGGATCACAATAAACTGTGGAAAATTCTGAAAGAGATGGGAATACCAGACTACTTGACCTGCCTCTTGAGAAATCTGTATGCAGGTCAAGAAGCAATAGTTAGAACTGGACATGAAACAACAGACTGGTTCCAAATTGGGGAAGGAGTACATCAAGGCTGTATATTGTCACCCTGCTTGTTTAACTTATATGCAGAGTACATCATGAGAAATGCCAGACGGAATGAAGCACAAGCTGAAATCAAGATTGCCAGGAGAAATATCAATAACCTGAGATATGCAGATGACACCACCCTTATGGCAGAAAGTGATGAAGAGCTAAAGAGCCTCTTGAAAGTGGAACAGGAGAGTGAAAAAGTTGGCTTAAAACTTAACATTTAGAAACCTAAGATCATGGCATCTGGTCGCATCACTTCATGGCAAATAGATGAGGAAACAATGGAAACAGTGAGAGACTTTATTTTTTTTGGGCTCCCAAAATCACTGCAGGTGGTGATTGAAGCCATGAAATTAAAAGATGCTTGTTCCTTGGAAGAAAAGCTATGACCAACCTAGACAGCATATTAAAAAGCAGAGACATTAGTTTGCCGACAAAGGTCCATCTAGTCCAAACTATGGTTTTTCTAGTGGTCATGTATGAATGTGAGAGTTGGACTATAAAGAAAGCTGAGCACCAAAGAATTGATGCTTTTGAACTGTGGTGTTGGAGAAGACTCTTGAGAGTCCCTTGGACTGCATGGAGATCCAACCAGTCTATCCTAAGGGAAATCAGCCCTGAATATTCATTGGAAGGACTGATGTTGAAGCTGAAACTCCAATACTTTGGCCACCTGATGGGAAGAACTGACTCTTTGGAAAAGACCCTGATGCTGGGAAAGATTGAAGGCAGGAGGAGAAGGGGACGACAGAGGATGAGATGGTTGGATGGCATCATCAACTCGTTGGACATGACTTTGAGCAAGCTCCAGGAGTTAGTGATGACAGGGAAGCCTGGTGTGCTGTGGTCCATGGGGTCGCAAAGAGTTGGACACGACTGAGGGACTGAACTGAACTGCTGGTTTCAGGTAAGCAGTGTTCTGTTAAGTTCATAAACCTGTTAAGCTCACAAATCATGATGACTTTTCATAAACAAATATTTCTACCGTAAGAAATTATTTCTTTCCATTATTACAATCAGTTAACTATTCAATAATAATTACTTTAGGTCCCTTTTCTAAAGCTGTGGGTGAGACAGAATGTTTCTCTTTGTCGTCTCCCTCCTTTTCTGCCTTCCCAGTTACCTTATGGTTCTCATTCCATTAGGGTCATTATCTCATCCCTTGTCACAGCTATACTGTGATCTGATACAGGCATTCTCTGTGTAACAGCCATTCATATGGTATGTCTCTAGAACATGAGCCCTGCAAGAGGCCCAAAGTAGAAGGAGATCTATGGTCAAAACTTTCACCCCTTTGCAGTCAGAATTCCATCCATATATTAAAGTGTCTGTGAGCCTTGCAGTGAAGAAACCTGTTACTAATCTGTACTTCCCAAAATTATCTTATCATGAAGCCCTTATCTTATAATAGATATTCATGTTCTGAGAAACTAGTGATATGTGGATGTACTTTGGGAAATGCCACGTTACTATTAAAATAGCAGTAATTCTGCCTCTTCATATTTGGAGGAGGTATCCTAGATTGAAAATGCGTAGTACAAGCACCCAAGTTTTATGGTTAATTTTTATAATTTTGTGCATTTTAAGAAGAAATTTTAAAAAGACCTTAGAGGAAATTTAGACTGTGTTCTTGTTACTATATTTGATATTTGATATTTAGCATTTTAATAAGAAAACATAGGAAAGGTACAGTATGTTTATTGTTATTTTACAGATAAGTAAACTGAGGTCTGGAGGGGGGGATATTACTTGACCATGGTAACACAGCTTAGTTAAAAGTAGTTGAGATTGTGATTCAAATTCCCATTTTCTAGTTCCAAATTTACTGTCAAATCCACACAATCAAGCCACTTCCATTACAAGAGAAGCATACTTACAATGCTTTTGGTATAATCCACAGCTTTTGTGAATGATTTTATTTGTACATATAAACCCCCCATTTCCCACTATTTAATATATTGTGAAGATTTTGCCAGAGTTGTACTTAACCTTCCTAAAACACTGTCTTTCATTTAGCCAATTTCCTATTGTTTCCAAAGTAGTGCTATTTAAACCATGTTTTACTGCACATAATAAAAAATGTAGCTGTTAGTACAAAGGGTATCAGTATTTCTAAGCTTTTTGGTCTACCTCGCCAAACTGTACTTTTTAAAGTTGTACCGGTTTCTTTCTTATTAAAAGTGTTTAGAGGATCTTTTTCTTATCATCAAAGTCAAATGACCCTTATTGTGTAGAATTCTGAGATTGTTTTCTTTCATGTATACTATGTAAAATAGTAAATTAACATGCTTTTTATTCCTCTCAGGTTACTCTATAATACTCCCATTTCTTCTGATAATATGGCATTTTTCTATGTACAATTTTTTAATGCCATCATTAGGACTTCCCTGATGGCTCAGTGGTAAAGAATCTACCTGCAATGCAGGAGACACAGGTTCAGTTCCTGGGTTGGGAAGATCCCTTGGAGAACGAAGTAGCAACGCACTCCATTTCTTGCCTGGGAAATCCCATAGACAGAGGAAAACTGCTGGGCTACAGTCCACAGGGTAGCAGGAGTTGGATGCAACTGAGCAACTGAACAGTGACAGCAATGCCATTATTATAATATATAAAATAGCTAGTTGAAGATTTATTTGGACATTGCATTAACCTTAAAGATAATCAGTGAGAATTAACTCTTCCTTTCAACCCTAACGTTTTAATTCCTGAGTTTTTCAACTTATTCTTTTGGCTAGGCAAACTAGGCCTTTAGTTATTCTTTTGTCCTTGCAGAAAGGATAAAATATTAAATACTTTGATAAAATTTGCATATGAGAGAATGGCTTTCTATTGCCCTTATACATTGTCAATTAATCAAGAATGTGCTGGGTGTTTAGTTCTTGGGTCATCATTTGTTTTTCTCTCAAAAGAGTGGATGATTTTCTGTTTCATTGTTTTCTGGTATCTGGTTGTATGAAAGTCTGATTTGAAACCAGTCCAGTTTAGATAAGTTCTGTTGAAGTTCTCTTTATGTTTTCTTTTCTAACTATAGGAATTTTAGATCTTGAAAATGAAAGCTAAGGCCTTAAATTTAATGGGATTTAAGGGTTTTTTTTTTCATAAATTTATTTTTGTAGTAGCTTTTAAGTCCTATCCTGGGATCTTAAATCTTTCTTCAGCTGTGGAAAATTATATTCTGTTAAAACTGCATTTACTGTCTTTTCCCCCCATTTCTTTTTCATTTGAATTTGGTCTTTTGAATGTCTTCCATAAGTTCCATTCTGTCAACATTTTCTGTCTTAAATCATTTTGTACTGAGTTCATTTGTATCACTTCAATTTTTTCCCACATTTAACTGTCTAATATTTAACCCAGTATCTTTAATTTCACCCACTGTGTGTTCCATTTAACACAACCATTCCTTATTTTTGTTCACTTTTTGTTTATTATAGAAATGATATGATTATATAGTGAATCTCAAAACATGTTATGTTACTACAAGATGCAAGTATATGATATAAAGGAAGGTAACTGCAATAGAACTTTCCTCCAATATTCTCACATTTCTTATACAGAGTTTGTTTCAGAGCGAGGCATTTCTTCTGTACTCATCACTGTCCCTTACTTTCCTATCATATCTTCTCACAGCTTTACTGATTTCCTTCAGTTTGCTCCCTTGTTTTTCATGCATATCTTGGCTCCTCGCTTTGGAAGGGAATCTCCACTGCATGTGGCATCAAGCAAGGTGTCTCAACATTTAGTCTTCATGCCACTGTGGTTTTCTACTTTAGGGAGGCCTTAAGGACAGGTATTGTGCTTTCTGCTTCTTGTACGTTTGTGGGTGCTAAGTCGCTTCAGTCGTGTCTGACTCTTTGCGACCCCATGGACTATAGCCCGCCAGGCTCCTCCCTCCATGCGATTCTCCATGCCAAAAGACTGGAGTGGGTAGCCATTCCCTTCTCCAGGGGCTCTTCCCGACCCAGGGATCAAACCCATGTCCCTTGTGTCTCCTGCGCTGGCAGGCAGGTTCTTTGCCACTAGCGCCACCTGGGGAGCCCTCTGCTTCTTGTGAGTGCCTCCTATTGAAATTCTTTCTGTCTTCTGATTTGAACTTGTTATATCACTGGCTCTGTCTTTCCCTTAGAGCTCTCCTGGGGTGTTAGCATGTTCTTTCACGTATTTCCTGTGATTCTTTGGAGGTGGGAAGTGCTTGAGGATGTAGGTAGGGGAGAGAAACCATCTCCTTCTGTGACGTGTCCTTATGGCTTGTTGATATTCCCATTTTACAGAAGTCCTGGTAATTTCTAATCCCTCACCAGTGCCTTATCTAGATATAGGCACTGATGTTGCTTTTGTATTATGCTGTTCATCCCCATGAAAAAGTGGTTGGGGCGACTTTAATTGTTTTCACCTGGTCCTCTTAACTGGCAAGTCCTTACCCAATCTGTACCTGATCCTTTCCATCTCTGAGATTTTATTTTTCCTTTCTTTCTAATGCATAATGTCTGACTTGGCAATAAAGGGTTTGGCTTGCAGGTTGAAATAATAGAAGGAGGATAGCTGTATTAACATGATGGAAAAATTTTAAAATATCACACAGTTGTGTTAGCTTATTTGTGACAAATAGATAATGCATCTCATGGCCATTAGGGACAGAATATTTGTCAGAGCATTCGCTCTCTTGTTTAAAGGCCCTGGTGGCATGTCATAATATTTACACAAGGCATGAAAATGTTGCATTATGCACATCTAAAGCCTATAGTATATCCCTTAAACTATTGTCATTTAGCTGAATTCCAGGAAAATGTTGCCAATATCATTGTTTGAAATGAGACAACCAAATGGCTTATGGATCTCTGCTTCCTCTACACTCCACCTTCTGTCACAATACAGAAGTCTGAATATTATTACTTTTTGAAGCATATGCTTAATGAAAAACTAATAGCATTACAATATGATGTAATAGTACAAGATGCTGTATTCTGACTAGGATAAGGTATTTACATATTTCTGCCGATTGGTCATCATCTTTTATTTCACATATCCATAATGAGTGCATATTTAGAAAATGTGAGGGTGGTTTCTGCTAATGTTGCTGATTATTTAGTGATAACGTTGAATCTGTGTCCTTACAGAGAGGCTGAGAAGGAGAAGCATAAGAAGGATTAAAAGAGGGAGAAGGGAAGAGAAATAGAGAGAGGGGGAGAAAGGGAGGAGAGGAAGAAGAGAGAGTGTGATTGCTGTGTGGGTGAGCCTGTGTATATGCAGCATAGATGCCTAATTTTGGAAGTCTCTATTTTCTATATCATCATTTTTGGAGCATTACCAAGTAGTGCAATGCTGTGATTTAGCTAAAACTGATTATGGATCCATCTAAAGTGATACTTAGAATAAATGTGTTCTCATAGGCATGGTTTTAAAAAACATGATAGATAATTTATTAGTTACTCTTCCTTAGAATCATGTATTTAAATCTTTTAATAAACTGGATAAAGTTTCTATGGGCTTCCTACATGGTGCAAGTGGTAAAGAACCTGCCTGCCAGTGAAGGAAACATAGGAGATATGGGTTAGATCCCTGGGTGGAGAAGATCCCCTGGAGGAGGGCATGGCAACCCACTCCAGTATTCTTGCCTGCAGAATCCCATGGACAGAGGAGCCTGACAGACTATGGTTGAGAGGGTTGCAGAGAGTCGGACACGGCTGAAGTGACTTAGTATGCATGCATACAAGGTTTCTGTGAATGCCCTAGATAAGATTGCTTGAACTTAAATAAGCCTAAAAGAGTCTGATGAATTTTCTCACTTTCTCATACTGTTACCAGATTAATCTTCCTGTGTTGTGTCTCGTCAGTTCACTTATCTGCTGAGACTTCTTGGACCCCACAGTGTCCAGGGACCCACCTTATTCCAGCGTCTGGAGTTTCCTGTAATAGAGTGCCCATCTGCCTTTCTAACACTGTGAGCCAGCCTATAATCTATATATGGGCTCCAGCCAGCTATCTGGCTTTCTGCTCTGCATTCCAGCTCTTTGCTTTCCTTCCTCCATTTTTGTGCAGGGTACCTATAGAATATCCCTCTCCTCCAACCTCCTGTGTGTAAACATTGTCTATCTTTAAGTGCTCAGCTCACATATCTTCTCCTCTGAGTATAGTTATTGCTGAGATATTACAATAGTCCTCTTCCCCTGAGAACTGGCTGAATTCTTTATCTCTGAGACACTGAGATGTGGAGCTCTGGCTGTGTATTTGCAGGGCTTTCAATTCCAGTTAATATGTACCAGTTATGCAAATTGGTCTTCAGTGTGATAACTAATATCTCTGAGCCTTGGTTTCCTCATCTGTGAAATAGAAGTGATAATTTGTATGTGATTGGGTTTGGGAGAATTAAGATGATATCTGAGTCGCATATAGTTTAGTGCTTGGGCGATAGTGTCAAATAAGCACAGTCTAATCTATGAGTTATTAAACATCCTTGCTCTCTCCTTTTATCTGATTTATTTATGTGTAATCTGTCCCAAACCTTGGGCTCTTTGTGGCAGAAGCTGGGCTAGGTTTGTCTTTGCGTCCTTGAAGGTCTCAGCACATTTTCTTACAATGAAAATGTGCACCAAATTACATCTTTATTTTTTTAATGCTCAGATGATAGTGTCATCTCAGCTGGGTTTCTTCCATGACATCTGAACTAAACAGGACCAAATGGTTTGTGCATTTTTTATTTGTGATGGTGTGTGATCTCTACTTCAGCTGTCATTTAGGTGGTTATTATTTCTGGCCTCCTTTCCTGCAGAGACACGCTGGGCTTTGGAGCCCAGTGCTCTCAGTGAGTTTGATGGTTGTGAGGATATTTTCAGTGAGATGATAGGCATGACTGAGTTTAAGAAATAAGATACATGGAGTGTGATTAAGCAATGTGTCTGCTGCTGCTAAGTCGCGTCAGTCGTGTCCGACTCTGTGCGACCCCATAGAGCCCACCGGGCTCCCCTGTCCCTGGGATTCTCCAGGCAAGAATACTGGAGTGGGTTGCCATTTCCTTCTCCAGTGCATGAAAGTGAAAAGTGAAAGTGAAGTCGCTCAGTCGGGTCCGACTCTTAGCGACCACATGGACTGCAGCCCACCAGGCTCCTCCGTCCATGAGATTCTCTAGGCAAGAGTACTAGAATGGGTCGCCAGTGCCTTCTCCTCCTTACCAAGTCAGCATTACTCATTATAAACTTTTAAGTCTAGAAATTTGAAATGTTTAGCGTTTATTCACATGGATCATATCCACTGTTGGTTGGGTCTTGTTAGATGCTTCTGTACGTGACTCTACAGACTTTCTTCCATGGCTGGAAATCAACTCTGTAGAAGCTTGTCTCCTACCCTGGTGATTCTGAAAGCATGATATTTGTGTTGTCCTGGTGTCTTGAATTCTTCATAACCTTAAGCAGTGTGAATGAGTAGACATCTCATGGGTTTTTGGAGTCAGGCAATCTGGACTTTAGTCTTGATATTACCAATGATTTGATGTCAATATTATTGAATCTTTCTGAATCTCAATTTCCTCATCTAGGGAAATAACGTTAATACTGCCTACTTCTAGGGTTATTGTAAGGAATAAATGACACAAAAGGAGTTCTGTCCTAGAACAATGTATAGCTATATCAAAGGCTTAATGAATATTAATTCTCTCTTCCATGCTTCCCCCCTTTTCTCTTACCTACAGCATCATGAGAAATAAGCCTAATCAAAAGCATAAATCTCAAATAGTACTGATTTTTTCTTTTAAACATCTTTACTTTTAAAAAAACATAGCATAGTGAGCTGGTTTTAAAGAGAAATACATTTTCAGATTTCAAGGATATTTACTACTTTATTGACAGTCAAAAGATTTCATTTATGTGAAGGATGAAACTTGTACTTTGTTTTAGAAAATATATTTTTGAAACCTCAAGACTCAGCTGACAATTTTCTTTTCTAAAAGTGACAGCAGAGCTTGAGGAAAATGATGAAAAATAAGTAGAACAATTTCCAAAACTCACTAAAAACTGCTAGAAGAAGTGCATCAATGTTTTCAACTATGTAATGTTGAATAATTGGGACATTCTAAACTATTATTACTGGTTCTTTTCAATATCAAAAGTTGCATTTTAAATATCAAAAATACATGAATGTGACTTTTTAAGAGCAAAATTGATCTTTATTAATTGTGATGTTGTATTTTTTGTATATACATTACATATCTATATGCAGTTTAAAACACTTAAGATCCAATCTTCAGAGCACTACTAATTCTGGGTTAAAATTTTCTGGGATTTTACCACTGAGATGAATAATTATGATCAACATCATGCTTAGATATTCTGAAACTTCTGGAAATAACTTTTTTTTTTTTTTAAGACACTTCCTTGGCCAAATGGGTAGTTAAGATTAATACCACATATTAGGATAATGATATATTAATAAAATTAAGATCAAGCTTTATTGTTTGAGAAACAGTTTTGCCTTGGAGAGGTCAGGGCGTTTTATAAAAGTATTCAAGTTTGTAATGAGACTACATAGACCACTTATGTTTTTCTCTTTGGGAGTCATAACACAATCTGAAGCAATGAGTTCTTAATTACCAAATAGATTCATATGTGCATATATAAAATAAATTTCATTTATGCCTTTAACAAACAACAGACAAGAATAAAATTGAATAGAACCGTGGCTGTGCTTCCAAGTATTGGTGATAACTTTAATAAATGATGCTTTGTCCATGTCTTGAATCTATTTATATTGCTAATTTATTACTTGTAAATAACACTGAGATGGATGCAAATTCAGTTTAATGGGGAGCTGATCCATGGAGAGTACAAACTGAGCACAGTGATACTTGCTTCATTTGGTCATATTTGGAGAGATATCTTATCTCATGATCTTTGCTTGACAGTATTAACTTCTTTGCCTATATATATTCTGTGTATTCTAAATATAGTTTTGTCAGAGCATAATCATGCCTAACCCAGTGGTAAGACCCTATACAAACTTATCAGCTTGAAAATTGATTGGAAAGATGCTAGGTGATAAAAAATTAAAAAAATAAAATTTATGTCTGTTAGTTTCTTTCTTTTTAAAAAGTATTTATTTATTTGGCTGTGTCAGGTCTTAGATGTGGCATGCAGGATCTTTCCTTGTGCACAGACTCTAGTTGTGGTGCATGGATTCAGTAGTTGAGGCGTGCAGGCTTTCTCTTGATCTCTAATGAACTAAGTTTGATTTTCTGTGTTTCACAGATTAATAATAACCCATTGGAACTTAGTTTACCTATACTTTAAAAATAGATGATTCACTTTGCTGTACAGTAGAAACTAATACAACATGGTAAAGCAACTATACTGCAGTAAAAATTAATTAAAAAATATATTTTTGGAGAAATGACATTATTAAAAGACTTTAAAAATCTGAATTAAGAAAAAGTATAATCACTTCATTTTTTCTTTTTTTGTAAAAATAAAAACAAATATTTCTATTAATCAGTAAATTTTATGTAGCATAGAAAGGTTTTCTTATATATGTTTGCATTTGATTTTTTCTCAAATCATATGAAATAGTCATTCTTATCCCACTTGGATAACTGTTGTGAAATTCAGGAAAGTTAAGTGACATACAAAGGGCATATATAGAGCTTCTGTTTTTCCTCTCTGGGTTATAGAATGTCATTGAAGAGATGTAAGCTATGGAGTTTATAGTTTAGATTCCTCTGGGAGAAATGTGAATGGTCAATTCCTGAGATTTACAAATGGAGGCAGAGACCTTTGTCATCCTTGGCTCCTACCCTTCTATCATAGCCCACATTCCTTGCATCAGGAAAGCTGTTAGCATCAGGAAAGCTGTTAACTATCATTTCAGCACATATCAACAAGCCAACTACTTATCAAGATCACTGTTTTCATTACCCTGGTCTCCACCTGTCAACTCTTTCCTTTATCTACAGTAGCTTCTCAACTGGTCTCCTTATTTCTGCTCTTGCTTTTACTGGTTCAATTTTAACAGTGGGTGTGACCCTTAAAACCCTTAAAACGTGTATGACTACAATATATCACTGCTGATCCAACCTTGTAGTGGATCCTATTTCACTCAGAGGAAATGTCAAAGCCTTCCTCTAGCTGTGAAGCCTGAGAGGCTCTAGATCCTTTTCTTTCTTCTACCCTTTTGCCACTTCTCTGCTCTGCTCAGCCACCTTGGCCTCCTGGCTGTTTCTTGAATATACAGTCATGCTCTTGCCTCAGGTCTTTGCCCTGGCTATTTCTTCTGCATGAAATACCCTGTGTAGATATCCACATGGTGAATACCATCACTTCCTCAAATCTCTAATGAAGTGTCATCTTCTCACTGAGCCTACTATTTTAATTGCAATCAATTACCACCCCTTCTTTTGATTTTTCTTACACTTTTTTTCCCTTCTATACTACTGTGTGTGTATTAATTGCTCAGTCGTATCTGACTCTTTGCAGTCCTATGGACTGTAGCCTGCCACACCTTCCGGTTCGTGGAATTCTCCAGGCAAGAATCCTGGAGTGGGTCACCCTTTCCTTCTCCAGGGGTCTTCCTAATTCAGGGATCGAACCCAGGTCTCCTGCATTGCAGGCAGTTTCTTTACCATCTGAGCCACTAGGGAAGCCCGTCTATAGTACTAATCACCTTCTAATAAACTATGCCATTTGCTATTTATTTTGTGTATTATTTAGTGTCTGCCTCCTCCTATTACAATATGGATTTCTCAAGGACAGGGATGTTTACCTGTCTGGCTCATTGATTTATTCCAAACACCTAAAGCAGTATGTGGCATAAAGTATATTCTCAAAAACTATTTGCTTAATGAATGAATGAATTGAATGTTGAAGGGATCATCTTAGATTACTAGACGTATTGTTTGCAGGACTATGTGAAAATATAAGATGGCTTTTAAAACCTAATTCTTGAAATAATGCTTTTATCCATTTTTAATTGATCCTAAGACTGGAGGAGAACCTCTGAAATATCCAAAAAGTCATGTGCTCCAGGTCAGGCAATTTGGGCCTTTTTGGCTTTCAGTTCAGGTGGAATATTTCTGTATACTTTTCTATTATTTATTTTCTTTGACATAAGAGGCAGAGGTCAGTTCAGAAACTGTGACTTCTTTGTCAGTTCATACTGAAGCTAACATCTCTGTGGTTGATAATTATCAAGAAGGGTCATAAATGAAAATAGAAAAAGATGATTCCTCTATCAGGGAAAATATTATAAAATACCATCACAATAAATAAAAGAAAACCATTAAATGATTAGTGTTTGCAACCTGAAAGCCTCTCCAATAGGTTCTTTATTATAGTCATTCTAGAGTAAAAGATGAATAAAAGAGAAAATATTGTTAGAATAATTTATCCACCAAAAGCTCCAAAAATGAATATATTAACTTACTAATCTTACATCTGTAGCAAGCACTAATAGCTGAGTATGAAATTTGATTAATAAGCAACCTGAAAGAAAATCTCAAATTAATGCAATTCATTGCAATATGATAATTTCTGTTGCAAAATTACTAAAATTGATTCTTGTTCTTAAGTGACCTTACAAGAAGATAGCTGCTATTCTCTTCATTTGTCTTTTAAAATAATTTCATTCATTTTGTGAATTTGTTTAGACTTTGAATATAATATCCTGACAATGTTACATAGAGATTCTAAACAAAAACTAAACATTGTCCTGTTTCTTTTTCTTTCTGCACTGAATCAAAAACAATTTTCCATAAGCAAATTCCAGTAATAATGAAGATGAAAATTATGTTCTTATGCATATTTATGCTATTGTTTAAAGAAAGTTTCTAGGACTGCCCTTCAGACTCATACATTTAAAACAGAAATGGATAAGAGAGAAAAGCAAAATAAAAGAGAAAAAGGAGAAGAAATGGAAGGGCAAAAAAGAATGGAGAGAGAAAGAAGAGGACAGGGAAAGATAAAGGAACTTGTGTGTTATTCCCCAAGTGCCCTATTTTCCACCCATAATAAAACTAATGAAGTTTTAGCCTGACTTTCTAAACTCAGAAAAACTACATGATCTCTTCTTGTATTGATTTTTTTCTCATTTCAAAAAAAACCTACTATCTGAAGTAAGAGGCTAAGAGGCAAAGGCTTTTCCAATTCCCAAAATAACAAGTTGATCATTATTTCATATTTTAAATCTGTATTCATAGAAATACATATGGATGCTCTAATGTTGTGTGTGGGTTTGGGACCTAATAAAGGGACTCTCTTGTTTTAGAAGGGGGTTATGATAGCAGAATTTTGATGCAATTAGTAACTTTAGACAATCATTTTCCTTTATTTTGAGCCCTTTAAAAAATCTTTTAATAAAATTGCATGTGCGTGCATGCGTGAACACACACACACACACACACACACACACACACATATAATGCAGTGTTTACAAATTTCCCTGGTGGCTCAGACGGTAAAAGTGTCTGCCCACAATGCAGGAGACCTGGCTTCGATCCCTGGGTCAGGAAGATCCCCTGGAGAAGGAAATGGCAACCCACTCCAGTACTCTTGCCTGGAAAATCCCATGGACAGAGAAGTGTGGTAGGCTACAATCCATGGGGTCGCAAAGAGTTAGACATGACTGAGCGACTTCACTTACAAACTTGAAAATCTCTTTTTGGACAAACTTCCTCATCTTGAAATACTTCCTACCTGTATTTTCCTCTTGCTGTACCCCTTCTCCTTAATAGGAAAAACACCTGTTATTATATAAAATAAGGAAAACTGTGACTAAGAAGACTTCAAAATCTACCTCCAAATCATGTCTGCAATTGACAGTTATGTTTTTGTCTTCATGTTTGTAGATTAACTATAACTCCAGGGACTTCATTATCTCAGGCCTGGCACATCTCAAGTTTCTTTAAAAAACCAAACGTTTTGTCTTTGGGTCTTCAGAGGGTTCTCATTCCTGTTCAATATTTGTCTCACCTTTTGATTTCAATCTTTTTCAACTTTAATGGACCTTCTCACTTTTGTATGCAGCCACTGTCTAGCCCTTTGAAGGCTGGGCAAATTAAATACGGTAGAAAAATATAACTTTTATTTATTTGTAAGTATAGGACAATTGCAGTTTAATTTGGTTTTCTTTCTTTCTTTTTTTTTCCTAGTAGCTGTGTGCTCTTTTGCATTAGGTATTGGGTTGGCCAAAAAGTTCTTCACGTTTTTCCATTGTATTGTATGGAACTTATTGGCCAACCCAGTAGAATGGGTACTTATTTTTCATTTGTGGAAACATGGGGATTGCATCTCTGACTCATGGTCAGACTTTGAACCTCTTCCACATCTTTGTAGCGTTTCAGTGTGCCTTTTAAAGGCATGATCCCCCCATACCCTAGATAAGAATGGAAAAGACTCTAGCTCTCTTGACTGTGTGAAAATTCAATGAAATAGGGAATGCTTATAGTATGTAGTAACTCATGCTATTATACAACTAGTATCCATTGTCCAAATTTTCCCATTCTAGTCCCAGAAACAAGGAGATAGACATATATGTTAACTTTGTTACTTTTCCATTAAATATTTGAAAGATAAGTTGGACACACGTAACCTGACAGTTTCAATCAATTTTTACTCCAGATAATTTGAAAGAATATATGATGTTGGCATCACTGGACCACATCAGAACATTCTGGAAATGGCTCTTTTGTATAAATCGCTACTTTTTCTTTTCTCCTTTCTCCTGGCTACATATGCAAGAAAGCAGTTTTAAAGCATTTTGTTTCAGCTTCTTTGTCTCTTCCAAAGCTGCATGGCAAATTCATTTTTTGTTCATTCTTAAAAAAAAAAAAAAAGTTGAGTGCTTCATAAGTGCCAGTCACTATGAATGCATGCTTGGGAGAGGAGGAAAGCAATGGCATTGTCTAATTCACATTTTAAAAAAATCACTTTGGATGCTTTGTGGAAAATAACGAGTGTGTGCTGGGAGTACTGATCTGTGGGAACATGTGAAATAGTGAGTGATTAGGAAGGAATCATAACAGTCCAAGAAAAAAATTTGAGACCTAGTTTGAAGAGAGAAGAGACAGGTCATGTTGGTGAATTGCATGTGTAGAGGAGAGAGGAAAAGAAAAAGAAGACTTCCTGATTTCTGACAAGAGTTTCTGGGTAGGTGGTTGTGTATTTAGTCAGAAAATCAATAGGTTTATGGGTAAAACCATGTGTTTGGAAATATGTTTGTGTCTCATATATACAATTGGGAATGTCCTGTAGGCAACTGAATATATGAGCTTTGGTTGTAAGAGTTCTGGAAGGACTTCTTTGGTGAACCAGTGGTTAAGAATCCACCTGCAATGCAGAGGATATGGGTTCCATCCCTGGTCTGGGAAGATTCCACATGCTGTGGGGCAACTAAGCCCCTGTGTGTGCCCCAGCTACCGAGCCTGCATGCTTAAAACTCAGGAGTGAAACAAGAGAAGCCATGGCATTGAGAAGCTTGTGTACTGCATCTAGAGAGTTTGCTCTTGCTCGTCATGACTAGAGAAAGCCTGTGTGCAGTAACAAAGACCCGACACAGCCACAAAATAAAAAGAATTCTGGAGGAGATAAACATTGGGAACTCTAAAGACTATAAATGACATCTAACTTCATTTTTGACAGAATCTAGGATAGATAGATTAAGAAGAGGATAGGGTCTGGGATGGGGCCCTGCTAATCCTCTGCTGTGGTAAAGTAGATGAGGGCAAGGTAGAAAAATGTGACTGAGATGTACATATGAGGTTGAGGAAAACCAGGAAACTGCTGTTTCAGAAGCCAAGAGATGAGTGTATTTTAACAATGAAAGAATGGCCAGTTATATGGAGGGCAATTTAGAGGTCAAGAAAGGTGACTGGAATGTACTCATTGGATCTGGCCACATGGAAGTTGCTGGTGACCACTGTAAGAGAAGATGTAGTGAAGCAACTGGGGCAGAGGCCAGGTGGAAGTGATCTGAATTGCTTAATGGAAAGTGAAACAGTGGAGAGAGTGTTTGTTGACATCTCTTTGAAGAAGTTTGGTTGAGAAGGGCAGCAAAGAAAATGGAAGATTATGGAAGGAGTATGTGCAGTAAAGGAAGACTTTGTTTTGCAGGCTTTTGGGTCATCTTGTGCCTACAGTGGTAGATATGAATTTATGCTGGTCTATTTATTAGGACTGTAAGCTACACTTCTCTGCAAACAAAAATTCTGGTAGTCTATGAAATAAGATTAAACATTTAAAAACTTTAGAAATTCCAGAGATGACATTTATTAACATTTAAAAATCATCATTTTTATGTAGCTCATGAAATTATACAGCTCAATAAACATTTTTTAAATTTAGCTTCTCAGTGAGACATGATAAAACTGGACCAGTGCACAGCAAAGAAGATAGCTGATTTTTTTTTTAAATTTCCTTTATGAGCTATTACATTTCTCAGAACAAGCACTAGGGAATATCTCAATAAAGTAATCATCTTTTATTACTTTGGTTTCCTGATACAAACACCATAAGTGAGTGATCCCAGTAAAGTTGCTTTCCATCTTTCTATAATGCTTTTGAGGTTCTTTTTCTAAACGTGTTTAAGACATGACTTTTAAATTTCTTGGTGAAATGTCCTATAATAAGCACATATTTGAAATGATATTTTAGAGTCTGAAACACACTTAGCATGTTGTGCTAATTTGTTCATTCATTTGTATATTTCAGTAAGCATTTATGAAGAGACTGTTTTTATTCTTAACACTGGTGAATAAGACATGATTGCAAAAAATTCAAAAGTTATTAAAGAGGAGATGTGTGTGTGTGAATCTTGCTTCATTGCAATGAATGTCCTTATGTATGTCCTCTTATGCAGACGTGTTAGTTTTTCTAGGGTACAAACCTAACTGTACAAACCAAGTTGGTGGGGTGTAAATTGTTTCTAACTTCAGCTGTGCAATGTTAATGTTAAATAGATCTTAGTTTACTTTCCTATTACTATTCTCTCACTTTCTAAAATCAGTCAGATTTGGGATTTCCCTGGCCATCCAGTGATTAAGACTTCATACTTCCAAAGCAGGGAGCATAGTTTCAATCCCTGGTCAGGAAACTAAGATCCCACATGCTGCATGGCCAATAAAAAAAATCAGTCATATTTATTGACTTTAGACAGTCTTTAATAAGCATAAAATGATAACTGATAATTGTTGTAATCTGTGATTTCCTGATTACTACTGGTTAACTATTTTTACATGTTTTTAATGTGGTCCACTGGAGAAGGGAATGGCAAACCACTTCAGTACTCCTGCCTTGAGAACCCCATGAACAGTATGAAGAGGAAAACAGATAGAACACTGAAAAATGAACTCCCCAGGGTGGTAGGTACCCAAATGCTACTGGAGATCAGTGGAGAAATAACTGCCGAAAGAATTAAGAGATGAAGCCAAAGCAGCCAAGATGGAGAAGCTCTATACAGTCAGCAAAGAGAAGACCTGGAGCTGACTGTGGCTCAGATCATGAACTCCTTATTGCCAAATTCAGACTTAAATTGAAGAAAGTAGGGAAAAGCACTAGACCATTCAGGTATGACCTAAATCAAATCCCTTACGATTATACAGTGAGAGTGAGAAATAGATTTAAGGGACTAGATTTCATAGACAGAGTGCCCAATGAACTATGGACAGAGGTTTGTAACATTGTAAAGGAGACAGGGAGCAAGACCATCCCCAAGAAACTGAAATGCAAAAAAGCAAAATGGCTGTCTGAAGAGGCCTTACAAATAGCTGTGAACAGAAGAGAAGTGAAAAGCAAAGGAGAAAAGGAAAGATATACCCTTTTGAATGCAGAATTCCGAAGAATAGCAAGGAGAGACAAGAAAGCCTTCCTCAGTGATTAGTGCAAAGAAATAGAGGAAAACAATAGAATGGGAAAGACTAGAGATCTCTTCAAGAAAATTAGAGATACCAAGGGAACATTTCATGCAAAGATGGGCTCAATAAAGGACAGAAATGGTATGGCCCTAACAGAAGCAGAAGGTATTAAGAAGAGGTGGCAAGAATACACAGAAGAATTGTACAAAAAAGATCTTCATGACCCAGATGATCATGATGGTGTGATCACTCACCTAGAGCAAGACACCCTGGAATGTGAAGTCAAGTGGGCCTTAGGAAGCATCACTACGAACAAAGCTAGTGGAGGTGATGGAATTCCAGTTGAGCTATTTCAAATCCTCAAAGATGATGCTGTGAAAGTGCTGCACTCAATATGCCAGCAAATTTGGAAAACTCAGCAGTGGCCACAGGGCTGGAAAAGGTCAGTTTTCATTCCATTACCAAAGAAAGGCAATGCCAAAGAATGCTCAAACTACTGCACAATTGCACTCATCTCACACGCTAGCAAACTAATGCTCAGAATTCTCCAAGCCAGACTTCAACAATACGTGAACTATGAACTTCCAGATGTTCAAGCTGGTTTTAGAAAAGGCAGAGGAACCAGAGATCAAATTGCCAACATCCACTGGATCATTGAAAAAGCAAGAGAGTTCCAGAAAAACATCTATTTCTGTTTATTGACTATACCAAAACCTTTGACTGTGTGGATCACAATAAACTATCGAAAATTCTGAAAGAGATGGGAATACCAGACTACCTAACCTGCCTCTTGAGAAACCTGTGTGCAGGTCAGGAAGGAACAGTTAGAACTGGACATGAAACAACAGACTGGTTCCACATAGGAAAAGGAGTATGCCAAGGCTGTATATTGTCACCCTGCTTATTTAACTTATATGCAGAGTACATCCTGAGAAATGCTGGGCTGGAGGAAGCACAAGCTGGAATCAAGATTGCAGGGAGAAATATCAATAACCTCAGATATGCAGATGACACCACCCTTATGGCAGAAAGTGAAGAAGAACTAAAGAGCCTCTTGATGAAAGTGAAAGAAGAGAGTGAAAAAGTTGGCTTAAAGCTCAACATTCAGAAAAAAAGATCATGGCATCCGTTCCCATCACTTCATGGGAAATAGATGGAGAAACAGTGGAAACAGTGGCAGACTTTATTTTTTTGGGCTCCAAAATCACTGCTGATGGTGACTGCAGCCATGAAATTAAAAGACGCTTACTCTTTGGAAGAAAAGTTATGACCAACCTAGATAGCATATTAAAAAGCAGAGCATTACTTTGCCACCAAAGGTCCATCTAGTCAAGGCTATGGTTTTCCCAGTACTCATGTATGGATATGAGAGTTGGACTATAAAGAAAGCTGAGCGCCGAAGAATTGATGCTTTTGAACTGTGGTGTTGAAGAAGAATCTTGAGAGTCCCTTGGACTGCAAAGAGATCCACCTAGTCCATCCTAAAGGAAATTACTCCTGAATGTTCATTGGAAGGAATGATGAACCTGAAAGTCCAATACTTTGGCCACCTGATGCAAAGAGCTGACTCATTTAAAAAGACCCTGATGCTGGGAAAGATTGAAGGTGAGAGGAGAAGCGAATGGCAGTTGGAAGGCATCACCAACTCAATGGACATGAGTTTAAGTAAACTCCAGGAGTTGGTGATGGACAGGGAGGCCTGGCATGCTGCAGCCCATGGGGTCGCAAAGAGTCAGACATGATTGAGCGACTGAACTTAACTGAACTGAACGAAGTTTTTATAGTTTATTTTATGTGTTTATAGGTTTATTTGTTTCTTCTTCTTTCAATTGCCTGTTCATATAATTTGTCCATTTTCCTGTTTGTTTGTCTTTCTTTTCTTGCAAATCAATCTGTACATGTTCCGGTAATATATTTTATAGTACTCCTTTTTGTATGAATTTCAAATAGTTCCTTCCCACCTATAACTTTCTTTTCACTTTGCTTAAAGTAGGTTTTATCTTTATAAGTTTTCAATATTAAGTGTTCATATATGTCTATTTTTTCTTTTATAGTTTGTATTATAGTTTGTATTTTTTTATATCCCACTCTTGATTTCATCAGTATATTCTTTGTGTTAGACTCTACTAATTTAGGTGTCTGTTTATTTACATTATTAGTCCATCAAGAACTTCTTGTTTTATTTGTTTGCTGGAGAGAAGTAGAGATCTGACCTTCTTTTTCTTTCCCCATTGTTGTTGTTCAGTTGCTAAGTCATGTCTGATTCTTTTCAACCCCATGGATGACAACATGCCAGGCTTCCCTGTCCTTCACTGTCTCCTGGAGTTTGCTCAGATTCATGTCCATTGACTTGGTGATACTCTCTAACCACCTCATCCTCTGCTGTGCTCTTTTCCTTTTGCCTTCAATCTTTCCCAGCATCAGGGTCTTTTCCAATGAGTCGGCCCTTCACATCAGGTGGTCAAAGTATGGAACTTTCCCCATATGGATGGTCGGTTATTCCTGTACTTCATTCAGTGGTCTATATTTGGCTCACAGGATTGTAGTCTATTATATTGGAAGCTCTCATAGGTATGTGAATTTATTTTAAGGCCACTTATTTTGTTACTTTGGTTTATTCGTCTATCTCTTTAACCATATACACTGTTAAATCTCTAGCTATTAAAGCCTGATATCAGTTAAGCTAAGGCCTCTCTTCTGCTGTTTCAAAATTGCTTTGACAGTTATTAACCTATAATTCATCCACACATGTTTTAGCATAAAGTTGCCATATTCCATCAAAAACACTAAGATTTTGATGAAGACTGCTTTGACTTTATAGATGAATGTGTAAGAGTTGCCTTTGGAGCCTTCGAGTATATGAACATGATATATTTCTCATTTGCATATGTTTTATTTTATTACATTCAATAAAGTTTTAGTATTTTATGCTAAAGTCTTACATACCTTTATTGGGTTTAGTCATTGCTCTTATTATTTGTGCTATTATAAATGTAACTGTTCAAAATCAGATTTCTTAATAACTTTGTTGCTCATATAAAGGAATATAATTATTTTTTAATATGTTGATTTTGTATTTAGCCATTTTGCTGAACAATCTTATTAATTATAGTGATTCATTTATTGGTTTTCTTGGATTATCTGTGTGGTTAGTCTGTGAATAAATATTACTTTGGTTTTATTCTTTTAATTCTTATCCTTTAAAATTTTTGTATTTTTTTACTCTGGTAAACATTTTTTAATACAATGAAGAATAGAAACAGTGAAAGCAGGATAGCAACATCGAGTATTTGCCTCATGCACAGACTTGCAGCTCAGCAGCCCTGTCATCTTTGCTCTGGCTCCATCTCTGGTTGTCTCTTTATTTTGATCTCCATTTTTCCCTCAGTGACCATGAAATCAAAATTTGGAAAAAAAATTA
Organism: Giraffa tippelskirchi; assembly: GCF_054371585.1. Taxonomy (NCBI): domain Eukaryota; kingdom Metazoa; phylum Chordata; class Mammalia; order Artiodactyla; family Giraffidae; genus Giraffa; species Giraffa tippelskirchi. The sequence continues at coordinate 56,007,730 of NC_137276.1, read as the reverse complement.
AAAATTCATTAGTGATACAAAAATAATTTTATTGGATGCATGAATATGATTAAGAAAATTCCAAGGCAATATTATCTGTGGGCATTTTGGCAAGTCTGGGTTGATTTTTTTTTAACTGAAGTATAGTTGATTAGTATAGTTGAAGTATAGTTGATATATTAGTTTCAGGTGCATAGCAGTGATTCAGTATTTTTATAGATTACACTCCAATTTAAGTTATAAAATAATGGTTGTATTTCCCTGTGCTGTACAATGTATCCTTGGAGCTTATTGTTTTAATATAGCCTTTAGCCAGTTTTCAGTGGACAGATTGTGTTCTAGAAAAGCTGGGGCCTATGTGGAGAGCTCTGTTTTGTCAATCCCACGAAATAAAAAGCTGCTGCCTTCATTTTCCTTATTCAGTTTCAAGTATGTAGGTGATTTTAAAATTTAACTGCAGTTTTGTTGAGATGTGCTACCACTCCCAGCTAATCATATAGATGTATCAAATGTGCATTTTCCTTAAAAGCCATATTACTATTTTGCCTTTATCCACCAGTGATACTTAAATAGAAGGTGGCAATAAAATGTTAATATGTAGTAGTCGTATGAGAAAAATAATGTAGACATTTCTGAGGTATATCCTGAGATGTATTATTGCTTCTAAAAACATGAGTAGATTCAGAATGACAAGCCTACATAAACTAGGGTTCTTGATCACCCAGGGTTGGCTGGCTTTGTATCCTGCTGCTGAGATAGAAGGTCTTATCATCCTTTAATTTCCCCTCCAAAGAGGGTGTAGGTTTTCAGGGTCCTTAGGAACTTCAGGAAGTTTAGCATTTTACCAAGTATATATGTTTGGTGTGTGGATAGAGGCCCAGCACCCTGAAAAGCTCTGCATTCAGAGAGAGATTTAAGGTCCTATTCTGACATCTTTTCATTTGGCCATCCTTGTCCAAGTGCAAAGCCCTGGGCAGGTATGCTCACTTCCTCATGCATACATGGAAGGTGCTTCATCTCACATTGAAGGAAGTCTAGTTAAGGGTGGACAGTGTGTAACATTTCACAAGAAAAGGGAATGCACATTCTCCTAATAGCATCTTGAAAGCCGAGTTTGGAGAGGGAAACTCCATCTTTCTAAGGAACAACAGTGTGCATTGATCAAGGGAAGTGAGATGGGACTTGAGCCCGCAGTGCTGGGGTCAGGTTTCCAGCTTCATTTGTACCTTCTTGGAACATTTGCTTTGTGGTGGACCAGTCACATCCCATTTATTATGGAGGACCCGAGACACAGTGCAGAGTAGAAGCTCAAGAGAATCTATTTTGACCCAATGCACTGCCTCAGATGTAAGCCTCTTTTTTTGGACTCTTCATTACTCAGCAAGAGAAGAAGCCGTGCTTATTTGTTTTTCTGTGCCACAGAGAAGTGAAGAAAACAGAGGCTCAGCCTGTGAGATTTGAGTGATGCAGTGACTCTGCCAACACCATAGGACCTCCATGAATCTTTAACTTAGGGGATACATCCCCTAAAATTCTTATCAGGCATGTGGTGAGGGAATTCCACATACATGATTCTATTTAGCTATTGAGTGACATTATACGAGATGAATCCACTGATTTTACAAGTGAGGAAACCGAAACTTAATGGGCAGTTAAGGCATTGGCCAAGGTCATAGAGACATGTGGTATGGAACAAAGGGAGTATTCAAACCCTAGAGTCCAACTGCAAAATGTATGCTTGTAACCACTATGTTGTTGTCCAGTTGCAAAGTCGTGCCTGACTCTTTATGACTCCATGGATGGCAGCATGCCAGACCTCCCTGTCCTTCACTATCTCCTGGAGTTTGCTCGGATTCATGTCCATTGAGTTGGTGATGCTATCTAACCATCTTGCCCTCTGCCGCCCTCTTCTCCTTTTGCCTTCAGTCTTTCTCAGCATCAGGGTCTTTTCCAATGAGTTGGCTGTGCTACTTTTAAAGCCCCTACTCTTCCTCTTGCAGGCTTAATAGGAGAAATAAATAAACACATCTTTGTAAGAAAGCTTTCTGCAAAATGTGATGTGGTTTGAGAAATGAAAGTAATTGTATTAGGTCCAGTTCACTGATGTTTTCTGTTAATGTAAAGGGTGCAGTATTCATTAACACTTATTTAAACTATGTAGCACCTGCTGTTTGTAGAACGTATTCTTAAAACAGTCCATTACTCCATAGAGCAGTTCCTATTCTTCTGGTGCTCTGATCTGCATATCATCTACTGCCAAAAATATCCTTTCCTTTAGTAATTTCAAAAGTGCCTTTATCGGTGCCACCTAACCATTTATGCCTAAGCAGGAAAAGTTCCCCAAGTGGCTTCATCAGTGAAAGCTTGCTTTTTGTTCCTACCTTTTCCGGAGGTATGAATAATAGGTGGCCCTGTGGCAGAACAGATTCACTGGCTACTGAAAGGTTGTTGCTGAATCACGAAAAGACGCCAGGATTCTTGGCCTCCGGAGGAGAAGAATTCAATCCGGGGCCAGAGACGAGGCTTGATCGCTCAGAGCTTTTGTGTGATAAAGTTTTGTTAAAGTATAAAGGAGATAGAGAAAGCTTCTGACATAGGCATCAAAAGGGGGCAGAAAGAGTGCCCCCTTGCTAGTGTTAGCAATGGAGTTATATACTCGCTAATTAGTTATTACACTGAATCAAAAGAATGTCTGGAGGTTGTAAAGACCTCACCAGACCCACTCCCATAATTTACATTTTAAGATAACAGGATTAGCATTTGACAATAGAAAGATCCTCCAGGCCCACTCCCATAATATACATTCTAGGATATCAGGATTAGTCAGAAGGTTTTCAGGAAGGAGAAACTGTCCTCCAGCTGGATACATTGTTGTTGTATAATCCCTGCTGCTGCTACTGCTGCTAAGTCGCTTCAGTCGTGTCCGACTCTGTGCGACCCCATAGACGGCAGCCCACCAGGCTCCACCATCCCTAGGATTCTCCAGGCAACAATACTGGAGTGGGTTGCCATTTCCTTCTCCAATGCATGAAAGTGAAAAGTGAAAGTGAAGTCACTCAGTCGTGTCCGACTCTTAGCGACCCCATGGACTGTAGCCTACCAGGCTCCTCTGTCCATGGGATTTTCCAGGCAAGAGTACTGGAGTGGGGTGCCATTGCCTTCTCCGGTATAATCCCTAGTATAGAGTTTGAACTGAGTTGTGTAATTGACTAAGACTAAGGAATGCAGAGGAAAAAAAAAAAGTTTGTCCTTTTCTCCTCGTTGAGAATTCCAGACCCCTCTCTCCTTGGGGGCCCCTAGACTTCTTACCAACCCGCCTAGGAGATGACTCTCTCACTACTTCTACTTGCCTTACTCTGCCTGGGGTATTCAGAGGCCTCTATCCCATGGTTCGGGACTTCCCAGGTGGCTCAGTGGATAAAGAATCTACCTGTAATGCAGGAGATGCAGGAGTTGTGGATTTGATTCCTGGGATGGGGAGATCCCCTGGGAGGAGGGCATGGCAACCCAGTCCAGTATTCATGCCTGGAGGATCCTATGGACAGAGGAGCCTGGAGGGCTACAGTCCATAGGGTCGCAAAGAATCAGATACGACTAGAGTGACTGAGCATGCATGCACATATCTCATAATTCAGAGTCCTCACGTACAAACCCAGAGGATCCAGGAGATACTGTGGAGCTCTAGAGGGATCTGCTTCTTCTGGAAGAAGAAGCCTTCTTCTGGACGAATGAAGCCTCTCAGTTTCAGATTGGAACCCCTTCTTGGACCTGCGTCCTTCTTGTGTCCTAAGACACGTCTTAGAATTTCAGAGCAGGACTTGGTTTCCAGAGGGCAGCTAGTGACCTCGATCTGTTCGGACACTCAGACTGTGCTGTATCTGTGCCAAGCAGGTAACCCTGTGGCAGAAGTGTTCCCAACTAGCCCACTTCACACATGGAGAATTGTGCTTAAAAGGCGTAAGATGGCAAACCTCCTCTCTCCATCTTAAAGTGAAGTGTCTTGAACTTTTGCTGTCATTGGTGATTCTCAACACTTTTTTTTACCATAAAGGCAGAGTTATATAGATATATATTCAGTGAGAAAATAACAAATATTGACAAGTTTCATTTTCTTTGTCCACTTATGTGTGAATTTTTAATATGAATTCAGAGAATTTAAATATTTATCCCAGTCAAGATTTTTCAGTGAACGAGTTTCAGAAATCTAACTCTATGTTTTTTTCCTGTGCAAGATCAGATTTTAGATTTTTTTAAAATAAGAACATTTTTATTGACAGTAAATATGTTTATAGAATTTTTATGCACTATGTTGTGTCTCTTCTCTGTAATGTTGTTACTCAGTTATCCTGCATACAATTGTATGCTTTTAATGTTATCTATGTTGGTTTATATAAATCTGCTATTAAAATATATTCTATTCCCTATGAGCTAAAAAAGGACAAGATAATGAGAATTTCTTCTTCTTTTTTTTATTTTGGTTATGAACTCAAACAGGTGAAAAGTTAGATAAATAAACTGTATTCATTTTAATAGCACATATTAGTGATGCTCAGCTATGATCAGTGGCTCTTTGGAAGTTGCATTCCCAACCCTTGCCTGTTCACTTGCGAGTAGGGATTTGTTCAGAAGAAATAGAAAACCTGGTGAATATTCTGAGGGAAGTCACACTGAGCTGGAAGGGTACAACTACTATCCCTGAAACAGAAAAATATGTCTTCTCATGTGAGGAAAGGACAGTAGTTCTTTAGGAGTTTAAGAAGGGCAAGATCTTTTATGGTTAGGTAATGCAAGAACTGGGCTTCCCAGGTGGTTCTAGTGGAAAAAATCCCCGCCTGCCAGTGTAACAGGAGACGGAAGAGACGTGGGTTTGATCCCCGGGTCGGGAAGATCCCCTGGAGGAGGGTGTGGCAACCCACTCCAGTATTCTTGCCTGGAGAATCCCACAGACAGAGGCACCTGACAAGTTGCAGTCCATTAGGTCACAAAGAGTCTGAGACAACTCAAGTGACTTAGCACACAGGCAGGCACCATATTGGGCTTCCCTTGTGGCTCAGTTGGTAAAGAATCTGCCTGCAATGCAGGAGGCCTGGGTTGGGAAGAACCCCTGTAGAAAGGAAAGGCTACCCACTTCAGTATTCCGGCCTGGAGAATTCCATGGACTGTATAGTCCACGGGGTCACGAAGAGTCGGACACGACTGAGCGACTTTCATTTTCTTTCTTTCTAGGCACCATATCTTCTTTATCCATTCATCTGTCGATGAATGTTTAGGTTGCTTCTATATCCTGGAAGAGCTGTTTATTTTTAATTGAAATATAATCAACATAGATAGTGTATTATATTCAGATGTATGTCAGAGTGATTTGATATTTGTTATGTGTTGTGAAATGACCACCATGGTAAGTCTAGGTGACATCTATCACCATACAGTTACACAGTTTTTTCTTATGATAAGAACTTTTAAGATCTATTTTCTTAGCACTTTTCAAATATTCAATATAGTATTATTAATTATAGTCACCATGCTATACATTACATCTCCATGACTTACTGTATAACTGGAAGTTTGCACTTTTTGATCATCTTTACTCATTTTGCCTACCCTGAGTCCTCCATTTTTGGCAACTATCTGTCTGTATCTGTAAGTTAATTGTTTTTGTTTCCGTTTTTTATAGATCGGTTGTTATCCATATATAAGTGAGCATATGGCAAATTGTGTTTCTTTGACAGACATTGCACTTAGCATAATGCCTTCAAGGTCCATCTGTGTTGTCACGAATGCCAAAATTTCATTATTTTTTAATGATTGAGTAATATTCCATTGTATATCTGCACCAGGTCTTCTTTATCCATGTATCTATCAATGGACAGTTAGGTTGTTTCTGTTTCTTTGCAATTAAATAATGCTGCAGTGAATGTAGGGGTGCATATATCTTTTTGAGTTAGTATTTTGTTTTCTTCAGATAAATACCCAGAAGTGGAACTGCTGGATCACGTTAGTTCTATTTTTAATTTTAGGAGAACGTCTCTGCTGTTTATCATAATGTCTGTACCAATTTACATTCTATCAACAGTGCATGAGGGTTCCCTTTTCTCCATATCTTGGCCAACTCTTGTTATTTCTTGTGTAAAACCTAATAGCCATTCTAACAGGTTTAAGTTGATATCTCATTGTGGTTTTGACATGCCTTTCCCTAGTGGTTAGCGATGTTGAACACCTTTTCATATTGATCATCCATGTGTCATTTTCTTGTGGAAAGGCCCTCTGCACATTTTTAAATCAAATTGTTTCTTGGCTTTGAGATGTATGAATTCTTCATATATTCCGGATAGTAGCCTCTTTTCAGATATACTATTTGGAAATCTTTTCTCTCATTTGTTAGGTTGCCTTTTCATTTTGTTGATAGGTTCCTTTCTTGTGCAGAAATTTTAGTTTGATGTAGTCACACTTGTTTATTTTTGCCATTGTTGCCTTTGTTTTTGGTGTCAAATCCAAAAAATCATCACTAAGACCTCTGTCAAGGAGCTTATAATCTATGTTTTCTTCTGGGAATTTTATGGTTTCATGTCTCACATTCAAGTCTTTAATCCATTTTTAGTTTGTTTTTGTGTATACTGTGAGATAGGTGTCCAGTTTCATTCTTTCTCATGTTACAGTGCAATTTTCCCACCACTTTTTATTGAAGATGTTGTCCTTTCCCTATTGTATATTCTTCAGGGCTGATATTTTTAAACCATCTCTATTCTCTCTGAAGTGGTTAAAAGTACCTCTTTAAAAGAAACGAAGCATGGTAAAATAGCTAAATATAGTGGCAGTATTTATTGTGCTTTCATGGGTCAGGCTTTATTCTAAGTACATCTCACTTAATTATCACATAAATCCTATGAACCACAGAGAATTAAGTGCCCTGCCTAGGACCACAGTGCAAGTTAGAAAGACTTAGACTGTGATTAAAGAATGGGCCTCATTATACAGAGTGAAGTAAGCCAAAAAGAAAAACACCAATACAGTATACTAATGCATATATATGGAATTTGAAAGATGGTAACGATAACCCAATATGTGAGACAGAATAAGAGACACAGATGCATAGAACAATTTTATGGACTCTGAGGGAGAAGGTGAGGGTGGGACATTCTGGGAGAATAGCATTGAAACATGTATATTATCATATGTGAAACAGAACACCATTCCATGTTCGATGCATGAGACAAGGGCTCAGGGCTGGGGCAATGGGATGACCCAGAGGGATGGGATGGGGAGGGAGGTGGGTGGGGGGTCCAGAAAGGGGAACACATGTAGACCCATGGCTGATTCATGTCAATGTATGGCAAAAACTATTACAATATTGTAAAGTAATTAGCCCCCAACTAAAATAAATAAATTTATTAAAAAAAAAAAAAGAATGGGCCTAATGCTGATAAATTTTGGGGATGAGAAATGACTATGTCCAGGTGGAGTTGACCTCCTACAACCTGACAGAAGAAGCACAGATATGCCAAGTTCAAGCGGGGAGGTGCCCCACACCAGGGAAGAAGGTCACTCCTGCACCAAAGGCACAGTAATATGAAACCTGAGATCTGTGAAGAAAAGCCTAGAAATGGGAGAGCAGAGGGAGAAGAAGGGAAGGGTCTTGGGAACCCCTAGAAAGTAGAATATCTAGACTGATTAGTAAGGAGCAGAGATGAAAAATGGGAGAGAAGGGCCAATCTGAGATCTGCATCACAGTGAAAAGAGTCTATTCTGCTGCAAATTTTTTGTAAGCATTGGTCCATTTTCTTTTTTTTTTTAATATTTTTAATATTTATTTATTTATTTATTTTTTGGCTGCACCATGCAGCATGGCCTGTGGGATCTCAGTTTCCCCAACCAAGGATTGAACCCATGTCCCCTGACATGGATGCGTGGAGTCCTAACCATTGGACCGCCAAGGAGATCCCCATTTTAATTAAGTCCAGTCTGTTTCTCAATATGGCATCAGAAGTTTCTCCCTCTTAGAGTCTTCATTTGAATCATCATATCTTTCAAGAAACTCATTTCCAGGTGGGAACAACAATACTGTAGTTAGCACTGCTTTAAATGTGAGAAATGAGCATGTAAAAATTCTCACTTGGATTCTGTGAAAGAGAGAATAATCATTGATTAATATATCATCAGATTAATCTGTCACTAGATTTTGAAGGCAGTGCTTTGGAACATGTCATATCTCTTCACAGCCTTTTAAAGATTTTCTCAGAAAAAAGTGTCTGTGAATTGATTATTGATAGTTCAACAAAGTATTTGAGAATAATATGATGTGCAAAAAGCAAAACAATTCCTTAGGAACAAATCCTGTCTTTGCTGTTTACCAGCTATGTGGTGCTGAGTAAATGTTTTAATGTCTCTGAATTTCCGTTTTCTTCTCTGTGAAATGGGATAATAGTACTTGCCTCATAGAGAAGCTCATGAATTAAGTAAAAATGACACATGTAAAGTGACTAACATAGAGCCTAGCAAATATGAGCAAGTCTGAAATTGTGTATCATCTTCATTGCCACTATCATTTGTGTTTCCCCTTAAAGAGACATTTATCTGTGTATTTGATAGAGGCTTTGATAAAAATATGAGGTCATCTGCAGTTTACATGGGAACTTTCTTACTCAGAGCTCATGTCACCATTATAAATGGCAGTACGTTAATTTTATTTGGTCATTGACCTAATGTACATATTATGGGATAAATACCTGGACTGCTCTGAGGAAGCTTACAGACAAATGTGAAGAAGGGCACAAATGAGTAATCGGAATGCAATGTAAGTGTTATATTCAAGTGTACATAGTATGGGAGCACAGAGGAAGTACTTTCCTATAGGGCTGGCTGTGTGTGGAGGTGGGCATGAAAGTGACTTTTGAATGAAGTCTAGATGGATAACTGCTGGTACTGCTTAGATGCTCAGTTGTGTCCAACTCTTTGCAACCCCATGCATTGGAGCCCACCAGGCTTTTCTGTCCATGGGATTTCCCAGGCAAGAATACTGGAGTGGGGTGGCATTTCCTAATTCCAGAGGATCTTCCTGACCCAGGAATTGAACCCAGATCTCCTGTTTGTCCTGCACAGGCAGATGGATTCTTTACCACTATTGCCATCTAGGAAGATAGATGACTACTTAGCAGATAAGAGTCAAGAATACTGCAAGCAGCTCCGCCCACTCCCTGGCAGCATATAAAGAATATGGCATTTGTGAGACATATGAGAAATGTTAACTATGAATGGAACATGAAGGGTAGGATGGGTGAGGCCAGGGTTAGTGAGTTAAGGCCAAAGGCATCATTTGCCGTATTTAAAGGTTTTCCCTGAAATGCTGGCACAGAACAAGTATAAAGCAGGAAATTCAGCTAATGAAATTTGTGTTCTAGAAAGATGATTGAAAGTGGTGCAGAGGATGGACTGGAGGAAGAAAAGTGGAGGACAATTTTGTGGGTTTTTTTTATATTCAACATCTTTCCTGTAGTTATTTGCCAATCATATTTTGTGATGAAGTCTGTTTGTATCTTTTTTCTTTAATTGTAGTAAAATATACATAATATGAAATTTACCATCTTAATCATTTTAAGTATAGTTCAGTGGTATTAATATATTCATAAAGCTGTGCAACCATTACCATCTATCTCTATAATTTTCATTTTATAAAACTTAAAACTGAAACTCTATGAAAATGAAACGATAACTCCTTATCCTTTCCTACTCCCAGCCCCTAACTACCACCATTCTGCTTTGTCTGTATGATTTTGACTATAGTAAGTTACTTATGCAAAGTATAAGAGGAACTGTATACTATTTGTCTTTTCCCGACTGGCTTATTTCACTTAATATAATGTCATCAAGGTTCAGCCATGTTGTAGTGTAAGTCACAATTTGCCTGTTAATTTAAAGTTAAACAATAGTCTGTTGTATGTGTATACCACATTTTGCTTATTCATTCATCCATTGGTGGACACGGGGTTGCTTTAGTGTATTAGCTCTTGTGAACCATGCTGTTACGAACATGGGTTTACAGAGATCTCTTCAAGATGTTGATTTAAGTTCTTTTTAAAGAATTATTTATTTTTAAAATAATTTTTAGACTGGATGTGCTTGGCAGCCAGTCCAAGGCCATCGAGGCCCGCCATGCCGCCCTCATGAAGAGGTGGAGCCAGCTCCTGGCCAACTCGGCGACCCGGAAGAAGAAGCTGCTGGAGGCGCAGAGTCACTTCCGCAAGGTGGAGGATCTCTTCCTGACCTTTGCCAAAAAGGCTTCAGCCTTCAACAGCTGGTTTGAAAATGCAGAGGAGGACTTAACAGACCCGGTGCGCTGCAACTCCCTGGAAGAGATCAAGGCTTTGAGAGAGGCCCACGACTCCTTCCGCTCCTCGCTAAGCTCAGCCCACGCCGACTTCAACCAGCTGGCTGAGCTGGACCGCCAGATCAAGAGCTTCCGCGTGGCCTCCAACCCCTACACCTGGTTCACCATGGAGGCCCTGGAGGAGACCTGGAGGAACCTACAGAAGATCATCAAGGAAAGGGAGCTGGAGCTGCAGAAGGAGCAGCGGCGGCAGGAGGAGAATGACAAGCTGCGCCAGGAGTTTGCCCAGCATGCCAACGCCTTCCACCAGTGGATCCAGGAGACCAGAACGTATCTCCTCGATGGGTCCTGCATGGTGGAAGAATCTGGGACCCTTGAATCGCAGCTTGAAGCTACCAAACGCAAACACCAGGAGATTCGAGCCATGAGAAGTCAGCTCAAGAAGATTGAAGACCTGGGGGCGGCCATGGAGGAAGCACTGATCCTGGACAACAAGTACACGGAGCACAGCACCGTGAGCCTGGCCCAGCAGTGGGACCAGCTCGACCAGCTGGGCATACGCATGCAGCATAACCTGGAGCAGCAGATCCAGGCCAGGAACACTACGGGAGTGACCGAGGAGGCCCTCAAGGAGTTCAGCATGTTGTTCAAACACTTCGACAAGGACAAGTCCAGCCGGCTGAACCACCAGGAGTTCAAATCCTGCCTGCGCTCCCTGGGCTATGACCTGCCCATGGTGGAGGAAGGTGAGCCCGACCCCAAGTTTGAGGCCATCCTGGACACTGTGGATCCTAACAGGGATGGCCACGTCTCCCTGCAAGAGTACATGGCCTTCATGATCAGCCGTGAGACCGAGAACGTCAAGTCCACCGAGGAGATTGAGAGCGCCTTCCGGTCCCTGAGCTCCGAAGGGAAGCCTTATGTGACCAAGGAGGAGCTGTACCAGAACCTGACTCGGGAACAAGCCGACTACTGCGTCTCCCACATGAAGCCCTACGTGGATGGCAAGGGCCGCGAACTCCCCACTGCTTTCGACTACATCGAGTTCACCTGCTGGCTCTTCGTGAACTGATCCTCCGCTCCTAGGTTAGCCTGGCCCACGCTGCTTGCCCTGCCGTTGCCTTGCTGCATGTCAGCTCCTCTCTGTGCTCTTAAGAAAAATACTCCAGACGGTGTTGCTTTCCAGTGTAACCTTAACTTGCTTAGCTTGGGATAAGATTTAATAGGAAACGGTGCTTCAGTAACCGGCTTTAGGTCCAGTCGCCATTGCCATGTTGCTGCAGGGACCCAATTCCTGTCTCAAGGCCAGCTGCCCCATTCCAACTACAGAAAAATCTGAGCAACCGGCTAGTTCCCCTCTTGTTCTCCCTCCCCAAATTTTGTTTTCATGTAAAAGACAAATAAATGACCTGACTCCCTTAAAAAAAATAATAAAATAATTTTTATTGGAGTATAGTTGCTTTACAATGTTGTGCTAGGTTCTACTAGCACAGGTGTACAGCAAGGTGAATCAGCTATACATATACATATATACCTTCTTTTTTGGATTTCCTTACAATTTAGGTCACCACAGAGCTTTGAGTAGAGTTCCTTGTGCTATTCTGTAGGCTCTCATTAGTATCTACTTTATACATAGTATCAATAGTGTATATGTGTGAATCCCAATATGCCAATTTATCTCATCACCCACCTTTCCCCCTCAGTATCCGTTCATTTTTTCTCTACATCTGTGTCTCTATTTCTGCTTTGTAAACAAGATTGTCTAAACCAATTTTTTTTTTCATATTTCATATATATGCGTTAATATAAGATATTGGTTTTTCTCTTTCTGACTTAACTTCACTCTATGGAAGTCTCTAGGTCCATCGACATTGCTTACAATTCTTTTAGATATTTACCCAGATATAGAATTGCTGGATCATCAGTAGCTCTGTACTTTTAGTTTCTTGAGGAACCGCCATACTGTTTTCCACAGTGGCTGTGTTACATTCCCACTAACAGTGCATAAGAGTTCCAATTACTTCACATCCTTGAGAGTACTTGTTATTTTCTGCTTTTATTTTTTGATAGTAGCCATCTTAATGGATGTGAGGAACACTTTTATATTTTAAGTGAAAGATAATGAGGGCCAAGGTGAGACACAGTCATGGGAGATAAATGGTAGTGGGAAACTCAGGTAGAAGTCTTATTAAGTGCAAGCATTTGAATTTGTTGACTGAACGTGAAACATTTTTTTTCTTTTTCCGTATTTATTGAGATATCAATCTACATATAGCCCTGTACAAGTTTAAGGTGTACAGCATATGATTTGACTTATATACACTATGAAATGATTAACACAATAAATTCGGTAAACCTGTGTCATCTCATTAGTACAAAAAAACACTTTATTTGTGATGAGCACTCTCAGGATTTACTCTCTTAACAATTTTCATATATAACATGCAGTGATGTTAACTATCTTTATCATATTGCATATTATATCTTAGTGCTTATTTATTTTGTAACTGAAAGTTTGCATCTTTTGACCACCTTCATCCAATTCCCTCCTCCTCACTCCCACCTCTGGTAACCATGTATCTGATCTCATTTTCTATGAGTTTGTTTATTTTTTAAGTACAATTGACCTACAACACTATGTTAGTTCCTGGTGCACAACAAAGTCATTTGATATGTCTATGCATTTTCAAATAATCACCATGATAAGTCTACTTACCGTCTGTCACCATAAAAAGATATTACCTTGTTATTGACATTATTTCCCACACTGTATGTTTCATCTTCATGACTCATTTATGTTGTAACTGGATGTTCATACCCCTTAAGAGATTGAATTACATGTCCGACTTTAGCATTTCAACAAATGTCCAAATCTGACAAATAATGCCATTATTTGAATCCAGTAGGACAGATAAAGTGATGAGCAGTATTTAAGGGAGACTTTGATGTTCATTAATTTATTGATAAATATTTTCAAAGGAACACATTTATATTGGAGCACAAATATTATAAATTAAAAACTTCTGGGTTTATAGAACAAAGCTGTACCTTGTGGAAAAATATAAATTGTGATTATATGTTTTCTTGCAAGTATTAATTAGAACAGATTTTAAGATGTCTCATGGAATTTCTTTAACAAATTAACATATTTGTTGTGTATTTTCCAATTTGCATGTTTCCTTCATAGAAACTGTATTTAATCTTTTACAGTTTCACTATTCTTTTTATTTACTGAATCCAACAAGTACTTTTGGAGCAGTCCCTGGGTATCAGGAACTGTCTTAGGCTCTGAAAACATTTCTGTGACAGAGCATTTATTCTAGGGATAGGCCTTGGAGTTTAAGTGTGTGTACTACAAATTTTTAACTTGAGTTCACGGAAAGGTTTCAGGACGGGAAGGTGTCTATGATCTTGGTAAAATTTACATAAAATATTTTAAAAGGAGATTTTTATCAAATTTTCAAAGCCATGATCCTAAACTGTTTAAGAGCCATGGTCTTCAAGAAATAGAGCCTCATAGAAGTTGATTGACCTGCCCAGCCCAAGGTCCCAGGAGTCAGAAGACAACCTAGGTCTTTGAGTTCTATTTAGTGTACTCTGCAGTGCTTTGCCGCTTCTCAGTATCTTTCTGTCATGTACTTCTTTAAAGAATGATCCATTTTCCTAAGACTTTATAGATCATTCGATATTCTTACTGTAAATGTCACTTCATATCAGGATGTTACAATTAGCAAATTTTATAATATGGCTAGATTGGCTTTAATTGCTTTTAACTCTTAAAACACTGAAGCATCCAATCCTGGTGATTCTAAAGGCATTTTATGAAGACACTGTTCTTGCATCTTTGTTGCATGGTAGGGGTCCTGGAGAAACTCGTGGCATTTCTTTGGTCATCTTGAGGAAGTAGAAATGTGTGCCATTGCTGAGAAGACTGTTAGCTCTCTTATTGTAGGACACAGACCAGTGCCTTCAAAATGGCCTTCTTGACATCCTGCAGTGGGAAGCATTGAGCTCTATGGTGAAACAGCCTTTGCATTTCCACACTACCATCTGACCTTTGGGTCAGGGCATTGCAATTAATTTAGAAGTGCAGCAAGTGGAACCACAGTGCTCATGAGCTCTCACTGTATGGTGAGAAAGACTGCCTGGGACCAATGGGCATGGAAGCTCTATTGATTTTTTTAGGTGCCTTTACCACATGTTCCTAAACTGCTGGGCTTGGAATTAAGTCAGTTAACAGAGATGATATCAGAGGACAAGAAGACAACCCATGTATTAAAAGCTGAAGTAAAATTTTCACACACTTTAAAAATAAGTTATTTTTTCATGGAAACCCAAGTAGAGAAATTTGCTTCTTGGCTACTTACTATCCTAGCAATGAATGGGAATTAGGCAGACATGTTTAGCAGGAATAAGCTTTATAGTTTATTGTTGGCTTGGCAGAATGTCAATGAAAATGCACCTGAATAGCCCCAGCCTTCTTGAACTATGTCTAAAGCCAAATACAACTTCATTCAAGAATAAAGAATCTCTAGTTCACTTACTGAGCTCTCAAAAGTTTTGCTACTCTGATGATCAAGCATTGAAGCAATAATATGTTGTTGAATCAGAGCAACCAAAGTTGATTTTATATCAGGCTTTTGGGGTTGCTTATTGAAACTCTTTATAAGCTTATTGGGCTTTGGGGTGTGTGTGTTTCCTTTGATTTAGGGTTAATTTTCCCTGATTTAAAGGAATAATTTTATTAATAGATAATATGTTTGGTCAACATGGCCAAACTGATCTGTGGCCTTTTCTTAGATTCCCATCTTTTGAATTTAATTAGAAATCCAGGAGGTTTACATTGGCTGTTTTTTTTTTTTTTTCCCTTCCTAATTTAACTCCTTATAGTATCTTCTGAAAGGTAGAAAGGACTACTGACATATTTATCCATCTGGTAAAATACTTTTTTAGCACCTATTTTTTAGCATCTAAAGTATTTTTTAGCACCTATTATGTGCCTGTGTGCTGGGCTGCTTTCCAGTGATTGGAAATTTAGGTAGGCAAATTGTGATCCAGGTTTATCAAGGTGATTATAATTTGGTTGGGGAAGTTGATGATCAAGGGGTAATTAGCACATGAAGCAGAATGAGAGTATCACTAAATTGAGAAGAGTGAAACCGTCCTCTCTGATACAAGGCACCTGGGAATCTTAATGGAAGGAAGGCCTGTATAATACTAAAGGGAGAATGACCACAGTTCTAGCAGTCATAATTCTCTATTTTCCTAGCTGTGCTTTTATTATACTTCCCAGAAGAATCAGCACTATTTCACGTAAAGAGGATATTTTAATGCTTAAAACTCAGCCAGTGCAAGAAAGGCATTACCTATTCCATACTACCCCTCAGCATTTGTGATGTTTTCTCATTATTGCCATGTCCGTCTGTGTGTTAGTTGCTCAGTTGTTTTCGACTCTTTGCGACCCAATGGACTGTAGCCTGCCAGACTCCTCTGTCCATGGAATTCTCTAGGCAGGAATACTGGAGTGGGTTGCCATCCTTTCTCCTTTCTCCAGGGGATCTTCCTGAACCAGGGATTGAACCAGGGTTTCCTGCATTGCAGGAAGTTTCTTTACCACTGTGTCACCTGGGAAGCATCATTATTGGTATAGTTTCTTCTAATGATTTTCTTATAAAGTTTTCTGCCTTTAGGTACAGTACTAATGTATTACCGGGCCTGGCCTTTTGAGGAAGAAATTCATAAAATCAACTGTGCATTAAGTGCATCATCTGATAGTCAAGCTTTGAAATTTACTAACCCATATTAAGATACACTGTTAGTATAAAAGCCTCACTGGCATTCAAAAACTTGGTACCTCCCTCCCCAGAAAGGATGCAGAATTTCTTCATTTTTATACTGAATTCAGTTTGAAATGATAGTACTTTTATATATTGGGTGAAATAAAATATATTACTAAAATTGATTTCACCAGTGTCTTTTTCCTTTCTTTAACATGGCTATCAGAAAATTTAAAATTACATAGGTGACTCTCATTATATTTCTATGGTAGAGTGCTTATGGAAATGTTGTTGTAAGGATTAAATATATAAGAGGACTAACCTGGTTAAGGAAGCTGAATCCAAGTGTGAGCTCTAGACTGCCATCCAGACAGCAGGTTTGTTTGAACTCGGACATTAACTCTCCAGGTGGTGGTTCACTTTCCTTGTCTGGGCTAAGATTTTCTTATCTGAAGAATGTGGAAAAAATTCAAAAGTGGCTCATCTCTAAGTTCTTTCTCAGATTAAGCCCAGCTATTTGGTGGCCTTCAGAAGTATAGGTGAATCTTATTTGTAACCCTTCCAGTCTCCCCTCAAGCCTATTAGATGGAGTAATCTTCATCATTCCAATCCTTCATTTATTTAAGAGAGGTTTAATTTGTAATTACTGTAATTTGGAGCTTCTTTGAGCAGCCTGAGGCTGGAACACAGCATCTTTCAATCTGTTCAGTGCTGAGTGAAGCAATTGCACATGTTGTGATTTATAAGGCTCTGACAAAGATATTTTGCAAGAAAGTTTCCAGCACTCTTTGAAAAAAATCCAGATATGTCTGAAAATAAGGCATTTTTAGTTCCAGTAGTTTTTGTGATGTCATTTCATATAGGTTAAGTCAATTAAAAAATCTTTATTTTTAAAATTAGTATTGGACAATCTATTTCTAACATGTTCCATAGTTAGCTTTTAAAAGTTTATTTAAGAACTTTTTTGATATTAGAAGTGTGATAATAATTGTTTACTATCAAATTATAGCACATGCAGAGCACTTCATACGTAGAAAGTAAGACTTGAACCCCATCTAATTTTTCATGTACATATATTTGACTGTAATATTAAATATAGGGTATATATTGTATTTTGAAAATTTTTGAATATATATATACACATATATATATTTCCACCATGATTCATTCAAAGTCATTTCTTGACAAATGCCAGTCAACGGACATGAATATTTTAAGACTTTTCATATTTAGTATAAACTTTCTTTACAGAAAGTTTGTGTTTTCAGTTTATGTTTCCATTATCAGGGTACAAGCTTGCCTGAAACCTCAGCAATATTCAAGTTAAGATTTTAAGTCTTGTTTAGATTGATAGGTGAAAAATTGTGTTTCTTTTTTGTTTGATTTTGTATTTCTTAGATTGCTTGGAGAATCAAATTGTTTAACAAACATATTGGCAATTTCTAATTCTTCTTTGGTGGTAGCTTATCCCTGGGAGTTATTTAGTCTATTTACTTACTTATTTGAGGTTGTTTTCCTTTTTGATCGGTGAGCTGTTTGGGAACCAAACAATATGGAACCATTAAGATCTTTACTTCATGCTTTGGCATCAAGCCCGGTGTAGTCAGACAGCCCTTCTCAGCCATCCAGTCTCTATCAGTTAGTCAGCTGTACCAAGACACACACACACACACACACACACAAACCCCACCACCACCACCACCACACCATACCACAAATGATATGTGGGGGAGAGGTAAGGTATAGAAATAAGCCAATCAATCTCCAGTATAGTATTTCTGGAAAAGAACAAGGCCTCTCACTAAGACAAGTTTTACAAGCATGGTAAGAATATTATCATTATTTTCATAATGATTTTACCTTTTGCTACAAAAAAAATAGAATGCGCTCAGCATACATTTTTCAAATCTCTTCCTAGGCAGAAGAGCTTCTACTCCCAAGCAAAAAAAAAATGTGGAAATCATCTGTATTATTCCATGGCTTTTCAATTGAATCTATTTTCTTACTTTAATGACAGTGTTTCTCTGACCTAGATATCAGTCTCTTATGATATTTCTGTTTACTCACTGAGCAGATTAGTGATTTTAAAAAGCCACTTTTCACAACAGTGAGTGAATAACATAAGACTCCTTTGTAAATATCAGCTCAACTTTGCGGTGTCCTTTTTGGGCATTCAATGATATACATGGTCCTGAAAGACTTAATAAAAATTAATACAAGCAGTTGAAGTTATGTAAATGCTATCCTCTTATACAGAATTCAGAGTTTTAGGCTAAAGCCCTTGCCAATCAAAGGATGTTGCCCATTGGTCAGTTCTACAAAGATCAAGTCATTAGCCCCTGTAGCCATTGTCCAGAAGTAGACCCCTGAAGAAAATTAAGGGTGAAGAACAGGGTGAGGTACTCTGTGCTTTGGCAAAACAGACCTTCTAGATGGTTAGACATCTCAGGAAGAATTTTAATGAAACCAAATTCTTGCATTTTCACATAAATGGGGGAAAAAAAGCACTAAAACCATTAACTGAGATACCTGTTCCTTCTGACTAGCAATAACCTTTTATTAAGACATGTGATTGACTACATGTATTCCCTATCCAAAATCCATTGTGTGTACTGGCTGCTCCGTTTACTTCTTCAGAGTAGTTCCTCAGAGCTGTTCTAGGCTGTGTAGTCCTCTGTAAGACCCTGAATAAAACTCAACTCACAGCTGAAAAAATATTCAGCATTTTCAATATAAATATGCTTCAGAAAGCCAAGAAGACTACAAGGTAAAAGGTATATTGCTAAAAGCTAAATATTCACATTCCTTGATTCCAATTATGGGCTTCAGTTACCCTAGCATTTTGGAGATTAGTGAGGTCATCTGTGTCCTACACAACTTTAAGGGGAGCTATTTTCATAACTTTAGCCCGTTATGGCATTCAGCGTAGCTGATCTCCAGGGAAATAATTTTTAACTGTGTTTGAAAGGATGAACATAGAGATTATGAACTCTTCCTCAAAAAAGTTAGAAATGATGTTTCTGTCAAATAAGATAATTTTCTCCCTGTGCATTAAAGAATAATATGAGGAAAGCATTAGCTACATCACTGTACTTAAATCTTGCTTGGATATTGGCACTCCCTTAGTCAAACTTTTCAGTGGTTTTTCAGCTCAGAATTTAAAATTAATTCCATATCCCAGCATTGAGTCTCTCCATCAGGTTGAACTTGAGCTGATGCAGCTAATGTGCTGCTTTGGAGCTGATAAATTTGGGTGGGGGTTGGGGATGGGGTTTACAATCTCTCTTTGATACAAGGTTTTGGAAAGAAGCAGACTTACAGCACCTTCAGCCAAGCAGCTGTGCCACCTACACTGAGAATGACTGAAAGAGGGCTTCCAGAGGAGAGACATAGTCAAAAGAAGGAGAAAGGAACAGTCAGGAGGTAGAAGGAAAGAAGGAAGGAAGGGAGGAAGGGAGGAAGGAAGGGAACCAAGGTATTTACAGATTGTACTCAGACTTCAGGCTCAGACACTAAGTTTGTGGAAGCAATATTTGCTGGACTGTTTGTTGTCCAATCCAATATCTATCATCAACTTTACTCTTTTGGGTAGGCTTCTATTATAATACCTTGGAAAGATTTTTCTCAACTTTCATTACAGTAGGGTTTGCCATAGGATCATGGCATTTGGTAAATGAAAATCTGTATTACTGCCTCCTCCCGATGCTTTCCTTCTTGCTTCCAATACTGACACAGTATGTAGAATTGCAGTTGTTCAGGGGTCATCTTCTGAACATGAAGAAGAGACAATGCCATGTCCAGTCTTCCCTGAGTTTCTGCCTACCACCAGACTTCAGGTCATATGGGAAAAAAACAAACCCTGATTTGGAGTCAGAGTTTCTGTTACATGCATCCAAATGCATTCCTAATAGATAAACTTTGTCCATCTCAGATTACAGTGGCATTTGTCTTCTGTTCTCCAATAATCTCACTCCCAATATTGAAAGAGAAAAAATGTATATAGAATCAAAGTTCCATTCCAACACTTCTTGAAATCTGAAATTTTCATCCTTCTTAGCCAGGATGATCCCCACATATGAGGTGTTTAGCAGTTGCTTGTTGAATGGATGTGAAGGATAGGAAGACCCTATACAAATGCAGTGATGGAAACCTGTTCAAGTTCTCTGACTTGGCTGTTCCATAATGCAAAGCAACATTCTACCCTAAGATCAACACCCATCTCTGCTTATATAAGCCATTGTCTTCCTTCTTAGTGTTGTGGGGATACATTTCTGTATTTGGCTGCCTTTTCTTATGGGAAAAAATGAGGTCTGAGTTTCTTATGGTATAGTATGAACTTTGACTATATTTTTAAAAAGCACAAAATAACTGAGAAATACATTGACCAGATAAGGATTTATGTGGAACTCAGTCACAGTGCCCTCATGTCTGCTTGGAGACAGCAAGGTTTGATAGTTGAGGGAGAGGTCATTAAAACCAAACAGAATTGGGTTTGAAACTCATAGTTGTCATTGTCATTAATGGCTGTGTGAGGTTGAGAAACTTAGTTAACTTCTCTAAACAAGCATTCCTTTCTTTGTAAAATAAAGGTAAAAATGCCTATTTCTTAGAGTGGCTGGAACTAAATTAAGCCATATGTACATAATGTGTTTGGCATATCATAAGGAATTAGTAAATGATAGCTTTTATATTAATGGTTGGAGTTATCCTGCAATGGTTGAAAGATATGATTGTGTCAGAACAAAATAAGAAATCTAATAAGTCAAGAGTGAAAGTCACTTAGTTGTGTCTGACTCTTTGTGACCCCATGGACTGAATTCTCCAGGCCAGAATACTGGAGTGGGTAGCCTTTCCCTTCTCCAGGGGATCTTCCCAACCTAGCGATTGAACCCAGTCTCCTGCATTGCAGGCAGATTCTTTACCAGCTGAGCCACAAGGGGAGCCCAAGAAGACTGGGAGTGGGTAGCCTATCCCTTTTCCAGGGGATCTTCCCGACCCAGGAATCGAACCAGGGTCTCCTGCATAGCAGGCAGATTCTTTACCAACTGAGCTATCAGGGAAGTTAGCTTGCACCTATCTCTCTCTCTATATATATATTTTTTAGAAAAATAGTTCTAGTTTATAATAAACTTTTGTCTTCCTTGAGATGCTTCTGATTAGTTACTCTGATCCATTAAAATCTATCACTACAGAATTTCCTGTGATCTCTGTATGCCTTGTGTATTGTCTACTGGAGCCTCCAAAGATGACCAGCTTCAGAGAGTTCATTATGTGTAATTAATAGAGAGTTTTTAAAATTGCATAAATACAATTAAAGGCATCTTCTAGCCCAGTAGTTAGATATTGTCGAGACTGTTCTGCTTTTTGGATTGATATTCTCTCACTTTGAGGGTTCCCAGGAACCCTGCAGTGAAGATGATAACCTTCACCTAAGACTCTACAAAATGATTAATTACTGCTCATGTGTAATGAGCTAATTAAAACTTTGGGGGCATTCTGGCACTTCTAATGGCTTATCTAATTATCTGAAGGAGGCTTTTACCATCTCAAGAGGTATTACAACTGGCCTTTGTGAACTAAGGAACCACCTCAAAAACAGTAGAGCATCTCCCATGTTGAACAACTCCTCTGATGAATGTTCTCTCTGAAAAAACAGCCCTCAGATATAAATCCTGCATTGAAATCATACGGGAACTCTGACACAGTTTCTAATATACTAGTTACTCTTTCTTGATTGTCATGGGCACTTTCAGAGATCAGAGCAGAAACAGAACAACTTTTTACTCAAATCCTTGCCTCGAGGTTGATTATTCTCTGGAAAGAAAGATGTCTCTGGGAGTGTGGCCAAAGGTGTCCCTTAGAAAAAGATTACAAGAGCGCCTCCTCTAGTGAGATAGAATGAGGCTGTTTGGCTCCACCAGACCTTTGCTTGCTTCTTTAATCAGGAAGTATCATGGAAAATGGAAGTGGCAGTAATGTTAACAATAATTATAACTGAGTTCAATGAATGGTGGCAGTAGGGAGGGTGTTCAAGAAACAGACATGGTACAGATGATTTATACAAACTTTTAGGTCACAGCTTATGTAGCTCTGGGTTTTATGACTTATATCTAAGCGAGAGAAACAGTCTGTGCCTATGTGACCTGTGTTTTAGGTAAAACAGGTAGATGAAAGTCTAATAAGTGAAAGGAAACTAAAAGGAAATTCAGACATACCCCAGAAAGAAAATTTGATCTATCCCAAAACCTTGCTCTAGAAAACAAGAACGGTATTTTCTACTTTAATGGAGGATATTGTCAAGATTTGATTTTCTCTTGGAGTTAAGCAACTTTTTCCTTTAAAAGAACTAACAGTAGTCATTTTAATATACATTTAAGGTGAGGCAATAATAATACAGGTTTGTGTTATCAAAAACAAGTACTGATCAAATTACCTTTAGGTGTTGTGGGTAAAGGGAGAGGAAAAATTTTAAGGTGGAATTTGAGTGGGACCATGTAGGTTTTAGGGGGATGGGGGCAGGGAGGAAAAAAATGAATGTAAAAGAAATAAATGGAAGGTAATTTTGCAAAAATAGGTTTGTACAAGAACCAAGAAGGTTTAGAATACAGTTTTCAAGGTTCTGAGCTCAACTCATCATACGTGCGGGGACTTCTTGAAAGCTTTTAAGCAAGGAATTAGTAACATGATTAGAAGTAGGCTGTATTTTAGATAAATATAGATATTAATTCTTGAAATTCAGGAAACTCCCAACAATAACCTGATTTAAAACTGAAAGTTATTATATAGGTGTTCAAATATTACTTTTTAAGAATCTGAATGTGGATCTCCACCTATGTGAAGAAGCCAGTTTCATTTTCCCAGCCACATTCATTATCCCTAAAATGTTTCCAAGTATCCATCCTGGCAGACCTGTCCCATTTAAATATATAATTTTATCAGACCTCTTTAATGCCACATTATTTTAGGTAAAATTGTTTCGACTGAGTGCACACATCTATTAGTGTTGAGTCATATTGGATAATGAAGCACTGTTATTCCCATGGATCCGTGTTAGGTGGACCAGGGATTTTAATTAAATATCTGAATGGGTGTTGTACAGTAGATACTCTCTAGAAAGCATCTGTCAGGGTTAATATTTTACAAGTTAGCTATGCCTCTTTCAACCTTTAATTATAATATTCTAAGTCTTTATTCTTAGTCACTGCTAATAATTTCAAGGTAATACAGATAGAAATTACTTGATTATCCGAGTGGCTGCACATATCAAAGAAATAGAAAGTAATTTCACATCTATACATGTTTTGTAAGTAAGCATTACTAACATGCTATTGTATTTTTAAAAAATTATCACTTTTTTCTAAGAGGAATTGAAAAACACATGATATCGTATGTTTGGAAGTTTGTAATGCCTGGCATATACATGTAGGTGTGTGTGTGCTCAGTCTTGTCTGACTCTTTGCAATCCTATGGACTGTAGCCTGCCAGGCTCCTCTGCCCAGGGAATTTTCCAGGCAGGCATACTGAAGTGGGTTGCCATTTCCTTCTCCAGTTGATCCTTCCAACCCAAGGACTGAACCCACAAAGAATTGCAGGCGAATTCTTTACCACTGCACCACCTGGGAAGCGTGTTGACATGTATGTAACTAAACTCAATTCTCAATAATAGCAGTGAGAGTGCTCCTGCATCAAATAAATACATAAACTTCTTGATCAATGCCATTTCTTCAGCTCTATTCAGACACTGAGCTCTAGGTCCTTATTCATTTCTCACTGTATGCTGCTTGACCACCTCAAGTCCATTTCATTTAAGCATATGACCTTGCCATGTCCTTCCCCCCATGTAGACTTTGGCCATCTCTGTGGAGGGAGCATTCAGAGAAGATTTCCTTTGGCCTTAATTTTCAGGAACACCAAACAAACACACCAATAGTCTTGCCTTGTGCAAGTCCACCGCTTGGGCACCACCTTCATATGGACTATTCAAGAGTGAATAGATTGCTGTTCCTGGATGGGAGAGGTAGATATCTATGACCCCAGCATTGATATATAATCACACTAATACTGGCTCTGGTCTTGGGAGGTGAATAACTGGACTATTTTGACTTTTATCTATTTTGACTCTTTCCTATTTCCAACCACTGTCTTGAAGTAAAATATTAATTTTATGCTCTTACTTAAGAAATAGATTGGGCTTCCCTGGTAGCTCAACTGGTAAAGAATCCACCTGAAATACAGGAGACCCTGGTTTGATTCCTGGGTCAGGAAGTCCCCTGGAGAAGGGAATGGTTTACTGTTCTGTCAATGGATCTGAAAACTCCATTCATTATGGACTAGCAATCTGAAGTTATATCTGTCTCTAAGAAAGAGAGCTTAACATGTATATTTAGAATATCAAAGAAAACTTTGATACTCTAGAAAAAATTAAAATATTTCAAAATAAAAATAATTTTTCCTTCTTTGACCTCCTCTTGGTTACCGATTTTTTCTCATGCTGCTGCAGCTGGTTTATTCTTGTGTTGCTATGTTGTTTCAGAAATGCAGTGGCTAGAACAGCTAGATCTCTGTTCTTCCTAAGAGTAGAAAATTCTCATTATGAATATTCTGAATATTCAGAATTTGAAGTCTATATTCCCATTGAATTGGACTAATGCTAGTTTAAACAGAACTGAAACATGTTGATATCACCTTTGACAGTGGCAGTTCTTCAGTTCTAGGAGGACTCTCTTATTATAGTTCTTAACAAATGAAAGAAAAAGAGTCATTTAATAGATTTTGTAGACGGTAACAGCATATTGTATGTTAGCTCTGATACCTCTTTCTTTGAAGTTTGAAGACTACATTGACTTGCAATGGAGAATAAAATTTCAGTCATATTAACAGAATCATCTTTTATTCTTCAAGACCTAAGTCTCTGTAGTTCCCAGGATGAGTGATGCTTCTTTGTTGCTGTTTAGTCATGTCTGACTCTTTTGTGACCCCATGGATTGTAGCCTATCAGGCTCCTCCATCCATGGGATTTCCCAGGCAAGAATACTGGAGTGGGTTGCCATTTCCTTCTCCAGGAGATCTTTCTCAACCCAGAGATTGAATCCATGTCTCTTGCATTGTAGGCAGATTCTTTACTGCTGAGCCTATAGACACTCATTTGTTCTCACAATATCTTCACTATGGAATGTTAAAGAATCATTTTCAAAAACAGGCAAAATCATGACCTTTATGCACATATAAAATGATCCCATATTAAAAATTTAATTGTGAGGAAACCAATAAGATGTTATAAATTAGTTCAAAGGAGAATCCAGAGAAACAGACATAATTATAGATCAGTAGTATTGAAAACAAGTACAAATGAAGGCAAAACTGGCCTGTGGTGGGAGAGCAAAGTCAATTGAAACTCCAAGAGACAGAATATTGCATGTCTATAGGCAGAAATTATTTTGCATTACTGTCAGTTATCTATTGATACAATTTGCAGAGTTGTAAATTGGTCTAATACAAGGTTAGAATGAGATGACCTCGAAGTGTATGCTGTAGACAATGCAGTTTTCCCCCAAAGAAGAGATTTTCCTACAACAGTTTTTCTACTCTTTCCTTGAATAACTATTATTTGTTCCATTAAGATTAAGCTTCTGCGTGTACCTTAAGAAGCCTGCCATGACGCCTTTGACCTGGTTTTAAGTTTTCCTCTATCAAATTATCTTGTGAATAACAAATACTGCATTTACTATGTGGCATTATAATTCAATATTTATTGTCTCTTTCAATTTCTCTTTAAGACTAGAACGATATCTTATTTTTTAATTTCCACAGTACATGGACAAAATTTATAAGATGTTCACAGAATGAATGAATGAGTGAATGAACAAAGGACTGGGTGGAGTGTACAGGAGCACATATGATAAGCAAACATTTGTCATCCTCTGCAGTGCACCAGGGGTTTGCATAAGGTCCAGTCATCTCTACATTTTCCTTTGAGCATAGTGCATCTCATATTATTAATAAATTAAACTGTGCTTTTCTGACCTTGCTGTTCCCTTACTATTTGATCTCAGGAAAGTTCTTTATATATTTCAAATCTCAACTTATATTTGTAACATGTACTCTCTTTATCATTGCTTAACCACATGTCAGATATTTTAAAATCATAGATCATTTAACATTATATCAATAGTGATGTGTTTACAAAAGTAGATAGTTTTGTGTAAAGATTAGCTACATTAGAAACTACTTAAGGTAGGTAGTAAAAGTGGCTTCCCTGGTAGCTCAGATGGTAAAGAATCTGCCTGCAATGTGGGAGACGTGGGTATGATGCCTGGGATTGGGAAGATCCCCCGGAAGAGGGCATGGCAACCCACTCCAGTATTCTTGCCTGGAGAATTCCATGGACAGAGGAGCCTGACAGGTTATAGTCCGTGGGATTGCAAAGAGTTGAACACAAGCGACTAAGCACAGCACAGCACAGGTGGTAAAAAAAAAAAAAAAAAAATCTGTATTCTTCTAGTGTTTATGGCAATATGGCAAAACCAATGAAGCAAGAGCTAGTTCCTTCTCTTGGACTTTTTACTCTGTTCCCATAATCCTTTCAAATCCCTCTTGCATTTGAGGAACTAATTGTTTATTAACTGAATCTGTAGTCTGAATCTGTAATCTTTTTAATTAACTGAGCATTGAGTTTAGAATGAATAGGCAGATACCACGTCTCCAGTCCCTATATATATATATAGATCCCTAAATCTCAGATATATGTACACAAAATTGTGGTTCTCCAGAATCCTTATTTCAGTAGATTCCTATAATGTATATGTTAATATGTGTGTGTTCTAAACTTCATGTAGGAGTGTCATGAAATCCACAAGATACTTCCTGCAAAGGGGCAGAGGGCAGTAGAGAGTGCCTTAACTTTTCAATGAGATAATTTGAGCTGTGTCAATTTCTACTTATATGACCTGAAGCAAACTACTTAATTTATTTCAGTTTTCTTTTCATATCTGAAATAAGAATAGCAACTCTGATTTCCTAGGGCTTAGTGAAGATAAGGATGACAGTGAGTGCAGCTCAATGACTTGAGGAAGCAGCTGTGGAAAATGTTAGTTTCCTAGCCCTCCTCTGGAACACATCTTGCTCTTATCTGCATTTGCTCATCACTCTTTCTTACTTTTTACATTACCTCCTCTTCACTCATGACTTTCTTTAAATTCTTCATGATTTAGTCTAAAACTCACCCTCCCTTCCATGTCTTTTGGTTTTCATTTTCTCTGCCAGTTGGACTGTGAGCTCAATGGCAGTAGGAGCCCTAGCTTTTGGGAGTCTCCAGAACACCATGCAAGGGTCCAGCATACTGCCCAAGTCCAGGAGACTAAAATTCAGCACATGAGCAGTCTGTCTATACCACTTTCCTCAGAGAAGTCATCTCATTTTTACCCGTCTTCTCTAAAAACCAAAGACAGTGTCTCTAAAGCACAGGCTTAGAGAGAATTTATTTTAATAGGTGCTGTCCGTGGTGCTGAATAGACTTGGGCTTGTTAACAGTGGGTTGACTTTCTTTATCTTGCTGCCCTGTAGCTTGGACAGCGTGTTTGTGTTTTCCCTTCAGACTCACACAGTAAGCTTCCCCAAATTCACCGCAGCTTCAGGGCCCTAGGGAGTGAGGACTGAATTGGGGTCATATGCATCAACCTTACCCTGTCACCAAAGTGATGCTAGAGGAATGAACAGATGTGTATCAATGCCTGTGATATTCAAAACAACATATTAAAACATAGATTTATTTTAATTCCCTGTGTTCTGAAGCTGGCAGGCAGAGATATAAAATTCATACCCTGTGGTTTCTTTGTTCTTGTTTTCTTCTTCACAGTGTATTTATTCCTTGTGAGCATCTTTGGGCATGCATTGTGTTTTCTCTAATGAAAGTAGAAAAAGTGTATCCTCATCACTTATTTTTAGCACTGTTGCTATGCTAAACTGTAGCCCAGGCATCTTATTAAAACAAATTCAGCATTTGAATTTTCATTCTCTTTAATACAGTGGCGTTACTATTCTTTCTAAAAATATGTCACCATATATGAGTTATCTATTTAAATATTTCCTATCAATTGTTGGAAAGGTATTTCTCATCCAACAAATAAAAAATTGGTACATAGAGATTGGGAGCAAAATTTGTCAAGGGTTCTTTTGGATTCTTTTTGTGGATAGGTGAAGGGTCAATTATTTCTTTCATATCACCTTAAGTGTGATTTGTGGTGTCTTTAGAGTGATGTTCACAGTGTAAAACTTACTGTGCTAGATAAAGTGATCGGCAATTGTGCTGTTAATTACCATGTGTCATGGTTAGAAGACTTCCTGACATATAGATTGAGTGAGCTGAATTTTTCTACATGACCTTGAGGTTTTACAATATATATTGTTGAGACAATGATCTGCCTTCCAAGGCTGCTTATGCAGTTACACCTATGTAATGAGCAATGACGTTTACTTGCTGTTTCTACAGTGGAGTTCCTTGTTGTTCATCTGTTGTTTTGATTCTCAGCAGTAGAATCATAGGGCAAATAGACTTTGGAGGGGTCCGGCTCCACTCACAGGGGCTTTCAGAAAAGAGAGGAGGTAATTACCATGAGAGAATTTCTGGCAAGACAGCATTTAACTTAAAAGGTTGACTTATATTTTAGGTCATTATATTAGAGTTATACCTCACTTTAATTTTGATAAACATGCTAGCATAAAAAATAACTAGTGATAAAGGGAAGAACATTAAACTTGAAGGGTATGTGCTCTGGGCCGTGTTAGGCTATTTGCTTTCCTAATTGCTATCTCATTTAATCTTTCTAACAGCCTCAAAAGGCATGGGTTGTTATCCCCATTTCACAGATGAGGAAACCAAGCTCAGAGAGATTAAGCAAGTTTTTAGCTATAAAGGGTTGACCTGGCATTCAGAGTTAAGCCTTTATGATTCATGACTTAAAGCCTAAGATTTATTATATAGGATGATAAAATCAACATGCCTTTCTTTCCTATAGAAGATCACCTACCATTCTTTATTGTGCTTCAATAACACAAAATGGTATCTGCGATCTAAATTTTAAGAGTACAGTGCAATATCATTAACTCTAAGCACAATGTTGTACAGTGCTTCTCCTGAACTCTTTCATCTTGCATGACTGAAACTCTGTATCCACTGAATAGCAACTCCCCATATGTTTTTATGTCTATAACTAAATTCTGATTCCCTCTTACTCCTTCCTGCAATGGTGTTTGCTTGTTTTTGTTTTTGGATACAGAAAGAAGTGTCACAGCAGTGCTAATCACAGTGTCATTGTTTAGCAAATAGATCTTGGGGGTAGTGAAGTGCTATAGCAATCCCATGTCAATAGTCAGATTCACTGTAAAGGTGATCAGATTATTAGCAAGCGGTTTTACTAATCAGTGTGAGATGAATTAGATTATAATTTATAATCATCAGCAGTTTCTGTTTCATCAAGGCCACAGACTTCTCACCTACTTTGAATTCCAAGTTGACAATGCCCTTCTGAGTCAGAATATATTTTTAGTCACACTTAGTTGAGAGCTACCCCCTCCCCCACAGCTACATGGCAGGTCATAGACCACAGTGCTCTGTCTGGTAGAGAAGCCTCTGCTTGGAGTCAGACTGCTCTGTAGGCCCCGGCTCCACTCCAGAGAACGATCAGCGGGTCCAGCACTTCCAGATGGCCCCCTGGCACAGAAGCTAGCCAAAAAGTCAGGCATAAGGATCACTGTACTCCAGGTACCATGCCCAGCTCCATCAGGGCAGAATGTGGAATTCAGCAGATTGGAGTTTGGTCTCCATGGCACCGGGGCCACAGGCTTGAGCTCTAACAGTCCCCAGGCACCTGTGGTGTCTCAGATGTGTGCACATGATGTATCAGTTGTGCTGTAGTCAGTCATGTCTGACTCTTGGCGACCCCCTAGACTGTAGCCCACCAGGCTCCTCTGTCCATGGCATTCTCCAGGCAAGAATACTGGAGTGGGATGCCATTTCCTTCTCCATGGGATCTTCCTGACCCAGGGTTCAAACTTATATCTCCTGTGTCTCCTGCATTGGCAGAAGGAGTCTTTACTGCTGAGCCACCAAACAAATCCTGTAGAGCTTATCTTGCCCCTTACCCAAGGCAGTAAAAACACTATTTCCTTTCTCCCTTCGTTGTTTCAATTCTTTAATCAGTTTTCAAAGTGACATGATAGAGGTTTTTCTAGTAAGCACACGAGCCTTTTTAACAGACCTAATAGCCATGGCAATCTCTTTTATGAACACCTGCAGTACCGGAAGGCATTCAGTAGGCATCTCGTGCTGGACCCAGTTCACAGTATAAGGTTCCACACATCACTTAAATTTGGTGAAGCTCATTTGTCTTCTTTTAAGTGGAATATTAATGGCATCTGCCTCACACATACTTTGTTGTGAGAATCAAGGAGGAAAGTGAACATGGAAGAATTTGACAAATAATTGTTGTAAGTATGATGTAGGTGGTGCAGTGGTAAAGAATCCGCCTGACAATACAGGAAACACAGGGGACATGGGTTTGATCCCTGGGTCAGGAAGATCCCCTGGAGAAGAAAATGGTACCCCAGCATAGTATTCTTGCATGGAAAATTCCATGAACAGAGGAGCCTGGTGGTCTACAGTCCATGAGGTTGCAAAGAGTTGGACATGACTGAGTGACAGAGCAAGCATGCAAATATGACATACAGTTTCTGTGTTGTGAATACTCCTAAATGAATCAGCTCAAAAAGGGTTAGGTTTTATGAAACAGAGATGTGCTCATAAGTGCCTCTGAAATAATGGAAAGGAATGTCAGTGGTGGTGGTGGGGGAGAGAGTAAAGCAGGAAGATGGAGGGAACAATCTAAAACTCTTTTGCAATTAATATTATAATACCTAGTAAAATCTTAATATATTGATCTTGTTCATTATGGGATGTCCAAATGGTTTAATTTTTCATTAGTTGCTTAAAAAAAAAACCTTTGATAGACTGAAAGCATACCCAATATTCAAAGTCCAGTACACTCTGAATTACTTATATTTGTGAACATTTTTTTAAAAAAGTATTCAAAGCTTATTTTGTTTTTTAAAAAATGTGTCCACATCTTTTTTAAAATTAGTTACATTTTATTTATTTATTTATTTTGACTGCACTGGGTCTTCATTACTGCTCGCAGGCCTTCTCCAGTTGTGGCGAGCAGGGGCTACTCCCTGGTTGAAGTTCACAGGCTTCTCATTGAGGCGGCTTCTCTTGTTGCAGAGCACCGGCTTGAGGGTGTGGACTTCGGTGGTTTCAGTATGTGGGATCAGCAGTTGTGTCTCGCAGGTTTAGTTGCCCCACAGCATGTAGAGTCTTCCTGGACCAGGGATCCAACCCCTGCATTGGCAGGCAGATTCTTAACCACTGGACCACCAGGGAAGTCCCAGGCATATTTTATAATGATCATATATAAATCACCTTTTCCTTTATCATATTTTTATATTGTCCACACATAGTTTCACATGATAATAGGACATATAATTAATATTTTTCCCAGTAAAATGCTAACTCTTAATCATATGTGGTCTCATTTTATCCTCAACACAGCCCTCTCATAGTATGTATTACCATTATACCCATTTTGTGGATGAGGATGCTTGGAGTGATTATGTAACTCAATAAAAATGACTATGTTCATAGCAATAGGAGTCAACCTAGGATTACTGGAACCCAGAACCCATGATTTTTGTTTAGTTTTTGTTCCAGTAGCCATGCCAAGCCTGAAGGAGGTTTTTATGAAGCTAAATTTGGCCTTTCCTAAAAGCTCCATACAGTGTATAGAAGGAACTTCTGGCCAGATGCTTGGTGTTGGCTGAGCACAATGACCCATCCTCTCCTCCTCATCCCATTTGCTTCTATGACCACCAGCTGAGCTTTCTTTGGTCTTTCTGTCTTCCTTCCACCTTGAAACTTGACACGTATCTCTCTCCTGTCTCCTCCAACTGGTTAATCTGGTATTTAACATCCTCTTTTCCATGTTCTCACTCCCTAAGCATCCTGCTTCTCCTTCTTGGCCAACATTGGCCTACTGAGAAAGGTGGAGGCTCCACATCTCTTCTCAGATTGTTTTATGAAGAAACAAAATCCCTCTAAACTCAGAAGAGCATGCTGAGCAAGTCTATGGAAATCTTGCATAGTTGTATATTTTTGTAAAATAGTGTATGCCAGTAATATTTTCCAAGGCACAAAGTTACCTAATCTCTAAAGACACACAGAATATATTATATGAAGAGGATAATGTGTTGTGCAGGATAAAACTCCAGGATAAGTTCTCATTGCTTATATCGTACAGCCAAATTCTAGTGCAAGGAAACCCACTTGTGAGTGATGATTAGTGCTGCCAACGCCCCAGCAGTAGCAGGAAAGGATGTTGTGAAATGATCCAACTTCCATTAGAGAATAATGACTGTCTTGGCTTAGCAGCATTTTTTAAATTAAATACCAACAATTTCTAGTAATCAGAGAGCCTATTAGCCATGAAATTCGATTCCAGTATCAGGGACTATTCACTTATCAAATAGGAGCCAAATAATTGTGGGCGGAATTTACAGTCCCACATTGAGGATAGCGTTAAATATTATGGAAATGACACTGGGGTATATCGCTCCTGCTCTAGGGAAATGTGGCATTTTACAATTTCAGTAGCAAGTTAGGCTGGTGATTAACAGAATGCAATCATTAATTTCTGAGGCATGATATTTCCTCTTTATTCTCCTGGGAACCTAGAGTTTTGCAAAACAGTGAAGCTGTCATAAAATTCTACTGAGATTCAGTGGTCTGTTCCAAATTTCCATCAGCTGCCTTGAGACAGGCTCAGAAATCTTTGCCATGGAATTAGCTTTAATTTATGGAGGGAGGTATTCCTGCCTTCAGAAAGACTGGAAACCACCAAGATTTATCCTTTCAGCAAGCTTACCTCTGAGTTCTTCATCTTTTCTCCTGGTGGTTGCTACTAATACCTCACCCTCCTGCTTACCTGACCAACCCCTCTCCATGCTTCTGAATCCTCTTTCAAGGAAATGGAAACCAAACATTCACTGAGTACCCAATAATGCCACAGATCATGTGAAATAACCCAGATACAATTTTTGGAAGTAGGTGTTCACTGATTAAGCCCATGAAAATTAAATCCTATGCCACAGCACAACGCTCAGTTCAGTTCAGTCGCACAGTCATGTCCGACTCTTTGCGACCCCATGAGCTGCAGCACGCCAGGCCTCCCTGTCCATCACCAACTCCCGGAGTCCACCCAAACCTATGTCCATCGGGTCGATGATGCCATCCAGCCATCTCATCCTCTGTTGCCCCTTCTCCTCCTGCCCTCAATCTTTCCCAGCATCAGGGTCTTTTCAAATGAGTCAGCTCTTCGCATCAGGTGGCCAAAGTATTGGAGTCTCAGCTTGAACATCAGTCCTTCCAATGAACACCCAGGACTGATCTCCTTTAGGATGGACTGGTTGGATATCCTTGCAGTCCAAGGGACTCTCAAGAGTCTTCTCCAACACCACAGTTCAAAAGCATCAATTCTTCGGCTCTCAGCTCTCTTTATAGTCCAACTCTCACATCCATACATGACCACTGGAAAAACCATAGCCTTGACTAGACAGACCTTTGTTGGTAAAGTAATGTCTCTGCTTTTTAATATGCTATCTAGGTTGGTCATAACTTTCCTTCCAAGGAGTAAGCATCTGTTAATTTCATGGCTGCAAGCACCATCAGCAGTGATTTTGGAGCCCAGAAAAATAAAGTCAGCCACTGTTCCCACTGTTTCCCCATCTATCTGCCATGAAGTGATGGGACCGGATGCCATGACCTTAGTTTTCTGAATGTTGAGTGTTAAGCCAACTTCTTCACTCTCCTCTCTCACTTTCATCAAGAGGCTCTTTAGTTCTTCTTCACTTTCTGCCATAAGGGTGGTGTCATCTGCATATCTGAGGTTATTGATATTTCTCCTGGCAATCTTGATTCCAGCTTGTGCTTCCTCCAGCCCAGCGTTTCTCATGATGTACTCTGCATAGAAGTTAAATAAGCAGGGTGACAATATACAGTCTTGACGTACTCCTTCTCCTATTTGGAACCAGTCTGTTGTTCCATGTCCAGTTCTAACTGTTGCTTCCTGACTTGCATACAGGTTTCTCAAGAGGCAGGTTGGGTGGTCTGGTATTCCCATCTCTTTCAGAATTTTCCACAGTTTATTGTGATCCACACAGTCAAAAGCTTTGGCATAGTCAATAAAGCAGAGGTAGATGTTTTTCTGTAACTCTCTTGCTTTTTCGATGATCCAGCACAAAGTTAGTAAGGCTAAAAGTCAGGGTTCACACCCAGGTCTATCTGTTCTCCAAAAAGGTGGTTAGGTTTGGGTGAATATATTAACCTGCCATAGATGGTTTTGCTTAAACATCTCTGAATACACATATTTTAAAAAGATTTTAAACTCAGGAAATCATGTTTTCCACATGCATATGTTATACCACCTTTTCCCAACAATACAGTTTTGACATAGGAACTTTTGAGTATTTTCAAATATACATACACATATGTGCATATATATACATATGCATGCTAAATCACTTAAATCATGTCCAATTCTTTGTGAACCCATGGACTGTAGTCCACCAGACTCCTCTGTCCATGGAATTCTCCAGGCAAGAATACTGAAGTGGGTTACCATTTCCTTCTCCAGAGTATCTTCCCAACCCAGGGTTTGACCTTGCATCTCTTACGTCTCCTGCATTGGCAGGCGTGTTCTTTACCATTAGTACCACCTGTGCAATATACATAAATATACTATGTCTGTACACAATCACATGCATGCAGAAACTCACACACAGATGTAATATGCATATATACACAGATACATGGGCTTCCCAGGTTGTTCACTGGTAAAGAAAGTGCCTACCAGTGCAGGAGATACAACAGATGTGGGTTCAATTCCTGGGTCAGGAAGATCCCCTGGAGAAGAAAATGGTAACCCACAACAGCAACACATATACATACATATGGATGTATATACACTTACATGCATGTTATTGTTTAGTCACTAGTGAAAATTGCTCAGTCGTGTCTGACTCTTTGCAACCCATGGACTGTACAGTCCATGGAATTCTCCAGGTCAGAATACTGGAGTGGATAGCTGTTCCCTTCTCCAGGGGATCTTCCCAACCCAGGGATTGAACCCAGGTCTCCCACATTGCAGGTGGATTCTTTACCAGCTGAGCAATCAGGGAAGCCCAAGAATACTGGAGTGAGTAGCCTATCTCTTCTCCAGCAGATCTTCCCAATCTAGGAATTAATCTGGGGTCTCCTGCATTGCAGGCAGTTTCTTTACCAGCTGAGCTACCAGGGAAGCCCTAAATGCTTAGTTGCTAAATCATATCCAGTTCTTTTGTGACCCCATGGACTATAGCCCACCAGGCTCCTTTGTCCATAGGATTTCCCAAGCAAGAATCCTGGAGCTGGTTGCCTTTTTCTTCTTGAGGGGAGTCTTCCAGACCCAGAGATCAAACCCGTGTCACCTGCATTGGCAGGCAGATTCTTTGCCACTAAGTCAGTAGTGAAGCTCCATTTATATATTTAGATAGATATAAAATCTTAATTTTTTTTTGGCTGTGCCACACAGTATGTGGGATCTTTCATGATATATATTTTTTTTCTTTCTGATCTGTAGGGACTGGATTTTGCCTGATTAAATGTCTCTCCCCAGGTACCTACATATATGTCTGTCTTCAAACCTGCTTGGCAAATTGTATTACAATTCATGTTTGTATGTATTTGTATGTACAATACATGTTTATACAATTCATTCTTCAAGTCAGTTCAAGTTTAGAACATTAGGCAGATTAAAAGTGCAGTGGCAGACTCTCTAAAGAAGAAGAAAGAAGATCTGAACAGAGATGCATGGAGAGTAAAATAATTTGCCTGTTGTTGCATACTCAGAAGGATCAGGCTAGGTATTCAGTCCATGTTTAGCTGTCTCCAAAGCCCACATTCTGTTCACGATATTAACACACTGCTGTCAGGAAAAGAAAATGTCAAATTTAAACATTCCTTCCCCCTTCTCCAGCACATCTCAGCATTTTTAGGTATATTTGGATGAAAGCTGAGGCTCATGCATGTCAACTTGTTCCTCTAGAAGCCTTTCTAAATTAGGAAGTATGGTCTTCAGCCATACCCACTAATGAACAGATTTGCTTGAAAACTCAGTGTTATGGTACCTCATATAAAGTTAACAGGTAAAACATGACTTGTCAACTGATTTTAGGAAGAACCAAATTTCATTCGTGTCTGCCATGAATGCTGCTTCCTTGCCAAAGTGGGATGTTACTAGTAGTTAAACTTTGTATTTACCTATTTAGAAAATATTATTACCAGATTCTTTACGTATATGCCCATTCTTAAGGTGTCTGTCTTAAGAGTTTGTAAGTTCAGTCTTATTTCCTTTATGGCAGGAGTCATTGTGGCTTTTGGATGCCTTAATGGGATTCTTCTCCCAAGCAGGAAACTGAGCAGTGCGGGTTCACAGGTCTTCCTTTAGGGGTTAGTGTAACCCATCACTTTACTCTTTGAATACTTTAATCCTCAATTAAGTCTAATATCCCACTGCAAGCAGAGGTAAAGGGCTGGCACATTTCTTTTTCTCTCAATAGGAAAGTGGCCGATTATTTTACTTACTTCCTGATGCAGATGCCTTTTAGCTTTACCTGTCAATCTGCTTCATTCTCTTGGATCTAGTTCTGAACCTAATTCCTGCATTCTGGCCAAAGGTACTTTGGGGACCTATTTTAAAATAAGAGTGAATATTTTCATTTGTAAGATACAACTGCTTAACAAACCCATTCTTTTCCTTATTAACAGGGGTAATTTTTGTTTTGGTCTGGAACAATATTCATCAGGATCTTTTAGGCAGCTGAGAAGACAACTGGATATATGACAGTATCTATATTTGTTCTTGTTATTCTTTCCATGTGAAAGAGTGGCTGGTCTATTGATGTAGGTATTTCGTTAAATGCCTTTGTGATCTTCCCACCATGGAGCATTAGAGTTGATGATCATATACTCCAATTTCCTTATTTTACATTTAAGAAAACTGAGGCCTAGAGAGGTGAACTGACTCATTGGGAAAGACTCTGATAGTGGAAAAGACTGAAGGCAAAAGGAAAAGAGGACACAGAGGATGAGATGGGTGGATGGCATTACCAACTCAATGGACATGGGCTTGGGCAAACTCGGAGATAGTGACGGACAGAGAGACCTGGCATGCTGCAGTCCATGAGGTTGCAGAGAGTCAGACACAACTTAGCGACTGAACAACAAGAGAGGTGAAATGACTTAATCAAGTCACAGGGTACCACAGCTGGGGCTTCAACCATATTCTTTGAGTCCCAGTCCCAGTACAGTTTACTTTGAGGTAGTGTCTTCATGTGGTTGCCCAGGTGGAATATAGAACTTCAATAGGGTTTTTGCCTAACAACAAAAAGAACTCTCTTAAAGACAGTTTGTGGAACTGTGCTGATTTTTAATAGGATAGCACTATTATAAACAGAGACAATTTTAAAAAATTCATGTATATTTACTTTATTGAAAATTAAGCTTGGAAATGTATTTGTTGCCCTTGCATTCACTTCTGATGGCAGTCTTTAAAGTATTGTTGGGGAGTAGCTTTCTTATTTAGCTTTAATCTTCACAAATATCCACTCATAAACATAGATTTTCAACTGCATTTTCAAAGGATTAAATGAGAAATGGCTAAAATGTTTGGAGAAAATTCAGATTTTAAAATGTTAGAGTTATTATTTGATGACTCATCCAAATTAAAAAAAAATTGCAAATACTTTGAAGTTCATTGTACTATATTTTCCCACTGTTTACTACTCTAACTCTTAAATTTAATGGGCTCATCTGAGAGACAAAGTGTGTGCATTTGTAAACACAGAATACATTTAGAATTATCAATGGAAGCTTGACTTTTTCTCACAGGAATGTTCATTGTGGGTAAGAATTCATTAGCATCAGTAATATGTAGGAGCCTTAACCTCCCATTTTCAAGCAAAAAATGTTCAGTTTTTTAATGACTGTTTTATTAGGCCATTTGAGCTACCTACACTGGACATTTCTTGTGATATTTTTGTCATTTAGTTCTTATTTGTTTTTAATATCATGGGAAAGTGAATGCTAGGTCAAAATATCTTGAATAAAATTATAGACAAATAATTTTGAATAATAATTATATAGTACAATGCAAACTGACACACAGTAACATTTGTAAAACACTTTACTAGAGCTTTTTTCCCTAAAAGGACTTGAACTTTTGGTTGTTATTTTTATTCTGCTATATTGATTGTTGGATATGCAGACAGTTTCTTGCTTTCTCATTTAAAATGTATGAGAATCCGTGGCAGTGTCATTGGTCTCTGGAAAACAAATGATGTCATTAAAATAACATTAGGACTTTGAGCTTCTCAAACCCAGAATTATTAACTTTAAGTGAACACAGTGCATGGCAGAAAATGTTAATGATTCTTTCAGTGCTTAATTCAGGTGTTGTGTGATGGTTCTTTGGTAAAAAATCTGCATTCTATTGATAGTAACTGAGGGACAAGAAAACAAATAAGCAAGCTCAAGTTCGGAAACTGGTAGGTTTATTTATACTTGAGTGTGTCTTATTCCTTACCTCAATCAAATATTAGCACAGAATAAAATATACAAGGAAAAAAAACAACTCAAGTTGTCCCTTGTATTCTTGTGATTCTGTAGTATGAGGACATCATTATTTAGTGAAAAACATCTTTGATTTGAAGCTATTATTTTAGGGTAGAAGAATAAGGTATGTAGTTCTTTTAATCACATAATCTTATTCCTTAAATTCTTAATTTTTGTCAATTTTTCTTTCAGGTAGAGGGTATTTTTACATAAATTTTGCACGTTTGAGAATGTCATCCTGTACCTTCACATGGGAAACACAACATATGTAGGGATGATCTACCAACCCATTTCCAGGCAATTGCTTTGCTTTACGTTAAATATTTTGACCTTCTAATTGTCAAAGTAGAAGGTCAAAATACTTATAATTTGTATTGTAACAGTAAATTAAAATTAAGGTAAGAACATATGCTTGTTTGTTGATTCTGCAGATGTAAACTTCTCATGATATGCTCAGGTCTTTTCTCAGGTTGGTGAACTTTTTCAAGTAAGACTGCAAATAATTGCTTCTTTTCTAAGATTTCTGCTTTATTCCCTAGGAATGTCTGCAATCCTTAGGTTTTGATCTCTGTTATCTGCCTTCCATATCAATCATAAGAGAAACCTTTCGATTTTCATCCTATGCTTTTGGATGGCTCAAGTGTGTTCTCTAAATCACTTCTTACCTTTTGCTCTAGAAAATTTTTGTTGCTTAATGTTTCCAAAGCATCTTATTTTTTTTTTTGCTCCTGCCATTACAGTTTCCTTAAATCCCTCTTCATTGCATTCTTTTGTTTTTCATGATATTCAGTTCAGTTCAGTTCAGTCACTCAGTCGTGTCCAACTCTTTGCAACCCCATGAATCGCAGCACGCCAGACCTCCCTGTCCATCACCAACTCTCAGAGTTTACCCAAACTCATGTCCATTGAGTCGGTGATGCCATCCAACCATCTCATCCTCTGTCATCCCCATCTCCTCCTGCCTTCACTCTTTCCCAACGTTAGGGTCTTTTCAAATGAGTCAGCTCTTTGCATCAGGTGGCCAAAGTATTGGAGTTTCAGCTTAAACATCAGTCCTTCCAATGAACACCCAGGACTGATCTCCTTTAGGATGGACTGGTTGGATCTTGCAGTTCAAGGGACTCTCAAGAGTATTCTCCAACACCACGGTTCAAAAGCATCAATTCTTTGGTATTCAGCTTTCTTTATAGTCCAACTCTCACATCCATACATGACTATTGGAAAAACCATAGCCTTGACTAGACAGACCTTTGTTGACAAAGTAATGTTTCTGCTTTTTAATATGCTGTCTAGGTTGGTCATAACTTTCCTTCCAAGGAGTAAGCATCTTTTAATTTCATGGCTGCAATCACCATCTGCAGTGATTTTTCATGATATAGGGGCTGCCAAAAAGCTTTCTAAAATTTTTTTAGTAACTATTGAAAATTATTTTCAAAGACCA
This sequence comes from Giraffa tippelskirchi, assembly GCF_054371585.1. Taxonomy (NCBI): domain Eukaryota; kingdom Metazoa; phylum Chordata; class Mammalia; order Artiodactyla; family Giraffidae; genus Giraffa; species Giraffa tippelskirchi. Next base: position 55,967,459 of record NC_137276.1, on the reverse strand, counting down.
GTATTCCGCAGAGCCTCTTTGCTGCTTCTTCTTTTGCTTTTATTTCCTGAGTTTGTAGATTTTATGTGAGATTTTCTGTATATTCAGATTACAGTGAGAAGCACTCATTCCAGACCACATGTTTCCCAAGATATGGGGTCTATAGAGATGCTCTATAGAAGAGTGGATGCTCTTCTTCTGCATCCACTCAGATGCTGATTGCATTCCCTTCTTAGATCAATAGCTTAATAGCAGATAGATTTGATTAGCCTCCAGCCCAATTCAAACACCAAGCTGACATTCATCTCATGTGACCCTGCTGGTTTGAGACTGAATTTTCTCCTTTGACCATCTGGCTACCTGATATTCCAAATCCATAAAATCCATAAAATCAAAATTCCGATAATCATAATGCTTAGGAATCTACATTTTTTTTTCTTTTTTGTGCCTAAAGTGCTTAATTCACAGGGATGACATATTGTAGAATGGAATATTTTCTCATTTTCTTCACCATTTCTCCACTCCACATACTCATCAGCAGTATACAGTCTTTCTTGCCAGTTTTTCTCTAAGAGATTCCAGCTTTGAGCAGATATGCTGAGATACATTGAGACTGAGGGACAAACAGGTTCTAACTGAACTTGGTATTCATGTACAAGAACATTCCAGCATGCTCTTAGCCTCAATATTGTGATCTCATAGAGGCCTTCCATATTCCTTCAATCATCCCAGTCTCATCATTTATTTTTAATGATTTTCTTACATTACTCTCAGAAATGATCTCATTTAATTATTTTATTGTAAACCCTAGCACATAGTATATGTATCTTGGAGAAATATTGTTGGATGAGTGAATGGATGGAGAGTTGTTTAGGGTTCTCATTGACGTGGGATTTGTGCTGTTGGTCTGCAGGGCACAGTGTGGTGGCAGTGTGGTAGAAGGTTTTCCTTTTTTGCCCTCAGATGTTCTGTGCCTTCGTAGGGGTTCTGGTGGAAAGTGGTGAGAGACTGTCACAGATTACTAACCAGATACCATTTTAACCACCAAGACTGATACTTTCTCATTGCCTCCTCTATTCTGCCTCCTGATTTCTCTCAAACTGTTCCTACCCTCTCTTCTAGCTCTCCAACTATGCTTGCTGTTGCTTAAAATTCCTCCTTCCTTGCTACTTAGGAATTATTAGACTAAGGTCAAAGTCAATTCACCCTTCTCACTCAGACCAAGGCAATAGCTACCCTCTCCCGCTCATCTGCACTGAGACATGCTACAAACATTGTTTTCCACTCAAGTTGGACCCTGTCATTCCATTAACATGTTCATTGCCACTTTCTACATCAGTATTTACACTTTTTTCTTTTGGCTTTATTGATAAAATTAATTTTGATAAATTAAGTTGTAAGATATTTAAAGTGTACAGCATAATGATTTGATTATATGTGTAGACTGTGCATTGTGAGAAGATTCCCCCTGTCTAAGTAATTGGCAAATCCATCACATCATATATTTACTTTCTTCATTTTTTAAAAACTTTTAATTTTATATTGAAGTATAACTGATTAACAGTGTTGTGATAGTTTCAGGTGAACAGCCAAGGGACTCAGCCATATATATACATGTATCCATTCTCCCCCAAATGCCCCTCCTATCCAGGCTGCCACATCACATTGAGCAGAGTTCCTTGTGCTACACAGTAAGTCCTAGTTGGTTATCCATTTTAAATATAGCAGTGCTATATGTTACAAAAAAGAGGTGTATGGTGCGTCCAGCTGCTTGCCACTCAGAAGTCAATAAACAGGCCAGGTTGGTGGAAAGGAAACTTTACTTTATTTCAGATGCTGGCAACTGGAGGTGGGGAGGGTGGCGGACATCTGTCCAAAGGCCGACCCCCACTCCTCCTGACAAGTAGGGGGTAAGAGCTTTTATAGACAGATTGGGGTGGCTGGGTTACATGTAGAAACAGCATAGTTATCTCTAACAGTCATCTTCAAATTGGTCATCAGTTTGGTCATCTGACCAGCATCATTTGGTTGTTTTAGGTGCAGTTAATCTTCAGTTCCAGGGTCCATTTGTTCCCATTTCTTTGCGGTCAGTTCTCAGAATTGTGGCAGCTCTTGTCCTGGGTATAGTCTGGTCATCATGTAGTTAACTTCTCCACCTGGTGTTTTGGTATCTATACAACAACTCACAGAATATGGCTCAGAATATTATCTATAGCCCTTGAGAAAGAACTAAAGGTCCTTGACTATACTTAATGATTACATTAATATTACTTGGTCTCCTTTGATCATTTTCCTTTGTTTCAGCATTTCTCAGTTCTCTGATTAAACCTATTCTTTGCTAAAGTTTTCCACAGGCCAAAGGCAGGCAGAGGACATGGTGGGGTGGAGGGGGCAAGGACCATACAGTCCTCTCCGTTTCATACAATTTCACCCCAAACTCCCTACACCTTCATTTTTTCTCTGGTAATTTTCTTCACCACATCTGCACACCCAACCGCTGTCTCTGTCCTACTCTGTTGAATATAAAACATGGTTCTTTAACTTTGAAGGGAATTTATGTTTTCTCATCTGCAGTTTTCTTGAAATAGAGGGGGAGATTGCAGGCTGTGATCAATTTGGTGGACATTTAATGGAATTAAAAGGGGTAAATCAGTATATCCACAATTCTTCAAATTGATATTTATCTATTTCCATTCATCCTTAGCTATTTTAATACAGATATGACTTTTACTCCAGAAAACTATAGATAGTAATTGATTTTTAGCTTTCTATTTCAGAAGCTACAGATAAAAGGATATTAATTTTTAAGAGGTCACTCAATCAGAAAATGCATTATTCAATTAGAGCAGTGAGAGGAGCAGTGGGATGGAACTCAGGAATCTGAGGACTAGCTCTGACTCTGCTACTTATGATATTTGAGAGAAGTTATTTCTCTGTTTGGGGTTTCCATGGGCTTTTACTTTACAATGACCAAATTTTCTATCACCTTCCTGTATGGAGACTCCAGTTCTGTGAACTGGAGTCTCCTTATGGATTTGTGCTCCCATCTGACACCCAATTGTCCCAAAGTGTCCCACCACTGGCCTGGAATCAACAAGGATACTCAGCTCATAGTCCAAGAACTGGCTCTTGACACCTGTCTGATTATGGATATTATTTCTAAATTAACATTAATAAACATGAATTCCGTAGTTGCTTTACAAAATGTTTTTAGCCACAGATCAACACAATGCACTTTTTGTTAATTTTTATTAGAGTATAGTTGCTTTACAATATTGTGTTTGTTTCTGCTGTACAACAAAGTGAATCAGCTGTATATTTACATAGATTCCCCCTTTTGGGGATTCCCTTCCCATTTATGTCACCACAGAGCACTGAGTAGAGTTTCCGACTATCCAGTAGGTTCTCACTAGTTATCTATTTTATGCATAGTATCAATAGTATATATATGTCAATCCCAATCTGTCAATTCATCCCACCCTCCTTTCCCCCTTTGTACCGGTAACCATACATTTGTTCTCTACGTCTGTGACACAATGCATTTTAATCATTTTTTGCATGAAGGATGAAAACTGAGCAATTCATTCTTATACTAGTTTCAAAAACAGTGTTTAAATCAACTGACCTATTTGAGCTTTTGTTGTTGTTTTTTGGTTTATGTTAATAAGAGATAGTAATTATTATCTCTTCCATAGTGACACAAAATATGATCATCCAACTCCTTGTGGCTCCTTTACTTAGGAATTATTAGACTAAGGTCAAAGTCAATTCACCCTTCTCACTCAGACCAAGGCAATAGCTACCCTCTCCCGCTCATCTGCACTGAGACATGCTACAAACATTGTTTTCCACTCAAGTTGGACCCTGTCATTCCATTAACATGTTCATTGCCACTTTCTACATCAGTATTTACACTTTTTTCTTTTGGCTTTATTGATAAAATTAATTTTGATAAATTAAGTTGTAAGATATTTAAAGTGTACAGCATAATGATTTGATTATATGTGTAGACTGTGCATTGTGAGAAGATTCCCCCTGTCTAAGTAATTGGCAAATCCATCACATCATATATTTACTTTCTTTTGTTTTTGGTAAGGACATTTATGTTCTACTCTCTTAGGAAATTTCAGTTATACAATACGCAGTGATTAATGATCATCACCAGGTTATATATTAGAACCTCAGACCTAATTCATTTTATAGCAAAGTTTGTACCCTTTGATTAACCTCTCTCCCCATTTCCCCCAGTGTATTTTGACATCCACCTGGAGTCCTTTTTAAAAATATCTTTGCAGAATCCTTTTCATTCTTTGGAGCCCTTAACCTGTGTTTTTAGAACTCTTGTTATCACACCAAAAAAATGCTTTAGATCCTCCATAGCTCACCGAAATCTTTTTACCTTTGTTAGTCCTTAGAACTTGCTCTGAAGTGCACTTAGAAATTGTATATTTAAGTATCTCTTCATCCTCAGTAGACTACAGTCCCACTCTCTTTTCAGTAGACTTTATTTTTTAGAGGCTTATATTCACAGCAAAAATGAGAAGAAGTTACAGAAATTTCCCATATACCCCCATCCCCACACACATATGGCCTCCCCCATTATCAATATCCCCAACCAGAGTGGTTTACCTGTTGCAGTTGAATATGCATTGACACATCATTATCACTCAAAGTTCACAGCTGACATTAGGGTTCATTCTTGATGCTGTACATTTTTTGAATGTGGACAAATGTACAGTGGCATGTGTCCACCCTTATAGTATCATGCAGAATGATTTCACTGCCCTAAAAGTCCTTTGTGCTTTGCTTACCAATCCCTCCCCTAACTCCTGGAAACCACAGGGGTCTTTACAGACTTCATAGCTTTGTCTTTTCTGGAATATCATATAGCTGAAATCACACAATAAGTAACTTTTTCAGATTGGCTTCTTACTCTTAGTAATACGAATTTAAGTTTTCTCCATGTCTCTTCATGGCTTGATGGCTCATTTATTTTTTTTTTTTCTTGCCCAGTTTTCTTTTTTTTTTTATTTATCTGTTTTTTGCTTTACAATATTGTATTAGTTTTGCCATACATTGACATGAATCCACCATGGGTGTACATGTGTTCCCCTTCCAGAACCCCCCTCCCACTTCCCTCCCCATCCCATCCCTCTGGGTCATCCCGGTGCACCAGCCCTGAGCACCCTGTATCATGCATCAAACCTGGACTGGTGATTCGTTTCACAAATGATAATTTACATGCTTCAATGCCATTTTCCCATATCATCCCGCCTTCATGCTCTCCCATAGAGTCCAAAATACAGTTCTATACATCTGTGTCTCTTTTGCTGTCTCACATACAGGGTTATCTTTACCGATTTACTAAATTCCATATATATGCGTTGGTATACTGTATTGGTGTTTTTCTTTCTGGCTTACTTCACTCTGTATAATAGGCTCCAGTTTCATCCACCTCATTAGAACTGATTCGAATGTATTCTTTTTAATGGCTGAGTAATATTTCATTGTGTATATGTACCACAGCTTCCTTATCCATTCATCTGCTGATGGACATCTAGGTTGCTTGCATGTCCTGCCTATTATAAACAGTGCTGCAATGAACGTTGGGGTACATGTGTCTCTTTCAATTCTGTTTCCTCAGTGTGTATGCCCAGCAGTGGGATTGCTGGGTCATATGGCAGTTCTATTTCCAGTTTTTTGAGGAATCTCCACACTGTTCTCCATAGTGGCTGTACTAGTTTGCATTCCCACCAACAGTGTAATAGGGTTCCCTTTTCTCCACACCCTCTCCAGCATTTATTGCTTGTAGTCTTTTGGATAGCAGCCATTCTGACTGGCATGAAATGGTACCTCATTGTGGTTTTGATTTGCATTTCTCTGATAATGAGTGACGTTGAGCATCTTTTCATGTGTTTGCTAGTCATCTGTATGTCTTCTTTGGAGAAATGTCTGTTTAGTTCTTTTGCCCACTTTTTGATTGGGTCATTTATTTTCCTGGAATTGAGCTGAAGGAGTAATGCGCCAAAGAATTGATGCTTTTTAACTGTGCTGTTGAAGAAGACTCTTGAGAGTCTCTTGGACTGAATGGAGATCCAACCAGTCCCTCCTAAAGAAAATCAGTCCTGAATATTCATTGGAAGGACTGATGCTGAAGCTCCAAAACTTTGGTCACCTGATGTGAAGAACTGACTCATTTGAAAAGACCCTGATGCTGGGAAAGGTTGAAGGCAGAAGGAGAAGGGGATGACAGAGGATGAGATGGTTGGATGGCATAACCAACTCAATGGACATGAGTTTGAGTGAGCTCTGGGGGATGGTGGTGGACAGGGAGGCCTGGCATGCTGCAGTCCATGCAGTTGCAAAGAGTCAGACATGGCTGAGCAACTGAACTGAACTGAATATTCCATTGCCTGAATGTGACAGTATATTTATCCATTTATTTACTGAAGAATATCTTGGTTGCTTCCAGATTTGTCAATTATGAATAAAACTGCTATAAACATCTGTGTTCAGGTTTTTGTGTGGGCGTAAGTTTTCATCTCCTTTGGGTAAATACCAAGAACTGCTATTGCTGGATCATATAGTAAAAGTATGTTCAGTTTCATAAGAAACTGCCATACTGTCTTCCAAAGTTGTTGTAGTATTTTGCATTCCCACTGGCAATGAATGAACATTCCTTATTCCATATCCTCACCAGCATTTGGTGTTGACAGTGTTCAGAAGTCTGGTCATTCTAATAGGTATGTAGTGCTATCTTATTGTTTTAATTTCCATTTTTCTCATAACATACAATGTGGAGCATCTTTTCAGATGCTTATCTTCCATCTATATATCTTATGTGGAGAGGAGTCTGTTAAGGTCTTTGCTTGTTTTATTTTCTTACTATTGAGTTTTAAGAGATTTTTATATAGCTGAGATAGAAGTTCTGTATCAAATATTTCTTTTGCATATAATTTTTCTAGTCTATGGCTTGTCTTCTTTCTTTTGAAAGTGTCTTTCATAGGACAGAAATTTGTAATTTTAGTGAAGTCAAACTTTTCAGTTCTTTCTTTCATGGATCAGGCATTTGGTGTTGTGTCTAAAATGTCATTGCCGAATTTAAGGTCACCTAGTTTTATTCCAATGTTATTTTATAAGAGTATTATAGATATTTAGGCCTGTGATCCAATTTGAATTCATTTTTGTCAAGTTATATTATATATACCTAGATTAATTCTCTGCATGTAGATTTCTAGTTGTTCCAGCATTATCTGTTGGAAAACTATAATTTTTCTTTGTGTTGCCTTTATACCTTTGCCAAAGATGATATGACTGTATTTATATGACTTTATTTCTGGACTCTGTATTTTGTTCATTGATCTATTATTCTACTCTTCCATCAGTGCCACACTATCTGAATTACTGTCACATTATGACTGATGTCTTTTGAAATCCAAGATCTCAGTTTTTACTTCTTTTGATATTCTTTAGGAGCTCTTAAAACCTAGCTCTAATAGCTAGGTTTAAATAGGTTTTAATAGGTTTTAATAGCTAGCTCTAATAGCTAGGTTAAACCTAGCTCTAAAGCTCTAATAAAACCTTGACTATTCAACACTTTAATAAATAAATGTTAATTTAAATTCTTTAAGTAGTAGAGTGAATTATAACAGTAGAGCAATGGTGAACACAGAGAAGAAGACTGCATGTGTTTGAATACTAGCTTTGCTTCTTACTAGCTGTGCAGAATATTTCCTGCTTCATGATGGTGTTGATTAGTCATTACATATCCACTTAGCACAGTACCTGAAACAAGACAAATGCTTAATGACTGTTGCTTTTGCTGTTTCTATTCCACTCAGGATACAATAAATTAAGTTCCCATGTTATTATTTTCCTATAAATACACATTATCTTATGCTAGCTTTTTACAGATGACATGGCTTACTTCAACTAGCCCAACATTTTCAGTGGCTAGTGACCTGTCAGCTGGTATATGTATGTATGTGTGTGTGAGTGTTAGTACAGTGTGTGTGTATGTATGTATGTGGATATCTTGTATACTAGCAGTGTATATCTTTTTAAAAATAGTTTTTGTGGTATTTTAAGGTTTTTTTGATCCATATTTCACCTTTGAAAAGTTTTCTTCTCTAATTTCTGTGATTATTATTTCTTCATCTATTTTGTTCTCTTGTTCAGATATAATGATAAGTAAACTAAATGTCAGGAAATGTTAAACATCTAATATCTCCATTTTTTGCCTTTATCCACTGAGTTCTATGAGAATTTATCAAGTGCACAATTATGGTATCTATTTGTGTTACTGAGTAATCTGCTTATTGTCTTTGTAAATTTTATCTCCATTTAATCTGTCATAATTTCGGATTATTTGCCTTTAATGACTGTATATGTACCACTGTCTTTTGAACCTGTTGTTTCCCCTGTAAGGAGCAGTTTTCTTTTTATAGTCTGGGAAACTTTGAAAAATTTATGAAATCTACATTTGTACCATATATTAAAATCAAGATGATTGCAATAGTATCCAAAGTTGATATAATACTGTGTAATTTGCTTTCATAGTCACATGCTAATTTTGGATCCAATGGCTAGTTTTGCTATTGAACTTAATTTACTGTTGAAGATTAAAAATCTGACATTTGTTTTCATTCAGGTGATACAATCAGTTAGTAATTTAACATTCTCCTCTAGATCTAAGTTAAAGGAAGGAGGGAAAAGACTGAATCTTAGCCATTTTCTGAGAACGAAGAATACATAGGAGATGGTAGAAATGAATTTCATAAAATTATTGGCATGTATATACCAAATGTTTGCCTTTCAGAAAAATGATCCTTGTTAGGTCTATGATGATTGCATTGGAAAAATACTCTTCTTTAACTTAGGAGATTCAGTGATCCTTTAAAATATTATAAATCCCCTTAGCGAATTTCTTCTTCATCCATCTTAAAGTGGGTCACAGCACTGACATGTGTATAATATTGAGTTACTGCTGGGAGCCAAATATTATTACACTTAGGGTTTTTTTGTAACATAATAGCTTATTCTCATTTTTTAGAAATTTGTGACAGGCAAAACTGTCATCTCCTCATGAGCAATGTTCAAGTTAGGCAACTGAAATCCTAAATATGCTACATTGGTTTAGGACCACTGCAACAAAACCCAGAAAAGCATGTAGTTGTGACCAAGAAGATTTTGTTGGTCTCTCTGTACAGTGACCTGAAGTCTCCTTTGGTCTTTACTGAAAATAACTTCACCACGATCAACTATACTCATTCAGATGACTGCAAACTGAATTAGACCACATAGAAGGGGAATAATGATCCATAGGGTCCAATTAATCTGACAGTGCAGTTCTCCATTTATTGTTGATACATGAGACTTACATTGACAGCCAACCCTATTCCAAAAACTGTGTTAGTCACAGGAAGTGCAGGATGAATGGGCCATCATTTCTAGGCCTCAGGTGCTCACATTGTCTCTAAATGCATCTGGGCATCTCAAGAACCAAAATAATGTGGATTATTGGCCGCATTATTCGCAGTAGTTACTGAACTGTTCCAAATTGGTCCCCTCATATCTTTAAGGATGAAAGTACAGACAAAGTCAAGATAGTTCAAGCAAGATGAAGAAAGTGGTTAAGAGGATGAAGACCTCTGTTAACAAGAAACTGATAATGTTTAACTTAGCTCAACAATAGTAAGAGGAATTCAGGATAATGATATATAAATATTTGAAAAATGTAAACAAGAAGGAACAGCACTATTAAATGTGATTCAGCTGAAGGTAATTAAAAGCAATGCATAGTACATATGAAAGGAAAATTCAAAATAAATATAATAAAAATATTTCCTCAAATATGGGGCTACATTACTGGAAAGAATTGCCACTATATAAAAATATATGGAACAAGGAAACTAATAGCAAGAAATTTACCAACAGTAGGTTCATGCTTCTCTAATTCACCAAATGTTTTTCTATAATTTAAATATTTAACATATTCTTTACTCCCATATCTTTATTCATTCTATTCATTCATTTATTCAGAAACTACTTCTTGAGCATATCAGTGTTTTAAGAATTGGGAGGCACAGGCAGTAATATATATATATATATATTTTTTTTTTTTTAATTAATTAATTTTTTTATTGAAGGATAATTGCTTCTGTCTATAATAAATAACTTTAACTTTTAGTCATTTAGCACATTAAATTTTAGTTCTCACTCAAAGTGCCAATGAAGTGTTTGAGGGAGCAGATGGTTGGAGGGGCCAGATCCATGTGATCACTCAGAGATCGAGACTGATAGAGATCCTGAGTTCACTCTGATATTCAACATCAAGCAGGGACATAGGGACAGCAAAAATTTGGGGAAGAAATAACTCCTTCTTAAACACACTGGCTCGGAAGAGATATATTACTTTCTCGCGTGTTCATAGTTGAGAATTCACTACATGACAACATTTGGATGCAACTGGAGTTGGAAAAGGTAGCCTCACCCTAAAAGTATCTCTCTGGTTTGAAGGAGAACATGAGTTTTTAATGGACAAGTAGCCAATCAAAAGAGTTCCAAATCCTTCTTGGGGGGTATATCAGTGGAGGAAACTGATAATAATAAGATATCAATAATTAAAATAAATATTTTGTGAGGAGATAAGTATTATGGAGACAGATAAAGCCAGGAAGAAGGATGGGGAGTGCTGTGTGTGGAATTTTAGATGGGTTATCTGGAAAGATCTTAATGAAAAAAAAGATCAACTATTTGAATTAGGTGAGAGTGTGAACCAAATAGAATCTAATGGGAAAGCACTTGAAGCAATAGAATTGCAGGTGTAAAGTCCATCAGATGATACTGTGCCTGGTGAGTGTACAGAGCAAGAAAGTGGCTAATAGAATGGAAGCAAAGTGTGCAAAGGAGAGAATGGCAGGATATGAGGTCAGAAAAGAACAGAGGCATTATGAGCAACAGTGAAGATTTTGGCTTTTACTCTGAGATACTGAAGACGCCATTAGGAGGTTTTCAGCAGAGGAGTAAAATGGTTTGATTTATGTTTTTAAAGGATTACTCTAGTTGCTGTGCTGAAAACAGACTGTGGTACAGTACGGTCAGAAGTAGGGAGACTGTTGCAAAGCTTTTTCAGTAATGGAGGTGAGAAATGATGGCATAGTAGACCAGAGGTATTGAGAAGCTGTTGGATTCTGGATGTGCTTTGAAGGTAGAGCCAACATGATATGCTGATGAATTGCTGGTGAAATGCTGAGGAAGAGAAGAGTGGAGGATGACTTTTAATTGGAAGGATAGCACTTTCATTTAATTGAAATGGGAAAGTTATAGGAGGATCTCATTGAGGTGTGGGTGGAGTGTCTTAGAAGCTTGATTTGGGATGACTTTCAGATAGCTAAATTGAGATATCAGGTAGCCGTTAGATACATGACTCTGGTACTCGGTGGGGGCAGGGAGAGGGCATACACATAAGGAATAGGTCCAGACATTGTGTCCTGGGTGACCCCAACGTTTACAGCTTGGGGAGATGTGGAGAAACCAGAGCAAGAGCATGAAAAGGAATGTCCAAAGAAAGACAACTAGGGAGTCCAGTGTCAAGGAAACCAAATAAGATAAATATTTCAAGACAGAAAGAAATGAGTCACAGTCTCAACTGCTGTTGAACAAATAAAGAGGATTGGAAATTGGGAATTTAGTTGTGAAGAGTCTGAATTGGGAAGTCATTGGTGATCTTAACAAAAGCAGTTTTAGTGTAGTGATGTAGAGAGAAAGTGTAATTGATGTGAGATAAAGAGAAAATGAGAAAAGATCAATTTGTGGCAATGGGATTATTTATTTTGAGGATTTTTTTCTGTAAAAGAGAGCAAAGAAAGGGGATGGTAATTATAGCAGGAAGTGAGGATAAGAAGAGGAGTTTTTAAAAATCATTCCATTCTTTTTAAAAATACTTTTATATGTATTTGCCTGTGTCAGGTCTTAGTTGCAGCCTGTGGAATGAAATGGTGCTTTTGCTATAGTGCATGGACTTAGTTGCCCTGCAGCATGAGGGATCTTAATTCCCCAGCTAGGGATTCAACTTGCATCCCCTGCACTGGGAAGTGGATTCTTAACCACTGGATCACCAGGGAAGTCCCAGAAAGGGTGTTTCTAAATGGAAATGGTAACAGTGTATAGGTCCATCTAGTCAAAGCTATGGTTTTTCCAGTACTCATGTATGGATGTGAGAGTTGGACTATAAAGAAAGCTGAGTGTCAAAGAATTGATGCTTTTGAACGATGGTGTTGGAGAAGACTCTTGAGAGTCCCTTGGACTTCAAGGAGATCCAACCAGTCCATCCTAAAGGAAATCAGTCCTGAATATTCATTGGAAGGACTGATGTTGAAGCTGAAACTCCAACACTTTGGCCACCTGATGCGAAGAACTGACTCATTGGAAAAGACCCTGATGCTGGAAAAGATTGAAGGTGGAGGAGAAGAGGATGACAGAGGATGAGATAGTTGGATGTCATCACCAACTCGATGGACATGAGTTTGAGTAGGCTCTGGGAGTTGGTGATGGACAGGGAAGCCTGGTGTGCTGCAGTCCATGGGGTCACAAAGGGTTGGACACGACTGAGCGACTGAACTGAACTGAACAGCGCATATGTAAAAAGATGAGGGAAAAATTACAAGGTAAGAAGAAGAGAGGGAATTAATAAACAAGAATCTTAGGTGTTTGAGAAACATTAGATCAGGAGTGCTAGTGAAAGGGACAGACATAGATAGGAGCTCATATTGTTTATCCATAATAGTGCAAAATAGTGGGGCACATGCATGGTAGGCTTGTGGAAGTTCCCTGTGAATTCTCAGGGAACTAAAGAGCAAGGTCATTCAGAAGAAAGAGGAAAAGATGGAAAATCATCACTTTGGAGAAGGGGCTAGTGAATGGAAAAGGGCAGTATTTCCAGGCAGTTCCAAGAACCCAACATGAAGTTAATGGTTACATATAACCTGGTGGTTTGTCTTTATCTAGTCATATTACCTCTGTGTGTAGCCACAGCATGTGGGAAGAATTTTTTTCAGTGGGTTAGCAGTTTTTCTTGGTGAATGCAGTGGCATGAGAGAGGATTAAGAGCCAGATTGTGATTATAATTGCATATCAATGACTCTAAGCTGAGTGAGGTAGAGCAATGATATGAAACCTGAGTAGGACAGTAAAAAAAAAAAAAAAAAAAAGATGGCAGGATCAGTATATTTGAAGATATTTTTGTAGTTATATCATTAAAAGAAATGCTGTAGAAACCCTGGAGCTGATAGTGCACTGGAAAGTAGACTCCTTCAAGAGGATGGAGAGGTGACAGTTGTTGGGAATGAAAAGATCTGATACAATAATAGAAATGAAAGCCAAGTTTGGTTGCAAAACAAAATCATTTGATTAGAGATGATCAAGCTTCCCTGGTGGCTCACTGGTAAAGAATCCCCCTGCCAACGTAGGAGAAGTGGGCTCCATCCCTGGGTTGGGAAGATGCCCTGGAGAAGGATATGGCAACTCATTCCAGTATACTTGCCTGGGAAATCACATGGACAGAGAAGCCCATAGGGCTACAGTCCATGGTGTCACAAGAGTTGGACACAACTTAGGCACTAAATGACCACTAAACCACCACAGAGAAGATAAAAGAATGGGAAGGCTGAGGTACTGGAAAGAATATCTGACTTGTTTAAATCTTAAGAATTTTGACATGGCCAGTGTTAGATATGTTACATTCGGTCAGGAGTTAAAATCTTGCCACTATGACCTTCCATCTGGAAATCTGCAAATATATCTGTTAAAATATATTTTTTTGAGAGTCTAGTTAGGGTGGTCTCTAGTTTTTTTGTTGAAATGAAAAAGTCTTTGTTCTGACCTTATTTTTCAAAACATGCTTTTATGGTTATAGAATTCTAGGTTGATATTCTAAGACATCCTGGAATGTGAAGTCAAGTGGGCCTTAGGAAGCGTCACTACGAACAAACCTAGTGGAGGTGATGGAATTCCAGTTGAGCTATTTCAAATACTCAAAGATGATGCTGTGAAAGTGCTGCACTCAATATGTCAGCAAATTTGGAAAACTCAGCAGTGGCCATAGGACTGGAAAAGGTCAGTTTTCATCCCAATCCCAAAGAAAGGTGATGCCAAAGAATGTTCAAGCTACCACACAATTGCACTCATCTCACACACTAGTAAAGTAATGCTCAAAATTTTCCAAGCCAGGCTTCAGCAATATGTAAACCGTGAACTTCCAGATGTTCAAGCTGGTTTTGGAAAAGGCAGAGGAACCAGAGATCAAATTGCCAACCTCTGCTGGATTGTTGAAAAAGCAAGAGAGTTTCAGAAAAACAGCTATTTCTATTTATTGACTATGCCAAAGCCTTTGACTTCTTGGATCACAATAAACTATGGAAAATTCTGAAGGAGATGGGAATACCAGGCCCCCTAACCTGCCTCTTGAGAAACCTGTACGCAGGTCAGGAAGCAACAGTTAGAACTGGACATGGAACAACAGACTGGTTCCAAATAGGAAAAAGAGTACATCAAGGCTGTATATTGTCACCCTGCTTATTTAACTTATATGCAGAATACATCATGAGAAACACTGGGCTGGAGGAAGCACAAGCTGGAATCAAGATTGCCGGGAGAAATATCAATAACCTCAGATATGCAGATGACACCACCCTTATGGCAGAAAGTGAAGAAGAACTAAAGAACCTCTTGATGAAAGTGAAAGAGGAGAGTGAAAAAGTTGGATTAAAGCTCAACATTCAGAAAACTAAGATCATGGCATCTGGTCCCATCACTTCATGGCAAATAGATGGGGAAACAGTGGGAACAGTGGCTGACTTTATTTTGGGGGGCTCCAAAATCACTGCAGATGGTGATTGCAGCCATGAAATTAAAAGATGCTTACTCCTTGGAAGGAAGGTTATGACCAACCTAGATAGCATATTAAAAAGCAGAGACATTGCTTTGTCCTCAAAGGTCTGTCTAGTCAAGGCTATGGTTTTTCCAGTAGTCATGTATGGATGTGAGAGTTGGACTGTAAAGAAAGCTGAGTGCCGAAGAATTGATGCCTTTGAACTGTGGTGTTGGAGAAGACTCTTGAGAGTCCCTTGGACTTCAAGAAGATCCAACCAGTCCATCCTAAAGGAGATCAGTCCTGGGTGTTCATTGGAAGGACTGCTGCTGAAGCTGAAACTCCAATACTTTGGCCACCTGAGGAGAAGAGCTGACTCATTTGAAAAGACCCTGATGCTGGGAAAGATTGAGGGCAGGAGGAGAAGGGGATGACAGAGGATGAGATGGTTGGATGGCATCACCGACTCAATGGACATGGGTTTGGGTAGAATCTGGCAGTTGGTGATGGTCAGGGAGGCCTGGCGTGCTGCGGTTCATGAGGTTGCAGAGTCAGACATGACCGAGTGACTGAACTGAACTGAACTGATTCTAAGGCTTCCCTAGAATTCTAGCGGAGAAGGCAATGGCACCCCACTCCAGTACTCATGCCTGGAGAATCCCGGGGACAGCGGAGCCTGGTGGGCTGCCGTCTGTGGGGTTGCACAGAGTCGGACACGACTGAAGCGACTTAGCAGCAGCAGCAGCAGAATTCTAGGGCTTCCTTAGTGGCTCAGATGGTAAAGAATCTGTCCACAATTCATGAGACCTGGGTTCAATCCTTGGGTCAGGAAGATCTCCTGGAGAAGGAAATGGCAACCCACTCCAGAGTTCTTGGCTGGAGAATTCCATGGACAGAGGAGCCTGGTGGGCTACAATCCATGGGATCACAGAGTCATACATGACTGAGTGACTAACATACATATATATATACCGTTGATACTATGTTTTCTTACCATCTCAAGAGTATTATTCTATTTCCTTCTGACTTTCATGTTTGCTGTTAAGAAGAATGTAAATTGTGAAATCTTCTATTGTGGATAACATTTTTTTCTCAATGGTTTGTTTTTAAAACTTAATTTTTTGTGTTCTTCAGTCTCACTAGAAGTTATCTAGGTGTAGGATTCATGACCCTCTGATGAGGATCCATATCTTTCATCACTTCTAGACAGTTCTATAGCATTGTCTCCAAATATTCATTGCCTTCTCCCATTTTCTGTTAGCTGTTTTAACTCTCATTACTCCATGTTGGATGTTCTCACTCTGTTTTCATTTTCTTAAAACTTTTCTTTCCTGTTTCCTGTTACTTTATATATCTGTGCTTCATTCCCTATATTTTTCTCTGATTTATTTTACAATGTACTAGTTTTCTTTTCAGCTGTCTCACAATCATTTTAGCTAATGTATTTTTCATTTCTACAGGTTTCCTCTTTTTCCAATATATCTGGTCAGTTTTGTTAGTCTCTCTTTTTCTTACATTTATGGTCACTCTTCGCTATTATTTCTTTAAACATATTTAATGTGCATGATTTATAATGTATGTAATAAACTTTGTATCTGTAATCATTGGGGGTCTCATTCTGTGCTTTGTGGCACTTACAGTTGCTAATGACAGCTTATTTCTTCATATATAATGATTTTTTAATTATAAGTTCAAGTTCCTTTAATCTTTGATTCTTTGATCTTGTTAGGGTAGTTTTTAATGCTGAATTTAAATTTTCTTCAGAAAGGATTCTCATATGCTGCTTTCAGATAACTGGGGGTCTTAGCACATAAGAAACACTTTAAATTATGCCTTAAGTTTGGGTTTTTTCATGGAGAAAGGCTTGAAAGTGTAAATTAAGTTTTCAAACATGAGCATAAACTTTTGTTTAAAAATTTATCAAGAGAGTATTTTTTTTAAAAAAAAAAAGTTTTTCCAAAAGCTAAAGCTGAAAATAGCATTCCTAATGCCCTGTCCTATTTCAGGAATTCAAGATTCTCTTCGAGAGTCTTTAAAAAAGTTTTTGATACAATTTTTAAAGGTTGCTTTTCATTAATAGTTATTACAAAATGTTGGCTATATTCCCTGCCTTGTACAATGCATCCTTGAACCTTTCACCCAGTATTTTGCACTTCCCACTCCCCCACCCCTATGTTGTTCCTCCCTCTATCCCCACTGGTAACCACTAGTTTCTGCTGTATATCTGTGTCTACTTCGTATCTGTTACATCCACTAGAATGTTGTATTTTTTAGATTGTACATGTAAGTGATATCATGATGTATTGTCTTTTTCTGACTTACTTCACTTAGCGCAATACCCTCTGAGTCCATGCATGTTGCTGCAAATGGCAAAATTTCAGGTTTTTTTACGTCTGAGTAGTATTCCAGTGTGTGTGTGTGTGTGTGGTATACCATATTTTCTTTATCCATTCACCTGTTGATGGATGCTTAGAATGCTTCCATAGCTTGGCTGTTGTAACGCTGCTTTGAATATTAGGGTGTGTATATCTTTTTGGATTACTGTTTTTGTTTTTATGGATATATACCCAGGAGTGAAATTGCTAGGGCATATGGTATTTCTGTTTTTAGTTTTGGGCAATTTCCATGCTGTTTTCCACAGTGGTTGCACTAATTATACATCCCCACCAACAAGATTCCCATAGAGAGTCTTTACACTGATCTTCCACCTAGGTTTCTTATTTGTGTGGGTTACTACAACTCAGCTCCTATGCTACCAGTGATTAGCATGTGAATTCAGGAAACTTTTTCATTACATTGTTTGCTTACTCATGTAGATTCTACAGTTTTTTCTTTTCTAAAATCTTCTGAAGAATTCCTTTACTCTCCTGCTAATGCAGCTGTGCATTAACAATGATCCTTTGATATATTGCATTTCAATTTGTGCTCCAGTAGAAATAAAAGGGTGGTATGTTCTGGGAACATTTAGTCAAACTTCTAATAAGAATTGTGATTCCCTTTGAGGAAGGTATCAAGTCATCTTCTTTTTTATTTTTAATAATTTTTCCCCCGAGAACTCTTTATATATTAAGGATAGTGATTCTTGGCCATATATTACAAGTTATTTTTTTTCCTAGGTTGTTATTTCTGTTTTCAACTTTGTTAATGGTGCTATATTTTTCTTTCTGATACAGACTGTTTAAATTTTTTATAATCAAAGATCTTGATTTTTCCTTTTATGTTCTCTGCCTTTGATGTTATGCCTGGAAATTTTTCTCCATCAATGTTATGAAACTCTTCACTCTTCAGTTATTTCTTCTAGTTCTTCTTAGAATTTATTTTTCTCAGAATCCTATTTCTCCTTCTTAGAATATAAATATTCTCCTTCTTAGAATATAAATGATCTTTTTGGGTTTTTTTTGTTATTGTTGTTCAGTTGCTAAGTCATGTCCCACTCTTTGCAACCCCATGTTGTGCTAAATAGTTGTATATACACATATATGTTTTAGCATGTATATATTTTAAAGCTTTCTCTTATATTCTTTTAAAATATATCTTTATACAGTAAAAAAAAAAAAAAAGGAGTTTAATTTTAGGCCTAATGAGCAGTACGATGACAAATCTTTGAGTTTTATCTTGTCTTTCTCCTTTCTCCATTTGTTCATTAGTATTTATTTTTAAAGAAATATTAAGAGTCCTACTACTTTTCTTGAAGCCTTGAGGATACAAAAATGAAAAAAAATGTTGGACATACCAAAATACTAAATTTAAATACAACAGACAAGTGAGCAGGCTGTTGTGATTGAATGTGATATTTTCTTTAATGAAAAATACTTGACGTGGAAACCTTGATGGTAGGGTATGACTAATCTAGACAGTGGAATTAGGGAAGGTATCCTGGAACAGATGATTTGAAGTCTATATTTTTCATGTGTGTTCACTGGTGAAGGACAGAGGTCAGGAGAGAGAAAACCAAGCTGAGGCAACATGTGTGATGTTTCCAGTGAGAGAAAGCATGGGTTATTTAAGACACTGAAAAAAAAAAAAATCATTCAGTCTGGGGAGGAGTATAGATGGTGGTGTATAAGTACTTGCAAAGTGAAGCTGGATGGGTGAAAAGGGTCAAGGGAATTGTGTTGTTCTTTTGAGAGCAATGGGATTTATTGAAATGTTTGAAAGTAGGGAGTCATCTAACCAGATTTGCTTTTCAAAACATCAGGCAGGACTGTAGCATTTTCCATACTAGGTAAAAAGGGGCAAAGCCTGGAGAGAGAAAGACTGTTAAGAAGGTATTGCTATAATATAGGTGAGGGATTATCGTGGCTTTATGAGGGAAAGGAAAGTGAATACGGAAGGATGTGGGTTCACTGTAGATTTCAGACAGATGGATAGAGTTCACAGTCATGAAATGGTAAGCGTGAGAGAAGAGGCAGAGTCAGGCATGTCACTCAAGCATCTTTCATGAGCACCTGGTGGATGGAGTTGACATTTTCTAAGATAGGTGATAGAAAGAAAGATGTGCTATTTCTAGGAGAAAATGAGTAAACTTGAGGGAGACTTTTTCAATTAGTAGTCTGTTAAATAACCCAGGTGAAAAGGTACCTCAATGTCTCATTTTCCTTCCAAATTTTACCTAGAGTCTAACTCAAATTATTTTTATTTATTTTTGGTGCAGTGTCAGCGATCCTCAACTGATCTTCCCAGTTCCAGTTTGCCTAATCAATCCATCCTACACTAGGACAGTTGCTATGTTTTCCATGTTTTTGGCTTTGTTCAGTTTCTTTCCTGTCCTAGGAAAACCCTCTGCCTACTTACGTGTTAAAGCCAATTTACAAGGACACCTTCACCTTAAGTATGACCAATAGGCTCTCATATCTTGCCTTGATCATCATCACTTCTGCCACTTACAGACTCCTTGCTGCTGAACATATTGACAGTTCTCAACTTCTGCTTCCTCCTGGTAGTTGAATGGATTTAATAATAAAGACCTTGCTGTTTGTAAAGCGTAGCCTCAAAGTTGCCCCAGTATTTGACCCTCAGCAGGTATCTAATCAAAGAGTACATCATGAGAAATCCTGGACTGGAGGAAGCACAAGCTGGAATCAAGATTGCCAGGAGAAATATTGATAACCTCAGATAGGCAGATGACACCACACTTATGGCAGAAAGCAAAGGAGAACTAAAGAGACTCTTGATGAAAGTGAAAGAAGAGAGTGAAAAAGTTGGCTTAAAATTCAACATTCAGAAATCTAAGATCATGCCTCTGGTCCCATCACTTCATGGCAAATAGATGAGGAAACAATGGAAACAGTGTCAGACTTTATTTTTTTGGGCTTCAAAATCACTGCAAATAATGACTGCAGCCATGAAATTAAAAGACGCTTGCTCCTTGGAAGGAAAGTTATGACCAACCTAGACAACATATTAAAAAGCAGAGACATTATTTTGCCAACAAAGATCTGTCTAGTCAAAGGTATGGTTTTTCCATTAGTCATGTATGGATGTGAGAGTTGGACTATAAAGAAATCTGAGCACTGAAGAAATGATGCTTTTGAACTGTGGTGTTGGAGAACACTCTTAAGAGTCCCTTGGACTGCAGGGGATCCAACCAGTCCATCCTAAAGGAAATCAGTCCTGAATATTCATTGGAAGGACTGCTGCTGAAGCTGAAACTCCAATACTTTGGCCACCTGATGCAAAGAACTGACTCATTTGAAAAGACCTTGATGCTGGGAAAGATTGAGGGCAGGAGGAGAAGGGGACGACAGAGGATGAGATGATTGGATGGCATCACCGACTTAATGGACATGAGTTTAAGTAAGCTCTGGGAGTTGATGATGGACCGGGAAGCCTGGTGTGCTGCAGTCCATGGGGTCACAAAGAGTTGGACACGACTGAGCGACTGAACTGAAGGATTACTAATATTAACTCTCCAAAACCTAAGTCTGTTGACATTGTAGTCACCTGTGTATGCATCTCATTCTATGAGATCAGGGGCATTTTCTCTGTGACCTGCATAATAATTAATAACTAACAAGCCTATTATAGGTATACGGTATAGGGCATGAGAAAATGGCTATAGCATGGGGGTTGCTATGAAGAATAGAGCTATTGTAGAAGACCACCTTAGGCTGACATACTTCCTACCATGTGCTGTAAACTGTTGAGAAGTACACTCTTTTACCTGAAATTCTTCCAGTCTGAACTACAATGATTTTAAACATGTTCAACAGATCTGTTCTCCCCACAAGTAGTAATTTTGGTCATTATGCACAAATCAAAGATGCAATAGAGAACATTTTAAGTGGTATTGTACATGATGATTTCAAGAATGTGCTTTAATTTTTATTCAATATCATTTGATTAGCAATTCTGTTATTGTTTTAGCCTTGTGAATATTTATTCCAGCAAAAATGAGTACAATAATTTCTAATGAAAATATTGTCCACCTGTGTTCCCCAGTGTCTAGATGGAACACTGGCCTTGTCCTTTTTTAGAGGGATTGCCAGTGGCCTTGGGATTGGAAGATGCCTAGACTGACCAACCTGTGGCTGGCACCTGGCTATGCCGAGTAGGAGGGAGGAGGGGCTATCCCCAAATATTCTGTCCTAAAGGGGAGCATCCTCAGCCTCAGATTTTTCTATCCTAAAGGGAAGCATCCTTTGCCTCCTTTTGGTAACAAACAGGATGAAAGATCAGGATGCTGGTGATGGCTCTTCTTAACTCTGGTTGTCTCATTCAGGCCAGTTTGGGCAACACTTGTGAATGGAAAGAGTTAAGTTTTGAGATCAGGCCTTTGGAGATCCCAATTCGGTTGCTACTATTTTCTCCATCTTGAAATTCTTTTATACATTCTTTGAGCCAAAGTTGTTTTCTGTGTGTGTGAAGTTTTTAAGACAATTAGGTAATTGTCTTATGGGTAATGCAGCTTGGTTCCTATTCGCTCCTTGGAGATCTAGTTGAATATGTATTGCTCTTTCAGTTTCAAGGTCTGTGCAATTCTAAAACTCTTGCAGAATTTCTGTGTTGGATCTTCCCATGGTCCCATCTCCCTCCAGCTCCTGTGCTCATGGTTATTGCTGTTGTTTTACCCCATGTCCTTCGGAAAGTGAGACCCGAGCATCTGCCTGCCTATGGAGGGTGAGTGTAATAAACATGGCGGTGGCATAAGGGGATAATATATTTGTGGGCCTTTGCCTGGACCTTTTTCCCCCCATTTCTCCCATTTCTGAGTCAAGTCTTGTTGCTCCAGAATTGCCCTCAGGAGCTCCAAATCAAAGTTCTTCTGTTATACAACATATTTCATCTTTCTCTGGCTCCTGCACTCACACATCTAAAATATTAAGGTTGTCTGCAGCACCAAGGCCCCTCTCTTTAATAGGACCCACCCCACTGAGAATGCCCTAGGGCTGTTATGTGTATTCCTTTCTGGCTTTCCTTCCCCTCCCCCCATACTCGTACATATATTCATGCACATACACACAGTCACACATGTAGACACACACGGGTATATCTCTTACAAGGATGCTGTATCTGTTGATTTGCTGCTTGCAAATATTTAAAAGAAACTATGTATGGAAATTAGAGCTTCCCAGGTGGCACTCGTGGTAAAGAACCCTCCTGCCAATGCAGGAAACTGAAGAGACTTGGGTTCAATCCCTGGATCAGGAAGCTCTCCTGGAAGAGGGCATGGCAACCCATTCCAGTATTCTTGCCTGGAGAATCCCATGGACAGAGCAGAACGGTGGCTCCATGGCCAGGGGGTCACAAAGAGTCAGACATGACTGCGCGACTTAGCATGCACAGAAATGAGTCAGCACACTGCTTGGTGCAGATTTATATTAGTCTTTCCTTTTCTTTGCTTTTAATAACCAAAGACTAGCTCTTCAAAGATGGCTTTGGCTGCAGTTGTCTGGACTCCAGGCACAGTGAGTCAGCAGGGCCTAGGTGGGTGGTGTGATCCAAGTGGCCTGGGAAATAAAGCACTTCTGTTCTTAGTCTTCTCCTCCCTGACCAGGCTCCCCCTACTCGCCACCCCGCCTCCCCGCCCCCTGCGCTCCAGGCTCTCTGAGAGCTCAGCGTAACTCATCCTCGTTATCTGCCCTGGACTCCAGTAATGTCTGGATGCCAAAGGCGGGAAAGTGTGATTGTTGGGAAAGCAGGCTGACAGAATGGTTAAGAATCAGGGTGCACTCCAGGCAAGTGCAAGGATAGCCCCTCCTCCCTCCTACTCGGCATAGCCAGGTGCCAGCCACAGGTTGGTCAGTCTAGGCATCTTCCAATCCCAAGGCCACTGGCAATCCCTCTAAAAAAGGACAAGGCCAGTGTTCCATCTAGACACTGGGGAACACAGGTGGACAATATTTTCATTAGAAATTATTGTACTCATTTTTGCTGGAATAAATATTCACAAGGCTAAAACAATAACAGAATTGCTAATCAAATGATATTGAATAAAAATTAAAGGACATTCTCGAACCAAGATCTCCTGCATTGCAGGTGGATCCTTTAGCGTCTGAGCCACCAGGGAAGCAAAAGCCAAAGTGGAGGGGAAACCAAAAATGCAGGAAAAGATGCTGAAAGAAAAAAATAAAAGCTCAGTCTCCTCCCTCCTTGGAAAAGGATTGATCTCTTCTTTTGCTGTGTGTGCACTTAGCCTTGTGTTGGGATCAAATGAACCTGAACCTGGGCCTCTGATGAGAGTGGTCAGGGTCATATGCAACTCACTCGCCTGTGGATTAATATTGCCATTTAGCCACACAAAGGAGCTGCAGTCTGTCAGTCTGTCTTTCTGATAACGCTACTTAACTCTACCTCAGCTAATCCCAAAGGACGTCTCTACCCCAAACTATTCAATTTCTCTGGGACTCTATACTTTTCTTACAGTTCTTTGGATGAAAATATCCATGCTGTTTTGACATTTTTTTATGTAACTAACTCAAAGTGCATTTTAGGTTTACTATTTTACAACCTCACATTTCTGTTTTTTTATTATTATTTTAGACCAAGATAAAAGTGGGGAAAAAGTAAACTGAAGTATTACAAATATCTTAGCCCAGAATAACAGAGGAAACGTAAATGGAAGAAACATGAGGTGAGACCGTGTAAACATATTTCAAACAGAAACTATACTGTTCCACTGATAAGCAATTTCTGCTCTATTTGTGTAGAGACAATCAATATATTGTTTAGAGGCAAAGGATGATTTTTTTTGGTCATATGAAAAGTTGATTTCGAAGAATAGTCATGTCATGTCTTTCATAAATCCCTCAGTTCTTTTGTCTTGATATAGATTTACTAGTAGAGATACATTTATAAGCTAATATTTTGAGAACTAAAGAAAGAAAAGTGATGTAGCCAGAAGAGAGCAAGTTTTTTTTTTTTCAACTTTCCTTGATCATTCAAGTGTGACTTGCCTGTTGGCTGATGTCATGGAGATTTAATTTCCATTTTATAACATAGTTGAGAGAGTAAAAGAATCCTAGCTCTAAAAGGTTTGAGCTTCAAGAAGGGTTTGTTGGCCTATGAGTGACTAATCTGGATTTCTGGGAAGGAACTTCCTGCTTACTGTTTGGATACAATCTTATATTTTTGTCACGGTAACAGTGAAGAAATGGTACGTACCTCTTATTGACATGAACAATTTTTTTTGATAAAACTTTTATAGATAAGGAAACTATGTTGACATTCTCTGGTTTAGAATTTCATCAGTGAATTGAGGGATGGCTTAAGGAAAGATCATTAGTCTAGCTCAGTTCAGTCACTCAGTAGTGTCCGACTCTTTGCGACCCCACGAATCGCAGCACGCCAGGCCTCCCTGTCCATCACCAACTCCTGGAGTTTACCCAAACCCATGTCCATTGAGTCGGTGATGCCATCCAGCCATCTCATCCTCTGTCGTCCCCTTCTCCTCCTGCCCCCAATCCTTCCCAGCATGAGGGTCTATTCCAATGAGTCAACTCTTCACATGAGGTGGCCAAAGTATTGGAGTTTCAGCTTCAACATCAGTCCTTCCAATGAACACCCAGGACTGATCTCCTTTAGGATGGACTGGTTGGATCTTCTTGCAGTCCAAGGGACTCTCAAGAGTCTTCTCCAACACCACAGTTCAAAAGCATCAATTCTTCGGTGCTCAGCTTTCTTCACCGTCCAACTCTCACATCCATACATGACTACTGGAAAAAGAGCCAGAATATTTCTCTGGTCCCATACTACATAGCTTATAGCTCTACGATTATAGGAAATTCATGTACGATCTAGTCACATTAGTAAAATGGAGATTTGTCTAGTAACCTCACAAGGCTTTCATAGGGATCCATTCAAAAGAAACAGTATGAAAAAAATGTGCTTATGAAAATATCATTGTGATTTTTGTAATCATTTTATTAGAACATACCAAATACATTAAAATTAATGTATGTTAAAAAGCTTAGTAGAGTGCCATTAACTCACCATTGTTAAATATACATTTTAAATTGTAATTTGCTGAACAAACATAAGGAATTATGAATATAGGAAATGGTGGTTGGGAAAGATGCTCTAGACTAGATTTTTTATTAAAAAAGGATCAAATGTGAATAGGCTTGAATAACTAACTGAATTAATGTAATCTTTGGTGGGTAAATCTTAAGTTGAGGTTTAACGAAGCAATACATGAATGCCCTTAACTCTCTGTGTATCAAGCTCTCTGTGATACACAGAGAGTTATGGGCATTCAAATACTGCAAGGCAGACATGAGCTGAGAGTGTGCCCCACAAATGCATGAAGTCCTGGAATGTGTTAACCTGAAGACTGGTCCACAGTCTCCACCTGGATGTTAGACATCCCCATTAGCTGAATATTATCCTTTCCTGAATGTTTGTAGAATAGTGAATTTGGGGTTTGAAAGATCATGTATCTCTCTGCTATAAATGGAAAAATAATTATGTGTTTCCCTTCTTAATCAAAAAGTCCAACCAGGGTTCTTAGTTTGACTAAAATAACTGTTAAATGCACATATAACAATCTGCCAAATATTCATGCAAACAAAAAGAATTGAACACACCAACTATTCCATTACTGAACAGTGAACCTATTGACACTTTTGTATGCAGAAACTGAACAATATTGCATACAAATTAAAATTTCACCTTATAACAGTCACCTATCTTAATGTACTTGATTATTACGGTTTTTCCTTCTAGAATATTGGATTTTCTAGACCCTTTAGACTCACCGACTTTCTTCAAAGGCATTCCTACTTCCATAGGAAATATATTCACTTTAAAAGTCTGAAGGTAATTGATAGTGATAATGAGAAATCCATTTAAAAAGCACAAGCAGGAGATTCTCATTATTAGAGAAACAGCTCATAGACAATAGCGGCAGCAACACTCTGCTTTCTCTCACCAGCTCTGACATGAAATTAAGCATTTTCACTGATGTGTAAATAGATTTGATAGTAGGGTTTAGATATGACAGTGATTTGGGTGTAAAAATTATTGCACATCTTTTTAGCACACATTTGTAAAGTGAGAGTGTAGGGAGTGAAAGATACCTGCTTTGTGTCCATTTTTATTATCTGCCATGGTATAGGACATGGTAAGTCTGTTCATTATGTTGGACGCCATACTTCCTGGTGGGCTTCCCAGGTGGCGCTAGAGGTACAGAACCTACCTGCCAGTGCAGGAGATGCAAGAGACATGGATTTGACCCCTGCGTCAGGAAGATCGCTTGGAGGAGGGCATGACAGCCCACTCCAGTATTCTTGCCTGGAGAATCCCATGGACAGAGGATTTTGGCAGGCTACAGTCCATAGGGTCATAAAAAGTTGGCCATGACTGAAGCAACTTAGCATATGTACACATACTCCTTGGCACATAGTATGTGTTCAATAAATATTTGTTGAATTAGTGACAGAAAGAAGTAGACTATAGACCTGTGTGTGTAGAAGTTCTCATTAAAGAGTTATCTCAATAAAGGCAAACTGTTTTTAATAATTACAGA
Organism: Giraffa tippelskirchi; assembly: GCF_054371585.1. NCBI lineage: Eukaryota > Metazoa > Chordata > Mammalia > Artiodactyla > Giraffidae > Giraffa > Giraffa tippelskirchi. Next base: position 55,940,646 of record NC_137276.1, on the reverse strand, counting down.
TGCTAAAGAAAGTGTGAGATTGCTAAAGAAAGTGTGAGATGGTATTTTCTCTCTCTAAATGTATCCTTGTAAGAGGAGGGGATTTTCAGGAAGTCTGCTAAACTGCTTCTTTCCTCAGATGGATTTGAGATGCCGTGACCAGAAAGCTTTATTCCTAGCTCTAAAGTCTCCGATTACTTGGGCAAGAATTTCCTTATTCCAGCTCTTTCTGTAATTAAAAATTATAAATTAGGTTTCTGCCTAACTTATTTTCTCCATGAAAAAGAATTCACAATCCAATTTACAGATTACTCAGAAATATGTTTTGCATTGCTTTGGTCATTTTTGTTGTTAACCTTTTTATGTTTTTAAAAAGTCTCTCATTTTTATAGTAGGGTGATTAGAAGTGAATCTGAACTAAAGTGCATTTTCATTCTTTAAATATGCCTTCCATAGTTAATACCGGTGTTAGCTTTTCAAATATGATTTTGGATTTCATATATTTTACTCAAATATATGTAAAGAATATATATAAAGAATAAGGAATAACTGCCACATGAAACAAAATTTTCCACTCATCTTGCCTATATTCCTCATATAAGTATATGTTTATGATTTACCTAACAAAGAACAAAAATATATAACCATACGTGTCTTGTAAATATTTGTCTTTATTATATATGCATATATAAAGAATATGACTGCAAATTTTATTTCTCTCTTACCTTTTAATTAATTTTTAACTTGAAAATTAAAAATAGTGAGTATAATAAATGTGAAAACAGTGGAGAATTTCTCCTTCATTTTGATACAAGGCTGCACACTGTCTCCTGAAAATTTGAACCTAGTGGAATTTTTTCCATTTTAGTTATCTAGGAAAATTCATTCTTGACGATAATTATTGTAACTCAGGTTTTAGCACACTAGAGAATAGGTCTCAATCTTATTTTATTTTAAATTTATTTAATTTGTGTTAATTACTTTTTTCTGCGTTAATAAATATCCTCATCTTATTTTTTTATGGCATTTTTGTTTCTGTTTTAGTAGCTGCACTCTGGCTAACTATGTCATAGGTTTGGCATTGTGTTGTTCACAGAAGCAGTACCAGATCAGAACTGTTAGACCCTAAGCAGTCATTTTTAACACAGAGTGGTGCAAGAGAGCTATTCAAGAAACTCTGCATTATTATCTTAATGCTGCCGAAGTAAACTTTGTGTCATTTCTGTTGAATAGCACTTTGTCAATTTCACTTGACATATGGCATGGTCCTCAGGGATATAGGTCTTGCTTTGCAATCTAAAGGGAAATCAGTTGTGTAATTTCTATATTTGTAGCATTTGTGTGAATACTTATCATAAAAACAGAATAGTTATATTCCTCTTTCCCCTTCAGATTTACATTGCTTCTGCTTCCCTAAATTGCTTTTAAGGAATGGATCCTCTTGGAGCAGTGTGCAACTGGTAAATATTTCATGAATGAAAGAATAGTTGAATGGATGAGTGTAGAACAGTAGTATTCCAGTTTGTAAATACTAGGATTTCAGGACTAATTTAATGAAGAGGAAACCATTCTTCCTTTTTTTTTTTTTAAGCTATTTTTTAAATTTTATTTTATTTATTTATTTTAGTTGGAGGCTAATTACTTTACAATATTGTAGTGGTTTTTGCCATACATTGACATGAATCAGCCATGGGTTTACATGTGTTCTTCCTTTTTATAGCTTTGAGGTAATGACGGCAACAACTAATGCTGCTGTAGAGCGTAACTGTTTACAACGCCTTTTAACAAATAGTGTTTAATGTCTCACTTGGTGCCTAGAACCAGTAGGAGATGTAGGAGATACAACATGTGTGATTTGTCCGTTACTGATGTCAGTGGCATGCATACAAATATTTTAAATGTGTTAAACAAGGTCATCAATTTGCAGTTTAATCAAAACTCATTCGTTCCCTGTTTCCTTCATTGATTCAGTAAAATTTATCTAGTCCTGTACTAGGTGGCTGGCTCTGAGGTAGGCACTGATGTGCAAAACATTATCCTCTGCCGTCAAGAAGTTTACAGCTTAGTGGAGAAAAAATGTGCTGATCGCCCAAACTCACAAATACATGTATAACGTTGCTTGTCTGAGCTGTGGGAGCATATAAAGAGGGATTTTCAATGAAGGTGTCCCTGGGGTAATAATAATAAATGGAATTGAAATTTATATGATGAAGATAAATTGCTTAGATGAAAAGGTGACACCAGGAGGAACAGACAGGGAAAGGTGAGAGTGTTCTAGTAATTCCAAAAGGACAGTGGTGAGAAATGAGGCAGATGACATAGCCAAGCTGGGTCATGCTGGGCCTTTTATTCAACTCAGACATTCTGGTCTTTGTCCTCAGACCGTAAAGTATAAAAGGAAATAATCAGATCTGTGTATTTAAAAATCATGCTTGAGGCTATAAAAATATAATAACATTGAGTGCTGTTTTCAGTAAATCACAATGGGATCTTATAAATATTTAAAATAAGTTGACTGACCAAACAAGAAGTATATTTGAGTAACAGTGTGTCCACAGAAGAGTTTAATTGAATTAGGGTTTTGAGCATTATAAGTAGATACACAGATTGCTTCAGACAGTTTATGATCCTGGGATGATATTTTCTGTGCCCAAAGAGAAACCCATTCCTCTTGTTACTGTCTTCAGGACCACAGAGCATGTTATTAAATAGCAGTTTAGATGGCTGTGTTACCAGGGTACAGCTGTATTGGGTAGGGGTCAGGCTGCATTAGTTATTTAGAAACTTGACTTCAGCTAACCTTGGCAGAATAACTGGACCTCTGAGAACAGAGTGCGTGGAGAATTCAAAAACATGAAAACAGGCAAAGCAGAACAAAGTGAAAAGATAGGTGCTAATTGTCAAGGTTTGTGAGGTGGTACCTGGTTTCTGTTTCAAGAACTTTCCTCACTTGAAGCCTTCCTTTGTAACAGTCCTGAATGGTAGCTGTGATCTTATCTGCCTATATCTTGGTTTTTGCTGGACAACTCATTGAATGGCCCTGAATTGATCCTCCTGCAGTCGCTTATTACCTAAGAGAAACACAGGGATAAATGTTGAGTGGAGAAGAACAATTCAGCACTGTCCGTCTCTCACCCGACTCCAGTACTCTTACAATAAGAACTTCACACTGCTGTCTCATCTATCCTAGACCACCATCTATCAAATAGGTATCTCCACTGGGAAGCAGGCTGGGTTTCCTTTTGGAATAAAGAGATTAGTAAACTAAGACAGAGTTGTCATATTGAAGAGCACTGCTTAGGCAAGTGGAAGTTCTGCTGCTGTGAATCTGCTTCTTCAGGGAACTTGTCAGAGATGCCTTCAGGAAGGTTAATACACTTCCATTGTTGTGATTAGTGAGGCAATAGGTATACGTGAGCATATTTAACTTAGCAACAGCTGTATGAGATACCTTTCTCTCATACATAAACATATATATATATGTGTGTGTGTATACATATATTATATATGTGTGTATACACACACATACACACACACTATATATGGGCTTCCCTGGTGGCTCAATGGTAAAGAATCCACCTGCCAAGCAGGAGACTTGGGTTTGATCCCTGGGTCGGGAAGATCCCCTGGAGAGGGAAATGGCAACCCACTCCAGTGTTCTTGCCTGTGAACTCCCCCAGACAGAGGAGGCTGGTAGGCTACAGTCCAGGGGGTTGCAAAAGAGTTGGACACGACTTAGTGACTAAACAACATGCTATATATATTATGTATAGAGATTATACATGCATTATATATATCCATCCATAATATATCCATAATATAGATCTTCATTTACATTAAATGAAAAAAAAGCATTAGAGAATTTAGTACTTAATTTAAGTATTAAGTATTAGGTTATGTATTGATATATCATAGGGGAAAGATCCAGATCTACTTCTGCTGACTCTAAGTCAAGATCTATCTCAGTTCATGTGCTTCACTCATTTAAAACTGGTATTTACATCTGTATTTATCTTTGAAGGGGGCTTTGTGAAACAAGAGGCTTCCCAGGAGGTACAGTAGTAAAGAATCTGCCTGCAAAGGCAGGAGACACAACACCCTAGGTTTTAATCCCTGGGTCGGGAAGATCTCCTGGAGAAGGAAATAGCAACCCACTCCAGTATTCTTGCCTGGAGAATCCCATGGATGGAAACACCTGGTAGGCTACAGTCCACGGGGTTGCAAAGAGTCGCACACGACTGAGCGACTTCACTTTCACTTTTTCAGCATTCTTGCCTGGAGAATCCCCTGGGCAGAGGAACCTGGCGGGCTATAGACCATGGGATCGCAAAGAGTTGGACACAGCTAAGCACAGCTCAGCACAGATGTGAAACAAAGAATGAAGACTCGATTGTAGAAATCTTATAAACATGTAAAAAAATCATCTAGTAGTGATATAGAAATTTCATATTGAGAAAACTTTTAGAAACTGTTATAGTGAATAACTTGATACAAACTAATGATAAAAATAGAAAGATTAACATAACTTGTTTGTCAAAAAAAAAAAAATAGAAACTTCCTCTGTATTTTTCCAGTGCAATGTTGGCACAGTTGAAAGAAGGAATTCTCCTTTCTTATTAATAATAGTCTGTCAATATCAAGGAAAATCATGTGATAGTGCAAAGATGTTTCTATTGAATTAATATATTTGATTAAACACCATCTGGAAAGATCCTCATTATCTGAGAAAATAATGAATCTTAGATCTTATGCATGTTTCACATGTGTCAAGAAATATGTTGGTCAAATCAAGACGAAAGTAGATGGGTTGAATTGAAGTCTGACTTAAAACAGCTGCTTTCAAATCTGTCCTGCTATGCCGGAAAGTTTGACTGATGGAACCCACAGTTGCCTCTCTCTTTGCTCCGTAGCAAGACTTCTTTCCTCTGAAGTTGATTCCTTTACATTGTAAAGGACTTTTATGGATACTAGAGGGGAAATTAGCCATTTTCAAACACATATAAAAAAGGGGGCCAATATTTTCAAGGAAGAAGAGAGGGAAAGAGAAAGCTTAAGTTAAATTTAGAAGAATTTAGAGAAAAAAAACCTGAAGATGAGTGAATTTTATCTTTCCTTGAGATGATGAGTTCTTTCAAATCATTGATGTAAATTGAAAACCTATAGTTGAAAAAATATGGATCAGTTTAGTGAAACAAAAATTTAAAATATCATTATGTCAAATGAAGATAATAAACATAATAAAACAGACAACAATCTGGAAAAATAATAGAAACATTTTAGAGAAAGTGTAAATATGTTTGATAAATAAAAACATTTAATAAAAAAATAATGTGACTGAGCAGATCACAAAATAAGAAGTAAACACTGCCAGGAAATAACAAATGAAATACATTTCAAACTAACATGCCTTCAAAGCCAAGCAGATTGAAACAATATGTTTGCCTGTTAAATTAGTATCTTTTTACAAGATACAATTCATTGTTTAAGGAGCTAAATCTTCAACAGTTTTCCTTCTTGGCTGTTTGGCAATATGTATCAAGTCATTAAAATGTATATACTGACTAGTCACATACTTTTGGGAATTTATTCTAAGGAAATTGTAAAATATGTATGCTGTGATTTTTGTGTGCAGATTTTTTATGCAGAATTATTTATAACAGTGGAATATTTTAAGTAAATGAAGTACCCAACAAAGGGGGGTTGGTTACTTAAGTTTTGCACTCTGTCCCTATAGTAATCCTACCTTGTAATTCTCAGAAGTTTTATATTCATCATTCTCATTCATTTATTCAATAACTAAATACCCATTGAATGCTTTACTATATGTGCTTGGTACCCTTCAAGACACTGAGGATCAAACAGTGAACAAAGCAGAGAAAAATTCTTTCCATACTGTAGAAACAAATGATTAAGCAAAGCAGCAGCAAATAAGTAAGGCATGTTATGTGATAGATGGCTATAAGTGCTATTAAAAATAGTGAACACGTGTGGGGATAATGATGGAGGAGGAAATGATGTGCTTTTAAACTGTTCAGAGAAGGCTTCAAAGATAAAGTGACAAGTGATTTAGAACTTACCTGGAGAGGGATGGAGAAAAGAGCATTCTAGACAGAGAGAGGAGCAAGATGAGAGCCTTTAGAGAAGAGCATGTCTGATGCAGTTGCATCCCTGCCACTGTCATTGAGTAGACAGAACCAAAGATGGAATAGTGGAAGACAGTGAGAATGCAGGGAGCCTCAGAGGCAATCATGAGGATGTGAGCTTTTTACCCAGAGAGGGATGGGAAGCAATTGGAAGCTTTGATCAAGAGAAAACATGAAACATGAAAAATGCTTCTACATGAAAAATGAAATGGAGTTGCCTTTGGGATAATTGCTTGTTTAGCATTTATCTTCTCTGGGATATAAGGAGGGATCATAGCCAGCTGGCCACTTCAGTGACCAGTATAGAACAGGACTTTGGATCTACTGACTGATTAAATCAACATTGCACATACAAGCTAAAATGGAGTGCGGATAGCAAGAGAAAACTTGTTTTCATATATATTTAATTTGGGGGAAATGCTTATAGGATGCTTGCTGAAATAAAATATTCATCTCTGCTCATACAGAATGCTCCAAATTTGGCGAAGAGTATGTGGGTATCTACAGTTTGAAAAGTTGATGAAAATGCATAAGCATAAATTTTAGTTGTGGTTTTCTCTTGATGTTAGGCTTATAGATGGCATGTATATTTTACTTTAGGATTTTATGGCTTTTCTAATTTTTCTATGATAAATACATCATTTATAAAATTAAAAAGAAGGACAAAGATAAAGGAAGTGCTCTTTTTTTTTTTTTTCCAACTTGACTAAAACCAGAAGAAGGTGTGTAGAATTGACAGTGGAGAATACAGTACCACTACTTCTTAAGATAAATACTGGAGCATTTTACCTGGAAATATTAGAAAATTTTCCCCTCTGAGATGCATGATATCTGGACAGCCAGGTAATGACAAAGGAATGAAGGGTTCCTTTCATTTGTTCACATTCATAGGGCTGTCAGGATATTAATCAGGATATAGAAATACAACATCTGTCACAAAATCTGTGAGATGTTCTTGCTGACTTCTTTTAAGTATGGTGCTATTTTGAATGTTCCCTATATAAAATATTTTACCTTTTGCCCATTATCAACTTTTCAAAAAGATAGCTGTGCCAGTAACCTACATTTTTGTTTCATTTAACAGTATGTCTTGAGCTCTTTCTCTACTAGATCATACAGGTCTATCTCAATCTTTTCTTATGTGTTTGTACCATTTATATTATGTAAGAGGGATATGCTGTAGTTTGTCTGGTGACTCCCCTATTGATGGACATATAAGTTTGTCTCCATCTTCCACTATGAATGTTAATGCCTTAATGGATATCAGAGGATGAACCTCTTTTTGTGCTTTTGTAATTTCTTTAGAATAATTTCTTCATATTGGACTCACTGACTGAAAGGTTGTGTGTATTTTAAATTCATTCATTCAGAATCAAAAACGTTTGCTCCTGTGTCAGGCATGGTCCTAGGATTAGCGATATAGTCCTGAGCAAAATAAACAAAATTCCCGTAACTTAGCAGTTCCCATGACAGTGGCAAAGACAGACAACCAGCAAGTAAATAAGGGTGTATTAGTGAGAAAGTATGAGTATAAAATATGAAGAAAAGATACAGCAGCATAATATCAAGTAGTGCTAAGTGCTCTGAAGAAAATAGAATAGAATTTGGGCATGGAGAGTGACAGGAGTGGTATCAGAGTTAAGGTAAAGGGTGAAAAAAAAAATCAGGAGAAAAGGAACATTTAAAGGAGAGCAGGAAATGGGCAAAAGGACTGAAGCCAGTGGGAATTAGTGGAAAATTCAGATAACAGAATCTGAATTTCTGGGGGTGAGGTGTTCTATGTTATAGTCCATGAGACAGAAGCATCCTGGCAGTGTTTGAGGAAGGACAAAAAGATGAATGTGATTGAGGTAGAATGTGCGGAAGAGGTTTATGGGATGCTGAGGGAGAGGTAACTGGAGGCTGATAGGAGATACAGTAGAGAAGAAGGTAGAATAGCAAGGACTTGGGTTTTATTGTTGACATGATGGCAATCCATTATGTTGTTTCGAACAGATAAATGACATGATTTAATTTATATTTAAAATATGAACGTGGTTGCTTTTCAAAAGTAAACGTCAGGTCAACAATATTAGAAGCTGGAATCACTATGGAGAATCAACTATAATACCAGGCCAGAAAGGGGTGATGAGACACTGGAGTAATTGTTCTAGAAACATAGTGAGAAGGAGTCAGACTGGATTGATACTTAAGGGTGGAAAAAATGTAGGGTTTGCGAGATGATTGGATTTGGTATGTGAGAGCAAAAGAGGAATCAAGGATGATTTAAAATGTTGATTGATTCAGCTGAATTCTTTTCTAGTATGACTTTTCCAAGCCTTGCTTTTGGTGGCCATATGTAAGATTTTCCCAAATCCTCAAAAGCAGTGTGTTTTGTTAACTTTGTGCTGGGCCACATGCTTGGCATGGAGTTGGCATTTGATACTATCTCTTAATGAATGAGTTTAAATGTTACCTTTGTGATGCTTAGCAATTTAAGTTCTTTGTTGCTTTAATTTGCATCAATTGAACTTCAAGTTCTTTTCACATATCAGAAATTTTCATTTTTTCGTGAATTGCCTTTTCTTAACCTTTGTTCCCTGGGGTATTGAGTTGTTTTCTTATTCTTATGAATATGTAGAAGTTTTTATATTTTCTAGATATTATTTCTTTGTTATATATCATGTATGTGGCAGTATGTTGTCTTTGTTTAAACTTTTTTAGTTGTTTTTGATTGTACCAAAGTTTTAGATTGACTAGTCTAAAAGTTTATACATTTTGGGTTTTCTGCCCTTTGGGGGGAAGTCAAAAGACTTTAAATCCATTTTATTATTCTCACTACTATGGAGCCTGGTGGGCTACAGTCCATAGGGTTGCAACTGAAGTAACTTAGCATACACATTTACCCACATAAATAGGTTTACCTATAGAAAACTGAAGGTTTAACATGTTTAAGAGATTTATATAAGGATAAACAACAAATTCCCTGAATTTTGCCAGTATGTTCTTGCCACTAAATAACTAACTGCATCTCCAGATATGCTTCATCCTATAATGTGAAAACACACACACACACACAAAGTATAGCACAGGGAAAATGGAGGTGCAGTACATGAAGCATGATTGTAATTTTATTTAAGATTAAAAACTACCATATAGATAGAAGTATGGGTGATTTTCTTATTTGTACTTTCTATAATTTGCATTCTTACACTATGAGTGTTTCCTCTGTGTGTTTGTGTGTCTGGGTGTGTGTGTGTGTAGTAAGACATTAAAATGTCCCTAATTAAGAAGAAAATGACAATTGTATGGAATAATAATATGCCGGCCGGAATGCTCCCTTAAGAAAATCTGAAATGAAAGGATGTCCCTACCTGAACAGAAGAGCAGAATTAGGTTGTGTACTTTGGAATTTTCAAGGAAGGATGAAAATTCTGAAAATCAGAATGAAATGAGAGGGAAAATGAAAGGTAATTATGTGAGATAATGAACATTTAAAGGAGGGCAAGGAATTGACAAAAGGAGGCAGCAGAGGGCTTCCCTGGTAGCTCAGCTGGTAAAGGATCCGCCTGCAATGCAGGAGTCCTTGGTTTGCTTTCTGGGTTGGAGAGATCCCCTGGAGGAGGGCATGACAACCCACTCCAGTAATCTTGCCTGGAGAATCCCCAGACAGAAGAGCCTGGTGGGCTAGTCCATGGGGTTGCAAAGAGTCAGACACAGCTGAGTGACTAAGCACAGAGAGCGAATGGAGGGAATCCTCAGTAAAATGATAGGAATGAGTAACACCCTGTATCAAATTGAGGCTAGATAAGACTGTGTATTTCCTGGAGCATGGTATACTGGAGATGGAGTTTATCTTGCTGCTGTTGCTGCTGTTTTTTCAGTCGTGTCCGACTCTGTGCGACCCCAGAGACGGCAACCCACCCGGCCCCCCCGTCCCTGGGATTCTCCAGGCAAGAACACTGGAGTGGGTTGCCATTGCCTTCTCCAATGCATGAAAGTGAAAGTGAAGTTGCTCAGTCGTGTCCGACTCTTTGCGACCCCATGGACTGCAGCCTACCAGGCTCCTCCGTCCATGGGATTTTCCAGGCAAGAGTACTGGAGTGGGGTGCCATTGCCTTCTCCGGGAGTTTATCTTGGGGTGGATCTATCCTGAGCAGCAATCTAAGACATACATTCTGCCACTCAACTCCACACTGAGGTCAGAGGACAGACATCACTAATCAATCAAAGTGCTCTTTCCCCTTCTCATTGAGTCTTCACAGCCCAGTTCTTAAGTAAAATCTGCCAGACTTGATGCTTAAAGATGAACTGTGTCCCATATTATTGTAGTCCAACCCTCTCGTTTTGAAGATAACTAAACCAGAGAAATATCTTGACCTAGATCATCCAGCTTTGGTTGTATCTACTTTCCTAAGGCATATTTTACAGTGATTCTTTAAGTTTTCATGAGCCATTTGACTTCTCCTTGGATGATTACTTTGTGAAACAGTTGAAAGAGTATTTGTGGGAAGACTCAGTGATAAACCTGCACTGAGCTGTCTCTAGGACCACTGGGCTTGGGTATCCTTGACTACCTCATCCAGAAAAAGGCACATTGATACTTGACTTACCTAATGGATGGTGACAAGGATATGAATTCCCCTTATATTTTTGATCTGTGATTATATGATTCTTATGACACATCACTTGTTGCTGTTGTTTAGTTGCTCAGTTGTGTCCAACTCTTTGTGACCCCATAGACTGTAGCCCGCCAGGCTCCTCTGTCCATGGGATTTTCCGGGCAAGAATACTGGAGTAGGTTGCCATTTCCTTTTCCAAGGGATCTTCCTGACCCAAGGATCAAACCTGTGTCCCCTGCATTGGCAAGTGGATTCTTTAGCTCTGAGCTACAGGAAAGCCCTAAGGATAATAAAATTTTTGCAAAGTAGTAGCAAATAACAGAACCATTTAGAATGCAAAACCTGAAAAATCATCATTTATTGAGTCAAAGTTGACATATGATTTTAGAAACAGAGAGACACATACCAGTCAGCTTTTCTCTTCTATGATAAAATTAAACTCTACATTTATTAGTTGTATAGAAAATAGTGCTCTTCATGCATTAGTTTTTTGAGATTCAGACAAAATAAATCATCAGCCCTCTTTGACAGTTAATTCATCTCAATTTCATTATATATTTGAATTATGTTATTAATTATCCTTAATTACATTCGTTTTAAATGGTGGAATTTCCATTTCTAAGTGCTTATTTCATAATTCCTGGAAGATTTATAAATTCTGCTCAATTTAACAAATATTTATTAAGGTGATTTTATGCAAGGTATGATTTTAGATGTTTTAGGTAACCACTGATTTCATGTCCCTGGGAAAAATTAAACACACATCTATCTCCTCTAACTGTTTATTACTGCCATTAGAGCTTTAGGTTTGGTTTTTACATTCTGGAAGAGAATAGCAGGTGTGGGGGTAGGAGAAGGATTTTTCCTATATTTGAAAGAAGGAATTTCACCACTTCCTGAGAAAGAGCAAACATACTGGAGTTTAAAGGTCCCCATGAATATCTTTATTTAGGGAGCACTGGGTGATGGATAAGGGATTTTATTCCCAACATAACTTTTTTATTAGATGCCATAATGGATTTTACATGCTTTTGTTTATCATGATCATGCATTTTGAATGAAAAGAAAATATTAGAAATGACCCAGTGAAAGGAATTACTCAAGTTCTTCTAAGAAGTGTGGCATCTAGTGGCCTGTCTCCTGCCAAGCAGTGAGGGTAGAGTGCTAGGGGTGAGTGGAGGCATGAAGGGATTTGAGTTCCTATAAACAGCTTCTCTCTGTCCCTTCTCTTCCCATCTTTCTGTCTGAGCCTACCCTTTGAGAGATTCTAGCAATACCCAACTGGACTCATGGGATATGGCATGGATGTTAAGACCATTACTGGCAACTGATGCATATACTGCTTGTCTTTTACTTTTCAAATACAAAAAGTGTATTTCTTACTTATTCTTTTTTATTATATTTTCCTATTATTGATGTGGGGTTAGAATATGTGCTTTACTCCTTACTTTTATTAATATTTCTAGGCCTGATTGATGAAGGACAATGACCCACAGCCCTTTGAAACCAAATGAGCAAGTGGTGTAATATTTTCCCCCTTCTTTTCAGTTTACAGCTTTTATTGTGTGAAAAGAAACACAAAAATGCAGTGAATGCCCCTAACATACAAGTCAGAGAACTTGAATGTTATATTCTCACCACCCACAGGGTCTCTCATTTTCTTAATTATCTGGACATTCAGAGCTGTCTGGAGACTGTTGACACAAACCTGCCTTAGCTAGATTTAAAGTAAGCTGACCAGCCCTCAGTTCAAAACAGCAGTAGCCCAAGCTGACTTCACAGGGTATTGACCCAAGGTTTACTGTGTCTGATAATTAAATACAGAAGAGGTTACAACTGTGAAAGAGAGTAAGCAGTTTTCCATTTTTTCTCAGAGTTGAAACTGCTTGTCTAGTGAAAATGAAAAACAAGAAGAGAAGAAGGTCTGTCCTCAAAACCATGACAATGATTTCCCCCAAAGGTGTAATAATTCTGTAAATGCTAAAAGTTTTAATGTGAGATAAAAAGTATTTTCTAGTAAATAAAACAAATGCTGTCCAGTGGTATGCCAATTATAAGCACTTTTCAGGAACTGAGAGTCCCACACACTTTCTGTACTAGCCGTAGATGGGTGATTAGCTTGAAAGGTGAAAGGATGATACCTTTTCCCTTTAGTCATTCCTTTCCCTGTGTCCTGGTACCTAAACTGTGCCAGATAGCAATCTGCCAGATAGCAGACTCTCTTTACCATGTATACCTCAAAAATCACTGCACGCAGCATGTCTATGCCCAGCTGTTCTGAAGGAGACCCCTGACCTTCTATAAATGACTCATGAATATGCTTTTCCTAACCAAAACCAAGCATGAATCCAGGCCTTTGGAGGCACTTGGGTGTGTGGGCAGCATGGTCTCTTCTGGATATGGTATTAGTCTGGGTGCACTAGAAACATCATTCACTTACGTGAGGGTCTTACTGCTTTGAGCTTGGCTGAGTTCCCTTGTTAAAATGACAACAACTAAACAATCCTATTTAGATTTGGTTTCTGATGTAGGGACTTCCCTGGTGGCTCAGACAGTAAAGTGTCTGCCTACAATACGGGAGACCGGGGTTCAATCCCTGGGTCAGGAAGATCTCCTGGAGAAGGAAATGGAAACCCACTCCAGTATTCTTGCCTGGAAAATCCCTTGGATGGAGGAGCCTGGTAGGCTACAGTCCATGGGGTCACCGAGAGTCAGACATGACTGAGCAACTTCACTTTCTGATGTATAACACAAAAGTCTCCTTTGTTAGACTCAAATATGTCTTGTTCCATATAATCCTTAGATTGGATCCTCCATTTAAAATGCTTAACAGAAAATTTGCTTAGCCACTTTAGAAAAATGAGAACTGCTTGATTTGCTTTCCTCTTTGTTGTCAGAAAAACATCTCAGTAGTCTAGATTGCTGTCGCTCAGTCAGTAAGTTGCGTCTACCTCTTTATGACTCTGTGGACTGCAGCATGCCAGACTGCCCTGTCCTCCACTATCTCCCAGAGTTAACTCAAATTCATGTCCATTGAGTTGGTGATGCTGTCTAACCATCTCATCCTCTGCTGCCCTCTTCTCCTTTTGCTTTCGATCTTTCTTAGCATCAGGGTCTTTTCCAGTGAGTCCACTCTTCACATCATGTGGCCAAAGTGTTGGAGTTTCAGTTTCAGCAATAGTCCTTGCAAGGAATATTCAAGGTTGATTTCCTTTAGGATCAACTGGGTTGATCTCCTTGCTGTCCAAGGGACTCTCAAGAGTCTTATCCAGCACTACAATTCAAAAGCATCAATTCTTCAGCCCTCAGCCTTCTTTGTGGACCAACACTCACATCTCTAGTCTAGATTACAGTGTTGTAAAGTTAAGGGATTTGAAGCATCTCAAAAAACTTGGAGCATAGCTCCAGCTCGGTTCAGTTCACTATAGTCGCTGAGTCATGTCCAAATCCTCCTGACCCCACGGACTGCAGAATGCCAGGCCTCCTTGTCCATCACTAACTCCCAGAGTTTATTCAAACTCATGTCCATGGAGTCGGTGATGCCATCCAACCATCTCATCCTCTGTCATCCCCTTCTCCTCCCACCTTCAATCTTTCCCAGCATCAGAGTCTTTTCAAATGAATCAGCTCTTCACATCAGCTGGCCAAAGTTATTGGAGTTTCAGCTTCAACATCAGTCCTTCCAATGAATATTCAGGACTGATTTCCTTTAGGATGGACTGGCTGGATCTCCTTGAATTCCAAGGGACTCTCAAGAGTCTTCTCCAACACCACAGTTCAAAGGCATCAATTCTTTGGCGCTCAGCTTTCTTTATAGTCCAACTCTCACATCCATACATGACTACTGGAAAAACCATAGCCTTGATTAGATGGACCTTTGTTGGCAAAGTAATGTCTGTGCTTTTTAATATGCTGTCTAGGTTGGTCATAACTTTCCTTCCTAGGAGTAAGCATCTTTTAATTTCATGGCTGCAATCACAATCTGCAGTGATTTTGGAGCCCTGAGAAATAAAGTCTGTCACTGTTTCCATTGTTTCCCCATCTATTTGCCATGAAGTGATGGGACCAGATGCCATGATCTTAGTTTTCTGAATGTTGAGCTTTAAGCCAACTTTTCCACTCTCCTCTTTCACTTTCATCAAGAGGCTCTTTAGTTCTTCTTCACTTTCTGCCGTAAGGGTGGTGTCATCTGCATATCTGAGGTTATTGATATTTCTCCCAGCAATCTTGATTCCAGCTTGTGTTTCATTTAGCCAAGTGTTTCTCATGATGTACTCTGCATATAAGCTAAATAAGCAGGGTGACAATATACAACCTTGACGTACTCCTTTTCCTATTTGGAACCAGTCTGTTGTCCCATGTCCAGTTCTAACTTGCTTTCTGACCTGCATACAGGTTTTTCAAGAGGCAGGTCAGGTGGTCTTGTATTCCCATCTCATTCAGAATTTTCCACAGTTTATTGTGATCCACACAGTCAAAGGCTTTGGCATAGTCAATAAAGCAGAAATAGATGTCTTTCTGGAACTCTCTTGCTTTTTCGATGATCCAGCGGATGTTGGCAATTTGATCTCTGGTTCCTCTGCCTTTTCTAAAACCAGCTTGAACATCTAGAAGTTCATGGTTCACATATTGTTGAAGCCTGGCTTGGAGAATTTTGAGCATTACTTTACTAGCATGTGAGACGAGTGCAATTGTGCGGTAGTTCGAGCATTATTTGGCATTGCCTTTCTTTGGAGCATAGCTCCACTTCCCTAAAATACTGGGTCATGCTCTTCCTTTGCACCATAATCTCTATAATGTTTAATGAGAAGGAGTTTCTAGTTCTAACTCATTATTTGACAGATGAGGAAATTAAAGCTCTCTTGAGCCATGTCAGTTACCCAGCTAATGAGTCAAAGAAATGTTGAGGTCCATCCTTATGGTATATATTTATTTATATATTTATAAATCATACACTTAAATAGTAGAATATTGCATACATTGTAAGGGAGCCCTGAGAGCTAATTTAAGGAAGGTGTGTTTGCTTCTCGCTGACCTGACTGTATGCCAGTATAATTTTACGCCTTTCATTTCAGTTGCCATTTTTAATACCTGGGGAGAGAGTTAAGCTTTTCCTGCCATGCTCTAAAAGTCTCCATTTATCTAAGTACTGGGCAAAGATACTTTTAGTGTCTGCCTGATAATACAATCTTTAGCAAAATTGTTTTCTCCCTTACTACCTCTCGTTTAAACCCTTTGTATAATTTAAAAACAAATTCATAATAATGCTCATTTAATATTAAAAACATCATCTCATGCAATTTTCATTTTTGCACATTACTTTTCATATGCATTCTCTGGAATCCTAAAATTCATACTATTTTGTTATTTTGCTTTCTTGGAGTTTAGAATGGCATCATAAAAACTTACTTGTGTTAACAATGTAATATCAGTTTCAATGGCATAATAATTTTGTGATTTTAGATCCATAATTTTAGCTATTCTTCTAATTTTGGACCCATATGAACTATTTTTTGTTTACTTTTACTTCTATAGATAACTCTGCATGAATCACATATGCATTGTTCAGATGCTCAGTTGTGTCCAACTCTTTCCAGCTCCATGGACTGCAGTACACCAGGCTTCCCAGACCTCCACCATCTCCTGGAGCTTGGCCAAACTCATGACAATTGAGTTGTTGATGCCATTCAACCATCTCATCCTCTGTCATCCCCTTCTCCTCCTGCCTTCAATCTTCCACAGCATCAGGGGCTTTTCCAATGAGTCAGCTCTTTGCATCTGGTAGCCAAAGTATTGGAGCTTCAGCTTCAGCATCAGTCCTTACAGTGAATATTCAGGGTTGATTTCCTTTAGGATTGACTGGTTTGATCTCCTTCCAGTCCACGGGATTCTCAAGAGTCTTCTGCAACACCACAGCTTGAAATTATCAGTTCTTTGGCACTCAGCTTTCTTTATGGTCAACTCTCACACATGTGTCCTTATCCTCCATGCTTCTGTTTCATTATTTCTCTGATATGAAATGCCTTAGTTAAGATATAGAAGGATTTATATCTTTCTCATTGTAATTGATCTATATCTCCCTGAACTTGTTGCAATTCTAGCTTGGGGTGATGTCAGATGTCAGTATCTGATCATTCCCAGACCAAGCCCATATGTTGAAGGTCATTTCCCTTTTTCTCATGTCTTCTTGGAGTTAATTCCAGGAGATCACTGCTTTGTTACAAGTCTGTTAGTTGTTCTGAGTGCCTCCACCTTTATGGATCAGTGTGGGTCTCTGTTCAGTGCCCCAGGCTATAGCTTCTCTCTATACAATAGTTTAGTGCTGCTTGAGACTCTATGGAAGTGTGAGTGTGGGGTGGTCCTCAAGTCTCCACATGGACTGAAGGACATATCTAGTTGTGTTGGACAAATGGTATCATCAGGAAATGGTTACCATATGAAATGGATATTTAAATCAATTCATTACATGTGTCTGTTACCATGATCAAAACAAAAGCCCTGCCTATCACAGAGGCCCTGTACACCTCAACCATGAGCCTTGTTGCTCTAAAATTTCTCTACTGCCTCTTAAGAGAATATTGCTTCTTCAAAAGTCATTAGGGCTAATCTCAAACTTCCTTTTGGAAAACATATGCTCTACCAGGATGCATCATGCTACAATGTCCCCAAATTAAGCACATTGGCGGTTACCACAATACTCTCAAATGGGAATATGTCAGTCTGGGTGAATGCCCCAAGGAGAAGCAGCTGGTGATACAGCATAGGTAGTCGTACTGCAATCTAGTTTACATTTACAAATGCACACTGAGACCAAAGAGGGGTTGAATAATCTAAACCTGCAAGATTTTTAGAATGTCTGCTTGTGCTAAGTCACTTCATCATGTCTGAATCTTTGAAACCCTGTGGACTGTAGCACACTAGGCTCCTCTGTCCATGGGATTCTCCAGGCAAGAATACTGGGGTGGGTTGCCATTTCCTTCTCCAGGGGATCTTTCTGGCCCAGGGATTAAACTCCTATCTCTTACGTCTCCTGTATCGGCAGGTGGGTTCTTTGCTACTAGCACCACCTGGGAATCTTGTTAAGGAATCACAAAACATAATCTAAACCTGAAAGAGTTTTAGAATGCGTTGGTTATAATAGTCCATAAGTGTCATAGTAACAGAATTGGAGTCCAATTAGATGAATATTTAATACGAGTTTGTCTGTGAGTACTTTAGCTTTCTTTTTGAACTGTCTTTACCAGACACTTAAAATAAGAAGTTCATATTTTCTAGAGAACCAATAAAGACTACCTGAAAGGAGGAGAAATTTTCATATTTCTAAGTGTAAGGTCTTGCTGTATTCACTGTTCGAAATTATGAAAATCAAATTGTAATCCAACTTTTTAAGGAAGTCCATTCCCCTCCTCTGCCAAAGCCCATGCAAAGCCAGTGAAGCTAAACAAAAAATTGCTTTTTATTTCCTCTCTGCCCTTTCAGCCCAACCTGCTTTTTAGTCAGGATGAAATCAGATGCACTTCATATTGATCTAGGTCTCGAACGAGTGTAATCCCTGATTCACACACTTGAAAGAAACATCATCTTGGTGGTTCTAAAGATAGAGAGGAAACTGTGTGGACTTAATACATTTCTGCAGTTTGCTGTGGCTTCCTGCTTCTCTGAATTATGCTTTGGATCCTCGGCAGAAAAAAAGAGAGCTGGATCCTACCATCGTCTAGTGAAAGTAGGGTAAATATTGAGAGTGGCTTGCCCACGATTGACACTGTCAAATCATTAGTCTGTCTCTGAGTCTGGCAAAGTTAGATAGAAATGTCTGATATCACCATCACCTTCCAAAGTTCTTCCTTTCAAATTCTCAATCAATGTTGAAATGGCATTAGTAAGGAAAGGTTGGAGAATCTGGAGAATGTGTAAAGCTTGTCATGGGTGTAAGGTAGGGCTATCAATTTGGGTCTTCTGTCTATAAGCAAGGATGAACTACACTTGATGGATGTTCCTCATTTGGGCACAGAGGGCCCATTGAAGCAAAAAGGCTACTTAGGCAATAATCATCATGGCTTTGTAAAGAGCAGTTCTGTTAAATGTACTTAATCTTTAAGGCAGAAGGACAGGTTTGTGGTTTTATGAGAAAGTAATGAATCCATTTGACAGTCTTATTAAGACATTGTGGACATAAGACCTAAATCAGTTTTAAAGATGGTTCCCAGAGTCTCTGTGTCAGCTTGGTTCTTAGTTCTGCCGTTCCTTTATTCTGAGGGTTATTAGCTTCCTGCCTGCCTTGCAAACCCTTGCCTCTGTGTGAAGCTTCTCTGACCCCAGTGGTATCTGTGGGTTTATCATCTTCCTTAATCTCTGAACTAAAGAAGCATTTATGGGAGAATCACATACTACACCTTAAGTCCATGCTGTATATTCCCCAACCTTCTCCCAAACTTCCATGTTGCTTGTTAGCTCCACTTACACGTAACAGAGTCCCCACAACAGTGTAGGTAGACACAGTGTCACATATATTTGCCCCTTGCCCAGCCTCACCTTGAGCTCCTTAGAACCCCAGCTGTACCTTACTTATCATCCCACTGCCCTTTGCCCATATCTTTTTGCATTGCACATACTGGTGTTCAACACATTATAGCTGAATTTGAAAGAATAATTTCACCAGGGAAACTATGAAATATGTAAAATAAAAAATTTAGGAAGTTTCTTTTCCAATTTGAACACTTTCTTACCTCTCAGGGATCATCTATAATCCCAATTATTCCAGATCCCCTGAGAATTTCCCCAAATTTAGCCTGCATTCCAGGCTTCCCCTGTGGTACAGCTGGTAAAGAACTCACCTACCAATGCAGGAGACGTGAGACATGGGTTCGATCCCTGGGTCAGGAAGATCCTGGAGAAGGAAATGGCAACCCACTCTAGTATTCTTGCCTGAGAAATCCTATGGACAGGGGAGCCTGGTGGGCTACAGTCCATGGGCTCGCAGTCAGACATGACTGAGTGTGCACGCATGCCAAGCCTGAGCTAATTAGCACATCCTATCTCCCTGGCCACACTGATTAGTGTTAGTACTAGGTACAGAACCCAGTCAGAAACAGTGAGAAGAAATGAAATGTTTCTTGAGAGGTCTGAGAAAAAGATTCTCAAATTCCCCAACACATAAAATAGTTCTGAGAGGTGGGGTCTATTCTTTTTTTCTTTCAAACTTTTTATTTTATATTGAAGTATAGCCAATTAACAATGTTGTGATAGTTTCAGGTGGGCAGCAAAGAGACTCAGTCATACATATATATGTATCCATTCTGCTCTAAACTCCATATCCATCTAAACTGCCATATAACCTTGAGCAGAGTTCCCTTTGTTATATAGTAGGACCTTGTTGGTTATCCATTTTAAACATAGCAGTGTGTACAGGTTAATCTCAAACTTCCTAACTATCTTTTCCCCTGTTCTTCCCCCTGGCAACCTGCAGAGCCTGTTCTTGACCTGCTCTTGCACAATGACTATGATGAAAACATGGCAGAGTGATGGAGAAAAACTGATTTCTCTACTTCCTTATTTCCCAAGTTACATGGTTCAAAATATTCTTTTTTCTACTCCTTTCTACCTATTCCTCCCCCTCCCCTTTCCTTCTTCTCCTCCCCTTCCCCTTCCGCTGCTGCTGCTGCTTCTCCTGCTCTCTCTCTTTTTCCACCTCCTTCTTTCATTTTTGCATAAAGCCTGTTTGGACTGTGATTTCTGTCAATTGCCACTGAGAGTCCTAATCAATAACCCACTTGAGATCATTCTGTTTCTCTTTGCTTCAGTAACACAACTGTACTTTGTTCATGTGTTGCTACTTTGACAAATTAATGTGTCCACAGCCCAACAGCAAACCACTGATACAAGCGCAGTATCTTCTATTTTCTAAATGGTGTCCAGATTTGTAGAGATAGATTTGTCTGTGTTGTGAGAATTGAAAATCCTTCATGCATAACTTGAGTTCTCTGTTTATGTAAGTAATTTGGCATCTCTTTCCAAGTGCAAAAGAGTTCCTGTTGATTTTGAATGCACAGGCTGTGTCACTAGCAGAGGAGATGAGAATCAGACCAGGGAAGAATAAATTTCCTTCTTGTGTGTGATTATTTGAAGTTTGGAAACTTTCTCTCACTCAGCATGGTGTTTAATAGAGAGGAAGATAGAAGTGGTAAGTTGTGACTGACCATACTTGACTTTTTTCCCAATACAATTCTGCAATTTCTATATTTGCTGTCCTCACAGACACAATTTATTGATTTCTTTAATTTGGGTCATAAACAGAATTAACTTTTTAGCTTGAAATGAGTCTGAATCACTGTGTCAGCATTTTGCTTTGTAATATGCCTTTAAAATAAAGGCCTTTTTAAAATAAAGGCCTATTACACCTTTGCCATAATCAGCGAGATGTAGAGCTAATTGCCATCCTTTCCCAAAGCATGCTCAATTTAAAAACTAGAAGAGAATGTTTTTTAAGGAATCAACAGTATAAAGTGTCAGATGATGAAATTTATGTGATTCAAATTTGGGATTCTCGAATTTATATTTCGAGGGATTTTTTTCAAATCCAGACATAGCAAGTCAAAGTGAATGTTTCAGAATTTTAAGTGGGCAATGAGCAAATAAGTAAATGGTGGGAAAAAACCTTCATATTACTGTATGACATTAACGATAAGTGGCAAATTGGTATATAAAGGATAGACACACTTTCCATTAAAATAGTGGCTTTTTAATATGTTATTCTATTGCTTGACTTGCCCCCCATGGCAGTTTATTACACTTGAGTGTTTATATTGATTATAACTGCTGAAATAAGGCAACCTGTGCTTCCATTACATTCTCCCTAACAGAAGTTATTCGGAGAAGGCAATGGCAACCCACTCCAGTACACTTGCCTGGAAAATCCCGTGGATGGAGGGGCTTGGTAGGCTGCAGTCCATGGGGTCGCTAAGAGTCGGACGACTGAGCGACTTCACTTTCACTTTTCACTTTCATGCATTGGAGAAGGAAATGGCAACCCACTCCAGTGTTCTTGCCTGGAGAATCCCATGGACTGGGGAGCCTGGTGGGCTGCCGTCTGTGGGGTCGCACAGAGTTGGACACTACTGAAGCAACTTAACAGCAACAGCAACAGAAGTTATTCCTTCCCCTGACTTGAAGACAGCTGGAGGAAGCTGGGCTGTCAGGGGAAGGAAGTGAGAGCCAGAGAAGAGAAAGTAGGCTGCACCTAATTCACAGTTCAAAGAGAGAGCTGGGAGCAACCTTTCACTCCTGCTGGCCAGTTGTCATGGCAACTCTCAATCTAGTGACCTCTTTTAGTGTTCTAATAAACCAGTTGAATGTTTATTAAGGTGTTTGTTTGTTTGTTTGTTTTCAATATCTAATTCTCTTTGAGACAATCAAGCTGCAAATGGATTCCATGCCTTATTGATCAGGCCTTTGGAAAAAGGCATTATGCAAAACTGAAGATATGTGGATTTGAGCATGTCAGCTCTGCCTTTAAAATAATTTCCTCCATCATAGGAGAGAATGTGAGCAATCCTTTTATGGCCCTTACCAAAATAAGCATTATAATCAAGGTGAAATTGGTCAAGGCTCTAAGTTCTGCCTCAATAGAGGACCTTCCTCAGGTCTTTGATCATTGGCAAGTCATTCCCTTCCATGACTTTTTTTCCTTCATCTGTTGCATGGTGAGTTTGAAATTTACAGGGTCACATTTCCCTTTTGGCTTTAAAGATTTCTGACTAAATACAGTTGTTCCTCAGTTTCTATGGGGAATTGGTTCCGGGACCCCCGCATGTTCCAGAATCAGATGATGCTCATGTCCTTTATATTAAATGGTGTAGGATAGTCAGCCCTCAGTATCTACAGGTTCTGCATCTGTGGATTCACCCAAGCTCAGAGGGAAATTTAGCATCCATGGTTGAACCCATGGTTACAGAGGGCCAACAGTATTCAGTATATAAACACAAGTGGGTTTCCCTTTTTGACATTCCATAGTGTATTGCATACCGTTCTGCTACAGGAATCTGCAAACACACAATATTGCTATGTAGATTGCTATGTAGTCCTGTCTACCTAATTTGCCTTGGCTTCCAAGGGTATTGTATTTTTTTGAGAACATTGATAGAGTGTGTAAATTATGAAGAGAGTCCTACTGGGAAAAACATAATTCCAATCGGAGTGGGTTAGTAACTAACTGAGAAAATATCTTGAGTTAGACCATGCTATTTTATTATTATTTACTTATTACATATTATTTGATTATTTGTCTTTGGCTATCAGAAAGTTCACTTGTGGAGAAAGTATGAAAACCTCTATGGCACCTGTCCTTGTGGTACATTTTATTTTTTTAATTGGTTGGGATGTAAATCTATGGATTAGGAATAAATTTTCAAATTTTGCTAAATTTGAGAAAAGTAGAAAGAAGTATGAGGAAAGCATAAATGCCGACAGCTGAAACTGAAAAGCAGGTGAATTCCATTGTTTTTAATGAAGCAGTTGCCCTTCTGTTGGGATTAGAATCCAGTGCACTAGCAAAGTATTTATAGCATGATTCTGTCATAATTTGATAGGGAGTGGACCCAAAGACTGTCTGAAAGGGATTTTAAGCCATCTCAAGAGCACATAAACCAGAACTGAATTGAATATCTAATAATATTAAGTCAGGGCAAAACAAGGCTTGTTATAATTTGAACTCTATATATATCTGAGATGGGAATCCAGTAACCTAGCAGAAATAACATTTGGTTTGAGGTTTAAAAGCAGACTGGAGTGTATCTAAGGGTTTATGTTTATGTATTAATACTTCTAAGTTTTGTTTATTTTTTTATATTGCAGGTAAGTATTAGAAAAGACAAGAAAAGCAATGCTTCATGTTTAGTTGCACAGGTTCCCACCTTTGCCTCTTAACAGAGGGTCCAGTGCAAAGAGTTGTAGAAAAGGGGGCTTTAGAGTTAGGCCTGGGTAAAATCTGAACTTTGACATTTATAGCTGTTTAGCATAAAAGTAATTTCTGTTAAGTGATGTTTTTTAAGGATGAAAAATGGCAATAATTCGGATTGTCAGACAATTTAGTAAACAAAAATAAATGATTGCCAAATGTTAACATTTCTTTGGCACTTTGTGCATGATCTCATTTAACTCACATTAATAGTGTGGAGGAAGATTCATTATTATTTTTGATATTCACCTAAAGACATGGACTCTCAGAGTTACCAAATAGCTTGCCTGCTGATACACAGCTAATAAGTGGCAGAGGGCTGACACAAAGCACATGTGTCTGACTTCAAAACATTTGGATCTTAATTGTTATTCCAAATTGCCTAATGCAGTGCCTATTTACCTAATAGACTGTCAACACATGTTAATAACCCATCATTCCCATCTCCAAATACATGCACACATACACACATATGCATTCTTTAACTTTTAGGCATCAACTCCATCCTGGCATAAAATGACAAATTTGAGCCTCTCATCCCTTTCCAATATATACCCATTCATTGTCCTATTTCTTTCACAGGGCACTTGATTAGAATTCTCTAAATTTATTTACACCAAGGAACACATCTTAATCAGGTCTGTTGGGAAATAATTCTACACAGGTGTCTAGTGATCAGAAGCACTGACACCTTTTGTTCTAGACTGTAATTTCAAGGATCTTTGCAAAACAAGTGACCTTGGATGAGAGAGAGAGAGATCTCCCTTCAGAGCAGAGAAGGCAGGTTTGTTTACTGTCCAGTATATTAATGATAAGGTTTCCCTGTAGGGCAGAGGTCAGGAAGATTTGCTTGCAGCCTAGTTTAAGAGATTCCGGCTTCCCAAGAGTGGAGTTCCTCAGCTTTGACACAAATCCATTATCTATACAGCATCTACCTGGTATGCTTGGGGCTGCTCCCTTAGGGCTTAGAGTGGGAAGGGAAATGAGTGCATACTTGAAGCTCTTGCTACTTGCTGTGCCTTTGCATAACAAAATCTCAGGGTCTTATGTCTTCTGCTTGGATTCAGGCTAACTCGTAAGTTTATAAGTGACATAAAACCTCTTAACTATCACTGTTTGTGACAAGATCTAACATCTGTCAGTTGCTTTCCATGTACACCAGACACCATGATTTATACATGGTTTTGAAATGGAGTGCTATCCTCCCCCTGCCACGTCCTCTGCTTGCCTTTTGTCTGTGAAAAAATGTTAGTCAAATAATACATTTAATCAGAGAAGTCAGAAAATGCAGAAACAAGGGAAAACAGCCCAGTGAGACTAAATAATAACAGTTTAGTGACTAAGTATAGTCACAGACCTTTAGTTCCTCTTCAAGGCCTATAGATCGTATTCTGAGCCATATCCTTTGAGTTGTCTTATAGATACTGAAACCCCCACCAAGTGGAAGAGGTTAACTACATGATGACCAGGCCATAGTCATGGAAGACAAAAGCTTCCACAATTCCAGGTGGAATAAGTTAACTGCCTGATGACCAGACTATAGCCAGGAAATAACCGCCACAATTTTGAGAATTGACCTCAAGGAAATAGGAACTTAAAAAAATCAAGATGGGACTGGTCAGACCACCACATGACCAGTTTCAAGATAACAGAGCTGACGGTGATGCTTCTACATGTAGCCCCTTCCTTTGGCCTATAAAAGCTCTTGCCCACTGTTTATCAGCATAGGAGTTGGCTCTTGGACAGGAACCTCCCCCATCTCCACCTCCACCTCCGTTGCCAGCCTCCCAAAAAGGCAAACTTTTCTTTCCCTCAACTTTCCTTCTTTATTGGCATTTAAACGGCAAGTAGTTGGACTCTACTTTCACCAACAGTTTTTTGGTGCCCCAGGTGGGGGCTGCTGTGTTCTCACGACACGACACCTGACTCCCGTGGGGTTTAGGAGTGGAGCTGTGGCCATGACAATACACCTGGATGGCTGTGGAGAGCCGGCTCCTCCTGGCTAGCTGGCCCCAAGATGGGGATTTGCGGGGCGTTCCTAGCAGCTGCATGAAGCATTTGTTTTGAGGATCCATCCTTTTCTCCTCTGCTCACTACTGGCTGCCAACTTAGCTTTTCCATGGTGGAGTGGAAAGATGAAGCCAGATGAGTTGACAAGCTCCAATACCAAGTAAGTCTACTGGTGTGCACTTGGGTAAACTTCTCTTTTGAGCATGAAATGCTATTTAGGCATTTTTCCAGTTGAGTCTGATGTGTGTCCACTGTTGAATTACACACAGTACTTATGCCAGGTCTGGGGTGTCACCATTCACTGCTTGTATGAAATAATACAGATATTAGACTCCATAAAACACAAATTTTTGTCATGTAGTAATCCTCTCCCTATTTCAGTAGAGTATTTTAACGCAGATCTAGCTGGTTAAATTGTCATTAAAGACAATTTGATTTAATTTTTTACATGAGCCTTCAATGAAAGTATGCAGGTGACACAACGTGTCAGGGGAGACATTTTGGGTGTGGGAACCAATATTTACTGGCTTCTGCTGCTGATATCCCTCACCTCCGTGCTAGGCTGTCTTTGGTTTGAGACAACCAAATGTGGAAATTAGTTCAATGTCTTTGAAATTCCAGAAAAGCCAAATATTATAATACTTAGAATTTAAATCCTTTCCTTTATTAACAAAGAGACATTAACCTTCTGCCTTGTAAACTCCATACAAATTACTACACAAATATAAAATATTATTACTGGGATTGATTGACAGTGAAGTATTTTACTTGGTCTTTTCCATTCATATTTAAATAGACTTTGAGAGTCATTAATGGATATTGTCGAGACATCATTTGATTTAATATGTCTACAAAATAAAAGCGTGACATTAGGAGTATATTGTCTTCTTATGAGATTTGTATGTTTGTGATGTTCTTATACTAAATTGAATTATTTTTCCAACTGAAATTGGAATGCTTTTTAAGAAGCATTTTATTTGTAAAGATGGTGTGGGGAAGCCAGCTCACAATATCCTCTTCATCCAATTACTAATAAAATAGTCACAAGAAATCTGAAAATTCTTTTAAACATTACCAGCTTTAACTAAAATTTGAAAAGTTGGTGGGTGGTGATGGCACAAATCAATGCTATCAACTTCAAAAATAGCTGATCAAGTAAACAGAAGGTTGTGGCCCTGTGTGACATCAATCCTATTCCTCATCCTTTTGCTCCTGAATTTCACAAAAATCTGAGAATTCCTGCCAGTGTTCTCAAATTTGAAGTGAAGTTAATGGTATTCCAGTCTGACTTGAATAAGCTGCTGTGAAAAGACAATTAAATGGGAAACAAGAATCAGAGGGTAATTCTGAAAAAGGCAATTTTTCTAGAACTTAAAAAATCAAGAGAATGATGTTGAACTTGTGTAGGAATGAGTACCTGTGAACACTAAGTAGAATGAATCCAGTTCAGCCCATTCTCAAGTAGAATGAATCCAGTTTAGTCCATTCTCAAGTAGAATGAATCCAGTTTAGTCCATTCTCAAGAAGGAGCAGAGCCAAGGTAGTCTAGTGAAAGTGAACGTCGCTCAGTTATGTTCGACTCTTTGTGACCCCATGGACTATATAATCTATGAAATTCTCTAGGCCAGAATACTGGAGTGGGTAGCCTTTCCCTTCTCCAGGGGATCTTCCTGTCCCAGGAATCGAACCGGGATCTCCTGCATTGCAGGCAGATTCTTTGCCAACTGAGCTATCAGGGAAGCTAGCCAAGAATGAATTCACCCTAACCTGAGCACTTCAATATGAGGGATCCTCAATAAATATTCAGCCCATAAGATATAGCTAATAGGGGAAGAGATATAAGTCATATACTAATAAGTAGAAAGAAACAAACTGAAACTACTTGCATACTATCATAAATAGAAAGTCTGGAGAGTATTGGAAGATAAGAAACAGAATGGAAATTATAATCATAATTTGGGCTACTAAGTGGGTGGATAGGAAAGAAATTGATTAAACAAAGCATGGAATTTGGAAGAAAATGAAATCCAGGGAAGAGAAAAAAATTAATCTTAATGCTTTACACTAAAAAAAAAAAGATAAACATGAATTAAACAGGAATCCCTAGTCAAAAAAGAGAACAAAGGAAAGAGAAAAAAGGAATGGGAAATCTAACAAGTGAAATATTGAAGATAGAATACCATTTCAAAACAAATTAAGTAAAAGTGACAACTAAGCCGGACATGACTGAAAACTGATTAATTAGAAGACAGGGAGAGAGAATCACAGTGAGTGAAAGACAAAAATACAATGCAGAGAGAAGATGGTAGATTTTTAGGACATAAAAAGATGAGCCAATATAAGGAATCTGTTATCTATGAAACAGAAAAACCTACACATGAAATTTAAAAATGGATTAAAATACAATAAACCCTGCTTTATGCTGAGACAATACCCAATTAGGTTATTTCTTCAGAAGCTTTTAAAAGTTATTTTAAAATTTACATGCTGTAAAATTCACTTTTTGGTGTGCAGATCTATGACCTTTGACAAAAGAATGGAATCATATTGCCAACATCATAATAATAACAGAATAATTTTCTTGCTCCTCAAATTTCTCTGGTGCTGCCCCTTTATAGCCAATTCTTCCTGTTTTCTCAGTCTCTGGCAACTCTGATATCTATCCCAGTATTTTTTACTTTCCTGAACATAATATAAATGAAAACATATCATATGTAATCTTTTGAGTCTGTTTTAATTTACTTACCACCATGCATTTGAAATTTATGCATTGTTAAATATTTCTTTATTTTTATTGCTGACTAGTATTCAGTTGTATCTTTGTTCCATCATTTGTTTATTCATTTATTCATTCCCTAGTTTTTGAAGGATATTTAGATTATTTCTGGTTTCTGTTATATATATATACACACTATGCATATCATACACTACATATACACACACTTATATATGTATTAGCATACGTGATTTTGTGTGAACATACATTTTCACTTATCATGGTTAAATATCTAGGAGTGAAAATACTGGATCATATGGTTCGTGTATGTTTAACTTTACAAGAAACTGCTAAACTATTTTCCAGACTGGCTGTACCATTTGCATTACCACGTCAAAGAGTGAGAGTTCCTGTTGCTTCACGTTTTTGGCAGCATTTAGTATCACCAGATATTTGTGTTTGTTTAATTGTATCCATTGTAATAGGCTTGTAGTTGTACCTTGTTTTGGTTTAAATTTGCATCTCCCTAATGACTACTGGTGTTGAACACATTTTCTTATGCTCATTTGCTAACAGTATTTTCTTTTGAACTGTCTGTTCAGTTTTTTTTTTTTTTTTTTGGCTAGTTTTTAAAAACTGGGTCATCTGTTTCCTTCTTATTTAGTTTTGAGAGTTCTTTATTGTTAAGTCTGAAACTATAAGATCTTATTCTATGTGTAAGCCTATAAGTTAGTCTGCAATAGCATATATATATATTCTGACAAGAGACATGAGACTTTCTGAATCAGGGAATCAGATAGTCGTTGCTCTTGGGAAAAAAGAGGTAAAACTCAAGAGGGAGTGAACATGTGTATGTGTATACGTGTGTGCGTGCTAAGTCACTTCAGTTGTGTCCAACTCTTTGCAACTCTGTGGACTGTTACTCGCTGAGCTCCTCTGTCCATGGGATTCTCCAGGCAAGAATACTGGAATGGGTTGCTGCTCCCTCCTCTAGGGGATCTACCCACCCAGAGATCGAACCTGCGTCTCTAACATCTCCTGGATTGGCAGGGGAGTTCTTCACCACTAGCATCACCCAGAAAGCCCAGACATATGTATACCTATGGCTGATTCACATTGTTGTATGGCAGAAGCCAGCACAATATTGTAAAACAATTATCTTTCAATTAAAAATAAATAATTTTTTTAAAAAGGGAAACATTTTTTAAAAACTAAAACAAATGAACATATTAAAGAGCAAAAGCACTGTTTTAGCACAGGTGCCAAGGCCCTCAAAGAGTGATATGAGAATCAGATGTAACCCCACACATGCAGTGTGGAAAAGGAGAGGGTATCGCAGAATAAGAACCTCAAAGTTATGAGACTCAGAACTCACAAAGGGGCTGCTGGCAGATGAGCCCATCCTTTTTTGTGGAGCAAAAGAAAGAGTGAGAACAAGAGCAAGAATGAGAGACAAGGAAGTGTCTAACTCCGGCATTTAAACAAATTCTCTCTAAATAGGGAAGGGAAAGATGTTTTCATGACCTACCATGGGATGTAAGCAAAGGGCTCCTGAAAAATATATGTTTCTCTTCACAGAATGATACACTATCTCTGTCTTTCTAGTCCTTTACTATTCAAGCATGATCCTTGCTCAAGAAGCCAAGACTGTGTAAAATGTGAAAATATTCAGGGAGTATTTTCTCCTAGGGCTTCCCAGGTGGCTCAATGGTAAAGAATCCAACTTCAATGCAGGAGACATGTGGTTTGATACCCTGGAGAAGGAAATGGCAACCCACTCCAGTATTCATGCGTGGGAAATCTCATGGACAGAGGAGCCTGGCGGGCTACAGTCCATGGGGTCGCAAAATGAGTTGGACATGACTTCGTGAATAACAAAAACAACAACGTTGTCACCTAAGAGTTATGTATAAATATAAACCCTTTGTCAGATATGTAATTTGCAAATATTTCTCCTTATGTGTGCCTTGTCAGCCTTCCTTTCCTTCTTCCCTCTTTATCTCTCTCTCTCTCTTGCACCTGTAGCAGAAGAATAATTTTTAATTTCATGAAGTCTTTCATGGGTCATGGTTGAGGCATCATGTCTAAGGGTTCTTTGCCTAACTTCAGGGCATAAAGATACTTTCTTGTTTTCTTCCCAAGTTTTATAATTGTACATTTTGCATTTAGATGTATGATGAATTTGAGTTAATTTTTGTATAAGCCTCAAGGTTTGGTCAAGACTCACTTTTTTGATAACTGGTTGGTTTAACATAATTTGCTGTATACCTGTGCAGAAAAAATTCATTGCTTACATATACATATGTTTTATTTCAAGAGTCTTTTCATTTCCACTGATCTATGAATCTATGCTTTTGTTTATATTGTATTGCCTTTCTGTGGTAGCTTTATAGTAGTCTTGAAATCAGGTATTGTGATTCCTCCCACCTTGTTTGTTTTCAAAATATTACTCAGCCATTAAAAAAAATACATTTGAATCGGTTCTACTGAGATGGATGAAACTGGAGCCCATTATACAGAGTGAAGTAAGCCAGAAAGAAAAACAACAATACAGTATACTAATGCATATATATGGAATTTGAAAGATGGTAACGATAACCCTATATGCGAGACAGAATAAGAGACACAGATGCATGGAACAATTATATGGACTCTGAGGGAGAAGGTGAGGGTGGGACGTTCTGGGAGAATGGCATTGAGACATGTGTATTGTCATATGTGAAACAGAGCACCATTCCATGTTCGATGCATGTGACAAGGGCTCAGGGCCGGGGCAATGGGATGATCCAGAAGGATGGGATGGGGAGGGAGGTGGGTGGGGGGTCCGGGAAGGGAAAAAAAAAAAAAAAAAAAAAAATTGTTTTAACTATTTTCCTTTCTTTGACTGTACATCAAAATTTTAGAATAAACTTGTTGACATCTACAACAAACCTTCTGGCATTTTGATTGGCATTGTGTAGCATCTATAGGTCAGTTTTTAGGACAATTGGCATGTTGTTGATATTGCCTTCTGATCCATGAACATGGATTATCTCTTTATTTACATCTTTGATTTCTGTCATGATATTTTGTCATTTTTAGCATACAGACCTTGTATACAATTTTTAGATGTATACCTAAGAATTTCTTTTTATTGAGGGCTTTGTAAATGTTAATAAATATTTTTATTTCCAATTTTTTACTGATAGTAGTTAGAAATATGAATGTAAAAAAATCCTGTAACCTTCCTATACTCACATATTAATTCTAGGAGCTGTTAAAATAGATTCCTTGGGGTTTCTTACATAGACAACTTTGTGTTTTAGGAATAAGAAAAACTTTTTTCTTTCTAATCTTTATGCCTTTTCCCTCCCTCTTTTGTTTTATCTTATTAAATTAGCTAGGATTCCATTTGTGATGTTCAGTAGCAGTGATCAGAATGGAATTCTTCTCTTTGTTCATGAAATTAGAGGAAAACATTTCTTCATTCATGTTTAAATATTGTAGTAGCTTTTGTTTTTGCTTTCTTCTATAAGATGTCCTTTATCAAGGAAATATCTTTCTATTTTAGTTTTGAGACTTTATTACGAATAGATGTCAAATGAGTTTTTCTGGTATGGTAATGTGATCTTGATTTCATTTAGTCTCTTACTATGGTAAAATACATTGATTAGTTTTAAAATATTAAATCACATTTGAATTTCCAGAATAAGCTACACTTGGTTGGGAAGTATTGCCATTCATATTTATTGCTATTTTTGATTCGCTAATACATGTTGTGTATTTTTGTGTCTGTATTCATGAGGGATGTTGATATGTCATTTTCTTTTATGATAATGCCTTTGTCTGCTTTTATTAGCAGGTTTTACTGGCTTCAGGAAATGAATTGAGAAGTGTTCTGGAAGAGGATATATAGAATTGTATTATTTGTTCTTTTAAATTTTTTGGTACCATTCTCTAGTGAAATTACTAGGGCTTGGAGTTTTGTTTGTTGGAATGTTCTGACAAAAATGCAGTTTCTTTAGTAGATATAGGACTCTTAAAGTTATTTATTCTTGAGTGAGTTTTGTTCTTTTGTGTCTTTCAAGGAATTGATACATTTCCTCCATGGGCACAGAGTGATTTTTAGTATTTCCTTGTCCTTTTAATGCTGGTCCGTGATATTCCCCTTATATTCTTAATATTGGTATTTGTGATATCGTTCTTCTTTATTTGGTCAGTCTGGGTGCAGTGTCATCAATTTGACTATTTGTGATTATTTTAGAATGATTACTTTTACACTTAGTTATTATTTATTACTGTTTTATAATTAAACCAGATTTTGATTTAATCAATTTTGTCTTGTTTTTTTCAGTTTTGTATTTCATTAATATCACCATGGTTTTATTGACAACATTGATATCTTTATTATTTTTTTCTTCTCCTTATTTTGGGCTTAATTTACTCTTTATTTTCTCAGTTTTTATTGTTATAACTTAGGTTATTGATTTGGGAACTTTCCTCTCTAATAGGAAAACTCAATGCCATAAATTTGTTTTGACCATGCATTTAACTGTATGCCACACATTTTGATAGATTCTGTTTCATTCTGATTCAGCTCAAAATGTTTTCCAGTTTTCTTTAAGATTTCTTTCTTGGTCCTTGGGTTATTTAAAGGTGTTAGAATTTCTATATATTTGTGGACTGACCAAAAATCTTTGTGTAATTGATTTCTTGATTAATTCTCTTATGCTAAGAGACTGTTAATTTGGATGACTTCATTTCTTTTAAATTTTTAAAGTTTTGTTTTATGACCCAGGTTATAGACTATCTAGGTAAATGCTCCATAGATACTTGAAAATTATGTTTAATCTGCTATTTGGGGGCCATTTTATAAATGCCATTTAGTTAAGTTTGGCTAATATTTTTGTTCAAGTCTCCCATGTCTTTGCTAATATTTGTCTATGCATTTTATTGATCACTGGGAGAAAAGTTTTGAAGTATCCAAGAGTAATTGGAGATATGTTTAGTCCTCCTTTCAATTATGTCAGTTTTTGCTCTGTTGATTTAGAAACTCTATTTTAAAGTGCATATGTGTTTAGAATTGTAGTATCGTCTTGGTGAATTGACCATTTTATTGTCAAATAATGGCCTCTATATCCCTGATAATTTTTCTATTCTAAAATAAAATTTGTATGATATTAATATTACATTCATGTTTCTTTTAATTTGTGTTTGCATGGTATAACTTTCCTATTATTTTATTTTTAACATATTTATATTATTATATTTAAAGTGGTTTCTTAAAGACATCATGTAGTTGGCCTTTTCCTTTTTTAAAAATAAAGAAATATTTTCATTTTTAAAACTGAAAATCCATTTATTTTATTTGTTGTATTTAGACCATTTGCATACTGTAATTACTGATATGGTTGGATTTAAGTCTACCATCTTATGTCAGCTTGTTTTTTTCCCTACACTTTTGTTCCACTGTTTCCTTTTTCTTATTTTTAAAATTTTGGGCAATATTTGAATATTTTTAGTGTGCCATTTTAATATAAATATTGTGTCTGTATCTAGGTACTCTAGGGACTGAAATATACATTCCTAACTTTTCAGTCTTCTTAAGAATTAATACTTTTTTACTGAAAACAAAATCTAGATGCCTTCCAACAATACAGATCCCTCTTAAGCCCCTCCTTTGTCTTATAATTATAGTATGTAAGTATATATTATATCTATGCACATTAAAAATTGTACAATGTATCTTTTAATTTCACTGTCAACACTAATACTTTAAAAATCTGGCAAAAACATTCTAATATAGTTATTCCTATAGTTACCATTTCTGTCACTCTCCCTTTGTATCAGAAGTTCCAACCTTTTATCTGGTACCACTTTTCTTCAGTCTAAAATACTTCTTCTAGCATTTCTTTCAGAAAGTGTTTAATCTTGAAGATTTCTCTCGTTTCCTTTATCTGAGAATATCTTTATTTGTTCTTCCTTCTTTAAAGCCTGTTTCATTAGATGTAGAATTCTAAAACTAATGCTTTCTTTAAAGACATTGTCCCATTGTCTTTTTGCTTTCTTGGTTTCTGGTGACAAATCCGCAGTTATGATATTGTTCCTCTACATGTAATGTGTTGTTTTCTTTTTTGGTGGCTGACTTCAAGCTTTTTCTTTATCTTTGGTTTTTAGCAATCTGACTGATGTTTCTTTGTATGTCAAGTAATTTTGAATTGTGTCGAGCATTTTTCTTTATTATATTATGTGACTTTGGGTCCTGCTGAACAGTTTAAAAAAAAAAAATGCAAAGCAAGTAATCAACTTACCTCATAGGTTCAGACTGTGAGTTTGGTTTCATCTTTTGTGGGTCATGGACCCTATGTTAGTTTTGTTTCAAAGGATTTTGTTATGATATATTTGTCTCTCCTGAAAGTACACCACACATGAGTTATTCTGGGACTTGGGTGGTATTTATATCATAGTGCTGTTCTCAGCAGAGAAGGCAATGGCACCCCACTCCAGTACTCTTGCCTGGAAAATCTCATGGATGGAGGAGCCTGGTAGGCTGCAGTCTATGGGGTCACTAAGAGTCGGACATGACTGAGCGACTTCACTTTCGCTTTTCACTTTCATGCATTGGAGAAGGAAATGGCAACCCACTCCAGTGTTCTTGCCTGGAGAATCCCAGGGACGGGGGAGCCTGGTGGGCTGCCGTCTATGGGGTCACACAGAGTCGGACACGACTGAAGCGACTTAGCAGCAGCAACAGCTGTTCTCAGAGCCTTTACTATACTTCCTTGGGTCTGTTACATGCATGTTCCACTTAGCAGTAAGCCCAGAACTTTGCCATATGCAAGATGAAGGCATCCCCATCTGTAACTCTCTCCTCTCCTGACCCCCCACTAACACGCTATAGCTCTCAAGGGCCCCTCCCACTTCTTTAGATGGAAAGGTGGGTTTTCTTTTTGGCTTCTCAATGCCTGTACTGTAACTGCCATCATTACAGAAGGACATTTTTGGTAAATAAGTAAGACTAAAAGAGAAGATAAATAAGCAATTAAATAAATACCTAAAGGAAAGAAGAAAGAAAAAAGGAACGAAGGAAGGAAGGGAAGGGGTTAAGGAAGAAAGGAAGAGAAAGGATTCCTATACACTTGCTAGTTCCCAGAGGCCCCCTTTCCCAGTAATGCCACTAAAATAGAGGTTTTCTGTTTTTTCCCCCCTGGTCTGTACTTGGTTGCAGTTTTCAATCCAACTTGCGGTCATGTCAAAGCTGAGGGTTAGAGGAGGGGAAAAAGCAAATAGTAAACTTGGCTTCGTACCACTTACTATGCAGTTTTTTGACTTCTGTCTCTATTCTGCCTGCCATTGTTCACATTTTAGAAGTAACCTGCTTTTGTTTCTCTGTCCAGAGATTTTAGTTGTAGTCAGTGAGAGAGATTGATGTAATAGAGCATAGAGAACTGACCAGAACCAGGAGTCTTGATTAGGTTATTAAATTTATAAATTAAATAAAGTTTTATGGAATAATAGGCATTTAATAGGGGAAAATTGGACTGGCCTCACACATCTCCATCTTAACATACTGTTCTAAACATGTGTTTAAAATATCTACACATTTCTAAGGAAAAGAATGGGGTGCACAATAATATGTATTTATCTAAGCTGTTATTTAGGAAGCAGAGACATTTGAAATGTATTTTTAAAAAATTCAAGAAAATTTGTGCCCTAATTCTTTTGAATAAAACTACTCTTAGGCAATATGAAATGTTATTGAAACTGTGAAATGCTATGGAAATCTACCATATAAAAAATGTTGTGAGCATTGAGTACATAAATAAATATAAAATAACTATGGTTATTTTGGCTACAAAAGGGAATATAAATAGAAGAAATCTTGACTTTTTTATCAAAATATCTTGTTTTATGATTACAATTTTATACAATATTTGTATAATCTACTAATTAATATAGCATCTATATGTAGATATACATGGATGTGTTTATATACATGTTCACATATACTATACACATGTATAGAGATATCAGAATTGATGTTTAGTAATTCCAAGCCTTATTTCATATTAAATGGCTTTTCAGTTGAATAATGGTGACTAATTCCATGCAGCTATTACCTGAAGGATATTCATTACAGCAAATCTGTGTATTTAGGGATATGATTTAGTAGGCTCATCTATATCCATTACTTTCCACTGGCCTTACATTGACAGTTTTAGATCTGTTGAATCTGATAAATAGACCAGCATTTCAGCCTAATTGTCATAGTTACCTAAGGTAACCAAGTATTAAAAAGAGGAACCTCATCTTCGGTGCCATTAGTGAGGGGTAAGGTCAGACAAAGGTGAGAGTATCCAGCATTAAGCCAAATGATCCAGCCTTGGAAGCACCCAGGCTAAACTTCTGGCCTGGGGATGGAAAAGCAGCTATGAAACTAGGAGTGTACAATCAGGAATGCTAATCTAAAAGTGTGGATGCTCGAAGGAAGTCCAAGAAGGGTTCACCCATCAGGCCCACAGCCCAATTTCAACTAGTTGAGGACCCTCAAATACACAATATAGATTTACAAGCTCAGAATTTCTTCAGAATCCTGATCATCTGCATATATAAGGTTGGGCAGTTTTTTAAGTTCTTGAACTCTATGCCTTTATCACGTGAACTCATGAGTAGCAGTGTCTAGTTCATCTCAGTATCCCCTGCCATGCCCTGTACATCATCTGCCCCACAGGCATTACCTAAATATATGAGAAAATGAATTTCCACCACATCAAAGAGGACTAGAATTAATTCTAAACATGTAACGTTCGCATAAAGATCATTTTCCTTTATAGCAGAATGCATCTTCTCAAAAGCATTTTGTAGATCCGTGTATACAAATGGCATGTCACTCAAGGACATACAAAAGAGTAATACCAGACTGAACAGAAAGATGTAAGAACGTGTTAAGAACTCAAAGGAGACACCATTAAAATCTCGTTGGGAAGACCCTAAAATGAAGATACAGTTGATCAGGACCATGAAACTTCAAAGGAACAAATTTTCACATAGTAGCTCATGTCATTTAGTAAGCATGTATTATTAATATATGCGAGCTTCTGAGTGCTTTGTGTAGAGTATGTCACTTGTTCTTAAAATTTTTACAGATGGAGAAACTGAGAAGATAAATTAACATGCCAGTGTATAGCTCCAATTATTCACCAGCACTGAGATTCAGGTGCAGAACTGGAGTAGGTTCCACGAGGTGACTTGTAGGGGATAAACCCTGTGCTCTTTCCACCATCATTCTATATGACTAGCCATTTAGCAGGTGTTTAATAAATCCCCATCCATACCTCTGTCTTCCTTTTGTTGTAGAATCAGAGTGATAATCACTGCGGGAAATGAGGGAGAGAGTTAAAAAGAGAGAGAGAGAAAAAAAAAGCCAAAACCCCAAATGAACAGTTAATCTTGAATGGTTTGCTTGTTTCTCCCTGAAATGATGAAAATTGCCATGTCAGCAGGGTGAGTCAGAAAAGCTGAAAAATGCAATATCAAAGATATTTATGAATTAGGCTATGGTTAGCTTATTAGTTGCCATGGTTGACCCCAGCTGTTAGCTCTGCTTTTGTCAGTCAGCTCTTTAGAGATTATGTCTGTACATTTGTTTCTTGCCCAAGGTTGGATCTGTCCTATATGGCCTTGCCCTTTTAACATGGCATCATGCCATTGTGTCTAATCAGGTAGGTTTATAATCGCAGTGTGCAGTAAAAGCACTATCTGGCTCTTGCAGATGATTTGTTCTTGTCTATAATGTTAATATCGTTCTTCTTTGGCTGTACTTAGCAAGCTGTTACTGATACATTTGCTAACATGTCAACAATAGTTTTGTGTCAGCCCTTTGGGCTGATTGCAGGGAAACTTGATTCATAGCATTATTGTTCAGACCTCCGGTGGCACAGATTGAATGAGTGAGTGCTGACTGAATGTCATCATACTGGAAGTCTGTGAGGAGTGGAGATAAATTGAAATGTCATGATGACACCTGGATGCCTGTCTACTAGGCTTCATTTGCTTTTTCCTAATGATTTCTTTTGCTAATAAAATTGACCTCCCTATATTTGATGACTTGAATATAAATATTTCCTATATTTGCTATTACATTTAGCCTTCCTATATTTGACAACTTTTATATCAATATTGACAATGTGCTCAGTATTGTAAGAGTTATCATAAATAAAGAGGTTGGAGGCTACTTATGTTAATATCATAAGTGAAAAGCTAGATAAGTAATTGAAAAAATAATGAAAGTGATTATATTTATAGTAGTAGAAACAGTTATGGTAGTAACAGCAAACATAATAATAGTAACAGTGGTAGTACTAGCCAGGCCTGATTCCTGAACAGGAGATAGTACCCTGGTGTTCATTGTGGAATAGCTGCTTAACGATTAATGGAGGCCAGAGTAGAAGAACAATCTGTTATCAAAGCCTGCATGTGATATAGTTACCCAGAGTGGCCTCTGCCCATCTGTTTTTCTCAAGTCAGTTTGTGCAGTACTATTAATAACTATATAGGTTTTCTCCTCTAATAATAAGCCTTTGTTGGGGAGGGGGGAGTGGCTGGCTAACTCATGGCACTGTTTCCCTGAAACTAGAATGAAAGAGACTGGGTAGACTGGGTTTTAGTCACTGCAGTACACCTAACACACACCTAGGACAGAGCCTGGCACTAGATGGAAACATTTCTGGAATAAATGTGCCCATTATATCAGTCACTAATGTTAGAAGAATTATAACAAGGTGAGTTTTATTTCCTAATGTCACTTGCATGAGAGCCAAGTTTCCAAGGAATAGGTAGGGATTCAGGATACAAGGCTCATATGTCTTAGAGAGCAAGCTTGAGCTACAGGGATGTGGACAGTAATTGGAAAAGGCCGTAGGAAAAACAAAAGGGACAAACATCTTGATAAATGAAAACCTAGATTTTATAACAATAATGATGTTTATGTGGTCAACACTTTAGTAGACATCAAGAATAGTGCGACACACTCTATATATCTTACTTTGTCTTCCCAGTGCATGGATGAAGTAGGATGATTATTCCAGTTTGTAGTTAAGGATTCTGGGATTTATAGAGGTTAGTTGTGTTACTCAGGGAAATGAAGCTAGATAATAAGAATGGGACTAAGATTTGTACTTGGGTCAAATGATTCCACAGTCCTGATCTCTTACAATGACTACGCATTTTATGGTGATATTGTTCACAGTCCTGATCTCTTACACTGACTACACACTTTATGGTGATATTGTGTATTGCTTCTTGCTTTCTAATCAATTAATGATAATATTTATTGTGCACATAGTATTTTTCAAACAGTATACTATATAATTTCCATGAACTGTCACATTTAATTGACAACAATTATTGTCACACTAGCAACTAGTCTGCCAATTAAGTATTGCCATCATCCTTAAGTACCAGGTGTAGAAACTGAGGCACAGAAAATGTTGAATGATTTGATCAAAACCATGCAGCTTGTAAGCACTGAAACTGACATTTGAAAACTGTCAGTCTAATTCTAGAATAAGTGCTCTTCTTTTATTATTGATATTATTGTTATTTATTAAAGCATAGTTCATTTACAATATTCTATTCATTTCAGGTGTACAGCATAGCAATTCAGCATTTTTATAGGTTATACACCATGAAAAGTTGTCACAATATAATGGCTATAATTCACTGTGGTATACAGTATATTCTTATCAATTATATACATGATAGTTGTATCTCTTAAACCCATACCCCTAATCATAGTGATTCTTTGATTCATTCATTTAACTAATTTTTGGTGAGCAAACATTGGATTCTAGAGGAATAGCAGTGAGCAAAATAGCCTAATTCTCTGCCCCTCTAAAAAGTGAAAAAAACATGTCAAGTATATCTGTTTGATGCACTTAGCTGCAGAAACAAAGTTGGGGAGGGAGAAAGGGAGATTACAATTTGGTATAGGTCCACGAATTACCTCACTTTGCCACGACTGAGCCACCATACAAATATTCTAGGTAAATACATAGTGGGCAGAGGAAAAAGCCAATGAGAAGTGCTTGAGATGGGTTTGTGTCTTCCTGCTTGATGAGAAAGAGTAAGGACATTGTATTGTTATGTGAAGTGAACATGGGGAGGTTGTTAGGAGATGATGTCAGAGATAAGAGGAGACTGGATTTCATAAATTTCACAAGTCCCTGGAAGATTTTGGCCTTTGCTTAGAGTGGGATCAGAAGCCATTGGAGAGTTTCATCAGTGGAAGGAGAATATTTCCTGATTGTGGTGGATGCTGTGTTGAAAATAGAGCAGAGAGAGGCAAGAGTGGAAGCACAAATCTGAGAGAGTATTCCATGAGATTATGCTCGGTAGATGTGTAAGGATATAAAGTGAGCAGATTTTTGTATATGTTTTTAAAGGGAATGATCGAGGTTTTCTCATGAATTGGAAATGGGAATAAGGAAGAGAGAGAGGAGTCAAACAGCAGTTAGCACAGTGGGGAGACTACAGGAAGAATGGTGTGGTGAGGAATTTTGTCAGATACCTTCTGTTCGAGATATCTACTAGACATCCTTGTGGAAATGTCACAGGTTAATTGTGTATATGTATTTGAAATTCAGGGAGAGGTATGGATGGATATGTAAACATCAGAGTCATCAGAATATAGTTGATATTGAAAACCATCAGAGCCGGATCACCAGGGGAGTACGTTTGGATAGAGAAAAGAAGGAGAAGAGATGCTCTCAATATTTTCTGCTTACTTGGTCCCCAAATCCCTTGCTTTCTGTTATGATTTGTTAGTATTGCTCTCAAAATATCATTTCCAAGAAGAAAGACATCAGTGGAAAAATCAAGAGAATCTGGGGAAATAAAACGAGTCTTTGGTTTGGTTAATAGAGTTTTACCAATGTTAAATGTTTCATTTTGATCATTGTCCTTTGGTGATGTATGATATTAACATAAGAGGAAAATAGAAATTCTTGTTCTACTTTTGCAGCTTTTCTGTAAGTCCAAAATTAATTGAAAGTAAGAGTTTTAGAAATATGTCCCCAGATGTGGACACACCACTTTGAATAGAGTCTGAACTTTTTGGAAGAAGGAAATGGGACCCTTACCTCTCTTGGTCTAAACACAAGACTTTATTCAGAAAGCCTAGATTTGAATTACTTTCTTGAACATTTTCCACCTAACTAACTAACACTAGGTTATGGTCAACTGAATGCCAGAACATATTCTGAAAATCGTTTCTTAAATGAGCTCTCCCTTATTGTATCTTTGAAAAAAATGATTTACTTTTGACAAGTCCAAAACTAGATGAAATGTGATCCTAATAAATATTCTTGTTCAGATTCAATTCAGATACAAACCAGAGCACTGACTCTGCCTTCAAGTTTGTTATGTCATCTACCAGTTCCTTAGCATGCTCTTTATGCTGTTATCTGAGGCTTCTCCCAAATTCCGTTAGCTTCTAGATCACTGGACAAGGAGGAGGGTGGCCGTTGGTCCTCACCAGGTCTGTCCTTTTAGTTGACAAAGATCCTTCCATGAACTCTTCCTTCTTTACTGAACCAGATTATCTCATGTGTATGCGTGTGTGCTAAGTCACTTCAGTCATGTCCAACTCTTTGCGACACTATGGACCAGCATAGCCTGCCAGGCTCCTCTGTCCATGGGATTCTTCAGGCAAGAATACTGGAGTGGGTTGCCCTGCTCTCCTCTAGGGGATCTTCCCCACCCAGGGATGGAACCCATGTCTCTTATGTCTCTTGCACTGGCAGGCAAGTTCTTTACCACTAGCACCACCTGGGAAGCTCAAATTATCCCATTGCACCCATGTATTCTTTCTATTGTCGAATATTTAATAAAATTCTCTATTAATCTTGATGAAGTCAGTATAATATCTGACTATAAAATTCCTCAATCTTCCAGTACAGATTAATTTGTAATGAACTTATGCTCGTGTCTAGTGATCTGTGCATTTTGTTAAGTACTCACAAATCATCTTTGTAACAATCCTTTTACAGATCCAAATAGTGCAAGGTTACTCATTCTTATGCAGATATAATAATGTGTAGACTCAGTTCAGTTCAGTTGCTCAGTCATGTCTGACTCTCTGTGACCCCATGGACTGCAGCATGCCAGGCTTTCGTGTCCATCACCAACTTGCTAGACAGTTAGTGTCCATCCAGTTGGACACTGGAGTTGGAGCCTAGAGCTTGCTCAAACTCATGTCTATCGAGTCGGTGATGCCATCCAACCATCTCATTCTCTGTCGTCCCCTTCTCTTCCTGCCTTCAATCTTTTTCAGGGTCTTTTCCTGTGAG
This sequence comes from Giraffa tippelskirchi, assembly GCF_054371585.1. Lineage (NCBI taxonomy): Eukaryota > Metazoa > Chordata > Mammalia > Artiodactyla > Giraffidae > Giraffa > Giraffa tippelskirchi. The sequence goes on along the minus strand of NC_137276.1, from coordinate 55,897,918 downwards.
TCAGTTCTTCATTTCAGGTGGCCAAAGTATTGGAGTCTCAGCTTCAGCATCAGTCCTTCCAATGAACACCCAGGACTGATCTCCTTTAGGATGGACTGGTTGGATCTCCTTGCAGTCCAAGGGACTCTAAAGAGTCTTCTCTAACACCACAGTTCAAAAGCATCAATTCTTCAGCACTCAGCTTTCTTTATAGTCCAACTCTCACATCCAAACATGACCACTGGAAAAACCATAGCTTTGACTATTCAAACCTTTGTCAGTAAAGTAATGTCTCTGCTTTTTAACGTTATATCTATGTTCACAACCTTTCTACCAAGAAGCAAGCATATTTTAATTTCATGGCTGCCGTCACCATGTGTAGTCTACTCTATCTATATTTGTTTATTTATTATTATTATTATTTTTAATGAGAAGAGAGAATGTAGACCAAACACAGAGGAAAAGCTTTAAGAAGTGTACAAACTGCGAGGCCATTTCTTTTCTAGGAAATTGAGGAAATAGTCTCCATAGGAATCAAGCAGAAAACACTACTGCTTTTATTTCAGGTCTTATAGGCAGTAGCTATTTTTAATGGTGTAGTTAAACTCCATAGGAGGGAGTTTAAATGGTAAAATTAAATGTAATTTGGTGAAGGTGTTTATCAAGTATTTTCTTAAACAGTTGATAATTTGCACATTTCTTTGTTAAATTGTGCTTCCTCATTACTGAGGACCACAGCTTGCTACTAACTGCTAATGAATTATGACACATCTATTATTTATGGAGCTTATAAATTTAGGTGTCATTCTGAAGGTTACTCTGTGGTTTAAAATCTCAAGTGATCTCGTTGAAGTTGCTCCACAGAGTCATCAACTGTAACTATGGTAATCTGAAATTTACCAGGATGCTGCCAGTGTTTTATCTGCAATGGATGTGTCTTCTAGTGGTATCCTGGTCTCATTATAGAAGGACATAGCTCAGACAAGCTTTAATGATGACTCTTAGTATACCATGTGCTGTAATGCTTAGTGAAAGTTGATGGAATAATGTGCCTAGTTCGTTTGTCTCACTCAGACAGGTCCTGTTCTTTCTGTCTGTTTTCCAGAGTGTGTTCTTTCTGACACACAAATCACTACATTCTTTGCTGGTATGTATCAAGATTTTCATGGAATGAATGAGAACTGGAGGGACTTGAGATGATAGTAATAGAATGTAAGGCATCCAGGAAGAGATGTAGCAACAGAAAATTAATTTATGTGCTAAGTGCTTTCCGTAAGTTATCTCATTTAATTCTTTGTTGGAAGGCAGAGATGCTGAATAGCATGCTTTGAACTGAGAAGGGACTTTGAGACCCGAAACAAAGCTGCAATTCCATAAAGTGCAATTATGAAGTTTATTGGGAGAACTTATAGACAGGCAGGAAGGATGGGGCGAACAGTGGTCTACAGGCATTCACAGCTCTACTGTGTGTTGCCAGAAGGGATAAAGGGGAATTCAAAGGGGCCAAAACTAAGAATAGAATCTGACTACCAAGTGAGATTGTTGATGTTGTTAAAGTGCTGTATTCAATATGTCAGCAAATTTGGAAAACTTAGTACTGGCCACAGGACTGGAAGAGTTCAGTTTTTATTCCAATCCCAAAGAAAGGCAACACCAAACCATGTTCAAACTACTGCACAATTGCACTCATCTCACATGTTAGCGAAGTAATGCTCAAAATTCTCCACGCTAGGCTTCAACAGAATGTGGACCGAAAAAGAACTTCAGATGTTCAAGCGGGATTTAGAAAAGGCAGAGGAACCAGAGATCAAATTGCCAACATTCGTTGGATGATAAAAAAGCAAGAGAGTTCCAGAAAAAAAATCTGTTTCTGCTTCATTGACTATACTAAAGCCTTTGACTGTGTGAATCACAACAAACTGTGGGAAATTCTTAAAGAGATGGGTGTACCAGACCACCTTACCTGCCTCTTGAGAAATCTGTATGCAGGTCAAGAAGCAACAGTTAGAACTGGACATGAAACAACGGACTGGTTCCAAATTAAGAAATTAGTACGTCAAGGCTGTATATTGTCACCCTGCTTATTTAACTTATATGCAGAGTACCTCGTGAGAAATGCCAGACTGAATGAAGCACAAGCTGGAATGAAGCTTTTGATATTTCCCAGGAGAAATATTAATAACCTTAGATACAAAGATGACACCACCCTTATGGCAGAAAGTGAAGAGGACCTAAAGAGCCTCTTGATGAAGGTGAAAGAGGAGAGTGAAGCTGGCTTAAAACTCAACATTCATAATACTAAGATCATGGCATCTGGTCCTATCACTTCATGGCAAATAGATGGGGAAACAATGGAAACAGTGACAGACTTTATCTTTTTGGCCTCCAAAATCACTGAAGATGGTGACTGCAGCCATGAAATTAAAGGATGCTTGCTTCTTGTAAGAAAACCTGTGGCAAACCTAGACAACATATTAAAAAGCAGACATTACTTTGCCAACAAAGGTTCATCTAGTCAAAGCTATGGTTTTTCCAGTATTCATGTATGGATGTGAGAGTTGGACCATAAAGAAGGCTTAATGGAGAAGAATTGATGCTTTTGAACTGTGGTGTTGGAGAAGACTCTTGAGAATCCCTTGGACTGCAAGATCAAACCAGCCAATCCTAAAGGAAATCAACCTTGAATATTTATTGGAAGACCTGTTGCTGAAGCTGAAGCACCAGTACTTTGGCTACCTGATGCAAAGAGCTGACTCATTAGAAAGACCCTGATGCTGAGAAAGATTGAAGGCAGGAGGAGAAGGGGATAACAGAGGACGAGATGGTTGTATGGCATCACCAACTCAATGGACATGAGTTTGAACAAGCTCTGAGCAATAGTGAAGGACAGGGAGGCCTGGCATGCTACAGTCCATGGAGTGGCAAAGAGTTGAACTTGACTGAGTGACTGAACAACAAGCAACCAAGTGAGAAGCAAGTCTGCAGCAAAGGAACTGAGCATTTTTCCTCCCTTGAGGTTGTCTCATGATCATCAGCCATCTGTGTCAGCAAAAGGCATTTTTCCAGTTTTATTATCAGATGAAGCCAAGGATGAAAGTTGATAGGGGAATTATTCAGCTTTGGCATATTCTTTGTGAGGAGGCTAAAGGTGAGTCATGCAGAAAGGGGAGGGGATACGACCGGTGGCCTAAGATGAAGCTGACAACATGGAATCAGTGTGGTTCAGTCGCACATCCTCATTGTCATCCAGTGGAGGTGTAGGCTGTGTTTCAGATAAGATATTAAAGGGAGGACTGTTAATGAAATTGTCTGAAGGCAGGGAGCTGTTTGGTGATGAATCTGGGATGCGAGTGCTGGCCATTTGGCCTCAGAGCTTGCACTCATCACAGGATCCTGCTACCGCCCATGTTTCTACCTGTGGATAGATGTCATGCTGAACTTGATTAGTGACCACACTTTCACAGAGACCACACACAGACTGCTGTGACGTTCGGCAATGTTAATATAATTAGGTTGAATCATAGCAAATTGCTGGTGTTTGACTATTTTTGCATTAAAAGAAATGGTGATTTGGGGTTGAAAAAAACGGACAAAATGACACTGATCAGAGGAAACTGGGGACACTAAGTGCAGCATAGTGTATGGACTGACTCCTCTAACAGGAACAGGACATAATGAAAATTCTGGCCGCATCTGAATAAGGTCTTAGATTTGTAGTATTTCATGAATGTAAATTTTTTTTTTTAAATCTTTATTTATTAATTTGGCTGCACCAAGTCTTAGTTGCAGTATCTTCTGTCTTCATTGATGCATGAGGGATCTTTTTAGTTATGGCATGTGAACTGTTAGTTGAGGCATGTGGGATCTAATTCTCTGACCAGGAATGGAACCTGGGCCCCCTGTCCTGGGAGCAGGGAGTCTTAGCCATTGGACCACCAGGGAAGTCCAGTGTCTTGGTTTTGATAATTGTACTATGTCAGAGGTTGACTTTAGGAGAAATAGGGTAAAGGATGTGTAAGAACTCTGTTGTATAGAACTCTTTGTTGTATGTTTTCAGTTTTTAAATATTTTTTTTTTTAGATTTAGTGAATCTAAAATTATTACAAATAAAATTTTATTAACAAATTTTAATTTAACAATGGCAATTTCATTTTATATAGATCTTTAATAATGACAGACTTCTTTTTTATATGATACTGGAAATGTTAGCTGCTTTCCTCTCTGTTCTCCAGAAGCACTTCAGATTTACTTCTACTCTAGCACTTGCCATTCTGGATATATTTATTTGTCTACAATTTAGTTGCCCTAACAATACTGTGATCTTTTCGAGGCAAGGACTGCGTTCAAGTCTTCCTTGTACTCCAAGCAGTGTAAGATATCAAGTAGATTCATGGTTGTTTTTTTTTTAAACAAACGAATACATTTATTAGTCTTTGTGGCTGACAAAAAGTGATAATAATTTTAAGATGCACTCCGTGTAGTCAGTTCAGATCACCACTTGCTAGGTTGTCTCCCCAAATAAAAGAGAGAAAAATGATATCTTATAAGCATTTACAGCCCATGGGGTTGCAAAGAGTCAGACACGACTTAGTGACTGAACAACAATAAGCATTATAATTGAGCTAAAAAATATGGAAGAAGTTCCTGTCTTTTATAAATGAAGATAGCAGCAGTGACAAGAATTGCTTAGTCCATGATTAGGAAATAGAGAAGCTCAGCACTGAGTCCTTCATACTGAAACTCCTGGTTCCCTTTGGAATCAGCATGAAGATTCTGAGAAGGAGTAGGTCCGGGTATGTTTATGGACCTGCCTTCACCAGCTGAGCCATCAGAAACAAAGAATTGTGCTAACCTTTGAGGAAAGAAGATCAGTGTGTTTAAGAATTTTCCTTTGCATAAAAAAGAGTTTGTGGCTGAGGGAGAGATAGTGTTAAACTGGAATGGGACATAGGCATATCTTTAGAGCTAAAAGGGTGCAACTTCCATGCTGCTAACATGCTGGTTTATGTTTGCTTTTATTTTTTTCAGTTTTAACAACTTTATTGAAATATTGCTCACCCATTTAAAATGTACAATTAAGGCTTCCCTGTTGGTCCAGTGGTTAAGAATCCACCAGCCAGTGCAGGGGACATGGGTTCTATCCCTGGTCCGGGAAGATCCCACATGCTGCAGGGCGGCTGAGCCTGTGGGCCACGCTACTAAAGCCCATGCTCGAGAGCATGTGCTCTGCAATAGGAGGGGCCCCCTTAATGAGAAGCCTGAGCACCACAACTTGAGAAAGTCTGCATGAAGCAACGAAGACCCAGCACAGCCAAAAATAAAATTAATTAATTAATTAAAAAGTAAAATGTACAATTCAATGGCTTTTAGTATATTTAAAGATATGTATGACTGTGGCCACAGTCAATTTGAGAACATGTCATCACTCCAAATGAAACCCTGTGTGATTTAGCTCTCACTCCTCCTCCCAGCCTTCTTGCCACTCACTCCCCAGCCCTAGGCAACTACTAATCTGCTTTCTGTCTCTATTTATTTCCCTGTTTTGGGCACTTAATATGAATGGGATCTTATGCAATCCTATGTAGTCTTTTGTGAGTGGCTTCCTTCACTTAGAATAATGTTTTTAAGGTTCATCCATGTGATAGACATCAGTATTTCATTTCTTTTTATGTCCAAATTGCATTACATTGTATAGATATACCACATTGGTGGTGGTGGTGGTGTAGTCACTAAGTCATGGTCGACTCTTTGCAGTCCAGTGGACTGTAGCCTGCCAGGTTCCTCTGTCTGTGAGAGTTCTTCAGCAAGAATACTGGAGTGGGTTGCCATTTTCTTTTCCAGGGCATCTTACTGATCCAGGGATTGAACCTGTGTTTCCTGCTTGGCAGGCAGATTCTTTACCACTGGGCCACCTGGAAAGCCCATACCTCATTATGTTTATCTATTTATTGAGTGATGGGCATTTGGCCTGTTTCCACCTTTTGGTTAGTGTGAATAATATAGCTGTTAGTATGACTGTACAAATTTCTGTGTAGACAAATGTTTTCTCTCTCTCGTAGATGTGAACTTGGTTTTAACTTGACACATAAGGAGTGTCTCCTAGAAAGAAAGAATAATAGAACCTCAACATGCTGAAAATTTAGAATAATTTTTAATGCTCACTGCCTTTCTGAGTCTCAGTTTATGAGTATCCTTTGTAGATAAGCTGTGCCTCCAAAAAAAAAAGTTTTTAAACATACACACATGCACATACAAGCTTGCATAAGGATTCAGCTAAAAGTAACCCCTCCCGAGAAGCCATCTGGAGAAAGAAGTGCAAGCCTTCTCATAATGCTGAAATTGCTCAGGAAATGGAGCAACTCCTCTTTAGGCATCTCTTTGGATTGGGGTTTATGCACCATGCTGGAAATATTGACTGTGTGTAACCTTATTTGCCCCTTATTTGTAGCTGTGCCTAATCAAAATCATTTCTGGCTATTCCTGAAAATCAAAACATTTCCTGGGAACATCTCCCTGATGAATCAACAGAATATTGGTGGTGATCAGGACAGTAAGCTCCTAAAGGGCCGAGCCTAGGTCTCTCCTCTTCTAGAAGAGGATCTTCATACCGCGCAAGCGCCCTGTGTGTTTGTTAAACTGACATGAATTGAGATTGTTGAAAAATAGCACCTGGTTGAAGGATTTGTTTATTCTCATTACTGCTCAGTTTTCTCTTGGAAAAAAGCGGACTCTGGAAATCCATTTATTGTGTACTGTCCCAATAAGTCCTGCTTTTAATAGGAAAAGTTAATCAACACCTGGTCATCCTAGCAGATCACTTGCCTCCTATGTGGGGCAGTGGGGGCTCAGAGCTGTGGCTTCTTCCTACATCTCTTCTATGCTTACCTTGTTCCCCAGACCTTGCTGACCCTCTCGGAGGCCTGCTCACTCAGAGGGTAGTTGAGCTGATGCTTTCTCCAAGCAGGCGTTCTCCCTGTTCTACCCAGAGCTTCTGCATCTCTTCATGGACACGGGGTAAATGTAAAGCAATCTTCAAGATCACCCCCTACCCTGCCCACCCCCCCTGCCCCCAGTATAACCAGACCCTTCAATTGTGTGACATTTTGTTTGCAGGGCAGAACCAAATCATGTAATCAAATAGGGACACTAAACCTGATTGATACTTCAATCAAAGCACCCAAGAAATGCACTAATTTTGGGTTTGACCTTTGTGCTATTTTTAATTGGGGCTTCCGTGCTGGCTCAGACAGTAAAGTGGTAAAGCACTTGCCTGCAATGCAGGAGACCTGGGTTCAATCCCTGGGTTGGGAAGATCCTCTGGAAAAGGAAATGGTAACCCACTCCAGTATTCTTGCCTGGAGAATTCCATGGACAGAGGAGCCTGGTGGGTTACAGTCCATGGAGTGGCAAAGAGTTGGACACAACTTAGCAACTAATGCTATTTTTAATGCTACTGATTTGAAAGGCTCTTGGAGAGATGTCTAAACCTTGCAGAAATCTTTTTTTTCTGGATTCTGTGTAAGAGAAAATATCCTCTCCCTCCAGCTTGACACCATACTGGTCATTCCAGTTCCCTTGGACCTGAGACGTTTGATTCCCTCAGGGGCTTGGTTGTTCAGTGTATATGATGTAATCAGCTCAGGGAAGCATAGCTTTAAGAGGATCTCAAAAGACTATCAAGCCCAGAAGGGGAGTTAAAACTCTTTCCTCAAAAGGAAAGAGAATATTTATAATAGGATTATACTAGATTCAAGAGTAGTTACAAGAAGTTTGGTCTATTATACAAAAGTTCTTTTTCTGCCATTTTTTTTTTTTGATGCCTTATCTAGTCCAGTGGACTCCCAAGTATTGTGGAATCCCCTACAACTCTAGCTTCTGGGGAACTCTGAGTTTTGACTGAAGTCAATAGGACGCTTTACCACTAAGTACCTCTACCAGGCTACAGTTACAGATTCTTGTAAATCAAATTTCATGCAAGCAGGCATTTTTATGAATAATCATTGTTTAACCTCAACAAATTGAATTTTTTATATCCAGAAGTAAAACAACAGTGACGATACTATCCTAAAACTTTAAATGGTTGAAAAAGTGAAAGTTAGTTAGTTAGTTAGTTAGTGAAAGTGTTAGTTTCTCAGTCTTGTCTGACTTTTTGTGACCCCATGGATTGTAGCCCATCAGGCTCCTCTGTCAATGGAATTCCCCCCCCCCCAAAAGAATATTGGAGTGGGTAGCCATTCCCTTCTCCAAGGGATCTTCCCAAACCAGGGATTGAATTCTTGTGCCTTCTCCTGTGTCTCCTGCGTTGGAAGGGAGATTCTTTACTGTCTGAGCCACCAGGGAGTTAGATCCAGGTAAATTGTTCCTTACACTTTAGTATGGGGTATGCTTTTATTCATTTACCATAAGAAGAAATCTCCAAAAAGAGGGAAAGAGAGAATCTTTAATAGCAAAGTTTAAAGGCAACTCAGATATTAATTCTTAAACAGCCCTCTGGTTTCCTGAGTAGCTAACGAAGCACTATTTAGCTCTTAAATGTCTTTTTTTAGACTTTACAGGAATAGGAAATGCTGTGTATCAACATTTAATTTAGAAACTATGAATGGTTTCAGATATGCCATTTTAAATGTTTTTACTTGGGGTGAGGGTTATTTCAGTGACATTTACTTTTGGGGGGGCATAATTAGAGGATGAGGATCTCATACATTTTCAAATAACTAAATCTTGTCCATTTAAGAATGTATATTTTCTGTTTTCAAAACTTCTGAAGTAAATCTTTCTAAAATATAATTGTACAGTCATTTCCTTTGGGAAAGTGCTTAATATACATATAACTCTTCTTAATGACTCACGGCATGATGCCCAAATGAGTCTTGGTGTCTGGGAAAGTAAGATTTAAAAAGAATTCTAGTTCACTCAGTCTACCCTCCTCACCCGCCCAGTTTAAAGAAGAAAGTGGGGGCTTTTGACTTCCTGTAAATTGCATGCTGCTGCTGCTAAGTCGCTTCAGTCGTGTCCAACTCTGTGCGACCCCATAGATGGCAGCCCATCAGGCTCCTCCGTCCCTGGGATTCTCCAGGCAAGAACAATGGAGTGGGTTGCCATTTCCTTCTCCAGTAAATTGCATAGCTACTCCCAATTTGATGTTCTGAGATTTCTGTACAGCTCTCCCTTACCATAAATCCGATGGCTTAGAGCTTTGGTTTCATTATAAGAAGACTTCATTATAGAAGTCTTCCAATGCAGGAGACACAGGAGATGGCACAAAAGTTCAATCCCTGGTTTGGGAAGATCCCTTGGAGAAGGGAATGGCTACCCACTCCAATATTCTTTTTGGGGGGGGAATTCCATTGACAGAGGAGCCTGATGGGCTACAATCCATGGGGTCACAAAAAGTCAGACAAGATTGAGAAACTAACACTTTCACTTTTTCAACCATTTAAAGTTTTAGGATAGTATCGTCACTGTTGTTTTATTTCTGGATATAAAAAATTCAATTTGTTGAGGTTAAACAATGATTATTCATAAAAATGCCTGGCTCAGTTGGCTCATGCCTTTACTTCTTGCCCTGTCTCTCAAACTGCAACCCACTCCCTTTCCAAGATCCAGCCTCATGGAGCTGTTGACTGGTTCTAAATCCAGCCCCATGGTTTCACACCCCACCAGCTCTTACATATACTGCCAACTATCAGGGATTCTTTCCCCTCTGGTCTTTCTTGAGTGTGGGACAGCCACCTAGCTTTATCCTTCATGGCTCCCATTTAAGGGTAACTTCTATGAAATTTTTCAACTCCTCCAGGGGGAAAGGATTCTCTCCAAAATGCTCTCAGTATTCTTTACACATTCTCGTTTCAGCTCTTGGCTGTGTTTTTATCATAGTTTGAGTGTACATCTATCTACTCTTTTTTTAAATTGAAGTATAGTTGATTTACAGTGTTGTGTTTATTCCTGCTGTACAGCAAAGTGATTCAGTTATACATACACCTATAGCTATTCATATATATACATTTTTATGTTTTTCTTTGTGATTTATCTCAGGATTTTGAAAACAGTTCCCTGTGCTATACAGCAGGACCTTGTTGTTTTATTCATTCTGTATGTAATAATTTGCATCTTCTAACCCCAAACTCCCATTCTGTCCCCCCTGCCTCGGGAAGCCACAAGTCTGTCCTCTGAGTCTATTTCTGTTTGCAGGAGGCTCATTTGTGTCATATCTTAGATTCTACATGTAAGTGGTATCATATCTTACTGTCCCCGTCAGCTCAAGTGTTCGTTCTTTGCTGTCCACCATTCTGGGTCTGTTTCTAGCAGCTCTCCAGGGGGACAAATTAATTGATGAACAAAGGAGTACTCTAAAGTGTGTGTCACTTCCTCACCTTTAATCCCTGTCATGTGGTTTTCTCTTATGTTTTTACTTAAAACACAAATTTGTTTTATATGATTTAATTTTGTAAAATTATTTATTTATTGAATGATGAGATGAGGCTTGGAGGGTCATTGTGTGTGTGTGTGTGTGTGTGTGTGTGTGTGTGTGTGTGTGGTGGGGACATTCCACACATTGTCCCTCCAAGACATAACATTCTTCTCCCAACCGAAGACAAACTGCCTGTAAGAGACTCCTGTCTTTTCACTAGGCAGAGCCTGATGTGTGGCATTGCTCAGAGGGTCTCATGCAGGAGCTCAGGTCTCATGTGATCAGAGCTTAGAGCAGGAGCTACTGAATCTTACAGAGATTTGTAGCCCACCCATCTCTATCTTCTTCAATCCTGGATTACTCCAAGCTACTGAATGTTAGCTCTTTTGTCTGCAGATCTTCACTATGCATGTGAGTTACATTTTTCCCCCCTCCATGGGCACTCTGAAGCCCCACTACTTCCTCCATTGCTTGATCATTCAATTTTTCATTTCTTCTACATCAGCTGTTGAAACAGGGTTGTAAAGATTGAGTTGGAGCATACGAAGTGTAGAGAAGAGGGCAATAGCTTCCCCAGAGACTGATTCATACTCACCAGCTATTATTATTGTTAGGATGACTGTCAAGCTTCTAATCCTCACTTCCTGACTCACTGCCACTGTTTTAGGATTTGCTCTGCTGACCTTCCCTGGTAGGCTGCAGTCCATGGGGTCGCTAGGAGTCGGACACGTCTGAGTGACTTCCCTTTCACTTTTCACTTTCATGCATTGGAGAAGGAAATGGCAACCCACTCCAGTGTTCTTGCCTGGAGAATCCCAGGGACGGGAGAGCCTGGTGGGCTGTCGTCTATGGGGTCTCACAGAGTCAGACACGACTGAAGCGACTTGGCGGCGGCGGCGGCGGCTGCTGACCTTCCAATAGCTGTAAAACCAGATCAGCCCAATTGATTGTAATAATTATAAAGTCAGGGTGACTAGGCTCCTAGTAACGACTCTTACATCTTTTTTGAAAAAAACTGAAAGTCCTTTATGGGCTTTGGTGCACATATAATTTTAGGCTGTGCCTTAGCCATCAAGGGGCCTTTTCCTTTTCTGATTCATGCCTCTGTTAAGAATAGTCAAAGTTGCCAGAAAAGTGATTTTTGGATAAGAGAGGTGAGATTGTGTTAAATTAGGAACTCAGAGTCAAGAAAAGATGAAAAGCTATATTTAGAATGGGGTTTGGACTGAAAATGACTGTGGATCTTTTTCTTTTTTAATAGTGTGAGAAATGCAGCCACAGGTTTGAAATGGAACTATTTAAACATTTATTTCAGCCCAGTTGAGAAAAGGAGAGAGCCAGTTTCTCCCCAGACCTCAATATTTATCTTTAGGATGTAAAAAGAAAGTGAGAGACTGGATGACCTTGTTTTCGCTGAGTTTGATCTCTCTTGCCTTTTCTGTCTCTCTTTTGCCTTTTTGAGGGGGTATCATGTGTATTTTTTTATGCTGAAAATAGAAGATTTTTTCCCTTGCAGTAGGCATGAAAAGTTAAAAAAAAAAAAAAAAAGAGCATCATAGCACATGCAAATGGTGTTAGAGAATACAAACAGGCTTCTCCATGATTATGGAATTCCATGGACTAACTGTATCCAGATTCACAATTATGCCATGGTTGCTCCTTCAAATAGGCTAGCATCTCTGTGGACTGCATTCACAGACACGGCTTAGCCATTAAGCAAAGTTCTCAACTTAATCTCTCTTGCTTAGAGACAAACTGAATTGGTATTGTGACTCGTTTTCTTTCTTTAGTCGTTCCTTCCTTTCTCCTTCCCTTCCTTCCTCCCTCTCTCCCTCCCTCTTTCTTCCTTTCTTTTCATCTCTCATCTGTCCATCTACCTACCTACCTGAATTTTTTTGGATAGGTCTCATGCAGAGTTATACATAGGCTATAAAAGGGTTGGGTGGTTTTATCTACCTTGCTTATTTAATCTACACAACAATCATGTTCGATAGGCATCATTACCCTCAAGCTCCAGATAAAGAAACTGCAGCGTGAAGAAGTAAATTGTTTACCTAGTTTCACGGCCAGCAAGTGGTGAAGACTTGGAGCTGGGTCTTTCTGGCCCTGAGGAGTTCATGTTCTTGACTGCTCACTACCTATAGTCAGTACATACATTTTGTCCTAAATTTGTGCAGTTTTTGCCAAATGACACACGGCTGCCAAAAACAACCATTTGAAAATTGACAAATTCATTCATGCAGTTATATGGGGAGGTTTCTTTATCTGTTTGGTTGTCATTACCAACTTTTTGTTATATTGATAGAGTAGTGCCATGCTGAGAAAGAGTAGAGAAGGGTCATGTATCCCCAATATTTCTAAAATTTGGGGTGACATTTCTGAAAACATGAGCACCTCTCTTCCTTCTTTCTGCAGTTTTGGGGTAGAAATGGTGTGGTTGCAGATTGAGGGTGATGGAGAAAGAACCCTGTGCTATTTGGTAAGAATTCCACCTCTGCTGTTCCCACCTTGCAGTACAAGGATGGTGTTGCTAGGAAAGATGACATAATTAACTCCTAAAGTAAATGAATGCTTTTAATGTAAATGAAAGTATTATTTTAAATTAAGATGGATTATGATGGTCCTGTTGGAAAATAACATTTCGCCTAAAATGAATCAGCCTGTTCAAGAAGCAGTGATATATATGGAACAGCTTCTCCACAGAAAGTCCGAGCCATTTCTTCTCTAGTAAGTGACCTAGTAAAAGTGCTATATATACACCCAGGTCCTTTCCAACTGTATAGGCGATGATGGAAAAGAATGACTCAGCCTAGTAACGACAGGAGACCCATGGAAATGGTTTCTTTTTCTGGATTTGGTCTAAATCTCTGAGTTTCTTTAAAAGTTTTAGGCCATTTAAAATCAATGGTAATATTTAATCTACATTTTATAAAAAGGAACTACATCTTTTAAAAAATAAATTCAGGGGTATCCCATGAGTCACAAATGAGCTTATTAACTGGGGTCCATAAGAGAACCTAGAAATTGTATGCATTATACAATACATGATGCCTTGTTGGCTTCTGTTTTCCTCTTCACTCAAATTATGTAAGTCAAATCAGGTATTAAATTTGCTTTGCTACGTGTTTAAATGAGCATTAAGGGATATTTCAAATGCATTAACTAGAAACACCATCTTTAGCAGCCAACATTGAATTTATCATTTTTGAGGACTAAATTGGACAAGGATTAAAACAGGACAAGAAGTCTAGTTACTCGTATAATTGTATAATTGAGTTTGACTGACATTTCAGTGCCCTAATATTGCGGAGAAGGCAATGGCACCCCACTCCAGTACTCTTGCCTGGAAACTCCCATGGAGGGAGGAGCCTGGTAGGCTACAGTCGATGGGGTCGCGAAGAGTTAGACACAACTGAACGACTTCACTTTCACTTTTCCCTCTCTTGCATTGGAGAAAGAAATGGCAACCTACTCCAGTATTCTTGCCTGGAGAATCCCAGGGACAGACGAGCCTGGTAGGCTGCTGTCTGTGGGGCTGCACAGAGTCAGACACGACTGAAGCAACTTAGCAGCAGCAGCAGCCCTAATATTGAGAGTTACGAAATCAGTTGCCAAGAGCCATGGATTCAGGGCCATCCATGTGCCTACCACCACTGCTCTGCTGCCTGTGGGGAGACTCATTACAGCTATCTGTTTTCTGGCATCCATCCTCTGTCATTTTCTTCTTCTGCTTCCTCCTGTCACTGCAGTAACAGGTGCCACCAGCTTAACCTACCTTGTGTGGAGCAAAATCTGGGCAAAAGCACCAACTGCATCCCCACTGGCAGTAGACATTCCAGTGTCTTTACAAGTAGTCCCAACTAATACAACTACAAGTGTCCCCTGCTTCCTTAAAACTGACCCATCTGCTCTGTGCTGTTCCAAGAAAGCTCAGATTCCACCAATGTGCTTCAGTGTGACTGCAGGAAATCTTCCTTCTCATCCCTCAATTACTCTTCATGACACTGTGATCTTCTGACATCTGTGTCCGATTCCACCTGCCTCTCAGAAATTTTCAGGAGAGGTATATGAGAGAGTAGAGGGACGTAGGCTTTGGCATTAGACTGAGGGGCACATGCTGGTTCTGCCACTGCTCCTGTAAGTAAACATCTTGGTTTCTTCAATTCCAATCTTGAGGGAAATAGTTCCCTCGAAGAGAAGATTCAGGGAGATACCTACCTGAAATGCTTTGCACAGTTAGCAGTAAATGGAGGGTCGATTCCTGTTTCCTTCTTAACACACACACACGAGCTTTCCTCATGCATATATATGTTTTCTAGCGTTACCAGAAAATTGTGTTGTGTTATAGATAGCTTATATAACAGAGTCCTTTGGGTCTTTGGGATGATTTTATTCAACCGTTCTATGAATTCCACTGGCAAGAATATGAAATATGTGCTTCACATCCTTGGACCTCCTGCAGAGCCATTATATCATAGGCATTTAATAAATGTTTATTGAATAGAATGTCATCACAGAGGTAGTAAGTCAAGATAGATAGAATCCTGGACTCTGGAAATAAACTGCCTGTATTTTCACCAGTAAGGTATCTCTTACCAGTAGTATGACCTGAGTAAGTCACTTAACCTCTGTGTGCTTCAGTTTCCCCATCTGTAAAATGAGGCTAATAGCACTGCCTCTTGTGCTGTTGGGAGAATTAAATGAATTCACACATGTATAGTTATTTAGAAGAGTGCCCGACACTAGGTAAGTGCTCTGTTATCACTATTGTACTTAATGATAACTGGTTATTATTTTTTAAAAGTTGGTTCTTTGTGGTTTCTTACTTCAGGCTTCTCCCACAAGTAGGACCTTGATTGTCTTCAGAGCAGTCAGAAATAATCATCTTTTAGGCCAATTAAGTTGAGTTTTTTTCCCCTTGGCATTTGGAAACAGCTTATGGCATAGTATCTGCTTGTGGCACAGGCATGTGAGTTCTCACAACTCGGGGGCCAGTTTGCTGGTGTATTTTGCTTATTACTCTCCCCTTGCAGACACTTGGTCAGACTTGGCCTTTGCACAGTCTGACACTCACTTTGTTTCCTTTTTATTATCTTTCTCTCGGTAATGAGGGTCGAGCTGCTTACATTTCTCTCGCCTACCTCAGTTTCCCAGGTGACATTGCACAAGAGCAACTGCAGCCAATTATATGATTGTTATTCTTGGGCACTGTCCTCCCTGAATACTTGTCACTTTTCTGATCCTGGTGCTCTGACCTGGGTGAGATAAGAGGAAACCTGACAGTGTCCAGCATATAGAATTATTTTACTGAAAAGGAACTTGTTCTGTAGCACATGTGGCACAATCCTTACTTTCCATTTGTTCTTATAATTCTCATTAATTTCATGAAATAAAAATTAATATTTCTGACTCTAAAACTCCCAACCTCTTTTATACTACATGATGTCCATTGCTATTACAATTTTTTATCTCTCTCTCTCATGTATATCCTCAGTGCATCCAATCTGTGTTTCCAGCTCAGATTTCTCTACGATAGAATAGGCCCTGAGCCAGAGATCATATTGAGAGTGATAAAACACCTAAAAACCCAAGATGGAAGTTGGTAAAATGGAAGTCATGTGGAAATATGTTCAAACATTTGCACCATATTTGTTTGCCTTGTGTGTTAATTTTCTGCAGTCTCCTCTTGTGTGTGTGTGTTCGCTGCTCAGTTGTGTCCGACTCTTTGCAGCCCCACGGACTGTAACCCACCAGGTTCCTCTGTCCATGGGATTTCCCAGGCAAGAATACTGGAGTGGGGCACCATTTTCTGACCCAGGGATCACATCTGCGTCTCTTGTGTCTCCTGCATTGGCAGGTGGATTCTTTACCACTAGCGCCACCTGGGAAGCCCCTCAAACTCCTCTTATGTAGAACTATTTTTAGTGCTGAATAAACAAAAGAGTACAAAGAGCACCTATCATGGTTCCTTTTACATATAAATGTGGCTCCATAATTAAAAGACATACTCTTAGGAATATTTGGAGATAATTATAAGATTTGTAATAATTTTATAAATATTAGCATTTTGTTCCCCTTCCCTGAGCTCCAGAGTCACTCCTTTCACCTCCAAAGAGAATGCCTTGTCCCTGCTGCTCAGTTTTTGTTTCATCTCTTCACTGTTCATGCTCTGGGTAACAGGTGCCAGTCTTGAATTTTGTGTATTGGGGTTGAGGGGTTGAAATCACAGAGGATTTTGGAGACCACCTTTCCTCAGCTTACCTTCCTTTCAATATAAGCACCTGTTTCTTGTTAGGTAAACTAGACTTAACCCTTCACCATCAGAGTGATCACCCTACTAACGATGGGTACCAGCTCCGTCTTCCAATACCACCTTCTGTGTTCCCAATGTATGCCCTCAGACAACCTTTCTGGAAAAGTAGGGGAACCTGAAACTAGGATTTAAGAGTGCAATTCGTTCTAACATTCTGTTCTTCCATCTGCTAGTCACGTTAGTTTCTGAGGCAAGTCTAAATCTACCAAATGTAAGCCCTAGGATTCTAAAATAGTAGTTCTTAACCTTGACGTCTACACTGAAATTATCTGGAAAGTTTAGGAAGTGTGGATGCCTGGGTCCTACTCCCAGAGCTCTGGATTGAATGATTTGGGGGCATGGTTGGAACATCTGGTTTTTATAAACTGGAAAGTGGCAATCAATGCATTCTTCCTTGGTGTGCTCTCTAGGACTACCTGGATTCACAGGGGAAGTCAATTTTGACATCTGATATTCAGGACTGTACATCTATCTCAACATTTCAGTTTTGCATATTAATTAGATGTTAAGGAAAAACTAGATCTTTCCCCAGGCCCTTGATAAAATTATTTAGATGCTATTTTCAATATCCATCCATTCCTTTATCTCAGTAACCTCATTTAGACAATGAAGAAGAACTACAGAGAGTTAACTTTTGAATCAGTGAGTCCTACGTTTGTAATCCAGCATCTTGGGCAAGAGACTTCAACTTTTGGGGCTTCTACATCCACATCTGCAAAATGGGATTAATATATGTGTTGTGATGATTAAACAAAATTAGATTAGATATATTTGGTGGAAATTCACATGTAATCCTTGCCTGATACACATGAAGTTCCCAAAGAACATATACTCCCAACCCTAATTAGTATGCATAGAAATGTTTAACAGTTTTGGATGCCAAATAAATGTTTTCTAAAGCAAGAAAGGCATAGTGTAATCTTTTGCTTCTTTTCAGTCATGTGTCATTGATCACAGACTATTGACTTGACACAACAAAACATCATATCGTCCAATAATGGCTCGATTTTCAGCTTCTCAATAGACCAGTCTTCATCCCCATTTGACAAAAACATTTTATTCAGAAATGACATCAAAATGCAATATTTTCCCTGTCATGCTGAACTATGCCTTGCTCACTGACTCCCTCATATTCTCAGCTTTCATTACACTTTTCCTTGCTCTTACCCTTTTGCTGTCAAGTCACCTTACTTTATTTACTTAATAATCTGACAAAGATGAAAGAAATATTATCATAGGCTTATGAAACAAATGAAATGTCCTTTACTGTCATTATTTTCATTTAGATGACAGAAGAATCTCCCTTGTCATAAATTTAAGTAATGTCTGTGTGTTTTGTAATGCACATATGCAACTGTCTGTGTGTGTTTTCTTGCTATCTTCCAAAATTAGTTTCCTGAGGTAGACTTTATGTACAACTCTGGCTTGGTGGTAAAGAATCCTCCTGCCAACACAGGAGACGCAGGCTCAATCTCTGGGTTGGAGAGATCCCCTGGAGTAGGAAATGGCAACCCACTCCAGGGATTCTTGCCTGAGAAATCCCATGGGCAGAGGAGCCTGGCAGGCTACAGTCCATGGGGTTGTAAAAGAGTTGGACATGACTTAGCAACCAAACAACAGTAACTAAGATTAAATGATCTTCACTAAACTACTGTTTGTTACACTGAGGACATTATTTTAAATTAAAAAATTTTTTTTGACTATGCCACATGGCACGTGGAATCTTAGTTCCCCAAGCAGGGATCAAACCTGTGCCTAAGTTCCCTGCATTGGAAGCATAAAGTCTTAACTGCTGGACTACCAAGGAAGTCCCTGGGGACATTATTATAAGTCAGCAACAAGCAAACCTGAAATAACATCTGTGTGTGTGTGTGTGTGTGTGTGTGTGTGTGTGTGCACTCAGTCACTTCATCATGTCTGACTCTTCGTGACCCTATGGACTATAGCTGACTAGGCTCCTCTGTCCATGTGATTCTCCAGGCAAGAATACTGGAGTGGGTTGCCATGCCCTTCTCCAGTGGATCTTCTCATCCCAGGTTTTGAACGTGTGCCTCCTGCATGTCCTTCATTGCAGGAAGATTCTTTACCACTGAGCGACTGGGGAAGCCCGAAATAACATCTACTCTAATTTAAAGCAGATTGAATTTAACTAACACAAATCATGGTTTTCTATTTAACATGATGTATATTTTGTTCAAGTTATTCCAACAAATGATAAGTAACTATATATTGTTCAGTGCAGGTGCTCAGTCGTGTCCGACTCTTTGCGACCCCATGAATCGCAGCACGCCAGGCCTCCCTGTCCATCACCGACTCCCAGAGTTTACCCAAACCCATGTCCATCAAGTCAGTGATGCCATCCAACCATCTCATCCTCTGTCGTCCCCTTCTCCTCCTGCCCCCAATCCTACGCAGCATTAGGGTCTTTTCCAATGAGTCAACTCTTCACATGAGGTGGCCAAAGTATTGGAGTTTCAGCTTCAACATCAGTCCTTCCAATGAACACTCAGGACTGATCTCCTTTAGGATGGACTGGTTGGATCTCCTTGCAGTCCAAGGGACTCTCAAGAGTCTTCTCCAACACCATAGCTCAAAAGCATTAATTCTGCGGTGCTCAGCTTTCTTCACTGTCCAACTCTCACATCCATGCATGACTACTGGAAAAACCATAGCCTTGGCTAGACAGACCTTTGTTGGCAAAGTAATGTCTCTGCTTTTAAATATGCTATCTAGGTTGGTCATAACCTTCCTTCCAAGGAGTAAGCATCTTTTAATTTCATGGCTGCAGTCACCATCTGCAGTGATTTTGGAGCCCCGAAAAATTAAGTCTGACACTGTTTCCACTGTTTCCCCATTTATTTCCCATGAAGTGATGGGACCAGATGCCATGTTCTTAGTTTTCTGAACATTGAGCTTTAAGCCAACTTTTTCACTCTCCTCTTTCACTGTCATCAAGAGGCTCTTTAGTTCTTCACTTTCTGCCATAAGGGTGGTGTCATCTGCATATCTGAGGTTATTGATATTTCTCCTGGCAATCTTGATTCCAGCTTGTGTTTCCTCCAGCCCACTGTTTCTCATGATGGACTCAGCATATAAGTTAAATAAGCAGGGTGACAATATACAGGCTTGACGTGCTCCTTTCCCGATTTGGAACCGGTCTGTTGTTCCATGTCCAGTTCTAACTGTTGCTTCCTGACCTGCGTACAGGTTTCTCAAGAGACAGGTCAGATGGTCTGGTATTCCCATCTCTTTCAGAATTTTCCACAGTTTATTGTGATCCACACAGTCAAAGGCTTTGGCATAGTCAATAAAGCAGAAATAGATGTTTTTCTGGAACTCTCTTGCTTTTTCGATGATCCAGCAGATGTTGGCAATTTGATCACTGGTTCCTCTGCCTTTTCTAAAACCAGCTTGAACACCTGGAAGTTCACGGTTCACGTATTCCTGAAGCCTGGCTTGGAGAATTTTGAGCATTACTTTACTAGCGTGTGAGATGAGTGCAATTGTGCAGTAGTTTGAGCATTCTTTGGCATTGCCTTTCTTTGAGATTGGAATGAAAACCGACCTGTTCCAGTCCTGTGGCCACTGCTGAGTTTTCCAGATTTGCTGGCATATCGAGTGCAGCACTTTCACAGCATCATTTTTGAGGATTTGAAATAGCTCAACTGGAATTCCATTCACCTCCACTAGCTTTGTTCAGAGTGATGCTTCCTAAGGCCCACTTGACTTCACATTCCAGGATGTCTGGCTCTAGGTGAGTAATCACACCATAGTGATTATCTGGGTTGTGAAGATCATTTTTGTACAGTTCTTCTGTGTATTCTTGCCACTTCTTCTTAATATCTTCTGCTTCTGTTAGGTCCATACCATTTCTGTCCTTTATTGTGCCCATCTTTGCATGAAATGTTCCCTTGGTATCTCTAATTTTCTTGAAGAGATCTCTAGTCTTTCCCAATCTGTTGTTTTCCTCTATTTGTTTGTATTGATTGCTGAGGAAGGCTTTCTTATCTCTCCTTGCTATTCTTTGGAATTCTGCATTCAGATGGGCATCTCTTTCCTTTTCTCCTTTGCTTTTTGCTTCTCTTCTTTTCCCAGCTATCTGTCAGGCCTCCTCAGACAGCCATTTTACTTTTTTCATTTCTTTTCCATGGGGATGGTCTTGATCCTTGTCTCCTGTACAATGTCACGAACCTCTGTCCAAAGTTCATTAGGAACTCTGTCTATGAGATCTAGTCCCTTAAATCTATTTGTCACTTTCACTGTATAATCATAAGGGATTTGATTTAGGTCATACCTGAATGGTCTAGTGATTTTCCCTACTTTCTTCAATTTAAGTCTGAATTTGGCAATAAGGAGTTCATGATCTGAGCCACAGTCTGCTCCCAGTCTTGTTTTTGCTGACTGTATAGAGCTTCTCCATCTTTGGCTGCAAAGAATATAATCAGTCTGATTTCAGTGTTGACCATCTGATGATGTCCATGTGTAGAGTCTTCTCTTGTGTTGTTGCAAGAGGGTGTTTGCTATGACCAGTGTGTTCTCTTGGCAAAACTCTATTAGCCTTTGCCCTTCTTCATTCTGTACTCCAAGGCCAAATTTGCCTGTTACGCCAGGTGTTTCCTGACTTCCTACTTTTGCATTCCAGTCCCCTATAATGAAAAGGACATCTTTTTTAGGTGTTAGTTCTAAAAGATCTTGTTGATCTTCATAGAACCGTTCAACTTCAGCTTCTTCGGCGTTACTGGTCGGGGCATAGACTTGGATTACCGTGATATTGAATGGTTTGCCTTGGAAACGAACAGAGATCATTCTGTCGTTTATGAGATTGCATCCAAATACTGCATTCCGGACTCTTTTGTTGACCATGATGGCTACTCCATTTCTTCTAAGGGATTCCTGCCCACAGTAGTACATATAATGGTCATCTGAGTTAAATTCACCCATTCCAGTCCGTCTTAGTTCACTGATTCCTAGAATGTCGACGTTCACTCTTGCCATCTCCTGTTTGACCACTTCCAATTTGCCTTGATTCATGGACCTAACATTCCAGGTTCCTATGCAATATTGCTCTTTACGGCATCGGACTTTGCTTCTATCACCATTTACATCCACAGCTGGGTATTGTTTTTGCTTTGGCTCCATCCAATCATTCTTTCTGGAGTTATTTCTCCACTGATCTCCAGTGGCATATTGGGCACCTACCGACTTGGGGAGTTCATCTTTCAGTGTCCTATGTTTTTGCCTTTTCATACTGTTCATGGGGTTCTCAAGGCAAGAATACTGAAGTGGTTTGCCATGCCTGTCTCCAGTGGACCACATTCTGTCTGACCTCTCCACCATGACCCATCTGTCTTGGGTGGCCCCACACGGCATGGCTTAGTTTCATTGAGATAGACAAGGCTGTGGTCTGTGTGATCAGATTAGCTAGTTTTCTGTAATTATAGTTTCATTGTGTCTGCCCTCTGATGCCCTCTCGCGACACCTACCGTCTTACTTGGGTTTCTCTTACCTTGGGTGTGGGGTATCTCTTCACGGCTGCTCCAGCAAAGTGTAGCCATTTTTCCTTACCTTGGACAAGGGGTATCTACACACGATGGCCCCTCCTGACCTTGAATGTGGAGTAACTCCTCTTGGCCCTCCTGTGCCCACACAGCCGCCACTCCTTGGACCTGGGGTAACTCCTCTCGGCCTATCCATCTATCAGATAGATGCTCCCTCAATAACCTGGGATAGCTTGATATCTAACCTATAAAAGCACCTTTCTTTACCCATCCCAACCCCTGCCTTTCCTCCTCAACCTTATCTGATAAAGGAAGGGTGATTTTCTCATAATTTTCTTTTTTTCTTTCTATCACACCAACTTCTAGATTCTTTTTATTCTTACTTTGTCAGAAATATCACTCCCACTCTCCCCTCGATCTTTGATCTTTACCTCTCTTCCTGACCAGTCTGACCAGTTAAAACAAACAACTAAAATATATCCTAAACTTATTACCCCCTCCTCCAGCTGCCTGGCTTTTTTTTTTTCTTAATGTCTAGATTAAAGAAAAATTCATACGGCATTTCAAGTTCAGAAGTCATTGACCCAAGTGATTGTTAAAATAGGTTAATAGCATTTCATTTCTACTTTTCCATCATTTAATATTTTAAACTTTTAATTTCAAGTAAATTTAAATTCACTGAAGACTTGCAAAGGTAGTATAAAGATGTCTTATATACCCTTTCCCTTCTTCTCTTAGTGTTACTATCATGTGTCATTATGGTCCATTTATCAAGTAGAAAATAGCCTTGTTACAGTACTACTAACTCAGTTACAGACTTTATTGGGGTTTCTCCTGTTTTCCCACCAATGGCTTTATTCTGTGCCAGGATCCAATCAAGATTATTGTACTGTATTTAAATTTCTTAACGTTTTGACTTCACTGCAGATTTTTACCTAAAGATCACTCTTTCATCCTGAAACAGTTTCTTTCCTTGATGACACTTCCCTGGTTTTCTTCCTGTCTTTGGAAAGTTCTTACTAATTTCCTTCTACATTTAATGATTGAAATTATTTAGAGCTTGGTCCTCATTTCTCTTTATCTCCTTGCTGTTCACTGCCATTGGCCACCTAGTCAGTTATTACATGGCTTCAGATACTGTTGCTAGTTGGTAACTCGAAATGCATATTTTATAGGCTTCTTCTATAGACTCCAGGTCCTCATATCCTTGTATCTTCTCCAGATCTTTATCTACAGATCTTTATATCTCCATTCTATATATTATTGACCTCAATTAGATGCATTTGGAGTCAGATTCATTATCTTTCCTTCCTAATTGATCCTCTTCCAGTGTCCCTTACTCACTTGCTTATGCAAACACAGAGTGCTCATTTGTTTTTTTACTTTGGATAACACCTACCCAAGTACACACACTCACACATTCAGAATATTGTCCAGAATATTTCTTTGTCTTCAGTGCTGTTCATTTAGGTCAGGTCACCATCAGATCTCTCTGGACTTCAGACCCTTGTGGAAGAAGAAAAGTTGTTCTTTCTGCTCAGAAATTAATCTGTTAGGACCACAGATTATTTTTCTCAAAAGAACTATAGGAATAAAGACAAGATGAAAGATCTTGATTATGGTGACCATAAAATTTATTTTCCAAACAAGGCACTTAAGTGGGAAGGGAATATATTAATAGTTATTTCAAGACTACAGCCAAAGAGCAGATTGGTTTCGGGCAAATTGGAGGTATAATCACCCAGATCTTATTTTTTTTTTTTTTACTAGAAGGTAAATTTATGTCACTAATGAAGATGTAGACTTACATAATAAAAGTAGAGGAACCCTAGAAATAGAAATAATGAATCAAATGTCCACAATACTGTCATATAAATTACCACTCAGGAAATTAAATCCAATTTCCTTTAACAAATAGACACTCTTCAGTGTAACACATATATACTGAGTAAATTTAATTTATTCTACAAACATGTAGAACAAGCTTGCAGTCATTACAGCTTTGAGGTCAAAGATTACACTTCATAGAAGATGCAAAACAAAACACGTGAAACAAACCTGGGAAGTTAGAGATCAGATTACTATAGGAAATCTTTTGTCCAGTAGATATCCTGGCCAGAAACTCAAGTTTTTTATTACAAACCATAGAGAGTATGCAGACATTTAACTTAAATTAACACCTTGTCTAGTCTGATTAATGCTTTTTATTCTTTGCCTCCTTATGGAAATCAGTATGTAAATATTCTTTGAAGTCAGAAAGACTAAGGAATAAATCTGCTTTGGCTGCAGATTTTGAAGGGTCATGTTTCTTCTGCTTAAAAGAAGGGATGACAGTTATCCTGCTCATTCCGTAGGATCTCAGAAATACTTAGTGGGATAGTATATGTGTGAGTTCTTGGCCAGTTTTAAGTCTTAGAAGTGTTATGGTACCAGCAACAGAGGAGGCCTTATTTTGTCT
This sequence comes from Giraffa tippelskirchi, assembly GCF_054371585.1. NCBI lineage: Eukaryota > Metazoa > Chordata > Mammalia > Artiodactyla > Giraffidae > Giraffa > Giraffa tippelskirchi. The sequence continues at coordinate 55,873,259 of NC_137276.1, read as the reverse complement.
ATGCATACAAGCCTAGCCTGGAGCCCACAGGTGGTCTTAAGGAGGGTCCTGGCCCTGTGATGAAGTGGAGTCCAAGCTTGGCATCTGTCTTCCTCCACAGAAGTATTTCAAAGTCTGAGTGAAATTTCAGATCCTCCACTAGGATTACTGTGGTAGGAATGTTGCTCAATGTTTTGCTCAGTCTCTGAGCAAATATAATCCTTTCTTAAAGTTCCCCTGCCCTGGCCCTAACTCTTGGAGGACAGCTGTGGGCCATGTGGCTTCAGATCATTGCAGAGGTGGTTGCGGGTACTAGGAGGGCAGCTGCATTGAGCTCTCAGGTCAATGAAACACGGAAGATCAGAAGGCAGACCCAGGAAGTGGACAGTGACAGACCCGAATACTTGAACCCAGGAGAGGACTCCTCTTCAGAAGACATACCTAGTTTTCTCAATGTTGTGTTTGTTGATCGGTTCTCTACTTTGATGAAAAGTTTATAGTTTTAGAGTGAAAAATAAGCAGGACCTTGGCTTATGTTCCATAATGTATTGAGTCGCTTGTTTGTACTCAGCCTTTTATTCTCCTGAGAAATGTGTAACCTCCATCTCTCCTGCCCACCCTCTCCCTAAATACAATCTCTGCTCTGACACTCTCATGTTATAGCCAGAGATGTGCTATCAAAACTCAGATAGCACTTTGGCCCCAGGGGCTTGGGGAACTTGTTTGTAAGCATGCAAGGAAGTCTAGGTAGAAAGGGTGAGTGGCACCCTTTCCTCCTCTTTAGTTGGTACAAATTAAACCGTTCCTGAAATTTCAGCCTGTCTCAGGGAGGACGCCCTAGCCTATATTCTTAGCACAGTCACTGATTACTATGATTCAGAGAACAGGCCATCCAGATAGGAGTCCCCAGGTCCCCACCCTGTTCTACACATCCTCTCCCCACTCCACGGCCCTGCCCCATGCCCCCTGACCATGGTCAGTGCTTGGAGGCACAGCTCCAGAGGCAAGGTATAGGACAGCTGCTCTGTCCCCTTCATTGCAGGCAGTGTGAAGTGCTTCATTCTTAAATCATAGAATGGTATAGCCCCCAAAAGCTTCAAAAATCAATTCACATACTAGAAAGGTATAGATGAAGAAATTGAAGACCAAAGACAGAAAGTGTCTTAGCCAAAGTCACAGTGTTAATTAGTGACAGAACTGGACTTGTGTTTAGATGTACTCAGTAGTTAGTAGCCTTCCTTCTATGCAATATATAAATGTTTATTGGGACATATCTAGTTCCAGACAGTCATCCTTATTAATAATGTAGCATCATTTAAGGGTATGTACATACTGGCATTGTGTTTATTTCCTTTATTGATCATTATTAATATTTCAGTGCTACTTTATTTTTTTTCTGAGAACTTTATCATAAATGACTATGCGTGTCTTAGTGATCTTACTTTAAAAATGTGTTCTTAACACTTCCTAACACCATACACAAAAATAAACTCAAAATGGATTAAAGATCTAAACATAAGACCAGAAACTATAAAACTCCTAGAGGAAAACATAGGCAAAACACTCTCCGACATAAATCACAGCAGGATCCTCCATGACCCACCTCCCAGAATATTGGAAATAAAAGCAAAAATAAACAAATGGGACCTAATTAAAATTAAAAGCTTTTGCACAACAAAGGAAACTATAAGCAAGGTGAAAAGACAGCCTTCAGAATGGGAGAACATAGTAGCAAATGAAGCAACAGACAAACAATTAATCTCAAAAATATACAAGCAACTCCTGCAGCTGAATTCCAGAAAAATAAACGACCCAATCAAAAAATGGGCCAAAGAACCAACAGACATTTCTCCAAAGAAGACATACAGATGGCTAACAAACACATGAAAAGATGCTCAACATCACTCATTATTAGAGAAATGCAAATCAAAACCACAATGAGGTACCATTTCACACCAGTCAGAACGGCTGCTATCCAAAAGTCTACAAGCAATAAATGCTGGAGAGGGTGTGGAGAAAAGGGAACCCTCTTACACTGTTGGTGGGAATGCAAACTAGTACAGCCACTATGGAGAACAGTGTGGAGATTCCTCAAAAAACTTGGAATAGAACTGCCATATGACCCAGCAATCCCACTGCTGGGCATACACATCGAGGAAACCAGAATTGAAAGAGACACGTGTACCCCAATGTTCATCGCAGCACTGTTTACAATAGCCAGGACATGGAAGCAACCTAGATGTCCATCAGCAGAGGAATGGATAAGGAGGCTGTGGTACATATACACAATGGAATATTACTCAGCCATTAAAAAAATACATTTGAATCGGTTCTATTGAGATGGATGAAACTGGAGCCCATTATACAGAGTGAAGTAAGCCAGAAAGAAAAACACCAATACAGTATACTAGTGCATATATATGGAATTTGAAAGATGGTAACGATAACCCTATATGCGAGACAGAATAAGAGACACAGATGCATAGAACAGTCTTATGGACTTTGAGGGAGTAGGTGAGGGTGGGACGTTCTGGGAGAATAGCATTGAAAGATGTTTATTATCATATGTGGAACAGAACACCATTCCATGTTCAATGCATGAGACAAATGCTCAAGGCTGGGGCAATGGGATGACCCAGAGGGATGGGATGGGGAGGGAGGTGGGAGGGGGGTCCAGGAAGGGGAACACATGTAAACCCATGGCTGATTCATGTCAATGTATGGCAAAAACTACTACAATATTGTAAAGTAATTAGCCCCCCAACTAAAATAAATAAATTTATTTTTTAAAAAAAGGTTAAAAAAAAATGTGTTCTTAAAAACTCAATTTATGGCATGAATATGGAGGAGATACTTTTCAGTAGTTGTTAGGAAATGACATATGAATTCCTTACATTAAAACATACTTTCTATGCTCCTTCCCAATCCATACCTTCCAGGTACTACAGAAAACCACTTCTGGGTTAGATTATGATAAGGAAGTGCCTTTTGCATTTGTTGTGGGATGAATGAAGGATTTGGATCTTCAGTTCAACATTGAACAAATTTGCAGAGAACATTAACATCCTTTACCTTGACATTTCTGATGTCCATCATTTTATCACCTTTGAGTCATGGATTGTTGATTAAAAATACCTTATATGCCTCCAACTCAAAATGCACTCAGAAACATTTTTAAGAGCTTATTTAAATTTCCAATTTCTTCCCTGCATTCCTATAAGGAGTTTGAATAAACAGATTAGCTTTTCCATCTTGAGTTTACAATTAGGGACCAGAACAATTCAGCCAGTATCAAGCATGTTGATGATAAAAGCACACCATGCATATGCTGTCATCTTAATTTGCTTAAGACTTCAGTACTTGAAAAATTCTGCATAATGTTTTCAATGCCCAGTATTCCTGGAAAGCCAGTGACTGCATTCTCAGAGGGCTCATTTAATCTTCAGTTTCTAGTAATATTTCTGTTTGTCTATGCATGGTGAGTTTAAAGCTAGTTTTAGTAGTCCCTCATCCTGATTCCCTATCTCCACACAGATTTTGAATTAAGGAACTTGCAAGATCATTACATACCTATAAGTAGAGATAGGTGGAAGAAAGGGGATGGTAGATAAGGCTCTTAGGATTCCTATTCAGGAAGGGGGTTTTAGAACAACAGCCTGCTCTGAGCCTGTATGTTATGAGAAGATAAAAATGTGATATTTGAATTCACTTTGAGCACCTAGTGCCAGAGTATTAACCAGATGCATGAAATGTAAATATCTCTCACTTTGGATTATTTTAACTAATCTTAGACGTAAACACGAAGTTGCCCCAGATAGCATTTTTCCTATATTTGAGCAAAAAATATGATGAATAAGGTTTGTACAGGAATTGGTGAAGTTCTGCAGCTGTTTTGGGGGCAGAAATAACTGTTTGGTGGCCTGTCTGATAAATTATTTAGACACATGGGTGAATAGTTCTGGTCATTGCCCCTTAGAACTAACTGATTTGAGAAAACAGTCATTAGTGTGATTGAAACAACAGAATTCATGTCCTGTTTTAGGATCATTTGTGCCAAAATAACAGCTTTTAGGTCATGGGATCTGATGAAGTAACAAGCATTTATTATTCACCCATTGTGTGCCAGGGGCTGTTCTGAGCACTTTGGATACAGGGATAGAAGTCATAGATTACAGACTGACTGCTGAAGCTTCATAATATAATGGGATTACATTAAAACATCAGAATCTATTCCACTCATCAACCAGATTTACCATTTCGTCTATGCTTTCTCCATCTAACTCAGTATGATCCCTATTCCTAATTTGGATAAGTACAGTCAAAATTTCAAATTCAGATTCCTGATATTTTTAGCATTGAAAAAACAGATGAAGAGGTCAAAAGAAAACAACAATAATCAGCTTTGTGCCTTTTGTCCCAAAACATTCAGTTTTCACTGGCCTCTGTAGCAGGTAATATATAATTTTCTAGATTGTCTCATAAGCAGAACTCAAATATCTAGAATTTTACTTTATCCAAATAAATCTTTTTCAATTAAACAAAAGTATGTGTTTGTGTATGTGTGTGTATTTTATTTTACTTATCCACCTCTCTATACTTATTTAAAACATTTTTGTAGGGGAGGAACAGCTTTAAAAAAATACAGAATGCCCAAAATTAAGACACACAATATGAAAGAAATCATTATTAACCAATTTAAACATTCACTTTCCAAGTTGCCTTATGACATTGGTTCAGGTATAAAGAGATAATGCTTCACATTAAAGCAAAAGACCACTCGGTGCTGTCTCCTTGGCCTCCACTCACACCATTCCTAGAAGGATGATACAGACATACTTTATTATGGATCTGAAGCATGGTTGTAAGTAACACTGGACTCTCTATCAGGAAAACCCAAGATGAAGTGGAAATTTATTTCCTGGTGACGCTGGGTGTTTTCTGCTTAGAAAGCAATGGCACTGTATTATGGACACTGTTTCTAATTAGCAAGCTTCTGAAATATGATCTCTTATTGAGCAAAATGGTCATTCCATGCGTAACTGCAGTTTCAGCAGTACCTTTTCATTTCTGGTTATTAATTTGCACTTAAGATGCGTCAAAGTCATTAATTTACTGAACCCACTTGGAAAGCGTGGAGTGGTTAAGTTTATAAATGACACCATCATGCTTCAGTATGTTTTAGCTTAATGACATTCTATCACATGAAATAGTCTAATATCCTTGTACTTGATGTAACTGGTGACATTAGACTGCTAGGACTGTGGTAGTATTTGTCGCTTTAATTGTATTGAACTAACTAGACACAAGTAGACTGTTAATAGAGCTTGCAGTTAGATTTTCATTGTCCTGGCTGTAAATTATAATACCATTATTTTTGTTTTTCTTTTGGAGACATCAAGCTTTCTCAATATTATGACAGTCATACTATTGTTGAAGTCTTTAAGGAGAGGATAAATATGCTAATAACATTCTGAAATAACATTCTGGAAGGGACTACTTCTAAGCCAAAGTGAGTAGTGTAGCACAAAAAAGTGTAACTTTTCCTTTGAAGATTACATTTTTTTAGAAGTTAGGGAAAGCACTGTACTCAAAAACATCCTTACCAAAATTCACAACTTGTTTCACCCATTATTTCAAACCCTTTATATTAGAAGTTTAGGCAAACGTTAAAGGGAATGTGCAACTACTAGGAAAATATTTTAAATATTTATACAATTGGGAGATTTATGAGTTAACCTCTGAGCATTTTTTTTTTTGTATTGAACAGAATTTCAACTATTATCTCTATGTTTTAATAAGATTTTCAATTCTTCTTCAAATATGGCTTTGCTTCTGAATCAAAAACTGCATATACTCTTTTTTCTATCAGGCTAACAAATCAACAGTGTTTATGGTGGAATTGATACAAATATTTCTAGTATATGTTTTAGTTTTTCATAGTCAACTCTCTATTATTTCTATTAAGATTCAAACTCCCTAAGTAACTATCTCCATACCTCCATTCACTCATTATTTTATTGATTGGCCATTCATTTTAGACCTATAGAAATTCTCATTCTTTACCTGGTTATAAACTCTTTTATATTTTTCTTAGCTACTAGAGAACCCTCTAAGAATTTCCAAGGCAGAGGTCCCATTTGTCAGTGGCTTCCCAATCAATAATTATATGCATGATGTAAAGCACATTAATTGTCAATTTGTTGAAACTTGGAAAAATTGTCTTTAAATTGGCTGATGCAGTTTCATTTGACAGTGGCATTTTATTTATTAATTCATTTTATTAAACTGCTTTCCAGAAGTTAAGGCAAAAGAATAATTTATGACTTCTAGTCTCAACAGAAATAAAATAATGTTGATGTGTCTCCTCACTTCAGACTTTACACTTCCATCAAATGGGTACCATTTTATACTGATAATACCACTATCAGAGTAGTTTAAAAAAGACCTTAAAGCAGAGAACACTGGATATGTTAGCCTTACGTAGGTTTATTTTCATTGTGTTTAAATGGATGCTAGTCAATTCCATAGTTTCTTTGACTTGGCTTTCATTATCTGGAAATATCTGCACCCACGTGTATATATAGACACATGCATATGTATATATGTATGCATGTGTATTTTATATATCAGTTCAGTTCAGTTCAGTTCAGTCGCTCAGTCGTGTCTGACTCTTTGCGACCCCATGAATTGCAGCACGCCATGGTAGGTTTCAGGAACCAGTTGAAGGACTTCACTGTCTTTCCAAGAAGCAGGAGAACAACAATCTTCCTGAAAAGTGGTATTTACTAGAGTGAAGCATGAAGAATGAAGAAGGATTAAACTTCAAACAGGTGGACATTACTCTATCACTATCATAGGATTACGTAGGTGCATAATCCAATTTGTGTTTATAATTCACATACTTCTCTGTTCTTTCTGTGATTCAGGGGACAGATTACAGATTTCTCCCATTGTAAATGTGATTTTTAGACGATTCATTGGAACTAAACATATCCCAGGCATTTGGGCCATCATCTAGTGGGTTGAATAAACTGTTTTACTCCTGTAACCTGCAAACTGAAGGTCATGCAGGAGGGTAGGGGTACTCTCAGGTCCTACCACATGGGGCCCGTTTCCCTCACCCTTTTGTACCTGCATACTGTAGAGTTGAGTTTTTCAGAAAGAAGGCTGGAGGAAATCATAAGATGACAATCACTCTGCTGATCACAGCTTTTCCCTTGAAATCCCATAGCACAGACTTTATTTTTTGACTCTGATGGTGAAATAACTTGTCTATTTACTACATTGACTCCTGAGAAGTAGCTTTACAGTCATGACCCCCACAAGAGTGTCATAACATTTCACAGGTTTTTATCACTTAGTTGTGTCTGACTCTTTTGCAACCTCATGGACCATAGCCTGCCAGGCTCCTCTGTCCACGGGATTTCCCAGGCAAGAATACTGGAGTGTGTTGCCATTTCATTCTCCAGGGGTATCTTCCTGACCAAGTGATCAAACCGGCATCTCCTGCATCTAATGCATTGAAGGAAGATTCTTTACCCACTGAGCTACCGGGGAAGTCCCCTAGGTTTTATAAGTTGCATAATTCTACCAAATCATCATGAATGTTAGAATTCCTTTTAGTTGCTTCTATTGTAAATAACTGCTGAAATAAAAATGCAGAATTAGATGAGTAACGATTTTCCCAATAAACATTTACCTCCTGAAGCTATGCCACTAACCAGATTTGTGAACACCCTAAGTTGCCAGCACTATGGGTGCTACATTGATGTACTTGTCCCCTTCTTTTCCTCCTTTTCCAAAGATTCATGACTCTCTGTTGGAGAATTCTCAACTGTGGATGCTTTGTTAGCATTTATTTACCTTCTCAGAGGTCCTCATACTTTATGCTTTGTTGAAAGAAAAACAAAGAGCATATTTAAAAAGCTTACTGTCAGACCCCATCACGAGTGTCAGACCCCATCACGATATACTCTGAATCAGTTATTTCAGGATGAGGCTCCAAAATCTACATTTTCTCAGGCTTTACTGGCAGCTGTTACCTAATTCATCTATATCCTATTGCACAACACTGAAAAAATGTGGCTTCAGGGTTAATTAATCCCAAAGCCTTGTATTCCCAGAATGAAGCATTTGTGAATGCTGGTGGTTTCTGCTTTCGTTGATCCCTAACAAAGCAGTACGCTGTATGCTGTCTAATGTCTTATCCTCCCGGGGAAAACAAGAGAACAAACAAACAAATGCACACACAGGGAGGAGAACTGTTTGAAATAATAGTCTAATGGGACAGTTCCAAACACGTCTAAGGGAGGCAGAAGTGGTCTTGAGAATTCTGGGGTTCAGAAATGGTCCGGAACTGAGAGAGAGGGTGGGCATAGCAGCATATTGGGAACAGTGGAAACATGTGCTTTTGGTTGCTGGTTCTCCTTTGCATGTGAATTTCTATGTTTACACAGGACTTGGGGTATATAGAAGTAGAGTGCCCTTGAGCATCTATTATTCTGTGTTCAGCTAAGTTCAGGCAAGAATCAGTAAACATGGCAAGGCATTATGGATAGTAAGGAAGAATACATTTACAATAGAAAATTCTATAACAAAAGTATTGTCTTTCTCATGAGGGTTCTGGGGGTTGTCCTACTGAGAGAGATTTCAGAGTCAGGAATAAGATGTGTGTTTCCTTTTTTTAAGACCACAAGGACCAGAAGGCTCCAAAAGCAGAAGAGTAATGAATGAAATAAACTTAGGCAAAGCAGTAGTTGAAAGTACAGACTGATAGCCAAATTTTGCAAAGACCAAAAAGCCAAAGGCAGGTTTTAGGATCAAGGTGTAGAGAAAGGAAGCCACAAAATAGGGAGAGAAGACCAAATATTCATGAACTGAGCACAGTATGGATGAGCCAAGGCTATTACTCAGAAATTGGAATGTCACTTACTAATGTGTAGAATGAAATAGAATGTGTGGGTGGGTTTAAATGCCTCAAGGTGGGCCCAAACTATTAGCCTTTTTGAGCATGATTAAGTGTGCTACCTTTCAGTGGATTACTGTGGTTACATCATGTGCAGTTCAATCCAATGGTTGGTGTACTAAGCAGCAGGGTGCCTATATTGAAAGTCTCTGGTCTAGGTTCTGCCTACATTCTTGTTTAAACCTTGCCACTGGCGTTGTATTTGTTTTAGGCAGGTGCATCAGTTTGTATCAGTAGTTGGTCATCTGTTTGCCCAATGGAGTCATTAAGATTTAGAGGAAAGACATGGAATCTGGGGTTAGGTAGTCCTGGGACCTTCAGTTACTCCCCCTTAGTCCATTTTCTATATAAATGAGATAATTTTATGTATCTTCTAAGGGTTAAATGAAAGAGCAGATGTGCCAGTCTTATAAATACTCTAGGTATTCAGAAAATACTAATTGCTTTCTCCTTTTACACTCTGATATTCTCCAGCTTCATAAAATTTGACCCTTATGATTTTGTCTGTGCTCTTATTCACTTGGGACTTTTGTTTAGTTACCTTGTCAACCACTGTGTGGTTGACTTAAGGTATATAAAACAAACATTCATCTATTCCACACCGTGTTTCTACCCCAGCCACATCTATGTTATATTAAGTGATCTTTGAAGCAGTTCTAATGGGGTTTGATACCTTGGGTCAGGAAAGAACCTGCTTCTGACGTCTCCTGTGCTCATGTGTCCCAGGATTTGTGACTTGTCTATTGAAGTGGGCAGCAACACCTAGAACACTTGGCCAGTCTCCTCTTAGGTAAGGAACGACCTCTTGTATTGGTGAGAATTAGCAACTATTCTAGTATAATCTTTTTTTTGAATAAATTTATTTATTTTAATTGGAGGCTAATTACTTTACAAGATTGTAGTGGTTTATCTTCAGTTGAAGTGAAGTGAAGTGAAAGTCGCTCAGTCATGTCCCACTGTTTGCAACCCCATGGACTATACAGTCCATGGAATTGTCCAGGCCAGAATACTGGAGTGGGTAGCCTTTCCCTTCTCCAGGGGATCTTCCCAACCCAGGGATCAAACTCAGATCTCCCACATTGCATGCAGATTCTTTACCAGCTGACCCAAAGAAGTGTAATCTTACAGGCTAATTAGTAAAAAGAAAACATGTAATAAAATTCCAGAAAAATAAGTCAACTCTATCAGTTATTTTGAGAAACGTAAATCTAGAAGAGCAATGCTGAGCCCCTCCCCCATGGACACTTTTCTATTTCCTGAAAGTAGAAAAGTAGAAACAGCTTTGACACTGGATTCAGATAGTCTGTGTGACTCATGCTCCTGCCACTGAAGATTTGTGTCACATTTGCAACATAAAGCAAGGAAGTTGCTTGTGATGTTTGCCTTCTTATGGGTGAATAGAGGATATAAAATGCTTCTAACTGTTTTCTTGGAAGAGCTGAATTGGATTTTAATTGCAATGCACCGAAGACAAAGCTGGCTTGCAATAAATGCTAGTCCCATTCTCTTTCCTGTTTCTTTTGCAAGTTGAGTTCATTTCTTTTATGGAAGTGGTGTTTCCATCTTTTTTAAACTCGTGCTGTACATGTGGGACAACAACCCAATAGCTAGCAAAGGATATGGCTTCAAAAGGGAAGTAGTAATATGCATTGCTCTATATGGCCCTGACATTGCTGGACACTAGTGCTCACATCAGTTGCTGACTTGAAGCCATTCTCCTTGGTTGGCTGGCTCCATGCATGTGCTAGCACTGAGTGTGGTATCTTTCTCCAGACCTCAGGCCACAAGGAATTGGTAAAGGGAAATGCCATCTTTGCTAGCTGTGAATGGAAAATCATGCTTATTTCATAAGTAAAGGGAAAACTAAGCAAAACTATCAAATATTTGCTTAGTATCTGATTGGCTCCAAATTGGTAAATATCAGCAGGAATACATATTAGAATACATATATAATATATTTGATTTCTTCTTTAAGCCTGAGGCTCTTCAGAGTACTTAGCTGTAAACTGTGATTATCAAGGCTCATGTGTTCTCCCAAGAGTTTTGTAAGGAACAGATGAATAATATACATGAGAAAGAGCCATAGGTGCTTGTATGGTGGCTTCAGCATCACCTAAAAACACCAGTGGTTTTATTACTGGTGTTATTAATTTTGTTTCACATGGGAATTTTTTTTCTTTGATGTTCACTTGACATTTACCTTGAAAATATCTCTTATTAGTTTGATGTGTCCTGTGAGCTAATCAATTCATTAATACTGCTCTGATACTATAGCTAACTCCAGCTGAAATAATTTGGCACGTGCAGTTCAGTTCCGCTAGAGTAGTCTTTCAAGGATAAAATGGAAATGTCTAGAGCAAACCTGGAAGAATCCCATAGCATGACTCTTCTGAATACACATCAAGAGGTGTCTTGTTCATATTCTTTTGTGGGTATCTCTCTCCATGGGCCACTGAGACACATAAACAGGGTCGATGTTTAACAAGTTTAACAAGTTGCTGCTACTGCTGCTAAGTCGCTTCAGTCGTGTCCGACTCTGTGCGACCCCATGGACGGCAGCCCACCAGGCTCCGCTGTCCCTAGGATTCTCCAGGCAAGAATACTGGAGTGGGTTGCCATTTCCTTCTCCAGTGCATGAAAGGGAAAAGTGAAAGTGAAGTTGCTCAGTCGTGTCCGACTCTTAGCGACCCCATGGACTGTAGCCTACCAGGCTCCTCCGTCCATGGGATTTTCTAGGCAAGAGTACTGGAGTGGGGTGCCATTGCCTTCTCTGGTTTAACAAGTTAGGTAAGCTTTAAGGCCTATAAACCATACACAACTTAAACATGGCTAGCTAGTGCCTTGTCACTGAAGTGGGCAAGGTGTTAAAATCATATTTGCTTAGAATGGCCACTTGAAAGTATTTTACCACTGGGTTAAGCTTCTCAAGTCTTGACATAAGGCAGATATCAAACTATGATAGAACCTAGGAAAATACTTCTTCAGTATTAACCATCAATGCAAATATTTAAACTATAGTTCTGTTTCTACCAAGAGAATGCAGGGACAAAAAGATTAACAAGGGGTTACATAACCTTCCTATTTCCAGATCCTACTAAAATCCAGCTCCAAAGTTGGAATTGTTTATGTGTGTGTGTGTGTGTGTGTGTGTGTGTGTGTGTGCTAAGTTGTGTCCAAATCTTTGCAACCCCATGGACTGTAGTCTCCCAGGTTCCTCTGTCCATGGAATTTTCCAGGCAAGAATACTAGAGTGGGTTGCCATTTCCTTCTCCAGGGGTTCTTCTAGACCCAGGGATTGAACCCATGTCTCTTGCATCTCCTACACTAGCAGGTACCTGGGAGGCCTGGAATTGCTTATAAATAACTGCATATTTCAGTATATAGCCTACTCAAATACCATTCAGTGTGTCTGGAATTTTATCCTGGAAATCCACTGCAAGCAATCTCCGTGTTACTTGTCTTGGCTCCTGAATTCTGATTTATCATCTCTAGTAAGCGAGCTGGTGAGCATCACACAGGAGGTTCACAGGGCTTAGCCATTCAAGAAGTGTGGATTGAAGTTCAGACTTCATGTACCACCTGGGTGACAAGCTGTAAAGGCATGTTTTTCTGCCTAAAACACTATAGAACCATCCTTTGCCATAAGACTCTCCTCCATAGCTTGTGCCTTATTTTTTATGGGGAGAGGTCAGGTATATGTTGGGAACATGCTCTATTTATCTCAGTTCTTAAAAATCCTCAGTGGATAACAGGTAAGTCCAGTGACAATACTGACCCTAATATACCCTACTAATGCACACAGATACACAGTAGTAGCTTCTTTAGTTTTGGTACTTGGGATACAGGAGGAAGTGGAAGATAGGGAATGGGGAGAGAGTAACTCATAACCTATCTGGGTTAAGCTGGTTATGACCTGCTGCTGCTAAGTCGCGTCAGCCATGTCCGACTCTGTGCGACCCCATGGACTGCAGCCTACCAGCCTCCTCCGTCCATGGGATTTTCCAGGCAAGAGTACTGGAGTGGGTCACCAGTGCCTTCTCTGGTTATGACCTGACTGACTGTTAACCCAGGCTGCTTGCAAAGACAGTTGTTTCTGATCCCCGTTATAGGGCCTGGGATATGGTTTACGCAGTTGGCCAAAAGAGTGGAGGTTTCTCTGATAAAGAGTGAAGCCTGGTGACAGAAGCTGACAAAAGTGAGGAGACTTTCTGGCCCCAGTTATCTATAGAAGGAAAAAACAGAGTAACAGTTACTGCTTATAAGAGTTCTGCTACCCAGATTTTCATCCACATGGGTGCCAGACCACTGTCCTAAGTTCCTGATACATTTCCAGGCTTTCTCAGCATTCTTCAGGAATCAGGCAGGACCAGTTTGTAGGTTGAAGGTCCTCAGTGTTTGTATCAGACCAAATTGTCGTAAGTAGACACCAAGCATCACTTATAAATAACTAACATATTCTGAATACTGACCATTCTCTCCCAACAGTCATATGGAATGGGTATTACTATTATCCTTATTTTATAGATGCAAAATCAGTGATTTGTCTGAGTAGCTGTAAGTGGTGCAGCTTGCATTTGATCTCACATTTGATTTCCTCTGGGATCCTTAAATGCCTGAATCAGGCTTGATATACCTTGCCTCTGCAATGTGGTAAGTAAGGGCATCTGAAAGTACAAAAGGTAGCTACTTTCCTAGATCCATTAGATTAAGTTGACCTCTGGAGTCTAGAATCTTGACTATAGAGGCAAATCAGAGAAACATGGCCAGGCCGTTTACCTGTAATGTTATCTGTGGTATCTGTGGAATTCTTTGGTTCAGCATCTTAAAGATACAAACACAGATCAATTGAACATATTCAATTCCATCCTTTTAATGAGGACAATAGTTTACTACCCTGCCATCTTTAATTGAATATATACTGCAACCAAAAATATTACGCGAATGGCAATCGTTAGGTCCTTCTGATTAAAACTAATCAACTGAAGAAGTCTTGCCCCAGCCTGTGGTAGGGAACTGTCTGTGCCTCTGCCCAGCTAGCCTCAGTGAGGCCCTTCACAGAGCACCCCAGATCTTTTGTGTAGAGATACCCACTTTTGAATTCACAGTATTCACCAGTAATCATGCATATACAAGGAGAAGGAAATGGCAACCCACTCCAGTCCTCTTGCCTGGAAAATCCCATGGACGGAGGAACCTGGTAGGCTACAGTCCATGAGGTCGCGAAGAGTCGGACAAGACTGAGCAACTTCACTTTCACTTTTCATTCTCATGCATTGGAGAAGGAAATGTCAACCCACTCCAGTATTCTTGCCTGGAGGATCCCAGGGACAGAGGAGCCTAGTGGGCTGCTGTCTATGGGGTCACACAGGATCGGACATGACTGAAGTGACTTAGCAGCGGCGGCATGCATATACAAACATTTTGACCTCTGTTTAGAGATGTCACTAATTTATTTCTATGAATGTTCCTCCAAGTGACTCTGTAAGATGGTGGCTGCAGACTTCATTAGCTCAGCCTTCAGAACTGCTTCTTGTATTCAGTAGTTACATTTTCTGGACTTCCGTTATGGTTCAGTGGTTAAGACTTTACCTTCCAGTGCAGGGGTTGTGGGTTCAATCCAGGTTGGGGAGCTAAGATCCTATATGCCTCCCCAGCCAAAAACCCAAAACCTAAAACAAGCAAGATTGTAACAAATTGAATAAAGACTTTAAAAAAAAATCTTTAAAAATAATATTTATTCATTCTCAATTTTCTGTCACTTTTACTCAAACAGGTTTTGCCTATATTCGTGTTTTTTAATGGGCCCTCTGACAATATGTTCTATGAAAAGGAAAATAATTTTAAAACAAGTTTCATGATGCTCTGAATTCAATTAACAAGTTCTTATACTCACTGGCAGGTACTCTTACAGTGTATTCATTTTTGTTGGGCTCCTTATCAGCTTTTATGGTTATACTGTTCTCCTTATACTGTGTTGTGATAAGATTTTCTCCTGTAGGATCCTAGAATTATTGACTGTTCCAATTAGAAAGTCACTTTGAGTTTATCTGAGTCAAAATTGTCACTGATATTTGAATCTTTTCTGATTTTGGCTGACACTTTCAATGTCAGGAAGTTTACTCCTAATTATCCTATCTGCTATTTAATCTGGCGCATTTAAAAGGTTTTGACTTAAATTTCTATACCATAAAATGAAATATCCTGCCTTGTGATTTCTATCCTGCTTTTTCCTGGTTGGTCTCTTTGCATTTAGAAAAGTGGTTCTCAAAAGTTTATATGCATCAGAATCACCTGGAGGGTGAAACAAATTACTGTCCTCGCTCTAGAATTTACCATTTTCTGTAAATCTGAGGAGAGATCTGAAACTTTGCATTTCTAACACATTCCTGGATTATTTTGATGATGCTGATTCTCATTTTGAGACTCTCTGATCTGAATATGTCTTCTCTTCATTTTCTAAAACCTTTCAAACCCCCCAAAATAGCTTTTTGTCTCCTAGCTAAATAACCCCAGTTCCTTCTTTTGAGGTTGTGACTTGTCAACCATGTCACCATGCACTTGCCTGCCGTACCTGTCAGTCATTGAACTTCAGGGGGCCAAACAGACACCACAAATGAGTGAAACCATCAAAGGTGGCCATAGGATGGGTCAAGTAGGTAGCAACTGTTGATTTGTTACACAACTCAGTAGGCGTGACCTAAAGCATTCTCATGCCATTTTTTTTCAAGCATCAAACCTACTTAATAAAATCTGCTTCCCAGCTGAATTTTACCCAGGGGATAATACTTTGGGGCCTGAAGGCATAGTAATTAAAATGGAGCTTGAGATCAGAATGTGTCATGTAAGTCAGCATATCAAGTTACTGTCCAGAGTTGTCTGATGCTTTTCATACATGAAACCAATTCTAAAAATAACTTTTAGTACATTAAAAGTAATTTTTAAGGAGTTACCTAGCTTCTTAGTTATAATGTCAATATGTATCTCATGTTGATACCATCATGAGATAAGAGAGTTAAAAAGCAAATATAATTGATGAGCTGGGCCATCCTAACTTTGCTTGTTGCCATTATTTAAAATTTAATTGCTGTGTTATGTTTCCAGATGTTGATTTTAGACATTTTGTCTTATACTTTATTGCTCAAAAGTGTTTTCTATGTATTTATAATATAGGCTATTTATGTTTCATGGATGTAGAAAAATCCATTAAAGTGAAGCAAATATTTTTGGAACCTAACCAGATTTTTGTCTTTGTTTTCCCAGAAAGTTTCTCCATAGAAATGTGTAGCCAGGAGTTGAGCCTAATGCTTTCTGAATAAGATATTAACAATATTGTAGTGTATGCTGGGAATTTAGAAAAGTAATTTATTCCTAAAGCTTCTTAGGGAAATGTCAGTTTAATAAGTGGTCTACATGCTTCTGCAGGGTTTTGTGGCTTGTTACACACACTGTTTCAGTCCACAGCCCTTCCCTTAATTTTACCTTGTCTCTAGTTTGTTTTTCATTGTCCTAGGATAAATGTAGAATGGAATAGAATTAGCAGATCTTTAACTACAGTTGTTAAGTGTGGCGAAATTCTTTCTGGATCAACTTTTGCAGGAGTTCTGACAAGATGCAACTCTCCTGCGGTATGGTCAAAGCTGAACTTCAGCTCAAGAGCACCTGTCCTGTACTCCCTTCTATTCCCACCAATATGACCCCTACTTTGGTGACTCTTGCACTTTAAAAGCACCCAGGACCCTTTTCCATTAAATGTTCAGATGGGGCAGTGGCTGGGCCACTGTGGGCTGGAAGATGTTTTAGATATCATCCCTTGGCAGGAGATGAACACTTGAGAGTACCCAGAAGCCAGCAGGTGATACAAATGTGTGTGTGTGTGTGTGCGTGTGTGTGTGTGTGTGTGTGTGTGTGTGTGTGTGGCTGGTGGGATACTCCTGCTGTGCTGAGAGGAGGCAGTGCACACACAGCGACTCCTTTAGTGGCTGCGCTGGTGAGGGGGCATTCTCTGATTTCTCAAGAGGCCCTCAGAATCTAGATGGTTTTTCATTTGCTTTTAAAGTTGAATCTCCTGATTTTCAAAAACTTGCTTATTAAAAACAAGACCTGGAACCTGTAGCCTAAAACATGCAAAGTCTATGAGCTGATAAGAATGGACATCACACACTCCAGAACAGAGGGCACCTGAACACTCCACTTTGCAAAACAGTGAAGTGCCCATCTTTCATCTGTTTCTGATAATGACCAGAGCTATTCATGCCCAAGTATTAAGTATTAAAGAACTACATGCCAAATTTCACAAAATACTTTTTCTAAACCCAGAAACTTTTTTGTTTATCACTGTGTATATCAAAATGATAATACATAAAGAAAAAGATTTTAAAAAACTACTGATGTTTTGAAGTAGTTCTATTTTAGAAGAGAATCTTGACAAAAGCTGAGCCTTGTTAGGAAAAAAAAAATGATAAAGCAATAATTTACAGAAAGGCTAGATGGGATTTTCAATCACCTTGTGCAAAACACAGAACAAATATGTGCTGAGGATCAGAAGTTTGTGGTACTCAAAAAGCAAACAGATCAAACCAAAGCACAAAACAAATGCACAAACCCAGCTCAGCCAAGCGATTAAGCTAGAGAGGCATGTAAAAGAGAAATGGCTGAGGAAAGAGGGCAGTAAGCTGGAATCTTGCACAGGCTGATTCTTACTCAGCCTTGTAAGGGGTTCTGCAGTACAGTCATATTACCTGACACATGGAAGTCATTGTCTGCTGGAACTGAAATAATACATGTGCTATGCTGTGCACAGTCACTCGGTTGTATCTGGCTCTTTGTGACCCCATGTACTGTAACCCGCCAGCCTCCTCTGCCCATGGAATTTTTCAGGCAAGAAAACTGGAGTGGGTTGCCATTTCCTTGTCTAGAGGATCTTTCTGACCCAGTGATCAAACCCCCGTCTCCTGCGTTTCCTGCACTGGCAGGTGGATTCTTAACCACTGAGCCATCTGGGAATCCGGAGATAATGCATGACTAAAGATCAGTTAGAAAAAGCCTGTAGGTGTGATAATTGGAAAGGATTTATTTTATTATTTTTATTTTTTTTGATAATTGAAGGAAAGCTGCCTACTTCTCCTCATTGGAACTTTATGCAGAGGAAAGCCTAACAGAGCACACAGGGATCAAAAAGATCAGGTGGGAGATAGTGCGAGGTTTTCTTATTGATTTTTTTTCTGGATGATCTATCCATTGCTGAAAGTGGGGTCTTGAAGTCCTCTAGTATTATTGTATAGTTGTCTGTTTCTTCTTTCGTATCTGTCAGTATTTGCTTAATATACTTAGGTGCTCCAATGTTGGGTGCATACATATTTATGATTGTTATGTCTTCTTGATGAATTTTCCCTGTTATTATCATATATTGATCATCCCTGTCTCTTGTTACAGTATTTGCCTTAAGGTCTTTCCTTGTTTGATAAAAATGTAGCTACCCTGCTTTCTTTTGGTTAATACTGGCATGGAGCATCTTTTTGCATTCTTTTATGTTGGACCTATGTGTGTTCTTAAAGCTGAAATGAGTTTCTTGTCATCAGCGTATAATTTGCATCTTTTTAAAAAAATCCTTCTTTTAATTGGAGAATTTAATTCATTTACATTTAGAGTAATTATTGATGGGTAAACATTAGTAAATGCTTGATGTGTTCCTCTGTGGATGATCTCTATTACATTTTGCATTTTATTTATTTTGTTCTTCAGCTCCGTAATTTCTGTTTTATTCTTTTATGGTTTCTATATCTTTGTATACGTCTCATTTTAATCCTGTGTCATGTCCCCGATTTTGTTAAATTGTCTTTCTGTGGGTTTTGTTGTTTTGTTTTTATGTGTTTGTAGATCTTTGAGCTTTCTTGTAGAAGCTATTTTGAGTTCTTTACCAGGTAAATCTCAGATTCCATGTCTTTGGGGTTAGTTACTGAAAGATATTTATGATCCATTGTTAGTGTCAAGTTTCCTTGTTTTTTCATGTTCCTTAAAGCCTTGCATTGCTGTCTTCATGTTTGAAGTAGCAGTCACCTCCTCCAGTCACTAATGACTGACTTGAAGGGAGAAATACCTTTTGTCAGGCATGGTAGTGACATATGGATGCTCTTGTTTCATACCTCTTGCTCCCTCTTGTGGCTGGATTCTTTTTTAAAAAAAATTATTTATTTTACTTGGAGGCTAATTACTTTACAATATTGCAGTGGTTTTTGCCATACATTGACATGAATCACTCATGGGTGTACATATGTGCCCCATCCTGAACCCCCCCCCCCGACCTCCCTCAGGGTTGTCCCAGTGCATTGGCTTTGAGTGCCCTGTTTCATGAATCGAACTTGGACTGGTCATATATTTACATATGGTAATATACGTGTTTCAATGCTGTTCTCTCAAATCATCCCACCCTCGACTTCTCCCACAGAGTCCAAAAGTCTGTTCTTTATATCTGCGTCTCTTTTGCTGTCTCTCATATAGGGTCATCGTTACCATCTTTCTAAATTCCACATATGTGCATTAATATACTGTATTGGTGTTTTTCTTTCTGACTTACTTCACTCTGTATGATAGGCTCCAGTTTCATCCACCTCATTAGAACTGATTCTAAAGTGTTCTTTTTATTTTTTTTTAATATAAATTTATTTATTTTAGTTGGGGGCTAATTACTTTACAATATTGTAATAGTTTTTGCCATACATTGACATGAATCAGCCATGGGTTTACATGTGTTCCCCTTCCTGGACCCCCCACCCACCTCCCTCCCCATCCCATCCTTCTGGATCATCCCATTGCCCCGGCCCTGAGCCCTTGTCACATGCATCGAACATGGAATGGTGTTCTGTTTCACATATGATAATATACATGTTTCAATGCTATTCTCCCAGAACGTCCCACCCTCACCTTCTCCCTCAGAGTCCATAAAATTGTTCCATGCATCTGTGTCTCTTATTCTGTCTCGCATATAGGGTTATCGTTACCATCTTTCATACGCGTGTACCCCAATGTTCATCGCAGCACTGTTTACAATAGCCAGGACATGGAAGCAACCTAGATGTCCATCAGCAGACGAATGGATAAGGAAGCTGTGGTACATATACACAATGGAATATTACTCAGCCATTAAAAAAAATACATTTGAATCGGTTCTACTGAGATGGATGAAACTGGAGCCCATTATACAGAGTGAAGTAAGCCAGAAAGAAAAACAACAATACAGTATACTAATGCATATATATGGAATTTAAAGTGTTCTTTTTAATAGCTGAGTAATATTTCATTGTGCATATGTACCACAACTTTCTTATCCATCTGTCTGCCGATGGACATCTAGGTTGCTTCCATGTCCTAGCTATTGTAAACAGTGCTGCGATGAACATTGGGGTACACGTGTCTCTTTCAATTCTGGTTTCCTTGGTGCATATGCCCAGCATTGGAATTGCTGAGTTGTATGGCAGTTCTATTTCCACTTTTTAAAGGAATCTCCACAGCGTTCTCCATAGTGGCTGTAGTAGTTTGCATTCCCACAAACAGTGTAAGAGGGTTCCCTTTTCTCTGCACCCTCTCCAGCATTTATTATTTGTAGACTTTTTGATAGCAGCCATTCTGACCGGTGTGAGATGGTACCTCATTGTGGTTTTGATTTGCATTTCTCTGAAAATGAGTGATGTCGAACAATTTTTCATGTGTTTGTTAGCCATCTGTATGTCTTCTTTGGAGAAATATCTGTTTAGTTCTTTGGCCCACTTTTTGATTGGGTCATTTATTTTTCTGGAATTGAGCTGCATGAGCTGCTTGTATAATTTTTAGATTAATTCTTTGTCAGTTACTTCATTTGCTATTATTTTCTCCCACTTGGAAGGCTGTCTTTTCACCTTGCTTATAGTTTCCTTCATTGTGCAAAAGCTTTTAAGTTTAACTAGGTCCCATTTGCTTATTTTTGCTTTTATTTTCATTACTCTGGGAGGTGGGTCATAGAGGATCCTACTGTGATTTATGTCAGAGAGTGTTTTGCTTTTGTTTTCCTCTTGGAGTTTTATAGTTTCTGATCTTACATTTAGATATTTAATCCATTTTGAGTTTATTTTTGTGAATGGTGTTAGAAAGTGTTCTAGTTTCAGTCTTTTGCAAGTGGTTGGGCAGTTTTCCCAGCACCACTTGTTAAAGAGATTGTCTTTTCTCCATTGTATATTCTTGCCTCCTTTGTCAAAGATAAGGTGTCCATAGGTGCGTGGATTTATCTCTGGGCTTTCTATTTTGTTCCATTGATCTATATTTCTGTCATTGTGCCAGTACCATATTGTCTTGATGACTGTAGCTTTGTAGTATAGTCTGATGTTAGGCAGGTTGATTCCTTCAGTTCCACTCTTCTTTCTCAGGATTTCTTTGGGTATTCGATGTTTTTTGTATTTCCATATAAATTGTGAAATTATTTGATCTAGTTCTGTGGAAAATACCGTTGGTAGCTTGATAGGGATTGCATTGAATCTATAGGTTGCTTTGGGTAGTATACTCATTTTCACTAAATTAATTCTTTTGATCCAGGACCATGGTATATTTCTCCATCTATTTGTGTCATCTTTGATTTTTTTCATCAGTGTTTTATAGTTATCTATATTTAGGTCTTTTGTTTCTTTAGGTAGACTTTTTTCCTAAGTATTTTATTCTTTTTGTCACAATGGTGAATGGAATTGTTTCCTTAATTTCTCTTTCTGTTTTCTCATTGTTAGTGTATAGGAATGCAAGGGATTTCTGTGTATTAATTTTATATCCTGCAACTTTACTATATTCATTGATTAGCTCTAGTAATTTTCTGGTGGTGTCTTTAGGGTTTTCTATGTAGAGGATCATGTCATCTGTAAACAGAGTTTTACTTCTTCTTTTCCAATCTGGATTCCTTTTATTTCTTTTTCTTCTCTGATTTCTGTGGCTAAAACTTCCAAAACTATATTGAATAATAGTGGTGAGAGTGGGCACCCTTGTCTTGTTCCTGTGGCTGAACTCTTAAGCTTGTTTGCCTTCCTTTAATCCTGCAATGAAGTAGATTCAGTGCTGATAGGATCCCTTTTGCTTTCCAAAAGAAAGTGTTTAAGTTTGTGGTCTCTCCCTGACCTTCAGTTTTGGGCTAGTTTTCTGTGCATACTCACTAGCTGTCTGCCAAAGCTCCATCTCAGCACTGACAGCAGTCTGTATTTGTGGAGTTGTGTATTAGCGAGGCATGCAGAATGCCGGGAGTGCCCATTGGCCAATTGGTCGGGTCTGTGGACAAGGTGTCTCCAGTGGCTGTTGGACAGGCTTCTTGATGGGGGACACAATACTGTTACTAGGATCTGCATGGCTTTAATGCCTGCTGAGAGTCCTGTCTGCTGCTCTTCTAGGCTTTTCCCATCCCCCAGTAGTTCAGTAATGACATCGTATTCTGGATGAGGTGAGAGAGATATGACAGTATTCAACAGAAATGGGGGAACTCAGGCACTCACTCACAGACTGTCACTTTCTTCAGCAAGAGAAATTTGGGGCTGAGGAAGATCTCTTTTGGCACTAAGCTGTGCTCTCTTGTGAGAAGTGTGATATGGATAAAGCTAAACTGTTCTTCATATGCATTCAGACTTTCTAGTGCATCTGAACTTGTATTTTTTTTTTTTTTTTGCTCCAGTGGTAGCTGGAACTTCTCTGTGGGACACTTCCCAGAAAGTCTCTTTTATCCATGGGTAGTTGTCTGAGAAGTGTTCTCCAGGGGCTCCTGGCTTGTGGCTGAAAAGGGTTGTAGCTGGCTCATAGGCCACTGCAGTATTCACAGCTGGAACCAAAGTCTCTATGCCTGTCACCCAACATACAGGTGGGTGATACTCCTCCTTGGTTCCTTGGCATTTGGTGTTGGATCCCACGACTCCAACAGAGGTATTTTTGTTTGTGGATCATTGCTGAATCATTATTGTTGCAGAGGAATGAAACGTGGAATGTTTTATTTAGCCATGTTGCTGATGTCACTATTACCTTTAAAAATAGGTATAATATGTGATATGTAACAGAAGTTGCTCTTTAAGAAGGTGGATAGTGCACTGATGAAATATCTCTAATCTCCTGTCTACTGTGCCATATATTACTATAATTATGAAGGAGACATAAGGAAATGCCATAAGCACTCTCCACAAGGCCTCAGGCTTCTTAACCAGTTCTCATATGGCTGTTGTATAAATGCTAATTACAAACATATCACAATAAAGAGGAAATGGCTACTGCTAACATGTACCTGCTAATTTAGTATCTTATTTATGACAGCAGAGTGAGGCGTATAGTCAAAGACAGTGGAAGACAGAGACCATTCAGTAAAGCAGCATCCTCTGCTTTGTAGGCTGAGACAGGCTGGGAATTTGTTTCAACTTTGTTATACAATAATTCTTTTAATAAAAGCAATATTAATTAGTGACCCAAGACTCTGTAGCCTTATTTATAATGTGTGTAAATGTAAGCTTTTCATTTCTGTAATTTATATTTCATCCATTTATAAAAATAACAAAAGTTCAGTATAGAACAGAATATAGAAATATGTGTAAACAATGTCACAGAAGCCTCTCTCCTAACCTCAGCTGCTACCATGTCTTCACTTTTATGCTTTGAAACTAAGTGGTTATTTTCTGATTTGCATGATAGTAACTGATGCTGAAGCTGGAAGCTCCAATACTTTGGTTACCTGATGTGAAGAGTCAACTCATTGGAAAAAAAACCCTGAAGCTTGGAAAGAGTGAGGGCAGGAGGAGAAGGGAGTGGCAGAGGATGATATGGTTGGATGGTATCACTGACTCAATGGACATGAGTTTGAGCTAACTCTGGGAAATAGGGAAGGACAGGAAAGCCTAGTTTGCTACAGTCCATGGGATCGCAAAGAGCTGGACATGACTTAGTGACCGAACAACAACAATTGTTTAAGAGAAAAATACTTTTAAATACAGAACTGTGGGAGAAATGATATAGCTCAGTGTTGAAGCAGAGTTTTCTTTGCTCATAAGATTTGGCCATTTCCATTTTTTGGCACCTTAAAGAGGCTTCTTTTCAATTTGTCCTCTTTATTACTGTGGACAGGAAATGTTTTTAGACAAAGTTTACCTTTCTGAATTCTCAAAAAGAAAGCACAGTATTCATTCCTCACACTCCAATAGATTGTTTACAAAATTTGTATTTATTTTTTCCCACAAATATTCAATATGTCCCCTTCTGTCTTAAAAGTAGATAAACCTGGATCCCATCCAGCATCAGCTCTGTTCACCAAATGGGTGTTATGTTCAAGTAACATAATTCCTCTAAGCCTCATCTTCCTTATCTAAAAACTGTAGAATAAAGTTCGCCTCCTCGGAAAATGTGAGCCTATATGAACTGCCTGCCAGTAATAGATACTTGGTAACTATTAGCCAGCTTCTTTTCCCCTTAATTAATGTCAATATCACCTATTAATTCAACCATTTTATTTGGCAGAGTGTCCTGTTATTAATATGGATATCTCTTGGGAAAACATTTCCATAAAGAGGTCTATAAAGAATAAGCTTCCAATGAATTTACAGAATTTATCCTCCCACAAACTTTACATCCCAAGGTGTCTTCCTGTTTGAAGGGTTTGAAAGAAGACCCATGGAGTTTAAGATGTTGGTATGTTTGAGACACCTAATACTTTTATATTTTGTTACATTTTTAGTGGCTGTTAATAATATATGTTAATAATATTGTGTGGATCACAATAAACTGTAGAAAATTCTGAAAGAGATGGGAATACCAGACCATCTGACCTGTCTCTTGAGAAACCTGTATGCAGGTCAGGAAGCAACAGTTAGAACTGGACGTGGAACAATAGACTGGTTCCAAATAGGAAAAGGAGTCCGTCAAGGCTGTATATTGTCACCCTGCTTATTT
Source organism: Giraffa tippelskirchi (assembly GCF_054371585.1). Lineage (NCBI taxonomy): Eukaryota > Metazoa > Chordata > Mammalia > Artiodactyla > Giraffidae > Giraffa > Giraffa tippelskirchi. The sequence goes on along the minus strand of NC_137276.1, from coordinate 55,848,394 downwards.
AACTTACATGCAGAGTGCATCATGAGAAATGCTGGGCTGGAAGAAACACAAGCTGGAATCAAGATTGCCGGGAGAAATATCAATAACCTCAGATATGCAGATGACACCACCCTAATGGCAGAAAGTGAAGAAGAGCTAAAGAGCCTCTTGATGAAAGTGAAAGAGGAGAGTGAAAAAGTTGGCTTAAAGCTCAACGTTCAGAAAACTAAGATCATGGCATCTGGTCCCATCACTTCATGGGAAATAGATGGGGAAACAGCGGAAACAGTGTCAGACTTTCTTTTTTGGGGCTCCAAAATCACTGCTGATGGTGATTGCAGCCATGAAATTAAAAGATGCTTACTCCTTAGAAGGAAGGTTATGGCCAACCTAGATAGCATATTAAAAGCAGAGACATTACTTTGCCAACAAAGGTCCGTCTAGTCAAGGCTATGGTTTTTCCAGTGGTCCTGTATGGATGTGAGAATTGGATTGTGAAGAAAGCTGAGTGCCGCAGAATTGATGCTTTTGAACTGTGGTGTTGGAGAAGACTCTTGAGAGTCCCTGGACTGCAAGGAGATCCAACCAGTCCATCCTAAAGGAGATCGGTCCTGGGTGTTCCTTGGAAGGACTGATGTTGAAGCTGAAACTCCAATACTTTGGCCACCTCATGCGAAGTTGACTCATTGGAAAAGACCCTAATGCTGGGAAGGATTGGGGACAGGAGGGGAAGGAGACGACAGAGCATGAGATGATTGGATGGCATCACTGACTTGATGGACATGGGTTTGGGTAAATTCTGGGAGTCAGTGATGGACAGGGAGGCCTGGCATGCTGCAATTCATGGGGTCGCAAAGAGTCGGACACTCTTGAGCGACTGAACTGAACTGAACCGAATAATATAGGTATGATCTTCAGCATGGAACTGCAATACAAGTAAATCTAAGTTGGAACTATCAATTGTTATTAATATCTCATGGGAAGGAATTATTTTAGAACTTCATAGTAGTTTATAGATGGCATTGCCATGGAGACAGTGAAGATTGTATATTTTTAATTTATTCCTTAATTTTCTTTAAACTACTTTGTCACTGCCTCGGCAGGAAACCCTGTCTGTAGAAATGACAGTGAGTTAATGATCATTATGAAGTTGTCCAACATTCTTATGATTTGCTTTGGAGGACATTGACTTTGGATATCTTTGAATGTAATATTCAAGTCATGCTAAGCCCATTTAAAGTAGACAGAGTTTACAGGGAAGAGAAGTATATTTTCTTATTGCAATTTATTATCCTGTAATGGTGAATATTGCCACTCAAAATTTAAGGCCAAATGTAGCTCAAGAATGAGCTGACTAATGGCTGTCTTGCTCTTGAAGAAAGTATATTGCTTTTGTACTTAACCAAACAGTCATTTAAAAGTATAAAAAGCTATTTAATAGCTACAAATCTTATTCCAGAAAGAATGTTCAATCTTTAATACAAAATGAGCCAAAGAAACAGGCTGCTGGATTGTTAAAGGAAATAACCAGTATCTCACATTTTTTTCTTATAAATGTCTTGCTTCATGTCAGAGTCACACTGATAACAGGTTAGAGGTTTATATGTTAGGAAATTTACTTTGCAAAATATGGGCTATTCATAAATTAACCCTGAAGCATATAAAATACAGTGGCATCGATTTAACACATCTATTGGATGCCAATTTCAGGAGGTCAGAAGGGTCTATTAGAGAGAAATGTAATATTAACTGGAGAATCCAAACGGAAGAGAGGCAAGGAATGCTAGGTAGATAAAATGGCAGAAATGAGTACCATTGACAGAGTATGTAAGGTGTGCATGGAGAGTAAGGTGTGTATGAGGGTGAAGGTTGTGCAGAAAATTCCTTGCCGGCTATGAAATTTGAATGGAAGTCTATCTAGGAAATGGGACAGATGGAATAAAGATCTTTCAGTTTTGTAGTATGTTAGTGAGTGATGTTTGGGACAAAGGAGAAAGTTATGTTCATCATACTGTTGCTTCTAAGAGGATAACACCATGTGGTTAGGACTGGGAACCTTGTAGGGTTGTTCAGGTCAGTCTCCTACCTTTATGCCTGATAATGATTGTTGTTACGATAAACTACTTCTACTTAGGCAGATTAGAGTATGATCTTCATTTACTAGAAAGGAAATCCTTTGTCTTGCTGGGACAGTAGCTGAATCGTGCTGAAATGAATGAAAAATGCTGTTATATATTCTATAAATGCTGTTATAACCCTGTTATATTTTGTGACTAGCAATTTATCCTCAATTTGCTTGGTAAAGGAAGTGGCTAATGTATGGTTTGTCCATTGGAAAAATTAATTTTTCATTAAGGCAAGAGTTAAGTTTGCTTCCCTGGTGGCTCAGTGGTAAAGAATCCACCTGCCATTGCAGGAAACACAGGAGACACAAGTATGATTTCTGATACAGGAAGATCCTGCACGCTGCAGAGCAGCTATTGAGCCAGCCTGTGCTCTAGGGCCCGAGAGCCCAACTACTGAAGTCCATGCGCCCTATAGCCAGTGCTGTGCAGCAAGAGAAGCCAACTGCAGTGAGAAGCCTGTGTACTGCGACGAGAGAGTAGCCCCGCTCACTGCAACTAGAGAAAAGCCTGCGCAGCAACGAAGACCAAGCACAGCTAAAAACAAAATAAGTGAATAAATAAGTAATTTAAAAAAACTGTTAAGATCATAATTTCTCAAAAAACTGTTCTAAATTTGTCAACTAAATGTTTGAATAATACATTTTGACTTTGGTTTTTAATTAGTTTCCTTTGAACATATAAGATCTGTTGCTTCCCAGGTGGCACTAGTGGTAAAGAACCCACCTGCCAATGCAGGAGACATAAGAGACATGGGTTCAATCCCTGGCTCTGGAAGATCCCCTGGAGGAAAGCATGGCAACCCAATCGAGTATTCTTGCCTGGAGAATCCCATGGACAGAGGAGCCTGGTGGGTTATAGTCCATAGGGTCACAAGGAATCAGACATGACTGAAATGTCTTAGCAAGCACACATGATATGTTACAGAGTACATATGCATGGTTATTTGTGTGTGTATGTGTGCCTGTGTGTATTGTATTTAAGAGATTAAAAAAAAAGGCCCTTAGGAGAGATGTTTATAGTGTTAAAATCTGAAGGCTTCCTAAAGTGCATTTGTATGAATAAATTGGGTGTATATTCTTCTGTAACTGGTCCAACTGTTGAGTTTAATGAGGCTACTGCTGATGCTGATTGTGAATGGAGACTTGCAAATTTATTGTCAAATCAGCTGTCCTCTTACACTGTTTTGAGATCATTCCTTTGGGCTTATGTAGTTATTCTTCACTTGTAAATAAAATGCCACAAATGCTTGCTCTTGAAATACTGAGAGATGTGGCATATTATTTTTATAGGAATCTCTCTCTCTTTTAACCACTCTCACTTGATTAAAATAAGAGGGTTTTTTTTTCCTTTTTTCAGCCTGATCATTTGCACACTGGAAATGAAATCTCTCATGGGGATTAGTTTAGGCACTCAAGCTTTCCATTTAGGTGAAGGTGTGAAAAATACATGACAAGGCTTTTATTCAAATGGGGCATGGGAAGTGAGGAACAAGAAGAAAATGAGAGTATTTGGTTGAAGATCTTTTTCTGTGCTGCAAATTTCATTTCCTCTTAGAATTGGGAGGAAGGAAAATAAAACAGCAAAAAGGTAGAACAATAGGAAGGCCATATATTAAGAAAAAAAGGCATGGTTTGATTTAGTCTAACAAAGCAAAGACTTTCATGAAGGCTGCAAGTTACAGACTAGGTGCATCACCTGAAAGTAAAATTGCTGAATGCACAGCTTAGGAAGCTAGTGTCAGTGAGAGACATGCATGTACTAGCTTGCATATGCAGTGGTTCTCCGTCATACTCAGGTAATTAGTCTGGCATTTAAAGCCATTCAGGATCCGACTCCTGACTGCCACTTCAACTTCACATTTCCTCACTCTCTCAGGGCCTCTAATGCCTCCAACTTTGTGTAGCTTCATGAATACATTGCTGGTTCTCATATCTCTGTCAGTACACTCTATTTGTTTGCCATGCCCCTTCTCTGTTGCTCCATCTGTTGTACTCATACTTCAAGATTTAGTTCCAGTACTGTTTTATTTCTCTGCCATCTCCCTCTGAGTTACCTAGATGCCTGGACCCCTCTGTACTCCCACAGTACTCTGAGTTCACTCCAGTTACAATTCCTTTTACAGAGTATTTTAAGTCTGTTTTACTTTTCTGGATCTATGATTAAGCGGAAAGAACCTAAGAATAAGATGCCTTATTTAGGTTTTAAGTCACATAGCATCTGGCACTGTCCCTTGAACGTGGCTATTTGCTAAGCCTTTTCAGTCGTGTCTGACATTTTGAGACTCCATGGACTGTAGCCCACCAGGCTCTTTAGCCTGTGGGATTCTCCAGGCAAGAATACTGGAGTGGATGCCATGCTGTTCTCCAGGGGATCTTCCCAACCAAGGGTTTGAACCAGCGTCTCTTGTGTCTCCTGCATTGAGAGGCAGGTACTTTACCACTAGCGCCACCTGGGAAACACAAGTAGGTGTGTGTGTGTGGGGTGTGTGTGTGTGTGTGTGTGTGTGTGTGTGTGTGTGTGTGTGTGTGTGTGTGTGTGTGTGTGTGTGTGTTAGTTGCTCAGTCGTGTCCGACTCTGCAATCCCATGGACTGTAGCCCTCTAGGCTCCTCAGTCTTTGGAATTCTCCAGGCAAGAATACTGGAGTGGGTTGCCATTCCCTTCTGTAGGGGATTTTCCTGACCCAGGGACTGAACCTGGGTCTCTTGCATTGCAGGCAGATTCTTTACTGTCTGAGCCACCAGTAGGTATATAATAAATTTTGATTGTATATAATTTGCAAGATGGAATGCAGAATAAAAGGTGGTTATTTAATAATAAAAGGTGGGATTATTTAATATTTGAAAAATATTGTCCTAGGTTTTCTGGGAAGAGCGAGAGAGATACAAGGAAAAAACAGGTCACTTTTCAAAATGAACTAGAAAGGGAAATACATGTGATTAACTCACATTTAAAGCTATGTGTGAATGTTGTCAAGATGTTACTTGGGAGAGGGTCCTAGGAATTGAGGGGAAGTTGAAGTCTAAATTTCAGTTCACTGAGAAGTGGTAGAAAGGCTTCATAAATAAAAAAGCATTAGAACTAAGCCTAGAGGTTCCACAAAGGGATTGTTTATTATTTGTTATTGTTTTTCTTGATCAGACATTTATTGAGCTCATAGAGCCTGCAAGAATTTAAGCTCTGTATTTCTACATAGGTTGACAAGCATGAATTTAATTAGCCTTTTCAAAAAATTAGTAAAAAAAGCAAATCACATTTCATCACCTAAATACCACAGAATCATATAAGTATCTTATGCTGAGTGACTGTGTTAAAGAAGATAATGTACTTACTCTGCTGCCCTGTCTCTTGGCAGTGCTTTGACTCCCATTTTGAGGGCAAAAAAAAAAAAAAAAAAAAGAAATTACATAAATTTGAAATTCTGAATTTTCCTGGGTAAATTTATAGGATAATTAATGCTTTGTCAAGGGCTTCAGAAATCTGAAAACAACTATAAACAGAATGTACCATAACAATGGGCTCTGCAAGATATTTTTAAAGTGTAATTCTGTGTCCTGTGTCCTTCACCAAAACAACAAAAAATGGGACCGTAAGTGATAAGAACATTGTTATCAATTTGAATAACTCAAACAATGGTTGGAGCAGCCAAGTATTGGGCTCTAAATGCAGGATTTTTCTAAAGTGCATACAACTGAAAAGGATATTTCAAGGATAAAGACGAAGATTCAATCAGTCCTTGGTCAGTGCAGGTGGTGGTATAGAAACAATTTCAGCAATCTGATCTAGACACTGATATTTGAATGGACTGGACTTACGATTGATCAGTGAGGAGGTGAAACTCCCTCTAAATCAGGGAAGTAATAAACTAGAACAAATATAAATCTGGGAAAATTAAAAAAAAATATGTACAATATTGGCTTCCCAGGTGGCGCTAATGGTAAAGAACCTGCCTGCCAATGCAAGAGACCTAAGAGATGTGGGTTTGATCCCTGGGTCAGAAAGATCCCCTGGAGGGAGGCATGGCAACCCACTCCAGTATTTTTGCCTGGAGAATCCCATGGATGAGGAGCCTGGCGGGCTATAGTCTATGGGTTGCAAAGAGTCGGACACAACTGAAGCAATGTAGCTTGCACAATATAGGGGAGAACGTATACATATGTATGTATGGCTGGGTCCTTTTGCTGTTCATCTGAAAGTGTCACAACATTGTTAATAGGCTATACCCCAATACAAAATAAAAAGTTAAAAAAATGTTGGATTAAAAATAAAAAAAGTATGTACAATATTTGGAGTTTCGAGGGAGTGGGAAAATACATACAGTAATACATTGTTAGTGAGTTTAGACATAGGTGAAACCATTCTTTCTTGAGATCACAATGAATTGTCATGTTATTTGCTAAATGAAGACTGGTAAGGGACAGAGAATAGAGAATAATTAAGAATTTATGAATTCTGTAGAATAGGGAGTAATTAAGAATTTATGAATTCTGTTTGGAACATCCTAAAGGAACTGAACTGAAAGGATAGTAGGAATTCAGGTGGGGAGCAGGCCATTGGTATGCGAATTTGGAACTTCAGGAAAGAATTCAAGCTGGAAGATATGAGAGTCACCAGTATAGAAATGATACATGAAGCTATGGGACCTCAGTTATCACTGACTAGTGACTCATTTCACAACTGTGGATTAGCTGTCTGTTAATGTGGAATGCACTACTCTTAGAATCTGTGGATGTTATGAAAATATGAGCTATGGGTCCCGGCTTTAAGGGGGCACATAATCTCATTTTATCTGTATCTGGTTAGTTGCTCAGCCATGTCCAACTCTTTGCAGCCTCATGGACTGCAGCCCACCAGGCTCTTCTGTCTGTGGAATTTTCCAGACAAGAATACTGGAGCAGCTTGCCATTTTTCCTTCAGGGGATATTCCCAACCCACGGATCGAACCCGCGTCTTCTGTGTCTTCTGCATTGGTAGGCAGATTCTTTACCACTAGTGCCACCTGTGAAGCCCAGTCTCATTTTAAATGACTTTTATATATTAATAGAAATACTTGCTATAGGGTAAGTGATTCATGAAATACGTAAAATGATCATATCATTTTATTTTGTATCTAGTGGCCAGCTCTTTGTATATATTGGCTATCGTCTTCACATGGATTTGTCTAAGGTAGGTAATTTTTCCCCCCAACTTTATCAATAAGGAAGTTGAGACGAGTACTTTCAGTTCATTTTATATATTCACTGGTAGTAAATGGAATTTCTCGATGTCAGACTCTGGTCTGTTTCATTAAAAGCCTGTTCTCTGTTCAGACATCTTTACTTACTACTTTTCATAATAAGCCTGTTGTTACTAAATCCTAGACTTCTTGACCCAAACTGTCTGAATAATGATCACAGCATCCCTCTAGGAAAGAAAAGTATCAACTGCAATTACTCCTATTTGATGGATGGGAATCCTGGTTTACTTTAAGTGAAGCAATTAAGATTGCCCATGGGCAGGTCAGCCATGTGGAAGCTGGTTCTCTACATTCTTCTTAGGTTCATATACTGCAGTGTATTGATTCTTACATAATATATTTAATGGCTTGATTTGACAAAGTGGCTCATCACTCTTGATCTTCCCCCCACCAGTGATTCCCAAACTCCTGTGAGCTGCACAGAGCTTATATAGAGAGGGAACACTTTCTGAATGGAATGGAAAATAAAACCTTATTTAACCAGAATGGATTTTGTTCTTAAAGCAGAAGAAAATAGACCCATTTTTCAAAGATCAATTCTTATTCTATAGGACTTCTGCAATTATCTGTTCAATTTGAGTTAGTTCAAGTAAAGATTGATTTCCAGGACAGGTTCAGGAGCTCAAACAGCATAGAAAAAGAAGAGGTGGATAGCCATTGTACCTGCATACTTGTGAGCTTGAAGTTAGATAGGTTGACTCAACGGACTTTACCAAGTTTTCTTCTTTTGGGGGATTCCTGGAGAAGTGGACATTACATGGCAGGCTGCATTAGTACCAAGGACCCTGCTAGATATGAAGAAGAGCCATCATTTTGTTGATCATTCTGTATGTCAAGGATACTGTTCTGATTGCAAAAGTCAGTCACTGACTTTTAACCTTGTCATCTCCTTGTTCTGTTCCTCATCTCTTTTTGGATGTCTCTTTTTGCTCTCCTTAAGTTAAGGGCAAAGAGAAGGCATCAAGTTGCTAGCTGTCCTTTCTCAGTGAACCCAGGAGAGTGCACCTAGGTATCGAGTGAGTGAGCGTACACTTTTTCTCAGTCTATGATTCTTGTTGCTGGCAGAGAAACTAGTAAGTCAAAACCAAAACAATGTGGGACTTGTAACCATGGGATTTATTCCTTTCCAGGAGATTGGAAAGCAAGGAGCTCTTTCCAACATGTGAACTCAATTTAACCCTTTCATATATAAGCTAAAGTCTTGCCTTCATTACTTAATTTGTATGATGAAGCTCTCCAAATCTCTCCATGTTCTCTTACCTACAACAAAGTCAGCTAGACCATGTGAAGCCCCACCTCTAATTCCTGGTTACTTTATTAAAATGCTGTTACCCCAAAGGGAACCAGTTGTCAGGGGAACAGAGAATGGAGGGTCTTCAGTTAGATTCTTCTGGTGCTCTGCTTTCCTTTGCCAACATCTCTTTCACATGATTTTCTCATCTTACACAATTTTCCCTTTTTGTATAATAAATTTTCTCATTTGACCTTCCACTCAAATAAAGATTATCTTAGAAAATTGCCCACAACTGAAGAAATGACCTAATCTAATTCTCAAGTAAAATGCCTCCCTTCTTGGGCATCATACACTTTGTCATTACTGTTTTAAGTTCTCTGCATCTTAACTTTTCATTCTGGATTTAAAAAATGTTTATCAATCATACAAAATTTGGATAATATGGCCAAGCACCAAGAAGAAAAAACATATCTGAATACAGATATAGTATTATTGATATTTAAGCAATATAGTTTATAAGGGCTTAGATTTTGGATTAGCCATCATTGCCACTCAACACATCAGTAGGCGAATGAGAAATATGAATTCAGATAGGGCCATAAATGGTGGAAAGTCCCTGACATATCTGTGTGTAGGGTTAGGTGAAGGCTGGGGAAGGGAGTGCCCATTTACAAGTAATCAAAGAAGACCTCTCTGAACAGAGATCTGAATACTGAGAAGTAACATTCTAGGAAGAGCAAAAGTAACACCCTTGCATGGGAACCTTCCTACCCTGATTGAGGCTAGAGTCTTCAGGTTAGTGGACAAGATGAGGAGTGATAGATCTTAGAGACCAAAGAATGGAGGCTCCTGATGCCATGGTATGAAGTATGGATCTTAATACTGTTCTATTTATCTGTGTCTTTTTTGATGTCTGGCATACAGGGTTATCTTTACTGATTGACTAAATACCATATATATGTGTTAGTATACTGTATTGATGTTTTTCTTTCTGGCTTACTTCACTCTGTATAATAGGCTCCAGTTTCATCCACCTCATTAGAACTGATTCGAATGTATTCTTTTTAATGGCTGCGTAATATTCCATCGTGTATATGTATCACAGCTTCCTTATCCATTCGTCTGCTGATAGGCATCTAGGCTGCTTCCATGTCCTGCCTATTATAAACAGTGCTGCGATGAACATTGGGGTACACACATGATACAGGGTGCTCGGGGCTGGTGCACCGGGATGACCCAGAGAGATGGGATGGGGAGGGAGGTGGGAGGGGGGTTCTGGAAGGGGAAATCATGTACACCCATGGTGGATTCATGTCAATGTATGGCAAAACAAATACAATATTGTAAAGTTAAAAAATAGATAAATAAACTAATAAAAAAAAAAAGATGTATAGATCTTAAGTGTGGTGGAAAGTTATAGTCAGTTTCAACCAAGGGACCTATATGATTGAATCTATAGTTTTAAAGAATCGTGCTGGCTGCAATATTTGGAATGGATTTTAGAGAAGAGGAGTGCAAGTAGTAGTGGGGAAGATAAAACACCAGATTAGCAATATGATTTGGAGGCAGAGATGGAAGTACTTGACTGAAGACCAATAAAAAGAGAGATAAAAAGAGTCCAGAAAAACAACATTTCTGCCTACTCATAATGGAAAACTAGGGGAGGAACCAATTTGAGGAAGGGAGACCAAAGAAGGGGAAACAAAGGGTTCTATTTTTGGACATTTTAACTTGAACCTGAAATAGTAGTCTGGAACTCAATAGTAGTCTGGAACTCAAGGGAAAAGTTGGCATTTGAAACATAAATCAGTAGTATTAGAAATAGAGATAAAAGTAGAGGTAGAAGCTATATGTGTCATTATACGATAGTATTTTTACTCTTAATCTTCTTCATATTTGATTTAGTATATATTTCTAAAAATCTCATATCTTAATATTTCTTTATACTTGATATAACTTGTTTATTTTACAGTTATAAGTGTATGTATCTACTATGTACATACATTTCTTCATTTTTTTATTTGCTTGTAATACTGATTTTCAAAGCATGTATGCAACTGAGCTGGGTCTTAGCAAAAAGAGGGTACCCTGACTCTCATTAACAAACTAAAAGCTGCAATTTTATCTCAGTCAGTAGAAGTACTGGGAGAAAAGGCATGAGTGATTTTAAGAATTTTGATAAAAAATACAATTTGCTCTTCAGTTCTGACACCTAGAACTAATAGATGCTCAGTAATAATTTATTTGCAGACTGATTACAGTCTCTCTAGAATTATATGAAGGTGACTTTCCCCCTTTGCTTTGGCAGAACTGAATACTGCAATTTATAATGATGTCAGGTTGTAGGCAGAATAGCTTGTTTTAATTTGCATTTGTAAAATTAGGGAACACGATAGTTTTCATACTTTTTTTTAGATTTTTTTTTGTGTGCTTGTGTAAATCATGTTTGCTGCCTACTTTTCGACTGAGAATCACTTTTCGTTTTCTCATTATAAAACTCTTGATATTTAAAGATTATTAAAATGTTTCTTTATCATAAACATATTAAATACTTTTCCTTTCCAGTTTATTTACCTCTTAATTGCATTGAGTGACTTAACAACAACAAACTGCACTTATGTGTGTCTTCTTTTTTTGAAGGTGGATGTGCGTGGAGTGTGCAGAAGAGATTGATATTCTATGTTGCTAAATTAGCCTATCTTAAGATATTCTAAAGGAAAATAGCCCTTGCAAAAGCAAGGCTTATTTTTCCAAACTGAAAGAGGTTTCAACATTCCAAACAAATGCAAATAAATAGCTGCAAACTTAAGTACATCAAGTCATCATTTTAAAATTATGAATCAGCTTGCCATTTGTTCTCCTGCTATTCGTTTTCCGTTTGTCCCATCTGTTCTTTGTCCTCTTTTTCTGTCTTCTTTTAAAGTAATTATATATTTTTATGATTCCATATTATCTCCTTTGTTAGCTTATTAGGTATAAATCTATGCTTTGTTATTTTAGCTACTGCCTTAGGGTTTATGGCATAGATCTTTAACTTACCATCTACCTTTAAGTGATATTGTATCAATTCATGTGTAGTATAAGAACCTTACACTACTATCTTCCATTTCTTTTCTCCTGGCTTTTGTGCTATTGTTGACATTCATTTTCCTTTTACATACATTATAAACTACACACTGCATTATTATTTTTGTATGAACAATCAAGTGTCTTTTAAAAAATTTAAATATCAAGAAAAAAATCTTATGTATATACCCATGGGTTACCGTTTCTGGTCTTCATTGACCTATTTAGATCCATAATTTTACCTGTATTAGTTTCCTTCTGCCTGAAGGACTTGCTCGAATATTTCTAGTTTTGTGGGTCTAGTGGTGATGATTTTGTACCTCTGAAACAATCTTATTTCACCTTCATTGTTGAAAGATATTTTTGTTAAGATGTTCCATACCCTACCCCTCACTTACTACTTTAAAGATGTTTCTTGACTGATTTTTTGCTTGCATTGTTTTTGATAATATATTTGCTGTCATTCTTACCTCCATTTCTATGTATGTAATGTGTCTTTTCCTTCTTGCTGCTTTTAGGGTTTTTCTCTTCATGTCAATTTTAAGAAATTTGTTGATGCTATTCCTTAGTGTATTTGTATTTACTTATTCATTCTTGTGCTGGGATTCCTCGAGCTTCTGGGATCTGTGAGTTTATAGTTTTATAAAATTAGAGAGATTTTCAGCCATTATTTTTTCAATATGTCTCTAACTCAGGTAACTTTTTTTTCTTCACCATGGGTCACATTTCCCAGCTTTTTTGCATTCCTGATAATTTTTTTTATTGGATAGCAGATATTCTGAATTTTGCTTATTAGGTGCTGGATAAATAATTTTTATAATTCTTAGCTTCATTCTGGGATGCAGTTCATTGACATGGAAAGTATTTGATCTTTTTAGTTCTTATTTTTATGACTTGTTAGGCTGGGCTGGAGCAAAACAACTGTTCAGTCTAGGGGCTAATTATTCTTGAAATGTTCACTCTAGGCTAATTATTTCCATTCCTGAAACATGACTTTCTTAAGAATAAACAAATGACTATTAATTTAACCCCGAATATGACTTAGTGGCAAGCATCCAAAGAGAGTAACAAGGGGAATGGTCCACTTTGTACAGAATTTAGTAATAATTGCTCTGTTTATTGTCAAATTTTAATACCTGTGAGCTTAAAATTTTGTTTGTTGTTTAGTCGCTAAGTTATGCCTGACTCTTTGTGATCCTGTGGACTGTAGCCTGCCAGGCTCCTCTGTCCATGGGATTTTCCAGGCAAGAATACTGGAGTGAGTTGCTGTTTTCTTCTCCAGGGGATCTTCTGGACCCAGCCATCAAACCCGTGTCTCCTGCTTGGCAAGCAGATTCTTTACCGCTGAGCCACCGAGGAAGCCAGAGCTTCAAATTAGTCCATTTTTATTTCCCATGCTACTTTGTATTTTCATGGAGGTTAATTCAGAGAAGCGCTAATTAGGCAGTTGTCTCCCAAAACATTTGGACTAAGTCATTTGTGTTTGTTTCTAGAGTAAGTTTTTAGAGGTTTAACATTGTTTAAACTTTCTTCAGAGGATATTACTGTTAGTTGTGGGATTGAAAATTGCCCACCAAACTGAGAAATTATCTTCAGACCAAAAAATGAGGCCAGCAGCTCCATAGAATCAATGGATCAGTTTATTATAGGATAATTTACTCACAGGGTAAATTGGGTGGTTGGTGATGTGAAAGTGTTCTCAGTTGCTCTCTGTAACACTGAGGGGCCACTGGGACAATTTTTTTAGTTAAACTAGGTAGGGTATGGGGGAATGTGTTTGGAAACAGGAAGTGCATTCCTAAGTCAAGATTTATCAATGAGTAACTAGTTTCTCAGGTGCTGGAAATATGTCAGGGAAAGTCTTCATCATTGTTTGGAGACTTACCAAGCATAGAGACCACCTGGGCCTATTGATAATTAAACAATATCTAGTGGTACAAAGCCTTTGATGACAGAGAGGAGATTTACAGTACAGCCCTGGGTAGGGTCAGTGGAAGGACAGGAGGAACATAGGTCCCAGATGGAGTCAGTTATGCTGATAGCCGTATGCTAGTTAAAAAGTTCTCCTTGACCAGCTTAAGATTCCTCCAATATTTTTGTTCTTTCTACGTTTAGTTCAGTTCAGTCACTCAGTTGTTTCCGACTCTTTGTGATCCCATGGACTGTAGTGCACCAGGCTTCCCTGTCCTTCACCAACTCACGGAGCTTGCTCAAACTCATGTCCATAGAGTCGGTGATGCCATCCAACTGTCTCATACTCTGTCATCCCCTTCTCCTGCCTTCAGTCTTTCCCAGCATCAGGGTCTTTTCGAGTGCGTCAGTTCTTTGTATCAGGTGGCCAAAGTATTGGAGTTTCAGCTTCAGCATCGGTCCTTTCAATGACTGATCAAAATGACTGATTCCAATGACAGTTCTCTTTCTATGATAGTCTTTGCTTTCATATAACATGGGTTTCATAAATGCTTATCAATATTTACATATCTACTCATATGGGTACGTTGTGCCCAAAACCTATTTGCAGTCTATGGGTGGATGAAAATTGTCCACTTCAGTCACTATCCTGAAATACCTCACTAGGAAACCTTCCGTGTCCTTTGGAGGTAGTTAGATTACCCAAGGGAAAAAAAGAAACCTGCTTTCCCATGCTGCTGCTAAGTCGCTTCAGTCGTGTCCGACTCTGTGCGACCCCATAGATGGCAGCCCACCAGGCTCCCCTGTCCCTGGGATTCTCCAGGCAAGAACACTGGAGTGGGTTGCCATTTCCTTCTCCAATGCATGAAAGTGAAAAGTGAAAGTGAAGTCGCTCATTCATGTCCAACTCCTAGCGACCCCATGGACTGCAGCCTACCAGGCTCCTCATCCATGGGATTTTCCAGGCAAGAGTACTGGAGTGGGGTGCCATTGCCTTCTCCGTCTGCTTTCCCATACAGGTGGAATATACTTGATTGTGAAAATATGGAAATAAAAGTGAAGCAAGGCAATGAAAGTACCAGGATGTAGCTTTCATTTTGATTCAGCATTTTGTTTTCACAATATTGTGTCAATCATACTCAATCAGATTACTCAGAATAATGATCATGTCGATAGTTGACATGTCCAGTCCTCAATTGTGAGTGACTCGCTCCTGAGACTCTATGTTACCTTCTCAAATCTGGTTCCATAGTTGTGAAAGGTGAGTAACCCAACTCTGTGGAGGACCCTAAAGTGAGATAGTGATCTGTGTTTCTTAACCAGATATTCAAGTCCTCCATTTTTTAAATTTGCTTTTTTAATATCTTAATTCCAGAGATTTCAGTTCTGTCATTTCTCCAGATCTGGGGAGTTTTTGAATGTAAATTGAATTTCTTATCAGTTTTTCTGGCTTCTAGATTAACTATTCATCTTTCTCTGACTGGCTGAGTCACTTACATTACTCCCTCAGCTTTCCAGCATCCGAAATTTTGTTGGTTTTGTTGATTCCCATTCTCTCTGTTTGTGTGAATTCATGTCTTCTTGAAATTCCTTTACTGGAAGTAATGTTTAGAAGTTTCATGATGAAGCACAGCTCAATGCTATGTTCAGCTTGCCATCTTAAATACTTGTGTATCTGCACATGTCTTTCTGTAGCATTCATGAGTTAAAATTCTACATCAGCTTAATATTTGTATCTTCATCCATACCAACAGGGGCTTCCCAGGTGGCTCAGGGGTAAAGAATCTGCCTGTCTACGTAGGAGATATGAGACACAGGTTCAATCCCTGGGTTAGGAAGATCCGCTGGAGGAGGAAATGGCAACCCACTCCAGCATTCTTGCCTGGAAAATCCCATGGACAGAGGAACCTAGCAGGCTGCAGTCCATGGGGTCACAAAGTGTCAAACTCGACTGAGCATACA
The DNA here is from genome assembly GCF_054371585.1 of Giraffa tippelskirchi. Classification (NCBI taxonomy): domain Eukaryota; kingdom Metazoa; phylum Chordata; class Mammalia; order Artiodactyla; family Giraffidae; genus Giraffa; species Giraffa tippelskirchi. The sequence goes on along the minus strand of NC_137276.1, from coordinate 55,832,882 downwards.
CGCGTGCACGCACACTCACATGCATGCCTGCCATACCTACAGAGTTCTTTTATTCTAAAATATCAGCTAGAGGTACTTAGATTTGCATTGTTATTTGTGTGCATTTGTTTGAAATGTTAAGAATTCTTTTCAGTTTGAAAAAATAATCTTTTTTTCCTCAAAAGTGGTTTTCTTTCAGGATATCTTAATTATTTTGCAAGTTTCTTTAAAAATCTCTTGTGCTCAAGAATAGAATAATCTGTATTTCAGGTTTCCAAACTCATTCTTCTTTACATATTGACATCTCTTATTATTTGCATCTCCTTTGTTTTTCTTTCATTCTGCATTCTGAAAGTAACTCTCAAGCTTTTGTCTCTAATAATAGAAGATTTACATTTCTGTCAATTTCATTCTACTTTTTTCTGCTTCCAGTGTGAATTTAGGTTCTACAATTTGTAGTTTGCTAATATTATCTATTTCCTTATCTCTTTTACCTTGCTTATTATTTACCCACATGGTTTTCAATTCAAACTTCTCTCTTGAGTATGAGTACTTCTGCTTCTTTTTAAGTGTGTGGTTTTTTCCTTTATTAAAAATCCTTATGTAACTTTCTCAAATTTCTTCTGATTGTTCAGTAGCTCATTTTTATAATTACATTTTTCTTCTGAGTTTTCCAATTAATTTTCTCTTTATCTTGTTTGTCATCATTTCCCTCTTTCTCTCTCTCTTTTTCTTTCCTTCTCTCTGTCTGTCTGTCTCTCACATTCATGCTTACATGAAGTAAGTTCTCCTTACCTGGCAGATGATTTGGTAGATAACAGTTCTATCCTCTGCTTACTTTTATGTAAACAAATTACCTTCTCAGGTTAGATTTTAAGCTTTAAGTTTGCCAGGTGTTTTTCTGATGGACCACTGGTTTACAACAATTAGGCTTATTTCTATTTTCCCTGATCATGTCTGATTCCCTGAACTCTGTTGTATATGAGCAAATGTTAGTTTCCAGTTTCTACTTCTGCATACAAATTCATCACTAAGTACATTAACAAAAATGAATTTATAATGGAATAGACTGTATCAATAAAGTTCTACCTGCTCTGGGCCTGTTGTTTCTGAAATATACTAACTTTCATTCTGTGCAGAAAAATGACACGGCTAGGGGAAGGTGTACCACACTGTTCAGCTTGCAGAGTATATTTGAAAGTAGAGAGGGCATGTGGTCAGGTTTTCAGGTGAGTAGTCCCTTGATTTCTGAGTCAGTGAATTGTAAGTTGGTGAAGCTAAAATCATGGTCCAACATTTTCCAGGTGCTGTCTGTGTAATCACATTGAACTTAATATGCTGCTTGCCAAGGCTATGCCTTTATTTTCTCCATAAAAGTCCATATGGTTCACAATTGGACACCCGAATTTGAGACTCAGCATTTCATTTATTAGCTTTTTGACCTTGGACAAGGTCTCACTAACACGCAAGTCTCTGGTTTTTAGAATGGGAAATAATATACTTTGCATCTCAGAGGTTGGCTTTGAGGAGTGAATGAAATAATGTCTGTGAAATGTATAGTATAGTGCAGGTGTATAATATGCACTTAGTAAATGTTAATTATTAGCATTACATTTTTCTTCTGAGTTTTCCAATTAATTTTCTCTTTATCTTGTTCTTCATCATTTCCACCTTTTCCCCTCTTGTTTTCTTTCCTTCTGTCTGTCTGTCTGTCTGACAAAGTAGCATCAGCTTTTCCAGGATTCTCATTAGATTTCTAGCCTTCGTTTTTTATAGTGTTATGAGTTTTCATGTTTTTTTCCTCTTTCCCAGTGTTGGGGTTGAGGTATTCTGTCTATGTAGGCATGAGGTGGTGGAAGCAGCAAGTATGCTCAGAGCACCTGGCCTTGGGATTCTGGATGAGGTGATGAACCACAAGCATGTTGTTCTCTGCTGTACTGCATCTGGATTGTAATGAATGGACATCTAAGACTCCTGCGCTGACTGCTCTATTTTTATTAATAAGGGACATTTTGGTGTGAAATTGGAGAAGACCATAGGACAAGGTGCTTAAAATCCAAATCTGCTCATGTGGCTGATCATATTGACCAAAAAGTCTCTAAGTGTGGGGGCATTTTCTGAGAGATGTTAGAGCTGTACAGCTTTAACATGTGTACCCAAGGAAGGTTGTGCTTCTGTCTGTCTTTGATTTGTTTTTAACATGGACAGTGAGTTCCAAACATGAAGAAAATGGTTTTAGCAAGCTCTTACAATATATGCCCTTTGAGAAGTGTCAGCAATTGGAAGATGTTGCAAAGAAATCTAGGTTTAAATCTCACATCTAAGACCCCAAGATCTGGTGTGGTGATCCTAGGACTGCTGCTCATATTCAGTGAGATTCAACTTGATTATATCTAAAAATAGAGATTGCCTTCGATCTTATCAACCACAGAGCCCATCATGCCATTATGCAAATTTCACGGCCTTCTAATTCTAGCTTCCTGTAAGACTTGAATACAAATGTATGCTGAGCCCTTCTCACTTGACCCATAATATGATATGATGAATCACTTAGCACTGGGCTTGGCACAGGCCCTTCTCTCTTCCTTTCTTTTACATCAGCCCCAACAACAGCGATTGATCACAGTTATTTTACTAATGGTTGGATTAAAAGATGAAATTACACCTCTCTTTAGTGCTTCTAGAGTTTACAAAAATCAACAGGAGTTCTTCACCACAGGCCCCTAATATAAAAGTCTCTGTGCAGGAAAATCCATGAGCTTGGCTGACTTTTGATTTAAATTTTATGGCTCAAGAAATGCTTTGCTTGGTTTTCACCACCATTATAAAGCAAAGAAGATAATTTCAGATCCAATATACACAAAAGATCATTTGGGGTTGATAGAGGCTTTATGTTAGTGACGTGGAAATATTTGCATCTATGCATTGATATGTAGTATAATAGACCATGAAGGATAAGATCAATTTTTTATTAAAAGTAAAAAGGGCCAGTATAGCTGGATACAGTGGGGGCATTTCCCATTTGTCATTCAGGACTGTTTGACAGTTTTACATTAGCTGCAGAAAATACCAACTTGTACTCTGCAATAGAGCTTTAGGAAATGTGCACATGTACACAAACACACACTGACACAGATAGTACAGACCTGTATGTGCTGTGCTTAGTTGCTCAGTCGTGTCCAATTCTTTGCGACCCCATGGACTGTAGCCCGCCACGCTCCTCTGTCCATGGGAATTCTCCAAGCAAGAATACTGGGGTAGGTTTCCTTTTCCTTCTCCAGGGAGTCTTCCCAACCCAGGGATCGAACCTGGATCTCCTGCATTGCAGGCATATTGTTTACATCTGAGCCACCAGGGAAGCCCACAGACCTATATAAATGAGCATAAAAACACACTTGTCACATACAAGGACACCTATTTAAGCCTGTCGACAGAGATATTGTCACATAGCAAAGACATGCACTTACGGCTGGGGAGACATTTACCAAGTGATACAGTGATACAACCAAGAGTAACAATTACAGAGTTACACAAAAGCAGGATGAACACTCATGCATTTAGGAGCTTAGAGACCTAGAAACACTGAAGTAAATGTATAGAGACACAGTGTGCTTGTGTGTGTACAAGCAGAGAAAAGCATACAAAGAGAGACCTAGAGACAAAGGCAGATAAGTACACAAAGATAAACATTTAGGTACACATACCACAGATACAACCCAGCTTGTATAGCTTGATGCTCAAAAACACAAGCCCCCACTGATGTGCATATCCGCACTGATAGCAATCCACTCTTGTATTCTTGCTTGGATAATCCTACAGTCCATGGGGTCACAAAGAGTCTGACATGACTGAGTGAGCACACATATGCACAAAATGCTGCATTTATAAATATATCCTTAATAAATGTAATATAAGTATTACATATGTATTATTTCATTTAACTCTTAAAACACCTGTGTGATATAATTGTGATTAAGCCTGTTCTCCCAGGGAGAAAATGGAGGTCCATAGAAATTAAGAATTTTCCTAGGTTAGGTCTATTTACTTCCTTTTAGCCCAGGACTCACCACACTCTCTCATCTCACTGGTCCAAAATGTGTTCATAAGTCATTATCTGTGCATTCCACTTGGAAAACTTGTGATTAAGCCAACATACATAAATATCTCCCTGCACTAATTCTCAAAGCCATTGATACTTGATTGTGAATCTCCAAGTTTGACTATACAACACAGTATTTCCCTGATCTACTTGACCTCAGAACTCTCATGAATTTCTCATGCAGAATATACTTTTGGGAATGGAATATTATGCTAAATACTATCCTTAAATAATTTCTGGTGTTCTTAGTCTGTAGAGGGCACTTCTATTTCTCAACCCTCTTTTAAGAGAGTATATGTATCCCTACCCAGCTACTCATTCTGTTAAATGGAGGGCAGGCAGAAGTGATTGGCACATCAATTCCTGGAATCCCAGGGACATCATTGTTATATACCTCCATTTGCCATCAGCACAGAGGAGAAAGAAATGTGTACTTAATGCTCCCTACTTATTTCTGTCTACATCTAGGCACACTGGCTACACCTCATAGCAAGCATGGGCAAGGGAAGAAAATACTTGGATTGAGCCGACTGAACTCCATTCTCACTGTCACTGTGACTGCCTTTGTCTTGGGGTTTAGTCTGGGGTGAGTGCTGTGGAGTTGCCTGCATCTTCTCTACTTTACAGGACAAGTTTATTTATTCTTATCTCCAGCTGAGAGCAGCAATCGGGCATTCCCTGAGCCCCCTGGTAATTTCCCAGACTCAGTGATTCCTGTTTCTCTTGACCTGTTTCACAGCTGGCAGCATTGCTGCTGACCTGGATTTGCTCTCCTTAGCTCAAATGACATAAGAGCTCAGAAGAAGCGTGTGATGGACAGCACAGAACTCCATCCCTTTAAAGAAGACACACACACACACACACATACACACACAAACTTGATCCTGTTAAAGAAGAGAAACACACACAAACACACATACACACACACCAGCTCTAAACACAAAGGAACCTCAGTTCTAGCTCTAAGACCCCAGCTCTGCCATGTGCTAGCTTGGACAAGTTGCATAGCCTCACCTTTCTTTATCTGCACAATGATGATAATATTATCCACCTCACATGGCAGTTGTAGGATTAGATAAGACAGATCAGGGCCTGGAATATAGCAGCAGTCAGTTACTGTTTGCTCCTGTTTATATTACTAGTATTTTTCAATCTTGTCTTTTGTTGCTTTACATATAGCATTTATTCTTTTTTTTTTTTTTTTTTTTTGCTTCCTCACAAAATAACTCTCCAGGCCAGAGGATTCTTTTTTTCCCTCATCGAAAGAGACACTAAAAGAATAATCTATTGATCATTTTTACAAAGAATTAGTAATTATCTGGAGGAATTAATCATAAACATAAGAAAAGGTTACCAGTGTTACTTCATATGCAATATTTTGCCATCACTTCATGGCAAATAGATGGGGAAACAGTGGAAACAGTGATAGACTTTATTTTTTGGGGCTCCAAAATCACCGCAGATGGTGACTGTAGCCATGAAATTAAAAGATGCTTACTCCTTGGAAGAAAAGTTGTGACCAACCTAGGTGGCGTATTAAAAAGCAGAGACATTACTTTGCCAACAAAGGTCCATCTAGTCAAGGCTATGGTTTTTTCCAGTAGTCATGTATGGATGTGAGAGTTGGACTATAAAGAAAGCCGAGTGCTGAAGAACTGATGCTTTTGAACTGTGGTGTTGGAGAAGACTCTTGAGAGTCCCTTGGACTGCAAGGAGATCAAACCAGTCAATCCTAAAGGAAATCAGTCCTGAATATTCATTGGAAGGACTGATACTGAAGCTGAAACTCCAATACTTTGGCCACCTGATGCGAAGAACTGACTCATTTGAAAAGACCCTCATGCTGGGAAAGATTGAAGGCAGGAGAAAGGGATGACAGAGGATGAGATGGTTGGTTGACATCACCAACTCAATGGACATGAGTTTGAGTAAACTCCGGCAGTTGGTGATGGACAGGGAAGCCTGGCGTGCTGCAGTCCATGAGGTCACAAAGAGTCCTCATGACTGAGCGACTAAACTGATGCAACATTTTAATTATTTTTTAAAAATAAAACACTCTTTGTAGATAAAGGAACTGATTTTTTTGTAAGTCCATTAACATTCATGTTTTAAAAGCTGACCTGTTGGGACTTCCCTGGTGGTCCAGTGGTTAAGACTTTACCTTCCAGTGCAGGGGTACAGGTTCAATACCTGGTCAGGGAACAAAGATCCCACATTCCTCGTGGGCAAAAAAGCAAAACATAAAGCAGAAGCAGTATTCTAACAAATTTCAATAAAAACATTGAAAATGGTCCGCATCAAAAAAAAAAAACAAATCTTTGTTGTTGTTGTTCAGTCATTCAGTTATGTCCAACACTTTGGGACCCTGTGGAGTGCAGCGCACCAGGCTTCCATATCCTTCACCAACTCCCGGAGCTTGCTCAAACTCGTGTCCATCAAGTCAGTGATGCCATCTTATCCTCTGTCATCCCCTTCTCCTCCTGCCTTCAGTCTTTCCCAGCATCAGGGTCTTTTCCAATGAATTGGCTCTTTGCATCAGATGGCCAAAGTATTGGAGCTTCAGCTTTATCATCAGTCCTTCCAATGAATATTCAGGGTTGATTTCCTTTAGAATTGACTGGTTTGATCTCCTTGCAGTCCAAGGGACTCTCAATAATCTTCTTCAACGACACAGTTCAAAAGCATCAATTCTTCGGTGCTCAGCCTTCTTTATGGTCCAACACTTACATTCATGACTACTGGAAAAAAATCTTTAAAAGAAAATTAAAGCAGCTTACATGTTAATTAAGTGCAACCGACATTATATGAAAAACATATTTTGGGTATGTGTATTATTGAGAGTATAGTCTAAGCTAGTGAACCTTGAACTTTTTGGTTACAGGAATCATTTATATTCACTGAAATTATTGGGGACTCTCTAAGAGTCTTCAGTGAGCCATATCTATCAATATTTATGATACTAAAAATTAAAATGAGAAGCTACAACATTGTACATCAATTAAATTAAGATTAAAATGATAAAACTTAAAAATATTTGATTAATTTTGGACATAAAAATAAAACCATTGCATGCTGGTAGAAATTGTAATCTTAATGAAAAGTAAATTATTTTACAGAACAAAAAAGTGAGAAAAGTAACATTGCTTTATATATATATTTTTTATTATAGTAAAAAACACATAACTTGGAAACTACCCTCTTTATACTCTTATATTTAAGGGTACAGTGCAGTATTGTTAACTATATGCACAATGTTGTACAACAAATTTCTAGAATTTTTTCTTCTTAGGTAAATGTGGTTTTATCCTATTGAATAGCCTCTGTCCTCATCCTTCAACATCTCTTCTGTTTTCTAACTCAATGACTTTGCCTACTATAGATACCTGATAGAAATGGAATCATGCAAGTGTTTGTCTTTCTGGGAAAGACTTATTTCAGCTAGCATAATGTCCTCAAAGGTTCAACCATGTTGTAGTGTATAACGGGATTTCCTTTCTTTTTATTGATGAATGATATTTCATTATACCATATTTTCTTTATTTATTCATCTGTCAACAGACATCTAGGTTATTTAGACCTCTTTGCTGGGCTTCCCCGGTGTCTGTGGTAAAGAATCTTCCTGCAATGTGCAGGAGCTACAGGAGCCGTGGTTTCGATTCCTGGGTCAGGAAGATCCCCTGGAGGAGGGCATGGCAACCCACTCCAGTATTCTTGCCTGGAGAATCCCGTGAACAGAGGAGGCTGGCAGGCTACTGTCCACAGGGTTGCAAAGAGTTGGACACGACTGAAGCGACCTTGCGCAGCACTGCACAGACTTCTTTGCTACTGTGAATAATGCTGCAGTGAACATGTGAGTGCAGGTATCTCTTCAGTATTCTGTTTTCCATTCTTTTGAATATATACACAAAGGTGGGATTGCTGGATCTTACAGTAGTTCTATTTTTATTTTTTTGAGGAACCTCCATACTGTTTTCCATAGTGGCTATATCATTTTATATTCCCACCAACAGTGTACAAGTGTTCTCATTTCTCCACACCCTCATCAACAGCTTGTTACTTTCTGGATTTATTTTTGTTTATTTTTTGTTTTCGTCTCTGTTTTTGTTTTATAGTGACCATTCTATCAGGTGTGAGGTAATATCTCATTGTGATTTTGAATTGCATTTACCTGATAATTAGTTATATTGAGCATCTTTTCATATACTCATTGGCCATTTGTAAATCTTCTTTTGAGAAATGTCTTTTCAAGTCATTTGCTCATTTTTTTAATTGGACTATTGTTTTCTTTTCTTACTAATGAGTTATAAAAGTTCTATATATATTATGAATGTTAACCTCTTGTCAGATATGTGTTTTGAAAAAGTAATAGACAAAATTCCCTTTTATGGGAAAAAAACACTCATACTCAACAGTATATGTTTTGAAATATTTTCTCCCATTCCATAGTTTGCATTTTCACTCTGTTAATTTTTCCTTTGCTGTGTGGAAGATTTTTAGTTTGCTCTAGTTCCACTTGCTATTCTTACTTTTATTGCCTAGGCTTTTCATGTCATATTCAGGAAGTCATTATCAAAACCAATGTCATGAATTCTACCCTCTATTTTCTTCTACCAGTTCTATAGTTTCAAGTCTTGCTTAAAAGTTTTTAAATTAATTTTGAGTTCATATTTGTGAGTGATGAGTGATAAGGGCCCAATTTCATTTTTCTTCATGTGGATATTCAGTTTGTTCTCTTCTCTTGCTGAAGAGACTATCCTTTTTCTATTTCTTGGCACCCATGTTGAAGATCAGTTGACTGTACATGTGGGTGTTTATTTCTGGGTTCTCTGTTTTGTTCTGTTGGTTTATATACATCTTTTTATATCAGTACCCATATTATTTTGCTTACTGTAGTTTTGTAATATGTTTTGAAATCAGAAAGTGTGAGATCTCTAGTTTTATTCTTTTTCAAGATTATTTTGGTTATTTGCAGTCCTTTTTAGTTTCATATGAATTTCAGAATTTTTTTTTTCTATTTCTGTAAAAATTGCCATTGCATTTTGATAGGGATTGCATTGGATCTGTAGATTGCTTTGGTAGTTATGGACATTTTAACAACTTTAAGTCTTCAAATGCATGAGCCTGGGATGGCATCCCATTTATGTGTATCTTTAATTTCTTTCAGTAGTGTCTTATAATTCTTAGTGTAAAAGTCTTTTGCCATATGGTTAGGTTTATTCGTAAGTATTTCATTCTTTCTTACACTTTATTAGTGGAATTATTTTCCTAAATTTCTTTATGGGTTGGCCATTGTTAATGTAAAGAAACACATTGATTTTTGTATTTTGACTGTATATTCTACCACTTTATGAAGTTTGTTTTATTAATTCTAGTAGTTTTTGTGTGGAGATGTCAGGATTTCTACATATAAGATCATATCATTTGCAAACAGATAATTTTACTTCTTCCTTTCTGTTTGGATACCTTTTATTTCCTTTTCCTGCTAATTGCTCTAACTAGAACTTACAGTGCTGTGTTGAGCAGAAACAGTGAGAGTGGGCATTCTTACCTTTTTCCTGATCTTAGAGGGAAATATTTTGTTTTGTCACTGTTGAGTGTGTTGTTAATGGTGGGCCTGTCATATAGGGCCTTTCTTATGCTGAGGTAATAAATGCACTTCTATTCCTATTGTTGACTGTGGGTGTTTGTGTTTTTCTTTTTCTTCTCATAAAAGGGTGTGGAATTTGTGAATTATTTTTTCTACATTAATGGAGATGATTATTAATTTTTATCATTTGTACTTGTGGAATTTCACATTGATTAGTTTTATATGTTGAATCATCCTTGTATCGTGTGAATAAATCCCACTTGATCATGGTATGTGATCCTTTTAATGTACTGATGAATTCAGTTTGGTAGAATTTCATTGAGAATTTTTGAATCTGTATTTGTCAGAGATATGGGCCTGCAGTTTTCTTTGGTTGTAGTGTCCTTTTTCACATTGGTATCAGGGTAATGCTGGTCTCATAAAAATGAATTTGAAAGTGTTCCCACCTCTTCAGTTTTCTGTGAGTTTGGCATTAATTTTTCATTACATATTTGGTAGAATTCACCAGTGAAGCCATATGGTTTTGAGCTTTTCTTTCTTAGGAGATTTTTGATCACTGATTCAGTCTTCTTACTAGTTACAGGTTTGTTCAGATATTTATTTCTTTATTATTCAATCATGGTAGGTTGTATTTTTTTTTTTTCCTAGAAAATTTTCCATTTATTTTAGTTTATCCTGTTTGTTGGTGTATAATTGTTCTTTTATTTCTGTGGCAAGTGTAGTGCCTAATCTTTCATATCTGATTTTATTTGTGTCTGTCTTAATCTAGGGAAAGCTTTGTCAGTTTTTTTTAATCTTTTCAAAAAATAATTAGTTTTATTACTTTATATTCCCCATTATTTCTATACTCTAATATTTATTGTTTCCTTATTTCTGCTAACTTTAGGCTTGGCTTCCTAGTTTTTTTCTAGTTCTTTGAAGTGTAAAGTTAGGTTATTAATTTGAAATCTTTATTGTAGTTGTTAGTGCTGTAAACTCCTTGCTTAGTACTGATTTTACTGAATCCTTTAAGTTTTGCTAAGTTGTGTTTCAGTTTCCCTTTGTCTCAAGGTATCTTTTTTTTAATTTCACTTTTGATTTCTTCTTTAACTAATTGATTGTTTAGGAGTATGCTGTTTAATTTTCATGTATTTGTGAATTTTCCAGTTTTCCTTATGTATTGATTTTTAGTTTCATTACATGTAGTCAGAAAAGATACTTGGCATGCTTTTAATCTTATCAAATTTGTAAAGATTTGCTTTGCTTCTTAATATGTGATGTATCCTAGACAGTGTTCTCTGTGTCCTTGAGAAAGACCTATATTCTACTGCTGTTGGGTGAAATATTCAGTAAGTATATGTCTATTTGGTCTGTGTTATCATGATTAAGTCGTTCAGTCATGTCTGACTCTTCGCTACCCCGTGGACTGTAGCCTGCTAGGCTCCTCTGCCCATGAGATTTTTCCAGGCAAGAATACTGGATCAGGTTGCCATTTCCTCCTCCAGGGGATTTTCCTGACCCAGGGATTAAACCCACATCTCCTGTGTCTCCTGCATTGGCAGGTGCATTCTTTACCACTGAAGCCACCTGGAAAGCCCCTGTTTGATCTATAGTGTTGATCAAATCATCAGTTTCCTTATTGATTTTCTGTCTGAATGTCTTATACATCACTGAAAGCAGAGTATGAGAAATTTCTATTATTTTTGTGCTGTCTAATTCTTCTTTCAATTCTGTCAATAGTAATTTTTGTCATTTATTTAGATCCTCTTATGTTGGATGTAGATATATTTGTTATTGCTATTTAATCCTAATGAGTTGAACCTTTTATTATTATATGTCCCTTTGTTCTTCTGACAGTTTGCGTCTCAAAGACTGTTTCACCTGATGTAAGTACGAAGACCTCTGCTCTTTTTTGGAAACCGTTTGCATAGAATGCTTTTCTATCCTTTTAATTTCAATCTCTATATATCCTTAAATATAAAATGAACCTCTTATAGACAGCATAGACTTGGATCTTGTTCTTTTCTGTTTTTATAAAGTCAGCTACTTTATCTCTTTTAATCAGGAAGATTCATCCATTTACATTTACAATAGCTATTAGGAAAGGACTTACTATTACTGTTTAGTTGTTTTTTCTATGTCTTGCAGTTCTTTTGGCTCTTTTCCTCCCTTGCTCTCTTCTTTTCCTTTGTGTTTCATTGATTTTTGTTGTGGTGGTGGTGGTGGTAAAATTGAACTATAACATTATAGTAGTTTCAGGTATATAACATAATACTTCATTATTCATATAAATTGTGAAATGATTACCAAAATAAGTCTAGTTAATGCTTTTCACCTTACATAGTAAAAAGTTATTTGCTTTGTGATGAGAACTTTTAAGATCTAGCCTCTTAGTAACTTTCAAATGTGCAATACAGTGTCGTTAACTATAGTCACCATGTTATGTGTTTCAATGCTATGGCTTGTCTATTTTATAACTGGAAGTTTGTACCTTTTGACCTCCTCTATCCATTTCACACCCACTAACCTCTCAACTCTGGCAAGCACCCAAATGTTCTCTGTAGCTGTGAACTTGTTTTATTATTTATTTATTTTGGGATTCCACTTGTGAGATTATATGGTATATATTTTACTCTAATTTGTTCCACTAGCATAATGCCCCCAAGATCCATTCAGGTTGTCATAAATGGCAAAAATTTTGTTCTTTATTATGGCTAAACAACATGCTATTGTTTATGTATTTCTATATTTTCTTTATCCATTCATCCATGCATGGACACTTAGATTGTTTCCATATCTTGGCTGTTGTAAATAATGCTGTAGTGAACATATATCTTTCAATTTAATATCTTAATTGTCTTCAGATAAAAGTGAGATTACTAGATCAATATGGTAGGTCTACTTTTACTTTTTTGAGGAACCTCCCTACTATGTTCCATAGTGGCTGCACTGATTTACATTCCACCAGTAGTGTTCAAGGAGTCCCTTTTTTCTACATTTTTGCCAACACTTGTTATTTCTTGTCTTTTTGATAATAGCCTTTTAAATAGATATGAGGTGATATCCCATGGTGGTTTTGATTTGCATCTCTCTGATGATTAGTGATGTTGAAAATCTTTTCATGTACCTGCTGGCTATCTCTGTGTCCTCCTAGGAAAAATGTCTATTCAGACCTGCCCATGTTTTAACTGCGTGATTTGTTTCATTGTTACTAAGTTGCGTGAGTTTTTAAAACATATTTTGCATATTAACCTTTTAGTAGATATGTGATTTGCAAACATTTTCCTTCATTTGGTAGGTTGCTTTTTGATTTTGTTGATCATTTCTATTCCTGTGCACAAATTTTTAGTTGGATGTAGTCCCACTTGTTTATTTTTGTTTTTGTTGCTTTTTGCAGTGACATCCTTTGACTCCCTTCTCCTTTGTGTTATCTTCTGTAGGTATTTTCTTTGTGGTTACCATGGGGATTTTACAAAGTATCTTAGTGTTACAACAATGTGTAATAAGCTGAAAACAACTTATATTCAATTGCATTTAAGAGTCTGCGGTTTTATTTTCCTCCCTATACACCTATATTGGGCTTCCCAGGTGGCTTAGAGGGTAAAGAATCTGCCTGCAATGTGAGAGACGTGGGTTCAATCCCTGGATTGGGAAGATCCCATGGAGAAGGGAGTTTGACAACCCACTCCAGTATCTTGCGTGGAGGATTCCATGAACAGGGGAGCCTGGTGGGCTACAGTCCCTGGGATTGCCAAGAGTCAGACACAACTGAGCAACTAACACTTTCACACACGCACACCTGCATTATTGATATCACTAATTACCTTTTTTTATATTGTGTATTCATTAACATATTTCAGCAGTTATGGTTTGTTTTATCTTTTGTATTTTAACTTCTAGAGCAAAATTCAAAGTGATTAATGTATAACTTTTACAGTATTACAATATATTGAATTTGTCTGTATATTTAAATTTACCTACAAACTTTACATTTTCATATATACTTTCATGTTGCTGTTTACTGTCCTTTGTTTTAACTTGAAGAATTCCCTTTAGCACCCTTGTAAAGTAGGTCAAGTTGTCCTCAACCTTTATTTGTCTTGGAAAGTATCTCTCTCTCTCTCTCTCTCTGGCCAGATATGGCATTCACAGGGCTTCCCTAGTGACTCAGTGGTAAAAAACCTGCCTGCCAATGCAGAGGATGCAGGTTTGATATCTGGGTCAGGAATATCCCTTGGAGAAAGAAATCACAACCCACTCCAGTATTTTTGACCGAGAAACCCCATGGACAGAGGAGCCTGGAGGGCTGCAGTCTGGGGTCGCAAAGAGTAAGACACTACTTAGAGCCTGAGTATGCACGCACATGGCATTCACAATCAGCAGCTTCTTTTCTTTAACATTTTAAAGATGTCATCCTACTATCTTCTCCTGAAGGCTTTTATTGAGAAATCTTGTAATAGTCTTATATAGTTCCCTCACATATGAAGAATTCATTTTCTTTTGCTACTGTCTTGTTTCTGGCACTTGACAATTTGTAAATTGTCTCAGTGTGCAGTTGTTTGGATCTTAATTTTGGTTTCTTTTTATTTGGACTTCTGGATTCTGGATGCCTCTTTCCTTCCCAGATTGGGGAAGTTTTCAGCCCAATTGGGGAAGTTTAAATAAATTTTCTGCACCTTTCTCTCTCTCTTTTCCTTATGGGACTAATAAACATACTGTGGGAATCCTTACAGAATTTAGGTGTTCTTCACTCTTTTAAATTTTTATTTTTTTATTTTGCTCCTCTGGATAATTTTAAATGACTTGCTTCGAAATCTCTGATCCTTTCTTTTCTTTGTTCAAGTCTGCTGTTGAACTCCTTTAGTTAATTTTTCAATTCAGTTACTACAATCCTCAGCCTCCCAATTTCTCTTTGATTCTTTTAAAATATTCTCTTTTGCTGGAATTATCATTTTGTTTATTCATTGTTTTTCTGAGCTCATTGAATATCTTTATGACTGTTGCTTGAATTCTTTGTCAGGTAATTCATATATCTTTTTTTTTTTGGTAGACTCAGTTTCTATAGATCTATTTTGCTCCTTTGCCTGGGCTGTTTTCCTTTGCTTCTTTATGTTTTTTGTCACTTTGTGTTGATATCTGCACATTTGAAAAAGCAGCCTCTTCTCTTTCTTCATGTACTGGCTTTTTGCAGTAGAAAGCCTTCACCCATCAGCCTGCCTAGAGATTCTGAGAGCTTTTCAAGCCTTTTCTGTGGCTGTATCTTCTCTGGATTTGTGTGTGAATATTCGTAGCTAGAGGGATTTGCTGGTATCTTATTTTAGGAGCTCATAATCCCTTGCTCCCTATGGTGTCTATCTGCTGTGCTGTGGGTTCTCTGAGTTAGCAACACACTGCTCCACAAGTTCTCTGCAGCCCCCAGGAGTCTGGAATCCCATCTGTGCTCTGAGACAGGTGGGACAGCAGCCACTCCCTCAGACAGGCTCTCCTCTCACCCAGTGAAGTCAAAACGTTGGGCATATAGTCCAGTCTTCTCATTTGTTCCGCAAGAGAATCCAGGAGCTAGTAGTTTCCTCTCAATCATGTGATACTATGCCAGGGAGAGGAACTATGCCAAGAAGGTGCCACAAGTTTTCCCGTTGAATTTGTTGTAGCTGGTTTTGTTCCGACTGGGTACAGGAGCTTCTTAACTGTGAGAAACTTCCTTCTCACAAAGGATTTTCTTCTGTGTATTGTTTATGAATCAATATGTCTGTGGGAGGAAGGAGGATCTGGGGCTTCTTGTTCCATTATCTTTCTAGCCTGCAATGGTATTGCTTTCTATTTTTGCAAATCTCTTTGCAGGAGACCCTGGTTCAATTCCTGGGTTGGGATGATCCCCTGGAGAAGGGATAGGTTACCCACTCCAGTATTCTTGGGATTCTCTGGTGGCTCGTCTGGTAAAGAATCCACCTGCAATGCAGGAGACCCTGGTTCGATTCCTAGGTTGGGAAGGTCCCCTAGAGAAGGGAATGGTTACACACTCCGGTATTCTGGCCTGAAGAATTCCATGAACTGTATAGTCCATGGGGTCACAAAGAGTCAGACACAACTGAGCGACTTTTACTCATTCACTTTTTAATATTTGCCTTAGTAGAAAACTTCTAGATTCTTGTATTTGCTTCTGTAATCAATCCCTTGTCTTATGTTAGGCTGGTAGAGGTATATGAGGAAAATTGAACTCACACAAATATGTGGTTGCAAAAAGAGGGATTACTTTTGTAGCCAAATCAGATAATGTTGATTTTTTAAAATTATACACTCTAACTCAGTAGGTAATAGTTCTTAAATATTAATGGCAATGGGAAATTTTCATACTCTGTGATATTAAAATCAATTGATCAATACTCTACTTTGAATGAGACTTTTACCTGAACATCATTCCATGATATCGTGTATTGGTCATTTGGAAAGCATTGCTTTGTGGAATTAAGTAGATCTTCTATATGTTGACTGGTGATTATATAATTACTTAAAAAATTTAAAAATTGACCCAACTATCAATCACATCAGAAAACTCATGGTGGTGAATACAATTTTCCAGCATTTTAATTTTCACTTGATTGCTTAAATTTTATGATCAGCAACAGCAAATGATCAACATAATCTCAGTTGCTTCCCCTGAAATGACAGGTTCACCTCATTCTTTCTCAAGAAAATATCTGTTAAATATCCAGGTTTGAAAACCTTATCTGTCCATCAAACATTCTGTAAAGTAAAAATAGTGTCACATGCAAAAAGGAGCTAGTTCAGTTTTCTGCACAATTGTATAAGTACTTTGAGACAGCAATCGTAAGTCTGTATACATTAGAAGTGTTTTGTGCATAACTCTCATTTCAATATATAGAATATTTAAAATGTTTATACTCCATAGTTGAGATGTAGTGAAATTAATGTTTATTGCTCTACATCAGGGACATTTTTAAATGAAATGGTGTTTCCCCTGTAAAGTGCATGGCATTAAAGAATATGATTAATATTTGTACAAATGGATATTGCTGCCTTGATTTACACTACACAGCCAACATTTTTTTTCTATCAAACATTGCTTTTACATTATCAGTACAAGTGTCAAGACTGCAAAAAGGAAAAATAACATCTTAGCATTATTATGAGAATAGTTTTAACCTTGTAGAGTCCCTAAAGAGTTCTTTGCATACCATTCTTTGAGAACTGCTACTTTGAGCTGCTATAACACATATACCCAGGAATACAGAGGACTGAATAAGATGATAGATTATTCACTCATTGAATTGTTTATAGCAGTGGTTCTCATCTGGGAGCAGATTTTTCCCGAGATATTTGGCAACATGGGAAGACATTTATGGTTGCCACATCTAGGGAGAGAGGAGTCACTAGTGACCAAGGATGCTACTAAGCTTCCAATAACAATGGAGGACTCTCCCATAATAAAGAATTATTCTGCTGAAATGATAGTAGTGCCAAGTTTCAGAAACTCTGGGTAAAAGATAGGCAGGGCAGGAAGATGGTTATATGTTCTTCAAGGTTGTTGAAGAGCTCAAGTTCCTTTTGTTTATTTCTTCTGTTATTCCACAAGGAGTTTTCCTTATCCACAGAGTCAGTCTTGGCTCACTGGAACAACATCTTCTTTTTGCAAGAGGCAAAGTTAAGAAGTTGAAAGCAGGTAAACAGCTCTTAAGAAAATGATGTGAAAGTTGCACATGTCCTTCCAGGTACGTGTGTTCCATTGGCCAGATGGCCAGATTAAGACTTTGTCATGAAAGAAAGTGAAAGTGAAAGTCACTCAGTCGTGTCTGACTGTTTGCAACCCCATGGACTAAACTGTCCGTGGAATTCTCCAGGCCAGAGTACTGTAGTGGGTAGCCTTTCCCTTCTCCAGAGGATCTTCCCAACCCAGGGATTGAACCCACATCTCCCACATTGTAGGCGGATTTTTTACCAGTTGAGCCACAAGGGAAGCCCTTGTCATGGAAGAAGACGTTCCATTTAGAAGGGATATGCAGAGAGTGGTTACTGGAGAGAATTAGCAGTATATACCATGATAGGAAAATAATTAAAAACATTTGAAAAGGTGCTAAAAGAAGCTAGACGTCTTTAATCATAGAACAACTTAAAATTCCTATTTATATATAATATAGCAATTGATTTTTAATACATGAAAAACCAAACACAATCCTTGTGACATTTTGCAAACACTGAATTGATAACAATATATTTTGCCATTCACCTTCTGGAAGCAAATGAATCCCTTGAGGGCCAAGTAAATAAACTTTCCCAAAGGAAGAATGTGTTCTTTTGGGAGGTCGTTAGCTCTTACAAAATGTAAGTAGTTGATATCTGCCTGGCTTATGGAACTTATCTTTGAGATTCATTAAAATCCTGCATCTCTAAATAGAAAAAGGATGGGAAGACATTGACCTCCTGCCAAAACGAACATGGTCTGGATGAAGGCCCCTTGACAGTCTCATTCCTGTGAGCTGGTAAACATTTATCACTAATTTGAAATGAGATGCTTAGTTACATAATTTCATTCCAATTAAGCTGCTAATTAGTTGACAGGGCATCTTTGAGTCTGTTACACTATGCAAGTAAAAGGCAGCAGCATCTTGAGCCTATTACCTGTGACCCTTTGGGAGAGATCAGTAAATAACTATTTAAGAGGCTTGAAACAGAGTTTGTTATAAATGAAAGGAAGAGGCCAGCCTCAGGGAGATTCAGGCTCAGGACCACCTCTGGCTCCAAATCTTATAGCTTTCTCATCGACTCTTTCTTGAGAGAGAGTAATGAGAAAAAAGAAAAAGAAGAAGAAGAAGAAACCCTCTCAACCTCTTACTGAACATTTACTACATGTCCAATCATGTGTTAGGAAATTACAAAAGAAATGTAAGACATTGAAGTGAAAAAGTGAAAATGTTTGTTGCTCAGTCATATCCCACTCTGCAACTGTAGCCCACCAGGATCCTCTGTCTATGGAATTCTCCATGCAAAAACACTGGAGTGGGTAGCTGTTCCCTTCTCCAGGGGATCTTCTGAACCAGGGATGAAAGCTGGGTCTCCTGCATTGCAGGCAGATTCTTTACCATCACCGTCTGAGCCATCAGGGAAGTCCCAGGAATACTGGACTAGGTAGCTATTCATTCTACCTAGTTGTTGTTTTAAGGCATAGTGCTGTCTGGAAGTTAGGGAATTGGCTTTGCTTCTGCTAGCCTTTAACTCATCCTGCCCTTTCTTTTCTTTCTGTCTCTGAGCCTCCACAAAGCTTTCTCTGCAGAAGGATGAGCAATGTCCAGATAATCTCTGAAAAGGGTAGTTAAGTTTGTGTTAATGTTCAAAAAATTCTAAATTGAAATTGGTTTTTCAAATAAAGTGCATTATTTGCTCCTTGCATATCTCATCCTCTTGGTCTTGGAGTATACTATATAGGAATACATATTTATTCGCACACACATGTATGATCTCCTTGTTACTTCACTAGCCTACACTGGCTACCTTTTGTTGCTAGAATGCGTCTTTCATCAGTTAATGCATGTGGGGCCAGACTGGCTTAAGTACTATACTAAATGTAGTATTGACTCAAGGATCTTTCAAAACCATTTCTGGAAAGGCTCCATTATTACATCCTTACATCTATTATTGGTTGTATTTTAATAAAGAATAAAATAAGGTCAGGTATAGATTTATCATTAAATCCAAAGAGTTTCATCTAGTTTCAATTGCAAATGTGCTCAGTCCTGCCCAACTCTTTGCAGCCCCATGGACTTAGCCTACAAGGCTCCTCTGCCCATGGAATTTTCCAGGGAAGAATACTAGAGTGGGCTGCCATTTTCTGCTCTAGGAGATCTTTCTGATTCAGGGATTGAACCTGCATTTCTTGCATTTCCTACAGTGGCAGGCAGATTCTTTACCACAGTGCTGTCTGGAAAACACTTTCATCTGGTTTATGACCCTATATTATCACCTAGTCTCTAACTGGCAACATATGTCTTTATTTCTAAAGTAATCTTTGAAAAGGTGAGTTTCCTCACAGATGTATCAACTATTTGCATATCTCTAGTTCTCTTTCACTGGATAGCAGGAGAAATCTCATCACTTCATGTCTAAATGCCTGTGTGGGCATCAAATTGTTAGAAGTCACCTTAGTGAATAACTGACTTAAGAATTCATTGCTTAAAAACAAGGTGATTTCTTTAGCAGAAGCATGCAGAACCCCAAAGAGATTATAATTCAAAGAGAACTGTTAAAGAACACTCCTCTTTCCCATGTCCCCACACACCTCCTTGAGTCCTCACCAATAAAAAGGCATCCAGCAGGAATCAGAGGAGAGCATACTTGCTGCCCTCACTGAAGGAATCGTTAACCTTTGTTCAGCCATGCCCGGTGCCTGGAATCACCTTAGAAAGCTTCGTCCTACAGGATCTGGGCAACTTTGAGCCAGTTCTCACCACTGACAGAAAGAGTTAGTTAGGTTGTGACCCGCTGAGGCCCACTTCCACCAAGGCCTCAGAATTTTAACCTAAACCCAGCAAATCTGCATGGTACATGTCCATATGCACATGTCCATTGTATATTGCAACCAGAATGCAAGAGCAGAGTGAACACGTAGACATGTGATTATCTGATACCTGGTTGTGATCATCATTAAGACCCTTCTATTTTACTAGTGTTGAATGGATTACTTGGAAGACACAGAATGGTCCATATTTGGGCAAACATTTATGGACTTTATATGTATGAACATATATCTGTGGATCACAATATGTAACTATGGCTACATAGATAAATAGATATAATGATATCTATGGGTATATATACATGTAATAGTATACATATATATGTGTGTGTGTGTGTCAGGGTAGTGTGTAATTTCCTCAGTTCTGTCTCAATGCAGCAAAAGTTTGAAGCAGCAGGCCAGTGTTACAGCTATGTTACAGCTCAATTTAAATAGCAGACTAGTGTTACAGGTTGGTTATAGCTCAGTTTTATTTGGCAAGCAAAGGAAAATACATCCTTGAGGCTTGAGGGCAGGCTGACCCAAAAGAGGCATGGGGATCAATTTTGGCTCCTCTTTTTGAATGTTTTTTTTCCTCCCCCTGAGCCTGCCCTATGTAAATTGGGCTAGCCAAGAGGACTGTTTGCTTTACCTGATGTTCTCACTCTGGTCCTCAGACCATCCTATGTTCTGTTTTCACAGACTTTTTCCTTTCTTTGTCTTTTAGCCACCACTATTTTGGACTCTTTTTTCCTATTCTAACTACCAAACATATATATAAATATATGTCTATATAAAATATATCACTGTCCATTACAGACTTTCTGGCCATTCAAGTCCCTGTTGTAGGAAATTCTGAGGCTATAACACACTGGGCTTCTGGCCTGTGAGACTGTTTTTTCTCTTCATATGGTAGATTCAGTTGTAACACAGACAAACTCATTTAGGAAGACACATGAGAGAAATGGTAATCATTTTGCCAAGTCCCAGTTTGCACTTATCTCATGAGCACCGTAAATATTTTACCAGATTTTATTTCCACTAGATCAGGGTCCAGTTTAGGCCTTTGCCCAACAGCTAGAAACCTTTTCATAGATAGTTACTGTAATTCAGTTTATTTTCATGTATTTAGTTTAGCTCAGTGGAAAATATAAATTAGTAAATAAAATATTCATGGTGCAGTTGGTTTTAGACCCCAGGTGTTAAGTATTCCTTGGTATGCATGTGATGGAACTAGAAAATACATATGGGGTGACATATTTCTTAGGCTGTGAGTAGAGATGGTGAAATGACTTAAGACAAAAAAATGACATAACCTTCCTAAGACTCTTTTTTCCTGTCCCTTTGAAGTGAGACAGTTTTAACTGGCTTCTTTTATGTCATGAAGACATCCTTACATCTGAATATTTATACCATGACCGGTCATTTATTTCATGACTATAAAAATTTTATTTATGGTTATTGTTATTCAGTTGGTAAGTCATGTCTTACTCTTTGCAACCTCCTGGACTGTACTTATTTTTGCTAGTTATTAATTTTTAGCAGTTATTTTAATTTTCTTGGTGAAATACATTTAAAGATATTTCCAAAATTCATGTTTTGCTACTAATCATGTATGTCCTGCAACTGCGCTGCTAAATAAAAGCTTTCAGTATTTGTGTTTAAGGGAATAGAAGTTTGAGTTAAAGTGAGAATGGTAAAACCCAGGGTTTGTTACCATCATTTTCAAAAACCACAAACTGTGGTGCTGGATTTTTCTATGAGGTGGGGGAAGTTCTTTTCCTTGCTGGCTTTCTTATATTTTACCTAGCATCAATATTGAGGCTGACCAGATCTCTGGGGAAGCCCATTATGAGGGTGGCTGGGATACTGACTCTGACATATACTCTATGTTTATTGAAAGGACATATTCTACCACTGACAGTCCTTTACTTAGGTGGCATTTGTGAGTGTCCATTTTGAGAAAGTAGTTTGAAGACTGTACTTCATTTAAAAAAGCTAATAATCAAGTAAACTAGATATGCCCATAATGAAATGGGAAATTTTGAAATGAGTAAACTTTATATAAATGTAATAGTTCTGAGTGGCCCTGTTCATGAGATAATATGTAAGAAGTGATTCCAAAATAATAATTTTGACCTTTTAAAGTTTATATTTTCTGAAGTCTCCTCAATAAATGTGATTACATGTGTTAAGTATACGTTTTAAAATTTTTAAAATAATATAGGTTTAAAATGCGCCACAATATAGCATGCAGTTCAGAGCAAGGGCTTTGGAATAAAGGTGCTGACTGGTTGTCGCAAGATAGATTCCTTGGACATAACCATTTTGCCCAGTAACTTATTAATAAAAGGAAATAATCGTAGTACCTACCTTATGATGCTGCTTAGAGGGTCACACGAGAACATTCTCAAAGAGCTTAGCACGTTGTCTGTCACAAAATTACATTAACTTACTTTCATATTATCATTAGCAGATTTATTGCTTCTAAGGCAGGAAAAAAGAATCCCCAGATTTGAAATGTTCACAAGAGATTTTTAAAAATTTACCAATAAAATAATGTCTCTAATCTTTAATTAAAATAGATAAATTAAGCTCTTTCTTTAATGAATTTGGTAAAATGTGTGGTGTTTTCTAGGGCTTCCCGGATGACTCAGGTAAAGAATCTGCCTACAGTACAGGAGATGCAGGGAATGTGGTTTCAATCCCTGGGTCGAAAAGATCCTCTAGAGGAGGGCATGGCAACCCACTCTAGTATTCTTGCCTGGAGAATCCCATGGGCAGAGGAGACTGACAAGCCACGGTCCATAGAGTCGCAAAGAGCTGGAAACAACTGAGCGTGCATGCCTGTGGTGTTTTCCCGTATGCACAGCAGATAGTGGTTCTATTCAACCCCCCAAAGCAGTCATAGTTTGATGAAAATATAGGTAAAAAGATATTCTTGTTTTTATATGTATCCAGACACCACTTCCTAATTTTCTTTTTCAGAAATTGAAGAAATGGTGAGTTGGTGGTTATTGATTTCACTATTCAGGGACAAGCTTTCCTAATTGCTCTGTGACCTTGAATGAATCAATTTACCTCTCTGTGCCTCTGGACCAGAGAGGGAGCTTTCACCTGTGAAGTAAAGAAATCGCTCCTGAAAATGCCTTCAACAATAGCACATCAGAGACAGAGTAGTTCTGGGGCTGGTTAATTCAGGGGCTCCAAGATAATACCTAAGACCTAGATTTTCCCCCTAGACATCTGTCCTTCCATACTCAGTATCTCAATTTTGTTTTTATCTGTTCCCGCTCATGTACACCAGTTGGCTATGCAGGACTAGGTATTATACACAGACATAACTATCTCCAGTGGAGGGATCACAGACATGTCTTTTCTGCTGTATCTTTCATAGGGACTGAGAAACTCTTTCCTGAAACTCCACACCCCTAGGACTTCCTTTCCTGACATCACCCCAGCCAACTGCTTGTAAGAATAGTAAGACTGCTCTGATTGATTAAAGCAGAGCGAGATCCTCTTTTTGGTTAGACAAATCCAGATTTACCCCTGAGCTGGAGATGGTGGTGTCTTCCTAGAAGGATGGATGCATAGATGCAATCTTGTTCAGGACTTGGGTAATAGTGTACAGTACCTGATGATGCTTTAATTTCTTTATTCTATAAAATGCAGGAAATATCAATTCTACCTAAGTCGTGGTATTTTTTTTTTTTATAATTCTTTAAAACTTATTTTTTTGGCCATACTGGGTCCTAGTTGTGGCATGCGGAATCTTAGGCTGTGGCATGTGTGGCTAGTTCCCTGACCAGAGATTGAACCCAGGCCCCCTGCATTGGAACATGGAGTCTCAGCCACTGGACTACCATGGAAGTCCCTCACAGTGTTTTTAACATCAGCACATCTACCTATAAGCAGACTCATGTCTCTCAAACTGCAGTATTTTTATGAGCCTCCCTTGCTAATTATGTTTAAACATAATTCTAGTCTCTCTTTCACCTGCTTCACTGTTCAAGCAGGACTCTGTAGAGTTCATCACCTACTCATTGTTAACTCTTACATTGCTAACTATGCTGATCTCCATAATTGTCATGTTTCAAAGCCATGGGACGACAAAAAGCACAAACTCAATGACTTCTAATCCTCTTCCTTTCTTAGCAGTTCTGCCAGGAACCATTAACATTGTAGGGAAATACAATATCAAATATACATATCACCAAGATTCATTTTATGAAGGTGACTTAACTGGAGACATATTCATCGTACGTTGCAAAACTACTATGTATTCCTTTCTGAGTGAGAAAGGAGAATTCACAAGACTTATGGTTTGGCATGCATGCTGTCTTATCAAGCACTGTTCTCATCCCTTGTTCAGACCACTCTGGCGTGAGATCTTTTATGCTAATGTGATCCACTAAGAAGTATTGATTTGCCCTCAGGCCTCAGCTGGTACCCGTTTTCTTATGCGGATTTACTTCCTCCCTGCCTCTGGTTGAGACTTGTTGCCAACTCATTTGTAACATAGGAACACGTTCCCTTTTTCTTTTCCTGGGTTTGATTTCCCTTTGCATTTATCTGTTTCCATCAGTGCAAAATACTGAAAGGTTTAAATTGATTTTCCTTGTTAAAACATGAAAGGCCTGTTTTTCAAACTTCAATATTTCCCAAGGAAATATCTCTGATCAATATGTGTAAGAATTAAAGAGAAACTCCAGACTCCCCCTTCTGATTGTCAGTAACTCAAAGCAACCTGTTTACCCACTTGGATTCTTCCCAGCAGAAAATGTTAACAGTTGTAATTATCACCATTATGCAGTATGTTCAATTGTCCAATCAATATAATTGCCAAATGGAAATTATACAATAAATATAATTGCTGCTTTACTCCTGTGCAGTATTTCACTGGCACTTCACATTTATTTTGTCCTTTAATTAGTAACAGGTGTAATCACAATACTGTGCTCAGAACTGAAGCTGAGTAATTGGCAGGAGTGGGCACTGGGTATGACTATTGAGAGGGGCCATTGTGACTCACGCTCTGCTGGAATTGCCTGAGGACACCACACAGCCCACCGAGTGACCACAGTCAAGCTGACTTGTGGACCCTTTGGGTATAAACTCCAGGTCAAGGATGCCCTGAGTCTCTGAGTCACGCAGCTTTGCCAACCCTCCCTCTTGACTTCTGGCACCACATTGTATCTATTCTTTGTCTTTCCAGACAAACATATCCTTTCCTGGATGCTGTTTATGTGCCAGGTACTAATCTGTATACAGGAGATATTTAAAGCACAGTAGACACATGAAGCTGATAATCTAGTGGATATAAATGGATTCCACAACAAAACAAACCAAGAGATAAGAAATGTGTGGTGCTAAGTGCTAAGAAGAAAAACTACTGTAATGTAATTAAGTTTTGTTTGGGCTATTAGGGAGACCTTTCCAAGACTTAACATTTGACTTGAGATGCTAATGATGGTGCAGATCCTTTTGTCAGTGATTGTGCCCACTGCAAAGGTCCTCAAGGGGAGATTAGGAAGGAGCCTAGAGTATTTAGGGGGTGAGAGTGGGAGAGAGAGAAAAGAGGGAGGGAGGAAAGAAGGAGAGAAATGGGGGGAGGCGGCGAGGAGAAGTTGAGGGAGAGAGAAGGGGTTTTGATTTTAGAGGTTCTTTTAAAATATTTATTGATTTATTTGGCTGCATTGGATCTTAATTGTGGCATGTGAGATTTTTTCTTGTGGTGTGTGAAAAGTTGAGGCTCGCAGGTTCCAGAGTGTGCAGGCTTCAGTAGTTGTGACACTCAGGCTCTCTAATTGTGGCTCATAGGCTCCAGAGCATGCAGGCTCAGTAACTCCATGGCATGTGGGATCTTAGTTCCCTGACAAGGGGCTGAACCCATGTCCCCTGCATTACAAGGTGGATTCTTAACCACTGGACTACTAGTAAAGTCCCTAGAGGGTCTTTTGGAAGGTAGTGGAGAGTATGGTGCAGGGTAGTGTCATAACTTGATTTTCATCTTGTAAGCCACTTCTACCTGATAATAAAAACTAAATTGTTAGAAGAGCAAGAACTGAAGAAGACTAAACGAGAGAAATTCCAGGTAGGAGTTGTTGGTTTCTGGGCCTATGATGGTGCCAGTGGAGACACAAAGATTGTGTGATCAAAAAAACATCGGGAAGATAGAACCACATTGCCTATTGATGGAGTTGATGTGAGTGTTGAGATGGAAGACTGAAATCCCCAGTGGGGAGGGCCTCCCAGGTAACTCAGTTGTAAAGAATCTGCCTGCCAATGCCAGAAACGTGAAACTCAAATTCAGCCCCTGGGTTGGAAAGATCCCCTGGAGAAGGAAATGGCAACCCATTCCAGAATTCTTGCCTGGGAAATCCCATGGACAGTGGAGCCTGGTGGGCTACAGTCCATGAGGTCGCAAAGAGTTGGCCACAACTGAGCGTGCATACACACTTGTCTTAAGGTGGAAGTCTGGGAAAAAGAAAAATTTATAAATGTAGGAAAATAGATCTTGTTCCATTTGAAATGCCACTAGATATCCAGGTAGACTGAAGAGAGCAGTCACTGCTGTAGACATAAATATGAGACTCAACAGTATTGATATAGAACTACTTATAGACCAGGGTGAGATAAACATCAGAAAGAGAAGACAGAAGAGGTCCCAGGATTGAACTGTGAGTTATTGCGGCTTTAGGGGTCCCATGATGAGGAAGAGTCAGCAAGGAAAATTCAGGAAGAACTGCCAGTGAGGTAGAAGGAGAGTGTGGAAACTCTGGGTGCCAGTCAACCCAAGAGAATGTTTCCAGAGAGTGGAGTTAATAATATGAAATGTTGCATAGAAACTAAGATGGAGAGAAGATGTGGTCTTTAGATTTGGCATTGTGGAGGCTGCTGCTGACCTTGTCAGAGCAGTTTTAATGGAGTGATTGGGATGTAAGTGTATGTGTGGGTTGTAGATAAAAATGTGAATTGAGAAAATGCAGACAGCATGCACAGATGACTTTGGGGGAGTGCTGTGACAAAGAGCAAAGAGTCCAGCTGTAGGTGGAGGGACACAAGGGTCAAAGAAAGGCGACTCTATATTTTTCTATGCAGAAAAGTATGGAGGATGAGGAATGGATATTGCAAAGTGGGAGGTAGATTTCTATGGGAACCAAGTCCTTGAATAGATGAGAAATGAAATCCAGAATATAAGAGGAGGGACTGCCTCCAATAGAACAGAGTCTTGTCTTTTCTCATGGCAGGAAGGAAAGCGGGCGTGTAGGCACAGATTCACGAAGGTCAGTCCAGGTGGTGGTGGGAGGACTGTTGCTGCCTCCCAGTAGTTCGTGATCTACGGAGACAGACATACTGTGCACATCTCGCCTCATGAATCAGACAGCGGTCTGAGCAGAGAGAAGTAAGCCCTGTGGGAGGGCAATGGTAGGAGGAATTCTGCTCCAAAGTTTGATAGAGGATGTGGCATTTGACTTGGGCCTTCAATAATACATATTATGCTTCTGTGAGGCTTAGACATCAACAGGTTTTAGTGAATTTTTTTCTAGAAGGTCCCCTGGTAAAAGTTATTTTATCAAGGAAGATACAGGTTGATCTCTTGTTCCTAGAAATGATAACTTTCCCCAGACCTTCCACCCCTTCTTGGGCATCCTTGCCCTTTAAGATGCCCTCTTCTCCTCTTGAAACTCTTTCCCCTTTTACTTTGGCTAATCTTTAATTACCTTTCAAGGCTAAGTTGAAGTGTCACCAATTGCAGAAAGACTTTGCAATGTATCCTGCAACCCCCTTATCACTTTGGGTTGGATCCTTCATGTGGGTAGGTGGGGTAGGTATAAGAATTCTTATTTTTTGGTTATGCCCTTACATGTCCACATATGTCCTTACATCATATGTGGGCAGTGATTTGAGCCACATAGGTGCAAGAGAAGTGCCCATGGTGGGAGCCACCCCAGAACTCAGGCATGAGAGAACATGTGAACTCCAGAGGGCTGGAGTGAAGGCTTCCAGAATGGAACAGTGTTGGCAAGCTTTGGAAAAAGTTCTTGTTCATGTCTCCATGTACATATGCAGTAGGTCTAGCCTTGCATTTGACTTTGGTCAAAAACCATCTTTCTACTTATGATGAAACAAGCAATTGAGAATCACACACAAAACCGTCATTTTGTGGGTCATAAATTGCACTTGATTACCAAGGAGATCAGGTCCTCTCTGGACTGAGTTACTCAGGTTTTAAGACAGTCTCAGCAAACCTTGGTATAAAAACTCTTAGGGATCACTCTCCTGTATATAGATCAATTCCTTGGAAAGTTGAACCCAACCCAGATTCAGTTCTGTTGCTCAGGGTTCCAAACATGGTTCTCTGAGCTGTCCAGTAAGTAGAAATAGAAGCCAAACGTTCTTGGATGTCCAGAAATGTATCTTAAGCATTTAAGAAAATTCTGTCTTGAAAGGTGGCCATGAGTTCATGTGTCAGGGTGATTCTGTGTGACAACAACCAGGCTGAGAGCAACCAGTTTACCCTCAGCACAGCTTCTGGGAGGTATAAACCGCATTGATTATCCTGTCTTCAGAGTTTTGCACAACACCAGTTTCCATAGTAAATGCTTGGTGAATGAATTGAGCATTTGAATGTATTGTGTCTTTTGTGGAAAATAAATCTGCCCCTTTTTAATAACATGAGTCTTCTTTTCAAAGAGGTGTTCATTATTAAGGAACTAGATGAATTCAGTGGATCAACTCAATTCTGTGAGTTTTTATTTCTGTGATACAAGGACTCCAGGATACTTGCTTTGTAGATTGTGTGCCAGACATACAGGCCTCCTACACAGGCCAAGAACTGTTCTGCAGAGAAGGAAAGTATATAAAAGTTGGTTATATACGTAAAGTGCTTGAAATAGTGTACAGAGCATAATCAGTACAATGTATTTGCTGTTTTTATTATTCTTTAGGATCTAGTGTGGGTTTATATTCTGACTGATAATTTTACTATAAACTCATGTTTTGGATGTTGTCCCATTTTTTTCCCCTATAGGTAATGCTGTAGTTATAATCAGAAGGAAACCATGATGAACAGCACTGGAGAGCACAACGGTCCATGTACTTTTTATCTAAGATAATGCTAGAAAAAGAAAGACTGTTCTATAGTGTAATCATTTCTGATAAACTTTAGAAACCAAGAAAGGTCTTCAGACCTTTAGGCTTTTCATGGTTTCCTTTTTAGAAAAAAAAATTGTCTTTAATTCTATTGTCCCCAAATATGTAATTATAATAAACAAAACAGAAGCAATATCTAAACTGTTCATTGACATAGCTGTTTTGTTTAAATTGCTCTTGAAGTGTTTCAGAATTCTTCATAATATTGCACTGACATAGGTGGACCAAAAGAGAGAATGTTTAATTACAAATATGTGAAATCACCTAGAGTTTGAAAATCAGTGAATGTTTTGTCCCAAACGTACATACTTGTTTCATTTAAAGCTTCTGCTTCTAATCACTTAGCTATCATTTCATATTCATTGAAAATATGGAAAAAAACACTGAAAATATTGCTTGAAGAAATACAGCTTATCTGGCTACTTTCATGATTTTTCAAATGCAATATGGAAGAAAAAGATATATAAACACTGTTTCCCTGGGTAACAGATCTAACAAAGGACAGATTTTTATCTTTGCGATAGCTCCTAAGGGGAAAAACAAAATA
Source organism: Giraffa tippelskirchi (assembly GCF_054371585.1). NCBI lineage: Eukaryota > Metazoa > Chordata > Mammalia > Artiodactyla > Giraffidae > Giraffa > Giraffa tippelskirchi. The sequence continues at coordinate 55,803,028 of NC_137276.1, read as the reverse complement.
AAAGACAGCTTAGAAGGAAAGAATAGCATTTGTAATTCTTGACTATCTTATTAGTAAGAAAGTAGAGATGACATATGGGAAACACCACTCCATGTGCTGACTGTTAGAGTGGGATATAATTCCAGTGTGCAGTTCAGGTTAGCATAGGAGATTTAAAATCCCCAAACTTTTACACAGTCAGTCCTTATCAACCTACTTTAATTTGGGGAAAGGCTATCTTCCCAGCTAAGGATTAAAGAAATATTGGTTCATTTAATATTTATTCATTTGTTCTTTTTTTTTTTTTTTCCAGTTTGAATTTACAGATTATCAGTTGGGTGTGAAGTCCTGATTCTAACTGCAATGTAATTAAATAATAACTCAAGAAAAGTTAAATAAAGTTTTATACTAATTATTTTCTTAATCCATTGATTTATTCATTTATTCCTTAAAGCCTTGTTAGAATATATAGTGCCAAGCTTCTCAAACCTAAACTGAAAATATGAAGCAAATTTTTGACATTTCTTGGAATCTTCCCTCCCTGGAGTCTAATTCTGGGATGTTAGTTGCACTCTGCTTAATTCTTTATGATGGGACATGTTCTAGAAGCTGATTCACTGAATATAGTTCAAGGTCTAAGTACATAGGCTGGGAAATTCTTTTTTATGAAAATTTAACTCAACAGATAAACCAGTCTGTCTTACTGGTAATTGTTTATGCAAATAAAAATTAGTTTACTTGTTTATGCAAATATATCAATATATTTGAGCTCCTAAAATTAGAACTATTTGAAGGCATTTTATCTATAACCTTGATTTTCTCATCTATCTATTTGTATAATCTCATGTAAGGACAGACAACAATGATAGTGAATTCTTGCCTGCAGGATGTATCTATTATTAATATTGGGACAGCTACATATAAAACTAGGATTTTAGATGGAAAATAAGGAAGTAATCTCTGCCTGCTATCTACAAAGTTACAAATTCTGCTGTCATCAATCTAGTTTTGAAAATATACTAACTTTTTATTTCAAATAGTTTAAAGACCAGTGTCCAGAGTCTTGCCTTTTGAATTTGTGCATGTGTGCATGGAGGCAGAATAATGAAAGAAGCGTACTCCTGTCATGACACTTTGGGAATTATTGTGGTGGACAACTCCCTAAGCCTTAGTTTCCTTATCTGCAAAGTAAGATTAGAAACCGTAAAAGACAAGAAAATGGATGTGTCCTAAGAACCTGCAGTGGGAACAGTTCTACTGACACTTTGATTTCCTTATCTGCAAAAATGTCAGGAACTCTTGTAGATGTTGGCAATACAGTTGTGAATAAGATAAAATGTTGCATAAATGATGAATATGTGCATTCTTAGCACTATGCTTATATAATGCTTATTATATTACAACAATTGGTACTGTTGTTGTTGTGATAGTAGTAATAGTATATTACTAGTAGTATGATGGCTGTAGTAGTTGTGATAGTAGTAGTACTAGTAGTAGTGGCATAGCATTAGTAGCAGCAGTTGAGTATACTGCCTTTTGTACCAGACTGGATATTTCCTGACATACTGGTGTCCCCTTCTGTTTAACAGTGCCTGCCATATACCTAACACTGAGCATATATTCACATACTTACTGAATGGAAACATTGACTATATTTGTTTCTATATAACTTTGTAATTAACAACTGGAAGAAAGGTGACCGGCAGAAAGAGAATTTAGGCTAAGAACCATGGGATGGGGTTACCCATCCTTCTTATTTCTCACAAGGAATCAAATGATAGGAAAGTAGGAGGAGAGGTATATGGAAAATTTCTAACATTACCTGGAAAATATATCAACTGTGTGGTCTAATCCTATCTTCACAACAGTCCTATGAGAAAATAGGAATAGAGAGGCTAAGTGATGTTCCCAAAGCCACAAAACTCTTACGGTTATGGGCTTAGCCATGGAATCAGACTTGTTGGTCCCCAAACCCCTTCTCTTCCTTTACCCCCAAGGTAAGGCTGAAAACTTCTTTTAAGGTCCACTAACACTCAAGAGTTTAGAGTTTCAGGCTTCAGGGAAAGGGTTTGCAATATCTATGTTATGTTGTCATTGAAGGAGCAAAAGACACATCATGTTTAACTGAATCAAGTTCCATTTCAATTAAGCTAAAAAGTCAGGTTGAACTATAGGGCTGTGGTCCAGGGTGGACAGCTTTAACTTGGCAATATCTAGATATGTTTGCAGCTGCAATTGTAACTGAAAGTGAGGTCTGGCTGCTCACAGCTCAAAAACCATTAAAGAGGCAAGGTTGGTGAAAAATTTTCTTTATTTTGGATGCTGGCAACCAGCAGGAAGGGAGGATGCCTGTCCAAAGGCCGACTTCCCCCCACTGACAATCAGGGGACGGATGTTTTACAGACACAAAGAGCGGGCTACATGTAGAAACAGCATAGTCAGCTCTGATAGTCATCTTGAAATTGGTCACTGGTGGTCTGACCAACATCATCTTGATTGTTTTAGGTATAGTTAATCTTCAGTTCCAAGGTCAATTTGTTTCCATTTCTTTGAAGCTAGTTCTTGCAATTGTGGCAGCTTGTGTCATGGCTACAGTCTGGTCATCATGTAGCTAACTTCTCCACCTGTTGGAGGTTTCAGTATCTATAAGACAGCTCACAGGATATGGCTCAGAATATTACCTATGGCCTTGAGAAAGAACTGAAGTTCCTTGACTGTGGTTAATGACTACATTATTATTATTTATTTGGCCTCCTGTGACTGCTTTCTTTGGTTTCTGCATTTTCACTTCTCTGATTAAACTTATTCTTTGGCTAAAGTTTTTCCACAGACAGAAGGCAAGCTGAGGCCATGTAGGGGAGGTACTATAGAGTCTTGTTCTGTTTCACAGCCACTGGGGGCAGAATGGCCTGCGAAGACCTAGACCCTGGGCAGAAAACCTAGACTACTTCCTCTGGAGGGAAATCGTTTAACATACAGAGTTTTGATCATGCCTTCACCTAAAGTTACTGGGGCTTTCACATTGTTTAGAATGATTTTGATTTCTCATAAGGAATTTAGTCTTGAGTTATCTGAAGTCATTTCTGTCATGAGTTGTCCATTATCCTTTGTGGTGTTTCAATCAATTCTCCAGGATTTCCAAGTCTATACTTGCAATTAAAAAGAAAAATCATAGAGAAATCTATTTAAGGAGATCAACTAACTTCTTGAAGAGTAGTTGCCATTTTGATGGGAGACCTTTAAGTAGTGGTTATTGAAGAGAAAACATTCAGTTAAGCCCGAAAAAGTTTGCTTTTTCAGCAGGAAACTGAAAAAGGAGGTGCTGTTAGAAGAAAGAGTAACGTAAGTAGGAAACATCATAAAAGTAAGCAGACAGGATACCTTTGGAAAGTAACTATGATGAAAGGAAAACTGTAGAACCCCTGCCAGTAGATTTTTGTGATATGTATTAAGTGTTTTTCCTTAAAGAGATGCAAAGTACATTTTACTTCACATAATTCAACATTAATTGATTAATTCAGCATCTAGTATATAAGAAATTACATTCAGTCTGCTAAAAATTTAGAAAAGAGTGAGATATAGGTTTCATAGGAGCATAAAGCTTACAGAGCAAGGTAATAAAAGTATAGTCATCCATATAGCAGTAATGAAAGGTGGAGAACCAAATATTTCCTGAAGACCTTCTTGTGTTACCCATAGGTATGTTTGTTTTCATTTTAAAGAAGAAGAAACAGAGGTTTAGATGGGCTGTACAGTTTTGTCATGTTCACACAGATACAGATTCAGAGATAAGAATGAAAATTTAATTCTGACTTTTTCCAAGCCCATGTTGTATCCATTAAACCACTTGATTCATGTAAGACTGTTATTTGGAGGTGTAGACTGAGGTGCTACAACTTTAAGAAAGAGATAGCGCTTAATGTATGTACTGGAAATAGAGTTGTGACCCATGGAATTTTGGAGTGTGGTCATTCCAGACAGGCAGCTTATAGGGTTGAGGAACAAATGAAAGAGTTTGTGGTTCTTCAGGAGTTTTCTATGAGTGACTAGCTTTGAGAAACTGAAGGAAAGCAAACCTAGATGTCAAGGTTAGCACAGGATTCTTTGATCACTTTTAAGAAGACAATTCCATATATAGCTTTTTACCTCCTTTAGTCAATAAACAATTGCTACTGAGTGAATTCACATTCTTTTATATTTTACAAATCATAACATAATTACTTTGAAACCATATCATCTACATATGGTAGATGGAATTGAGTGTGTCTTCTGGTCAGGATGTCCTAATTGAATCCATGTGCATCATTTGTTGAATCAAGATTAGTGGTTTAAATGTCAAGGTCCATACCGAATGATAGACTCCTGTCTTTTACTGAAGCCCCATTGATAGATAAAGAAGGCATAGTCTTATAAGAGGGATGGACATGGATTGAGTTGACTAGAAGAAAAACATATGTCAGAAAAGTTACTGAATGCTGTTTGACCATATGCAAACATCCCTAAAGGTCCTTTAGTTAAAATCACACTTCTGGGCAACAAGCTGTTCATTTTGATTGATGTGTGATATGCACACAGGGCAATGTTTTAGAGTAAATGAAGGCACACTGGGGAGGACCTGAATGTCAGAATGAAGAAGTTGGATTAATAGGGGATGACTTGATTATTTTGGGAAGAGAAAATAGTAATTGCAGCTGTGCTTTAGAAAGACCATCTGTGAGTCTTCTGTAGGGAGGATTATAAAGAGAAGAGTGAAGACAGACACTGGCCAGAAGGCTTTGCAAAAGTTCAAGCAAAGCTAGAAGGACTTCAGATAAAGTCAATGGTAATGGAAAAGAAGAGCTGAATTTGGATTCTAATGAGTATTCTGTTTCCACAGAAGGGGTCGGGAGACTGGAAGTAGATGATAAGTCAGAAGAAAACATTAAAAAATGCCTTTCGATATTTTAGGTTTAGAAATTCAGCTTGGTTTGGGTTTGGATATAGTAATGAACATTTTTATTATTTTTGTTTGTTATTGAAGTATAGATGATGTACAATATTATATTAGTTACAGGTATACAATATAGTGATTTAAAATATAGTGAAATACAATACAATACGTTTTTAAAATGTTAATTCCATTTATGGGCTTCCCAGGTGGCTCAGCGGTAAAGAATCCACCTACCAAGCAGGAGATGCAGATTCTATCTCTGGCTCAGGAATATCCCCTGGAGAAAGAAATGGCAACCTCCTCCAGTATTCTTGCCTGGGAAGTCATATGGACAGAGGAGCCTGGCAGTCTATAGTCCATGGGGTCCCAAAAGAGTTGGGCCTGATTTAGTGACTAAACAACAATTCCATTTATAGTTATTATAAAATATTGTAATTTTAAACTATGTAATACCCTGTATTGTATAACATATCTTTATAGCTTATTTATTTTTAGCCTCTTAATCCCCTAGTTCCTTTCCCCACTGGTAACCATTAGTTTGTTCTCTATATCTGTGAATCTGCTTCTTTTTTCTTATATTCACTAATTTATTGTACATTTTAGATTCCAAGTATAACTGATACTATACAGTATTTTTCCTACTCTGTCTGACTTATTTCATCTAGCATAATACTCTCCAGGGCCATCCATGTTGTTACAAATGGCAAAATTTCATTTTTTATAGCTGAGTATTATCCCTGTGTGTGTGTGTGTGTGTGTGTGTGTGTGTGTGTGTGGTGTGACATTTTATTTAACCATTCTGTAACTATTAGCCTGTTGATGGACATGTAGGTTTAAAGATGAAAGTAAGTTACTCTCTTCTGAGTAGTAATGGCAATATATAGACACTATGGAAGGTCATGTCACTGTCTTTGGAGATACTTTATATGGTAGCATTGCTTAGACATATGACTTTGTCGGCAAATAAAGAATAATCTTTCACGAGTGGTCTAACATTAACAAAGATTATAAGAAATATATAAAATCAGTAGGCAGAATTAATAGAATATAAATTAGGATATAAATTTAATATGGTTATGTTTAGCCCTCTTTCTTACTGGAAGTTGTACCTCCATGGAAAATCCAGTCATGAGAATCAAAAGTTGAAGATTCCTTGGTGGACAACTAGGAATAAGAACAATGCAAATTGAATGGGTCAAACATTTAACAACAGTGGGGTGCATTCACCTGCTCACAGAAATGGCTCTGCTGATGTGAAAAGCAATTTTGAACTCTGTCCAACAGCAGCCCAAGATGACTGAAGAGCTGAAGGGAGTAGGTTGGAGTTTTCATTTCTGCATTGCTCCCTCTGCTGGTAGTGTGCTCCTTTTAAAGAGAAATTCTATAATCTCATGACATTCTTCATGAAACTCTGTCTCTGAGTTCTGGAATCTATATCCTTCATTTACCTCTTCAGACCTGAGAGTGGGAATGTCTCCTCATTGTTGCAACCCTTGGGTGCTGCATCATTCTTCACTGCTCTCACTAAAGCCTTCTCACCTATGTAATTTTTTCCTCTGCCGCCTTTTCAGTTTTTCAGTCTGTGCGAGTCACATATTATCTACTAGGATTCTGAGATGTATTCTCAAATCAGGATGGTAATTTAAACTCCTTCCATCTTGTGATGCTACCATCTGAAATATGTGGACTCTGAGATTGCTGCAGAAGTAAAGGCAGACTGTGGACACTTGAATAGTGTTTTGTGGTCAGTCCTGTATGGGCAGATACTGGAACCTAGTCACATGGCCCCAACATAATTGAAAGGTAGTCTTCTTGTGGACCCAGAGGTGGGAAGGAAATGAGATTTGCTGAGCACAGCATTGTCTGTGTCAGAGATGGAGGTGTAAATTAGGTCGATGTGATGTGGATATTAACTCATGAGGATGATATTAAAGATGTATATAGGAGGCCGACGCTGTAATCGCCACAAGGTCGGAACGCCAGGCTGCATCATGACCTACTGCTGGCAGGAAGGGAAGGATCGAATCATATTTGTGACCAAAGAAGACAATGAGACTCCAAGCAACGCAGAGCTGGTGGCCGACGACCCCAGTGATCCGTATGAGGAGCATAGACTGATCCTGCCAAACGGAGACATCAACTGGAACTGCCCATGCCTTGGGGGAATGGCCAGTGGCCCATGCGGGGAACAGTTCAAGGCAGCCTTTTCCTGCTTCCACTACAGCAAGGAGGATGTCAAGAGATTGGACTGTGTGGACCAGTTCCGGGCCATGCAGGAGTGCATGCAGAAGTACCCAGACCTCTACCCCCAGGAAGAGGAAGAGGAGGAGGAGGAGGAAGAGAAGCCAGCAGATCCCTTACAGGAAGCAGCTGCCTCCAAGGCCAGCACAACCAAAGAGGAGGCGGTGTCGAGCTAATGATGGCCGGGGCACTGGGCTCCAACTGCCTTCAGAGCCCAGACGAACCTCTCCAAGAAAATGTCTTTCCCCTCCGTTGTTCTGTGCACTGTAATGTACAAAATAAGTTATTGTACTGATCGGGGGTCTTGGCCCCTTGCCGTATATACACTGGAAAATGGGGCTGTATGTATGTGTGTCTCACATGAACCTGTTGGTGAATGTAGCTGCCACTTTTGAGTTCTCAGATTGTCCTGAATTTTGCCACTTGGAAATAATGTGCTGAATAATCTCAGCAACCAGAAATCACTATCTGGAGTGACTCTTGTGAGTGAGCTGATTTCTTTTGATTCTTTATGTTCCTTTTAGTAGATTTTATGTACCCAGTTGGAAAGTGAAAGAGAAACAAAATGTTTTCTGTTACAAATGCTGGAGTGGGGCCGTTCCCTGTAACAGAGGTGAGATGATCAGACTTCGAGTATTTGAGGAGGCACTATGCTTCATTTCCGGTTCCTTCTGGTTTCCAGTTTTGCCTTGGGCTCCAGGTTTTCTGTGGTTAGAAAGCAGAGCTTTGGACCCTCTGAGTGAATCCCTTTGTAAGTGGAAATAAAGGCTGATTTTTGATGTTCTTATTATTCCAAAAGCTCTGCTCTGGGACCGTGTTCACACTGGTTCTGTCTCAGCCTGTTCAGATGCAGTGCTCCTGAGAGGTGGGGCCTTAATCATTACCAGAGTAGGAGGCAAGAGAGGAAACAGTATCAAATAAAAGGAAAACATGGTTTTTACCTGAAAAAAAAAAAGATATATATATATATGAGAAGCTTGGAGGATGCTTAACATTATGTCAAATTCAGCCATGCGCATCACTTCACTTCTCAACCAGATGCCCTTACATTTACAGGTAACATCATCATTTTCCAGTTTGCTCAGGCTCTGACCTTCAGTATCATTTTGGAGTCTCTCTCTTCCTCTACATATGAAGTTAGGTCTAATCCTGCAGATTTCAGTTCTGTCATTCTTCTGAATTCCACCTGTTCCTTTTCATTTTAACTAACAGTGACCTGGTTTAATGTGCCAGGCATAGAGGAACAAGTAAGTGAGAATTGTTAGGAAGATGTTCTGTGGAAAAAATACAGCAAACGGCAGACTCTCAGGTATGTCCACAAACTTGGCAGCAAAAAGAAAAAGTCATAAAGGCAGAGCAAGAAGGCTTAAAGAATTAACACAGTATAATCAAAGACAGCTCAGGAATGAAATTTGCGAGAGGGGCATGGTCAGAGGTGACAAATTCAGGCAGGTGTGAGAGATCATGAAGAAATACAGGTTAGGCATTCATGCTCATGTTTCTACCGATCTTGGAGGATTGGACTGAGGTTACCAGGAGGCATTGGATGCTGCACAGCTACTATGAAGAGAAGGATATTTTAGAGCAATGTGTTCCTGCTCATCATTATATTATACTTGTTTCCTTTCCAACCTCAGCACAACAGTTTTCCTGGTTCAGTTCAGTTCAGTTCAGTCTCTCACTCATGTCTGACTCTTTGCAACCGCATGAACCGTGGCACACCAGGCCGCGCTGTCCATCACCAACTCCCAGAGTCCACCCAAACCCATGTCCATTGAGTCGGTGATGCCAACCAACCGTCTCATCCTCTGTCATCCCCTTCTCCTCCTGCCCTCAATCTTTCCCAGCATCAGGGTCTTTTCCAATGAGTCAGCTCTTCGCATCAGGTGGCCAAAGTATTGGAGGTTCAGCTTCAACATCAGTCCTTCCAATGAACACCCAGGACTGATCTCATTTAGGATGGACTGGATGGATCTCCTAGCAGTCCAAGGGACTCTCAAGAGTCTTCCCCAACACCACACTTCAAAAGCATCAATTCTTCGGCGCTCAGCTTTCTTTGTAGTCCAACTCTCACATCCATACATGACCACTGGAAAAACCATAGCCTTGACTAGACAGACCTTGGTTTGGGAAAGTAATGTCTCTGCTTTTTGATATGCTGTCTAGGTTGGTCATAACTTTCCATCAAAGGAGTAAGCATCTTTTTATTTCATGGCTGCAGTCACCATCTGCAGTGATTTTGGAGCCCCAAAAAATTAAGTCTGACACTGTTTCCACTGTTTCCCCATCTATTTGCCAAGAAGTGATGGGACCAGATGCCATGATCTTAGTTTTCTGAAGGTTGAGCTTTAAGACAACTTTTTCACTCTCCTCTTTCACTTTCATCAAAAGGCTCTTTAGTTCTTCTTCACTTTCTGCCATAAGGGTGGTGTCATCCGCATATCTGAGGTTATTGATATTTCTCCTGGCAATCTTGATTCCAGCTTGTGCTTCCTCCAGCCCAGTGTTTCTCATGATGTACTCTGCATATAAGTTAAATAAGCAGGGTGACAATATACAGCCTTGACGTGCTCCTTTTCCTATTTGGAACCGGTCTGTTGTTCCATGTCCAGTTCTAACTGTTGCTTCCTGACCTGCATACAGGTTTCTCAAGAGGCAGGTCAGGTGATCTGGTATTCCCATCTCTTCCAGAATTTTCCACAGTTTATTGTGATCCACACAGTCAAAGGCTTTTGCATAGTCAATAAAGCAGAAATAGATGTTTTTCTGGAACTCTCTTGCTTTTTCAATGATCCAGCGGATATTGGCAATTTGATCTCTGGTTCCTCTGCTTTTTCTAAAACCAGCTTGAACATCTGGAAGTTTATGGTTCACGTATTGCTGAAGCCTGGCTTGGAGAATTTTAAGAATTACTTTACTAGTGTGTGAGATGAGTGCAATTGTGCAGTAGTTTGAGCATTCTTTGGCATTGCCTTTCTTTGGGATTGGAATGAAAACTGACCTTTGCCAGTACTGTGGCCACTGCTGACTTTTCCATATTTGCTGGCATATTGAGTGCAACACTTTCACAGTGTCATCTTTCAGAATTTGAAATAGCTCAACTGGAATTCCATCACCTCCACTAACTTTGTTTGTAGTGATGCTTCCTAAGGCCCACTTGACATCATTCCTGAATGTCTGGCTCTAGGTGAGTGATCACACCATTGTGATTATCTGGGTTGTGAAGATCTTTTTTGTACATTTCTTCTGTGTATTCTTGCCACCTCTTCTTAATATCTTTTGCTTCTGTTAGGATCCCTACCATTTCTGTCCTTTATTGAGCCCATCTTTGCATAAAATATTCCCTTGGTATCTCTAATTTTCTTGAAGAGATCTCTAGTCTTTCCCATTCTATTGTTTTCCGCTATTTCTTTGCATTGATTGCTGAGGAAGGCTTTCTTATCTCTCCTTGCTATTCTTTGGAACTCTGCATTCAAATAGGTATATCTTTCCTTTTCTCCTTTGCTTTTCACTTCCCTTCTTTTCACAGCTATTTGTAAGGCCTCCTCAGACAGCCATTTTGCTTTTTTGCATTTCTTTTCCTTGGGGATGTCTTGATTCCTGTCTCCTAAACAATGTCATGAACCTCCATCCTTAGTTCATCAGGCACTCTGTCTATCAGATCTAGTCCCTTAAATGTATTTTCACTTCCACTGTATAGTCAAAAGGGATTTGATTTAGGTCATACCTGAATGGTCTAGTCGTTTTCTCCACTTTCTTCCATTTCAGTCTGAATTTGGCGATAAGGGGTTCATGATTCGAGCCACAGTCAGCTCCCGGTCTTGTTTTTGCTGACTGTATAGAGCTTCTCCATCTTTCGCTGCAAAGAACATAGTCAGTCTGATTTCGGTGTTGACCATCTGTGATGTCCATGTGTAGAGTCTTCTCTTGTGTTGTTGGAAGAGGGTGTTTGCTATGACCAGTGCATTCTTTTGTCAGAACTCTACTAGCCTTTGCCCTGCTTCATTCTGTAATCTAGGCCAAATTTGCCTGTTACTATAGATGTTTCTTGACTTCCTACTTTTGCATTCGAATCCCTTACAAGGAAAAGGACATCTTTTTGGGGTGTTAGTTCTAGAAGGTCTTGTAGGTCTTCATAGAACTGTTCAACTTCAGCTTCTTCAGCGTTACCTGGTTCTTTCCCCAGAAATCTTTAGTTTCTACTTTCTTTGCTTACTTTCTACTACATCTGTTTTTCAACTCCAGAAATATTTTCTTTGCTCTTTCTGCCTTTGAATCACACCCTATTTGTGTTCTGTAATCAGAGTTGAGTCTCGGTCATTCCTCGGTGATATTTTGATTCTTATTGATTCTCTCATTCCAATGTTTTATTCTAAATCCTACTGATTAAGCTTCTGCTAACCACACACATGCCAGTCAATGTAGCTCTGGGCTTTTCTTCCTTCTCCCTAAAACCTCTTCGCTTCTTTGACACCTTGATGTATCTAAGTAAAGGCCTTTCTTCCTAGGGAACATGTTGCTGTTTGCTCTTCTCACTTCTAAGACACCTTAGTTTCTCTGGTTGAATTTGCATGTTCAAAGATTCAGTTTCTCCATTATTGCTCACTCCTTTGCTTCAGGAATTAAGAACAGATTTAGAAGAAATAAAATCTCCACGACCACCTTAGACATTATTGTGGCCTCTTCCCCACCAGAGACTGATAATTTGTTAAACACATGATTACCATTGGTGTAATAGCCAGTTATTTTCATTTTCCCAAGCTGACCCTCTGCTGAAATTGCTAGTAAACTGCAGAAATGAACAATGGCAGGCAGAAGATATGGCTAGAATGAGAGGCCTTGATAATCCACAGGCAACATATCTAGAAATGAACATGTTGCAGGAATAGTGGTCTTGTCACCTGAGACAGAGTCCCCCATCTCTTCTGATCTCCCCAATTCCAGGGTTATTATGTACAGACTGAACCACCCTTGAGGACCATTCACTGCTTTCCATTTGGCTTTCCTTTGGGTTGGCTGAAATTTTAGTTTGCCTCCCAATGTCCAGATGCTTGGAATGTGTGCTCTATTTTGTAGCCATTTCAGTGACCTTTACACTGAGATACATATTAAAATATTTTTGTCTATTTTTTATGTATTCTAAATTTCTTCTTCATCTATTAATTCATGTTCATTTTTATGCCCCAAATAGAAGCATATTTGAAAACTAATAACATGACACGTTTGTAAGATATATTCCCATAGTTTGCCTAGTTTAGGCCTCAAACCAAACTGTGACATTATCGTTGTTAATTCCATGTTAAAAAGAAGGAAATTGTGGCTGGGAGAGGTTCATGCCCTTGACTAGTTGGCTCATGTGCTTTGTAGTTTCTGGTCCTGGATGCTAACTCCTTTGATCTACATTTCTGCTTTCCTAATTGCTTTGGACAAAAGGAAGGAGGGAACATGCTAGAGAAGCAATAGGCTTTCCAGATGAGCTGCTGGACTAAATGATCTTTAAAGATTGCTCCAATATGAATGTTTCTGGTTCTCTCCTGATGATAGTGTGACGGCTTTAGGCAAACAATGTAATTGTCCTAGCTGAAAGAGGGAGTAGCCAACTGAGTGAATAATTATTTTCAGCGATCATTTTAAAAATACTTTCTGTTTTTATTAATTAGGAAAGAAATCCCAAGATCTCCAAGAGAAAATTATATTTACTTGCACTTAAAGTTCAGTAGTATGAAAGGGGAGGCTTTATTGTAGGCTCAGATAGTAAAGAATCTGCCTGCAATGCCATGGACCCGGGTACAATTCCTGGTCAGGAAGATCCCCTGGAGAAGGGAATGGCTACCACTCAACAGTTTAAAGAATGGGCCGCTTGCTAGTGGGTCAGCTTGGGCAAGTTAATATTTCTTTTCTGCCTCTTGGTGTCTTATTCATAATATGGGGTATATAACATACCTACCTGTAGAGATTTTGTGAAGTTCAAATGACTGTATACAAATAAAGTGCTTAGAATGGTCCCTGGCATGTAGGAAGTTTTTAGTAAACACCAGCTGGCTTTAATTTTTGTAAAAATAGAAAAGATGTGTAAGGAAATGATCACTTTAAAGAATAGTTAACATCTATTGATTTATGGCTTAAAATTGCTTGAATTTTTTGGTCATTGACTTTTTGCAGAACACCTTATATGCATTATCTAATTTCACCCAAACTATAAGAGAGTAGGAAATGGCAACCCACTCCAGTATTCTTGCCTGGAAAATTCCATGGATAGAGGAGACTGGCGGGCTATAGTCCATGGAGTCTCAAAGAGTCAGACACAACTGAGTAACTGAGCACACACACAATCAGAGAGTAACAATTATTATTATCATTTGATAGATGAGGAAACAGCCATAAGGAACTTATTTAACTTACTTTAGTCTCATAGATATGAGTTACATAAACAATCAAACAGTTTGGTCTGAAGAAAGGCGATAGCTCTAACTAATATGTTAAGCCTTTCTGGTCTGGTTAGATTAAACAATGATTGAATAAAATTGAAAGTCTTTTAAATATGATTGGGGATGGTATCATAGAATTACACCTGTATTCCATTCCTACTATAGTCAGATATTTAAAATTGTGTACCCTGATAAGTGATTGGCACGACCCACAAAATTGTACATTATGAAAATAGATCCTTGCCACGAGTGTTTATTATGAAGCACTTTCATTTCATTTACTTTCATTCTGTCACCTAAAACACTTAGAAGAGGCTGGAGCACAGAAAGTTATGCCACACCCTTAACTATAATACTTTCCCATCTTGCTCTTCGCCTTGTCAATTAGATAAAAGAACATTCAAAAATACGTTTGAGAATCTTTGTTCTTTGGTCTTCCCTGAATGAATATCAGTAATAGGAGGAAAAATATTTAAAATACTTATGTGGGAAAAAGAGAAAGATTATTTTCAAAAACAAAACCTTCTAGCTTTTAACTAATTCATCACAGAGATAAAGCAATACAGTTTCATGCCTCATAACAATTTAATAAATATTACTAAAATATGGCAACTGCCACCATGACTCATTAGCAAGCTGTTTCTGTAATACAGAGTTATCCAGAATTCTTTGGGGGAGTTGGTCTGTCAGTGTAATACACACAGTAATCTCTGAAGAAAGTCAGGAACATATGGTCCCTGCTCATCAGCTAACCCCCAGGGATTGCACCAGAATCTCTCTTCTTACAGCTCCATGACTTTGAGAGCAGAGATGGAGATAAGATAGGGGGGAAAGGGTGGTGGGCTGAGAAACATTGATTACTTAAACTGTAAAATCGCACTTGGAAGTGTAAATCAAGAGTCACAAATTTGACATCCTCAAGGAATCTGTTAAAATGCAATTTGAACATTGCAGCATTGGAAATTTTAGGATATCAATTCTGAATCTTGGCACACAGTTAAATTAATCATTTCAGCAACCACAGTAAAATGCTGCATATAGCATGCCACTGGCCAACATAAATGAGTCAAATGCCATCTATTTATCAAAATCAATATTCCTTTGAACATATTTTCAGTGTTTTAAATTCTGAAGTTTACATACATATTAAACCATCTCTCTTAAAAGGAATATGATATATTTTCTAATTTAAAGAGGCCTGACTTGTCCCAATTAAATCTGTTTGAATAGAAAACTGTTGAGTTAACAACATCTGTCAGTGATCATTTATGTATAAGCAGACTTATGTACTTTAATGATTATGTTTATTTAATAAATCATCCCTATTCCCTGGAATTGGGTGATCATAAAATTGTTTCACCCAAAGATACGATATAACCACTGAATTTTGAATGACTCTATCATTGCAATATAAGCCCTGCCTATTAGTTGGAACAATAAAGTATAGATTAGTACTTTGCATTCTGGAGAATCTTTTAATGGAATTATTATCTCAGGAGTACATTTTTAAGACAGTTCAATAGGGCTTCCCAGGTGGCTCAGTGGTAAAGAATCTGCCTGCCATGTAGGAGCTGCAGGAGATATGGGTTCGATCCCTGGGTCAGGAAGATCCCCTGGAGTGGGAAATGGCAACCCTCTCCAATATTTTTGCCATGGAAATCCCATGGACAAAGGAGCATGGCAGGCTACGGTCCATGGGGTTGCAAAGAGTTGGACGTAACAGTGACTAAATGACAATTATTTTATCCCTTTTATGTTTGGGTTCTTTTGTTTTAATTTGGTCTAAAATCCTTTTAGTTTCTCATTATTTCATGTGTCTAGATAGGCTGAAGCTCCAAACCTTGCCCCAGGCAAAGTCAACCTTGGGTTACTTGAAAAGTATGGCTTTATGACAATTTCATAAGTAAACGTAGTTAATGAAAACAGCAGGAATATATACTTAAAATAGATAAACATAATAAGATTTGGATTACTTCAAGGAGGAAAAGAAGTACAATATATGTATTGATATATAGTATATATCAACACTGATAAATATATATTTAATATATGTATAAAGAAAATTTTCCTGAGAAAATGGAGAAGTAACAGGGGAAAACTGAAATATGACTACAACATATCCAAGTAAGAGTCTTGGTATAGAGAAAAAGAGAACATTAAATTTACCAAATATAAAGATTTTAAAGATAGAATTAATATTACATTTATTTAAGCATCCAAAGCTTGGTCAGACTCTTCTCAATGAGTCTATTTTAAGGTGAAGTTATTGAAGGCTGACTTCCATCTCAGAAATTATTTGAAGTTGTTTTACGTGGAAACAGCCTGCCTCATGTGATTGCACTCTGAAGCACTCCAGCTAGAAGGCGGCTATGTGACTTGAAATTTAAATATACAACAAATTCAGCTGGGTGCCAGGGTGCCAGCCTGCTGGGTGGCCATTTTGGGAGGGGGAGAGAAGTGAAGGGCAGGGGATTCAATGGAGACTGGAACGTGTGAAAGGGAAGACTTCAAACGTTGTGGTTGGAAGAGCACAGGGTGCTGCAAGAAGCAATGTGTCGAGCTGAATAATTCATGATGCAGTATTAATTTTGACTCTGGAGAAAATTGCTTTCTGACTGTGCCAAAAGCTAGGCAGTGAGACCAAAAATCAAAGAGGAAGCTAAATGCAAGGGGAGAAAACACCCTGAATCAACACAATATCAAACTGACAACCTGTTTAAGGTTGCAAGTATTGTCAAAACACATGAATACACATTTTAAGCCTTCCCTAAAATTGAGCATTCAGATTTATGCACATACTGATTTGTCTGCAATAATAGGCAAATATTTTATAATTATCTTCAAAAATAGCTCCTTGGTATTAATGCAGAGACTTCCAGTAAGAAACTAAGTACTTGTGTTGTTCATTGGTACTTGGTAAAGACAAACTGCATGTCTTGGTATAGTGTAATGGATCCATTATCATTTTGTACTTAGACAGTCATAGGAGTTCCAGAAATGACCTTTTGAGTTAATTAACAAACTGCCATAAATATGGAACTTGATAAATGTTAATATTTATTAGATTCCTAAAATCCAGATGGTCTTCCTTCCAGTTTCCTTTGTGGATGAAATTAAATAAGAATACTTCTAAAACACAACATTGGGCATCCTGTCTATCACCTGTACTTTTAATTCTTTTCTTTAATGATTGGAATGAATTATGACTATTTCTAAAAGCAAACCAATGATTCAAGTTTAAGCCATTAAAGCCAAGCTTTAAACTATAGAACTTTTTGCTCAAATGTAACACAATTTAGAAATTTGGTCCTTCATTTCCTTTTCTTTAATGAGTTATATAAGGAGTTCAAGGGATTCCCAAGTGGCGCTAGTGGTAAAGAAACTGCTGCCAATGCAGGAGACATAAGGGACACAGGTTCAATCCCTGTGTCGGGAAGATTCCCTGGAGGAGGGCACGGCAACCCACCCCAGTATTCTTGCCTGCAGAATCCCATGGACAGAGGAGCCTAGCAGGCTATGGTCCATGGGGTTGCAAAGAGTCGGACACAACTGAAGTGATTTAGTATGCATGTACGCAGCACATAAGGATTTCAAACAGCTTCTCAGTAAATGCATGATGTTAAGATAATGAAGATGTTTGAAGTGAAGTCTTTCTTCTCTTCTCTCATTTTGTTTGTTTTGTTTTCTAAGGAAAAGTCTAATTTGGCTCCAGAGAGTAGAAAGGCATCCTTGGCAGAAAAATGGCATCCCATGAGTGGGTGAATAAGAATGTGCGTCCTGCCTGCTCTCAGGTAGCCAAGAGAGTCTTCTGAGACTGAGCAGAGTTTCTAAAAATCACCGTCTGGCATAGATGAGGGCTTTTGCTTAGCGGTTTTCACTCTTGTATGGGGCTGATGAGACTATTCTTTAGGACTGGCTGGAAATAATACTTACCTAAATCCAGGAGGCCATCAGCAATCCAGTGTAAAATTCAGTTGAGTGTGCACAGCCTTCTAAAATGCACTTAGCTATTGTGGTGGCACCTGGTATGACAGAGTATTTAACTTTTCTTACTTACTTAATATAGATTTTGGAGACAGAACAGCAGATTGGCTACACAGAGCATATTTTGGAGGAACTAACACACCTCTTCCTCTGAAATGCAGAACAGTGTGCCCCTCAGCGAGGACCTAAGGGGTGACGAAGAGTGCCGTGTTTGTCAGAATGTTTGCTGTCTACTTTTTAGGTCCCTGAAATTGCAAGCTCATCATGTAGTCAGCATACAAGAGGGGCGTGTAGAGACAGGTAGAAGACATGAGTTCTCATGCCAGGTCCTCCACTTGCTGGGTCTTCACTATTGAGCAAGTCACTTCAGTTTGCTTGGTTCCCATTTCCTCATGTGTAAAATGATCATTTTCCTATAAGAACCGTATGAAATTGCTGATGTTTGGCTGACCTAAGGAAAGCAGCAGTTTCTTACAGTTCAAACTGATACTTCTGAGATTTGTCCTAAGGATCAAATGAAAAATACCTTGTGCATAAGCCCACAAATGCAAAAGCATACTTGTCCTGCTATAATCAATATTTTGTGGAGACTCAATGAGACAGACACTGAAAAGCAAATAGTAGTGTTCAATGAGAATTAGTTCCCTTCGCTGTGATCCCAAGCACTTAAAATTTCAGCCACTGGCTTAAACTTAACACATTTTATAGTGTTTTGCAACTTGGAAACTTTCACATAAATTAGCTTATTTGTTTTTTATAGCCACCAGTGATAAGGAGATGGTTTTCCAAAGAAGTTGTGAGCTTGAGCTGGGTAATCCAGGGTAGGTAGTGGGATAGTGCACATTGCACGTCATAGCCAAATACTGATGTCTCAAAATTAGTATAACATTCATCCTGGGGAGCAAAGCTATCATGTAGGGATGACACTCTCCAGTCTGCACTCAGAAGCAATTAGGTCAGTGATCTTCAAATATTTTGATCACACAACCCCATAAGTCAAAATGCTACCAGTATGTAACATCAATACATGTGTGCTTGTCTATGAATTGTCTATGCATGACAGAAGTAACATCTTGTGAATGTTATAAAATATACATAAACATTAAATAACTTAAAGAAAAGATTTAGAAATGAATATATTACAAGTTCTATTATTTTCTTCTTACGTCCCAAAGGGTTGTACAATTAAAGCTTATGTGACCATGCTGGTTGATTTCTATGAATTCCGTGATTCCCAGGTTCTGCTGATGCCTCCACGACAGAGAAAGCTTTGGGATTTGTAATCAGGTCAGAATGACTTCTGAGCATAGTGAAGCTAGGGCCTGAACATGTGACTCATAGGGATGAAGCAGGTATGGAGGTTTTGACAGCCTTACTTAAAATCAGAAGTCTGATCACTCAAAACTAATTTTCTGCAAGGTGCAAGCTCCTTCAACCTCAATTTCCTAAACATGGGTTTAATTTGGGATAGGAAAATAATGAAATATTCTATGCAAAGTACTTTCCAATCTATATTCTAAAGGATTAAGCACTATCAATATGCTTATTTTTGTTTTCTAAAATACCAGCATCTTGGGTAATGTAGGCAACACAGTATAGGTTTGTTGAATGAATGGTTGAGAAAATAAATTAATTAATGAAATAACACATTATCTTGTTACATGACTAAGGATGTTTCCAGAAACAGGAAACACATGAAAATAGATTATCATAGCAAGGTTTTTGGGGTTTTGTTTGTTTCTTTGATTAATTTCAAATGATGAGACTCCAGGGATAAATGACTCCAGAATTATTCAATTTAACAGCTCAAAGCCATTGGAAAGAACTCGCTGAGCTGTTTTGAACAGCTGACTATCTTTGATTTGATCTACTCAGTTTCCAAGGTGCTGCCACAGTTCTGAGCAGCTAGGAAGATGGAAGTGTCCATAGGCTCAGTGATGGGTGTCATGCCATAGGTCCATTCTTTCAGGACAAGAGTCATGATGCTGGTAGAATTTCTTTCTTTCAAGTCTTCATTAATTTTCTACAACACTGGCTTCTGTGGTTTATGTTCTGGTTTTTTGGCCACAAGGCATATAGGATCCCAGCTCCCAACCAGAGACTGAACCTGTACCACCTTCTACACCACCCTCCCCCACCCAACACACACACACACACACTGGAAGGTGAAGTCTCAACCACTGGGTCACCAAGGAAGTTCCTGAAAGGATTTCTTTAGTTTAACAGAGGTTCAACCTTAGGGTCGGAGCCACCCATAAACCAAAGGAATTTTATGACCAAGAAGGAGAAGAAGCTCTGGCCATTGATTGGGTCATCAGTCAACAACATTGCTCCACTAGCCTGTCCTTGGCCTGATGCTTATCCTTGCAGGCAGCCCACTGTCTCTCCTGGAGTGTGTGACCACCCAAGGATTGCTTAAGGCAGGTACCAGATCGTATCCTATCATGCTTTTTAATTTTCATTTTTAACAAATACCTTATTTCACAATGACTTCTTCACAAGTTTCTTCTGATACTAATAAAAACAGAGAAGTGAAAAGGCATGCTTTCTGATTCACCAGCTAGGGCGACACTCTGTTTTTCTTTCATCTTACTGAAGTTTGTGGATTCTTGCTCATGACCTCCCCTCCATGGCAAATATCAGTTAAGCACTTATGTCTAGGGAAGCCCTCCTTTATTAATGTGAAGTTAATTAAGAACATGTGTGTCTCCAACACTTATCATTACAGTGAGAAGAAATTAATTTTTTCAAGTCCAGTGAAATTTCATTAAGCAGAAAGCTTTTACCTCTTATAATAAGACATGTGGAGAATTATGAGAAATAATTGGCTGTATTTCTGGAACAGATGCATTTAATAATAGGTCAGATGAGTAAAATGACTATAAATCAAGTTTGAATGCAGGATTTCTCAGGTGATAACAAATGGGACAATATGGCTTATTGATAATATTTTGACTTCAGATCATTTAAAATATTCAAGATTCATTCTTCTAGTTTCATTTCACAAAAAACTAGAAGAGACCTCTTGTGATTTTTTCAACATTCTTTTAAATTTCATATGTTAGAAGCCTTGCTTCCAGCTACTCTTTGTTCATCTCCAATTCAAAATACATTTATATTTTCTCAGTAATCATCCATGCTAACATTATGATTAATATGAGTATATCTGTGTGTGGATGGGTGTGTGTCACATGAAATTTAAGACAATTTTATGCAGAATCATCTTCTGTTACTGTTTTTCAAGTCATTACCATGACCAGCCAAAGTGTTCTGAATAAATTATATTGTTCATGACTTAAGCAAGCATTAGTTTTTCAACAATTTGCATACACTTCAACTTGTGCCAGACAGATAAATTGCTAGTTATGCTGTCTGACTTATACATGGAACATCGAAACTCTGTTTTACATTTTAAAAAGTGTGGTATTTCTAATATTCTGTTGGTCTAGTTTTCTCAGGCAGTATGTCTTTGCATTTTTAAGAAATTTGATAATTATCTAGATTTGGTGTGCTATAAACAATTAAATTAATACTTGATCACTTATAGATAATGTGCCAATTCCTTACTGCAAACTATCTGACTTTATGTGTGGTTTGTAAGGAAAATCTTTGGTTATTTCTGTGTGTTTTATGTTTCCTGCACAAGACCAGATGATTTCCTTTAGAACCATGGAAAAGGAGCACTTAGAAAATGTTGAAAATCAATTATCTTGTAATTTGATATCTACTCTGGCTCAGTCTGAAATATCAGTGATGGTTTACAGAAAATTCTTTCACATACTTTTAACACTGCATCTTTCTAAATGTTTTAACCAGAATACTTGCCTTTTTGGACTCAAAGAGTTTGTTTCAGCTTAATGATTATAGTTATAGAGAGTGACATGCTTTTCTTCACCAGAAAATTAATGAAAAACTAGACCCCAGAAATCAGATTTTCTAATCTTTGTCCAATCTACCGTTTAGCATAAAAAGGATTCTCACAGTGTGTTTCTGCAGATCACTCACACTGAGCAAACCTAGACAAAGCAATTCTGCTGCTGATCTTGAATGAAGATAATCTTCACAATTCAGAGAGAGAAATTAATAGACATGATTTTTTTCAATTAAAGTTTTTCTTTATTAAATTTCTTTCCTGAAATTGTTTGTCTTCCAGGAAGGGCGAAATTAAAAATAGAACTTGGAAACTGCTTCCAGTCTACCATGACAGGGTTTTGGTGAGAGTGTCTGCCGGGGTGATGACCTTTGTCACACGTGTAATATGGCCAAATTTCTGGTGGCTCCTAATGTGGTTAAGGGGCTTCCCTGGTAGCTCAGCTGGTAAAGAATCTGCCTGCAATGCAGGAGACCCTGGTTTGATTCCTGGTTCGGGAAGCTCCCCTGGAGAAGGAATAGGCTACCCACTCCAGTGTTCTGGTGGCTCAGAAGGTGAAGAATCTTCCTGCAATGTGGGAGACCTGAGTTCGATCCCTGGATTGGGAAGATACCCTGGAGGAGGGTGTGGCAACCCATTCCAGTATTCTTGCCTGGAGAATCCCCATGGACAGAGGAGCCTGGCAGGCTATAGTCCATGGGGTTGCAAAGAGTCAGACATGACTGAGCAACTAAGCACAGCACAGCATGATGTGGTCAAGACCAGGGACTTTGCAGCCTGATGGCTTGGGTTCCATCACTCTTAGCCAGATCCTAGGTCAGATGTTCTCAAGTGCCATTCTGGAACCAGCAGGATCCCTGGGAACTCATTACAAATGCAGATTCTCAGGCCGTACTCTGGACGTACTAAATTAAATTGTCTGTGGGTTGGGCCCAGAATCTGCATTCTCACATGCCCTCCAAGTGATTCTGATGTTGCTTAAAGCTTGAGAACCACTGTCCTAGACTCTGCAGTAGACAAAGTGCTTAATGACTTTGTGCTTCACTTTTCAGAGTTGTAAGTGTGGATAATAATAGTGTTTATCTCATAGGGGTTATTGTGATAATTAAAGAAACTCATGCAGTGATTCTGCAAAAGTGCCTGATGTCCAGTGAGTCATCCTTAAACACACAGATGCGTGGCTTCTATGTACTCCAACATCTGAACACATTGAAAATCCAAAGCCTAATAGCACATTTATTTCTTCAGTCAGTCACTGTAGAAGTAAGGTTGCAAATACTGAACACTAACACACATTTTAAAAAGTGAAAGGTTATTAAAATTTCATTTCATAATGTCTTTCATTAGTTTTATATTCCTTAAAATGCCTATCTTATTTTACTTTCTAAATGAAATTCATTTTTCTTCGAGTACAGATACAATTTTTTTTCCCTCAGCTCTCATCCTCATTTCTCACTTTCTTCATTTTCTTTTTGGTCTGGATATTTCCTTGAACATCTTATCAGTATTCTAATAATGTATATCAAATACCCAAAGAAAACACACTTTTGGAAAGATTGATCGGCTAAAGTTAATGAATATGAATGAGTATCCTGTGTTTAACACATAAGTAAGATACCACCTTTTTTCTGTCATGCAAATGGGAAGGTAAATACAACGTGGTCATTAATAATAATGAAATAATGCCATTTTGTATGAGCATTAGATTGTGTCATACATTTTAATAAGGTAAAATTATATAAGGAGTCTTCTTGGTATAAACATTTTCCTATTTATTCTTTTTAACAATTGCATGAAAATTCACTGCAAAAATTCAGTCCAGGATTAGAATAGGGACCTATTCCAGCTAATGTTTAATTGTATTTCTAATCCATGAAGCAAAATTTTTATTATCTTAGATATATTCACAGGGAGATTTGAGATTCCCTGGTGTGGCTCAGATGGTAAAGAATCTTCCTGCAATGCAGGAGACCCGGGCTTGATCCCAGGGTCAGGAAAATCATCTGGAGAAGAAAATAGCACTCAACTTGAGTATTCTTGCCTGGAGAATTTCATGGACAGAGGATCCCGGTGGGCTACAGTCCATGGGGTTGCAAAGAGTTGGACATGAATGAGTGAATGACATATGTGTATGTATGTTGGGATGCAGTTCAATTCAGTCAATGAAAACACACTCTGTTTCACACTGTGGAAAACATGGCATCTCCAGCATCCTCCTTGCTGAAGGATGCTTTCATCTGCAGACTTAGCACCACCCTGTGGCATCTTCATCCAAGTCTCTACCTGTTCTAGCACATCTAACCTCTGTATGTGACTCTCACGCTTTCTTGACCTGACTTCTTTGCTGTGATAGGTTTTCTCTGATTTTCTCATGTGTTTTTCCTCTTGTGTATCTTCACTTATGCTTTCTTCTTTACCTAGAAATCTGTTGTCTAGCTTTTTTATGTCACTTCCATAGTCTTGTCTATTTTTTGTATTTTTAATCTGAGTTTAGTAAAAAGATTTCCTGTGGATCACAATAAACTGTGGAAAATTCTGAAAGAGATGGGAATACCAGACCATCTGACCTGTCTCTTGAGAAACCTGTATGCAGGTCAGGAAGCAACAGTTAGAACTGGACATGGAACAACAGACTAGTTCCAAATAGGAAAAGGAGTACGTCAAGGCTGTATATTGTCACCCTGCTTATTTAACTTATATGCAGAGTACATCATGAGAAACGCTGGGCTGGAAGAAACACAAGCTGGAATCAAGATTTCTGGGAGAAATATCAATAACCTCAGATATGCGGATGACACCACCCTTATGGCAGAAAGTGAAGAAGAACTAAAGAGCCTCTTGATGAAAGTGAAAGAGGAGAGTGAAAAAGTTGGCTTAAAGCTCAACGTTCAGAAAACTAAGATCATGGCATCTGGTTCCATCACTTCATGGCAAATAGATGGAGAAACAGTGGAAACAGTGTCAGACTTTATTTTTTTGGGCTCCAAAATCACTGCAGATGGTGATTGCAGCCATGAAATTAAAAGACACTTACTCCTTGGAAGGAAGGTTATGACCAACCTAGATAGCATATTTAAAAGCAGAGACATTACTTTGCCAACAAAAGTCTGTCTAGTCAATGCTATGATTTTTCCAGTGGTCATGTATGGATGTGAGAGTTGGACGGTGAAGAAAGCTGAGCGCCGCAGAATTGATGCTTTTGAACTGTGGTGTTGGAGAAGACTCTTGAGAGTCCCTTGGACTGCAAGGAGATCCAATCAATCCATCCTAAAGGAGATCAATCCTGGGTGTTCATTGGAAGGACTGATGTTGAAGCTGAAACTCCAATACTTTGGCCACCTCATGCGAAGAGTTGACTCATTGGAAAAGACCCTAATGCTGGGTAGGATTGGGTGCAGGAGGAGAAGGGGACGACAGAGGATGAGATGGTTGGATGGCATCACTGACTCAATGGACATGGGTTTGGGTGGACTCTGGGAGTTGGTGATGGACAGAGAGGCCTGGCGTGCTGCAATTCATGGGGTCGCAAAGAGTCGGACACGACTGAGCGACTGAACTGAACTGAACTGAACTGAAGCTTTGTATTATGGATACTAAGATTAGAAATAAAGGACTAGAAATGGAGATTTAGATGATTTATGGGCTAACTAAGTGCTCAGTGGTAAAGAATCTGCCTACCAAAGCAGGAGACACATTGTTTGATCCCTGGGACATGGGTTTGATCCCTGGGTCAGGAAGATCCCCTGGAGAAGGAAATGAGAAATGACAACCCACTCCAGTATTCTTGCCTAGGAAATCCAATGGACAGAGGAGCCTGGCAGGTTATAGTCCACAGGGTTGTAAAAGATCAGGCATGACTTAGCAACTGGTCAGGCACAGCACACACACAGGCACAGCTAGGGAAGGTCAGACTTGGACTTGCATTCCAAAGAATAGCTAAGAAAAGAACCCATTGGATATAGCGCTAAAAAAACTATTTAGCTTGAATATCTGAGTTTGCCCATTGTTAGAATTCTTTTTCTAAGTGCTTTTTGAAATGATCAAAGAAATGTTTGAGGTGTGAGAAAAACTTACAAATTATCCTGCACATGTTAACGAAATGTACTTTATCAAAGAACATCTCATCTTGAACAATCAGTAGCAAATATGTCCTTAGTAGAGTGATGTTAATCTCAGTTTCTTAACCTCAAAGCTACTAAATTCAGGATTTGGATGCTTCTTTGTTGGAGCATGGGGCAGCCCTGTGTTGGAGGCAGCTCCCCTGGCCTCTGCCTGTAGTAATATACCCCTCCTCTCCATCAA
This sequence comes from Giraffa tippelskirchi, assembly GCF_054371585.1. NCBI lineage: Eukaryota > Metazoa > Chordata > Mammalia > Artiodactyla > Giraffidae > Giraffa > Giraffa tippelskirchi. Next base: position 55,777,293 of record NC_137276.1, on the reverse strand, counting down.
ACTGTGACAATCAAAAATGTCTGCAGACAGTGTCAAATGTCTCCTCTGAGGCAAAATCATCCTGACTTAAGATTCACTTATCCAGACTGTAAACATCTTTTGTATATAAGTTAAATTCTTGAACTATTATTCTACTGCTTTACTTCTGTAGATGTAAAAGATAAATGTTTTAATGTGTGATTGCAAACTTACTCTACACAAACATCCATTAAACTTTAGCAATTTTGACCCAATTTTGTGTTTCTTCCCAATGATTGCCTCTTGAGCCCCTGTATGTTAATTTGTTAATTCTGTTTCCTTGATTTTTAGATATCTTTATCTAGCACAAATCATTTAACATAGGGAATTAGTTCTGGAACCTCAATTGTTCTTGTAGTAATGGGTACACAAGATTCAAGTGAATTAAAATAACTTGTTTTTAATGCTATCACATGAATAAGAATATCTTCTTTGCCAAATTTCACCCCAGTGTTGTGAATTTAAAGAAAAAAGGGGAAAATACTGTATCGTGATACTGAGAGGAAAAATTAGAAATACAACCAAAAGATAAACACACATATAAGCCCACACACAACTTTAACTCAAAAGGATTAAAAAACAGAATAATACATAAATGTATGAAGATCATAGCAAAATATTCACAATGATCAAGACAGCAGAGACATGCATAGAGAAAAATAGAAAAACAGCAGATAACATATGAGTTGAAATGAGGTAATCATTTTACTATTAAAATAGGAGGACAAATATGAGAATGGGAAGGCCTTATGATTCTTCAGTTACTTGGACATGCACATATATTTCTGGTATCATTGACTATACTTACCCAAGCCTGCTGAAGGCCTTTGAATAGTTTTTTTTTTTTGCCCAGAATATAGTGACATACACCTTTTAAGGCTCTGAACTATCCAGACTGTATTCTCAGGGATATAGTAGGTGAAAGCAATAAAGAATCCGCCTGCCAATGCAGGAGACAGCAGTTTGATCCCTGGATCTGGAAGATCCCCTGGAGAAGGAAATGGCAACCTACTCCAGTATTCTTGCCTGGGAAATCCCATGAATAGAGGAGCCTGGTGGGTTACAGTTCATAGGGTCGCAAAGAGTTGGGCCTGACTTAGCAACTGAACAACAGCAAGTAGGTTAAAAGGTTTTAAGAAGGTGAGTTCACTTCCAAGCTGGAAAATTCTAGCTGGAGGTAGAAGTGGATTTCTTATAAATGCAGATGCAGAGTGAAGAACAGCTTCAAGAAACTGTCAAGTTCATCTTTATGGTAGGCAATTAAAATCAAGGGTGTTACATTAAGGATCTTGTGAAGGAAGATTCAGAAGATACTCCTTGAGTTGGGAGGGAATAGCTGAGGGTGGGAGTTGGAGAGCTTGTGTAGGGCTTTTATTAGAAATATGCTTTCTTATCTTAAGAAGAAAAAAGATCCTTAACACCACACCTGTTTCTCAATACCCCATGCTTGGTATATGCCATGTAACTATATTTGATTCCTATGCTTTATTTTGCTCTAATACTGTTTTAAGTTATAATTTTTCAAGATCTTTAGGGACACATTTAATCCACGTCTTTTCATAAGTTGCTATTTAAAAATATTTAAAGCTCACATAGGGAAAATCCCAAAGTAGCATTTTTGCTCTGGTGCTTCTGCTTCCTTCTTTGTCCTACACACATGGTGAGGTGCCGGAGAAGGCAATGGCACCCTACTCCCGTACTCTTGCCTGGAAAATCCCATGGATGGAGGAGCCTGGTGGGCTGCAGTCCATGGGGTCGCTACGAGTCGGACACTACTGAGCGACTTCACTTTCACTTGTCACTTTCATGCGTTGGAGAAGGAAATGGCAACCCACTCCAGCGTTCTTGCCTGGAAAATCCCAGGGACGGGGGAGCCTGGTGGGCTGCCGTCTATGGGGTCGCTGAGAGTTGGACACGACTGAAGTGACTTAGCAGCAGCAGCAGCAGCAGCGTGGTGAGGTGATGAAATACTGCAACCATGCCAAGGGAAGACATTTTCACTTTGCAACATCTTTAATATTTATAAAGTGATTATAGCTCTTGATTATAGAATAGACTTGATTTGTAACTCTGGATTTTTTCTAGACATATATTCTAACTTGAGATCCACTTAATGCCAAAAAATTGGCAAGACAGAAGAAGAAAAAAATTAGGTCACAAAATATAAAAGTCAAAAACATTCCTTCCAAACTTGTGTTTTAGATGTTCCCTTAGATTTGCTTTCTTCTTTATGACTCAACATCTTTCAAATAGTGTCATCAAGATACAGCTTTCTAGCCCACACAATAATGCAGATATTTGATCCCAGAATCTAAATGCTTTCAACCAAATCTTCTGGCTATGCAAATTAAGATTCTCTAAAACCTAGGGCCCATTTTACTAATTCTAGATGCAAACCAATAGGAATTGAGAGATAATTCTGCATGAGGCTCATAAGGACAGAAGAAAACTGAAACTAACCAACAAGGGTAAAGACAAAGAAAAATTTAAGCAAAGTTTTAGATTGAAAACAAAGGTAATTAACATATACAGAAGAAACAAAAGTGGATGAAAATGAAGGAAGTGAGTCAATGTATATGCTAGGAAATCTTTAGTTAACAAAACTCTGGGCTTCTGATGGATGATCCATTTTACCTGAGACACAGGAGTATCATGGAAATTATGTCCAGGGCAAAAGCCAGCTGTTTTGTTGAGCTGCTAACATTTGTCATTGATACAATTTTGAAGTCATCTTGCTTCTTGTCATACAGCAAGAGAAACACAAATCCATTTCCCATGGCTTCATTGGAATGGACCCTTGCAAATTCGATCACTCCCATGAGTGGTTTCCCATCCCAAACCTTCCATGTGGCACATCATGTCTTGCTCTCTTCTGTATTATGTAGTTGCCTGATGTGACATTGCTTACCCATTTTTTTCTCTTAATCTTTACCCTTTCTTTTGTCAGTTTCTTACAGTGTCTAAAATAGAGTGGGAAGTATTTAAAATTATGTCAGGGAAGTGAGTTAACATTGAATGTCATGTCATTTAGCCCAGTGCATTTTATGGCAAGTGATATTTCTTTTTAACTTTATCAGCATAAGACTAATTTCTTTCCTTTGTTTTAAATTTTTGTCTGTACTTCAAAATTAGCTGAAGATACAGGGGGAAACAGGGTCCTCCTTCATAGAGTGTGATTTGTTTGAGTAACAGGATAAAACAATTTCTTGAATGAATCAATAGTTAATTGTGATAAGAACTAAGAAGTGAAAGTTATTTTGGAAGCAGAGAGTATGACTTGGATGAGGGATTTAGGCAAACATTCCATGAGGTATAGACACTTCAGCCAGTCCTCAAGGAAGGATTGAGTTTTCCCAAAGGTTGTCCCAAGATTGGATTTCTGGAACTGACAGGATCTGGTTTATTAGTTCCTTGGGATATTACTGTTGGGGATGTGACAGAGATCAGATCAGGCCCTGAGTATTTGGGTTTGGTGGCTCTTCCAAGGGCGTGCCTAAAACTGAATAAGACCTTTTGACAAAGAAAATTTTCTCTTGTAATAGTTCTTGAATGTTTGGGTTCTTCTTTAAGAATAATGAATAATCAGATATAAGCTTTCCAGTTTCTGTCCTTCATATGCACCATTTTTTTTTTCTCTTATTTTTGTATCTCAGTTCTTTTCTTCTACAGTGTAGACAAACTTTTAAGCTTTGTCTTCCATATCCTTAGCATTAATCCTGCTCTTCAGTGCCTCCAATGTGGATTTTTAGAATTATTTTTTTCCCAGTTTCCTTTCATAACCTGCTGTATAGCTTTTTTGTGGTTTCCTGTTCTTTCCACTTTGCTTTTGGCTAAGTTTTATGAAAATCATGTTGGTTTTGCACTTGGATGGGAGCCAGGTTGTTTCTGATTTGTAAGAACATGGAGATTTTCTTCTGGGTGCTCTAATGGATTATTTCCACAAAAATAATCTTTCTCCAAAAATCACTGGGATAAGATCATCTTTTTGAGAATCTCAAGTAGTTCCTCTCGGATGTGTTTAGTTAAGAGTTCCCTGGAAAACAAGCCCAAAACAATACTTGGTGCTGATACTTTATCAGGATGTACCTCCCAGGATGGCCAGAGCAGGCTTCTCTTCTCTAGAGGGCAGGATAGCTGGATCCACCCATGGTCAGTCAGAGCAACTGTAGCTGAGAAGTGGAAAGAAATAAAGGGACTGGATCATGAATGAAATTCAGAGACTTTGAGTGTGTGTGTGTGTGTGTGTGTGTGTGTGTGTGTGTGTTTTACTCTTAATTGATCAGAGAACAAAATTTCTCAAATGATAGGTCAAAAATCAAGCTGTCCGTCCATATATGTCATGTTCTATACCCTAGAGCTGTAGTTAGAAGAAACTTTTTCAAAACTCCAGGCCCATTTCTATTTCTAGGTGTTGTTGTTGTTCAGTCCCCAAGTGGTGTACGACTATTTGCAACCCCACGTACTGCAGCATGCTAGACCTCCCTGTCCCTCACCATCTCCCGGAGTTTGCTCAAGCTGTTTGTAGTGGTGTTTACTGATTCACTTCTGTTCTACTCTGGCAGCATGTCCCCCTGCCCTACTGCCTAATTCTCAGGCGATCAGAACTGGGAACTCTTGCACTGTGGAGTATCTTTACCTATTAGATGTACTGGGCTTACTTGGTGGCTCAGATGGTGAAGAGTCTGCCTGCAATGAGGGAGACTCAGGTGCGATCCTTGGGCCAGGAAGATTCCCTGGAGAAGGGAATGGCAGGCTGCTCCGGTATTCTTGCCTGGGAAGAATTCCATGGACAAATATACTACTCGAGTTTTTTGCTGCCTTTGCCTATTTAGAATACAATGAAATAGTATAGTGGCGCCCCCTCACGCAGGTGTGCCTGCACATACACTCCACACACATGCCTCATCACGCACGCCACTCATGTTTCTATACGTGCTCTGCCCCTCTGACCCCTACTTCACATACATATATTCCATATAGTCTGACTTATTTTCTGGTATGTTCTTTCTGATATAAAAGTAGTCAACTAGCAGCAGGGCAGGAATGTTAAGGGAAAAGAACCAGAATCCCAACACTCAGAGAAAACAGGATCCTAAAGCTATAGGCACAACTGTAGTTTTCTGACTGCAGCATGCTCTGTGAGAGCTACAAAGCCACTCTCTCTCCTTTTCTAGTGGTCCCTGTCTCATGCCAACAGTTACAGAGAGCTCCAGGGTTCTGGTATTAGGTTGATGATCCAGCTGGGTTTTGATAGTTGTGAGCTTTCCTCTTTTTTTTTCTTTGTGTTGCTGTGAAGCTGCTAGGCAAATACAGATTTATTTTGTTTTTTCTTTTGCCTCGTTTCCCCCACCAAGTCCCTATACAGACATACCTTGTTTTGTTGCACTTTACTTAATGGTGCTTCCCAGATACTGCTTTTTTCACACGTTAAAGTTTTGTGCAAGTGCATTGATGTCATTTTTTCAATATTACTTGCTCATTTTATGTCTTGGTGGCCCACTTGGTAATTCTCAGTAGTCACAGTTTTTCATTATTATATTTATTATGGGGATTTGTGATCAGTGATCTTTGCTATTACTGTTAAAATTGTTTGGGGCAGACTTTGCCCATAACATGGTGAACTTAATTGATAAAACTAGTGTGTGTTCTAACTGCTCTATCAACCAGCTGTTCCCCCTTTCTCACTGTCTTCAGATCTCCCTCTTCCCTGAGACACTGCAATATTTAAATTAGGCCAGTTAATAGCACTACAGTGTCCCCAAAGTACTCAAGCCAAAGGAGGAGTTACATGTCTCTTGAAAAGTGGAAGTGTTAGTTGTTCAGTTGTGTCCTACTCTTTGCAGCCCCATGGACTGTAGCCTACAAGGCTCCTCTGTCTATAGAATTCTCCAGGCAAGAATACTGGAGTGGGTAGCCATTCCTTTCTCCAGGGAATCTTCCCAGCCCAGGAGTTGAACCTGGGTCTCCTGCATTTCAGGCAAGTTCTTTACTGTCTGCCGAAGATAGACCAGTTAGAAATGCAGTGGCAAAGTTCTTGAAGGAAGTGAAAAGTGTTACTTCAGTGGACACATGAATGATTATAAGTGAGCCTTACTGCTGAATTGAAGAAAGTTTTAGTGATCTGGATAGAAGATCAAATCAGCTACAACATTCCCTTAATCCAAAGCCCAATCTAGAGCAAGGCTCTAATTCTCTTCAGTTCTCTGGTGGCTGAGTGGTGAGGAAGGTGCAGAAGGAAAGGTTGAGCTAGCAGAGGTTTGATCATGTGGTTGAAAGAAAGAAGCCATTTCTATAAAATAAAAGGGCAAGTTGCAGCAGCAAATGCTGATGTAGAAGCTGTAGCAAGTTATCCAGCCAATCTAGTTAAGATTATTAATGAAGGTAGCTACGTTAAGAAGAGATTTTCCATATAGATGAAACAGCCTTGCATTGGAAGAAGATGCCGTCTAGGAATTTTATAGCTAGAGAAAAGAAGTCAGTGCCTGGCATCAAAGCTTCAAGGGACAGGCTGGCTCTCTCACTAGGGGTTAATGCAGCTGGTGACTTTCAATTGAATTCAATGCTCATTTACCATTCTGAAAATCTTATGGCCCTTAAGAATTGTGCTAAATCTACTCTGCTTGTGCTCTGTAAACAAAGCCTGGATGATGGCACATCTTTTTACAACATGGCTTGCTAAATGTTTTAAGCCTGCTACTGCTCAGAAAAAAAATTCTTTTCTAAATATTACTGCTCATTGGCAATGCATCTGGTCACTCAAGACCTCTGATAGAGATGTACAATAAGACTGGTGTCATTTTCATGCTTAGTAACACCACATCTATTTGCAGCCCACAGGTCAAGTAATAATTTCTACTTTCAAGTCATATTATTTAAGAAATATATTTTGTAAAGGCTATAACAACCATAGATAGTGTTTCCACTGATGGTCCTAGGCAAAGTAAAAAGCTGTTGGTAAAGATTCCATTTTTTAGATGCCATTAAGAGTGTTAGAGATTTGTGGGAAGAGGTCAAATGTCAACATTAATAGGTGTTTGGAAGAAGTTAATTCCATCCCTCATGAATGATATTTAGGGGTTCAAGACTTCAGTGGAGGAAAAAAATACAGATTTGGTGGGAATAGCAAGAGAACTAGAATTGAAAATGGAGCCTGAAGGTGCCACTGAATTTCTGCAGTCTCATGACAGCTTTCATAGATGAGGTTTGCTTCCTATGGTTGAATGGAGAAAGTGGTTTTTTGAGATGGATCTTCTCCTGGTGAAGATGCTGTGAAGATCATTGAAATGACAACAAAGGATTTAGAATACTACATAAACTTAGTTGATGAGGTAGGGGTAGGATGTGCCAGGACTGAATCTAATTTTGAAAGGTGTTCTACTGTGGGTAAAATACTATCAAATTGCGTTGCATGTTATGCATCCTAATGTCATGCTAAGTCGCTTCAGTCATGTCTGACTCTGCGATCCTATGGACTGTAGCCTGCCAGTCTCCTCTATCTATGGGATTCTCCAGGCAAGAATACCAGAGTGGTTGCCAAGCCCTTCTCCAGGGGATCTTTCAGACCCGGGATTGAACCCATGTCTTCTGCATTGGTCAGTAGGTTCTTTACCACTAGCACCACCATAGAGAAATCTAAAGGAAGAATCGATCAAAAGAAAGAAAGGAGGAATCAATAGATGCAGCAAGCTTCATTATTGTCTTATTTTAAGAAATTGCCACAGTCAATTTGAAGCCAAACCTTCAGCAACCAACACTCTGAACAGTCAGCAGCCATAACATTGAGGCAAAACCTCCACCAGCAAAAAGATTATGACTTGCTGAAGGCTCAGATGATGGCTAGCATATTTTAGCAATAAAGTCTTTGAAAATTAATGTATGTATGTTGTATTTTAGACATAATGTTATTGTACACTTAGTAGACTGGCTGTAGAGTGTAAACATAGCATTGTTTTGCCCCTTAGTCCCCATAAATAAACATAACTTTTCTATGCTCTGGAAAACCAGAAAATTTTTGTGACTGACTCTGTTGAGATATTTGCCTTATTGCTGTGGTCTGGAACCAAACCAGCAACTTCTCTGAGGTATACCAGTAGATGTATTTATTTGCTCTGCTTTACCAATATTAATATCTAAAAGGAGACGCTCCAGTCTTATGGAATTATAAAATACTACAATATGACATAGTATTGACTAATTGCATTTTAAAATTATTCCTTTGACTTTTCATACAGAAAATATATTTTCTAACTGAGGAATGGTGGCAGACTCTAGGACTGAATTTGTGATAGTCCTGGTGTCACAGTGGAAAAGAAGATCCCAAAGCTGTTTTAAGAATTGATTCACTATTAGGTGCTCAGCAAACCAAGTGGAAACCACTAAGAATGGCATTTGTGCACAGGAGATAGTCACTCAAGCCCACATCCACAAAAATGCACACATAATCATGAGCTTATACCCTGATATTCCAAAACATGTGAAGAAATGTAATGCTAATCCATACACTTTCTCCAAATGGAAAATTTTATTGAACATTCTGATAATATTTTTCCTCACAAGTTCTACAGATTTATTAAAATGTCAATATTTAAGACAGTACGGTATCTACATTATCAAGTGTAAAGATAGTATATGAAAATGCCAAAACATATAAAATAACTAGAAGCAATCCAGTGGAATGGAATAGAGAGCCCCCCAAATGATGCCATTTGTGGCAAAATGGATGGACCTGTAGATTGTCATGCTGGGTAGGGTGATCTAGAGAGGGGGAAACAGATTCATGTGATGTCACTCACATGTGGGATCTAATTTAGAAAATGATATAGATGAACTTGTTTATAAAACAGAGCATTCTGATAATTTAAATTTTGTGTGCCTAGGACATTCAAAGAGATGACTGACGATATTTACATTATTATAAAATTAGCTATTAATTATGAAACAATGGCATGCAGAATTGCTATAAGAAAAGATAATTATTAAGTGAATCAGTTAGGGATCTTGGATATGAAAAGTACACTAGCAGTTAAAGAAGAAATTAGTGAACTGGAAGAAAGTACTATTTACACCTACCTCTGATTATTTCAATCCACACCTATAACAATTTTTTATTCTGTGATTCCCTTTGCTTTAAAATAAAAATTAAAATTCCCAGTTTACATTGTCTGTATACCCCTACAACTCCCAGCTGTATTTTCTGCATCTTTGCCTCAGACCCCTCTACTCCCTTCTTCTCTGGGCTTTAGGTTTTTGGCTCTCTTTTCTGATGCTATTTCATTTTGCTACATTTTGGCCTTGTAATACTTAATATTCTTTGAAATATTAATTGTGTCACCATCCCAGATAAGATTTCTGCGTGAGGTCAAGGGTCCCTATCACTTATACTGTTCTGGCCTCAATGCAGATGATTAACACACTTAACATGACACAGAATGTGAGCACCAAAATAGCCGAGTTAAGACTGTTCTGTTTATTGCTGTAGCCTCAGCACTTAAAATAAAGCCTAGATTCCATGAGACAACAAGTATTTTTTTTTTTTTTTTTGTCCAATATTTGATTAGTGTGATCATGTGATTATTGGCTGTCTTCACCTAGATTATGAGTTCCCTGAAGGTAGTCTTGTGCTGTTTTCTTTGTCAAATTATCCTGTGTTTTGACTATAGTGTTTAGCATATACAAGAAGATCAATAAATATTTGTCCAAGAATAAAATTATACTCTTAAGATGCACAAAGCAGGATGCCTGTGGTGTGACTGTGTTCATGTCTGCCCCCTTTTGTAGACTGAGTTTCCAGACCATTGTTCCTCTTCCATTCATGTTTGAACCTCTGTGGAGCCCAGCATAATCCTTTTCAGTAAGTGCTTGCTTACTAATTATTTGGTTGAATAAGCAAATGAATGAAAACATCCACAATAATATTAGCAAGTAGGATGTAAGATATGAAAAGCCCTTTTTATTAAAACCACAGGACTTAACCCTAGAATGCTTAGCTGATATCATACTAGGAAAATTAACAGAACACATAGGAAGAAAACATTGTTAAAATCTATATAATTACCTCAAAAGTCAAGAAAGTATCTGTTAAAAATTCAATATCTGTTTGACATAAGCATTCTGAAAAAAGAAAGAATGCTGCTCTTTTCATAAGGCAAAACTATGTTTCAGTAAGCATTGCCTTTAATGCAAAATACAAGAGAATTTCTATAACAAACAGGAATAAAACAGACATGGCTCACTGTTGCTGCTAACATTGTTTAAAATAATAATGAAAAATAATGCTAAAAATATAATTACTAAATCTCAAAATCTTTAGTATGCTCCAGGGATGATATTAAGGATAAATTAACAGGTGAAACCTTGCTTTAAATATGTGTACTAGCAAGAAAAAGAAATACAGTTGTTTCTTTTGGATCATGACTGAGAAATCTAAAAGGTAAATAAAATAACACACTAAATGCTAGTATGGGAAAATAGACAAAAAAAGTAGCAAGTGAAAAAAATGGCTAGTTACAACTATAATATTAAAACCTAAAATCTGTAGACTATAATTTCAAAGGAAGAACATGGATAACCCCAGAATAGCTGCTGTTTCTGTTATTACCACTAGAAATTGCGTTACACACTGATACATCATAGGATGGACTATAAGCTTAAATTATTTCTTATGCACATAACACCTTGGATTGTAGGAACTATTTTTTTTTTTTCCAGTCAGAAACAGGGTGACATCTTGGCTCAGTAGGTAGAATAAATACCCTTGGCTAGATCAGGTGGTTTGGTCCCTAACTAAGGGCTTCTTTACAATACAACAGCAGGGCCAAGAGAATACAAATATTAGTAAAACACTATGAATGTATACACAAGCTAGAAGCTCACAGACACAAGTCATTATCAATATGGTCTAAAGAAAGGAATTAAACCTATTTCAAAAATATAACAGCAAAACTGACAATGAACAGCAGTTAGTGACAATAGACAGTGGTTAGTGACAGTGGTTAGGAAGAATTAAAGGAAAATTATCTCTTTCGATGATAACCTGCCTTACCTGGGGAATTTCTTCCATGTCTAGGAATAGATACTTTCTAAAGAAAACTTTTTTTTTTTTTTTAAATAAAGTGGGACTGGGGATGGCAATCAATTCTTGTCCAAGTTAACTTTATCTTGAATGCAGTAACTGAAAATGACAGACACAGAAAGCACCATACGTGTAAATCAATATCATTCTGAGTGTTTTCAATCCTTAATGCACCATGCATATACACATAATCATGTGTGATATGACTACATGATTATATGTGTGTAGTACTAACTGCAAAACATTGAGTAAGGTCCTGCGGATATTCCTTAGAATTGAAATCTCCCATCCACATTCCCACTTGTATGATCAGTGTGTCATGTTTAAGGTGAAATGTTTGAGAGTTTGTATAGATTTCTTTAATGTTGCCATTTAAGTCTATTTTAGCATTTCTTTCTCTTTTGTTGAAAGATTGAGCATGTGGCATGTCATTGCCACATATCATTTTGTGAGCTCTCTCCTTACCTCTGTTATATGTTATTGCCTTATCGAGATTGTAATTTTATTTTTGTTGGCTCTTTAACTTGAGGCTTTTTAGTGGGGTCTTGTTGTATCCTCAATAATATTTCTAATTTTTTATATTTTTATCACAACAATCTATCCATATAATACTCCAAACAGTTTAAAAAAGGTGAAAGCATTTGAACTTTATAGGATCAAGGAGGTAAGCACACTTCAGTATCCAGTTTTCCCAGGAAGAGAAAACAATTACTCCTGGGATACTAATAGATCTTGTGTCTCCTCTGTGAGCCCAGTCTTCCTCACCAAGGACAACTTATTCATGTGTATGGCAAGGAATTCTTAGTTTTATAAACACTTCTAGAAGCTGGAGACATTTAGTCATGTGTAGGACTTCTCTCTTCTGAACTGCATCTCAGAAAAACAGGTAGAAGGCCATCTTCAGGCATACAGAATTGCAGAAACACTTTGTTCAGAGGCACATTCTACAGTGCTGTTTTTAGGCCAGATTCCCTGGAGAAGGGAGAGGCTACCCACTCCAGTATTCTGGCCTGGAGAATTCCATGGACTGTATAGTCCATGGGGTCGAAAAGAGGGGGACACAACTGAGTGACTTTCACTTTCTTTCATTCTATAGTGTAGTCATTTTATCTCCATTTATATGTAGGAAACAGACTCAAAATGCTCACTCAACTAATTTGTCCAAAGTCCCACAGTTGGTTGATTCAGATTTCAAACCCTTAGCTCTTGGACCCTTTAGTGTCTGTATTTCTAGATTGAAGCTCACATGCGATTCAGTGATCAATAGTTGTTAGCTTTTACTAGGAAAACTTTGAAACACATTTTCCCAGACATTCTCAGTTGACAAACATGGAGATTGATCTCTTTGAAAAATAAGTAACTGTTCTTTTATTTTCAGTGAATGTGCTATAACCTATTGCTTGCGTTCCCATGAATCCGTGGAGAGCCAGTTGTTGAAGGCACAACTGATAGGTTCTTATCTGACACCTTTGCCACCTGTCTCATGGTTCAGACGTGAGAATGTCTTCTTCCCTTTTCCTCTCCATCAGTTCTGCCCTTTGTAAATTCTACCTGGACTTTAGTTTCTCAGCAAGTGCAAGAGTGCCTCAGTCTATCATCACTGCTGCTTTTTCTTTTTTCTAACCACTGGATCTTGAATTAATGACTTTAAATTGGGAACTGTCTATTCTGCCTTGGCTCTTCTTTGCTTTTCCAATCTTTATGGAGACACACTGCCAGAATAATTCTTGCCAACTGACTCACCTTTGTATTTGGTGACAAGTCATTTTTTTTTTTTTTCAATTCATCACTGACTGATTTTGAGCTTGATTCTTGCTTGTTGAATATAGTATTATTTCTCACATTTCTTTTTTTGACTGCTAGATCCAATCAGGAGGTGGTGACCTGAGATTCTGTTTATTTTGCCATTTTCCTGGGTGGTCTGTGACTACGCTAGCATAGAAATGAATGTTAACATTATTATGCCTTTGAAATCACTCATAAATGATAGTGGTAATTGAGAGTGCAGTGAGAACTAAGTGAAGTTCTTATAAGGCTTCTGGGGAATGCTTCAGTATTGGATTTGATTAAGGAAACAAAAAGCTTAAAGGGTTGTCCTTTCTCATTTTGATTGTTCCTTTACCATACATCTAATTTCATTCCGTGGCAAAGAAGAGATTTGAAATCATCTTTGAGATAGTACACTAATGTTTTCTTCTGAATATTGCTTTTTCACTGTTTTGATTAGAAGCACTCAAATAATGTTGATGGACTCTGGAAATGATTTTTATAATGAAAGAGGATGTTAAAATGGAGGAGATTCAATGAAAGGTTCTTAAATAAAAACTCCTCTTGAATATAAAGAACATGGCACTGTCAGATGACCTTGTAAGAAATGTTACTCCGAGAAAGACTATTGGGCCTTTCATTCTTTCCACTTCTCTGTAACTTCTTGTATTTCTGGGACATCACACTATGTTCCTTTATTAATCCCTATCCTTGAGCCCTGATTTTGGGGACAGCCTTCATTTTCATTTCAGTTCAAGGGACTTGTATCTTAATTGTCTTTGAATATGACTGTCAGCCTGGAAATTCAGCTCAGTTCTCTTTTTTTGGACCAGAAACCACCTGTATAATAAGATACCTGGTGATATTCCCTGTTGTTCTAGAGGGCCCCATGTTGGTGTCCAGATGAGACTGCTAGGAGGACCTTCCTCTCATAACTCTAGAACAGGGGCACACCCAGACCCCCACAGGGTTCCAGAGAGAACTGGAACATTTTTAATTTATGAATGCAGTTTGAAAAAGGTTTTAAAAATTATTTTTTGATGTAAAACAATATAATATACCTGAGTGATAAACAAGAGAGTAAAATATTTATAAACACGTAAATTTAGTGTGCATTTTATAATTAAACGTAAGTGCAAACTTGAGACTTTTTGTAAATATTGAGGCACAGGTTAAATCGACATTGTGTTTTTACCCTTGGCCCAACATTTTGAGAAATTTTCAGAGGGAAAATGCCTAAATAAAGTGAGTATGTTCTTAATGGAAAGAAAACTTAACCTGGAAGCAAATAGACATGATTTTTCATTCAAAGTTTCTTTAATTGGAGGATAATTACTTTACAGTATCATGTTGGTTTCTGCCATACATCAACATGAATCAGCCACAGGTATACATATGTCTCCTTCCCCCTGAACCCCCCTCCCATCTCCCTCTTCATCCCACCCCTCTAGGTTGTCACAGAGCACTGAGTTGAACTCCCTCTTTCACATAGCAAATTCCCATTTGCTATCTATTTTACATATGGTACTGTGTATGTTTCCATGCTGTTCTCTCAAATTTGATATTAAGTTGCCATGTGGCCATAGATAAATCACACAACTCTGAACTTCATTTTCTTTATTTTTTTTTTTCTTTTTGTGGATAATATTGCTTACCAGATTACACATAAACGGATAAGTTTAAGGTACAAATTAATTTATAAAGTGTTTTTGGAATGTCGAAGACTTTTGAGTTTAAAATGGGAGAAGAAAGATAATAAAGCCCCGTCTCCATGCGAAGCTTAAAATAAGCAGAGATCTTTAGTGAAACTAAGCTTCAGTCAAATATATGCGATATAACTCCAGATTCTAGTATGCAGTTTCAAAAGTAGATAATATACCTTTCTGAGCAGACAATCTCTTATTTGGTACAATAAGAGTAAGCTGGATTGTCTCTGTAACCCGCTGAACATAATGGAACAGTAGGGGAACTTGAGGCTGAAACAGGACACACTGAGACTCCCCCTGTTGGACAGGAAGAATCAGATGGTGGGCCGGGCTGGAGGAGAAACTCCCGTGGGAGCAATCCTGAGTGGCTAATCTCTGTTGGCTGGGAGAAATAAAGACTAAACAAACCTAAACCCAGAAGCTCATTTTAATGCATTTCATGGTCAGCTGGAACAGTTGCTTCTATACTGGATCTTACCTTGACCCCTCCCAACAGGAATTCCAGATACTCACCATATTCAAAAAGAAACTGCCTGCATACAGTTAGGAAGATTCACCCTATTTCAAGGTGGTGAAAATGAGGGAACCATTATAGGGTAAATACAAAGCTACTGAAAGAAGAAGTGGAATGGAATAGAAAAAAGATGAGAAATATTCACCAGGAAAAATTTGCCACAGAGAAAGTGAAACTAATGGCCAAATATTACCATCATTAAATAACATATCTTTTAACAATATTTATTTTATGTATCTTTTAAAATTTATTTGACTGTGCCTTGTCTTAGTTGCAGCCTGTGGGATCTTCAGTCTTCATTGTGGTGTGTTGGATCTTTAGTTGTGATATACGAACCCTTAGTTATGGCATGTGGGATCTAGTTCCCTGACCAGGGGTCAACAGAGGTTCCCCTGCATTGGGAACACAGAGTCTTAGCCACTGGACAACCAGGGAAGTCCCTGAACAACATACCTTATTAAAGCAGTGACCTCTTTAAAGTGTTAAAGTGGAGATCCTGAGCACAGAAATTCAGGAAAAGCATAGAAGAAGAAGAAAAATAAAAAGAAACAAAACACCAAACCAAACCAAAAAAAAAAAAACAGAGAGATGGTATATAAGCAGATAAAGCAAGGAAAATAGAAAAGAGTATTAAAACTAACAACATAACATTATGTTTGAAATAATACAAAGGAGACTAGAAACTGATGAAATGTATCATAAAAGACATGGAAATCGAATAAAGTGAAACAAAATTTTTAATAAACAAGTTAAAATGATCATAAGATTAGAAGAAAATAACTAATCTGGAAGACAAAAATGAATTTAAAAGTTTCAGCATATCTGAATAATGTCCCTGAAAAGGAGATATAAACATGTGGAGAAAAATCTATTGAAAGTTATTTTTCCAAATGTGAAGACATTTTGAGAAGAGACATTTTTGATTTGAATCTGTGGTTTGAAAGAGAGCACTCTGGAAAAAATGATGCACCATGATTAGCATCAATATCCTAATTGGCTTGACTTAATGAAATAAAAGAGTATCCTTTGGAAAGATTAGAACAAAATCAAGTCGCATGTAAGGAGTGACCTCAGAATTCCCCTCAGCAATGTTCTGCATTAGAGGAGAGCAGATCAATGACTCCTGTGTCTTTAGGGAAGACAGTATGTCCCAGCTTCTTCAACTTAGCCAACATATATTGTTCAAAGTAAAGGCAACTGACAAACATTTTGTGACATGCAATGATTCTGGGAGTCTAGTTTCCAGGTTCCTTTAAATGTTTTCTTCCAACAAAAATGAATGGGGAAACAATTGCAAAAAGACTGGTGTAGGGACTTCCCTGGTGGTCCAATGGTTAAGAATCTGCCTTGCAGTGCAGGGGACATAGGTTCAATCCCTGGTAAGCCAACTAAGATCCCACATGCCATTGAGCAACTAAGCCTATGTTCCACAGAGAGTCTGTACACACCAGCGAGAGATGCTGCGTGATGGACCAAAGTTCCTATATGTCACAACTAAGACCCGATGTAGCCAAACAAATAATTTTTTTTTTTAAATTCTAGTGTGTTATTACTGTAGTAGTGATTGGTAATTACTATAATAAATGTTAGAATAGTAATAATTCTCTCAAGTATGAAAAAAAAATTAGATGCTCAAAGGAGGAGATAGAAAGGAACAGTAGAATCCTCTCTTGGAAAACTTCTGGTCCAGTGGAGAAAACAGATATTTTATATTATAATAAACTGAATACTTAAGATAAATCCCAGTGTGTATAGGGGAGGGGGACTTTGGTGGCAGCAGCTGCTATCAGAATCTTTTAAAAACATAAACCCAGTCTTATGATGCAACATGGATTGGGTGACCCACTTATTAGAAATCTAGAACAGTAATGACTGGTGTGAGTAAATACTTTTCTGTGATCTTTTGAACAAAGTTGTGATAAAAATCTACCTCCTTTCCTTTGGACACCCTCCTGACATCCTTTTTGTCCACTCTGTTGCCTGTGTTTATAGTGGAGCTGGGTCTTCTCCTAAGAGACATTTGCTTTCATTGCTGACTTTGCTCAGGAGTCTGCATTATGACTCTTTCTCTAGTTACTAATATACAGGCATTGTTGGTTTTTCTCTTTCCCTAAATTTATAAACATGATTTCTCGGAAACTTGTTCTGCATCTTTTTTTTGTCTGCCCTTCTTCCCTAGGATATCATTCATTCCAATGGCTTAATACCATCTATATTCTAATGACTCTCCTGAGATACAGATTTGTATATTAAACTGTCTCATTGTCCACCAGATGATTTGCAGATATGTCTGGAACACAGTTCTCTGGTCTTCTCCCCACATCCACTCCTCCGTCATTCTTTCTGTTCATGATAAATGACACCATCATCCAATCAAGTGGTCACACCAGAAACCGTGTGTTTCCTCTTGATGCCTCCACTGCCCTTCCTTGTCTGTGCCACCACCACATACTCACCTTCACTTCTAAATCTTTTGACCTATCAATCATAAACTTGTTTGTTCTACCTTCTCTCCATTTCTGCAACCACTGACTGGTACAAGGCAAACCATCATTATTTTTAGTTCAGTTCAGTCATTCAGTCATGTCTGACTCTTTGTGACCCCATGGACTGCAGCACACCAGGCTTCGCTGTCCATCACCAACTCCCAGAGCCTGACTGGGAGTCCATTGAGTCAGTGATGCCATCAAACCATCTCATCCTCTGCCATCCCTTTCTCCTCCTACCTTCAATCTTTCCCAGCATCAGGGTCTTTTCCAAAGAGTCAGTTCTTTGCATCAGGTGGCCAAAGTATTGGAGCTTCAGCTTGAACATCAGTCCTTCCAATGAATATTCAGGACTGATTTCCTGTAGGACTGACTGACTTGATCTCCTTGCAGTCCAAGGGACTTTCAAGAGTCCTCTCCAACACCACAGTTCAAAAGCACCAAATTCTTTGGCTCTCAGCTTTCTTTATTGTCCAACTCTCACATCCATACATGACTGCTGGAAAAACCATAGATTTGACTAGGCAGATCTTTGTTAGCAAAGTAATGTCTCTGCTTTTTAATATGCCATCTAGGTTGGTCATAACATTTCTTCCAAGGAGCAATCGTCTTTTAATTTCATGACTGCAGTCACCATCTGCAGTGATTTTGGAGCCCAAGAAAATAAAATCTCTCACTGTTTCCATTGTTTCATCATCTATTTGCCATGAAGTGATGGGACCAGATGCCATGATCTTCATTTTTTTTGAATGTTGAGTTTTAAGCCAGCTTTTTCACTCTCATCTTTCTCTTTCATCAAGAGACTTCAGTTCTTCTTCACTTTTTGCCATAAGGATGGTGTTATCTGCATATCTGAGGTTGTTGATATTTCTCCCAGCAATCTTGATTCCAGCTTGTGCTACATCCAGCCTGACATTTCGCATGACTTACTCTGCATATAAGTTAAATAAGCAGGGTGACAATATACAGCCTTGACATACTCCTTTCCCAATTTGGAACCAGTCCATTGTTCCATTATTTTACCTCTTGTCTGTTTCAGTGATTCCTACACTCTTTCCCTTTCTCTAACCCTTTTCAAGGGCAATTTGAGTGATCTTCATGAAACAAAATACATCACTCCCTAGTGCAAACATTCTCACTGGCTTCTACCTGCACTCAGGAGGAAACACCCAAACCTTACAAAGATCCAAAGGCCCGCTCCACATAAGGTGATCTCTTCTTTGGTTATTCCACTCTAATGTTTCATTCTCCTTCCTCTTCCCCACCCCCACTATCTCACTATGCTCAAACCCAGTGGTTTGTTAAACTTTTCCTGGAAGTGTTTCTGGTCTTGATTTAAAGGAAATTTAATTACATAAAGATCTCTTTTTAAAAATAAAACAACAAACAACTTTCTGTGTTCTTTGTCTGCTTCAGTTCTTCCCCAAAGGCTTCTCCATCTCAGCAGCTTGTTCATTTCCTCCTGACCAGCTAACCACAGGCTGTGGTTATGTTTATTTGTGACCGTTTGTGACCTTGTCTTCTGTCCCCTCCTCTGGACTATAAGTTCCAGGAGGATAGGGACAATGTGATTGGCTTCCTCGCTCTCTGAGCTCCAGTTACTAGCCCAGTGCAGTAACATAGTAGACGCTCAGGATTAGGTACCTAGTGGGTACCCAGTACATAATTGTTGAATGAATGGTTTAAGTTCAATTTTGGTAAAACTTTTCTTAAAGACTAATCATTATAATAGGATTAGTCTTTATTTCCTTAAAAATTAATCACTATTAACAGAATCATTATTAGCAAAAGGTAAAAATGAGGAAAAGAGAGGCATGCCAGTGCCAGAGCATGAAAGGCATTGAAAAAGTTCACCGGGATTTGGGTTTCAATTATCGGCTTCAGCTGACCTAGTTCTTTCCACTAAGGCAAGAGATGAGAGGCCACACAGAGAGAGAGAGGGCTGAGGAGGCTAATGCTGACAAGGTAGCCCACACGGCACTCCTGGCCACCTCACCTTGTCACTTGTGGTGCTTATTACCATGCCATGCACTGGGTCTCCAAACACAGCTTTCTTCCTGTGACTTTGCCTGCCACCTTGCTCTGTAATTGGAATTGTTTATATTTCGTCTGCTGGCAAGAAACCTCAAGAGAAAGGGACTTTGACTTGGTCTCACCTTATATTGATTCTTTCCCAGATTGTTTTTTCTGACATACCCTAATTAGGCTCAGTTTCTTCCCTGCATTCTCAGCAACTTGAATGACAGTAATTCTATTAAATTCTGGGAGTGATATGAGACTAGCTCAGGGGTTAGCAAACAATGGTGTGCAGGCCATATCTAGCCTGTTTTTTATAAATAAAATTTCATTGGAACACAGCCACACCCATTCATTTATGTGTTGCCTGTGGCTGCTTTCTGGCTATAACAGCAGCGTGGAGCAGATGCTGTTGAGATTTTGTGGTCCAAAGCCAACAATATTTACTGTCTGTCTGTTTATAGGAAAAGATTACTAATCTCTGAACAAGGGCATAATCTCCTTTATTCTGAGCCTTTGATATAGCCTTAGAAGAGTTTAACTGTTTTTTTGATGCCTCCATTTATATGTTAATAATTAAAGGGAAAGCAGATTTTGTTTAGACCTCCCAGTATCACCTAGTTCAGACCCTATGATGTTCCAGGCATTTACTTAGTCAGTAAGTAAAGCTTTTTGTGGCCTTTCCATCCCAGGCAATCTCCTGCTGCTTTCAGCATATATGGTGTTTTGCCTCATATAGCACTTTATCTCCCATAGTGCTAGAGCTCACCTCTTCCGTGGCATTCAGCATTTTGTATGTGAATGTATGTGATGTGTGTGCATGCTGCTGCCCTATGGGTATGGCATTCTGTAAAGAAAATTGCACTTTGAGCATGACAGACTGTTAGGCTCTGACCTACATTGTGGTAGGTGCTGTGTCTCTTATGCTGACCCAGAAACTGGCCCAGTACCTGCCATGTGGTAGACATTGTATAATGCATGAATGAGTCTGAACTGCACCTCTAAATTAATAAGGACTTGCCTTCTTGCTTTGGTGATGATATAACTGGATCAAACCAACTTTTATTCAGCATCCCCTACTGCAGGACATATATCCCTAGCCCTGAAACACACACACACACATACACTTCAAGAACTTGAAGATAAATTTTGGGCACTGTACTTTTATAGTCATTGGTTTGAATTCCAGCTCTATCATTTATCAAGGAATATTGGAGGAGATACAAAATATGATGTTTGATTTCATCATCTTTCATATCTTTCTAGCCACCTCCCAGACCTGTAGGAGGAAGTAAATAAGGTATCTGGAACAATCCTACAAGCCTCTAGTTCTAATATAAAGGGTCAGTAGAGGTCAGTTGTGTCCCAGAGGCCTATAACGTCCACACTAAGCCTTCAAGGGAATCCTGCCTCCCAGCCATGTGCCCCCACGAACTTAGAGTCTCCTGGGACGTGGAGGCCACTATTCTCCACTGAGGTGCATTTCCTGCTCCGTGTAATTCCTGATCTCCTCATTCACTCTTTCCCACACAGCACATTGTCTTACAAGCTGCCATACCGCTGAAGCCAAAATTCTGAGTCATTATTGCTATTTCCTCCTTCAAGTCCTTTAGCAAACCTCCCTAAATATATTTTTAATCTATTCATTTCCCAGTAATCTGTTTAGCTGAAACGACTATCGTTTTTTCCCTGATCTGGTAGGAAAAAAAAAAAAAAAAAGAACTTCCTATGGATATTTTCCTCTTTCTCCAAATAAAAGCCTGGTGATCTTTCAAACACATGTATTAGGCAGTATCTTCCCAAAAACTCCTAATGATTTTCCTTGATGTCTGTCATGGAATCAGATTCCTGTGCCATGGTCTACAGAGCCCTCAGAATGATGTCTCTAACTCAGTTTCATATCCTGGAAATTTTTCACAGTTTACCAGGCTCAAGGCCCCTTGGATTGATGTCAGTGGCTTTGAAAACCAAACTTCCTGCCCAAGCTTCTTCCTGTAACTTCTGTACCTTCTGCACCTTCTGCTTGAACACCTTTCTTCTTCTTTTTGCATGGGTCACTCTATCTATTGGGAATCAGTTAAATTTTTACTGTCATAAACCTCTGAGTAGCCTATGCTTCCTATTATTACTTCTCTTCTTAGAATCTTGTCTTTCTACTTCTTCTTATCACAATTTGTAATTCTGCATAAAAAAAGTATTTACTTCTGCGTTTCTTTGGTAATCTTACTTCTTTATATATGTACGCTTGGGTTATTAGTTTCTGCCCAGCCCAGTGGATGTATCAGTTCAGTTCAGTCACTCAGTCGTGTCCGACTCTTTGCGACCCCATGAATCGCAGCATGCCAGTTCTCCCTGTCCATCACCAACACCCAGAGTTTACCCAAACCCATGTCCATCGAGTCGGTGATGCCATCCAACCATCTCATCCTCTGTCGTCCCCTTCTCCTCCTGCCCCCAATCCTTCCCAGCATTAGGGTCTTTTCCAATGAGTCAACTCTTCGCATGAGGTGGCCAAAGTATTGGAGTTTCAGCTTCAACATCAGTCCTTCCAATGAACACCCAGGACTGATCCTCTTTAAGATGGACTGGTTGGATCTCCTTGCAGTCCAAGGAACTCTCAAGAGTGTTCTCCAACACCACAGTTCAAAAGCATCAATTCTGCGGTGCTCAGCTTTCTTCACCGTCCAACTCTCACATCCATACATGACCACTGGAAATACCATAGCCTTGACTAGAGGGACCTTTGTTGGCAAAGTAATGTCTCTGCTTTTCAATATGCTATATAGGTTGGTCATAACCTTCCTTCCAAGGAGTAAGCGTCTTTTAATTTCATGGCTGCAATCACCATCAGCAGTGATTTTGGAGCCCCAAAAAATAAAGTCCGACACTGTTTCCACTGTTTCCCCATCTATTTGCCATGAAGTGATGGGACCAGATGCCATGATCTTAGTTTTCTGAACGTTGAGCTTTAAGCCAACTTTTTCACTCTCCTCTTTCACTTTCATCAAGAGGCTCTTTAGTTCTCCTTCACTTTCTGCCATAAGAGTGGTGTCATCTGCATATCTGAGGTTATTGATATTTCCATATAGCAGTGCTTAATAAGTTGTTTTTGAGTGAATGAATAAATGAGGGAACAATGACTTTAAGTAGATTTACCTTTCTCCAGTATATTTTCTTCTAAATATAAATGGCTGGGTGAAATTCTGCCCTGCATATTGAAATGTATCTTTTCTAAGAAGGTTGTGATTATACCAGTGATTTAAAAAATGAATGGAAGTCCTTACATGACTTTTACTCTAAGATAAACCCCTTTCAAGATGATACTTTTCTCAAATCTTGGAACAAGAAAAAATAAATGCATTTTGTTGCTTTGCTTTTCAGCATTTTAATTTTCCAAGAGCTTGGAGAATTCTTTTTGAGGTTTAGTGCATCAAAAAGTGTAATAAAACTCAGTATTCATGCCAGGTTTCAGTGGATAAGGAATGTTTTTAAATATCTTTCAGCAATCTTACAATGTATTCTCTGTAACCTTAAATGTGCAGATATTGATTCTAAAATATTGGAAGTAGTCATAAAACTAAGATTCAGCATTAGATACATATCTCAGGATGATTTAAAAATAACAAGGGTTTTGATTTTAAGTGGAATTAAGAAATGTTTTATGATTTTTTTTTAACAAAGGCTGCATTTTCTAAAACTCACTAATATTCTCATTGTAGTATTGTTCACATTTCAGAGTTGAGCAAAAGAAAGTTGAATTCAGACTAAATTCTAAGTATCACTGATCACATTGTGCTCAGTTGCTTCTGTCATGTCCGACTTTTTGTGACCCTATGGACTGTAGCCCACCAGGCTCCTCTGTCCATGGGGATCTCCAGGCAAGAATAGTGATCATAGGTTGTCATGCCCTCCTCCAGGGTATCTTCCCAGCCCAGGGATCGAACCTACGTCTCTAATGTCTCCTGCATTGGCAGGCAGGTTCTTTACCACTAATACCACCTGGGAAACCCCAGATAACATTAATACCCATATAAAACATGCATATATGAATGCCTTTTTAGAAAAGCTTAAAAAAGAGAAAAAATCCTTTTGAAGTATATAATATATTAATTGTTGTACTACGAAGTGACAACTGTTATCCCAATTTTGCCAGAGGAAAGAATCTTATAGGAAGGACCTTGCTTGAAGTCACTTAGTATATGGCTGTTAGCATTTGAACTCAAGCTCTCTGCACTTCACAGCAATATTCTTTCCATTGCTGGTTGCCTTCTGACTTTTTTTTTTTTATCATCCAGTCTTATCTTTTTTCTTTCTCTTGCCTCCCTCACTTTGTTTACTTGATGTCATTTACTGTTCCATCTCCTCTATCTCCTGGAAGGAACCCTTCAAATTTGTGTGATGTGTATGTTTTGGTATGTGTATATTCTTGCAGAATGTGTATTATTTTGTATACATGCATTTTTTATTTCCTTAATGCTATTTCTTGCTTTTCTGATTAAACACTATGTTTTTAAAGATTCCTCCATATGAGCATTCCTCTGTATGAGCATCCTAAGCCTTTTGATCTCACTGTTGCAAGATACTTCTTTGATGTGCATCCATCACATTTTAGTTATCCTTTATCCCAGTTGTAGAAAGCTAGTTTTCTTCCAATTCCCTGCCTTTGTAAATGACACTATAGATAGCATGAATATTTTCATCTAGTTATATAACTATGTTACTATTGAGATATATATTAGGAATAAATTCCTCTATTATAAGACTTATGCCACTTAATTTGGCTCATTAGTCCTGGGTTACGTTATATTATCTAATGGTTTCCCAGTGTCTTACACCAATTTTTGCCGATTTAATTGGTGTACAGTGATACTTTGTAATTGTTTTATCTGATTACTAATAAACTTAAACATCTCTTTGTTTACTTATTAGCATCAGGGTTTCCTTCTCTGTAAATTCGCTATTCATATTGTTGACTAGCTTACTGTTTTGGCTATTCTCTCTTCTTATTGCTTAGTAAGTGTTTCTTGTTTCTCAGTCTTAAATACTACAAGTGTCATCTCCCAATTTTTCATTTACTAAATTTTTTAGCTTATATTTTTTGGTGCTTTTGCTTTAAGTCTTTTGCTTTCCCCATGTCACAAAAATATTCTCCTATAGTTTTTCCTAAAAACTGTGGTCTTTCATCTTATATTTAGATTTTTAATCCACCTTTGTATGTGGTGCTAGCTTATTCCTAGATTTATTTTTTCCACAGAATGAACCAGTATTTCTAATATCATCTATTAAACAATAGAATATCTAGTATGTTTTCAGATTTATTTATTAATGTAAAAAAATTATTTTTACTTTTGGAGAAAGGCATCTTTAATATCAAAATGCCTTTCACATGATAGAAATTCAATCAATGTTTTTGCCTTAAGGATGCAGATCACATTTGATGTCTGTTTTGGATCCAATCAAAAATGCTTTTGGTATGTGTGTGAATCTGTAAAGGCATATTTCCTTTTGTTCTTCCTGCTTTGGGCTAGAGTTCTCAGTACAACTGAAATAGGATTTTAAGTTGACTATTTCAAAAAACTCTTCTTTGTTCCCAGCAATTCACTTACCATTATCAATAAAATTTTACATGACTATGTCAGTTTAAATGGACAGACATTAAAAGAAGTTCTCATTGATTAAAGATAATTTATTTGAATTGGTAAATTATATGCATTTGAAACAAATGGTAATCATTTGCAGGCCTTTATTTCATCTCCAAGCACAAAGATGAGAATGTAGATTTAAGATCAGTTTAAGATAAAAGTTTGATAATAGCATTACATGAATTTAATAGATTTCTTCATCTCTAAATGATGACTACTCAAGTTGGAATTTTTGAAGCATGAACTAGAATTGAAGAGGAAAGACAAAAAGTTGAAAGTGTGTTCAAAATTCCATTTAGGGAAATAGACTTTTAGTCCACGGAGATCTCTGACACTATTTTAGGGGATAATCTAGTGGAGGAAGATGGACTGGAGTGAAGAATTTAGCTGATTATATAGTTCATTCAAAAATAAATAGGCTATTTACTTTGCCTGAAAGTTCAGTAGATTTAGGTTTCAGTGACATGGAGTGGCATTAGATCTTCCTTTATTAAGGTTGATATAAGTGTGTTTAGAGAGGGCTTCTATGAATTATTGCTACTAATATACTTATTGGTTGAATTTTCTTCTGCCTCATTTGTTCAGTGCTCCAATTTTGTAGAGATCTTCTGATTTTTTACAACATTCTGAGTTGGGCAACTGTATTCATTTCATTTCATAATGAAAGTGTTTCACTCCTATAACTTTGTAACTCTCCTAAGCAAGTGCTAGAGAAGAAGGTTGCAAGAGGAAAGGTTTTGTTAAGGATGCACACATTTTTGGAGATGGCATGCTTTGAATTGTTGGTAGAAAATATGTAATCTGCTGATTTTCTGAGCTAGAATAGTTCATACTTTCTATAAATATTATAGCACTGTCAGAAATGATCTCCTCTAAGAAGTGGGTGCAAAAAACTCGTAAAAAAGACAAGGTTGCATTTGAATTATGGATGAAATCCAAATTGTAGAAATATTTAAATACATCCCTTGAAAATATAAATTCTTTGTTACAATATGAGATTCAGTGGGAGCAGTAATCTGTAAGAGTGTGACACATAGATGATCAAATTGTAGCTCTGATATTCCTATTTTGAGACCTTTAGGCAAGTTACAATTCTAAGCTTTTACCATTATCAGTAAAATGTCCATATTTGATATCAAGCAAGAGGATATCTTTTGTACCTTGGGCCTCAGTTGGTTTGCCTTTCTTTTTCTTCACCAACTCTCATTCCCACATTCTTACATTAAAACACTAAGCTGAACTTTATCCATAGGAAGACATATTGTTTATTTAAACTGGTCTAGCACTTAATACGGGAGAAGGCAATGGCACCCCACTCCAGTACTCTTGCCTGGAAAATCCCATGGACAGAGGAGCCTGGTAGGCTACAGTCCATGGGATCGCTAAGAGTCGGACATGACTGAGCGACTTCACTTTCACTTTTCCCTTTCCTGCACTGGAGAAGGAAATGGCAACCCACTCCAGTATTCTTGCCTGGAGAATCCTAGGGACGGCGGAGCCTGGTGGGCTGCCGTCTATGGGGTCGCACAGAGTCGGACACGACTGAAGCGACTTAGCAGCAGCAGCAGCAGCAGCACTTAATACGTTTTTAATTGTCTGTCTTTGACTAATGGCAAAAGGGGAAAGCCCATATTTCTTTAGAAAAGTGAAATGATTCGCCTTTATTTGCATTTACCTTGCAATCTTTGTTCTTTTGTGCTGGTTGATAATTATATCAGTGTCAAACTAATTATCTTAAGTAATGAAAGTTAAATTCCCCCAGTGATTTAAAATAGAAGAATGGAAAATTTTGTAAGCATTACAGAGTGGTTGTTCTTTTTGAAATACATCATGAAGTCTCCAGGATATACATATTTGTGAATTACTATCTGTGTAAAAAAACAGACAGCCCCACTGTAGCATTTTGGTGAGAGGAATGGAAGGATTTCTCTTACCATGCTGCTTTCAAACAAGTTAGAGTGTCACAGTGGAGTTTAATTATATGTTAATACATTCACAGTACAGATCTGGTTGATAGCTTATATCAGCATGTTTCTTCAAAGAAACAAAAGGAGAAGAAGTTTTATTTGTTTTCAATTAAGAAAAGTAATCTTACCTGTTGGGAAAAAAAAAAGGACAACATGTGCATCATAAATGATGTCCTCTCAAATAATTGTTGCAAGTCATAATGGGATTGGAAAAAATCATTGGAAGGACTGATGCTGAAGCTCCAAAACTTTGGCCACCTGATGCAAAGAGCTGATTCTTTGAAAAAGACCCTACTGGGAAAGATTGAGTGCAGGAGGAGAAGCTGGTGACAGAAGATGAGGTGGTTGGATGGCATCACCAACTCAGTGGACATGAATTTGAGCAAACCCCTGGAGAGAGTGAGGGACAGGGAAGCCCGGTGTGCTGCAATCCATGGGGTTGCAAAAAGTTACACACAACTTAGCAACTGAACAACAACAACAACAGGGAAGTAAGAAATGTTCCAGAAACATTTATTGAGAGCTCATCACAGACCAGAAATAGCAGTAAATGCTAAGAACATTTCCATGAACAGACTAGACAAGAATATTTACCCCATGTAGGCCTTTTATTTTTCTTTTGAGCAATTTTAAGTGCTAATTTGAATTAAGCATGATTTATTTATAAAATAAAATTAAAAGAGAAATGTTATTTATATGTACAACTTCTTTCTAAGGCATGTAGGTCTCAAAGGTATCATTCTGCTGAGAACATGGACATGTTTATATATTCAAAGTTGGGAACATATTTGGAAATAACTGATTATTTGTGCAATAGAAGATGTCTTTGGAGTTCTCATGGAGGAGATTAGGTATAAAGAGAAGATGGTACTGTGAGTGAGAGCAAGAGATTGAATATTGAATTTCTATACATGTCAGCCAAAGACCCATTCCCCACCCATTCAGCCAGTTCTACGCTATTTATAATGTCTGATTTTACTGGAAAGGGGCTCTAATGACAAATGCAGAGTCTGCCCCTCAACTGATGCTTCTTCTCTGAGTTTTTATCTGTGCTTGAGCTTTCTGAGCAAGAAACGTTCAAGGTCTTTCATTAATCCTTGTGCTTAAAACTTTGGCTAAATGTACTTGATCCTCAAGATGTAACAGTAAAGAACAAACCCTTACTATGAGAGTTTTTGTGAAGTATTATATATATTCTTTGTTCAGCTTTTGCTTCACAGTAGGCAGTCCTTTTCAAAATTAAAGTGATATGTTGGCAGAACATAAAATCCAACAAAAATTAAAACCACAATACATGAAAAATAAAGCAGCCTTCTAGAAAACTCAATATACTTGTCACAAGTAGTCATCACTGATAGCTCTAGAAATACCTCTAAAATAGCAGAAAAGAGAAAGAGAAAATGGAGACTTAATCAAAGAAATAATAAAAGAAAACTTCCCCCACATTTACAACTAAGTGTTCCAGCACAATTTTTTTTTAAACTTATCCAAGATACATTGTGATGAAAATTCATAATACTAGAGTTAAAAGAAAACCATAAAATCATCTCAAAGGAAAATAGTCACATCCTGATGATCACCACTCATAATGACTTTAGACTTTTTAATAGATGTCTGAAATTTTAAAAAAATTACAGCAATGCACTTAAAATTCTGAAGGAAAATAACTTAGTTTGAATTGTCACTATCACATTAGGGTTAAATTGGATAAACTACTCTTATTTTCCTATTTTTTTTTTTTTTTAGGTTTAGATCTTCAAAGACTTGATTTAAGCTACTATACTAAATTTTTGAGTTTGAAGAAGCTGCAAACTCAACTGTTATTGTGGGTAAAATTTTTATTTATTTATTTTGCATATAATAGTTGTGCTGTTTATGGACAGGGAGAGAAATTTTTATGAGAGGTTAAATAGCATTTTCAAAGGTAACATTTAATAGGAGAAATTTCAATTTCAAATAAATATCTGCCTGAAAAATTCCATTAAGCAGGTGGATTTTTAATGTTAATTATGCTACTGTATTCTTTCTGAATTTGCTGAATGAAATTAATAGATAAGAAAGAAGGGATGCAAATACATTCCTAATCAGGTCTTAGGAAGAAAACTTAGATTCTCATGGTCTTTTCATCATCAACAGCCTTTTTACCTAAAAGCATAGAAAGACCCCCATTGAGAATTTTTTCTTTTCTCCTTTAATACTTTCTCATGGCTTGGTCATTGACAATAGCATTCATGCTGTTAAACTGGCAGGGAACCTAATTATGATTTTTTATCTGAAGCTCAGACAACCTCAAAGCTCTTTAAGAAGATTATTACCTTAATCTATCTGCTAAACTCTTCAATGCACTTATGAGATGTATGGTATCAACTCTGTAGATTGTAAGAGAGATTTAGAGTTTAGGAAGATGGAGCAATGAGTAAAGTGAGCACTGGATTAGACATCTGAGGACCCAGGTTGTAGCACAATCTTTGCAAAACATCCCTTTGGGATACACTGTCACCCAATTGGAAAAACAAAGGCAGTGGAATAGATCGTCTTTAACATGTGTACTCAAAGTCTTGATTCTGTGACTGGGACTCATGTTCCAGAGTCACATGTATTCCTGTGTATTTCACTTTGGTGGGGCTCTATATATGGATAGTGATATAAATGGCTTAATATTTTTATAAGTGTGGTATTAAGAGGGGCATATTCTCATGGGTAGATAGAATATATTTATCTACTAAGATTCACATTTTGAAAACTATTCAGATGCCAGTGATCACAATATGCGCCTGAGTTTACCCATGCTCCTGCCAGTCAACATATCCTGTGCCTCAGGGATTTATTGCTGAGGAAAGCAGGATACATGCATGAGAACTATAGGATAGTCCTTGTGATGGTGAATTTTTTTTTTTTTTTTTTTTTGGATTGGTGGCTTTCTATCCTTTCAATTTTCACATATGAGCACTTAATTCTGTGGAGTCTGCAGTTGTAATTTGAAGGGCAGTCCCTATGCTAATTGATTTATTT
Organism: Giraffa tippelskirchi; assembly: GCF_054371585.1. Taxonomy (NCBI): domain Eukaryota; kingdom Metazoa; phylum Chordata; class Mammalia; order Artiodactyla; family Giraffidae; genus Giraffa; species Giraffa tippelskirchi. Next base: position 55,747,094 of record NC_137276.1, on the reverse strand, counting down.
TGAAAGGACATAGTTGGCTTAGTGGCCATCTTCCTTTTCTGAAGACAGTGATATTGGCCCATTCCCTGACTCTGCCCTGTTTTGCTCTCACATACTGCACAGCTTCTCACATGCCCCACTTGTATGCCTTAGCAATCACTCAGGCTTTAACATGCATTTCTGGAGGGTGTTACAACATGTTTTTGAATTTGTCTTCTCCAGGAAGCACTCCACAATGAATAATTCAACTGGATAACTATTTATTAAAGAGAAAACACAAGGGATGAAAAGTCTAAACAAACTTTTTTTTCCTGAAGATGGATGACAAGGGCATCTACTCATTTGGCAAACAGTACAATTATTGCTTCCCTGGTTACCAAACTAGGTTATGCTAATGCTTTGGCATGAAAAATTGAAAATAAATCTCAATAATTGATGTCTAACACAAATACAGGTCAAACACAGTTGTAGCAAGAAAAAAATAATGAAAGGAAAATTATCTTAGTCCAAATCATGACATGCTTTGTTTTGCTTTTACTGAAAAAAAGAGGGCATTGATATTGACAAGAATTTTGTAGAAGAGAAAAAGGTTCAGACTATCTAGTTGTGAATGATGACCCTGCCTACTAACTACGTGACCTCGAGCAAGATACCTGGTCACACAGCCTCTAGGACAGGATCACATCTGTAGCCTTGGCTGCCTCAGAGAATTGCTGTAAAATATGCTAAAATTACACCCAGGGAAGCCTGAAGTAAACTATTGAATACAGTGTATCAGGAGCTATGATAATGCTGTTTGCCATTCAGCTGCAGTGCCAGCTGCTAGGGATTAGGAAAAGGCTGAGGAAGGTCTGATAGTGCCTTCAGAGGAGAAGGGAAACATCTTGATAACATTGTTATTTCTCAGAGAATCTGCTGTTCCACATCTGCTCCATTCAGTGAATGATATTTAGTACCTGCCTTGTGTTGTGCACCCAATGAAGTGCTGTCCAAATATACTTTAGGGCCCAGGTTGCTTCACAATCCCCAAGCTTCCAAAATTTCATGCTTGATACACCTGTATCCAGAGAAATGTTAGAATCTCAGACATCTGTTTCATTTAAAAATGGAACACATAGAAAAATGCTGTACCTGAATGAAAACTTAAGTTGAATTCTGGGACATTCAAGTACATGCATGCTTAGTTGCTCAATCATGTCGCATTCTTTGTGACCCCATGGACTGTAGCCTGCCAGGCTCCTCTGTCTGTGGAATTTTCCAGGCAAGAACACTGCAGTGAGTTGCCATTTCCTTCTCCAAGGGATCTTCTTGACCCATGGATTGAACCCGGGTCTTCAGCATCTCCTGCATTGACAGGTGGATTCTTTACCATGCCACCTGGGGATCCCTGGGATATTCAGACCAGAATCTAAATGCTTGACTCTGTTAATACTTGGATATTTATAATGATTCAGTTAAAAACTGCTTATTCAGGTATGTCCTGATACTTGAACTGAGTTCAAATACCTAAATGTGTTTTCTTTTCCATTACTCCTTATTGTTGACTTTGTCTCTGCAACCTCCCCCCAAAGTTTTTTTCACTTTGAATAATAACAAAAACAGTAGTAACAATAGGAGTAGTAACAGTTGCAAGGCTATCATTTATTTAGTTCCATAATTGATCCACACACTATTTTTTATGATTTTGTGGTTTCCTTTACCATGAAAGTGTTAGCAGCAGCATCTCTATCGGGTAGGTCTTCCTTATTCTTGCAATCTACTCTTTCACCCTGGCATTAAAACTGCTGCCCAGAGAAACACTCCACAGTGACTAAATTCACTAACTTTTTCAGAATCCTAACCTGCTATGATGTTTTTGTACCATTTGACGCCTTGGAAAAGCTCCTCTTTTTGAAATCTTCCGTATCTTGGCGTCTGTAATCTCTACCGTTTCTCTGAGAGCTGCCCTGTGGTCTCCTGTGTCTATTCCTCCTGTCCTGTCCTGTCAGTTCTCTCCCTTCATCCCCACTGCACTTTCTCAGCTTTCCGCTCTCAGCAGTTTTCTTGAAGATGATGGGCTGGAGTCTCTGAGAAGGAGCAGAGTGAAGAGGGTAAGGGGGAATCTGGTGCCTGCCTTTGGGGCTCAAAACCTCTCTCTGTCCTTCCAAGCTGAGTGATCATGTGTATGCGAAGTTAGTTTTAGCTCTCTTAGTGGTAGAGTGGAGACAATATTGCTAACAACACCTACTTTATGAGGTGGTTGAGAGGGATCAATATCTTACTATATGCAAAAAGGCTTAAAATAATTTTTGGCCCATGGTAAGTGGTTAAGTGTTGCAATTATTGTTATTGCTTTCATATTAGCTATTATTGTCATCATTTTAAATAGTTTTTCCTGTCATTGGATCTGTTGCTTTCAGTAGGTTCTGTACAGGGAAGCCAAATTATCCTAAATCAAAATATAGTTAATGTCATTAAGCTGTTTTATATTTATGTTGTCAAAAAGGTTTAATCAGCTCCAGTCTGTTACTCGAAGCCTCTCAGTGGTGCTAGTTTGTCTGTCTAGCCTTATCTTCCAAAACTCACAGTATAATGTTCACTCCTGGCATCTCCTTTCCCCACTGTATTTTCCTTATTTTCCTTCTACCTCTACGCATTTAAAATCCTACCTGCCATTCACAAGATTCAGAACAAAGGCTACCCATCCCTTGATGCCTTTTGTAATCCTCTAGATCAAGAATAAGTCTATCCTTTCTGAAGCCCTTAAGCAAAGCTCTTTATTTTTAGGTCTCATTTGGCCCTGTATCTCTCTATCTGATATTTTAGTTATTCATGTTCATGTTGTTATCTTTCCTCTTAGATTATAACTCCCTGGGCAAAAGCTTTTGCTTTTGTACAGCCTTCCAGCTCCCAGCACAGGACATTACACCCAGTAACATTCAATGAAGGGCTGCTGAATTCATGTTGATTTCAACATCAAAATAGAATGAATCTTTGCTCTGTCCTGCTCTGTTTGCACAGGCCACTGGCATGGTTAACTTGGATGAATGGAGGAGACTTACGTAGGTTCTCTCTTTTTTTTTCTTCATCTTTTTGGGTTTTAGAGTCGGTCATAAACTGAGAAGTATAGTGCTTGGTTTATTGTAGTAAATATCTTTTGGATGATGAAGAAAATAAATAGCAGATATTTGCTGAATGAGAAAGAAAAAAAAAATAATGAATGACCCACACCTTGTCCCAAGAATGGAAAAAAATGCAGGAAGATATTTTTTGGATGTAAAGCACACATCCACAGTTGCTTCTGAATAGAGAACACAGATCAAGTCTTAAGTGTGAAAGCCATGCTTATGTTTACTAAGTACACTAGACAAAGCTATTTAAATACTGACTTTTGTAATACATTCTTTAACCTTTTTAAAATCAACCTTGTTTCTATATGTCAGTAAGCTTTGATTAAAATCCAAATCTATATATCCTTCACTTTATTCATTCATGTCAATGTGATAACCTCATAAACAGTATAACTGCAGGAAAAAACAAACAAACAAACAAACAAACAAAAAAACAAACCTTGCTGCAGGAATGAATGAAATCCCCACAAGCTCAATATAATGTGAACAGGTGCTCAGGGATGAGGGTAGAAGGTGCTCTCAGGTGACCTACCAGAACAGGTCAGCTGATTCCTCTTCTTCAGAGGTCCTGGGCTGTGTGCTCATCTCCTGAGCACCCCAGGGGCTACAGAGTGAAAGAAGCGAAACCCTGGTCCAAGGGGTGGAGTCATTTGTGACTTTTGATTCTTTGCAGGGGCAATTCCAGAAATACAGATTTGGGAATTGAAAAGATTATTCACAAAAAAGGGCAATTAAAATATATCATAAGAATTGTGGATTTATACCACACTATATTTATACCACAGTTTTCCTTTTTCTTTTGCTTGTACTTTCATGTGGTTTATTTAGCAATATGGGGAAATTGTGATTTTCAGCCTTTAGTGTGTTAATCTGAGATTATTGGGAACCCTTCTGTGAGGGTGAGGCCAAGAATACTAAGTCAGGTAGCCTCTGTGTATCCGGCTAAACATTAAAGCAAATGTTGACACATCAGAAGACAGAGTAAACATAAGAAGAAAAATTTTGCTAAGATGTCAAAACCACGTTTATCTTAGCCACTGTTTCTAGGAAGCCTTACCTGACTGTCCATGGCTGAATTTAATATTGTCCCGTAACACATTGTATTTGCCTGCATTGTACAAATTACACAACAGTGCTTGCTCATTTCATTATCCATACTCCCCACTTACAATATAAGACATACTGAAGGCAAGTCATACTTCTCCAGCAACTTGCCAGTATCTGTTGCAGCATATTTGTTGGATGCTGTATTGAAAGGGAGGAAACTAAGGCACGACCATTCATTGCTCCAAGTCTGATGCTGTAGCCCAGAAGTTGCAATTGGACAACTTACAGGCTGCATTTCACCCACAGTCTTGCATATTTGACTGAAAAAGTTTTGGCACACAAGTTTTTAAGAAAAACCAAGCTTTAGTCACTAATATTTAGACACTGAGAGGTTTGACACGTCTGTTATTGTTTAGTCAGTAAGTCATGCCAGACTCTTTGCAACCCCATAAAGTGTAGCTCATGGACAGAGGAGCCTGGCAGGGTACAGTCCATAGTGTTGCAGAGTTGGACACGACTGAAGTGACTTAGCACACACTGGACTGTAGCCCACCAGGCTTCTCTGTCCTTGGGATTTCCCAGACAATAATACTGGAGTGAGATGCCATTCTCTTCTCCAGGGAATCTTCCTGACCCAGGGATCAAACCCAGGTCTCCTGCACTGTAGGCAATTCTTTATTACTGAGTCATCAGAGAAGCCCTTGACACACATAGGTATCATCAATCCATATTTCCTGCTTCTCTTGAGATAACTGAAGATCGGACAACACAGAGTCCCTGTTGTTATACAAATGAGCAGAATTTAATGGTAAGTGGAAGAATTCTTCAGTCTACCCCAACACCTCCACTTAAAGCTAGCTGATTCTCTATCATGGTTTTAAGTGAATATGATTTAGAAATCTAGCATTCTATTCATAGTATTTTGGCATCTAGTATCACTACTAAAAGTCTAGAAAATGTATTATCTTAATGATTAAAAACATTTTTTTGAACGAGCCTTGAAACTTCTAATCCAATTCTGAGAATACAAAGAAATACTATGTTGTTTAAAAAAATGGAAATTAACAAATGATAGTATTATTAGGTCTTCCCTGGTAGCTGAGCTGGTAAAGAATCCCCCTGCAATGCAGGAGACCCTGGTTCAATCCCTGGGTTGGGAAGATCCTCTGGAGGAGGACATGGCAACCCATTCCAGTATTCTTGTCAGAAGAATCCTCATGGACAAAGGAGCCTGGCAGGCTGCAGTCCATGGGGTCACAAAGAGTTGGACACGACTGAGCAACAAAGCATAGCACAGCATAGTATTATTAACTAAAGTACAGATTTTATTCAGTCCACACACACACACACACACACACACACACACACACACACACACACACGCAGTTTGATTCCCATCTTTCTCTGACCCAGCTGGCCTGCAAGCATTTGAGCTTGTTCCACTGAGCTGCAAATACCTTCCTTCAGCCCTGGGGAGGACTGATCCCAAGCGTTTCCTCTCCCTCCTCCTACTGACTCTGTAAAAGGGGACAGGGAAACCCATGGTGCTTCTCAAGAAGGCTGCTCTTCCAGTCCACCCTCTTACACAACAACAGGTGGCTCCACATTGGCAGACCCGGAGGGGGAAGATCATGATTGGGATTTCTTCACAGACCTACAGGGCTTCACACTTGCACCCCGGGTTGCCTTGGGAGTTGCCCCTTGTCCCTGGCCCTAGTCTGAGCCATGCTGTGGTCTGAGAAGCATGAAGGTGGCAGATCCTGGTGCTGTTCCTTACTACCCAGCAGAGAAGAATTTGATTTTTCCTAAGTAGAAATTGATCAGTGTGGTATTTAGAGATTTTTCAAAGGTGCCTTTGTTTAAATTGAGAATTGGGCAAGTTAGGATCTTCATTAAAAAGCACCATGTGGTCACCAGGGTTAATTAGGCATATGAGAGCAGTCCTGACACTAAAGAAAGATCTATTGACTGTAATCACTGTGGCCTGGGTGCTCTCTGGCAGTTCAGTCTCCTTGTGCAGGAGGATGTTTGAGGCATCCATCTGGCAGAGGCAAGGAGGACCGGCTCCCCTAAATGGGCCCAGAGCCATGAGGCAGAGGGCAGGGCAGGTGAGTCCTGCCCTCTCCCCTTTGTGTTACCCTCACTTGCTGCAGCTTCTCCCAGGAGGGTACTGCCCAAAAGCCACTGTGGACAGCGAAGCAAGGCTGAGAGACTGGAGTCTCCTATGCTCCCCAACTGACCAAGGGGCCAAAAAGAGATTCATACTCTCAATGTCCTATTTTGCCATCCATGTAACAAATGGATTAGAAGGGAAAAATCACTGACTCCTTGTAGAAAAGTTATGTAAACAAATCAATGGAAGAAGGCAAATGATGTCAACACCAACATTGTTAATTTGGGGACCAAGTATCTTACCTTGTTCTTCTTTTAGGAAAAAAAAAAAACAGAAGTGCTTCCATAACCTCCAACATGTACCAAATGCTGTTTTAATAACCTTCCTTATATTGACCCAGTTAATCTTTACAAAATCTCTAATGAAGTGAGTCCTATTATTAACCTTATTTATAGATGAGAAAACAGAGGCAGTTGAAGCATAGTGCTCTGTGGTAAGTATTTTTCATGCACACTTCTTTGTGATTCTCATAAAAATTCTCTGTGCAGTGGACATTGTAGCTCCATATAACAAATGAGGACACTGAGATTCAGAACATTTCCAGGACGTGTCTGGGACATGCTGATAAGTGATAAAATGGAGGATTTGGATTCTCTTCTTTCTGTTTCCAAAATTTTATTGTTTAGAATAACTGATGGCTCATGGTGAGGTGAGGGATTTAAAATTCCTTCTTGAGATTTATCCATGATCCTTCAGATATTCTGTTCAAGTTTCCTGGAAAGGAGAGAATAATAAGTACCAGATACTAACAGTGATCTTGAAATAGTGGTACAGGAGAATGCCTCTCTTTCTCCATTCAGATTTAGGTTTGGCTGTGCCACTTTCTTCCTCCTGATTTCTCCCAACAACCAACACTTGAATGTTTCCCCTCATGCACTGAAGACCAGAACTCAGTACAAAGCCTTGTTCTTTAATACAGATATTATTATTAGCATAAGGCAGGGGTCCACAACCTTTGGGCCTTGGACCCGTACCTCCTGTCAGATTTTCTGTGACATTAGATTAGAAATAAAGTGCATGATAAATGTAATGTGTTTGAATCATCGGGAAAACCCCCCACCCCCATTCCTAGTCCATGCAAAAATTGTCTTCCATGATATTGGTCCCTGGTACCAAAAAGGTTGGGGATTACTGGCCTAAGGGGCTTCAGCATCCACAGAGACACTTCATCCAACACCCTGATTTCTCTCAGTCCCTTCATCTTATCTCCTGTTCATCTGGCCCACTCATTTCTTCATTCATCATCACACCTGGGCACTTGCCGTCACCAAGAACTACATCACATCTAACATTATGTGTTAAAATGCTCCATTTATGTGTCAACCCCTCTCTCTCACAAGGTGGTTAGTTTAAGCACCTCCAAAATTCTTTTACCCCACCAAACTCTCCGTTTCCCTTACCAATTAGCCTACTATGCATGCCTCCTAAGTTGCTTCAGGCATGTTTCCCTTTTTGCGATCCTATGGACTGTAGCCCACCAGGCTCCTCTGTCCATGGGATTCTCCAGGCAAGAATACTGGAGTGTGTTGCCATGCTCTCCTCCAGGGAACACCACTTTTCTCTCTCCCTTGCTTGGCCCATTGTTGCAATATCACTTACTCTCTTCCCTGTCCATGCCTACACTCAGTTCTAAATGAGCCTCCCTATCAACCATCTTCCAATTTGACAACCAAAGAGTTGGTAATAATCCCACAATTGTAGAGCTGAGTTGTATTTCTTATGATATTTATATACAGGTTATCATCATTAACTCCTAGCACTGCCCATCAATCTCACTACATTTTTTCCACCCATTTTTTAAATTACTCTGTCACATAGATTGCTCTCTAATCCCATCATTTCTTTTCACTCTCACTTCAAACATTGTGACTAAGGTACCATCATCTTACTTGAATGCCAAAATATTTTCCTAATTGGTGTGTCTGAATTTGGCCTTGCCTCCTTTCCTTTTTATCTTCACACAGAATCAAAGTAATTAGATCATATATTTAACATTGAAATCATATAGTTTATCATTTTTTACCTTTTGTGGGAAAAATAGTAGAGGAATTGCTGTCTTACTTAGACAGCAATCCACAGAATTTTTGCTGTGTCTAAATCTCTTCATTCATGCATGTAGGAATTCAGCCTTACTTATGACACTCTACTTTCATGATCTCATTTTAGCTTTGTGAAGATGCCAAGCTTCTTTCCAATTCAGGACATTTTGCTCATTTTGCTTATCCTTTTTTCACTCCCATTCCTAACCTGACTATCACTCTTTCAATAGCTTAGTTTAAATATCACATTCTTAATGCATCATGAGTCTTTCTCCTTCCCTCTTCATCAAGGCTGTATGCTCTTGTTATTCTCTCTCACAGTACCTGTATCATGTACTTTTCCTTTAAGGATCATTTGTTGTTGTATTAAATATTTATTTAGGTGCTTACCTATTTGAAATGTATCTGAAATTATAAGATTCAGAAAGGAAGATTCCAAATCTGCTCACTCACTACAATCATCCAGGTCTTAGGCAATGATTGAAATATGGGATGTTTGATAAACATTCTACCATTAAGTAAAGTTGAGACCTTGAACTGGTCCATCAGCCTCTCAAGATACTTAATTTTTTTAGTGACATAGTAGAAACACAGTTCTCCTTAGAGCATGGATCCCCAAACTCCAGGATCTAATGCCTGATGATTTGGAGGTGGAGCTGATGTAATAATAGTAGAAACAAAGTGCACAATAGATGTAATGCACTTGAATCATCCTGAAACCATCCCCCAACCCCGGTCTTCAGAAAAATTATCTTCCAAGAAACCAGTCACAGGTTCCAAAAATGTTGGGGACTGCTTCCTCTTTGGTCTTCCTCCTCCAAACACATAAGCCCAGTCTAACCTTGAAGAAAACATCAGCCAAATTCCAATAGTAGGAAATTCTATAAAATACTTGAGCAGTTCTGGATAGGATCCTGGCACAGAAAATGGACATTAGGTCAAAGCTAAGGATGTCTGAATAAACTAAGGACTTTAGTTAATAGTGAAGTGTCAATATTGAGTCATTAATTGTAACTAATCTATCATGTAATATAAGATGTAATATAGTTAATTTTGGAAAGATCCCCTGGAGGAGGGCATGGCAACTCACTCCAGTATTCTGGCCTGGAGAATTCCACAAACAGAGGAGCCTGCTGGGCTATGGTCCCTGGGGTAGCAAAAGAGTAAGATATGACTGAAGTGACTTAGCACATAGTTAATTTTATAGAGGAAATAGCAGAGGAAACTGGATATGAAGTATAAGGGAACCCTCTGTACCATCTTCTCATTTTTTTTCTGTAAATCTAATACTTAAATATATATATATATATATATATATAGCCTCTTTTAAAAATTACTGTGCAGACTTATGGACACAGTGGGGGAAGGAGAAGGTGGGACAAACTGAGATAGTAGCCCTGAAATATATACACTGCCATGTGTAAAATTGATAGCTTCTGGGAAGTTGCTACACAGTGCAAGGAGCTCAGCCTGGTGCTCTGTGACAGCCTAGAGGGGTGGGATAGTTGGAGAGGTGGGAAGGAGGTTCAAGATGGAGGAAATATATACCTATAGTTGATTCATATTGATATATGGCAGAAACCAACACAACATTGTAAAGAAATTATCCTCCAATTAAAAAGAAATAAATTTTAAAAATTACTGTGCATTGTCATCAACACCTTGATCATCACTGCATAGTCTTAAGAATAATCAGATGTGGAGGTGGTCCCAAGATGGCAGAGGAATAGGATGGGGAAACCACTTTCTCACCCACAAATTTGTCAAAAGATCATTTGAATGCTGAGCAGCTTCCACAAAATAACTTCTGAATGCTGATGGAGGACACCAGGCACCTGGAAAGGCAGCCCATTCTCTTCAAAAGGAGATAAGACAAAATATAAAAGACAATAAGAGAGTCAAAAGAGTTAGGGACAGAGGCCTGTCCTGGGGAGGGAGTCGTGAAGGAAGAGAAGTTTCCGAACAGTAGGAAATCCTTTCACAGATGGGTCTGGGCAGAGTTTTGGAATCTCAGAGGGCAACATAACCAGGAGGGGAAAAAACAAAACAAAACAAAACACCCACAGAATAGGCGACTTACTGCAACTGCCAGCGGACAAGAAGCCCAGATGCTCACATCCACCAACAGCGAGCAGGGGCTGGACAGGGAAGCGTGGGCTCATCATCGGTCCTTAGAGTAAGGACCAGGCCTGAATGCCCTGAGGACAATCTGAGGGAACTAACGTGAGATAGCAACCCAAACTGTGGGCTATCCAGAGAGGGAAAAAAAAAAAGAGAGAGAGAGAACTTTCCCACAAAAGGCTCTAATTCGCAGCCTGAACTGCTCACAGAACAAAAGATTGAGCGAATACCAAAGGAGAGCTAGCCTGCTGTATACAGGCCTCTTCCTCCCGCCAGAGGCAGAGAGGAAGACTTGCAACAGCCAGAGCTGGAAGGCAAGGGGCTGCTCCAATCTTGGCCCCAGAGACCAGCATCCTCCACCAAACTGTGAACAGGCTCCCAGTTGCTACCTATGTCATCGTGGGATCCTGGATGGTTGACATCTGCCAGGAGGGTCACAGCCTGAGACCAGCTCCCCAGAGGAGACACACGGCCACATCTGAGACGGTGCTCTCTAGGCATACCTGGGAAACTGAGCAGCCCAGGACCAAGGAGGTGATTAATATGCCCAGCCCCCTTGGGACAGTGTGCTCACCAAGCACCTGGTCGCCTGAGCTGCTCAGACCTGGGAAGGGCACAAAACACACGCCCAACCTAGTCTGTGCCCTTGTGGAGTACCCGAGAATCTGAACCTGAGTGGCTTAGACCTGGGAATTGCATGAAACACAGGGCCCACTTTGGAAGTGCCCAGCAGAGCACACTGGAGCCTGAGCAGTGTAGACCTGGGAAGCATACACCATTGTGAACTGGGGCAAACCCAGGGTGGTCCATACACTGTGAGCACTCCCCACACATGCCAGAGATATTTATTTGCAGTGTTCCTTCCTCCCCACAACGCAACTGAACAAGTGAACCTAAGTAAGTGACCACCTTCGCCTCCTTGTGTCAGGGCGGAAGTTAGACACTGAAGAGACTTGCAAACAGAGGAAGCCAAAATAAACAAAGAAGAGGGAACCACTTTGGAAGTGACAGGTGCTGCAGATTAAAACCCTGTAGTTAACATTGACTAAGCATTGGACGGGGCCTATAGACCCTGAAAACAAGTACAGTCTGGAACAAGGAACTATCTGAAACTGAACTGACCCCACACTGCCCACAATAGCCCCAGTGAAATTCCTATATATATTTTTACTATTATCACTTTTTAATTTTTTTAAATTTAAGTTCTTTATTACTCCTTTAATATTCATTTTATAACCTACTATTACCTTGCAAAAAAAAGAGCCTATTTTGAAACCAAATTTCGTATCTATATTTTTTTTTATAATTTTTGTGATTGATTTTGCTTTGTATTTTTAATATTGTATTATAGAGAGTCTAACCTCTAGATTTTTAATCTTTACTTTTTGGTATTTGTTATCCATTTTGTATCTTTAAAAATCTAATCTTCAGTATCCATTTTCACTTAGGGGTGTGATTACTGGCTTTATTGCTCTCTCCTCTTTTGAGTCTCTCTTATCTCCCTCAGGTCACCTCTATCCCTTACCTCCCCCTTTCCTTCTGTACTTAACTCTGAGAATCTGGGTGTTCCAGGCTGTGGAGAACACTTAGGAAACTGATGACAGGCTAGATTGGTCTCTCCCCTTTTAATTCCCCCCTCTTCTCCTCCTGGTCACCTCTATTTCCCTCCTCCCTCTTCTCTTCTCCATGTAACTCTGGGTGTCCCTCGCTGTGGAGAATTGTTTCATCATTAATCTAGATGTTTTATCATCTGTGCTGTATGGATGGAGAAATCTTGAGGCCACTGTAAGTATAAGACTGAGAGCTAGAGGCAGGAAGCTTAACTACAAAACTTGAGAACATCAGAGAACTCCTGATTCCAGGAAACATTAATAGACAAGAGCTCATTCAAAAGCCTCCATACCTACACTGAAACTTAAGATCCACCCAAGAGCCAACAAGTTCCAGAGCAAGACATACCATGCTAATTCTCCAAAAAATCAGGAACACAACCCTGAGCATTAAAAGACAGGCTGCCGAAAGCCATAGCAAACCCACAGACACTTCAAAACTCACTACTGGACACTTCATTGCACTTCAGAGAGAAGAGATCCATCTCCACCCACCAGAACACAGACACAAGCTCCCCTAACCAGGAAACCTTAACAAGCCGCTAGTCCAACCACACCCACAGGGAGCAATCTCCACAATAAAGAGGAACCACAAACTTCCAGCTTACAGAAAGGGCAGCCCAAACACAGCAATCTAGATAAAATGAAAAGGCAAACAAATATTCAGCAGGTAAAGGAACATGATAAATGCCCACCAAACCAAACAAAAGAGGAGGAGATAGGAAGTCTACCTGAAAAAGAATTCAGAATAATGATAGTAAAGATGATCAAAAATCTTGAAAACAAAATGGAGTTACAGATAGATTAGAGACAAGGACTGAGAAGATACAAGAAATGTTTTGCAAGGAACTAGAAGAAATAAAGAAGAGTCAATCAATGGTGAATAATGCAATAGCTGAGATCAAAAGCACTCTGGAGGGAACCAACAGTAGAATAAATGAGACAGAAGATAACGATAAGTTAGGTGGAACATAGAATGGTGGAAATAAATGAACCAGAGACGAAAAAAGAAGTAAAGGAATGAGGACAACCTCAGAGACCTCTGGGACAATGTTAAACACCTCAACATTCGAATCATAGGAGTCCCAGAAGAAGAAGACCAAAAGAAAGGGCATGAGAAAATACTTGAGGAGATAATAGTTGAAAACTTCCCTAAAATGAAGAAGGAAATAGCCCACCAAGTCCAAGGAACCCAGAGAGTCCCAAACAGGATAAACCCAAAGTGAAACACCCCAAGACACATATTAATCAAACTAATGAAGATCAAACACAAAGAGCGAATATTAAAAGCAGCAAGGGAAAAGAAACAAATAACACACAAGGGGATTCCCATAAGGATAACAGTTAATCTTTCAATAGAAACTCTTCAGGCCAGAAGGGAATGGCACGATATACTTAAAGTCATGAAAGAGAAAACCTACAACCCAGATTACTATACCCAGCAGAGATCTCATTCAAATATGAAGGAGAAACCAAAAGGTTTACGGACAAGCAAAAGCTGAGAGAATTCAGCATCACCAAGCCAGCTCTTCAACAAATGCTAAAGGATCTTCTCTAGACAGGAAACAAAGAAAAGGTTTATAAACTTGAAGCCAAAACAACAAAGTAAATGGCAATGGGATCATATTTATCAATAATTACCTTAAAGGTAAATGAGTTGCATGCCCGAACCAAAAGACAAAGACTGGCTGAATGAATACAAAAAACAAGACCCCTATATATGCTAACTACAAGAGACCCACCTCAAACCAAGGGACACATATAGGCTGAAAGTGAAGGGCAGGAAAAAAATATTTCATGCAAATGGAGACCAAAAGAAAGCAGGAGTAGCAATGCTCATATCAGATAAAATAGACTTTGAAATAAAGACTGTGAAAAGAGACAAAGAAAGACACTACATAATGATCAAAGGATCAATCCAAGAAGATGATATAACAATTATAAATATATATGCACCCAACATAGGAGCACCTCAATACATAAGGCAAATGCTAACAAGTATGAAAGGGGAAATTAACAGTAACACAATAATAGTGGAAGACTTTAATACCCCACTCACACCTATGGATAGAGCAACCAAACAGGAAATTAGCGAGGAAACACAAAATTTAAATGATACAATGGACCAGTTAGACCTAATTGATATCAATAGGACATTTCACCCCAAACAATGAATTTTACCTTTTTCTCAAGTGCACATGGAACATCTCCAGGATAGATCATATCCTGGGCCATAAATCTAGCCTTGGTAAATTCAACAAAGTTGAGATCATTTCAAGCATCTTTTCTGATCACAATGAGGTAAGATTATATGTCAACTACAGGAAAAAACTATTAAAAAAACAAACATATGGAGGCTAAACAACATGCTTCTGAATAACCAGAAAATCATGGAAGAAATCAAAAAGGAAATCAAAATATGCATAGAAACAAATGAAAATGAAAACATGACAACCCAAAACCTATGGGAGTCAGTAAAAGCAGTGCTAAGTGGAAGGTTCATAGCAGTACTAGCTTACCTCAAAAACAAGAGAAAAATTAAATAAATAACCTAACTTTACATCTAAAGGAACTAGAAAAAGAAGAAATGAAGAACCCCAGGGTTAGTAGAAGGAAAGAAATCTTAAAAATTAGGGCAGAAATAAATGAAAAAGAAACAAAGTAGACTATAGCAAAAATCAACAAAACTAAAAACTGGTTCTTTGAGAAGATAAATAAAACAGACAAGCCATTAGCCAGACTCATCAACAGAAAAGGAGAAGAATCAAATCAACAAAATTAGAAATGAAAATGGAGAAATCATAACAGACAGCACAGAAATACAAAGGATCATAAGAGACTACTATTAACAACTATATGCCAATAAAATGGACAACTTGGAAGAAATGGAAAAATTCTTAGAAAAGTATGACCTTCTAAAACTGAACCAGGAAGAAACAGAAAAACTTAACAGACCCATCACAAGCACGGAAATAGAAACTGTAATAAAAAATCTTCCAGCAAACAAAAGCCCAGGACCAGAAGGCTTCACAGGTGAATTCTACCACCTATCATACTCAAAACCTTCCAGAAAATTGCAGAGGAAGGTAAACTCCCAAACTGATTCTATGAGACCACCATCACCCTAATACCAAATCCAGACAAAGATGCCACAAAAAAACAAAACTACAGGTCAATATCACTGATGAACATAGATGCAAAAATTCTCAACAAAATTCTAGCAAACAGAATCCAACAACATATTAAAAACATCATGACCAAGTGGACTTTATCCCAGGGATGCAAGGATTCTTCAATATCCACAAATCAGTCAGTTTGATATACCACATTAACAAATTGGAAGATAAAAAACATATGATTATCTCAATAGATGCAGAGAAAGCCTTTGACAAAATTCAACACCCACTTATGATAAAAACTCTCCAGAAAGCAGGCAGAGAAAGAACGTACCTCAACATAATGAAAGCTATATATGATAAACCCACAGCAAACATTATCCTTAATGGCGAAAAACTAAAAACACTTCTCCTAAAGTCAGGAACAAGAAAAGTGTGTCCACTCTCACCACTACTATTAAACATAGTTTTGGAAGTTTTAGCCACAGCAATCAAAGAAGAAAAGAAATAAATGAATCAAGATTGGAAAAGAAGAAGTAAACCTCTTACTGTTTTCAGAGACATTGTCCTCTACATCGTAAACCCTAAAGACACCACCAGAAAATTACTACAGCTAATCAATGAATATAGTAAAGTTGCAGGATAAAAAAATCAATACATAGGGATCCCTTGCATTCTTATACACTAACAATGAGAAGACAGAAAGAGAAATTAAGGAAACAATCCCATTCATCATTGTGATGAAAAGAATAAAATACCTAGGAATAAATCTACCTTAAGAAACAAAAGACCTATATATAGAAAACTATAAAACACTGATGAAAGAAATCAAAGACAACACAAATAGATGGAGAAATGTACCGTGTTCATGAATCGGAAGAATCAATATAGTGAAAATGAGTATACTACCCAAAGCAGTCTATAGATTCAATTCAATCACTATCAAGCTACCTATGGTATTTTTCAGAGAACTAGAACAAATAATGGCAACCCAGTCCAGTGTTCTTGCCTGGAGAATCCCAGGGATGGGGGAGCCTGGTGGGCTTCCATCTATGGGGTCGCACAGAGTCGGCCATGACTGAAGCAACTTAGCAGAAGAAATAATTTCACAATTTGTCTGGAAATACAGAAAACCTCGAATAGCCAAAGCAATCTTGAGAAAGAAGAATGGAACTGGAGGAATCAACCTTGCCTGATTTCAGACTATACTACAAAGCTACAGTCATCAAGACAGTATGGTTCTGGCACAAAGACAGAAATATAGATCAATGGAACAAAATAGAAAGCCCAGGATAAATCCATGCACCTAAGGATACCTAATCTTTGACAAAGGAGGAAAAACTATACAATGGAGAAAAGACAATCTCTTTAACAAGTGGTGCTGGGAAAACTGCTCAACCACCTGTAAAAGACTGAAACTAGAAAACTTTCTAACACCATTCACAAAAATAAACTCAAAATGGATTAAATATCTAAATGTAAGACCAGAAACTATAAAACTCCTAGAGGAAAACATAGGCAAAACACTCTGATATAAATCACAATAGAATCCTCTATGACTCATCTCCCAGAGTAATGGAAATAAAAACAAAAATAAACAAATGGGACCTAATTAAACTTGAAAGCTTTTGCACAATGAAGGAAACTGTAAGCGAGGTGAAAGGACAGCCCTCAGAGTGGAAGAAAATAATAGCAAATGAAGCAACGGACAAAGAATTAATCTAAAAATTATACAAGGAGCTCATTCAGCTCAATACCAGAAAAGTAAACGACCCAATCAAAAAATGGGCCAAAGAACTAAAGAGACATTTCTCCAAAGAAGACATACAGATGGCTAGCAAACACATGAAAAAATGCTCAACATCACTCATTTCAGAGAAATGCAAATCAAACCACAATGAGGTAGCATCTCACACCAGTCAGAATGGCTGCTATCTAAAAGTCTATAAACAATAAATGCTGGAGAGGGTGCAGAGAAAAGGGAATCCTCTTACACTGTTGGTGGGAATGCAAACTAGTGCAGCCCATGGATAACAGTGTGGAGATTCCTTATAAAACTAATGGAAATAAAACTGCAACATGACCCAGCAATTCCACTGCTGTGCATACAGCAGAGGAAACCAGAACTGAAAAAGATATGTGTACCTCAATGTTTATCACAGCACTGTTCCCTATAGTTAGGACATGGAAGCAACCTAGATATCCCTCAGCAGACGAATGGATAAGAAAGTTGTGGTACATATGCACCATGTAATATTACTCAGCTATTAAAAAG
Source organism: Giraffa tippelskirchi (assembly GCF_054371585.1). Classification (NCBI taxonomy): domain Eukaryota; kingdom Metazoa; phylum Chordata; class Mammalia; order Artiodactyla; family Giraffidae; genus Giraffa; species Giraffa tippelskirchi. Next base: position 55,729,624 of record NC_137276.1, on the reverse strand, counting down.
AACACATTTGAATCAGTTCTAATGAGGTGAATGAAACTAGAGCTTGTTATACAAAGTGAAGTAAGTCAGATTGAAAAATGCCAACACAGTATATTAACGCAAATATATGGAATTTAGAAAAGATGATAATGATGACTCTATATACAAGACAGCAAAAGAGACTCGGATATAAAAACAGACTTTTGGACTCTTCGGGAGAAGGCGAAGGTGAAATGATTTGAGAGAATAGCATTGAAACATGTATATTACCATATGTGAAATAGATGACCAGTCCAAGTTTGGTATATGGAACAGGGCACTCAAAGCTGGTAGAATGGGACAACCCAGAGGGATAGGGTGGGGAGGGAGGTGGGAGGGGGGTTTGGGATGGGGGACATGTGCACCTGTGGCTGATTCATGTCAATGTGTGGCAAAACCACCACAATATTATAAAATAATTAGCCTCTAATTAAAATAAATAAATTAATTAAAAAAAATAATATTCAGATGCATCCGCTTTCTTTTCCACAATCAGTGTGGAGTTTTTGTATTGTTTGCTTCGTATTTCTAAAACACCTGAAGATTCTAAAATTCTTATCCATTGTATTATGCTGTGATTGCTTTTTAACATGTAGCCACTACTAGAGATCTACACTGTAGTACACACTACAACAGATCTCTGCTCTGGCCTTCCCAATCACACCACAAATGTGTGACGGTTTAATGAAATTATGCTACATTGAATGCTGTGTAGATTGCAAAGTGTTCCACAGATAGAGGACAGTCTTCTATGACTTGCCTTTCCCTTAAGGTATCATGCTGGATGTTCTCCAGCATCTATGACTCTTCTTAGGCTTTTATCTCCCTCCAAGTCCTGAAGCACTTTTCTAGGTTCCCTCTTCCTACAGCTCTCTTCCCTCCCTTGCTCCCACTCTCCTCTAATTCTTCTTGTGGGAAGGATACTCAGTGTGGCATCATGCATTGGTAAATATCAACTTCCTTTACTTCCTTTTTCTAACTTTGAAAGATAAATATATTCTCTTGGATTTAGAAGGAATCTTTAGGTCCAGTAAGAGAATGGTGTTTGGGATACTTTCAGCAGTGGAAGAGAAGGGCCACAGATCCCAGGAGGACCAATAGCTAAACTATTACAGAGACAAGAAGTAGGGAACATGATGTCTCTATCTCTAGTGAGAGGCATCTTTTTCTATTCTCTAGGAAATGACTTTCTGCAAATGATAGCCAGATAAATCAGAGGTTGTGGTCCATGGAATTGCTATTTCTCTCAGTTGACAATGTGTAGACGATGTAGTTTATAAGCAGTACTACTTCTAGCGCCATTTTCTCTTGTCCTATAACATAGAATTCAGCTCCAACAGTGGGCTCAATTGCAAGACAGTCTTAAATTCCCCAAAGGAGCTAGAACTCTCGATTCTATGTGAAAATTTCTGATTTTTATAACACTCTGAATGCCAAGAAGTGCTGGTGGAGAGATCAATTCGGTCTAAAGGCAACCACTTCCCTCTCTGACAGTTTAGGGTTATAGGGAGAGGAAAATAGCATGGAATGGGGAGAAGGAAGAGTGGAGAAAAATGTCTGTCTCTCTTTCTTTTTTTTTCTTTCAAGAATCCAGCTACAAAGAGTCCAGACTGGATTAATGTATCAGTACTTTATTATACCTTTCATAAAAGGCCTTCAATTTTTGTTAGTTGATTAAATAAAGGGATATATTTTGAGCAATTTTAATGCCTTTTTTGGAATGACTAGCAAATATTTATAAATATTGAAGAAAAAGAAATCAGTAAGAGTTCTGATTTTTCCTGGAAAGTCTATACCTAGCAAAATCTAATCACTCTGTGGTCTGCACCTCATCATGAAAAGCAGAGTATTCACATAGGGTGAATGTTTTAGAGTTTAGTTAACCTAAATTAAAACTTCAGTCCTATTTATTACCTGATGACTATGTGACCTTACATAAATGGTTAACTCCCTTTACCCCAGTTTCCACATTTTGTGAAAGTCCCTGGCTAAACAAGATGCTAATTCAATATTTAGATCCATGCCCCACCCCTCCTAGCTGGTGCCTAAGACCCAACCTTCAAGAGACTGCAAGCTTAAGTAATCATCTCTTTTCCTTTTTATTTAATAAAATATATATGTTGTGGTGAGCGGGGACTACTCTTCATTGTAGTACACAAACTCGTTGTGGTGGCTTCTCTAGTTGCAGAGCATGGGCTCTAGAGCACAAGGTCAGTAATTGTGGACCACAGGCTTAGTTGCTCTGAGATATGTGGGATCTTCCTGGACCAGGGATCAAACAGATGTTTCCGGCATTGGCAGGCAGATTCTTTACCACTGAGCCACCAGGGAAGCTCCATCTCTCTTCTTAATAGCTTTGTTGTTTAATAGTTGTCCAGATGTTGCAGTGCTCTCGGTGCTGTGAAAGAAAAAGAAAGTAAAAGTATTAGTCTCTCATTTAGTCACATCTGACTCTTTGTGACCCCATGGACTGTAGCCCACAAGCCCCCTCTGTCCATGGGGTCTTCCAAGCAGAACACTGGAGTGGGTGGCCATTCTCTTGTCCAGGGAATCTTCCTGAACCAGAGATCAAACCCAGGTCTCCTGCATTGCAGGCAGATTCTTTACCATCTGAGCCATCAGGGAAGCCCTCTAGGTGCTGTACCAGAAGAAAATGCAGCAGTTTAAAATTATTCCAACCTCGTTTATTTATAATCTCAATTATACTGGTCATGGATGGAAAATAGAATGCTCCTAGGGAATAGATGATAATAGGTAGGCTCAATTATGGCTTATCATTTTAAAGCATCCTCTGTGTTTTGTGTGACTTGTAATTGGGATTCAACATTTCTATATTTGATAATTTTATTTTTCATATTAGAGTCCATTATTTTACTGTGAGAGCTTGGGAGAGGGATATCATATAAATTGAATTTGTGTATGTGATATGAGAAGTATGTATTTGAGAAATCGGAAATATGAATTCACAAATTAAGTAGGCATCCTTATTGTATCTATCACATGGACTTTCATTACACAAACTAAATAATAATCGTTACTAAAAAGGCCAGTACAGCAGGGTAAATGGTAGACTTATTTGATATTGATTAAGTGTTTTGCCAGATGATGTGAAAATTTCCTAATGTTATATTAGAGGAAAAGGATCTGTTGAGTGCCTGCTTTCAGTGAGGCTATGTATTAGGCCATACATGTATCTATTGCCTCGCTCACAGTTACAGCAAACTAAACGAAGAGTGGTCCTCATTTGATATGAGAACATTGAAGCTTGTGAAATGCCATTCACAAGGTCACAAATCCCTCTGTGATGGATCCAGCATTTAAAGTTGAGTATATTACCACCAAAGACAATATCAATATCAATAGGTAAGACAATCATCAATCATCAATGAAATCAATGCTGCCCAGAATGAAAAGGAACCTTTATATCACCACGGATTAATTTCAGACAGAGGGAACATCAGCTAATGAACAAAAATTCCAATGTCTGATTTTACAAAACAATTACTTTTTCTTGTTACTTAATGTTGCTTTCCATATAAAACTGAAAATCAATCCATCTCAGAGTTTTTGTGTGTTCTTGGAGTTATGCACATTTTTTGCTCCTGAAATATTTGTCTAATGTTGGAAAAATCAGTAGTGGTTGTAACAGGGTCACTAACAGAAAGAATTCCTGGTTTACCTAAGCTAAGAAGATCCAGGAGCCCCTGATTCCCAGTCTTTGCATGGTAACCTTACGTTCAGGACTTCTGTAAAAATGTAAGAACAACATTGTTTTTTGTTAGTGCTTCCCAAATGGTGCTAGTAGTAAAGAACCCACCTACCAGTGTAGAAGATGTAAGAAACATGGGTTCGTTCCCTGTGTCAGGAAGAGTCCCTGGATGAGGGCATGGCAACACACTCCAGTGTTCTTGCCTGGAGAATCCCATGGACAGAGGAACCTGGAGGACTACAGTCCATTAGGTCACAAAGAGTTGGACATGACTGAAATGACTTAGCATACATGTAGGACTGTTCTTTGTTAACTATAAAATAGGCATTGTTGTGAACCATGGTAATGGACAAACATAAGAAAGGAATAAGTACAAAACTCAGCATAAAATAGCAGCAGAATGGCTGGAGAGACTGAGATTGCAAATGCTGGGCTCACTATTGAAGTCAATCAGGCTGCAGCGAGATATTTCTTGTTGCTATAATGCCACATTTTCGCTTTCTTATTTCACATTGTTCATACACATTCCCAAGACTGAGAAGGTAACTACTTATTGTTGATTCATGAACTCATTTCTCCTTCTTTTAGTTACAACAGAAAGATAGGTACTTTATTTTAGCCATATTCTTCATGTCTAACTCACCCCCCTCCCCCAACAATACTGTAGCTGGACAGAGAGCTTATAATTCACCTTAAATATGTATCTCTTAAATAAGCTAAGAAAGTCACTGATTTTGGAACTGGTACTCAGTGCCCTGGTTTTGGTGGAGCCTATATTAATGGAAAAGTTAACACATGGAACACACTTAAAATGCCAAGATCATCTAGAGATGTAAGCAAACCATTATAAGAATAGGATGAATTCAAGTCTTTCTTGGACAATCATTAAATTGACATGCTCACTGGATTGAGCAGAGGTCTGAGACATCAAACATCAATTTCTTTCCCCTATTCAGGAAATCTCAAGTGGGCAACATAGTTATATTTTGAAATAGATGTTGGGAAATAATATTGCAAAGATAGATTGGGTGAAGACAATGAGTGTGCATCCAAGAAGTCTGACATTTAGCTTCTAAGCAATTTTCAATATTTCTAAGCAACTTTCTAAGTATTTTCAGTGGGAATATAACAGAATCAGATATCTGGTTTCAAGATGACTATGCAAGCAGAGTGAGGATGGACTGGAAAGGTGGTGACTGTTTGCAGAGAGACCATTTAGTTCTCTCCATTTTACCAAGTGGTATTAGAAAAATAGTAGATATAAAAGAAATAGTCTAAGCAGAGTTGGGGGAATCGGAAATGCCTGTAAAAACAGTATATATTTAGATGTTATCTGATGTTGTGTACTCCTCATGTGCTGATCGAGTTCTATGAATTAGGTGAGCAGTGATATCTGGAGACAGCAAGGTCATGGTGAGATTTGAGTTGACTATTAAAATGGGGGTAGGGAATAGCATGCGTTGTTTCATAGACAAGGATTGACTGGTGGGTCACAGGAGAGAGATGACTCTGATTTGCTTTGGATTTCTGCTTGGTTTGGAACCTTGCAGTACTCAGCCCCGCGCGTTAACAACAATGTCTGTGTCCAATAAAAAGAAACCATCCTGTCTGATATTTGTTATCTAGACAGTTCTAGTTCTAGCTCTTTTTTTTTTTTTTTATTTAATCACCATGTAACCATTTTCATTTTGTTCTCATTGTCTCCTCTCAATTCCTACATTTAGGAGCTAGTTCCATCTGAGTTAATGCAAAATTCAGTTACAGCCAGCATCCAGCTCCCCGGGCTCAGAGTTGTTCTCGGATAACAAACCTAGACAGTGTGTTAAAAAGCAAAGACATTACTTTGCCAACAAAGGTCCATATAGTCAAGGTTATGGTCTTCCCAGTAGTCATGTACGGAGGTGAGAGCTGGATAATAAAGAAGGCAGAGCACTGAAGAATTGATGGTTTTGAACTGTGGTGCTGGAGAAGACTCTTGAGAATCCCTTGGAAAGCAAGGAGATCAAGCCAGTCAATCTTAAAGGAAATCAACCCTGAATACTCTTTGGAAGGATTGATGCTGACACTGAAACTCCAATACTTTGGACACCCGATATGAACAGCTGACTTGTTGGAAAAGACGCTGATGCTGGAGAAGATTGAAGGCAGGAGAAGAAGAGGACAACAAAAGATGAGATGGTTGAATGGCATCACCACTTCAATGGGCATGAACTTGGGCAAACTCTGGGAGATGGTGAGGAACACGGAAGTCTGGCGTGTTGCAGTCATGAAACGTTGGGCATGATTTGGTGACTGAACAACAACAGCAAGGCATTTTGCAATGATTTGTCCCTCAGTAATTGAGGGCAATTGGGTCCAGGATTCCCAAGGAAGCCAAAATGTTCAGATGCTTAAGTCCCTTATATTAAATGGCATGGTACGGATATTTGCATATAACCTATGCACATCCTCCCTTATACTTTCAGTCATCTCTAGATGAATGCCTAATACAGTGTAAATACTATCAGAATAGTTCTAAATACAATGCAAATGCTATGTAAAAAGTTTCTGGCTTGCAGCCAATTCACATTTTGCTTTTTTGTACTTTCAGGAATATTTTTTTTTATTGTTTTTGATCCATAGCTGGTTGACCCAATAATGAGGAACTCATAGATATGGAGAGCTGACTGTATTCCTGTCAGCCACATGTAGCCTCTGTGAGCTTTGTTGTTGGCATTGCCTCTCCAGTGGAACTTCTACTGGGCCATCAGCTCTCTCACCTGGGACCAGGACATAGGCACTATTTGTTGTGGGAAATTAGTTTGGAAAGAGATGAAGGATATATTTTATGCTAGAGAAAGGTGATGGTGGAATCATTAAAAACATATCTAAAGACAAACAGAAGTTGTAATATTTGTTTTTAAGAAATATGGAGTCACTAATCATGGGTTAGGAGTATTTTGATGAAAGTGTCACTAGAGCAAGATTTGTCTCACTGAAGTACACATAAGATGGTTTCTAGAAGGGTAAGTTTGGGGATTTATTAAAGCAACTAAGGAGTTTCTGCAATGGCAGTAGCAGGAAGTGGGTGTACATCAGTGGGAGGTGTTTCTAAGGGAAAGACAGGGAGGCTAAGAGAAGAAAAATCAGAAGGAAAAATGCGCATGTAAAATAGACATGAACACAAAGTGACATTGAGTCTTGAATCCCTTATGGGATGGGAAGGATCAGATAGACTAGATTAGGGATTTTGTCTCTGAACCCATGAAGTCTTTGCACTCTGAATGAAGTTCTGGGCATTTTAAAACCTTTTATTTCAAGTTCTGTGTTGAACATTTTTATCCTTCAAATCATTTTCTTCCAATGTGCTAAGATTATAGCCTTTAGCTAATGGTTTTCTCTCTCTGTCATGCTCCCAGCATTTATAAGCATTAATTTTGCTGAACTGATATAGTAAAAATGTTCAAAATAACATTTGGCAGAGTATTTTAGTCTGACTACTCAAGTATAACCTATAATCTTTCCTTCTTACACTACATACACACACTCATATACACACATACACACTTATACCTGTTTTCTAGACTTTACCTCTTTACCTGAAATTGTAGAAATTTCTTCCGTAACAAGCCAGGGTGTATAATTTTACCTTTATTCCTCCCAGAGAAGACATGTGACCCACATATTCCAATAAAAAATTTAAAGATTAATATTATCCACAAGTCAAATACAAGTAACACTAAACAGTTTGCTGAATAAATTATTGCAACTGTTGTTGCTTTCAAAGTAGAGGTTTAATTTGAAATCTAGCTTGAAGTTACAGTTGACAGAATGTGCTGATGATTTGCATGTCAGGTATATATAGTAATTGGTAATGACGAAATCTAAGATGTGAATAAGTAAATATAGAAATATTAGAGGGGAGTTGGTTGAAAAACTGAGAAACCATTATGGTGATTGGATGATCTACACGCATACTGATATCACCAGTATTACTGGCAACAACCTCGTGCTGTGCTCTGTGCTGTGCTGTGTGCTCAGTCGCTCAGTTGTGTCTGACTCTTTGTGACCCCACGGACTGTAGACCACCAGGCTGCTCTGTCCATGGAGTCTTCCAGGCAGGAATAGTGGAGTGGGTTGACATTTCCTACTCCAGGAGATCAAACCCACATTTTTTCTATCTTCTGCATTGACAGATGGAGTCTTTACCACTGCGCCACCTGGCAGTAACCTTAGTTATAAAATCAATGTCAGGTACCAGTATCATCTATGAATGGGAGAAGGCTATGAGAAGACTATAGATAACCAAAGTAAGGCAAGTTCATTGATGATGAAGATTTTAGTTTTACAGTATAGAGGCTAAGAGAGAAAAAATTACTCTGGAAAGTGGTGGTAAGGCATGTGGACTATTCCTATATGAACTCCAAGATTAGATTGTTGGTATATGACATATAAGAGGAAGAGAAAAAAATTATCATTTGATAGGACTTGAGAAAATATTTTCTAGGGAAAAATTCCTAATTTTTTTGTTTCAGGAAGGGAAGGGCATATTCAGAGTGATAGAGGGTTTGGAGAATCTAGAAGATGTAGAAGCTTGAGTACCTTTAGGGCATATTCAGAACAGTGTATGTATGTGACTCCTATTAATAGAGTTGACCTGGGGCACTCGGGCTCCTTGCCAGGATGGAAGAAAACAGATATAGAGTCTGTTGGGATTGGACCTGTTTTGATGAAATAAGGGCAGGAGGGGGATATCTTCTTAATATAACCCTATTTTGGGTGCTTGCTTGGATCACGCAGCTGGGACCCTCATCCCTGCGACCCTTTTCCTCAAACACAAAACTGTGTCCTGTGCTTGTAAAAATTTGTGGCCCAGTGAGACCCAATCCAGGAGTAGGGCTACATACAGTAAAAAGAAGTTTGCCAAAGCTGGGACAGACCTTGAGGTCTTGTGTGTAGACGGAGGCTCCCTACAAGCTAAACACAACATCATGCAGTCTCCTTGCTTCCTCCCCTGATCTGCCAGCTGCCTCTAAACCTCTGTAGACACATTCATCATAGATGGTTAACTCCTAGTCAGTTCTTAAAGGTGAAGCAGAGAGTGTTGTGGGATGGGGTAGGCAGTAACTGTAAGACTAGAAGCTCCATGAGTCCCATGGGGCCCAGAGCATTCAGAATATAATAGGCATTCCTTTGACCTCCAATTAACCTACACTGGACTCATTTGAGCAGTGGTGAAGACTATGGAAGACCCGCCTGAATAAATTGTCTGAGTCAGAACTTAGATTCTGAGCTCTAAATAGCTGAGAGCTATTGCTCTCCTATGAGTGGTCGTGCTTTCACTTATAAGGTTTATACAGTATATCCCAGTCACCATAGTAAATAGGATCACTTGGGAGAATCTAGGATTCAGTACAATTTTCCCCAAGCAGGGCAGGGATGAGGATCCCAGCTGTGTGATCCAAGCAAGCACCTGGTAACCTACCAAGATTTCAGCTATGTAGGCAGTGGTCACACAGAAGCTAAGCTCTAGTGATGTGGTATCCTCACACACAAAAAGAATGTTTAATAGGTGGGTGTCTTGTTTCCCAGCAGCTACAAAGGTAGTTATACTAAGCAATAGAATAGCAGGGCCAGAAACCCCATATTCCTCTTAGTCTGGGATCCTGAAATGATCCTATGAACTTACTACTTATGACACCCTTGTTCTAGAGTCTAGAGGAGTGATTCTTAAACCTGGCTACAGAGAAAATCACCTCTGACATCAATAATAAATATCCAGAGTCCATCTCAGAACAATTAAATGAGAATCTCTGAATCCCTGGAGTCAGTAATTTTCAAAAGTTTCCCAGATGATTCTTATGTATAACTCTGGTTAAGATCTATTCTAAGACTGTGATTCTGTCCAACTCTTTGGTTTAACAAATAGGTTGGCTGCTGCTTAAGGCCTCTGACACCTAACTCCTTTCTAGAATTCTGAAACTTTTTTTTTTGTGACATAGAGTTTCTGTAGACTGACCATCGGATGTTTGGGAATGTGCACACACAAACATAAAACTGTGTCCTGCCCTTGTACAAAATTTGTGGCCCGGTGAGACCCAATCCAGGAGTAGGGCTACGTGCAGTTTGCCAAGGCTGGGACAGACCTTGATGTCCTGTGTGTAGACTGAGGCTCCCTACAAGCTAAACACAACATCAGGCAGTCCCTTGCTTCTTCCCCTGCTCTGGCGGCTGCTTCGAAACCTCTGCAGATACATTCTTCATAGCTGAGAAAGCCACAGATGGAATGACTATTATTGGTGCCTGTCAAATCAGAAACAAGCCATGATTTGCCCAGCATTTCAATCTTTACCACTGATGGGTTAGTTTAATTGAATTAGTTCTATGCCGGATGAGGTCATTACATTTGTATCCTAGTGGAAATCTATTACTTAGCTCTATGCAATGAGGGAGAGAAGTTTGGGACAATTTGCATTCTCTCTGGACAGAAGGTGAATTCTCTCTCTGCAGTCACGGTGGGGAGAGCATCCTTCTGCATAAAGGCATTCAAGATAACACTAATTGAAGGAGCACCTGTCTCTTCAGAATTCTTTTTAAAATTCAATAGCAGATTGGCTGTATGCTCTGACAAAAGGATTAAAAGAGTCATACTTATAAAATGCGACTTTTGGAGAAAAAGTGTAACATCAGGGCTGAAACTGTTATGTGGTTATTAGTGATTTCTTTCTTGTACATTAACTGCTCTTCCTTCTGGAACTAAATTTGAAGACTTCTTCCCTCTACCCACTGCCTTCTTCCTGAGCTCATAGAACAGAAAGTGAAAAGTGGACATGGTATCATGCCTGTTTTCCACCTGCAGTAAATTCTTGTTTAACTTTTGTGGTAACACTTGTGGTAACACTTTTGAGATCCTATTATTTTACAAGGGTATGATTATCATTCTCATTTTCCGGTGAGGAAACTGAGGCTTCAGCTGCCTAATATTGCATTGGCCAGAAAGTCCATTTGGGCTTTTCTGTGAGATCTTACAGACGCTTTGGTCAACCCAATACCTGGCCCACATCATTATTTGTAGTAAATAGCACATACAGACTCAGACCCCAAAGCGGTTGGTCTGAGTCTCCCATTTCCTTTTTAATTCTATATCAAGAAAAAAATTTTCTCACCCTGATAAAATCTGTGCCCCTTAAATCTCAAAACTGTCATCACCCCTATCCTTCCATTCTGAAATGCTCATTTTTCCCTTACAAGGAACCCCTTTTTAAAAAATCACAACACTGTATTTTTAAAAAATCTATCTTCCCTCCCTTTTGTAGAGTTTGTGAAGTTTCCTTTTTTTGGATTCTGATTGTATGGTTAAAACAATCAGTCCGAGCACACTGAGGAAATGTAAAATTATGTTGCAAGATTTAGTTGATTTTGTCTCTTACTGTGCACGTCCCTTTACTCTCATCTTAGAATCACCAACCGAAAGACCCTGAAAAACTGAGGCACTTAGGTATGTTTTGATTTCTTCCTTGTCTAACACCCCAAGCAGAACTAGACTTTAAGAAGCAAGGGCTGATTTAGTGTTTCTTTGGGGCAGTGGGACAGGGCTGATAAGTCACGGTTTTATAATGAAGACTTTCCCCATGGAAGATGACCAGTGCCATTTTCATGGATGACACTGTATGATATTTCTCGTGAACAGTGACCCTGAAGTTGTACAACTGGCGGTTCTTTTGCAAATTTAACTCATCTCCCTTTGCTTTTGTCCTGCTGTCACTGCCCCCCCCATTATTTATTTTTACTGCAAAAGTTCTTAAAACCATTGTCTGTATTTGTCACTGCTGCTTCCTTCAATGTACTTTCATGAAAATCCTTCAAAACCCTCCTTCCCTCTACATTTTTCTGATACTATTTTCTCTAAGAAATTAATTGAAGATTTTTACAAGTTCAGTCATCTTAGTTTTCCTCCGGTGCTAGTCACCGCTTGATCAGCTTTTTCTAGAAGTCTCTTCTCCCTTGCTTTTTCAGTTTCACTTGAGCCTGTAATAAGTGCCTGAGAGTCTGGGTGACATGCATGGTGACAGCTGATTTCTTCCTAAAATTCTGCATCTTTCCAGTTCTGAATATTCTTTCTATTCTATTCCCTAAGTTAAAAAAAAAAAAACAAAAACGGGTAATGTACTGTCCTTGGGCTTTCTGTGGAAAGGCTTTGGAGAGTTCATCAACTTCTGATATTTCACCTAATGCACTGAGTGCATGTACGCTTATCTTTATTTATAGCCTCATGCTCTTTCAGATGGTAAAGAGTCTGCCTGCAATGCAAGAGACCAGTGTTCAATCCCTGGGTCAGGAAGATCCCCTGGAGAAGGAAATGGCAACCCACTCCAGTACTCTTGCCTGGAAATCCCATGGGTGGAGGAACCTCGCAGGCTGCAGTTCATGGGATCACAGAGTTGGACACGACTAAGTGACTTCACTTACTTTCTTTCATATTTGTTCAGGTTCTGGCTTTTCACTGCTCACTCCCTGCTCATTGATCATCTTTAACTGGAAAGTCCTCTGATGTCCCAGACTCAACAGGGATGATGACAAGCTCATGTTCTTTCAACTCTTTATTTTATGTAAAATCTGTCCAACCTTTCATCATCTAAGCATTGCATCTCAGATTAAACAAGCTGTAAAATATATAGACTAGTCTATGGTGGTAATCATTTTGTGATTCATGAATGTATCAAATGAACACATTGTACCCCTTAAGCTTACACAATGTTGTGAATCAATTATATCTCAAGAAAGCTGGGGAAAAACAAGTAAAACTATATGTAGAACAGTTTAGTTTAGCACTTCTCAAACTTTACTGAGAGCAAAATGTCTTGTGTGAAAGCACACATTGGTTGAGCCCCTCTAACAGTTTCTGATTCTTCTGGTCTGGGCTGAGGCCTGAGAATTTGGTTTAGAAAACAAGGTCTTAGGTGGTGCTGATGCTGCTGGCCTGAAGAACCGCCTTAGTGCCGGCTTCTGCAGCCAGACTGAGTTAGGCTGAAATTCTTTCTCAATCATATTCATCACACATGTAACCTGCAGTTTTTACCTGATGTCTCCAAGTTTCAGATTCATATTCTGTAAAGTGAGGGTAATTAAAGTATCTACCTCCCAAAACTCTTGTGACAACTGCGTGAGTTAATACTCTCAGTGCCCACTCCAGTCTTTTTGGCAGACCCTTATAAACTATATGCTGTAACTGCATGATTTTTATGCTCTTTTCTTTTCCTCATTCCTCATGGCCAATTACCTCCCGTGTTCTAACAGTCCAGGTTTTGGATTACATCTGTTTCCTTCCCATTATTACTATGACTGGGATCATGTATACAATCATACTGTCACTCATCTGACTCTAATCATCACCATTTAACTGGTTAGTACTGTCCATTTCCCTCTCCCTTCTCCCCAGACTTCATCCTGTTGTTAGATTCTACCTTAATCACTTTTAAGCAACTATTATAAATAGGTCCTGTCTTGCTGAGAAAGCACATTTTGAATATATTAACAGGGTGTTTAGTATCTTCCTTGGCATCTTGACTGTTCACTCTTTCCTCTCACTGGTATGTTTTTCTGAATTCTGCTTTTCTGATTCTGTGTTTTATATATATATATATCATTAATTTCATCTACTATATCCTTTTCTTCATTACCACAAAGCAGAAGCTTTTTTTTTTTTTAGTATAATTGCTTTATAATGTTGTGTTAAGAGTGAATCAGCTATACGTATATATGTAATCTCTTCCTCTTGAACCACCCTCCCACACCCCCATCCCACCCTTCTAGGTTATCACAGAGCACTGATTTGAGCTCCCTGTGCTATACATGAGCTTCCCACTAGCTTTCTTTTTTACATATGGTAGTGCATATATGTCAATGCTATTCCCACCAATATATCACACCCTCTCCTCCCATCCCCTCACTGTGTCCACATGTCTATTCTCTACATCTGCATCCCTCTTCTTGCCCTGAAAATAAGCTCAACTGTACCATTTCTCTAGAGTCCATATATATGTGTTAATATACAATATTTATTTTTCTCTTTCTGGCTTACTTTTTCTCCATGTGACAGACTCTGGGTCCATCCACATCACTATAAATGTCCCAGTTTCGATGCTTTTTATGGCTGATATTCCATTGTGTATATGTACCATATCTTCTTTATCCATTCATCTCTTACTGGACAGTTAGATTGCTTCCATGTCCTGGCTATTGTAAATAGTGTTGCAGTGAACATTGGAGTACATGTGTCTTTTTGCATTATGGTTTTCTCAGGGTATATGCCCAGTAGTGGGATTTCTGGGTCACATGGTAGTTCTATTTTAACTTTTTAAGGAACCTCTGTATTGTTCTCCATAGTGACTGTATCAATTTACATTTCCATCAACAGGGTAAGAGGGTTTCCTTTTCTCCACAACTGCTCTAGCATAAATTGTTTGTAGATTTTTTGATAATGGCCATTCTGACAGGGGAAGGTAATACTTCATTGTATCATTGTTTTGATTTGCATTTCTCTAATGATGAGCGATGTTGAGCATCTTTTCATATTTGTATGGCCATCAATATGTCTTCTTTGGAGAAATGTATTTTTAGGTCTTCCTCCCATTTTTTGATTGTGTTGTTTGTTTGATAATGAGCTGAATGAGCTGCTTGTATAATTTGGAGATTAATAATTTGTCAGTTACTTTCAATCTGACGGTTGTCATTTCATCTTATTTATGGTTACCTTTGCTGTAAAAACGTTTTTAAGTTTAATTAGGTCCCATTTGGGGTTGCACAGAGTCGGACACAACTGAAGTGACTTAGCAGCAGCAGCAGGTGCCATTTGTTTAATTTTGTTCTTATTTTCATTACTCTAGGAGGTGTGTCAAAAAGGATCTTGCAGCGATTATATCAAAGAATGTTCTGCCTATATTTTCCTCTAAGAGTTCTATCATGTTCGGCCTTACATTTAGGTCTTGTGTATGGTGCTGAAATGAGAAACTGAGTTCGTGTTTGCAGAGTTGAAAAATGAACTTCACAAACATGCAAACAGTCACTCAGGCAGAGTTTTATTTTAGAGGATAGAGATACAAAGCTCTCAGCGTAGACACTGAGAGGGAGCAAAGTGCCAACAAAGGCAAGGATAATAATACTTTATATCTTTACCAGGGTTTATATCAGGGCTTCCCTTATAGCTCAGTTGGTAAAGAATCTGCCTGCAATGTGGGAGACCTGGATTCGATCCCTGGGTTGGGAAGATCCCCTGAAGAAGGGAAAGGCTACCCACTCCAATATTCTGGCCTGGAGAATTCCATGGACTGTGTAGTCCATGGGGTTGCAAAGAAATGGAGTCAACTGAGTGACTTTCACTTTCATATGTTTACCAATAAAGCCAAAGAATGCTCAAACTACTGCACAATTGCACTAATCTCACATGCTAGCAAAGTAATGCTCAAAATTCTCTAAGCCAGGCGTCAGCAATACATAAACTGTGAACTTCCAGATGTTCAAGGTGTTTTTAGAAAAAGCAGAGGAACCAGAGATCAAATTGCCAACATCCACTGGATCATCGAAAAGCAAGAGAGTTCCAGAAAAACATTTACTTCTACTTTATTGACTATGCCAAAGCCTTTGACTGTGTGGATTACAACAAACTGTGGAAAATTCTGGAAGAGATGGGAATACCAGATCACCTGACCTGCCTCTTGAGAAATCTGTATGTAGTTCAGGAAGCAACAGTTAGAACTGGACATGGAATAACAGACTGGTTGCAAACAGGAAAAAGGAGTATGTCAAGGCTGTCTATTGTCACCCTGCTTATTTAACTTATATGCAGAGTCCATAATGAGAAATGCTGGGCTGGATGAAGCACAAGCTGGCATCAAGATTGCTGGGAGAAATGTCAATAATCTCAGATATGCAGATGACACCACCTTTATGGCAGAAAGTGAAGAAGAACTAAAGAGCCTCTTGATGAAAGTGAAAGAGGAGAGTGAAAATGTTGGCTTGAAGTTCAACATTCAGAAAACTAAGATCATGGCATCCAGTCCCATCTGCTGCTGCTGCTGCTGCTAAGTCGCTTCAGTCGTGTCCGACTCTGTGCAACCCCATAGACAGCAGCCCACCAGGCTCCTCTGTCCCTGGGATTCTCCAGGCAAGAATACTGGAGTGGGTTGCCATTTCTTTCTCCAATGCATGCATGCATGCTAAGTTGCTTCAGTCATGTCCCACTCTGTGCGACCCCATGAACAGCAGCCCACCAGGCTCCTCTGTCCACGTAATTCTCTAGACCAGAGTACCAGAGTGGGTTGCCAGTTCCTTCTCCCCCAGTCCCATCACTTCATTGCAAATAGATGGAGAAACAGTGGAAACAGTGGCTGACTTTATTCTTTTGGGCTCCAAAATCTCTGCAGATGGTGACTTCAGCCATGAAATTAAAAGATGCTTACTCCTTGGAAGGAAAGTTATGACCAACCTAGACAGCATATTAAAAAACAGAGACATTACTTTGCCAATCAAGGTCTGTCTAGTCAAGGCTATGGTTTTTCCAGTAGTCATGTATGGATGTGAGAGTTGGACTATAAAGAAAGCCGAGTGCTGAAGAATTGATGCTTTTGAACTGTGGTGTTGGAGAAGACTCTTGAGAGTCCCTTGGACTGCAAGGAGATCCAACCAGTCCATCCTAAAGGAGATCAGTCCTAGGTGTTTATTGGAAGGACTGTTGAAACTGAAACTCCAATACTTTGGCCACCTGATGTGAAGAGCTGACTCATTTGAAAAGACCTTGATGCTGGGAAAGATTGAAGGTGGGAGGAGAAGGGGACAACAGAGGATGAGATGATTGGATGGCATCACCGACTCAATGAACATGAATCTGGGTAAACTCTGGGAGTTGATGATGGACAGGGAGGCCTGACGTGCTGCAGTCCATGGGATTGCAAAGAGTTGGACACGACTCAGCGGCTAAACTGAACTGATCTTGATGATCTGTTCATATTTGGTTGGCTTAGGGTCCCAATATATGTAATTTCTGAACAATCAGTTTAAATGCCACAATGTTCAGCTTGTCATTTTTATGGCTTTTTTTGATTCCCTAGTCCTTGGGTTTTCTCAGACATTGAGCCACCAGCCTGCGACTCTTTCTCATGACCTCAGTCTGTTGTTTAAGGACTAGATGTATGTTTAAGAGTTACTGGTCTACCTAGTGTTTTTCCTTGATAAGTTGGATGACAGTTACTGATTATCTTGTCATGGTCTGGATGTTTTATGACCCTCCATACCAGGAAAGCATTCCTCTGAATTTCCAGAAACACCTATAGCTATAAGTTAATGGAGTGAGATGCTTATGGAGGGAAGAAGTTGGACTTAAAAACTAAAATTAAGAAAAAAAAAAAAAGAACCAAGGCCTCAACCCTACACTGACTGCCTAACAATTTATATGTCAGTGTTGCTATTTGTAATCTAATTCTTTTTTCAAATCCTGGTTAACTTTCATTTCTTCCACCCAAAGTTTTGGCAGATTGGTTTCATTCCTCATGACAGTGCTGAATCACTGATGGCAGCTTCTTGGGGAAGTTACAAGGATCCTAAAGCCAAGAGCTGTGTAGGTTCAGCAGAAAACAATGTCATGATTCATGAGCAATTTCTGCCATGGGCCCAGGTTGAGTGCATAAGGAAGCATCTATATTGAGTACTGTCTCTGTTGCCATGTAGTATATTTTGGCACTGTAGGTGTTTGATGCATTTTGGAAAATTCAAAATAAATAAATATACCTCAATTTATCAATTTTAATATTATTATGATTATCTTGCCCACTTTCCCCTTCTTCATTCCAAGACTAAAGCCAAACCTTACCTTGGAGAATGATGTTAACAGGCAGAAAATCAGAACAGGAATGAAGACAAGTCTTCACCACTTAGATTTGAGAATGTAGTGTTTGCATCAGGATAAATAGTCTAGTTTATACTAGTAGGTGCAGGCTTGGGAGTGAGTTCTTAGAAGTTAAGGCATCAGGTGCCAGATGAAAGGATGAGGGGGGAATTCTCCCACAAGATCAGGGGCACAGGGTTCTTAAGGATACATATTCATGGAGTCCCTTCAACATGGAGAACTCTTGGTTTAATTGGTGTAAGTCAGACAAGTGATGCTTACCTCCCAGCTCCACCACCTACTAACTGTGGGTGGCAGTTAATTAACCTCTATAAAGCTTTGGCTTATTCTCTTAAGACAGAGTTCACAAGGTTACCTCTCAGGGCTGCTGTGAAAATTAAAGGGAAATGTGTATATAGAAGATTTAGTATAGTATTTGGCTCAACAAATAGTAGCCGTTCTTATGAATATTGTATGGAATAGCAATGAAGACAATCCCTTTAAAGCTGTTAAGGTTCCTTTACTTCTTATCCCTAATCTCTATCTTCACCGTTACTTACAAACATAAGATGATGAAATTACCCCTTGGCCAAATGTTATATATAACACCACAACTACTAACTAATTAAGTCTAATTTATTGGAGTCCTGTAGGCAATACTGCTGATTTATTATTCTTCCCCACCAACTAGCATGAGCTGATGCTGTGAACCTTGGTGCTTCTATTATGTTTAGTGCATCCAATTTAAAAGTGAAAGAGTGTGGGTATTATTTAGAACTTTGTACTTTTCTAAAGCTATTTCTTCTGTTAGATTAGCATAGTTTATACTTTAGGTATCTGAGTCTATCTTATTCCTTTCCTGACAATGTTATTAAATACCTTGAAATGCATGTAGTTCAGAAACACAGTAATTTATTCATTCAATAAATATTTGGTTATGTTCTGGGGCCAAGGTCTGTTTTAGACACTAGAGCCATGCTGGTGTACACAAGAGATAAACCAACTGTTCTTATGGAGATTTTCTTCTGGAAATGGAAGTTAGACAATGGACAGTGAGCCAGCAAACAAACAACCATGCTGTAATTTTAGATGTTTGTGTTTTCTATGAGGGAAATATGATAATAAAGTAAAGGTGATCAAGGTGAGTTGTGAGTGAGCATCTTTGGATTGTGTGGAAAGCTGTGGTCACATTTCTACCAATGCATGAATGATGATAAAGAATGTGCCAGGCAAAAAAATAGTTTCCATGTTTTCCAGGCAGAGAGAAGAGCAAGTGACTCAATTCACATGAGGATAGAAACAAGTTTCTAGCAGTGGGTACCCCGTGCTTGGGGGAAAAAAAAAAAAACATACTGGAGATGCTGGCAGGAAAATCTTGGAGAATGTTGTTTTTGGGGTAAAGAGTTTGGATTCTGTTTGATACAGTGGGAAGCCACTGGAGTTTATAAAAATGGTATGAGACAAAGGTTTTATTTGAAGTTGTATGTGAGCATTGAATGCTTATATAGCTAACCACGTAAGGAATTTTATGGTTAAATATGATAAAGTAGATAATCATTTGTGATTTATCTGTTTTCTAGACTCAGATTTGTTTGTTTGTTTGTTTGTTTAGAAACCAAGATGCAGGATTTAATTACTTCTAGTGTTTTGCTCCTAAATTCAAAACACTTTGAGTTGGCTTCTATGGTAACATTTCACAGGTTTCCCTTATCCTGACAACCATTTTCAACATGATCATGATCTAGCAAATTATTTTTTTCTTTCTCTTTCTCAAAGCTGTACTGTGCCCACTTTCGTATTTCTATGTTTCATGCACCTGAGATAAAATTAACATATACTTTTTGGTAAGTTACCTCTGCTGTTTTGGGGTTACCTTGGTTTTACTTTAGAAGGTCTACTATGACCTTAGAACTGTTGTCCTGTTCAACGTTCTGAGTCAATTTGAGAACTTAAGGAGAGCAATGTAATCCTCTGTATTTATCAACTAGTTGAAGATTCTCTCGTCAGAGTACTAACCAGGCCAACCCTGCTGAGCTTTCTTTTTGTGAAAACAGGTATACTTATTTCATATGAGAGCACGTTTCACAGGATATGTAAAGTATGTTTATATACCACTGACATTAATACTGTATTTCTCTATGGGCTTCCCTGGTGGCTCAGATGGCAAAGAACCTGCCTGCAATGCAGGACATCTGGGTTCAATCCCTGGGTCAGGAAGATCCCCCTGGAGAAGGTAATGGCTACCAGCTCCAGTATTCTTGCCTGGAAAATCCCATGGACAGAGGAGCCTGGAGGGCTACAGTCCATGGGGTCGCAAAGAGTCAGACATGACTGAGCAACTGATATAGGTATGTGTTTACAAACATACGTATACATATATTTGAATATACACATAAAGTATATAGTTATATTAATAAATATGACATGACATATAAGCAATAAAATTGTTGCACATAAATAGCAATCTACTATAGAGAATGAAGAATTCACAAAGGGATCCTTAGTGTCTATCTCGTTTCCATTCTGCTTTTAACAGAACTGGTAAGGGCTTCCCAGGTGGCTCCAGTGGTAAAGAATCTGCCTGCCAATGCCAGAGCCACTGGAGATGAGGGTTTCATCACTGGGTCAGAAAGATACTATGGTGGAGGAAACGGCAACCCACTCTGGTATGTTTGCTGGGATAATCTCACAGACTGAGGAGCTTGGCAGGCTACAGCCCCTGGAATGGCATAGAGTTAGGCACAACTGAACATGCACAAACCAAAACCAATCAAATATTTTAATAATACACAGAATAATGGTTAGTTGTTTGCAGCATACCTTTAACTCTCATAACTGTGCACTTTTTCAGCAACTTACCAAGTATCAATAGAATTTCCTAATAAAGCTGAACTGCTGCATTATAGGTCTGATACCTGGTATGTTAGACTATCTGGGTGAAGGTTCTAATAGGTTCACAGTTGCCTCTTTGCCTCTTGCTCCCACATTTTTAAGTTGGAGTTGTCTGAATTTGTCTCACAGACTCTGAAATTCCATTTGAAATTCTGTTTGAAATTTCATTTCAAATAGGTGTTTCTAACCCTTGAGCAGTGTTCCATCTTTCATTACATTTATTGTATCCGTATATTTTTCTGTGATTATATGTTACTCTTAACTGTTCTTAAGTGGTATGCCTTTAGGTTGACCTCTTGATTTCTATCCACACATATTAATTGCTCTCTGCCTGGATACTTAGTCATATTCTAGCACATTTACCCCAAACCAGAAAGACTCTTCTGCTGAGTAGACATTGATGCCAATTATAAGGGCTTCCCTGGTGGCTCAGATGGTAAAGAATCCACCTACAATGAGGGAGACTGGTGTTTGATCCCTGAG
Source organism: Giraffa tippelskirchi (assembly GCF_054371585.1). Lineage (NCBI taxonomy): Eukaryota > Metazoa > Chordata > Mammalia > Artiodactyla > Giraffidae > Giraffa > Giraffa tippelskirchi. The sequence continues at coordinate 55,708,664 of NC_137276.1, read as the reverse complement.
TCAGGAAGATCCCCTGGAGAAGGGAATGGCAATCCATTCCACTATTCTTGCCCGAAGAATCCCATGAACAGAGGAACCTGGAGGGCTACAGTCCATGGGGTCTCAAAGAGTAGGACACAACTAAGTGACTAACACTTAAGCTTTCACTTTCTGCACAAATAGTTCCAGATAAGCATAAGAATAATGTTTTGTTCACACCTTCTGCTGTCCTTCACAAAACCTAGTTAAATTATTTATTTGTGATAGTTAAATTATTTTTTATGTGCCTCAAGGTTTTCAAAACATATCTTTAAAATTTAAAATGAATGAGATTCAGTTTTATTCATTATAAACCACAGAAACTGAGTGGTCCTTTGAAAATGTAGCCCAATTGAAGAATATATTTCAAAGAATATCTTGAATGAGCTTTTGAAATCCTTAACATACATTTAGCATTTATAAACCCATTTAACACATTTTCCTTAATATGTTTATAATATATGGTTTATTTTACAAAGGAACTATTTTTCGTGTAAATTCACTGGGTGAACTTTGAGAGAATAATGGTGACTATGAAAAGCCTTTAAATAAGTGGTAATCTGAAAGGAGAAGGAGCTCAGTTCAGAAAGTCCGTGGGGGAAAGAACAAAGTTCTTTGAAAGAACAGTGTGTCTTCTGCTCGTTCCCTCATCCCTGCCAAGAAGAAAACTTGATTATAAAATGAGGCAAACAAGTCCTGAAGAACTCTTTTTGTTCACCCTCCACCAATATTATTCACCCCAAATGCTTATGATTGAGGTAAAAAGAACTTACAAATTTTTATTCAGAAAAATAAGGTGGTAATATTATTACAACTTCCTCATACACCAAATATCCATTTATGACTGTGTGATGACCATGATTTCAGAGAAGACCGAGGAGAAAATAATTAAGTTTTCAGAAATTTCATATTAAGTTTAAAATTTCTAGACATATTTAATTTCCAAAATATTGTCAATGAATATAAGATAGACTTCCAGAGTCATAGAGAGCACTGACAAATTGTCCCTAACGATATGTGTGTTATTAGACATTTAGTGGTATAGCAAAAAAAGATGAAGTGTTGAGAAAAATCTCTTTCCCAAATCATAGAAGCCTGTTTCAAAATTTCAGGGCTTGCTGGAAGATTAAGTGTACTATAGAAAATTCCACAAACTTTTATCTAAATCTTAATTCTATATCAAGGGAAAAAATTAGTTGTCAGAATTAGAATGAATGCTATTTTTATTGATGCCTTTCTTCTTAAAATTTTTGCCTTTAATAGTTTATCTAGGAACAAAATAAATGAAAATTAATTTTATATGTCTGATTTTGATTCTTTCACTACATACAAGAATATGAATATGGTGAGGAAATACAGGTTACAAAGAGAAACTAATATAAAAATAAAGAGACAGTTCATTCATATCTGTTATTTGAAACACTTTCTAACAGAATATGCTAATATAAAGTAATTGGCAATCTTCAGAGAACTAAACCTAAATCTAAACTTGTTGTTGTTTAGTCGCTAAGTAGTGTCCAACTCTTTGCTTCCCCATAGACTGTAGCCCTCCAGGCTCCTCTGTCCATGGATTTCCCAGGCAAGAATACTGGAGTGGGCTGCCCATTCCTTCTCCAGGGGATCTTCCTGACTCAGGGATCAACCCCAAATCTCCTGCTTGGCAAGTGGATTCTTTACCACTGAGCCACCTGAGAAGCCTCAAAATCTAACCTGGTAATTAGTAAAAATGTTAAAAACTAAAATTTTAAATTATTTAAGTGTGCTTATTTTACTGTTATTGTTAAGTCCTAATAGTTAGCATTTTGTAGGCTTATTTGATCTCATCAATCCTCATCAATCCTCAGCTGCAATTTCTATTTATATTCTTTGATCAGAAAAGAAAGAAAAATAAACCTCTTGTCCAAAGTACCCAATTAGAAAGGAATTCAGCTCTTTAGAAGGCTAAGTCTGTCCATTTCCAGACTCCACGCTTTATACTGAGACTAGCCTCTACTGCCTCTCTCTGAACTTTGGTCAGCTTTCTTCCACTCCAATCTAGTTTCCTCCATGGAATATTTTCTCTGGCTCCATCTAGAGTGTCATGATGCTTCTGGAAGATTGGTGTTTCATTCTCTTTTAAAGCTTTTAACTGGCTCCAGTGGAAAGCCTCCACTTTATCTAACTCATATCTTATTTCAATGGGTCTGAACATTTTCAGTTGTCTCCATTACTAAGATTCAAGAAATATCTGAAAAACCACCTGCCAGTTAATGGAGGCTGGATAAACCAGATGCTTTTTCAGTGTCCCTTTCAGCTCTCTTATTATTTGAAAGCAATTATACACTGATATACTCTATTTCAAGCATAGTATTTTATTTAAATAAAAATATAGCTTACTTATATGGTTTAAAAAATCAAATAAGTCAAGCAATAAAAGAAAATTTTCTCTGAAACTTTAATCCAACATCCCAGAGATAACTCTTGTCAAATTTCCTTCTGTGGTTTAAAAACCACACTTGTACATCTGCTTCTTAACTTATCAACACTATTCAGTGTAGCTTACATGAATGCTGAATCTTCTATTGAAAGTTATAGGTTTCTTTCTTACTGAAATCTTCCCAGAGTTCACATGTTCATAGAATTAGGAAATTTTAAAAAATTTACCTTAGACTACAGCGGGGTAGAAACATGTGCACTCATCTTCTCCTGTGAGAACTCCAAAATTAAAACTAGCTGCTGAACAACCATCAACAGGAGAATGTTGGATCCCACCGAAAAAAGACCCACATCCAAGGGCAAAGGAGAAGCCTCAGCAAGACGGTAAGAGGGGTGAAATTGCATTTATAATCAAACTCCATACTTGGCAGAGACACTCAGAGGGCTCAAACAAAACCTTGTGCACACCAGAAGACCCCACAGAGACTGAGCCAGACCTGCCTTTGAGTGTTTGAGTGTCTCCTGTGGAGGTAAGGGTCAGCAGTTGCCTGCCACATGGGGAGGGGCTCTGGGTGCAGCAGACCTGGTGTAGCATAAGCCCGCTTGGAGGAGGTTGCCATTAACCCCACCATAGAGCTGCCAGAACGTACACAGGACTGGGGAAACAGATTCTTGAAGGGCACAAACAAAACCTTGTGTGCACCAGGACCCAGGAGAAAGGAGCAATGACCCCACAAGAGACTGACCCAGACTTGCCTGCGAGTGTCCAGGAGTCTCCGGCAGAGGCATGGGTCAGCAGTGGCCTGCTGTAGGGTCGGGGGCACTGCGTGCCACAGTGCGTGCATGGGACCTTTTGAAGGAGGTTGCCATTAACTTCATTACCTGCACCATAGTTTGGTCTCAGGTCAAACAACAGGGAGAACACAGCCCCATCCATCAATAGAAAATTGGATTAAAGATTTACTGAGCATGGCCCCACCCATCAGAACAAGACCCAGTTTCCCCCTCAGTCAGTCTCTCCCATCAGGAAGCTTCCATAAGCCTCTTATCCCTCAGCGGGCAGACAGAATGAAAACCACAATAACAGAAAACTAGTCAAACTGATCACATGGACCACAGCCTTGTCTAACTCAATGAAACTATGAGCCATGTCATGTACGGCCACCCAAGACGGATGGGTAATGGTGGCGAGTTCTGACAAAACAAGGTCCACTGGAGAAGGGAATGGCAAACCACTTCAGCATTCTTGCCTTGAGAACCCCATGAACAACATGAAACAGAAAAAAGATATGACACCAAAAGATGAACTTCCCAGGTAGGTAGGTGCCCAATATGCTACTGGAGAAGAGTGGAGAAATGACTCCAGAAAGAATGAAGAGGCGGAGCCAAAGCTAAAGTAACATCCAGTTGTGGATGCAACTGGTGATGGAAGTAAAGTCTGATGCTGTAAAGAACAAGATTACATAAGAACCTGGAATGTTAGGCTGATGAGTCAAGGTAAATTGGAAATGGTCAAACAGGAGATGGCAAGAGTGAACATCAACATTTTAGGAATCAGTGAACTAAAATGGACTGTAATGGGCGAATTTAACTCAGGTAATCGTTATATCTACTACTGTGAGTAGGAATGCCTTAGAAGAAATGGAGTAGCCCTCATAGTGAACAAGAGAGTCTGAAATGCAGTATTTATGTGCAATCTCAAAAATGACAAAATGATCTCTGTTTGTTTCCAAGGCAAACCATTCAATATTGTAGTAATCCAAGTCTATGCCCCAACCAGTAATGCTGAAGAAGCTGAAGTTGAATGGTTCTATGAAGACCTACAAGACCTTCTGGAACTAAAACCCCCAAAAGATGTCCTTTTCATTACAGGGGACTAGAATGCAGAAATAGGAAGTCAAGAGATAGCTAGAGTAATAGGCAAATTTGGCCTTGGAGTGCAATATGAAACAGGGGAAAGGCTAAAAGAGTTTTGCCAAGAGAACACACTGGTCATAACAAACACCGTCTTCCAGCAACACAAGAGATGACTCTATACATGGACATCACCAGATGGTCAATACCAAATCAGATTGATTATATTCTTTGCAGTCAAAGATGGAGAATCTCTATAGAGTCAGCAAAGAGAAGACCTGGAGTTGACTGTGGCTCAGATCATGAGCTCCTTATTGGAAAATTCAGACTTAAATTGAATAAAATAGGGAAAACCACTAGACCATTCAGGTACAACCTAAATCAAATCCCTTATGATTATACAGTGGAAATGACAAAGATTCAAGGGATTAGATCTGGTAGACAGAGTACCTGAAGAACTGTGGATAGAGGTTCATGACATTGTACAGGAGGCAGTGATCAAGACCATCCCCAAGAAAAAGAAATGCAAAAAAGCAAAATGGCTGTCTGAGAAGGCCTTACAAATATCTGAGAGAAGAAGAGAAGCTAAAGGCAATGGAGAAAAGGAAAGATACACCCATTTGAATGTAGAGTTCCAAAGAATAGCAAGGAGAGATAAGAACACCTTCCTCAGGGAGCAATGCAAAGAAATAGAGGAAAATAATAGAATGGGAAAGACTAGAGATCTCTTAAAATTAGAGATAACCAAGAGAACGTTTCATGCAAAGATGGGCACAATAAAGGACAGAAATGGTAGGGACATAACAGAAGCAAAAGATAGAATACACAGGAGAACTATACAAAAAAGATCTTCATGACCCAGAAAGCTGCGATGGTGTGATCACTCACCTAGAGCCAGACATCCTGAAATGTGAAGTCAAGTGGGCCTTAGGAAGCATCACTATGAACAAAGCTAGTGGAGGTGATGAAATTCCAGCTGAGCTATTTCAAATCCTAAACGATGATGCTGTGAAAGTGCAGCACTCAATATGCCAGCAAATATGGAAAACTCAGCAGTGGCCACAGGACTGGAAAAGGTCAGTTTTCATTCCAATCCCAAAGAAAGGCAATGCCAAAGAATATTCAAACTACTGCACAATTGAACTCATATCACACACTAGCAAAGTAATGCTCAAAATTCTCCAAGCCATGCTTCAACAGTACGTGACCCATGAACCTCCAGATGTTCAAGCTGGATTTAGAAAAGGCAGAGGAACCAGAGATCAAATTGCCAACATCCTATGGATCATCAAAAAAGCAAGAGATTTCCAGAAAAACATCTACTTCTACATTTTTGACTATACCAAAGCCTTCGACTGTGTGGATCAGAGCAGACTGTGGAAAATTCTTCAAGAGATAGGAATACCAGACCTCCTGACCTGCCTCCTGAGAAATCTGTATGCAGGTCAAGAAGCAACAGTTAGAACTGGAGAAGGAACAACGGACTAGTTCCAAATTGGAAAATTAATATGTCAAGGCTGAATATTGTCACCCTGCTTATTTAACTTATATACAGTGTATGTCATGAGAAATGCTGGGCAGAACAAAGCACAAGCCGGAATCAAGATTGCCGGGAGAAATATCAATAACCTCAGATATGCAGGTGACACCACACTTATGGAAGAAAGCAAAGAACTAAAGAGCCTCACGATGAAAGTGAAAGACGAAAGTGAAAAAGTAGGCTTAAAACTCAACATTCAAAAAAACTAAGATCATGTCATTACGTCCCATCACCTCATGGCAAATAGTTGGGAAACGATGGAAACAGTGAGAGGCTTTGTTTTTTGGGGGCTCCAAAATCACTGCAGATGGTGACTGCAGCCATGAAATTAAAAGATGCTTGCTCCTTTGAAGAAAAACTATGACCAACCTAGATAGCATAATTAAAAAGCAGAAACATTACTCTGCCAATGAAGGTCCATCTAGTCAAAGCTATTGTTTTTCCAGTGGTCATGTATGGATGTGAAATCTGAGCTATAAAAAAAAGCTGAGCACCAAAGAATTGATGCTTTTGAAGTGTAGTGTTGGAGAAGACTCTTGAGAGTCCCTTGGACTGCAAGGAGATCCAATCAGTCCATCCTAAATTAGGAAATCTGTCCTGAATATTCATTGGAAGGACTGATGCTGAAACTCCAATACTTTGGCCACCTGATGCAAAGAACTGACTCATTTGAAAAGACCCTGATGCTGGGAAAGACTGAAGGCAGGAGGAGAAGGGGACAACAGAGGATGAGATGGTTGGATGGCATCACTGACTTGATGGACATGAGTTTGAGCGGGCTCTGGGAGTTGGTGACAGACAGGGAAGCCTGGCCTGCTGCAGTCCACGGGGTCACCAAGTGTTGGACATGACTGAGCAACTGACCTGATGGACTGACAGCTCCATAGGGGTTTCCCAGGTGGCGCTAGTGGTAAAGAACCCACCTGGCAATGCAAGTAGTTGTAAGTACGCTGGTTTGATCCCTGGGTCCGGAAGATCCCCTGGAGGAGGGCATGGCAACCCACTCTAAAGTACTCCTGTTGCCATCTATGGGGTCGCACAGAGTTGGACACGACTGAAGCGACTAAGCAGCAGCAGCAGCGGAAGTGACTTAGCAGCAGCAGCAGCAGCCTGGAGAATCACCATGGACAGAGGAGCTTGGCAGGCTACAGTCCATGGACATGACTGAAGCAACTGAGTACGCACACACGCACAGCTCCATAGACTGAAATTTCAGCAGAAGAGAGTATCTATATGAACTTCATTTTATCTGTAGGATATTAAAATATGGATTTTCTAGAAGGGTCAGGCATTGACAGGACCTGAGAAGCTGGATTATGCTCTTTAATGAGAGTCTAGCTTCCCTGAAGGCACAAGGCCAGAGAAAGATACTGAGGGCTGGATTAGTGTGACTTACAGGCGAGAGAGATGGTGGCAGTTAGGGTCTCCAGAGACTCAGGACTGTCTGTTTCAGATTTAGGTAAGGAATTCTTTTTAAACAACAGCAACAAAAATGTGTGACTTGTGTTATTTATCAACCTTTCATGTATTTTCACTTAAAGGCCATCTTTGAGAAATCTCAAAGGATATAATTATATTACACTCATTAGATGAAGAAAAAGTGATTTAAGTGATAGACTATATAAAGTGTGCTAGAAGTGATTGTGGTTTAATTTTGAATTTAGCAATAATATCCCAATGTAACTTATCCTTCCAGTGATGCTATTAATCACATATGTCCCAGAATAGAAAATGATCACTTAACATGTGATGCTATTAAGAGTTGAAAATGCAAATATTTAGCAAAAGTAAGCAATGATATACAACAGTCCTCCAAGGACTGAATATGTTTATGCATGCTGTGCAAAAAACCCAATTTTACTAAGATGATGAACTATTTATTTAATGGCAACAGTAAGTTCATTTTTTTCATCCAGAATTCATTTTTCAAAACACGTTTCAGGGCTGAATATTATTTGAACATAATATACCTAAATAGGTAATTTGCTCTAATTCACATGTAAATCTATTAACTTAAGATAGGAATATAAACATGAAATATACTATAAATACCTCAAGAATGGCCATTTTTCTTTAAAACATCAGGGCATTTTGCATTTAATTTAATGAAACTACACTCTACTAGATTTGAATAAAGTGATTCTAAAATGTATTTCTTATTTTTAATTCAAAATCTGGTTCATGAAAATTACTAAATACTGAAGGGAAATGAATTTTTCTATTCCTATAGATTATATTATATACTTGGTGGATGCTTTTGTAAATCCCTTTCTCTAGGAAGGTGTTAAGGACCTGATCAGAACATTTTAACAAGATTTCGCTTTGTATTTTCACATAGGAATGTAATACAGGATTATACTGATTAATGAAAACCAACATTTTAAGTTTTTGCAGTAAAGAGTTCAAAAAGTCTAACTTATAAATAGAGATAAATATTATATCTTTATTCTGACCGCATAGGTAATAATAGATAATTTGCTCAACATAATTTTATAAGTTGGCTTGGTGGGCAGGTAGATAATACTATTCTACGGATCATTGAGGGCAGAAAAAAAATGACATACTTCTCTTTATATCTGTAATGCTTAGCATTTAATAAGCACTCAAAATATTTTTCAATTGAACTTTGTATATGTTTAGCACAAAGCATTATTTTAAAACCTTTAAAACTTGTCAGTTAAAGACGATGGTTCATTTTCTTTGGTAACGCTAGGCTAAACTTTAAACTTAAAATATTTTCCTAAAGTGTCTAACATACTTTTAAAATTACAAAGACAATAATGTATTTTATTCTTAATAAGAATCTCTCTTCTTCATTAGTGAAGATGAAATCATCATATAGTCTAGATAATTAAATTTCAGATTGCTTCATAGCAGATTTTTATTTTCAACTTTCTTGCATGTCCTGTTTCTTCATTCAAATTGAGCATTAATAGATATGTTTATTAAAGGAATATGTGTTATTTTCATGTCCTTTTGAAACCTTCAATTTAGAAAGAACCTTGAAGTGATTAGTAATTCATTTCTGAACCATAAAATAAATGGAAAAAGCGTGGATTCTTAAATAGGGAGGCATTAGGTTAGAAAAGAGTTCTATTTATATTTCTCACTGAAATACCACCCTTGACATAATTGCAAATAGAGGTTAAGGCCACCCAGTTCAGATAATTCTTTTCCAGAATAGGCCATGTAATTTGAAAAATTGAAAAAGCTACATCACTGTTTGAATCATGTTTATTTTACTTACAGATAATTCGAGCATTATTGTGTGTGTATGTTCTTAGTCACTCAGTCGTGTCCTATGCTTTGTGACCCCACGGACTGTAGCCTGTCAGGCGTCTCTGTCCATGAGGATTCTCCAGGCAAGATTATTGGAATGGGTTGCCATGCCCTCCTCCAGGGAATCTTCCCAACCCAGGGATTGAACCCAGGTCTCTCACATTGCAGGTGGATTCTTTACCATCTGAGCCACCACGGAAGTCCAAGAATACTGGAGTGGGTACCCTATCCCTTCTCCAGGGGATCTTCCTGGTTGTGTATGTGTATGTATATATATATATATATAGATAGATAGATATAGATATACACATGTACATATATATATATATAGCTAATATATGTATTAGTTGCCAATGATTATTAAGAATCTCTGTGTTAGAGATAAATAATAATAATAATATTAATCATTTTCTTCTCACTAGGGAGTAAGGTAAAATTCAAGAAATAGTAGTCACTAGAATGACCATCCTTCCTTGTCTCTGTGCAAGTCCCTATGCCCTACCCATCACCCTCAATGTATTTCTCAAGCTGCTGTCAAAAGAAATTGTGTTCAGTTACTCCATGATGGTATGATTACATTATGGAATTGATGTTCTTTACAGGGATCACTCAGTATCTCTGTCTAAAGATCTTCAAAATTTAACTTTCAAATACACAATTTTTATGCTTTATCTGGTTTCCAGCCACAGTGTGTGATAACAATAATAATATTTTCTTCACCAGAATTCTGGGAAGTGTCATTCTGTTTTTGGGGTTTTTTGAGGGAAGCAGAGAGGAAAGCAAGTTGGTCTACCTTTGTCAGCCTTTGGAGAGGTTTGAGGGAGTCAATAAGATGACAGATGTGATGTTGTGAAATGTGATTTCTTGCCTTATTACTTTAGGTCTTCGGTAAACTTCAAGCATCACTACATGCCTTTGAAGACAAATAAGGAGGGGTTGAAGTTAGAACAGCACACACATATGAAGGCAGAAATGAAGAGAATGGAGATTTATGAAGGTTTGGGGATAAACCGAGACGAGCATATTTTGAAAGGAGGATTTGCACTAAGGTTCTAAATCTCTGCATCTCCAAGACACTGAACAGTTCCAAGTGACTCTCTCTCATATAAAGTATACGCACACTTAATTCTTCATTTCTCTATTTTTACTGAATGAGAATACAAAATCACACATCCTAAGACTGGAAGAGAGTGCAGGTGCACTCATGAATATTTTGAAGACCTACACATCTTGCTGAGGCATTCTTTTCTGCTTTTGTAATGAGTGGTGCTGAAGGGATTGTTACGACTTTAGATAAAGACGGGCTCTCTGGGAGTTTTACTGGTGCCTGGGCACCAAACCTTGATGACTCTTCCGCACTTCTTCCCTCTTCCCTCTCTTCCATTGAAAATGTCCTCTGGCAGAACCCTTGGTTCCACTAACAGCAAATAACTTTCTCTCATGCAAGCTGAATTAATGTAAGCGGAATGAGCAAGTGGTATTATGTTGGTTTGTTTAACAAATTGATTTAAGAACTGACGCTGGTCCTGTGTGAAATAAGAAGCAGGTTCTTAAGTAACTAGTGTTTAGTTCTTGATTTTGATCCTATTTTTTTTTTTTTTTCTGACTGAGCCCTATGTCCCTGATTGTTTTCATTGCTCTGTATTTCATACATGGATTGAAAATTTAGCTGAGGGTGTCTCATGGCTAAATAATGTAAGAAGCCTTTCCATCTCTGATTAGAGTTATCCTCTCTCCTCTTTGCCTTGACAAGATATGAATTATCTTTATATGTAAAAGTATGGCAAAAACTATTACAATATTGTAAAGTAATTAGCCCCCAACTAAAATAAATAAATTTATAAAAAAAAAAAAAAAAAAGCACTTCCATCGGGCCATCTTGCTTGCCTCCTAGTTAAGTGTCTGCTTCAGTCCCTCATATAGTGCCCTGTACTGCTCCTATGATGATTCACAACATACTTTATTATAGTCATTTATTGAAAGGGTTGTCTTCCTCATGAGACTGTCAGTTGTGTGGAGACAGACCATACCTAGCTTGTTTATTGCTAGTCTGATGGAACCTAGCTCAATGCCTTTTAGAAAAGTTCTCATAGTCATTTCAGAATAAATAAACCATTTTTTATTTTTGGAGAGGTTATTAGCAAAAAAAGCCTTTTGGTAGCAGTGCACATGCTGGTCATCTGACTCAAACTGTGCTAAGGGAAATATCCCCTGGCCTTAGAAGGCGATTCATTTTGATTCCAAGCCTCCACATTTTTCATCAGTGTCAGCACCTGCTGCAAAGAACTATCTAACTGAGGCTACTGATAAGTTGCTTACAGTCCTTTTTTAAAGTTTACCTAGAAAAAAACCATAGAGAAATCCATCCCATACTTTTTGCAAAATTCACACAGACAATAAAAGCATTTATCTAAATAATGTTTTGGCTTCACACAACATCAATAAACACTTCATGGAGATTAAACTGACTGAAAACCTTTTATAGTTGTCAACTGATTTCTGTTGGCTGTGTTGATTTTCTTTATAAAGAATGAAAAACAGTAAGGTTGTTCTCCATTGAAACATTTGGGAATGCATAAATGATTTTCTTTAAATCACATTTTCCTGACAATGAACATGGAGGGAAAGATGATTAAAACTGATCTCTCCTGATGTTGTTGCATACCTAAAACAAATGTGTGGGGCTGTCTCCATCAGTAAACTCTGTTTGTTGGTGTGATTGATGAATTATAATTAACCTTGGCAACTTGTTTGCCGCTTAACTAGATCAATCGAAATTAGTTATCCTGAGAGACAGTAAAATCACTTCTATTCTCAGCTTACTGCAATAAGTAATGGCCTTTCCCTGGAAGACTTCTCAAAGTATAGCGAACAAATACTTTGCTATTGAATCTACTTCTTAAAGTAAATGAGAGGTCAATGGGATTGAAATAATTTTACTTGAATGAGAGAAGTCTCCAGGCTGATATAACAGGGGTTCTCTTAGGAGCTGGGGACTGGAGTGGGGATTGGGGGCAAATGGTGATTAACAGTTGAGGTGAGTACCTGATTAAAGTAAGGGCTTCCCTGGTGGCTCAGTGGTAAAGAATCTGCCTGTAAAGCCGGAGACTGCCTGCAATGCATGAGACGGGAGTTCAATCCCTGGGTCAGGAAGATCAATCCCTGGAGAAGGAAATGGCAACCCACTTCAGTATTCTTGCCTGGGAAATCCCATGGATAGAGGAGCCTGGTGGGCTACAGTCCATGGGGTCACAAAAGAGTTGGACACGGCTTAGCGACTAAATCACCACGAGGGAAGGGGAAGGAGAAGGGAGAGACGTAGCATTTCAGAACTTCCCTTCCATCCGTTCAAAGGGAAAAGTTTAGAAAAGCAGATTTATTTTCTAAATGTGCTGCTGTGTATATTAACACTGAACTTTATAGAATTATATTAATCAGTGCAAGAAATATAGATCATTTAAACAGTTGTGTCCCCTTTGGCTCAGCGTGCCACATGACAGTTTCTTCTGGGTTTTGTCCTTGATAATATGATGCAATCTAGGAAAATCTCCTCATGGAAGTCTTTGTCCCCTGTGTTATCTTCATTGCACCCAATAACTCATTGTCAAATACCAAATGATGACTTTTTTTCTGGGTCTGTGCAAAGTTTAAAGTGTTGCTTTGGAAGATGACCAAAAACACTACCCTAAAAGTTTTACAGTCAACTGACCATAGCCCTTGTGCTTTTACCTGTGGGTGTGGGCATTTTGGGGGTTTCACTTCGGAGATTCTGCAGAGCCTTCTTTTAGCATGGTCTACCTGTGGATTGGAAGGACTGATGTTGAAGCTGAAACTCCAATACTTTGGCCACCTGATGCGAAAAGCTGACTCATTGGAAAAGACCCTGATGCTGGGAAAGATTGAGGGCAGGAGGAGCAGGGGACGACAGAGGATGAGATGGTTGGATGGCATCACTAACTCGATGGACATGGGTTTGGATGGACTTCGGGAGTTGGTGATGGACAGGGAGGCCTGGCATGCTACAGTCCATGGGGTCGCAAAGAGCCAGACACAACTGAGAGACTGAACTGAACTGAACTGAACCTGCAGATTACACAGTAATAATAACATAGCTTCTATACTCACTCTTCTTGCATAATCCCTGTCCCAATAAAGCTCCCTGTAAGGCAATTATTTATCTTCGTATTAGCAAGGAATACTCTAAATGCTCTTTTGTGTGAGACACGGGCAATTAAGTGAAAGGAAGCTGTCATTTTTACAGCCCTCCACTGACCATCCATCCTGTGCTAGCATGGCCACCCAGAGCAGACTCAGGCCTGCCTGCTAGGGAGACACCCTTGGACCCAGAAGCAGAAACACACAAAATAACTAGCATTGTCTCAAAATTGTAGATTGATTAAGTAGCTCTTATTTTTATTCTATTTTCTCTTTCTGTATAAGACGTCTCTTATGGAAACTTTCTAAAATAGTAAACTATAAAAATAATTATGAGATTAAATTGGTGCTTTTATGAACTGGAAAACTTGTCGTGACATCCTAGTGTTCTTACCAAGTTCTGGGTAGAGAAAGGAGAAGCTGTGTGTCTGAATGTGTGGGTCCCAATAAGGGTAGTACAAGGTGCTGTACTCAGTCGTGTCTGACACTTGCGACCTCATGGACTGTAGGCTTCTCTGTCCATGAAATATTTCAGGCAAGAATACTGGAGTGGGTTGCCATCTGTGTACAAATGCTGTAGCTCACTGGCCTTCAGACATTTAGTGCATCATGTACTGTGCACACACTGTGTCCTGAGATACCTTGGGGGAACAGACCTAGAAACAGGGGAGAGTCCTTTCTCACTCCCACCTCACTTTTATGTTCTAGATTGGATTTCCATCAGCATTTTCATTGGAGAGAGGTCACCTGGCTTACTTCTCTTTAACTACTTGCATTATCATAGTGTAGGCTCCTGAGGTAGGCTCTGTCTGGGATGGAGGATGGAAAGTAGACGTCTAGTTAATGATCTAGATGGAGCATGGTTGCGAAGGGTCTGAAGGAAGGAAAATAGGCTTCATTCCTAAGAAGGAGATTTAGAGGAACTTGATGGGACATCAGAATTCCCTGTTGGAGTTAAGAGTGGAAGTATTCAGAGAAAATTTGGAGATCTAGGAATGATACATTAGCCAGGAAGAAATAATGAATGAAGAATTCTGGTGCTCAGTTGAGCTGCAGTGGTTGGAGAGGGTGGCAAGATGTGGGGGAAGGTGATTACAGGGACACTCGTTGCCACTGTGTGCTTAACTCCACATGCAGTTTGTAGGGAGAAAATTTGGGACACTTGGGTGAATCCTGGAACTGAGTCCCGAAATTTATTCTAAACTCCATCTTCTTTGAGTTCTCTAGTGGTCCTGTGGTTAGGACTTGGTGCTTTTACTACTGTGGTCCTGGATTTGATCCCTGGTTGAGGAACTAAGATCCAGTCCAAAAAACTGAATATAAAGCAAACTCTATCTTTTGCCAAGACTGTATGCAGGGGGCACTCTGTGCTTTCTTTAATATGGACAGATGTGAGAACCCAGCTCTCGTCTCATGAGTGCTGAATACTAGGTTTCTCTTGCTTCTGTGTTAGTTTTTCATCTAGCATTATATCATCTGTTGGAAATATTTAGACATAGGTTTGAAATGGCTGTTGCAGAAGTCACGTTAGTTGGTTGGCCTCATTCTGTATTTTTTATAAAGTCTTGTGGTAGCAAGAGGGTGGGCATTTATTTTCCTTATCCCAAGTACTATATTCCAAGCCTATGCATGTATGGCTGTGGTTCTCAAACTCAACTCCCCACTGGGGACAAGTAGAAATGTAAGAGATGGGGGCAGGACACAAGGACTGTGATGCACTGAAGTAAGCACACCTGATCTAATGAAAGTACCCAGTGTTGTTCCAACCACTTTTTTCCCCCAAAGAATGGATACCTACTAGGCAGATGACTAATTTTTGGTAAGAAATTTTAATTTTGTGAGTTACAACTAATTTTTTTAAAGGCCCTGGATCATGTACCTGGCCTGTAATCAACCAGTTCCCCTGCTGGTGTAAGTGATTGGGAGCTGGTGAAAGTTGAGGACTCATGTTTAGAAAAGTCGCTTCCTTGTCACTGGCATAGACTCAATAGTGATGAGTCCCCTAGAGCAGTGGTTTCCAAACTTTTTGGCACCAGGAACCAATTTTGTGGAAGACAGTTTTTCCACCGACCTGGGGGAGTGGGGAGGGGATAGTTTTAGAATGATTCAGGCACATTACATTTACTGTACACTTTATTTCTAATCTAACACCACTGGTGATCTGACAGGAGGTACTGGACCATAGCCTGGAAGTTGGGGAAGAGGCTGGGACACTGTGTAGGATTTGGGGCAACAGAACTTAAAATCTCTGTAACACAGAGGTTACAAAGACAGCTCAGCGCCAACCTGCCTACCAGCTATGCAACCTCATGAAAGTGAAAGTGAAGTCCCTCAGTCATGCCGACTCTTTGTGACCCCATGGACTGTAGCCCGCCAGGCTCCTCTGTCCATGGAATTCTCCAGGCGTGAATATTAAGGTGGGTTGCCATTCACTTCTCCAGGGGATCTTCCCAACCCAGGGATTGAACTCAGGTCTCCCTCATTGCAGGCAGATTCTTTACCGTCTGAGCCACCAGGGAAGCTCATACAAGTGTGTGACCTCATACAAGTCACTTAATGATTCTAGCCTTGGTTTCCTCATTTATCCCATAGAGAAGCAGAGTTTCATAACATTGTTGTGATGCTTAAATCAGTGAGTACACATCAGTGGTAGAGACACTTGCCTTTGCATTAGGAGGCTATCTGGTCTCAATCTAATGAGTTTTATCACCAAGTTTGGGAAATACTCCTTAGGAAACAGAAGGAAAGAATATGGAACTCCAAGGATGAAGATCAGGTTCTCTGTGTGCTTAAGTGATTTCTGTCTTGGCCTCTGGTAAATTTGTTCCATGGGCCATTCAGGATTATATCCAAGACCCCCTTGTATTTCTTCGCACAAATGTATTTCTTGCACAGGGAACAAGGTGGGACATGGTGGCCCTTGAGTGACAGCCTGTGGAGCAGCTGTGCCAGGCCCCTGGGAGCTTTTCCATCAACACTCTTCAAAATCTCTGATTCCAAAGGTAGGACCCAGGTGACTGAGTTTGCAACGTATGTCCTGGGTAATTGCTGCTTCCACATGTGTGGAACCATTTGTAGAGCAGAGAGAGCTTGGTTTCGGGGATCAGATGCTGGCTCATATGTTTAGTAGCTGTGTTACTTTGAGCTATTGTCTTACCCTATCTTCCTCTCAATCTCTTTGTTATTCATATGTTCACAAGTATGCCTTGTTCTGTGAGGATCCAACATCTCCAGTAGGGCTCATGGTGCATAACACATACTCCATCACATTGAGTTCTCCTGGTCTCATTCCAGTGAGTCTTATCACTAAGTTTGGGAAATACTGCTTAGGAAACAGAAAGGGAGAATATAGGACTCCCAGGATGAAGATCAGGTTCTATATGTGCTTCGTTGGCCTCTGGTAAAGTTGTTGCACATGCCATTCAGAACTCTATCCATGGCCTCTCATATTTCTTTGCACAAACATAATTGAACAGCCTGAATTTAGGCTGCATTATTTTTTGAAAAAATGTATAGCTATGTTCACATGTGATGCTTTCTGGCAGTACACAAAGTCAAGCTTTCATTGGAAAATAGCTGTTTTAACTCAGCAACCTAAGTTTTCTACATGCAACCTTGATTCATTTTTGCCAAATATAGTTCAACAGATAAATAGTCAGGAACAAAGATGTGGGAGAAAGAAATCTCTAGCTCAGTTAATATGCAACACTGTACAGATTCTAGGTAAACTTACACCTAGCAGCAGTTTTTCAATAATGAAGATACAATAATATCTATTATCATTGTGCTAAATATATTGATGCTTATGAATCTCTCATGCCAAGAAATGAGTTGTTCCTGTTGCTTTGGATATGGAATGTGCCATGATGCCAGGGCCTCAGACTGAGTCATGGGAAACCATGTCCTAGGGCATCATCTGTGTGCCTCTCTCAGTTGTAAAACTCTTTTGGCTTGAGACTATTATTATTTCATTTTTGACTTTTTGACAACTCAGAGCATGCCAAGTCTCATAGTGTTGCTGAGGAAAAGGTCCCTGGATGAGTGCATAAGTGATACAGGGGTTATGAGTAGGCTTTGCAGTGGCTTGTAGTTTGTATATGGTTTGCTTAGGAGGAAAAACAAAAGAAGGTAAGAGGGAGGGAGGAGAGAGAGAGAGAGAGAAAGGGAGAAATGGAGAACCATTGGAGCATTCCTAACATGGACTTTCATTATGAATTGTTCTAATACAAAATATAGGCTCAGAACCTTGAATGAACTGGAACCCACTGTATGCCACTTGATGATAGTGACAAATGAACTCTCTTCAGAACTGGAGCCAATATCTGCATATCAAGGAGCTGCAGAGATGGCAGTGGAAAGATGCATGGCAAGTGATGAACGGTCAGATTATGCCAGTGTGCTCCTTGCTCCAGAGATGGATAGTTTAGTTGTTCTCAAGTTGAATTCACACCACAGACCCCATAAACAACTTAGTTTAATCAACCAGAAACATGGGCTGTCATAGATTTAAATTCATAGCAGGTTATGCTTTGGTATAGAAAACTATGAAGGTGTTTCACACAGACACAAGAGTGAGCAGGGAAGACACTGGAGTCATCCCACATTGAGACTGGGCTGTTTATTCGCCTTGCAAAGTGGACATTTTATTAACTAGCAATGGTGCTTATGAGACTTTACATTTGGATTAGCCTATTTTCCATTTAATCTTTCTTTGAAAAGGTCAAGTTTTCTATAGAAAAATGTTTCTGTTCCTTCTATGGTTTCCCTAATACATTTCTGTAATATCTCAATTTATTTATAGGGCCTTTCTTTCCCAAGGTATTTTTTTTCCATCTGTTTTCTACATACGAATTTAATTTTAGCACCTCTAAAATGCATGACATTGAAAATTCAGGGTTCATAAGTGGACAGTTTTCATTTTGTTTCTTTTCAGTTCTTTGCTTAAAAAAATTATTCTGTTGCCATTTCATCTTAGGAGATATTGACCTTCTCAAAGAGGCATATGCTCTGTAAGCGAGACCCTTGTGTTTCTTGTGAACCTCACTTTGATATCAGATCTTCTTTCCATTTAAATCCTAGGAATGCATTGTTCCCCAGCTCTACAATGTATGCATTTTTCTTTCTTAATTGGTGCCTGCAGTTACACAGGAAAGCGCATTATGTTTAAAAAAGCACATTTGGCTTTAATATTTTAGCTCTATCTAAAGAATCCCCCCAGGAGACTGCATTTCAGAAATAGATTGTGTCTAAACTATTGTTTCTATCTTGTATTTGGTTGGTTGATACCATCCCTTTGTTCTGAAAAGGACTTAAAAGTTGTTCCCTTCCACTCGCCTTGAATAGCAAAGCTTAGCCCTCAGCGGGAGAGACATCCTCTTTCTGTAATGTTCCACATTGAGTCAATGGATGCTGCTGTTGGAGGAACACAGCAGCTCATAGTCACAAAGTTAGGAAAAGAGCACCTGGGTCCGGGGGTGGAAACTTGATTTAGCAAGTTGTTATAAGACAAAGCGCATCTTCTGACTTTAACCAACAAGGGGGAATTCATAAATGTGGATACTTTTATTCCTGGATAAATCTCCTTTCTTCTTCATATGGCCTGTGTTCTAAAGATTGCACTACCCACTCACCAACTTCATGATAAGAAAAGGAAACTCGCCTCCCCATCTGACTTTTAAAATGTCCTTATTTTATTTTCTTGTAACCAGTTCCCCATATATAGTGGTCTAATTGATAAATTGGTAGATTTTACAGTTCATGATGCAGCATTATCCCAAGACGGAAATGATAGATACTATATGGCCAGAGTAGAGGTCTTACCAATAATTTCTTGCCGTGTGAAAGTACCGTACCTGCCCCTGGACACATGCCAAGGATGGTGGCCAGAACAAAGGGAGTGAAACTTCAACAGTTGAAGCCAAAATGCCACTCTTTTCTGATTACCATGCTTTCTGCCCAAAGAAGCTAGTGTGTCTGCCTCCCAATCCTGGCATCCCAGTGACTTCCTGCCAAATCGCTCATCTTCTTTTCACATAGCTTTCCATGCACAGGTCTAAACTGCTCCACCTTCAGGATGTATGCCTGTGCTTATTCTAAGTCGCTTCAGTCATGTCTGACTCTGTATGACCCTATGAACTGTAGCCCGCCAAGCTTCTTTGTCCATGGGATTCTCCAGGCAAGAATACTGGAGTGGGTTGCCTTGCCCTCTCCTCCAGGGGATCTTCCCGACCCAGGGATCGAACCCCCATCTCTTATGTCTCCTGAATTGGCAGGCAGATTCTTTACCACTAGCGCCACCTGGGGAGCCCCTTACCTTCAGGATAGGGCTTCTTTATTTCCCAGATTCCTAGGTTTATTTTCACAGAAGGAACCGTGCTACTCTTATGAGAAGAATTATTAGGAACTATCTGTCCTTGAGGTTCCCGAGGGTGGGACAGAGATCAAGTACTGATTCCTTGGTGGCAGACACTCCTGATTTTCAAAATAGGATGGCTACCCAGGGAGTGTGTCTGTTAAGTGTTTATTCCATACGCAAAGAGCTAAGCTCACACATATTCAGGTTTTATATCTTTATAGCCTTCATATTACCAGTGTGAGGGAGGGGGATGGGAGGGTAAGGGTCTAAACAATTGTGCTGGAAACTCATAAACATTTGGTTTCAAAATGATTTTATAAAGGAACTTATCCTGAAAGACCTCAGTTTGGGGTAAGTTTCAAAGGAAGATAATGAAAGGGCAGCAGTTACAGATGGTTGGCTGCTTTTAACAACCTATGATGATGATGGAGATGGTGGTGATGGCAGTGGTGGTGATGGCATGTGTGTGTTTAAGGTGGGGGTGTTTTGCCCACAAGTTTTATCATTATTCACAAAGAACAGAGGAACAATTCACATAAAATTATATCTAAATCATTATATTTTAATGTATATATCCAGTATTCCTAACTATGTCACAATGCAACAACTTAATTCTTTCATCCCCTCATAAGAATATATTTTTTTAATTAGTTTATTTTCTATTTTTTAACTTTACAATATTGTATTTGTTTTGCCATACATTGACGTGAATCCACCATGGGTGTACATGTTTTCCCCCTCCAGAACCCCCCTTCCACTTCTTATAGTAACAAATTGTCTTACTGAGAAACACTTTGAAAGACCCACTTTAGGGGAATCCTGAACTTCGGAGCACAAAGGTCTAGCACCAAAGGAGCAGAGGAGGAGAAGTATTGATAGTTAACAGCAGGAGAATTTGACAGTCTAAGAAACAGGGGACAGGATTGGCTAACAGAGCTTAGAGAGTGAGAGTCAAACAAGAGAAGAACTTCTGAAAGTGAGGAAAGGCAGAGTGCTGTGGGCAACATCTTAGAGAAGAGGGGAGCATGCCTCTGAAATTTCTAAAA
Source organism: Giraffa tippelskirchi (assembly GCF_054371585.1). Lineage (NCBI taxonomy): Eukaryota > Metazoa > Chordata > Mammalia > Artiodactyla > Giraffidae > Giraffa > Giraffa tippelskirchi. The sequence goes on along the minus strand of NC_137276.1, from coordinate 55,688,002 downwards.
TATCTTCTTTTATTATTCATGATATTCTTGTGTATTAAGATTGATTTTGGTAGACTGAAATTCAGACTGAGTTTTGGGTTCACATAGGCATAGATAAAAACTGAAGCAGGTGGAGGAGGAGAGACCAGAAATGGAGGGGCAGTGGGCCATTGGGTGGTCCATTATGAACAACCTGGGGAAGGACCTGTGTCTTCTGGTTTCCTGAAACTTTGCCCCAGCCCTAATGTTGACTCAATGGTCATTGTATAAGGTGTGAGTATTGGTCATGGTGTTTAGGGCTAAACTCCAGGCCAGTAAAGTTGACTTGGCTTATTTTCCCAATTCAGGGTTTCATTCTGGTTTGTTTCTGTGAACACAAAAGTACATACATGGGATTTTCTATAAGGGGCATCCCAGCAGAGTCCCATTTGTTGCCTCATGTTTCCTTAGAAAATTGAGAAATATCCATACTATCTTATTTGAGAAGCCCAATTCCACTCAAATAGATTACTTGTATCTTTATTGAATAGTGAAAAACTGTTATACACTTCCCATTTTGCTTACATTATTAGTTCATTTAATATGCTCAACTCTCTTGAGTTTCTGTAATCATTCCTGTTTTATTTCTGAAGAAACTGAGGGTCTAAGAGGTTAAGTAACTTACCTGGTATTCTTCTCTTAGTTAGTGGAAAGGGCTCAGGCATGTGTATGGAAGAGACATTATTTTTGCTGGACTGCTGTAGGCTAGGAGTGCTTCCACTGATGCTCATGCAGAAGGAGTTAAGAAGGGAGGAGGAAGCAGCTGTACACAGGCCCAGATGCCATGCTGTGCAGAATGCGTTCATTTAGTCAACACATTTATTGAGTGCCTACCACATGCCAGGCAGTATTCCAAGTACTGTGGTTAAAACTGTACAAAAGAAATTCTTTACTCCCTGGAGCTCAGTGCCAGTCACTGTCACTGTCACAGGGGCAGTGATGCTGTAATCTGCAGTCATACCTAGACCCTTCATCATTCAGGTATTTCAGATTCACTTTGAGGGATGACACACTAGACATGCTTGTGCCCTCACACAAGGCGTTGTGAAACACAATTGTCAGGAAGGTCACAGGTAACTTGTCACTTTCCAGTAAACCAAACCCCCTTGCTAGCCTGAAAGTCTGTATTTGGTGACATTAGCATTAACAGGCTAGAATGGTCATGACTGTTCCCTGGACACTTCTTCCTACCCCAGACTGATTCACATGCACATGTTTCTTTAGAATAAGAGCTGTTATTTCTTCCCTTAGGAAGTCTTTCTAGGAGCAGTGGACCCTCCCAATTTCATGCTGGTAGTTGTATTTCTCAGCTTTTCTGTGACTTGAGGTGCTGGGGAAAGTGGGCCAGTGGTTCTTTCTCCAACTCTGGGTCTATCAACCTAGACTTTGGCTATCTCATTTTCAAACTCGATCCTTCACCCCATTAGCACTAGGGACTAACAGAGCAGGATGGATGGGGTGCAGAAGTGGGTTAAGTAGCATTACTCTTCCTAGTCCCCACTGTTCCTTCCCCCCAACAAAAACCTCTTTCTTCCTTTTTAATATAGAAGAGACACCAGAGGAGGCCAGTGGTTAACTAGTTATCTTATGATCTGTTTAGGAAAAGAGCAAGCTAATCGCACCACAGGTGCAATACTCATTATACAAACAAGAACATAAATTCCGATCTCTGTGAAAGATTTATTGAGAAAAAATGATAGTAGAATAGAGTCAAGGTTATCCTTATAATAACATGATTCTCCCTTGCATTCAAATTTGCTTTCTTGAGTTGGGATAAAAGATTAATTTCTTGGAATTGCAATAACACTGGCTGTGTCCAGTTTGTTACACATGAAAATAATACTAATTTCTTCCAGCCTTTTAATTTTTTTGCTGTGAGATTTCACATAATAAATGCCTTTATGTATTTTGTGTCCTTTTCATATATGTGAAAACATTAAATGAAGACATATTTGCCTCAATATATGTTTAAAATCAGAGTTCTCAAAAGAATGATTCCTCAGTTAATGCATACATATATCTTTACAAAATGGGAAGTTCATTTAGTAATTGCAAAAGAAATAATGGCTTTAATAACCACTACTCCACTTGGTGTCTGCCTGCAAGCATTATTAGAACAAGTATCACCCAATTCCCAGTGGCCTTGTTTTCTTTGAAGGTTCTATTTATGCCTTTCTAATTTTGACTCTATTTTGACATTTTAAAATAAGTATATAGCATCTGTTGAATAAATGATCACTCAAAATGATTGCCTCAATTATCACTCTGATTTTAATCTCCTTGACTGCAAACTCACCTTTTCTCGCAACTGGGCTTTATGCCAACTGGAACCCTTGCATTTTTGCTGTCACAGCATCCTCTGGAAGACTGGAGAGTTGCTCTTTGCCTTAAAAGGGGTCCTAATCCCCTGATATTTTAACAATCCGTCTATTCCTCTTCTTATTGCATTTCTAGTCTATGCATTATTTTTTTCTCAGAACTGCACTCAGTGTTTTAGTAGAATGGTGTTCAGATGTAGCACATTTTAACTGCTCTGATAAATGGCTAACAGTCACATTAAAACAACCATGTTATAATTACTTTGTCTAATTATGATTTTTACTGTTAAACTTACATTAAACTTCAACACCACAAGTTTTCAGATTGTTTTTCTATTGCATTCCAATGGTAAAATTTTCATTTTTTTCCCCATGTTTAATCATGGAGAACATTCTAGTATGGCCCATATTTGTTATCTGTTTTCCCTGTGAATTTGTATTGAAATGAAAAATTTGCTCAGAGATAATGAATTATGACCACCTGAACCTTAATTGTTGCTGAAAAATATTAATTCTGGTAAATTTCCAATGATTGCAGCTTCTTGGATATATTAAATATATCCAAGATAAGTGGTCATATTGGGGGCTACTCTAGAACTAGCACTGCTCAAAGACTCATCTTTAAATATTTTTAAAGACTTTTTTATATAAACATGAGGACACACACACACACAGGGACACGCTCCTTTTGCTTCCCTTTGGGCCAAGATGGGCATCTGTTTTCAGAGGTTCTACGTGTTTTATTTAAAATTTAAAATCTGCATCAGTATGCCTGCACTGTCCTAGGTTTCTGTTTTACCACATGAATTTTGCTCAAACTGAAGCCTACATATTTCCTTGGATCCTTCTGTGGTTTTCTCTGTTGACTTATATTTCTTTATTTTCCACTTTTAAAATATTTGAATTTTCACTTGAGGAATGGAAATATTTGAGAATGGTAGCTATAAACTGATCAATAGTGATGCTATTTGTTCCCTTCTGTTTTTTTCTTCTGTTTTCTTTTTTAACAATTCTTGAACAGGGTAATCCTTAGCCATGGGTTTTTACAAAACAGTGAAAGGTATAGATATAAATCCCTGATGAATTTAAGTAACGTGCACAAATAAATCAAGAAGCTCTGAAGTGAAATCTAGACGATAAAATGTAAACATGTGATTCATGTGCTGTTGTTGTTTAGTTGCTGAGTCATGTCTGACTCTTTGTGACCCCATGGACTATATATAGCCCACCTGGCTAGTCTGTCCCTAGAATTCTCCAGGCAAGTATACTGGAGTGGGTTGCCATTTCCTTCTCTAGGGGATCTTCCAGACACAGAGATCAAACCCACGTCTCTTACACCTGCATTGGTGGGCAGGTTCTTTACCACTGAGCCACCAGGGAAGCATGATTCACATGCTATCCACTGACTAATATAAAAAAAAAATGTTGCCATGTTCAACGCATTAATGACTAATTTAACTCTTATTTTTAAAAACTGTACATGACCTTGGCCTATTTTGTTTCACTAAGAATATGACTAATCCTTTCCAAACTTATTAGAGTTGAACTAATGCAATATTGACTATCAACAGTTGAATTCCTAACACAAAAACAAATACAACTGGTTTCATTTAAACATGTAGGTGAGATTCTGTGGAAGAGAACAGAAATTGATAATGCTGTAATATAATTGGTTGTTCACCAGCTATAAACTTCATTTAAGAGTTGCAGGTGTATTGTAGTGGAATGAATTTCATGTCAAAATCTCTGTGTGATCTCGATGAAGTCTGTTTTTGTTATCAAGGGTACATTTTTAATAGATGAGACCACTGGTATCTCGGGTAAAGTGGTAAAAAGGCAAACAAATTTTGCTAACAGAATCTTAAGCAATGTCACTGTTATACTGTCTTTCACATCCTGGGAGGTAGGCCATGGCGTCTCCAACCTAGTTCCTGAAATGGAAACTCTAAAAATATGTCAGAGGAGAAATAAAGAAAGACTCTCTTTCCTCTGAAACCTTTCAGCTCTCTCCAGTTAGCATACACAGTTATTTTATTCAAGAGGATTCATTATGTTATTTTAACCTCTTAGTTTGGAGAAATTTCTTCTCAGATTCCTACTATCAATATTTTCTCAGCATCTTCTATCAGTCAGTAGAATATCTTGGTATTTATTTTCTCTCAAAATCTATTCAACAGATATTTATTGAATTTCTTATGTGGCAGGTGCAATCCTAAGCCCTCAGAACCACAAAATGAACAAAATTGAGGGGAAAAAATACCCACCTGGCTTTAGAGAGCTTAAGTAATTAACTCAAGTAATTACATAGATAAATATAAAATTATCACTATAGTAAGTGCTATGAAGAAGAGACCTGGTGCAATTGATGCATATAAGGGTGGCTTTTACCTAATCATAGAAGTGCACCAAGTTATTTTGAGGAAATTATCATTAACCTTGTTTCTAATGGATGACCATCCTTACCTTGATGAAAGGTAGCAGGAGGGGCGTTCCAAGTGAAGGGAATGACTTGCAAGTAGGTCTTGTGTTTAGGAAGGAGAAGGGATAATGGAGAGTCACCGTGGCTGGTGTTGGGAAAGGAAGAAAGGGTCTGGAGAAGCAGTGATGAACATATATGTTGCCTAGCATTTTGTGCATTGTAGAGTTTATCCTCAAATCAACAAGAAACCATTTAAGTTTATTGAGCAGAGTTGAGAGTGGGTGAGGTGGTATAATCTGCTTGGAAAAGACCATTCTACCTTCTTTGTGGAGATTAGATTAGAGGGCTCGCTCAGTGGATGCCAGCAGATCAAGTCAAATGCTATTGAAATTGTCTAGAGGAGAGACATTCATAGATGGGTTGAGTTTGGTGGAGGGAAGTAGATGCTGTGCGCTATTATTAGAGGATAAGTTTAACAGAACATGAAGAGTGAAAGTTGAGGAAGTGTTCATCAGCATCAGGCAGAAGATGAACGTCAATATTGTTTAGAATATGAACATCAACCAATAGAGAGGAGGATAACATTTTTAACATAGTGAGAGTCATGTTAACAATTCTTTCTGTTTAGTGGAAAGGAGAATTCAGGATGACCAAGAGTATTTTCCCTTATCCTGACTACAGTTACCCATGAGAAAGTCCCGAAACATTTCTGACCTTTCAGCTTGCTGAAGTAATGCACATGAAAATTCTTTTCAATATATGTGTGCATAAGTGTACATATGTATCAGATTGGATTACATAAATACACATGGTTATAACATATATTATAGCACATATATGCTATTTGTTGCATTTTATGTATTAATATGTATGCAATTGCACTTATTTATTGTGTGCATTTCTGTCTTCCTTTCCTTCAAGAAGATTGTAGTCTGGCAAGTGTTGAGCCAATACGCATGCCAACACTAAGAAAAAATCTGGAATCTATTTCCTAAATCTATTTCTTAACTATCTAAAAGTGATGCATTAGTGATTTGATGCTTCTTTTTTTTAAGTCGAGTGGATCATAACCATGTTAATATATGGTTTTTAAAGTCTATTGAATATGAGTTCATCCTTATATGTAGCATGTTTAATATTTATAATTTTGCTAGTTTCCTTTTTGAATTCTCACCTTTGCCTAACCTTGGTGACATTTATAAAATGAAGTTAAAATCCATTAAGAAGAAATATAAAGAGAAAGTCCCAAGTTTGTATTTAGCTTTTGACACTCATCGTTAGGGTATGCAAAAGGATAATAAGCCTTGTCAGCCAGGATCTGTGATCAGTGTCTTTACAACTCCACTGTTGGAATTGCTTTCTCTTTCCTTTTAAGATACTAAAACCGCAAAGTATTTCTATGGTGTAGGCAAAATGCCCCATCTACTTAGGGTAACAAGGCTAACTCTAAGGAGATTGCCTAGTGGGTGTACTAAAAAATATTGTCTTTACTTGAGTTTTAGGATGCTGTGAGAACGAAATACTGAGACAGAGTGAGAGATATGTGGATTCTGTCTTCTGATGTCTAGACATCTACTGGGGATGTGGGAGAGGCCTTAGATAAGGAAGGGCTCAGATGGACTTCTCAAGGGTACTGTAAACAGGCTTCTCGGAATTACGAATTACGTGGGTAGGATCACCACAAAGATGCCCAAGTGGATGAGAGAGACTATCATCATGCAAATGGAGTCTTCCTTGGTTTTTCTGAGCCTTGAGGCAAGTTGAGATCCAGTGGCAAGTCATATGACCTAAAGATGGCAACCCCATTGTGGAGACTGGGTTTAAACAAATGGCTAGTTTCTAGATAAATGACCTGGCAATTAAGAGGTAAATGAAGGCTGAGTCCATGATGACCAAAGGGGTGACACTCCCTAGCATCATAATAATAGAAGTAATAGCTGATATTTATTGAGTATTATTCTAAGCACTTTGCATGTATTTAGTAACTTAATCCTTATTTCACATAATACTTACGAGTTAATTACTTATGTGATCTTCAGTTTACAGATGAGGAAACTGAGTACAGAAAGGGTATGTAACTTTCTTGGCATTACACATCTAATAAATGAAGAGCTAGGATTTGATGTAGACAGTCGAGTCCATTGTTGTTGTTTAGTAGCTCAGTTGTATATGACTCTTTTGCGACCCCATGGACTGCAGGCTGCAAGGCTCATCTGTCAATGGGATTTTCCAGGCAAGAATACTGGAGTGGGTTGCCATTCCCTTCTCCAGGTCTAGTCCATAGACAATGCTATACCTGCTGTCTGTGAGCAAGTCACCAGAGGCTACAGCAAAGAGGCCAGGATAATTTAAAATGGCCAAACATATCAAGGCTCCAAATCTGGATCCCCAACTGTTTTTTGTTTTTTTTTTTGGTAAATGTTCTATTGGAATGCAGTCATGATCATTTGTTTATGTATCATCAGTGACTGCTTTGGTCAGTGGCTGCTTTGATGTGATAACACCAGAGCTGTGGCAGGGACCATATGGCATGCAATACCTTAAATATTCTCAATCTGGCCATTAGCAGAAAAAAGTTTGCCAACCTCTGCAGTGAACAAAAGGTATTCAAAACTCCAACCAGAGGGCATCCAAGAAGTGATATGGATTGAAGGAAATCCCCCAACTACATGAGGATAAAAAAATACCCAAGTCTTTAATGCCTATCTAGATTCTGTTTTAGCTGAAAAAGCAGAAGGGAGCATTTTACTGAAGAAATACCCTGTGCTGCCTGAAAATACTCTTTATTTATTGGCCTGGCCTAAACTGTAAACTATAAACCAGATTAAGACATTTAGTCAGGGGCTCTGGAAGAATGCCAGATAGTTACATACAAGTAAAGAAGTCTACACATGTTAGTTTGGGGTTTAATAGATATTAGAAGTTACTATTCAGTTTTTGTTAGGAAAAGGTCTTTTTTCCAAGATACCTACTAAGTATTTATGAGTAAAATGGAATGCTGCTTATATTTACCTTAATTGCTACAGAAGAAAAAAAATGCATGGAGTATGGGGGAAAATACCCAGATTAATGACAGTTGTTGAAGCTAAGTGATAAATAAAAGAGGGTTTCTTATACCAGTTTTTTTTTTTACTTTTGTTTGTTTGAAAATGTTCATAATAAAAATGTACAAAATTACTAAAGCTATTAAAGCAGATCCCATATTTTCTCATGAGCTGAATGCATCATATGGTTCTCATGATATTTTTCCCTTATTTTCTTTGCCCTATCAGTAAAATAATGATAAATTGACTGGAAGCATCAATAAGAAAAGAGAGAAGAAACCTGTTGGGCAATTACAAATTATCTGACAACTTTGTTTTGTCCTGCTTGGCATCACTGCCTGCGTGAACTAAAGTATCAGAGTGGCAAACTGCACAGAAGGGTCACAAATGAATACCTAACTCCCTTCCTGATTCTCCACTTTCCCCAGTGGATAATGGAATGTTTGGGCTTCACATCAGCCCCTCTAAAAGGCAAGAAGATACACTCTGACTTAACAAACAGCTTTTGAAGAAATTTTCCTATTATTAGAAAAGGAGGTAAATATGCATAAAATAACTTTTATAGAAATGAATTTGAATATTAAATTTCATCAGCTTAGTATCTGTGTTGAGTTTTAACAATCATATCTTACACCTGTTAAAAACAAGGTTTCAGTATGTCAATCAAACTGACAATACTGGAAAAAGAATCACAAAACATTTCTTTAATGTGCTCCTCCACCCATTCCTGACACTATAATTTGCATTTTGATTTCAAATTTGATCCCCAAATTATATATATTCATGCCTTCTTAATTTTTGCATATTTTAAAATATATAATCTGTATTTTTATATTTGAAGGAAATAAGGTTAATTTATGTTTTGAATAATGACCGAGTTTCCTGTAGCAGGAATTATTACAGGCATTGACAGAAGTAGCGAGAAACAGAGGAGTCCTGCTTTTACCAACTTTACATTCTAGACTTTTAAAATCATTATGTTTAATTCATCTACACGCTAACATATTTTTTTCTCCTAATTCTACCCATTCTGAAAGAAGGAAGTTAAGATGCTCTCTATAATTATATATCTTGTCACAGTCCCCTTGAAACTTTATTTTTGAATTCTACCACATTTAGTTTCTATTAGTAGTAGTAGTAGTCAGTTCAGTCACTCAGTCGTGTCCGACTCTTTGCGACCCCATGGACTGCAGCACGCCAGGCCTCCCTGTCCAACACCAACTCCTGGAGCTTGCTCAAACGTGTGTCCATCAAGTCAGTGATGCCATCCAACCATCTCATCCTCTGTCGTCCCCTTCTCCTCTTGCCTTAAAACTTTTCCAGCGTCACAGTCTTTTCCAATGAGTCATTTCTTTGCATCAGGTGGCCAAAGTATTGGAGCTTCAGCTTCAGCATCAATCCTTCCAATGAATATTCAGGACTGATTCCCTTTAGGATTCACTGGTTGGATCTCCTTGCAGTCCAAGGGACTCTCAAGAGGCTTCTCCAATACAACACTTCAAAAGCATCAATTCTTTGGTGCTCAGTTTTCTTTATAGTCCAACTCTCACATCCATACATGACTACTGGAAAAACCATAACTGACTAGACAAACCTTTGTTGGCAGAGTAATTTTTCTGCTTTTTAATATGCTGTCTAGGTTGGTCATAACTTTTCTTTCAAGGAGCAAGCGTCTTTTAATTTCATGGCTGCAGTCACCATCTGCAGTGAGTTTGGAGCCCCCAAAAATAAAGTCTGTTACTGTTTCCATTGTTTCCCTATCTATTTGCTGTGAAGTGATGAGAAAGGATGCCATGATCTTAGTTGTTTTGAATGTTGAGTTTTAAGCTTACTTTTTCACTCTCCTCTTTCACTTTCATCAAGAGTCTCTCTAGTTCTTCACTTTCTGCTATAAGGGTGGTGTCATCTGCATATCTGAGGTTATTGATATTTCTCCCAACAATCTTGATTCCAGCTTGTGCTTCATCCAGCCCAGCATTTCGCATGATGTACTCTGCATATAAGTTAAATGAGCAGGGTGACAATAGGCAGCCTTGACGTACTCCTTTCCCAATGTGGAACCAATCTGTTGTTCCATGTCCAGTTCTAAGTGTTGCTTCTTGACCTGCATACAGGTTTCTCAAGAGGCAGGTCAGGCGGTCTGGTATTCCCATCTCTTTCAGAATTTTCCACAGTTTATTGTGATCCACACAGTCAAAGGCTTTGGCATAGTCAATAAAGTAGAAGTAGATGTTTTTCTGGAACTCTCTTGCTTTTTCAATGATCTAGTGGATGTTGACAATTTGATCTCTGGGTCCTCTGCCTTTTCTAGATCCAGCTTGAACATCTGGAATTTCATGGTTCACATACTACTGAAGCCTGGCTTGGAGAATTTTAAGCATTACTTTACTAGCATGTGAGATAAGTGCATTTGTGCGATAGTTCGAGCATTCTTTGGCATTGCCTTTCTTTGGGATTGGAATGAAAACTGTCCTTTTCCAGTCCTGTGGCCACTGCTGAGATTTCCAAATTTGCTGGCATATTGAGTGCAGCACTTTAACAGCATCATCTTATTATTAGTAGTAATGGTAGTAATTGTTTGCCTTCATTTCTATTAATGTACCAGTTTATCCTGATTGGTAGTTGAAAGCTTAAATCTCACCTTGTCTAACATTGATATTGATGGTTTTATTATTACTAGTATTAATTAATAGTATTACTAGTATTGTTATTAATTTGGGGATTTGCTTTTGCCTGCCATCTTGTTGCCCACCTTCTTGTATTTTCACTTATTAATAATGACATGTTTAGTGGTTTGTTTTTTTTGGTGGGGAAGGTATATGTAAATAGCATGTGCTTGAGCCTCTTTTATAATCCTATCTAATACATTATCCTTTAATGTGAAAATTGACTTTTCTTACCCTGAGTGTGATAATATGTGTTATTTTATTCTTTCCATGTTTGTGTTTGCTATTTATTTTACTTTTTATATTTTGTTTATTTTTGTCCTTTTTACTTTTCTTAAAAAAAATTATCAAGTCATTATTTACTTCTTTTTCCCATTTGATCATTTAGGAGTTCTATTTTGTAACTCCATTAAAGGTTACTTTCTGCAGAAGAAAATGTCCGTGTTGTACTTTAAATGATGGCTTTATTATAAACCACACCTATTTTACTAGTGTTGTTTATACAAGGAAGAAAAAGTTATTCCAAGAAAATTTATACCATATTTACAGCTACACATTGCTATTTATATTCAAATTAATTAAAATTAAAAACTCCATTTCTCAGTTCCACTTGTTACATTTCAATTTATCAAGAGTCACACGTGGCTTCTTGTTGTTGTTAAGCCGCTAAGTTGTGTCTGACTCTCTTGCAACCTCATGGGCTGTAACCCAACAGGCTCCCCTGTCCATGGGATTTCCCAGGCAAGAATACTGGAGTGGGTTGCCGTTTCCTTCTCCAGGGATCTTCTCAACCCAGGTACAGAACCCACGTCTCCTGCATTGGCAGGGAGATTCTTTACTACTGAGCCACTAGGGAAGCCCTGTATGTGATTAGTGGCTACCATACTGGAGACTGCAAATTTAGAGAACACCGCAGAAAATTCTACCAGACCAAAATGGTTAATAGATTATGTATAGATTTTCTATACTGCTTATACACATTTTGAATTATATGTAATAAGTTTGCTGAGGTTATTGTTAGGTTAAATATTAAAATTGATATATGAATTCAATTTTCTAACTCAAACATAAAAAGAGCAAAACAGTTATACACCACCAACCAGCTAAAATAACATCGGTGTCTTAAGTGAAGGGTTATTTAACAATAAATCGTTTTAGTTAAGTCAGGATGTCCCAGCAGAGCTGCTTGCAAACAAACTAGCCAAGATTCAATTTCATGATGACAAGATTTCGAATAAGTTTAAATCTGACAAGAAAGGACCTTCGCCCCAATGTGCCTAATGTATATAGACTTAATGTCCTTAAGATATCTGACTTGTAAATAGTCTGAAGCTTTTACCGTTATCTCAATAACGGATTGTAATGACTGACTTAATGCAATGTATTCTCAAAGCACTTATGTCAACAGTCTTCCTATGTTTTTTAAGGTTATTCGTTAACTTTCAATGAAACATATGGCCTTTGGGTTCAGCCACAGTTTTATCTGAGGTTGAATTAAATAATTTGGAGACTCAACATTTTATTTCACTTTACTAGAATTGATAATCAAACATATATTTCTCTACCATATGACATGAGTAAGATGTATACTAGACTGTATTTTCTTCATCATGACACTATCAAGGCACTACTCTTTTCTCCTGTACTTAATAAAATACAGCCTAGAATAATTTTAATTTTTCTTATCACATATGTAGCTTCCCTGGTGGCTCAGATGGTAAAGCGTCTGCCTGCAATGCAGGAGACCTGGGTTCGATCCCTGGCTTGGGAAGATCTCCTGGTGAAGGAAATGGCAACCCACTCCAGTACTCTTGCCTGGAAAATCCCATGGATGAAGAAGCCTGGTGGGCTACAGCCCGTGAGGTTGCAAAGAGTCGGACATGACTGAGCGACTTCACTTTTTCACTTTACCACATACACACACACACACACACACACACACACACACACACACACACGCACAGAAGGACAGGTAATCTACCATGGTCCTCTCTTATCCTCTCCAATTCATCTGAAGACTAATCATTATAATTTATTTGGAGTCTCATATCATACCTTGCATATTGTTATCGGATAGGGCATATGACTTACAATTTTCTATGTCATTCCATTATTCTTTGTAATGTCAAAATTAGGAAAGCATTTCAACATTCTTCAATGGGAGAGGCATACAAATGTACTGTCTCCACTTATAAATATTTAGGTTGTTATAAAGTTTGCTACTACAAGCAACAAAGTGATGATTAACATTGTCCTTTCTCATGTAGTCATGAGTGTCTATGGTACATTTCCAGAAATAGCACTGTGGCATTAGTAAAGTTGTAGTGTCTTTGTTTTGTTAGATAGTGCCAAATTGTTTTCCAGGGTTTCTACCCACAATCAGACCTCCTACTGTAAATGTATGGAAATACCTGTCTTTCTATAGCTTTAAAAATAGACTACGTCGTCAAACATTTTGGGGATTTATTTTCTGTGCTATATTGTTCAGGTACTGAAATGACTGTTATAAACTGTTCTTTAAAACTAATTTGAAAAGAATTATTTTATATTCTGCTGCTGCTGCTAAGTCGCTGCAGTTTTGTCCGACTCAGTGCTACCCCATAGACGGCAGCCCACCAGGCTCCCCCGTCCCTGGGATTCTCCAGGCAAGAGTACTGGAGTGGGTTGCCATTTCCTAGCACAATTTAAATACTGCTAGGATTATGTCTTTTAAAGATCTGATAGAAGTCTCCCGTGAAAACCATCTTGTGAGCCTGTTGCTGTTTTGATTAGGGGAAGTGTTCTTTGCTAGTTGCATCTATTTTGTCCATTTAGAGTTTGAGTCTTGCTTTAATGATTTTGGTAAGTTATGTTTTCTTAGACTCTTATCATTTTATATAGCTTTACTGATATGAAGGTTCTGGTTTTCAATATTTTCTTTAAAAAATTTTGCTTTAAATTTGCTCTTTTTTTTCCTGACGCAAAGTTAGAAAGGTTTGTTTCCCTCACTGGGAGAGTTCTTTGTCTTTTTATTTGTTCCTTAATTTCATACCATATTATATTTGACATTAAATAATACTCTGTGCATTTATGTATTTCGTGTGTTATTATATGGTCAATTTTGTGGCTCCCCTATGAGCACATAAAATTATACTCTTATAGGAAAAATGTTATTTTACACATATAAACACATACATATATATGCTAGTAATTACATACACATAGTTGTATATATTATATATCAGTAAGATCTGTCATATTTATGATGTTATTTAGACTTTCTATATTTTAATTGTTTACTTGATCATTGAGAGACGAAGTCCATTGTCACTGAGTATTACTAACATGCACAATAATAGGAATGTTAATTTGAATCTTTCATGTTCAAACATTTGTAATTTATGATTAAATAAGAGATGTGAAATCTTTGGGTCATACTTTATTTCCTTGTCCATACTTTTTACCTTCTAAGTTGTTGGTTGTGAAAAAAACCTAAGACTAGTTTTATAGTTTCCCTTTAAAAAATTAAGAAGAAAATATTTTGTGTAGAGGCAAAGAACTATTAAATCAGTAAGAAATTCCAGTAGTTTTACCTGGATATTTCACAATGTGACTACATTAACAAATTTTCTCTGATACTTAGCACTTTCATTTTCAATTTTGAATTATTTCTTTATTTTAAATATTTAAAAATATATCTGTAATATTTAATTTAGTAAAAGTAGTTATCTCATTGTTTAGGTTTTATCCTTCAGAGATTTGAATTATATATATTGAGTTTTCTTAATTGGTATTCTACACTTCTCATTTCTCTCTAAACCATTTTAAGTTTGTATTTTTTTTCCCTGTGTTTTCTTTTATTTTTTTCCTTCAAGAGAGGAAAATACTCTTTTTTCTGTCATAAATTTTAATCTTCTATTTCTTTCCTAACTTTTTCTAGCTCAGATTTTTATTTAATCTTTTTCTGAATTTATGCTACCTTTTTAACTAATTTTTATATTTATTCTTTTTGGTTTTTCTTTCATAAGTGTGATTACTTCATATTCATTTTTAATTCTGAGCTAAGTATTTGATCATATTTCATCTGTTTCAGAGTTCTTTCTTATGAGTGAATGCATTTTGTTGTTATTTTTGAGATTGTTTTTCTTATAGTATCTTGAGCTCAACTTGGCTTAAGAGGCTACTTCCCCATGTTCCCATCTCTTATTTGAAATGAGAAGTGTAGTTTTGAACTTTGAGAGAGACTCTTATTTTCTAGAAGGACATTTTTATTGGGATCTTAGAGAATTTTCTGCTTCTGGGCTCTTCGATGTATCTCATGTCTTCGGCTTGATCTCAGCTGCTTATGCAAGCCCTTGTTTATATTTTTGAATTGAATATTATAACCTAATGTCCCTGAAAATGGAGTTTGTATGTTGTATATTTTATAGTTAATTCATTACAATTATGAGCAGAAATAGAGGCAAAATTGTGACATATACAGCTGTATTCATATCAATATATTTTTCTTTTTATTGTTAGTTCATGCATTAATCAGTTACTCTCAGAAGCTATAATTTATTAGGATCTCTCTTGATTATTTCACTTGGCTCATTTTCTCTGGCTACAGGATTTCTTATATGTGTTAGCAGTTCTTTCTATCTACTCCCTGGGACTCAGGTTGAGCTCTGTAGTACATTAATTTGGAGCCATGTCATGAATGGTAGGAAGTTCTGTAGTCTCGTAGCAAAAGCATGGTGTCAGTTCTCTACTAAAAATATAGTAAAAAAAAAAAAAAAAATACAGCCTTTTTTTTCTTCCTTCTCTTTGAGATGTTCCAGACCCTGGTCTAGATAGGACTCATTACTGGTTCCTCTCTCCCTCAGCTGTTTGGGAGCTAGAGGAATCAGGCCCACTCCTATGGACTTAAGTGACCCCTTTTTTTCTGGAATCCATACTGTTCTGCAGATCATGTACTTGCCAGGATCCACAACTACTGTCCTCCCCTCGATCCTCTCAAGATCTCATCAGACTCAGAGTAGAGAAACTCCTGTGCTAGTTCTGGATTTTAGAATCCTTTCAGTGTCTGAGGCTTCACCAGCACCTTCCAATGTTGTCTGGGCTTTTGCTGGGGGTAAAGGAGTTCCCAGATACATTTAAGCCACCATATCCCATTTTTCCCCAGTGCTGCCTGAGAATAGGTTTTGTACATTTTTTATGAGACTGACGAACTAGGGGAAAATGAATTGGTACAAGGGTTTAAGATATCTCTTTATATTTACAAGCTGCCATGGGTAAAAACTTTAAAAGAAAACATCTCCCGCGTTGCCACTCGCTGTATTCCAAGGTCTCTTAGTTGAATTGAAGGTGACAGTGGTTCATTTCACAAATTGAATTAAAAAGAAATTGTGAGAAGTCCTTGAAGAAGCCTACAGTGATTGGATAATGGTTTCTGTTGCCCTATAGGGTCCAAGTTTGAGCATCTGGGAGAATTCAGATTTCTATAGGCAAGCTGTCCTGCTGCAGAGAAGGAAGATAGGCAATGGTCTGACTTCCAGGGAAATGATCTGTACTCTAAGTCATGGGCCAAGGGAGGTCAGTAAGAAAAGGGCGGCTAAATAATTTACCAAAACAAAGAGACAAATAGGTGGCATTCATTCGGAGTAGAAACATGGAAAAGCCTATTGAAAGTGTCAGAGAGGTAAGTGCCAAGGGTGGTGGTTTGAACAGGCAAATTGAAGGGGGTCCTAAGCTGCTAGCACATAATGTCAGCACCTTTCAACACAAATTGTTCGCAGTTTTGAGCTTTGGTTAATCATCATTATTATTGCATTTATCTATCTATTTATCTTTAATGCTAATACCATTATAAATAATTCCCCTTCTTGCTATAAATTCCTTTTCAGTATCTCCTGAACAATTGCCATTGCCCCTTCACTGGCATCTTTGGAAGCCTCCAATTTCTCCTACGGATCCAGCCCTCCTCAGTGCTATCAGAGTGATCTTTTCATATAAGAGTGACCTCTGATTCTGAGAATGGCATTGCTGGAATATCATTCGTCTCCTTCATTTCTTTACTTTCTATTTTGTGTGTAGAAGGCTAAAAAGTGAAAGTGAAGTCTCTCAGTCATGTCCAACTCTTTGTGACCCTATGGACACCAGGCTCCTCCGTCCATGGGATTTTCTAGGCAAGAGTACTGGAGTGGATTGCCATTTCCTTCTCCAGGGAATCTTCCTGACCCAGGGATCGAACCCAGGTCTCCCGCATTGTAGACAGTTGCTTTACCATCTGAACCACCAGGAAAGTCCCGTAGAAGGCTAGAGCAGGCACCAAAAAGGTGATGTTACTTGTGCAATGTTTCCCGAGTAAGTCAAAGAGGTGAATTATGGATTTTTTTTCTATCAGGCAGACCCAGATTGAGTGCTGTTCATTTCTGGGTTTATGCCTATTATCCGTCAAATAATGAATACCCCCCAAATGTTACTGTGCTATTATGCCGTGGGGATAGAAGAATTCTCTACAACGTAAAACTATTTTTATACAGCTATCAAACTAGTCTGGAGATTTCAACTTTCATTCAAATAAAATTGAAAGAAAATGAATAACATTGAGACAACTGAGCGCAAAAGAATAATATTATATTTTCCAAAATATACACATCAACCACTTGAGGCTATTGTATGTGAAAGGGCCATAAGGGTAGCTGAGTTGAATATGCCAGTAATTTCTTTCAATCATGTTTTTTTTCCACTTGCAGAGGACTGTATGAAGTGTATCCAGGGAAGGCTACATTTTTGGGCAGAGGCAGGATACAAAAACGGAAGAGAAAGATGTTCATTCTTTGATCAACAATAAAAATGATCTCTCATTTTCTACTCCTCCCTCACTTAGGATCTAGATAAGGAAGAATTCATTTCAGGAAATGTCAAGTCTCAGACAAGCATCAACACTAGAATTTAGCTAGTACAGATATCAAACGTGGGGACACTTTCGCGTTCCTTCCCCTAAAGATGGTCCACATGTGGGTGACATTTCTTTCTAATTCCTTCCCTGATTACTGCTCAGATGTTACTCTATGAGATGTCTGGTAGGAAAGAGTGTGGTATCTTCAAGGAAGTGAGATCATCTGACATTATTATATGAATTTGAAGTGGGGTCTTATTGTTTAAGGCAATTATTTCTTTTTAAGTTCATCAGATAGCCATCTTTTTAAATTTTTATTTATTTATTTATTTTATTTTTGGCTGTGCTGGGTCTTTGCTGCTGTGTGTGGGTTTTCTTTAGTTGCAGAGACTGGCAGGGGCCACTCTTTGTTGTGGTGCACGCTAGGCTCAAGAGCTGAGTTGCGCCGAGGTATATAGGATCCTCCTGGACCAGGAATCAAATCCGTGTCTCTTGCATTGGCAGGAGGATTCCCAACCACTGGACCACCAGGTAGGTCCTGGATAGCCATAATTTTAACTTAACTGCTCCCTCATTGCATAATGAAGTGACCCCTTGGCTTTCTTTCTTCTTCATGTGTACAGAGTGGAGACAGATCAAATAAATAGCTGTGAAATGAGCATTTTCATGATGGATATAGCACTCTTTGGCTGTGTCCCCAAATGGGTATGATTATTATTTTTTATTACCATTAAAACAAACAAACAAACTGAAGGATATGCACATGCAAGGGCAAGTTCAATCAGGAAAGCAGATGAACAAGTATGGACTTGCTACTCAATAGCTACCAGAAATTTACCAAGTACTTTCCATGTACCAGGTATTAGGTATACCCTTCTGTTATCTCATTTAATACTCACACCAGATCTATGAAGATGGTACTATCATTTCCAACTGCTGCCATATTTTATAGACAGGAAACTAAGGCATGGAGAAGTTAATCATCTTATCCACAATCATTCAAGTAGTCAACGGGAGACCTGTCATTTGTCATGGTGATCATAATCTCCTTGATAGTCTGAAGTCAGTTTTACAGGTCCTATTCCAGACAACTTGTCATGATTACAGGACATTCTGATTGTATTGTTTGGAACAAATATTTATAGCCTCTCTGTGAAATTAGGTTGGTAAAACATATATAGGTATGTGGGGAGTCAGTGATGTAACATGTCTAAAATACCAAAGTAGGAAAAATGACTTACCTATTTGTTTCCAACATTCTGATACTAATATCAAAAAGAGATGGAAGACAAGAAAATATAGAGTTTGGGGAGGTAAGATGCCCAGTTTTTTGTACTATTTTTAAAAAATATTTATTTATTTGGCTGTACTGTGTCTTAATTGCAGCATGTGGGATCTAGGTCTCTGACCAGGGATTGAACCTGGGCCCTCTGCATTGGGAGCATGCAATCTTAGCCACTGGACCACCAGGGAGGTCCTGGTTGTCTTGTTCCTACAAAGTTTGTGTCATTGGGTGTATCACTCTCAACTTTCTGGGATTTAATTTCCTCAACTATAAAATGATGAGTTTGGATTTGACTCTCTCGCTGACTGTATATGCGTGTGTGTGTATTTATCCAAGTTGAAATAATAAGTGCCCACAAGTTTTTGTTCATCCATGCATCGTCAGCATGATGGAATTTCCTTACCATGTATATGGTCCCTATTTTAAATGATATGTATATACTTATGAAGTTTTAATATAACAGAGCTCATTAAAAATAAAAGCAGTGAGAATTCTGTTATTAGCCATATGTGAGGTCTGTTAAAAGTAGATGCCTGGTGAGCCAAAGCGTTCACTGCTCTAAGTACTTCTGAAACTTCCTTTCTGAGCCCTCTGTGGAGCCTGGGGCACAGTTGGTCATGCACCGGTTAGTGGACACCAGAGGTCATCTTCATCTCTGAGGAATGATTTGAGTGTTCAAAGTGGCCTAAAGTAAAGTGAGCATGGCAGTCAATATGGGCAAAATCACATTTAGTCAGAAGCCAGCTGTGCCTAGCCGGTAATAAGATTTGCTTTTCTTATCTGGATCAGATGTTTAAGTTGGAAGGAAATGAGAAGGCAGGGAATGCTCCTGGAGGGATGGTGCCTCTTAATGTGACACCTTTGAACATTGACATTATTTTGGATACATGAATGGATTCTGTTGAACATGTGTGGTTATTTACTTTATAGTCATATCTCTTTGTGTCATAAACAAAGCAATCATATGTATGGCTTTTACCATTGTGTCCCTAGTGATGGTAGGACTGAGGGAGATTTGGGCCTAGAATAATTATAACCTTCTACAGAAAATTCGCTCAACTGTGTCTGATTCTTTGTGACCCTGTGGGCTGTAGCCCACTAGCTCTGCCCATGGAATTCTCCAGGCAAGAAAAATGGAGTGGGTAGCCATTCCTATCTCCAAG
Organism: Giraffa tippelskirchi; assembly: GCF_054371585.1. Taxonomy (NCBI): domain Eukaryota; kingdom Metazoa; phylum Chordata; class Mammalia; order Artiodactyla; family Giraffidae; genus Giraffa; species Giraffa tippelskirchi. The sequence continues at coordinate 55,668,227 of NC_137276.1, read as the reverse complement.
GGATCTTCCTGACCCAGGGATCGAACCCAGGTCTCCTGCCTTGCAGGAGATTTCTTTACCCTGGTGGCTCAGAGAGTAAAGAATTGCCTGCAATGCAAGAGACCTGGGTTTGATTCCTGGGTCAGGAAGATCCCTGGAGAAGGGAATGGCTACCAACTCCAGTATTATTTCCTGGAGAATTCCATGGACAGAGGAGCCTGGTGGGCTACTATCCATGGGGTCACAAAGAGTCTGACATAACTGAGTTACTAACACTTCCACAAGAAGTTCAGTATTGGCCACAAGTAATGATGATATTAATATAAGAACCTGGGGCCATTTTGGGGATATGTACTCAGAAGCCTTTCCTTTTGTCTCCATCTGTTTAAAATATCTCAGCTCCAATGAGAACATCACATTGCACTTTTTCATGAAAGACATTTAAGAGGAAATTATTTAAAATATTATGAAGAATTTAGAAGGTTGTTCAACATACTTCTATGATTATCATAAAACTATAGAGATTAATTTGCTGCTTTTATAACTAAAGCAGTGTGGAGGCCTTTGTAATGGAAATAACTGTATTAGCAGTCGTAAAATTATAAGTAAATCGTGTGGTCTGTCTCCCAGAGTATTTTGTGAGGTGATATGAAAGCCAGTTCTGTTGAAAATCTAAGTGGGAAGTAAAAAGTGAGCTGACCTGGATTCTAAACCAAACTCAACTGCTGTTTTTAGATGAACAAATATTTATTGCCTTGATGGTCCTTTTTCTTTCTCTTGCTGATGAAATGAAGGGGTTGTACTAGGAGTCTGCTTTATGATTCACTCTGGGCCCCTGACGTAGCTTGCATTGTAAGTATAGCCCTCCCTCAGCCACACTTCCCTCATTTGCTATATTTTATCTGACATAAATGGGATAAGATTTCATTTCATCAGAAGTTTCATCTCCTCAAAAGGAAAAGGTTGAAACCTCTGCCCAATTTCACTTAAATACTTGTCTCTCTATGGAGAATGTGGCACTTTCATCCTTCTTCAGCAGAGTTGTCAGCTCAGTTTTCCACAATTTCAGCCAAAGCAGAGCTGAATTTACCTATGGAACCTGTTTTCATGATGAACAAGGGAACTTAATCCAGATAAAACAATGGAACGAATTCCTGGATGCTTGCTCAGGATCGTTAGACAGAAATAACTGTTATCCTTCAATCACTTTTATCTTGACTCTAACCCATGTGTGTGGCATAAGGTCATTTTTTGCTAGTTACCTTACCTTTCTCATTAGTTGGCTGTGACCTCTCATTGTCATCACCTTCTGGAAATCAAAATGTTTTGTTTCTGAGATAAAAGTCCTATACATCCCAGAAAGGTAAAAGGTACAGAATGTGTACACTGTCTTCTCTTTATACCCTGTAGGTTGTGTAATCCAAGTAAGCTTAGAAACAGATTTAAAGCTCGGTATATCTAAGGCAGACAGAATTTTTTTTCTCTGAAACAGACCTGAATTTCCTGTTTCAGGAATACAGCAATAATCCAGTTTGCCAAACCAGAGATTTGGAAACTATTTTATTTTCCTCACCTAAAAGTCAGATCCAAAAGAGAAAAAAACAAAGAAAAACCTACCTCATTTTTTTTTTTTTTGGTTGTTCTGTCCTCCACACCTAGAAAAGTATCTGATATACAGTTAGCATTAAATATTTGGTGAGTTGACAAATAAATTAATATTCCTCTAGATCATGAACAATGGGTGACATCTGATGACCATGACTTGTCATTAGTTACCTTTCTTGTTGTCCTGCGAATCCTTCCATCCTCTCACTCTTTTTGACTGCTCACCTGCTTCTGCTCTTTATTATCTCTTGTATTGTGTGTTGTGCTCAGTTGCTCAGTCATGTCCGACTCCTCCCAACCCCATGGACTGTAGCCTGCCAGGCTCCTCTGTCCATAGAATTTCCCAGGCAAGAATACTGGAGTGAGTTGCCATTCCCTCCTCCAGGGGATCTTCCCAGGGATTGAATCCACATCTCTTGCATTTCAGGAGGATTCTTTACCACTAATTTTCTCCTCAGTCACTTACTTCTGATTTCTTTTGGTCAATAGACTCTCCACACTGATTCTAGAATGTTTGATTTAATAAAAACATATAGTCATGTTTGTGGCATTACAGGTGGTTTTTGTTCTTATAGTTGATTTTCCATAATTCTTGTGATTTATGCATATACATGGCATCAACAGAAGAAAGAAAATAGATTTTAGGACCATCATTTTTCATTTCCCTTTAAAATTCTTGTTTAAAATTTGTATTTATTTATTTATTCTTGGCTGTACTGCATCTTTGTTGCTGTGTGTGGGCTTTCTTTAGGTGCGGTGAGTGGGGGCTTCTCTCTTCTTGCGCTGCACGAGCTTCTCATTGCAGTGGCTTCCCTTGTTGCAGAGCATGGGCTGTAGGCATGCAGGCTTCAGTAGCTGTGGCCCACAGGCTTAGTTGCTCTGCAAAATGTTGGATCTTCCCAGGCAAGAGAAATGACCTGTGCACGGGCAGATGAATTCTTAACTACTGGACCACCAGGGAAGTCCCATTCTCCCATTCTGTAAAAATTGTAATAATGTCTTAAAATAAAAGTGTTAGTCACTCAGTCATGTTCGACTCTTTGCAACCCCATGGATTGTAGCCCATCAGGCTCCTCTGTCCATGGAATTCTCCAGGAAAGAATACTGGAGTGGGTAGACATTCCCTTCTCCAGGGGATCTTTCCGACCCAGGGATCGAACCCGGGTCTCCTGAATTGCAGATTCTTTACCATCTGAGCCACCAGGGAAGTCAATAATGTCTTATGATCCTCGATATGAAATCCAGACTCAACATGGCATGAAAGATTGTTTGTGGCGCAACGCCCTTGCATCCAACCGCCTTACAATTTATATTTTGTCTCCAATAGCTTCTCACACATGAGCCACCTCTTCCCAACCTTCAGACATTTGCAATTAGTGAGCTATGCCTTCTTGGTCTTTTTGGCAGGTTCACTGTTCTTTCAAGACCCTGCTCAAATGTCATTGCTTTCCCCACTATTGCGTCTGCTTAGCGCCCACAGCAAAGAACACAGTGTATTGTAACAGAATTGGCCTGTTTACTTCACAAACAGAAAGTGAACATCTTGAAAGCGGGGCAATGTCTAGTTTGTCTTTCAACTTCAGTTTTCAGCTGAGTGGCAACTCAATAATATTTGTTGAATGAGTGAAAAATGTATCCAGCAACGATCTCATTCCTCTTGGGGAAAGTAACTCCTAAAGGATGCCTTTATAAATAATAAACACAGCTTTTTTCTTGGGTGGAAAAACAGACCTCTCACACATGTTTATTTTGGTTTAATACCAGAAAGGATATGTTACTGTGAGAATAAAAAACAACAAAAAAATCCACCAAATATTGTTATAGGAAACATCTCTTACTGTAGCCCAGCTGTGTGCATTGCTACTTTAGAATAGTGTTTTTAAACGTTTTGTAAAATTGCAGCATCTGAAAGAGAGGCCTGGGACTGCGGTGCTTGCAGTGCTGAGCCTGTGGTGCTGGCGGCTGCAGGGAGTCCCCTCTGTCACATCTTTCCCATCTGTATAGGCAGCAGCAGGTGGAACCGGAGTTGTTCGGTCTGTGGATTAGTCAATCGCTTTTTCTAAAGACTCTGAGAGGCAAGCTTATTACATTTTGTCTTCAGATCTTTATATGAAAATACCACTGTGGATAATGAGGCTGTTGTATGCATAATTTAACTTTAGGAAGCCTAAATTCCCTGCAAGGCAAATTGGTACCTAGAGGCATGCAATTTGCATTGGGATTTCAAGCCCTCCTCCCGTCTATTGTCCCTGGTGTGGTGTTGCTTCTCTCCTAAATTATTTTCCCTCGTTCTTCAAATGCCAGATATGGTGACTGTAACCAGATTACCAGGGTCTTCATACTTAAAAGTTGCTTCGGAAACCCTGCAGTGTCTGCTTTGACCAGAGCAGAGCCTAGTCCCAGCGCTCATGGACAGTCTGCACCACGAATAGGCTCCTTTGCCTGCTGCCTGCCTCCTGGAGAGGGTGAGGACAAGCCATGCCTGCCTGTGTCCAGACTGGGCAGTGCTGATCCTCCGTGGCTGACTTCACAGCTCAATCTGTCAATCTGTTTAGAGACAGACAGTTAGAGAACTGTCTGAGTTGCCTCAGGAAGAATTTGGCATCTTGGCTGAATCTTCTAGTGACAGACTGCTTTGCTCTTCTCTGGGCTAGAGAAGGTGGCTGTGCTGGCATGGGTACCGATTCCATTTTTCAAAGCCTTGAAAGTAAAGATATATGTAAATAGATCGAGGGCTCAGGAGAACAATCTGCTGATTGTCTTCTAATATTTCATTCATCATCTGATGAGCAGTGTCGATTGTGCTGACAATGCATAGAGGCTCACATGTTAGTAAATTCTAGCTCTTCAGAAATGATTTCTCCCAAGTAACATGTTTTTATTTTACTAAGATAAACCTTGGAGACATGATTTGTCAATATGTTCACTATAACATTTTTGGATAATTTTGGTATTTGCTGACCAGGCCAGTTCACAGATAACTGGAAAACTTCTTCATGATGCTTAGCACAGAACCTTAGTCATTTCCAATGTCAACTAGGAACCAAAGAGAAGAGAGAGAAGGAGTGAAGAAAAAAAGGAAAAGAAAGCCTAGACAGAGAGATGGCATTTTAGCTCAGTGATAAAACGAGATCAATTTCAGATCAATTTGTAAATCAGGAGATCTAAACCAGGCTTAGGGTTCATTGACTATTAAGCTGAGATAGCTAGAACAATTCATTGCTTCAGTCTTTAGAATAAATACATTGGACTGGACCATTTATTATCTCTTCAAAATCTAACATTCAGGAAACCTTTAATTTGTCTCTAAGCAAGGTAATTGTGATTATTTTTTTAGCTAATGGGGATGTGTATATTAGTCACAAAGAGGATAGCATGCCGTGGGCAGAGAGAGATCCAAGGTCCCTGCAGTCCCCAAATCAGCTATCATTCTTTGAGTTTTTACTATGCCATAGAAACTACATCAAGATCCTTAAATGCATTGTCTTTGATATTCCTTAAAACTATGGAGTGGTTGTTATTTTCTTTCTTTTATAGTGTAGGAAATAACAAATTAACTTGCTTCAGCTCCTTCAGGTGAGAAATGGGAGAGTTGGAATTTGAATGTAGAACCTGCATCTTGAGTTCTGCTTTATTCTGCCTCTATAACATCCCATTTTCCTATTAGTGGTCCCATAGTTTACATCTTGAGAAGATAGGAATCCTCCTGGTACATTCTTGACTCTTTCATAGTTGTACGTTGCTAACAGACACTGAAATAGAGTATAGTGTGTTATGCTAGGAAGAAAGCATATTTGCATAGCTCGCACATGAACACTAGTTCAAACAGACTGGCATCATGCATCAAAAGACAGGATTAGAGTGGTAACAGAGATATGTCCATGGACTGATGATGTAAAACTTTTCCGTGAGATAAATGCTCAGGGCTGGGGCAATGGGATGACCCAGAGGGATGGGATGGGGAAGGAGGTGGGAGGGGGGTTCAGAATGGGGAACACATGTAAACCCATGGCTGATTCATGTCAATGTATGGCAAAAACCACTACAATATTGTAAAGTAATTAGCCCCCAACTAAAATAAATAAATTTATTAAAAAACAAATAAATAAATAAATAAATGTAAAAAAAAAAACAAAACAAACTTTTCCTTAGTCTAGTTAACGTGGCTCTTCTTTTCTTGTCCCAAGACTGACAGTTGTTTCCTTGTTGGGGCAGTCACTAAGATTTGTTCCTGTTGCTGGCTCTCCCAGGGCATCCGAGTGCTATCTGAGTTGGAGATTAATAACATGACAACACCAGTGACAGCTGTGACAGTGATATGTTGCTGTAGTGGCAAGAAAATTTCAAAAAGATAAAGAATTCCATCATCATATAATATGTTAGTAATATGTATTCTCCTAGCATACTAGAGAACCACTTTCATTCTTCTAGAAATGTGAGTTATAAATTGAATTCACTTTTATCATTATGATCTAATGCATATAGTCATAATCCAAATAGGAATGATTTGCCAAGAATCACCTATGCTGTGAAATGAGAAGAGGTAGTTATTCAGTGCTCATGATATGTCAGATATTGTACTGGTTTACAATAAGGATAAAATACTAGGACTAAAAATTAGAATATTTTCTTCCCATCACCACACTTGAATATGATATCCAGATGGATATGTGGTTGAGCCTAGGATGGTGAATAATGTATAAGCAGGCATTGTGATTTCAATAAAGTTCAAACAATCTGAGATGAAACAAAATCCTATAGAAAGAAAAAAGGAAGATTCGAACATAAGAACCTATATTGTTTAGTTAGTTCTGGCTTTCTAAATGTTTTCACAGGATTTTATTGAAGAAATTGGGTTCTGTATTGGCATTTACATTTGCTTTGCAGACATTTTAAGTTAAGTACTTCCAATATCCATTGGTGTATATAATGTAATTTATAAATTCCAGACATTCAAGTAAGAAACAGCAAGGTATTAATTTTTGAAAATCCATATTTTCTACTTATGAAAGCATGTGTTTTGTGACTCAGTGAGGAAGGCAAACATTTTGGTGAATTGCAACTTGTAGAGGAAAGAGAAATGTTGATTATATTTCTTTACTTTTATGTCACAGAGTTGTACACAGTCATTTGATGATATTTGATATGATAACATTTGCAATGTAGTGTGTGCAGAATTGTAGAAATCAAAATTTATTTTATTATTTTATTTTATTTTTGTCTTAAAAAACAAATTTTATTTAGCAGAAAAGCATATATATATATATGAATTTCCCAGGTGGCGCTAGTGGTAAAGAACCCTCCTGCCAATGCAGGAAACAGACATGGGTTATATCCCTGTGTCAGAAGATCCCCTGGAGAAGGAAATGACAACCCACTCCAGTATTCTTGCCTGGAGAATTCCATGGACAGAGGAGCCTGGCAAGCTACCGTCCATAGGATCGCAAAGGGCCGGACACAACTGAAGCAACTTAGCGTTTTAAAATGTCTCTTCTTCCAGTTCCTAGAATAAGCAGTTCCTTCTAGAACACTTTTATTCAGAATCTTCTGGTTAATATGATAGTGATAATGTATAATAAGAAGCAGAAAAAAAAAGTGCTGTGTCTTTCTAATTTAAATAAAATGAGGATCACTGTGGGAAATATTTTCTGGATGCTTTTTAAAGAGTTTATTTTACTCTCAATCTCTAAATTCTGACAGTGTTGCTTTCAACATTTAATGATCTCTGGTTCCAAATACTCTCTATTTAGCATTGTTTATTCAAGCATGTGAGGCTTCCTCAGTGGCTCAGTGGTAAAGAATCCACCTGCAATGCAGGAGACAGAGGAGTGAAGTCGCTCAGTCGTGTCCGACTCTTTGCAACCCCATGGACTATAGCCTACCAGCCTCCTCTGTCCATGGGATTTTCCAGGCACCAGTACTGGAGTCAGTTGCCGTTTTCTTCTCCAGGGGATCTTCCTGACCCAGGAATTGAACCTGGGTCTCCTACATTGTAGGCAGAGGCTTTATTGTCTGAACCACCAGGGAAGCCCAGGAGACACAGGAGATGTGGGTTCAGTCCCTGGGTCATGAAGATCCCCTGGCAGAGGGCATGACAACCCACTTCAGTATTCTTGCTGGGAAAATCCCACGGACAGAGGAGCCTGGTGGGCTACAGTCCATGAGGGTCAGAGATGACTGAAACAGCTGAGTGCACACACACACACACACACACATCCAAATGTATACACAATTGGCATAATTGCTTTTTATCATATTATGATAAAAATAACAAATTTCATGTACTTATGCTTTTTAAAAATCAGAACTGCCTCAAAGCTGGAGGACTCAGATACAAGGGAGGCTAGGACCTCAGTAGTGTCAGTTGGGGTGGGACTTAGTTCTAGATTTTGGAGTGTTCAACAAATCTTGTATAGCTGTGATAAACTTCATTTGGCCATCATGTTATTACACTCTTTTACATATTGTTGGATTAAATTTTCTAAAATATTATTATGCATTTTTGCCTCTATGTTTATAAAGAATACTTGTACATATCTTCCCAGTGATACTTTTGCCTGGTTTTGTTTTAGGGGGAACGTTCAAGAATGTCCCCTCCTCTTTAATTTTCTGGACAAGTTTGTATAGAATTGGTATATTTCTTTCTATATATGGTATATTTCTTTCTATAAATGTGTGGTATAATTGCTTAGTGAAGTCATCTGGGATGAAAAATTCTGTAGGCCAGTTTCAACAACAATTCAATTTATTGATATAGAAAATTTAATAATTAGTTATCTACAGGGTAATTAAAGTTAGCTATTTCTTGAATTAACTGATTGTCAGGATACATTTAATAGGAGGCTTCCTGTGTGCTGTTTTCAGTTTTGCATGAATTCTATGTTCCTTAAGGGCACCTGAATACAGGTGCCAGAGAACTGGCAAGCCGGCTTTCGGGGATAATAGAAATTCATGTATCTCATTCATATGGAAATTCCATATGGTGAACAGCAGCCATTTGCAAGTCTCCTCCTTTTTGATATGTAAAGTAACTGTTACAACCCCCTCTCTAGAGAATAATTCTAACCTCCGGCTTTCTAGATGACTTGTTAGACTTTTGATCCCTATCTCTGCTAAAAAGGGCTATCTGGTAAGAGAGTATATATATGCCCACAATATGTTGAATAAATGCCGTTGTTCCACCAGAGCAATGGTCACCGTGTCTTTCCTCATTTTCCTCACTCTCTCTCTCTCACTCTCTCCCTCTCTCCGTTTCAGGCTGTTTCCACGGAGCACAGGTGTCCATCGTGTCTACTTATTTGCCCGGGCTTTCAAGACCTCTTCGAGAGGGTGCCCTGAACCTACGTAGACGGTGCTAGCTCTTTGCCCTAGAGTTATATTGGCATACTGTGTAAACCAGGGAATATCAGCCTCTTTTCTTCCTTCTTTTCTTATCGGTCGACTCTGTACCCCCAAGTTCCGGTCCATTAAAGGACCACAACAACTGATAGTTTTTTCCTTTCAATTAATTCATTCATTTCATCAAAGTATTTGATTTTATTGGCATAAAGTTCATAATACATTTACATTTTTCCTTCTGATAGCTCTAGACTCTATAGTGATGTCTTCTCTCTCATTTCTGATATTAATCATTTTGCATTTTCTTTTATCATTTTTCTCCTAATAACTCAAGCTAAGTTAGTAAAATTTATTGATCTTCTTTAATACACATGTTTTAGTTTCATTGCTTTTTCTTTCTTGTCTTCCTTTTTTCTATTTTATTGATTTGTGACCTCATAATTGTTTCTTTTCTCTATTTTTAATTTTATTTGATTTTGCTCTCCTGTTTCTTAACATGGAAACTAAGATCATTAGAATGAGGACTTTATTCTTTTTTATAATGCAATTTTCTATGCTATAAATTTCCCTCAAAATTCTGCTTTAGCTACATCCCACAAATTTTTACATGCTCTTTTTCATTTTCAGTCAATTTGATATTCTTTCTAATTTATTTTTATTTTTTCCTTTGTTGAATTATCTAGAAGTATACATTTAGTTCCCAAATATTTGAGCATTTGCCAAATGTCACTTTTAAAAATTTCTAACCTAATTCCATTGTGGTCAGAAAACATACATTTTATGAACCAACTCCTTTTAAATACATTGAGACATTTTTAGGTACTAATAAATGATATATTTGATAAATATCCCATCTATAGTAGGAAAAAAAGTGTTTATCTGCTATTGTTGGTTGAAGTGTTCTATAACTCAATTTTGTCAAGTTGGTTGATACTGTTTTTCAAGTCTTGCATATCTTTATTGATTTGCTGTCTTCATTTCTCAATTATTGAGGGTAAGGATTGAGGAACATATAGTTGTTGTGAATTTGTTGATACAGTTCTATCATACACATTTACAGTTGTTATGGGTCCTTAGAGAGTTGTCCCACCCTTTTATCATTCTGTGGTGGTGGTGGTGGTTTAGTTGCTAAGTCATGTCTGACTCTTGCGACCCCATGGACTATAGCCTGCCAGGCTCCTCTGTCCATGGGATTCTCCAGGTAAGAATACGGGGATGGGTTGCTATTTCCTTCTCCAGTGGATATTCCTGACCCAGGAATCAAACCCAGGTTGCCTGCATTGTAGGCAGATTTTTTTACCAACTGAGCTACAGAGGAAGCCCTGTCGTTCTGTAATACCCCTCAAATTTTTCTGCTTTTGAAGTCTACCTGTTTGACTTAACATAATGACTCCAGTTTTCACTGGTTACTGTGTGATGTGTTTTTACTCATTTATACTTTTAGCCTGTCTATAAATTTTATGTTTAAAGTGAGCTTCTTATAGGCAGCATGTAATTGTGTCTTGTTCTTTTATCTAATCTGATAATCTCTGCCTTGTAATTCATTTACATTTGCTTTGTTGTCTCATTACCTTTAGTTCCTTGTTTCATTATTTTTATGGTGTCTTTATTATTATTTTGTAGTTTGTAGGGTGTTTCTTTAACTTTCGCTATCTACCCACAAGTGATGTTATGCCACTTAATACATAATATATGAGTTGTACACAATACACTTTCATTTCTCCCCTTTCAACCTTTGTGCTGTCATTATCAAATAGTTTATTTCTAGATTTATGTCAAACTTCACAATACTTTGTTATTGTTTCTGCTTTAAATATTTGATTATATTTTGAAGTATTTTTTAAAGAAAAAAGAAGTCTTTATATTTACCCACATAATTGCTGTTTCCAGTGCTCTATATTCCTTTGGGCAGACCCAGATTTCTGGCTGGTATTTTTCTTTTGCCTGAAGGTCATCTTTTATTATTTCTTGTGGTGCAGTTCTGCAGCTGATGAATTCTTAGCTACCGTATGTCTGCACATGGCTTTATTGCACCTCTGTTATCAAAATGTATTTTTGTTGAGTAAAGAATTCTAGTTTAACTATTTTTGTTGGTTTCTCTTTGCTTTTTCCTTTCAGTGTTTTAAAGATTTGTTTTGATGATGGTGGTTTAGTTGCTAAATCATGTTCAACCCTTGTGGTCCAAGGATTGTAGCCTGCCAGGCTCCCCTATTCATGGGATTTCACAGGCAAAAATACTAGAGTGGATTGCCATTTCCTTCTTGAGATGATCTTCCTGACCCAGGGATTGAACCCAGGTCTCCTGCATAGAAAGCAATCTCTTGCATTGCAGGCAGATTCTTTATCAACTGAGCCACCTCCTCTACTGATAGAAATTTCACTGTTTCTGACAAGAATCCTGCTGTCATTCGGATCTCTGTTCTTCAGTACATAACTTGCATTTTCTCACTGGACATTATTAAGATTTGCTACTCATTGTATTATTGTAGAAAGTTGAATATGATGTGCCTTTATATAATATTCTTCATATTCTTATGCTTGGAATTTATTAAGCTTCATGACTCTGTAGATTTACAGTTTTCATCAAAATTTTTAAAATTTGGCTATTATATTAAAATTTTTTTCTGTCCTTCTCTTCTTGGGGAATTTCAGTTTATGGGCATTTAGACTCTCATTCCAGAAGCAGAATTGGAGTGAGGATAGCATACGGTACTACAAAACCCAGTACAAGGGCTGAGAATCAGTGGTAAGACTGGAGAAGCTACAGGGGCCAGATGGATGTCCTTCATAGGTAACCTGCATGTCATTCCTAATTTGTCTGTGGGGGAGGCTGACTCAGCAGTAGGTGGGCCTGGGCTTTCAGTTTGAAGATACTTGGGGCTACAATTGAGAAAGTTTGAAAAATGCAGGGATTAAATATAATCTGTTCTGTCTCTCATCTTCATTAATACAATTTTGCTTCACTATTGTAATAATTTTCCATGCAATGGCACACCAAATTGATTAGCTCTGGAGGAGGTAGAGATATTCATGCATTATGGAGATTTAGGGACCATCATTTCCTAATCACAAAGCAGTTATGCCTCAGATATGCTGGCAAACCAAATTCAGTTGCTTTGTGTACCTTTCTTCATGTCCACATGATGGCTAACATTTACTATATATGTCTCCTTACATAGACCAATGTATACAACAATGTATACGCACAGTCATATGGCATGTTGATTATCTAGGGCTTCCGTAACAAAATATGTGACTCAGTCACACCCCTTAGTGGTTAGAGAAGCATTCTAGACACAAACGTTAAATCCATTTTTTTTTCTTTTTTCTTTTTTTTTTTTTTTTACCATTTGGCCAGTGTCTCCACCATCCATGAATGCAGAGGAAGACGGTTTTTAGACCACCACCCCTACAGTCTCTTGTCAAGTCTGTGAATGGATTGAGTAAACGTTGCTTAATTTCTGTTTACCTCACCATAAATGTAGGGTTAGGGGCCTGCAACTGCCTTGGAATGATTTCAGGAGGCTTCATTATGTCCAATCATCTCTTATTCTCACACGTACCTTCCATGGTGCCTGGCACATCATTGCTCAATAAAACCATTTGAATAAATGAAAGAGCAAATGACACCTATTCAAGTACCCATGCTGGAGGAGAATGTGTGGGTGCATGCTAGAGGTTGATGAGCCAGGAATTTAAAGTTAGAATTTATTTATTCCTGCAGATTGCTTTAGCACTGCCTATTTTTGAAATTCGTAGATTCCTTTGTTTGTAGTACTTTTTGGTAACCGATCTGTTTTAAGAAATCAAAAAAAGTTTATGCAGACTGAAAATTGGAGCCATTTTCTACACACTTTCCCTGCCCTAACAGAGTAGATGTAAAGCACAGTGAAGGATAAAATGATTGGACAGCTGAGGGCCATGCAGTCCCAGAGATGGCTGTTCCAGGAGCATGGGAGGAAATGTCAGCTCTTTCCATTTTTACAGAGGTATTTTTAGAGTGGCTTCTTTTCTCCTTGGCTCATGTCAGGGTGCTGCTTTATTATTGTGAAGCTGAATTCTACTGAAAAAATAAGTTTTTTGAAAAACAGTTATTTCTATTAAAACAGTCTATGTTACTTCTTTTTTTTTCTATTTTATTTATTTATTTTTAAAAAATTAATTTATTTATTTTAATTGTAGGCTAATTACTTTACAATATTGTAGTGGTTTTTGCCCTACATTGACATGAATCAGCCATGGGTATACACGTGTTCCCCATCCTGAACCTCCCTCCCACCTCCCTCCCCATCCCATCCCTCAGGATCATCCCAGTGCACCAGCCCTGAGCGCCCTATCTCATCCATTGAACCTGGGCTGGCGATCTATTTCACATACAGTAATATACATGTTTCAATGCTATTCTCTCAAATCATCCCACCCTTGCCTTCTCCCACAGAGTCCAAAAGTCTGTTCTTTACATCTGTGTCTCTTTTGCTGTCTTGCGTATAGGGTCATCGTTACCATCTTTCTAAATTCCATATGTATGCGTTAATATACTGTATTGGTGTTTTTCTTTCTGACTTGCTTCACTCTGTATAATAGGTTCCAGGAGTCTATGTTACTTTTATATCCATTATGCTCTCTTATGAAAGTCTCATCTTTCCTGGGAGTTTAATTAACATTTCTATAGCAATTTTTTTTTTTTTAATTTCTTTTGTCTCAGTTACCTACAGCAAAGGAAAGTGATTGCTTGGATTGTTTTTAAGAAATGATTTGAAATTACATATTAGGGGCACATTATTAGTTTGGGACAGATTGAAAGAGAAGATACAGTGAAAAGTGAAAGTAACTCAGTCAAGTGAAAGTGAAAGTAGCTCAGTGGTCTCTGACTCTTTGTGACCCCATGGACTGTACAATCCATGGAATTCTCCAGGCCAGAATACTAGAATGGGTATCCATTCCTTTCTCCAGGGGATCGTCCCAACCCAGCGATCAAACCCAGGTCTCCTGCATTGCGGGCGGATTCTTTACCACCTGAGCCACCCAGAAAGCCCAAAAATACTGGAGTGAGTATCCTATCCCTTCTCCAGCAGATCTTCCAGACCCAGGAATCAAACCAAGGTCTCCTGCATTGCAGGCAGATTCTTTACCAACTGAGCTATGAGGGAAGCCAAAAATGCCCAGAACAGAAGTTAAAGAGTTCATCATATATATTTCCAGAGCAAAGGCAAGGCCATTTTTAGAATTCTTGTCATATCAAGCGTGACACTAAAGAATGAGACTAAATTTATTTGACCATGTAGCATAATCTGTCTTATTCCTTTACAGTAACCCCTCAGGTACATGACATTTTTGACTTTAAGACCAAATGTCTAATGTGACTTCACCTTGGCAATGTCACTAATCTTCCAGATTTTTCTTTACATGTCATAAGGTAAAATAAACTTCTGGAAACCAAGATTGCTGACCATGGAAGCCTCACTGTGTGCAGTTTCTCCCACTTTCCTGTTGACATTTCTTTGCCGCTATGAAATTTGGGAGGGCTTCCCTTATGGCTCAGTGGTAAAGTATCTGCCTGCCAATGCAGGAGATACGGGTTTGGTCTCTGGGTTGGGAGGATCCCCTGGAAAAAGAAATGGCAAACCACACCAGTATTTTTGCCTGGGAAATCCCGTGGACAGAGGAGCCCGGTAGGCTGCAGTCCACAGGGTCTCAAAAGAGTTGTACACGACTAAGCGACTAAACAACAACACTGAAATTTGGGGGCTATAATTCTTTTCCACGTATGGAATTTTTTCTTAACTGTGCATCTGTAGTTACTTTCACTTTTCACTTTCATGCATTGGAGAAGGAAATGGCAACCCACTCCAGTGTTCTTGCCTGGAGAATCCCAGGGACGGCGGAGCCTGGTGGGCTGCCGTCTATGGGGTCGCACAGAGTCGGACACGACTGACGCGACTCAGCAGCAGCAGCAGCAGCAGTAGTTGAAAAACGCCTTACGAGGGAAGCCTGGTTCTGGCACCATTCTTTAACGAGAGTACTTTCCAGGACTGAATGACTTTATATTTTGTTTCATAAGAGTAACTGGTTGCTGTTGTTTAGTCACTCAGTCGTGTCTGACTCTGCGAACATAATGAGTAAATGGTACCTGTAAAAGAAAAATTTGAAAATTCTGAAAAAAATTTGAGAGATGTCACCTACAATTGTGTTTAGTCATACAACTGTTGTTAGTGTTCTGCTACGTGTTCAGTCATTTTTGCCATATTTGCCTTAATTTTTTCATGATCACAAGTACATAACACACTTATTTTTTATCTTTAATATATCTACCATTATATTACAGTTATATCAACAGATATTTCATAAAAATTACTTATAACTTCATAAATATCATTACTTCATAACTTATCTATAACTTCATAACCCCAGTGTGTGACTCCAGTAAATTTATTTAATGATTCCATCATTGGAAATATGTATGATTTTAACATTTCTCTTCATATAGTTAACATGGCAATACATACCTTTGGACAAAACATTTTTCCATACTTAGGATGCTTTTCTCTAGGCAGACTCCATCTAGAATTACTAGGTTAAAAATGAGAAACATTTTGATGCCTTTTGATAAATAATGCTTCTAATCTGTTGTCCTGTCATGGGCACCAGATTCTTGACTACAGTTGCAAGTTTATCCATCTGGCTTCTTATGCAATCAGTGTAAATATACACCAGCTTAACATCTGAAATATAATGATGTACATTGGGATTCTTTGCATAATGTACCTTTCTCTGAAAATAGCATTGGTGATGACCTTCAGCAGATTTGACTGAGGAAATGAGTCTATTGTCCACTCCTCCATTTAACATCTTGGCTCCAGCCATGAGCCAGTCCGGTCTGTGGTTTTTACTGAACAGCATCCCAAGCTTGTCTCTGTTGTCTCTTGGCTTTTGTATCTGTGATTAGACTTATATAACAGAATCAACCATATTCTTAAATGGCTCTAAAACTGGGCTCATTTTATTTTATTGCTGTCCTAGGGATTCAGCCCTCTTCCAATGCAGATATGGCAAAACCCCTACTATCAATACCTGTGACCAGGAATACCTGCTGGACCTGGTCTCCCTTTGTTCATACGTTGGTATCCACCTCCTCCCCCTCCTTTCACTTGTCTCCTTCTCTCCTCCTATTCTTGGCCTGGCACTTATGCAAGTAGAGGTGATTTTATAGCTTCCCTGAGCTTTTCATGAAAAGGGAACCATTTCCAGATTGAATGCTATTTTTACCAGTCTGAGTTGTGTAAAAAGTTTTGGTTCTCTGATACTTTCTGGACCATTCTATTAGCATTGCCCTATACTGTAGACCCCTGGATTTGATTTTAACTCAGCATTTC
This sequence comes from Giraffa tippelskirchi, assembly GCF_054371585.1. Taxonomy (NCBI): domain Eukaryota; kingdom Metazoa; phylum Chordata; class Mammalia; order Artiodactyla; family Giraffidae; genus Giraffa; species Giraffa tippelskirchi. Next base: position 55,651,932 of record NC_137276.1, on the reverse strand, counting down.
CTAAACTATGCATCTATGGAAATTAAATTTCAGTGGAAGCCAGGAATAAAGGTTCCCATGGTCAAATAAACTGTGAAATGTGTTTCCAGAATTTTCCTCTTGAAGATTTGCGTTCACATTACCATATCTGAAGGGTTGGAGGCATCAGAAAGAAAGGAAATGCTTTAACCTAGTCTTTCCCCACTGAAGACCTGTTTGTGTTGTTTTGTTTTTCATTTTTGTTTTTGTTTCTCTCCTTATTTGTTATAACTATCCCTAGGGTAATTTTTCCTGAAAACCTTCTTGGAAAAATCTGCTTTGATCATTCAGGCTGTTTATGAATGTGGCTGAAAATAGATGTTCTCCACAGTTGGAGCTGGAATGTGTACATATTGCTGTTGAGCCTATCAGAACTCTTCAGACATTTGGATAATATAATATCCATGCAGTACTGACTGACTGCAGTGGAGAAGGGAGCAAGCTGAACACAGGTAGGGTGCACAAGCAGGAACAGACAGAAGCCTAGGACTTTGACCTCCGTGTGTTCTATGGGCAGAGAGCCAGTGACTACCCACAGCTGAGAAGTACATGAATTTCATGGGCAATTGTTTGCCCACCCGTTGGAATGCTTTAGGTTTGATTTATCTGAACCATGCTCCTGTAAAGTTGTCTGTCACCCAAAGGGAATGATAAGAATGTTTTAAGTACTAGAGAGGGCTCATTGATTTCGTTGGAGCCATAGTGCTCATCCGTTCACAGCTGTGAAACTACTTTGCTGTGAAATAGAATTTCAGTTGGATGCAAAATTAATCAGCTTTCACACCTCTAATTTTTGCCTAGGACACTGTGTCGGTGTGTTTGGTACACGCTGAGTTTGAGTTTGCAGGTCTACACCTTGCATTAGTGTAGCATCGTGACACTACCAGCTGTCAGATGCCACAGGAACAAGAGAACTGGGGAGTTGACAGTTTCTCTTCTGCCAGTCGGGCTCTTCCTTGTGGCTTAGATCCAGGAATGCTGTAGAAGGGACCTTAGTGGCTGTCCAGTCCAACCTTCTGCCCCAAGGAAGAAATCCCTACAGATCCATGATTAGTGGCCAGACTGCCCTGTGCTTTCATATACCTGTAATCATGGGAATCCACCACCTTACAGAGGAGCCCGGTACATTTTTCAATCACATCTAGGCTTTGTGTAATTTTTTCCTTTCCTGGAGAAGCCAAAAAAAGGCATATTCCATGTTGCCTTAGCTCTGTACTGGCATGAGTTCAATATTGCAGACACAGTTACTTTTCTTATCTTTGATGGCTCTGATGTGATCAATTTGTGATATTTTGATTTTGGATGCTTGGGAGGTCCATATATAGAGAAAAACTGACTTTTGTGATCTGATGCTATCTGCCAAAACCCAGTCTCTTTAGCAACTTTAAATTAGAAAAATATTCATGTCTTCACAAGAAAGAAGATTAGGCAAACGTAGGCGGTTATATTTGGTGCAGTATCTGCACCCTAACCAAAAACAAGGAAAAGACTGTTGTTGTTTATTTTTTTCCCCATATATAGGCAATCATACAGAAAGGATCAACAATCAGCTTATTTAATGTAATTTTTTTTTTAATTTTTCAAAATCCTACTTGCAAAGGGGAAACAGCCTGTTTACAAAGAAGCTTTCAGTTTTGTGGTAAAATATAATGGAATGAACATTCTCAGCTGTGTTTGTTGATGTGATATATGCCTGCCTTTGCTTCTATAGAAGGTTAAATGATCTGTGATGATGAGGGAGACAAAGTGAGTGAATCATGGCCCCTGCTGTCAAGGAGCTCAGGATCTCCCTGGTCGGGAGCAGGAATGACAAACACCCACCAAAATAGCTGGCACTCAAGACAGAGAGTGATGCATATTATAATAAAGAAATCAGCTGAGTGCTGAGGAAGCAGGGAGGAGGCCAAGGTTAATGCCAGTTGGGAGGACTTGAGAAAAGTGCACAACTGAACTGACTCTGAGTTGTCTGTGGGGAGATGGATGGGAATTCCAAAGGCAGAGCTTAATGGGAGAGCATTGCCACATGGCTGCATTTTCCTACAACAGCTCCCGGTTTGGGGTATGGGAGCTTTTCAGTCCCTGCAGTCAACATTCTCAAAGGACATTTTCCCCTGTGCTGTGCTTGATCCAGAGCTAGGGTTTTGAGGGACTTGTGTGTTTACATTATTGGTAGGTTAGTTTCATTTTTAAAAATTTTATGTTTATTTATTTATTTTACTTTTGGCTGTGCTGGGCCTTCGTAGTTGCCTGGGCTTTTCTCTAGTTGTGGTGTGGGGGCTTCTCATTGTGGTGGCTTTTCCTGTTGTGGAGCATGGGCTCTAGAGCACAGGCTCAGTAGTTGTGGCACATGGGTTTAGTTGCTCCGAGGCATGTGGGATCTTTCTGGACCAGGGATAGAACCCGAGTCTCCTTTATTGGCAGGCAGGGAAGCCTGATACATATACCGGTAGGATAGTTTTAAATAAATATCTCATAACGTTGCAATTTAAGTTTCTGGACTGCTCTCTCACCTGCTCAGAATACCCACAGGTATTGAACCCTGGTACATATTTACACTCTGCCTTGACTCTTCAGCTGGGGTAGAGTCTCAGTGTATGTCTTTTTCTTTGTGGAACACTGTCTTGATTGAGACAGGGAGGGGGAAAAAGAAAAACGACAGTGGTCTTTTGGATGGCTTCAGTCAACCTGCCTTGCTGAGAACACTAGGAGAAGGAACTAGAGGAGGAGGGATAGGCCTTTCAATCTATGAGTGCAAACAACAGTTCCTCCAAGGCAAATAAGATGTGTAAATAAGAGCAATAGTCTCTCAATGTGGAAATTCTCAGTAGGCACTCATATTCATTTGTTACTTTTTCCCCAAAATATAAAAAGAGTACATGCTAGTATCAGGAGTTGCTCTTTCAAATTTCACAGTCTGGGGAAGGGGAGAGAAACATGTAAACTAGCCTTTTCAATGAAGCAAGATAAGGGCTGGGACAAAGGGAATGTGTAACGCTGGGCCTTTGAGGGCAGATAAGAGAGGCTGCAAATAATAACTTGAGAAGAGGATATCTGAGCCAAGCAAGAATTAGGGGGGCTAAGGAGGAGGACTTTTTTTTTTATTATTAATTATGTACACTCAGTGAGTAATTTTTGTGAAGAAAATGGTACATTTACCTTAATTAAGTTTACTTTGTAGTTAATTCTCTGAATGACCTTGGGGATATATGTATTTGATACACAATTAATATGAGATGGACATGGATAACACTGATACATGTGTGTGTACTGCAACAAAGATGTGGAGATGTTAATGACATTCATCCAGTCTCACTAGAGCCTGGAAATTTTTCAGTCATCTAATGGAATAACATGCATTTCTTCTAAAACTCTCAATACAAATGAATTTAAGCTCACCTTACGTTAAGGTATACATTTTGGAAGCAGCAAATCCAACAAAAAGATATCAGAGCTCAAAGGAAGGGCTAACATTTCTTTAATACATATTTGTGTTTTCTGTGTATTAGTTTAGTGAGTCCTCATAAAAACTTGTCTGATATTGTTGGCTACCTGCTCACATTTTCTCCTCTGTGGCCTCTCCTTCTGATTGCATTACAGTTTGTTCTGGCAATCAGTCCATTCTCCATGTGGCTGGGTGCTTTTCCTAAGCCACTCAGAGGAATGCCAGTCCCCGTCCTGGAGACTGCTTAAGAGGTGGCCAGGTGATGCAGTTCTATGCAAGATTCTGTCTAGAAGTGATGTGTAAAGTCATGGCAGCTACTTGTGATGAGGGAACCTAGCTTAAAGAGAAAGCCAGTGATGGCTGAGCAGGATGATTCCTGGGTCCATCCTGCTTCCATTTAGACACTGAGTTTGACAGCCCACGAACCACCTCTTGTTAAGCGGGATAATGTTATTTTCCTTTTGATTTAAGCCATTTTGAGTTAAGTTTTTGGTACTGTCAGCAAAAACCACTCTAATTGGCATAGGTGCAAACTCTCATTATCCCCATTTCATAGATAAAAGGACTGAAGGTTAAAGACATTAAGTAACCTATCCAAGATCATACAGCTAGTTAAGTATCCGAATCAGGATCACATTGAAATCTATCTTATTTCAAAACCTACTGCTTTAGTTTTTGGCTGTGCCTTTCCTGCATATATATATTTATTTGAAATAGATAACACCAAAGCACTTAAATCCATGTCAAACATTTTGAACAGTTCAGGTATATAAAATATGTAATTTGTAAAAAAGCTACCATCTGCCGTCTTTTATTTAGCAGTTGGGGATCTTTCTCTGTAAAGGGCCAGGTAAGTAAATGTTTTTGGCTTTTCAGGCCTTGCGGTCTCTACTTAACCAATTGTAGCTCAAAAGCAGCCACAGATGATGTATAAACAAATGAGCTTAGCTGTGTCCAAAACAATTTCACTTACAAAAACAGGCTGTGACTCAAATTTGGCCCCTGAACCAGTTTTCTGACCCCAGTTCTTTTTATTATTATTATTATTTTATTTATTTAGAGCATAATTTCTTTACAATGTTGTATTGGTTTCTGCTGTACAACAGCATGAATCAGCTGTAAGTATACATATATCCAAGTAAAATATATCCCCTCCCTCTTGGACCTCCCTCTCCCCGCATCCCACCCCTCTAGGTCATCACAGAGCACTGAGCTGAGCTCCCTGTGCTATACAGCAGCTTCCCACTAGCTATCTATTTGACACAGAGTAGTTTATATACGGCAATGCTACTCTCTCAATTCGTCCCACCCTCTCCTTCTCCCCTCATAGCTCAGTTGGTAAAGAATCCACCTGCAATGCAGGAGAACCACGGTTCGATTCCTGGGTCGGAAAGATCCCCTGGAGAAAGGATAGGCTACCCACTCCAGTATTCTTGGGCTTTTCCATGTGGCTCAGATGGTAAAGAATACGCCTGCAATGTGGAAGACCTGGGTTCGATCCCTGGGTTGTAAAGATCCTCTGGAGAAGGGAAAAGCTACCCACTCCTGTATTCTGGCCTGGACAATTCCATGGACTGTATAGTCCATGGGGTCACAGAGAGTCAGACATGACTGAACGACTTACACTCCTTCTCCCGCTCTGTTCACAAGTCCATTCTCTATGTCTCTATACCTGCCCTGCAAATTGGTTCATCTGTACCATTTTCAGGATTCCATGTATACATGTTGATATATAATATTTGTTCTTCTCTTTCTGACTTACCTTACTCTGTATGACAGATGCTAGATTAATTCATATCACTACAAATTACCTGATTTCATTCCCTTTTTGTGGCTGAGTAGCATTCCTTTGTATATATGTACTACATCTTCTTTATCCATTCATCTGTTGATGGACATTTAGGTTGCTTCCATGTCCTGACTGTTGTAAATAGTGCTGCAATGAACACTGGAATACATGTGTCTGACCCCTGTTCTTTATGAACTAAATCTGATTCTTGGTTAAGGGTCACCAATAGGGATGGATAAAAGGGGATGTTACTAGGTGTATGCAAGAAAGTCACACCAGAAAGAAGAGGAGACCGGGAGTCCCAGTGTGAGAAGGAAAAAAGATTTTCCCCTTTTGCCAAAAGTTGAGGTGTCAAAGAGGGTGATTATGTTTCTCTTTGTAATGCTGGTTGGGGAATAGCTTAAGTGGTGCTAGTAGTAAAGAATCCACCTGCCAGTGCAGGAATCGCAAGAGATGTGGGTTCAGTCTCTGGGTCTGGCAGATCCCTGGCACCTGCTCCATTATTCTAACCTGGAAAATTTCATGGGCAGAGGAGCCTGTCAAGCTACAGTCCATGGGCTCGAGTAGAGTTGGACACAACTGAGTGACTGAGAATAAAGGTAAAGAGCAGGGACTCTCATGACTTCGTCCCTTAGAGAAGCAGAATTGGAGGGTGGCTAGCCTCTCATCTATACTTTATTTGGAGTTTATGTTAAAAATTCCAAATTGTCTCACCGTTGGTTTCATTATTGAATGATCCACAAATACTTTAATACATAGCAGCTCTTTCTGAAAATGAAGAGATAAGGGTCAGAAATGAACAGATGATTATAGCTATTTGATTTCAGCTTTAATTGCTTTCCAACAGGCACAGAGAATGGACCAATTTTCTCAAAACAATATTTGTTCTGAAACAGAGGTCTGAGAGTAAAGTTTTGTCAATATTGCAAAGTGGTTGGGGAAGTACATGATGGGTTTCCCTTCTTTCTCAGATTGGTTACAATGTGTGCTCCCTCTCAAAATCATGGCATGAAATTGACTGTGACTTTTATGCAGGATCTAAGATATTGAACAATATTTGTCTCCTTTTACCTACTGATGCACTGAAAACTAAAAGCTTATATAGAAAGCCAAGGTGAAAAGACAGGAAAGTTTTTACTTCTTCTGCCTTCTGACACTTCCTGATTGACACTGCATCTGTGGATTTGTTTATTCTAGATGTTTCATATAAATGAAATCATATAAGATAGCCTCTTGACCAGCTTCTTTCATTAAGTATTACACTTTTAAGGTTCATCTATGCTGTAGCATATATCAGTACATTATTACTTTTATTGGTGAAGAGTATGCTGCACTCAATATGCCAGCAAATCTGGAAAACTCAGCAGTGGCCACAGGACTGGAAAAGGTCAGTTTTCATTCCAATCCCAAAGAAAGGCAATGCCAAAGAATGCTCAAACTACTGCACAATTGCACTCATCTCACACGCTAGTAAAGTAATGCTCAAAATTCTCCAAGCCAGGCTTCAGCGATACGTGAACCGTGAACTTCTAGATGTTCAAGCTGGTTTTCGAAAAGGCAGAGGAACCAGAGATCAAATTGGCAACATCCTATGGATCATCAAAAAAGCAAGAGAGTACCAGAAAAACATCTATTTCTGCTTTATTGACTATGCCAAAGCCTTTGACTGTGTGGATCACAAAAAACTGTGGAAAATTCTTCAAGAGATGGGAATACCAGACCACCTGACCTGCCTCTTGAGAAACCTGTATGCAGGTCAGGAAGCAACAGTTAGAACTGGACATGGAACAACAGACTGGTTCCAAATAGGAGAAGGAGTACGTCAAGGCTGTATATTGTCACCCTGCTTATTTAACTTACATGCAGAGTACATCATGAGAAACTCTGGGCTGAGGGAAGCACAAGCTGGAATCAAAATTGCAGGGAGAAATATCAATAACCTCAGATATGCAGATGACACCACACTTATGGTAGAAAGTGAAGAGAACTAAAGAGCCTCTTGATGAAAGTGAAAGAAGAGAGTGAAAAAGTTGGCTTAAAGCTCAACATTCAGAAAACTAAGATCATGGCATCCGGCCCCATCACTTCATGGCAGATAGATGGAGAAACAGTGGAAACAGTGGTTGACTTTATTTTTCTGGGCTCCAAAATCACTGCAGATGGTGATTGCAGCCATGAAATTAAAAGACGCTTACTCCTTAGGAGGAAAGTTATGACCAACCTAGACAGCACGTTAAAAAGCAGAGACATTACTTTGCCAACAAAGTTCCGTCTAGTCAAGGCTATGTTTTTTCCAGTAGTCATGTATGGATGTGAGAGTTGGACTATAAAGAAAGCTGAGCGCCGAAGAATTGATGCTTTTGAACTGTGGTGTTGGAGAAGACTCTTGAGAGTCCCTTGGACTGCAAGGAAGTCCAACCAGTCCATCCTAAAGGAAATCAGTCCTGAGTGTTCACTGGAAGGACTGATATTGAAGCTGAAACTCCAATACTTTGGCCACCTGATGCGAAGAGCTGACTCATTGGAAAAGACCCTGATGCTGGGAAAGATTGAGGGCAGAAGGAGAAGGAGATGACAGAGGATAAGATGGCTGGATGGCATCACTGACTTGATGGACATGGGTTTGCCTGGACTCAGGGAGTTGGTGATGTACAGGGAGGTCTGGCGTGCTGTGGTTCATGGGGTTGCAAAGAGTTGGACACAACTGAGCGACTGAACTGAACTGAATATTCCTGGATATAACATGTTTTTTATCCATTCATCACTTAATGCTTTCATGTTGGGACTATGCATATGCTTCTATGAACATTCATGTACATGTATGGACATTTGTTTTTCATGAACCTTTGTTTTCAGCTGTCTTGGGTGTGAACTTAGAAGTATAATTGCTGGTTCATATGATAACTTTGGTTAACATTTTGAGGAATTGCCAAACCATTTTTCTAAGCAGTTGCACCGTTTTTGTTTCCTACCAGCGGATATGTTTTCAGTTTCTTCAAATTCTCTTTGCCAACACTTGTTAGTGTCATTCTAGTGGGTGTGAGGTGGTATTTCAGTTGATTTTGATGTCTGTGTCCATAATGACTAATAATGTTGAATATCCTTTCATATGTTTTTGGATATATGTGTATATTCTTTGAAGAAATTTCTAATCAGATAGAAAGTAATATTTTTTAAGGAGAAAATTCACAGGATGAAATTAATATTTACTGGAAGTCACTACTGCATTGGGTCTTTTCAACTGTAATAAAAATTGGTAATGAGTAATTTTATAATAATATTTTAAAATAAAACAAAAAAATTAAGAACTGGTTGAAAAGTAGGTGGACATAGTTGAGCCAAGAGTCAAACAAGATCAATAGACTTTTCTTTTGTGCCATGTGTATTCCAACCATCTATCTCTTGTTTACATTTTCACAGATTGGTAAGATAATCACGACTGAATGAGTCTCTTTCTTCTCTGACATAAGAAAAAAACATAAATAAAACCTTTTGAGTAGTAATGCAAACAAATCTTTATGCTTCTCCTGAGAGCTGTGTAATGGCAGATTTGTGGACTGCACTTTTGACATCATTGGGTCTAGTAATTGATAGAGACATCCCTCTCTTTATTAATCTAATCTTTTTAGTGTGTGCTAGGGCACTTTAGTCATGACCAATTCTTTGCCTGCCAAGGCTCTGTAGCCTGCCAGGCTCCTCTGTCCATGGGATTCTCCAGGCAAGAATACTAGAGTGGGTTGCCATGCCCTCCTCCAGGGGATCTTCCTAATGCAAGGGTAGAACCGGTGTCTTTTATGTCTTATTCGTTGGCAGGCAGATTCTTTACCACTAGCACCACCTAGCAAATGGGAAATCTATGAGCTGCCATTTGAGGAACATTTTAGTATTTGAAATTCTGTAGCCATATCCAGTCTATAAACACGTGCTAAGAAGTCAGCAAATTCTGAGTTTGTGAGTACATTTGCCACCCCTCTCCCCTGCCTGGCACTTAGTGTGGTCTGAGTACTTGACAGGTACACATACCTGGTAGTTCCTGGAGGCAGCCACATGCTTTATGATCTCTGAACTGAGTTCTTCACATCCACCCCAGGAATCAGTGCAATACTCAAGAGTCTTATAGGAGGAGCCCAATGACAGATTGTTAAATAAATAAATGATTTTAATTGGCATCAAATGCAGAAGCACTGTAGAATTATGTATGTTGGTACTTAATAAATATGTGTTGACTTACTTAGCAAAAGGTAAATGAGGGAAAGAAGTACTTAGTACCCCATTACGAGACCCATTACCAGTCATCATTCCTATTTCTCATTCAGGTTTCATGGAACCCCATTAATTATACATTTTAATATATTTAATTTATTCAGAATGCTGATACGCTGCAGAGTTTGAATGAAAACTCAGATTTCCAAAGGTATGTTACAAACACTATGAGATATTTAAGGCTAAGCACATAAAGCTCCACATACTGAGGCCAAAGCCCAGTGGTACAAAGAACCAAATCTTTCCCTTTTCACTTGGGATGATCCCTACACTGTTACTAAGAAGCTGAACAGCTGTGTAGAGGATGTCTTTTTAAAGAAGTGAAATTAGTTATCTGTAGGAGGTTTGGGACCCCACTCCAGTATTCTTGCCTGGAAAATCCCATGGACGGGGTATTTTCCGTCCATGGGGTCGCTGAGTCGGACACGACTCAGTGACTTCACTTTTGCTTTTCATTTTCATGCATTGGAGAAGGAAATGGCAACCCACTCCAGTGTTCTTGCCTGGAGAATCCCAGGGACGGGGGAGCCTCGTGGGCTTCTGTCTATGGGGTCGCACAGAGTCGGACATGACTGAAGTGACTTCGCAGCAGCAGCAGCAGCAGCAGCAGCAGCAGCAGCAGCAGCAGCAGCAGCAGGAGATTTGGGGAAAAAGCAATTGTTTTGTAACCTGATTACATATCCCTAAGACCTAAAGGTTGTCAAAATGGTAAATGACTTAGTGACAATAAATTCTAGGTTGTCTGGTTTGAACAAAAGTGGCATTTTGGGGGTTAACTCTGCATTATTGAGCACTTATATTTTGAGGTAGCAATTTTTCTGTCCCTTCCCTTTATCTTTTTTTTTTTTCTTTCTAAGTTTGGATGTGTTGAACTTCAAGTTCCTTAAGTTTCCAAGGACTCTTGATGTTTAGTGCATTTCTGCTGACCCTTCATGTCCTCTTGGTCCTGACACTTGGGTTGCACATTTGCATTTCTTCTCTTCACTGCCATGTATTCTAGGAAATTGTAGCTGTTCCATCTGATTTAGCATTTCTCTATCATCTCTTGTGTATCTGGCAATGTGGTAACTGAGGTGGGAGCTGGAGATGCAAGACAACTTCAAGACATAGACCTGGTACTTAAACATGGAGCACTTCGGCTTTTACAGTTCTTAATATCATTTTCATAATTTTTGATGTCAGCCAGAGTGGATACTCCCTAAAGTCTCTTTTAATGTTTCTTTGGGAAACTTCTCTTTCTTATTTTATTTTTATTGGAGGATAATTGCTTTATGATATTGTGTTGAACAATGTGAATTTGCTGTAAGTATACATATAATCCCCTCCCTCTTCAGCCTCCCTCCCAACTCCCCATCCAACCCCTCTAGGTCATCACAGAGCACCAGTTGAGGTCCCTATGCTATACAGCAAATCCCCCAGCTTCCTACTAGCTATCTATTTTACATATGGTAGTGTATTTATTGTCAATGCTGCTCACTCAGTTCATCCCACCCTCTCCTTCCCCTGGGCTTCCCTAGTAGTTCAGCTGGTAAAGAAGCCTCCTGCAAGGCAGGAGACCCCAATTTGATTCCTGAGTTGGGAAGATCTACTGGAAAAGGGATAGGCTACCCACTTCAGTATTCTTGGGCTTCCCTTATGGTTCAGAAAAGAATCCGCCTGCAATGCGGGAGACCTGGGTTCAATCCCTAGATTTGGAAGATCCCCTGGAGGAGGCAAGGGCTACCCACTCCAGTATTCTGGCCTGGAGAATTCCATGGACAGAGGAACCTTGCAGGCTTTTGGTCTACGGGATCCCAAAGAGTCGGACAAGACTGAACGACTTTCACTCACTTCACTCCTTCCCCCGCTATGTCCATAAGTCTGTTCTCTACATCTGCATTTCTAGTCCTGCCCTGAAAATAGGTTCATCAGTTACCATTTGGGAAACTTCTCTTGATTGACTTTTCTTTCACACCCAGAATTATAGGGAAGAGCCCAAGGATGGAGGTGGTGGCTGGGGTAGGGTCAGGATTGAGGGTATCATGCTAAATGAAATAAGTTAGGAAAAGACAAATACTGTATAATATCACTTTTATGTGAAATCTAAAAATTCCAGACTTAAAGAAACGGAGAGTAGAATGGTGGTTCTAATTTCCGTCTCTCAATGGATTCTAGTTAAGCACATGGTAGAAGTAACATGTTTCCTATGCAAAGACAACATTAATGTTAAGTCTTGTTATCACCTGAACTCACTCTTGAAGCCATTCTTACATAGAAAGGAGTGTGGAGCTCAAAGACACTGGTGTTCTCTCTTTGGACTCTTACATTTGTTTTTCTGCTTCTGCCCTGACACTTGACATAGTCTGCAAATGCTTAAGCAGGGATTCAGACCTAGACCTGCAGGGCCCATGTAGCTGTACTGCCTATGTCTTCTTCATGATCCATACAGAGAAGGAAGTGCTTGGATTTCTGAACATCAACCAAAAGGATCTGAATAAAATCTAAGATTTTTAGAGAGGGAAAGATTTTAAATAAGTAAAGTGAATGACATTCATTTTTATGAGGAAATCTGAAGAATCATGTCAATGTTTAGACATGATTTCAAAGCTGCAATAGCATGTAAAGGAAATGTGAAAGAAATAGAAACTCCCAGTGTCAAGCACTGTCTTTATTTTAGGTTTTATACCCACCTACCATTTTCCAATACTTTTCTTACAGTTTCGGTATGTGCTCAGAAAAATGGGTGTAGGGTGGATGGGGAGAAGATGAATGGATTCCTGAAAAATATCACTTCCTAATGTTCTTACATTGATTCATGATAAAGTGACTAACAGTATTTGGCAAGAAGAGCCTTGACTATACACACCTTAGAAGAGTCTGGGACTCAGCAGGTGAGTTGTAGAGGATCGAGGGATGCTCACTGTGGAGTTGGGTTTCTCTGGGTTTTAATTTTGCCTTTCCATTTACTAGCTGTGAAATCCTAAGCATATTGCATGATCCCTCTATGCTTCAGTTTCCTTTCTGCAAAATATTTATATCTGATTAATAGATTTATTCCAAACATTATCATCACGTGTTAACTTCTAAGGTCTCTGTTACGCTAAGACTGTCTGGTTTCAAGTGTTGTACCTATAAGAGCTAAAGACAGGTCTAGGCCATGAGAGAGTCTGATATATAGCAGTGTGTTTTGTTAGTTATATTGACTGTTAAAGTACCACAGTGGTTTTATTCTACTTGGTAAATCACCACTGCTCATATTCCCCTGAATAAAACCTCTCCATGACATCCAGTGTGACCTGCACAGAGTACCTAAACTTCCCCACTTATTATTGCAGAAGCCAAAGCGTTATGATCTGGCCCCACAAGAACCCTGCTCAAGAACTGATTTATTCTGATTAGACTTGTCATCTCCATATTGCATATTAAATATTTTAAATATTACCTCTGTGTATACTTGACAGGCAAGACATTTGAAATTAGGAGAAAGTTCTTGAATAAACAAACATACAAATATTTATTGAGAAACAATAAACTATTTTTCACCTGAAACCATTAAATGAACATTAAAAAAATTAATTAAAATAATTTAATTAAATTTAATTACTTAAATTTAATTACTTAAATTTAATTAAATTTAATTTTAATTAAATAATAATTTAAAAAAATAAACCCTGATTATTAACAATCAGCCTCAGGTATATTCACATAGGCATAGATATATTTTTCACCATTTAGCTTCAAAAACATTATTATGATACGGTGTTACAAGGTGGTGTTTACCTTATCATGCTGAAGGTATGTGTGTGCCTCTGATGTTGGGTATAATCATCACTTTTATAGCCATTAAAATACTTATTCACTCTGAAAGCATACATGAAGCATCTACTATATGTCAGGTCCTGGGATAAATTATAAGGATTTAGAGATGACCTTGCCAGGTCCACAGGAGCTTAGACTCTGGTTTGGGAAAGAAGTACAGTAGATATGTAAACAGTTGAATTGTAGTTCAGGAATTATTCATGAATAGAGGGAGAAATGAAGTGTTATTGGAATTTCAAATACTTGTATCCTGAGAGATCTGGAGACGGGTTCAGTAGGAACTCACATTTCACATAGATTTTAAACAGTGAGAAATGTTTTGCCAGATGAAGACCTATTGTCTGCGTATAGGTCAAAAGAATAGCGTATATAAAGTCACAAAGTCATAAAAGGCCTGATCTGTTCCAGTGTTCTTGCAGCCCAGGGAATGTGAGAGGAACATGGGTAAGTGAAGTCCCAGGAAGCCTTTTGTGTTTGGCTTATGTGAGGAACTACAGGAGTGAGAAGCACTTGTTAATGAGATCACCAGGGGATTTTAGGCAGCTAGGGCATGCTATCGAGGTGGATGAGTCACCTGTTGACTGAGCAGAGCATTCTCGAAGGAGCACAGGGGGAGTAAACCAGAGGCTCTTGCTACAGGACCAAGAGGTCCTCACCCGCTGTACATCACATAAAAGTGCTTCAGGGCGATAAAGATATCATAGAGAATGAACACTTCCCAATTTGAAAGTCATCCTTACAAGGAAAATCAAATCCCAGTTAGAAGGTTGTTTAGGGAGTAGGCGAGGTATGGAAGGAGAGCTGGGTAATTGAGGGCTAAATTGGCCCCTCATTTAAATACCTCGATGCACCTGATTTGGAAGAGAGGCCCAGCCCGGAAACCAGTTAGCGTTAGCTGAGGTCCTGTGCTGGAGAAGCTCGAAAGGCCTCACCGATAGGCTTCACCGCTTTAACCTCAGTGTTCTTCCTTCTGGAAACCAAGATTGGATAACCACCTACAGAGGGCCAAGTTCTTTCCTGGGCTGACAGTATTGGGAATTTCTCTGTACATGCTGCTGCTCCCATATAAGTAAAATCTGAAAAAGTGGGAAGCGCTCCTGCTGGCAGCCAGTCTGTGATGTTTCCAAAAGAGCAAATGTGGTATTCCAGCCAGCTACTCTGTGACTTTACTTGGAACCAGAGGGACACAAGGCCGCTCTACAGAAAACTTCCAAATATCTCCGTCTTCTGACCCATGAGAGGAAGTGAGTGCTGCTCTTTGTAAGTGATAAATCCTTTTCTGTCCTGGGTTTTTAAGTGACGTGTTCGTGGTAACATGGCCCCTGTTTTTCTGAAGGTTAACTCGGCCCATGGGGTAGTTGCTGTACAGTTCAAACTCCCCAGCCAGGCTGTTTTCAGAAAGAATTAAGTCTCTATGGGGATTTGAAACACCTCATCTCTAAGGTAAAAGTCTCCAATTCAGAGTTAGTGAGAGGATATTGTCTGCTTGAAAGAGTGAACGGCAAAGAAAGGAAAATGAGGGGGGTAGAGCCCTGACCTAAATGAGGGAATCACCCATGAGAAGAGCCCTGTGCTTGGCGATAAAACCTGAGAGATTTTGTAGAGAAGACCTAGCTAATGGGAGTTTGTTTATTTATTTATTTTTGCTGTATGTTCTGCTGTCTCATAATATGTGCTCTGAATGGAATCTATAGATTACTGTGAGAGTCTGTGGGGTGCAGGGTAACCCCCTGCAGAGAGGAGCCTGTGCAAAGGTTTCAGGGAGTGTGGGATAGGCCGCTTGAACAGCTGTTGCCAATGTACTGAAAAGCGGGCAGGTATTACGTATGAGGTGAGGACAGAGACGGACAAGGGCTTAGAAGGATTTTGATTGTTTTCATAAGAGCTAGGGATAGCCACTAAATTATTTTCCAGAAGGATTTTTTTTTTTTTTTGCATTGTGTGTTGTATACACATTATGCAAACTGATTGTAATGTGGGTAATTCATTTTAGGGTGACAAGCAGGTATACAGTAGACTTATAATGAGTATTCCATATGAGATTAAGATGGAAAGATGTGGTAGATTCTGGAGATACTTAGAAAGTAGAATCACCCACTGATATTTGATGATTCATGTGGAGGGTCAGAAGGATGGACTTCTGGCCTGCCCAAGCGAATCAATAGTGTGACCTTAGTTGTGACTGAGAATCCTGAAGGAAGAATAGAGTTGTGGGGGAAGAACAAAAGTTTAGTTTTCTACCAGTTAATTTTTAGGTGTCTTTGGGATACCCATCAGGAAGGGAGAGGTAGGCAGACTGAGCCCAGAAAAGCCTGCAGGATGGTAGATTGAACTCAGGTGTAACTTTGAGAGTTATTGTCATGCAGATGAGATCAGGCAGGATCACCCAAGACAGCTGTTCTCAGAGTTTAGAGTGTATGCAAATTATCTGGAGAGCTTGGTGAGCAGCGTCTCACCACTCGCCTCCAGAGTTTCTGACTCAGTAGGTCTGGAATGGGGCTCATGAGTTATCATTGCTCATATACTCTCAGATAATGCTGATACTACTGGTCTACGGACCACACCCAGAGGAGCACTAACCTAGAAACAAGTAAAAATTGATTTTGCCCCACCCATCCCACCAAAAAACAAAAAAGAAAGAAGTGGTCCATAGTGAAGCAGTCTAGTGGAACAAGTCAGACTGTGTTGGTGCCAATCCAGAAGCTTCCAGCTCAGAAGCATATGATCTTGGGTGAATGACATAAATCTCTAAGATTTAATTTCCCCATTTGTAAAATGAGGCTGGTAAGTAGTAGCATAAATTCATAGTGTTATTTTAAGGCCAAAAGATAGCTAAAGGAAAATGCTTAGTGTCCCACTGAGTATATGTTAGTGTTTTTTAAAAACTATTCCCTAAGTAATATACTTTTAAATAGAAATTAGGTGACGGAAACCAAGAAGAAAGAGGAAAATCAGCATTATGTAATAATAGTAGGAGCCAATGAAAGATTTTTCATGAATATTAGATGCTTCTGAGTTCAAGCAAGATGAGGGGGGGAAAAAAAACTTAAAAAAATCTATTGGATTTAGAGATTGCTAGTGACATAGACTGAACCATTTTATAGGGTGATGTGGGGAGCAGAGGGATGGTGCTCCAGTGGCACTAGCTAGTATTTTTTTTGTGTGTGTCAGTTTAACTTTTTAAAAATTTACTTATTTTAATTGGAGGCTAATTACTTTATAATATTGTGGTGGTTTTTGCCATACATCCACATGGATCAGCCGTGGGTGCACATGTGTCCCCCGACCCGAACCCCTCTTGCCGCTTCCCTCCCCATCCCATCCCTCTGGATCGTCCCAGAGCACCAGCTTTGAGTGCCTTGCTTCATACATCGAATTGCACTGGTCATCCGTTTTACATGTGGTAATATACATGTTTTAGTGCTATTCTCTCAAATCATCCCACCCTCCCTTTTCCCACATAGTCCAAAAGTCTGTTCTTTACATCTGTGTCTCTTTTACTCGCTGGTACTTTTTTTAACTACTGTGATTGAATGCAGTTTATATAGGTATGTGTATATGTGCAGGTAGAAGGGAATATATCCAGCTTTAGGGTAAACACTGCATTTACCCTATAAAATGCATTTACCCTATAAATTTATTTACCTAAATAAATAGCATTTATTTACCCTATAAATAAAATCCCCAATAAATGCATTTTCATTGAACAAACTATGTCCTGTGTAGGTTTATTTAACTTGATACAGTTTTTAAAAACAAGATTTCAGGCTGCAAGTTGGCCCAGGTATGTCACACTGGTTTGGTATGGGTCCTTTATACATTTTTTTTTGCCACAATTGATGGTCTGGGATTCCTCAGGAGCTGTCAGTTCTCACAGCAGCACCGTGACTCAACTGAACTTTTAAATTCCTTGCCCAACACTCCCCAATTCTCCCACACCAGCAAAGTGAACAATTGTCTGATATTTGGCAGCAGGGAGAAAGCTATCTTTGCTTTTCTCCAGCTGAGAAATGGTTTGTTTCCCTTTCAAACACCACTGCATTCTTCTTGCAATTTTCCTTGACCGTTAATACTTTATAACTCAGTTTCATCCAGTGTGCCTTCCTGGGAGCCCAATAAGTGGCGGATTCTAGAGAGGATTTTAATGTATGGCAGCATGTCTCATTTACATAGCTTCCATCCATGGAAGACCTTGCCAGAGTCGACAACCATATTTAAATGGCTTCTAGACTGTAAAGGTATTTTGCTAATACTAAAATCTGGTAGATTGTATCACGAGATTCTTAATTTTTCTTAGAGAATTGTCATGTCATGAACTTAGTAGAGGAAGGAGGAAAGTGCTTCATGAATCTGACACTTGCAAGTCAGGCATGTGAAGATGGATTTAGGGTCTAAGCTATGCCTTGTCGCTCTCTTCCTCAGGTCTTTCTGCTCTTCCTGTCTAGAATTCATTTTCCTCTGCCAATTAAATCATGCCCATTCAAGACGTAGCTCCAATGCCAACCCTTTGGGAAGCCTTTAGAGATAACTACAGCATGAATTAAGCTCTCTCATTCTCTGATTATCTGCTACAATTATTATCTGTAATAGCCCATTTAGCACTCTTGTTCCTGCAACAAAATCTGTGTTCCCACAGTATGCAGTGTTGTGCTGGCAAAAGAGAAAACCTTTTTAAGTAATATTCAGGTTCAAGTTAGTACTTAGGGGAGAAAACCAGTCATTGTTTTAATTCATTAATAAATTAACTTTCATTGCAAAATCTGTAGGGATTTCTGTCTTCTGGCCTTACATTTTCTTCCCATTTTGCCTTTAATGAATTAACCACCACCATTTCCCACTGTGCATTTAATTACTGTACTGATTGCTTACTATGTATGCTATGTGATGCAGAAAGAATACAGAACTTAAAAGCAAAATACTCTTCCTGATCTCCAAAGAGACCAAAACCCATAAAAATAAAGGAAAACACATTGACTACATAAAACAAGTGCCAGGTGAATGGTCTGGATAGTTGCATAGCCTTTGTGGTCCCAAGTGAACGGGCACTGTTTATCAAACTAGCAACCACACATCCTTGACCTGAGACCTTGAACTTTGCTTAGGTGCTTGGAAGGCCCATCCTTACTACCACCTCCATTCATCTTAAGCCTTCAGTTCAGTCGCTTAGTCGTCTCCAACTCTTTGCAACCCCATGGGCTGCAACATGCCAGGCTTCCCTGTCCATCACCAACTCCCAGAGCTTGCTCAAACTCAGGCCCATCAAGTCATTGATGCCATCCAACCATCTCATTCTCTGTTGCCCCCTTCTTCTGCCTTAAATCTTTCCCAGCATCAGGGTCTTTTCAAATGAGTCAGTTCTTTGCATCAGGTAGCCAAAGTATTGGAGTTTCGGCTTCAGCATCAGTCCTTCCAATGAATATTCAGGGCTGATTTCCTTTAGGAATGACTGGTTTGATCTCCTTTCAGTCCAAGGGACTCCCCTTCTTGTTCTCTCTTTCAGAACATTTTTCCTACTTATTTTTTCCTCCTTTCTTTGCCTCCAGTCTGTAGAGTTGATTTTCTGCTCTTAGAAAATTATAAGCACTTTACCTAAATTGCTTTTGGAACTCTTCTCATCTCCTAACTTTTAAACATTTATTCGTTTAGAATTTTTCTTTTATGATGACAACAAAGTGTGTACACTTGACTATACAGAACATTTAGAAAAACATTCATGTTATAAAAAGATTATTCTTCTATAAACAACTATTGTGTGCACCTGTGTCAGGCCATCTGTGAAGTGAAGTGAAGTGAAAGTCTCTCAGTCGTGTCTGACTCTCTGCGACCCCATGGACTATACAGTCCATGGAATTCTCCAGGCCAGAATACTGGAGTGCATAGCCTTGCCCTTCTCGAAGAGATCTTCCCAACCCAGGGATCGAAACTAGGTCTCCCACATTGCAGGTGGATTCTTTACCAGCTAAGCCACAAGGGACGTCCCAGGCCATCTGTAGGGCTGTGGATCAGAGATGAGAAGAACTGCTGCGCAAGCTCTTGGTCCAGTAAAATGTGGAGTTCATGAGCTAATGTGGGAGAGAGGTTCCTGATAAGGAACTACTTTGGAGTAAGGGAGAGTCTTGGAGGTACTTTGGAGTAAGGGAGCATCTTGGAAGACAAATCCAAATTTATGGGAAGATTTGATCCCTTCTAATTTACTTGCTTGGACCTTTACCCCTGTAATTTTTTGAAGACAAAGAGAACTCTGTAACAATTTTATTTACCAGATATCATTCCTAGAAAGAGAAGATGCACTTTTGAACTTTTAAAACATGACAAAATAGTACCATATACTGCAGCAATCTATTTTATGTTTATAATGTACTTAATATGTCAAAAACAAACGTAAACATATATGGATCCATCTGCCAATGCAGGGGATGCAGGATTTGGGAGTTTGGGTTGGGTGGATCCCCTAGAGAAGGAAATGGCAACCCATTCCAATATTATTGCCTGGAAAATTCCATGGACAGAAGAGTCTGGGGGGCTATAGTCCATGGGGTTGTAAAGATTCAGATACAACTGAGTGACTGAGCTTACATATATGTATATACTTATAAGCATAGCTATAAATATCAGAGGGTATCATCCAAATTGCTACTGTCTCTTTGTTGTACTATGTTTGTTCATAAGTAATAGAAAGCCTAACAGTGATTGATATACAGTATACATATGACTTACTTTCAAAAGTATGTAGGTGACCTTAAGAGAAAGCATAGAAGCCACTCACATATTTGGTATGATGCCTTATGGTGAATTTGATTTACCTTTCCCAACACCTCTGTGATTTTAGGTGACTAGTGCTATATGGATACTATATAGTGAAATGCACAGGTAAATTATTACAATTTCAAATTTATTGACACCTGCATTTCATTTATCTATAGAAGGATCAAGCCTAGTGTTCTATTGTGTATTAAATTATTTTAAATACTTAATGTTTTTTAGACTCTAGTCAAGTCCGTGTGAGGATTAAGTGTATGTTGTTGTTGTTTGGTCGCTCAGTTGTGTCCAATTCTTTGTGACCCCATGGACTGCAGCATGCCAGGCTTTTCTGCCGTTCACCATCTCCTGGAGCTTGCTCAAACTTCAGATTCTCGAAGCTGTGAAAACAGAAAATGTGAGGGCACGTTATGCCTGACATTTCTGTCTTCTCCCACCTCAGACTTTTGCAGAGGTATTTTACTTGGTTCTGATCCTGTGTGTTTACTGATGGATGGTAACGTAATGGGAAAAGCAGTTGGCAGAATGGGGCGGTGACCACTGGAGACAGTAGTGGTCAGATGGAAACTAATTGATTGTAATTGCTTTGCCATTGTATTGCTTGTGGAGTCTGTAGCTTGTTAAAACCACTGATTGTAAAATAAGGATCTCACTTTTTATGCTGTAGGTTATGTTAATGAAAAGCTGTTCTTAGACAAATGATCAGTGAATATCAATAAATAGATAATAAGAAATTAAAGAAAAACTTAACTAACTGATCATGAATTAATGTACTTCAGCAGTCAGAGTAGCAGTCAACTGTGTAGTGGTTCATAATGAATTTTGGCTCAGAGCTCTTGAATCTTAAATATTCCCATAGAAAGAGAAATTGATTCTGTGTAACTGTTTATCACAAACTGTCTGGAATAACAAATCTTCCCTGTAGAGGAGATCTCCTGGAAAACAAACCAAAAAAGTCTTTCGCAGAGGCTTTAATGCAAGCCAAAGTATGTTAACAGGCAGATATTTTGAAGTAGCAAAAGTTCCCATTGTAACAGTAAGAAAAGATTAGAAGTGGATTTTTCAGTGCTCATGGTATATGAATAGTATGAGTGAGGGTCTGTGTGAATCTGAAGGCATTTTTTTTCAATATTTATCAGTATTAAAACGAGTATACTACAATGATAAAATTAATGTTAAATTATGTCTAACTTTTTATTGTAAGATATGTATTACTTTTTATTTGATTATAATATCTTTTATGATCATATCTTTTGCCAGTGGCATTTGAACTTTAATGATATTAAAGTTGTCAGATTTATTGAAGACATTTTTTACTGAGCACCAATTCTGATTAAGGCTCAACCTCTGACCTCAAGGAATTCAGGACTAAGAAACAGATAAATGTGTAAACAAGTGGCTACTTTCAGCATTGAATACAGTGATGCAAACAGTAAAAGGTGCTGAGGGACACAAAAGGAAGATGACGTAAGTGCTGAAGGATTTCTGGATGTTTTCCAGCAAACAAAAAGATGGCCCAGGAAAAAGGATCAGTGTTATAGTTCTGGTATTGGGGAAATAAGATAAGAGTTGGAAATGAGGTTGTATGTTTTAGGATGCAAGAGGAGGTTAGGCAGGCAAAATTCTACATGGCCTATGTGCTTCTTTGCTCTTCTTAGGAATTTGGAGTTATTCCTGTGGGAAAGGGGCTCATTGAGGCTTTTTAGGTATTGGGAGAATATGGGTAAATTTTCTTCCTGCATAATAACTCTCCCCTTTATTTGGATGATGGGTAGAAAGAGGCTCATTTTGACCTCCGGTTAGCAAGCTGGTATAATGGCCCTTGCTGTTGAACATTATTATTAATCTATATCTATGTAAAGGAAGGCTTCCCAGGTGGCTCAGTGGTAAAGAATCTGCTTGCCAATGCAGGGGGTGTGGATTCGGTCCTTGGGTCGGGAAGATCACCTGAAGAGGGAAATGGCAACCCATTCCAGTATTCTTGCCTGGAAAATCCCATAGACAGAAGAGCCTGACAGGTTACAGTCCATGGGGTAGCAAAGAGTCAGACACGACTTAGCGACTAAACACACACATATAAAGGAAATTAAGAGCTTGCATGCTGAATCATGTATTCATCTTTGACTTTTTACATACATTATTTTTTTGAATGTTGCAATGAAATTGGTGCTAATATTTCAGTTGCTTAAAACTCTGAGACAAGAGTGTCTACATGCTCTAACACGTTTCTTCATCCAGTAGAAAGCACATACTTATTATTTCATATTTAGGAACCTGATTTAGAGATATAACTTACTTTAAAAATGTAAATGATTATGATTTTTAAAAAGCACATATAAGATAATGCTAAAAAAAAATGGCAGTAATTTAGTCCTGTTAAATATTTACCAGAAACATTCTTCACAATTGAGATTGTGTTTCAGACTTTGGAACATTTGCATTTTAATTACATAATAAAAGGAGAAAGTGAAAGAATAATTGCCTTAGCTATTAGCTAATTACAGCTGTAACTAAAAAATAATAAACAAAACACAGAAACTGACATTGGTATCCATAGAAGAGTCACAGTACATGAACATTGATCAGATGTTTAATGACATTGCAGAACAATAGAAGGAATATACTGAAAGGATTATAGTCAATCCTTTAATACAACATGTTTCTTAACACTAAAATTAATGAAAGCTAATTTGAGGTTTTTGATTATAGGGTCATTCAGCTTTTGCTGTTAATGTATCCACTGATGGGACTTGTCTAGAGTGATTCCAATTGTTAAAATCTTGTGGAAAAATAAGACAATTGAATCCAGTAATTGTCTTATCCTACCTGCTATAACAGAATACCATGGACACTGTGGCGTAAAAACAACGGAAATTTATTTCTCGTGGTTATGGATGCTGGAAAGTCTAAGATAAAGATGCCTGTGGATTCAGTGTCTGGTTAGGACTTCCTAGATCATAGAGGGCTATTTTCTTGCTGTGTCTTCATATGACTAGAATGGGTGAAGGAGCTGTCTGAGGTCTCTTTTATAAGAGCATTAATCCCATTCAAGACCTAATCACCTCCCAAAGGCCCCACCTCCTAATACCATCACTGGATTTCAATATATGAATTTTGTGGGGACATAAACATTCAGTGTATAAAATGGTCATACTCAGTTGTGTTTCTATCAGCCCACTGAGGGGTTCATCCTATCTCCTAAGGTCAGTGGTCACAAGAAGGTCTCAGTGCATAGATCCAGGCCAATGACAGGATCTGGGGTGTCAGAATGAGCTGCTGACAGTATTTCATTGTGTTCCTCATGACAGATACAACAACATATTCCACGGAGAGATCTGAGCACTTCAAACCCTGCCGAGACAAGGACCTTGCCTACTGTCTCAACGATGGCGAGTGCTTTGTGATTGAAACCTTGACTGGATCGCATAAACACTGTCGGTAAGTCCCCGCGGCCACTGACACCAAGGGCAGGTCCTCAGAGAGGCCTGGAGGTGGAAATCCGTGCTGAGCTTGAGAAACATATAATGTGATACACATAGTCTGGTGCTGGAATGGCAGAATCAACGATCTTAATAGGGGAAGATCAAGGCTGGCATCGTTAGTATTTGAGGAAGATAAAACTGAATTTAAACAGACAAGACTTGAGTTTTACCTGCTCAAGTAAAGGAAGATTTTCTTTCATATGTAACCATTTAATATAAATAATTTTTTATTTGCTTTAGAAATCTATGTTTTTGGTGTGGGATTTAGGCACATATGCTCATACTCAGAAAGAGTCTCTTCCTACTGACCTACAGATTGTGGCATGACAAAGCAAACTGCTCATCTAAGATCTAGAGCCTCAATATTTATTGTGAACCAAACCCCAGAGGCTGTAACTGTGTCCAGAGAAAACCACATCTTATTTTGATTCTGCCCCTGTTGATTAATTTCAGTCCTTTTTTTTTTTTTTTTAACACCTCTGATGATGAAATACTCTCCAGCAAGATGTTGTAAATGAAATCATAGTCCTATTATAGTCTAGGTAGAGAACTACTCAGGGAAAATTCCCTGTAGAGATCAAGAAGGTGTTTAATTGGTTTTTAGAGACATAAGGTTATATAACTGCTAAAAATAAAAACAAGTGGAGATAAATAGTTGGTCTTATAGACACTGCAGCTTTAAGCCTCCATAGAAGAATCAAATTAGCATCCAAAAAATACTTCCCACGGAGCTTTTATTTTCAGCGCTACCCTGGTAATTTGTTTTTCCTTGCAATTGTATATGCTTCAGTGATTATATATATCCACACCCCTTTCCTTCTCTTTATTTACTCTTCTCATATGACACAGTTATTAAATTAATTATTCTGAATCGTGAAGCATGGAAAATTATGACTTTCTTCTCTTGCTATTGCTATTATAAAACTTTATCCCATGTTGTTTTATTAAGATGGCACAGAGAAATGTGTCTTATGGTTTTGAACTTAGAATGTGTCAGCAAATCCTTCCTGGCTCCACAAGCCAGCTTTGGTTCAAGGGGGTGGGGGTATGAGGTGCCATAGTAGCCAGTGACACAGGTTTGGAAGAACTGATCAATGATAGTGGCTGATCTCTCTAAGAGCCACCATGTAGCCCATGGCCTTTCTTCACCCTTCACATGGTGGCTTTCACGTGATGTGGGCAGTGCCATTACACCGACTTCATTTACAAAACTTACAACCCATTTGTGTTCTCTGTAAACCTGAGTTAGGGATCAAAGGCAGTGAGAGAGGTTCCTTTCCACATTTCTCTTCTCTTGCTGTATTTATTAGATCAGTGCAGATACAGGTAGAAAAGACACGGGTGACTTGAAGACTTCAAAAGAAAAGCCAAGAATGAGCTATCATTTCAAATCACAAAGTGCCTCCATACGCTTATAGATATCCAACTATGTGTTAATGTTACCTTTGCCAATCCAGTGGTGTCATGTTTGAATTTATAGTTTATTGAAGGGATGAATCAGAAGTCTCACCTAAAGCGGTGATGGTGTTTTTCGATGGTGTTTTACCCCAGGGAAGCTTCAGATCAGGCCCCACCTCTGGGTACAGGCAGGTCTGATTCAGATTTTCCAATAGTGAGAATGTCAAAAAACAAAAAAAAGAATTACTATTGTTTAACATATAGCCTTGCTATATTCGCTATTAAGTTCACGCGTATATTAGTTTGCTAGGGCAACTGTAACCTAGTACTGCAGATTGGGTGATGGAAACAACAGAAATATATTTTACCACAGTTTCTGGAGTCTCCAAGTCTAAGATCAGGGTATCGGCAGAGTTGTTTCCTTAAGGGCCACAAGGGAAGGATCTCTTCCAGGCCTCTCTCCTCAGCTTATAGATGGCGAACTTTTCTGTGTGCCTTTTCATTTTCTTTCCTCGGTACAAGTCTTTATCCAAATCTGCCTTTTTAAAAAGGACACCAGTCTTATTGGATTAAGATCTGCTCTAATGGCCCTATTTTAACTTAAATGCATCTGTAGACTCTTTCTTCAAATATGGTCACATTTTGAGGTCCTAGAGGTTAGCACTTGAGCATATGAGTTATTTGGGAGACACAATCCAATCTGTGACAGTGGATCTCAGGTCCAGAAAAAAAAAATCCTTTTCTTTTGCACATATGTACATGTCTAATTTTTTTAAACATAGACAAGCAGAGGTATATCTGTGGTTTGGCTGGAAATATGTAATAATTTTGGCCTCTGTCTTCATATTTCGTGCATATTTCAGCACAGACAACCTGTTATTTAACATAGAGTCACAACATAGCTAATCATGACAAAAGACCAGCCTAAGACAGGACTGGAACTTGAGTAGGTTAATAGATGCCTATAAATCTCCTAGTAGTGTGTATGAATAAATCACACATCGCATGTGTCAGCGATTCATCTCCCAGGCTTTGCTGTGAATAAAAGGCTTACGTTTGTTCCTGCTGCAGCCACTTCAAAGAATTCCAATGTAGTTATTCATAACATGCCATTTTGTACAGTACTCTAATATGTTTCATTTATTCTCCTCCACCTGACAAATGTTTATTGAGCATCTCTTATATCATCAAGATACTGTTGAATAAATAAATACAGAAATGAACTTCAGAATTAAATGGCACTGCACTTTGTAATGCACTTGGAGTAAGTGAAATACTTCATCTCCAGGAAAGAAAGAAAACAAGAGAAATGACTTTCATGTGACTGGCATGCTACCAGGGCTGTTACTGATGTATTACTAAATGGATTATGTCATACGTTAAAGAAACCACAAGTTAGTAGACTGGAGCAACAGTGTTAATGGGTATACCTGCATCTAGCTCATTAAGTAGTTTGCTTTTTACACGTATGCAAAGATTAAACATTCAAACCTGAGAGAAGTTAAGATTATGTATGTATTTTTAGTATTTTAAAAATAAATTGCAATCCCACTGATCTAAATCAAGGTTTTTTTTTTCCATGTTGTGATATGGTGAAACAATTTTATGTTTCCTTGCCAAGGAAGAGTAGTAACAACAAATTAAAATTACCTAAAATTTCCTATCCTCCCTGATAGAGATCCTGAAAGTGTATGCCCCAAACTGTTAAAAGTGCAAATCCTTGCGATAAGGGGAGCTTCATGGTTTTCTGTTTGTTATTTTCTCAGTCTTTAGTACATTTTCAAATCTTTGGAAAAAAACTATGGTGAAGATAGTTAGAAATTATAGAGCAAACTAATGAAAATTTAAGAGAAATACCAAGATCCTAAAATAACTTGATAGGTTTTAAAGAATAATAAATAAATAGGCAAGCCTGGTATTGCTAAATTTACAGTTTAAGTCATAGATCATTGGTTGGCTGATTAGTAAAAGCAGAACCTTGTGTATTGTGGAGGTTACTGTAGAATAAAGAAAGATTCATAAATTGGGAAAATGAGTCTGGTTTTTGTGTAAACGTGGTTGACTTATCAGGTAAAACATCAAAGTTGGATTTTTACTTACTTTTTATATACCAAAAGTTGTTCTTAATGAATTTAAAGGGTAATATAATAAATATATTAAGTATTAGAGAAAACAGTAAATAAAATTATATATTTCTTTACATCAGCAATTGAAAGTAAAAGAAAAAAGCAATGAGCCAAAAACAATGAAAGGAAAAATGAACAGCCTTGATGCAACTTTTTTTTTTCCATCTGAATGTCATAAGTCAGAAACAAAGTTGAAAGACAGAAAGTGTCAGTAAAGTACAATAAACATGGCAAGGAAATGATATTATGATGAATTCACATAGATCAATAAGAGTAACACTAAAATTAAACCTCAGCGGGAAAATGGGCAAAAGACAGGAACATCCTCTTCCCTTGAAATGTTATCCAAATAACCAGTAAGCATGAAAATATTCAGTCTCACAGAGAAATGCAAATTAACTTGTTTGTTTGCTTATCATATATTGTAATGATGTTTAAGAGTAGTTTGGCAAGGATGCGGTAAAAACTATCATCTCATTCACTAAACTTGAAGGAGTGTGCTTTTCTAAACATCTTCTGTAGGTGATGCATCAGTGTGTCTCTGTATCTACGTTTTTTCTAAGAGTTAGCTTAGAGAAATGTATATTTGTTTTTAAGAGCATTCACTATAGGATTTGTAATAGCAAAACAAAGAAAACTTGAATTTTGATGTCTTTATAATTCAGAATATATTTATACCATGGATGAATTCAACATAACTTGAATTTTCATAATTTTAAGACTATGAAAATGCTCATTATGTTATATACAAAAATCAGGATGTAGAACTGTAAAAATGAACATAATTAACAATTCATTTCTGAAAAATAACTAAATAAAAAGGCTAATAGGATTTATAGCTGTTGTCTTCTTTGAAGCTTGAGGTTTCCAAGATCATTACATTGCACATGTATTTCATTTACATAACATCTGGTTAAGACACTTGACCCCTGCTTCTCATCTTTCCATTAAGAAAGATAGTGTCCCTGTCTTTGTTAAATGAAGGTCATTATAATTCACTATTATTAGGCTGATAAGAGAACTTTCAATGAAGCCATTCTAGATTAAATACTATTAAGTCTATTAGGATGTGTCTGCTCCTTTTATTAAACTTTCATTTATGCTCTTTATAATAATCATTTTCTGTGCTGAATTAGTGTGTTTTGAAACATCAAAAAAAATGGATTGAGTAATAGGACGATACATTCTGCAGAAATTAAGCTGAGTAGAGAAGGAAAGGCAGTACTAGAAACACCTTGTATCCTGAATAAAAGCAGAGTATTCTCTAATATATTTATTTTTATGCCATTTTTAGAAATTTTAAGAACTTTGGAAATGGTGCCACTTGTAGCATATTTCACTGGAGTTGAAAGTAGTAGCCATTGTAACTGAAAAGATTGCTAGGCATTTGAATGGACCAAACATGTTTTGAGGCCAAATTCAAGTTAAAAGGATGTGTCTCTTCTGAATTGAAGCTCATTAAATGTTGCACCAGCCTTGCTACAGAAATGGATTTTCAAATCTTTGGAAAGCATAACATTTGAGCTAAATTTGACCTGTAGTGATCATTTTGGAAATCTATCAAGCAATTCATTTGAAGATGCTTGAATCGCTTGAAATATGGAACTGCTGGAAAGAGAGACAAGCAGTCCAATAGCAACCATTGCCCGAGGCAATACTTCCATAAAAGTGCTGATGGAATGTACAGCTAGCTGGGTAAAATGCTCACAGAAGTTGGTGAGTGGAAGGGGGGAGGGTTTGAAAGGGGAGAGCCCGACCAGAAGATGCTGTTCTTCACTATATTTAGTTCTGCTTCAGTAGGTTTTGAAATCAAAGCTTCCATTTTTATGCGAATTGATTGGGTACAATGTAACAATATCCCTGTGATATACTATATAAAATTACAGGACCATCCCTATCAGTGCTTTGCTCCATCACTTTGGAAGTCCATTAGCTCTTCCACCCAGGGAAGGTCCTCTTTATCATAAGTTTCTCCAATAAGTGCTCTGAGAGTGGCCACTAATAATTCCCTGTGGTTGTAGCAAGTCAGAATGGAAATGGGGTTTTGGCACACATCCCTAAGCTCCACTGATGGGAGAGGATGGAGGCTGAAATGTCTATAAATCCAAGCCTAGTGGCAGAGTCTCAGTGGAGTGGAATTAAATAGCAGGGCAAAGAACCTTGGAAGCAATTTCAAGTTCATCAGATAATTGTTTTCAGGAGAATGTTAGCCACAGCCCAGACATAATTTGAGTAATTTGCAGAAGCCATGTTCATACTAGGTGGTCTACTGACTGCCCTTATCAAGAAGTAGTGAGCCAAGTAATCACCATGCATCTGTTTCTTCTCTGTGGATGAAGATTATCAAAATAGTCTCATTAATTCAGAAAGCAAACAAACCAAGAACAACAACACAGTGAATGTAGTTTTGCAGCTTTATGACTCCTAGGCAGTGGTTTACTTCTTCCAGTTTAAACTGTTTACATTCCACCAGAGCTGGCGTTACTTAAAGGGCTACTGAAACACCAGAAGACCAGAAAAGCACATTTGATAAAGAATAACAGCACATCTTTTAGTTGATAACCATAGGTTTGTTTTTTTTTTTTAACTTTAATATTGTATTACTTGATTGGCAGCTCTCCTTAAGGCATGAAATGGTTTCTTTAGGTAGTTGTTTATGTTTGTTTTTTTTGTTGTTGTTGTATCAAAACCATTTGTGTTTTTAAATTGCTTTCTTACATGATTTAGGGTAAGAGTTTTGTGAGGCAAATGTGGGTGTCAAGGTGAAGACACGAGTTAAAAGCTCTACTCGGCTTTATGCTGGCTGTGTGTGTTTTTTGGCTGGTCATTGAATCAGAAACTTCAGTCTTCTATTTAAAAAAGAGAGAGAACATACATGTGCCAGCCAACCAGACACATTAATACCTGCCCCCAAAATGTTGATGCTAGAATTGAAAGCAGCAGCATATAGAAAAACACTTAAATGTATAATAGACATTATACATTTAGAACATATAATTCTTCCCCTCTTCTACCCATGTTGAAACCAAACAAAAGCATGTATGCTGGAATCCTATGAGAGAAATTGAGTGGGTTTCATCTGCTTATTTCATTAAGAGAAGTCTTAGGCTCAAAAGGGGGAGATCACTTGACTTGTACTAGGGCTTCGAGGTGGGTACTCAGTCTCCCAACACACAGAGTTTAGCGTAGACCTACCAGTGTAAGTTAAAGAAAATGCACTCAGAGACTTACTTAAAAACACAATAATACCTGATCGTGGGCAAGAACACTTTTCAGAATTGTAGCTATTCAAGCAGTAAATTTAGGAGAAAAGCAGGAACAAGAGGCCACCTTTTGTTAGGGGAATTCTCTCTGTTGACAATTCAGGAAGAGAGGAATCCCCTCTTATTCTTCATACCATTCAGGTTGAGGACACTTCACGTGTTTTCTCTACAACAGCCCTGGTTCTGCCTCTTCAGGCGTTTGCTTCCTGCAGGTTGTAGGTCGCAGTCCTGTTATGGCTGGGCGGTCTGGGAGCTTGTGCACCACCAGAGTGCTGTGATTTGCATATGCCATACTTCAAGTGGAGGATAGATTATTTTACTAAGTTTATTTAAACAACTAAGAGCGTATATCCATAAGTATCATTTTAAATAGTGATGGACTGGTTGTACGGAAGTGAACCACACTAATCAGGGTACCACAGACCCTGCTGGGCAGAAAATCCAAGCCGTCACAGCCCTGACCTGAGAAGGTTTTGCAAATGTTTGCCTGAGGACCCTGCCCAGCAGGGTCTGTGTTACCTTTGTCTACACACAGACCGAGATGCCAGTCTTTGTGTACGCCAATAATTATACTCCCTAAGTGGAAAAGCATATGCAAATCTACCTGATAGAATAAACCCAGGGAATGCCCATATGATGCATCCTGTGTGTTGGGCACCCATAGCAGCCCTGGAGGGAGGTGGCAATGACTGAGGCCAAGAGCATTTCTCAGGTTGTACAACAGTGGAGTAAGGACTCAGACTAAGTAAGCTGACTCTAGGGTCAACGTACTTACCCTCTCCACTAACATCTTTCCTTTAAAATCCTATTGGTCCAGGAATTCTAAAATCCCAACTGCTTAAAAATACCACCTGGGAAGACCAAATAAGCTCTAGTATCTTCTAAGATATCAGTATTAGTTATATATCAGTAATGATATATAACTAATATATACATATTTAAATTCTCCAGCATATTATAATTTGAGCGACCATATTATTGTCATCCAAACCCAAAATGTTTAAGATATAACTGGCAATTTTAATAATTTCTTATGTAAAATAAGCATAAAACCAACAATGCCCTGAGCTAACTAGGACATATGGTTGCCCTAATGTTAATTTCAGCTAAACTCAATTTTGTGGAAAAACAGACCATTATTTGCTACATAAATGCTGCATTTTCTTAGTATAAATTTCATGATACTATACAACCTCTGCATTGCTGTTCCCACTTTCCCCAAGTTAGGTAAGAGTTCTCGGAGTCACTAAATATCTGCAGGGTCTCTCCATCATACCCCAAATCTGTAATCTGTTAAATACATGCCAACATCCAATTAGCGTTCTCTTCAGTATTCTTAACTATTATTTCTGGAAATGAAAAAATGTGATGGGAGAACCGAGCCCTCCTTATTTTATGGAAAGAAGTCATAGACAGTGTTCCTGAAGTTTAACTTGCTATGCATCTCTACAACTCTGTTTAATTTTTTATATGATCACAACTATTCTGGTAGTTCTGTGATCACAGGAAAACAGCTTGAAGCAAAATCAATCCTATATACATGCAAGTGTGTACGCACACACACATATCTCCTATACTTATTAGGCAGTCAATACAGGGCACTGAGATTCAATAGCAAACTATGAGCAACGGTCCCTTCCTTTACAGAACTTGTTTGTTGGAGCACCAGGCAGTCAACACAGTCTAGCACTACAGGATGCCATAATGGGTGAGCACTGATCATCACTGGGGAGGAAAGAAAACTCACACTTGGTTCAGCAAGGAAATCCTTACCAGACTGGTCAATTTGGAGGAAATATCTTCATCAAGTATATTTACATACAACCCCCATTGCAAGTTTAAAAAAATCAAATATAACATTAAATAAGGAATGGGGAAAAAATGAAAATAATAACATTGCACGGGGAATATCTTTGGATATATGTCACATTTGAGTGATATAGAATGTTTTTGTAGATATAGATGTCACATGTCAGTGGTACAGAATGTACGTTTTGTCCTCTCCTTTGTCGTTCAGTCACCAAGTCGTGTCTGACTTTTCATGACCCCATGGATTGCAGTACACCAGGCTTCTCTGTCTCTCACCATCTCCCAAAGTCCTAAACTAAAAAATAAATGGCAGTTTTATGCATTATTCCCGTCATTCCCCAATGTTTATTAAGCATAGTCAATGTTCCAGGTCCAGGTAATAGGAATATAGTGATGAATGTTTTCAGAATAAATAAGAGCAGTTGAGAAGGTAAATTTCTAGTTCAATTCAATGTAACAAGTTCTGTCATCTGTTAGCATCCAACCTATATGAACTATATGTACATAGTTCATATCTGCAGAGAAGAATCCAAAACCCAGTAGTCCTGAAGCCAAGAAGAGCTTCTGAGAGGAACATACGAATTGCATTTGGAAAGATAAGAACCTACTCGTTTCTTATTTTGAAGCCTGCTCTTGCTTGTCAACCATGGCATGGAGAATTGAGCCGCTGTTGGGAAAAGTTCCCTTCAAACCACAAGGAGGACATTTCAAAATTATTTAGCTGCGAGTAAGAATAATCAGTTTCATATCATAAATTCTTTATGCAATTGGTCACTTTTTTTCTGAATTACATCCTTGAGTTATTTCCTCTCTTGTGTCCAGAAGGTTCTCAAAAATGTATCAAGGTATGATGACTTTTTTTTAAGGCTCACTGGGATATAGGAATATTTCTTATTACAAAGTGTTTGAATATTTTATACTTTATAACTTAAAATGTTATTACATATGTTGATTGATAAATTGGTATTTATCAATTAAGTAGTCAATCTGGTCTGCTACTGACCCTAATGGAGGCCACATAGTCTGAAGAATAAGCAAGTAAAGCCATTCACTAGGTAATATGACTCCTAAATTGCTGTATTCTTTGAGGAACTTTAAAGTTCCAGTCAAATTGAAATATGGGAAAGTTAAATAACCCATATCATATAATTTTCAAAATCCTAAGCTCTTGGTTTTGTTTCAGAGAGACTTGTCCAAGATCACACATTCATTAGTGGCAGGTGAAATCCAGATTCTTCTCCTGTTAATCTCACTTGTTTATTTACCATTGTTGGTATAAATGGAAAGCCAGATAGAAAGCCCTCTCTTTGACTTATGTCCTGCTTTGCTTTGGTTAATATGCAATAACAGAGTCCTTGCCTTCCCTTTGCCCTGAACCTGCTTCCTTAGATGTCCACACGTTTCTCAGAAATGATACTATTGACTTAGTACCTTCTCCTCTAGCTTAGCAGGTCCTGGGAAAGGACCTGACTCTCACAGGGAAATTGCAGCCAAGCAGAACCACCTTCTGTGTGAATGTCCAAAGAGAAGAAGCATGCTGAGGAGATTACAGGGGAGAATTTTTGCAAATTTAATATATGATCTCTTTCCTCAAAGCAACAAGGGTGGCTGAACAGGACAAGAATGTGTTAATATAAGATATTTTTTCCTCTTTCTGACTTACTTGCCTCTGTATGAGTCTCTAAGTCCATCCATATCTGGGCAAATGGCATAATTTTGTTCCTTTCTATGGCTGAGTAATATTGTATGTATGTATCATACCTTCTTTATCCATTCATCCAGTGATGGACATTTAGGTTGATTTCATGTCCTGTCTATTGTAAATAGTGCTACAATGAACATTTTGGGGTGCACATGTCTTTTGGAATTATGGTTTTCTCCAGGTATATGCCTAGGAGTATGATTGCTGGGTCATATGGTAGTTCTATTTTTAGTTTTTTTAAGGAACCTCCATACTATTCCCCATAGTGACTGTATCAATTTTACAGTCCCACCAACAGTGTAAGAGAGTTCCCTTTTCTCTACACCTTTTAGCATTTAGTGTTTGTAGACTTTTTTGATGATGGCCATTCTGATACATTGTGAGGTGGATCTCATGGTAGCTTGGATTTTCATTTCTCTAATAATTACACTGAACATCTTTTCATGTGCCTCTTGGCCATCTGTATGTCATCTTTGGAGAAATGTCTGTTTAGGTCTTCTGCTCACTTTTTGATTAGGTTGTTTGTGTTTTTGGTATTGAGCCAAATGAACTGTTTACATATTTTGGAGATTAATCCCTTGTCAGTTGCTTCATTTGAATATTTCTCCCATTCTGAGGGTTGTCTTTTCATCTTGTTTATGATTTCCTTTGTGCAAAAGCTTTTGAGTTTCATTAGGTCTCAGTTGTTTATTTTTGTCTTTTATTTTCATTACTCTAGGATGTGGGTCAAAAAAGATCTTGCTGTGATTTATGTCAGAGAGTGTTCTGCCTGTGTTTTCCTCTAAAAGTTTTATAGTGTCTGGCCTTACATTTAGGTCTTTGATCCATTTTGAGTTTATTTCTGTGTATGGTGTTAAGAAGTGTTCTAATCTCTCTTTTTTTTTTTTTTTTACACAGAGCTGTCCAGTTTTCCCAGCACCACTTATGGAAGAGATTGTCTTTTCTCATTGTATAATGTTGCCTCCTTTGTCAAAGATAAGGTGACTATAGGTGTGTAGGTTTATCTCTGGGCTTTCTATCCTGCACCATTGATCTATATTTCTGGTTTTGTGTTAGTACCATACTGCCTTGATTACTGTAGCTTTGTAGTGTAGTGTAAAGTCAGGGAGCCTGATTGTTTCAGCTTCATTTTTCTTTCTCAAGATTGCTTTGGCTGCTCAAAGGCTTTTGTGTTTCTGGTTGTTGTTCAGCTGCTAAGTCATGTCTGACTCTTTGTGACCTAATGGACTGCAACACAACAGGGTCCACTGTTCTTTACTAACTCCCGAAGTTTGCTCAGATTTATGTCCATTGAGTCAGTGATGCTCTATAACCATCTCATTCTCTGTTACCCTCTTCTCCTTTTGCCTTCAATCTTTCCAAGCATCAGAGACTTTTCGAATGAGTCAGCTCTTTGTATCAGGTGATCAGAGTATTGGAACTTCAGCATCAGTTCTTCCAATAAATATTCAGGGTTGATTTCCTTTAGGATTGACTGGTTTGATTTCCTTAACATCCGAGGGACCCTCAAGAATCTTCTCCAGCACCACAATTCAAAAGCCTCAATTCTTCAGTGCTCAGCCTTCTTTATGGTCCAGTTCTCACATCTGTACATGACTGCTGGAAAAACCATAGCTTCGACTGTATCAGTTCAGTTGCTCAGTCATGTCTGACTCTTTGCGACCCCATGAACCACAGCACGCCAGGCCTCCCTGTCCATCACCAACTCCTGCAGTCCACCCAAACCCATGTCCATTGAGTTGGAGATGCCATCCAGCTATCTCATCCTCTCTCATCCCCTTCTCCTCGGCTCTCAATCTTTTCCAGCATCAGGGTCTTTTCCAATGAGTCAGCTCTTCACATCAGGTGGCCAAAGTAGTGGAGTTTCAGCTTCAACATCAGTCCTTCCAATGAGCACCCAGGACTGATCTCCTTTAAGGTGGACTGGTTGGATCTCCTTGCAGTCCAAGGGACTCTCAAGAGTCTTCTTCAACACCACAGTTCAAAAGCATCAATTCTTTGGCCCTCAGTTTTCTTTATAGTCCAGCTCTCACATCCATACATTACCACTGGAAAAACCATAGCCTTGACTAGACAGACATTTGTTGGCAAAGAAATGTCTCTGCTTTTTAATATGCTGTCTAGGTTGGCCATAACTTTCCTTCCAAGGAGTAAGCGTCTTTTAATTTCATGGCTGCAGTCACCATCTGCAGTGATTTTGGATCCCCAAAAAATAAAGTCAGCCACTGTTTCCATTGTTTCTCCATCTATCTGCCATGAAGTGATGGGATCGGATGCCATGATCTTAGTTTTCTGAATGTTGAGCTTTAAGCCAACTTTTTCACTCTCCTCTTTCACTTTCATCAAGAGGCTCTTTAGTTCTTCTTCGCTTTCTGCCATAAGGGTGGTGTCCTCTGCATATCTGAGGTTATTGATATTTCTCCCGGCTATCTTGATTCCAGCTTGTGATTCCCTCAGCCCAGCATTTCTCATGATGTACTCTGCATATAAGTTAAATAAGCGAGGTGACAATATACAGCCTTGACGTACTCCTTTTCCTATTTGGAACCAGTCTGTTGTTCCATGTCCAGTTCTAACTGTTGCTTCCTGACCTGCATACAGATTTCTCAAGAGGCAGGTCAGGTGGTCTGGTATTCCCATCTCTTTCAGAATTGTCCACAGTTTATTGTGATCCACATAGTCAAAGGCTTTGGCATAGTCAATAAAGCAGAAATAGGTGTTTTTCTGGAACTTTCTTCCTTTTTCGATAATCCTGCAGATGTTGGCAATTTGATCTCTGGTTCCTCTGCCTTTTCGAAAACCACCTTGAACATCTGGAAGTTCACGGTTCACGTATTGCTGAAGCCTGGCTTGGAGAATTTTGAGCGTTACTTTACTAGCTTGTGAGATGAGTGCAGTTGTGCGGTAGTTTGAGCATTCTTTGGCATTGCCTTTCTTTGGGATTGGAATGAAAACTGACCTTTTCCAGTCCCATGGCCACTGCTGAGTTTTCCATATTTGCTGGCATCCTGAGTGCAGCACTTTCACAGCGTCATCTTTCAGAATTTGAAATAGCTCAACTGGAATTCCATCACCTCCACTAACTTTGTTCGTAGTGATGCTTCCTAAGACCCACTTGACTTCACATTCCAGGATGTCTGGCTCTAGGTGAGTCATCACACCATCGCAGCTTTCTGGGTCATGAAGATCTTTTTTGTACAGTTCTTCTCTGTATTCTTGCCGCCTCTTATATAGACCTGTACAAATTGTAAAATTTTTCTAATTCTGTGAAAAATGCCATTGGTAATTTGTTAGGGATTGCATTGAATCTGTAGATTTGATAGGGACTGCACTGAATACTATCCATTGCTTTGGGTAGTATAGTCATTTTCACAGTACTGATTCTTCCAATCCATAAACATGGTCTATTTTTTCCATCTGTTTGTGTCATCTTTAATTTCATTCATTAGTATGTTATAGCTCTCTGAGTACAGGTCTTTTGGCTCCTTAGGTAGGTTTATTCCTAGATATTTTAGTATTTTTCTTGCAGTGATAAATGGGATTGCTTCTTTAATTTCTTTCTGATTTTTTTAAGGCATGATGATATTTTAAATTCCATTCCCTCAAACTCTGAGTTTTTATGTTGAGTGGAAAGAGCAGACAAGAGTATGGTTTTCAAACCTAACAAGTGTCACTTTGATTAAATTATGAAATCAAGATTCATTGTCTTTATCCAAAATTAATTTATAATTTCTATCTACATATGTGAAATATTTGCAGAAAACTTAGTAGTTTTAAAAATTAATTTATTAATATTTTAAGTATAAGGAATGATCTTCCAGCACTAAAATTTTCCTAACAAATTAAGCATATCCATTCAAGGATGCCTTGACCCTGGATCATTGTTGAATTATTCAGGGAGAATGTAGGAAGTTACATTTAAAGATACATACTGGCATGGTCAAGTAAAATGTCCTATATTTTCCCAATTTAAAATGTATTTCTTTTCTCTAGCAGAGCTGGTATGAGGTTAGGAGATCAAAGTAAGGTAGCCATGTGGTGTTTCCCTTACAATGGGTCAGGTAGCATTTTGGCATAAATACTGACACTTCAATATGGCAGAAACCAGCGAAAGAAAGGTTGCAAGAGTTCCTAAAACAGGATGACTTTCTAGATTACCAAAGACTAGTTTATCATTTAAACACATCACAAATGCAGTTATAGCTCACACTGGAGAAAGGAGTTATTATTTCAACAGCAGACTTCATTAAATAAACAGACCCCAGGCTTTGAGGCTGGCGAGTGCTCCAAAATGGGAGTGTGGAGAGACTAAAATGATGCTGAGGCCAGCATGCTCTGAGCCTGGCCTCCCTGGAGTCCTCTGACAGCACATTGATCCCAATGACCCTGTGCTCCTGAAGGGCAGAAATTCAATTAGAAACTCTCAGCTTTGAGCCTCAGGAAGGCGAGGGGTGTGTGTGTCAGTGGGAGGCTCCACAGCTGGAGGAAAACCATTCTCCAGCAGTTTTAAAACAGAGGCTAATAATAGAACAATGGAGAGTGAAAAACACTACGTTGGAAAGAATTGGCAGAAAGGATGAGCTGATAAAGCATCTACATTAAACAAGGTCATAATTTTTCTACAGTTTGGGTTGTTCTTTTGGGCTAATTTACAGTCACAATTAAAGTCACGTGGGAGCCTTACTGTCTGTGACAAGGTTTTGTTTTTGGTGCTCTGGAAAGCTCTTGTCTTTCTGCCTGGGTTAGCATATGTGAAAGAAATAATGATTATTTTAATGATATTAAATAGTAGCTTTGATATCTTCCCCCTACAAGCTAACCAAAACATTATCTGGATGTATGAAATGATTCATTTGTGAACACAAATTCTATTATAATATTCCTGTGCACCTGCCTGACTCTCTCTCTAGGCTGTGAGCTCATCTTTGCTTCTGGAACCTGCCACCTACTCGTTAAAAATAAATTTTATGAATGAAACAACCTTAGATCATACCTACCACCTGCATTTTTCAGAGGACAAATGTGAGGTGTTAATAGGGAGACAAAAATGCTAATAGTCATCTTCCATTTTACAGTTACCAAGTGCAAGGCAGAAATCTTAAGCCTTTGTGTACTACTTCCTAATTCCCTGTCTAGTTCCCATATTAAATCTGCAAAACAATGTCCTATTCCCATTTGATGTCAAGAAGGAACCTTGGAGAGGGAAGGTAGCTTCTTCAAAGACAGCTAGTAGGTGGCAGGATTGAGCACCAATCGCAGTTCTGTTGGACTCTCAAGCTCTTCGTCTTCCAAACTTGTCAAACTTACACTGTTGTAAAATCATGAAGGTTGAAAGTTTAAGAATATAGATTCTCAGGCTCCTTCTCTGAATTTTCTAACTCAGGTCTTGAGACAGACCCCAAGAAGCAATGGTGCATTCAGATGATTCCGATATGGAGACAAATTAGGGAAGCAGAGAGTGAGACTCGTAGTTCTCACACTTTAATGAGTGGGTGAATCCTCTGGAAATGCTGTTCAACTGAAGATTCATGTAGAGTGGGCCTGGGGTGAGGACTCAAAATCTGTGTTTCTAATAATGGTCCAGGTGATGCCTATGCTGCTGGCCTATGGGTCATACTTAGAGAAGTGAGAAACTAAGTCTGTTGGGCTACCCAGCACAGGATGCAACCCTAACCCCTATCCTACGGGGCTTTTCTTAATTCTGCCAGTATGATATATCCTCCACCCATATGCAGCTCAATAATTATATCACAGCAAGATTTTCTGTATACTTGAGAATATGTTTGTGACACTTTGGAAGCTCTTATGTATCTCTCCTAGTTAGCTGATTAATTCACGTATGTGCTAAATGAGAATCCCTGGGTACCAGCAAAGTGATATCACCCTATACCCATCCCATCCACAGCCATTTTATAAGGCAATGCCTCCTCAGGTTTCTGTTATATCAGGGTGATTTTATATACCACATCTGTGATTTGTAGGTTTAGGGTAGACAATTAGTATTTTCTCCAAGGAGAAAGGTTCAAGTTGAAGGGAAATGTTCTTTGCCTCATTCAGAGTAATGGATACAATATTTGTTAAAAGTTAACAATAATCACGTTTCCCCAGGAATTTAGTTCAACCATGATAGTTTATCTGAGGCTTTTTAAAAAAATACTATTTTCAAACTAAGAAATCCATCATGCATAAACATGACAAAATGCTAAGCAGGTTTTATTAAAGGACAGCACTGACTTATAGAAATGATGTTCTAAATCTAGGCTGTGTCACTTCCTTGCTGTGTGACATTTGGTCATATCTTCCCTTCTGTGAACCTTAATTTCTTCATTGTGAAATAACATGATTGGAAATAATTTCTAAGGTCACTTCCCATTTTAAGATCAGGTGAAGAAACTGAGTGATCTCTTGCATTTTCACCTTTGTCAGTAACACCATGTGTTTCACTGAAGTTCCGTTAAAGAAAAGCACAGAGATTTCAAAAAGAGCAAATATTTCCGGAAGAAAACCTAGCTATTTTGTCTTTTGAAGTACAAAAGATGAAATTCTAAATTAAGAAGGATGTGTATCTCACAAAAAAGGTGACACAAAGCAAACCTATTACTTATCTGTGCCAGTGCTTGACAGACTGACATGTTCATGTACTTACCTGTTGATTTTTAAAACAAAAATTCAATAGGTCAAGGGTGGGGCTGAAATTCTGCTTTTCTAATAAGCCTTTGGCTCTCGTGGTGTTACTGGTTGTGGACTTGGCTTTGGGTCGCAAAGTTCTATGTCCATGGGCTTGAAGCTTACCTGTATGTATCACCCAGGGAAACTCAACATTCACATGCAGAATAAGCATAGCTGGATTTCTGTAAGTGGGGCTTAGATATAAATATATATGTGTGTGTATGTATATGTACTATGTACTAAGTCGTTTTATTCGTGTCCAACTCTGTGCAATTGTATGGACTGGAACCCGTCAGGCTCCTCTGTCCATTGGATTCTCCAGGCAAGAATACTGGAGTGGGTTGCCATTTCCTCCTCCATGGGATCTTCCCAACCCAGGGATAGAACCTGCGTCTCTTGCATCTCCTAATGTGTGTGTGTGTGTGTGTGTGTGTGTGTGTGTGTGTGTACATATTTGACTTGAACAAGATAAATTTATTGTCTCAGAGTTCTGGATGCTAGAAGTCTGAGCTCAAGGTGTTGGCAAGGTTAATTCCTTCTGAGGCCTCTCTCCTTGGCTTGTTGATGGCCGTCTTCTTCCTGTGTCTTCACATGGTCTGTCTTGTGTGTGTTTTTGCATCCTTATCTCCTCTTCTTACAAGGACACCAGTCATACTGGATGACAGCCTACCCTAGTGACTTCATTTACCTTTCTTTGCCCTATAAAGACCCTATCTCCAAATACAGTCACATTCTGAGGTACTAGGATGAATTTTACGAAATGGGAAGGGGGCATATTTTAGACCATAATCCATGGTAAGGGTGGGAAACAAAGGAAGGATTGTAAGTAAAGAATACCCTAAGCACTTAACCCTACTGCAGATTAGCTTTCTCATCTTTTAAACAGGATAGGAAAATCTATGTTAGGGGTTGGAGACTGAATGAGTAAATGCATCTGAAGCCCTGGGTAGTGGAAGCGATGGGGGCGGGGGTGGTTCTGCTTCAGATGGAAGGACCATAGTAGCCTTCTGCAGCCTCTCTCCCTGTAGAAATCTATATTCCTAAAGCTCCCAAGTAACTCATGTGAGCAACCAGCATTGAGAGCCACTGATCTATATGCCTTCATAAGCTCTCTTCTTTGCTTCCCCTGATTGCTGTCAACTTTCACTGCCATGTTAGTAGAATTCAAAACAGGTGCTTCCCCATCATTTCTACCATTCCAAGAGGTCAAACTGTCCATGCCAAGAGAGTATGCTGTTCCTCTGACAGGCTTCTTTCCAGTCTGTGCCTATATACTCAGAGAATTCTGAGGTAGCCTCTATAAAAGAGTGCAACTTTATATTCTGTTCCCCTTGCTCCTGTATCACCATCACTTATGGGCATATTTCCATGTGGCTCCATGAGTTTCCACAATCTTCACTTTCAAGTTACCTACTATTGTCCTAGTAGTCACAGTACTCATGTTTAGCAAAGTGTTCCATAGAGGCATGTTTAGAACTTTTCTAATGCTCTTCTCTCATCCTCTCTCTCTTCATTCTTTCTCTTCCATCTAGCCTTCTGCTAGAAGGCTAGATACACTGACTGAGCACTCACTCTCTGGCAAGCCTGTATCAGTAGCTTCAGTGAAATTAATGCATAGATAGAATATTTGTCCTGTGCTGCTGCTTTGGAAGTGAAGCCTAGAAGTGAAATTTCTTGGCCCAAAGGGATGACCATTTTCATGGCTCTTGACTCAGGAATATCTTTCCTGCATTTGGGCTTCTCTTTTCTAATTTAATAAGTATAAGCTTGCCACTTATTATTATCTAGTGCCCATGTCTTCGATTAATAGATGCTTTACATCCTTTATGTATATATAATGTGAAATTTTACTTTTACTTAACAAGTGAATTTTTGAAGGTAATGACAAGAGAATAAGGAATTTTAAGTGAGTAACATGTTCACTTTATACATCTATTATATAGATCTGTAGAAGCTACCAGTTTATTCTGTGTGTGAAAGCATAGTACATTCCTTTTTAACATTTTTTTAAAAAATTTAAACTGGTTCTCTTAGTTTTGAAAGTATCAGACAGTCTGATAGGATGAAAGTAAATAATTTTTATGCATCTCTGCATGCTTGGGTGTTTGTGTGTGTTCATGTGTGTGTGTGTGCGTGCGCTCCTTCCCAGACCCCTTGGAATGCAGAATTCTTAAGAATAATCAGTCAGTTTAATAAGGAGCTAAAGGTATTTTAGGAGAGGAGGGATCAAGAACCAAAATCATGCTCCTCCAAATTCAAAGTGAAGGGGTCTTGTCTGGGAAGAACAGAATAATCGGATTAAGATTCTCAGAAGAAAGGGACACCAGAAGCTCCAAAGGTGAGCTCACAGTAGGAGAAGGCAGACGAGAGGAGAGGTGACACAGGCTCTAATTTCCA
The DNA here is from genome assembly GCF_054371585.1 of Giraffa tippelskirchi. Lineage (NCBI taxonomy): Eukaryota > Metazoa > Chordata > Mammalia > Artiodactyla > Giraffidae > Giraffa > Giraffa tippelskirchi. The sequence goes on along the minus strand of NC_137276.1, from coordinate 55,609,017 downwards.
GCCTACAAACTGAGCGGATTTTATATTGCTGTATAGTGGAACATTGACTTATGGCTTCTCTACTTTGCAATTTTGAGTGGGGGTTTAAAAAATCCTATACTCCTGCGGAGCAAAGAGACTAACCCCTCTAGGTCAGGATTCTGCAAACAAAGCTTCCAAGGCTTGATGGATGTAGAATTCTTTTGAAGCGTTACCACGTTCCTCAATGGTGCCACCTTGTGGCAAAGATTAGAGTAACAGTGCTTGTAACAGAACGTCTTCCACTGAGTCAATCAGAAAGGGGAAAAAAGATTTGACCAATCAAGTGAAAGGGAAAATCTTGGGTATTCAGCCACTAATGTTAGGAGACTTGAGAACTTTCTGCAACTGTTTATGGAGAACTGTTTTGTTTTTCTGGTTTGTTTAGAAGGATCATTTTAGTTGCAGGGGAGAGAACTAATGGAAGGAATAGTTACACTTTTAACTTCTGGACTTCCTTGTGGTCCACTGGTTAAGACTTTCATTGCAGAGGGTGTGGGTTGGATCCCTAATCCTGAAACTAAGATCACACATGGTGTGACAAGCAAACAAAGCTTCTAACTTCCCTAACATTAGCCTAGAGGAACTCTGGAAAGACAGCATCAACATAGGAAAAACATTGTGAGCAAACTATGAAAAACCAGTTGAGAGAGAATTCTGAATGTCCCAAGTATGTGCAGTTGAAAACCTAGAGTAGGAGGCAGCTGGTACTCTTAGGGGGTAAGCTGGGGAAGGAGCTGCTAGATGTTTGCTCTTTCTTTTCGCCTTCTGTGGTGTGGCCTGGTGTACTGGTATTCACAGCAGAGTGGCACAGTCTATAAGACTGAGGCCACCAATAAAGTCAAAGCAGTGCCCGTGACTGGGGAACAGAAGGAACACAGTTGAGGACTCATTAGGATCAGGCAATCATTTCCTCATCTTTCTGTCTCCAAACACCTGAGAGTGACGGGTCACACTGAAAGCGTAGTTCTTCCTAAAGATGCTTCCCTACTGGGGCACTGACGATGAAGTCTGGATCTGAGGAATGGTTTGGTATAAGACAGAGTGAAGTTAACTGGATTCCTGGCACCTAGAATTCTCACTTCAAGCTCATTTTACTTCCGTTCTGAGAATGTCTAGCCTTTCTCCCTGCTCTATTTTCATTGCCTGAAAAGTGAACAACACTTTTGGAGGAAAATGAGGTTCACATCCCTGATAAGTGACTAAGGACCAGCACTATCTTAAAAGAGCATGAATTAGAGCCTTTAGATTTAGGAAGATTGAAACAATGATCTACAGAAATATTAGTAGTGAGAATTTAAAGAGGGAATATAGATGGATTTGAAGAAGGTAAATCACAAGATTTATTTGCTAGAGGGGGAAGAAAGGTATGAGAGAAAGAGGAGATTCAAAGAGACACAAATTTCTGATTTGGGCATCCGGGCAGCATCATTCATTGAGCTAGTGAAACAAAACTAAACATTAGAATAAAAGTTATATCACTCCGCTTACTAGCTTTAAGAATATTTACCTTTCCTCTATTCAGTTTTCTCATTTGTAAAATGGATATGATAACAACTACCTGCTCAGTTGGATTGTTATTAGGATTCAGTTCAGTTCAGTCGCTCAGTCGAGTCAGCCTCTTTGCGACCCCATGAATCGCAGCACGCCAGGCCTCCCTGTCCATCACGAACTCCCGGAGTTTACCCAAACCCATGTCCATCGAGTCGGTGATGCCATCCAACCATCTCATCCTCTGTCGTCCCCTTCTCCTCCTGTCCTCAATCCTTCCCAGCATTAGGGTCTTTTCCAATGAGTCAACTCTTTGCATGAGGTGGCCAAAGTATTGGAATTTCAGCTTCAACATCAGTCCTTCCAATCAACACCCAGGACTGATCTCCTTTAGGATGGACTTGTAACTTGAATTATCCTGGACATGCCAGAACACATGCTTATTTTCTATATTGAAAAAATGATAAAACAGCCAGGTCATTATTGTAAAATCTTTCCTTTCCTGTGTTAATGTGCTCTTTACATTTGTATCCATATGTATATGTATATATATGTGTGCATTTTGGGGGGGTGTTTAAATCATATTTCCTCTTATATGTCATTCCACATTGCTTTAATTAGCTTAACTTTTGAATGAGTTTTAATTCTTGGTTACAATTTATTTTTTCTTCACTGTTATACTTCAACTATATTTTGATATCATCAAATGATAAAAACGCATTTTATTAAGATTTATATTTGTTTTATTTATATTACTTTTAAAGAAATAAAATCCCATTTTATTATATTTATAGAATCCAGATTAAAAAGAAGAAAAAGACAGTGGCAATACCAGCCTCCAGGGAAAAGTGCTATTAATATTTTTACATAGAGTCTTGACTAGAGATACTCATTTTGTAAATATTTCACTTTTTCTTCCACATAAGTGGTATTTTTGTGCATTTATTCAAGTGGTTATGCAGTACACTCTTGATAGTTTATAGATTTCTGTCCTCTTCCACAGTCTTTGTTGACAATTTTAAACATGTATCTTTTAATCGATTAACTAGTAGTATGTGGTCCCTGGTGGCTCAGACGGTAAAGAATCTGTCTGCAATGCAGGAGACCTGGGTTGGGAAGATCCCCTGGAGAAGAAAATAGCAACCAACTTCAGTATTCTTGCCTGGAGAATTCCATGGAGAGAGGAGCCTAGCGGCTACAGTCCACAGGGTTGTAATGAATCGGATACGACTGAATGACTAACACCTGCCTGCCCCCAACACACACAGTATATGGTAGCTGATAAGTATATATAGATGTAGATAAGTGTGTATGTAGGTATAGGAAAGGTACTAATTTTTGTATTTTTATATTATATCTAGATAACTATGAACTAAACATTTCAGTAGATTTGAATTGAGTTGTTGCCTTTTTCAGGCTTGTAATCATGCAGAATGAAAATAATTTATCTTTTGCTTTATTGACTTCCATTATTAAGTTTTCTTGTTTTCCACATATTATTGTATTGATTTAGCAGTCCAAACCGATATTAAATAAGATAGTTTATTAAAAATATTTTTATTTTGTACCAGACTATAAATAGTATATTTCAAAGTATTTTTATTGCATATGGATAAATATTTGTGCATAGATCTTTTTAACAGAACACATCAAATGGAATGCTTTATGCTTATTAATATTCATATGGTGTATTAAAATAATAGTTTTGCCTGTATAGAAAGATCCTCACGTTCATCTGCCCAGACTCTCAGTCATGTCTGACTCCTTTTCACCTCCATGGACTGTAGCCCGATAGGCTCCTCTGTCCGTTGAAGTCTCCCTGCAAGAATACTGGAGTGGATTGCCCGTCCCTTCTCCAGGGGATCTTCCCAACCCAGGGATTGAACCCAGGTCTCCTGCCTTACAGGATCACTGTGGCAATCAAATGAGCTATTTTGTTTCATCAGTTCTGGGATTTTTTTTTTTTTTTCTTTCACATTTTCACAACTTTGTGATCAAAGTATGTCTTCTGATCAATATGACTGGTTAACCTGTTTTCTGATCAGAGGGTGCCAGAAGCAAAATTTGTGGAGTGGGTATCCACAGTTTGGAAGAAAACGCTGGAAACCGTAGTGGAACATTACCAGTGCTCTTGAATGCACAGAGAACACTGTTGGTGACAAGCCATAGGCACTGACAGCTCAGCCAGAGTCTTTCCAAAGAGTTAGGCTTGACTGGGAGGATGTGCTAGGAAAACCTTCACAAAATTACTTCACTATTTCTCTTTTTATCTATCCATGAGAAAGATGATAATATAAATCTATGCGAAATCATCAGTGAACTGTTTTGTATGAATATAGTTAAGATTCTATATGACAAGAAGGCATGGTGTCATGGTTTAAGTTGTAACCTTTTCTTATCCAATGATAGAATGATGATGTGACTTGCAATTGACAGTATCTTAGATTTGATGAAATACAGAAAATCAAGTGATATAGCACATTGCCTGACATGTTTCTTTACTGTAGACCTGAGTTTGATCCCTTGGTTGGAAAGATCCCCTGGAGAAGAGAATGACTATCCACTCTAGTATCCTTGCCTGGAGAATTGCATGGATAAAGGAGCCTGCCAAGCTACAGTCCATGGGTAGCAAAGAGTCGGACATGACCGAGTGACCATCACTTTCACATTCATAGGATAAACTTACTTCTATTGCTTAATTGCAACTGCTAATAATGTACTTAAGATTTTAATTTAATATTCATTAATGAAATTGATCTGGCTTAAAATTTTATTAAAGTTCTATTACATTAGATATATTTTAATTTTGTTTCACAGAATACCTTATAAAGTCTCCAATCATTCCTCAAATTTCAGAAAAATTTGTGCAATGGATGTATTAAGATTGCTGTATATGTTAAATTAATTTACCAATAAGTGAATCTACCAGGATCCCTTTCAGTAGGATAGTTTTTTTGACAGTTTTGTCACTATCTTTCTCTTTTCTATAACTCAGGAAAATATTGTCCATTTATTTTATCATACAATTAAAATATATTTATGTATCTCCTTTTCTGAATTTTTTTCTTCCAGTTGAGTGCGTTTATTAGGCCATTAAGTATATTCTTAGAATTTCATTGAATTTTAACTTTATTTTTTCACTTATTAAAATTATTTGCTTTTACCTTTTAAAACATTTTTTTTAGTATTCACGTCATTATATGGGTAATTTTGGTTAAATTAGGCTAAAAGCTTTATTTTCATTTTATTTTTAATAACAAAAGTACTACATACTATGCCTTCTTTTATGTGAGTTGCATGTAATTTTTTTTAAAGTAGGATGCTACTGTGCCCTAGATTTCCATCTTGACTCAATTGTTATTTGGCAAAGAGATTAAAAGCATAAAAAGAGAATTATGTTCAAAACTGTATTTCAAAAGTTTACATCACTGTTGTTTGAGTTTGTGATCTATAAGCATATAGATCACATTTGTACACCTACATGGCTAAATATACCTGTCTTGGAATAAGTAAAGATTTTCATCATGAACAAATTAGTAGGAATTTTTTCTAAATGTTTCATTAAAAAGGCAGTCTATTAACTCAAAGATGCAATATTCAAAATCTTTCTATTTAATTACCCTTGTTAATGATGCTGTTTATATCCTTTATACCTTTTTGTTTTACAAGTCATGTTTATATCATTTATATCATATGTTTATAATAATTTATCACTCCTGTACTTAAACGATTTTACAGCATAGCAAAACATTAATCTTCTATTCATTTCAAATAAAACCTTTTGACGTAGTTAATTTTTAATATAATTTTATCACTATAAGCTGCCATCATTGATTTACTTAATACCTTAATCTATTATATTAATATTGACAGGCTTACTTAATTTTATTCACATTTGAGTGGTCTTTTTATTAGCATTAAAAGAACATTTCTATTTTTTAGGTTTCTCTTTATATATGACTCATAGTGGAATTTTGTTTTGCTTTAATAGACTTTGTATAGGTGTATGTGTTTGTTATACCTATTTTCTTAATCAGTCAAGACCAGCAGTGGGTGTGTGCCTGCTAAGTCGCTTCAGTTGTGTCTGACTCTTTGCGACCCTGTGGACTGTAGCCCACAGGCTCCTGTGTCCATGGGGTTCTCTAGGCAAGAATACTGGAACTGGTTGCCATTTCCTCCTTCAGGGCATCTTCCCAACCTACGAATAGAACCAGTGTCTCTTGCAGCTCCTGCAGGGCAGGTGGATTCTTTACCACTGAGCCATTGGAGAAGCCCAAGACCAGCAGTAATGCTTAAAAATTCTTTTGGACAAAAGATGCAAAACATAATTATGGAACAGAAAATGTGGATAATGCACAAAGTGAATGCAATGGCATTCACTGATAGGCAACATCTCAGAAGCCACATGGACCAAGCATCTTGCACTTTTACAGAACATTGTGCGAAGCTTCCTCTCATCACTGAGCTGAGTTAGAAGAAGCATAATTAAAATGGAGAGAATCCATTCAAAGAATGAGGGGCAATGCTTCATAGCATAATATTTATATTTAAAATTGTAATATTGATATTGTTGCTATACATTGTAAGTTACTAATTTTAGATACAAGGATAGGACACAAATTTTGTTTAAAAGTACTTAGTGAGGTATGTTTAGAAGATAAATTGCCCTAATGGAAATTGTGAAGAGATAAGGATGGGAGGGAGGGGGACAGGAACTGGAAGAAGGAAACAAAAAAAAAAAAAAGGAAAGAAAAAGAGAGAAAGGAAAGTAAAAGAAGAAAAGAGAAAATATTATGTTTTAGACACTAAACCATATTTGTTCTTCTCAAATTGTTTTTCACTGGACATTCTTTAATTTTTGTCATGAGAACTATTTAATTTTAAAACTAATTAATTTAAATTTAAGATATGTTTTGAGCAATGCTAGTGAATTATGATTAAGCTGGAGGAAAAATTGTCAATAAATCATTTTTCCACAAGACTTATACATGAGATGTTATTACATATAGTTTAAGCACATTTATTTACTTTTATCTCCCATTAATCTACCCTTTCCTGTTGGAGAACAATGAATTTAATATTTTGGTGCATTTTTTAAGGTCATGAAAGAAGTTTTAATTAATAATTGTTTATAAGCAGCTGAATTTCAGTTATGTAAATCCTCAAGCATAGAAATATTTCTTTGGTATTTGGACAGACATACCATTATTTTTAGTATGGCTCCTTATTAATGGTCTTTTTATGCAAGGAGATAAGGAATGCAAACATTAACAATAAAATGATATGAGTTTGTTTGGATATTAAATTGTTAATCATGTATTTGTCTTATATAATTGAGGTGTGTTGAGCTTGAGAGTAAGATATTCAGCTTGTTTTGTTATATAGCAATATAATAAATTGTTATATAGAATTGTTACAAAATAATAAATAAATTCTCAATTTTGGTTTAAAACAGAATAGAGCAAAGTCTTCATAGATGTATTTTCAATTTTTTCTCTCTTATTGAACATTTTCCCACTTTTTCTGAAGAATTCTTATAAAATGGTTAAATTGAGGTCACAAAAAAGTGTTATTGACTCATTTGGAAGATATTTTCCTTTATATTTCTGAAAGATATGCTTTTTCTATGTCACATTAAACAAAAATCAACTATCCAGTAATAGGTCTTATAAAATCAATTCTTTGAAGCTGTTGTTGTAACCACAGGAGTTAGTTCGATTTGGAAGTCTTTTCTCTAATATGCCACATCATGTTTCATCTTCTTCCCCAGTTAGTTTACCAGTTTTAGCCCTTTTTTTTTTTTTTTTGCTTTGCTTAGAAGAAATAAAAACCATTACTTTTTAAACTTTTATATATTTGACTTGTTTTAAACAATTTTATATTTTCTCATAAAACAAAAATGTAAGTATGCTCATCATTCGAATCTCTTCATTGTCTTAAAAGTTGCATTTTCAAGAAAGATTACACCCAGCTGCTTTGATTGGCATTCCTGTTTCCTCTTATTCATATAATGACACTGCCAGGCTGATTGGCTGACATTGTCATAGGCTGGTGCATGGACCCATACTGTATCTGCTGTCTTCCAGTTGTTCACATCAACATCCATGCTTTTCAGAAGGTCACATGCAAGAAAATGAGTGTACCCTAATAATCAGGGAGAGGAAAGACTGAACATTATGAAAATTCTTTTAGCTTGCAAATATATTCAAATTTGATCATTTTAATAGATGAACCTTCATGTTTGCCTGTGAATTGCCTTTTCCTGCAAAATCAATCAGGAAGGGAAGGTTAATTCTGGACTTATATCAGCAATGTACACAAATCTCTGATTATCTACTTTTGTGACTTATACTGCCATCATTTATCTTCCAGAAAGATTTCTCATTTAAAAGTTAATCCATAATTAAGTCAAAATAAGAGAAAATAATTTTCATGGCATTAATATAAAGCCAGAAATTATGTATGTGTTTGTAGGAAGGAAGGCTGTGTTTACTTCAGAAAAAAAGTCTCAACTATTTATGAGATACCAAATTTTAACTCATCATTATGACAAAGAACAGAATTTCATATGTTAATGAGAAGGTAGGAAAATAAGAATAGGTGTACACAGTGGAAGTGTAAATTGCTACACTAGCGGGCAATTTGTTTCTAAATTAGAAATGTACCTATCCTTTGATGCAGCACTCCCATTTCTAGGATTGAACCTTATAAATATTCTAGCACAGTGAAAAGTAGTTTTCCAATAAAGATATTCATCACTTCATTGAAATAACAAAAGGTTAGAAACAAATGTCCTTCAATAGAAGAATTGTTGAATATGTTCTGGGACTCTCATCAGTGCTAAACAAATGTGTCCTAAAAATAGAAGACAAGTTTTTTAGAAAAAATGTGGAACATATTCTATGATTTTTTTTTTCAGACTTAATATATATTTTTTATTGAATAGAGTTGATTTACAACATTGTGTTAATTTCTCTTGTATGGAGCAGTGATTCAATTAAGAGTCTTCTCCAGCACCACAATTGAAAAGCTTCAATTTTTCAGCCCTCAGCCTTCTTTATGTTCCAACTCTCACATCCATACATAAATACTGCAAATATCAGCTTTGACTATATGAACCTTTGTTGGCAGAGTGACATCTCTGCTTTTTAATATGCTGTCTAGGTTTGTTATAGCTTTCCTTCCAAGAAACAAGCATCTTTTAATTTTATGTCAGTGGTCACCATCTGCAGTGATTTTGGAGCCCAAGGTAATAAAATCTGTCACTGATTCTACATTTTCCCCTTTTATTTGCCATGAAGTGATGGAACTGGATGCCATGATCTTAGTTTTTTGAATGTTGAGTTTTAAGCCAGCCTTTTCACTGCCTCTTTCACCCTCATCAAGAGGCTCTTTAGTTTCTCTTTGCTTTCTGCCATAAGGGTGGTGTCATCTACATATCTGAGGTTGTTGATATTTGTCACAACAGTCTTGATTTCAGCTTGTGCTTCAGCCAGCCAAGCATGTCTCATGAAGTACTCTGCATAGAAGTTAAACAAGCCAGGTGACAATATACAGCCTTGTTGCACTTCTTTCCCAATTTTAAAACAATCAGTTGTTCCATGGAAGGTTCTGACTGTTGCTTCTTGACCCACACAAAATTTACTCTGGAGGCAGGTAATGTGGTCTGGTATTCCCATCTCTCGAAGCATTTTCCACAGTTTATTGTGATCCATAGCCAAAGGTTTTAATGTAGTCAGTGAAGCGGATGTAGATGTGTTTATGGAATCCCCTTGCTTTTTCTATGATCCATTGGATATAGAGATCTCTGCAAGAAAATTAGAGATACCAAAGGGAACATTCATGCAAAGATGGACATAATAAAGGACAGAAATGGTATGAACCTAACAGAAGCAGAAGACATTAAGAGGAGGTGGCAAGAATACTCAGAAAAACTATACAAAAAAGAACTTCACGACCCAGATACTCACGATGGTGTGATCACTCACCTCGAGCCAGACATCCTGGAATGCAAAGTCAAATGGGCCTTGGGAAGCATCACTACAAACAAAGCTAGTGGAGGTGATGGAATTCCAGTTGATCTATTTAAAATCCTAAAAGATGATGCTGTGAAAGTGCTGCACTCAATATGCCAGCAATGCTGGAAAACTCAGCAGTGGCCACAGGACTGGAAAAGATCAGTTTTCATTCCAATCACAAAGAAAGGCAACACAAAAGAATGCTCAAACTGCTCATCTCACATGCTAGTAAAGTAATGCTCAAAATCGTCCAAGCCAGGCTTCAACAGTATGTGGACCGCGAACTTCCAGATGTTCAAACTGGATTTAGAAAAGGCAGAGGAACCAGAAACCAAAATGCCAACATCCTTTGGATCATCGAAAAAACAAGAAAGTTCCAGAAAAACATCTATTTCTGCTTTATTGACTATGCCAAAATCTTTGACTGTGTGAATCACACATACTGGAAAATTCTTCAAGAGATGGGAATACCAGACCACCTGACCTGCCTCTTGAGAAACCTGTATGCGGGTCAGGAAGCAACAGTTAGAACTGGACATGGAACAACAGACTGGTTCCAAATAGGAAAACTAGTACGTCAAGGCTGTATATTTTCACCCTGCTTATTTAACTTATATGCAAAGTACATCATGAGAAACTCTGGGCTGGATGAGGTACAAGCTGGAATCAAGATTTCCAGGATAAATATCAGTAACCTCAGATATGCAGATGACACCACACTTATGGTGGAAAGTGAAGAAGAACTAAAGAGCCTCTTGATGAAAGTGAAAGAGGAAAGTGAAAAAGTCGGCTTAAAACTCAATTCAGAAAACTAAGATCATGGCATCTGGTCCCATCACTTCATGGGAAATAGATGGGAAAACAGTGGAAACAGTGTTAGACTTTATTTTGGGGGGCTCCAAATTCACTGCTGATGGTGGTTACAGCCATGAAATTAAAAGGCACTTACTGCTTGGAAGAAAAGTTATGACCAACCTAGACAGCATATTAAAACGCAGAGACATTACTTTGCCAACAAAGGTCCATATAGTCAAAGCTATGGTTTTTCCAGTAGTCATGTATGGGTGTGAGATTTGGACCATAAAGAAAGCTGAGCACTGAAGAATTGATGCTGTTGAACTGTTTTGTTGGAGAAGACGCTTGAGAGTCCCTTGGACTGCAAGGAGATCCAACCAGTCCATCCTAAATGAGATCGGTCCTGGGTGTTCATTGGAAGGACTGATGTTGAAGCTGAAACTCCAATACTTTGGCCACCTGATGCGAAGAGCTGACTTATTGGAAAAGACCCTGATGCTGGGAAGATTGAAGGTCGGGGGAGAAGGGGATGACAGAGGATAAGATGGCTGGATGGCATCACCGACTTGATGGGCATGAGTTTGGGTAAACTCCGGGAGTTGGTGATGGGCAGGGAGGCCCGGCGTGCTGCAGTCCATGGGGTCGCAGAGTTGGACACAACTGAGCGACTGAACTGACTGAATGACTGATCGGATGTTGGCAATATGATCTCTGGTTCCTCTGCCTTTTCTAAATCCAGCTTGTATATCTGGAAATTCTCGGTTGATGTACTGCTGAAGCCTAGCTTGAGGGATTTTGAGTGATTTTGAGCATTACCTTTCTAGCATATGAAATGAGTACAATTGTGCAGTAATTTGAACATTCTTTGGCATTGCCCTTCTTTGGGACTGGAAAGAAAACTGACCTTTTCCAGTCCTGTGGCCACTGCTGAATTTTCCAAATTTGCTTGCATTTTGAGTGTGGCACTTTAACAGCATCATCTTTTAGGATTTGAAATAGCTCAGCTGGAATTCCATCACCTTTCCTAGCTTTGTTTGTGGTAATACTTCCTAAGGGCTGCTTGACTTCATACTCCAGGATGTCTGGCTCTGGATGAGTGATCACACCATTGTGGTTCTCTGGGTCATTAAGACCTTTCTTGTATAGTTCTTCTGTGTATTCTTGCCACCTCTTCTTAATCTCTTCTGCTTCTAAGGTAAGGTAAGTTAAGTCCTTATCATTTCTGTCCTTTATCGTGCCCATCCTGCATAACATGTTCCCCAAATATCTTCCTATTTTTCTTGAAGAGATCTCTAGTTTTTCCCATTCTATTGTTTTCTTCCATTTCTTTGCATTGTTCACTTAAGAAACCTTTATTATCTTCCTTTACTATTCTCTGGAATTCTGCATTCAATTGGGTATATCTTTCCCTTTCTGTTACCTTCCGCTTCCCTTTTCTCAGCTATTTTTGAAGCCTCCTCAGACAACCACTTTGCCTACCTACATTTCTTCTTCTTTGGGATGGTATTGATCATCATCTCCTGTACAGTGTTATGAACCTCCATCCATAGTTCTTTGGGCACTCTGTTTACCAGATCTAATCCCTTGAATCTATTCATCACCTCCACAAATCATAATATATTTGATTTAGGTCTAGTGGTTTTCTCTACTTATTCAGTTTAAGCCTGAATTTTGCAATAAGTAGCTGATGACCTGAACCACAGTCAGCATGAGGTTTTACTTTTGCAGACCGAATAGAGCTTCTCCATCTTTGGCTGCAAAGGATATAATCAGTCTGATTTCAGTGTTGACTATTTCTGTGATATCCATGTGTAGGGAAATTTCTTGTGTTGTTGGAAGAGGGTATTTTCTATGATCAGTGTGTTCTCTTGGCAAAACTCTGTTAGCCTTTGCTCTGTTTCATTTCATACTCCAAAGCCAAACTTGCCTGTTACTTCAGGTATGTCTTGATTTCCTACTTACTATTACATTCCAATCTCCAATTATGAAAAGGACATCTTTTTTTGGTGTTAGTCATAGAAGGTCTTGTAGGTCTTCCTGAACCATTCAACTTCAGCTTCTTTGGTGTTAGTGGTTTGGGCATAGACTTGGATTACTGTGGTATTGAATGGTCTGCCTTGGAAACAAACCAAGATCATTCATTCATTTTTGAGATTGTACCCAAGTATTACATTTCAGACTCTTTTTTTTTGACTATGAGGGCTTCTCCATTTCTTCTAAGGGATTCGTAGATATAATAGTCATCTGAATTAAATTCACCCACTCCCATCCATTTTAGTTCACTGATTCCTAAGGTGGTGTTGTTCACCTTTGCCTTCTCCTGTTTGACCACATCCAATTTACTTGATTCGTGGACCTAACATTCCAAGTTCCTATGCAATCTTATTCTTTACAGCATTGAACTTTACTTTCACCAGCAGACACATCCACAACTGAGCATCATTTCTCTTTTGGCCCAACCACTTCATTCTTTCTGGAGCTATTTCTCAGCTCTTCCCTAGTAGCATATTAGGCATCTTCTGACCTGGGGGGCTCATCTTCTGGTGTCATATATTTTTGACTTTTCATACTGTTCCTGGGGTTCTTGAGGCAAGAATACTGGAGTGGCTTGCCATTCCTTCCTCCACTGGAACACATTTTGTCAGCACTCTCTATTGTGACCTGTCTACCTTGGGTGGCTCTGTATGGCATGCCTCATAGCTTCAATGAATTATTGAGCAAGCCTCTTCACCACAACAAGGCTGTGAACCTTGAAAGAGACACACACACATGCCCCTACCAGGGGAAGAATCTATGCAGGAGACCCTGGTTCAATTACTTGGCTGTGAAGATCCCCTGGAGAAAAGATATGCTACCCACTCCAGTATTAATGGGCTTTCCTGGTGAATCAGATGGTAAAGAATCCACCTGCAATGCAGGAGACCTGGGTTCTATCCCTGGATTGGGAAGATCCCCTGGAGGAGGGCATGGCAACCTACTCCAGTATTCTTGCCTAGAGAATCCTAATGGCAAAGGAGCCTGGAAGGCTACAGTCCATGGGGTCACAAAGAGTTGGACATGACTGAGCAACTAAGCACACACCACACACGTATATATGTCTATATATATATATATATATATATATATATATATATATATTCTTTTTAAAAAATATTCTTTCCATTATGGTTTATCATAGGATAGTGAATATAGTTTTCTGTGCTACTTAGGACCTTGTTGTTTATTCATTCTACATATAAACCTTTTATCTGCTAACCCCAACCTCCCACCCCAGCCCTCTCCCAACTCCTTCCCTCTTGGCAATCACCAGTGTATTCTCCACGTCCATGATTCTGTTTCTGTTTCATAGATAGGTTCATTTGTGTCATGTTTTAGATTCCATGTATGATATCATATTTGTCTTTCTATTTCTGACATACTTCACTTAGTGAGATAATCACTAATTGCATCCATATTGATGCGAATGGGATTTTGTTCCTTGTTGTGACTGGGTAGTATTCTGTTGTAGATATGTACCACATCTTCTTTATCCATTCATCTACTGATGGACATTTAGGTTGTTTCCATGTCTTGACTATTGTGGATAGTGCTGCTATAAACACAGGGATGCATGTATCTCTTGAATTATGTTTTTGTCTGGGTATATGCCCTGGAGTGAGTTTGTTGGATATAGTAATTTACATTTAGCTATTTGTAGTCAAAGAAAAGCAAGGTAAAGAGAGGTATACAATTATTCTGTAAAGATAGAGAGTATTTGTGTATATATACATAGAATTAAATATAAGAATTATATCTCTAGAATTATTTATGAGAATCTAGAAATATTGGTGACTTGTGGCACAGAAAAATAGAGGGTAGAGTAAAGGTATGAGGAAAATCTGGCATATGTTCTTGGATAACCTTTCAAATATTAATGAAATTGCTAAACATATGTAATAAAGCAAATGTTTTAGAGGCTTGGTATTTCTTTAAGAGATAGTGAGCTCTGTATAATGTACATTTGTAACATTTTGGCCTCTAAGTATGTTAAGAAATGGTAGAAAGCATATTAACAATAACAGGAGAATTAATCCATGATTCTGTCTTAGAGAATCTAAAAACCTAGCCTGGTAGAGAGGCAAGAGTTGACCTTTACTTAAATGTGAAGTAATATATTCTCTGTCCCCACATCCCCAGGATGGTATCACCTTTCTAGCCTCCCAACTAAATGTTGATTCAGAGGAATATTTTAGGCAGTGTCCAACAAAGTATGCTCCACAAATGACCTGCCTCTGAGTCACTTACTGGAGCATGTTAAAATAAATATATTGGAGCTACATCTCATATTTTCTAAGCCAATGGACTGGGGAAAGGGGTGCATAAATCTGCATTTTGCAGAATATCCAGGGTTTTTCTTACACCAAAGTTCTAACGCCACTGCTATAAGAGCTGGGAAGTGGAGAGGAGAAAACATAAATATTTTTGAACTGCCTAGTATATCATAGGTTTTTCTAAACCTCCATGGGTACTCACTGCCCTAACCACATAGCAAAGTTGGCATTAAAACTACCTTTTAGAAGATGAGAAAACTGAGTCTCCATATCCTAGTGAGCTGTCACAGGTGAAAAAAGCTAGTGAGTGCAAATCAGAATTGGAGTCACAAATATGTGCTTTTTCCAAGCTGACAGGAAGGGGAGAAAAACAATGGCTTTGAAGAGTCAAACCCCAATCCTTGCTTCATGGTGGAGGGTCATTCTTCATCTGGTCTTTCACCACCTAGAAGTCACTAGAGATCAAAAAATTTGTCACATAAGACATCTCTTTTTAATTTACATGCTTCTATCTTTATTCATTGCTCTGATTTATCCTTCAGAAAACATTCTTCTCAGATTAACTTACAGAATCTACAAGTATTCCACATGTATTTTTCAGTGGCCAGCTGCTTATTTTTAATAGAGAGGATCAATAAAAAACATTGACATGTACTTTTTCTATAGCAGTAGATAAACTATAATTGATAGATATGAAAACTAATATTCTAAATTAATAAAATACAAGTGGCTATTTAAACTCAAAATTACAAATAATGTCCAATAAATAGTTTTATGCATATACATACATTCAGCCACATATATATGGGTGGTTTATGGACATAAAATAGATCTAGAAATATTTCAGTTAGGTCAATAGCTAGTTTTATGGAAATGAAAATGTATTGATATTAAGAGTGTGAATTTCTAAATTATTGACTTTAAAAAGTAATTATAATTCTCTTAACCACAAATTAAACATCAAATAAGAATGCTTTTAACATCTGCATACCCCCAACACAAGATAGAAGTTCTGTAAGCCTACATTTGCAACACATATGTTGAAGGAATGATATCAAATATTTATTAAACTATTATAAAGGGAAAGGGAAGTCGCTCAGTCGTGTCCGACTCTTTGCGACCCCGTGGACTGTAGCCTACCAGGCTCCTCCGTCCATGGGATTCTCCAGGCAAGAATACTGGAGTGGTTTGCCATTTCCTTCTCCAGGGGATCTTCCCGACCAAGGGATCGAACCCAGGTCTCCTGCATTGGAGGCAGACGCTTTAACCTCTGAGCCACCAGGGAAGTCCCACACTATTATAAATCAATATAAAAAATGTATTGAAAATTTCACTCAGTCATAAGGAAGGAGTACAATCATTTCTGTTCTCTGTTTCTCGAACTATCCTGACATTCCCATGGACATGTGATGTTTGACTAGGAGCCTGTTGGTGGTAGGGGCTTCCCTGGTTGCTCAGTCGGGAAAGAATCCACCTGCAGTACAGGAGGCCTGGGTTTATTCCCCGGGTCAGGAAAATTCCCTGGAGAAGGAAATGGCAGCACACTCCAGTATTCTTGTCTGGGGAAATCCCATGGACAGAGGAGCTTGGCAGGCTACATTCCATGGAGTTGCAAAGAATTGAATACAACTGAGCAACTAAATTAATACTCCACATGTTGGAGTTAGAGAAGACTCTTATATGTGACTCAGATGGGCATGGGAATATGGCTTCTTTACATATTTTCCCCACTGTTAAGAAATAATAAATTTCTTCGAATTAAAAAAAAAAATAACTATAATTCTCAACTGTCAAAGGTACACCTGTTGAAAATTCTGTCTGGCAGGTACATTTGACTGGCTACTTGGGCCATTTATTGTCTTTTGAACTGTGTCCAGTCACGTAGATCTGGATTCGAATCTCTGCTCTGCCAATCAATTCACTTCACCACAATGAAGTTCATTTTCTTTTCTAAAATTAGGGATTTTTGTATGTTACCTACTTCACTGTGAAATTATAGAGATCAAAAAAAAAAACTGAAATATTTATGAAACTCTCTATCCACAGTGATGTTTTGTATCTTAATTTACATTTTTCCTACCAGTCATGGTGCCTGGCTCTTACTAACCTTTCAGGAGACCATTTAGAAAATTTTGCCTCTGCTTTCTTTGATGACATTTCCCTATGTCACTGGTTGGGTGAAATGACTTCTCTTTGAGTTGGATTTAGTTTTTTCAGACTTTTTCATTATAGTTGATGAAAAGTCCTCAGCATAAGCTTTTAGAATATTCTCAGAGTGTCAATTTAACGTGAATCCTCAAGCAGAATTATATTCCTCACAAGTTCTTTTAGGGCAAATACTTCACAAAAAGAGGGGTCATATATCTGATTTGCCCAAGACAATCCTAGTTTACACTTATTTAATCATTAATAGTGTCTTTTTATGTCAAAAGTACGTAATCTGGACAAGATATAGGAGCCACCTAATTGTAAAAAGCGATTTCTTAAGACCCAGAGTTCAGCCAGTACTGGAGTTCAGAGAAAAGAAAGGTAACTCTCTAAGAGACAAAACAATAAATTAGTCCATCTTTTTCTACACAAGATGGTTGACAAAAGGCCTAATTTTGCCCTTAGGTTGTAGGTGGGCAAAAAAGAGTGCAATCAAGAGTGCAAGAACCTTGGGGAAGAGGGAAGTACCAGCGTGTCTTGAGACCCTTGTGCCCTATGGTTTTGCCTTGGTTAGGGCTATGGGAGTCAGTTCAGAGGAGGATGAGGTAGATGAGAGGGTCCTTGGCTTCTGGGTTAAAATGCATTTAGGGGGAAATACAATTTTGAATGTTCTATGTGTATCTGTGTAATTACTACACAAGGTCATTTTTGTTAGCTTTTGGTCTTGCTGACAAATATTTTCCCTCCAGAAAGCATTTTGCCATATTGAAATCTGACCATGCACGTGTGACAACATTGCTATTGCAGTTCATTCTGTGATTCAATACATCGATTTATCAGCTTGTTTCAAAGCACTGTCTGAGAATTCTCAGTTGGATATGCATTAGTTTTGAGAGGCTTCTCCTGGAGTCTTCTCTGTCTGAAAAAGAATACCCTGCCTACTTCTATCATCCTACTATGAAGGAGAACCTGGAAAATAAAAGAACACAAAATGAGTGAAAGGAGTGAAATGGAACCTGGGATGATGTTTGAAACTGAATAACCAGTCTGGAAATATCTTCAAATATCTGTGAAAAATAAACAGGCAAAGTCGAACCTGGGTATCTGGCCACCCAGCTGTAGATGATATTGCATGTCCTCTGTTGTAGCTTGATAAAGCTGTGTGATCCAATTAAAGCCAATGGGACATGGGTGGAAGTGAGATGCATAATTTTGGGCATATTCACATAAAAGAAAAGGCCCTTGCCTTGGAATCTCTTTGTCTTCCCTCTTCCTATACAATGGAGCACAGAAATGACCATGAACCCACCTTCCAATCATGAAGACAAGAACACCCAAGAGGATAAACATTTGGAACAAAATTGGGTCCATTCATTTACCAGATGGTTTGTCCAAGGATTGCTATACATAAAAAAGAAGCTTTTTCATTTCAAAAATCACTTTATTTGGGGACCTCTTTATTATAACAGCTGAAATTGATCTTTCCCAATTCCTATAGGTGCCTATAATCTACAAAAACAAGCATAAAATCTTCAGGTTGTGACTAAGTTTCTCTTTAAATTCTCAACCAATTTGCCTTCTTTCTCTTTGTTATAACAATTCTCATCAATAGTGTTGAGTTCTTTTCAAGCACATGCAAAAGATGAAACTAGGAAATGCATTAGAAATGCCCCATGTGAATTCCACTCACATTTCTAAGCCAATACATTTAAAAGATTAAATGAAAATATCTCATCTACTGTTATCACACTCTGCTGTCTTCACCAATGTGAACAGAGAATAAGAGATGGCAGCTTTTCAATGTATTGCCTAGATTCCTCTGGCTTCTGCTGCTCCCACGTCATTTCTATTTCCTACCACGCTTCTGTGATAAAGTGAGAAATAATATTCCAAAATGCCACTAGCATTCAATATAGGAGATGCTGTCCGCCACAATTAGCATATTTTTCTGATAGACCAAGTGTTTAGAATACAATGATTTATGAGTCCAGTAAATATATAGACAGTTGCCTGGATATAAGAAGGATATGTGGGAAGCTGACTTTGTGTACTAATAAATGCCAAAAGGTGCACTCAGTTAAGAAAATTATGTATGGTGGATACCAGTTATAAATTTCTGTTGCATTTTCTGAGTTGAATTGCTTATGTGTCTGTATAAATTGCTAAGCAGAAAATAGGCTAAGAGCATTAAAACTTTAGTTAACTCTATTTCCCCAGGTCTATATAATTTTAAACTTATTTAGGAAAATAGCCCATTTGTTTTATAAATCACAGTGTTCATTGCAATATCTTTCAAGCTGAAAGCCTTAAATCACTTTATATTACTGAGCCCTGGAAGAATGCAACATTATAGCTTGGCTGGCAGAACATGTATCAGTGTGATATTGATCTAACCATGGAAAAGCAAAGTCCTGCTGAATGGACTCCAAACTGGAAGGGGTGTTATCTGCAGGCTGCAGTGCTTGTTCGTATCATGTATCACTTGGGGTGAGGTTTATTTCTCTTTTTGCAGGCTTTGTATGATTTTGGTGACAGTTGTGACCATCTCTTTAATTCACAAGATTAAGGAGTTTGTTAGTTGAGGAATGTCTGGAGGGTGATTATTTGGCATCATGAGTAGCTCAGGTTTCTGTAAAGAATGTGTTAAAATGGAATGCAGGTGAAACACTCTCACTTCTTAAGTAGAGTTTATCTATACCTCCAAACCTCTTTCCTGGAACTCCACTGGACTCCTTTGGTGATGGTATTAAGAGCATAAGGGCTTCCCTGGTGACTCAGTGGTAAAGAATCTGCCTGCCAATGCAAGAGACACAGGTTTGATCCCTGGGTCGAGAAGATCCCTGGGAGAAGGGAATGGCCACCCACTCCAGTATTCTTGCCTGGGAAATCACATAGAGAAGCATGGTGGGCTACAGTCCATGGGGTAGCAAGACAGTCAGACATGACTTAGTGACTAAACGACGAAAACAATGAAGAGCAAAGGTGTAAATATGGGTAGCAAGGGCATATTGTGCTGTGAGGCAAGAATCTTGATGAGATTCTGCTAAGACTAGGGTTATCTCCCATCCCAAGACCTAGGAAGAAGCCACACCATCTGATTTGCATGAAGTTCAGAAAGGAGCCCTCTGGGAGAGAATAAAAACCCTGTATACTGTTGGTATAACTTCCCTGGTGTCTCAGATGGTAAAGCGTCTGCCTATAACGCGGGAGACCCGGGTTCTCTCCCCGGGTCAGGAAGATCCCCTGGAGAAGGAAATGGCAACCCACTCCAGTACTCTTGCCTGGAAAATCCCATGGATGGAGGAGCCTGGTAGGCTACAGTCCATGGGGCCACAAAGAGTCAGACATGACTAAGTGACTTCACTTACTTACTTACTTATACTGTTGGTATTCGGGCTGTTCCATCATGATTGGAATTAATTGGTTGACAGAAATGAGGGAGAAGGTCTGGGAAAGGATGAAAAGGAAATCATTACTAGGAGGAAAATGGTATGCCAAAGTAGGGAAAAATGTGGTTAAACATTTGGTAAGGTATACATATATCAAATCATCACATTGGATACTTTAAACCCACACTGTTATACATCAGTTATATCTGAATAAAGCAGGGGAAATCTGTAAGGAAGGAAGACACTTGTCATGCTGAGGACTAGAGGGTTATGATTAGACCTGTCTTTGTCCAATTCCTGGAGAATGCATTGTTACCTGGAAGAAACACCAGAATAGCTGTATCACTGGGAACATAAGCAAATTGGCTGCTAGACTCTCCTATTGCCAAGGATAGGGGTTGAGAGGATATGCAGATGTGTGGTACCTGGACCTCTGCTTCTGGTGGAGATGTTGGCATCTGGTTAAGTCTCATAAAGGCTTATTAAAATAATGAAGTCAATTAATAACTAGCTTCCTGTTAGGGATAGACTTCCTTTGTGGCTCAGCTGGTAAAGAATCCACCTGGAATGCGGGAGACCAGGGTTCAATCCCTGGGTTGGGAAGATCCCCTGGAGAAGAGAAAGGCCACTCACTCCAGTATTC
The DNA here is from genome assembly GCF_054371585.1 of Giraffa tippelskirchi. Classification (NCBI taxonomy): domain Eukaryota; kingdom Metazoa; phylum Chordata; class Mammalia; order Artiodactyla; family Giraffidae; genus Giraffa; species Giraffa tippelskirchi. Next base: position 55,588,205 of record NC_137276.1, on the reverse strand, counting down.
TGACCTAGAGAATTCCATGGACTGTATATTATATCTATGGGGTTGCAGAGTCAGACATGACTGAGTGACTTTCACTGTTAGGGGCATGCTTTAAACTGCATTCCCTGTGCCTACTGCTTCTGGGTTTATTTGGAATTTTTTTCTTTCTTTTGTATAGAAGATGTATTGAAGGGTTAGAAATTCTTCTTGGTGACCTCAGATCTCACAGATTCTGAAATCAGTGATGCTGCCTGACATGTTCATGGCAAGTGATTGCTAGTCACTACCTTTCCGCATGCCTTTGCGTGCATGCTCAATCACTTCAGTTGTGTTTGACCCCATGGACTGTAGTCCACTAGGCTCCTTTGTCCATGGGATTATGGGAGCGAGAATACTGGAGTGGGTTGCCATTTCCTCCTCCAGGGGATCTCCCCAACCCGGGAATCGAACTTGTGTCTCCTGCATTGGCAGGTGGATTCTTCACCACTGAGCCACCTGCACGTCTTTTCCTATTTCTGAACTGCACATATAACCACCCCCCAAACACACAATTCCTGTACACTGTGTAAATTGTGCACTGCCATGCAAAGATTGCCTTCTCTCCAGTTGCTTCTTTGAATCCAGGACCTCCTTCACAGCACTGTGCTATTTTTGCAATGTGATGGCTGATGTCACCTCTGCAGACACAGAGTGCCAACAGGAAGCCCAGATAGAGTACTTGGGTTGAGAGTGAGGGGGCTTCTTCCTGTCTCATGTCACACTCTGCTTGGCAGGCTCTCAATCCTCTAAGGAACAGATGCACAAGCATATTTACAAAGCAGGCCTGTGAGGAGCAGACACCCACAAGGCTCGTGGTGAGCCCCTCCTCCTCCACAGGCAGGCAGCTGAAGCCAGCGAGGCCCCCTCGTGCATCAGCTGGGCAGATGCTGGGACCACACAGGAGGAGCAAATAGGATGCAAGCACCCTGTGTGCCAGGTTCCCATTTAGGGGGTGGGACCTCCACAGTCTGGGCTGGTGAGAAGCATGTAGTGTGGGCTCCTCTCTCCAGCCCTCTTTTCTTCTGTGTTATGCTTTGTTAAACATGGTTGTGTGCACAGAGCTAGGAAAAGCAACAGAACCTCTGAACTGGCACTTGGCAGCAAAATCCAGCCAAAGTTTTCATTTTATTTAATTATCATACCAGCAGGATTTTATTAGAGCCATTAGGAAAACATAGAGAATCTTTTTAGAATTCAAGGGCTCAAACTATTTGTTGCAAACTGACATGAGTCAATGTGATTACTCATAATTGATGGACCTTTTTTATTTTACTGCCACCATAACTTGCAAAGTGGCAGATGAGGGCCTGAGGCCTCCTCTCCCAAAACCTTCCTGCTATCAGGTGCTATGTTACAATGGTAATGGATCTTAGCATGAGCTCTGCCATGCTGCAGTAGAGTGAGTTCTTGGTGCCAGTTCTTCAGTAAGGTACAACCTTGCCACGGCTTCATTGCAGGTGGGGTACTTCCCCACCTTTTGACTGGGGTCATGTGTGCGCCTTGCCTTGCTCAATGGCATATCTGTAGATAAATGGAGCAGAGACTTGAAACAGACTTGTGAATTTGGAGTTTCTTTTTTGGCATCTGCCTTCAATATAAGGAGAATAGATTTCTGATAGTTACTGTAAATGCTTCACCAATATGCTGCTGCTGCTGCTATGTCACTTTAGTCGTGTCCAACTCTGTGCGACCCCATAGATGGCAGCCCACCAGGCTCCCCTGTCCTTGGGATTCTCCAGGCAAGAACACTGGAGTGGGTTGCCATTTCCTTCTCCAATGCATGAAAGTGAAAAGTGAAAGTGAAGTCACTCAGTCGTGTCCAACTCTTAGTGACCCCATGGACCGCAGCCTACCAGGCTCCTCCGTCCGTGGGATTGTCCAGGCAAGAGTACAGGAGTGGGGTGCCATTGCCTTCTCTGTCACCAATATGAGACCCCAAAATATGTCCCATGAAAGACAGGATCAGCCAACCCCCAAATGCCCAACAACTCCAGTGGGTCATTTTTATAAATAATTTATAGACAGTGTAACATCTGTATGTCTATATCTGTCTATCCATCCCTCTATCCATTCATCCTTCCCATCTGTCCATCCATCCAGGCAGTCCTTGCTTTGCACAGTAGTGAGGAGCTGTAAAACAAGTATGGACGCTGAAACTGTACACTCTTATTAATAAATAGGATAAATTATTGTTGCCCTGTGTCCTTTAAAAAGTTTTGTCAAAAAACCCCATTAATTAAAAACACTCTTAATCTTAGGTGTAAACGTATAAATAAAATAGAAATAAAAATATGCTAATATTTAATATATGTAATTTAAAACATTAAACATTTAATTTTTTATTAAAATTTTATCAGAGGTAGTTGGATAGGACTTGCCTTCTAGTTATATAACTTACAATATGAAATGAATGACTTTTCTATGCGTTGGCAAATTGACATACTATTTTCTAAGTTTGGATGAGCTTCTAATATTTTATCCTTTGTTTTCAATGGTATGAAATATCCCCAAGAGTTCTGTTAATGCGAAGATTTTTTTTTTTTTTGCTAAACTGACTTCCTCTGGAAAATTTTTCATCCTTCTTATCACAATCACTTTTCATACTTATGTCAATAATTTTATCTTCACTAAGTACCTTCGGCTGTGTAACAGTCTCTCAAATGGCAGATGTGTCAATATTCCCATGGTCAGCTGTAGCCCCTATCACTTTGTTTACATTTCACTTGAATGTCACTTCCAGCTGTATTTCTTTGTTGCACTTTTATCATTGTTAACCAGTTCATTTTTGTGATTTGCAGTTTTTCAAAAAATGCCATTTGGGTTTATCAATGGCAGAAAACGAGGCAACATAGCTACAAACTTTGCTGTCTATTCATGAACTGATGTACCGACCAATCACTGACAGACTGTAAAAGGAGTGATGTCAGTGACATCAGTAATCATGATGTATATATGTTACTCACATGGTAATTTGTGGATTGCAGAGCTAGAGGAGAGATTTGTAGTTAATGCAGATACTCATAGTTAATACTAAAATTTGAACTCTATTGTTGGGGTACTGGAGTTACTTCGTTAAGTCATGGTAATTGAAATTTATGCATATTGGAATCCTGCAAAGTGAGGACTGATGATGATGATGTGTGTGTGTGTGTGTGTGTGTGTATGTGTGTGTGCGCACATGTGCATGGGCACATTTAAACCATGGATTTCTAAGGCTTCTTTGTTCCTATAAATGTAACAGGGATGATGCCTAGGTCATATACTTTGTAAATGCCAGATGCAGTTGCTTGAATTTGCCATTAACCTCTCACAATCCATAAGCCCTTGCTTACCAAATTGCTGACCCTCAAACTTGTCTCATTTTTATCTTTCCATGAGCCCCTGCAGGCAGAAGAGCATCACTGATCGTATCACATTTACGCCTCTTGCTATGTCTATCATCCCTCTAACCCAGCTGTTCACTCAGTGTTCCTCTTGATGGTGGTTGGATGGTTGTTTGCTCATCCTAGAAGGTGATGACCTGCTTTTGTCTCCTTACTTCCAGTAGAACAGCTATCTGTTGCCTTCCTGTCAATTTCCAGACTCCATGCTACTACTTTCATTGCCTGAATGTTTTAAGTAGGTTTATCTGGTTGAACACATCTCACACCGGGGTAAGAATACTCATTGGGAAGAGAAAGATGCTTCCAAATTATGTGGCTTATAGTATGTTGATTCTTGAAGTTGAATTGGCATTTAGAGGGCAAAAAAGTGTTCATTAAAAAGCAAAATCCTCTTGTCATGAAGGGAGATATCTTTTGAATTTCATAATGAATGAGTGGTTCCAAATTCTGTCTTTGTCTAAGCAAGAAATAAAATTAAAGACAGTGAGCCAATTAGGAAGAAGCAACCTAAATATGTACTGTTCTGACAATATTCAGTCGTGGCAGTTTCTGCTTATCCTATTTAGTATCTCTTAGACATTTGTTATTCAGAGGCAAAGTAAAAGCTACTGGCCAGCTCCTAAATGCCATGGTTTTAAAAATGCCTGTCAAAAATGAATTTGCTACCTTAGTTTTACAAGGACACTTTGTAAAAGGGTAAAATACCATTCTCTTTCAGGAAGTATGTGGTAAGGAGGCTAAACCAATATTTTTCTTTTTAAGATAGATAACATCCCTCTTCCCAAAGGAAGAGTAGTTGCTGTCGCCTCTGCACTACCTTTTAGACAGTAAATGAGGACCATCTTATTCCAGAGAGTAGAAGGAAAATAAATCAGCCACATTCTGATAGAGGGGCAAAGAAAGGCCAAGGAAGACTTCCTGATGCCAGCTTTTGAAGAACCTGCTATTATCATTACCCGCAAAGGGCAGTCTGTCTTCCAGTACATATAGGAAATGTGGGGAGAAGAGCCCAGTTCTGACTTAGCACTCACTGATAGGAGTTCTCCCTGAAATTCTCCTCTGGGCAATGGTGGATAATCTGGGAAAAAAAAAAATAGAGTTCCCTGCAGAAACCAGGCGTGGGCAAGATTTGCAAGGCTGGCTGGGGTGGCTCTGGGGCCTCAGGACAGACAGAACCAAAGGAGGGAGGAAAGCCAAGATCAGACCTAGTGGCAGCACTCCTGTGAATGAGCTGAGCAAGATACAAGGCCGATAGAGGGCCCACTGGAGACACCAGGAGAAGGGGAATGATTTGGGAATTAAGGGAGATGATTAAAATCTAGAGAAAGTCCCTGAAAAGCTTGTCAACACGGCCTCCTCCAAGTTCTGAAAGGAGTCAAGAAGGTGACTAAGCTGATTTGAAAAGGTGAGCCCAAATCAATGACTTTAGCTCCAGTTGGCATCTACCAATAATTTTGACTTCTTTTTTGCCACCATTGTGAATTTAGTAAGAGAATGACAAGTGCTTTTTAAAAGATAATTGAACTTAGGCATGATAAGTAATGAAATGTATATTTTAAAATGGACTTTAGTTTCAGAAAGGGGAAAATGTCTCTTCTGAAAGGCCCCCCAGATGTGCCTTTTTACTACAAAGCAAGGGAGAACAGAGCTGGGGCAAATAAAATAGAGAAGCAAAGGACTCTGAGAGAGACAGAGTTAAGTCCTGGTGGTGCTCACTTTGGTCTCCAGGACCTGTCATAACACCTTGTAAATGAGGCAGAAGGAATCTGAATGGACTTGAACTGATTTCTCACTTGATGGTGGTGCTCCTCCCACTGAAAACTTTTCATCTGCCCCTGAGATTCAGAAGAAAACAGGATGAGCCAGTTCAGTACAGTATTGCTAAGGAATGTAATGCAAGACTGCCATTGAAATATGCTTAAACAACCTATCCCAACTTCTGAGATTGTGACAAGCGGTGGTTAATTTTGACATTGATGCCTGTTTGTACATCCTATTTATTCTCAGCACAGTTTATTCATCTCACTATCTGGGATTCAGAGCTTCTGTTTTAGTTTAATTAGAATTAACCTTTACCAAGTTGATTTATTTGAAAAATCCACTTAACTAATAGGTAAACAATAAAAATAAAGGGCCAAAACAGCTATGGTTGTGTTGAACAGCAGGGTAATCCTTTTTTTTTTTTTTTTTTTTCTGGACATACTAAATAGAGTAGACATGTGTGTGTTAGTCACTCAGACGTGTCCTGACTCTTTGTGACCCCATGGACTGTACCCCGCCAGGCTCCTCAGTCCATGGAATTCTCCAGACAAGAATAGTGGAGCAGTGGGATGGGGAGGGAGGTGGGAGGGGGTTCAGGATGGTGGGACACAAGTATGCCTATGGCTGATTCATGCTGATGTATGGCAAAAGCCACCACAATATTGTAAAGTATTTAGCCTCCAATTAAAATAAATAAATACATTAAAAAAAAATACTAGAACAGGTTGGCATTTTCTTCTCCAAGGGGGTCTTCCTGACCCAGGGATCAAACCCAGGTCTCCTGCTGTTGCAGGCTGATTCTTTGCCACTGAGCCACCTGGGTGGTACACCAAATAGAGTAGCTTTATACCAATTCAAATTCAGGATATAGGTAAATAAATACAAGTACAACACAAAATGATTTTATTCAAACATTAAAGGAAATTTTAGTTATTGTGCAACTCAACAAAGTAATTTTTTTTTAAAAATCTTCCTTGCTATGAGTGTTAATGACCAAGGAACTAAGGCTGGGGATTTGTATGTGGTAAAATAATATTGATGAAAAGTCATGATATTTTGCTAGGTGCACATTGACATTTGTTAATTGTTTGATGCATTTAATTTAGCATTTGAAAATTTATAGGACTGTCTGCAAAAATAGGATTATGGAGGCATCTAAAATACCCCTGTTGTTTCTGTACCACCCTTCAAATACCTGCTCCCTGAAAGCCACTGAGGGTGTGTAAAGAGGCTTCTAATTGATGTCCACCCCTAAGAGGAAGAGTTGGGAAAAGACAATGAACATTGCACATCATATTGATAGTTTACAGATATTAAATGATTTAATCCACAGAAAAGGAAATCATAGAAAACATATATAATTATCCCAGTTTTAGAGATGTATCTTAGAAAATTTAAGTGATAAAACTATCTAATGATATACAACATTGTCAATAATATTAATAAGAAAAAATAAATTCACTATTCATTAATCCTGAAACACATGCTGGGTACTGAGGAGAGCATTTTACATATACTTCATCCTCCCAGGCCCCCTGGAAGTTAGCTACTGTTATGTGAATTTTGAGAATAAGGAAATGGAAGGTTCCTGAGAACAGTACTTCTTCTCACAATGTAATCTGCATACAAATCAAAGATGGACTTTGATAAAATGCAGTTTTTGATTCACTACTTCAGAATGAGATCTGAAGTTCTGCATTTCTAACAAATCCCAGGTGAACTGATGCTGCTGGTCCATAAACTACACTTAGAGCAACAAGACCTGTGAGGTTTAAACAACTTGGTCCTGTATATCAGGTTGATTCTCAGTGGAGCCAAGCTCAAACTGAGTTTAGCCTGGCTCAAAACTCCAAGTCCATATCTCACCTGTGCCCTTGCTCCTGAAGGTCTAGCAGTTCTGACCCAGTGGGGGAAGAGATATGCATGAGGATAACTGTGAGGCTGTTGCAGGAAGGGGGACCCCTTCCAGGGCCCGAAATTGGGCTCTTGTCTAACACTCGGAAATGAATTGTCCAAGGAGACACGTGTGCTGACAAAGCAAGAGATTTTATTGGGAAAGGGTGCCCGGGCAGAGAGCAGGAGGGTAAGGGAAGCCAGGAGAACTACTCTGTCACATGGCTTGCAGTCTCGGGTTTTATGGTGATGGGATTAGTTTCCTGGGTTGTCTTTACACAATCATTCTGACTCAGAGTCCCTCCTGGTGGTGCAAGCCTTGTTCAGCCAAGATGGATGCCAGAGAGGAGGATTCTGGGAGGTGGTCAGACATGTGGTGTCTCCTTTTGACCTTTCCCGAACTCTTCCAGTTGCTGGAGGCTTATTAGTTGTGTTCCTTACCAGAACCTCCTGTCATAAAACAACTCATGCAAATGGTTACCATGGTGCCTGGCCAGGGTGGGCGGTTTCAATTAGTGTGCTTCCCCTAACAAGACCAGGTACTAATTACTCTACCCTCTCAGGGCAGAGAAGAATTCCATCATTGTCCTTACCACCTAGTGTTTTCCTGGAGAAAGAAGGGTATCAGTGAGTTATCTCAATAGGATAAACCAGGGTGATTCCTTGAAAGAGTTGGCATATAAGCTAGACCTAGAAGACAAGTGATATATATGTATATATATGATTTACAATATGAGATTATGTATATCAAGCTATTATTTATCTATATTGTGGACTTAATACTCACAACTTAAAAGTTAAGACTTATGTTTTATTCAGTGGGAATTTTTAGGACTTCAAGCCTGGTAGACAGCATCTCAAGTAACCCTGCAGTGCTTCTCAGAGAACTGCTCTGAAAAGGCAAGGAGAAGAGCCAGGTTATATAGAAGTTTTGCAAAAAAAAAAAGGGCAGGTAGTCATGACCACGAGTGACCTTGGCCCACAATGGCTTGGAGCAGGGCTTAGGTTCCCAGCCAGAGATTGAGGCTGGATTGTAGTGGTGAGAGCACCAAATCCTAACACTAGACCTGTGGTCATTGACAAGGGCCCTCTCCCTTCGGCTTTGCTGAGAAGAATTTCCACAAAGACAGAAAAGTGTGAAGCATATAAAGTACTTATTAATAGGAAAAAGAGTACAGTACATGTGAATATATTACTGGCCAAAATCTTGGCTTTCTCTGCCCACCAAAGCCAAATAAAAAATGCAGAGTTTGGAGGAAATAGAAAAGTGGCTTTAATTCTCAGCTGGCGGGGACAGGAACACAGTAGGCTCATGTCTCAAGAATTGTGCCCCCAACCCTCACCATGAGGAGTCCCGGGGTTTATATAAGATGAGAACTCGCAGTCAGGAGTCGGTGATGAGGAACAAAGATGTTAGGATCTTGATTTCTTCTTTCATTGTTTTAAAGACAGTCATAGGCTGGTGTCAGTAACCCGGTAATTGAGTCAGGCAGTTGGGTGGCTCTGCAGCCTTCTTTCTGATATTTAACTACAAGAGGAAGGGTGTTGTAAGGGTAAACACCAGATACAGGTTATATTTAGCATAGAGTCAAAGGAAAATAGGTGTGAGCCCAGGTGGCAGTAGTGGTAAAGAACCCACCTGCCAATGCAGGAGACATAAGAAACATGGGTTTGGATTCCTGGGTCAGGAAGATCCCCTGGAGGAGGAAATGGCAACCGACTCCAGTATTCTTGCCTGGAGAATCCCACGGACAGAGGAGCCTGGCAGGCTACAATCCATGGAGTCACAAAGAGTCGGACATGACTGAAGTGACTTAGCACACACAGTAGCTCCTGCAGCGTCGGGGGAAGAATAGCAAACTTAGTTATAGACATGCAGAGTTAGGAGCAATTAAAATAAAAAAATAAAAAAGCAACTAAGACTATTCAGGCTTGCTCACTGTTTTCTTTATCTTCTTCATTTTCAGAAAAGGGAAAGAAAAAAAATACCCACATTCCTCTTTTTTTTTCCTTTTCACTGCAACAAACAAACACATGGGCAGTTTCAGAGGAAGAGTTCCTGAGGTGAACCCTCGTGGTAGTTTAAGTCACTTATTTGGGGTATTTCTTCCAGTTTTCCTTCGGCCAGTCATTCTGATTTGCCTGGTTCACACTTCACATTTGGTATACCTCAGGATCCTTCCATGTATGTGCACGCATCTCTTAGCCAAGATGGATTCTACCACATATGGGTAGAACATCCGTTGGCATTACTCCCCCTTTGACCTACAAGGAGCCTTTCTGTGTACATGTGGTGTAGGATGTCTTCTGACTTCAGAAATGAGAAATATCTGGTCTGGGCAGGGCTCGGCTTCCTCCTTTAGTTGTCCTGCTATTCCTTGTCTTGGAGAAGTCTACAGGAAATGAATCTCCAATTGCTTTAACCTGGGGGAGCCCATCTACTTCCTGCCACAGTCTAAACGTCAAAGTGAAAGTCTCTCAGTCGTGTCCGACTCTTTGCGACCCCATGAACTACACAGTCCATGGAATTCTCCAGGCCAGAATACTGGAGTGGGTAGCCTTTCCCTTCTCCAGGGGATCTTCCCAACCCAGGAATAGAACCCAGGTCTCCCTCATTGCAGACAGATTCTTTCCCAGCTGAGCCACAAGGGAAGCCCCTAAACATCAAAAGGTTATTGTAAATTAAGGAAAGCCAGATATCCTAAGTTAAGGAATTTAGTGCTTTTCTATGTATGGGGAGATGGGAAATTCTGGGCTCATTGAAATCATTCCTTTAATATGCACCTCAACTGTCTTGGCCCAGTATCCTGTGTTTTTCTTCATCTTGAGCTTCCTTAGAACTCACTGTAGAGTGTGGCGCTGCATTGTGATGGCTGCTAGATTACAGATATTCTTTCCTTCCTGAGTTCCCTTAGGGCTCACCAGCCCCATCTGTGAGAGCTGCAATTTCTGATGACTGTGACCTCCTTTGTTTACTGATATGGCGGGAAATTTTCCATTTCTTTTGTAATTTCTTAACTTACATGCAGAGGGAAAAGGGGGCACAGATTCCATACCATACAAGGCAAGATTGGGATAACTTGCTATTTTGATTGACTTCTAGTTCTATACATCGCAGAATATTTTCACTCCCCTTCTCTTACATGTGGGTTACACTTGGGAGTGCCTTATTGATCTGCTTTCAGGGGGTTTCTTTTTGTATTTTTAAGGATTCTAAAACTAGTGATCTCAAAGCTTTTGACCTTAGGACAATGAGAGCCATAAATCTAGTCAATTTACAAATGGAATTTATTTGGATTGTTCAATGTTCATATTTTCTGTTTTAGTTAAATTACGTTACCTTTTATATTTGCCTCTAGATAATTCAACCCATTTTTCTCAAGGTTTTGTAGCAAGTTTGGAAAAGCAGATACTAAAAGTCATTTAAAATTATGGAAAGCAAAATATGAATGAGAGAGTCTGAAAGTTTGTGAGATAAAGTTCTGTTTACTTATAGACTTTATTCAGCTGTGTTTTTTAAGAAATATTATTTATTTGGCTGCATCGGGTCTTAGTTGTAACATGTGGGATCTAGTTCCCTTACCAGGGATTGAATCCGAGTCCCCTGTATTGGGAGCACAGGGTTTTAGCCACTGGACCACCAGAGGAGTCCTTACTGTTATTTAAAATGCTGTTCATATACAACAGATTAAACATTCTTATATAGTTGATACTGAGAAATTTCAGAAATCAACTTAAAGATTTCTATGATGAAAAAGTCACTATTAATTTGTGATGATATACAGCCTTGTTGATACTTTTCAAAAAAGTATTTGAAATCTTCTGATTTTGCTTATAATCTTCTATTTTGCTTATAAATCTGCCTTTTAAGTTATTATCAGTTATTAATCAGTATGCTTCACATCTATTTTTAAAAGAGACAATTGTGAGGATGTACATTAAGAAGAAATAGTCATAGAAATAAACGATACTGGTGGTTATTATTCCCCCAAATTACTTTGATTAACATCATATTTAACCAAGGAATTCAAGACCAAGAAGAAAATAAAACTGTGTATGTAGTTGTGTTTATTGGCTATTGTAAGAAGGTAAATTTGGTGGTGGGGAGAACCAGTGTTTCTCCTTTTATAACTGAACAGATGGTTTTTGTTCTGTTCTCTGTTTTGTTTATTTTCTGTTATTGCTCAGGCAGGCCCCCCAGGCAAAGCTGTCCCAACTTATTGCTCATAAACATGCTAGATCTTATGATCTTGACACTTTAAGTGATGTTTTCTAAGCAAGAAATGTTTTTATTCACTTATTTCTCTCCTTATATTTCCGGGCACTGCCAGTGAATTGTGCAGTGTAAAACTTCTTTCAACATCATTAACCTGAAGCTTTTTGGTACATATCCTCCTCTGCCTACAATGTAAAATAAATCAATAAAACTTTCCATCATTATTCCACATTCAGTATAAGGTGCAAATATGGCTATATCTGTGTTTGTGTGTATAAGTGTGCCTGTGTGTGCATGCACCAGAAATGACATCCCAAATAAATCATTACACAGAAAATTGATCACTGTGTTTGTGTTGGTCCCTGGCTATTTTCTCTGAGATTCTCTCTCCCCTTTTTGCTTTTGATTTTGACAAAGATGACAGTTGAACTGTATCTCAGTAATTTAGTTTTTCACTATTTTTAAAAAAGATAACTGACTCCAAGTATATGTTGTCCATATCTATTGTTGTTATCTTAAGGGATCTGTGTGATCTTTGACAAAAATAATCTTCCCAGCTTGAGGTCAAGCGATAGTAATGGAACCATGGGAAAGGTCTGATGAACCCTCTCATCGGAAACATATGAAAACATGAAGAGGCATTCAAGTTGGGTAATTATTTTCAGAGCAGTTTCCATGGGACTTCATAAAACTATTTCCTTAATGATGAAATATTGACCCTTTCTCCCAGTGAAAACTCTATTCATTGGAGCCTCCCATCAATCAAGCCCTATAAATCCTCTTACATTCTGTTTGGAGTCTCCAGATTGTCATCAGCAGCAAAAAGAACACACCCCTCCCCCACTCAGACAAACTGCCCTTTAGCCGACATTTTATGCCATTTAATTGTTTTCAAGATTCATTATTTGGCAACAGCCCTAGATACTCATTAGAATTAACAAGATTCTACTGTAATTTATAGATTATATGTCACTCTTCCCCCTCAGCTGCAAAAGGGCATACATATTTCAAAATCACTTTTGAATCTTGAAATTTAAACATTTTTCCCCAGTGACATCTATTTTAATGCACATGATTTAAAACATGAGCTTTTAATATATTATGTATATAAAAGATAATTTTAAAAGAAGTTAGCTGTTTACATATCTTAAGTTTTCATATAACTTTTGCCATTGGGGATATTTCTAGAACTTAGGACACTTAAGAGTGCAGAGTTCTTTGCTTATATGAAAATAGAGGGGGAAATAGCAGAAAGAGCCAGAGAATGTTGATCATTAAGACTTGCATTCTAGTGTTCATTTTTATTTCTTATCAGCAGTGTGGCTTTGGACATGGTATGCCAACTCTGAAAGTCTTAGCATTGCCGTCTGTGAAATGGAAATGATGACACCAACCTCAATCTCAACATATTTTTTTTTAGTATTAACCAATACTTGAGAAAATGACCTTGTATGCTTTGACTTATATATAGAATTTTGTGACCTCAGGTTTGCCACCCTAAGTTGACTTAAGAGTTTGGATACAGGCAAGAATTATATGAACCCATTAATGCTTAAAATTGCCTTCTGATATTTGAGGTTTTTTTTTTCTTTGTTTCTAAGTATATATCACAGGTAGGGAGAAGGTGTTTAAACCTTGGTACAAAAGTATAACTCATTGGTCTGAGAGCAGGAAAGGGAGAAGTGTTGGGACCTTCCAACTTACCAACTCACTTCGGACTGCAAAGCTTACCCTTTCAAGAGGATCTTGTTGGACCTTCCTGGACAATAGGGGCTGATGGGCTCCTGTGCTGCCTCACAGGTACTCAGTAAGAGGCCTGGCCTGGATGGAGTTGTTCAGGGCTTCGTTGGTGCTAGACACCATCAGGGCCTAATGTAACTTCTACCTAATAACATACTTTTATTGTTTGGTTTTACAACCAGGGCTTCTGAGGCACAGCCTTGCTAAAGTCACACCGTGTAAGTAAATATGGAAAGTGAAGTGAAAGTTGCTCAGTTGTGTCTGATTCTTTGTGACTCCATGGTATACAGTCCATGGAATTCTCTAGGCCAGAATACTGGAGTGGGTAGCCTTTCCCTTCTCCAGCAGATCTTCTGGACCCCGAAATCGAACTGGGGTCTCCTGCATTGCAGGTGGATTCTTTACCAACTGAGCTATCAGGGAAGCCAGATAAATATGGAAGCTACAATCTAAATCTACACTGTCTTACTCCAGAGCCTGCTATCTTAATCCCTATTTTGTGCCCTATTTGTTGGATGGATGGATGAATAGAGGGAGAGAGGCTGGATGGAGAGCTGGACAGATGAATTATTAAGCAGAAGTGAACATTCTTACATAAGGGCTTTATGACTCTTTCTGTATATTTTAGTAGGAAATTAGTGATTTTGAAGGCTAGGAAGTCTAACAAAATTAATTTTATAGGTTCTGAGCTAATGTATTATAACAAGCATGGCAATAGGGGAGAGGGAGCCAATTTTTGCATTCAGTATCATTACCAAGTATGTGAGCTCCTTGATGTTCTAATAGGCTCCTAATTTTTCCATCCCTGTCAGCACAGAGCACACGTTCTGGCACAGAGAGGGTGCTTCATAAAATTTTGCTGTGGATAGTGAATTAAATTTTTCTCTCATCCATCCAACAAATTCTGCTTAAGTGTCTGATGCACTAAGTTAGAGGCTGGATCAATAATGGTAAGTGAGAGAGACAACTCCATCCTTAGGAAACTTAGAACCAAATGTTGAAGTTTTCTTAAGGAGATCATGATGGTATTGTGGGTGAAGATGGACAGTACTAAGCAAATTGGGCAAATCCTCAGAAAAATGGTCAAAAGAGGCCTCTCTTGGCAAGGCAGAACTATGACATATGAAGGTGGAACTTGAAGGGTAGGAAGAAATTTGACGACTGTGTGGACAGCAGGTGTTTTTGGTGGGGAGAGCATCCCAGATATAGAAGTTTGTGCAGAGGCCCTGAGCTTAGTTAGGAACCTGAAGGATGGTCATGGTAGCTGGAACACAGTAAACAAGGGGAAAAGTAGATATTATTTTAAAGGTATGACAAAGACTTTTTTGTGGTGACATTTCCCTAACTTTGATCTCAGCCTTATTGTTTGGAAGAAATATTAAGGGATTTTGCAAATATTGGAGCCTGTAAAGTTAATTTACAAAACCAGCTTTGAGAATGTTGTTCTCCTGATTTGGATAGATTTTCTTGAGCTCAGTTTTCCTAATTTTGTCCAACAATTATCTCTGGAGCATTAAAAATAATTTGTATTGCTCTGTTTCTAATAATATCAGGGTCAATATCTTCAAAATGTGTGAAGATTGAAGGAGAGCAAGGTGATACCTGAAGTAATATGTCATTTTGGCCAACCTACCATATTATTAAGGATATTTTAATAGAGGTTGTGGGTGAATTAAATGCTAAATCTACCTTAACCTTGTACCTTGCAATTATATTGTTAAATTATATATTCAAAGTATTATAAGTCTTGGGTGATAGAAGATGAGGTCAAAACCTTTCTTTTCCTCATTGGGAATATCTCTTCTGGATATTAGAGTATAACAAAGAGAAAATGAGCTCCAGTTTCATCCATCTCAGTAGAACCGATTCAAATGTATTTTTTTAATGGCTGAGTAATATTCCATTGTGTATATGTACCACAGCTTCCTTATCCATTCGTCTGCTGATGGACATCTAGGTTGCTTCCATGTCCTGGCTATTGTAAACAGTGCTGCGATGAACATTGGGGTACACGCGTCTCTTTCAATTCTGGTTTCCTCAGTGTATATGCCCAGCAGTGGGATTGCTGGGTCATATGGCAGTTCTATTCCCAGTTTTTTAAGGAATCTCCACACTGTTCTCCATAGTGGCTGTACTAGTTTGCATTCCTACTACTACTAGTTTGCAGCCCATTATACAGAGTGAAGTAAGCCAGAAAGAAAAACAACAATACAGTATACTAATGCATATATATGGAATTTGAAAGATGGTAACGATAACCCTATATGCGAGACAGAATAAGAGACACAGATGCATAGGACAATTTTATGGACTCTGAGGGAGAAGGTGAGGGTGGGACGTTCTGGGAGAATAGCATTGAAACATGTATATTATCATATGTGAAACAGAACACCATTCCATGTTCGATGCATGAGACAAGGGCTCAGGGCCGGGGCAATGGGATGACCCAAAGGGATGGGATGGGGAGGGAGGTGGGTGGGGGGTCCAGGAAGGGGAACACATGTAAACCCATGGCTGATTCATGTCAATGTATGGCAAAAACTATTACAATATTGTAAAGTAATTAGCCCCCAACTAAAATAAATAAATTTATAAAAAAAAAAAAAGAGAGAAAAAAAAAAAAAGAAAAGGAGATAAAACTCTTTTATAGCTAATTCCATATACTGGTGATGTTCATTCTGTTGTGTAGAACTAAATCTGATCCTGATATAGTTTTGTTCTGCTTGAAAAATCTCTTTTATCATTTCTTGTAATGCAGGTCAGGTGGCAATAAATTATATCAGCTTTTGTCTGGAAAAAAAAAAAAGAGAGAAAATGATCAAATAGCAGCAACAATGATAATACCTCATATCTCTATAGTACATTGCTGCTTTTGGAGTACTTTTGATGTCACTTTATAAACAAGATAAAAAGAGATTGACCCAGTAAAGTTAAAGACACGACAAAGTGCATGGCAAAGTAGGTCCTCTGTTAATTTTGTCTTCACTTCATTCAGTAACTTGTGAATTCTACCTCTAGTGCTCAGAGAGAATACTCATCAAAGTGAGAGTGACAGACTTTTAAAGGTTTCACACCTCACTGGCTGCCCTGATGCATTCTGTACTTGGAGTCCTGTAGTAACCCTGGGAGAGAAACAGAGCAACAGAATTGCCTAATTTAGAGACAAAACAAGGCTCAGAGAGATAAGGTGACTTGTTCAACGTTATGCACCCAATTAGAGGGAGGATGGGATACTGTGTTGTAAAAAAACTCTAACTTGCAGATTTTTTTTTCTTATTATTTTTCTGAGTATATAAAAATTGTCATCAACTGTGTGAGCTTAGAAATTTGTTGACTTGGCAGTTTGATCTATTTTACATTGAAATAGGTACCGTTTTATCTAAGTACTAACATGGAACTATTTTCTCCTATGACTTCTCTCTAAGACAAAACTATTTTTCATGGACCTTTCATTTCCAGAACACAAATGGGGATCTTCTTTTCATTATTATTGTTGTTAATTTTTACATTCAGTATATCTCTATATCCTCTTCGTTTTCCTTGTTTGCTTTCCCCAACAGCCTTCTTCAAAAATTCCCACTGTCTTTTGTTTTGAGAATCACCATAAGAAATAGTTTGGGGAAAGCAGATTAGATAGTAGCTGGAATCCCTCATTTAGATGTGAAAGGGAAATAGAAGAGAGCAGATACAATTGGAACCTCACAAATATGAACTATTTCTATATACTTCTAAAAGTCTTAGCCTTTTTATCCCTAGATTGTCTTGAACAGGAGTTATCTTCTTGTAGTTCATGCACCTTGGGGAGGATGCAGAAGTAATCTGCCATAATAGGATAGAGTGGTGATGAAATTGTTTTTGAAGCAGATGACCCTGAGTCCAGGGTCACAGTTTGTCACTTATTAACTTGTGGTCGTGTGAAAGTTAAATAATCTGTGTGAAGCAGTTAACTCATCTGTAAAATGGGGAAAATGGTTATGTGCCTTGTGGTGCAGGGTTGAGATAACCCATTAACATGCTTAGCTTAGCTCCATGATTGATTTATGTTGGCCCTGTAGATCTTCCTTGACTTATGATGCAGTTGATAAACCCATCTAAGTTGAAAATACTGTAAATCAAAAATACATTTGATGTACATAATCTACCAAACATCATAGCTTAGCCTAGCCTATCTTAAACTCCTCAGAACATATACATTAGCCTATGGTTGGGCAGAATCATCTAGCACAAAGCCTATTTTATAATGAAGTGTTGGATATCTCATGTAGTTTATTGAAAACAGTACTGAAAGTAGCAAACAGAATGATTTTATGGATCCAAAAGGGTTGTTTATCCTGGTGACTGAGTGGCTGCTGGGAGTTGTGGCTACCGCTGCACCCAGCATCACAGGAAAATATGTATTGCATATTGCTAGCCTAGAAAAAGGTCAAAACATTCAAGTACAGTTTCTACAGAATGCATATGGCTTTCATACGGTCTTAAAGTCAGAAAATCTTGAGTCAAACCATTGTAAGTTGGGGGCCATCTGTAGATACTTATAACTGTTCTCCTATTGTTATAACTGTTATATATGTATTGAGTGCTCACTCCCTGCTCAGTGATCTGAATGAAGCTGTGGATTCAGTGGAGAACAAGAAAAGCTCCTCAGGAAACTCATGCAATAGTGGGGAAGACAAATTAAAATAGGAAAAAATAAAAATAATAATGAATTTTGAGAGGCTGGGAAGGAACCAAACAGAATGTTATTATAGAGAATAGAGGGCTTCCCAGGTAGCACTAGTGGTAAAGAACCTGCCTGAAAATACAGGAGATGCAAGAGATGTGGGTTTGATCCCTGGGTTGGGGGGATCCCCTGGAGAAGGTCATGACAAGCCATTCCAGTACTATTGCCTGGAGAATCCCATGGATATAGGAGCTATAGTCTATAGGGTTGCACAGTCCATAGGATTGCACAGTCTGTAGGGACACGACTGGAAGACTGCAGTCTGTAGGGACATGACTGAAGCAATTTAGCATGCATGCATAGAGAATAGAAAGCACAGGTAACTAGAGATTGGTCGTGGAGAGAATATTTGAAAGCAACCCACGAAAGAGTACCAGTCAAATCAGTGAAGATTGTTGGCAAGGCTGTTCTAGCATAGCCCATGCAAGAAGTTTGAGATATGGCTAAGAACTCAATCTCCATATTAACTGAAATTTTGCTGTGCCATGTCCTAACACAGGTTCTGGATTCGTGGCTGTTCATGGCACCAGTTAGTTCCTCCATCCACTAAAAAGTGACGTTCATGTGTTATAGCAACAATTTACATTGGAGGGGATTTAAGTTTTATTGAGGTACAATTGATAAATGATGAACTACACATATATAATGTTTACTTTTTGATGAGTTTGATAGAGGCTATTTAATCCTTTAAACTTAACAAGAATAAAGAAATCAAGGGCAAGTTTGTAAAGTCTTTACCTTTCTCAGAGATTTTTCCAACGGTGATGGGACCTTGATTGTTTGAGCTAATAATTGATGAAAAATAAGTAAGATGAATGAGAACCATTGCTCTGGGACAAGATCCCCTTTTTCTAAAAGCCTGATTTAAAAGCTAAATAATTATTTTCCTTGTTTTCTAAAGCTCACTTGAGTTTGCACAAGGCTGATGTTTCTTAAGGAGTTCATGATTATAAGCCAACCTTCTTCAAAGGATAATGGATGTGCCTTTGGCAGTCATGATTCTTTAACTAGTTCATGAAATGGATTAATTTAGTGTAAAAGCTCTCTTTTCACCCAAATAGTGATACATTTACATTTTTTAGTATGACAAAGTTATTATATATTACAAAATTTCATTCGTTTCTTGATGAAAATTTTAGAAATATGTTGACTACTCTTATGGAATGTGATAGGGAAAACTAAATTAAACATTTCATTGATTTATACCCTTTGCATTTATTCTTTTGTGGTTGTGTTCAGTGGTATTTGCTAAGCATCTCTTCCAGGAAAGCTTCTGGGACAAATATTTATGTAGAATGATAGAAATAATACAAGAGAAAAAGTCATGGATGTTAGGATTTGTAGTCTATTTCCAAGGAGGAAGATGCTATTTATAACTAAGAATTCGTAGGAAACTTTAAAGATTGGAGACTCTATAAGCTGATGAAATCTTAGTCATGCAGATATGGTAAAGACACTTTTCCACACATGGAACTTCAATGTTTGAAAATGGAAATAAGTGACTACATATGATATCATCTGCAGAGTTTTTACTGAAATTGATGTATAGTGTATTTGTAGGGAAACAATAGGGAATGGGAAGACTAAGGTGGCACCATATGATAGGGGAGCTTGTATATTGAGAAGAGAAATTTAGGCATTTTTTATGGGTAATAAGAATTCAGTCTAAAAACTGTGGAAGGCTTATTGTCAGAAAAAAAATGTTCAGTGTAATAAGACTGTCTACCAATTACTACAATAATTAGGTCCAAAGTAAAGCATTTCCAAATTAAATAAGTCCTTTTTTATTTGCACTGAATCACACTTCATTAACTGTATATCAAACACATGACAGGTTTACAATTTATTTAATAGTGGCATATAAGCATGCAGCAGTTGAAAGAAACCAATGGTGGTTTAGACAATGCTTGTATTTATGTTTTCAAACGTATTTATAAATAATAAATTAGGAATCCATTAAGAATACATAAAAGCATGTTTTGATGGAGGATAAAGGAAAGAAACCAGAGCCTGGATAAATGAAGAGTTGAACTGAATTTAAAAAACAAGTCAGAGCCTATTAGTATATAGTAGTCAACATTCTGTTGTGAAGCATGTGCAATGAAAATGTGCCCTTGATTTGTATCAGCTGCTGAGTTGCCTGGCTGCTGCTGCTGCTGCTGCTGCTAAGGTGCTTCAGTCGTGTCCGACTCTGTGCGACCCCATAGACGGCAACCCTGGATGGGTCATTATCAAAGAAAAAATGACCTTCTTCACTGTGTCTTGCTCTAGTTACTATTGCTACATAACAGATTACTCTAAGACTGAGGGTGTAAAGCAACCACTGTTGAATTTTGCTCATGGTTTTGTGGCCTGCACATCTGAGAGGCTTGCTCAGGTGGTTGGCAGCTGGTGCCATCAACCAAACACCTGCATGCGGTGTTAGTTTAGTAATCTTAAAATAACCCAACTTCTTATATGGCAATTGACTTTCCCCAGAGCAAGCATCTTAAAAGAACCAGGGCAAGCTTCATGACTTTCTCTGACCTTGGAATTCACCCAGTATGATTACCTTCACTCTCTGTTGATGGAAGCATTTCCATCCCACCCAGACACAGGAGAAGAGGGAATATAAAGCCTGGTTCCTTATAAGAATAGTGTTAATGAATTTGTGGCCATTTAAAAATCTACCACAGTTCTCATCTTTACCAAACAAAACTTATTATATAAAGTAGACTTAGTTTAAATATTTTGCAATGAAAAGCTATAATTGATTTTTTCCAGTGAAAGTTATTTGAAATGTAGATTTTCACTAGTTTCTTCATATTTAGTGATAATTAAAATCAGAAATATACCATACTTTATTGACTCTAAGATGCAGTCAATTTTATGACACACTAGTACTTTGTTAACCACCAAGAGGGAAAACAATCATACAGCTTTTGGAAGCTAATTCCATGGTGCTAACATATGCAAAAATATTATTAGAATTGATAAAAAAAAATTTCTAGGTTTCAGAACTGTATCTATGAACTCTTTATATTGACATATAATTCACCTATCATGAAATTGACCCTTAGGGTGTACAATTAAATAGTTTTAATATATTCAAAATATTGAACTACCATCAAAACTATTTAAGTCTAAACCACTTTGTCACCCTCACCCCCCAAAAAAAACACAACCATGTGCAGTCACTCCCCATTTCCTTCTTCTTCCAGCCCCTAGCAGCCAATAATCTACTTTTTATTTCTGTGGATTTGCCTTTTCTGGGCATTCCATGTAAACTGATTTGTATAATATGTAGCCTTTTCTGTCTGACTTCTTTTATTTACTAGGTTGTTTCAAGGTTCACTCATGCTATAGAATATATCTATTTACCCTCTTTGTCTTCATCAACAGTTCTTCTGTTAGGAAACAGTCCTCTCTATGTAAGTTTAGAATGCAATAATGGATAAGAGCCAGACACCTAGAGCCAGACACCCTGGAATGTGAAGTCAAGTGGGCCTTAGGAAGCATCACTACGAACAAAGCTAGGGGAGGTGACGGAATTCCAGTTGAACTATTTCAAATCCTGAAAGATGAAGCTGTGAAAGTGCTGCACTCAATATGCCAGCAAATTTGGAAAACTCAGCAGTGGCCACAGGACTGGAAAAGGTCAGTTTTCATTCCAATCTCAAAGAAAGGCAATGCCAAAGAATGTTCAAACTACCACACAATTGCACTCATCTCACATGCAAGTAAGTCGCTAAGAGTCGGACACGACTGAGCGACTTCACTTTCACTTTTCCCTTTCTTGCACTAGAGAAGGAAATGGCAACTCACTCCAGTATTCTTGCCTGGAGAATCCCAGGGACGGAGGAGCCTGGTGGGCTGCCGTCTATGGGGTCGCACAGAGTCGGACACGACTGAAGCGACTTAGCAGCAGCAGCAGCAGCACATGATAGTAAAGCATTGCTTAAAATTCTCCAAGCCAGGCTTCAACAATATGTGAACCACGAAATTCCAGATGTTCAAGCTGGTTTTAGAAAAGGCAGAGGAACCAGAGATCAGATTGCCAACATCTTCTGGATCGTCAAAAAAGCAAGAGAGTTCCAGAAAATCATCTATTTCTGCTTTATTGACTATGCCAAAGCCTTTGACTGTGTGGATCACAATAAACTGTGGAAAATTCTGAAAGAGATGGGAACACCAGACCACCTCACTTGGCTCTTGAGAAACCTGTATGCAGGTCAGGAAGTGACAGTTAGAACTGGACATAGAAAAACAGACTAATTCCAAATCGGGAAAGGAGTACGTCGAGGCTGTATATTGTCACCCTGCTTATTTAACTTATATGCAGAGTACATCATGAGAGATGCTGGGATGAATGAAGCACAAGCTGGAATCAAGATTGCCAGGAGAAATATCAATAACCTCAGATATGAAGATGACACCACCTTTATGGCAGAAAGTGAAGAAGAACTAAAGAGCTTCTTGATGAAAGTGAAAGGGGAGAGTAAAAAATTTAGCTTAAAGCTCAACATTCAGAAAACAAAGATCATACCATCTGATCCCATCACTTCATGGCAAATAGATGGAGAAACAATGGAAACAGTGGCAGACTTTATTTTGGGGGGCTCCAAAATCACTGCAGATGGTGATTGCAGCCATGAAATTAAAAGACACTTACTCCTTGGAAGGAAAGCTATTACCAACCTAGACAGTATATTAAAAAACAGAGACATTACTTTGTCAACAAAGGTCCATCTAGTCAAAGCTATGGTTTTTCGAGTAGTCATGTATGGGTATGAGAGTTGGACTATAAAGAAAGCTGAGCGCTGAAAAATTGATGCTTTTGAACTGTGGTGTTGGAGAAGACTCTTGAGAGTCCCCTGGACTGCAGGGAGATCTAACCAGTCCATCCTAAAGGAGATCAGTCCTGAATATTCATTGGAAGGACTGATGCTGAAGCTGAAACTCCATTACTTTGGCCACCTGATGCGAAGAGCTGACTCGTTTGAAAAGACCCTGCGGATGGGAAAGATTGAAGGCGAGAGGAGAAGGGTACGACAGAGGATGAGATTGTTGGATGGCATCACCGACTCAATGGACATGAGTTTGAGTAAGCTTTGGGAGTTGGTGTTGGACAGGGAGACCTGGTGTGCTACAGCCCATGGGGTCGCAAAGAGTTGGACATGACTGAGCGACTTAACTGAACAGAATGGATAAGGTGATAGGCACATGACTCTACTCACTAATTGTTCACAAAGCTTAATTTGAGTGGGAAGATAAGACAGAATTAACCCATGTGACAAAAATATAGAAATGAAATAAATGGTAGTTTGATCCCACATAATAGGTAACATTTTATTGTATGCATTAAATGAAGGGAAGAAGAGAAGTGAGTGCAAGGTATCCTTTCCTAAAGTGGTACAGGAAACACCAGCATGATATCAGATTTCTTGTCAATGACCATTTTAAAATGTCAATAGTTGTGTATTTATGTATCATAGAAAAAAAAAAACTAGCACATCAAATTTGTGACTTTATGGTTCTGTTCTTAGAAGTAGTCAAATAAAAATTAGTTACTTTAAACTCAAGGAAAGATATTATATTAACATATAGGGCCAAAATCATAAAGAGAAGAAGGTATTAAATATGGATATATCACCAAGGGTCCTCTAGAGGAATAAATCCAATAGCTTATGTGTGTGTCTTTTGTGTATGTCCAAAAAGATATATTAATATTTTAATAATTAGCTCCTGTGATTATAGGGAGTGGCAAGTCCAAAATCTGAAAACAAGCCAGCAGCTTGGAAACTTAGGCAGGATTTCTGTGTTACAATCTTGAGGTAGAATTCCTTCTTTTGGGAAACTTCACTTTATGCTATTAGGACCTTCCACCGATTGGATGGAGGCACACCCACATCTTCAAGAATAAACTCCTTTATTTAAGTCAACTGATCATAAATGTTGATCACATCTATGAAAGATCTTCACAGCAACATCCAGACTAGCATTTGACTGAACAGCTAGGCACTGTAATCCAGCCAACTTGACATTGTAATTAACCATCACATTGAGAAACAATTGTAGATCATAGGGAGTTTGGGTTTACAAATGTTGAATTGCATATATTGGTAGATCATAAGGTGGCAATATTGAGCAGAATGTTAGACATGAAAGCAATTTATAAGTAATCAATCGGCCTTCACATATTCACCCATTTATTTATTCAGAGAAATCACTTAGTCGGGAAATTTTCTTTCATGTGGTTGTATGTCCTGTTGTTAAGGGAAGAAGTATTTCAAGGGTTTTCCTGTTCAGTTCATTTTACATAGTTCTGTTGTGGCATTACATTGTAACCATCTACCATAAAGGTTTGTTAGTGATTACCCTTAATTTGCATTCAGATGAAAGAGAAGAGAAGGAAAAATACACAAACAGGAGTCTTGTCATTATGCTACATAAAATTATTAGGCAATTTAGAAAATTGTTAGTGGGAAACTGCCCATCATGCATAAAAATAATTGTGACATACAGAGTTTAATGTAGGAATGATTGTAGGGAGACCACACTACTATATTTTTCCCTTGATTATTCAAGCACATTTGAATTTGTTTTAAAGAAAGGGATATCTTTATGAAGTTGAGTGTTTCCAGTCAAGAGAAAACTTGTTTTGGCTCTGTGACAAAGTTCATTTTGAAAGACTTGCTGTGAACTGTAAAATTGTTAGAACAGAAAAGAACAATTAATTATGTCCTTTTTCCCTCTTGATTATAACTAAAAAAAAAAAAAGATATTTTCCTGCAAACTGAAGTCTATGTACTGTAGATGTAGTCAGATAATTTCTGGGCTTATGCCTTTCTTAAATATGGAAATACCTTTAGCTCTCACTTTTGGTGGATGCAAATGTTAATTCTGATGTGTTCTATTAAAAGATCACAAGCATGTTACCTCCCAGTTTCTGTGTTAGATCGTTTCTTGCAAATTTTAATCTAGATGCAGTCAGTGTTTAATCAGGGTGCATCTTCCAAGGATTCAAAGAATACTACATTGACAGGTAAATGTGGTTAATTTGCATAAATCTATCACAAATCAATGTTCAACAGTATTTTAGGAACTGTTAAACATAGCTTTCATGATAAAGTTCAAGCTCTGCAATAACGCATATCTGGTTGACCTGTTCTGGAAGGTCTGTTCTAGCTCAGAGCCCCCAAGTAGGGAAATGAACTTTGCCCCTTGAATCCTCTTCGTACCATGTGATTCTGCACCATGTGGCATAGCAGAGAGGAACAAGGAAGTATTTCCTCTAACAATAGTCCCAACTAACTGTAAGAGCAAGGAATTGCAGTCCATTTGTTTGTGTAGGGTGCCAACCTGGGAGGGCTGGCAGATATGTTAGTTCACATGTAAGTATGAACAGGTTGTCTAGAGAACGGAGAGAGAGGAAAGAGAGGAGGGCCGCCTGGTTTCCTAGAGAAAGTGAGTTCAGTTCAAGTTGGGCCTCGTAGCACACCTGTCCTTTGCTTGACTTGCTTTGATGAGATTATTTGCTCTCTCTGGGAACATGGAAAGTTCTTTATATTAAAACCAGTTCAGTCATTCCCTACTATAGTCTCCAGAGTAATTAATTTTTTCCTCTTAGTTCCATAAAAATCCAATTATAAATGTTTTATACACTGAGTTCTCAGGTGGCACTAGTGGTAAAAAATCTGCCTGCCAATGCAAGAGATGTAAGAAATGCCAGTTTGATCCCTGGATCAGGAAGATTCCCTGGAGGAGGGCATGGCAAACCACTCCAGTATTCTTGTCTGGAAAATCCCATGGACAGAGGGGCCTGGTGGGCTACAGTCCATAGAGTCACAGAGTCAGACACAACTGAAGCAACTTAGAATGCATATGCACTGAGTTGCATCATGATTATCTGTTTACAGATTTCTCCAAAATTAAAATACCAACAGTTTCTGGTTTTCTGAAGGTATATGTAAAAGAGATTTGTAAAACTGCCCAAGGGTGGAGCTAGTTCAGTCAGAGAGATATACCCTAATAAAGTGATAGTTGAATGGATTGAATAGTGGCAGAGGAAGAATAGACAGTATCTCAGACAAAGTACATGGAAATACAGGAAAAACACGTGCAAAGAAGGAATGTAGTGAAGATAAATCTCTGAAATAAGGCCACCATGGCTGAGAGGAGGGCTTTCTCCTAAGATTTACTGAACCAAACACACTGAATTGGATACTATAGAGATAAACTAAAGACACTGCTGATGTTTAAAAAGAAGCACAAGTAATTATTTCTTAAACTAGACTATTTTCCAGTTTTAAACTATCCAGAATTTAATGAAATAATCTATTTTGAAAAAAAAATGGGAATCCATTGATTTTTTGTTTCTGTTATAATTTCAGAAACAACTCCAGTGATTCTGAATTTTTCCTCCTAATTTTAAGGCAAACCAGGCCCTAGGAAGTTAAAGAGAGTGTCTTTGGATGATTAAAGTAGAGTTTAAACATTCCAGAAGCATCTGTTTTCAAATGTTGAGCCTCGTTGGGTTTAGAAAATGCATTTTCTTTGACCACATGCCTAAAATAGGAACTGAGAACCACAAAGCCCACTCCCATTTTTCAGATGTTGATGCGTAGGCTGAGAAAAACTAAATAATTTGCTGTCTCTATACAAGTTACAAAAGTCAATATTCTTTCAGTTAAATAATTTGGTTTTAATTTTTTTCTTCACAAAAAGGCATTCGCATTCAATAAGTCATGATTGGCTTGCTTTGATCATTCCATCATTGTGGAATTAAATGTTTTTAAAGCAGTACAGTTCTTTCATGGAAACACATATATTTTGAAATAATATAGCTTTATCTATATCTATGTGTCTATTCAAGAAAAGAGGTAAACTTTCGTAAAATAAAATGTGGAAAGAAGGAATTTTTAAAATAGGACACAGTCATATAGTTCTACTAACCAAACACGTTAACATTTTACTTTATTTCTAGCCTGTTGGGCCTGATTT
Source organism: Giraffa tippelskirchi (assembly GCF_054371585.1). NCBI lineage: Eukaryota > Metazoa > Chordata > Mammalia > Artiodactyla > Giraffidae > Giraffa > Giraffa tippelskirchi. The sequence continues at coordinate 55,561,492 of NC_137276.1, read as the reverse complement.
TTTTCACTGTATTTTCTGTTATTTTAAGTGTGCTTAAATAATTTTAATATAACCTCTATATGAGAATAGTTTATATGGCAAGTGACAGAAACTCAGCTCAAACAGACTAAGGTGTTTACAAGAACTATTGGACCAGGTTGTTTTTCTGGCAAAGTTTTATCCAATAACTCAAAAGAAGTCATGGAGAATTCAGTTTCTTTCCACATTTTTCTTCCTTTCTAAGCAAATGACTTGTAAACCTGTTTCTCCTTTCCCCATCTCTCCCTGAGCAACCCAGTGGAGAACTTACCTACTGAAATAGCTAGCTGCAGTTGACCTATGGCCCAGTCATGGTTTCTGACTTGATTTTTGCACTTGTTTTCTGTGCTGTTTTGGGTCCTCTTTGCCACTATGTCCTGAAAATGGGAAGAAACAAATCCCAGTGATCCTGTCTTGCTGAATCTGTTGCACAATTTAAAACATTCAGTAATACCAGCTGTTCTTAGAACAGAAGTCATAATTAGGAATGCAGTGATTTCACCCTAAACTGTAGTTATACAACACATAACTACATTTTCGTGTTTATCCACTTTTATTTTATACTGTATTTATCTTCAAGGAACAAATGAACCAAGTAAGTTGAATTTAAGATACACAGAACTCAATTTATTTAATGTGTACGTTCTCATCTTTTGGCTGTTAAAGTATCATTTCATCTTATGAAAACTACTTGTGAAAAAAATCATATCCTCTCCAATATGATAGCTTTGCCTGTTTGTTCAAATTCAAATGATTCAAAGTGGTTCAACCACTCTGGAAAACAGTTTGGCAGTTTATTATGAAGTGAAACATACAATTGCCATATGATCTCACAAGCTCACTTTCAGTAAGTTAAAGAAATTAAGTTTATGTTCTTATATTAACCCACATAATAATATTAATATCAGTACAGTTTCCCAAAACTGGAAAAAAAATGTCATTCAATAGGTATATGTATAAAAACTATAGTGTATGCATACAATGAAATGGTATTCAGCAAAAAAAGAAACAAACTATTGCTGTGTACAATCTGGATGAATCTCCAGAGACATTTTTGCAAGTGACAATAGCCAGATTAAATATTTTGTGATTCCAGTTAATGACTTTCTAAAAGTGCAGGGGACAGATCAAAGATTGTTAGAGGTTGGCAGTGCAGGGAGAGGTTGACAGTGGTTTTTAAAGTGCAGCACAGGGGGATTCTTGGTAGTGTTGAGATTGTTTTGTGAGGGTGCCTACAAGGAAGGATCTCTGCATTTTTAAAAATTCATACAACTGTATGCCAAAAAAGTGAATACTAGTGATTGTAAAAAAAAAACCGAGTTATCAGTGAACAGACTTTCACTAGTTCTATCACATGCAAATTAATATATAGTAACACTTGCAAAACTCCTATTGGTTAACATTTCCCAAAGCTTGAAAGCTAGCATGACATCATATTTTGTTTTCCAGTTAAATGGTGCTTTTGATTTTTATGTAAGAGGTATGAAACATGGGAGTTGTTTAAAGAAGGAGAAAATCAGTTTAGAATACTATGTCAGGATAAGCAAACGTCTGCCTGTTAGATGGTACACCGAAGGGAACAGAGAAGGCCATGTGGCAACAATGATGTAATCTTTCATGATGTACAGAGGCTTATGGGACTGGCCTAAATGGAAAATTATTAAAGTCTTTGAATGTGGTTACAAAAAAAAGACTATTGTATAAGAGATCTGGTTACCTTGGATCAGGTTGGATCTGATCTGATCACCTTGGATCACCTTGAACCACAGTTGGATACTCTCCACCTGTAAAAATTTAATTTCCCACATGCTTTTGTAGTATTTATTCGTCTCTGCTTAGGGTTTTTTCATTCCATGTATTTTTTTTTATTTCTTTTAATGTCCAGGAATAAGGATGTTCTTAATGACAGTGCTGAGCCCTAGTTCTCTGTTTACTTACTCCTTTAAATTAGAATATGCCCAGTCCATATTAGTCTTCAAGTACCCATGAATAATGCTTTGTGGCATTAGCGTAACTTTCAGACAGGACCCCTTTTCCCTTTGGAACACCTTTAAACTTCCTGGAAGAAAGCATGTAGCACTCTTCTGGAAACTGAGTTACTTCTGGGTATGTTATGGCAACTATTGTCAGTTTAAATTCAAACTTGCAGAGAAAAACATTAATTAAATCATTCCATCAAGCAGTGCCTGCATTGCTAGCCTGAGCACCAGCAAGAATTTCAGCCACATTTGCTTTTGAGGATATGATTACTTACAGGTTATGCATGATTCTTTGACCAAACAACAGTGCTACAGAAGATCTTCAGTTTGGCCTCATCTTTTAATTATGCACGCAGTTTCAGTGCACTTGTTTAAGCATCATGGAAGTGTTATTTGTTCAGTCAGCGAATGTTTACTTTTGCCTTTCCTAAATCAGACATAACTTAGTATATTCAAATATGCTTTGTGTGTGTGTTTTGGAAAGGGGATAGGAAAAGGTAAAGAAAAAAAAGAGAAAACTGTTGATATAAATGTGTTTGCTAAAATCTGGATTAAGCAAACTTATTCAGGATTCCTCCCAGGGTGAAGCGAAGGCAGAGAACTTGTAACATACATACATACATGTGCTAAGACCTTGTAAGGATGAAATCTAATGTGTGCTAGTTTCCAAATCTCTTTGACCTTAGAAGCTATTCTTAATTTTTCCAAGACAACTTTATAGTCCTAGTGTTCTGTTCTACACACTTTATAGAATACTGGCTTGGATGATCACACAAAAAAATCATCTTTCATGTCTTACCTATTTAGTATTGATTATTATAATCACCCATGTTGCATATTACCTTAGATCTAGAGAAACTGCAAGCAGTGACTGAAGTGCTATCTGCTAAGCTGCTGTAACATACAGCCTTTGTTTTCAAATTGGAATTTAGCATTGCCAGTGGTAATCTCCAGAGAATGTTGGAGTTCTGGAAATAGTAAAGATACCAATTTGTTTTAATTTTTGGAAGAGCTAGATAATGAAGGCAGCTTTGCTACGTTGTAAATTATTTTCTATGCTTGGGTAGAAATTGTCAATTAAAAATGGCAGATTTGCAGCCAGAATTTGGTGAGAATGGTGTGTGCACTGCATGAATATGTTCTCTGCTCTAACTAAACTGGATATATGAATTATATAAATTATATATGGATTTTTGAGTAGTTTAAAGAGAAAACTTCAATGTAAATATGTAAATACAGGCTTCTTTCTGTAAATACAAATTTCTTTCTGTTAATTATCCCATGTGTTTGGGATGTATTTAGTGTTAGATATATAGTAGTTCCTCTTCGAGTGAGTTTTCAATTCCAGATAAAGACTGTGCATATCATTAGAACTGTGTTCAAGGAAAATAAATCACAATAAACTGAATGCTCATCTTTTCTAGGGGCTAGTGACATGTGGAACAGTAATTCTCTCGTGATTCTGGGCAATGGCAGTAGACTGCAGCTCCCAGCAAGCTATGTGATCATGAGTAAACACTCCATACATTTACAACCATCTGCATTTCACATTCAGTACAATATTCAATAAATTACATGAGGGATTCAACACTGCTTTATAAAATAGGATTTGTGTTAGGTGATTTTGCTCAGCTGTGGACAAGTATAAATGTTCTGAGAAGGTTTAAGGTGGGATATGCTGAGCTATGATGTTGAGTTAAGTTAGGTGCATTAAATGCATCCTTGACATTGGATATTTTTCCCTTATGATGGTTTAGCAATGGGTCTGTGACAATATAACCCCACCATAAGTCAGAGAATCTGTATTTTTATTTAAAGTGAATTTAGAATACATAACTAGTTGTATACTCATGCATTCTTGGTATCCTTGACTCATTCTGGAAGGAGTTAAAACCTAATTGATCATTTAATTGAGATGAAACATAAAATGAATATTTATTTTTTTCAATTTGACCAAAATGTCAGTTTTTCCTGAATCTTACTTGGGGGAAAACACACACATAAACATGCACACACATACACACAAACAGTAACTATGTTCTGGAAGATTCATGACATTGTGGTGGCACTTACTTTTAGTCTATTTTTAAAGAGCATTATAGAGATACAGTTCACATACCATTAAATTCATCTTTTTAAAGTGGACAATTCAGAGGTTTATATTATACTCACCCCATAAAGAATTGTACAGCCATCAACACTATCTAATTCCAAAAATTTAGCCTTTTGTGTCTGGTTTCTTTGAGTTAATGTAATGTTTTTAAGTTTCATCCCTGTGTAGCATGGGTTAATATTACTTGACATTTTATAATTAAGCAACATTCCATTATGTTAAATATATGAAAATTTGTTTATTTATTAATTGATTGACATTTGCATTGTGCCTACTTTTGGGTTGTTATAAATAATGCTTCTATGAACATTTGGGTACCAGTCTTTGTAGGACATATATTTTCAGTATATGGGGCATATACCTAAAAATAGAATTGCTGGGACATATGGTAATTCTGTTTTCTATTTTGAAGAACTGAGAAATTGTTTTTCAAAGTGGATGTATAATTTTAAAAGCCAACCAGCAAAATGTGAGGGGGTCAATTTCTTTAAGTCCTCAGCAACATTTTTTTATAGTCAGTCTTTTGGATATTAATCATTCTATTGGATGTGAAGAAGTACCGTATTGTGGTTTTGATGTTCATTTCCTTAATGGTGGATGATGTTTAGCATCTTTTCATGTGCTTATTGATAATTTGCGTATTTTTTGAGAAATTTATCTTCAAGTTCTTTATAATTTTACTTGGATTATTTTTCTATTTATTGTTAATTTATGAGATTTTAAAAATATATTCTGGATATAAGACCCTTATCAAATATATTTTCCAAATATTTCTTCTATTTAGTGAGTTACCATTTTAATTTTTAATATTACATCTTTGAAGCGCAAATATTTCAATTTCAGTAAAGTTCAGTTTTTGTTGTTGTTGTTGCTGTCCTTTTGTTATTTTAGTAAACCATTGCCTAATCCAAACTCACAGAGAATTAGTCCTATGTTTTATTTTAAGAACTTTATTATTCTAGCACTTGTATTTAGGTCTATGATTTTTTTTTTTTTTTTGAGTTAACTGTTTATGTAATGTGAGGTTGGGTTCCAGATTTATTTTTTTGCATGTGAATATCTGTTTCCCCTTTCTCAACATCATTTGTTGAAAGAACTATTCTTTCCTCTATTGAATTGTTCTATTCTCCATTGAAATACTCTTCCTGAAAAATCACTTGATCATGAATGAGAGGATTTATTTCCAGACTTTATATACATATTCTAGTACCCTAAGTCTTGATTTTTGCTGCTTTGTAAAAAGTTTTGAAATCAGGAATTATGAATCCTCCAACTTTGTTCTTTTTTTTCCCCCTCAAGATTGTTTTGTCTATTTTGGATGTCTTTCATTTCTGTATGTTTTAAGATCAACTTATCAATTTATGTAAAAAGTCTGGCTGAGATTTTGATAGAGAACACATTGAATCCATACATCAGTTTGGGGACAATATTAAGACCACTAATTCATAAATGTGGAAATCACTCCATTTATTTAGGCCTTCTTATGTTTTTTTCAACGGTGATTTGTTGAAAAGTGGACTTGTACTTTTTTTATTACCTTTATTTCTAAGTATTTTATTTTAATGCCAGTTTAAGTTGTATTATTGTCTTAAATTTTCCATCTCTCTGTTTATATTACACATGTGTTTTTAGACGTTGTCCTTTTGTTCCTTTTCTTTAGAGCTCTTATCAAATTAACTATAGCTGTTTTAAATTCCTGATCTGATTATTTCAAAATCTCTATCATCTCTGCGTCTGGTTCTGATGCTTAGTTTGTCTCTTCAAAACGTTTTTGCTTTTTAGCATGTATTAACATTTTTGTTTGAGAGTCAGGCATGATGTATTAAGTAAGAACTGAGGAAATTGGTTTTTACTATGAGATTTTATGCTCATCTGGCTGGGAGTTATGCTTTGTTTACTCTTTGCTCTGTGATGTTGGAGACAAAAATTTCCTCTTGTGTCCTTATTTGGTCTCCCCTGTGATTTTGGGTTCCCCTAGAATTGTTGTTGTTTTAATTAATTTATTTTTTTAATTGAAGGATAATTGTAATGTAATGGGCATTTTTAAAAAGAAATAATAGTGCATATTATTCTACAACTTGGATATTTTCCATAAGAAATCATAGACATTCCTCCAGGGATAAATACACATTTACATATGTGTATCTCCATATTGACCTATATGTGGGTCAAAAAGCAACAATTAGAACTCTGTATGGAATAGCTGATTGGTTCAGGATTGAGAAAGGAGTACAACAGAGCTGTCTGCTGTCACCCTGTTTATTTAATCTATATGCTGAGCACATCATGAGAGATGCTGGGCTGGATGAGTTACAAGCTGGAATCAAGATAGGCAGGAGAAATATCAGCAACCTCAGATATGTGGATGATACCACTAATGGCAGAAAGCAAAGTGGAACTAAAGAGTCTCTTGATGAGAGTGAAGGCAGAGAGTGATAGAGCCAGCTTAAAACCATTAAAAAAAAACAAACAACAACTAAGATCATGGCATCTGGCCCTATTACTTCATGACAAATAGAGGGGGGAAGATGGAAGTAGTGACTAATTTCCTCTTATTGGGCTCTAAAATCACTATGGATGGTGACTGCAGCCATGAAATTAGGAGATGATTGCTTCTTGGCAGGAAAGCTGTGAAAAACCTAGACAGTGCGTTGAAAAGCAAGAGACATTGCTCTGCCGAAAAAGGTTCATATAATCAAGGCTATGGTCTTCCGAGTGGTCAGGTACCATTGTGAGAGCTGGACTGTAAAGAAGGCAGAGTGCCACTGTGGTGCTGGAGAAGACTTCTGAAAGTCCCTTGGACAGCAAGGAGATCAAACCAGGCAATCCTACGTGAAGTCAGTCCTGAATACTCATGGAAGGACTGATTCTGAAGCTGAAACGCCAGTATTTTGATCATCTGATGTGAACAGTTGTTCACATTCCAATGAGTTGTTCACTCATTGGAAAAAAGTCCCTGATGCTGGAAAAGACTGAGGGAAGAAGAAGAAGAGGGTGTCAGAAGATGAGATGGCTGGATGGCATCACCGATGCAATGGACATTTAGTGGTTTTCAACCACTGAAAAAAAATAGCAAGTCACTTTACACACTGTTACTTTTATTCCTACAGGAAAGATTCATTAGCATGAATCAAATATGTTTCCTAGTTCAAATTCTGAAAAAATCTTGAATCTACAATTTTATGCATTTCAATAAACCTGATCCTGAAAAAATTTATATGTTTTAAAAATAACATTGTTTCTACCTGAAAATAAGAATGAACATTTTGTTATTCATCTCTTTATTGACCATTTACACTTGCTTCAGCCTTCTTCCTTACCTGTTCATATCTTACACTCACTTATGATTGATTGGCTTCCTTTTTTGAATCAACTTATAGAAGTGTTAAAATTATACAGTCAATGTCACTGCTTCCTTTTCCTTATGGCTTCCCATAGTTCAATCCTGATTTAGACTCATCTATTCCAGGTTTGCACAAAAATCTCATGTATTTGCTTCTTATATATTTGATATTTTACTTTAAATAAAATTATATATTTAGAACTTATTTTCTTTCTTTCTTTTTTTTTTTTTTTGGTGGAACAAAGGCATTTATTCAACATATTGTGGGCATATATATACTCTCTTACCAGATAGCCCTTTTTAGCAGAGATAGGGATCAAAAGTCTAACAAGTCATCTAGAAAGCCTGGAGGTTAGAATTATTCTCTAGAGAGGGGGTTGTAACAGTTACTTTACATATCAGAAAGGAGGACAATTGTAAATGGTTGCTGTTCACCATATGGAATTTCCATACGAATGAGATACATGAATTTCTATTATCCCCAAAAGCTGGCTTGCCAGCTCTCTGGCACCTGTATTCAGGTGCTGTTAAGGAACATAGAATTCATGCAAGACTGAAAACAGCACACAGGAATCCTCCTGTTAAATGTATCCTGACAACTCCCCCTGTTTTATTATGTTTGTAAAAAAGGTCCTGACCATATGAGTTTGTTTAGTATAAACCAATCTTATAGAAAGGCAACGGTAAACAACAAATAAAGTCACCAAAACAAACACCAAAGTTACAGTTTCAGATCTGATTCTGTGAATAATATTTTGAAATCGACCTCGTGGGTATAGCCCAGATAATTAAACTGCTAGTTGCTTAGCTAAAGTCTCTAGGTTAGTGGAAGAAGACAGACGTTTTAACAAGGAGTTCTTTTTGTACATACAGCGAGGCATTATTATGTGTGTTTCATAAATGAATTTTGATTTGTACCCAGTTGTAGGTACTATGATTAGATTGAACAGAAGTAACACAGTATTGAGTAGAATCTCAATCACAATCAAAAGTGAATCATTTTTTAACAAGTACATAGTTAGCAATTAATACAGGTTACAGAAAGTAAAGTCTTATTAGCATGTCTTTGTAAAATGTCCGTTTCAAGTTTTAAGTTTTTAGGTGCTCGCAACAGGTTTCCAGGTGTCTCGTAGTTTAGGCCCAATCTGTTTATTGATCTGAAGGCGAGGTGGGGAGATGTTTCTGTTAAGTCACTCAAGAAGTCCTTTGTCATGGTAATGAATTCTTTCCCTAATTATTTCCCTAAGGTTTTTGTAGTGTAACCATGGTTTACAATTTAAGCAAAGTCTGAAAGCCTTTTTTGGGAGGCAGGGCGAAAGCCCAAGTTTGTCGGAATTCTGTTGGTACCATGCAGAAGGAAGGACTTCATAACCTAGAGAAATGTTAATTAGTTTTTTCTTTTACTTCAAGGTGTGAGGGCCCTTTAATGCTCTAGGAAGAAGGCATATGTATAGAGTCGTTAGTAGAAACAATTGATCTTCTCTCTGGCCATTATATCACCTGTAGTAAGAAAGGGGGTTGGGTATGAATGATTAATTTGCCTCGGGCGAGGGGGTGGCACAGGAAAATGTTTTTTAGATTCTGCGGCATTCCCTGTTGAGAGAACAAATTTTCAGCTCGATTAGTAAGAGTTTTTATTTGTCCCCAAGTGGGGAGGTTATAAGGTTGATGTCACCGAGGGTGGCGCTTCCTGGAGATCTTTAGAGCTGCCATGGCCTGTATTGAAATTTCTTCCTCCTGGGGTTTTTGTTGTTTCATCTCTGTTTTGAAGGCTGGGGGGCCCCCTTGAGACCAATTTTCTGAAGAGGAAGCAATGTGAGTTCGTTGGATCCTTCAGCTTCAATAAGCTCTCCGGGGTCACTCTGCCCGACCTGCCGTATCCCAAGTCCCTGTTCTGGCGCGCCAATTGTTGTGGTCCTTTAATTGACCGGAACTTGGGGGTACAGAGTCGACCGATAAGAAAAGAAGGAAGAAAAGAGGCTGATATTCCCTGGTTTACACAGTATGCCAATATAACTCGAGGACAAAGAGCTAGCACCGGCTACGTAGGCTCAGGGCGCCCTCTCGAAGAGGTCTTGAAAGCCCGGGCAAATAAGTAGACACGGTGGGCACCTGTGCTCCGTGGAAACAGCCTGAAACGGAGAGAGGGAGAGAGTGAGAGAGAGAGAGAATGAGGACAATGAGGAAAGACACGGTGACCATTGCTCTGATGGAACAAAGGCCTAGAACTTATTTTCATATGTGGTTTGTAGTGGAAGTCTAGCTTAGCTTTCTTTTCGATACCTAGACAATTATCCCAATGCTGTTTATTAAAATATTTTCCAATATATTGAAATACTACTTTTTAAAATGTTAAGTTCTAATATGCATTTGTGCTTATTTCTGCTCCTTTTTCTTCCCTTCCTCTTGTTCTCTTCTCTTGTGATTTGATGACTAACTTTAGTGGGGATTTTTTTGGGGGGGGATTGCTTTTTCATTTTTTGTGTATTTGTTGTAGATGTTTGTTTTACGGTTACCATGAGGTCTTGATATAACAGTGTATAAACATATATAAGATTGTTTTAAGTTTCTGGTCTCTTGTTTTCAAATGCCTTTCCAATAACCTGCATTTGTACTCTCTTCTCACAATTACTGAGTTTGATATCATACTTGTGAGGGGATGATTTCCTACCTGTACTGTATGTTTGCCTTTACTGATAAGCTTTTCTATTCATAATTTCCTTATTTCTAGTTGTGTTTGTTCATGAAATTTCTCTTTATTTCTTCAGGACTATTTGTCTGTTTCTATGTCACTATGCTATTTTGATTATATTTGCTGTATCTTTTAAAATCCAGAAAGAAAGTTGGTTTCTCATGTTTATTCTTAAAATTTTCTTGCCTGCTCTCAGCTATGTTTCTTACATATACCTTCTAAAGTCATTTGCTGGGTTTCTTTTTAAATTGAGAATTTGTTTGAAATTGCATTACATTTATATACTAATATGGGAAAATGATTTATGACATGATATCATTTTTGGAAATATGGAATATTCTCTATTTGCTCATTTTTACAGTTTTCAATATATTTTACCATTTAAAATATGTTCTTCAACTTTTTGAATTAAATTTATTCTTCCTTATTTCTTTGAGAGGAGGATCACTATTTTAAATAAAATCCATAACCCCCCCCACCCCGGATATATATAGTTTATACAACTCAACAAATTCCTTTAGGAATTTTAAAGCTCTTTAGTAATCTCCAGGTTTTTCTAGGTGAATTGCAATATATATGAATAAAATTTACTCTTTGTATGAAATATTTATATTTATTATTTAGTTTACTTGTCTTGTTATATTAGTTAAAATTCTTAAAACCATATAAATATTAGCTGAGAGTGGGCACCACTGCTCTGGTTGTCATGTTCAGAGTTTTATTAAATTTATATTCTATGCTTTTTTTTTTTAATTGGAGGAAAATTACAATGTTGTGTTGGTTTCTGCCATACTACAGTGCAAATCAACCATGATTATACATATATCTCTTCCCTCTTAGGCCTCTCTCCTTTCCCCCAATCCCATCCCTCTAGGTCATCACAGAGCATCAGGCTGGGCTCTGTGTGTTATATACAACTTCTCACCAGCTATATGTTTTACACATGATAGTGTATATATGTTGATGCTACTTTCTCCATTCGTACCACTCTCTCCTTCCCCCACTGGGTCCACAAGTCTGTTTTCTACATCAGCATCTCCATTCCTTCCCTGCAAATAGGTTCATCAGTACCATTTTTCTAGATTCCATATATATGCATTAGTATGCGATGTTCGTTTCCTCATTCTGACTTACTTCACTTCGTTTAACAGACTTTACAGTCATTCACCTCACTAAAATTGACTCAAATTCATTCTTTTTATGACAGTAATATTCCATTGTATAAATGTACCACATCTTTTTTTATCCATTCATCTGTTGATGGACATCTAGGTTGCTTCTATGTCCTGGCTGTTATAAATAGTGCTGCAATGAACATTGGGATACATATGTCTTTAGTAATTGTGATTTTATCAGGGTATATGCCCAGTAGTAGGATTGCTGGGTTATATGGTAGATTTATTACTAATTATTTTAAGGAGTCCTCATACTGTTCTCCATGCTAAGTCACTTCAGTCGTGTCCGACTCTGTGCGACCCCATAGACAGCAGCCCACCAGGCTCCCCCGTCCCTGGGATTCTCCAGGCAAGAACACTGGAGTGGGTTGCCATTTCCTTCTCCAATGCATGAAAGTGGAAAGTGAAAGTGAAGTCGCTTAGTCGTGTCCGACTCTTAGCGACCCCATAGAGGCTGTTTAAATTTACACTCTCCCACATAGTACAAGAAGTTTCCCTCTTTTCCACGTCCTCTCCAGCATTTATTGTTTGTAGCTTTTTTGATGATGGTCTTTCTGACTGGTGTGAGGTGATACCTCATTGTAGTTTTGATTTGCATTTCTCTAATAATTAGTAATGTTGAGCATATTTTCAAGTGTTTATTGGCCATTTGTATGTCTTCTTTGGAGAAATGTCTGTTTAGGTGTTCTGCCCATTTTTTGATTGTCTGTTTATTTTTCTGATACTGAGCTGTATGAGCAGCTTATGTATTTTGGAGATTAATCCTTTGTCAACTTCATTTGAAATTATTTTCTCTCATTCTGAGGGTTGTCCTTTAATCATGTTTACTGTTTCCTCTGCTCTGTAAGATCTTTTATTTAGGTCCCATATTTTATGTTGTTCAAGAATAATTATTAATTTTATTCGTTGCATATTGGTTGCTTTCATTTAATATGTTTGCTTAATTTTGGCTTTAGATTTTATAACGTTGAAGCAACCTTGTGTGCTTGGAGTAAGATCTGTTTTATCATGGTGTTTTATTCTTTTAGTACAGTATTTGATTGACTTTAAGTATTTTATTTTGAATTTGGTGTTTATGTATACATATAATTGATATATAGGGTTTTTGCATTATGTTTATTAGTTTTGGATGTGAGAAATTCAGTTTTGTTTCATAAAGTAAGTTTCACAGCTTTGCGTATTATTCAGTTGTTTTCTATTTTAATTACATAAATAGATTTAATCTCTTATGAGCTTCCCTGGTGTCTCAGTGGTAGACAGTCCACCTGCCAATGCAGGAGACATGGATTCAGTCTCTGGGTCAGGAAGATCCCCTGGAGAAGGAAATGGCAACCAGCTCCAGTATTGTTATGCAATGGACAGAGAAGCCTGGTGGGCTACAGTCATGGGGTCGCAAGAGTCAGACAGGACTTAGTGACTAGACAACAACAACTGTCTCTTATATTAAGGTTAGTAGAATGCATCTGGAAATGCTTTTGAGTCTTGAACCACTCTATAGTGGCAGACCATTTTAATCATATTCCTCCTCTTTTCTGTGATCACTGGGCTCTTCAAGTTCTCTACATTTTGTCAGTCCATTTGTGGACATTATAATCTGTTGAGAATCATCTTCTTCCTCTACATTTTCCAAACTTATTCTACCAAATTTGCCCATATATTTGTCTGTAATTTTTGTAAGTATCTTCTCTATACATCTTTTTTATATTTAACACACATAATGTACATTTTTGCTTCCTTCATTAAAAACAAATCATTCTGTCTAGGAGTTTACCTGTTTGGTAATTTTCTCAAAAATTACCATTTCAGTTATATTTTGTGCCCTAACCTTGACTTTTTGTTTAATTGATTGTTTTTCACTTCCTTAATTATCCTTTCTGTTTTATTGCATTTTGTTTTAATGCCTCTGTGTCTCAGAGGTTTCAGAGTGAAGCATGTTCATTAAAATAATTGGGGTTTAGAGGCAATAATGTGTGACCATTATCTAGATCTGTAATCTTGCTCAAAACTAACTTTATAGAACTCTTGTGGAGGTGCTACCTTTTTCCTGAATGCTCGAGTCAGCTTTGAACCAGTGGAATCCACTTGACTTAATCCAAGTGGCTGTAAGAATAAAGTTCCCATGGCAAATGGTTCCAATTATTCCATCTGCAGTTATAGAATTAATGTCCTCAACACTTAGCACAAGAGATCATATATTAGCTTGCAATAAGCAATTGGGTTTTCCATATTGTCTCACTCTAATTATTTAAGCCTCTGTTGCAAATGTATTTTAAATTTCAAGCATGATTAAAATGGCATTTTTATTGTTTACTATGGTCATTGCTGACTATAGTAAATTGCTTGCTGATTCAGCTTAAATATAGAACATGCACACATATTCTGGATTTCTTCCTGGAAAGGAATGCGACTTCAGATCATATAAATGCAGAACAAATCCCTGTAGATTTAGAAATTTGTGAATTTCCTTAAGCACAGCAGATTAGCAGTTAATCTTTCTTCCTTAGCAAGGTTTAAACCTGGAGCAGTTTTGTAGACTCTCAGAGTGATTTTTATTTGGACACTTGTTATTTTGCTGGAGAACTAGAATTACAGACCACAAAAAGAATGCTTGACATGGCTTTAAGGACAGGAGTAGATGAGAACTTTAAAAAACAAAAAAATCGGCAAATTCATGTCAATGTATGGCAAAAACCATCACCATATTGTAAAGTAATTATCCTTCAATTAAAATAAATTAATTAAAAACAAAAGAATAAATTATATAAGGTTTATTTTATTGAAGTATGAATTCTATGTACACAGCTAGTATTCAGATGAAAACAATAAGCCATTGATATACATGGAAAGGTTTTCAGATAAAATGGTGTGGGGGGAAATTCCTGTCAAGGTACCTATAGTTGAAGGAGAATGATTCATTGGTCAGCTGGACTGCAGTAGAAATAATACTGGTTTTGGTGTCAAATCTAGGCCCTACTATTTAGTATTTCTGTGAACCTGATAGTCACTTAACTATTGAACATCCATTTCCAGGGTATAAAATATTTTATAAATGTCAGGGGACAGTTCATTGACTCATAATTCTGCAGTGAAACAGAGTGTCCTATTACTATGGAATTTGGAGAAGGAACCTGGCAAGTCTTTATCAAGAAGAGATAATTTTGTTGAAAGGAAAACATTACCCAAAGTGATCTACATTTTTAATGCACTTCCCATCAAAAGTTCAATGTCATTCTTTATAGAAATGGGAAAAAAAAATTCTAAAATTCACATGGAAAATTCACAAAAGGCCATGAATAGCCAAAGCTGATTTGAGCAAGAAGAACCTACTAGAGCCATCATACTTTCTGATTTCAAGATAGTGTAGTATAAAAAAAATACAGGGAAAAAGCCTCTTGATGTTGGTCTTGGCAATGGTTTTTTGCATATGACACAAAAGCAAAAAAAAAAAATATAGACAAGTATGTTTGCATCAAACAAAGCTTCTGCACAGCAGAAAAAATGATTAACAAAATGATAAGGCAATCTATAGAATGAGAAAAAATTGCAAACCATAGCCAAGGGGTTAATATCCAAAATATATAAGGAATTCATACAACACAATAGCAAGAAAACAAAAACAAATGGTTTGAAAAGACATACAAATGGTCAAGAGATATATGGAAAGATGCTCAGCATCACTAGTCATCAGGGAAATGCAAATCAAAACCATAATGAGATATCACCTCCCACATCAGAATGCCTGTTCTCAAAAGTATGAAAGACAAGTGTTGCTGAGTATGTGGAGAAAAGGGAACCCTTGTACACTGTTGGTGAGAATGTAGATTTGTATAGCCTTTATGGAAAACAGGATGGAATATCCTCAAAAATTAATAACAGAACTATCATATGATCTAGCAATGCCACTCCTGTGTATATATCCAAAAAAACTGTAAACAGGACCTTGAAGTGATATCTTCACTCTCTTGTTCATAACAGTATTATTCACAATGGCTAAACTATGGAAGCATCCTAAATGCTGTTAGTTAGAAAATGAATAAAGGACACACATATACATGTAATTGAATATTATTCAGCCTTATCAAAGAAGAAAAATCTGATATTTGTGATATCATGCATAAATATAGAGGGCATTATGCTAAGCAAAATAAACCAGACAGTAACTGCGTGCTTTCACTTACATGTGGAATCTTAAACAGACTCGTAAAGCAGCTGTACAATGGTGGTTGCCAGTGACTGAGGGGGTGGGGAAAACAGGGTCATGAGGTACAATGTTTCAGTTATGCAAGATGAATCAGTTCTGGAGGTCTAATGTACAGCGATATGACTATAGTTAACAATACTGAGTTGTATACTTGAAATCTGATAAAAGCGTAGATCTTAGGTGTTTGCATCATGAAAAAGGAGATAACTGTGTGAGGTAATTGATATGCTAGTCGGCTTAATTATTGCGATTATTTCACCAAACATATGTATACCAAGACATCAGTTGTACAACTTAAATATAACTTTTATTTGCCAATTACATCTCAGTAAAACAGGAGAGGGAAAAAGCATAAAATTCATAATTTTGCGATTCAAGAAGTATTTTAAATATAAAAATAGCTGATTTCTTTTTAAAATGATAAAAATCATCAATAGTGTAGTTAAAAAAGAAGGATTAAATTTAATTCTAGATGGGGAAAACCAAATGTGATATTTTATAACAGAAGAAAATTAGCAAAGGAATTAACTTACATTGGTAATTCTCAGAAAAAGGAAAGCCTTCAGCATTTTGTGAGGATGGCACACAGACTATATAGTCAGGATTGGTTACACACCCCAGTGAAACTGTTCTACTAACTTTTGAGGATATTCACAGATTTTATTCAGAGATGCCTGGCAAGAGTAGAGTTCCTGTCCTTAAAGTATTCTTCTCTTTCCTGGTTGGAGAATTTAGTTCTAATACCTCTTATCCTGGGCTTCCCTGGTGACTAAGATACTAAAGAACCTTCCTGCACTGCAGGAGATCCAGGTTCAGTCTCTGCGTTGGGAAGATCCCCTGGAGAATGGAATGGCAACCCACTCCAATATTCTTGCCTGGAAAATTCCACGGACAGAGGAGCCTGATGGGCTACAGTCCATGGGATTGCGAAGAGTCGGATATCACTGAGCCACTAACACTTTCACACTTCACCTCTTATCCTGAGGTTGCTGTTATCTTGTAGAAAAATCGTTCTGTTTTTTGTGCCTCTGTTTCCACATTTGTAACAACGTGGTAAAGACAACTCCTTGTTAGTCAAAGTGGGAATGATATGAGACTGTGTGTTTACATTCTCTAACATGTTACCAGCTTTGGTATGTGATTGATGCATGTGAGTTACCTTTCTTCATTTGTTATGTTTCCCTCCAGCATTCACTAAGCAAATACTGTCACTGGTTCAATGATAGAGACATAGAGATGGTGCTAAGTGCTACAAAGAGCCTTAGTTTCAGAATTACGGAGTTTTCAGGTGAGGTAGACATGAATCCAACCATCATGTGAATAAATATAATTACAAACTGTAATCTGAGCTATTAAGAACTGATAGAAGATGTTATGGCCTGGTATTAGGCTCTAAGGATATCTTTAAGGAGAAATTGCACTTAACAGATTGCAAATGTCAGTAAGTATTAATTTGGCAAAGGATGGGTACGGAGTAGAAAGAAGATTTCCAGGTAGGGGCAATAGAAGAGCTATCATGGTAAATTTGAGTTACTGAGGAACTCCAGAGTGGCTGGAGTTCACAGAAGAATTGAGAGCATGGTGCAGCCCAATCTTTATTCTCTTGGGTTTTACTGTATTTTCAAAGCTTATTGTTGCCTGTTGAAAAAAAAAAAGAATCTTCAGATTATGAGGTTCAATAGGCAGAAGTCATCATATCAGAAACAGAGAGTAAAAGCATCAGCAAGTATCAAAGATTTCACCTCTTTGTGAGTTTCCTATGAAATCAGACATGCCTAGGAGGGATGTGCATAGCAGTTGGTTTGAAGCATCCTTTAACAGGGCTTGTTTTTGCCAGCTGGATTTTGGTGTTCTAGGCTGAACCAGAAGTTGATGTAAATTAGGCTTAATGTAGGGCTTGCCTGGTGGCCCAGACAGCTGATTCATGTCAATGTATGGCAAAAACCACTACAATATTGTAAAGTAATTAGCCCCCAACTAAAATAAATAAATTTATTAAAAAAAAAAAAAAAAAAAAAAGAATCTACCTGCAATGTAAGAGACTTGGGATCGATCCCTAGGTAGGGAAGATCCCCTGGAGGAGGGCATGGCAATCCACTCCAGTGTTCTTGCCTGGAGAATACCAATGGACAGAGGACCCTGGCGGGCTACAGTACATGGGGTTGCCAAGGGTCAGACATGACTGAGTGGCTAAGCACAGCCCAGCACACGTCTTTCTTCACATGGAGACAAGTCACTAGAATAATAAATCACCTGTGGAGTTTTCAACAGATAATGTTGAAGTATCTTTGACTTTTGCATATCTCCTTGGCATTTACATTTGAATATGATTCTTAGGAAAATAAGGGTATATATATCATAGGGTGAGCCTCAAACACTATATTTATAAATCTGAGAGAAGAGAGGGAGGAGGAACTGGGGAGGAGGGAGAGAGAGAGAGAGAAGAACTCACCTTGGATAGGTGATGTTAGGATTCAGTGGGTGCTCTTGGGTTTTCCCTCCTCTATGATACCACACTTGACGTATCACTATTACAAGTGACAAAGTGATGAATAACTCAGAGTGAAGCTACCAGCCTGGGTAAATTGAGTTTTCATTCATGTAATAAATATTTATTGGATATTTATATTGTTCTGGGTGTTAAAAAAAAAACAAACATTCTATCTCCTCCTTTTAAGTAGTTCATAATCCACTGGAATACTAGACAGACACATGCACAATTAAATTGTGTTGATTACCAGTTTTTGAGAACACACAGTGCCGTGTACTTTGGTTGGTGACTTATACCCGTGACCTCATCAGTCCTTTCAACAACTGTATTTTAGATAGGATCACTAAGGCTTCATGATCTTTAGTAACTTGGTCAAGAATTCACAGTTTATAAATAGCAAGCCTAGGATTAAACCGAGTTTTCTCTTTTCTTACAACTCATGCTCTTAACACCACTGCATATTGTTTCAAAAGAATAATTAATACAAGCACCTGCAGAAATGGAAGGGAGCGTCTGGGAAGGATTATGTGAGTCTGACTAGAAGAGCTAAATAGGCTTTAGGAAGAAGTGATGTCTGAACTCTGGCTCACTCTTCTTAATCTGAGCCAATTGTCTTCAACTCTGGATGGCCACAATGATGTTAAACATATAGACTCCATCCGTGGTGGTTTCATTATGAAGAGATGTAAGTGAATCAGTCGTCTTTGGAAACTAACAAGGGATACACTCATTATCTTAAAAACTGATAAATAAAAGGAAAAATTCAAGCATCAATGTAGCTTTTTGTATGAAAGTATTCTACCTCATAAATGAAAGAAGAAATAATAAACACCATTTTGCCACTCCCCAATAAATTAACACGTACATCCCCTCAAAATGCTATTCTGATGTGATTGAGTAAACAAGAAATTTAGGGAAATTAATGAGCTACAACCTGGGGGATGAGATAATTGACAAACAACAAACATATAATTTTAACTTGTGATTAGTAGTGCAAAGAAGACACTCTGATAGGAAATAATATGGTGTGGGTGGTGGTGGAGGGAAAGGGAGAGTCTTCTTGGATAGGATGTACTGGAAAGGCCTTTCTGATCAAAATGAACCAATCAAAAGTCACTGTCCCTGTACAGAGCTATTGAAAAAGTTTCCAAGGCAGGAAGAAAGACAAAGTGTATAAACCCCAAGGCATGTTCAGAACATGGAAGCAGAAAAGTTTTTATTGGAAAAATATTGTAAAAAGCAAATAAAATAGAATTGGAAGGTTGCCTCTGTTTTTGTGTTATCTTAGTCCATTTTCCCTTTCCCATTTTTTTGTGTATCTTAGTCCCTTTTCCTTCAGAGGTTTACAATGAAGAGGGCTACAGGTCAAATTCTTCACTGATGTTATTATTGGAACTTTTGTAAAACTGCTTAATGCAAAACTAACAAAGATGAATTTGCATAAGCAGTGACCTGAATGCATGTAACATGTGAAATAACAAATGCTATGGAGGATGGTTAAATGTTTAAGAAGAATAAAGGATCTAATTTAGTTTCAAAATGCTACAGGGGCAGCTGAGAAAGTGAAAGTAAGTCTTTCAGTTATGTCTGACTCTTTGCAACCCCATGGACTGTAGCCTGCCAGGCTCCTCTGTCCATGGAATTCTCCAGGCAAGAATACTGGAGTGGGTTGCCATTCTTTTCTCCAGGGAATCTTCCCAACCCAGGGGTCGAACATGACCCAGGGAACACACCTGAGTCTCCTGCATTGCAGCAGTTTCTTTTCCATCCGAGCCACCAAGGAAGCCCCTAATTAGTGTATCTGCTGTGTGCTATGCTTAGTTCTCCATCGTGTCTGACACTTTGTGATCCCATGGACTGTAGCTGGCCAGGCTCCTCTGTCCCTGGGGATTCTCCAGGCAAGAGTACTGGTGTGGGTTGCCATGCCTTCCTCCAGAGGATTTTCCCAACCCAGGGATCAAACCCAGGTCTCCCACTTTGCAGGCGGATTCTTTACCATCTGAACCACCAGGGGAAGCCCAATTATTGTATCTTTCTCACTCCAAAAAAACAGCATACTTCAAAGGTTTGATGTCCCTCTTTTCTTAAGCAAGGTCTTCATGCATGCTGTCCTGAGACTGATTTCCTTTGCCATCCTACACATTCTTCCAGAGTTACATGGTCAATTCCCACTATTTGAACTGCCTTGGCAGATGACTTCCAAACTGTATTATGCCTTCTAGATACACATGAGGCTGTCAACCAGGAGTGGCCAGTACATGAGACTTAAAGTACCTAAATATTTGAAGGAAGCAGTAGGAAATCACAGTATTATATGTGTATACCTCACTTAAAAAGGTATTCCCAGTTATCTAGTTTATTTATCTTTTTTTTTTTTCCCCTGTGCTGATCAAATAAGACATAGTTTTGAGCTTTACTTGACAGCAGGATGTTAGTCTGTCACTCTATCTAAGATCCATCAAAAGAAAGGTGTAATCGGGATGCCTTTTTAGAGATCTTACTGTGTCAGAAGTAGAAGTATTTATCACATTAAATACCTTCCTCTTGCCATTTCCTATGGCTTAGTGAGTGGTGTGCCCATTCAAGTAGTTTCTCCTGCTAAAACTGTGGAACATATTTGGGATTCCACAGTGTTTCCATCTGCCATACAACTCAGACACTAAGGCTTATTGATTCTATTCCATAAACATGCCCCTGAGAGCTAAGTTCTTCTCTTCATCCTCTCTGAATCTGGTGAAATCATGTCTGGAATATCTCTTTCACTGATCTGACTATCCCCATTCATTCTCCATGTGGCCACCAATGTGAACTTATTAAAATATATATCATGCCACTACAATGGGTAAATTTTTTCTACTAAGTGTGGAGCAAGTTCATTCTTAAATTTATAATAAACTTATTTCTCTATCTGGCTTCAACCTCTTGACCTCAAATATGAACTTTTAACCTTTTAATATTCAAACACTTAAATTGGAATTAAAATCCTTATGAAATGGTCAACATCCCTGAGATTGCTCTCTATTTTGACACCAAGCCTTTTGGTGGCTGTCCTTTTGCTTGGGACTATCATCATCTCCCCGCCCTGGCCACCTCCAACTCATTCATTCATGACCCATCTTAATGTCAGCACCTCTGGGAAAATGTCCCCAATATCTCAGGCTGATAAAATCACTTTCTTGCCTGTACCTCAAATGCTCTTTATTAATAATTCTACCTTAACACTTACCCAACTGAACTCCAGTTATCTGCTCAGGTATCTTTCTTATGGCAGGACCCTGAACTTCCTTCCCTAAGGTCTGTAACCGTGGATTTTAAAGTAACCCAGTGTTGACACAAAGTGGATTTTTCATAATCATCTACAGGGTGAATGAGTGAATGAATTGATATACAGATGGGTTCCAAAAGTTTCACTAGCATTGTTTTGGAGAAGGCGATGGCACCCCACTCCAGTACTCTTGCCTGGAAAATCCCATGGACGGAGGAACCTGGTAGGCTGCAGTCCATGAGGTAGCGAGGAGTCGGACACGACTGAGCGACTTCACTTTCACTTTTCACTTTCATGCATTGGAGAAGGAAATGGCAACCCACTCCAGTGTTCTTACCTGGAGAATCCCAGGGACGGGGGAGCCTGGTGGGCTGCCGTCTATGGGGTCACACAGAGTTGGACATGACTGAAGCGACTTAGCAGCAGCAGCAGCAGCATTGTTTAGTCTCACTTTTCTGAATCAGTTGTGCCTCAAGATTTTACATGTATTTGTTCTTCCTACCCACTAGTCTCTGCTTCCCAGGTGGGTCAGTGGATAATAGTCTGCCTGCCAATGCAGGAAATGCAGGTTTGATCCCTGGAGAGGGAATTGGCAACTCATTCCAGTATTCTTGCCTGAAAACTCCTATGCACAGAGGAGACTGGCGGGCTACAGTCCATGGAGTTGCAAAAGAGTCAGATATGACTCAGCAACTATACAACAATACCAACCCTCTCCCCTCACCCCCAGACACACACACACAGACACACAGAACGGTGTGCCCTTTGATCTCAAGAAATTTTGTAGTCTATGTGCCAATAAGCAGAGTTATTCTCTAAATAGTTGTTGAGTTGAAAATTACAAAATTATCATAGAGTTTTGAAGATATCTAAGGCCTCTATGTTTTGGGAGAGATTAAGGTCCTTCTAAGTATAGTCCTCTGCTAGACAGAATTGTTCTGAATATCAGAGCATTCCAAGGCCTTCTGCTACACAGAATATGAATGATTTGTCTCCTTGTCACTCAGCCCTCTACACCCCAACTTGGTGCAGGACTGAGTCTGTTGTTGTTGTTCAGTTGCCAAGTTGTGTCCAACTCTTTGTGACTTCATAGACAGTAACACACCAGGCCTCCCTGTCCCTCACCATCTCCCAGTTTGCCCAAATTCATGTCCATTGAATCGATGATACCATCCAACCATTTAATCCTCTGCTGTCCTCTTCTCCTTCTGCCTTCAATCATTCCCAGTATCAGGGTCTTTTCCAATGAGTCAGCTGTTTGCTTCAGGTGGACAAAGTATGAGAGCTTCAGTTTTGGCATCAGTCCTTCTAGTGAGTATTAAGGGTTGATTTTCTTTCGGATTGACTGGTTTGATCTCTTTGCTGTCCAAGGGACTCTCTACAAGTCTTCTCTAGCACCATAGTTCGAAAACATCAATTCTTCAGTGCTCTACTTTCTTTATGGTCCAATTTTCACATCTAGAAGTACATGACTACTAGAAAGACCACAGCACTGACTGTGACTAAGTCTGTTAATAAATGTAATTCCGTTATGTCTTTTAAGTGGAGATTAATGATAAGGTTTCCTTGAGGAATAGATGGTATTTGTAAAAGCATTTCTTCTAGTCCTAAATAAAGGAGGCATTCAAAGATTGTCTAGTTTCCCTGAGAAATTTCCCATGAAATTTTGTCAGTGGGAGGTAGATCTGCAGAGGAATTCCAGTCAGTATTTGGCGATGTCTATAGCCAATATCTTCATAATCTACTACTGATATATTTTTGAAGCTTGATGAGTGAACTATATATTGTATGCTGCGATTTTCCTTGGCGGGGGTGTAATATTCAGTATTTTCCAACAGATAGTCCTCGTTCTTTGTGCAGCCTCTAGAAAAGCTACCATTTAAGTAGTAAGAAAACAAGAAATGAAACCCTGTGTGAACTGGGCTATAAGATATGTCTATTTTTCAAATATTTTTCATAAATTTTGCATTTTCAATTCTTCGTATCCATCTACAGATTGTTTTCTGTGAACCAGGTACTGAGTATGCTGCAGTGAGCAGTTAGAGAAAGTCTTTGCCTTTGAGGGTCTCTCATCTTTAGATATTAATGTACTTTGATGGTTGTAATAAATTTAATTTTTAAAGAAGATACACATGAAGAGATTTAAAGTTTGTGTTCAAAGCACCCTAATGCTTCTCTCCTATAGATGGCTGCTCCTTTTCCCAGTTAGCCTAGATTAAAATAATTTCACCTTCATCACAAAAGCGATTGCCTGCTAGGTCCTATTAATGAGAACTTTTTTTTTTTAATTGAGATATAATTGACATGAAACATTGTGTTAATTTAAGGTGTACATCATATTGATTTGATATACTTATATTTTGCAACATGATTGCCACTGTAACCTTCAGGTCACATAATCTTTTTTGTGGTGGTGTTAATAAAGATCTAGTCTCTTAGCATATTCAATGTCTATAATACAGTATTGTTATCTATAATCAATACATTGTGCATGACATCTCTGGGACTTATTTACCTACTAGTTTCAAGTTTGTACCCTTAAAAAAGCATCTCTCCTATTCCTCCACCTTCCAGCCCCTGGGAACCATTTACTCTTTGCTTTTATGAGTTCAGCTGTTCTGGATTCATATGTAAGTGATATCATACAATATTTTAGTGGTGAATTAAAAGTTTTGTTCAATTTGTATTACACTGTACTGCTATTCAATGTATGTATGTGTGTGTATATATATATTCACACATATATACACCCCACATATATTATATATATATATATATATATATATACAAACACACACATACACACACATACTTTTTTTCCCCCACATGTACCATCAAAGGAACCAATACTTTATTAAACTCTAGGGTCTGTTCTGAAAGTCAACTGTCTAGTCTTAGCTCTGCAGTTTCTCAAGAGTAACATTGGGTTGGCCAAAATGTTCATTTGGGTTTTTCAGTAACATCTAATAGAAAAACCAAAACGGACATTTTGGCCAACCCAGTGTGAGCTATGCTGTATAATCCATTGTGAAATTAATTACCTTTCACCCTGAATCAGTAGGGAAAATAGCAAGAACATGAGGAACACTGGAATGCTGCAGCCAGCAGACTCTTTACCCTGTTCCCAAGCACAGGGAAAGCACCTTCCCAAAGTACCCTTTGTGAGGCTGGGGAAGCTGAGAAGGAGGTGGAGCCATCTGGACCACAGGCTACTGTTTGGAGCAGCACCCCCAGATGATGATGTGAGCTGAGGCCAGGCAGCAGCCAGCTGCTCTGGGAGTAGAGAAAGCTTTCTCAGAGGAGATGCGAAGTGAACTGGGGTTCAAAAAAGGAATGCTTGTCAAGTGGACATGCTGCAAGGACAGGAAGTGAGTTGACAGATGATATCAAGAAGAGCTTGTGAGATCTTGAGGAGTAAGGCCAGGTTTTTATTTTCCTTGCTGCCCTGCACCGGCACAGGGCCCAGCACATAGTGAGTCTTTCCTTTCTACTGGCCACATGAATGATTGAAGGAAAGCCTACATTTTCCAAGATGAGATCATTTTTGCATTTTCCCTATCTTGGGGCTGATCTAGGTCCCCAGATCACTGGGCATACTGAGGAAGAAAACAGGAAGAAATAGATAAATGCAGTCAATAGTGAAGAGTGAATAGATGACAGTCTACAGTGGATAAATCTGTGAAGGCATATTTCTGCCTTTTCATTCACCTCAGCTAAGAGAGACTTGAGTGGCCCCAAGAAACCAAATGTGTAAATGGTGAAAAGTAAAATAGTAAATAAAGTAGGATTGTAAGAACTCCATGATCTAGTGAGAGAGAGAGGGACACACACTAGAGAATTCTATTTATCATAGAATAGTGACTCTCTGCACCAGTTAGAGCAGAACTTAAGTTTCTGATTTCCAGGACAGTGTGCTAAAGATAAGTTTGGAAAGAAGCTCTATGAAACTGGCTTCTGTGTGTTTGTTATTGTTGTTTGTTTGTTTCTTAGGCTAAGAACAATAGCTCTGCAAGATGCTATACAAAAAGCATTTTGGAGGGGCCTGTAGGCAAATAAGTTTGAGAAACATTGAATATAATATCCCTTGCCAATATGTTAAAAATACCAATATTAGCACACATCAAGTTCTCAGAAATCCTGCATTAAATAAACCTATTTACATAATCACCCTCCAAGATCTTTCTTTGGGGAATACTGGCCTGCATCATCCAGAAGGGATTTCCTTAGTTGTTGAGGGTGCATCACTGGTGTGGTGGGAACGAACCTCAGTGGTCATTTTGGGCAGTCTTTTAGCCAGCAAGTTCAACATTCAACAAAGTGGCCTTGGCAGTTGGCTACCCACATTTTCCTTGATGGGAACCTCAGTTCATTATATGTTAAACTGAAGTTTATAACCCCTGACTTCTCTCCTGGATGTTACCTTCTGAAGAAATCTGCCCACACTCTCTTCCAGAGGAGATATGAAAGCATTCATCAAGGCTCTTCTTGCCATGTCTTCTCAGAACCTTGACTCATTAAGACCCATTAATGCTGTAGAGTCAAACTTTTCCTCATCCTCTGCTTAGGTAGATTTTTTTTTAAAATGCACTTGAAGTGCATTTATTGATTGAATAATCAGTGTGGATTTAATT
The DNA here is from genome assembly GCF_054371585.1 of Giraffa tippelskirchi. NCBI lineage: Eukaryota > Metazoa > Chordata > Mammalia > Artiodactyla > Giraffidae > Giraffa > Giraffa tippelskirchi. The sequence goes on along the minus strand of NC_137276.1, from coordinate 55,535,584 downwards.
TAGTCAATGTGAAATCATTTATCAAGTTTTATTATCATTGATTTTTTGGTAAATTTTATACAGTCCAACAGAGATCATTATATGATGGCAGCCTAAGAAAGGACTCACCAGGTGACCTGCTACAACCACGGGCATTGCTTTCCATAGTCACTCTGTTAGAGAATGTGACTGTTTACCTGTGTGTTTTCTCCAGTGTTCAACTCAACACTATCTTTAAATTGGTATCAGTTATTTTTTTAAGATTTTTAAAAATATATTTGTTTTAATTGGAGGATAGTTATTTTACAATATTGTGATGATTTTTCCCATACATCAGTATGAATTAACCATAGGCATACATGTGTCCCTTCCACCCTGAAGCCCCCTTCCCATTTCCCTCCTCACCCCATAACTCCAGGTTTTCACAGAGCATCTGCTTTGGGTGCCCTGCATTATACATCAAACTCCCACTGGTTATCTATTTTACATATGGTAATATATACGTTTCAGTGCTATTCTCTCAAATCATCCTATCCTCTCCTTCTTCCAATGAGTCCAAAAGTCTGTTCTTTACATCTGTGTCTCCTTTGCTGCCCTGCATGTAGGATCACTGGTACCATCTTTCTAGATTCCATATATATATGTGTTAATATGCTATAATTTGTCTTTCTCATTCTGAATTACTTCACTCTATATAATAGGCTCTAGGTTCACCCACCTCATTAGAACTGACTCAAACATGTTCCTTTTTATAGCTGAATAATATTCCATTTTATATATTGTTGACAGCTTCCTTATCCGTTCATCTGCCAGTGGACATCTAGGTTGCTTCCTTGTCCTAGCTATTGTAAATAGTGCTGCAATGAACATTGGGGTACATGTGTCTTATTTAGTTAGGTTTCCTCAGGATATATGCCCAGTAGTGGGATTGCTCGGTTGTATAGTAGTTTTATTTCTAGTTTTTAAAGGAATCTCCATACTGCTGTCCATAGTGGTTGTATCAGTTTGCATTCCCACTTGCAGTGTAAGAGGGTTCCCTTTTCTCCACACTTTCTTCAGCTCATCAGTAGCTGTGCAGTTAACATGACTAATGAGGCTTAAAATATAACTGATACCAGTCAACTACAGTCAGCAACTACTGATGAACTTTCTTCTTTGGACAAAAAGAACAGCAATATAATAGCCAGTAGTTTCAATACTATTTACTATGTGCCAGACAGTGTTCTGAATGCTGTAAACAATTTTGCTCATGCAATTCTTAGGACAAATCTGTAGAAAGATAAAATTGTTACCTCATTTCATGGAAGAGAAACTGAGATGCAGAGTTTAAATAACTTGCCCAGATGGCTCAAACAGGAAGAATTGGAGCTTGGATTTGAACCCAAGCAGTCTTGCTCTCAAGTGCACTTTCCTAATAATTATATAGTATTACTTGTCTTGATTGAATTAATATAGACTTGATCCCAGAAGAGCCCCACTACAATTTATTTGCCTGTCAAATATTTAAAGAAATGAAGGATCATCTGTGGATGTGAAAAGTAGGGTGAATTCATGTAGGCAAATATTAACATTAGAACATTTACCTGATAAATGCAAATAGTTGAGCAAAACCCATGAGCGATGGTGAGGGAAGCTGGGGTGTTTGTTTCCCACTTCACAAAATAGAGCCACCAAGCTTGTATTTGTCTCAAAAAATAGTTTGTTTAACTTCTTGGAGGAATGGCAGTGAATATAAATAAAATCAATAACAGTGACTGAATAATCTTAATAGGTGATGGATATCAGCTTTCCTCTGTGTGCCTCAGCTTGTCTATTTCATTTCAAGATACTGCATGCATGATTTCTCACTTGGGTTCTGTGCTCTAGTTCTGTGCTTTCGTAATATATGCATCAAACATTTTGAAAGTCTGCCCCAAGAGGCAAAGGTCACTTAAATTATACATTGTCTTGCAAGGTGATGACAGCTTAGACTTGTGTGTATGATTGTCTTTGAAGAATTCCATCCAAGATTGAAAAAAAAAATTTTTTTTAAGTAATTTAAAGAGAGTTCTTTGTGTTTGACAATTGAAAACAAAACTCTTTAGCCCTATGAAATATTACATTGGGCAAGTAGGGTCCACCTTTTTTATTCAGTATCCAGCACAGCCTCTTGTAGTGTTTTCCCCACCAAACCTGTGAGTGTCCCCAGATCTAAGATGTTTTGCAAAATCAGAGTTGCTATCCTTGCTGATATTTTGTAATCCTATTTATGGCCCAGCCAGCCATGATGGAAGTAATTATTAGTATTCAAAGCCTTGTTCTATAAATTTGTAATAGTGTGTTTCATTGTTTGTGGCATTAGCCTTGGGCTGTTAGGCATAATTCTGTTTACTGCTATAAAGTGAGGCTGTCCATCCAGAACATGGCAAATTATAAACTTACTGCATCTGCTGAATCAGCTGGGTTTGTGCCATGAATACCACATACTCATTTGCAGAAGTCAGTGGGCTTCTGAGTGAACATCTGTATAGGCTTCGACTTGTAGCGTTTAGAACACAGTTTATTTAATTCTCCTCAGTTTAATTTATCCCTTATGGTTCCTGTTAACTGTAACTTGTATTTTGCTTTATAGGTTGAAATTCCAATTTGTTTACACCATGGTATAATATATGTGTGAGAACACACTTTTTTTACACTTTGGATCAGGAAATGCAAACAACTCTTATATCTATCCATTGGAGACCAAGAACACATTTTTCATAAAACAGGATCAAACCATTTTCATGGTCAGTAGTTGCGCGCGTGTGTGTGATTTTTTCTCCCACTGTTGAAGTTCTAACCCTTCACAATAAGCACATGTGGTAGTGTCTTGATTAAAAATCAGATTTCTTTTGTCTTTGGCTTTGCCATATACATCATATATCTTTCAAGTCTCCCTATTAACATCAGTTGGCAAATGAGGCAGAGAAAACGTGGAGGATCTTATGGGCCAGGTTTGGAGAGATGTCCATCCCTTCTGTCCACAGTCTTTGGCCAGAGGGTTTCACACTAATGTAGTTCCTGGCTTAGGTTTATTCAAGCATAATTCTATTCTGTAAAAGAGGAGTATGAATCTTTTCAGACACCACCTCTACTGGGTGATATTTGAAAGCTTTTCAGACCCTCAATTTTTCATATTTACAATGAAGAAAATGTAATTACCTCACAGATTATTCTCACTAGATGGGATTATATACATAAAAATAACATGTGAACTATAAAGTGGTACTCAGGTTTATAGTATTTTATGTTATAATAATTATTATTTTTAATGCTATTACTGTAAAATAGATTTAAAAATGATGAGGAGCTAGGCCATGTGATAAGTACAGTACAGTTCAGTTCAGCTGCTCAGTCATGTCCGACTCTTTTCAACCCCATGCACTGCAGCACACCAGACCTCCCTGTCCATCACCAACTCCCAGAGCTTACTCAAACTCATCCATCGTCGGTGATGCCATCCAACCATCTCATCCTCTGTCCTCCCCTTCTCCTCCCACCCTCAATCTTTCCCAGAATCAGAATCTTTTCAAATGAGTCAGTTCTTCACATCAGGTGGCCAGAGTATTGGAGTTTCAGCTTCAGTATCAGTCCTTCCACTGAATATTCAGGACTGATTTCCTTTAGGATGGACTGGTTGGATCTCCTTGCAGTCCAAGAGACTCTCAAGAGTTTCTGCAACACCACAGTTCAAAAGCATCAATTCTTTGGCACTCAGTTTTCTTTATAGTTCAACTCTCACATCTATACACGACTACTTGAAAAACCATAGCTTTAACTAGACAGATCTTTGTTGGCAAAGTAATGTCTCTGCTTTTCAATATGGTGTCTAGGTTGGTCATAGCTTTTCTTCCAAGGAGCAATCATCTTTTAATTTCATGGCTGAAGTCACCATCTGCAGTGGTTTTGGAGCCCAATAAAATAAAGTCAGCCACAGTTTCCGCTGTTTCCCCATCTATTTGCCGTGAAGTGATGGAACTATATGCCGTGATCTTAGTTTTCTGAATGTTGAGTTTTAAGTCAACTTTTTCACTCTCCTCTTTCACTTTCATCAAGAAGCCCTTTAGTTCTTGTTTGCTTTCTGCCATAAAGGTGGTGTTTTCTGCATATCTGAGGTTATTGCTGTTTCTCCTGCCAATTTTGATTCTAGCTTGTGCTTCATCCAGCCCAGCATTTCTCATGATGGACTCTGCATGTAAGTTAAATAAGCAGGGTGACAATATACAGCCTTGATATGATCCTTTCCCAATTTGGAACCAGTTTGTTGTTCCATGTCCAGTTCTAACTGTTGCTTCTTGACCTGCATACAGATTTCTCAGGAGGCAGGTCAGGTGGTCTGGTATTCCCATCTCTTTAATAATTTTCCACCATTTGTTTTGATCCACACAGTCAAAGGCTTTGGCATAGTCAGTAAAGCAGAAGTAGATGTTTCTCTAGAACTCTCTTGCTTTTTTGATGATCCAACAAATGTTGGCAATTTAATCTCTGGTTCCTCTGCCTTTCTAAATCCAGTTTGAATGTCTGGAAGTTCACGGTTCACGTACTGTTGAAGCATGCTATGATAAGCACACTGTCTTTATTTTCAGAGTTTTCTTTTTTCTTGAGAGCTTCTTTCATGTGTATGCAGAATATGCCAACATAGCTCACAGAGTCGAATATTACAGAAAGAGATAAGAGGGTAGGCAAACCTTTACAGTTGGTCACCATATCTCCAAATCAGTTTTCATCCCTTCCTAGAATAGTCTTCTATAATCATTGCGTTAATTCAATGGTAAAAATTACAAACCAAAACAGAAAAACCCTAAATTAAGCATCACACAAAATTGCCTTCAAATAACAATAGCTCCATGTGAAGTGAAGCCAATGTGTAACATCTAAATGATATCTTGCTTCTGTACTGTGAGAATGCATGTAGGTCAAAAAGCAGGAGCCTTTGGGGTAAGATAAACCTAATTTAGACTTGGATCTGCATTAACCACTTGCAGGAATCTCAGTAAGTTCACTGTCTGGCCCTCTGTTTTCTTATTTATTTAACAAAGAGAAGGTTTAAAGCTCAACTGCTTTTGGTGGGAATTGAATTTGATGGTTCTCAGATATGAGCTGCAGGGGAGGGTCACTGTGGGGATTTCTGTGTGTTCTAGCTATTGTCATAGGCATACTCATCACAGAAATGCTATAGACCTCTAAAGTCACACAGCTGATTAGGAATAAAATTTGGACTGGAACCCAGTACTATCCGAATCCAAAACTCATTCCCATAATCACTACATTTAATCATCTTTCTGGGCTTGACGCTATGCCTGGCCCATGGTAGCTGCTCAGTAGATCACAGTGATTACTGTTATCTTCATGTTTATGCCTGAGTCAGTTGCTCAGTGATAGTAGGTTTCTGTTCCTGTGATCCAGGTAGTATTAGGCATGGGCATATCCGCAGTGCTAGTGGAGTCTTGACAGCTCCACACCCTCTGAGATCATGGCTCTTCTGGGACCTTCTCTTCAGTGATGCCAACTCTTAATGGAGGGAGATCAAGGAAATCTCATTTTACAGATATACAGATGGACAGGTACATACTTTTATATTTGAAATAGATAAGCAACAATGGACCTACTATATAGTGCATGGAGCTCTGCTCAATACTTTGTAGCAGCCTGGGTGGAAAGAGAGTTTGGGGAAGAATGGATATATGTATATTTATGGCTGAGTCCCTTTGCTGTCCACCTGAAACCATCACAACATTGTTAATTGTCCACACTTCAAAACAAGTTTAATAAAAAGAAAAAAAGTTACATGCTACATCTTTCATCTATAATATCTATTTTCATGTACTTGTAATAGTTTTGTTTTTCTGATTATTAAGTTTGAATAATGAGCTATCTCCTTTTTTAAAATTGATTATGAGAAACGATAAAACAGAACAGACAAGCCCATTTTAGAAACAAAGAATGGAGGATAGTACCTGCTATACAAATATTCAAAAAATTAAAAAAAAATCATACCAGGATAATTTTAAAAATAGATCAAGGAGATAGAATATAAAGCCTCAAGTGTACAATATAACGTCTTATTAAGGTGGTTTTTCCAATCAAAGAAAGGATCAATCATTTGGTATATGCTGCGTGGCCATTCAGATGAAAAAAAAATATTAGGCCAATTTTTTTTTCATCTCACATCATTTAGCAAACACAATTTCAGATGGAGTAAGCATTTAAATGAATAACATGAAACTACAGAGGAAGCAGAAGACACAGGTAAGTATCTCTTTGACCTCAGGGAAGGGAAATGGTATTCTAAACAAAAAAGTAATAAAAGGAACTATAAAGACAGATTGCATATTTAGGTATTTCAATATTAAAAGAAATCTATATGTCAAGAGGCATATTAAAACTTGAAAGGCAAACACAAAACTGGGGAAAACATTTGCAACATACCCTTCATCTAATTTTCACAATATTCCTATGAGGTAGATGATATTATCTTTATTTATACATGAGAGAATCAAGACCTAGACATTTTAAGTAATTTAGCAACTTACTCAAGATTCTATTTGTACCCTTGAAAACTGAACTATGACAGCTCTTCACATCACACTTTGCTGCCCAACTAAGAAAATAGCTAGGAGACATAGCAGTAAGAAGCATGCCTAGTAGAGGAATCAGAGGCTTATTAAAGGAGTGGAACAGAGGAATCAGACAGGTGAAGAGATAATTGCGATCTATTGTGATTTGTTTTGATAGATGCACCAAAGGTTTGTATAAGGAGTGATTACTTCACTTGGGAGTGATTTCAAAGAGATCCTAATACTATCTCGATTTTTGAAAAATAAGTAGATTTTAGGTACCATGATGGTCCAAGGTATTCTAGGGAGAAGAAATGATACATTCCACAGCACAGAATTCTGAAGCAGCTGGCTAGGGGGAAGGGGAAGCTTAGGGTGTCTGCAAAAATATAAGATGCTGGTGGGAACCTCTGCTCCAGAGGAAGACATCATGGGCACCTAGGGGTGGCCAGACCTGAGAAAGACCAAGTGCTCAGCCAGGAGAAGCCTCAGGCATTCAGGCCTACCAAAGCATTTCTAATGGTATGTTTGTATTTTCGTGTAGTAATTTTTAAATTTTTTATAATTTTGTTTTGTCATACTAAAAATTTCTTTTATTCTAGTTAGAAAAGATTCAAGCAAAAATTCCCAGATGATATTGTCTGAAATCAAATGGCTGCTTGTTATAGGAAGGAAAAACCCAAAACACGATATCCATTTTTTAGAGCTATTTTCTCAATTGAGGTAAAAATGAGAACTTACCGATATGAACACTCAGTATTTCAGCAGCATATCTCCAACATGAGAAAATGGAAGGCCCTTAGCCTCCTGCGTTGAGTCTCTCCATTTACCCTAAGTATTTCATAGATTGATACAGTCTGCTTGTCTCATGGTAGCCAAAGCACCATTGCCCATAGCCATGTCTAGGACTGCTACTGAAATGGCTCCTGGTCCATACTCCTATACTATACTCTGAGGTTGCTGAGGCCACTGAAGAATCACCATCTCTTGCTTTTCTCCTACCACGATCATGTCACCTGTGTATCATCCTGAGCCACAACTGCCATTTCTCTGTTCAGTTACTCTAGCATCGTGAGCCTTTACCATGCATCTCTGTGGGCTGTGGATCCTGCCACACCAGGCTGAAGGTTCCTCTGCAGGGTTGCACTGGTCTCTAGTTGGTGTTGCTGCTACTACTACTGCTATAATTATTATGGTGATTGTTATCAAAATCACCAGACTAACAGGATTCAGTTGTAAACAAGTACAAGGGCATGCATGCATTTACTGCCGACATCCGTTAAACACCTACAGTGCATCGAGCATCATTTCAAGGGGATTACAATAGTGAGCAAAGCTGACCCAGGCCCTGTCCTCAACCAAAAGTTTATGGTCTAGAAATCTCTCTTCTCTCTCACCTTCAATGCAACTTCCCTCTGTTTGTGTTGAATTCTTTCTCAAGATCTCTGCAGCACCATTGACATTTAGAACCTGCTTCCCCTATGGGTACCCTGCAACAGCACCTCCTTGATCCTAGGCGAAGGGAATAACACCTCCCTCAAAATAGCAAAGGCATCTACCTCAGCTCCTGCCATTTCTGATTTTCTGGGAATGTCATTTTGCTTGGGGAATGGACCATAGCATATATCCATAAAAGTTCCACTTGGTCCCAACCAGATCCAAGGGGGAACAGCTTTGTTTTCATTGGCTCACTCCTATGGTTTTCGTGGTACTGATGGAAAAGACAAGGGATGATTTTAGAAAGAGTAAGAGGAGTTGACAAATGACAAGGTCATTATTTCCTTTTTCTTAATGGAATCCCACCCTTGATTCTCCCCAACAGGAGTAGAGGACATCTTTCACCCTTTTTGATGTCCCCACATTCTAACTTGAATAAGCCCTCTCCCGTAACTGTCTTTGTTTTCTTTGTCCCTCTTGTTAGTGTTCTCATCTGTAAAATAGAAACAATGGAAATATTGACTATAAAGTGTGGATTATAGACTGGATTTGGTACATTGGATTATGGAAGCCTATACACAAAGTGGTCAAGGGTGCCAGCTTTCAAGATTAGGACTGACTCTACCCTTTGCTCTGAGTGACATTAAGCAAATCAGTCTCTCTGTGGCTTGTTTCTGTAAGGGAAGGAAAATAATACCCACTTTAAAAGTTGTAATAATGACTTACACATCGTGTTTGTGAAATACATGCATTCTATGCAGTCTCACACATAGTCTGTAGTTACCATGTACAGGCTAGCTGCTGATTATTCAGAGATTATTACATCTTTTCTCCCCTTTGCCTCAGTAGTCCTGCTTATTGGCTCTGTTTCCTCTCCTGTGCAGGAGAAGACTGAACTTCAGATGACACAAAATTAAGAAACAGGGTGTGTTTTCTGGGTCTGTATGTTGCAGGATCATGGCACAGTGGGGGGTCTGTTGGGGAGCAGGCAGGGTCTCTGGCTGGGCAGGCAGTTTCATAGGAGCAACAAGCCTTCACTGTGGTGGTCCTGGTGGCACTCTGCAGTCTCTGTCACCCTGGGGGAGTTGTGCCATGGGAAGCGCAGGTGTGGAGCATCAGTGCTCCTTCCCAGAAAGGGTCCACTGTCTTCCCATATACACATCCCTTAAGCAGTCCTCATCTGTACTGGAGAAGGGATGTTCCTCTCTTCCTTTGTCATACAGATTGCCTACTGTGCATCTCTGCTCTTTCTCACATTGGATATTGCTAAGTTATGCTTTTGTGTGTGCACTTGAATTGCTGGCTTACACCATTCTCCAACCACCTCTACTGAAACATTTTCCCAGTCTCTGGCTGGAATTTCCTCCCTCCTCTGTGCTCCCTTAGGTTCCATATTTTCATCATGGTTCTTGTCATACCGCTAACACTGATTGTGGATTGAACCCTGTGGAATGTAGATCCCACAGATTGAGCTATATGAAATTGCTGATAATTTGACCATTTCATTGTTTCACATGATTCAGACTAGTATTTATCTATTTACTCTATAAATCAGTAGTTACATGAGACGGAGCAGGGAGAACTTTTTACCCTGTTTTGGCAATGCCAGGCACAGTGCTTGGTGCATTGCTGATACTTGACTAGTATTATATGAAAGTGCTTAATAGACTATGAAGCGCTATTCAAATATAAGAGATTTCTGCTGTAAAACAACCAATTGTATCAGATGTCAGCATTAAAATATGACCTACCTTTAGGGGCTGACGGAGAAGGCAATGGCACCCCACTCCAGTACTCTTGCCTGGAAAATCCCATGGACAGAGGAGCCTGGGGGGCTGCCGTCTATGGGGTTGCACAGAGTCGGACACGACTGAAGTGACTTAGCAGCAGCAGCAGTTAGAGGCTGAGTTGGAGATAAAGGGGAAGCCAACATGAGACCTTACATCTAAGTTGAAATGTTTTCCTGAGCCCATAGTGGTAATTCAGTAACAGTCCTGAGAGATGAGCAGATAACACTTTAGAGAGTACCTTTTCCTTCTTTAACCCTTGCAGTTCTACCTTTATTAGTTTTCTATACTGATGCTCCAAAATTTAAAAAAAAAAAAATGTTTCTGCTTCTTACAAGAAATTATAAATTTGCCTTAATAGATGTTGTAGTGCCACTAAATGATCTCAGACAGGGGAATGTCCTATTGGGATTTGTAGTTTATGGGGAGTACCCTAGCAGCAAGCATGAGTGATGGAATGGAGAGGTCAAGGCTGGAAGCTGGGAGACCAAAAAGGAGATGATGCCAGAGATGCTGAGTTGTGGAGGTGGGAGCTGAGAAGAGGAGATGGACTGGAAATACCGAATGGATATTTCATCTCATGGGTGGAGGGGTGGTGGTGAGTAAAAGAGGTGGGCTGTACTGATCCCCAAGTTGGGGATGATTGAGGGACCAACTGATACAGGTGCTTTAGGAAGGGCAGATTTGGGGAGAAAGATGATGAATTTTATTTTGAGCATATTGAGTGGGAAATATTATTATACAAGTTTGGAGTTGATCTTGCAAGATAGATAGGCTGGTCACTGTCTTTGTTTTTGATTTCCTTATTGATTGATATGGAAATTATCACTCAGGGAAGTTGCCTGAATGGCCAGAATGGGGAAAAAAATCAGAAGAGGTTGGGCTGAATCTTGAAATTAGGACCACTACATTCTTTATCTCTTCATTGTCTGTCCACCTACTAGAAGGCACTACTGGATTTTAGGTTTCCCAGCCATACTTGGCCTGCTGGATTGAATGCTCTCAGAAAATGACTACTGAGCACTACTTTTAGGATTTTAATTAATCTTTAACTGGCTTGCCCTCTGAGCACTTTTTGCTCCTGCTTTGAAATTTTAGACAGATGGCAGGCAGTTATTTCCTCAGCCTTGTCATCTATTGACGTGGCAGCTGAAATACCAAGCACAGACTTGGAGAGGAATGGGATCATAATTCATTATAATTAGTCTTCTCTGATCACTTGTCCTTTGTCCTAAGTACAGGAGCAACATTTAATTGTAGCTGAAGTATTTGTCAAGAACAGCATCCAGACTGTTCTCCCTCTTTCCATAAATGCCAAAGGACACTACTAAAAGGGGAGACTCACATTCCCAATTGTCTTTTGAAATAGCTACTGAGTAGTAGTGGAAACCCTGGATTTAGAGACAAAGACCTGTGTGGGGGCCTTTCCTTGGTCATATCAGGTAATATTGTTAATTAAGCAACACTGTGAGGATTTAGAAAGATAAAGAGCTACATAAAATGAGGGCCTACTGTGTGTTTTATAGAACATTAGCTGGACAACATCATACAGTTACCTCATGGCAAAGCCAGGAGGCAAAACTCCTCAACTGCCTGAATCAGAGCCCATACCTTAGTATAGTTAGTTCAGCAGCAGCCCCTCAGGGTAGATTTATTTGGCAAACCAATTTAGATAGTAAAAAATAAATAAATAAGAAATCATCCTCACTGGGTGAATCTTGTAAATGGTTGCCCTGAGGGGTGACATTATGAGGAGCCATTGCTGGGTAACTTTATTACAAATTAATTCCCCATCCTGATAAAAAAATATTTTATCAATAAATAATACTATCTGATATCTGTAGTGTGATATAGACTTTAATAGTTAAAATAATTATATGACTTTACTGTCTGTCTTTATTCTCACTCACCTGAGTTTTGTGAATGAGCTGAGGAAAGGGGTATTAGAACCAGTTTACAGATAAGAAAACTGAGACTTAAAGGGTGTTATTACCATCGAGAGTCTGGTAGCTTTTAAATCATCAGATTTTAGACACATAGATTTCGATGTCCTTTGAAAATAATATCTAAACAGCAGCAAATATATATGAGGGATTAGTTTCAGGAACATTTTTCTTAGAGCTGACATTCACCTCCAAGTCATACGGTTAGAGTTGCTTCTTTTCACTTTTCAATTTTTGACACTAAGTCATAATTATAGAGCCAGAGAAGCACCCAGTGCTTTTGCAGGAGCTAATTGACTAGATGGAGGGAAGGCTGATTGTGCAACAGAATCCAAACTACCAATTAGTGGAGAAAGAATCCACACACACATGATCTCCAGGATATTTATATCACGAGGAACTAGAAGGGCCAGCCTTCCCTGCCACTGTGGAGACAGCCTGTAAGTCAAAGGGCCGCGGAGTGGTCAGTTTGAGCCCTAGGGCCAGGCTAAGATCACGGCAAGGACCAGGAAGCCCACCCTCTCAGCAGCCTCTCAGGCACTAATGCGAGTTTCAGAGGCTTCCCATCTCTAGGGTAAAATGGAAAATCTTGATAAATGAGATTAGATTCAGTGCACAATGAGAGAGGAAATCAGGCAAACGTGAAACATGAACTATATCCATCAATTAATTGTCAGAAAATAGGGCTCAGAATATAGTAATGATACTAATAATACTCACTTTTGTACAGTGCTCTAGACATTACAGATTTTATGGCCCTCACATCAGCAGCCACTTAAGAGGCAAAATTATTATCCTCAACTTACAGAGGGTTAAGTGCTGGCCTTACATTCCACTAATCCTGGTGCTGGAGTAGTGAGGGCATGCGTCTAGGTTTCTGACTCCTGCTCTCAGCCCCACGGGGCTGCCTAGGCTGATGGGGGCTGAGGACAGTGGTGGGGAGTGTCCTGCACTGTGGTTTGTGGTTTATTCTCCTGGGAACCCTTTTAAACTGTTCCTTCTTACTGATGAGTGTCTCTGCAGTGGCACACAGGAGTGGCCTCAGGGCTAACAATAATGGGCCATTAACTGAATAACAGCCCTGGCACAAAGTCACAGCCACACTAGGGTCTTAATTAGGCTCTGGCAGAAGCAAAGGAGGAGCACATTCATGGGAGATTGCTCGTTGACTAATTAGGTGTCAAGTTAAGAATTTCCCTCTGGGATGTCTCAAGTCAGTCCCATTGCGATTCAAAACATTGTCCAAACTGGGAGTCCCAACTAGGCCAATTTCTTGGGAGAAGAGAGGACTTGCTTCCCCAAGGACTAGCTCCCTGTAGTAGATTAGTACAGAATTCCTTTATTCTCCCTGGCTAATAGTTTAACTTCAAAAACGTGGCAACTGTGAGTGCAGTGTTTCTGTCCCACTGACAAGAGCTGAAGGACAGCTGTGCCTGGGTGCCCAGATCTGAAAAGCAGTCAGCAGTCCCAGCTCAGCTGTTTCTGCAGCTGATGTTAAACGGTGCTAAGGAAGGAAATAGGATCAAAGACCAGCCTGAGACTCAAGCCCAGAACCTGAGAGAGAGGCTAGAGGACCAGTCCGGAGTGAGTGAGTGAGTAAAAGTCGCTCAGTTGTGTCTGACTCTTTGCAACTGCCTGGACCATACAGTCCACAGAATTCTCCAGGCCAGAATACTGGAGTGGATAGCCTTTTCCTTCTCTACAGGATCTTCCCAACCCAGGGATCAAACCCAGGTCTCCCATATTGCAGGTGGATTTTTTACCAGCTGAGCCACAAGGGAAGCCCAGTCTGGAATGGGGGTGGCAGCACTGAAATCACTTGAACCCTGTGTTAAATGTAACCTCTGTGTTCCATTCATTAGTCATGAGGACAGGGCCGTCATATTAATATTGCTGAGCCCTTATTAATACCTTTAAATGTGCACAATCATTTCCTCCTCTAAGAGAAGTGGTATAGATCAGTTGATATAGAGCATGTGACATAGAGCCATGCATGCAGTAAGAACTCAGGAACATAACTTGTTTCTAAATCCATCCAGCTTCAGGGACTTCTGTAATGGCTGATCCTGTCCACCAAGATATACCTCATCTACTCAGAATGGTTCCCCAGGCCCATATATCCCCCCTTAGACTGAGGCCCCAACCTGCCTGACTTCATTGACCTTGCCCACTATTCCATTCCCTTGACCTGCCTTGTTCTTGCCTTCACTGCTAGGCACCTGCTTCTGGCATATTTGTTTGATGCATGATCCAAACCCTTTATCCTCTGTCTAGTCCTTCTCTTCTCCTCCAACCTCTGTCTCTCCTGTTTGGTACAACAACTCTGACTACCTTTGGAATAACATTCTTTTCAGCTCAAATACCACGCCTTAGATCATGGACTAAGAGATAGACCCCCCTCAGCTCTTCTTCCCTGAAGAAGGTATGCATCATGAGAAGCACTTGGGTGTGGGGGAAGAGGATCCATGAAGCTATTCCCAGGTTCCTTTCTTTGACCCTTTGATAGGTTCTGTTGGGAAGAAGTCAGTGTCAACATCTACCTTCTAATGAAAGTAGATTCCTCTGATTGTGACCAGCTAGACAAAGGGCTAAATGAGATAGAGAATTACAGGACAAGGCAAGCCAGGCCCTAGAAATAAACTAAAAGGAAACAGGTAGGCAGTGGAGGCTAGGAAGCTGGAAGAAGTTGCACGATGAATGGTAATCCAGCAGGCAGGTGGGGTCAGTGGATCCCAGACCTGGAAACCAAGAGATGGCATTAAGGAACAGGCAGATTCTCAAGGTGGCAGACAGGAGTGTACTTGTGGAAAGAGTTGTCAGATTCTTGAAGAAAAGCTCCTCAAGAGACCCAGGGAGGACCATGGTGTGGCCTCCTGGAAGGAGTTGAGACTTTTGCACAATGTTGATGTATCAGTTTAGGCACAGATCTTAGAGCCATTTAACAGAGCAACCCATGCAGTGAGGAGGTAGGACAGGGAGGGGAATGGAGTGTGATGCTGGGTTGTGGATTCTTACACCATGACTTGGAGCATTTGACCACAGAGGAAGCCCAGACAGAGATGTGTCTTTCAAGAGCTCCAGGGACATGCAACCTGGCAAGCCCACAGATTGACTATGCAGAGCCTTCAAAAACTTATCAAAGACAGGGACCGTTGTCCCATTTGTCCTTGCTTCCCAGAGGATAGGACCAAGTGAGATAGTCTGTGAAGGAGCCCTATAAGCAGAAAAGGTTATTGTTAAGTTTATTGTTTATTGTTAAGTCACTAATTGTAGAACTGCTGGTATTTTTTTGAGCTCATCACGATGCTCACTAAATGTTAGCTATTCAAATATTTGCAATTATTATTATAGCAGGAGAAATTCTGAGATAATTTATGTTTATGCATGTCCTCCTTTCCTCACTTGAGAAGGTCACAGGCTCTGGGCTTCCTGACCTACAAGATGCATTTGTTCCTAATTTTATCTTCTCCAAGCTGCCAAATTTGTGATGAAGATTTTTGAGGCAGAGTTCCTCTGAGGGAACCAAGTAGAAAATAGGAGATGCTTTCCCTTGATCCAAAGGCAATTTGCAATCCGGGGAGGTGGAGGAAGAATTGTGGGTCCTAAGGAAGAGGTGTACCCAGGAATTGTACCAGGAAGGTGGCTTGCCTTCAGAGAGGGAAGCCTGTGCACCTACAGCAGAGGTCTCCAGGTCCCTGACTCATTGATCTAAAGGAAACAGGAGGACAGGGCAGCAGAACACACATTAGTGACCCACGTGACTTATAAGTTGGTGTGTTATGCCGCTAGAGAGCCCTGGCCCTTCCACCATGATGGGGCTCAGTGTATGTTGAGGAAAGAATTTATCCTTAACTGTGAGTATGTTTGATTTTTTTTTCCTCCTTGGCAGAGAAGGATAATTGGAGTTAAATTTAACTATATTTCAAGCAAACAAGTATCAATAATATGATCTTTCTGTGAATATATGTGTGTGTTGAATGTCATAACATTTTTTAAAATTCAAAAAATAAACAATTTTGTATGGGGGTATAGCCAATTAACAATGTTGTGATAGTTTCAGGTGAATAACAAAGGGATTCAACCATACATACATATGTATCTGTTCTCCCCTCAAAAAACTTCCCTCCCATCCAGGCTGCCACATAACACTGAGCAGAGTCCTATGTGCTATACAGTAGGTCCCTTTTTAAATAATTGTTCTGTGATCACATGGAGCTTCCCTAGTGGCTCAGAGGGTAAAGAATCCAGCTGCCAATGCAGGAGACTCAGATTCAATCCCTGGGTGGGGTAGATCCTCTGGAGGAGGGCATGGCAACCCACTCCAGTATTCTTGCCTAGAGAATTCCATGGACAGCTGGAGTCTGGCCAGCTACAGTCTGTGGGGCCACAAAGAGTTGGATACGACTGAGCGACTAACACTGTGACCACGTAACTCCTCAGGAAAATGATGAACGTTTTCACAGTAGCTACTGTATGCTGCTCCTGGTTTGAATATATAACTAAGGCAATCACATTTAATCCTCAGAATAATCTATGAAGTATTAGAGTTCCTTTGTATAGATAAGAAAACTGAACGAAATAATGGTCATGTGACCTTGCACCAGAACTTGTGGCTAGTATCAGAACTGAGACTTAAGCCTAAGCTATGTGATTCTAAGGCCAGCCTCCCTCCACCACACTACACTGGAGAGATGTGACAGTGCTCATCTCTTATGAAGGAAGGGCTGATGGCTGTGGCAGCAGGTTTAATAACTGAGCTGTGATATAAAATAGTTCTCTTGAATGTATATGTCAGACTTTCAGAGAGAGGATGGCTGAGGGACTGAATTACTGAGGTTACCTTTTAGAAACCTTCAGTGTGACCTAGACTTGCTTCACTTTAAAAACCAGTTATCATCCTCTCCCTCCTTTTTTAATCTCCACATTGGGAAGGGAATTTCTGTGGATATGTTGGCATTGTCCAACAGGAGACAAGCGACACAAGAAGACCTGACAGATTTCTCCTAGGCAGAGAATTATGTGAGGAGGGTGCTGAATTATAGCCAAGAATAGAATGATTTCAGGCACTGCGGCTACTGGGAAATGCTTTGCTGAATATCAGATGGAGCTTTAGATTTAAAGCATCTGAATCTTCAGCAAGCCTGGAAGAAGTAGCTATTCTGATCACTATTGTTCTGGTGGAAGTGCAAGGGCATGGGAAGGGTGAGGGAGAGATGAATAGATAGATGGTGGATGGAGAAATAGATAGGCAGGTAGGTAGGTAGGTAGATAATACCCATGTATTAAAATCAATACCAGTGTGATGATGAGAGAGAAAAACAAACAAGATTCCTGACTTCTTGCTATAACTGAGTAAGATTTCTTATAGATAAGGAAGAGAAGCTCAAGGTCATTGAGTCTGGAAGACTTCAGGGTCTTTGTGAAATAAATGAACACATCTGTGACTCATTATATCTATTCTTTGGTAAGTTTGTAAGGCAGCTGGTCATTCATTTGTCCTGTTGAGTTCTTTTTCATTTTGCTTTTCAAAAGCAGTTCTGAAGTAGAAGGAGACATGTCCCCTTGCTTTATTCCTGCCTTCCTGCCCTCCTTTGTTCCTGTCTGCATTTCTTCTAGTTTTTTTTTTTTCCCCTTTTATTTTCCCCTTCTTTTTGTGCTGTACACATTAATTGAGCATCTGTGTGTACCAGGTACTGAGACACCAGAAATATAACACTTATCAGACACAAAAAGCCTGTGTTCTATGCTGTTAAGAAACTCAGGCCCACAGAGTAGGTCAAAGAAGGATCCAAAATGTCAGATTCAGAAGCATTTAAAACAGACCTTCAAAGATGGGTAGCATTTCAAGTGGCAGATACTGTCTCTCTTAGGAGGAATGTAGGATATTCTATGAAGAACCTGGATGACTAAACCGATCAAGACAGAAGCTTCACGGTATGATCATTTCTAGGCCGTAGTTAGAATAGGACTGAGTGTGCACAACAAGTAATGAACTGGTTATGAGTGTGGAGATCGTGGTCCCTGAATGCTTAGGAGTCTCACTGCCTTCTCTGGGCACCTGGCCTTGGCTTCCTGAATGGACAAGAAGCATGGCCAGCTCTGGCATGGGGACATATGCTCATGTATGTTGCATTCATATTAGTTCAAAGTGTTTACTTACTGGATATAGTAGTTCAGATTAGAAAGTGAAAAGAATGTGTATCATCACTATTACTATTCTCTCATAATTACTTTCTTGGTTATGGTTAAACAAAACAGAAGTTCTCTCCTGGTATTTTGACTGTGCATACTAAGAAATGCAATGAATGGCAAGGTAATTGCTTTCATCCCATTCCATTTAGTCAATTGTGTAAAACTGGGCCCTGGTTCTGCCTTTTCAGGATGTGTGTATTCTGCTCTGAGCCAGCCTCCCTCTGACTTCTTTACAGCCTGATTCTGAGATGTAGGCCTTAAATTCTATGGTGTAACAAGGCACAGCATAAAACAAGGCCCATGGGTTTCTGAGATTCCTTCTGAAAATTTCTCTTTCAATGTTTTTAGGGTTAACTTATTAATATTTTCAGTAAAAAGATATCTTCCAATAAGATCCAGGTAGATCGGTAGAAATCTTCAAGCCTTGGTGCCAGATCAAGCTATGTGAAACTTCTAGCTTCACTTCTCAAGGCCTGGGGAACTTAAACAAGTGGCTGAACTGCTTAAGCCTTCAATTTTCTTGTCTCACCAGAAAGTATTAAAAGGATAATATGAGATGGTATGTATAAAGCATATAGCATGTATTCAATAAAAAGAATGGCCATTATTTAATAGTGGTCATGACAAAGACATACTGAAGAGTTCAGCAGTACTTTCAGACTAGAAGGATTTTGCATCCCCAGGGTAGGGTTGACCGGGAGACTGTGGGCACCAGATAGTACTTTATAGAGAAAAGCTCATAATCTTGTGGCAGATGCAGATGGTTCATAGGATCCAGCTGGGTGGAGCCAAACTCTTTGTCAGAGTCAGAGGGCTCAGTGACGTTTAGCTACGGTCATTATCCTATCTTTAGCCTTAGGCTCATTGGCCACCACTGCTCAGTCTCAGCTTCCACAACCCTCCTTTTCACCATGGTTATGCTTCCTGAAATTGTCTTTACTCTAGTTCCTGGAAATTATGCTTATTAGCTGATATGAGAGACTCCAGGCTCCCTACTTGGTTCCCCCTGCCTTGTTCAGCTTATCAGGGGCCTCTGTTTGGATAGCTGGGCTTCGCCCATTCCCAAAACTGCTGCCCACACAGTTCCTAGTCTTCCAGTGCCCTGGGTCTGCAGCTGTCTCTCTTCTGCCATGATCCCCAGACCTCTCTGTTTAGAGCTGACAGGGCCTCCAGGCTCCTTCAGGAACCAGAACTGAACTTTCTCCTTTCCTACCTTCTGCTCAGCCTTGCTAAAATTCCTCTCTGGCACCTAGTTGCCTACTAGTTACCACTGCACCTGAACTATTGAGAGAGCATGAAACATTCTGAAGGCATTTCCTAACGTTATTCCTATGATCCCATTCAAACGGCATCTTATCCACAAAATATGTGTGTATCCATCCACACACACACACCCCCAGTAAGTCTAATCTTGTCTCCTCAAAAGTTGCTAATATAACTTTAGGGAAAATTAAAACTGAGAGGATTTTATTAATAATTGAGTTTTGCATATTTCTTAAAGTTTGGAGCCAAATTATGATGGATTCATCCAGCAAATAAATTCTGAGCACCTGCTGTGTGAGGGGGTAGATACATGTCAAATAGGGCAACCTACTTAATAAGAGTGGATGGTGGAAATAAAATCATATTTGAATTTACACACACACACACACACACACACACACATATATATATATTTGCTAGAACATATACAGTCTCTCACTTCCATGTAATTGTAATATTTTGCATTTTAAAATTAACCTTGGCCTAATTCTCCATATGTCTTTGGTAACTAAAAACAAGGAGTTGCTAAGTATATGAAAAATACTGGGAATACCAAAACCTGGGACTTAGAAAACAAAATATTCAACATAATTTATGATGGATATGTGCCTGATGCAAATAGATGCATACATAACAAGATGGATATTAAACACAGGAGATTCTTAAAATACATTAGTTCAGTGATGAAATTCACATTCTGTGAAAAACAGATCCAGAGTGCATAAGTGACAATTAACAGTCCAGTTATTTTTGTTTTAGGGGGAAGAGAGATACAGAAAGAGATTTAGACAATTTATGCTGACTTTCAGTAAGTCTTCTTCCTTAAAGATATTGTCTTATTATAGAGGCTACTTAATACAGTATTTTCTAACAGGTTATCGGACATATCCACTTTATAGCAATTCCCCTTGGGTATCTGTGTCCAAATAATGTTCATTTCTACTTGACTAATTCAATTAGGAGGACAACAGACACCTCAGGGGAGACATTTAATGTCTTTCTTCAGAAGGACTCCTCCAAGCATGTTATCCCTTTCACTTTCTTTTCTCCCCCTTGTCTCAGATAACAGGAATTAATTTACATCCAACAATCTTTTACTTTAACTCTACATTGAAAGACTCATGTATTTAGTGCTTTTTGTTTTTTCCCTTATTCTTGAAAATGCCAGAGCTGTTTCTAGAATCTCTTGAATAAGCCAAATCAACAATAGGAGCAATGCTATCTTCTCTCTCTGAATAAATACCCACTTTTCACTGAGGGAAGGGATGTGGTTATAGGCATTGTAGAGGAGCGGTGTTCATTTTCCTTCTGAGCGGATGCACAGCGCCTGCTGCAATTTCCAAAAACAGTCTGCTAACATAACAATATACCAGCTACAGAATTTCAACAGCATCACTGTGAGGTTTTCTGTGCACATACCCAACTATTGACACCAGTCTAAAGCAATGCTGTGATTGTACAGCTAGGGAAAATGGAGATAGTACTCATGGTGCTAGACGATGGAATGTCTACACACTTAGGCCTGCTTTTCTATTGTACTCAATTTATCAAGCTAAAATTGAGTGCCTAGTGAGAGGCCAGCACTGAGTTATATGTTGTGTAAAGGAAGCAACTTTCTGTGCTTTTGAAGCATTTACATGGTGACAAAAGTAATAATAAAAAATCGAAGATGAATGAATTATAAGACAAAACATAGCCAGTGACATGGAGAGATGCATCAACTGTGTTAGGTGTGGGAAAAAAATATATATTTTTTCAGTACATAAGAGTCAAAAGGTAGAACGACATCAACAACATTCCACCATAGGATTTAAAAAACAATTAGAAACTAACTAAAATAACTGTATAAGAATTCTGGAAACCCGTCAAAGATCTACAGTAACTAGGTGAACACCCAATCATGAAAAGGCCACGTTTGAAATGGAAGGAAATTTTGTGGCAGTTTTATTTGCCCTCTCCTACCCCATTCTCAGCATAGTGCAGAAGCACAGTTGGGAGGAAATGGTGGTTTAGTCTCCAGTTCCCTTCGGTGAACCAGAGAGACCAGAGAGGACTGAATTTGCAACATCATTATAATCTGTAAACTGCCTTAGGGATTGGTCTCTTTAACCTACATCAGAGTTGAGACAGCAAAAAAAAAAAAAAGCCTCTTGGATCTCAGGCAAGAGGAAGCACAGGAAGCACAGGCATGGCTCATGAAAATGCAACATGGTTACAGACATGTGGATCCTGAGACAAGAAATCACTCATTAAAGAATACAAGAGGCAGCTAAAGCCCCAAGAAAAGACAAGGATGGGACTCTTAATGTATTATATTTAAAAATGCTTGTGTATATGAGGGAATTATAAAACACACACGCACACACAGGTCAAGAGTACAAATACCTAGAAAAGCCCATAGAAGAACCTAAGCCTTCATACTAGGCTGATGAGTGAGTTTCTTCCTCTGCATGGAGACAGTTTGTAAAGACCAGGAAAGATAACTGTTTTGTTGTTGTTGTTGTTGTTGTTTTTTAACAAGTATCTGTGTGTGTGCCTAGTCACTGCAGTCATGTCTGACTCTTTGTGACCCTATGGACTATAGCCCACCAGACTCCTCTGTCCATGGTCCATGGGATCTGCACTCAAAATAACTTGAGTGTATTGTCATGCCCTCCTTCATTACAAATACCTACTTTTCAATAAAATATTACAAGGCTTACAAAGATGCAGAAATGCATGACACATTAAAAGGGAAAAAAATAATTCTCAGCAACAGTCCCTGGGGGAAACAAAGGCATTAGACTTACTAGATCAAGACTTTAAAGCTACTGTCATAAATACGCTCAAAAAGCTAAAGGAAAACATAAAGAACTAAAATAAATCAGGAAATTATATATGAACAAAATGAGGTTATCAGCAAAGAGACATGAATTATTAAAAAAAATAAGAAATTACAGAGGTAAAAATACAATAACTGAATTGAAAAATTCACTAGAGAAATTCAATATGGGACTTAAATACAGAAGATTAATGTATGCATTATGGGAGTTCCAGAGGAGATGAGAGATAAAGAGTCACAGAGCTTATATACAAAATAATGGTTAAAAAAAAAAAAAAAAAAAAACCTTCTGAAATTTGAGGAAAGAAATGAATATACAGATACAGGAAGCTCAATGAATTTCAAGTGTGATAAATACAAAAGAGACCCAAACTGAGATCAATTATAACCAAACTGTCAAAAGTCAAAGACAAAGAAAATCTTGAACAGCAAGGAAAGGGATAACAAAGAGTAGATCAAACATTTAGGAAAAAAATACCACAATAGTTGGTTCTTTGGAAAGATCAAAATTGTCAAATCTTTAGATTGGCAAAGAAAATAAAGACTCAAATAGCTACATTTAAAATAGGATATTACTACCAATTTTATAGAATTATAAGGAATATATGAGAATACTATGAACAAATATACATCAACAGTGTAACAGGATAAAAAGCCCAGGAATAAATCCACACTCCTGTGGTCAATTAATCTACAACAATGGTGGCAAGACTACATACTGGAGAAAAGACAGTCTCTTAAAAATATGGTTCTGGGAAAACTGGACAGCTGCATGTAAAAAAATGAAATTAGAACATTCTTTAGCACTATTCACAAAAATAAACTCAAGATGGATTAAAGACCTAAATATAAGACTGGATATTATACCAAATCTTACAGGAAAATATAGGCAAACACTCTTTGGCATAAATTGCAGCAGTGACTTTTTTGATTCATCTCCCAGAGTAATGGGAATATTAATAAAAACAAAAATGAGCAAATGGGACCTAATTAAACTCAAAAGCTTTTGAACAGCAAGGGAAACCATAAAAAATGTAAAAAGCAACTCACAGAAAATATTTGCAAATGATGTCATTAACAAGGGCTTAATTTCCAAAATTTACAAACAGCACATGGCAGTTCAATATCAGAAAAGAAACAACCCAATCAAAAAATGGGAAGAAGACCTAAATAGATATTTCTTCAAGGAAGACATACAGATGACCAAGAGACACATGTAAAAATGCTCAGCATCACTAATCATTAGAGAAATGCAAATCAAAACTATAACGAGATATCACCTCACACTAGTCAGAATGGCCATCATCAAAAAGTCTACAAACAATAAATTTTGAAGAGTGTGTGGACAAAAGGGAACCTTCCTACACTGTTAGTGGGAATCTAAACTGATACAGCCACTATGGAGAACAGTATAGAGGTTCCTTAAGAAACTAAAAATAGAGCTACCATATGATCCAACAATACCATTCCCGAGCACATATCTGGAGAAAACCGTACTTTGAAAGGATCCCTCTACTCCATTGTTCACTGCAGCACCGTTTACAATAGCCAAGACATGGAAACAACCAAAATGTCCATTGATAAATGGATAAAGAATATGTGGTACATATATACAATAGGATGTTACTCAGATCTTAAAAAGAATGCAATAATGCCATTTGTAACAACAAGGATGGACCTGGAGATTATCATACTAAGTAAGTCAGAGAAATACAAATATCATATGATATCACTTCTATGAAGATTCTAAAAAAAATGATATAAATGAACTTATTTACAAAGCAAACACAGACTTAGAGACTGAATTTATGATTAAGTAGGGAAGGAGTGGGAAGAGATAAATTTGGAGTTTTGGATTGACATGTACACGCTGCTGTATTTAAAATAGATAACCAAAAATGATCTTCTGTATAGCACAGGGGACTCTGCTTAGCACTCTGAAATAATCTAAATGGTAAAATAACTTGAAAAAGAAGAAATACATGTATATACATGAAATGAACACAGTCAATGTAGTTGTTAATCAACTATACTCCAATAAAAAATAAAAGTTTTTTTAAAAAAATTGCTTTGGTGAGACAATTTAGCAACACATAAATGAAATAAAAGTGAAAACCAATTGGAAGATCTGTTATGGAGCAGAGACGAGCAAGATCAAAATTGAGATGAGGGGGCAGGAAAGGAGTGCATGGAATGATTTAAAAACCTTTGAGAAAGTTGAATTTAACTGCTAATTAGTTATGGGGTGCAAGACTAGTAGAGTTTACAGTAATTCTGAGGCATCTGAAACTGTATTAAGGCCAAGAATTCAGTGATATAAGGAGGGATAAAGAAAGCAACTATTGGTTAAACCTAGTTGCAGAATTCTCCAATCAAATATTCTTTGCGATTTGAACAATGCATTTTAAAAATGCATAATTAATCAAAAAGCGAAACATGAACTGTGTACTACCGTGAACGCTAAGCTCTTTAATAGAGCACAATAACCTCTATTAACTGGGTGAGAATTTAGGTGTTCAGAGATCACAGGGATGCTCCAGCCATTTGAGATCAGACTTGTGCTCCTGAAAATTAGTTTGAGGTTCTTTAGACTTATCCTATTATGTCTTTTTATATGTCATACCAGTGTAAACTTCAAAATAATTAAAAACAATAGACAAGAACCTTCTAATCTTTTTTAGTATTATTTTATGTAAGGAATAATTGATTGAGGGAAGTGGATTACATTTCAGTATCCAGACAGGCTCCTTTTGTTACTGCTTTTGACTTTTTATCTGCTTTTTAAATTGCCTTGCCTATTTTGAAAGCACAGTGCTGTTCTCTTGTGTTTCTTTTTTGGTGCAAGACAATGTAGAAAGGCTCATGGCATAAAGTTGAAGGATATCCACCATCCAATTTAATATCCTTAAATAACTGACATTTTTAGAGAAATAATCCTTTGAAATTCATATAAGGTAATGTGATAGGAAAAAAGCATGGAAGCTGGAGTCAAACTGACTTGGGTTTTAATAGTGATGCTGGTACTTAATAGCTATGAAACTTTAGGAATTGAATTAAATCATTGAGCCTTAGTTTCTTGGTCTGAAATATGGGAATAGTAATACTTCTGGCTCAGGTAAATATGTATGTAACTATATTTATATATATACACATACATACACACACACAAGCTTGACAGATAGTAAAAAAAGAAACTGCCATCAAAAAAGCTGTTTCTGTCTTGTCCTAAAAGAGAGTTCCTAATGTTATTGAGGTTCATCTATTAGGATAAATGAAAGAAACAAGGCAGAGAAGACTACATACTGACATATTGTATATTTCCATTTATATGCAAGGTCAAGAATAGTCAAATATACAGAGACAAAAATTAGATTAGTGATTGTCTAGGACTAGGAAGCAGGGACAAAGGTGGCTGTTAAGAATACACAGTTGCTTTGGGGGATAAAAATATTCTACAGTTAGATAGTGGTAATTGTACCACTCTGTAAATACACTGAAAGAAGGAAATTGAATTGTATACTTTCAAAAGATGAATTTTATATATGTTAATATTATCTCACACACTTTCAAAAGGTGAATATTATGATATGTTAATAATATCTCAGTAAAGGCATTTTGTATGCTGACATGAATATCCTAAGTAAAATAATCTGTGCCTGTGGAAAAATGGAGAATTTTATTTGTGCCAGGGGGAGGTGGGAAAGGAGGCAGGATCTCTTGTATGTCTTTCTGAGTATCTGTCTTTGAGTTGGCTTAATGATCAATTTTGTCTGTTAATAACTCCCCAAATCACAGTGGCTCATCATTTTTTCCTTATTTACGTTGCACAATGGCATCTATTGTCATCTGTTTGTTTCCTATCTGCTCTGCTGTGTCTGCTCTGCACAGCTCTGCTTAGCTCTGTCTACATGTCTTCTTGTTCCTAAAGCAGCTACTATAATGGGATATGCTGATTTTCCTGCCATAGAGAAGAAGAAGATGGATTCAAACCTATTTAGCTTTTTTTATTTTGTGCCAGATATGTTAAGTATATAACATGGATTATCTCATCTAAAAAAAAAATATTTTTTTTATTGAAGGATAATAGCTTTACAGAATTTTGTTGTTTTCTGTCAAACGTCAACATGAATCAGCCATAGTTATACATATATCCCCTCCCTTTTGAACCTCCCTCCTATCTCCCACCCCATCCCACCCCTCTAGGTTGATACAGAGCCCCTATTTGAGTTTC
This sequence comes from Giraffa tippelskirchi, assembly GCF_054371585.1. NCBI lineage: Eukaryota > Metazoa > Chordata > Mammalia > Artiodactyla > Giraffidae > Giraffa > Giraffa tippelskirchi. The sequence continues at coordinate 55,509,356 of NC_137276.1, read as the reverse complement.
TTGAGCCATACAGCAAATTCCTGTTGGCTATCTACTTTACATATGGTAATGTAAGTTTCCATGTTACTCTTTCCATACATCTCACCCCCTCCTCCCCTCTATTAGCTTCTAATGCTTCTCTCAGAGTATATAGCTGTTCACATGTCATTGGGCAAAGCAAGTCACATGGTCAAACCTAGTGAACATGCACTCCTCCCATGGAATAAGGTGACTGTGAATATCTGTAGTCAATAAGACAGTCTACTGTTGTTGGAAGAAGATCTGTCTAGCATCCTCAGTAGAGCTTGTGAAAGTGAAAGTCACTCAGCTGCATTCGACTCTTTGCAACCCCGTGGACTATACATGGAATTCTTCAGGCCATAATACTAGATCTTAACCCTCCATAATTGCCTTTCATTCCTCTACTTGTCCCACCATCCATGTGTTTATCTTGTTTCCTTTTTTCCCCACTGAGATCTTTCCTTTGGTTTACATCAAGGGTAAATTTATAAATAATTTTCCTTTGCCATGAAAATCTCTTTGAAGAGTCTACTGAGATGTCTAGTTACCACCTTATGCCTTCCACTCCTTCCCCTCTTTGCCAGACTTTAAAATTACAGCCAGTTAGTATCACTAATGGTTCTCTATCAAATATAACTCTTTACAGTTTGGTTTGAACTCTCTCAGTCCGTTGAAATTTCTCTTTTTTAAAAATTTCAGTGTCCTTGATTGCTAAGACGTTTTATTTTATCAGCCATTATTTGTTTTGATGGTGGTGACATTTAAAATGCAGAATATCTGACTTCTAAAGTTAAGAATATCTGAACCCCTTGCCTAACAAATTTCACATTCTTTCCCTACACTCCTTTCCTGTTGATCTAGGTTTTCAATTTTTACTTCTGAGCGTGTGACTCCCATCTTTACATGCTTATTCAGCTTTCTTGGATTAAAAAAATAAGGGTCAAAAGTGATTACCATGTTTAATTAATCATATTCATTTTGCATAATAATCATATAAATCATGTTTAAATAGAATGGAAATAGAAAGCTTTTTCCTGAAGAAATTAAAAATAATCTTAGGCTTAATGATTCTACTATAAGTATTATCTTGTGTGGCCAAAAGTTGTTTGCAAATTTACAGTACAACTCTAGTGTGCAAATCATAGAATTCAAATAATCTTAGTTAGATGTACAGCTTAGCTTAAGTATTCAGGAGCATAGTACCAAGCTGATAAAGAATCAGTATTTGTGGATGTATTTTGTAATATTTATTAATTAACCTGGGAAATAAGGGAAGAAATTGAGATAGTAATGATCAGCATCTTTTATTTCACAGCCAGCCACTTTATAAACCCTTATGATTTATTTCTTTAACAACATCATAGTGTAACTAGAATACCTTCCATTTTAAAATAAGGAAATAGACAATTTGAGAACTGAAGTAACATACATGAAGCTATTTCAGTGTAATTGGCAGAGCTCTATGTCTTCCCAGGGCTGTGCAACTTGGTGCTGTGTGTGCCTGTGTGTGTTGTGCAGGGTGCATGTCTGGCAATGTAGTTGTGTCATTAACAACTAGATTTCACATGTAAGGAAAATCCATCATATAAGAAAAGTTGCAAAATAATCACTTATAGGACCAAAGCAGAAAATCTTTTTAATGAAACAGGGTTGGGGTGACAAATTGTGAAGGTTGAAAAGGGAAGGAGCATTCTGTCTTGGGATTCCAGAGCTGAGATGGTGCTCTTTAAAACATACTTTTCACCCCCTCTGATAGGAGCCCCTCAGCTGCAACACTTAAGCTACCACGGTTTTTCCATTTATGAGACCAAAAGACAAATTCAAGGCTTCAGTTCAGTTCAGTTGATGAATCGTGTTCGACTCTTTGTGAGCCCACGGACTGCAGAAAGCCAGGCTTCCCTGTCCATCACCAACTCCCAGAGCTTGCTTAAACTCACGTCCATTGAATCGGTGATGCCATCCAACCATCTCATCATCTCTTGTTCCCTTCTCCTCCTACCTTCAATCTTTGCCAGCATCAGGGTCTTTCCCAATGAGTCAGTTCTTTGCATCAGGTGGCCAAAGTATTGGAGTTTCAACTTCAGCATCAATCCTACCAATGAATATTCAGGACTGATTTCCTTTAGGATTGATTGCTTTGATCTTCTTACTGTCCAAGGGAGGGACTCTCAAGAGCCTTCTCCAACACCACAGTTCAAAAGTATCAATTCTTTGGCACTCAGCTTTCATTATAGTCCATCTCTCACATCCATACATGACCAAAGCCTGGCTTGTTTGTCCTTCTATCCACAGTGTCCACTGCCATTTTTAGCACAAGTAGCCTGTTTGTTTCTTGAGATGGCTGTGCTGGTTAGGAGAAGTTCTTTGGTTGTTGTTAGATGCTGTAAAGAGCAATATACAATAGGAACCTGGAATGTTAGGTCCATGAATCAAGACAAATTGGAAGTGGTCAAACAGGACATGGCAAGAGTGAATGTCATTATTCTACGAATCAGCGAACTAAGATGGACTGGAATGGGTGAATTTAACTCAGATGACCATTATATCTACTACTGTGGGCAGGAATACCTTAGAACAAATGAAGGTAGCCATCATAGTCAACAAAAGAGTCTGAAATGGAATACTTGGATGCAATCTCAAAAATGACAGAATGATCTCTGTTCGTTTCCAAGACAAACCATTCAATATCACAGTACTCCAAGTCTATGCCTCAACCAGTAATGCTGAAGAAGCTGAAGTTGAATGGTTCTATGAAGACCTACAAGACTTTCTAAAACTAACACCCAAAAAAGATGTCCTTTTCATTATAAAGGACTGGAATGCAAAAGTAGGAAGTCAAGAAACACCTGGCGTAACAGGCAAATTTGGCCTTGGAGTACAGAATGAAGCAGGGCAAAGGCCAATAGAGTTCTGCCAAGAGAACGCACTGGTCATAGCAAACACCTTCTTCCAACAACACAAGAGAAGACTCTACACATGGACATCACCAGATGGTCAACACCGAAATCAGATTGATTATATTCTTTGCAGCCAAAGATGGAGAAGCTCTATACAGTCAGCAAAAACAAGACCGGGAGCTGACTGTTTCTCAGATCATGAACTCCTTATTGCCAAATTCAGACTTAAATTGAAGAAAGTAGGGAAAACCACTAGACCATTCAGGTATGACCTAAATCAAATCCCTTATGACTGTACAGTAGAAGTGAGAAATACATTTAAGGGACTAGATCTGATAGCTGCTGCTGCTGCTACTAAGTCGATTCAGTCGTGGCCGACTCTGTGCGACCCCGTAGACGGCAGCCCACCAGGCTCAGCCGTCCCTGGGATTCTCCAGGCAAGAACACTGGAGTGGGTTGCCATTTCCTTCTCCAATGCATGAAAGTGGAAAGTGAAAGTGAAGTCGCTTAGTCGTTTCTGACTCTTCGTGACCTCATGGACTGCAGCCTACCAGGCTCCTCCGTCCGTGGGATATTCCAGGCAAGAGTACTGGAGTGGGTTGCCATTTCTTCTCCAGATCTGATAGAGGGCCTGATGACCTATGGACGGAGGTTCGTGACATTGTACAAGAGACAGGAGTCAAGACCATCCTCAAGAAAAAGAAATACAAAAAAGCAAAATGGCTGTCTGAGGAGGCCTTACAAATATCTGTGAAAAGAAGAGAAGTGAAAAGCAAAGGAGAAAAGGAAAGATATTCCCATTTGAATGCAGAATTCCAAAGAATAAGAAGGAGAGATAAGAAAGCCTTCCTCAGCGATCAATGCAAAGAAATAGAGGAAAATAATAGAATGGGAAAGCCTAGAGATCTCTTCAAGAAAATTAGAGATACCAAGGGAACATTTCATGTAACTAATGCTAAATCACCTCAGTCATGTCCGACTCTGTGTGACCCCATAGACGGCAGCCCAACAGGCTCCCCCGTCCCTGGGATTCTCCAAGCAAGAACACTGGAGTGGGTTGCCATTTCCTTCTCCAATGCATGAAAGTGAAAAGTGAAAGTGAAGTCACTCAGTCGTGTCCGACTCTTAGCTTCCCCATGGACTGTAGCCTACCAGGCTCCTCCATCCATAGGATTTTCCAGGCACGAGTACTGGAGTGGGGTGCCATTGCCTAAAGGACAGAAATGGCATGGACCTAACAGAAGCTGGAGATATTAAGAAGAGGTGGCAAGAATACACAGAACTACAAAAAAGATCTTCACGGCCCAGATAATCACTATGGTGTGATCACTCACCTAGAGCCAGACATCCTGAAATGTGAAGTCAAGTGGGCCTTAGGCACTACGAACAAAGCTAGTGGAGGTGATAGAATTCCAGTTGAGCTATTTCAAATCCTGAAAGATAATGCTGTGAAAGTGCTGCACTCAATATGCCAGCAAATCTGGAAAACTCAGCAGTGGCCACAGGACTGGAAAAGGTCAGTTTTCATTCCAATTCCAAAGAAAGGCAATGCCAAAGACTGCTCAAACTACCACACAATTGCACTCATCTCACACGCTAGTAAAGTAATGCTCAAAATTCTCCAAGCCAGGCTTCAGCAATACGTGAACCGTGAACTTCCAGATGTTCAAGCTGGTTTTAGAAAAGGCAGAGGAACCAGAGATCAAATTGCCAACATCCACTGGATCATCCAAAAAGCAGGAGAGTTCCAGAAAAACATCTATTTCTTCTTTATTGACTAAACCAAAGCCTTTGACTGTGTGGATCACAATAAACTGTGGAAAATTCTGAAAGAGATGGGAATAGCAGACCATCTGACCTGTCTCTTGAGAAACCTGTATACAGGTCAGGAAGCAACAGTTAGAACTGGACATGGAACAACAGACTGGTTCCAAATAGGAAAGGGAGTATGTCAAGGCTGTATATTGTCACCCTGCTTATTTAACTTATATGCAGAGTAGTACATCATGAGAAACGCTGGGCTGGAGGAACACAGCTGGAATCAAGATTGCCAGGAGAAATATCAATAACCTCAGATATGCAGATGACACCACCCTTATGGCAGAAAGTGAAGAAGAACTAAAGAGCCCCTTGATGAAAGTGAAAGAGGAGAGTGAAAAAGTTGGCTTAAATCTCAACATTCAGAAAACTAAGATCATGACATCTGGTCCCATCACTTCATGGCAAATAGATGGGGAAACAGTGGCTGACTTTATTTTTGGGGGGGCTCCAAAATCACTGCAGATGGTGATTGCAGCCATGAAATTAAAAGACGCTTACTCCTTGGAAGGAAAGTTATGACCAACCTAAACAGCATATTAAAAAGCAGAGATATTACTTTGCGAACAAAGGTCTGTCTAGTCAAGGCTATGGTTTTTCCAGTGGTCATGTATGGATGTGTGAGTTGGACTATAAAGAAAGTTGAGCCCTGAAGAATTGATGCTTTTGAACTGTGGTGTTGGAGAAGACTCTTGAGAGTCCCTTGGACTGCAAGGAAATCCAACCAGTCCCTCCTAAAGGAGATGAGTCCTGGATGTTTATTGGAAGGACTGATGTTGAAGCTGAAGCTCCGATACTTTGGCCACCTGATGCAAAGAGCTGACTCATTTGAAAAGACCCTGATGCTGGGAAAGATTGAGGGCAGGAGAAGAAGGGGATGACAGAAGATGAAATGATTGGATGGCATCACCAACTCAATGGACATAGGTTTGGGTGGACTCTGGGAGTTGGTGATGGACAGGGAGGCCTGGTGTGCTGTAGTTCATGGGGTCGCAAAGAGTTGGACATTACTGAGCGACTGAACTGAACTGAACTGAGCTCGTTTGTTTCTTGAGATGGCTGTGCTATTTAGGAGAAAGTCTTTGGTTGTTGTTAACATGGTTTAGCTGTGCTTTAGCTTCTGGCCTACCCTTCTTATTTATAGTCTCTATCTGATGTCTGTTCTTGGCTCTTTAACCCAAGATCTCAGTGAGTGGAAGCAAAGTGTCCTCTTTACTCCTATCTTTCCCCAAGACACAACTTCACTGATGCCACATCCCTCCACTTCTAATATACCGTATGCTTCCTTATGTGTGTTAGTTGCTCAGTCATGTCTCACCCTTTGTGACCCCATGGGCTGTATGTAGCCTGCCATGCTCCTCCATCCATGAGATTTTCCAGGCAAGAATATTGGAGTGGGTTGCCATTTCCTGCTCCAAGGTATCTTCCCGACCCAGGGATGGAACCCAGATCTCCCACATTGCAGGCAGACACTTTACCATCTGAGCCAGAGGGAAAGCCATGCTTCCTTATACTTTGCCTTATATTGGGAAGTGTTGGAGTTTTGCAATTATGAACCTGGACTTTGTTTGCGATTATGAACTTGGACTCTTTTGTCAGAAAGAATAGAATTGACCCTCTGTTTCATCACGATGGCCTTATCTTTCTTACTGGTAAACAGTACTCCATTTCATCAGGTTGTGGTGAAGACTCAATCCTTTCAGGAAAATAAAGCATGATCACAGTGTTAAAAACAGGGAGTTGTCAGTAAATATTAACTTTTATTATATTTGTTATCATTAGGACTCTACAAGTCTTTGTACATTTTTTCCCCAAAGAAGCTAATCTTCCTGTGTTTACTAGCATCAGTTATATTTTTGCCTTAGGCAGTCTCCTAACTTGGCTCTAAAGTAGACTTTTTTCTCTCTTTTTCATCTCTCACTTCCAATTCTACCAGTTTTACTCCCAAATATCGTACTGTTTAATGTTTATTCTCCTTAATTGTTGCTGTTTTTTGTTTTTTTTTGTCTGCGCTCTTAACGGTAATTTATCTGTGCTCTTAACCAACATATATATATACATATATACATACACACACACACACACATATATATGTATATATATGTGTGTGTGTGTGTGTGTGTGTGTGTATGTATATATATATATAACATGGCCTCCCTGGAATTCTGTGATGAGTAAAATGTATCACAGATTTACAATGTTCTTTGCAAGCTCTTAAGTGCTATTTGGTTAATGAATGACAGCCTTATTTTACAAGATAATATAGATTTAAATGATTGAAAACATTCACTTCTAGAAATACTGTGTACTCATCTTTATTTTCCTCTTAGCCTATACTGCTAAAGTTCTTTTTTTCCTATGGAAATGAAAAAACTAATTACCATAGATAAATGGAAATGCTCTGAAAAGATTAGTCATTCAATATTGATTATTCCTCTATCAGGATCTAATTAATATTGGCGTCATCCCTAATTGGTTGCTGTGTTCTGTTGTTTACTGAAATCGGCCTCACAGTTTCCACTCTTGGCAGTAAATTTGCTGTTCGGTTTCTATACGTTCATCCCTAAAGTCTTTGATGTAATTACTCTGAGGGGAAGCACTCAAAACCACAACAAAAATGGATAAATAAAGCTTAGGCATCCCTTCAATGCAATGGTTTCCTCTCCATTTCTAAAGTAAAACAAATAGAAATAGGAAATATTTAGCGATTGTATGGAAAGAATCAGAAATATCCTGTTGACAAAGAATCCATATGCAAAATTCTGCAAAAGGATTGGGTAAATATAAGTATATAATACCTGCAGTTCTTAAATTATTATTTTTGATTGTCACTGAGCCTTTATGAACATTAATCTTGCTTAGTAGGAAGGCATCACACTGAGCCCAGCCTTGCTATCCTGGGCCAGCATTCCTATTCCTGAATAGACTGATGCCAGGACTGATCCTATAGTAGTTCTGAATTTTCTGTGTATGTTCTTAGTTCTAACTATGTCCCAGTAATAGCTATCCCTGTTTTCCCATCTATTAACATTTAGCTGAAATTATGAGGATTTTGCAGCTTTAGCATCAAGAGTTTGGAGGCCCAGGTTTCTAGTCCTGGTACTACCTTCAAGCTGAGGAACTTGGAAGAAATGTGGTACAGGGAAATGCTCTTGTTCAGAGTTTTACAAACTGTGGTCCTCAGGCAGCCCCCATCACACCAGGGAGTTTGGTAGAAGCACATGTTCCAAGACCCTTCTGAGACCTGCTGAGTCAGAGTCTCTGGGGGTAAGGTCAATCCATTTATGTTTTAATGAAGCCTCTTAGTGATTCAGAGAAGCACACGCTTAGTGCCTAGACAGTGAGATTTTGTTAACCTTTCTGAGGATGCAAGCATGGGAGAAAGTGGATAATGAGTAGGGAACCACAGTACATAATGAGGCACCCATGGTATTAGGACTGGAGGGCAAGTGTGAGAGAGTCATAAATCAAGAGTCCAGGTTACCTAAAATAAGTCCTGAAAGGAGAAGACCTTGCTGTAAAAAAAAAAAAAAAACACACACACACACATCAAACTTCATTATCCAGCACAGGTCCTAACAGCTGCAGATGTGCAATGATTTTCTTAATTAATGAGTAACTTCAGATAAATTTCAGATATCAAAATTTCTGTATTGGAAGGGCAGGGCAGAAGGGCTCTGACACACAGAAAGAAAGTAAGTTGATATGAGGGATTTCTAGGAATATATTCACAACCTATCGGGGAGTTTAGAACTTAGGACAGAGACCAGCATGGGCTTTACTCAAAACTTGGACTTCACAGTTGAAAGAGATTAATGGGAAGATGTGCTTCCTTTGAAACAGAAATTATAAGCTTATCGAGTCAGGTCATAGCAGGCAGGACAGTGGTGAGTGGGTCTCCTAGACAAGAGACATTTCTTTGCTCTGCCCCATAAAGGATGCAATGACTTCTCACTCCAAGCTCTCAAGGCAGCTTACTGATTAGATGTCTCAATCTCCCTGGACCTTTGTAAATTGGAGCCAACAACATCTGACCTCAAGAGAGAATCTTTGTTCTTAAAAGTGATGGTGACGATGTAAAGAAAGGGATACCAGGAATAGATGATTCTCACTCTCTTTTTTGGCTGTGCTGCATGGCGTGAGGCATCTTAATTCCCTAACCAGAGATCAAACCTGTATTCCCTGTGGTGGAACAGGGAGTCTTAACCACAGGACCACCAGGAAAGTCCCAGATTGTTTTGTTTTTAATGTAGTCCACTTCCCAGAAAACTACAAGGCAGCTACAGCTTTTTACAAAAAATCAGATTCCATTCCCTTTTTAAGAGGTTTCCTTCCATGTAACTAATAGACATTTCCTAGAATCTTGAGTTGCAATGTGTGGACAAGACCTATCCCTCAAGGTCAGTTTATGACAAATAATCTCTGATTACCCCAGTATCTGAACAACATGGTAGTTTTGAGTATAGTGTGCACAGCTCTCAATTTGCCTGTTAATGTTTAGGCAGAAGCAGTGCTCAGGAATTTAGAGACAGGACCAAATCCTACCTTTTTTCTCTTATGAGTATTTCTAAGAAAATTTTTAAAAATACTATCTGCATTAGATTAATTTGCTTTTCATACCCTAAGACCATCTGTAAATGTAATTATACTGTAAATTTCTAACCTCTAGCATTTAATAATTTTTTTCTTATATTTCAACCATTAGCATAAATGTTATTCATTTATAATGGCTTTATGGTCAACAAAATGCAGTGTAGTGATTTGAAAGAGTCACATGCTTGCTGGTTTCCGCTTGGATTGACACTTGGAATCTTGGATATGGTTTGGATGTTTAGTAAATGGTTCACCTGCTGGTTTTTTCCACTTTTAAAAGCAAATTTCAGAGTCAATGTGATATGTTTCAGACTCCAGGCACCATCCTGGCTTTTTCTTTGGCTTTGTGCCCTTGGGCAAGTTGTTTAATTTCCTTGAGCCTTAGTTTTGTTATGTGTAAAATGAGAGTTATAATAGTTCTATCTCAGGGTTGTTTTAAAGATTAAGATGATGTATGTAAAGAATTTAGCCCAATGTGTAGCACATGTCAACACTTAATAACTATTAGCTTTTGTTGTAATTACTCCTACCACTATTTTTAAAATTATTGCTATTTATAATTATTATTATAGTTATCATTATTATGTTCAAGTTCTTGCATTAATATTCCTTAAATTTGTCACCTTTGGTGTTACTACTTTATGCTGACTCCTGGTTTTCCCTTGATCTGATTTTCCTTGCTTCCAATTGTTGACTTAAAATATATTCACAACCTAAAAATTGAGAGTTATGTTTTATTCTGTGGGAATTTTTAGGACTTTAAGCCCAGGAGACAGCATCTAAAATGATCCTGAAAGAACTGCTCTGAGAAGGTGAGGGGAGGAACCACGTTATACAGAATTTTTGCAACAAAGGGGAGGTAGCCTGAACATCAAAAGATTGTTAATTAAAGAAAACCAGATATCCTAAGATAAGGAAATAGGGGCTTTTCTATGTATGTGCTAAGTCTCTTCAGTTGTGTCTGACTTTTTGCAACTCTTTGGATCATAGCCCACCAAGCTTCTCTATCCAAGGGATTCTTCAGACAAGAATATTGGAGTGGGTTGCCATTTCCTTCTCCAGGGGATCTTCCCAACAAAGGGATTGAACACACACCTCTTAGGTCTCCTGCATTGGCAGACATATTCTTTTACCATCAGTGCCACCTGGGAAGCCTATGTATGGAAAGATGCAAGAGTTTGGACTCACTGAAATCATTCCTTTGACATGCACCTCAGCTATCTGAGGTCAGTAACCTGTGTTTTTCCTCTTGAGCTTCCTTGGGACTCACTGTAGGGAGTGGCTGCTGTCTGGTGGCTCTTAGATGACAGATATTCTTTCCTTCCTGAGTTCTCTCAGGGCTCACATCTCACTTTCTGTGGTGGCGGCAATTGCTGATGACTGTTACATCTTTTGTTTACTGATATGCCAGGAAACATTTCATTTCTCACAATAAAAATAGTTCTTGCCCTAGAACATCCAGGACCTCATTTGTCAGTGACTTCCTTGTGACGTTTCCTATGTCAAGCCAGATTTTAATATGAAGATCTTGCCGTGAGAACTGTGTTCCTGGTAGAACCATACTGTTGATCTGATAAAGAGTTTGATTAGAGGACTTTTCAGGTACTTCCAAATTTGGGATTCTCAGACTCTAAACTCTCTAAGGAGTGTGGCAATGTCTTGTCTGGGGTTTTGTATCCAGGTGTGATTCATGTGACTCGGCCAGTTTTTTCTAGAATACCTCCTGCTAGAGACCTCAACTTCATTTAGTTGTACTCATCTAAAAAAATATGAAAATCATGTCAGTTGACTTATGTATAAAACGAGAATGATACCCTTGGAAGGATATGCTGCAGTACAAATAAGATAATGTGGTTATAGCATCTTTCACAATTCATCTTTTGTCCTGTATCTAACAAGCATAGGCAGGTCATCTCTTGGATGCTATCGTGGTACTTGTCCTTTAAGACTCCAATGTTGCACCTAGAAGAACTTGACTCCACAGCATCCTCATATATAGCCCTATACTGTCCAAATGACCCAAAAGCCTCCATCACCTTAGTTGAATCCAAAGATAGCCTAAATTTTAGATAAACATGAAAAAGAATACATCTTAAATGAATTGCCTGTTTGTAATTTACAAAACACCCTTATACAAATTGATAACGATGTATGTTTGAATAATTCAAGAAACAGGATGTCAATAGCTTTTAGCATTAGGTACCAAGAGAGCTTGTGCTTTTGAATATTAATTTCACTAATTTGAGATATTAGGCCATTTAGTATGGCAAGCACATAAACACAGTGTAGTAGGACTCTTGAAGGGTAATCTAATCAGCAACAGGGGCATTGAGCATTACTTTAAAATGTAACAATTATCCTGAAGTCTCATAAGGAATATTCTGCAGCTGAGGAAGAACAAGATATACCAAGTAAAATGTAAATAAGCATAAAGTGCTTTAGTGGGAGTAATTCTGGGAAGAATCAGTACTATTAAGCTTTATTGATTTTGTTTTTTATTTTCTTCCCATTTCTTCTTATAGTCTGAGTGTTTTCTTAAAAAATAATTTTATAAGTTGGTATAAAACCTAAGAGTTTTTATACTGTAAGTATATAAATAAATTTAAGGTGAACATGTCAGAAAGTTGATTTGTGGATTTAGAGTTTTCAATGACTAATTTATAACTAATTGGATAGAATGTGTGTGTCTAATGCATCCCTTCCATCATTCATTTGTTTTAGCTTTCAAAATTAACATAGAGAGTGCTATCATCATTCCCTTCTTAGGGATGAATAAATGAAGGATCAGTAACTTTCCCAAAGTCACACTGCAGCTAATGAGTAGAGCTTGTGTGTAAAGTCAAACCTCTGACATCACAAGCCCACATTTTGTATACTATCAGCTGATTCATCTTTGCAACCCTTAGGAGAGAGATTTATTCATGTCAGAAATAGTTATATGGTGTTTACATGTCAGACTTTGGAATCCAAGTTAAGCATGTCAAAAGACCATTACTGATTTCACAGTTCATGTAGTTCCTCATTTAGGCTTCATACTCAGGTGTGATTATTTGAAAATGGGCACGACTACAACTTTTATAAACCATTTATTCCAAAAAGAAGTATTCACTTTTATCTCAGTGATTCATCTACTTGTGTTTGCTGTAAGAAAAGAGGAACAGGCAGAATATAGAACCAAAGTAATATCATTTCCTATCACATTCCCCAGGGTGTCTTATGAAAATCTTTCACACTGAATTTCAAAATCCAATTTGTGGAGTGCAGAATTACATTTTAGTATATTGTAGGTTGTAATCAATATATGGATTGTAGACTCCTTAGGCTCACAATAATTAAGGACTATCACATGGTTTCAGTATTTGTTTAGCAGATAATTTTCAAGACTTTCATATATGATAATGAAGCCCTAACTATTGTAATGTATGTGAATCAAATCTATTTCAAGTCTAGTGAAAATAATACAATTTAATTAACATGGTGTGAATTCATTTAAATTTATGTGAGGAGAATCAGGGACATAATTATGAGCCTATTTTTCTTATTATTTTTTGTACACTATGAGCCGATAGTATAACTTTGCCGATTGATAACTTGAGCCCAAGGTAGATAAGGGTTATTTAAAAGTTATCAGAGTGTGAAAAAACAAAGTATACTGGAGAAGAACTTTCGGTTCTTACACACTTTATATATGCTAGATGTGATATGCATACAATCATATTTAAATTTTTACAACCAAAACGTTATTTCCAAGTGTGGAAATGGAGACCTGAAGAGGACATGTAAGTTGCTATTTGTTGTTTAGTTGCTAAGTCATGTCCAACTCTTTGCAACCCCATGGACTACAGCATGGCAGGCTTCTCTGTCCTTCACCATCCCCTGGAGTCTGTTCAAAATCATTTCCATTGAGTCAGTGATGCCATCCAACCATCTCATCCTCTCTCATCCCCTTCTCCTCCTGCCTTCAATCTTTCCCAGCATCAGGGTCTTTTCCAATGAGTCAGTTCTTCACATCAGTTGGCCAAAGTATTGGAGTTTCAGCTTCAGCATCAGTCCTTCCATTGAATCAGGGTTGATTTCCTTTAAGATTGACTGGTTTGATCTCCTTGCTGTCCAAGGGACTCTGAAGAATTGAAAGCATCAATTCTTTGGCTCTCAACCTTCTTTATGGTCCAACTCTCACATCCATACGTAACTTGCTCTAAGGCTGTACAGATAGTAAGACTAATCTTAGCATGAGATCTTCCAAACTCCAAATGAAATTTAAGCACAAAATAAGTTACTTTTGATTAAACCAGGGAAAATTTGGGAAAGCCCTTATTCTTTTATCATGGAGCTCCCAGAAAATTAAACTTTTTTTTGGCATTAAATTATGGTATGTACAAGATGGTAGCTTTATCTTTAGTTTGAATAGATACAGTATCTACTGAGGGATTCCTTTCCAAAATTAGGATCTTGTGGAAGTGGGGTTACTGTCATGGATGAAAGTAAAACTGGCCTTTAGAGGGGACGCTTCCTCCTATGGTTCACTACAACTTGAGGACTGTGAAGCCAGCACCATGGTCAGTTTTGTCTTGGGTGGAGAATTATGTACTACATCAGGAATTAATGATGTTGCATCATATTTTGAATTATTTTTTTCATTGGAGAACTTCATAATACAGGGTTTCAAATATTTAGAAAAGTGTTTGTATTGAGACCTCTATGCCATTACTCTTGTATTGTGAAATTTTAGTATAGAACTCTTGTCTGCCCAAGTACCTAATATACAGATGACCTACTCAGTAATAAACATTAATATTATTTACTCATATCAGGTGCTCTGCGGGAAGCTTTTGCTAAAACTGTCTCAGTTTCATTCACATAGATCACTGACAGATGAGATAACGGAGATTTAGAGAGGCTCATTAACTTGTCTAGTTCACTCAACTAGTGTGATTCAGATTAGATTTGAATGAAGATTAGAAACCAGTGCTTTCACAACTCTAATTACCATACACCCTCACATATTTCCCTGTGATGCATTTATATGTTCTTAGAAATAGGAAAATATCTCTAAGAAAGTGGTCTGAACATTTGTACCAGAGAATGTGTAGTGTAACTTTAATGTAGGTTCATTTGGTATTTCTATTGGTATTTTTTGGAAATAGCCTTCCCTGTGCCTCGCATTGCTTTGGCAGCACACTCAATAGGGCACAGCTCGTGTGGCTGGAGCCCACAGCCTCAGAACCTGGGTCATGGGAGGATGGACAGAGACTGAGGCAGCTCAGTGACTGATAGCAGTAAAGCAGTAATCTAAGCAAATACATAGTCTCAGGAGAGCCTCAAGCTATGCTACTGTTACAAACAGACTGGAGACCAGATTGATCAAAGAGTAAGGTTGGAGCTGATTGTGCAAGTGTCCATCCAGAGAATCTGGGTCTTCCTCTCAGACACCACAGAGCAAACAGGGAAGGCAAATCTCATTTATCTTGTACTTGATACGTGCCAGATGCTATTCAGGGTAATTCATTTGGACCATTTTATTCAATTCTTAACAAATCCCAAGGCCACAAACATTATTTTCGCATTCCAAGATGAAGATGTTAGGGATCCATAAAGAAGGTTTTTAACCTACAGCTTCTGCTGCCGCTGCTAAGTCGCTTCAGTCGTGTCCGACGCCATGCGACCCCATAGACGGCAACCCACCAGGCTCCCCTTTCCCTGGGATTCTCCAGGCAAGAACACTGGAGTGGGTTGCCATTTCCTTCTCCAATGCATGAAAGTGAAAAGTGAAAGTGAAGTCGCTCAGTCGTGTCTGACTCTTTGCAACCCCATGGTCTGCAGCCTACCAGGCTCCTCCATCCGTGGGATTTTCCAGGCAAGAGTACTGGAGTGGGGTGCCATTGCCTTCTCCGTACACCTTCTAAGAGGCATCAAATATAAATCTTTATCTCTGGTCAGTCTTTGTATAATCCAGTGCTGTCTCCCTCGAGATTGCTAACTAAAGGTAATGCAGCCTTATGTCTGGTAAGATAAAAAAATGGAAGTTCAGAGAAGTTGAGTCATTTGTAAGTGACAGAACCCCATTTTACACCCAGTTCTTCTGATTTCAAAACACTATGGATTCTTTCCATCTCTATGTTAACATGTTATTAATTCTCATGAAAAGAAAATCACTTCACCAAACTTCCCTACCAGCTACCACCCTACTCCTTGCTCCTATTTGCTGCAAAACTCTTCAAAGAAGTGTCTACACTTAGGCAGCCAATTCTGATGAATTTCTCCAGTTTGACTTTCCCCTCACACAAAGGTAACCCTGACTCCATGCTGCTTAACACCATGGTCATTTCCCAGTTCTTAGCTGTCTATCAATAAGGTCAATATTCTTTGATGGGTGTAAGTTTTCTAAACTTAGACCCCACTCTCTTACACACTCTGGGTTTTCTCCTGCCTTACTGGTCACACATTCTCACTTCTCTCCAACCTCTGAACATGGGAGCCTGTCAGTTCTTGATGCTCCTATCAGTCTGTCTGTCTCCCTCTCTCCTTATGACTGGTGGATTTATCCCAGTGTCATGGCTTTAAGTACCACTTAAATTCTGATAACTCCCAAAATGACAATTTCAGCCCATACCTCCTTTCCAAATTCAAAACTTGTACTTCCAAGCATCTGCTTTATATCTCTATTTGGATTTCTAATAGATACTTCAAACTCAACACTTTTAGCACTTAATTCCTGTTCTCCTCAAAACCTACTTCACAGGCTACTTTTCCCATCTCAAAATCTACCCATTTCTCATTATTTCTACTAATACTACACTTACCTAAGCCACTAGCATTTCTTGCCTGGAGTATTTTTATCATAAATAATAAAACAAAATTTTAATAGGTTTCCCTGCCTCTAATCTATTTTTAATATGGCAGCCAGACTGACCAAAACATGTCAGATCATATTATTCTTATAAATAAAATTTCAGTGAACCATTTCATCCAGAGAACAGGTGTTTATTACCTCTTAACTCCTCTCCTTCTCTCTTCTTGCTTTCTCTGCCCCAGGCATACCATTTCACTCCAACTATGGGCTCCAGAAGTTCATTTTGCTCTTTCCTCAGATGTCAGCATCACTAACTACCTCATCCCTTTCAATTCTTTGCTAATATTTTACATTCTCAGTGATTCAGTTTATTTAGCACTGCAACTTGCCTGCCATCTCACTTAGTGTTCCTGATTCAGCTGCCCTATTCTCAATTAAAAAGTCTTAGGATCTATTACCTTCTTACACACTAGACTATTTATTGATTTAGCATGATTAATGTTTATTGTATGACTTTTTCCACTAGGATGTAATGTCAAAGAAGTGGTCCTTTTCTCACTGGTATATTCCCAGCCCCTAGAATAGTGCCTGAGAGATAGTAGTTTCTGGAAATACTTGTCTAATGGGTGAATGAAAAGAAATATGGAACAGACTTTTTGTACCAGTTTTAAATTTGCAGAAATTTCAGGTCATTCTCTGAAGTATTTAAGGGTGTAATCGTTGTTTTTAGATACAAGTTCAGCTATATCACTAGACTCTCACTTCCTACCTACTAGTCACAGGTTTATGCAAATTTATTTCTGGCTGCATATAAATTACCAGGTAGTTCAATGGTATTGATCTCTGCTGCCATTTAATGGGGCTGGTCTGTTATCTACTCCAGGCAAGGTCCTGAATCAGCTTTTACTTGTAAATAAATGGAAGAATGGCCTTTGACTTTGCTTCTGCAAACTCAGGAGCCTTCTTCTATCCCTTAAATGTCATAATATGCTTATCTGTGCTCTCTTGGCTTTGTTTAAGAAAATGAAAGAAATTTAAAATCATTGAGATCTCAGAATCAAACTCATTCTTAAGCATTTTCCTCAAGTTTACTCTAATTGCCCTGAGGTTAATCTCATATTATGACAGCAAAGCCTGGATCTTCTAGGATGCTTTGAACATTGGATTTCACTAATTTGATCTTCATGGACAGTGAATCTATCTGTCACACTCAGTTGTCCTTTCACTCTTTGCATCAACTGGCATTTACCCTTATCAAACTCCATTTGTCCATCACTTTTAAAACTCTCACTAATTTCCAGTTGCTCTCATGGAGCTGAGTTTGGAGGTTGACATGGATCATCCATTTTTTTCTAGAATGACAAATAGCTTTACACGGTGATCCTCACATTTTATCTTAATTTCTTGGCAAACTTTAATTTAATTTTCTGCTAAATGGTTTCAGTCTCATGCAGAACCAAAGTGAACTAAGTGACTATCTCAGAAATAGTCCCTGTCTTGTCTGGATAATTCTTTCTTCCATTTAAATGAAAATTAGGTAGCATGTAGGGGTGATTTTTTTCAAAATCGTCAACATAATTACCAATGTCACTGCAAAATTCAGAAATCTTAAGCTTGAATTTCCCACTAGTCTCAGAGTGGTTATACAAATTTATTTCTTCAGGACAGATTGGATAGAAACATAATGTAGGCTGAAAACATCTTGGAGCTAGACATAGTCTTAGATATTATCCATCCCAGTCATGACAAAGTTTGTAAATAGATTGAGGCTGAGAAATGGAAGATGAATGTGTAAATTCACGTTCTGTCAAATTGGTCAGATGATCTACAAAGCTTAGTCTTTTAATTTAGTCCAGTAAGCTCTGAAATTATATGCATAGATTGGTGAGCATTTACAGAACATTTGTTTGAGGACAGTGCCCACTGCAATTTATCAAAAAGGTTGGTGATCTCCCAAGTTAAGCACCAGGGTCCCCCTTGCTGCTCCATAGGCACAATTGATTCTCTTTGTGCATTTAATCCCAGGATCCATGTAAATGTAATTGAACTTTGTACTTACTGTCAGACTATAATAACTCTTTTTGTGTGCTCAGTCACTCAGTTGTGTCCAACTATTTGCAGCCCCATGGACTGTAGCCCCCCAGGCCCTTCTGACGATGGGATTTTCCAAGCAAGAATACTGGAGTGAGTTGGCAGTTCCTACTCAGGGGATCTTTGCGACCCAGGGATCGAAACCGTGTCTCTTGTATCTCTTGCATTGGCAGGTGAATTCTTTACCACTGGGCCACCTGGAAAGCCTCTTTCCCCTGCTGAAAAGCATTCATGGATTAGTTTGTGTCATCCCAGGGCACTGGATTGCTGTGACTTCAGCATTCTCTAAGCTGAAGTGCAGCCCTTGAAATAACATGCTAAATGTAGTTCCAGGTGCCTCTGTGGGATTAAGTGAAAGTGAAAGTCGCTCAGTCATGTCCGACTCTTTGCAACTCCATGGACTATACAGTCCATGGAATTCTTCAGGCCAGAATACTCGAGTGGATAGCCTTTCCCTTTTCCAGGGGATCTTAACTCAGGGATCAAACCCAGCTCTTCTGCATTGCAGGCAGATTCTTTACCAACTGAGCCACAAGAGAATATGAGAGAGCGTCTAAAGTTGTTTCTAAATAGAGAAGAAAATTAGTTTTGTATGTTCTTCTGACTTCTATCTCTTCTCTGCACAACTTACAAATAGTAAAATGAGAGCAAAGATACACATAAGGAAGAAAATTCAAACACAGTCTCTCTTTCTAAAACCTATATTGATATTAAGGGACTTTGAAATAATAGGACATGTAATATAATTTTCTTCCACTGAGCTTGTATGTGTATGTATGTGTGCATTTGTGTAAGGGAATCAAATAATAACATTAGAGAATTTTTATTTTTTTCCTTAACATATCAGAAAACTGACTTTTCTTTTTAAAAAAAGTATCATCTGATAGGCAAAGATGAGTTATATGGAAAAAGCCTTGATAAATCCACTTTGCCACTAAATCCATCACCCCAGGCATGCCATCTCTTTCTAAGCTCTGTTTCCCTCTATAAAAGAAATAACCGAAGTAGCTTGTTAAGCCACCTTGTTAATAATCATTGTCTCTGATAATTTCTATTAAACTGCAAGTCCCTCCCACTATTTTCTGAAATGAAATATTTTTATGAATCATTTTTCAAGTGCTTCAAAATAACATACTCATCAGAGATCTTGGCAACTAAGAATTGGCCATAAGCGTATCAGACACAGAGATAGGCTAATTCCTGTTCTTTCTAATCTGAGTTTTGAATAATTATAGAACCAAGGGCAGTCCTCCTATGATCCTTGAATTGACTCCCTCAGAGTCATGTTATATCACAGGGCTGGGCTTTTCCTGGTGGAACGCCATCAAGCCTTGATTTTCATCTCAGTTCTTAAGGATCAACAGGGAGCATTTTGATATACTTGTGATCCCTTTCTGTCTCACATCCTTTTACCCTCTGTTTCTCTTCTGTTCTCCTGTCCCATGATGTCCTCCTTCCATTTGACCCACTAGGTCTCACGTTTCAATAGGTAGTGTCAGGAGAAACAGAAATCGGTGCCCTCCAGGTGCCACTTGAGTGTTGTCTACAGGAGTTGGCCAGGTCCCTGGGTCAATCAAAATTGTGTGGAACATCCATCTTACCCAACTTGAGCAGTCTTTGTGAGATTACAAATTCAAAACATACAGAGCTTCCAAGGAGCCCCAGGCAAGTGGGGGTTCCTTAAGCCCTGACCACCTCTGGCCAGCTGTGTTTACCTTCATATGTCCCAGTGTTTCAGCTCAGAGGAGAAAATGCAAAGTGCTCAGGTTCTGCCATTTCCCTTTGGAGGGATACCAGAATAAAAACATTCTCAATGACATTTGCCTAAAGAATGCAGGACTATTGTGAAGGCTCCAGAGGGCAATGAATAATATTTTATTCCCTTTCTTTATTAGAATTTGTATTTCTTAAATTCCATAATGGCACTAAGAGCTGCTTAGAATACAGACTCAGATGTGGTCTCTCTGACAAGATGCCCTCGTAGACAAAATGGTGCCATTAGCATAAGGCATATAATTTTTGTATTATATTCAGAATTATTCTGAGACAAAAGAAGAAAATGTTTCAAGAGGGAGCTTGATTCATTGAAACAATTTTAGGCTTACCGAGTGGTACTTAGTGGCAAAATTTGGAGAAAAATTAAAGGTGAAAGAAAAAGTAATTGGCCTCCACTAAACACCATTCAATGTCAGTACATAGCAGGGAGACAAGGTCAACATTCATTTTTCATAAGCCTGATAATAGCACCACTGTAGTCCACACAGCTGCTTTACATGTGAGGTGATATTCTATTTCTGAAAGACTCAGCTTTTCTTTATGTAAGGTATCCTTTCCTTCCCATTTAAAATTGATTTGTATTCATCTTAGAAAAAAAGAATTACAAAGCTGTTGTCCTTATTTCCAGCAGTTGGCACAAATGTTTATTTTCTCCCAGTCTTTATTATCTTTTTGATATATTTAACATATCTGAGTGCATGCTCTCTGTGTATTTTTATCCTGTTTTATTCTCTTCACATATTCCCATGTGAACATGATCTTCTTGTAAATAAGACATTTTGCAAATATTTACATTAAATACCAAGCACTAAATAACAAAGTTTACTTAACCTTCCCTCCAGTGGTTGACTGTTTAGGTTAATTTCAAAATGTTTCTTTAAACATACAGTACAATGAATATTTTTTGCATAAACTGTTTCTCTGTTTCAGATTATTTTCTTAGGATAGCTTCCCAAAAGCAGAATTAGAGACTCCAACATTTTGAATTTTTTTGTTTTTGTTGCTTTTTATTTTTAAGGATTTTTAGTACAGGGTGCCAAATAACATCAAATGGAATGCATTGACTTTCATGTATGAAATCTAAATTTATGAAGCCTTCTGTCACATTAGCTTTGGTATTTTTTTTTTTTTTCCCCTCAGGCTCTAGATAAAGGTTGCTTTCTCTCTCAGATATAGGACCAGCTAACAGATTGGGACTGAACACGAGTCACTAGGTAAAAATACTAACTTTCTCCTAATTTGTTTGAATGAATATCTCACCCAATGTATTATTATATGGGACAGATAATTAACATCAAATGCAAGGTGGACCTTCCCATTCTTCCTATTAGTCCTTGCATATCATTTTGGGGTAATCATGTTTTTCTTCCTAAGCCTTAAAAGGCAAAATGGACACACAAACAAAAGTCAAAATAACAATCTTATTTATAAGAGCTTAGTATTTCACTAAGCTTACATTTTGGTGTGGTGTGAACAAAATGAACAGAATGAGGTTTAAAATTCCATTTTTAAGGTGAAATAAATCAGTGATTATTTTTTCTCACTTTGTGTTGATTTTTCTGTTTAGTTGTATAGCACTAATAAGAACGGAGAAAAAGAAAAGGGCAGAATATATCTTCTTTTACCGTATCTTTGGTATAAGCTCATGGGCAGGGACAGTATGTGAAAGTTAGAGAAGGTATCTTGCCTTGGTTCTGAGTCTGTACTTGATTTATCTCAGGGTCATCCTATGTGTATGTGTGTGTGTGCATCTCTCAGCCAGGTGGATTCTAGTGAAGAGAGCTGTGGGTAGGTTGACATCACTTACTATGGCTGGCACCCTGCCCCTTTTTGACCTTTAAGGAGCCTTTTTGCTCATATGTGGTCTGGGAAGGTCTCCTTGACTTTGAGAATGAGGATTATGTGATTTTTTTTATCTCTTATCTGTATAGGGCTCACCTTTTCTCTTGCTCCTCCTATTTTGGAGTATCTGTCCACTGAGAACAACTCCAGCTGCTCATCCTGGGACCCATCTATTTCTTGCCTCAATGGGGATTTACCATTAGTGGGCAGATGAAATCCATAACTTTAAAAGTGCCCTTCACCTTTATGATTCTCTCATGGGTAAGAGACAGACTTACTTGAATTGACAAATGGCTGAGACAAAAAGGGTGTTCCCAAGGGAGAAGAGTCATTCACAGAGGTTTGACTCAGCATCAGTTTTTTATTCCCAATAAAGAAGAATAGTTTACAGAATTGACTGTTGCCTGTCACTCAAAATTGTCTCAGCTCAGGTATCCATATAACACTGAGTTCTTGAGGAAAAGATGTGTACAAAAAAATTAGAGAACAACTCTCAATAAAAACCTGTAAGACATTAAGGTTCAAGACATTCACAGAATGTTATGCCATAAGATGGGGATAGTTCATTTCTGAACCACAACTCAGTTTGAGGAAAACTTGAGGACTCTAGACAAGGGTCCAGGGCATCAGCAAAAGTGATGAAAGCAGCCTACTGCTCAGGATTGACAGGAACACAGTGACTAATGGGGAAATTAAAGCCCACTTGAAATGTGTTTGGAAAGTGAGAATTTCCCCCCTTCTCCTCCTAGTTCTTTTGGCTGGTTGAATAACTAAAATAACATAAAACAGACTGATAAGAGAAAAACATAATTACATACAGGGGATACACATAAGCATGGGGGAGTTCCAAAAACAGGCAAAATGAGGTATATATGTTATACTGGATTTAAAGGAGTAGGAAAGGTCTGCAGCTTCATAGAAAGTGAAAGTGAAGTGAAAGTCACTCAGTTGTGTCAGACTCTTTTCGACCCCATGGACTGTAGTCCATGGAATTCTCCAGTCCCGAATGCTGGAGTAGGTAGCCTTTTCCTTCTCCAGGGGATCTTCCCAACTCAGGGATCGAACTCAGATCTCCTACATTGCAGGCAGATTCTTTACCAGCTGAGCCACAAGGGACGACTTCATAGAGAAGGAAGGCAATTCACAGGAAAGTGAAAAAAGACCCAACATTTGGTTAACAAATGTTTGCTGGGCCATGTAGGAACAATGGGACACAGAGAGAAATTTTAACAGAGGTTGTTATGTTCCTCCCTGTCTCCCACATCTAGTTCATATTATGCTATAGTAACTCAGGTGATACTTTTCTTTCCTGGGATGGCTCCTCTGTCTGAATTCCTTAAGGCAATTAAGGAGGAGGTGAAAAGTTAAAAATTCCTGAGTCTTCTGTTTCTTCCTCATGCCAAAGAGGCATTACCATTGATGCCAATCTCACCCTCTGTAGACCAAATGGAATCTCAGAGTTTGAGATGGAGTTAAAAAGAATAGCTTTATTTCATTGCCAGGCAAAGAAGGACAAGCGGGCTCCTGCTCTGGAAAGCTGTGTGTCCCAACCAGGAGGATTTGATGACGAGTTTTACAGCAATCCCCTGGAGAAGGGAAAGGCTACCCACTCTGGCCTAGAGAATTCCATGGACTGTACAGTCCGTGGGGTCACAAAGAGTCGGACAAGACTGAGTGACTTTCACTCACTTTATAGCAATAGTTCAAAGGTGGGGCTACTGACAAGATGAGGGTGTGTGTTTTGTCTCAAGTGGTCTGTCTCCTCACCTTGATGAGCTTCTGTGGTCCCTTTAACCTCACCTCAGGTAGTTTCTTGGCTACTCCTTCCCTAATTAGCAACAGTTTGAATCCACCCTTTGGAATTCAGAGCAGGTCACAGAGGCTGGAGTCTTGCCTATAAAAAGCGGAGGCTGGGGGGACAAAAAGGCTTTCCTGCCCAGAAGCCCCGCAAGGACAGAGGCTGGAGTCTTGCCTATAAAAAGCGGAGGCCGGGGGGACAAAAAGGCTTTCCTGCCCAGAAGCCCCGCAAGGTCCTTCTTGGTTTCAGTGTGGCAAATTTTGTTTCCCTGCAGATGGAAATACCAGTAGATGGTACTGGTTCTCAAAAGAAAGACAGTGACTTTCTGAAAAGGCGAAGGGCCCAACCTAGTGATGTTTAAATGCAGTACTGTGAATATGTTCTTTGCACAGTGGTCATATAGCAAGAGCATTGAATTCAACTGGAAAAATGATTCTCTTCTTGGTCAAATCCCTTACCAGTTGAGGCAAAGAGCCAACCTTATTAACTCCCTACAAAGCAGAGCTGTAACTCAGTATGATTTTGTTTTTACAAACAGTTAAAAGAGGTTTGGCTGATACTTTCAAAGGGGAAATTGAGACAGCAAACAGTTCTGGAGAAGGAATATTGCATTTTTCAGGTTCATTTGCTATGACTGCCTACCAAAGCAATTACAGAGAAACCTTCCTTCTTTCCAAGATGATAATAAAAGTGATAATTAGCAATCTGCTCCTTCATTTCTTCACATGTTCTTGAACTTGTCTTGATATTTAGGGCTTATCATTTTACATATGGGCTTCCCTGGTGGATCGGAGGGTAAAGCGTCTGCCTGCAATGCGGGAGACATTGGTTCAAATCCTGTGTCAAGAAGATCCCCTGGAGAAGGAAATGGCAACCCACTCCAGTACTCTTGCCTGGAAAATTCCATGGATGGAGGAGCCTGGTAGGCTACAGTCCATGGGGTCACAAAGAGTTGCACATGACTGAGCAATTTCACTTCTCATTTTACATATGATTTTTAGAAAGAACACACTTTGAATGATTTAATTTCTTCCTTAGAATTATTGCTTTCTTAAATATAAATGTTTTCTATAGAGTTCTCTAAACAAGAAGTAGGAGAATAGAAAAGATCCCTATTACTCACTTCCTTCAGTTAAGTTCATTTCAGTCGTTCAGTTGTGTCCAACTCTTTGCAACCCCTTGGACTGCAGCATGCCAGGCCTCCCTGCTGCTGCTGCTGCTGCTAAGTTGCTTCAGTCATGTCCGACTCTGTGCGACCCCATAGACAGCAGCCCACCAGGCTCCCCCGTCCCTGGGATTCTCCAGGCAAGAACACTAGAGTGGGTTGCCATTTCCTTCTCCAGTGCATGAAAGTGAAAAGTGAAAGTGAAGTCACTCAGTCGTGTCCGACTCTCCGCAACCCCATGGACTGCAGCCCACCAGGCTCCTCCTTCCATGGGATTTTCCAGGCAAGAGTACTGGAGTGGGGTGCCATTGCCTTCTCCAGCCAGGCCTCCCTATCCATCATCAACTCCTGGAGTTTACTCACACTCATGTCCATTGAGTCGGTGATGCCATCCAACCATCTCATCCTCTGTCATCCCCTTCTCTTCCCACCTTCAATCTTTCCCAGCAGCAGGGTCTTTTCAAATGAGTCAGTTCTTTGCATCAGGTGGCCAAAATATTGGAGTTTCAGCTTGTTTCCTTACTCTCCAGGAAATCATATAAGGTGATGAATTTGTGAATTGATGACATATTTGAAATATTTATTAGACACTTACAAGTAATAAGTTCACCCATGACAGTTTAATTCAACTTATCTTACCTTTAAGATTATGTACAGGGCCCACACATAGGTTTTTGGTGTCTGACAAACCTGCAAGTAAAGTCTCACTCTGTGACATACAAGCTAAGCCTCAGCTTTCCCAGCTGGGAATTGGTGATAATCTAACAAGGGTTTTTTTTGTTTGTTTGTTTGTTTGTTTCTTGTCTTTAAGATTAAATAAAATGAAGGACAGAAAATGTCTTGCTTAATTAGCTCTCAGATCTCAAAGAGCCTTCATTGTAAGTATGAAGCTAAAACAAATGATCACAAAAAGTATACATAAATAGGACTGAAAGTGTCAAACCCATTTGAACCTACCTCTTTAAAACTCATTGAATCCATTCATTTCTCTCCATTTTAACTTTTCCTGCCTATGGTTAATGCTAGCTTTTTTCAGCTTGGATTATTTCAATAGTTTCAATTGTCCTTGATCTAGTATAGTTCATTGTTCATATAAACAGAAGATAGCACTTTCTCATGTTTATCTAATGTGCTAAAATCCTTTCACTGGGACTTTAGAATGTGTGTTCCCTGGTGATAAGGGGAAATACTAGAGGAAAGTGTGTGTCTGTTGCGAACAATTACTGTGCTACCTTGGGTAGGGATAATTTGGTTTTTTGTGGGCCTAGGCTGACCTTTGGGATCTGTGTATTTACGTGGATCCAATCTACCTATAAACAGTTGGGAATGACCTTACGTTTGTACCTCTGGAAAAATATGAGAATGCTCTAAACTGAGGCAGCAGTAATAGGAATAATACTATGGTAAGAAGTTTAAACGTATAGAAATGGTAGATGGTTATTTGTTGAGGAGTAGAGTTCCAAAGAATAACAAGGAGAGATAAGAAAGCCTTCCTCAGTGATCAATGCAAAGAAATAGAAGAAAACAATAGAATGGGAAAGACTAGATATCTCTTCAAGAAAACCAGAGATACCAGGGGCACATTTCATGCAAAGATGGGCTCAATAAAGGACATAAATGGTATGTACCTAACAGAAAGAGAAGATATTAAGAAGAGGTGGCAAGAATACACAGAAGTGTACAAAACAGATCTTCACGACCCTAATAATCACGACGATGTGATCACTCACCTAGAGCCAGACATCCTGAAATGTGAAGTCAAGTGGGCCTTAGGCACTATGAACAAAGCTAGTGGAGGTGATAGAATTCCAGTTGAGCTATTTCAAATCCTAAAAGATGATGCTGTGAAAGTGCTGCGCTCAATATGCCAGCAAATACGGAACACACAGCAGTGGCCATAGGACTGGAAGAGGTCAGTTTTCATTCCAATCCCAAAGAAAGGCAATGCCAAAGACTGCTCAAACTACCACACAATTGCACTCATCTCACACGCTAGCAAAGTAATGCTCAAAATTCTCCAAGCCAGGCTTCAGCAATACGTGAACCGTGAACTTCCGGATGTTCAAGCTGGTTTTAGAAAAGGCAGAGGAACCAGAGATCAAATTGCCAACATCCACTGGATCATCCAAAAAGCAGGAGAGTTCCAGAAAAACATCTATTTCTGCTTTATTGACTACGCCAAAGCCTTTGACTGTGTGGATCACAATAAACTGTGGAAAATTCTCAAAGAGATGGGGATACCAGATCACCTGACCTGTCTCTTGAGAAACCTGTATTCAGGTCAGAAAGCAACAGTTAGAACTGGACATGGAACAACAGACTGGTTCAAATAGGAAAAGGAGTACGTCAAGGCTGCATATTGTCACCCTGCTTATTTAACTTATATGCAGAGTACATCATGAGAAACGCTGGGCTGGAAGAAACACAAGCTGGAATCAAGATTGCCAGGAGAAATATCAATAACCTCAGATATGCAGATGACACCACCCTTATGGGGGAAATTGAAGAAGAACTAAAGAGTCTCTTGATGAAGGTGAAAGAGGAGAGTGAAAAAGTTGGCTTAAAGCTCAACATTCAGGAAGCTAAGATCAATGGCATCTGGTCCCATCACGTCATGGCAAATAGATGGCTAAACAGTGGAAACAGTGGCTGACTTTATTTTTTGGAGGTTCCAAAATCACTGCTGATGGTGATTGCAGCCATGAAATTAAAAGACACTTACTCCTTGGAAGGAAAGTTATGACCACCCTAGTCAGCATATTGAAAAGCAGAACATTACTTTGTCAACAAAGATCCGTCTAGTTAAGGCTGTGGTTTTTCCAGTGGTCATATTTGGATACAATAGTTGGACTATAAAGAAAGCTGAGCACCGCAGAATTGATGCTTTTGAACTGTGATGTTGGAGAAGGCACTTGAGAGTCCCTTGGACTGCCAGGAGATCCAACCAGTCCATCCTAAAGGAAATCAGTCCTGGGTGTTCATTGGAAGGACTGATGTTGAACCTGAAACTCCAATATTTTGGCCACCTGATGCGAAGAGCTGACTCATTTGAAAAGGCCCTGATGTTGGGAAAGATTGAGGCAGGAGAAGAAGGGGATGACAGAGGATGAGATAGCTAGATGGCATCACCGACTCAATGGAGATGAGTTGGCGTAAATTCTGTGAGTGTGTGATGGACAGGGAGGCCTAGCGTGCTGCAGTTCATGGGGTCGCAAAGAGTCAGACACGACTAAGCAACTGAACTGAAACTGAAACAGTGGAATAAAGTTTAGATTTAGAGGCACTTAATTGGTTGTAAGATGTCATGAAGATACAATGGATTCTGAACATATTAAGGTGAGAATATGTTTAACATCAACATGTTATAGTTAGGGGCAGCTATCTAGGCTGTTGTAAAATATATAGAGCTATTGAGAGGTGTCTAAATCAGGGATAGATTTGAAAGTGATCAGACATGGAAGATGTGTGAAGGAAACAGGTGAAATGAACGGGATCATTCAAGCACAGCCAGTGGAGAGCAAGAAGTAGACCAGAGATATATTCATCATTATACCATTATCTTTTGTCTGGACTGTACATTTACCTACTGCTACAACCTTGCTGCTTCTACCGTTGTCTGGTTTAGTATAGTCTCAGCACAGCCACAAATGAAAACAAGTTAGATTACCTTACTCCCCTGCTCAAAAACTCCCAAGGGCTCCCAATCTTACTCAAGTTAAAAAAGCCAGTGTCCTTTCAAGGTACACCAAGGCTTTGTGATCTACTAGCTCCTTCCTCATGTGCTTTCATCTCCTCTTTGGATACCTGACTCCTTTTCTTCCAGAGAGTCATCTTCCTTCTCTCCTTCCAGTGAGCCATGGGCAGCCTTTGCAGAGGCTCTTTCTTCTACTTAGAATATTATTTTCCTTGAAAGCTGCCTCTCTTACTCTATTCCTTCCTTCAGATTTTTGCTCAAATGTTGATTTTTTTCAACACATTTTAGTTTTGACATTTTGAAAACTATCAGTTCCCCAACCAGCATGGGACTCCCTATCCTTATTTCCTGCTTATGTTACTCCATAAATATTATGACCTTTTATTATGCATGTATAATAATTGGTGTGTGTATTGGCTATCTCTTGCCATCAAATTATAAACTTGATGGAGACAGGGATTGTGCTTCCTTCCTTCACTACTATATTCATAATATTTCAAACAGTGCCTGGTACATAATAGGCAACCAGTAAATGATTGCTGAAGGACTGAATGAAGAAATGAATGAGTGAAATCTGGAGACAGCCAATGTCTTAGGTGATAGCTGAAGGAGAGGTTTTCTCCATTTGAAAGACAGTATCAAAAAGTACATGTCAAAAAATACCTTGCTGGAAGTAGACATAGTGTAGATAGCTTTCTTCAGTTTTTATTTCCCCTGTTTTGTCACCAATCTAAAAGGCTCAATTGTGAGCTTACTGTGTTTTGGAATCTTGTTTCTCATGTACTACGTGTTTATGTTTGGCTGGCAGGATTACATGAACCTGTTCAGGTCAGCAGTGTCCTTTACTTGATCTGATAATACAGACTCTTGAAAAAAAATCAACTTAGCAGCACAACTTTCCAGTTTCTCTTGGTGTTTGTATTAATCCTTAGCTAAATTGTAAAAGGTTTTATTGTAGGGACTAAGTACTTTCCTTCTTTTCATACCCTCTGGTTCCAGGCACATAAATAAAGATGGATTGGCTGAAAATTCATTGATTCTTATAATAAATATTTGTTCTTTATGATGTTTCAATGACAATGGTATAATAAAAAATAATTGTGTTTCTGTTTTATCAAGAACACTAGAATCAAAGTCAGAAAACCTGGTTTTCAATCTCCAGTGATCTACATTTTATTTTAAATTGAAGTATAATTGACTTACAATATTTTACTAGTTTCAGGTGTATAGCAAAGTGATTCAGTTTTATATATGTGTGTGTGTGTTATATATATATATATATATATATATATATATATATATATATAACATTCAGATTATTTTCCATTGTAGGTTACTACAAGATACTGAATATAGTTCCGTGTGTGTGTGTGTGTTAGTTGCTCAGTCGTGTCCGACTCTTTGTGACCCCATAGATTATAGCCCACCAGGCTTCTGTCCATGGAATTCTCCAGGAAAGAATACTGGAGTGGATTGCCATTCCCTTCTCCAGAGGATCTTCCTGACCCAGGGATTGAACCCTGGTCTCCTGCGTCACCAGCAGATTATTTACCATTTGAGCTACAGGGAAGTCCTGAAGTGAAAGTCGCTCAGTGGTGTCTGACTCTGTGACCCCATGGACTATACAGTTCAGTGAATTCTCCAGGCCAGAATACTCGAGTGGGTTGCCTTTCCCTTCTCCAGGGGATATTCCCTACCTAGGGATCAAACCCAGGTCTCCTGCATTGGAGGCAGATTCTTTACCAGTTGAGCTACAAGGGAAGCCCAAGAATACTGGAGTGGGTAGCCTATCCCTGCTCCAGTGGATCTTCCTGACCCAGGAATCGAACCAGGATCTCTTGCATTGCAGGTGGATTCTTTACCAAGTGAGCTATCAGGGAAGCCCATTTTTTTGGCATCCCTGGGTGCCCTGTGCTATACAGTAAAACCTTGTTGTTTATAGTTTATATATTTTACTCCCATACTCCTAATTTATCCCCTGTCCTTTGATAACCATAAATTTTCTTTTTACTTCTGTGAATCTGTTTGTTTTGTAAATAAGTTCATACATGTATTCTTTATAGATTTCACATGCAAAGAACATCATATTTGTTTTTCTGTCTGACATACTTCACTCAGTATGATAATATTTAAATTCATTCATACTACTGCAAATGGCAATGTTTCTTTCTTTTTTATGACTGAGTAATATTCCATCGTTCTTGGGCATGAGTATGTGTGTGTGTGCATGTGTTGGTGCACATGTGTACATATATAAATATATAATCTCACACGTTCTTTATCCATCCATCTGTTGATTGACATTTAGGTTGCTGCCATGTCTTGGCTATTATGAATAATTCTTTAATGAACATTTGAGTGCATGTATCTTTTCAAATTAGAGTTTTCATCTTTTTTGGTTATATGCCCAGGAATGGGACTGCTAGATTATATAGTAGCTCTCTCTTTAGTTTTTTAAGCAACTTCCATGATGTTTTCCACAGTGACTGCATCAATTTACATTTCCACCAATCATGTGGGAGGGTTCCCTTTTCTCCTCACCCTTTCTAGCATTTATTATTTGTAGACATTTTGGTGATGGCTTTTCTGACCAGTCTGAGCTGATATCTCATTGTAGTTTTAATATGCATTTCTAGTATCACTAAGATGCTCAGTACTAATACTGAGTGATACTGAGCATCTTTCCATGTGCCTGTTGGCCATCTGTATGTCTTCTTTGGAGAAATGTCTATTTAGGTCTTCTGCTTATTTTTTGATGATGACTTTGGAATAGGCACATATTTCTTTGTGCTTCAGTTTTCTCACTTATTCAATGTGATCATAATATCAGTCTTTCTTTACTTGACACAACTAGTGTGGAATTTAATGACATAATTCTGAAATGACTTGTGACTTGTAAAATCTCATGAATTATATTTATTGTATAAAACTGTGTACCAAGAAACTGCTTTCCTCTAGAATTCTTCAGATCCTCTAAATCAGACAATTCTGGGCTTAGTTGTGAAAGATACATCTTAAAAATATCCAATCTATTGTAAAGTAATTAGCCTGCAATTAAAATAATTAAATTAATTTACAAAAAAATCCAATCTACCTAAAATGTAATTTGGTTCCAGAGTTTTCATTATTTTGTCTTTCAATATGATTTGCTTGAGACATTGAGCTGAATATGTGATTAAATGATTTTCTGGAGTGACTAAAGTTGTATCTGGTGTTATTCAAACGTGCTGCTTGTCTCAGAGGAGATAATAGTTTCATTTTATAACTTATCCATTTCTTCTAGAAGAAAGTCTAGGAATGAATCAAGATATATATATATATATATATATATATATATATGTCCTGTACCTCCTGATTGATTTTGAAGATGATGTTCTTAGTTATCTCTGAGTGAAGCAGAAGAGAAGGAATGGCTTAAATGTGAAAACTATGTAAATTGTTGTGTAAATATTTTATTTTCTCTTAAAAAGAGAGTTTTGAACTTCAATAGAGGATGAAGGAGAGGTGTACTTCAGAGACAGGACCAAACAGATAGGAAAGAGCAAAACCTGTAGACCAGTGTGGCTGAGTCCTTGGCTTGGGGCTCTTTGGAAAGTCTAGTTAATAGATTCTTCTGAAAGAAGGGAATTTGGTACTGTAAGGGAGTATATTATTGGGGTGAGGGTTGATAAATTCAACTGATCAAAGAAAACCTCCGAATATTCTAATAAAGAAGCCTGCAACTGAGACCAAGTTCTCAGTTGTCTCACAAACCATCAACTATATATCTCGTCAAGAAAGTTCTGAAAATTTCTAAGTGTTTTGCTTCTGACTTTCTAGAAATAGCCCTTTTCTCCTTCGAATGAACTACATTCCCCTTACACATCATGTGGCAGAGATACCATTCTAGGACCATTGATGATCACTCAAAGTACAGTACTGTAGTAGGTCACTGCATTTCTGGGTCGGGGTCTTTCCCTTAGAGGTCCGGTAATGTCGTCATGTGACTGCCCTCAAATTCCATGGAACTAACTCCAAAATCTTCACATGCATAAGGGGGAAGTGAGTGACTAATACGCAGGTGTTATCTTTAGTT
This sequence comes from Giraffa tippelskirchi, assembly GCF_054371585.1. Taxonomy (NCBI): domain Eukaryota; kingdom Metazoa; phylum Chordata; class Mammalia; order Artiodactyla; family Giraffidae; genus Giraffa; species Giraffa tippelskirchi. Next base: position 55,476,814 of record NC_137276.1, on the reverse strand, counting down.
GAGAAATCAAACCACCAAGAAGAGAAAGTATTTACAGTAGCAGGTCTACACCCTTTGCCTCTGAAGGAAACAAAAGTGGGACACACACACAATAATTAGGCGGTGCCTTGGGTAGCCTGGATTTAGGGCTAAGAGAGTTAAGAAGGAGAAACCAGTTCTGTGGAGCTATGACATCTAATGCAGCCACCTATACTGTTCGAGATACATTTACTAGGTCAAGGTATTTGCATCAGGTTGTCTGTTTCCCTCTCCTATGCACTGAAGTTGACTACTCACTTAATATTTTGATAAGTGATGTCCACTGGGCTAAGTGTGGGGATTTTGGCAAACAAAACGTTATGGAAGAAACTTCCACAGAACTCTCAGTCTATTCAGAGAGGTGATTCTCAAACAATTTTATTAGTGTTGAGTACGTGATAGAAGACTATAGTATACACTAGGACTGGCCAACAAGGGTACCTATCTTTTGTTTGAGGGTTTCAGGAAAGGTACTGTGCCAAACCCAGGATTTAAAATTTGAGCTCTCTACTTCCATGGTTTATTAAACCTCAGTCGAGTACTCTCTTTGGATACAGCAATACTGCTGATGATAGGAATGCATTCATTGGCATGTGGTCAAGCTTTGGTATGCTGTCAGACTCTTCTTGCTTTTGAATTAATGCAGTGGGACATAGTTTAGAGGAACCAGGCAGCATGGTCAGTGGCCATGTATAATGCAATCTCTGACCTTATCTGCTAAATGAAAACATGGCATCCCTACTTCCCAATTTTCCATAAGTGTGGGCTGAAATACTGCTTATAGAATATAAAACCAGGATTAGCACTTACTAATGTTAGTTCTGATTCCCTGAGTCCTTTAATGTAACACTCTAGTCAGCTCTTATCTATGAATTTACTTGGTTCATTTTTTTTTAATAAACTTATTTATTTTAGTTGGGGGCTAATTACTTTACAATATTGTAGTAGCTTTTGCCATACATTGACATGGTACTGGCACAAAGATAAAAATATAGATCAATGGAACAAAATAGAAAGCCCAGAGATAAACCCATGTACCTGTGGACACCTTATCTTCGACAAAGGAGGCAAGAATATACAATGGAGAAAAGACAATCTCTTTAACAAGTGGTGCTGGGAAAACTGGTCAACCACTTGTAAAAGAATGAAACTAGAACACTTTCTAATACCATACACAAAAATAAACTCAAAATGGTTCATTTTTATTTATTTACTTTTTTATTGAAGTATAGTAGCTTTACAATGTTTTGTTAGTTTCTAATGTATAACAAAGTGAATCAACTATACATATACATATATCTGCTATCTACATAAATAGCTACATATATACATGCACACACACACACACATATACATACATACATGCATGCATATATCTTCCCAGGTGTCTCAGTGGTAAATCCACCTGCCAAGCAGGAGCCACAGGTTTGATCCCTGGGGTGGGAAGATACCCTGGAGAAGGAAATAGCAACGCACTCCAGTTTTCTTGCCTGGAAAATCCCACGGACAGAGGATCCTGGCAGGCTACAGTCCATGGAGTCGCAACGAGTTGGACATGACTTAAAGACTAAATCACAGCCCCCTGTTTTCTGGATTTCCTTCACATTTAGGTCATCACAGAGCACTGAGTAGAGTTCGTTATACTGTACAGTAGGTTCTCATTAGTTATATATTTTATGCATCATCTCAATATTGTATATACATTCATCCCAACCTCCAAATTCATCCCACCACTCTCCTTTCCCCTAGTATCCATATGTTTGTTCTCTGCACATGTGTTGGTTCACTTGTCAAAGAAGGCTAATTTCCAGGCCTCTCTGCCCTCTATGAATGACCCATCAAATGACTTCTAATAAGGCTCTCACTGAGTTCTGCTTCAGGTTCTCAGCCGAATGTTCTTGTGCTGAGAAGAGCTAGCCCAGAACCTTTCAGATAGAGCAGTGGTTCACACCAGGAGGGACGACACTGATACCAGCACATCTGTAGGTGGTACTTTCCCCCAGGATAGCATGTTTTCCTGAGTTTATGGGTGAGTTCTTCAGCCTGTGATGTAGTCAAAGCTATCCCGTTCATGAGAGGCACAGCACTTCAGATGGCAAGGCACAATAGTGCATTTCTGAACAGCATTTTTAACGTGTGAAAGATAAAAAAAGGTGACCCTGAGGGCATATTGATAATTGTGGCAAGCTTAGTGCTTCCCACTAATGTACAGAGATAGGTTAATTTATATTTCCCGACAGGTGTTTGTTTGATAGACTGATGATATTAAGCAGAATAACAAAATCTGCATTTAAATGAATGTATTATAACATGGAAAAGTGGAGCTAGAATACAAAGCAAGCACCCTCATGTTTGCGAAAATAATGAAGTACAGTACCTTGGAGTCTGCTGGGACACTCTTGCCTATGATCTATGGTCTTCTTGGTGAGTGGCTCTTACAGACCCTCCTGGATTCCAGCTAATGAGGACAGGATAATTCTACCCCACCACACGTCACATTTCTTCTTTTTTTCTTCTAAGGCATAGACACATATTCACTCTGACTGGATTAATGTTTCTAATAAATTAGGAGGAATGCTAAGTAAGAAAGGGCACCAAAATGGAAAATTCAGTGAAGCACAGATCCTGTGGGCCCAGAGGTAAACTGCTTTTATTATTATTATTATTGTTTTTAGTGAAAGTAATGATGTAGCTATCTTTGTTATAAATATTGCACAGATTGTTTTGGAATATAAACTAAGCCCCACTACTTAAAGCCCTACTGTCTTCTTCCCTGGACTTAAATAGAAACAGAGGTAAAATTCAAAATATTTTGGTGTGAAACTGATAGCAACTGATGAGGAAGGATGCCAGAATCCTTGCAGTCCCCTGATACACCAGGTGTTAAGTCTTTAGTTGAATCATAGGGAAATCTGAGGACCTAGAGAAAGGGCCAGAGTGGTAGTCATGGGCATCCTGAGAGCTTCTGGCTGTTTATCAACTGATTGGGAAGTATTGGGTTGGCCAAAAAGTTCATTATGATTTTTCCATGCGATGTTACAGAAAAATCCAAACAAACTTTCTGGACAACTCAATATGTCATTATTTTAACAACTGATGTCACTGTAATATGCACACTAACCTAACATCAACCCTGAATAGGAAAACTGTTGAGTTCTACTTTCCTCTCAAATTGGGAAAGAGAAAGTTTCAGGCGAGTGATCATATTAGATTAAGACAGAAGCCATGCCAAGATTCAGTCTGGGCTCTGCTTGACTCATGCAAGTCGGATAATCTCCCTGGTTTTCCTTTTCCTTAGTATTGGCTTGAGAATACTACTAGTGCAAAGAAAAGTAAAAGTGGGAGTTACTCAGTTGTGTCCAACTCTTTGTGACCCCATGGACTGCAACCCGCTAGACTCCTCTGTCCAGAGAATTCTCCATGCAAGAATGCTAGAGTGGGTTGCCATTCCCTTCTCCAGGGGATCTTCCCAACCCAGGAATTGAACCCAGGTCTCCTGAATTGTGGACAGATTCTTTACCATCTGAGCCACCAAGGAGGCCCCAAGGATGCTACTAACTGCTTGATAAAGCTGATGGGAGGAAAAGATTAGATGATGGCATGGTATGTTACAGTGTGAAGTGTGAAGCTTGGTACAGTGCAGTGACTGTAAAGGGCACCTCCTTTACGGTGCCTTTTCAGTGTGGAGGATTCCTTTCCCACTCTCACTTTGAAGCATCTTTGGAGGCACTGAGCATCTAGATGCTCTACATTCTATGGCCAGGGTGTCGTAGGGAAACCCAAGGTAGAAGGAAGCCATGCTGACACATTGTAATTTAAATTCTTAAGAATACCATAAGGATATTTAACTGTTGGAGTTCATTTCTTTTAGATAATCTGTTACTAAGAGACTGTGCAAGAAACCTTACAGTCTGTATCCCCAGCTTTGCCTTGATTTCTCTTTTTCAAGACAGGTGACTCCAGTTTTCTTCTTTCGTGCTTTCCAAACACTTTCTTCCAACAAGTTCCTGTTTGCTTGGATCTACCAGAGCAGGTTTTGTTACATGAAATCACAGAACCTTAACTGACACAACAACTGATTACTGTATTCACAGAGATGAGACCACATGGTTTTCAGAGAAATGCAATTATCGCTTCATGGGTCTATTCTCTGTCTGATTGGAATTTATTCTCTTTCCTTCTTTCCCTGCCTTCCTTGCTCTGTGTCTCCTTTCAAACATGTTATCAGTCAATCCCATGTCTTCTCAACAAGTCAACTCTGGAATAACCCACCAGTTTCATAGAATTTGCATGCTTGGGGGACAGATTTGAGGAAATGGTCTGTACAGTGTTCTATATGTTAATCTGCAAACCAGGACGTGAAACCAGAATAAAGGAGTCACATACATACATTCTTGCGTAAAGTTCAACTTCTGTGTAAGGGTTTACCATGCTGAATAATATCTACTCCCAGTGAAGTACTTTTCTTGATTCAAGCCATGATCAGGTCCCAGGGCTTTCACCCAGCAACTCAGGTGGTGCTGTCTCTTGACTAATTTTGGTGCCTTTGTGAGGTTATCAATACAGTTACACACAGCAGTGCAGGTCAGATAGGCTGTAAACACTACCGTTCATGTCAAAATGTAATCGTGAGGTGGAAATTATGTTCAGAACAATGCTGTCCTGAGTCTATTAAGGAAAAAGAAAAAGAGAATAAAAGGGGGGAAATGTGCTGTCATGATACCTTGTGTAGTGGTCTCAAGCCATGCTGGGCTCTGACAGTTGGTGGAGAGGGGTTAAACTGGGACTATACCTTTGCCGACTTGTACAGCTATTCTCAGGAGAGATACTGCTTCTCCTGGGATGGGGTTAACAGTAAAAAGTGCCAAGTCTGAGGAAGTTGGGAAGATCTGGGTATGGCTTGATTCAAAGAAGTACAATAAAGGGAGAGGAGGGGTGTGGGCAAAGCACACTGTGGACAAACTTAGCCCCAAGCCAGAGGCTTTGGAACTCAAAACTTCCATCTGTGAAGAAGGAAAAGAGGATCAGGTCCCAAGTCAAAGAAGATTGGAGCAGGGTCAGCCTCCAATTTTGGAGAGAGCCGGTGTGGGATAGCCACGTCTAGTCAGCAAGAACAGACTGCAGTGAAGACACAGGTGGCAAAACCTGAAACTGGGACGGTTCTGTAGGTGTCGCACCTTGCTCTGCCACACTGTTTGTCTAGCTAGGTTCCTGTCCTGGGCACTTGTGAGCTTCCAGATGACCACTAGTTCATCCTAGAACAGGTAGTAACCGCAAGTGAAATATTTGGGGCTAGGCTTACGATGTGTTCCTTATGTGTTCCAGATTTATCCTTGTTTCTCCTCTGTGCAGAAAATAACTCTATTTTGAAAAGAAGAAAGACACATATAGAAGTGGTTAGTTTCTTTGAGTATGTTTCTCTGACCACATGCTAAGAGATAAAAAAAAAGAAGGTCTAATAAAGCCAACTTAGATTGTGATAAAGGACTTTACTAGAGAAAACATTGTCAAATTATAGTACTTTGCCTATCCAATAGCTTTTTCTAATGATATATTTTCTCAACAACATTATTTTGAAAACCAATTAAATAAAAGGCTTTGTAATTAAATGTTCTAAGGTTTAAATTGGGTTCCTATGGGGTTTCATGGGCATTTAATAGTTTGTGTATTTTCCCACAAGAAATCAATATTTCCCTGAAACCTGTGGGAATGTACTATTCATTCAAATAGAGTCAATTAAAATGTTAACATGTTATAAACTGTAAACTAAGCATAGGATGCATTGTTTCCAGCCATGGCATGAAGATTAGAACTTCAGATTGGCCATTACTTACGGGGAGTCAAAGTATGTCAGATATGACAGATATATAACCATCCTCTGTTGAAATTAATTTTATTCTGCTGACACCAAAATTATTAGGGACTTCAATTTGAAAATGAAATCAAAAGGGATGTATGATAGAAGTTAAAACATCATCACCCAAAAACAGCAGTAGTAAAATCAAAAAGCTGAAAAACAGCATTGAAACACCAAAAATCCAAATAGGTTGAATTACTCCAAAGAGGCAATTGGTATCCAAGATGATAATAACAAATCATTGAAAATGAATACCAAGTAATACATTTGAGATTCATAGCAAAGACTCCATCTGAGGTATGATCTACGCTTAGACAATAAGTGTAGGCTCCTCAAAGGCCGGTAGGCTGGAAGGTTTGCATAGACCTGTATTTAGTGCTCTTAAGTGAAGTGAAAGTCACTCAGTCGTGTCCAACTCTTTGCGATCCCTTGGACTATATAGTCCATGGAATTCTCCAGGACAGAATCCTGGAGTGGGTAGCCATTCACTTCTCCAGGGGATCTTCCCAACCCAAGGATCAAACGCAGGTGTCCCAATTGCAGGCGGATTGTTTACCAGCTGAGCCACCAGGGAAGCCCTACTGCTCTTAACCACTCATTAAATATCCTACTCACTTAAATTCAAACCACAGATTTTCTTATTTGAATAGGATGCTCTTGTCTAGGTCAAATGCTGAGGATAGGATGTTGGAATCCAGATAGGTTGTTGGAATGACAAGCATCAACCGGAGCTATCCCAGGCAAATCCTGACAGTGGTCACCTTAATAATAATCCATTGGTTATCCTTGGGCCACCTTTCAAATGAAGAGTTTTCTGTGTGGAATGAAAACCGGAATGATGAAGTATTCATTCTTTGTTTTCTCTACTGACACACTTTTCCTGGTGACCTTATATGCATACTCACAAGTTAACTTTCTAGTTTCTAATGGCATCTAAAGATTCATCTCAGCCTTCTGTCTGTTAAGCTCTGGCCCCAAAGATTTTCCAGGGACTCTCCCAGGGTTTTCCATCAGTATTAATGCTCCATCTCAACACTCCTAAACTCAAACTCATTGTCTTTATCCCCAAAACTCCTTCCATGCCTTTGTTTTCTGTCTAACTAGTTCCACCTCTCCTTATCACCCTTCCACTTCACCAAGCAAAAATGACAAGAAAATTACACATTTCAATTGTGAAGAGTGAGGACTTAGAATATTTTGAAATAATTATGATGCTAAAAGTAGTTCTGTGTTTTCTGTTGTGAGTTATAAGAGGCTGCATTCAGTGATCCTGGCTTGTCATGATTGAATCCTAGAAGGGGAGTCATACCACAGTGATTTTCAAGAGCAAAGTATAGGCACAAACCAATCAGAACACATGCCACAACAAATTACAGTAGGGGGTAGCCACAAACATCATCAGTGTGCCCTTATGAATCATAACAGCTGAACATTATCCTTGAAGTTGATAAGTCTAACTTACAGCTTAGAAGGGGCCTTCCTAGTGGCTCAGTGGTACAGAATCCACCTGCAATATTGGAGACTCAGGTTTGATCCCTGGTTCAGGAAGATCCCCTGGAGGAGGAAATGGTTACCCGCTCCAGTATTCTTGCCTGGAAAATCCCATGGACAGAGGAGCCTGGTGGGCTACCGTCCATAGGGCCACAAAAGAATCGTACATGACTTAATGACTAAAAAACAACTGCTCAGGAGAGGTGCTAGGGAAGAGGAAGGACACCATGATACTAACTGGTCCTTCAGTCTCCTCCACGGATTTACATTTCTAAAATGTACATTGTATTAGTTAATTCCCTGTTGAAAAATTACGATATGTATGGTCAGGCTCTGCTACTTCCTCATCTCATGTTCTTACATACACCACCACCACTGCCCTGGCTGTTCTCTACTGTGCACTAGCCTTTCCTCCTACCAGCCCCATTTTCCAGGCCTCCTTACTCCTGTTTCCTTATGACATGGTTAATTCCTCTTACACTGCCCTCCCTTCCCTTTTCACCAGTCACCCACTCCTGATCTAGCAGCCCCTTTCTTGAATAGTGAATTCTAACTCATCCTTCAAATTTTAGCTCATATATACAATTTTCAGTTCAGTATTCCTTTACGCTAAACCCCTTCCCCCTCTCAACAGTGTTAATCGTTTACTTCCATTATTCTCTGTACATACATCTTACAGCCCTCATCATATGCTCCTCCAATTATATTTGTGTCTCCCTCCATCATCAGACAGTGAGCTCTCAGAGAGCATCAGATTAGTTACATCGTTTTCTCCATGTGCATCTGGTAGATGTCAGCCAGTATTTGTTTAATACATTTCAAATTCTCAGCAGTATGTTGCTGAGAGCCCAGTGCCCATGGACTTTCACTGAGGCAGGGCCCTATTGGGGAATCATGGCACTGTCTCCACTTAGACAGTTAGGTAGAGGACTGCACTCTGCCCCTTCCCTTGATAGTGGTTTCAGTCAACTCTGATCAGGCAGTAGATGCTTCTTGAAAATGGGACTTTCGGAGAAGCTTTCCATGGGAATAATCTGATTATTTACCCATCTTTGTGTCAAACCTCAAAGCAGCAACAAGAGACACGGCTACTGTAGCTGAAAGAGGCAAGGAGGAGAAAGGGTGATACCTGGGGCCCAGTTGACAGTGGGAGCCATAGAAGAGAGAGGGTATAAAGTGAAGTAGACCCAGGCCATCCTCTTCTCCTCTCTTTTGTTTTCCTATCCTCTCATCTTCCCATCTCTCTGTTGTCTCCCATTTACCAGATGCAACTGAAGACAGAGCGCAAGGAAACCCAGGGTAATGTACCCTTTAAGGTCAGCCTCCTGGGCACAGAACAGGGCAGAAAGGAACAGAGAATAAATATAGGTAAAGAGAAGATGGAGAAAAACTAGCACAGAGACAGAGTCCCCAATGTGCTCAGGATGTTTTGATAAGGCTTCTACTCTGAATGGCCTGTGCCTTTCTACTATATAAGACTGGTTTGTCTCTAGGTCATTCTAGGACTGTCTCTACTTAGCGAGTAGGTTCAGTTGCTAACACCAGATTTGAGGATCCATTAGGGAAGGGATCTTGACTGGCTTGTTCCCCATTGAATGCCTAACATATCAAACAGGCCTGGGATACATGGAAAATAATCATGTATAACATGATTGAATGTGTATAAGTAAATGTAAATCTCCTAACCCTCACTATTCCACAGACTTTTCTATTCCAACGTTCTCTGCTAGTTAGTCTATTGCAAAATCAAAAACTCTTCTGCCAAAAATGTAACACTGGATATTTAGCTCTCTTATGATCAGAAGAAGATTGACCTAAATTTTGGAACACAGTGTAAAGCATTTTTGATATCCAGATCATTTGGAAGTATATAACAGTCAACGCTATTCTACATTTTATTGGAAAAAATGAAACAAAATAAAATAATAATAAATACAAAATCAATAAGGACAACAACAACAAATCCCAGAGAGTATAAGTTACTTCTTTTTATCCCTAAATTTTGCACAGTTTTCTGTGGTGGCTCATTTATCCCCAGTTTTCCCCTGAAGTTGATGACCAGTTTTTATTTTTTATATATAAATTTATTTATTTTAGTTGGGGGATAATTACTTTACAATGTTGTAGTGGTTTTTGCCATATATTGACATGAATCAGCCATGGGTTTACATGTGTTCCCCCATCTGAACCCCCCTCCCTCCTCCCTCCCCATCCCATCCCTCTGGGTCATCCCATTGCCCCAGCCCTGAGCATTTGTCTCATGCATCGAACCTGGAATGGTGTTCTGTTTCACATATGATAATATACATGTTTCAATGCTATTCTCCCAGAACGTCCCACCCTCACCTTCTCCCTCAGAGTCCATAAGACTGTTCTATGCATCTGTGTCTCTTATTCTGTCTCACATATAGGGTTATCGTTACCATCTTTCAAATTCCATATATATATGCATTAGTACACTGTATTGGTGTTTTTCTTTCTGGCTTACTTCACTCTGTATAATGGGCTCCAGTTTCATCCATCTCAATAGAACTGATTCAAATGTATTCTTTTTAATGGCTGAGTAATATTCCACTGTGTATATGTACCACAGCTTCCTTATCCATCCGTCTGCTGATGGACATCTAGGTTGCTTCCATGTCCTGGCTATTGTAAACAGTGCTGCGATGAACACTGGGGTACACCTGTCTCTTTCAATTCTGGTTTCCTCAGTGTGTATGCCCAGCAGTGGGATTGCTGGGTCATATGGCAGTTCTATTCCCAGTTTTTTAAGGAATCTCCACACTGTTCTCCATAGTGGCTGTACTAGTTTGCATTCCCACCAACAGTGTAAGAGGGTTCCCTTTTCTCCACACCCTCTCCAGCATTTATTGCTTGTAGACTTTTAGATAGCAGCCATTCTGACTGGCGTGAAATGGTACCTCATTGTGGTTTTGATTTGCATTTCTCTAATAATGAGTGATGTTGAGCATCTTTTCATGTGTTTGTTAGCCATCTGTATGTCTTCTTTGGAGAAATGTCTGTTTAGTTCTTTGGCCCATTTTTTGATTGGGTCATTTATTTTTCTGGAATTCAGCTGCAGAAGTTGCTTGTATATTTTTGAGATTAATTGTTTGTCTGTTGCTTCGTTTGCTATTATTTTCTCCCATTCTGAAGACTGTCTTTTCACCTTGCTTATAGTTTCCTTTGTTGTGCAAAAGCTTTTAATTTTAATTATGTCCCATTTGTTTATTTTTGCTTTTATTTCCAATATTCTGGGAGGTGGGTCATGGAGGATCCTGCTGTGATTTATGTCAGAGAGTGTTTTGCCTATGTTTTCCTCTAGGAGTTTTATAGTTTCTGGTCTTACGTTTAGATCTTTAATCCATTTTGAGTTTATTTTTGTGTATGGTGGTAGAAAGTGTTCTAGTTTCATTCTTTTACTAGTGGTTGACCAGTTTTCCCAGCACCACTTGTTAAAGAGATTGTCTTTTCTCCGTTGTATATTCTTGCCTCCTTTGTCGAAGATAAGGTGTCCATAGGTGCGTGGATTTATCTCTGGGCTTTCTATTTTGTTCCAGTTTTTTTTATTCTTGCCTGCCTGTCCTCTGTATGATGCACATTAAGAGGTGTAACTCCTTACATGGGCAATGTCGAAAGCAACCTTAGTGAGTCTCCTCCACTAGTCACTTCTCATCCGTACAGGGCATTTTTTGGGAAATGAGGGTCCAACTGAAGAAGCCATCGGGCTGGTGAACAAGTCCAGCAAAGATGTGAGAAAGGGTAGGACTCAAATAATACAGATGCTGGCCATTTTATTTCTCTTTACAAATGCAGGAACTATGCAGTCAATAAGAAGCATGAAAAAGCCAAGAGATTTGTTAATAAACACCAGTGTAGTGGAAAGAAAGGACAGAACAAATCTTTCCCATGGGCTTAGCTGTCCTTATTCTGACCTGCAGTAAACAGAGTGAGGAGAGGAATAGGATGAATAGAGCCATCAGGACTCTATCAGATACCTAAAATCTTCTCATGTCTAACTCAGACCCCAGTTTAGAAAAAAAAAAATAAGATTTCTATTAGCCTTTCTTAGTTGAGCTACTGTTAGAAGTTACAATGGCTGTATTCAAATTTCAGATGAAAGTGACTTTGAGAATTGCATTCTTGTGATTTATTGTTGTTTATTTATTTTTTTAATAAGATAAGTGACACATAGCATTGTATAAGTTTAAGGTATACAATGAGTTGGTTTGATACATTTACATACTGCAATATGGTTACCAGTATAGCTCTAGCTAACATCTCTATCACATCAGATAATTATCATTTCTTTTTGTCTGGTGAGAACATTTAAGATCTAGTCTCTTAGCAACTATATAGTATATAATACTAATACATTTTTTTGTGGATGATAATCACTAGACTGTGGATAAGATCTCCACAACTTAATCATCTTCTAACTGCAAGCCTGTACACTTTAACAGCATCTCTGCATTTGTTTCAATTTTAAGATCATGGAAAGCATGTCTCTCTTAGACTACTGTGCTCCATTCTTCAGTGAATATCTGAGATAATTTGCTGGTAACATTTCTAAGAAATAAAAATTAAAATAATAAGGTAGGTACTAGTATGTATATGCAAGGCTGAAGTTAACGATTGTTCCTTATATTTGAGCTCATTGTGAAACTGATGAAACAGTCAAATGAATATAAACCATAGATGCATATTTTATAGGATGATAACAAAATTGCCAAATTTCCAAACTCCCCTTTGAAAGGACAATCCAGTCCATTACAGCTCTCGCATGGCCCTCCTTCATTACCTTCCCCATTTACCACCTCTAGCCTGAATTTTTGATATTAACAGATATTTTCCCCTAGCTTTCTCCCTTAGCTTTATCATATATGTATGTATAAGAAAGAATTAATGGTATCTTTTTCTTCTCATAAATGGAATTGTGTATTCATTCATGACTTTGTCTTTTTTGTTCAATATTGTTTATTTTGAAATTCAGTTATATCAATGCCAGTAGTTTATTCTTCATGATTACTATTTTATAGTGTTGCATTGTATGAATAAGCTACAATTATTGATATATACTAGTGTATATTTGTGTTATTTCTAGTTTTATTATTATTGTTGTTATTTGCCATGACAAATGAGAAAACTAGAATAGAAATTGCTGGATCCTAGGGAATGGTTATCTGTATTTTTTTTTCAGATAATTCCAAACTATTTTATGATGTGATTGCACAGATTTACAGTTCAGTTCAGTTCAGTCGCTCAGTCGTGTCTGACTCTTTGCGACCCCATGAACTGCAGCACGCCAGGCCTCCCTGTACATCACCAACTCCCGGAGTTTACACAAACTCATGTCCATTGAGTTGGTGATGCCATCCAACTATCTCAACCTCTGTTGTCCCCTTCTCCTCCTGCCTTCAATCTTTCCCAGCATCAGGGTCTTTTCCAATGAGTCAGCTCTTCGCATCAGGTGGCCAAAGTATTGGAGTTTCAGCGTCAACATAGGTCCTTCCAATGAACACCCAGGACTGATTTCCTTTAGGATGGACTGGTTGGATCTCCTTGCAGTCCAAGGGACTCTCAAGAGTCTTCTCCAACACCACAGTTCAAAAGCATCAATTCTTCTGCACTCAGCTTTCTTTATAGTCCAAGTCTCACATCCATACACGACTACTGGAAAAACCATAGCCTTGACTAGACAGACCTTTGTTGACAAAGTAATGTCTCTGCTTTTTAATATGCTGTCTAGGTTGGTCATAATTTTAGTGAACATTATATGGGTGACCTCATGGTTTAACATGTGCTAACATATGGCAGCAAATGGTATTGTCAAGCTTTTTAAAATTTTTTTGCCACTTTTGGGTTTTAGTGGTATCTTTATGTGGGTTGCTTTGTAGTTTCCTGAAAATGGCATAAGAAAAGCTTCTAGTTGCATCTAATTTCAAAGGACAAAGTAAAAAATGTAACTAAGCAAAATACAAAATAGATCAACAATGGCTATGTTTAAAAACAACTGGACTACATGTTGATCTTCTACTTTTATCTAGTTTGTTTCACATTTTGTATTTCCTAGTCAGTGCTCCCATTTCATTTAGTTTACATTTTCCAGTTTCTCCATCTTCTCTCTTTTTTTAATATTCTTGCTCAAGTTTCTATCAAGTGTAGTAGAAAAGCTTTCATATACATATATATATATATAAATAGTATGTATCATATATATATATGTTAGAAAACTTATGAATTTTTGCATAACTAAAAAAAATACAGTATTTTGATTCCACTTTTTTGACTTAGTAAGGATAGAATGCTGGATTTCTAATTAAAAAAAAATATGTAACAAGCAACAAAAGTTTACTATATAGCACAGGGAAGTATAGTCAATATCTTATAATAACCTATGATGAAAAATAATCTGAAAAATAATATATGTGTATATGTATATCTGAATCACCTTGCTATGCCCCCGAATCATTGTAAGTCAGCTGTACTTCAGCAATACATATGTGTGTGTGTGTGTGTGTGTGTGTATAAAGGGAAATACAGACTAACCAAACAACATACATAAAAAGTGAATATTCATTGTAAGCTTGTGTCCATTTTGAATGGCCAGTGTGTTGTGTGCTAAGTCACTTCAGTCCTCTCCGACTCTTTGCAACCCCATGGACCATAGCCTGCCAGGCTCCTCTGTCTATGTGATTCTCCCAGCAAGAATACAGGAGTGGATTGCTGTGTCCTCCTCCAGGGGATCTTCCCAACCCAGGGATCAAACCCATGTCTCTTACGTCTCCTGCTTTGGCAGGCAGGTTCTTTACTGTTAGTGCCACCTGGCAGTGGTTAAATGTTTGGAATATCGAGTGTGTGTGATTGTGTGTTTATGGAGGTAGAATAAAATGATAGGAGACAATGAACTCTGTCTGTGACCCTCTCACTTTCCCCAGTTTATCTTTTTCTTCACAAAATTCAGAGAATAAGTATAATAATCTTTTTTATGGTGATGATGACATTTCTAATAACTCTTCTGTGGTCTTTCCCCCCACTCATGTTTTTTTTTTTTAATTGGAATATAACAGCTTTACAATTGTATTGTAAATTTGTACAATGTATTGTATAATTTGTATGATATGTATTGTACAATTTGTATGATATGTATTGTACATATTGTGTACGATATGTATTGTACATATTGTATAATGGAATATTACTCAGTCATAAGAATGAATGAAATACTGCCATTTGCAGCAGCACGGATAGACCTAGAGATTATCAAACTGTAATATTCTTTTACTATGCTTTCCATCTATCCAGGATGTACCACCATTTATTTAGGCTAGAATAGACTTCTACATCCTTACTCCTTCCCAGTGCTAGCTTCATGGCCAGTGTTAGTGGTTGGTAGAATGATGGCAGAGAAACTCAACCTTCCAATATGCTAAATAAAATAAACTAAATTAGAGATGTTTCAAATTATATCTATTATCCACATATGCAAAGAATATATAACAACGTTATTGGTTGTCCATTCATATTAGAATGACAGAAAATGTAAAACCTCAATATAGGTTTCCAAAAAAATGCATAACAAAATAACCAACATAAATATGCCTCTGGTATCATTCATGATATTCAAAGTACACTTCAACCAACAGTGTACTTTTTCTTTATCAATCATTTATTTACCTTTATATCAAGGTGATTCTTTATTTTTTACTTCTTTGGCTCAGAAATCTCAAGGCTGTGTTCAAATTTCTTTTCTGTTTTTAGGATTTTTCTAGTATCCAGTGAGTAAAAATTATTTTCAAATACTCATTGCAAGTGACCAATGTTATCTCAAAATGTATATATGTATGTGTGTGTGTGTATATGTCACAAATACCACCCATGTAATGCTAAAAATCAGAAAACCTTCATCAATGGGGTCCAGTCTTATAAACAGGCAAAATGTAAATGATAATAAAAATTGTCAGTGAAGCATATTTGAAGCAACACTCTTTTTTCACTTTATTTTTTTATGAATTTGTAAATTCTTTGAAAATATCATGATATCTACAATATTCCCTATGCAATACTCCCTATGCAAATGCATACTAGTTAACTTGGGATAAAAAAAACCTTTGGTTCTACTTCAGAATCATCACACTCTTTCTGTATGACAGATTCTTCCAATCGAACATTGGAGTGATTTTGTCCAGTAATTTTTCTTAGATCTCCATGGTAATTTCTTCTTTTTATAGATACCATCTGGCCTAATGAGATTCTAACAGCTTCTACACACACTCTTTCCTTGCATTTGAATTTTTTCATTGGAGTCATTGTTGGGAGTGAAATGTAAAAGTAAGGTGGGGGGTGTGTATTAAATAAGCTTGGTACTTTTATTCTGTCATTTTAGGAAAATAATCATGATGATTCATTTGATTTACTGAATGTAAGTGTTCAGTTTGAACATTGTCCAAAGGATGTTGCCTTACTTAAGTATGTAGTGATTCCTAAACTAAAATTACTGCCATAGCCACTGCTAGATTTAGTCTGGGAATATATATAATCTTCTCCTAGTACAAGTGTGTGTCCATAAGGTTAGCAAGAAATCTTAAGTGAGGTTTGATTTTGTGTTTTTAAGCATCACTAATTGTCATTCCTTATGTTGAATGGAGGAGTGTTGAGCGGGGTGAGAATAAATGTGGTTTTACACTGCAATGTAGTGGCTAGAGAAACAAATTTGAGGCGGTTGTTCTAGGGCTCACATTGTTAATTCCTCACTGACCAAATGTATAAAGTGGTCTTATAACAAATTATCTCTTTTATGCAAAACTTTATATAAGGTTCATACTGAGCAATGAAAATAATAAGAACATGAGACAGACTTATGTCAAGACATATCTTGACAACATATCTCTCATTTTCCAGGAATTCTATCCCACAGAATAGGTCTTTATATGTGAAGGGAGAGGCACTTGTGGTCTGAGGATAAGACAGTGGCTCTTGATAACAAAGACACAGATTCATGTTTAAATTCCTCAGTTGACCTATGACTTAGGACATGTTTCTTAAATTTTATTAGCCTATAAATGAAAATGAATGAAGTAAAGGCAAGGAGATAAGAGAGCTAAAAATGAACCTAGGAGACAATAAACATTAGCTAATATTATTTGTAACGATATCATTTGACTTTTATGGTGATATTCTTTGATGTCTAAATTGTTTCCATGTGAGAAAGAAAATGACCAACAGAGTAAACTAGGTATTTGCATCCTTTACTTAGTCATTCATTTGGTAAATGCGATTTTTCTGCTGTGTGTCCATCAGGGGCTGTTGCTGGAGCTATGTCAGTGAACAGATCAGGTAAAATCTCTGCCATTGTGGAGCTTTCAATCTAGTGATTAATAAGTAAATCACAACCTCGCAAAATAACATTTTCATTAGAAAGAAATATTTCCCTCCCCCATACTTACTATTCATTTATGAATGTTTGAAATAATAAAAATTAATTTATGTTTCTTTTTAAATTTTATGTAGACTTGAACGTACAAGTATTTTTTTTTTTATGATCAGGCTTGTATTTTTTAGTATGATAGTGAAAAAATGTACACAGCTCAAATTAACCCTGGTAGGGGTTTTATCTTCAAGGACAACTGGTGATAGAGCCATTAAGGTCTACAGAGAGGGTAGATGGAAGGTTGGTCTGAATGGACAATTTCCTATTTGTTGAATTGATCCTTGATTTTATCAGCAAGCTCACGTTCAAAAAAATCCCATTGTGAGATATAATAGATGACACCTGATACTAAAAATCCACATACCAGCCTGAACAGTTCAGAAATTAATGCCTGCCATAACACCGGAAGATTTGATAATGAAGCCAGCTCAATAGAGGTCAAGGGGAAATGATATTATGTGTGCTCCCCTGTGAATCAGTGTAATCCTATTGCTTTTCCCCAGATGTTCACTCCTGGCATATGCAGCTACAATGTGATCTCAGTGACTTTCATAGGAATCTTGTTGAACAATTCTGTTTTAACTTGTAAAATTGTTTATTGGTATAATGGGCATAGTTTATGTATCAGGTCCCTCTGTACTTTGAGATCTAGTAAAAGTGATACATGTTCCCCAACCCATATTCCTTAATTGTCCAAAGCACTCCCAGAGTCCTTAGAGTTCTTAGAAGGACTTATTGTATCAAGGTCATTTCCGGTTCCAAACTTTGGCTTCCTCTAAATTTATGTTGCCACTGCAAAAGCCCTTGTGCATGCTGGAGCCTAAGATACATGGGGGGAGAAAGCCAAGAACTGAATCTTGAGAGGTAGAATGGAATCAAACTGGGAAAGGATTAGCTGGCTATGGTGAAGCATTAGAACTTTATACCCAGTTGAGAGCATGTAGTGTTGGTAAGATCTCCTGGAGAAGGAAATGGCAACCTGCTTCAGTATTCTTGCCTAGAAAATCCCATAGACAGAGGGGCCTGGCAGGCAAAGAGTTGGATACAACTCAGTGACTGAGCACACACAAACCACACAGAATTTTAAAGGAAGTGAAGCCATTGCCAACACTGTGGTTTTGAAAGATTGATATTGAGAACTATAGGGAGGCAGTGGAAAGACAATAATTAGAAATTAAGACAGTAGTAGTTTAAATAAAAATGATGGTATTTTCACTGTGTTTTAGGAGTGTTTCTTAGGTTTTATCTCCTGAACAAATCTATAAGATCTTTGAGAAGATTGATTGTCTAATTCACTTACAAATCGCCTAAAGCTAATTTTGGACTTTGCATCTAGCAAGATTTCTGTAAATACTGAATATATGAAATGGTTATGTTCACATCCATGGTGAGACATACGGGCCAAAGTTAATACATGGAAATGGTTGTTAAAAACCTTTCCAATGTTCCAATCCAAGTGGTCCATAGCCTCTACTTTCCTAGGACTCCGTTTTTTACCAAGTTCAATGACAGACATCACTATCTCAAAAAATAGACATTTCTCTAGCTTTCTTCCTCTCTCACCAGGGAAAAAAAAAAAAAAAAAGATGTAGTTCAGGAGCAGTGACAGGTTGAAAGGCAAGTGAAAGGTTGATTTTTTTCTGAAACCCTTTTCTCTCATCTTGCCCAGCTTCTCAGGTCTCAGCCTATCTCTCCCTACAACTTGCCTCTGAATTTGGTTCTGCACTCTGCCCTGGGCTTATTGGATTGACTGCCCTGAAAAACCAAATTCTGCCCCACCAATGAGTCCTTCATTGCCCCAAGCACCATAACCCAAGGCTTTTGTGTGTAACACATTGTCATGTAATTTTACTGGAAAAAGGAAGTTGATTAGAACAAAGGCAAATAGCAACTGAATGTTGGACCATGGTAGTCCCAGGACACTGTTCATTCCCAAGTTTTGAAAAATTATAAATTGCTTTGGACTGCCATTACATATAAGAAACTTCTTTAGTTGATAATTTCCCTTCGTCTTCTTTCCAGAATCAAATCTGCTTTTGGCTTTAGGATATAAACTCCAAAATTTTCTGACTCTATTATAAAGACTTTAAAAATTTTCTTTCTCTAAACTTTTCTTATCTATTGTGAATTGTGAATAGGATTTCTACTTAAAATACAGGACTCTATTAAATTTAAATTTCTGATGAACAGCAAATAACTTTTAGCATACAGCTTAAGCATGAGATATATAAGTAGACTAAAAGTTACTCAGTCTTAATCTGAATTGAAAATTTAATAGGATGTCTTCCATTTTTAACAATTTTATTGAGATATAATTAGCATACCATGTAATTCATGATTTAAACGTACAATTCAGTGGATTTAAATGTCTTTACAGATTTGTACATCTATCACCATCATCAATTTTAAGACATACTCTTACTTCAAAAAGAAACCTTGTACCCCTGAACTGTATCCTCACAAAACTCACCATCATCCCCAGACCTAGGAAATCACTATTCTATTTTTTCTATAGATTTGCCTATTTTGAATATTTTATATCCAAATATTGGAATCATATGTACAACTTTATGACTGATTTTTTTCACTTAGTGTAACATTTTCAAGGTTCATTTATATTATAGCATGGGTCAATACTTTTGTTTTATTGTAATAATATTGCCTTATGGATGTACTGCATTTCTTTTATCAGTTCATATCACTTGACAAACATTTGGTTTATTTTCTTTTTTTTTTCCTCTACCATGAATAATGCTACCATGAAGTTTTGTGTACAAGTTTGAACATATGCTTTAGTTTCTCTTGGATGTATACCTAAGCATACATAAGTAGTGACTTTATATTTAACAATTTGAGGAACAGCTAGGCTGTTTTCCAAAATTTCTGCACCATATACATTCTTGTCAGCAGTGCATGAAGATTCTGATTTCTTCATATCCTTTTTAATAACTTTTATTGCCCTCCCTTTTTTGATTATGATTTTGATTTGTATTTTCCTAATAACCAATGATAGGGCTTCCCAGGTGGCTCAGTAGTAAAGAATTTGCCTCCCAGTGCAGGGGACACGGGTTCTATCCCTGGGTTGGGAAGATCCCCTGGCGAAGGAAATGGCAACCCACTTCAGTATTCTTCCCTAAGAAATCTCATGGACATTGGAGCCTGTGGGCTATAGTTTATGGCGTTGCAAAGAGTTGGTCATGACCTAGCAACTTATCACACATATGCTCAATAAATAATGATGGTGATATTTATATATGTTCGTTGGCCACTTCTGTCTTTTTTGATGAAATATCCATTTGGATCTTTTGCTTTTGTAAAAATTAGGGATATTTATCTTTTTATTATTGAGTTTTACGTATATTGAGTTGTTTTTATGTATAGTTGTATATATGTGTGTGTGTGTGTGTGTGTGTATCTCAGAAGTATTATTTGCAAAGATTTCTTTTCTATGTGTGGCATCCTGTACTTTTATTTGCTGAATTGTGTTTCTAAATTGTGTACCAAAGGGCATCAGCTTTATATAACTCAAAAGACCCTAGAAGCTGTTTTTCCAAAGGAGCAGTCCTCACCCTGAAGCATTCTGTCTTCCTCCCAGGCTTATTGACTCCAGTTGTTGTTTGTGTTGGTATGGGGAAGAGAGCTGTTCTGTATATCAGAGGATATTTAGCAGCATCTCTGGTCTCTAGCTCCTAGATGCCTGTAGTACCCTCCACCTTCCCAGGTGTGACAACAAAAATGTCTCCAGGTGTTGCTAAATGTCACCTGTTTGGGAGATGGCAGCAAAAATCACCACCTTTAAGAACTGCTGACTGAGAGCTATGGACTAAACAAGTCCTTAACATCAACTTATTTAGTAAATGAGTACATATTAAGACAATATGTATAGATGCAAGTTTAAGTTTGAGAAGAAATGACTTGGAGGAGCATGACTAAATACATGGAGGCCAGCTACATTGAGGGGGATTCCATATTCTTCTGGGTCCAGATATTAAATGACAGCAGTAATGTCATGGTGGTTTTAATCAGGTTAATTACAAGAAAAAAATGTTGAAGTCCTGATGATTGGAATGATATGTGAATAGAATAAGGTAGGGGTCTTGAATCATGGTTACTATCTGAGCAGAAGCTGCTTTAAATCCTCAGGATTACTGAAGAGTGTGTCCCTAATTCATAGACTGTTTCTGAGGTTTGGCTTCTTAAGGCCTCTTCTGCTGTTGGGAGAATGACCTTCAGATGGCCTGCTCACAGACTTTCAGGGGCAATTGATAGTTAAAAGCCAGCATCTTTCTCTGCTCTCTTGGAGATGAGTATGCTGTTAAGGATTTCTCAATGGTTTTTTGATTGTACCCTTCAAACCAGTGCTGAGTAAAAATACATTTTCATTTTTCCAGCATTTCTGAGCCATACGATTACTACTTAGTTTATAAAGAAGACTGACTTTTCTAGGAGATGTTAAAAAAAGGTATTGTCAATTCCAGAAAAATGCAGAGAAACTGTCACTCACCTTTGTCACTACGTATTTGACTTAAATACCCCCTCTTTGTTTTGGGGGACCACACGTCCCATGTGACCCAAGAATGACCTGGTTTGCCTTCTTTCTGGTATCCCATTTGGTTTAGTATTTGTTCTGGGTGTTTTAACTTTTAAAGAAATGTTACTAATAATTATATGTTACTAATATTAATGTTACTAATAATAATACTAACATATTATATGTGATTGTCTTACCAAATGGAACAGGATTGCCCCCTCTTTATAAAGGTGCAAAATACAGGGACTTGCTGATATAACTCAGTCTTCCTGGACACAAGGAACTGGTGGTAGCCAATTCCTCTGGCTTTGGGTAATCTATGAGAGAAGTTTTGGGTGAAATTACCCCTCCCTGGACACTTGGAGCATTAGTCAGTTCTGTGAGGCATGCTAAGCCTGCGTGGTACAGAAGGATGCAAGGTCACAAGTGTGAGAGGGGTTGGAGTGAAGCATGAGAAATTATTGCTTTGTAGTTTGTGAAATAGGTGAGAGTAATAACATTCCAGTTGTTGAATATATGGAACGTAGCACAAATGTTGTCGATACACTGATTTTGCTATTTATTGTATGGCATAAGTCTATGATTTTTTAATTTAGTTTGTTGTTTGACATCACTTCTTTTTTAAACAAAGCTCTACAGCAGCAGTTATTCAGAAGTTCATGCTTAAGGAAATTCCAGTTGCTAAGAAAATTGATGGTATACATGTAACTTCTGCAGAATGTTAATCAAGATTTACCATCGCCCTTTGGAGGTATAGTAATATAACTGACAGCACAAAAGCCAAAAGATTCAAATCTACAAAAGAAACACCAACATCTACTTGAAAAATTATTCGTTATTTTGAGACCATGCCTGAAAATGCCAAATTAACATAATTACCTCTAAAGCATGACTCTATGTCAAATGGTTGTTCTGCTAAATTAATTTTACTCATTTTTCTATTGCAAGTATTATTATACATTTAAAAAAAGTTATGCTGTAGTAATTCCAAATGTCTTGGGTTTATTAACAGAGATGATTTGCAAACAAGTAAAAAGATGCCAGTTTTTTATCTGTGCCATCAGATGTTTTAAAGAGCAAGTCAGTTACCACCAGTAAGTGGACTTTCATCCAACTCATGGAATTAAGCTAGAAGTCCTGAAATTCCTTCCAATTATGATAAATTATATCACAGCAATTTGAAATGAGCAAGAAATTTAGTTTACTAAAGTTCAACATAGAACAATGTAGAAAAAAATATTGTTTCTTTTTACAGTGGTTATACACATAAAAATTTTGAAGAAGTCTTGTATCCTAGGAAAGCAGTGTTCTTATTAAACTAGGGAATCTATGAAGCAGAAATAGACTGGTATACACAATTCATAATTGGGTCCAACTAAATTTCAATAATCTACTAATAGAAAGGGGTGCTATACTTCTTGAAATTTACAAATATGTTTGATAAAATCACTTTGGAGACAAAGCTAATGCATTATAAAATATACATTGTAGCCTGTTTGTCCTGCTTTCTCTCTGCAATATTCATCAGTAATCATTGTTAGATCTTGAGCTTTTAAAGAAATATTTTGTAAATCAACCTAAGTATCCTTCAGTTACATAGAGTTTTTTTGGTAAATACGTCTCCTGTTTTGTTACAAAAGAAACATTCATTTGCAGTTAACAAAAAAGAATGACATTGAAATACGTCCCTGTAAAAACAAGGGAAAAACTGAAATAATTAAGCAAGAATCCAAAGGTTTTATTAGATTGACTTTTATAATTATTCCTTGTTTTTAAGAATATCATGACACAGGGTAAAACTTTTTTGATGGAATTTTATTTTTAATTAGATAACTCTAGGATATACTATAGGCTTAAAATTATATATCTTGGCTTAGTGAAATAGTTAAAGGGATGATAAACAGAGAACTTTTTGTTGATTTGTGACTTCTAATAATATTTAGCAAAGAAAGCCAGTGTAAACTGGAGCAAAAAAATACACTAATGAAAATAGTTGAGCTGAAACATTTGCACAGTAATTTATTATGCACATAAGATGATTGGCTCTGAACTTACTTGAGCTCCTTCAATGATAGTATTTTCTTAATTAAAACTATTATGGTGGACAATAGAGATCTCAATTGAAATTATCAGCAATTTGGAATCAATTATACATAAAATGCAACCTATACATTGTTGTTGTCGTTCGGTCAATCAATTGTGTCTGACTTTTTACGACTCAATGGAGTGCAGCACGCCAGGCCTCCCTGTCCATCACCATTTCCTGGAGCTTGCTCAAACTCATGTCCATTGAGTTGGTGATGCTATCCAACAATCTTCTCCTCTGTTGTCCCCTTCTCTTCCTGCCTTCAATCTTTCCCAGCATCAGGGTGTTTTCCAGTGAGTCGGCTCTTCGCATCAGGTGACCAAAGTATCAGAGCTTCTGTATCAGTCCTTCCAATGAATATTCAGGGTTGATTTCTTTCAGATTGACTGGTTTTATCTCCTTGCGGTCCAAGGGACTCTCAAGAGTCTTCTCCAGCCCCACAGTTCAAAAGCATCAATTCATCGGCACTCAGTTTCCTTTATGGTCCAACTGTCACATCCATACACGCCTACTGAAAAACCCATAGCTTTGACTAGATTGACCTGTGTCGGCAAAGTAATGTCTCTGCTTTGTAATATGGTGTTGAGGTTTGCCATAGCTTTTCTTCCAAGGAGCAAGTGTCTTTTAATTTTGTGGCTGCAGTTGCCATCTGCAGTGATTTTGGAGCCCAAAGAAATAAAGTCTCTCACTGTGTCCATTGTTTCCCCAGGTATTTGCCATGAGTTCAGATACCATGATCTTTGTTTTTTGAATGTTGAGTTTTAAGCCAGCTTTTTCACTCTCCTCTTTCACCTTCATCAAGAGGCTCTTTAGTTCCTCTTCACTTTCTGCCATAAG
This sequence comes from Giraffa tippelskirchi, assembly GCF_054371585.1. Taxonomy (NCBI): domain Eukaryota; kingdom Metazoa; phylum Chordata; class Mammalia; order Artiodactyla; family Giraffidae; genus Giraffa; species Giraffa tippelskirchi. The sequence continues at coordinate 55,452,564 of NC_137276.1, read as the reverse complement.
GATGGTGTAATCTGCATATCTGAGGTTATTGATACTTCTCCTGGCAATCTTAATTCCAGCTTGTGCTTCATCCATTATTTTGCATGATGTACTCTGCATATAAGTTGAATAAGCAGGGTGACAATCTACAGCCTTGACATACTCCTTTCCCAATTTGGAACCAGTCCATTGTTCCATGTCAGGTTCTAACTATTGCTTCTTGACCTGCATACAGGTTTTGCAGGAGGCAAGTTAGGTGGTCTGGTATTCCCATCTCTTTAAGAATTTTCCACAGTTTGTTGTTATCCACATAGTCAAAAGCTTTAGTGTAGTCAATGAAGCAGAACTAGATGTTTTTCTGGAATTCTTGTCTCTAGCAATATATACATGCTAATAGGTAATTAAAAATAATGACATCTTTTCAAAGATGCATTCTTCAGTATACCAGCAACATGACACTAGAAACAGATATAAACAAAATTGATTAATTCATATGAATATGTGCTAAGAATGATTATTTTGATGTTATTATTTTTCAAACATCTAAATAATATAAGTATGTTATCATATGGCAAGAGGAGATATTTTGTCATATTTTATGAAGAATTTTACTCTTGAACATTGTTTGAATAGAATATTTTATGTATACCAATTTAATCTAATTAATTATTTTATATGTAATTATTACAAAGTATATCATTTATTTTTGGCCCACCATTTCACTCTCAAAAATATCTCAGTTTGTACATTAAATCATAGAGTCACTATCTCTGATTAGTATGGCAAGGCTGTCTGTGTACACATTCACACATGCACATGCCCTCTCAACAAATAATACAATTAAAAAAAATAGCTTACATTTTCACCTCTGCCTGTAACCAGAAGATTCCAAGTGCTTCTCCCCTCATTAAATCAGTAAATTATAAAATATTTGGATTTTCATGATGTGTTCAGGTGCTCCCAGGCCTTTCACAAAAGATAGGAATATGAGATGCAACCCTATTTATCAAGGAACTATCTTTTGGAGAAAATTATAGATACACACTGTATAACAAATTTATCTCAACAAAAAATAATTTTATCACAGTGTGCTAAGTGCTGTGTTAGAAATCTGTGCTTGGTGTAGCTGTACACAGATAACAGAGTAATTAATTATTCCAGGAAAATGAGGGTCTATTTGGGGAACACATGCTGGATAAGATGATATTTAAGCTTCTTTTCTAAGCAGTTCCCAGACATGGAACTATCAAAAATAAAAGGAAGGGAGTTGTGCAATAACATAATTGCATTTAGTTTAAAATACTTGGTGTTAGAAAGTAAGACTGAGGAGATAGCAGGTGTTCACATCATCGACAGTGCTGTATTACAGTGTAATGGCGGTACGTCTTTTGTTTTCCACATGGTAAGAAAGCGTGTTCTTCTCAAAGTGTGTTTTCCAGCAACATTAGTTCTACACGGTATAAATAGTCCTTATTACATAAAGAAAAAAGAAAAGTATGGTTCCGTGGTCAAACAAGTGTAAGGCAATTCTTGGTAATAAAGGTTTAAAGATAGGTGCAGCCCTTTTCTTGCTTGTGTTTTCCTAGCAACACTTCTCAGAGCCTCCCATATTCCTGTCTGCAGTATTGTTTGTTTTAGCACAGAATACTTTCTTTAGGTAGCATCTCATGAAACTAGAATGCTACCAAAGACTTTTCAGGGAATCCAACTCTGAATGGAAGGAAATATTTAAAGGATTTTTCGTAAGTGAATATAAATCAGAGTTTGCATTTTAAGTGATAAGGAGTTTTTATTGGAGGGTTGTGGAATTTCTGAGTTCCCCAGTTAAAACTAGACACCATGGCTACAATTAGAGAAAAATGATAATGTTAAGAGAGAAATGGAGAAGGTCTAGAATTGCTTTATGTTTAGTCACATCAGTGGGAATGGAGAGAACCCTTATGAGAAACTGTATCTGGGAAATGACAGATTTGAGAAAGAAAATTTGTAATGGGCTGGATCTTTATGTAGAGCTGGACCCCATAAACACTACTGAAATGACTAAACATAATTTGGGTGAAATTATGTATATTTCAAAATTAATATATTGCTTTGGAAGGCACCTGCATGTTTTCCTTTAAATAAGGAACTCTACCATTCTGTGCTTAACCTAAATATAGTTTACAAGAATTCAATGTGCAAATCTGTTTGAAAATCTATTTTTTGTAAACTGACATTCACAGCTGTAGCACTTCTGTATTAGCCAGTACAGTTTGGACTTAAATTATCTTTGAAATCCCCTCATCTGAACTGTTCAATGAGCAGTGCTGTGCTTTCTTTGTAGATGTTGATCCCAGGCTCAACCTACTTTAAGCACTCAGTGTGATCTGTCCCAAGTTCTCCTCTGAGCTTATTTTGCTAAGCAATCAATCACAGTCTAATAATTGATCAGTCTTTCTATGCTTCTTACCAACTAGACATATCACTCGGGAAGATTTTGTAACACTATTTTCATGAAGTCTGGATCTACTAAGGATTTGATGGATTCTACAAGACAAACAAAATGACTTTTTGGCTACTTCAGGGTAGAAAATAGCCTTTGATAAAAGTACCAGAAGTATGAGAAATTGAAGCTGGAAGGCAGCTCACTGAAACTAGCTAAGGGATAAGGGGGTAAATACAAAAAAAAAAAAAAAGAAGAATAAAATTATTTTTCATTAGACAAGGCTGACTTAGACTAGAGTTCTTTCTCATAAGAAATAAATGGGGTCAAGACTTCTTTAATCAGCACATATTTCTTTTTGTTTTTATACTTTTTTAAAGAACATACATTTTGGGGGATGGCAGCAGAGAATGACTTTGACTTGTAACTAGGAGGTTATGAAGAATTTTGTCTACCCTTTGCTATTTTCCAAGAGATTAAAATTTTGCCAACGTAGTTGTGAACTCAGTTTTACTCTTGCCTAGATCCAGAGATAACAGATTAATGACTGAATTCCCTGGTATGAAATTGTGATAGAATACTTCACCATGTCATTGGAGCATAAACTTTGTGATCTAGAGACTCAGAGTTATGAAATTCATAGAGTTTTTATCAGAGTCTAGCCTGATTTGCTGATTAGTCATAGGAGAGCATCAAGGTTGCAAAGACACTGTTTGGGATCCAAGGGTCCTTAGTTAGAATGAAAATTATTAGATAATTAACTATAAATTTATTTGATTAAATTATCAATGCACTGATTAGAGAATTTATAAAGAATTAAGAATTACTAAAGTTTTTGTGTTAAAGATTATTAAAGATATCATATGACATCCCTTGTATGTGGAATCTAAAAAGAAATGATACAAATGAACTTACTTACATAACAGGAGACTCAACAGACTTAGAAAACAAACTCATGGTTGCCAGTGGAAAAGGATAGTTAAGGAATTTGGGAAGGTCATGTACACACTGCTATATTTAAAATGAATAACCAACAACAACAACAAAAAAGATACGCTGACTCCAAAAAAGATGGCTGTCATGGGGAAGCAAGCACTCTGAACTTGAAATCAGAAGACCTAGAAAATAGCTTAGAACCCTACACTGATTGGCAATGTAAAATCTTCTTGGAACCTCTGGTTACTCACTTGTAAAATGCATGTATCTTCATCTATATTAGCGTGTTCTGGCTGCTGTAATGAAAATTCCAGACTGGGTGGTTTATAAACCACAGAAATTTATTTCTTACCATCCTGGAGATGGGAAGTGAGGCTCAATATGCTATCAGGTCAGGTATCTGGTGAGACCTGCTTCCTGGTTCATAGATGGTCACCTTCTTCCTGTGTCCCCACATGATGAAAAGACTGAGGGAACTCTCTGAGGTCTCTTTTAAAACAACACTAATCTTATTCATGGAGCCTCCACCCTTATGACCTAATACCATCATTTTTGAGGTTAAGATTTCAACATGTGAATTTTGAAGCATTTGAAAAGAAAATAAAACAGATTATTAAGAGCTCTTTCTACTCATCCATTAAAATCAATCTTTTTAAATCTATCTTCGTTAAAAAAATTAAAGTCACAAATATTTTTCTTGGACTCAGAATCATGATTATGATAGGATTTATGGGCATATGGAGAATGTTACTTGGGAGTTAGAGAAGATAAAACTCAGGGCCATGAGGTTGTAGGCTCTGTGATGAATACTTTCATCCATATTACATTATCTAAGTTTATAATGCTTCCAAGAGGCAATTTTTGCATCTACATGTTACAGATTAGCAAGATGAGGCTCTGAGGGTTTGGATGACTTGTTCATTGAATTGTTCAACTTTTGCATGCCAGAGGTCAGAATTCAGTGAATCCTGCAGTCTAGCTTTCTTACTGATAAATCATGGTAACTTCACCTAGCAATGGGTTCAATTTTAAGTCAAACAGTAAGATTCTCCAGAACCTCTTTTTAGTGCAAAATATTAGAGAACTAAACAAAAGAATGCTGAGAAATTGTCCAAGGAGTCAGTACATTTCTGTGGAAAGAGGCTTATATTGGTCATTCAAAAAATGACAGTTCTTGTCTTTATTTTATCAGATACTTTTTCCTTGTGATTATTTAAGCCACTCGGAGACCCAATTTCCTTATCCCTAGAGTGGGTATAACCACCTGGTCCAGAGTTGCATTAAGAGGTTTAAAGAATAGATTAGATGAATTAACAATAATTTTACATCTGTAAACACTCTATATTAACATTTCATAGTCAGGCTTTTATTCAGGCATGACTTGTTTTTATAATTGGAGTCAAAGGAAGACATCTTTCCTCATTGATGGAGCCATCCATAGTCTACTGGTACTGCTTACTCTGACATGTCCTTTCTCTTTGCTGTAAGAAGAGAATGCCCAGGTGAGCAGCCAGTCCCAGGAGGAGGATGAGAGATGTGCAATGATATCAGTTTGCTCAAACTTGACATCCCAGTCATTGCCATCCTAGATGAACTGAGAGAGCTGCACCCAGCAATGTAAGTGTTCCCCAAAGCAACTAAACCAAGTCTCAGTTATGAGGAGCTGAGCTCAGTAACACTCAATATTTAAAATCCCTAAGTGATACTTCCTTTTTATATTAAAGCTTGCATATGAAGTGAAAGGCAACATTTGGATAACTATATGATAAAACCAGAGACTTCACAATTACTTTTATGTCTACTACCTTCCAGTTGGAGCATTTCCTTTAGATTCCCCTATACCTAGAGCAGCTTGGGATGTTATTGCAGAAATAATGGGCTAGGAAATACAGCAGCTTCAATACTGAACTTCCACTTGAAATCTATCCTACTGCACACATCTCTAGGGCTCAATATAAAAATATAAGACTAAGCATGTCTATGACCTACAATTTGACTTGTAAGTGAAAACAACTGAGTCATGTAAGAGCTTTTCCTGGGGGATCATGGTGACTGGGTTCCTTTTACTTTGGGGTAGGTTGGGCAAGGGATTTGATTTTTAATTGTAAATCTCCTTTCAGTATACATTTTGTAATGTCTTATTTGCCTCTGACAACATACACACTTTAGTATTCCTTAAATTATTGTTGTAATCATAATAAGCAATGATGTTGTAAACCTCCATTTCAAATTTTAGAGGTAATTTTGCCAAAAACTTCTAAAATTTCTGTGCACTCTTTTTGTGGTACTATCTTGCTAGCAACAACATGGATGAGCTTTTCCTTGAGTATAAAATGTAACATTAACTTTTAAATCCCATTCCTCAGTAATGGATTTTGAACAGCCACCTTGTAGGTAGAATCACAAATGTTGCAGTGCTCCTTTTGAAAGTAAAATCTTTTTTTTTTTTTTTTTTTTTTTAAGAGAACAAGTTTTAAAGCTTGTGTTATGACCAGCCTCCATTCCTCACAATTGCTTTCTAACTACAGAATTGCTTATACAATTTGAACTGCACCAAGTTTCTTTGTCTACCAGTTCTTGATTAAGAATTGCAATGACGGGGGATAAGAAATTTATGTAAGAATACCAAGATCATTTATTTTTAAAAATTGAACCCTGTAGTAAGTATCAGCGAATTTAAACAAAACAAATATTGGACAAATAACTGGGATGCCTCTGTTTGGTTCTATCATCAACAAGCTGTATGAATTTGTCTGTTACTTTGCCTCTCTGATCCTCGCCTGCTTTACGTGTATTATATTGAAGCATGCCTGGCATGTGTTGAGTGAAAAAGTGAGACAGAATAGTGTTTCTACTCTTAAGTGTGTGATGTTCTTAATATACATGGGCTGCTGAACTGTTTGAGTTGCTAACATTAGGAATGTGTATATGGAAGTGAGTCTTTATAACATGAAAGTATTCACTAATGTATTAATGCTTACCTAATCAGCCTTCACTGAATATCTGTCTCTACTTAACCTTTCCAGCTTATACATTATGTCTGTGTAAGTCATCTCTAGTTGATTTCCAGTTGTTACATCATACAATACAATATAAATGCAAGGGAAATCAATCATAAAATGAAACTGCAGATCTTGCAATATTTCATGGATCCTTGATAGTAATATTGGATAAATAATCAGATCACACACCAAACTATTGACAGTCAAGTACTGGAAATAAAGAAAGAAAGAGTGATGACAAGAGAAAGATGGGAGACAGCAAAACAATAATGATAATAACAGGACTGGTACTACAATAAAAGAAAAATACTAAGAGATTAAGCAAACCTTTTGACATTGTGGTACTACTAATTGTTTTTTGTGTCTTTGTTTAAGTTATTGGTAATTTAAGGCTGGAAAAGGCAAATATGAGGTGAAGATGACATACGATGCAGTTATAACATTTGTAAAGAAAAATTGCACAAAAATGTCACTACTTGGGGACTTCCCTGGTGGTCCCTAGCTTTGCTTAGGTATATGAAAGTGGAAACAAAAGGAGCTAAAGCTGAAGGAATTGATGGAGTAGCACTGAGTGAATTGTTGGCAATTCAGACTCAAAGATTGTTTCATTAAATAAAAAGAACAACTGGAAATAGAAATGGAAAGAGTAATTGGCCTGTGGTATGAACAGCGTGGAACGGGGAAGAAGACCAGATAATAATCTGGAACCTGGTGATCAGAGACAGTAGCCCACTTAGGCTATTTTTTTTTTTTTATCACTGAGGTGATTCTTGAACATGATAATGAGACCATGCTCTGCAAAGTTTGTAATTTAGAAACTAGGCAGCTAGCATATATTTAAGGTTATATTTATCTATCTAGTAACATCTACCAAGTTCTCACTTTCTATTGTGGGAGCAAATAAGTAAATAATTATATCCATTTTGGGATATCTTAACAGGCCTAAAAGAAAAAGATTATTGCAGGGTTATTACAGGTTTCTAGCCACACCAGGGGAGCTATCCTTGACTCATGTAAGCAGTATTCTGGTGCCAGAAGAGCCTGAACAATGTGTTTTGTTTTGATTCATTTGCTTTTTCCCTGTTGTCTGTTTGTCTTGGTTTTGGTTGGACAGTGCTGGGCTCAAACTGTTATCTAACATTTGCTAGTTATATGACTGAGTAAGCCTCTTAACTGCATCCTTTGTAAAATGGTCTAATAACAGCCCTCTACTTATATGAAGATTAGATGAAGTGATATATGTAAGATATATAGTATGTAAACATGTAACAGATGTTTATGGCTTTATTCTGTATTAGACCCAGGAGAACAGAAAGTTTAAGAGCAGATCAGCAGCAAGATACTTATTAATGAGTCTTAGTGTGGATCCTCAGCCACTTGAAATTGCTCTTCCCCATACGTGCAGAGATGAAGTGAGAGCTGGTTCTGTTGTACAGTCGGTGAGATACCGAGTGGTTTCATGTGCTCCTGGGTTCACACAGGGGGGTGGGGAATAGAGAGGGCGGGCAGCCAGACACAACACTTAGTCTTGTACAGGAAATATAGGCAAGATTGATTTTCTAAAGAGGAAGATTTTTACTTTAATTCCCTTTGCACCTGTTCCTCTGCTCGGGCTTCTGTTATATTAAACTCTAAAATAGCCATTATCACCATTTGTTACAAAGCTGATGTAGAATAATTGAGCGTGTCCCTGGAGAAATTATACAAACAAATTCCCTATTTCTGTAAAATTATTCAGAGTCCAGACGGGGATTCCACATGCTCCCCTACTTTCTCATCAGTGTCGGACAATTAGTTTTCTGGCTCAGGTACATTTATGACATCAGTGGAGGCAGGGATGGTCAGTGGGGGGGGAGTCAGGGTGCCGGTAATGGGGAAGCTTGGTATTTTCCAATGCAATGTAATACTCAGTGTCGATGGAAATATGCAGTATGATTCAGCATTTTTTGGTCACTTTTTTTGTGTGGGGGGAGGGATAGTTCAGTGGGAAACAAGCTGAGAGAACATAGGTTAGAAGAGACAGAATCCAGGAAAGAAGGGAGATGTGAAGCAGACAGGAGGAAAAACAGGATTGTGTTGCTGGAAGCTCCAAAACATGGCTTCCTTCAGCTAAAGCAATTTCCCAAAAGACAAACCAGAATGCAGATGATCTGAGCTGAAATTTTCCAGTGGACCTTAGGGCTGGGATTGTTTGGTATTTCCATTTCCTCCTTAGGTCTGCTTCTTTTCCTATGTACCCAGTGGCTTTACTCAGAAAACAAGACAGTGACAAAAAGGGATGGAAAAAACATGGGCTTATAAGGAAGAGTTTTCCCTGGTTTTAAATCCCCCTCTAACTTATTTCTGTCTCCCCAGAATACAACACAGAGTTCACTTTGTGTTTTAGGTTCTCATCTCTAATGATACTTACTTCCTTGGGTTGTCACGTAAACTAACTGAAACAAAAGTGTAATTAACATGGAATTATGCCAGACCTAAAGTTGGAAACATCAGTTAGGAGATAGGTGCATGTAATATCTATGGCAGTATCACCTCCATCAAATAAAAACTGGAACAGCACATCTTGGAGATGCTTGGCAGGATTGACATTCTAAGATTCTGACATTCTATTTCAGAAAATCCAGGACCTAGCTACAAGCATTTCACTCAAATGCTGCAGAAATACAGAGGAAATTGTGCCTCCATACCAAGGATTTATTAAAATTGTATCTTTGTTTCCACCCAAGTCTGGAATGTACCTCAAAAATACAAGTATCTTGCATTTCTGAAACATTGTTTTTGTTACCATTGAAAAACCCCAAAGGCTGTTGTCTTTAAAGATTTATTAAGTATCCCATGATATATTATCTGTCTTGGATAACACAAGGCAGAATACACCATTGCATATTACTTAAATCAGAGGCAATGATTCTCATGAGATTAAAATACAGTATTTGCCGAAGAAGTATAGAGAGAGAAATGTAGATACTTGTGAACGCTTACTAGAAGGAGAGAAAGAATTTAAAATACCGTTTTAAGTAATGGAAACAAGATTCTGGGGGAATAAATCTGCTTTCTCAAATTCGTTGCATGCATTCTGCATTTTAAAAAATGCGACATTCATGAACAAGTAGTATGTTGCAAAATCTTTCTGTAATTCTCTGTTAGAGCAGAAAAAATAAATCTTAACGTTTCAAGGAGATAACCCTGACTGTGGCAATATGAAGTGAGTTTGTTACTCTACTGGTAATAGTTGTTGAAAACAAATTTTTGTTTGCGATTTTTTTCCCTGAATTGGTTACACATTGGATGAGGATAAAAAGTACCAAGGTTTTTGTGTTTGTTTTCATTTAAAAATATTGTAAATTATTTTTTAAAGCTGATACCTGAAGACACCTAACAAATATTTTGGTCAGTTCATTGGGTCAAGGCAAATATGCTTCTAAGAAGTGACCATGCTGCCACCCCAGAAACCCTGTCCCCATGTACCTCATCTCAAACATAACCCCCACTCTCCTCCAACAAACTATGCTGACCTTATTATAATCACTTCTTTGATACCCTTTTGGTTTTATCATTCAAGTGCGTATCCCTGGACACTCTAGTTAAGCCTGCTGTTTTTTTTCTAATTGGTTATACACTGAAAAAAATTCAATATCCAGGTTATTTTACCCTCCTTCTTTAAAAATTTTAGTAACCTTTATTTGCTGAGAGACCAAGACCGTTGTACCTATACAGTTTCTCATAGTGTGGAATGCATGATTTAGTTTCAGAACTAGGCTCACCCTTTGTCACTCTAGTGAGACTGTAGTTGCAATTGTGTTTTGTCAAGAAACACAAAAAGGACTGGTTTTGTGCTTTCTTTGATGTTAGCAAATATTGATGCTTAATGCCCATGTCCATTAAATAATTGAAGGCTGAAAATGGCAATATCCAAGTTCTGTATTTATATGTTAGCTGATATATCTCCATAAAGAGGCACTTTGAATTCTTTTATTTGGTTACCCAGTGATAAAGTTTATAGAGGAAAGACAGGATAAAACGTAATAATTTCTCTTTACTTACCAGTTTTCAAGATAAAATTTTTCCTATACTCCTTTAAAGATGGTCATTAAAAAATAACGCTGTGAACTCATGAATTTAAATGTACTTGATGGGTTTTAATCCATTGTAATTATAAACCTTGTGATACATAAACTATTGGCTGTTTTCAGTATAACACTTTATATGTGTTATCCAACATAATTCTCTCAATAGTCCTACAAAGTGTGTCTTCACAGATGAGAAAGCTGAGGCATAAAAAGTTTAAGTAATTTGCCCAAGTTGCCTCAACTAGAAGCAATAAAGCTACCATAAAAATCAAGGGTACCTTGTTCTTTAAGCATTTTGCAACATCCTTTATGGCAGAAGTTTACCAATTAGCATCTTAGACATTGTCTCATTTAGCAAATCATTTATGTGAATTAGCAAATCTAACTTTATTCTCATTTTGCCAAAATTGATACTAAGAAAAGTTAAGTGGCAAACTCAAAATTGTCTATGTGCTTCATTAGGGACAAAGCACAAACTCTAGCCATGGGCCTGATGCTTTTTGAAGCAGTTCTGTCCTTCCCAAGGTGTGGTCATTGCACTGAAATGGAAGCTGTGTACCTCCATCCTTATGTCTGAGGATGACAGACCCCAATTTCAGGTGGTGAATCTGTTTGATAATGCGTTTTAGGAAGAGTAGAGAGGTCAGTTTTACAACAACAACACTACTTTAGGAATATTACAATTCTAAAGGCCTAGTCAGGACTCTTTGTAAAATAGAGACAAATGGAGTTATGGGCAGGTTAGAATCCACTGCTGTCATATTATCTCAATGCTTATTTTTACCCTTGAGGATAATAGACTTAATTATTGTAGTTTCTACAAAATTTCATCAGTTTCCTTGCTTGCCAAAAAAAAAAAAAAAAACAGAATAATTTGTGAGACCCCTGCTATTACCAACACTTTTGTTTATAATAAAATAGGTGTGTATGTATGTATATGTATGCATGCACACACATATAAAACACATCTATATCTACACATCCTTCTCTCATTATACAGAGGCATCTCCATCTCTCCTTTAACTCACAGTACATATGTACTCATTGTGTACCCCTAAGTCACAGTCTTCTTTAATAAACAGAGATGTTTGCTGGAGAGAAATTTTAAGTATTGAATTCTGCAAGTTATACCTGTTATTTAAGATATAATGTTGGCAACATTTTTGGAAGTATTTTTGGTGAGGTCAGAAAGAAAAATATACAGTCTTGAATGTTCTGAATAGAACTGCCTAGATAGCTGAATGTGAGATAATCCATGGAATCTTGTTATATACACCGGGAACTGGAGCTCGGAATATCTCCATTATTTTCTGAGCTATAATCCTGTGACCTATTCATATATACCTTGGAAAATGACTCATAGAAGTCTGAGTGGGATGGTGGGGTCCTTGCTAAAAATAAAGTTTCTTGTTAGTTATCTGAAATAATGAAAGTTTCACGATCACCTAGTTCTAACATTGAGGCACATCTCCATTCCCCTCCCCTCATGATATTTAAGTATATGTACACCTGCATGGATATTTTCTGTTTATCTACCAGATTTAATTAGGCCTCTAAAAACAGCCACGGCTCATAAGACAGTTATGATATTTCAATTTAATGCAAATCTACAGACTTAATTGCTTTCAACAGCAACATAGGCTGCATTTCAAAATCCTCAAGATCTGGGATCAGCTGTTTAATGTTAGCACATTTTTTTCACAGGGCAATGGAAATATGGGTTTACACCCAACCAATGCATCAAAAGGTTGTACTGCCTAAAGTGTGGAAGTAAGTTTTCAAATGAAGGTGAATTAAAATTGAGGAGAGGATGAGCATCTTGATTCCACAGTAGGTTTTAAGTGGAATTATTTAAGGAATGAAAATTAGCCTCTAGAAATCAAACTAGTTACTCTAAAGCATCCATAATGACCTCATGGTATAAAACTGGGATGGAATCTTAAACTACAAAAGTGTAAGAGGTCTGTTCCCAGGTTGTCCTTGGAGCAGATGGTCTCTCCTGAAACCTGTGACATTTTATTTATGTTCCCTTCCTTCAGAGGCTCTCATGGCCATACAAACGAGTGTTCTGAGGATCCCTGAGGGAACTCAGATGTGCCCAGAAATACTGCATGAGATTAACTTTCAGTATGAATGAATAAGGGAGGTCCTTACAATTCTAGCTGTAATTTATCATTGTGGAGTCAGAATAAAATCCACCAGTAGAAGTTTAATGCAGGTTGGGTATTATGAAGCCATTAAGAAGCAATGCTAGATATCTGTATTCATTGACATGCTAGGACATGAATGTGTATTTTTATGTGAAAAGACAAATATAAAGATGGCATCTATAATAGTTCAATTCTTTCTCCTGTAGACTATCCTTATGCTGCATGCTATTGCATTATATCTGCCACCCAGCAATGATCTGTCCTCCGAAGTGTTCTTCCTTCCTCTTCTCTCTCACTATATTGGTCCTCTTACTTAAAAATTTCAAATGTTTTAACTCCAGGTATTTGGTATTTGATAAGCTGATTGGGATAAGGCCAGTCCATCTTTAGGTGTGATGAGATCGCCAACCTGTTGCTACCGCTATTTCTCACTAGAACAAAGATCCCTCTTCCCACATTTAATCGTTTTGTTTATCTTAGTTATATCCTAAGATCTGTCATTATAATCATATATTTTCAAACACAAATTGCTTGTTCCTTTTTAGTTCTATAATGGTAAATTTTCCATTTTGGTTGAATCCAACTGTCCAGTATAACTTTTCCACACCCAAGGGGGCAGAGTATTGCTGAAGGAAAAAAAAAAAACAAAACTTTTAAGCCAGATTAGCTTAATTTATACAAAAGATCCAACCTTGTCTAATAGTCTTACCACAATTGGTTAATAAGTTTATTCTAGGCTTTCAAACTTTGAGAAAATAGAAGACTTCAAATGAAAAACTCCCCTATTCTCCCAACAACAAACCTAAAAATACACTTTGTCAACATCTGTTTTCTCTGTTTTTGCTCTTCTGTTAAAATTAATTCATTGTCCTGCCTCTTACCAATGGCCAAACCCTTCCGACTCCAAATTTTTCCTGCATGCTTTCTCAGGGATTCAGTCACTCGATTGACCTCTCTTTTTTAGCTGAAACATAAATAGCACTTTCTCAAACAGTCACTGATAACATTTTATAAACATAATTTAGAATTTCTCATTCTTAAAAAAGAAGAAGGTAAGGAAACACATTTGCTTCTCCAGCTATATCTCCAGCTACCACCCCATTTCTTCTGGCTGTTGTTTTTCCTATACCAGTACTTGAAAAAATCATTTATATATTCTGTCACTAATCTCCTCTCCTCATTCTTCAACCTTTGCAATTGGGATTTCATCCAAACCGCTGCATAAAGCTGCTCTTGTCAAGGTCACTAAATTCAATTACCCTGTATTTGTCTTCATCTTCTAACCTTGCAGCTTCATTTGACACATTTGATGGCTTTCTCCTATTTGAAATACTCTCTAGTCTTGAGTTACATCTGACTTTTGTGGATCTTTTGTGGACTTTTCCTATCTCTCAGGCTATTGCTTCACAGTGTATGTTGAAGGCCACTTTACCTTTTCCCAATCCTAATTTTTAAAACATTCTACAGCCTCATTCATTTCCTTGTATATTGGCCTCTCTTATAATATTGTATTATATCTCAGGGCTGTAAATAGAGTTTTAGACATAATAAAGATACTTTGGGTTATATGGTCCAATGCTACTACTCACATCATTCTGGTATGCTGGTTGCCTCCAACAATAAAGTCAAGGTGGGAATTAAATATTCATAGTGCTCTTCGGAAAGCCAGTTAAGAGCTATTTCATTTTTTATAGACACCAAGGTAGTGCACAGTTACCATTGTGATGGGGAATATGTTGGCTGCACAGGTGCCAGCCCTGTTGGGATGTATGTGGTTGATGGCTTTAGCTGTGTACGGCCTGGCTTTGTCCTTTCTCTTTTCTCTGGTGAAAATGTGCCTTTGTTATTGTGAGTTTCATTCACCATATTGTCACTGATCCACCAGCAAGGTGTTGAATTGGGCTTTGAGGATCAAGATAATAATAACAGCAACCCTGGTATAGAATTTACTATGTGTAAGGCTTATTCCTAAGCCCTGTCATAGATGAACACCATGTTTTACATGGGGCTTCCCCCTGTGTTTCAGTGGTGAAGAATCTGCCTGCCAATGCAGGAGACTCGGATTTGATCCCTACGTTGGGAAGACACCCTGGAGAAGGAAATGGTAACCCACTCCAATATTCTTGCCTGGAAAATCCCATGGACGGAGGAGCCTGGCAGGCTACAGTTCATGGGGTCACAAAGTGTTGGACATGACTCAGCTACTAAACAACAACAACAACATTTTACCTATGAGGGGACTAAAATTCAGTAAGACTTTCATTAGCTTCTGAAAGTCTAAAGACTGGTACCTGGCAGAGTTGGCTTTGGACCAAGAAGATCTGACTCCAGAGTCCTCGAGGTTCCTAGCTGGTGAGAAGAGACAGAGCAACTGCCACATTACGGTGTGAGAGGCACTGAAAGAGATGTTTAGAACATGTGTGAGCCCAAGGGAGGGAGGTCCTTACTCTGCCTGGAAAGGATTCCCAGAGGTGGTACCCTTTGCATTAGTTCATTGTTGTTGTTCAGTCACTCATTGTGTCCAAATCTTTGCGACCCCATGGACTACAGCATGCCAGCTTTTCCTGTCCTTCACCATCTCCCAGAGCTTGCTCAAACTCATGTCCATTGAGTCGATCATAGCATCCAACCATCTCATACTCCATCATCCCCTTCTCTTCCTGCCTTCAATCTTTCCCAGCATCAGGGTCTTTTCCAATGAGTCGGCTCTTAGCATCAGGTGGCCAAAGTATTGGAGCTTCAGCTTCAGCTTCAGCTTCAGTCCTTCTAATGAATATTCAGGATTGATTTCCTTTAGGATTGACTGATTTGATCTCCTTTCAGTCCAAGGGGCTCTCAAGAATCTTCTCCAACACTACAGTTCAGAAGCATCAATTCTTCAGCATTCAACCTTCTTTATAGTCCAACTTTCACATTCATGCATGACTACTGAAAAAACCATAGCTTTGACTAGACTGACCTTTATCAGCAAAGTAGGATCTCTGATTTTTAATACACTGCCTAGATGTGTGACTTCACTTTCACTTTTCACTTTCATGCATTGGAGATGGAAATGGCAAGCCACTCCAGTGTTCTTGCCTGGAGAATCTCAGGGATGGCAGAGCCTGGTGGGCTGCCATCTATGGGATCACACAGAATCAGACACAACTGAGATGACTTAGCAGCAGCAGCAGATGTGTCATAGTTTTTCTTCCAAGGAGCAAGTTCTTTTAATTTTGTGGCTATAGTCACCATCTGCATTGATTTTGGAACCCAAGAAAATAAAGTCTGTCACTGTTTCCATTGTTTCCCCATCTATTTGCCCTGAAGTGATGGGACTGGATGCCATGATCTTTGTTTTTTGAAATTAGATCTCTAGAAGGATAATAATACATTTCTGTCAGTGGTGTAGGAACACTTTCAGCAAAGGAAAAAATACACACACATTGCAGAGGCAGGGAAGCACGGTAATCATGAGGCACAAGATGAAGTTCAGAGTTGCTAGAAATTAACCTGTGTTCATGCCACCATGGGAGAAGGCAATGGCAACCCACTCCAGTACTCTTGCCTGGAGAATCCCATTGACGGAGGAGCCTCGTAGGCTACAGTCCATGGGGTTGCAAAGAGTTGGACACAACTGAGCAACTTCACTTTCACTTTTCACTCTCATGCACTGGAGAAGGAAATGGCAACCCACTCCAGTGTTCTTGTCTGGAGAATCCCAGGGACGGGGGAGCCTGGTGGGCTGCCATCTATGGGGTCGCACAGAGTCGGACATGACTGAAGCGACTTAGCAGCAGCAGCAGCAGCATGCCACCATGAGGAGATGGGTCAGTGTGATGCAAAGATACTGGCTTGGCAAAGACATAGACTCAGCTACAGTTCCAGCTTTGTCCAACTCAACATCCTTGCTAATCTTGATTACAAAATGTCCTACTATGACAAAAATCTCTCAGGTTCTTCTCAGCTCATAAATTTTGTGATTATGTAAAACTCCAAAGAAATCAAAAGTATCTTATACCCAAGTTCCAAAGCAAGACTCATGTATGCTGAAGAAGAACCCAGATGGCCTAAGCCTAGTTCTGTGTCCCATTACTCAAAGCCTCAGCTCCTACTGAATATCATTTGAAGATAGAGTAAGCAGTGATCAAGTTCATCTGGGGTGTTTCTAGGGCTATGCTATTTTTAGTGCAAAAATGAAAGTCCCAGGCAAACCAGGATGAGTTGGTTACCCTTTCTGCAGGCCAATTAATGTGTCATGAACTCATAAAGCAGAGACAAGGTTCATTGCAAATCATGGTACATAGGACTCATCAGTATATCTGTATAGAATGATTTTGAGATATAGCCACACTTATTTCAATATTTTCATTAATTTTAACATTACTGTTTGACTTTTTTTAAATCAGGTCTGTGATGTCTGAGAAGCCTGATTCTGAGCTTAGTACCATATTTTTCTACCTTTCTTTTTTTTTTCTCCCTATTTGATATATTTTCTTACATTTTAATTTCTACAGAGGAGACCTTTTCTGCATTATCATCAGCCTTCCTACTTATCTTTATCTTCATGTATTCAAATTTTAAAAATATCTTAACTTTCATTTTTATTTTGAGGAATAAGTAGAAATGTGTCAATATATCTTAAACTTTATTCTTATAGATGAGCTATTAGCTTATTTATTCAGTTCAAAGAAGTTAATATTCTATGAGATTATATATTAAGAAATTAGTTACTTTTTAGGTGGGTTGGCATTTGTATTATTTTGCCATTGCATCTAAGAATGAAACATGACATTACTTACATACAGACCTTATTTTCTGTCTTTCAATAAGATTTAATAATTTCTTCCTTAATGGTGCCAACTTTTCTTATTAAATTAATTTCTACATAGTTATAATTTTGCCTTTTGAGAACAGAATGTTCCCCATTTCTACTTAGGTCTGGTTATTGCTAGCATAGACAGAAGTTATTTTGGAATTGTACCTTATATCCAACCACTTTAAATAGTTTCTCTACTAATTATTTTTTTTGAATTTGCTATCTTGTTTTCTCAAGGTTTATTATTATATATTCAGTAAAAATAAAGTTTTACTTTTGTTCTGATCTTTATTTTTATTTTTATTCACATAATAACAATACCAGTGAGCATCTCCTTCCTAATCAGATTTTAATGGAAATGGCTTTAGTGTTTGCTTTTGAAAAGGTGTGTGTGTGCATGTGTGTGAGAGATGTCCCTGATTTAAAGGATTTGTCCTCTCTTGCTATTTTAATTTTTTTTAAGCAAGAAATGGTGACTTAATTTTAGTAAATATTTTTTTCATTTATTGAAATATTTTTATGACTTTTCTCCTTTAATTTTTCAATGCTCTGAGTTTGGTATGCCTTTAATATGTTAGTTTCTAAATCATTATTGAATTCTCTCTGGTAGTATCTTATTGAAGATTAGCACATCTGTGTAGGCATATATCTATTTCTAAATATATCAATATGCCTGCTCTATATTTTTTTTTCTTTATACTATCTTTATTTGGATTAATTGTTCGTTTCATTCCTACTTTATAGAATGAATTGATGAGGTATTCATCTCTTCCTAGAGTCTATAAAATTTTAATTATCTTTGTAATTGTAAGCTACTTGGAAGAATTCTAGACCTAGAACAAAAAATGTATCTTGCAATAGTGCCTTTTGGGAGAGAAAGGAGTGAAATCTTTAATCACTTTACCACTATCATCTATAGTAACTAATCCATTGAAATTTTCTGCTTTTCCTTTGGTAATTCTCATGCTTTAAAATGCTAGTATGTCATCCTTGTCTTCTATACTTTCAAATGTATTGCTATATTCATATTCTCTCTCATTTTAAAATGTATTTATTTGCATATTTATTTATTACTGTGCTGTGTCTTTGTTGTCACGTGCTGGCTTTCTCTAGTTGTGGAGAGTGGGAGCTACTCTTCATTGCAGTGTACAGGCTTCTCATTGCAGTAACTTCTCTTGTTGCAGAGCAACAAGACTCTAGGGTGCAGGCTCAGTAGTTGTGGCACAGAGCCTTGGTTGCCTCATGGAATATGCGATCTTGGCCCCAGACCAGGGATTGAACCAATGTCCCTTGCATTGCAAAGTGGATTCTTAACCACTGGATCATGAGGAAAGCCCCATATTTTCTTTTATAAAAAATAATTTTTATTAGAGTACAGTTGCTTTACAATGTCATGTTAGTTTCTATTGTACAGCAAAATGAGTCAGCTACATCAGCTACATATCTCTTCCCTTTTGGATTTCCTCCCCATTTAGGTCACCGCAGTGCATTAAATAGAGTTCCTTGTGCCATATAGTATGTTCTCAGTAGTTATCTATTTTACACATAGTATCACTAATGTATATGTGTCAATCCCAATCTCCCAATTCCTCCCAATCACCTTCCCCTTGATATTCATATGCTTCTTCTCTGCATTTGTGTCCCTATTTCTGTTTTGCAAACAAGATCATCTATACTATTTTACTATTATATTACCCCATATATGCATTAATATGAAATATTTGTTTTTCTCTTTCTGACTTCACTCTGTATGACAATCTCTAGGTCTATCCATGTGTCTACAAATGACCCAATTTTGTTACTTTTTATGGCTGAGCAATATTCCATTGTATATACGTACCACTACATCTTCTTTATCCATTCCTCTGCTGATGAACATTTAGGTAACTTCCATGTCCTAGCTGTTGTAAATAGTGCTAATCACATTTTTTTAATCAGGAGACTAAATCAAAGACTAATCAGACATCTATAACTTGGAAATCATGGATGGCCATGATCTGATACATGATTAAGGACTATACAAAGTAGGGCTCAGTATGAAACAAAAGGTAGACAAAACCAGGTAGACAAAATTACATAGAGGGTAATTATGCTTTCTTTATTTCCTCACAGCACTGTTGTCCTTGGTAGAAGGCCAGCGTTAATATGCATACCAGCACTTGAATTTCAAGCATTATACTAGATTCTTACCAAATTTCTCAATTTTTACAGATGAGTCGGTCCCAAACCCCATTCTACTCTATGTCTCTCAGACACTCACACGTGTAAAATAGTCTTAACTGTTATGTTTAGAGAAACTGAGTGGAAAGGCTATAGGTGTATAGGCTGGGTCAGCTCATGAAATATATTTAAATCATGATAGATGCTGTTTGGATTTTAGTATGAGGGAAATTAGAGTAGAGTACAGAATTATATTAAGCATGAGTTGCTTGATGAGACTGACTTATTTAGATTATCTAGTTTTCTCTTAAGGTGATAGCTAAGAGTGCAAGTTTGGAGTTGACTGACCTTCCTACATTTATTAGCTTTATTTCTTTAAGCTTCAGTTTCCACATCTTTATAATGAGGATACTAGGTTTCATATGGGACATCTAAAATAATAAAATGATGAAGTATGTGCAGAATGCTTAATACACAGTAAGTGAACACTCAGTAAATTGGTATAGTCAGTCATCATTGTGATCAATACAATATCTTCATCCCTGTCATCATTTCTGTTTTCCTAATGTTAGAGACATACATGAGTACAGTCTTGTTAATGAGACATAGGGAATTTTCCTGCAGACCTCATAGGGGAGAGAATGAAGAGCACAGCTAGCTGGCTAGCAGAACTCAAGGTCTGTTCTACCAACTGATGTAGACTGCTCAATTTTTGGTTTTGCTTTGTTTCCCTTTTAATTATATTTGTTAAAAGGTCTCTGTCTTGCCTGTTGTAAATGCTGCATTCAAATCACTATCATTTCACTTTTTCAGATAAAAAGGTTAATGGAATCAATAGAGATAAAGAAACTAACAAAGATTTGGCATTACATTTTCTGAAACACAATCAGACCTCCTAGAATATGCAGATTACATCTGCTTCTAAAAGATGGCAGTTCTATTCGTTAGGGTAGGTCTCATTAGCAGCTGTAACAAATAAACCACCAATTCTATGGGTAAACGTAATAAAACCTTTACCCCCCTCACTCACATCAGTTTTTTAAAAGATTAATTTATTTATTCATTTGGCTGCAGTAGGTCTTAGTTGTAGCACCTTCAGTTTTATTTTGGAATGCAGGATCTTTTAGCTGCTGGCACACACTATATTTTAGTTCCAGCATATGGGATCTAGTTCTCTGAGCAGGGATTGAACCCAGTCCTCCTGCATCGGGAGTGCTGAATCTTAGCCACTGGACCACCAGGGAAGTCCCCCATCAGTCTTCTGGGCAGTTCCCTTTTGGTGTGATGTGGGGTGTTATTCTTTCTATTCTGTGGCTCTGCTATCTTAGATCTCTCACCTCCAGCTGCAAGGAAGAGGGACAGAATGTGTGGGAAGACACCCTGACTCTTCACCCACTCAGTCGTAAAATGACACGCTTCAATTCCAGTAACATTTCAGTGGTCAGATCTGAGTCACAGATCTGTGAATATCAGCTTTCTAAAACCCCACTCAGGCTTCCTGTGTGTTCAGGAGGTACAGAGGCAAGTTCATAGCCATTTATATAAAAATCAAGCAGCAAGTAAGGATTTAAGTCATAACATTCAAGTCCACAAATAAACATTTTTTTAACTTTAACAAAGTTATAAAGAAAGAAGAATTGTACATTCTTGTTGAAAACAGACTAAGTCAAGATGATTATATTTACCATTACATTTTTTGTTCATGTGTAGGAGAGAAAAAAAAAAGAAACTGGGATAAATATATATGTGCTTAATAATGGAATGCTATTGACCTATTTTCCCCTCAGGATTCCACTGGGAATTCTTAACTAAAATAATATGTATGCATGTTAATTAAAATATGATTTAATTAGTTAGAAACCTAATGCTTCACAACAATGATTGTTATCTAGGTGAGTTTTTATTATATTTAATCATCCATGTGATATCACTAATTCTATCTCTATGATATCAGCTGGCTTTTCTCAGTCTGTTTTCTATATCATCCTGTTGATATTTTGATAATTTCCATTTAAAAAAATATTTAATAACTGAAGTGTTATTGAATTGATTACCTTAAGGTAACATTTTGAATAGAGATCATACAACATGGTAATGTTCCTAAATTTTATAGCATATATTCAATAATATCAAATAATTAAAATGTACCTCTGCTTCTCTAAACTCTTAAATAATAAACAAAAAGTTATTTTTGGAGAAATCATTTGTTATTTTAATTCCTCAGGTATGAGGTAACAGTTTAAAAGTTTAAGTGATGAATAAAAGTTTACTAATCACTTTTTCATATATATGTAGCCTTTGGATAAGCAACTGATTGATGATGTCTCATCTTTTCAATCAGAAATTCATTTAGAGGAAGGAGAAAGCCTTTGTGAATGCTTGAGCTGAGACTGTCAGTGATGTTATTTTGCATAATTATATTGTCTGTTGATTCATTTTCCATATTTCTTTGGATGAAGCTTCTCTTGAATTGATTAAAACTTCCATTTTATAGTCTATTTGAATTCAAATTTTGCTTCAGAAATTCTGCTTTGATTGGACATCGTGGTGCATCATTTCCCAAGGGCATTCATAAGAAAAAGGAAGAAGACAAGGTGGGAGATGTGGGTTTTCCATTCGTGTTGATCCCTGTACCATCTATTAGCTCTAGTAGTAGAGTTTATACTCCTTGATATGTATTTGGAGAGGGTTAGAGCCTTGTAACAGGTAAATACTCTAAAGCTGAGGACCTCTTTGAGAGTTAATAAAATAGAATTAACCTCTGAAGCTCAGGATTTCCCAGAATAGCACTGGGAAATTTCATCAAAGTGAAAAGTAAGCTGCTAAAATTCTCTTAGCTGTAGACTTGTCTGCATTTTCATCTTGAACATTCAGAAGTGAAATTTCTTGGCTTCCAACTCCTCCTGCTTGTTGCTCCTAAGATTATGAATGGCTCCAGACAGGAGTGCCAATTTTCCACAGTAGGATCCATTGTGCTAAGTGTGTCAGACCATATCCTGATACTTCGGAATTATCACCGCTAAAGAAAAATATGGGGATGACTTCTTTGTTGTGAGATGTCATCCTCTGAGTGCTCACAGTCTTCATAACACAGCAGGAACACTCTCTGTCATCCAGAAAGAATGCAAGATAAAAGCCACTTTCCTCATTTGTGCCTTCTTTCTTTCATTCCTGACTCAGGTATTGAGCCTTCTTGGTGCCAGCTTCTAGAGAGGCCCTGGAAATACAGTAAAGAGCAATTCTCATCCTGTGGGCTAAGATGACTGTGATGCAATATGATGAGAAGCCATAGGAAACACTGCTGGGAGCAAGGTTCCAGAAGATTTCACAGAAAGTCAGCGCCTCACTAGGAGATAGTTCATAGAAAGCTGACAGGTTAGAAGTGGATGGGCATTTCAGACAGAGGAGGCATCATCAGGAGGAAAAACAACATGGAGTAACATGAGCATATGGGAAACCACAAATTGTGTGGAAATCCTGAGCGTAAAGTATTGGGTAAAATACCAGGTAGGCAGAACAGGTAGCCAGACCTTAAATACAGAGAATTCTTTTTCCTCTTTCCTTACATTTTTGGTCTTTTAGGCTTGCTACCCTGAGTACATGGTGGGCTGATACTGGTTCTCACTTGGTTGTTGACAGCCAGCAAATGACTCCCTTGGGTCTAATTCCAGTAAATCCAGCCACTGAAATGTGTTAGTAGTTAGTGAGAGTCAGGCTGCAAGCAGCTTTCTTAGGGTGTTCATACTGGGGATCCAGGTCATAGTTCCTGTGAACTATGGTTAACAGCCTTGGTCTCTCCCCAGCCCCTCACCAAGAAAAACAAGCAAACAAAACACACCTTATCTTTATGGAACTAGTGCTGTCCCTGCACCTGTCCCCAGGCTGTGCTTTTTGAAAGCATGGACCACAGACTTTACTGAGCTATGTAGTCATCATGTTACTTGCCCACCCAGAAAGAGTGACATGTAAGGCACTCTTGAGTGGACCACTGCAAACAGAGTAGCAGATACCTATCAGCCTCACTTTTTCCTATCTGATTTTTTAGTTTTGATGGGTAGTGGTGCTCAGGCTCAGTAGATTGGAGACCTTGGGACATGTCTGTCCTCAATCCCAGGACACTAGGGAAGTCCTTGGCCTGGCCCCCTAAAGTGATTTGATTCCAGCCAAGGCAATGATGCCATTAAGTCCTGATCCAGGACGCGGGCTCCCAGGACTGGGGAAGTATGGAACTCTTGTAATATCGAGTTGGAACTGTTGTAATATTAAGGCATTCCAGACCCAGGAGCCCAGGAGTTTGGATTTGTCTCAAAGAAAAGCAAGCAAACAGAAAAATAAAAACAAACTGAAAACCATTACTTCAACTGATAGGTAATACAATGTAAATTTTCAAAGACTGGGTTTGAGAGTAAGATCTAGGTTGGAATTTCTTTTGTTCTGCTACTTATCAGCAATGGAGTATATTTAGCAAGTTATTTAACTGGTAACTTAGTTTCTCATCCATAAAGTGAATTTAATGTTTCTGTTATAAATAAATAATACATGTAAAACTATATATTGTAATGCCTAGCACTTAATAATCACCTAATCTTTATTATTTTTATTTTTATTTTCATGACTTGGTTTGTGATCTTAGGAAAAGATGGCAAGAATATTTCCCTTGGCTTGTTTTTTTGCTTTTTCTTTAATCTTTTTTTTATTTGTTTGTTAACCATTCAATAAATAACAATTATATTTTATTTTAAAATTTTAAACATTTTGTTTTGGGAGATACATGTACATAATATACTCAATATGGTAAATTCTCAGGAAGGAAGAAAAAAAGGTATACATGTAAAAATGGAACGTGGAATAGCATATGAATAATGTTAGGTGTTGGAACCGTTAAGGGAAACTTATCTTGTACGTTTTAAAAACGTCTGTGAAAAAGAAAAAAAAAAAAGTATGGCAATAGAGTCTGAAACTAATAGTTTGAGAAAGTCTTAAACATGTAATCTGGTTTATAAAGTTATAAATTACCCACTTTGTGGGTAAGAAAAAAGGGGAAAAAATGCTTGAAAAGACTGGTATTTCTACCCCCAATTATTCTGATCAACTTAGATTTTAAAAGCAAAGACATTGTAGGAATAGTCGCATGAATGTTGTAGTTTTTTTCCTTATTATGATGTATTTTGATTTTACCAGAGAGCTAAGATGGATGCATTGACTTACCTGGTGGTGGATATTAAATCAATGAAATGAAGAACTTTCTAAAGAAAGAAAAAATAAAACAGCTGCCTGAAAACATAATAGGCTTTATTAGCAGGAGGTTTTTAGGTCGATATAATATAATCACTCAAGATGGTATTTTGCCCTGCTGTGGTAACAAATTCTAGCATTTTCTGGCTTAACAGTAAGGCAGTTTATTTCTTTTTCACATAGAGTTGCTGTAGGTCTGGTGACTCTGCACCAAATATCCTACAAGCATTTCCTGAAGGATTCATGCTATGCGCAGCTCTGACTTCTTGAGTTACCTTTGCAAAGCAGAGGGAGATGGAGGAGGCCCGCTAGCTCTTCATACCTCATACTGGAAATGAGGCATTGCTTGCTGTCACATTCCTGTTTCCCAGGATTTATTGTTATGGTCTTATCCTACCTATAAGGAAGTCTTGGAAATATAGTCTTCCTATGGTAAAGGGAACACAGAGCATTCTCTTGACCACACGAGGATCAATGTAATGCTTGGACTAAAGGACAGACCTGAATCTGGTGTCTGCAGTTCCAATGATTAATAATTGTGGTTTATGAAATTGACCTAACAAATGTTTACCTAACCAGTGCCTGCAGTAAGCGTGCTTAAATTGAAAAAGTCTACACTAAATACAGTTAAACTTATATATGTCTGTGTGTGTTGTATTACGTAGACATGCATTCCCAGATATGTATGAGCAGCAAGATGCTCCTCTTGTAATTGTTCTCTATATAGACAGGTAGTTACACTCAACATTTATCTTGCTTGCTCAAAGTCATCTCTAAGAGTTCAGAAGGGAGATAATATATTGAGACAAATATATGAAAATCTTTCTTCTGTGCATGATATCTCTACTTCTGTCAATAATTCCACATCTCCCCTTGCTATCTCTGGGACATTAATCCTCCTTCCCTCTTAGTTGAATCATCCTAAATCCTGTTGTTACTGCCTCCAAATATTTCTTAACACGTAGCTGTTCTTTATGGTCCCAAATACTTTTTTCCTTAATCAAGGACCTTATATTTCTCCTTTGAACTACATAAGCTCATGTGTAGTTTGCCTTCCTCTCCCACCTCTTCTTATACAGCTACCAGAATCATCCACATAAAGCTGGGGACAGTAAACCATAAGTACACAAGTTCTGGAGTGAGACAACCTATAACCTTGGAGAATGTTCTTAACCTTTATTCCTAGTTTTATCATTCATTAAGTGGGAGTTAATAAGACCTCATGGGCTTCCCTGCTAACTTAGCTGGTAAAGAATCTGCCTACAATGCAGGAAACCCTGGTTCGATTCCTGGGTCAGGAAGATCCCCTGAAGAAGGGATTGGCTACCCACTCCAATATTCTTGGGCTTCCCTAGTGGCCAAGACAGTAAAGAATTCACCTGCAATGTGGAAGACCTGGGTTCAATCCCTGGGTTAGAAAGATCCCCTGGAGTAAGGCAACCCACTCTAGTGTTCTTGCCTAGAGAATCCCCATGGATAGAGGTGTCTGGAAGGCTACAGTCCGTGGGGTTGCAAAGAATCAGACATCACTGGGAGACTAAGTACAGCACAATAAGACCCATAGGCTTAAAAAAGGATGATGCTGGAAATGAAATTGGTGTATCATGGCACAAATGAATTAGAACAGATACAGGCCATAGCTGCTCACTTGAAGTATCAGCTAAGAGAATTTAATGCCTTGGTCATGGGGGATTCTGGCAGCATGTCTGAGAACAGATTAAGGAGGCAAGGGCATGGAAGAGATTACATTAGATTTGGACAATAGTTATTTGTCAACAGTTAAGGAGGAGTTTAATATTTTAATGTTAATGTAAGTTACCTACCAGGTGAACATCATCTTTAGTTAACTCATTGAAAACACTGAACACAGTGTACAATCAGCCTAGGTTAGGTAATGCTGTGGTAGCAAATGATCCCAAATCACTAGGTGTTAACAAAATTTTCACCCACATAAAATCTGTGAACAATTTCAACTGACTCTCCATTCTTGATGCATGGACCTGGCTGGGGAAGGGAGCCTGAAAGTTTGCCCATCAGTTCTAAAACACTTATCCCTGAAAGTGGCACCTCTTGCTTCTGCATATGGCTTGATGGCCAGAGCAAGTTGCATGGCCATACCCGTCTTCAAGGGGTTGGAGAAGTGCAGTCTTTTTGTGTGCTCAGGAGAGATGAGTTGGGCATGTTAGTTGGCATGGTAATGTCTTTATACACACTCTTACCCATTGTTAATTGCTCTAATAATTATTAAGGAATATTCTGATCATTCCTTTTCTGTTCAAGTTATTTTATTGTTCCCGCTCTTCCATTCATATAAACACCCAAACTCCTTATTGTCATTAATACCATTTATGATGTAAATCCTGTGTTTTTCTTTATATCATCTATTTCTCTTCACTTTACTTCTGGTCAATACAAGTTGAATTATTTACTATTCCTTTCAATCACTGCTTGTTTCTATATCTTTGTACTATTACTTCAATCTAAATGCCTTTACACAGACTTCACAGGTCATATGGCTTCTCATAATTCTACCCATCAAGTTCAAAAGTTCTAAATTTCAATTTCCACTTTGAGTTTCCATAATAGCAATGTTCTATTAATTTTATAACACTATGAGGTCCAACATTATATTAACAGAATTTTGTCTTATTCTATCCAGGAAATTCTTTGAAGTTGGGGTCTATGCATGATTCATCTCTGTAGCTCCTCTTCTGAGTGTCTTACTCATAGTGGTTCAATAAATAGTGTTGAATTAATGGAGGAGACAGTCACTATATCAGAATGAGCATTGGACTAGTGATAAGAAATTCTGTCATTTACTTGCTGCCCAGTTACTAACAATATTACCTTAGCAAGTTGCTTTACCAGTTGGAACCACAGCTTCTGCATCTGCAAAATGAAGGTAATTATAACTACCTTGTCTTTTAGTTTCTTAAAACATTAGGTCATAGTATGTGACAGCACTTTGTATAAATTGTCCTCATTATTGTATGCGGAAGTAGAACTCTGATTTTAAATCTTCAATTGATCAATTCTTCAGCAGTATTTAATTGTGATTACCACTCCTTTCTTCACAAAACATCAAGTTAGCCTTTGGATCGCAGGGATTTTGTGCTCTGGGTTTTTTGCCTACCTCTCCTTTATATGGTCATTGTATTTTGGAGTTTCTCAAAATTGGCTTTAGCCATCACTACCTTTCTCTCTCTCTCTCTCGTTTTCTCATACATTATTCTATACTCTTTTGCTAGATGAGTTGTTTCTTACTGACATCAATTTCCATGTATCAGCATATAACTCACAAATGTCTACTTCATGCTCAGATTTCTCATATGAGCGATAGACCTTTAAATTCAGCTGCCTATTTGATATCTCCACTTGGATGTGTCAACATATCTCAAGTACAACATTGCCAAAAACATACTGTTGATTCACATTTGCCCTCATAAATGTTGAGAGCAATAGGAAATAGCAACAGAAAATGCTATTTTCTGGAACTTATTTTGCAGTAAGAGGTACCACCATCTACTTAGTTTTCAGTGTCAAAATCCGGGTTACTTTCCCTTCCTCATCTGCAATATCAGCAAGTACTGGAATACTACATACCCTTCTATAGCTATCTCTATTAACAATATTTTGACAGAAAGCCTTGCCATGTCTCACAGGTTCCACAGAAATACTTCACTAAGTGGTATTTCTATCCCTTGTCAATGTATTACCTCTACTACATTTTTCAAACTATATCTTATTTACTGTTGTTGTTCAGTTGCTTAGTCATGTCTGACTCTCTGCGACCCCATGAACTACAGCACACCAGGTTCGCTGTTCTTCACCATACCAGAGTTTGCTCAAACTCATTGAGTCGGTGATGCCATCCAACCATCTCATACTCTGTCATCCCCTTCTCCTCCTGCCTTCAAACTTTCCCCACATCAGGGTCTTTTCCCATGAGTTAGTTCCTTGCATCAGGTGGCCAAAATATTGGAGCTTCCGCATCAGTTCTTCTAATGAATATTCAGGATTGATTTCCTTTAGGATTGACTGGTTTGATCTGTTTGCAATCTAAGGGACTCTCAAGAGTCTTCTCCAACAACACAGTTCAAAAGCTTCAATTCTTCAGCTCTCAACCTTCTTTATGGTCCAGCTCTCACATCTATACATGACTACTGGATAAACCATAGCTTTGACTAGACATACCTATGTCTGCAAAGTGATGTCTCTGCTTTTTAATATGCTGTTTAGGTTTGTCATAGCTTTCCTTCCAAGAAGCAAGTGTCTTTTAATTTCTTGGCTGCAGTCACCATCTGCAGTGATTTTGGAGCCCAGGAAAATAAAGTTTGTTGCAGTTTCCAGTGTTTCCCCATCTATTTGTCATGAAGTAATGGGACTGGATGCCATGATCTTAGTTTTTTGAGTGTTGAGTTTTAAGCCACCTTTTTCACTCTCCACTTACACCTTCAGCAAGAGGCTCTTTAGTCTTACTTTAAAAGGTCCCCATTGTTTCCAAATAAAAGTTTAAGTCACTTAACCTGGTCTTCAAGAATTTGCATGATCTGCTCATATCTGTTCCTCATTGTTATCTGTCTCTCTCTGTGACAGGGTTTCTTTCAGTGACCACACATTTCTTCATGTATGTTTAATTCTTCATGTATGTCTTAAGAATTTTGAACAAATTTCCAATAATATAAATTCCCTTTTCTGTGTTCAGAATAGTTAGTGCATTTTTTTTTTCTTCATTTGTGGTTTTGTATGTACCAAGCATTGTGTTCCTTATTTTCAGTATTTTCAAATGTCATCCAATTTTTATAAAGTTATTATGAGGTAAGAACACTAAGGCTAAACTTAATTAAGTGACTTTCTCAAGGTTATTTGACTAGTAAATAGGTCATATTTACCAATGAATAAATATTCACTAGTAAATAATGAACACTTATTGTTCCTGCATCAGTTGTAAAAATTGTATTCCTCTTGCCTGATATTTAGTCTGGCCATGCAGATTGCCATTTCATTTTTACTCATACTTAGTTATTATATGCATCACGGATGCAATTAGAATTACTATTTTCTCACCTTGAGACTCCCTTTGGCTATTCTGAGCTTTATATAAAGATCTAGTTGGCTCATTACCTTTCTGTTTGATGGCTTTCAAGCTGTGATTCAAAGAACTCTGTGGATATGAGATAATGCATGGGCCATCGCCAAGATCAATATTGAAGAAGAACCCTCTATCCTTACTTCTACCAGAGCAATAATCCATTAATTCATTTTAAATATTAATTATTTTTGGACAGGATTCTCATTTATGGAAAAGTTTGTATTTCAAATGATAAAACTTAAAAATACTAACAGCTGATGATTTAGACTGTCAGATAAGGACAACAAAATATAGTTAGTAACATCAAGATTAATTATGATGATTGATTTTTGGAAATTGTATAGCATTTTGCCTTGTACATAGAAAATTCTTAAAATTGTTTTATTTTCTTAGTGACTAATGAATACTCTTTATATAGGTATGTATGTGTGCATGTGAATGTGTATATGTGTGTGTTTGGATGGATAGATGGATCTGGATTTATCTTCTTCTTATGCTTTTTTGAACTTTTTTAAGTGCAGTTTGGTCTTTGGCTCAGGTTATTATAATTGTTGCCATATATATATATATATATATATATAACTCAAATTTATTAATATTTTCTTTATGACTTCCAGGTTTAAAATTCTATTAAGGAAAGCCTTCCCTAAAATGTATTAATTGGCAAACATTTAATGTAAGGGATAATTTTCTTAACTTACTAGGATTTATACTATATAGTAGAAAATATATAAACAGACGAAGAAATTAGACAAAGGATTACTATCTCACGTTAGCTCCCTCAGATTGCCCTCAGGGCACTCGGGCCCGGTCCTTACCCTAGGCAGTGCCGCCCGCTCCTCTCCGTTCAGCCCCCACTTGCTGGTGGCGGATGATGCGAGCGTCTGGGGTTCTTTGCTGGGAGTTGCTTTAGGCACGTAATCTGTGGGTTTTATTTATTTTTTCCTCCCAGTTACGTTGCCCTCCGAGATAAGAAATCTTCCCCCACACCCGCCGGTGAGAGGGTTTCCTGGTGCTTGGAAATTTCTCCTCTTTTACGACTCCCTCCCTGGGATGGGTCTCCGTCCCTAACTCTTTTGTCTCTCTTTTTATCTTTTATAATTTCTCCTACCTCTTTTGAAGATAATGCGCTGTCTTTGTGGAAGCCTGACGTCCTCTGCCAGCCTTCAGAAGTAGTTTTGTGACGTTTGCTCAGCGTTCAGATGTTCTTTCGATAAATTTGTGGAGGAGAGAGTGGTCTCCCCGTCCTATTCCTCCATCTTAGCCCCGCCTTGAAATTAGACAAAGGATTAAACAGAAAAAGTAATTCAAATAATAAGTAATTCTAGAAAAGAAATGTTTCATTGTACTCATGATTAAAGAAGTACAATTCAAAAGAACAAAAGATTTCTCATCTGCTCAGGTTAGAAACAAATATTTTATGTAGATTTTTGACAAATATTTATTATACATCATTCTTCAGACTGCAGATTAATATAGAATGTTGAAAGTGAAAGTCTCTTAGTCGTGTCCTACTCTTTGTGACCCCATAGACTATACAGTCCATGGAATTCTCCAGGCCAGAATACTGAAGTGGGTAGCCTTTCCCTTCTCCAGGGGATCATCCCAACCCAGTGATCAAACCGAGGTCTCCCGCATTGCAGGCGGATTCTTTAACAGCTGAGCCACAAGGGAAGCCCAGAATAGAATAGAATTTTCAAGAATACATTAAAAATATCTGTCAAAATCAGTATATATTTCTTTGTATAAGCCATTCCCTGGTTATGAATTTATCTAGCAATTGTATATTCAAAAGCACATCAAGATACTTCTGTGTGAATTTCTGTTTTACTGCTCTTTGAACTATCAATAAAAAAAGTTGGAAAAATGCTAAGTAAGCATTAGTAGAGATATAGTTAGATTAAGTCATATAGATTTGGACAGTAAACAATATACAGATGGTCAGATAATTGAAATAAGAAAGTGTGAGTTCATGTAGAGATCACTAAGAAACAGGAATATAGGAAAGGCCCATGGTAAATAACGTCTGATCACTTTGTGTAAATAAAATATACACATATTTATGTAAAAATACATGTGAAATAATGATTCTTGAAGGATACATTATTAAAATATATTGAAAATGACCACTTTTTGGGGAGAAGAAGTTGAGGTGGAAAATAAGGGAGGAATAGCTTATTTTTCACTTTGTAAATATCTTTATAGTGTATTAATATTTTTTTACTAAGTATAGGTGTTACTGTTTTGTTTTTGTAAAATAATTTTTTAAACCCTGATACTAGCTATTTTAATTCCTACTTTTTCATGAAAAAAATTCTAAAGCTAACGAGTTAAAATTCTCCCCCATTTTATAAAAGTGGATCCTAAACTTACACATATTTAGTATTGTAAACATTCTCCACTTTTTTGAAATGTTACCCTCAGCATTTTTATTTTACTCCTTCCTGCATCTCACAAACTGGATACATCTTTAAGATGCTAATTCTGCTGTGAGGAAGTTTTTGGTATTTTGGAATTGTGTACTTAAAATTGAAGGCAGCCTTTTTCATGAAAGGCTTTTCATGATTATAATATTATAATATTCTCTAAGGCTAATGGTTGGTTTTGGAGGTAGTCGACTTACTTATAGGACCTCAAAAGGAATAAATGTCCTCTCTTGTCTTTCTTTGTGATTTTTGTTTGATCTCTGCAGTAATAGTGCATATCTATACCACCTCTAAATTCAGCATTACTTTTCCCACCACCCTTGACCTTCAAACAAAGTATCGTGCTTTAAAATTGTAATCACTGCTTTAAGAACAAGTGACCAAGTGATACACAGCCAGAAATAAACTACTTAAACCCTGGAAAATGTTTCCTGTCCTTTGAAATTAAAACACTCACTTAAATCAGAATCTGGTTTTTTCCACATTGCATTAGACCTTTTTTATATGTTCTGTTTGTATTTGTCCCAATTTCTGTTTTCTTTTTATGTTTCCAGAGATTCTGATAAAAGTCATGTAAAAATGTAAAATACCTGATCAGAGGAGTTGCTTAAGAAATGTTTCAGCTGAAACCAGCACTTTGGTGTAAGTGCTAGCTGCTTAACAAGTCAAGGGTGTTAGGAGCTATGAATAAAGAGAGGACATTTTGCCATGAATTATTCAGCTAACCATGAGATGCTGTTATCTCCACTCCAGTGGCTTTTAATTGCACATGTAAGAATTGTGCTTATCTGGCATTCAATTTGATGCCAAGGTGCAGCTTGTCCAAGCAGAGTGGGAGGTGGGAAATAAGGATCCCATCAGATAGGCAGCTGTCATTCAAGAATGTATTAAGAATGTTTTTGTGACCAGAAAACTAGAAAACAGATAGACATTGGCAATGGAAGGACTTGAGAATATGTAACATGGAATTGTGTTTTCCTTTGATTTTGTTATATATTGCTGAATATTGAGTGTAAAGTAGACTTGTGTGTTTGCTACCTAAATCTATTGTATCTCCTTTGCTAGAGACCCAAGATTGATCAATCCCTGGAGTAAAGATGACAGTTCACTCTTTAAGCCAGCCTCTCAGAGGACCTAGTATTCTGTCATTCTAAATGGAGCCTTTTGTCAATTTTGAGAAGTTGCTGGTTTTAATTTTTGAAAGTCTGTTTAAGATAGTCTTGTTAATCAAGCTAAAGAATTTTCCGAAAACATTTTCCTCATCTCAAATTCCCAGAGGAGGTGTCTTTTGGCACCTGTGCTTTTCTTCCCACAACAATTTATGTATAAAATGCCATTTTAAATATTTTAAGAAGATTTAATTTAGAATCTCTTTTTCATATATATCTCTCCCCATAATAGATGGCTTTTTTGTATTATTTCATATATCCATTTCCAGATTCAATTGCATATGCAACACACACTTTTAGTCACTTACTGTCTGTTGTATACTGTGTAAAGTGTAGGGGATGTTGAGTTTACAAAGATCCACAGATAAGTATCCTTACTTTAGACAGCTCAGACTAGAGGAAAGCTAGACAATATGCCTCTTTAGACTGTGTAGTTGTCACACATGAGCAGGTCATGCCGGACGCAATGGCAGCACTATTGAGAATGGGAGTACACAGGCTTCAGGGAAAATAGAGCAAGTGACAGAGAAGACATCACTTGTGATGAAACTTGATGGGTGCTCTTGCATTTGTAAAGCTGACAAAAGGGAAGGGTAGGGCATCCCAAACAGAGAGCAAAGTGTGGATAAAGATTCAGAGCTCTGGCAGGCTTTGAGATCTTGAGAGAATAGCAAGTCTTAAATGGCTTTGGGGGTGAAAAAGATGCATAAGTGACGATGGCAAATAGTACGTACAGAGTATACACATGGTCAGGTACCAGATTATGAAGTGCTCTGTGAAGTTGCTCATTTGTTTCTGACTCTTTGCAACCCCATGGACTGTAGTCCACTAGGCTTCCCCATCCCTAGGATTTTCCAGGCAAGAATACTGGAGTGGGTTGCCATTTCCTACTCCAGGGGATCTTCCCGACCCAGAGATCAAACCCAGGTCTCCCACACTGCAGGCAGGCTCTTTACCATCTGAGCCTCCAGGGAAGCCCTATGAAGTGCTGTGTATTTAGATATTATTCTGAGAGCCATTTGAAGACTTTTAAGCAGAAGTGATAGGATCAGATTTGATCAGATTTCTGATGGAGAAAAATTGTTCTGATGATTTTGTTCCTTCAGCAGTTGCTTTGTCGGTTGACACCTTAAAAACTTCATGTGAGCATTCCCTAAGGTGCCAGACCTAAAGGGCAATGCAGAATAATAGTTGAAGTCAGAATAATTGGGTCTTCTTTCGTGTTCTCTCATTTTGTGATATTGGGCAAGGTGCTCCTTTCCCGTTATATGTAAGTTCCATGTATGCCAAGAGCCTAAATTCCTCATGTATAGGTGACTTTCTGTAATGTTTATGGAATAAATGGGTGGATTTCTGAGTCTCTATGTTCTTTTTACTAAAGTGAAGAAGATTGAAATCCTTTCTGAGGGTCATTTGGGTGGTATGAAGAGAGCCACATGAATCTTAGTTAAGTGTAAGAATATACTAGACTCTTCAGGAAAAATATTACTGTTATTTGAGCCAATATTGTGAGTCTGAAAAAACTATAGTGAGAGAGGAGAAGCCATGAATCAGCTTTCAGGAAATTTCTTCTCCAATGCTTTCTTTTCTTGATGTTAATGGACTTTTTTTCATTGTTCTTCTACTTTGCTGTAACATTTTTTCCCTACATTTTAAATGTCTTAGTCACAGGGAGTCAGTCCCAGGCATTTTTTGTACTCTATGGTCTCCTATAAATAACTATCACATTTGAATTTCTAGTTGTAATACTCCAGAGCTTAAGAATGACAATTCAGCTGTTTTCTGAGTTGAATTAAATTAAACTGAATTAAACTGAATTTTTATTCAAAAACGTATACAGGAATAGGAATAAAAACCAATGTTGCATTCACAATACTCTTTTTAAAACAGATGACCAACAAGGATCTACTGTATAGTATAGAGAACTCGGCTCAATATTCTGTAATAACCTAAATGGGAAAAGAATTTGAAAAAGAATGTGGACTTGTATGGGTATAACAGAATCACTTTACTGTATAACTGTAACTAACATATCCTTTTAAATCAATTAGACACCACTCCAATATAAAATTTTTACAACTTGTAAAAAAGAAATCGATGTCATAGAAATCATTTTATTTTATTTTTTTAATTAGTTTATCTTCTATTGTTTAACTTTACAATAATGTATTTGTTTTGCCATACATTGACATGAATCCACCATGGGTGTACATGTGTTCCCCATCCAGAACCCCTCTTCCACCTCCCTCCCCATCCCATCCCTCCGGGTCATCCCTGTGCACCAGCCCCGAGCACCCTGTATCATGCATTGAACCTGGACTGGCGATTCGTTTCACATATGATAATTTACATGCTTCAGTGCCATTCTCCCATATCATCCCGCCCTCGCTCTCTCCCATAGAGTCCATAATACTGTTCTATTTATCTGTGTCTCTTTTGATGTCTCGCATACAGGGTTATCTTTACAGATTGACTAAATACCATATATATGTGTTAGTATACTGTGTTGGTGTTTTTCTTTCTGGCTTACTTCACTCTGTATAATAGGCTCCAGTTTCATCCACCTCATTAGAACTGATTCAAATGTATTCTTTTTAATGGCTGAGTAATATTCCATTGTGTATATGTACCATAGCTTCCTTATCCATTCATCTGCTGATGGGCATCTAAGCTGCTTCCGTGTCCTGGCTATTATAAACAGTGCTGCGATGAACATTGGGGTACAGATGTCTCTTTCAAGTCTGGTTTCCTCAGTGTGTATGCCCAGCAGTGGGATTGCTGGGTCATATGGCAGTTCCATGTCCAGTTTTTTGAGGAATCTCCACACTGTTCTCAATAGTGGCTGTACTAGTTTGCATTCCCACCAACAGTGTAAGAGGGTTCCCTTTTCTCCACATCCTCTCCAGCAATTATTGCTTGTAGTCTTTTGGATAGCAGCCATTCTGACGGGCGTGAAATGGTACCTCATTGTGGTTTTGATTTGCATTTCTCTGATAATGAGTGATGTTGAGCATCTTTTCATGTGTTTGTTAGCCATCTGTATGTCTTCTTTGGAGAAATGTCTGTTTAGTTCTTTGGCCCACTTTTTGATTGGGTTGTTTATTTTTCTGGAATTGAGCTGCAGGAGTTACTTGTATATTTTTGAGATTAATTCTTTGTATGTTGCTTCATTTGCTATTATTTTCTCCCATTCCAAGAGCTGTCTTTTCACCTTGCTTATAGTTTCCTTTGTTGTGCAAAAGCTTTTAAGTTTAATTAGGTCCCATTTGTTTATTTTTACTTTTATTTCCAATATTCTGGGAGGTGGGTCATAGAGGATCCTGCTGTGGTTTATGTCAGAGAGTGTTTTGCCTATGTTTTCCTCTAGAAGTTTTATAGTTTCTGTTCTTACATTTAGATCTTTAATCCATTTTGAGTTTATTTTTGTGTATGGTGTTAGAAAGTGTTGTAGTTTCATTCTTTTACTAGTGGTTGACCAGTTTTCCCAGCACCACTTGTTAAAGAGATTGTCTTTTGTCCATTGTATATTCTTGCTTCCTTTGTCAAAGATAAGATGTCCGTAGGTGCGTGGATTTATCTCTGGGCTTTCTATTTTGTTCCATAGATCTGTATTTCTGTCCTTGTGCCAGTACCATACTGTCTTGATGACTGGCTTTGTAGTAGAGCCTGAGGTCAGGCAGGTTGATTCCTCCAGTTCCATTCTTCTTTCTCAAGATTGCTTTGGCTATTTGAGGTTTTTTGTATTTCCATACAAAATGTGAAATTATTTGTTCTAGTTCTCTGAAGAATACCATTGGAAGCTTGATAGGGATTGCATTGAATCTATAGATTGCTTTGGGTAGTATACTCATTTTCACTATATTGATTCTTCCAATCCATGAACACGGTGTATTTCTCCATCCGTTTGTGTCCTCTTTGATTTCTTTCACTAGTGTTTTATAGTTTTCTATATATAAGTCTTTTGTTTCTTTAGGTAGATATATTCCTAAGTATTTTATTATTTTCATTGCGATAGTGAATGGAATTGTTTCCTTAATTTCTCTTTCTGTTTTCTCGTTGTTGGTGTATAGGAATGCAAGGGATTTCTGTGTGTTAATTTTATATCCTGTAACTTTACTATATTCGTTGATTAGCTCTAGTAATTTTCTGGTGGAGTCTTTAGGGTTTTCTATGTAGAGGATCATGTCATCTTCAAACAGTGAGAGTTTTACTTCTTCTTTTCCAATCTGGATTCCTTTTATTTCTTTTTCTTCTCTGATTGCTGTGGCCAAAACTTCCAAAACTATGTTGAATAGTAGTGGTGAGAGTGGGCACCCTTGTTTTGTTTCTGATTTTAGGGGAAATGCTTTCAGTTTTTCCCCCTTTAGGATAATGTTTGCTGTGGGTTTGTCATATATAGCTTTTATTATGTTGAGGTATGTTCCTTCTATTCCTGCTTTTTGGAGGGTTTTTATCATAAATGTATGTTGAATTTTGTCAAAGGCTTTCTCTGCATCTATTGAAATAATCATATGGTTTTTATTTTAAAATACAAGTTAATCTAAGAGTTATACAGTCAAACATATCCACTAGAAGAATTTAGAAAAAGTCTTTGGAAGCAAAAGTGAAGTGGAATATATTTGTTTGGGAAGGGAAGCTTTTTCATATCTGAAGTGTCCTCAAATTTAGGTGACAGTAATTAAGATGACTTGTTAGGATAAGTTTAAAAAAAAAATCTTTCCATGATTTTGAACTTGGAGAACACTGGTAAATGGGAAGTGTTTTCTCTCAAAAGCCTCTCTCAAGGGGTTTCATCAATATTTTGGATGATGCTGTTCATTTGAGTGTTAATATAATAGAAAAGCAATGATCTTGGGTCCTTTCCCTTTGATGTATAAACTACATCTTAAGTATCCTTGTTCTCATTAGTGAAAGATAAATATGTCACACTGGTTTTTGACCTAAGCTTTTGTTGTATTTGTAGCCTATTTTTCTCCACTATTTCTTGTTTGGACCTTTTCTCTCATGGTTTTATTAAATTAGATAGTTTATTACAAATTTTCTTTGCCAAGCTGTTAAAAAACAGTCACAGTAAATTGATGACAGCAAACTCTAGCTCTGGTCCCTATTTCCATGGCAACCATAATAAGCTCTACACATTCTCATAAAGAGGTAGAGCCAATGCTACCATATAAACACAAACAAAGACCAATAAGGAATTGACTCACAAGCAAACATTTATTACATCAAAAGTGATCAGGGCTGCAGTAGTCTTGCACTGAATATTTAATTTGTTAACACAAACATTTTTATGTACACTATAAAAATATAGGAAAAGCATAAACTGTATAGTGACATAATCATTGATTTAGAAATAAATGTTACATGTTACTTAGTATAAACTCTTATGAGAATGTTTTCTCCGAGTAAAATTGGTATTTTAGTCTGGGTGTCAGTGAATGTTTCTGTACAAGACCAAATAGAAAATATCTCAGGATTTGCAGGCCATATGGTCTTTGTTGTGACTAGGCATCATCAGTAAAACAAATGAATGTTGCTCTGTTACACTAAAACTTTATTTTAAAAACAAGCAATGAGCTGGGATTGCCCCTAGTCTATA
The DNA here is from genome assembly GCF_054371585.1 of Giraffa tippelskirchi. Classification (NCBI taxonomy): domain Eukaryota; kingdom Metazoa; phylum Chordata; class Mammalia; order Artiodactyla; family Giraffidae; genus Giraffa; species Giraffa tippelskirchi. The sequence goes on along the minus strand of NC_137276.1, from coordinate 55,413,526 downwards.
GCTTCCAACTCATTTTTAGGCAGTTGGAAATTTTTGCATATCATTCAATTTAATTTTTACTCTAATGTAAAGTAAAGGTAATAATCATACTGTGCTTGGTTGCTCAGTCATGTCTGACTCTTTGCAGCCCCATGGGCTGTAGCCCACTAGGCTCCTCTCTCTGTGGAATTTTCCTGGTAAGAAAACTGAAGTGGGTTGCCATGCCCTTCTCCAGAGGATCTTCCCAACCCAGGTCTCCTGCCTTGCAGGTGGATTCTTTACCCTCTGAGCCACCAGGGAAGCCCAATATTCATTCTAAAGATGAGCAAATGGAGATTTGGAGGATTTAAATAGCCCAAGGTCAGTCTGAATTGGAACACGAACCCAGTCTTCCTCTTTCTAGAGCCTGACTGCTAACCACTACCTGATGACAATAACTAGCATAATAGGTGCTTAATGCAACAGCAGTGTGCTAAACTGTTTGTGTCTATTACTTCATTTACCTTATAAGATTGCTGTGATGTAGGTACGATTAGCATTCACTGTTGCAAATGAGAAACCCACACCTGGAAAATCTAAGAAAATCTTCTGAGGCAAACAAAAAAAGTAATTCTTTTTCAAATTGACTTATTCTATTTAATTCAATGACTGAAATAATAAAATCATTCTTTAAATGCGATCCCATTGACATCACAAATACATAAAGGACCATGATTGCTTAAAGAACTTCTGAATTCTGGTGGATGCTTCTAGATTTGCAATGCGTATTTGTTAATCTGCAGTCTTACTTTGATTGTAACTTCGTATTCATTCACTCTACTTTATGAGGAGTAATTTCATGAAGAGGCAAAAAGCATGATTGTGGTGTGCAGTTAATTAGAATTTCTAATTAAAATCGTCCTAAAAACAGCAACCAATGCCAATAGAAGAGTAATTACTAATCTGTAAATTAAGGAAATTGTATAGTGCAAGACTTGTTATTTTTTTCCTATTGGATTGAAAAATACCCAGTTTAGATCAACATACCATGAAGAAAAGTATTTACCTTGAATAAAGGTAAAATGCATGTGGCAATATGGTTGAATTTAATCTGATCAAATATAATTCAGTTAAATCTGGAGATTCTGTAACTGATAATCTTGACTCATTCCTCCTGCTGTTCACCCCTTTGATTCCTCATTTTAAATTTTGGGACATAAATTTGATTCTCTCAGATAAGGTTCAGTGAACCTGAGGCTTTCACATTTGTATGTCTGTATGCAGGAGCACATATGTGTGTGTGTGTGTGTGTGTGTGTGTGTGTGTGTGTGTTTGTATGCATGTGTGTGCATGCACACCTGTGAGTATGAGAGTGTGTGCTCCATGAAATATGGATGGGATTCTTAGCATGGTGCCTGATACTTAAGGATTCAACTCTTGCTTCTTCCCTATATTATAGTGACAGTGATTTCCCTCATAATCTTATTTCATAGGTCTAGGAAAGACTGGGAATTTACCTCATGGAGAGGAAGCATCTGTCAGGAGCATTTTCTTCCCTGATATTTAGTTCTAAGCCTTATGAACCTACTTGTATTTTTTTTTTTACCACTCTCCAGGTCATCTCAAGTGAGACAACCTCTTCTAACTCCTCTGTTCATGGAATTCTCCAGGCAAGAATACTGGAGTGGGTTACCATTCCCTTCTCCAGGGGATCTTCCCAACCCAGGAATTGAACCTGGGTCTCTTATAGGCAGATTCTTTACTGTCTGAGCTACCAGGAAAGTCCTCTACCTTCAAAACTAGTTTTAATAACATGAGCACCTTTCTGAGTTTCTGTCTGTGTTCATTCTGTATTAGTGGATATGGTTAGAAAAATGGAAAAAAATCCTTTTGCCTTTACTTCATATTAGGCAAAATACTGGGTTAAGCTGTCTGTGAAAAGGAAGCTAAGCTCAGTGATAGAATATGAAGATCATATTTACTTGTAAGCATGCTAAAACATATTTCACTTTTAAAATTTATTATACTTTATCTTTAGAACAGTTTTATATTTGCAGAAAAATTTAGCAGCAATTACATAGTTTCTATATAATCTACCTCCAATACAAACACACAGTTTTCCATATTATTAATATTTGAATTATTATTTGAAATATTATTAAAGTCCATTGTTTATATTAGAATTCAGTCTTGGCGCTGTACAGTTCTATGGGCTTTGTAGAATGCATAATGTGCCTACTTCTTCATACAACTTCCTTTCCCTCAACCCTCAATCATCTCTGATCCTTTTGCTCTCTCTCTAGTTTTTCCTTTTCTAGAATATCATATAATTCAAATTATGTAGTATGTAGACTTTTCAGTGCTGCTTTTTTCAATCAGTGATATGCATCTAAAACTCCTCCATGTCTTTTTATAGTGTGGTAGCTCATTGCTTTCTATCACTAAATAATATCCAGTTGTAATGATGTAGTACACTTTGTTCTTTGAGGGAGGAAGACATTTTCCTTTATCTTTTAAGTTCTTCTGGCTGGACCAAGAATGAAATTGACATGAGACAGATTAACATGAGAAAAATCAAACAAAAGGTTAATAACATGTACATGGCAGAGACCCAGGAAAATAGTAAATTGCCAAAATCAACTGAAACCCTTAACTTAAATTTAAGTTTTAGCTAAGGACAAAAGAAGATGTTGGAGATAGTTCTTTGGGATTTCAAAGGGGAGGAAGATGATTCATGTGAAAATGGAAAAAGCAAATGCTTGGTAAACAAATGTTAGTTGGGTGCTCAGATACAATGGGACAGAGGATGGAGTGGAGTCTCTATTCCCTTCAAGTCTCCAGCAGCACACCCAGTGTGGCTTCTTCACAGGCATCTCTAGTGATTCTGCTATTCTAAGAATAAGACCTTTATCTAAATTCCTTTTGGCAGTCAAGCCAGAGGTAACAAGAGAAACTTTCTGAATCTTCTGTTTCTTAAAATCTAGTCAGACTAGATTCTCATGCCAAAAGGAAATATTTGGGGGTAACTAATTTTGCTTCTCTATAGTTAACTGTTTATTATTTCACTTCACCTGTTGAAGAACATCTTGGTTACTTCCAAGTTTTGACAGCTATGACTAAAGCTAAAGCAAACAGTTTATGTGCAAGTTTTTGTATCAGCATATGTTTTCACCTCATTTGGGGTGATAGCTAAACAGGTGTGTATTGGGTCATATGATAAGAATATATATAGTTTTGTAAGAAATTACCAAGTGTTAGTAATTCAGTTGTGTCCGACTCTTTGCAACCCCATGACCTGTAGCCTGCCAGGCTCCTCCATCTATAGGATTTTTCAGACAAGAATACTGAAGTCGGTTACCATTTCCTTCTCTAGGGGATATTCCCAACCTAGGGATCAAACCTGGGTCTCCTGCATTGCAGTCAGGCTCTTTACCACCTGAGCTCTTTACCAACTGACACCAAACTGTGCAATGGCTGTGCCATTTTGCATTTCTACCATCAATGAATGGAATTTCCTGCTGCTCCACAGACTGGCCAGCATTTGATATTGTCATCGTTTTGGATTTCATCCATTTAAATAGGTATATAATTGTATTTCATTGTCTTCATTTAATTCCCTAATGACATGGTGTTTGGGCTTTCCTGGTGGTTCAGATGGTAAAGATTTCACCTGCAATGCGGCAGACCTGGGTTCAATCCGTGGGTTGGGAAGATCCCCTGGAGGAGGACATGGCAACCCACTCCAGTGTTCTTGCCTGGAGAATCCCCATAGACAGAGGAGCCTGGCGGGCTACAGTCCATGTGGTCACAAAGATTTGGACACAACTGAGCTAAGCACAGCTAATATGATGTTTAGCATTTTCTCATATGCTATTTGTTATTTGCCTATCTCCTTTGAAGTGTCTGTTTAGATCTTTTTTCCACTTATTAATTAGGTTATTTGTTTTCTTATTGTTGAATGTTAAGGACTCTTTGTGTAGCCTGAATTCAAGTTTGTTTTTTTTTTTCTACTTTCTGAATTGCCTTTTTCTTTCTCTTAGCAGTCTCTTTCACAGAATTGAAGATGTACATAATTAAATTTAAATGATAGCTCACACTAATCAATTTTTCTTTCATGGACTGTGCTTTTGATACTTTATGTAAAAACTCATTGCCAAATACAAGGTCACTAAGATTTTCTCCTGTGTTGTCTTCTAGAAGTTTTATAGTTTGTGTTTTATATCAGATCTGTTATATATTTTGACCTAATTTATGTGAAAGATCCAAGATCATCTGAATTCTTTCTCTTTTTTTTCTTTGAAGTGTGGATGTCCAGTTATTGCAGCACATTTAAGTTCACTTTTTATTTGCTACTTTATTTGTTGATATTTATAGTTTCAAATCAACATTTCCAAATTGAAAAGCATACAAAATGCCTATGTTTAAAGGTCTTTTCACCATACCCTCACTCCTAGGAATTTAGTATCCAGGCAATAGTTTGGAGGAATTTAGTATCCAGGCATTTGTCTGAACATTAACACTTGTCAGCAGAAATTTTTCTTTCCCAATTCTACTCCCTTGGGCTGCTATGAAAGGGATGGATTTGAGTGTGTGAAAGTACTTGAAGTCATGGATGGAAGAGCTTCATAATCTGGGTTCCATATCAGAAGAAAAATGGTAACTCAAAAGGAAGTCAAGGACATACAGCTACATTATAGCAACTGCAGGAGATGATGAGCTTATCATGTGTAATGTGCTGTTTTCACAAGGTTGTGGGAGCTGTGTAAGCAAGTGGATATGGCTACAGCCTCTTCTTTATTGCTGCTGACCGTTTCCTTCAAATGGTACAACTCCATACGTGCATTAGTATTTTTCCCAGTTAGATAGTCCTCAGACATTTGCTCAGTTTAAAAATCAGATGTTTGGGAAGGAATACTTGGCTATATTTCTAACAATTTCATCAAAGATAGTGCTGTTTTTAAAAATAATTACAACATATGCCTGCATCTGGACTATAAAGGGGTGCCAAAGAGAAAAAAAAAGTATGTATCTATGTATATGTGTTATACACACACTTGTACACTTATCAGTTCAGTTCAGTCACTCAATTGTGTCTGACTCTTTGCAACCCCATGGACTGCAGCACGCCAGGCTTCCCTGTCCATCACCAACTCCCAGAGCTTACTCAAACTCATATCCATCTAGTTGGTGATGCCATGCAACCATCTCATCCTCTGTCGTCCCCTTCTCCTCCCACCTTCAGTCTTTCCCAGCCTCAGGGTCTTTTCGCATAAGTCACTTCTTCACATAAGGTGGCCAAAGTATTGGAGTTTCAGCTTCAGCATCAGTCCTTCCAATGAATATTCAGGACTAATTTCTTTTAGGTTGGATCTCCTCGCAGTTCAACAGACTCTCAAGAGTCATCTCCAACACCACAATTGAAGAGCATCAATTCTTCGGCGCTCAGCTTTCTTTATAGTCTAACTCTCACATCCATACATGATTACTGGAAAACCATAGATTTGACTAGACGGACCTTTGTTGTATATAAGTGTTTTGCATTTATATGTACATATATTTGTTTGTTCGTTCCTATCTTAGTAATATTTATGATAAAATAGCTGGCATTTATCTAGTATTGAGCTCAAAGTGCTTTTATGTTTAATAATTTATTTAATCCAGTGGGGAAAAAAACTCCCTCTTTTAAATTAACGTCAAAACAGAAGTTTACTTTTGGAGTAGGAATTCAAATATTTGAACATATTTTTTACCTGGCAGGTCATTTTCTCCTCTAGGACAGATAAGAAGCCATTAAATCTAGCCCAGCAGACTGAGAATTCAGCAAATTGAATGACAGATAAGGAACTGAAATATGAATGGTATACCAAATTCTGAACTTAGTTGTTGTGGGGAAAGAAACATTTGAATGGGTTTGATGGGAATTTGTGTTTTTAAAGCATTTGTTCTACAAATCCTGGAAGAGAGAGGAGGGGCAGTAGCCAAAATGGGTTGAGAAGACCTAGTACAATGTTGATCATCAAGGCAGTACCTAAAATATCTGTGCTTTTCTGTTTGACAAAATAATCAATGGTAGGTGATATGAAAACATTTTGCTTTAGAACTTGCTCCATTAAAAAAGATGGTACTGATTCAGTGACAATCTACATCCCAAATGAATTTTTCCTACCATTGCCATCAATAATTCACTCCATGAGGGCACATTTCACCATGGAAAATTAACAGTGATGTTTGGGGCTCTGGCAAAAAAGGAAAGAAGCTGACATTTTACACTTTGTTCTTGTTAATTATGTGTTTGTGTTTGACTGGATTTGTTCGAGTCTCAAGCATTTGGTCCCATGATTCTCATAACTGCTTGTAAGCCAAATGTCTTAGAGTTTGAGTTCAGACACTCTGCTTATTATTTCTATAAAAGCTTTATGTTCTGTAAAAAATGAAACATATTGTATTATTCTTCCTATAGCATGGGACTCTTAAGTGGGTTTACTTCAGGTTCATGGGCATGCTACTGATTCATTGCACAAGGCCTCATGCTCAGATGGCCTCATACTAGGTTTAGTGTTCTGCTATCAATGTTTTGCCATTCTTAACAATTTTTGAACAAGAACCCCAAGTTTTCATTTTGCAGTGGGCCTCACAAATCATGTCACTGGTCTTGTAGGTTGGAATAAAAAGCTCAGTGACAAATAGACTAAGATATCAATTTCTTCCCTGGATCTTATACCCACATGAACTTGGACAAGCTAGTTGGCCTTAGAGAGGTTGTTCCATTTAATAATAAAATGGGGATGAAAACTATTTACCTCATAGAACTGTATTGATAATTGGATATAGTAAAACATGTAAAGAGCCTAACAAGGATAAGACAAATACAGTTTTAATCTCAGTAGCCAACTTCAGGCAGTTGTCTAGAAGAATGTGTGAGGGATGCTATTTAGGCTGAGGTACGCTGTTTAGGCTCAACAGGAAACATTCCAAAACTGAAGCACAGCTTGAATTCATGTGTAAATCATGTGACCCCAGCCTAACACAATGGCTGACTCTTGATAAGCATACAATAAACCTAAGACTTAATCCGTATTTTGCTCCTGTTTCCTCTTACCCACTTTAAATCTGATAGCTTCCTCTTAACCTTTATCCAGAAAAACTGAGGCTAAATTCCTTCTAGGCAATAGATATCATATGTGTCTAAATTAGGCTTCAAATTCTGAGTTGATGATTAAAGAAAGCCTCACTTTGAAAGACCCAAGATTATACTTTGCAAACTCTAGCTTTCATTTGTATGAAATTGCATATGTTTTATTTTCCGAAATTTTTGCCGATTATCATGAGGGCCTCAATATTCATGATTTTTTTTTTAGTTTATTTACTTAAGCCAACCCCTACACCCATAATTGAAACATAGGTTGTTTTGCTGGAGAAAGAAACTTGGCTCAGAGGAGTTTCTTCACACACCATTTCTATAAAATGCCAGCTATTCACTTGTAACAATATTTTTTAATGAATCATCTTTCTCTGCTATCTCTGCCCTTCTTTGAAGCTGTCCTCTGTATGGAAGATGAACACACAGTGCTCTTTTTTCCTTTTCCTTGGGTGAGTTGTGTTTGTTTTTTTTTTTTAATTGAGGTGTAATTAACATATTTGTTTCAAGTGTGCAACATAATGGTTTGGTATTTGTGTATATTGTGAAACAGTTACCATAGTAAATCTAGTTTACTTCTGTCACCATGCATAGTTACAAGCTTTATTTTCTTCTTGTGATGAAGACTTCTAAGATCTATTCTTAGCTACTTTCAAATATACAATACAATATTACTGACACATTATTGACTGGGGGCTTTTTGCAGAAACTAACATCTATTGCCATAATGTATCTCTGGTCAGTAATGTGTTAACTATAGTCACTATGCTGTATAGGACATCCCTGTAACTTATAACTGGAGTCTTGTACCTTTAAGATATAGGGATCAGGGGAATCATCACATAGTTATAACAGACCATGCAATATCAAGATTTACTAGGTTTACTAGGGGCTCTCATTCCCACAGAAGCAGTCTAATCTCCCAAAGCCATTCCTCCATTCAAGCTTCCACATATTTAGTTATTGTTGTCAGTACTGTCGGCCAAGAATTTGATGCATGCTTGGTTCTGCTCTTCACAACTCAGTATTTCCAGACTTCATGTTGAAAAAGGGGTCCACCACTACTCCTTATCCCAGGGCTTCCTTAGTACCCTGGTCTCTCCCACACACAGCTTGGACAACAACCTTGGTCCAGAAACCATGTGTGAGTTTCCAAAATTTAGGTAAGAAATGGTGAACAAAGTCCAATCCAACATGGCATTCATTAATTATGAGGTTAGTACACCTCTTCATTAGGATGCTGAGCACACACCTGGGAAAAACAAAGTACAAACCCAAATCCTGAGGAAATGGCACAAATTGAAGGTGCGTCACCCAATTAGGATTGAGGCATTGCCAGCTGCATTCTCCACCAGATGTTCATTTAGGCACATGGAGTTGCTACTGGGGAGGCATTTCTCTAGTTTTGATTCTCATAATGAACCTATTGAAACATCAGGTGGGGAGCTTTCCAGGTGTGAGATCACGTTGTTGCTGAAAGACTGGTAATGAGGGACAATTCTACTTGATTTACATATTTATATAATGTGTTATTAGAACCTTTGGCTAAAGACACCCCTCTGTGTCTGAGGAAAAAAATGTATTAACTTGATGGACAAAGGGTTTTAATTTTCGCTTCATTTAAATGGAAGCTATATACCAACTCCATGAGCCTGGAAACACTTCAGCCAGGTAGCTTAGAGAGCATTATTTTCAGCACTGACACTACCTTGGGATTCACTTTTTCATATATTGTAGGTTTGCAGTTTCCCATTGACTGGGGTAATTGGCAATTCCATTGAGTGAACTTAAAAAATCTGTTTTTCTCCTTAACTATAACATAATTTAAAATCAGTATCAAATTTCTGTTCTGCAGCCGTTGAAATGGCTTATTTCCAGAACTGTTTAGAGAGTATAATAGTTTGGATCCAGATGTAGCTGCAGAACAGTCGCTGAAAAATGCTTGTTTTCTGGTGTATAATTCCAATCTTCCACCTGGGTTAATTGCTAGTGACATTTTAGGTTGTTTTTCAATATTTTCATGAGAACTGAAGCTTTAGCAAGAGTATTATTGTATCTCCCACCCAAGTGAATGCCAACCATTGATGTCTATGCTGATATGTGAAGGAAATCTGTCCTCCAGTGGAAGGAATAGTAATGAGGTGAGATATTTAATTTTAAGCTCTAGCAGCACTTAAGAGGGATAATCAGGAATCTTGTAAGTATGAATTATGACCCTTGAGTGGGCATGTGCATAGGAAGAGTTCACGTTTCTGTATCTGAGCACATCAACATTTGGGTGTAACTTCTTATGAGACATGCCGGAACTTAAGCTGTGAGTCAGTGAGTCACTAGAAGAAGCTAAGAGAGCTCCACATGGAGCGGAGGGATGAATTCTACAGCCCGAGGGATACCAAAGAGGGAAGTCACAGACTTACTGTCTGCTCAGAATGTGGTCCGTGGACCTGCGGCATTGACATCCACTCAGAGCTTGCTAGAAAAGTAGAACCTCACTCTCTACCCCAGTCCTATTGATTAATTTAACAGTCTGCCTAGGTAGTTTGCACAGTACAAAACTCTGTTCACAAGGGATTATGGTATGTCTTTGCTCAAACTGGACTGGAGTGGAGCACCAGCTGGCTAGCATGGGGCACCTGGGATTTTGGCACTGTTGATGTTCAGTACCAGGTAGGGGCCAGGTTGGTGTTACACTTGGACTTTGGACCGAAAAGTTTTAATGAGTTGTCAAGGGATTGGGAAGGTCAGGAAGCAACAGTTAGAACTGGACATGGAACAACAGACTGGTTCCAAATAGGAAAAGGAGTGTGTCAAGGCTGTATATTGTCATCCTGCTCATTTAACTTATATGCAGAGTACATCATGAGAAACGCTGGGCTGGAGGAAGCACAAGCTGGAGTCAAGATTGCGGGAGAAATATCAATAACCTCAGATATGTAGATGATACCACCCTTATGGCAGAAAGTGAAGAAGGGCTAAAGAGCCTCTTAATGAAAGTGAAAGAGGAGAGTGAAAAAGTTGGCTTAAAGCTCAACATTCAGAAAACTAAGATCATGTCATCCAGTCCCATTACTTCATGGCAAATAGATGGGGAAACAGTGGCTGACTTTATTTTTCTGGGCTCCAAAATCACTGCAGATGGTGATTGCAACCATTAAATTATGCTTACTTCTTGGAAGAAAAGTTATGACCAACCTAGACAGCATATTAAAAAGCAGAGACATTACTTTGCCAACAAAGATCCGTCTAGTCAAGACTATGGTTTTTCCAGTGGTCATGTATGGATGTGAGCGTTGGACGGTGAAGAAAGCTGAGCACCAAAGACTTGATGCTTTTGAACTGTGGTATTGGAGAAGACTGTTGAGAGTCCCTTGGACTGCAAGGAGATCCAACCAGTCCATCCTAAAGGAGATCAGTCCTGGGTGTTCATTGGGAAGACTGATGTTGAAGCTGAAACTCCAATACTTTGGCCACCTGATGCAAAGAGCTGACTCATTGGAAAAGACCCTAATTCTGGGAAAGATTGAGGGCAGGAGGAGAAAGGGACAACAGAGGATGAGATGGCTGGATGGCATCATTGACTGGATGGCCATGGGTTTGGGTGGACTCTGGGAGTTGATGATGGATAGGGAGGCCTGGCGTGCTGCGGTTCATGGGGTCACAAAGAGTCGGACACAACTGAGTGAGTGAACTGAACTGAACAAGGGGTGGGGAGAGTCAGTGTCAGCAAAAGAGGTCCCATACCTGTAGGGGCCACACAAAGGCTAAGAACCCAGTCAGGCTGTAGTCTACCAGAATGAGAATCAGGGCAGTGACACAGCCCCAAAATGTGTGATTCAAAAGTGATCAAGGCATCAAAATGAAAGTGGCTTTTAGACTTAGGCTACATAGTCTGAGTTAGGGCTAGAGGATGCCCGGGATTCACCTGAGGCACCTGCATTTTCAAGCTTGGAGACCACATTATAGACTTTTCTCACTGGGGAGAGGCATTATCAGGCTCTGCTGGAATTATAGCCTGGGTGATGGGTTTTCATGAGTCATGAAAGCTCAGCTGGCTGCTGCCAGTGCTTCACACTTTTCAGCCTTGGATAGTGGAACGTGGTGCACACAACCGAATAAATAATAGCTCAAAAAAATAAATAGAAATAAAAATAATAGTTCCAAGCTATAGTACTTTGTAGAGAATAACACCCTGCCATTTTCATAAATTAAATGGACAAAATGATGCAAAATATTTTAAAATGAGGTCCAAGTTGGCAGAATCCCATGATAAACATTTATAATTTTAATAAGGTCTAAACTATGATAACAACCAAAAAGTTAGCAAAGCCTGAAATCAGTAAACTCAGTTCTATCCAAAGTCACATCCTGAGCAATTATAATACTCAGTGTTCTTAAGAGTGTTCTAATACCGTGTGTTTTGTTCTTTCAAATAAGCCAAAGTCTAGTACTCTTGATTTTCATTGATTATATCATTTCCTTAAACCCTTTCACCAACACTATGAGGTAAATATTCTTAGCCTCACAATTCAACTGAGGCTTACAGAGATTAAGGGACTTTCCCAAGGCCATAACATCTTCAGTAAAACACAGCTTTTGCAAAATTTTTTCTGAAGGTTTCCCAGAACACTACCATTTCTTAAGAATTCCAAATGCTATTATAAAGACATGTGTGAGGTAATAGGTGTTTAAAGCAGGAACATTCCTTTTACTAGTCACTTTTCCATTTAATCACTTATATCTTACAGGTCCTAGGAACCTGTAAATAAAAAATAGAGTGATAGAAATGGTCAAAAAACTCATCTCCAGCTTTGATCCCATCTACCTTTTTCCAATGCTAAACAGGCATTCTAGGGGCATACTAGAGGACTTATCCATTGAACTCTGTGATTAAATTCTATTCGCTGCTATGGACTGTGTGACTTTCCTTTCCTTTTATGCTCTGGTTTTCTGTGGTCACTCTGTGACTTAATAAGGATAGACAAAACTGTGGGAATAAATACACCCATGTATTTAATGGCTTAATAATATATGAGATTATTTATTTCTCCATAAAAATTCAGAGAGATTCGAGATACAGCAGAGGGCAGGGAAAAGAGGGACTCTTGCCACACGATTGTTCAGGGATTCTGGATGATGGAAGCTCTGCCATCTTTAGCATCTGATTGTCAAGGTCCCTCAAAAGATCATCAGCCCAACCAGTGAAAAGGAGAAGAAAATGATGGCTGAACATGTTTAGGGTGCTTTCCAGAGGCCAGTCGGGGAATTATATGCATGCTGTCTCCTCACTTTGTATTGGCTAGAACTCAGTCACATGGCAAACCAAATTGCTAGGCAGGCACAGGAATATAGTTTGTCTTGTTTTCAGCAAAGGAAGAAATAGATATTTGGTATCTGACTTTAGTTTTTATTTATTTTTTATTGGAGTATAATTGATTTATAATGTGTTACATTTTGCTGTACAGCAAAGTGAATCAGTTATATACACACACAGGCACACACACATACATATGTCCACTCTTTTTTAGATTCAATTCCTTATTCATTACAGAAGATCAAGTTCCCTTTGCTGCACAGCAGGTCCTTATTAGTTATCCATTTGTATATAGTAGTATGCTTGTGTCAGTCCTTATATCCCAATTTGTCTTTCCCCATTCCCTCCTGGTAACTATAAGATTGTTGGCTATGTCTGTAACTCTATATCTGCTTTGTAAATAAGTTCATTTTTACCATTTGCTTTATATTTCACATATAACCAATATCATATGATATTTGTCTTTCTCTGTCTTACTTTACTTAGTATGAAAATCTCTAGATCCATTCATATTGCTGCAAATGGCATTATTTCATTCTTTTTATGCTTGAATAATATCCCACTGTATATATTAATATGTATACCAGTCTTTATCCATTCCTCTGTTAATGGATATTTAGGTTGCTCCCATATTTTTGTTCCCATGTCCTGTCTATTGTAAACAGTGCTGTAATGAACATTGAGGTACATGTGTCTTTTTGAATTATGGTTTTCTCTGGATATATGCCAAGGAGTGGGATTGCTGGATCATATGGTAACTCTATTTTTAGTCTTTTGAGGAACCTCTGTACTGTTCTCCAGAGTGGCTGTGCCAGGTTACAGCATTTTTGATGGGCTGGTGTTCTCTCTGATGCTGTCAGTATCCAATTGGAAGCAGTGGTACCAAAACCTAGCAAACGCAGTCACTGACACTGCTCATTCCCACAAGACAGCATCCACTGCCGACAGTGACCTGGGCAAGACTGTAATGCCCAGTGTCAATGACAAGATAATCTTCACACAATTAATCATACAGTGACAATACACCTTCACCATATCCAGCTGAGCTTTTGACAATTGAAGAAAACAGATATTTGAACTCCCACTGCTCTTTTACTAAACAACCCTGGCCTACGTACATATCTGAATGTATAAATGTTGGGGGTGAGGATTGGCCCAAAGTGAGAGATTTAAGCATAGAAATGTACTCTGTGCTATATTCTAGCTCATCCTTTCCATCTAGTGCTGAGATTTAGTGGATTTGGCTCAGACTTAAACACTTACTTAATATCTTCTAGACATTTGAAGATCTTGGGGCCAGTGGGGCAGACTGATGCATACACAAAAAATTGCAAAGTTAAATTTCAATTTTCTACTCTTCCTTTTTCTTTGTTCATTCCCTCATGTCTAGTTTTCTTGAATTCTGTCAAGTCTGTCTCTTCTGTCTCTTAGTTGCACATTCTGTAAGCTTGGATCCTACTGTTACGGTAAAGATCAAGCTAGTAACATAGAATGGAAGAGTAGTAACCGAAGAATACCATGAGGAAAGCACCCTGCTGAAAGGTCAGTAAAAGTTTGTTTCCCAGTGAGACATGGGCCAGAAACCTTGCTATTGATCTTACTGGATAGATTCCTATTGGCCAAATATATGCCAACGAGGTTTCAGTTGGTTCTGACACAATCATATTGTTTATAATCTGAGCTTATAATATTAGATATGTCACATAGACTAATAGAAATGTCACAGTCAGTATTTGCATTTACTAAAAGCTCCCTTTATTTATAAAGAGAAACATTCTGTGGTGAAAATATTTATAGGGTCGCCACTGGGCTCAAGTTAATATTGATCACGCTTCCTGAGTGACCTTGAATGGATTAATTAACATTTCTAGGCTCAGTCTTCATGATTTAATATATGTAAAGCATTTATCATACTAGTTCATTATGATCACTATTATTATTGACTCTCCATGATTTGAAAAAATAGATGGATACATACTTCAACAGAACTTCTGTTTTTGTCTTCTTTCCCAGATATCAACAGATTCCAATAATAATAATATATATAATTACATATTGAGTATTTTCTAATTCATGTAATCATTTTATGAACAGGACTGTAATAAGACTATACAACTCTCTTAAGTTTCTACTGCTGATGGTTCTACCCTGAAAGTTATAAAACTTTTTCATTTCTAAGTCATTTAGATATTTAAATCATATTTTTTAAGATTTTAGAAAATCCACTTTCTTAGAATAGACGATTTTCATTCCAGAACTAGTTTTTGTTTTATGTCAGATTCAGTACACCTTTGATTTATGCTCAGATTGTTTTCTGAGGCTTTAAAGAATCACAGCTGGGTGGGAAAATGACTCTTGGCAAACTGATTTTCCAACTAAGAAACCCAAAGTGATGGATTGCTAGAATAATGGTTGTAATATATGCTGAGAATACGAAGGAGATACATGATTCCTTCAAGATGAATTTGAGTTTGGAAGAAGTAAGCCTGTGTTTTATTAACTTTCTGCATACAAGTAAAGTTAGACTATAACACCATCTCCAAATAAATTCATGGTAGCCCAAGTATAACCAAAGCAGTTTCCAAGGCAAACCATTCAGCTTCACAGTAATCCAAGTTTATGCCCCTACCACTAATGCTAAAGAAGCTGAAGTTGACTGTATGAAGGCCTACAAGACCTCCTAGAACTAACACCAAAAAAAAAAAAAAATGTTCTTTTCATCCTAGAAGGAAGGATGCAAAAGGAGGAAGTCAAGAGATACATGGAATAACAAGCAAGTTTGGCCTTGGAATACAAAATGAAGCAGGGCAAAGGGTAACAGAGTTTTCTCAAGAGAACACACTGGTCATAGCAAAGGCCCTTTTCCAACAACGCAAGAGAAGAGTACACATGTTCTTCACCAGATGGACAATGCCAAAATCAGATCGATTATGTTTTTTGCAGCTGAAGATGGAGAAGCCCTAGAGAAAAACAAGATTTGGAGCTGACAGTGGCTCAAATCATGCACTTCTTATTGCAAAACTCAGATTTAAATTGATGAAGGTAGGGTAAACCACGAGGCCATTCAGATACAACCTAAATCAAATCCCTTATGATTATACAGTGGAGGTGATTAATAGATTCAGGAAATTAGATCTGGTAGACAGAGTGCCTGAAGAACTATGGACAGATGTTTGTAACATTGTACAGGAAGCAGTGACCAAAACCATCTCAAAGTTAAAGAAATGCAAGAAGGCAAAGTGGTTTTCTAAGGAGGATTTACAAATAACCGAGGAAAGAGAAGAAGCGGAAGGCAAGGGAAAAAGGGAAGATACACCCAACTGAATGCAGAGTTCCAGAGAAAAGCAGGAAAGATAAGAAGGCCTTCTTAAATAGAACGGGAAAGACTAGAGATCTCTTCAAGATAATTGGAGATTTGGAGATATCAAGCAATATTTCATGCAAGGATGGGCATGATGAGGGACAAAAATTGTAAGGACTTAACAGAAGCAGAAGAGATTAAGAAGAGGTGGCAAGAATACACAGAAGAACTATACAAGAAAGGTCTTAATGACCTGGATAACCATGATGGTGTGGTTGGCCACTCACCTAGAGCCAGACAGCCTGGAGTGTGAAATCAAGTGGGCCTTAGAAAGCATCACTACAAACAAAGCTAGTGGAGGTGACAGAATTCCAGCTGAGCTATTTAAAACTCTAAAAGATGATGCTGTTAAAGTGCTGCAGTCAATATGTCAACAAATTTGAAAAGGTCATCAGTGGCCACAAGACTGGAAAAGATCAGTTTTCATTCCAGTCCTAAAGAAGAACAGCAGCAAAGAATGTTCAGACTACCATACAGTTGTCCTTATTTCACATGCTAGTGAAGTTATGTTAAAAATCCTTCAAGCTAGGCTTCAGCAGGCCATGAACTGAAAAATTCCAGATGTACAAGCTTAGTTTAAAAGAGGCAGAGGAAATCAGAGATCAAAGTTTCAACATTCATTGGATCATGGAGAAAGCAAGGGAGTTCCAGAAAAACATCTACTTTTGCTTTGTTGACTATGCTAAAGACTTTGTGTGGATCACAAAATGCTGTGGAAAATTATGAAAGAGATAGGTGTATAAGACCACCTTACATGTCTCTGAAGAAAATGTATGCAGGTAAAGAAGCAACAATTAGAACTGGACATAGAACAATGCCCTGGTTCAAAATTGGGAAAGGAATACAACAAGGGTGTATATTATTACCCTGCTTACTTAATTTCTATGCAGAGCACATCATGTGAAATGCCAGGCTGGATGAATAACAAGCTGGAATCAACACTGCTGGGAGAAATATCAACAACCTCAGATATGCAAATGATACCACTCTAATGGCAGAAATTGAAGAGGAACTAAAGAGCCTCTTGAGGTAGGTGAAAGAGGAGAATGAAAAAGCTGGTTTGAAAGTCAACATTTAAAAAAAAAACTAAGATCATGACATATGGTCCTATCACTTCATGGCAAATAAAACAGGGAAAAGTGGAAGCAGTGACAGCTTTTATTTTCTTGGGTTCCAAAATCACTGCAGATGGTAATTGCAGCCATGAAATTAAAAGGCATTTACTCCTTGGAAGGAAAACTATGACGAAACTAGACAGCATATTAAAAAGAAGAGACATCACTTTGCTGACCAAGGTCTGTATAGTTAAAGCTGTGGTTGTTCCAGTAGTCACGTACAAATGTGAGAGTTGGAACATAAAGAAGGCAGAGCACTGAAGAATTGATGCTTTTGAACTGTGGTGCTGGAGAAGATTCTTGAGAGTCCCTTGGACGGCAAGCAGATCAAACCAATCACTCCAAAAGGAAATCAACCCTGAATATTCATTGGAAGGACTTTTGCTGAAGCTCCAATACTTTGGCCACCTGATGCAAGGAGCCAACTTACTGGAAAAGACCCTGATGCTGGGAAAGATTGAAGTCAGGAGGCGAAGGGGATGACCGAGTATAAGATGATTGGATAGCATCACTTACTCATTGGACATGAGTTTAAGGAAACTCTAGGAGATAGTCAAGGACAAGGAAGCCTGGCATGCTGCATTCCATGGAGTCACAAAGAGCTGGACATGACTTAATGACTGAATAACAATAAAATGTCTAAGAAATATTGTAGTAGTAAGGCCTTTGTGTTCCCCAGTGAAGTATTGTTCCCATAATGTATCTTATAATTATTGAGGTACAAAAATGTCTCAAATTTAGTTTTAAAATTTTATGATGTTTTGTTAGCTGTATCCGGGTTCCCAGGTGGCTTGTTGGTAAAGAGTCCACCTGCCAATACAGGAGATGTAGGTTTAATCCCTGGGTCAACAAGATTCCCTCCCAGGTGAATAGGGAACAAATGCAGGTGAATAGGGAGGAAATGGCAACCTGCTCCAGTGTTCTTGCCTGAAAATTCCACAGACAGAGTACCACCACAGGCTACAGTCCATTGGCTGGCTAATAGTCAAACATGACTGAGCACACACCCATATCCATATTAGACATATCTAGTTTGAGTATTCAAATATTTCCAATGTCAATGGTTATATTTTTATATTTCCCATGTATGGGTCATGACTTAACAACTCCAAAAAAGAGCATACAAACTATTATGTTAATCTCTTCAAATTAATTAGGGTAACTTCCACATCTTTCTGAGCTATGTACACATGTACACATATGTATATATACATAGGATACATATACATATATCCTATTTAATCCCATTTTATAGATGGAACAAAGGTTATATTGTGAATTATATTGTATGTGATTTGGTGGAGCTAGACAGCAAATCCAGGATATCTACCTTCAGAAACCAAGCTCTGGATCTTGATGTTGTCCCACCTCTATTGGCAGCTATGATGTGCACAGATTATGTACATTTTGTATGATTTCTCATTCAATAAGAGTGGTAAAACAGTTTCAAGTTAAAATTATATAAATGAGGCACATAAAAGTGAGGTGTAACAGTTAGAAGAGGCTCTGGTGCATTAAAGACTAGCTCAGTCTTCTTAGAGCATGGCAGAAAGAGCCGTCTTCAGAAAAATGGGTATATAATAGAAATCATCTTCATCATCAACAACATCATGTGTTCCATAAATGTTCAAAATATTTTCTAGGTATAGAAATAATATAAATAATAGCAATTTGATTCTATGTGGCTGTCTGCCTCAGTCTTGAATTTAGTGATGGAGAAAATGATTCTTGTCCAGAAATGCCATAGCTTTTATGCTTGAGGTAATAATAAAGCACTTACTAAATTGGAGTGTGGTGCATACGAGCAAGTCTTTAAGGAGACTTGAGCTTAATTCTAAAATTTTGATAATGCACATCTAATCTTCTTAGGCTGAGGGCGGGGCCCAGTTCCACTGGGTTACCAAGATTTCCCATGTCAAATGAGGTCTTCTCTCTATAGAGAAGAGCTGTAAGGCAAAGTGTTATTCAAGGAGCCTTGAAATGCAGGTGAATAGGGAGCAAATTCAGCAACAAAGTCATTATAATAGAAGGCTGAAAAGAATGAACCTGAAATCAACCAGACCAGAAGACAGGCTAGTCTATAATAGATATGGATAATAAAGTCAGACTAGGTCAGGAAAGAGAAATGCTTTAAGACAAAATGGTTGTCTGACGCCTTACAAATAGCTGAGAAAAGAAGAGAAGCATGAAACACAAAGGAGAAAAGGAAAGATACATCCATTTGAATGCAGAGTTTCAAAGAATAGCAATGAGAGATAAGAAAGCCTTCCTCAGTGATCAATGCAAAGAAATAGAGGAAAACAGTAGAATGAGAAAGACTAGAGATCTCTTCAAGAAAATTAGAGATACCAAGGGAAAATTTCATGCAAATTTGGGCACAATAAAGGACAGAAATGGTGTGGACCTAACAGAAGCAGAAGATATTAAGAAGAGGTGGCAAGAATACACAGAAGAACTATACAAGAAAGATCTTCAGGACCCAGATAATCACAATGGTGTGATCACTCACCTAGAGCCAGACATCCTGAAATGCAAAGTCAAGTGGGCCTTAGGAAGCACCACTATGAACAAAATTAGTGGAAATGATGAAATTCCAATTGATCTATTTCAAACCCTAAAAGATGATGCTGTGAAAGTACTGTACTCAATATGCCAGCAAATTTGTAAAACTCAGCAGTGGCCACGGGACTGGAAAAGGTCAGTTTTCATTCCAATCCCAAAGAAAGGAAATGCCAAAGAATACTCAAACTGCCACACAATTGCATTCATCTCACATGATAGCAAAGTAATGCTCAAAATTCTCCAAGCCAGGCTTCAACAGTATGTGAACCATGTTCTTCCCGATGTTCAAACTGGATTTAGAAAAGGCAGAGGAACCAGAGATCAAATTGCCAACATCCGTTGGATCATCAATAAAGCAAGAGAGTTCCAGAAAAAACATCTACTTCTGCTTTATTGACTATACCAAAGCCTTTGACTGTGTGGATCACAACAAACTGTGGAAAATTCTTAAAGAGATGGGAATCAGACCACCTGACCTTCCTCCTGAGAAATCTTTATGCAGGTCAAGAAGCAACAGTTAGAACTGGACATGGAACAACATACTGGTTCCAAATCAGGAAAGGAGTACGCCAAGTCTGTATGTTGTCCCCCTGCTTATTTAACTTATATGCAAAATACATCATGAGAACTGCTGGGCTGGATGAAGCACAAGCTGGAAACAAGATTGCTGGGAGAAATATCAATAACCTCAGACATGCAGATACCACCCTCATGGCAGAAAGTGAATAAGAACTAAAGAGCCTCTTGATGAAAGTGAAAGAGGAGAGTGAAAAAGTTGGCTTAAAACTCAACATTCAAAAAACTAAGATCATGGCATCTGGTCCCATCACTTCATGGCTAATAGATGGGGAAACAATGGAAACAGTGAGAGACTTTATTTTGGGGGGCTCCAAAGTCATTGCAGATGGTGACTGCAGCTATGAAATTAAAAGACTCTTGCTCCTTGGAAGAAAAGTTATGACCAACCTTGACAGCATATTAAAAACAGAACATTACTTTGCCAGCAAAGGTCTGTGTAGTCAAAGCTTTGGTTTCTCCAGTAGTCATTTATGGATGTGAGAGCTGGACTATAAAGAAAGCTGAGTGCCAAAGAATCGATGCTTTTGAACTGTGGTGTTTGAGAAGACTTGAGAGTCCCTTGGACTGCAAGGAGATCCAATCAGTCCATCCTAAAGGAAATCAGTCCTGAATATTCATTGGAAGGACTGGTTCTGAAGCTAAAACTCCAATACTTTGGCCACCTGATATGAAGAACTAACTCATTAGAAAAGACCCTGATGCTGGGAATGACTGAAGGCAGGAGGAGAAGGGGACAATAGAGGATGAGATGGCTGGATGGCATCACAGACTCAATGGACATGAGCTTGAGTCAGCTCCAGGAGTTGGTGATGGACAGGGAGGTCTGGCACGCTGCAGTCCACGCGGTCGCAAAGATTTGGACAGGACTGTGTAACTGAACTGAACTGAGGTCAGGATTATCCTTGTTAAATAACCATGCATCCTTTTATCAAAATTGTATACTCTCACCAGGTCAACTCAGTTCAGTTCAACTAGAGGATATTACAGAGGCAAGCCCCCTTCATTCAGGTAGGATCTAGAAAGTAAGGAGTAAATGGTTGAAATTTTGGACAATAATATTAACAAGGGTCAAGAGTGGGAGGTGGAGTTTCTAGAGGACTTTCACCAGATTTTCAAAGCACTGTAAAGATCAGGCATAGGACAGTCATTTTTTAGATGCCCAACAATGGTTATCATCACATTTTGTGTTTGTATCATGTACACATCAGAAATCTTATTAAAGGTAATTTGTGGACTGTAGCCTATGAGGCTTCTCAGTCCATGGGTTCTCCAGACAAGAATACTGGAGTGGGTAGCCATTCCCTTCTCTAGAGAATCTTCCTATACTGAACCCAAGTATTCTGCCTTGCAGGCAGGTTCTTCACTGTCTGAGTCCCCAGGGAAGCCCCTAACATATACGGAGACATGTTCTACTGTAGTTAGAAAACCTTTTGTTCTATGGCTTAGAAGAGAGAAATCTTCAAAATGCATGACTTGCTGTACTTTATGGTGAGCAGAATACTTGTTCACTTTTGAAAATACTTTCATTTGAGCAGAACATTGGCTGCTTTATTTTATCCCAGTGCATTAGTGGCTCCCAAATAAGTGTTCCTAATTGGTTGTACAAGAACTGTTGAAGCAAATATTTTCTGCCTTGTGTCTGCTGGTCACTTCCACTCTTCCTGTAGAAGAAGAGCTAAAGATTTCCTAGATCTCCTTCCCTCCCAGTGTCCCCAACCCCGTGATCTAAACTCATTGAGATCCATGCATACAAAGTACAGACAGATCCAATCTGAGAAACCTTTAAAATAAATTTTTCCAAATATTTCAGATATTCTTTCCTTCTACAAGTCTTTCCTATGTCTAGCTAGATTGCTGGATCCTAGTTATACAGTTTTCCTCAGTTCCTGAATCTATGAAAAATACATTTTATCTACCTGTGGCCCTGAGAACTTCTTCTTGGATCCATCTGTGTTCTTACTTTCTGGTTCCATCTGCTTTTGCCTTTGGACCCTACAATGGTCAGATGTTTTTCATAACAGAAGAATAATTATATATAAGAGACACTCAGATTACTTTTCATGACTCCAGAGTTTATTGAGTAGCTGCTCTAGGGAAAGAAAGAAAAAAAAAACGCTCTCATTTGTGGGTTATTAATTGCATTTTAATACTATCTTACTATAAATACTTTAATAATACTTATTTCCTTTTGTAGAAGGAACTTATTAAATACTTAACAAATTAACAAATGAATGAATGAGTGAATGAATGGTATTCAGATTATCCTTATGTTTAGATATCTGTGATTTCCTTGGGTTCCTACACTTGATTAAAATAAGCATGCTTGCCTGCAAAATGAATCTTCTGCTACCTCCTAGAGAATCCTATACAACTGGTAACAGGCTAAGACCGTGTTATCACAGGGTCAGGAGCCACATAACCAAAATACTTCTGTCCTCCATTTAGTGCTTCAAATTGAGGAAGTTAGACCAGACTAGAATTGAAATGGAAGACTAAAGGGCCAGGTGCTTTGGCGGAGATTCGTGATTGGCAGTTGCATCATGGTAGGTATTACTGAGCAAAAAAGATGAAGATTTTGATGAGGCAGGGAAGAGATGTCTGTCTGATGTCTGTTCCTTGAGGTGGGAGGGGAAGGTTTGACTGCTTCATGGTAACTGGGCTCATTTTAGTCAGGAGAAGTCGGTTGGATGAAAAATTCAAGCCCTGGGGTAATGCACTCAAGTAGTCCCTGGAGAGGATGTGAATTGGACAACTTATTTAACTACATTCCACACAGAACAAAAGGAAAGAATTTAGGAGTTTGATTTTAATCTATTAAAGGTGTCCACCCCACATATCTTCCTTTCTGCCTCTCCTCATAAACACATACCCTCCTCAGGGGATATAAGATAATCAGAGAACAAAGGTCAGTTTATTGCAGTGCAATCTGACTGTGTCTTCAAGAAAGTAGTGGCAGTAGTCCAGAGGAAGAGACTGCGAAAGTCAAAATAAAAATATAGTCAATGATTTCAAATTCCTTTGTTTCCCTTCCTTTTGCTCCCTTCTGTTATGTTTCTGACTCCCGAGGAAGGCTTTGTGGTGTCTTAACTAGCATTGAATTTATTATATACACTTCCTGGCATTCTTCTCTCCCATGGCTCTTTCTGACATCAGAACAGTATCATCTTTCTGCACTTTTGGCTTTGTTTCTGTGCACAATTTTCTTCCTTTCCCCCTCCTTACCATATAGGTCTTAACAAAATAATTTCCAGCATTTGGTTTAGAGTCTTAATTTAAAGGGATGAAAGGTATTGCCCCCAAATCTTAAGCAACCCTAAAGAAACAATGAGACACATAAAAGTGTATTCTCTTCTGTGTATGTTTGTGTGTGTGATGAATGGTAAGGGAAATCTAGAAACAGGTTGGGTAGGAGGGATTTGGCAATATACATGAGAGTAGTGTGAGAAGATAAATTGAAGCTCATAGTAGATTTCTAACAATTTCCAAGTCGTGTATTAGAATAAATGCAGACTTACAGAGGAAATAATGGAGAACTTTCCTGTGGTTCTTAAAATGTTTTATGTATTGCTTTCACTAAATGAGAAGGTAAATTAGCTTTTTGGGCTTCCTGCGGCTCAGACAGCAAAGAATCTGCCTGCAATGTGGGAAATCAGTGTTCAATCCCTGGGTTGGGAAGTTCCCCTGGAGAAGGGAATGGCAACCCACTCCAGTATTCTTGCCAGGAGAACTCCATGGACAGAGGACCCAGGTGAGCTACAGTCTATGGGGTTGCAAAGAGTCATACATTCCTGAGCGACTTTGAGAGAGAGAGAGAGAGATTAGCTTTTTAAACTTTGTTTGGGGGGGAAAGGATAGGATTATGAAGAAGTTTATATATATATATATATGTGAAAAAGTTGTGCTGTGGAAAGAGTGATTGAGTGTCTTTTCTACTCAAGACCGTGGAGAGGGGCTGGAACAGAACCACTCTGTGTGAATGTCCTTGCTTGATGTTTGTCCTCTGTGGTTAGGGGCCATGGGAAAATTTGTCTGACTTACCCTTGAGAAGGCTGAACATACCCTGACCCCAGTATACAGTGCTGATTGCAAATGGAAAAGTCACTGTATGCAATCAATTCTGATGATAGATTGAAGGTTAAAATCTCATGCCAGAAGTAAATCTCAGCATAGGTTTTATCAGCCTAGGATTATTTTTAAGAAATTATATTTATGAAAGAGGTTGTGTTAGGCTAATGAAATTCGAGCAGTAAAATGCTAAGAAATGAATACCAGAGGAAGAGATTTTGGGGCAACCAGGAGAAGCAGCTGAAGATGAGGAAATGTCCATGTCATGGAAGAATGGTCAGAGAGGGCTCATCCAGAATACCTGCAAAGACTTAGGAAAGTTCCTACAGAAGAAATGAGACAGTTTTGAAAATTCTTGGCAGTAACTACCAAGCACACGATTCTCGACTATCTGCAACTTACCCAGTCGTTCTTGCCTTTTAAACTCTGGCAGTGTCAGAATGATAAAAGCAGTTGCCATGTGAGGGAGATGCTGAGCAAGAGAAAACGATGACAGAGAGTAAAGGATAGGTTGAATTTATGAGCAAGGTATTTCATGGATTCAGTATAGCTTCATTATTGATTAGATATGAGTGACATAAGAGGAAGAGGGTAGGGGCAACATACAGATAGATGTCTGTTTGGGTCCACTGGGTAGATGTTGTTTCTGTCCAAGTCACTAAGAGAATAGTTTTGGTGGGGATGATAATGCATTCCATTTGAATCATGGTAAGTTTTATCTGCTCCCAGAGTTTGTGGTGGACAGGGAAGCCTGGCGTGCTGCAGTCCATGGGGTCGCAAAGAGTTGGACATGACTGAACTGACTGACTGAAATTTGATCTATTGGAGGGAGATACCCAACAAACAGGACAGAAAATCTGCCCTACTAATACCATTTTAAGAATCAATGATAGGTACTTCCCTGGCACTCCAGTAGTTAAGACTCCACACTTAAACACCATAGGGGGCACGGATTTGATTCCTGGTTGCGGCACTAAGATCCTGCATGCCACGCAGCATGGCCCAAAAAAAAAAAAAAATGAGTCAATGATAATTGAAAACTATTCCAGTGAATTAAATCATCTGGAGAGACAATTAACAGTGAACAAAGAAAAGACTCTGCCTGAACCTTGTGTAAAGCCTCTGTTTAGGGTGTGGGCAGAAGAGTAGAATAGAATACCTATTTATTTACATTATCACAAGTTTTATGTATATATATGTATATGTATATACATATATATAAATCAGATAAATAAAGTTTTGGGCTCCAAGGCAAATTATAGGTGGCAGGTTTCTTCCTAAAATATATCTTTAATCAACTGTTTCATGTATTTTGCTACTAAAATGTTCTTTTGCTTTTTATCTCATCATGTGCTCTTCAAAACTGCTTGCTTTAATCTATGACAGTGACCTTACAATGCACTTTATAATGCATGTACCTTGATGATAAGGTGTGATTTGTAGTCTTTGTAGGCTTGCACATGAATGTCTCAAGAGCCATGCTGTGTTAACACAGTGGTCTGAATCATTAAGATTGAAAATTATTTAAATTCTTCATTGTTATGAACAGGCCTGAGTAACTTGACAGTATGTATTTTTTGAAATTTTACTCACAACTAAAGATCTTATTTTGAAAACTGTCCTTGGACCAAGATAGCTAGCAGACATCTCAATTACTTCTCATTCAGGTATATAAATCTATATAGTTCTCTCGAAATAATATGCATGTAAATATCTGCAGGTGAGCAATCAAGCTAAGGCTGCTGCTGCTGCTAAGTCACTTCAGTCATGTCCGACTCTGTGCGACCCCATAGATGGCAGCTCACCAGGCTCCGCCGTCCCTACAATTCTCCAGGCAAGAATACTGGAGTGGGTTGCCATTTCCTTCTCCAGTGCATGAAAGGGAAAAGTGAAAGTGAAGGCACTCAGTCGTGTCCAACTCTTAGCGACCCCATGGACTGTAGCCTACCAGGCTCCTCCATCCATGGGATTTTCCAGGCAAGAGTATTGGAGTGGGGTGCCATTGCCTTCTCTGCAAGCTAAGGCAGTCATATGGAATTATTATGCCTGACTCTCTTCTTCCCAGAGGATGGTTCATAGCATAGGAAAATATATAATCTGGGAATGGGAAAGGACAAATGGTTGTGCCCATGGAAGTGAAGCTTCCTCTAAATCTTTCGATTCTCTAAATAACCCTTATCTCTTGAGCACACGACATTCAGGAAGTTCATAGAGAAGTGAATGCCTGCCCTAGAAGCAGAGAAGTTATAGACAATGAAGTATGAAGAGAACCAGGCAAATGCAGTGTCACAGAAGCTAAGAGAAGATGGTTTTACCTCGTTCAGTGTATGAATAGACATCAGATTGATGGCTGGTTGGAGTGGTCATCTGTATCAAGTGCTGCAAAGAAAAAAAATTAAAAATTGAGAGTGGGTCAATGACCATTTGTTTTGGCAAAAGATTGTCTTTGGTAGTTTTAATAAGAACCATTATACTGAAGTTGTGAGTATGAAAGTCCAGTTGGAAATGGTAAGAAAAAAGCCAAAAGACAGTAAGCACAGGAGGGTATTAGTTGAGTAATTTTTCTGAAGATAATTGACAGATAAGGTAGTGGCTGGAGAAGGAGATAAGGCTACATATACACGCATGAACATGTGAAAGAACAAAGGAAATGTTTGGCCTTCAGAAGGAGCACACATATTCTTTCATTTTAGCATGACGAAAAGTAAAATCAGTAGGCGAAGAGGCATGTAAGGTGGTAGAACTAGTGGTGGAAAGAACAGGTCATTCTTGCCTGACTCGTAGTGACGGTTTTAACAGGTCATCAGCAGGGAGGAGACCTGAAACAGTT
Organism: Giraffa tippelskirchi; assembly: GCF_054371585.1. Lineage (NCBI taxonomy): Eukaryota > Metazoa > Chordata > Mammalia > Artiodactyla > Giraffidae > Giraffa > Giraffa tippelskirchi. Next base: position 55,386,607 of record NC_137276.1, on the reverse strand, counting down.
CGAATTTTAAAGAGAGAGTGCGAGTGATGAAATTGTCATCTCTGAGAGTATTATAGTACAAACCAAGTATAAAGTATAATACATTAATTAACCTCAAAGACAGTAGACATATATTTTCAGAAACATGAATAGAAAGAACTAATCAAGCAAAACAAGATATGAAAGGAAAAGCAATGCTATAAAGAATGATATGATTGATCTCTTTTTAAATATAGAAATAAAACTAAATGTTTTTAAGAATCATAGTCATAGAAGCAAAAATAAACCATGATGATGTTGGGGCTTTCCTACTGGTCTGGAGGTTAAGAGTCTATACTTCCACTACAGGGCAAGTGAAAATGTTAGTCCCTAAGTTGTGTCTGACTCTGGGACCTCATGGACCTTAGCTGGCCATGCTCCTCTGTCCATGGAATTATCCAGGCAAGATTGCTGCTGCTGCTGCTGCTGCTGCTGCTGCTAAGTTGCTTCAGTCGTGTCCGACTCTGTGCAACCCCATAGACGGCAGCCCACCAGGCTCCGCCGTCCCCGGGATTCTCCAGGCAAGAATACTGGAGTGGGTTGCCATTTCCTTCTCCAATGCATGAAAGTGAAAAGTGAAAGTGAAGTCGCTCAGTCGTGTCCGACTCTTTGCGACCCCATGGACTGCAGCCTACCAGGCTTCTCCATCCATGGGATTTTCCAGGCAAGAGTACTGGAGTGGGGTGCCATTTCCTACTCCTCCTACTCCACTACAGGGGGCATTTAATTCCTGGTTGGGGGACTAGAATTTTACATGCCACATGGTACAGCCAAAAAAAAAAAAACAAAAAACTTAAAAGATCATGACAACATTGAATTAATAATAAAACTAATAAAAGTCAGGATATTATGATGAGGGGGGAAAAGGATAAAGTATAAGCACACTGTTTTTTTTTTTTTGCCCTTAATACTGAAGGATTGCATATTAAGTGAGAGAGAAAAATGTTATCCCATATAAGTATAAAGTTAAGTCCTAGAAAATGTGTAAAAAGACAAAATAAACCAAAATAGGATTTGGTGTTACACTTAAAATATGTGTATTTTACTGAATGTTAAGTTTTACATGGAAAACATACCCACAGCATTAAATTGTAAGTAATTTTACTCACCTTGAGTAGGAGCAAAGTATACTATTTGCAATTTACTTTGAAATTCAATAAAATTAAATAAAATAATAAAATAAAGGATATGTGTATGTATATGTATGAATTGTAGAGTCCAGGTGACATATAGGTATTCAATGTTAAGCTATTAGTTCTATATTTAGATTTTTCACAAGAAAAATCTGGGCCAGAAATCAGATGAGAACAGGTAGGAAAGAGAAAAAGATGGGGAAAATTGGAAATTTTCTTTTAGGATGGCAAGTTTATGGATCTGTGTAAATACATTGACTCAATATTGTGGTTTGGGGTTTGTAATTTAGCTATACAGTTAATAAATATAAAATAATAGGGCAGATTCAGTTCAGTTCAGTTCACTCAGTCATGTCCAGCTCTTTGTGACCCCATGGACTACAGCATGCCAGGCTTCCTTGTCCATCATCAACTCCCGGAGCTTGCTCAAACTCATGTCCATCGAGTCGGTGATGCCATCGAACCATCTCATCCTCTGTTGTCCCCTTCTCCTGCCCTCAATCTTTCCCAGCATCAGAGTCTTTTCTAATGAGTTAGTTCTTCGTATCAGATGGCCAAAGTATTGGAGTTTTCAAATTTTAGGGGGTAAAATACTCAAAACTTTTGAAGTGTTAGAATTTACTACACAATTGCATGTTGTATAATGTTTTCATATTCCCCACATTCTTATATTTCTGTTGACTCCTGATGGGAATGTAAATCCAAGCTGATATTTCATCCAAAGGTATGTTCTTTCGTGTCTCTGTCCACTTGAATCCTGTGAGAAGTCCCAAGTCAAATAGTAAATAGAAAGAAAGAAAGATAGCACCAAGTCGTGTCCGACTCTTGAAATCACATGAACTGTAGCCTGCCAGGTTCCTATGTCCATGAGATTCTCCAGGCAAGAATACTGGAGTGGATTGCCATTTCCTTCTCCAGGGGAACTTCCCAACCCAGGAACTGAACCCAGGTCTCCCACATTGCAGGCAGATGATTTACCGACTGAGCTATGCGGGAAGCTGTAAATAGATAGTTGCTCTAATGATTCTCCTATTAATGGTTCAGTTGTCCAGTCACTTGATAGAAACTGGTGCTGCAGATGTCATATGGGAATTTTACTTTTTCCTTTCCTCTCCCCTGCATTAAAACAAAAACTTTGGGAACTTTGGGGGTAGAATCAAACCTAGTTTCTGGTTTCTTAAAGCATCCGCTGTCTATACCCACCATGGTGGTATCTTATCATTTTCGGGTATGTTGTCCCAGTGTTGGGTTAAGCCCTGCTATGGCAGGGAGGAGGCCCTTTGTCTCACAGTTTCCATTTAGTATAGGTGCCTATCCTCATAGACTTCCTTCAGCAACTGCTTAAAAAACCATTGACCTTTGATGACAAAGTGATAATCTGCTGGTTCAGAGAGAGAATCTCCATCAGCTCCTTCAACAACCCAGTGTTCTATACAAGTTAGGAGATGCAAACTCTGTCAATACATTAAAAAACAAAAAACAAAAAACTCTGTATTTTATATTGGAGTATAGCCAATTAACAATGTTGTGATAGTTTCAGGTGAATAGCAAAGGGACTCAGCTATACATAGATATGTATCCATTCTCCCCCAAACTCCCTTAATTTAGCGCTTTGTGAAAAAAAAAAAAAAATGCAATGGGCAGGTATCTTCTGATTAACACCGTCTTCATGTTTGCATCATTGAATTGGTTGCAAGCCATCTAGTATAAGTTACTTTATGTTGTTGGCATGTGTATCACGTCTCCCTCATTCCCAGCACAGACACAGATTTATCCTATTGTTAAATGCCTCTTGCATTTAATTACAATTCCCTTACCATATTTCAAATAATTGAATTGTGTACTTATATTCTTAAAATCTTATTTGAATGTATTTTATTATCTATTTAAATTTTTGAAGTTATAAATAAGTTACTATCCTGTTTCTGGGGCATCCCTGACAGCTCAGTTGGTAAAGAATCCGCCTGCAATGCAGGAGGCCTCAGTTCGACTCCTGGGTCTGGAAGATCCCCTGAAGAATGGATAGGCTACCCACTCCAGTATTCTTGGGCTTCACTTGTGGCTCAGCTGGTAAAGAATCTGCCCACAATGCAGGAGACCTGGGTTCGATCCTTGGGTTGGGAAGATTCCCCTGGAGAAGGGAAAGGCTACCCGCTCCAGTATTCTGGCCTAGAGAATTCAATGGGCTCTATTGTCCATGGGGTCCATCCTGTTTCTTCAGTTAGCACTATATTGTCAATACTTTTCTGGGTTTCTTCATAGATATAATAGTTCCTGTTGTTGTTTAGTCACTAAATTATGTCTGACTCTTTCACAACCCCGTAGACTGCAACCTGCCAGGCTCCTCTGTCCATGGGATTTCCCAGACAAGAATACTGGAGTGGGTTATCCTTTCCTTTTCCAAGGCATCTTCCTGACCTGGGGTCAAACCTGTGTTTCGTGCATTACAGGCAGGTATTTTAGCACTGAGGCACCAGGGAAGTCCAGATATAATACTTACTACTCTGATATACTTCATTTTGAAAACATTTAGGTTTACAATTTGTGGCTGTCACAAAAAGGTAGAACTAACACTTTCAGGCATTAAACTTTTTCACCTTGATATTATTATTTGGTTAGTGTTTTCTTTTAGAAATGGGAGTGCAAAATCAAATGGCATGGCTATTTTCCTACTCTGAATGCATTTAGTCAGATTTTTTTCTGAAATTTGTACCAATTTAGCTCTACTAGCAATCTATTGGAATACTAATTTTACTACATTTTTATGAGCATTGGACATTTCATCATGTATGTTAAGTCTATAGGGTAATCATTTCTTTCTGGTATCAGTCTCTTTTGCTTTCCTTCCCTTTGTAAGGAATGCATTTTAAAACTAAGAGGTGATACCTGACCTTAGTATGTACAATTCCTTTTCTAGACATTTTGTTCTTAACTAAAGATTAAATGTCTAGTTCACTGTCTGCTGTCCATTCTCTGAAGTCTGCCCTCTAAAATACTGTCTTTCCTGGTCTGCTAGGTTTGCAGTAAGATTTGTTGTAATGATTTTGTACCTGCATTCTTGCTATTATGTTCTCTACCCATGCTTGCTTAAGATTTACTAGAGGTCAAGGAATATGGTACATTTCCAGTCACATCAGAGGAGAATGATGTGATAAGAAAATGTAACATGTTTACTGTTAGAGAATGACCCACTTCTTATATTATGTGTGGAGGTACTTATCATGTGTAGGTTGTATTTATTGAATTTAGATTTTTTTTAGCATAGCTTGAACTTTGAATGCAAAATACATTTCAGATATAGGCTTCACCACTACCTAGATTCAGTTCAGTTCAGGTCAGTCGCTCAGTCATGTCTGACTCTTTGAGACCCCATGGACTGCAGCATGCCAGGCTTCCCTGTCCATCACCAACTCCCAGAGCTTGCTCAAACTCATGTCCATTGAGTCGGTGATGCCATCCAATCATTTAATCCTCTGTCGTCCCCTTCTCCTCCTGCCTTGAATCTTTCTCAGCATCAGAGTCTTTTCGAATGAGTCAGTTCTTCCCATCAGGTGACCACAGTATTGGAGTTTCAGCTTCAGCATCAGTCCTTCCAATGAATATTCAGGACTAATTTCCTTTAGAATTAACTGATTTGATCTCCTTGGAGTCCAAAGGACTCTCAAGAGACTTCTCCAACACCACAGTTCAAAAGCATCAATTCTTTGGCATTCAGCTTTCTTTATAGTCCAACTCTCACATCCATACGTGACTACTGGAAAAACCATAGCTTTGACTAGACGGATCTTTGTCGGCAAACTAATGTCTCTGCTTTTTAATATGCTATCTAGGTTGGTCATAACTTTTCTTCCAAGGAGCAAGCGTCTTTTAATTTCATGGCTGCAGTTGCTGTCTGCAGTGATTTTGGAGCCCCCAAAATAAAATCTCTCACTGTTTCCATTGTTTCCCTATCTATTTGCCATGAAGTGATGGGACTGGATGCCATGACCTTAGTTTTCTGAACATTGAGCTTTAAGCCAGCTTTTTCACTCTCCTCTTTCACTTTCATCAAGAGGCCCTTTAGTTCTTCTTCACTGTTTGCCATAAGGGTGGTGTTACCTGCATGTCTGAGGTTATTGATGTTTTTCCCGCCAATCTTGATTCCAGCTCGTGCTTCATCCAGCTCAGCATTTCTCATGATGTATTTTGCATATAAGTTAAATAAGCAGGTTGACAATATACAGCCTTGATGTACTCCTTTCCCGATTTGGCACCAGTGTGTTGTTCAATGTCCAGTTCTAACTGTTGCTTCTTGACCTGCATACAGATTTCTTCGGAGACAGGTCAGGTGGTCTGGTATTCCCATCTCTTTAAGAATTTTCCAGAGTTTATTGTGATCCACACAAAGGCTTTGGCATAGTCAATAAAGCAGAAGTAGATGTTTTTATTTCTGGAACTCCCTTGCTTTTTCTATGATCCAATGGATGTTGGCAATTTGATATCTGGTTCCTCTACCAAAAGCTTAAGATAGATGCTTTTAAGTTTTTCAAGGCTCCCAACAGTTGACTGTGGGAAACTATGTCCACCTAATATGATTGTTTTGAGAATTAAATAAGATTTTATACACATTTGCAATTACAGTTGTTGGGACACAGTAATTACTTGATAACTGTTAGTTCCCTGGTGGCTCAGATGGGCAAGAATCTGCTTGCAATGCAAGAGATCCAGGTTTGATCCCTGGGTTGGGAAGATTTCTGGTGAAGAGAATGGCTCCAATATTCTTGCCTGGAGAATTCCATGGACAGAGGAGCCTGGTGGGCTACAGTCCATGGTCTCTCAAAGAGTTGGACAGTACTGAGCAACTAACACTTTAACTTTTCATTTCTTGATATGTAATGAACAATGCCCATCTCCCTAGGGAGTAGAGTGAGTGAGCAGGTGAGTGAACTGAGATACACCTGAATAACATCCCCCCTGCCAGCCAACGCATCATGGCCCTTTGGCTCTGGAGGATGGCCATTCATCCTTCCAGAAGCTGAACTGGTCTACCGAACTCTAGGAGGATGGATCTGCAGTCTTTCTTTAAGGAGAAAACAGGAATGTCAGTGAACCATTTCTTGTTCCCATCTGGAACAAAAGGTTAAAAAACTGATCACTTGACATGATAGGTAGGAGGTAAGAGGGCAAGCAGTCAAGCATATTGATAAATATTGCTAGCTTTGGGGGTCTAAAGTCAGAAACTGGTTCTTGTAAAATATGTCTATTATGGTATTATTTTTATGTTCATTGCTTTATGTGTTCTTCTTTAATGCAGTAAATGTTCTATATTTCAATGTTTTCTTAGCTGTGGTCAATGGAACAAAGGCAAAGAATTGGTGCAATATTTCTTGGAAGTTTAATATGAATCAACCTACTTTGTGGGCTAGCATGATGTGTCATGAAGAAGATGAGTGAGGCAGAATAAGTACTATTTACCTAGCTGACTGAAATAAAAACAGTTTATCATTCTTTTTTATGCTCATCATTTTGTACCATGAGTGTGGAGTGTGGTTGTTTCCTTTTATGTTTGGAAAGATGTTCCTCATCTGTATAATTCACAAAGTAAAGGGTCTCACAACTGGGCACCTTTCAGTATCACTTAAACTTTCTTTATTGAATGGCAAATAAATGTGAGGCAATATATACTGAACTTTAATTGCAGTCCAGAAAGAAATCCTGAGAAAAATTGAGGGCAAGAAGAGAAGGGAGCAATGGAGGATGAGATGGTTGGACAGCATCACCAAGTCAATGGACATGAGTTTGAGCAAACTCTGGGAGATAGTGACGGACAGGGAAACCTGGCGCACCTCAATCCATGGGGTTGCGAAGAGTCAGACACAACTTAGTGACTGAACAACACAAGAAATCCAAGTCTCCACATTTCCCACAGCTTCAACCCTGTGTTGATACTTTCCTTTTAATTGTAATCACCCACAGTTTCATAGCTCAGTTGGTAAAGAATCTGCCTGCAATGCAAGAGACCCCGGTTCAATTCCTGGGTGGGGAAGATCTGCTGGAGAAGGAATAGGCTACCCACTCCAGTATTCTTGGGCTTCCCTGGTGGCTCAGCTGGTGAAGAATCCACCTGCAATGTGGGACCCCTGGATTCAGTCCCTGGGATGGGAAGATCCCCTGGAGAAGAGAAAGGCTACCCACTCCAGTATTCTGGCCTGGAGAATTCCATGGACTATATAGTCCATGGGGTCACAAAGAGTCAGACATGACAGAGATTTCGCTCACAATTTCATCTTTTAAAGTCAGTGTTTGTTGTTCAAGTCTGGACTTGAGAGAAAGTAACAGTAGATGCTATAATAGAATTTGTTTCTGAAGAAGAGTGTAGGATGAGGTTACATTTTTTTTTAATTTTTCACCCAAGCCTTATTAGAAATAATTGTTTGTCTATTTAGAATTAATTCACATAATTAGATAAAATAAATTAGATGCAACATAAAGGTGAAAGAGTTGCTAATTTTCTAAATACACCTGAAACTGGGTCTCATACAAATGGTATATTTGTGAGGAAAGGACATGGTTTGAAGTATAGATCTACAACTTATCCAAGTTCTCTTTCAAATGTCATTATACTGCTTGCTGTAGCTGTCAGTGTCTAGGCTACAACTTCCCCTGGTGTCCTTGACTTTTTTCTCTTCTTGTGTAAGATTTACCCCCATTGATGTGGTGGTGAGTATTGGAGAGGGGAAGACGTTTGTAGTCCTATTATTGGATCTCAGTCTTTAGTAAACTTGTGCCTCTGAGCTGTCAATTTCTCAAGTAATTCTCAGTCCCTTTACTCTTCAAGGAAGGTTATATTGGGATTGGGTATCTTGCTTCCACCAGATAAGTTAGGCTCTGGCAAAATAGTTTCCCTTGAGGGCAGATCTTATTAGGAACAGAATGCTCTGCATATATTTCAAAATGGCTGAGTTTCTTCTCTTTCCTGTTAGAAGTATCAAGTAATTTTTTTTTCCAGTCTTTACTGTGAGAATGTATATAAATTGTAGGTAAAACACAAAAGTGTAGAAACCCCATGACTGGACCTCCCTCTTATCTTTAACTCTTAGACTTGTCCACACTAAGCCTCGAACAGTTCATCTATTATAGTTGAATGTTTCCTGCCCTGGTAGTCCTATTGCCTTTAATTAAGAAAAAAATATATTCTATTACAATGTCTCCCTCTTTTTTCAATGATAGGATCTTGTTATCTTTTTTGTCCTAAGATTTTACTATATGCCATTTGCAGATGTACAACATTAGGGAAAGAAGCCAACTCTGAAGGTGTGCCAGGAAATAAGATTTGAAGAATCAACATGACCCATTCAAAAGCCTTTATAATGAGCTTCACAAATTCCTTGGCTTTTCCTTTGTAATTATATGGGAAGAGAATGAGATTCTATCAATGAAACTAGTCTGTACCTTTCAAAGTGTGCCAGTCCCTGGCCCAGACTTTCGTTTGCACTGATTTGGTGTGACATCACAGTACTGAGTGTTATGACTTACCCTTGTAGGCAAGTTTGAGGGGGCATCCTTGATACTGTCTGTCACTCAGGGCAATGCTATATTTAGAAAGAAATGTTTATCTTTTTCTACTTTATAACTGTGGAAGTGTTATTTTCTGTGCCAGAATAATGGTGATAAATCAGTTGGGAATATTACAAAACAACTTTGATTTAAACATTGAAGGGTTCTATTATGTCCATGGATCATATTTCCAGAAAGAGAACAGATTGCAAAAACTTTATTTGAAAAACTCACCTGCTAAGAATCACTGTCTATTTGGTAATGGAATTCCCATTAATGCACTAAACCTCATCTCAGTGAATAGCCCATGTTGTTTAACTAAGTTAAAATTCATTTTTCCCTCATTTTACCTTTATAGAAAGTCAAGAGGATAAAGAAGAAAATAAAATTGACTTCCTCTCATAACCCTAATATACCTGCAATATTAGTTTTCTATTAATACTATGACCAGTTACCACAAACTTAGCAGCTTAAAACAAATTCATGATCTAGTAGTTCTTTAGGTCAGAATTCTGGGTGGCCTTGCCTGGCCCATCTGCTTAGAATCTCACAAGGCTGGAATCCAGGTGTCTGCTGGACTGGGCTCTTACTTCAAGGGTCTGGAGGAAACTCTGCTTCCAGGTCTTTTTCAGGTGGTTGAAGATCCAGGTCCTTTGTGACTGTAGGGCTGGGCTTCCTGAATCCCTGCTGTCTGTCAGCGTGAGCTTCTCTCAACCCCTTAGTGTTCCTGCCTTTCTTGTTGTGTTGCCCCCTCCATCTTTAAGCCAGAGATGGTGATTTCAAATCCTTATTCTTCAGTCACTCTAACTTCTACTGCTTCATCTCTTCTGCCTCTGGCCAACTTGGACAATCTCTTTACTTTAAAATCTATGAATGCTACCTCCAAATTTCTTTGTTGTGTAAAAGTAACATTCACAAATTGCAGGGAATAGGGTACGACTATTTTGGGGGCATTCTGCCTAATGCCACTTCTTTATTTTAAATGACTGCTTAGATTCTTAGTTGTGGCCTGTGGAATCTTCATTGTGTCATGTAAACTCTCTAGTTGTGGTACAGGGGCTTAGTCTGCCCCTCAGCAGGTGAGATCTGAGTTCCCTGACCAAGGATTAAACGCACACCCCCTGTATTGCAAGGCATATTCTTAACCACTGGACTATCAGGGAAGTCCTCTAATATCACATTTTAATGTTTTGAAATAGTCTGTTCAGTCCTCATTCTTGGCCTTTGTCCCAAGCACATAAGTGTGTTTTGGTTAGGAGTGAAGAGTGCCACATAATTTCATACCCATAGTACAGAAAACACAAGTTATTTGGAATGAGTCACCATCTTAAAAATTCTCTGGGATTCAAGGTTGGTGATACAGAGTCACCTTGACTAAATTATGTTTATTTTTTGCTTTCTTGAGAGGGAGGAAGGGGGCACAGCTCTCATGCTGGGCGCCATCCTTGACTTTTACCTGAATGTTATCCAGGGTATACATCTTGACAAGAAAAAGACTGAGAAATTTTGCTATAGTCTGAAAGAGGTGTGATTTTTAATGCCTGTGTTGTATTCCATTGTGCTGAAGGACAGACATTTTAACAAAATCTATATTTTTGAAATGATATTTATTTGTATACAACTTAGTAATGTTTTGCACATACATCATTGTGTAGGATAACTACTAAGACTAAATTTTATTGATTAGTAATATTTATTGTCAAATTTCTACCCAGAAAGAATGTTCTACAATAAATTCTCATCAATCTTCTACAACAATGTCTATTTTACTTTGTCAGCCCCAGGAAAAAAATGATGAATATACTTTCATTATAATGCTGCCTAATGGTTTTTTAAAGATATTTTATATCTTATTAAGCAGCCATTTGTCAAAGAGCTTTATCTGTTTTCAATAAGTTTTTATCTGGAATAGACTTGTCTTCTTTTAAAAGAAGATGTTTAACATTTTCTCTTCTCCCTTTCCTCTTTCTTTTTCTCTTTCTGTCTCCTCTCTTCCTCCTTCCTCCTCCTCTTTTCATTTTTCCTCTTCTCTCCTTTTTTTCTTTTTCCCTTAGAAAATAGTGTAAGATACACATACACACACACACATGTATAACACTGGTATTAAATGAAGAGTCAATTTGCTTCTCATTCTGGATCCCAAAATAGAAGCAAGTTATGTTAGTGAGATCTATTCTAGTAACATACAGATATTTTTGAATCAGTGCAGAGAGATTTGTGGCATTAATTTACCAGGACAAACAATGCCACAGATTCTGGAAGCTGTCAAAATTAATATTACTAAAAATTTCCCTGTGCACAGAAGTTTAAAATAAATATCTTTTTGGGGAAAACTGTCTGATGTTTAGTGAGGTACATTCTTTTATTTATGAATTATTGGGATTTACCAAGAGCATTCAGAATTCTGTTCTCAGGCTATAAGATTTGTATGGTCATATTCTTGCAGTGTTTATTTCAAATAAGTACACAGCACTGATAAAACTACATTTCTCGGCTGAAGAGTTTGACATTGAAAATATGTATTAATGTTATAAAATACGTTTCTGACTCCAAAGGTACTGCTTAGCAATGCTGGGTGCTGTGGGAAATGTTCTATGGCCAAGAAGCATGAAGCGTTACTAATATCTCCTAGAATATGAAATGACTTTTGTTTTCTAAAGTCCATGTGATTCTAGGTCCCCAAAATTTCTCTGTATTTATGTAAATCATAGGGTTTGAGTTCAGTGATTTAAAAATTAACATTGAACATCCATAGTATTCATATTGCTGTTGATTAGCAGATTAAAACCAAGAAAATTCGGCATCCAATTAGAGATGAATACACTTCAAGAACTGTGTTTCAGTCTTTGAGAGGCTGCAGTTCAGGATGTAGTTTGTGAAATGTTCAAAAACACTATAGTTCATCATTTTATGAAGTGGTTTTATATATATAATATATATATTACAGAAAATATTTCTATTTTATATGTATGCAGTTCTTCCTGTAATGCATTTAATATTTGGGGGATCTTACATCTAAAAGTTGAGCCATTTGTATAGTTAATTTGAATATTTAGTCAATCATTAAAAAAATCAGAAGGGGCACCATTATTTCATTTCAACAGAAGACTACCTTGGGCCACTTTGTGGAACACTCATGTTCATAGGAGCCAAGTTTGAAAACCTTTCTTTTAGTGCAGATGAATAGAACAGCACTTTCCAATGAGTTTGGCATGTTTATGCTCTTTTCATTTTAATCTTGTTTATTTCACAAATTGTGGGCAGAGCAGTATAAAAACTAGAGCTTTATGCTGATAGAATTAATTTTTACAAATTGGAAAATGTGAAGAAATTGATTTTTAAAAAGTGAAATTGAATTTAATAAGCATTTGCCAACTCTAATTTTGTGGCTTAGAAAAATCATTAATAAAATAATCGGTACTTACTGAGCATTAACTGTGTGCAGTTAATGCTTTATTATGATTTTTTTAAACAGGGAGGGAAACTAAAACTGAGGAAAGATAAATGACTTGCATGAAGTTCAGAAGTCTGTGATAGAAGATTTGAATTCAATGTTGGTTCAGAGCTCACAGTCTTAACCATTATTCTACCTGCCGTAAAACTGCCGATTTTCTCCCCTCCCCTTTTATAACATAATCTATCAGAAGTGATTTTCAAAATTCAGGCTGCATCCAGATCTCCTAGAAGATCTTTACATGAAACACAGATTGTTAGAGCGCAATCCCAGAGTCTGTGATTCAGGAAGTGTGGACCGATCCTGATATTTACATTTCTAACAAGCACAGGTGATCTTAATGCTACCTATCAAGGAACCATGTTTTGAAAATCACTGCTTTATAGTCTCTAGTGTTTATTGATAAACAGGTGGTAGCCTTTGTTTGGAATCTATTATTATTCTATACACCTGCTTTAGTTAAGCTAAATCTGGAAATCTGCAAGTCCAGATGTCATTGGTTTGAAGGTGATGTTAAATATTCTAGTACCTTCTTAAAGCTCTCGTTAATTACCTATCACATAAAAGTCCTAATTGATTAATTTATTATTCATTACTATAGCTGTGCAGAGCTGTTTAGTCAGTCTAGACATAGTTTGTGAATTTAGAAATGTATCCTAGAGAATTCACTGATCTATTACCTGATTATAGGAAGAAGGAAATGGCGACCCACTCCAGTATGCCTGAAAAACTCCATGGGCAGTGGAGCCTGGCAGGCTACAGTCCATGGGATCGCAAAGAGTTGGCCATGACTGAGTGACTAAGCACATAGGAAGATAAATAAGAGGAAATGTCTGACTATGAATATATCTAGAGTCTTCTACTACAGATGTTAAGAATTTTACTTAAGAATGCATACTCAAATTAATTTTATTTGTATAACTATCTCGTGTTCCTTGTTGTCAGTTGGATATTCCTTCTTTATTATGTCACTTATAGACTATTCAGAGTATACAAAGTTTTCAACATTGTCCTTTTTATTTTATACTTTTAAATGTATCTATTTCAACAACAACAACAAAAACACTTTCCTATAGTGTTTATTTACAGGTTTAGTTAACATCCCCGACACTAAACATAACTAAGTAGTTTGCTACCACTCTATCTAGGCAAATTTTAAATTATTTTAGTAGGAAACACAATGTTATAGGACCTCAGTAGATAACATTAGAAGTGGTGCTTCTGTGATAGTCAGGATCCTTGACTTCCAAGTGTGCTTAATATATTTCAGGCATTAAGACTCATTACAACTGCAAAAAGAGATAACATAATTTTGTGTGTGAAGGGATCTGATAAAAGCTAGCCTTTTTATCCTTGAAGGGGGAGATGTAAAAGGGACAAGGAGACAGATAAGATATACCGTTAAATAGACAAATATGCAAACATAAACAACTATTTGATGCTGATTACCTGAGCTTTCCTTGTGACCATTCTTGAAAGATAAAAAGACTAAGGAGAATACCATGAATATACTTTAGATATTATTTATTATTTTAAATGCTAGTGTACTTAGCCTCAGTGATGGTCACTTTTAAATAGGTACCCATATGCTACATGCATGCACATGACTTATACATACAGAGGTGCTCACATCGACATAAGTGTCTACATGCAAGCGCAAAGTGAAAAATTTCTCCAAAGCAATGAACTTCAACGTGTTTTTAAAAATCTGTTATAATCTCCCAGAGAACACTTTTGCCACAGTAACTTGAAAGGGATTGGTATTCAAAATTAAAACAACCTACTCTTGCTATCTAGGGTATTGATTATTTTATTGTCCTATTACATAGATTTAATTAGATGCACTCTTTTTGTTCTTATTTAATATTAAAGAGATAAGACTTTGGATATAAACACTGAGGAATAGGTATCCACATTTCATTCATTCATAAAATATTTTTTATATTGTTCATTTGCATGCAATTTTTTTTCTACATTTGCCCAACTTTTTTAAAACCCGTATGCTCACAATATAGACAAACTGAATGCTGCTTGTGGCCAGAAGTAATAGTTAGAACTTTTCCCCACCCTCTTAAACCCAGGCTTCCACAAACAAAGGAACTTAACTGACATCAAGTCTCAGACTAAACATGCTTATTCTTCACCTCCATCTGCCCAGACTATCTCATGTCCCAGCTCAAAGCACCACTTCCCATGTGAAACCCAATAATTCTACCATTCTACACATATAACACGACTGAGCGACTGAACTGACTGAACTGACACATATGTTCCCCATTCCTTTTGAAGCATTTTCATAAAGTACTCATTAAAAACGTTATCATAACATGTAACATTTGACATCTGTAGGTTGTATTTTTCTTGGATGTTTCCTTCTATTTCCTGTCATTTTATGCCTCTCTCCCTTTTTCCATCAATAGGGCAGGAAGAATGCTGTTTTTCAGTGAGTACTATTGCCAGCCCAAGCACTCTGTTAGACACATGTATAGATTATCTTAATGTCTGCTAGAGTTTTACAAGTTATGAATTACTTTCACTTTGTATGTGGAAAGACTGAAGCCTTGAGAGGCTAAGTAGATTGTTTAGATTATAAAATTGAAGGTAAAATGTATTCCATGAATATGCATTGTGGGATTGGAAACCCCTGGTTTTTCCTGAGTCTCCTGGTTGAAGAGCATCCTCTACCAGTGCTGTAATGGGTGGGGCCTCTGCCTGTGCAAGCCTGGGGGAAGATGTTCTGCATGTACACACATACACACACACACGTGCCTGGAGACACCCAGTCAGAGTCCATGGAGAAGGATGGAGCATGTATGAGACCAGAGTCTGACACCAGGGAGCAAGGAGAGGCTCAGGACCTCTGAGGAGCCTGCAAGGCTGGGGCAGAGACTGGGAGTTAGTAAAATCCTACCCCATGTTATAGGCTTCCCTTGACTGCTCTCTCTGTGGAATCTGCCTGTGAAGTCTAAAAAGAAAACCACAAATTGCTAAGAGAAGTGAGATTTCTTATGAAAAACAATGTCAAAGTGAGCTCCGTGTACCACTTGGCAGGAGGCCAAGGCAAAGCAAAGGGAGAGAACTTCAAAAGTACGGGGGCATTGCATAAGCCACAGGCTGATTGGCACGGAAATCACAATTTCTTCCTCTGCACCATCCATGTGTTTCCTCGGGTCTTCAGTTGTGGTTGGGGGATTTGTTGATGCAGGGAGCTAGGGCACCTCTGTTTCCACTGGACAAACAGGTCTAATGTACAGTGAGGTTGCTTCATTCTGATTAGTCACTGCTTCTAATAAAGCAGTCAACAAAAATAAAACACCATTATGGGAGAGAAAAATATGTCTCAGGCCTCCAGTGAAGCCCCATGTCCTAGCCAAGAAGTCCACCTGTGATCTGTGTCTCCTGCCTGTCAGGGCTGCTAGAGTTTCTGCAGTTACATGGTTCTCCCAATGTTTTAGACAGATTTCCTCCAAATTGCTCTATTTTCACTAACAGGCCACAACATTATTGTGATTAATTTGGCTGTAATTGAGTTTTATTACAAGAGTGACATTTGTCTTTGACTTTGGCAGAAAGCTTGATTCTTTGTCATCATCTCCAGTCAGCCAGCTGGAGCTACAGTGCCAGACATTACACAAATGGCAATCAGTCTAACCAGATAGGAAATATGTGTGAGTGTGTGTGGGGTGTGTGTGTGTGTAGGGGCTCTGGTAGGGACAGTGATGGATAGTGCAAGGAGAGGGAAGGAAAAAGAGGCCTTTATGCACCAAGTTGATCCAGTGATCATTCAGAAATAGTCAAGAGATAGGTGAATCAAGTACTAACATTGCTTCCTGATTGCCAGGTAGTTTCTATTAATTGGTTCAGGAAGAAATATGCCTACATCACCTTGGACCTGTTTCCCACTGCTTACCTAAGGTAACAAATTAAACATTTTAAAAAATATGGTCACATTTCCTTAAGCATATCAATATATACATTCATAGGCTTGATATCAATATGTTCATTCCTATATGTGTTATCACCAAACATAACAAAAATAAAAGGGATAAAAATACATCACCCACCTTGGAAAAAATATGCACATAAAAAACAAATATATGAATGCTTTCAGTGGGAAACTTTAGAGAAATGGTGGGACAAATACAATTGTATTTATACTATGAAATGTTACTCATTAAAGTCACATTTTCAGTGACTTGTAGTGTCATAACGATATAGTTACAATATTGAGTATAAAAAGCATGATATTAAGTGATACAATGCCAGTTTTTGCACACCTTTAATACTATAAGAATATCCATGTACATATTTGATGTTTTTCTAGAATAGTGCATAATTTTAACAGTGTTTCTTTCTAGAAAGAGAGATTAGGGGTGATACTTGTTATCTTATTTATTTTACTGTTGTTTCTAAATGTGCTATATATCCTAAATTTCTATATTAATAAAGGTATAATCATTTATAATCAGAAAAATAAACTATTTAAAGAAATTCTAGTACAAATCAAAGAATGAGTAAAGTTGTGGGCATTAACATTTAAAAGGCACAATCTACAAGATTGAGCCAAATAATTGTCGATATTCTTTCCATTTAGATTTTACTATGGCTACAATATTTAGGAACTCCACCGATGTCAGAGGAGATGGTGGGGGGCTCAATATTTAGGAAAAAGAAAATATAGAGTAGAACATTTTTTAAATGTCTACTCCAGAAATTTGCAAATCATGTGTCACCATATGAATAGTAGGGGGCAGAAGCACATTAGCTACCAGCTGTCCTTTGAAGGGGATAGGGTGAGTGGAAGCTATAGAACCCAGGAGAGCTGGAGAACAAGAAAGCCATGTGGCTTGAAAAGATCTAAGACTCTGAAACATAGGTCCTTCAACAAGATTTCTTCCCGTTTCTGTGTTCTAGGGAACATGGAAACTACCCAGATAACTGGGATTGGTCTTTGTACATATCAAGTGAAGATTTCCCCTAAACCTTTAAAAAGAAAAATACCTGGAGACAATGTGAAACTCCTCTATCTACCAAGCTTCCATATGCTCAAAAGCCTCCTAATTAATCCCCCTTTGTTGGATGAACCCCTCAAATTCATATGTTGAAATTCTAACCCCAGCGTCTCAGAATGGGACTGTGTTTCGAGATGGTCTTTAAAGAGGAAACTAAGTTAAAATGAGGTCATTTAAAGTGGACTTCTAATCCAATACGACTGGTGTCTTTACAAGCACAGGATATTGAGACAAATGCTGGGGAGGGAAGACCACATGAGGGAATGGAGAAAAGACTATACCTACAAGTGAAAGACAGAGGCTCAGAGAAAACCAGCCCTGACAATACCTTCATCTTGAACTTGTGGCCTTAGCCATGAAGTCTGTAGTAGTTTGTTTTTGGAGCTCTAGGAAACTAATACAGTCACCAAGTCATCCTACTCACCACTGCCGTGTAAGATTAAGAAATACTCACCTTCCTCCATCTCTGTATGGGCCTTTGGTCATCTTTTTTGTCTTTTTTTTTTTTTTTCACTTAAGCAGACATTTATTTCTCACAGTTCTGGAGGGAGTCCAAGATCAAGGTGCTGGCAAGTTTAGTTTCTTCTAAAACTTCTCTCCTTGGCTTGCAGAGGGCTGCCTTCTCACTCTGTCCTCACATAGTCTTTCCTCTGTGCCTCTGCATCACTGGTATCTCTGTGTATCCAAATTTCCTCTTCTTATAAAGATACCAGTCAGATTGGATTCAGGCCCCATTTTAACTTAATCACCTCTTCAGAATACAGTCATATTCCTAGGTACTAGAGGATAGGACTTCAACATTTAAATTTCAGGAAGGGGGATGCAATTCAGCCCATAATAGATAATGAGTTTTGTGATGGAAGTAAATAATACATGGGGAGGCATAGAAGAGGGAGTAGATTAATAATAGGCAACCCCCCAAAAAAAGCATCTTGAGCTCTTATTTTACTCTAATAGTAGCCATTTTTTATTTTTTAAAAAATTTATTGAAGTAGAGTTGCTTTATAATGTCACATTAGTGTCTACTGTACAGCCAAGTGAATCAGCTATATGTATACAGATATACCTTCTTTTGTGGATTTGCTTCCCACAATGGCACCCCACTCCAGTACTCTTGCCTGGAAAATCCCATGGACGGAGGAGCCTGGTGGGCTACAGTCCATGGGGTCGCTAAGAGTCGGACACGACTGAGCGACTTCACTTTCACTTTTCACTTTCAAGCATTGGAGAAGGAAATGGCAACCCACTCCAGTGTTCTTGCCTGGAGAATCCCAGGGACAGGGGAGACTGGTGGGCTGCTGTCTATGGGGTCGCACAGAGTCGGACACGACTGAAGTGACTTAGCAGCAGCAGCAAGGTCATGACAGAGCACTGAGTAGAGTTCCCTGAGCTAGTAGGTTCTCATTAGTTATCTATTTTATACATAGTATCAATAATGTATATATGCCAATCCCAATTCATTCCACCCCCATCTCTCCCCCTCTCCCTTTTGATATCCATATATTTGTTCTCTATGTTTCTATTTCTGCTTTGTAAGTAACACTGATTGTCTACACCAATGTTTTCAGATCATATATGTGTGTTAATATACAGTATTTGCTTTCTCTTCTGACTTACTTCACTTCGTATGATACTCTTTTTGGTCCATCCATGTTTTAACAAATGACCCAACTTTGTTCCCTTTTTATGGCTGAGTTATATCCCATTGTATATATGTACCACATCTTCTTTATCCATTCCTCTATTGATGGAAATTTAGGTTGTTTCCATGTCCGGGCTATTGTAAATACTGCTACAGTGAACCTTGGGGTACGTGTGTCTTTTTGAATTATGGTTTTCTCAGGATATGTGTCCAGGAATAGAATTGCTGGGTCATATGGAGTTCTGCTTTTAGGTTTTTTGTTGTTTTTTTTTAAGGAACATCCATACTGTTCTCCATAGTGGCTGTATCAGTTTACATCCCCACCAATATTACAAGAGGGTCCCCTTTTCTCCACACCCTCTTCAGCATTTAATTGTTTGTAGCTTTTGTGATAATGGCCATTCTGACCAGTGTGAGTTGATATATCCTTGTAGTTTTGACTTCCATTTCTCTAATAATTAGTGATGTTGAGCATCTTTTCATATGTTTGCTGGCTATCTGTATGTCTTCTTTAGAGGAATGTCTATTTAGGTCTTCTGCCCATTTTTTTCGTTTTTTTTAATAGTGAGCTACATGAGTTGTTTGTATATCTTGAAGAATAATCCTTTGTCTGTTATTTCATTTGCAAATATTTTCTCCCATTTTGAGGATTGTCTTTTTGTCTTGTTTATGATTTCCTTTGCTCTGCAAAAGCTTTTAGGTTTCATTAAGTTCTATTTATTTGTTTTTGCTTTCATTACTTTGGGATGTGTATCAAAAAAGATTTTGTTGCAATCTTGCTGTCAAAGAGTATTCTGCCTATGTTTTCCTCTAAGTTTCATAGTTTCTGGCCTTATATTCAGGTCTGTAATCCACTTTGAGTTTATTTTTGTGTATGGTATTAGGAAGAGTTCTAACTTCATTCTTTTATATGTAGCTGTCCATTTCTCCCAGTACCACTTACTGAAGAGACTGTCTTTGTTCCATTGTATATTCTGGACTTCCCTGGCAGTCCAGTGGTTAAGACTGTATGCTTCCACTGCCGGGGGGAGTAGATTTGATCCTTGTTTGGGGAACTAAGATCCCACATGCTGCATGATGTGGACAAAAGTTTTTGAAACAAAATATAGAAATAAAGGACTTGGAGTCCTTCCTCCCTCACTTGTGTTCCCACTCAGCTTTCCATCTTTCCATGGGGACCAGATGCCATGGGGTGTATTTGTGTGAGCCTGAAAGGGACTTTGGTCTTTATTTTATATATATATATATATATATATATAAATAAATATATATATATGTGTGTGTGTGTATATATATATATATATGTTGTTATTGTCTACAGGTTAATAGCAATTCCTTATGTGCTTATTGTAATCGGCAATATCAAGGGCATTTTATATATATATATGTATGTATATATATATGTATAATTGTTTAATATTCATAACATCTCAGTGAGATGGAGATTCTTTTAACTTTTTATTTTTTTATTGGATTTTATTTTATTTATTTTTATTGGATTTTTTTTTTATAGCTGATTAACCACATTGTGATAGTTCCAGATGGACAGAAAAGGGACTCAGTCATACATGTATCTATTCTCCCTCAAACTCCCCTTCCATCGAAATTCTTAATTTCATGTTAACGCATCTGAGCTTAATTAAATTGCCCAGTGTCACTGAGAACTGGTGCCCTAGTGTTGAGATGACAATTCTGCTTAAGTTTTTATTATTTCATGTGTAAACTATGAGAGTTGAAATCTTGAATATTTTTGAGAACTTAAAGGATTGCCTCTTCAAGCCTCCACCTTTGCTCTGGTTAAATCTTATTGATCAGGATAAAGTGAAATCTGCTGGAAGATGACATCATAGTTGATGGTGAAAAATAGATTCATGGGTTTAGCTCATCTTAATACCCTCAACACAGCTTAATACAGGGGCCTTGGAGATAGACTTGGGGAAAAAATATCCAGCTCTGACAACTGACCAGCTCTATTTTCTGGTTTAGAAGCCTCAGTTTTTCTCTTTAAAATGAGGATAGTAACTGTTTTATGAAGGTGTGATGAATGAATGATTAGATGCATGGGTAATAGAGTGGCTGACACAGAATAAATAGTACGTGTCAACTATTAATATTAACTGAGATTACATAAGGATCGTTGTTCTCCCAAAAGGGAGAGATCCCACTAAAAGCCATTAACACTTTCTCAGTGACTATAAAATAAAATTGATCTGATTAACTTGAAACAGCTTACATTAGATTGAAGTGGTAAAAATCTCATTTAATCTTCATGAAAAACCTAAGATGAAGCTATCCTTACCAACCTCCTTTCAGAGATGATTGAACTTAAGCTAATTCCCAAGGTCAAGCAGCTATTAGATAGTACAGTAAAGTTGGAAGCTCGGGTACCTGACACCAACATTCATATTTTTCACAGCTAGTGCAGCCAAAGCCTGACACAAGTCTGTTACCTCTCAGCATGTCCATATGTCTGTATCGGGTTCTCAGAGCCCATGCCCGGAGTAGGTGAAGTAGAATGCACACATTAACCATTTGCCAGGCTTAAGTCTTCCTCTCTCAATCCATATGTCAGTACAAATATGGGAGGGAATATAGAATTTTTCTAGCTCCTTTTTTCACCTTGGTCAGCAGACAGCCAAAACATGGCTATTTCTGAGAAAGAACCAAACATATTTAACATCCTTTCAAAGCCTTCTCTGTAAGGGGATAGAACTGCATATATATATTATCTCTGGCATTTCCTTTTACTATAATATAATTTCACATTTAGAAAGCTAGAAAGGACCTAAAAAGTTAGCTATGTTATTTGTCATAAAGCCAATGCCATTTCTGTACAGTGATGGTCCTGCCTCTTCTGACTTAGCAGTAAATTGTCTTTCTTGAAATAAGTTATTTTATCCATCTGAAATCCACAACAACATAGTCTTTGAGGGGTGGGTGTTAATTTCTTTGGAGAAAAGACAGAGAGTGTGTAACAGTGGAGTTGATAAAAATAATTTATCTGAGACAGATGCCATGTTCATTCTATTATCTCTACCCCCTTTTCTATTGATGGTTCAAACCTAAAATGAAAAATGATGCATGTGTCATAGTTCTACTGCATAGTCTCGGCAGGACTTTTCCTTAAGTTTAGGGATTCCTCATTGCATTTGAAGGAGACTGCAATTCACCCAGAGTTCCAACAATCATAGCGATAACATGAATTGGATTCCCGACATTCTATTCCATTATTTGTACTCCTTCACCAGATAAAGAAGGAGGGGGAAATTTGTCACTTTGGGGATTCCTCCTGGTAAAATTTGAGGGTAGGCCTCGAGCATTCTGCAGCTCTGTTGTTAACATTGAAATGCCCAAACCAATCTCTTGGCCCCAGGCTCCTTCTACCGTTTCATAAAGGGCCTGTGCTTCTGTGTATTATTGCCTTTGGGGGTTTGCTGAGGCAACTCCTCCAAAATCTGCCTTAGTTCATTTGTCTCCTCCAATGCAGATTCTCAATCAGATTTGTTCTCCTCCTGATTTCAGGGATTTTCGAAATTTGACTTGCTTTTCATTTATCCATCCTTACCTCACCGTCTGCTCTGGCATTTTCTTTGTACCAGGCATTGTGTTAGGCTTCTGGGATAGAGACAGGGTTCAACAAAGTAGACATGGGCTCGGCCTTCCTGGAGTTCTCAGTCAAATCACAGTACGATCATAGTGAAAGAGAAAGGCCTAGCACTTCTTACAAAGCAGGAAGGAAAGTGGAAGAGACAAACATTTGCAAGGTAAAACCTTTTCCTTCTAAAATGGGCAATGTGTGTGTGTGTGTTGCTCAGTCATGTCTGACTCTTTGTGACTCTATGGATTGTAGCTCGCCAGATTCCTCTGTCCATGGAATTCTCCAGGCAAGAATACTGGAGTGGGTTGATCTCCAGGGGACCTTCCCAACCCAGGGATTGAATCCAGGCCTCCCGCATTGCAGGCAGATTCTTTACCCTCTGAGCCACGAGGGGAGCTCATATGGGCAATAGATTTTAAATAATGATGAACATTATTTGTAATCCTATACTCTCTGAGCTGTGTTTTGGGAATACATCTGCATGCGCACAGGATGGAAGTCTCAGCTCCAGTCAAAACAACTCATTACTATGGCTCTGTCTGGACTATTGTCTTTTTTCCCCCATAATTATGTGATTTTTTTTCAGAGACAGGTGCAGTAGGGATGAAACCCCAGAAAGCTTACTGCAGCCACATTAAAATTACTTGGTCTTTTCTGATGACTCTTAATAGGATCCCTTGGAAGGCACTGGGCTATCCTGGGGTTTGAGACAGAAAGACCTGGCATGTGTTACTACCTTCATGACTTTAGTTAACAACTTCTTGATTTATTTTTGTCATATTAAATGTGTATATGGATAATTGACACACCTTTACAGCATTATTGTAAAATTTAAATGAGATCATTTATGTAAAATCACTCCAGCACTTCATATGTATGAGTATTATTTCTTTATTTAGTCTGACTTTGAAAACAGTCCGCTCTTAGTGTTTCATTAAAAGCAACAGCAAGAAAAATCACCTCTTTCATAAATTTTCTATTTTCTTGAATTGCTATGCAGTGCATATTTGACACCATAATGTTTCACATTTGAGACAGAAACTCTCTTTTCCTGTAATTATTACCAAATTTCCTCTCCCTCCCTTTTTCTTTCTTAACTGTTTTCAGTTCTCATTTTTCCCTGTTGGCAAAATCTGGTGATTCCCATATTTAATCATAAGCAATTAATTTGCAGTGAAAAATCTCTGCCTCTGAAATGCATAGTAAAGTCATACTCTGCCTTACCCAAGTGATAACATAAATTACAAAATAAAATATTTATCAGTTAAAAATGTTGAATCAATTTTTTAAAATTCAGTATTTTTTAACATTCATTCTAGGAAATTATAAGCCTATGTTTGCTATTATCTCTACTGTTAAATACACAAAACAAACACATATAAAATGCTTAATATAAGGTTAATTTTAAAAGAACATAATGTACCAGCTTGACACATCTATTTTTTTTTAGTTTTCATAAGGAATAAATGTAATACACTGCTTAATAAATTCATGGAATATTAAACCCAACTATTACTTGGGAACCACAAACCCCTCATTAAATTCAAGAAAGGACAATATGTATAATATGTACATTTGATAAAACATTTTTGAGCCTGAATATATGTCAAGGAATTGCTAGATCATTGAGCCTCAAAGGACCTTAAAGATCCTTCTCACTCTGTATAAACCAGAAGTGATGTTGACACATGCAGAGTGCCTGTAGTACTCTCTGAATAGTGTTCTGGTTGCTTCAGAGTCTTGGTCTCCTTGAATCCTGTAGAAGCCCCATTTTTAAAGTGTTAATATGCTCACTTAAGGATAAGGAGCCTGATCTCAAAGATTACTTTCCCTCTCATTTCTAGTAAGTGGTCAAAAGAGACTTATATGATATACAAACCTAGCTCGTGTACTTTTCTATATCCCACACTCCTTTTAGTTTTAAAAAATGCATCTCAAAGCTGTAACAACCATTCATAACAATGAACAGTGCTTTTATTATCCAGAATTCAATTAAACATGCAAATAACTATCACATTACTGAGTTGGTTTATGTGACAGTCTAACTAATATGCCCTTTATGAATAGTATCTTACTTAAAAAATAGTCACAACCTAAAACTTCAGAGTTATGTTTTATTTGGTGGAAATTTTTAGGACTTCAAACCTGGGAGACAACATCTCAAGTAACCCTGAGAGAACTGTTCTGAGGAGGTAAGGGGAGGAGCCAGGTTATATAGAAGTTTTGCAACAAAGAGCAAGCAATCTGAACATCAAAAGATTATAGTTAATGAAAGAAAACCAGATATCCCAAGTTAAAGAGTTTAGCACTTTTCTAAGTATGGGAAGATGCAAGAGTCTGGGCTCACTGAAATCATTCCTTACCTATGCACCTCAGCTATCCTGGGCCAGTACCCTGCATTTTTCACATCCTGTGCTCCCTTGGGACTCACCCCAGTGAACAGCTGCAGTCCTGATGGCTGCCAGATCACAGGTATTCTTTTCCTTCCTGAATGCCCTTTAGGGCTCAGGAGCTTACTTTTGGAGGGCTAGAATCACTGATGACTGTGGCATCCTTGTTTACTGATATAACAAGAAATACTCCATTTCTCAATAGAAATACAACAAGACCAATGTCTAAATATAATTTTTGTAAAACATGGAATCACATCCTTGGAAGCAAGCATTTAGTCTAAGGTGATCCTTTTAAACAAAGGGCCCTGTTTTGCTTGTACTTTAGAAACTGAGTGTTTCAACCTCCATCCTTGTTTTCTATCTGTCTGGTCTTTGCAAAGCAGAGCAGATGTAAATGTAAGAGTTCCGAGCCATTCGGTTAGATTTCATGCACCACTGACCCAGCCATTTCTCCTCAGTCTTATCTGAGTTGGTGGCAGATGTGCGGCGTGTCAAAAGCATTTCTGAATTAAAGAGGGAAACATTCTGAATGTTACTTAAAAGGGTCACAATATGTATAAATGGTGAAATGTGTTATCACTGTAGCAGCAATGATGATGCAAAAGGGGACCATGCAAATGTGAATTTTCAATTTCCTTATTGTGACATGTTTGGGCCCACAAGATAAGGAAGAGAAAGTAGAGGTTGTCAAATATGCATTGGAAATTATGGGCATCCTGATAGGTGATAAACACCATTGCAAAGCTAATTGGATTGGACTCTTCATTCTGTCATTCACTGGCTTTAATATGCTGTCTAAGTGATACAGCTGAGTCTATGATGATTTCTGCAGATGGAGCATTCACATCACTGAAACTGATGGGCTCTATATTCAGGGACCTTCATCATCACCTGTTCACTCAGACTTACCATCAGTGGTTGAATGACTCTACTCACACTGTGAATCAGCTAACTGAACAGGAGATCTTTGCAAGTTGTAGATAATGAATCAACACTTGTGAATTGATTATATATTTTTGATGGACTCCAGCAGTTTTCTTCGGAGAAGGCAAGGGCACCCCACTCCAGTACTCTTGCTTGGAAAATCCCATGGACGGAGGAGCCTGGTAGGCTACAGTCTATGGGGTCGCTAAGAGTCGGACACAACTGAGCAACTTCACTTTTACTTTTCCCTTTCATGCACTGGAGAAGGAAATGGTAACCCACTCCAGTATTCTTGTCTGGAGACTCCCAGGGATGGCGGAGCCTGGTGGGCTGCCGTCTATGGGGTCGCACAGATTCGGACACCACTGAAGCGACTTAGCAGTAGCCGGCAGTTTTCTTAGTGAGATTATTCAAATTATGAAGTTATGAAAAAGAAAAAGGACCAAAATCTACCAATGGGTAATCTGCAAACTGTATGAATCCTGGGAATGTTTGAGATATGTGTGTGACCTGGGGAGGGAAGGAGCCCAGTAAAGGCTTCCATACTGACAGTAAAGAGTGTTCTGAACTTCTTCAGTAACCCGCAGCCTCCGTTATTATCAGGGAAAGTATGCAAAAAAAGCAGGAATAAAGAAATATCCCCATGCACATAAATCATTTTCAAAACTCTTTCCTTGGTCTATAAAAATGAATTCACTTGAGTGAAGAGCATTGACTTTAAAAATCATAGATTAAAAGAGTTATAAAGGAGATTAGGGAGAATTTAGTCTAACTCTTCCTTCCATCCAGTTAACTGGTAACTCCTTCCATCGAGTTACCACTCTACTTCACCACATCTCCAAATAGAAAAACTTCTAAATCCATTTATTCCCAGAGTATTAAATTTTACATCAGATGACCTCAACCAGTTCTTGACTCATGACAATCAAGAACTGAGGCCTGCTCATTCTCATTCCTTAAGACTTTTTTCTGCTAGGTTCTGGCAATACTAGGAAATTCTCCTCTCTCAGACTCAAAGTTGAGCTGTTGGTGTCAGTTTTACTAGATCTCTGGCATAGTCCCATACTGCTTAGTTCCCTTGTATTATGCACATTTATTTTTATTACCAGCTACCTTGAGAAAGACAGAAGATTATTCAAAGATTGGTTTAACCAATGTTTGGTCATACTGCTATTCATCATAATTTAATAACTCTGCAGTGATTACATTTTTATAAGGCTGCTCCTGACAAAAGTTCTGACTGTTATGCCACAGTTAAAATGAGGAGCCTTAGTAGGTTTTTGGACTCTGCCATTGGAGCTGAAGTTTGCCTCTATTAGTGTACTTCCAGCCATGGTTACCCTCCTGCACACACTTATGTGCTCTACCAAGCATAGAAGCTGAAAATGCCAGAGTTCTCTATTTTAAATCATTTTAAGCAAAATGCCTGCTATTTGATCATATCTTTTGCATCCTCCACGACCAGTAGTAATTTTGCAAAATTACCAGGCATGTATTTCAGGGCAAACTTGGCATTTAAATTAAATGGTTGTAATTAGCATCTTGACTACATGCAGTCAACAATATGAAAGGAAGAACAGGGAAAAATTACATTGGCTTATTTTTGCTGTAGAAAAAATAAAAGAATAAAAAAGTAGTACACTGAAAAAAAATACATAGTTTGAAGTCAGATGGCATGCAGTTTCTTGGAATCAAAATGATAAACTTTTTCACATATTCAAATGATTTTACACTGAAAGAATCTTTTTAAAGCCTGTTTCCCAGAACGTTCACAAAAATTTACCTTTCTTTTCTGGAAAGCCCACAGACAGTGTCCTGGTCTTAAAATTATTCTAACATAAGTGCCAAATGAATGTTCACACTTGTTTCTTCCTCCAAGACCCTATACATTTCATCCATCATTCAAGCCATGACTCAAAACTAACCTCTAGCTTGTCTAATGATAATCTTAGTCCAAAGAGAAGGGACCCCTGATGGTTTCTCCTGTCCATCCCTCTGGTGATGCTACTGCCCTGAGCTGAGCTTGAATATTGACTTAATTGCAAGGAAAGTAGTGATTCCACATACATACTGCCCCCACACTCACCTGTAACATCTTGTTGAACTCTAGGCACCCTTTGGGCAGTACTCAGAAGTGATGAGCAGTACAGACAAGAAACTGAAAGTTTTGTCATCTCAAAGAGGAGTTGAAAAAAAAATGAGAGTACAAATGAATCTTTTGGGACATTATTGACTACTATAGTTCGGTTATTTGAACAGCTCTTTTGTGGCATAAGAATTAGGCTTATTTTGTGCAGGAAAAACAAGAGAAAGAAATTTGGCTTGTTATTAAGAACCTAAAATGGTCTAGTAGTGTACTGGAAAGAGCACAGGAGTTTTATTTAGGACTCCTGATGCTGAGTTGGGACCCTAGCCCTGCTGCTGTCTTCCCGTGATGTTTCCCATGAGGTTTAGCTGTTTAGCCTGTCTGAAATTTACTTTATTGGTATTGAATGGGGATAGTAAAGCTCTGCTTTATAGTTGGGAAGAATAAAAATACTGACAGATAAAGCATTTAGCACTCATACTAACATTAGGGAGGAGCATGCAAGAGAATAGTAGAGGCTGTGCAGCCTTTTTCTGGGAATGTCAAATGAAAACTCAAAAGGACAATAAACCTATAGAATAACTTCCAACATTTGAACTTTATGAAAACTTTATGAAAAACTAAAATATCTACTCTTCTCCCATAGCCTATTAAGGGATTCACATGATTACAATGAATCAAATACATTTTCTCAGTCTAGATTTTAGGAAGCTGGAGCTGGAAACATAACAATACATTGAGGAATGTGTGCATTTTAATGTTAGCTCCTAGAGACAATTTCTTAACCTATAAGAACCCTAGCTAAAACATGTAGACACAAATCTGGTCAGTGAGAGAGAAATTGTTTTAAATATATAAATTCTTAAATGAAATTTTTACCAGTAAGCAGAAGACAGAGGAGGGCCAAAAGTCCTTCAGTCTATGGTACTATTGAAAAATTTTGCACAATGTGAGAATTGTAAGTTAAATTTTACTTGGGTTGAAATGAGGACTGCCACTTGGGAAACAGCATTTGGATAGCTCTGAGAAACTGCTCTTAGGCAAGAGGAGGGACCAGGTTATATAGGAGTTTTGCAACAAAGGGCACATAGTCGGGAACATTAACAAATTAGTGTTAATTAAAGAAAACAGATATGTCAAGCTAAAGGACTTTAGCACTTGTCTGTGTTTGGGAAGACACAAGAGTCTGGGTTCACTGAAATCATTCATTTTTATATGCACGTTAGCTATCTTGGGCCAGTATCCTGTGTTTTCACATCCTGAATTTCCTTAGGGCTTGCCATGGGGAGTGGCTGCAATCTGATGGCTGTTACATGGCAGGTATTTTTTTTTCCTTGCTGAGTTCCCTCAGGGCTCACCAGCCCAGCTGTGGTGGCTGCAATTGCTGGTGACTGTGACATCCTTGTTTACTGATATGGCAGGAAATATTCCGTTTCTCAGTAGAAATTCCCAAGCAAGTTGCCCCCCAAAAGGGCATCCTCATGAGGTAATGAGATTCCTACTGTGGATGCATTCTGGAGTTGGTTAAAGATCTGTCGAGCCATCCCTGGGTGAGGATATTGCCAAGAGCATCCCCATTTGCATTGGGGAATTGAACTAAAAGTAGATTTTAAAAGTTCCTCTCTACCGTGATTCCATTATATTTCAGGACTTAAAAGCTGGGAGAAGTAGAGATCTATCTGTGACTAATCACATTTAAAACAGAGAATATTCTCAAAGATCAGCTTGATAATGGGGACAGAAACAGAATAAAATGATTTTCTCAAGAGTGTCTTTGCTTCCTGGGTAGTCTAAAATTAATATTCCCTCTTTGTCAGTGACGAGAAATGGGGTGAAAGGTGTTTAACCAGCTGTCCTGATGGAAGATATGCTTTTGCACGGTTCTGGGGAAATGAAGCCAAAGGGAACCCACAGAGCAGGAGCCACAGATCACCCTATTTTACTAGCAGAAAATGGGGGCAGGCAACTGGTAACAATCAAAACAAAGCTCCAGGCACAGAGTGTGGCTTTCCACTGCCACCAGCAAAAGCCAGCACAAATGGATGGTCCTATTCCAGTGTACATCTCAGCAGAAAGATTTCTCAACTGGAAAAAAAAAAAGTACAATATTATAGTTGTGAGTTAAGTTTTATTTGGAGCAAAATGAGGACTGTATTCTGGGAGACAGCATTCTAGATAGCTCCAAAGAGGCATGGAGGAAGGTCAGTACCTATGTAATTTTGGTGAAGGGGGTATGTGCACTCAAATACACATTTTTGCAGAAGATGGCTGTTAGTTACAAGGAGCATATATTACCATTTACAATTGTAGTGCTTTTCTAAAATTTTTTCTCCTGAAAGTATCTATATCAGGGCCTATTCTGCCAGTATTTCCTAGAGCACAAAGGGCCTCATTCCTGATCTCCACACTGAACTCCTTTCAGAAGATGTTGAAGGTCAGCTACTGCAGTGGCTAGTGACCTAATACTTGTAGAGGCAGATGGCAGGTGACAATCTTTAGCTGGCAGATTTGAACTCCAAATCTTGTATTAAGTAGAAATACGAACAAGAAGAAATTGCAAAGGGCCATAAAGTAAAGTCTAAGAAAAGCAAAGAAAGGAGTAATTTTAAGAAATAATAGCAATATGGAAACCCTTTCAACTTAGGGTGACATAGCCAGATTCTGTGGTCAGAGACAAAATGGATGGTTTTCTTATTGTTCTGTGTTTGTTTGTTTTTTTTTCCTGAATAAAAATAGTCAGAATAACTTATTAAGACATTTGGACCAGAAAGAAAAGTAGAAACGGGATATGTCAATTACAGTCCTATCGTCCAAACAGAGCACCTCTTTGTACTATTGGTGTATTTCCTCCCTCTATTTTCAAAGTAAGAATTTTTAGTTAAAAATAGCTTTAGCAGTTTTATATTTTATTTTCAACTGATTCTAATGTA
Organism: Giraffa tippelskirchi; assembly: GCF_054371585.1. Classification (NCBI taxonomy): domain Eukaryota; kingdom Metazoa; phylum Chordata; class Mammalia; order Artiodactyla; family Giraffidae; genus Giraffa; species Giraffa tippelskirchi. Next base: position 55,355,881 of record NC_137276.1, on the reverse strand, counting down.
TTTCTCATGGTTACTATAAACCCTTTAAAATACAATTTTATAATATAAACCCTTTGAAAATACTGGTGGTTCAGTGGTAAAGAATCTGCTGCCTGCAGGAGATGCGAGTTCAATTCCTGGGTCGGGAAGATTTCCCTGTAGAAGGAAATGGCAATCCACTCCAGTACTCTTGCCTGGGAAGTCCCATGGACAGAGGAGCCTGGCAGGCTACAGTCCATAGGGTCTCAGAGTTGGGCATGACTGAGCAACTAAACAACAATCACCTTAACTAGACACACTAATTTATCTTCCTATCTTCCTATCAGACAATGAAGTTTGCATCCATTATTTTTATTACTTAAAAAAAAACAAACACTAAAACCTAGATTTTAGCTTGGAAGCTCTTTTTTTTATTCCTTAATTTGTACTACTATGAATGGAGTTGCTGGGTATGAACATAATCAAGGTTTTGGTGTATAATGTTACAATGAGTTTTCAGATTGCATTCAGATAAGCAAACACAGTGCATGACTTTTTAGCACCTCTCCAAGGCAGGATTTTGGTAGTTACTGTAACCTTCCCTTCAGGATAAATTCTGGGAGTTAGTCATTAATCTTTCTCCTGAGGAAGAGAACAAACATGCAGCACTTTGCAGAAAGCAGCTAATTAATCCTCCCAACTCACTAATGAGAGCCAGACCAGAATTGTCCCTACTGCATTGTTGACTAAGAAATGCCATTAATCCATGTGACAGACACCAATTCACATTCCACAGATGCAGGAGTGCTCTTCGGCTAGAGATTATGGTATCTTCTAAATATGATACAGCTCCCTCCTGAGGTTTACTGGAGGGTTCTGGGCTGCTGCATCTGCCATGCCCCATATTTCTCATGTCTTTGCTCATGAGAACATTTGGTTCTAATTTGGGATTCCACCTCCAGTTCTGTGTGTTCTCTAGGCATCGACCTTTCAGTGTATGAATTCTTCATAATCTCAAGGTAAAGATAAGCTTTACATAATCTTGGCGATGATGTTTGAAACTCCTTTGTCTAATTCCCCGTCAGCTTTTTCTCCCATGTATCTGGAGGCATCACTAGATGCCTTCAGCTTGTTCTTTAGTCTTCACATAGAGTACAATTAACAAGTAACACTGATTTGCACTTTGGTTTAGAGTTTTCTTTTAGATTTCAAATTCTTATACAGGATAGTTTGCTATAGCTCTGAGAGTGTTCAGGGTTTTTGTTTTGGGATTTGCCCTTGTAATTTTTTACTTTTGTTTTGGAAATGATTTCAAACTTACTGAAAGGTGCAAAAGTAAAAGCATTTGAAGACCACTCATATATTCTTACGTAGAATCAGCTATTGATAACATGTTACCTCACTTTACCATCTTCAATCTATCAATCAACTGAATAATACATAACTTTTTTTTCAATCCATCAGTGGCCTTGTATCTCTTAATATTTCAGTGTGTATTTCCCCCCTGTGCTAGTAATGTGCATAGTGAAATATCAACGTAAAAACCAGATGGATGTCCCTTGATGAAAAATGGCCTTTAGGCCTATAGTATATACACTGTAGCTATTGTTTCAAGGAGTTAGAGATATGCTTTGCTCATGTTTAGTTAGATAAAACATCCAGAGACTTTCTTTGAGTCATCTGTTTTACCTGGGAGACTCAAGAGATTTTATACCTGTATGTTTTTCCCTTGAATACCTTGAATGTTCTTCCATTTTTCTACCTCCTTAATGTCACACTTTCTCTTAGTAAAAGCACTTATGTTTCAAGGATCAGTTCAAATATCACAACTTTATGACTTTTTATTAACTTTTCCCTGTCAAAAATTTCCTTTACAAAGACTCATATCATATGACTGTTTTTCCCTTGAGTGTTCCTTTGTGTCAGGTGGTGAGCTTCTCAAAAGAAAGCCTATGGAGTATTATATTATAATCTAACAATTGAAGTGGGAGTCACATTTTATGTATGCAAAACTGCTTTTGAACCATACTAATGCAAGCCGTCTGCTTTTATCAACTTACTTTGTTATTATTTATTTTGTTTAATCTTTTTCTTGATGATTATGACTGGTTACATTTAATACAGTTAATTCAGCTTGTACTCTGTGCAAGCTATTGTTACACTAACTTGAGGGGAAACTTAAACCAGTTAGGAATGCTTTTGGCTGCAATACCAGAAAGCCTGTAGCTGAGATATCTGGATATAGGTTACTTTGTCTTGAATGTGTCATTCAATGGCTCATCAGTGTTATTAATTTCTCAGACTCATTCTGTCTTTTCACTCTGCCGTTCACAGGCTTGTCAACTCATGATCACAGGATAGCTATTACAGCTCCAAGCATCACATCTTTATGTAACCATGTTTAAGGAAGAAAGGAAAAAGTTCTGGGCGAGGAGGTTTCATTTTATTAGGAGAAAACTGTTTTCTAGAAACTTTAGATAAGGCTTCTTACAATGCATTTACTGGAAATGAGTCACATAAATAAGTGGCAAAAAAGGGGCATCAAAGATTCTACAATCTTCATGACTTGTTTAAACCAGTCATTAATTGTATCCAGACTAAGCCCAGTATCATTATAAACAAAACCAAGTTTCTCTTAGCAAAGCAATGGAGGTATTAGCTCTTGGTTAGTAAGTAGCAGTATCTGAGCTGATAGGCCACTTTGTCCTGTAGGTCAAGTTGCATGACATAGTCACAGGTCAATGGACCAGGGCAGGAACCCAACATAAAACCCAGATACTCTAATAAAGTTGGGAATGTGGATAAAAATAGATGAATGGAGCATTAACCATTGCCTAGGGAATGAGAAGAGAAGGAGTAGATGCATTTTATAGAGATAATTAGTATTCCTGAGGTCCAATAAAGATTTGAAGTATGGCCCAGAAAACTAGAAATGGAAACATTCAGATGTGCAAGCATCAGAAACATGGCAGCAGATTGGTGTTTATAAAAATGTAAGACTTTTAACCAGCTCATCAAAAGTGTTCATGGACCACTCTTTCTATATATGTTATTAGGAAAATGGAGGCTATGGCTAAGGGTGGGAGAGGAGCTCTTTGGACTTATTAATGTACCAATATGTACTGTGAATTTTCAAGGAGAGTTTGTGGTGGTCAATATTTCCCAAACTGATTTGAGCATAGATCAAGTACACAGAGAAGCTCATGAGCATAATCCAGCTTAAATACATTTTGGTAAACGTTGCTCTAAATTGTGAAAGAAGAACTATCAAGAAAAAAGCAGGAGCTCAATCCTAGAAAAGCTGCATTTCTAGTCAGGTTGTTTAAGAAAGATAGTCAAAAATACTGGTAACAAAACCACAGTGATTGGAACTTGGGCAGAAATAAAGAATGGTCATAACATCCAATTGGTTACTGATGCATCAGTAGTAAGACTGTTTGATGTTGAATCATCTGAGTATATTGGACTAAGATTCAAGATAATTCCTCTACATTATAGGAGGGCTTGCCCACAAATGAGTCATACTCAAGGTAATGGTGGAGCTGTTTTGCTTATGGCAGCATTGCACTAGAGAGAACATTCAGTCATGGCTGGGTGATCAGTGTAAAGCAAGACACAAAGCAAGGCCTGGCAATGTATGTGTAAAACTATATCTACAAACACTTTTACTTTTTCACTCTCAATACATAAGTATGGGCTTCCCAGGTGTCTCAGTGGTAAAGAATCTGCCTGCAAGCCCTGGGTTGGGAAGATGCCCGGAGAAGGAAATGGCAACCAACTCCAGTATTCTTGCCTGGGAAATCCCATAGACAGAGAAGCCTGGCAGGGTACAGTCCAGGGGTTGCAAAGAGTTGAACATGATTTAGTGACTAAAGGTCAGCAGAAGCATGCATAAGTATGTATTTATTACACATAAAACAGAAATCATGGAGTCCCTTTATTATTATTGTCTTCTTTGGGAAGAAGAAAATTATGGAGTCCCTTTATTATTATTTTCTTCAATGGGAAATTGTGATCTTACCATATTTACAGGTTTTTAAAAACAGAATATCTAATTTCAAGGCAAATTGTGACATACATATAGAAAGTTGAAATAAAATAAGTTTCTTCACTAGTTCTCAGTCCCGCCACCCACCATGACATGAACCCAGAAGAGAATCATAATTTCCCCTCAATATATGAAAAACCTCAAAATATGAAAAATTTTTATTTGATTTTCAAAAATATGAAAATTATTTCAAAAATATGATTTTCAAAATATGAAAGTATCTTACTGAAAGGAATATATTCAGGAAGTCTGGCAGAAATCAGCCTGATATTCTGTCCTAAAAAGAAGATCAAACATCGATCAGTGCAAAATACTTGGAGACAGTGTTAAGAAACCACTAAATGAAAACAGAAGATATTTCACATTTGCTAATCAGCACATCTTTAATTACTCATTTGTCTTCAGTATGCAGAGCAGATGGAGGGTGTATAGAGTGCTATATGTTAAGGTATTACATTGTTACGCATCACAGGGGATAGAAGACAAGAGAAGCAATCACAGGCACCTTTCTATAATATAAATGTGAGTTGAGTTGAAGAAAAAGGATGGGCTCAGTCACGTTCTGCTCATTTGTGCCCTGGAAGATTTGAACTGGTATAGGATTTGCTTCTTAACCAGATTAAAATGAATATTTATATATTTGAAATGTATCAAGGTGATCATAAGATCAGAACTTCCATTTATGACTTTATGTGCAACAAACCCCAAACAGTTCAGGGACATGAATCTTAGGAGAGGCTATGGTTGTACATTGAATCTTAACCTCTTCAGAGTCCCTAACTGTGGCTTTCATTTGACTCTTGTCTTCTCCCTTGTCTTGTCCAGTGGTTCTATCTTATCTTACATTTTCCTTGGGTAAGAACCCTTATTCTTGTTTGAAAGGCTTTCTTGAGACTCTTTAGAAATGCATGGCCTTGTTGGAGCCATTGGGGTGTTTCTTACCCCCTGTCTCTGTCTTCTGAGGAGGCTCTAGAGCCGAGGAAGTATCCTTCTGTTGGACATATATATGAAGCCCAAATAAAATAGGTTTCTGTGCTAGGGCAGGATTCATGGTCTGTCTTTTGGTGGAGAGTGTGTCCCTTCTTGGCTGCACTTTACACTTCCTCATAGTCGCTGAATTGTTCCATACACATATGCACTAATACCAGGAGTAAAAACTCTTACCTTAAAGCAACAGACTAGACATACGTAGTATTACTTGTAGAGTAACGACATGAGCATTACAAAACAAAACTGGAACTTTCTCGTCTTTCCCTTTCTTTCTCAAAGGATTCTGTTCTAAAACCTTAAGTTGGAGCAGGGCAAAGTATGTGGCCGTGTCCAAGATGGTTGGGGGAGGGGGCGCCACAGTGGGTTAAGCTTGGGTTTTGGAGCACAAGTGGGAAGAAGGAGTTCATACAGTGGGAAGGGGGGCTTCTTTGTATTGGATGTCAGAGCCAAAAGGGTGAGGAGTGGGATGATAATAATAGATAGTAGCTCATTGAATAAAATAGGAAAAAAATTGAGTCTATTCTGATATAAATAACTGGCATATAAATATTTGATGAGGAATAGGATATTTATATAGTTTTAAAATGACTTTTCACAAAATATTTTTAATCACAAAAGGAAAGAGTAAATTTACAGTGGAGAAGCCTGTCATGCACCATTTTAATCAAGTAATCAATGTGAACATCATTAGCAATTGGGACAAATTCAGCACCCTATAGGATGTAATCAGAGAAATAGGACGTTACATCCATCTATAATGTATAACCTGAATCTAATCATGAGAGAACATCAGGAAAACACAGATTGAGAGATATTGTACAAAATAACTGGCCTGAAATCTTCAAAAGTGTCAAAGTCTTGAAAGGACTTTGGAAAAAATAGAAATGTCCCAGACTGAAGAAAACTGAAAGAAGTATGATAGTTAAGTGCGATACTTAATTCTGACTTAGGTCTTTTTGTTACAAAAGACAACTGTTGCAAACATTGGTAAACCTTGAATCATGTCTGTGGATTAGAAGATAATGTAGCAAAGTTCATCTCCTAATTTTTCCAGCTATGTTATGGTATGTACAAAAATGCCCTTGTCTGTCAGTAACACAGTAAAGTGCTTCAGGGTGGCAAAGATCATGTCAGCAACTTCCTCTCAAAGTTTTCAGGAAAAAAGTATTTTTTGTTCTGTTCTGGCAACTTTTCTGTAACTTTAGAGTTGTTTTAATATTAGGGGAAAAAATAGAAGTGGGAAAAGATACAATGCTGAATTAAGCGCAGGCATCACGTTACAAGTGCTATTCTGGGATGACATGCTCTTGCTATAGATGCTGACTGTGCATTTCTTTCATAATGGTTGATAGTAGCAACATACCCATTTTCCACACCATTTTCAAAGGTGAAATTGATTATGCAGTATATAATACATTGCATCTAGGTTGGAGACTTGGATTTAGTCTAAGCATAATACAATTAGATGGACCTAACTTTAGAGTTTGGTTCTGTTTTGAATATAAATACTCATGAAAAGTAAAATGTTACATTGCACTGTGTCCTTGGAAATACTGAGAAAATCTTTAAAACACTCAATATTAAAGGTAATTATTATTAACACAGGCTTGCATTTGCCCACTCTGACCTAGAAGCTGAAATGAATTGTGACTAATGCCCCAGCTGGTATTACCATATTATGGCAAGGATCGGGTTATATCCATTGCTAAGAATGATTTCTTGCCAGATACCTGAGATCTGAATATCCAAAATCATACTCCAAGGGACTCCTGACACTAGACTTTTTTATATTATTATTATTATCATATAGCCATTACCTTGGTAAGCCGGTCAAAGTGAAATATTTTATTTGGAAACATTCCCTTGAATTCTGTTGTCTTCTTATAAAAAGATCATATTGAATAAGCTACTCAGTGTATCTTTAGGTATCAAGACCACCTAAGTTGACCATAGGACATATCATTTACCTACCTAAAGAGCAGACTGGTAATTATGAAGGCAGTCACAATACCTGTCAGTCGCAACCTTTGTAGAAATTCAGTGGGATATTTAGCTCAAAGAATTTGGGGATATATATCTCAATTTTTGGTGAAATTGTTTAAAGCTGCCAGAAGTTCTAGACTTTTTAATGCTACCATTGAAAACTAGAGAAGCTTTACTTACATTGCCATGACATTTCTTAAGATCATTTTCTGAGCCCTACCAATGTTTAATCTAGAACTCAAATCCAGAATCACATAGTAGTAAGATTCCTCTAGAAACTGAAAAAAAGCAGATTTTTCGGCTCATCTTTTGTCTAGACCAGACTATTAATAGAAATAGAGTAAGGATACCTTTATTTCATTTTACCTAAAGATAGCTGTATTAACTAATTTGGTATTTGCAAAATATGTTTCAAGGTACAAATGAAATAAAAGTGATAAATACAATTATTATTATAAAAATTATAACAGAATCATTTAGATGAGCCATTTGAAAAGTCTTCATTAAACATGATTGGATATTATGTTTATTAATTCATTAAGCTCTATTTAAAATGTTAAATAAATAAAATGCATTATTAATATGTCATAAACTAAATGGAATAATGCCACACAGACCTGTTATTTTTAAAGTTCCTTGCAAATATCAATTAATTCATGTTTATTATTCTTTCAAGGACAGCTTGTATGATTTAACAGGAATGGTTATGGTAATTTTATTTGCCATAATACAAAATCCTTACTACAACATCTGCTCTGTTTTTATTTTTCAGCCTGATTTTCATTCCTTGAAGTAATATATGCTTATCATAAGATATAGGTACCTATAAATATGAAAATAAAATCATTAATCATTACAAATCAGAGCAAACCTATGTTAATGCTTTGGAATTATTCGTTTGGCCTCCTAGGCTCATATCAGTGGACTCTGTGTGTATTTCTTTTACAAAATTGAAGTCTTAGGTTATATTGCCTTATATGTCATATTCAATTAAATATATTAAGTATTATTAATTATGAGTCTGGAATATTCTATTGGCAGGTAGTAAGGAAACCAGAAACTACAAGAGCCCATTAAGAGTATCCACAAGTCAGTTTAGAGCCGAAGCTACAGCAGAGTCAGAATCCAACTGGCCTATGTCAGATAATTTGAGCATTAAATTAATAAGCTGTAATCAATCCAAACACATCAAATATGTTTAAAATCCATGGATTCACAATTAAAAGAATGTATTGTGTATCACTACAGGGTGCTTGTGAATCAATTCATTGTTTTTAAAAAACTCATAGTTTTTTATCTTGTTCTATCTGTTATCTCCTTAATCATGGGGTAACCAAACAGTATATGTGCAGATCTTGACTATTCTTTCTTATAACAGCATAATCTTTGAGGATATGTTTGCCAAAGTATCCCATGACATGAACAACAATCTAGCAAAGCTCTTTGAAGGTCTTCCCCGGTGGCTCAGACAGTGAAGAATCCACCTGCGATGCAAGAGACGCGGGATCAGTCTCTGGGTCGGGAAGATCCCCTGAAGAAGGAAATGGCAGCCCACTCCAGGATTCTTGCCAGGGAAATCCCACGGACAGAGGAGCCTCATGGGCTACAGTCCTCGGGGTCACAAAGAGTCAGACACTATCGAGTGATAGCACACACATGCGCTTTAAGTGGAGCATGAGATCCAAGACCTATAAACTGTATCACCTTGGAAAAGACTTGAATCCATTTAGAATTTTTGTGTCCCAATTTATTACATTTTTCTCCAAACCTATCAGTTTTCCAAACTCCAATTATTAAAGAATCTACCTTTTCATTATAGTGAAATAATTCTGTTGCTATATTCAAACATACTATGTGCCATTTGTGTTCTCTATTATGTCCCTGAGCTCATCTTGTGCTAAGTCGCTTCAGTCTTGTTCAGGTCTGTGTGAGCCTATGGACTGTTGCCCACCAGGCTCCTCTGTCCATGGCATTCTTCAGGCAAGAATACTGGAGTGGGTTGCCATTTCCTTCTTCAGTGATAATCTTAGGTCTCACCTATTTGTCAGTTAACTGTCTCCCTCATTTAGTTCCTCTATTTTTGTTTTGTTTTTGTCTTTTTAATTTCTTTTTTTTCCTCTCCGTCTCTCTCTCTCTCTCATTGGAGAATTTCTCAAATGTCTGATCCTTAATTAACCATTTGTATATAAACTCATTAAAAAAACTGATTGGATACTCTGGATGTAGGGTCAGTTGGGTTTCACCAGCAGCAGTAGGTCTTTTCTCTTTGGTGGATCAGCTTCTACAAGAATCAGTCTTCCAGTCTTCTGCCTTATGTGGTTGGCTGCCAGCTTTCTAGAAGCCAACAGAAGAGCTTTCCTTGAGACTAGGAGTGGAGAATCTAATTCTCCTTTCACAAGCTTTATGCCACCATGTTTTCCACTCTACTGCATCTTCAGAGGGTACCTGGATTCCTTCAATTCCTGATGCTTTTCATTTACATATAGGAATGCTTTTTTTTCTTTTTGGCTTCCCTTCCTATGTGCATAGTTTTTAGATTTCTAAGATGTTCACTTCCTAAATCAGATATAACTAGAAAGTTTTCTGCTTCCAACCAACTGTTCTTATGTCTGCTTATTTTTGTTTAAGTTTGAGGTCTCATGCCTTTTCTTTCTACTGTTTAAAACTGTTGCTTAATTAGGTTTTGTGCTGTTAGATATAATTTGTAAAATATGGTAAAATAATGATTTTCAACTTGTTAACATTCTTATTTAACTTGTTAATGAGGAAACTATCGAGACTTTACAACCAGTTGGAAGAACAAAGGAACATATTTATAATTAGGAGTATTGAAATGAATATGCAAGTAGAAGTAAAACTAGTTTTTTCCACAGTGAGTGAGGAAAATCAATGGAACCTCTACCAGACAGGACAAAATGTGCATGCTTACAAACCAGGATCATTTTGCATTGCCATTAGTTATCTGCAAATTTACAGAGCTGTAAAACAACCCCCACAGAATCAGGAATTGAAGAAGTGTGCTAAAAAAAAAATGTGTTTCCCAATGAAACACAATTTTTCCCTTATTGGGTATAAACAAGGATAAAGGCAAGAATTCAACCAAGTTTTTTTTTTTTTTCCCCCCAGATAGGCTCAATATGATGAAATGAATCCTGCATGTTTTCCTCTCAATCCAAAACAATCAGATTTAAAGTTTTAGTAGAGCCTATTGATATTATAATAAAACTGACATGACTTCTATTTCTCTGCCATGTGTTTTCATACTCTCCTTGTTTCTCCCTATTATTTTAATGAGTCAGAGGTGCCATAACAAAATTATTAAATTAGAAGTATCTAAATTCAAATACTCTTAGAAATATCTCATCTACACGGTTTTACCAACATTTGAACAATAATTGAAAAGCTTTTCACGTATAAGTGAAGGCTCTACTTCACTCAAGACCTGTCACAGCTAGAGAAGAATAATTTTTCCAGCACCTTCTGCAAGGTGTGGGATTACTCTATCTGTGCACCAGATCAAAAAACTAGATGAAACACATCACTGATTTTTTTTATTCCTGAAGTGACTGGTGAAAGCACTGTCCCAGCCTGGTCAGAATTATTACTTGCCTTAACATGCCACACCTATATGGTCTGCTCATCCTTCTCATCTATTTTTATACCCCAGCCTGCCATCATTGTTCCAGTTCTTTTCAGGAATTATTCATCTGTAGTTGCTCCAAAGTTACTCTTCAGTGCGTAAAACTCTGCCTCCACCATCACCAGATGAGCAAATATATTTCTATTGTTTGCGCTACTTCTTTTTCTGATTGCCAGTACACAAATTCAGGGCAAAGCAAAACTTACAGAATATGTGAAAATAGACTTTTTAAAAAATACTTATGCTTTTTACAGTCCTCTCCTTGAGTCTTCTACTAAGGCTGCAAAAGAAGTTTGCAACCCTTCATGGTTGTACATATTAAAAAAAAACAAAAATGAAAAACTGGCAAATAAGACTTTTGTGCTGAGCTATGCCTCAAAGTCTCTTTGATTTTTCCAATCCCTTTCCTCTGTGATAGTTTTCCTGTCTCACGGAGCAACTCCCCTTCCCTCAGCTGTAGCACCTGGCAGTAAAAACTGTCATTTTGCAACAAAATGCAATTTAAACATAGTTCATTGCCTGCTCCAAAATTTCTATAAAATCAGGGCTTAAAGTTCACAGTTAGGCTGGAATGAGGCTTGGAGAATATTAAAATAGTGCTTATAATGACAGTTTTACATATAACAGAGGGGAAAGAAACAATTGATAACAAAGAATGGGAGGGAACCAAGCAGTAAGTATTATTGGGAACTGGGATGTGTGTTCCTCTGCTCCTCCCATCCCAGCTACCTCTAGGCTCTGCAGCTGACTTTATCCTTTGAAGCACAACTCAAAGAGAAGAATGTGGCTGGGGTTTTATAGAGGCCAGTCGAGAAGGAAATCATCATCAAGTCTATGGAAGTAATGAGGACAGATGTCATCTTGGAGTGGGTCTTATCTTGCAATATGCAAACACAAGGTGGTCATGTGCTCTTAGCCATGTCTCATTTTTACGAACGAAAAAGAAAATGGAGTGGGGGAGGATTCTCAAACTTCACTGTGTCCCAACTTCTGGGAATACAGAGCCCATATGAAGTTTAACATTATTACTGTTCACATGTGGTTTATATACATGGTCTTTTTAGAAGGACACCATAACCTAGCCCCTGATTTTCAAGTGTAATAAGACAAATAGGACTTAACTTCCCACTAGAGTAAATGTGCTGTCAAAGATAAACAAAGATGGGCACTGGTTAAAGGCAGCCAAGGCAGATTTTTTTTTTTTTAATTTTATATTGGTGTATAGTTGATTAACGATGTTCTGTTTGTTCTGTATGTAAAGTGATTCAGTTGTACATATATATGTATCTATTCTTTTCCAAATTCTTTTCCCATTTAGGTTGTTAAAGAATGTCAAACAGAGTCCCTTGTGCTATAGAGTAGGTCCTTGTTGGTTGTATATGATAAATATAGCAGTGTTTATTGCAGTAGGGAAGAGTCCTGTGAAAACTGAGCTCAGCTTCACCAGACTAAAAGGCAGGAAATTTTTTTTTTTTTAATTTGAGTATAATTGCTTTACAATGTTGTGTTTGTTTCTGCTTTACAGTGAAGTGAATCAGCTGTATATATATGTATATTCCCTCTTTCTTGAACCTCCCTTGCACCTCACCCCCCATCCCACTCTTCTAGGTCATCCCAGAGTACCAAGCTAAGATCTCTATTACGTATCACGTCATTCTAGTCCGAATTACCATCATCAAATAATCTACAAACAATTCTGGAAAGGGTGTAGAGAAAAGGGAACCCTCTTGCACTACATGTGGAAAGGTAAATTGATACAGCGACTACAGAGAACAGTATGGAAGTTCCTTAAAAAACTGAAAATAGAACTACCATATGACCCAGCAATCCCACTCCTGGGCATATACCCTGAGAAAACCATAATTCATAAAGACACATATATTCCAATGTTGAATGCAGCTCTATTTACAATAGCCACGACATGGAACCTTTTTAAATGCTAGGGAATTCTGAAGGAAAGACAGTGAAGGACAGTAAGCAGGAGGTGGTTTTGTCCATGTAGCTGGACCATCTGGGTATGACACTTATCTAGAGGAAAACAAATGTTGTGTCTTTAAAAACCGGGAGTGCTATGAGTTAGAGCAAGGTGCCCACAAGGATAGGCCCTTACCTTCCCAAAGGAATGAGAAGAGCTATTTCCTTGAATGTTTGCATCTCAAAGAGAGAAGGCTCCTAAGTCTTTGAGAAGACAGTTTAGTAGATTTACATCTCAAAGGGCAGATAAAAGATTTACAGATGTTCTCTGACTTGCAATGTTTTGACTTACAATTTCTTGACTTTAGGATGGTTTGAAGGCAGTGTGTATTCAAAAGAAATTTTACTTTAAATTTTGCATTTTAGTCTTTCCCAAGCTGAAAATATGCAATAAGATACTCTCTCCTGATACTGGGCAATGACAACCAGCCACAATTTCCTGTCAATCACAAAAGAAACAATTCAAACACTTACAGCCATTCTGTACCCATACAAACATTTGGATTGTTGTTGTGGTTCTTTTGTCTTTAGTACAGTATTTAGTAAATTGCATGAAATATTCAACACTTTATTATAAAATAGGGTTGATGTTAGATGATTTTGCCCAACTGTGAGCTAATATAAACATTCTGAGCACTGTTAAGGTAGACTGTGCTTAGCTATGACATTCCATAAGTAAAATGTGTTAAATGCATTTTTGACCTACAGTATTTTCAATTTTTGATAGGTTTACCAAGATGTAAGTCCATCTAAGGCGAGGTAGAGCTCTGTATTCAGAAGCTTTCTCAACTATCTACTCTAACAGGGAGTTCAGAGTCCTATCAGCCTATTCTTATGTTTTGACTAGAACAGATAAATAAGTTTTCCTAGCATCATTGAGTTTTCTTAGGCATTTTAAGAGGGGCTGGGTTCATCCTAGGGACACAGTCTTAAGCTGCTAGAAACCATGCCAAAGTTCACAGTACAGGAGATTGGATAGACTGGTTATGTGCTGAGAGTATTTTGCAATTCTCAGTAGAAATGCTTTTTTAGTCTAACCCACAGATGACCTCATTGAGGTAATGGTGGACATTTGCAGTGAAAGAATATCTTTCAAGCACATTACATCCCTGTAAGCTTCTCAAAGACTCAACTAAGCCCGAGAATTCCCAGAAAATTAACCCTGTTCAGTTAATCGAACCACATAAGCATTGGACGAGGTAGTACCCTAAGATTACATGGAGCTCAACACATTAAGGGACTTCCCTGGTGGCTCAGAGGTTAAAGCGTCTGCCTCCAATGCGGGAGACCTGGGTTCGATCCCTGGGTCGGGAAGATCCCCTGGAGAAGGAAATGGCAAACCACTCCAGTGTTCTTGCCTGGAGAATCCCATGGACGGAGGAGCCTGGCAGGCTACAGTCCACGGGGTCGCAAAGAGTCGGACACGACTGAGCGACTTTCCTTCCTTCCTTCCTTTCAACACATAAAAAAAAAAAAAAAACCTGGTGTGATCTACTTTCCCAAATTCCAAACTTCTCCAGCTTCTCGATGTCTGTGTGTGTGTGTGTGTTCTCCTTTCAGGATGTACAGTATGTGCCCAACTCTTAGCGATGTTCTAACAACCTTGACTTAGGAGTTTGCCTAGACTACTGTATATTAGAATACTGGCCCTGGGCTACACTTGGAGTTGATATCTACTTCTAAAGAGCTACTAATTCCTTTAAAACAGTCTGGTATTTAATATGCTATCTCTTGATTTATAATATTTCATTAGAAGCAGTAATAACAGCCGCAGCAAAATGCCTAGTGTTGCATGTTTTGCCTCTCCTCTGTCAGCATGAGAGAGTCATCTCTGTCTCAGTAGCAAATAAAAAGGAAGTCACATGAGTGATGTCCAAATTTTGGTGAGAAGGTGTATTCATAGTTGGGCACGTCTCCAGTGATTCTGACTTTGAGTATCATAGCCACTGTCAGATTCAGAACGTTAATTGCTGGGCCCTGCATCCACTTTCGGAGAAGGCAATGGCACCCCACTCAAGTACTCTTGCCTGGAAAATCCCATGGACGGAGGAGCCTGGTAGGCTACAGTCCATGGGGTTGCTAAGAATCAGACACGACTGAGCGACTTCACTTTCACTTTTCCCTTTCATGCACTGGAGAAGGAAATGGAAACCCACTCCAGTATTCTTGCCTGGAGAATCCCAGGGATGGCAGAGCCTGGTGGGCTGCCATCTATGGGGTTGCACAGAGTTGGACACGACTGAAGCAACTTAGCAGCAGCAGCATCCACTTTAATTTATGTAACAGTCATTAACTGGTCAAGTCATTTTCAGAGGCAGAGTCTGATATAGATTTTTTTCTCTTAGAATTCCAGAAGAATATCTCCATAATCATATAATCATTTATTTGATATTGTTATTGAGAGGAAAATCAAATATTAAGTAATTGTTTAGCATTAACAATTCATAAAAGAAGCAGATGCTGACACCCCACCCACAGAAGGTGAGACTGTCCAGACAGTGCGTAATTTCTGCATTTCATCAAATGATTCTGATGCAGACGTTTCAAGTCCACACACTGGGAAAGAACTCTTTCAAACCCTTTTCCACCTCTGACCAGAGAAGCTTTTGCTCAAATTTGCATACAGACATCTCTAACTGATGTGTGTGTGCTTAGTCACACAGTCGTGTCCAGCTCTTTGCGACACCGTGAACTGTAACCTGCCAGACTCCACTGTCCATGGAGTTTTCCAGGCAAGAATACTGGAGTGGGTTGCCATTTCCTACTCCAGGGGATCTTCCCGACCCAGGGATTAAACCTGTGTCTCCTGCATTGGCAGGCAGATTCTTTACCACCTCACCACCTGAGAAGCCCTCTCTAACTGATTCTTGTTGTTCAATAGCTCAGTTGTGTTCAACTCTTTGTGACTCCATTGACTGTAGCACCTCAGGCTTTCCTGTCCTTCACTATCTCTTTAGTTCTTTTTTGCTTTCTGCCATTAGAGTAATTATTCAAATTTATGTAAAGATTTTTACATATTTATAATATTTATTCCACCCACTTAAAAATATTACAAAGCTCTTCTTGATTTATTTTTCTTAGTAAATATTTGTAGTTTTTAAAATGTAAGATCTAAAGACCTCTTATTTATTGTTATATATTTTAAGTTTTGATGTAATCACAAAGGAGTCCTTTTTAAACTACATTTTAACCAGCTATTTCTAATAATATCCAGATTTTTAAAATATTTATTTGTATTGGAGTATAGTTACTTGCTCAGTTGTTTTCAACTAGGGGTGATTTTGCTGCCCGGGAGACTTAGGGATTTCTGGTCATGTGTTGGTTGTCACAATTGGGAGGGGAGGTACTTTTGGCATCTTGAGAGTAGAAGCCGTGGATGCTGCTAAATATCCTATCCTGCTGAAGAAATCTCCCAGCAACAAAGGATTATCCAGCCCAAAATATCAATAGTTCTAAGGTAGAGAATCCCTGCTCTAGAGCCAGTCAAGCCTTCAGATGGCTGTAGCCCTGCTGACAGGTAGACTGTAGTGTCATGAGAGATTCTGAGCCAGAACCACTCAGATAAGCTGCTTCTAGATTTCCTACTCCCCAAAAGTCTGTAAGCTAATCAATATGTGTGGTTTTAAACTGCTTCATTTTGGTGATAGTTATGCAGCAATGAATATCTACTACATCCCCCCCAAATATGTCTCAGGGCAAGAGGAACTCATATCTTAAGGAACTGAAACAGGCTGGGAATGTTAAGGGTGGCTAGAGGTCATAAAAGCACAAGAAGAACATGAGTAACTATTTCTGCAAAATAGTGGATTTGGTGATAGAGTTAATTATCATAGCTTCTGAGTCTTACCAAAACCTCAACTAGTGATAATCATAACATTGGTATGATAGCATTGAAACTTGTACGTTTAATAGATCGTGGGAGAAAGATAACTTCCAAGTAACTTCCAAGATTTCCAGGAACAAATTAGGGGGTTGAAGGAGGCTGAGAGATATTGCAGAATCAGTAGGTAGAGATAAGTCGTTATTCACAGATGAAACAGTGAAATGAGATAGAGAAGCTAGCAGGACAGAGGAAAATTTCCTTAGAGATGATGCAGACATCTTTGTAAACTTCAATGGAGGGTTCAATCAACAGTAAAGTCTTCAGTGAGCAAGGAAGTCCAGGCCAGAGCTCTGATGATATGATTGCAGACAAATTCCATTAATAGCTTACATAAATGCAGATTCTAATTCAGAAGGTGTAACAAGAGGCCAGAGATGCTGCATATGAGTAACAAACTGCCAATAGGAGATGGAAGGCCCTTTTTGTTTTGTTTTGTTTGCCTGGCAGCATGTGAGATGTTGGAATTCCGAGGTAACTCAGTGGTAGAAAATCCTCCTGCCAATGCAGAAGATACAAGTTTGATCTCTGGGTCAGGAAGATCCCTGGAGTGGGAAATAGCAACCCACTCAAATATTCTTGCCTGAAAAATCCCACAGACAGAGGATCCTGGTAGGTTACAGTCCATGGGGTCACAAAGAGTTGGGCATGACTGAGCATATGTGAAGCCATAGTTCCCTGACCGGGAATCAAACCTGCGCTCCCTACCCTGGAAGCTCTAAAAATGCAGAGTCTTAAACACTGGTCTTCCAGGGAAGTCCCAGGAAATGGAAGGGCTTTATTCTGTAGGGTAACATTTTTTTTCTCATAAGACCTCAGGGCTGGGAAGAAGTTACATTAATAAGACTGATAATTAGAGAAAGGAAAGAAGATTCCATTCTAATATGGGCTGTGCAGGAAAAAAATATTTCTAAAAGGGTCACCCATAATTCTACCAATGTTGAAGATACTAGGAATGGAGGATGAAAGTAACAAGGGAAAGGAAACAGTTTGTAATAGCTGCAAAGAATGAAGGATATGGTAATGAAATGTGTCCTGACGGTGAGGGTCCCATGGACTGCATAGATAGGCTTTCTTTGAGCCACACTACAGTCATAGAAACAAGACTGGAAGCCCCAGCCCTTAAAAATGCATAACATACAAAGATGCATACATACAAACATGCACACACATATGTAGTAGGACAACGGGATGTAGTGCCAGAAATTACATACTACTGTGAACTTTTATCTTTCAAAGAGACCCTGGGGCAGCCAAGATTGGCAACTGGAGAGCAAGTTGCATAGCATAATTCGACAAGGGAACTATGTTATTTGTGTAGTTTTTAGGGCTTGTGAAATGGAACTACAAATACTTTTTTTTTTTAACCAAAGTATAGTTAATTTACAATGCACTGGTAATTTCTGCTGTACAGTGAAGTGATTCAGTTATACATATATATATGTGTGTGTATATATATATATATATATACACACATACATATATATAAATTATTTTTTATATTCTTTTCCATTCTGGTTTATCATGGGATACTGAATATAGTTCTGTGCTGTACAGTAGGACCTTGTTGTTTATCCATTCTATATGTCATAGCTTACATCTGCTAACATCAACCTCCCACTCCATCCCTTCCCTAACCTCCTCCCCCTTGGCAACCACAAGTCTGTTCTCTATGTCCCTGAGTCTGTTTCTGTTTTATATATGGGTTCATTTGTGTCATATTTTAGATTCCACGTGTAAATGATATCATATGGTATTTGCATTTCTCTTTCTGACTTACTTCACTTAGTATGATACTCTCCAGTTGCATTTATGTGGCTTCAGATTAACTCCTTTTTTTATGACTGAGTGTATAAATACCATTTTCCCCCAGGTTTCATGGGATGTGATTTTAGGTGACAGAACATCGTGGTGGCAGGTTGGACATGACTGTCTTCCCTCTTAAAAGGAAGCTTAGAGAAGCTACGTTGAATGAGAGGATTTAAAATGCATTTTATTATTCTCAAGCATTTTATCTCTCGTTCCAGGCTTTTGGCAGGTAGTTAAGACTCCATGCAAATCATTTTAAAATAAAGAGAGTCATGTGGTCACTGACTGTGTAGTGTGCAGGCTTATGAATATAGCATGGTGTCATTTTCTAATATAACGAGTGAGAATATGGTGTTGATTGAACCTTGGGCTAAAAAGAACTCAGAAATACCTGTTGTTTCATTCATGCAATGTTTAACCTTTTGGAAAAAAAAACTTTAATTCCAGACAAACAGACATGCTTAAGGTATAAATAAATTTTGTTACTATATCATCATTTTAAACTTTTTCTAAATGACCAGAGCATGATAAATACTTGGCTAGATATCATTTAATGTGTCTATCAGAGATTTCTATAAATTCTTTTATTATATATTGATTAATTACTTGTTCTGTGTGACTTGTTCTGTTGATATTGAGATAAATAAAATGTGGTTACTTTCCCAAGAAATTTAAAATCTATTAAGGAATAAGCAAGGAAAAATTTACACAGCAATGTAATAAATAGTATGTTAATGACCCAGCAATCCCACTGCTGGGCATACACACTGAGGAAACCAGAATTGAAAGAGACACATGCACCCCAATGTTCATCACAGCACTGTTTATAATAGCCAGGACATGGAAGCAACCTAGATGTCCATCAGCAGATGATGGATAAGTTGTGGTACATATACACAATGGAATATTACTCAGTCATTAAAAAGAATACATTTGAATCAGTTCTAATGAGATGGATGAAACTGGAGCCCATTATACAGAGTGAAGTAAGCCAAAAAGAAAAACACCAATACAGTATACTAACACATATATATGGAATTTAGAAAGATGGTAACGTAACCCTATATGCAAGACAGAAAAAGAGACACAGATGTATAGACAGTCTTTTGGACTCTGTGGGAGAAGGCAAGGCTGGAATGATCTGAGAAAAGAGCATTGAAACATGTATATTATCATATGTGAAACAGATCGCCAGTCCAGGTTTGATGCATGAGACAAGTGCTCAGGGCTGGTGCACTGGGATGACCCAGAGGGATGGCATGGGGAGGGACGTGAGAGGGGGGATCAGGATGGGGAACACGTGTAGACCCATAGCTGATTCATATCAGTGTGTGGCAGGAACCACTACAATATTGTAAAGTAATTAGCCTCCAACTGAAATAAATAAATTAATGAAAATAAATAAATAAATGGTATGTTAAAGACAAACACCATGGGGGCTAATTCCTCTACAATAGAAGAAATTTTAGGGTGGCCAGTCTTTGGCTAATACAGAAGCCTATAGATGAAAAAAAAAAACATTTTTATGTATTAATACTTACCACCAAAAGCATGTTGCTGGAGCAATCTCAGAAGGATCTAAAGAGTATAAATAATTATATACTGCAACAGATTATTATCTACTTGAGTAGTATGAGATTATTTGTTGCAACTATTATATAAAATATATTGAATAAAATATAGTTATTTAGTTTAAAATTATACATGGTCTTATTTCTTATATACCACAAAAATTTCAAATGGATTTAAATTTAAAAAAAAACAGCACCATGAAAGGACATGATAAAATGGAAATTAGTTTTATATTTTCTTAGTGAAGGAGACAATTTTAAGGGAAAAGAAGGCAAAAGAACAGATAAAATGAAGTTTAGTGCTCTGCAGTGTAGGGAAATGTAAGAGACCTTAAATAGCTAAAGCAGTCTTACAAAGAACAAAATTGGAGGACTAATATTATCCAATTTCAAGCCTTATTGCAAAGTTTTAGTAATCAAAAAGTGTTATAGCAGCATAAAAATATGCATATAGGTAAAAAAAAATAAATGTGCATATAGAAATAACTTGTTTTTGACAAAGGTACAAAGTCAAGTAAGTAAGGACTGTATTTTCAATAAATGGGACTGGAACAACAGGACATCTATATTCAAAAATAAATGAGTAAATAGAAAGGTACTTACTAGTAATAAAAAGATGAGCCACAGAATGTATCCACAATTTTATATATACATATGTGTGTGTATATATGTGTGTGTGTGTGTGTGTATCCCACATATTTAATTTTGTGGGCTAGATCCCACAAAATTAAATAAGTAAGCAAGCAACACAACTTAGAAAATGGGCAAAAGATTTTAAGAGATGTTTCAATAAAGAAGATATGTAGGTAGTATGACTCATCTATCCCTATGGCAGCATAAAATGGCATAGTAACTTTGTAAAATATTTTAGCAATTTATTAAAATGCTAAATTTACACTTATGGTCTCATAAGTATTTACTCAGACATTGAAGTTTATGTTTATACAAAAAATTGTCATGAATATTCACACAAGTTTTATTTGTAATAAAGAAAATCAGCAAACAAACCAAATGGTTTTACTGATACACAATACAAACAGGTGAATCTCAAGGAAAATAACACCAAAGGAAAGAAACCAGAGGAAAAAAAAAGGACATATGCTTATGATTCCATTTAGATTTAACACTGGAACATGCAATCTAATATATAATAACAGAAAGTGGACCAGTGGTTGCCTGAGAGAGTGGGACTGGGGAAGGGTGGGAGAAGGAATTACAAAGAGATAATTAGAAACTTTTGAGAATGATTTATATGCTCATTATCTTTTTAAAAAATATTAAATTGGTTTTATTGTGTATAGTTGATACACAATGTCATATTCATTTCTGCTGTAGAGAAGGCTGACTCAGTTTTATGTACACACACACATTCTTTTTCATATTATTTTCCATTGTGATTTATCAAAGGATATTGAATATAGTTACCTGTGCTATACAGTAGGGCCTTCAGTTCAGTTGTTCAGTCATATCCGAGTCTTTGTGACACCATAGACTGCAAAATGCCAGGTCTCCCAGTCCATCACCAACTCCCAAAGCTTGCTCAGACTCACATCCATTGAGTCGGTGATGCCATCCAACCATCTCATCCTCTGTCATCCCCTTCTCCTGCCTTCAATCTTTCCCAGCATCAGGGTCTTTTCCAATGAGTCAGCTCTTCACATCAGGTGGCCAAAGTATTGGAGTTTCAGCCTCAGCATCAGTTCTTCCAATGAATATTCAGGACTGATTTCCTTTAGGATGGACTGGTTGGATCTCCTTGCAGTCCAAGGGACTCTCAAGAATCTTCCCCAACACCACAGTTCAAAAGCATCAATTCTTCGGTGCTCAGCTATTTTTATAGTCTAACTCTCACATCCATACATGACACTGGAAAAACCATAGTTTTGACTAGACAGACCTTTGTTGGCAGAGTCAAGTCCCTGCTTTTTAATATGCTATATAGGTTGGTCATAGATTTTCTTCCAAGGAGCAAGCATCTTTTAATTTAATGGCTTCAGTCAACATCTGCAGTGATTTTGGAGCCCCCATAATAAAGTCTGTCACTGTTTTCCATTGTTTCCCCATGTATTTGCCATGAAGTGATAGGACTGGATGCCATGATCTTAGTTTTCTGAATGTTGAATTTTAAGCAAGCTTTCTCACTCTCCTCTTTTACTTTCATCAAGAGGCTCTTTAGTTCCTCTTCGCTTTCTGCCATAAGGGTGGTGTCATCTGAATATCTGAGGTTATTGATATTTCTCCTGGCAATATTGATTCCAGCCTGTACTTCATCCAACCTGGCATTTTGCATAATATACTCTACGTAAAGTTAAATAAGCAGGGTGACAATATACAGCCTTGATATACTCCTTTCCCAATTAGGAACCAGTCTCTTGTTCATATCCAGTTCTAACTGTTGCTTCTTGATTTGCATATAGACTTCTCAGGAGGCAGGTAAGGTGGTCTAGTATTCCCATCTCTTTAAGAATTTTCCACAGTTTGCTGCGACCCACACAGTCAAAGGCTTTAGTGTAGTCAATGAAGTAGAAGTAGATGTTTTTCTAGGACTCGCTTGCTTTTTCTGTGCTCCAACAAATGTTGACAATTTGATCTCTGGTTCCTCTGTCTTTTCTAAATCCAGTTTGAACATTTGGAAGTTCTCAGTTCAAGTACTGTTAAAGTCTAGCTTGGAGAATTTTGAGCATTACTTTGCTAGCATGTGAAATGAGTGCAGTTGTGCAGTAGTTTGAACATTCTTTGGCACTGCCTTTCTTTGGGATTGGCAGCCTAATGAAATGCCTAATGAAATCCCATTGCCTTTCTTTGGGACTGAAAACAGTGACAGATCTTTTTTGTATAGTTCTTCTGTGTATTCTTGCCACCTCTTCTGAATATCTTCTGCTTCTGTTAGGTCGATGCTGTTTCTGTCGTTTATTGTGCCCATCTTTGCCTGAAATTTTCCCTTAGTATCTTTAATTTTCTTGAAGAGATCTCTAGTCTTTCCCATTCTGTTGTTTTCTGCTATTTCTTTGCATTTATCACTCAGGATAGCTTTCTTATCTTTCCTTGCTATTCTTTGGAACTCTGCATTCAGATGGGTATGTCTTTCCTTTTCTCCTTTGCCTTTCACTTCTCTTCCTTTGTCAAGTATTTGTAAGGCCTCCTAAGGCAGCCATTTTGCCTTTGTGCATTTCTTCTTCTTGGGGATGATTTTGATTACTGCCTCCTGTATGATGTTATGAACCTTGTTTTTTATCAACTCTATGTATGTTAGATTGTATCTGCTAATCCCAAACTCCTAGTCCATCACACCCTCACCTCCTGCCCTGTTGGCAGCCACAAATCTAATCTCTATGCCTGTGAATCACTTTCTGTTTCATAGATTCAGTTAATTTGTGTCATATTTTAGACTCCACATATAAGTGATATCAAAAGATGTTTGTCTTTCTCTTTCTGACTACTTCATTTAGTGTGGTAATCTCTAGATCTATCCTTGTTGCTGCAGATGACATTATTTCCTTATTTTTATGGCTGAGTGATAGTCCATTGTATATATGTACCACATCTTTTATATCCACGTATCTGTCAGTGTTTAGCTGGTTCCCATGTATTGGCTACTGTGAACAGTGTTTCTATGGATATTGCAGTGCATGGTTCTTTTTGAATTATTGTTTTTTCTGTGTATATGCCCGGGAGTGGGATTGCTAGATCATATGGTAATTTCATATGAAGCTGAAGCTCCAATACTTTGGCCACCTGATGCGAAGAACTGACCCATTGTAAGAGACCCTGATGCTGGGAAAGATTGAAGGCAGGAGAAGGGGACAACAGAGGATGAGATGGTTGGATGGCATCACCGACTCGATGGACATGAGTTTGAGCAAGCTCTGGGAGTTGGTGATGGACAGGGAAGCCTGGTGTGCTGCAGTCCATGGGGTCGCAAAGAGTCGGACATGACTGAGAGACTGAACTGAACTGAAACTGATGGTAATTTTATTTTTAGTTTTTTGAGGAACCTCCATACTGTTTTTCATAGCATGCACCAACTTGCATTCCCACCAACAAGGTAAGAGAGTTTTCTTCTCCCCATACCCTCTCTCAGTATTTCTATTTGTAGAATTTTTAGGGAATTTCCTGATGGTCCAGTGGTTAGGATTCCAAACTTTCACTGCAAGGGGCCCAGGTTCCATCCAAGGTCATGGAACTAAGATCCTGCAAGCCACTTTTTGCAACCAACAAGAAAATTTTTTAAAATTGTAGCTTTTTTAAAGATACCATTTTGACCAGTGTGAGGTGACATCTCATTGTAATTTGTAGTTCTCTAAAAATTAACAGTATTGGAACATCATTTCATGCTTGCTTGTCACCTGTATATCTTCTTTGAAGAAATGTCTGATTAGGTCTTCTGGCCATCCTTCAATTGGCCTGTTTGTTTTACTGTTGCTGAGTGTATGAGCTGTATATTTTGGAAATGTAAACCTTGTTGGTCACGTAATTTGCAAATATTGTCTTCCATAGACTGTCTTTTTGTTTTGTTTATGGCCTATGCTTATTGTTTTGGTTGTGGTCCATGGTTTCATAGGTGTATACATATTTCAAAACTTATCAAATATTTCTTTTAAATATGTAGATTTTATTGTATGTCAGTTAAACCTAGATAGAACTATTAAATGATATTTTTTATTCAAAGATTTTTCCTATGGCAAATATTATATGTATTAGGATATACATATATGTGTATATGGAGAAATAGAGATACATGTTTTGAGTTACTTTCATTTTTGTACCTATTAACTGTGCTACTCAGTGGGGGTAGATTTTTAACTTATCACATGCATTTCTATTATTAGGTACTCTGATAAATATATATATATATATATATATATCAAATATGTGGTGTATATAATCTGATTTATATGGTGAACCTCAGGGCATAGCCATATTCATTGGGCAAGCAGTAACAGCAGCTCAATTAAAAAGTGTTGCATTTCATTCAATTGTCAATTCTGTTTACCTTCAGTTGTGCTCAGATCAATAGGAGTTATGGGGAGGAGGATCTCCAGAGCTTACACGACTGATCATGTGTATGTATGTGTGGTGGGTAGGAGTTCACTGATTTTAAGTCTCTAACCAGAGCTAGAACGTGTATGTGGTATACTTACATAGGCAGGTCTGTGGGAGTCACAGTGGTCTGCTGAGGTGGTATGGAAATTAATACAGTGCTTTCCAAAACAAAACACACATGTACTTTAATCAGACGTTTGTCTGCGATGAGAAGCAAGAAAAGATGATCCAAATAAGAGCATTAAACAAAGACCCCAGGGTCATTAATGCTTCAGGCCTTTCAACTAACAAACACAGATATACAGAAGCCTCATCAGCAGGCAGGGCTAGGTTTTCTGTCTGCTATAAGAGGGCTTGGAGAACAAGCACCTCCTTCTCTCCATACCCTTATTTAAGCAGGCTTTTAAAAGCTAGGAAGGAGAGCACAGACCTAGATATGACTGATTTTGCTGGCGATATGGATGTCATGTTTGCTGTACCTACATAGCTCTGTTTCTAAAATAATAGACCTGCATTGTGTGCTGTCATGGCTGTCTCTTTCCTTCTCTTTCATTTCTTTTATTATGTCTATTATGTCTTTGAAGTGACTTTGATGTGTGAATGCAAAGGAACATATGAAGAGGAGCGGGGGAGTGGCGTTGAGTGCCCTGTAGGCTACAGGTTGTTTGTCCGTCAGACAGGATCACACTCTGCCTTAGAAAACTTTTAAAGCCACCACCAGCAAGGCTCTAAAAGACTTTTTTAAAAAAAAAAAATCATCAATACACGTGAGCCTTTTCACAGAGTATGTTTGTGATTAATGTGAGGCCTATGGTATCTTTAGAAAAGGGCTTCCCTGGAGGCTCAGATGATAGAGAATCTGCCTGCTATCCGTGTTCGATCCCTGGCTTGGGAAGATCCCCTAGAGAATAGAATGGCTACCCACTCCAGTATTCTTGCCTGGAAAGTTCGATGGACAGAGGAGCCTGGCAGGCTACAGTCCATGGGGTCAGACATGACTGAGAGACTAACACTTAGAGTATCCTTCCTCTAAAAGATGTTTATACATGAAGCCGGACCTTGGAATTGCCAAGGTATTTGCCTCAAAACCACTCACAGAAACAGCTTCAATTCTCAGGCCAGGGACAGAGTCAGTCACAGCTCAAATGGCCACATATTGTTTCAGAAGAGCCAGGCTGATACTGTGGGACAAGGACATGTGCAGGGCCCCAGAGTCCCAGCTACTGCCTTAGCATTTTCATATACACTCACATTTCACCCTCATCCCATCACTGGGAAGGAGCATATCATTTAGAGCCTCATGATTTGACCAAAGATCCTTAGGATAGAGATGTATTTCTCTCTCACATAGGGTGCTTGGTAAGAGTCCAAGGCAAGTGTGAAGGCTCTGTCAAGTCAGTGGAGTTAAAGGCGTTTTTTAACTTTATGTTTTGCTCTGCCCAGCACATGGCTTCTATCCTCCAAGTCACACAATAGCTACTAGAGCTCCAACTATTATAACTGCATCCCAGGTAGGAATAATGAAAGGACAAGATGGGCAAAAAGAGCTTCTTGAAGCCCCATTTTGTGACTTCTACCTGTAGTCTCTTAGTTGCAATTATTATCATTACAAATTAAAAGATTATGTTCTCTGACAGAACGACTAGGGGAAAAGATAATGAATGGATATGTAGCAGTCTCTGGCCAGACAGGAATAAGTATCCCCATTAAAAACTGAGTTTCGGTGAGATAAATGAACTAGACCAAGGTCATCACTGAGCCAGAAAATGGTGACAGACTTTTCCATGAGGAAAATCAGTAAGTGTGAATTGCCAAGGTCAGAGCTTGAATCTAAGCGGGCCTGATGCTTGTTTGAGCTCCTCTGCCATTGCATTTAACAGAGGCTGAGTTACATAAACCAATTAGAATTAAAATATTTGGATGGAGACAAACCAGAAAGTCACTGTGTGCAGAGAATGTGGACTGAGTGGATCTGCAAAGGGAATGTGAACAAGAACTGTCACCTGTCTGGAATATCTTTCCCCCCAAACAGCCCTATAAGCCCACAACCATACCTCATGTCATAAAGGGATTTGACAAAGGTGAAGAGGAATTCTATGAGCGCTAAGCTGGTTGGCCTATATCAGCATGGAATGGGAAAGAGGGTACCTAAGCGACCTTTTGAAAACCCAATGTACCTTGAGCTCAGTGAGACCATCAAGAGGAACTGTCACCACATACCTTAGAAATGTGGGGTCTGTATGAAGATGCTTGAAGCTGCAGTCACATCATCCCATGCTTCAGGTCAGCTACCGATGATGAGTATGTTTATAGCCAACCTTCCATACCCAAATCCTAACTGGACTTTGAAAAATCAGTGATAAGAGATATCTCCAGGGCTAGGAACTATATCCAGGACAACTGACCTGCTAGGTCACTGACCTCAGTTGAATGTAAGGTTTCACTGGAAGTTGAAATCATCAAGCTGGTCAGCTTAAGCTAACCCATGTCATGCCCATTCCCTGGGGGTGCTTTTCTTGTGGTGGACTGGCAAAGCCCCAGGCTTACAGTCTGATATTTGTTTGTGCTCACATCCTATTCTCTCTTACACCTTTACCCATAGACTTCTAAATGAGTGTTTTGGGGCCACTATATATATCACCACTGATGACAGTTGTACTGGAGCTACTTCAGTCTTTGAATTAGTAAGTGCTCTGAGTATTATCATCATAAAAATTTTTAGCATTACTTTCTGTACTACACCCTCTCCTTCATGTACTTTCATCCTGTACTTCAGTTCTCTTAGTACTAGATAATCAAAAAAAAAGAAAAAAAACTGCCAATAAATCTGCTAACCAGTGAAACATTGGAGACACACACTCCCAAAATTGTTTTTTCATCAGTGGTGGATTAGTAACAATTTGCTAATGAAGACTTCCCTTTAATTATTGGGGAAAAGGCACTTCTTAATTAATAGAAAGGAGGATTGGTTTCATCCCGATTAATGACTGTTGGGAATGTGTCCCAAGCCCATCAGGCAGAAGCTATTTAAAGTGAGCATATTAGTGACAAAGTTAAGCAACACAGGGTCCTAATAAGGTAGAAAAAAAGAAACTGAAGTTGCTCAGTCGTATCCTGCTTTTTGTGACCCCATGGGCTGTAGCCTACCAGGCTCTTCCGTCCATGGAATTTTCCAGGCAAGAGTATTGGAGTGGGTTGCCATTTCCTTCTCCAGGGGATCTTCCCAACCCAGGGATCAAACCTGGGTCTCCTGCATTGCAGACAGACAGATGCTTTACTTTATGAGCCACCAGGGAAGCCCCTAATAAGGTCGACCACAGTAATTAAATTGAGCTCTATGGGTGGGTAATCTTCAGGGGGTCCAGGAACTCATAAAGTTTTGATATAATCTATTCCATAACTTTTTCAACAGTGCACATGATGATTGACGTGTATAATAAACAGTAGTTTCAGGGATCACGGTCATCTGAGACCTCAGAGCACATTACCTGCTGTCGCCACATGGTGGAGTAGCCCTGTCATTATGTGGGTCAGACCCATGGCTGAGTTGAAGAGACACCTGAACTAGTGCAACCAGCTCTCTCTTTTCATCTCTTATTATTACCTCCTTCATCTCCTCAGTCCTCTGATGCTCATGATTCATATTTTCTAGCTGCTCACCCTGACCTATGCTTCCTTCCCTTTGTCTCAAAATCATCCATGGGGATGGAAGTGTGCCTTTGCATTTAACAAATGTCCTTCTATTTCCATTCTCAGACATTTTTCTGAGTGTTTTCTCCACAACCCCCTCCCTTCTTGAAATGTGACTGTCCACCGTTGGCGTATCTTCTCCGGAAAAAAGCTGATTTTTGTGTTATTCTCCATGCCTCTCATGCTCTGAAAGTGCGTTTGGTGTCCTGCTGATAGCCCCTTGCCCTTCTGATAATGTTTAGTCTTTCGGTTCTTGAACAACAAATTATTCTTTGAGATACATTATAACACAGTGAATCTGATCTTGGTAATTGTTATTTCCAGACTTTTTCATACTTCATTTTTTTTGCAATGTTGACATTCCTCCATTTCTACACTGTGGCCTTGACAACCTTTCCAAATATTTTTCCTGTCATTCCTCCACGTCCAGCCATTTCCATGGTCACACCTCAGACATAATCATCACCTCCATATTAATTCCATCGCTTTGCTCACAGAAATCTTCACCTCCTCCTGACTGGCTTATTCAATTACGTATACCTTGATCTGCTTTTATTAACCTCATGAGCGTCTCTATTCTCTTAATCCCCCCTTTTGTACACCAGGCAGACAATCCTAATATCTTCATTTCCTTCTTTATCTTGCTTTGATTGTGGGTGCATCAGTACAATAGTTCCAGTGTATCTCCACATCACAGAGTATAAAAAAACATTTTTGAGTCCTCATTTCATTTGACATTTCAGCAGTATTTTATCCCATTGAATCCATGTTTCTGTGCTGACTTACTTTTTCTCTGGACATCCGTGGTATATTGCACTCCATCCACTTTCTTCCTATCCCCTGGCTACTCCTTTCCAGTCACATTTGCAAGCTCAGCTGCTGCTTCTCAGCCATTAAATGTTAGAGTACTTCCACATATTCTCTCAGGTCCTTTCTTATATCACTTTATACTCTTTTTCCTTGGAAACATTTTTTTTTTACCATCTATGTGAGCAAGACTTTCAAATCTTTATCTAGAGCTCAAACTCTCCTGTGAACTCTAGACTTTCATAATATAGTCCTGCGAATGTCTCAACGCCACATTAAATTCACCTTGCTGACATATGAAATCCCAATGATCCTATTTAACCTGGTTATCTGCCAGTATTCACTTCTCAAACTAACACCCATTCCCCATCAAGTTCCATAGGCTAAAAGTTTAAGCTTAATCTTTGACACCATTCTCCATCTTGTTTGTCATCTTAAAAATTTAATTTTCAGTCTGTTGGATCCATCAATTTCCTTTCATTTTTGTTTCTAACCTAATAGCCACAGTTACCTTTTATAATTTTGTGGACTAATGCTGAATAATGTCCAATCCAGTAATGCCATATGTTTAATCCTTTTCATCTTTTCTTCTCTGTTGCTAATGTTCATTTCAAACCGCAAGTCTGATATGAACCTCAGACTCTCACCCTTCCCTCTCCACCAAAAACACATCTGTGGCTTGTGGTTACTCAGCTGTATTTTCCAGAGGCAAATCTTGCCATAGCTTTTTATTCTCAATGCTATAGGTATTTGTTCACTCTTAGTTTTACTTAAGTATGCTAATAAATATGTGTGGATTGACTTAACAATACATGGTACATAATGTGTAGTTTCGTGAGGTTCTTGCAAATCATATAAAACCTTTTATGCAGCAGGGATGCTGAAGAGACATCGTTTCCATGGCTAGGAGGTTTGACAGTACCAAATTGAAGTGAAAAGTGAGTTCTGGGCTTCTGAGTCCATGACACAGTCTCCCTGCCTCTCGGTCCAGTCTCCTCAACTCAGGTTTTAACACTGACACAGAAATGAGGGACTACAGTCCTCTGAACTCAGGGTGGTCAGAGCATAGCCTCAGGCTCAAAGGAAGCTGACAGGCTTGTGATAAGATTCTCATGGCCATCCCCTCCCTGTGTGGCACACAGATTTTTTTTTTTTTGTCTTTCTACAAAAACATGCAGTAGCCTGGGGCAGTGTGAGGATTCAGAGGATAAATACTATCCAGAAGTGGCCCTTTAATGCCTCAGGTCCACGGTGGACATGAAGAATGACATCCTCACCACGAGGGGTATGGCTGATGATCTGAAGCTAAAGTTGCTTCCCAGCTGTGACTTAGATTTCTCCACGGTGGAGGGTTCAGCCCACGGCTTCCGCGGACTCTGTCAAGCTCTTTAGCTCATGTTTTAACTAAGCACCACTGGCTGGGAAGAAAGGCTTATCTTTGTCTAACTCACAGACTGGAGAGAATTTCAAAAGCAGAGGCAAATTAAAAAAGGGGGGAGAGGGCCTAGCTGGTGGTCCAGCGGTTAAGAATCCACCTTCTAATGCAGGGGATGCAGGTTCGATCCCTGGTCAGGGAATAAGATCCCACATACTGCAGGGCAACTAAGCCTGCATGCTGCAACTAAAGCCAGATGCAGCCAAAAAAAAAAAAAAAAAAACAGAAAAAGATGAGGGGTTGGGGAGAGACTTGAGGGAGGAGGAGGAGGAGAAAGTATATAGCCAGTGGCTCGGGCCTCACTCCTGGAAAGGGAATCAGGAAGCTGATGTGTGCCTGTTTCCTGCTGTCACTCTACCTTAGAAAGACAGGACTCAGAATCACTGATGAGTGTGATGGTTCCACTCACAAGTCCTCGGTCACCCCCAGAGTCCTTCTCAAGAGACATTATTGTTGTAACATCCCAGATAACTTAACATTTATATGTACAAAGGTGCGCCTCCACACCCACACACACACAAACAGGAAGTTTTAGAGACGCAACTGGTAGCATTTCAAAAATTTGAGTACCCACTTATTTTAGGTACTTGTTTGGAAGTGGAAATATGAATATAAAGTTAATGTAACATTAAGATACTTGGGGATGCATCCCAGAGCTGAGTTCTTTGTTTAGAGCAATATATAATCTTCTAATGGTCATCTTTTTTTTTTTTTCGAGTTGAACAAACAGTGAACTTTTCGTACTTAATTTTCCTGGTTCTTCAGTTTATCTGCTAGAAGGCAACTTCCAACACATAAAGTTTGCTATTGGCAGAAAAGGTCCATATTAGACATACTTATCAAAACTGTGAAATAATGAAAAGGTTGTAACATATGGCTTCTTGGTTTTGGGGGCTTTTGCTTTTGATTTTTCACATTTTGGTGCCCTGCTAAAAAGAGAAGACTTTTCCAAGTAAAGATTACTTTACTATGGGCCATTTTGTTACAATCGCCGTAAGAGTTTTTTAAGTGAATACATTTGTTTCCTAAAAGGTTCAAAATAACCTTGCTTTTGGTGATTGAAAAAACCTTACTTGTTCTCTTTGCCTTCTTCCATTCCTCCCTCCCTCCCTCCATCCATTATTTCTTCCCACTCTCACTTCTTACTACTCACCATTTCTCCCTCTCTCTGTCTCTTTGCCCTGATTTGTCATATCTCTGTTTAAATCTCTCTTTGTGTCCATTTCTCCTTCACAAATCAATGAATATTCTTCTTAGTCCCCACTTCTGTACAGTGTACAAACACACAGAAATACACACAACAGAAACGCAAATATACACAGCAGAAGTGCACATGCACACACAAACTCACTTTCCCCAGATACTTAGTTGTTAGAGATGGACTAATACTTGTAATTGTTAGAGAGCTCAGTCATGCTTGCTGTTTGGGTCTGTGTCATTTTTGTGTTCCCAAATGTCCAAGCACAGTTGCAAAGATTTGGGAACAGAATACCTCCTTTTCTTGAAACCTGTAGAAAGATCCCCTACTCTCACTAAACACTCCAGTCACTGCATTCCTCCCTTGGCTTGTTAGTCTAGCAATTGATTTCAAGATGATATTAAATGTGAAACTGAAGAGAAACTTAGGGTCATAAAACTCACAAATAGGGCTCTTCCCCTGTGGATCCTGAGGCTTATATAATTCTGTGGTCCTCTTTAAGAAGAGAACACAGATTTACTCATGTAAAAAGAATTCACATCAAATTACTGGAGATTTAGAGATCCAGGTCTCCTTTTTGCACTCTTTTTAAGTAACGTATTTTAAAAATGCTTACATAGGAAGTTTCCTAAATGCAACCTGGCTTGTCCTCTTCATCTGGAACACACTGCATCCCCCATCAACTCCCAGGCTCCTCAGGGGATCATGCAAGAGATGGGTCCTGAAGCAGATTCATTCCCTGCATAGTAAATCCACCTTACATGGGGAGTATGCCCAAATTCCTGGTTTCCTGCTTAGCTGGAGAGTGGCTGTGATAATGGATCTGAGGCCACAGGTTCCCTTGTTAGTGCATCAGACCAGCTTCTTGGCAGTCCATGGACCCCATGTCCCGAGACCTCTTCAGGACCTTGCAAACCTGTCATGCTCCAGGGCATGACAGCCTCCAGACACTTTCAAAACCTGGGATGTCAGCACCTCCCTCTCAGTTACCTCACTCTCAGTAAGCCCCATTGCCTTAGATGAACATCTGGCTGGGTACGTACCCTGGGTGGCATCAGTCCCGTTAGTTGTGGTATCTTTGTGTGACCTGAAAAACCAGCAAATTCTGGCCAATTTTTATCAAAATAGAGATTAGGTAATTTTCAGAATCTGCCCAGAGCAAGCATCTTTGACCACTAATTCAGCAGCAGATCGCCTTGAGAGCTTTTGCCTGAACTTGTCATTTTTCATACTCTGAGGACCACAGAGGGTGCAAAGGGCAGGGGCTTAGTAAGTCCTATCTATTGAGGGTTCTGCTGTACAGAGTTCAGGGCTTGTACTTGGAGTTACACAGATCTGATTTCCTATCACTGGCCGTGTAACCTTCCCCTGTCAGGCATATGACTGCACTTCTCTCATCCTTATTTTCCTCCTTTGTAAAGTGGGGTTAGGGACACTTCATGGGTAGTGGAGGAGCTGATCAGGCTGGTGAACCAACTCAGCTGAAGGTACATACCTGTTCCAAGGTAAAGCTGCCTTAGGATACTCCACTGCCACATGTGTGATTGCTGCACAAGATGAGTTGGGAAATCATGATTAGGCAGTATCCGGAAATAACTTGAACAAGCATCATCCATTCACCATAGGTAAACTTTTGATGAGTTTAATTAAATGAATGTGATCTCTTTCTTGCTTACCTCTAATCTCTTCTTCCCTCTATCTTTCTGTCTCACAGCTGAGTAGGGGTGTTTCCCAAATTTCAGACTTGAATTACTCTGTTTATTTTTTTTCCCATGTATTCTCACATTGCCTGTCTGTAATATTATTGACACTTGCAGATTTGCTTTTCCATTTCAGGCCCACTTAGGCCATAACCTGCATCTCCAGATGGTGACCTCCTTTTTGCCCTCTTTCCCTCACTCTACCTAGCTTGCGTATTGCCAATAGGACTTAATTCTGTGAATTTGTAAAATAGAGAAAATGACATCATTAAGAAATTCAAGGCACTGTCTTCTAAGTGTGGAAAATTTGGGAAGAAATAGGCCTTGGCCAGGTGAAGAGTTTCAAAGTGGAAGAGATTCCCAAGGTATCAGATGTGAGAATTAAGGAAAGCAAGGGGTCAAGGAAGGTTTCCGGCTTGGGAACTGGGTGGGACAGAGTAAGACTCACCGAGATAGGGTATGTGCGTATGTGTACTAAGTTGTTGATTCAGTTGTATCCGACTCTGTGCAACCCTATGGACTGTAGCCTGCCAGACTCCTCTGTCCATAGGATTCTCCAGGCAAGAATACTGGAGGGGGCTTGCCATTCCCTTCTCCAGGGGATCTTCCTGACCCAGGGATTGAACCCAGGTCTCTTATGTCTCCTGCATTGGCAGCCGGATTCTTTACTGCTTCCCAGGTGCTACCTGGGAAGCACGAGGTAGACAGTTCAAGGTTTGGGGGGATAGAGGTGGGAGGAGGCAGCATCAGCTATGAATTTTCATTTGGCTTTCAGACAGGAAGAAGTTGAGGTGACTTTGAGGAATCTACGTGAAGATGATAACTAGGAAGTTAGGTCTGGAACTCAAAGGAGAGGTTTTCCCTGAAAATATGAATGGTCTTTTTCAGGTTGGTGAAAATTTCAGCCAGAGGCATGAATGCAAATGCTCATAGTGAAAGAATACAGAGACATAAGAGAAAGAGTCTAGGACTTAAGACCCAACCTTGGAACGTTAACAATAAAAGGGAAGTTTAGGAGAATGATTTGATCAGTGGACCATAAAATTGATTCAATAGCCAGGACAAGGAAGCAACCTAGATGTCCATCAGCAGACGAATGGATAAGGAAGCTGTGGTACATATACACAATGGAATATTACTCAGCCATTAAAAAAAATACATTTGAATCGGTTCTACTGAGATGGATGAAACTGGAGCCCATTATACAGAGTGAAGTGAGCCAGAAAGAAAAACAACAATACAGTATACTAATGCATATATATGGAATTTGAAAGATGGTAACGATAACCCTATATGCGAGACAGAATAAGAGACACAGATGCATAGAACAATTTTATGGACTCTAAGGGAGAAGGTGAGGGTGGGACGTTCTGGGAGAATAGCATTGAAACATGTATATTATCATATGTGAAACAGAACACCATTCCATGTTCGATGCATGAGACAAGGGCTCAGGGCTGGGGCAATGGGATGACCCAGAGGGATGGGATGGGGAGGGAGGTGGGTGGGGGGTCCAGGAAGGGGAACACATGTAAACCCATGGCTGATTCATGTCAATGTATGGCAAAAAACTATTACAATATTGTAAAGTAATTAGCCCCCAACTAAGATAAATAAATTTATTAAAAAAAAATAAAAATTAAAAAAAAAAAAATTGATTCGATAGTGACTGGTGGTGTTAGGATGGCCATGCCATTTATTGCCCAAACTGGAAAACATTGAAGGATTATAGGGTGCTAACAAGATAGAATACCAAAGCAACATGTACAAATTTGGACTCTGGGCTGCAAATCAGGGAAAGAAGGTAGTTAGATTTATTCAGGTTGGAATTATACATCCTAGGAAAACAGGGAGACAGAAGGGAGGCAAACAGGGAGACAAAAGACCTTAATGTATTGAATTAGTCAGAAATTGCCATCTAATATACATTCTGCCTATCAATCTTTTGTTACATACTGCTACATAAACTTTCCACGCTATATCTTTTTTTGTTTTGCCACTTTAACGCTCAGAAAAATTTCAGTGGCTCTCAGTTGTCTAGGATAAAGTTCAGAATTCTTAGCTTGGAATTTAAAACCCTTCTTGGTCCACGTGTCCTATCTTCTTGATCTATCACTTACTTCTCCTGTAGAGTTATACTTGCCTTTTCAGTGATACACAAATATGCCTTAACCATTCCCATCTCTAGATTTTTAATAAGTGGTTGAGTACAATCTCCTTCATGACCTTAGCAATGAATGGTCCTTTTGTGCACCACTAATCTGAATCTAGGACTTCCCAGTTGGCACAGTGGTAAAGAATCTGCCTGCAGTACCCAAGACAAGGGTTTGATCCCTGGGTCGGGAAGATCCCCTGGAGGAGGAAATGGTGACCCAGTCCAGTATTCTTGCCTAGAAAATCCCATGGACAGAGGAGCCTGGCAGGCTGCAGTCCATGGAGTCGCAAAGAGATGGGCATGACTGAGTGAGCACCGGAGCACACATTTGAATCTATCAATATTAAGAGACTGGCTCATCAATAAGTCTCCTCACATCTGCTACCTTTAGAGCACCAGTTCTGAGAGAAATATATTCATGAAAGGTGCTGATTCTATTCTTGATGGAAAGTCTCACGTCTCTCAGATGAAGTCCAGTTTTTTCCCCACAGTGAGTTCTGCACTCTGTGATGTATCATACTTCACTTGTGAACAAGCAGAGAAGTTCATCTTTGGTCTACATGCCTAGTCAAATCTAAGTAGGTGGCAAAACTTTATGGATCCAAAATTTCATTCCCATGAAAGTTTCTGGAACTCCCTCATTCAGTTGTATCGGAAAGACTTTTAAAGGAAAATAAAAAACATATAGGCAATGAAGATGTGTTTATCTTTTAACAGTATGCATGAAAATATCTCAATTTTGTTCAAATCAATAGCAAAATTCTTTAGACCATCTGTGTACATTTTAAAAATGACTGTAATAGCAAAATTTAATTTGTCTCTTTATTTGGAAAATGAGTAATTATAGCATATAAAGTATTACTTTGACAGAAAACTAACACATCCATTTAGATTGGCTTGTAAAAGACTAAAGTTTTCTCTTCCTGCTAAGGGTGTTTGCATTCCTTGTTGCTCTAAAGGTGACAAGCATCAGAGGACCCCATGCAGTCCCATCAGACCACAGAAGAAGATGAAAATCCTTTTCTCTGCCATTTCCATTTGTTGTTCTCTGGTGTAAGTCCTTGAATTTTGATTTTGTCTTTGAACAGTGTTTCTTTTGTAGTTTGGAGATGCTTTTAGGGAAAGTTAATGCACTTGTTGGCCTCTGTGTCATCCAAGGGCACAGGGAGCTTCGATCAGGCATCTTTGTTTCCTTACATCTCCCAACTCTTCGATTGTGCAGTGTTTATTCCCAAGAAGGTCTCTAGTCAATGTCCCTTTAATCTTTTCCTTCTTCATAATCATTTCCATTTGAGTTTGCATGTAGTCAATGAGAGGTTTGTTTTGTTTTGTGTTTTTGTTTCATTTTCTCCAGAGTAGATTTCTGACTCTGTACTTTTTTATTATGGAATAAGACCTTCCATACAACAGTGAAGAGACTTGAAAATAAACATCTTCTGTTTCTTTCTGACTTTTCTTCCCTCATGGACCATCTTCTTCCTATTATTATTTCCCCCCTGAATGTCTTTTCGTGGAGTTGAACATTGCTTCAATTATAGAATAACAGTGGAAACACTCAGCCTTCTTGATTAGGGGATCACTCTTGGTTTGTGATGCACATGACCCTGACACAGCCAGGACCATGGACTCTAGTACTTGGTGGTGCTTTCAGAAGTTGTTTCATCAGAAGAATGTTCAAGAGATAAAGACATCATTTCAGAATACAGTACTATCATGTGTTCTTCTGGACACTGGGCTATTCTCAGTTCTTGTGTAATAGCTTTTTCAAGAAATTTCCTTTCACATCATAAAATCTGATGTATATGTGTGTGTGTGTATAAAATGTATGTGTGTGTGCACGTGTTTGCTAAGTCATGTCCAACTCTTTGTAACTCTATGGGCTTTAGCCTTCCAGGCTCCTCTGTCCATGGGATTCTCCAGGCAAGAATCCTGGAGTGGGTTACCATTTCCTTTTCCAGAAGATCTTCCCAACCCAGGGACTGAACCCACATCTCTTGAATCTCCTGCATTGGCAGGTGGTTCTTTTACCACCTGAGCCACCAGAGAAGCCCATATATAAAATGAGGAACTTACAAATATGCCACTCATTGACATACTCTCTAAGATGGACAGAAATGGAAATTTGGTAGTTACAGTAGAATGACCTGGGTTAAATGTTGACATTCTTGTTTTTGTGATTCTAGCTGGGTTGAATGGAACTCCTTGAACTCAAGTTTCATTATCTACAAAAGTAGGATAATGATACTTTATACAAACACTATAGGGATGGGAAGAGATAGTAGTTGTGTTGCTTTACACATCAGAGATGCTCAATAAGTTCCAGGGACTCCCCCCTTTTCCACTCCCCACTTTGATCTGGATAGCCTATGCACTGTCATAGGCAAGAACTTTGTAACCAAATCTATCATAAAACTAGCATGTTATTCGTGAAAAGTGACATTCCATAGCAGGTGGCATAGTATGTTTAATGCTAAGGTAAATAATCATTTAAGTAATGTACAAATATAATTTTTTTTCCAGTGGAAGCAGAATCTTGGACTTTTATAATAACTTGGAAATAAGACACTCTAATATAAAAATAAAGAGAACAAAATAATTTAATAGTTGTTAACACATAGCACTTTTTATGCATCAGTCACTATTTCAATCTTTTACATAGCAGCCCATTTAATTCTTGCTGTAACTGGCTACATGATTTGTGGGACTCAGTATGAAATAAAAGTTTAAAGCCCTTGTTCAAAAATTATTGGTAGTATATGATGATGTCAAAGCATTAAACAAAGCTCAGGGCCCTTCAAAGCACAGGACCATGTATAACTGCATAGGTCACATGCTTCAATCACCACGTCAGCCTCTTGAGATAGAAACTATAATTTCACTGTAGATAATGGAATCGAGATACACAGGGAAAAGTTAATTCACTGAAGGTTACAGTGACAGGAAGTAGTGAAGCTGGATTCCAATCAGGCAATATGTGTCTAAAGACTATGTCTTTGTCTACTTAAAAGATATTTTTCATTTATGTACTAACTTTTAGCTTCAGAATCATTTTAGCCACATTATTTCAGAGCTATGAAAATCTGTACTTTGACATGGTCATATAATGTACTATATTCATCTATTTGATTATCAGTGCCCTGGCTTGTTCAAGTAGAGAAAGAGCTACTGGAAAGTATTATCCATATAGCTTAAAATACCAGAACTATATGGAACTTACCAAGTACTAAACAGAGCTATTTCAACCTCCTTATATGTGTTAATATCTTATACATTTCCCTAACATTCTATGAAGTTGGTGCTAGTATGGTTATACTTTAGATGAAGAAATTGAAATATAAGTATTTGAGCAAAGCCGCATGTCTAACAACTTTTGAGGCTGAAATTTTAACCCAGGTTAGACTGGTGCCAGAGGCTGGATCCTAAGACAACCCTCTGCTCCTCTCTTGACTATGAGAGGCATCAGATATGTCATTCTTTTAATCTTATCCATTGCTGAATTATGACCAACAGACTGCCTGACACATTAGATAACCAATCAGTATTTGATGAAGTAATGAATAGTAATGAAAAGTTTAATTTTGAAAATTAAACTTTTATTTATGCAAGTAGTACAGGAATACATACATCTTTTAAAATGCTTAAAAAATATTCTAAGGAATGCTAAAACTTCCTCTCAATTCTGAACTCCTTCCCAGACCACCTTTTCTTCCTTTGAAATAATTTGAGTCTTTGTTCTCTGGACTTTCTTAGTAAAGACCAAGATATTCAGTGATATTCAGTGTTTATGAATTATCACTGATCATGGTGTGAACTCACAAAGTTGATGTTTGCACTGAGTACTCAGGTAGCTCAGTATGATTGTGTTTGTGGTGAAGCTTTATGCAGAGCCATTCCTTTTACTAGAAACACATAGTAAATACTCTGGTTTCATGATGTAGTGTCTGTAGAATTACACTTGAAAGCACAGTATTACGCAGATAATTACAAGCAGCTTCAAATTCAGTTATCATCCAGTCCGTGGCTGAAAGTTCCTTACCTAGGGGTGTTGGCCACGTGACCACGGTGGCTGCTGGAGTTTAAGCTTTAAGGTGTTCTGGGCAAGTTTAAAGTCCTGGCCATGGGACAAGTATATTTCTTTTCAAATTGTTCATGCTATGTTCTCTGTAGCCTTGCAACCTAGGTCTTAGACAAGATATTACCAGACTATATATTTTAAAGAAGGCTATAATGTCGAAACATAATTGGGGAACGATTTTTAGTTGGTAAGTTTTACTTGGTATAAGAGATGTTGTGGGCAGAAAACTGCCTTTTAGGTAGCATTCAGTACAGTCATTAAGAGCTTGGGTTTAGGAACCAAATTGCCTGGTTTGAATCCTATTACTACCACTTACTGGGTAACTGACTGATGCCAGGCAATATACTAGATTTTCTGAGACTATATTTCCTCCCTTGTAAACTAGAAATTAGAAGAGTGCCCACGTCCACAGATTGTGGTAATATGGCTATGATGTTATCAATGTGAAATACCTAGAGTGATTGAAGTTTCAGTAAGTATTAGCAACCAAAATCATTTTCTCAGCTAAATAAAATTAAAATAGACAGGAAGAACAATGTCTGAATAAGAGGAAACTTCTTTTCCCACTTCAGTCTAGTTGGAAATCCTAGGCCAGTATTTTTGGTGAGAGCTGTTGAAAACCTCAGTTAGGACTAGTAGAATATCTGGACTCTGTTATCCTTTTCTAGGACCTAATAATATCCTGAAATTGACAGATGTTTATCCTTTGTCAATAAAAAGTGATATACTCTAAAATGAAGTAGTTACTCTTTTGGTTTCCTTGCTATTAATGATATGTTCATAAGCGAACTGACTTAATAACTAACATGGATCTGGGTGATTTCTGGTAGATATTCTCCTGCATAGCTGATGGAGTGCTTAGAATACTGCTTGGTCTACAATAGACCAAATAATAAATATTTGGTGATTTACAATCCTCTCTTCCCATTGTTTGCATCTCCTGTAATACACCAGTGCTTGTTAGGCTCCTCAGAATAAGATGCTAATCTCCTTTTTTCTCTTTCCCTCGTACCCAGCACAGGTTGTGGCATGACCTCGATTATCAGTGACCATTTGCTGAATATGATACAGGGAGAGAGAAGCAGGGGTTTCAAAGATAGGGGCAGCTTTTAATGGTGATGACAGTCTAGCATCTGGAAGAAACTTTAAGGAATAAAAGATTTAGAAAGGTGACTGGAGTAGGAGGAGGGAAACAAAAAGACTTCGAAGTACCCTTCTGTTTGAAGCATTTCCTCTCACCATTTATGGTTTATCGTATAGCACTGGTTTCCAACCTAAGCATGGTTCTGTCCTCGCAATCCTTGTCGCATGCCTTTTCGGAGCTTCCAGTGTGTTTGTGAACATCATACACTGTTCACTTAGATAGAGATAGGTAGGTAGATGGAGAACAGTTTTACATTGATCTAGTGATAGGACATCTTAAAGTTTAGAATCAGCCTGATTTAGGGTAATCTATTAGCACTGCATGTGCTAGTTAAGTGATACTGTACAATTTAGCAGAGATACCCGCTTTATGGCTGAGGACTGCTGATTAGTTGATTCATTGTTTGTTTGACTTTTTAAAAAGTATATTAAGCAGAAAAAAACCTCTAAAATTTATCTCTCAAATATTTTATCTTTTCTTGAAACATATAAATTTAGTTGTCAATCTTTTGAGGTATATGTAAGGCCTTTCTTGAGTATTAACCTACTCAGTGGATTCACTATATATCTATATAAATGGTACATATGATATAATCTCTATACATAAACTATAATTTCCAGTTTCAGTTTCTTTATATAGGACAAGAACTGAAAATCTTTGCAAAGATGCTATGGGAAGAATGTAACAGATGTTCAACACACTGCCCCTCATAAATAGTTAGTTCTATGAAGGTACAGACCATGTTTTAATTTTACTTTACTCCCTTTCTCCCTTCCATATCGTTTCCTTCCTCGCTTATCTTTTTTTTTTTTACCTTGATTACAATGCCTACTAAATAACTTTACATATACTAGCTTCATGAAATAGACAAATTAAATTAATAATGGATAAAAATTTCCTACTATAACATTCATTGAAAATGCCCTTTTTATTATTGTTATTATATTTATTTTGTTCAGTTCAGTTGCTCAGTTGTGTCTGACTCTTTGCGACCCCGTGGACTGCATCACATCAGGCTTCCCTGTCCATCACCAACTCCCGGAGTTTACTCAAACTCATGTCCATTGAGTCGGTGATGCCATCCAACCATCTCATCCTCTGTCGTCCCCTTCTCCTCCTGCCTTCAATCTTTCCCAGCATCAGGGTCTTTTCCAATGAGTCAGCTCTTTGCATCAGGTAGCCAAAGTATTGGAGTTTTAGCTTCAACATCAGTCCTCCCAGTTGAACATTCAGGACTGATTTCCTTTAGGATGGACTGGTTGGATGTCCTTGCAGTCCAAGGGACTCTCAAGAGTCTTCTCCAACACCACAGTTCAAAAGCATCAATTCTTCGGCACTCAGCTTTCTTTATAGTCCAGCTCTCACATCCATACATGACTACTGGAAAAACCATAGCCTTGAGTAGACGAACCTTTGTCGGCAAAGTAATGTCTCTGTTTTTTAATATGCTGTCTAGGTTGGTCATAACTTTTCTTCCAAGGAGTAAGCATCTTTTAATTTCATGGCTTCAGTCATCATCTGCAGTGATTTTGGAGCCCCCAAAAATAAAGTCTGCTACTGTTAAATAATTAATTAATTATTTTGTTTTTAATTTAATATTATTATGTTTCTACAGACTCAAATTGATACCTCTAAACTAATAGAGAAATTGCTAAAATGACTTAAATGAGACTTTTTAAATAATTTCTATTGTACTTTCATTTTTATTATGTCTAAAACTCAAATGAAGAGACTTTGAGCAAAAGTTCCACGAATGGAAGAGCTATAACTAGTCGGTCCAATGTAGACTTCTACATATACATAGAGTGATTAAAAAAAAAAAAAACACTGTAAATTGTTTTAAGTTTTCTGACCCATTCTATTGAAATACACGTTCTCATATGTAGTTTTTGTAAGTAGCTGTTGTGTTTTGGTGGTGAAATTGTTATGGTCTCAGAAAAGAATGAGGTGCAGTTATTTTAGTGCATAGCTGCTATGG
The DNA here is from genome assembly GCF_054371585.1 of Giraffa tippelskirchi. Taxonomy (NCBI): domain Eukaryota; kingdom Metazoa; phylum Chordata; class Mammalia; order Artiodactyla; family Giraffidae; genus Giraffa; species Giraffa tippelskirchi. The sequence goes on along the minus strand of NC_137276.1, from coordinate 55,312,803 downwards.
GATTGAGCTAGAAAAGCAACTTGCTTGCTTGCCTTATTTTTCTTTACTTTTTGTTAATCTAGGCACAGGCAAAGAGGTATTGAGGAAAACACTAGTTATGGGCAAGAGCCCTGAGGTGCAATTTGTCTGCATACTATTGAATTGAGTTCACATCTTTGCAAGCTGGATACTTCCTGCAAATTGCTTCTGTGCATACATTTAAATGTCCCTCCCCTGTGCTCATTGCTTTAAGTATTGGACCAGAGATCTCAACAAGCAATAACATAACATTAGCTCCCCATAGATGGGTAATCCTATTATATTTGGATACAAGAATATATTTTAATAAGTGCAGACACAGAGATTAAAGCAGAAGATTTGAGGAAGCAGCCTGTTCCCTCAGGTCTAATGGGTAATCTAATCATTCTCTCAAAAAAAAGTAGATAAATTAGAAGTTTTTATTGCATCACAGTAGATGAAATTCACATTTTCATTTCTACCTAATGTGATGGCTGCATGATTCCAAACTAAGTCAATTTAACATGTCTTTTTACATCATTCCTAATTCTTGAAAAAAGATTAAAATTGAACCAAGAGGCAAGTGTATATAATGTTAGTAGATGCTTTAGGGGATTGATCTTCAAATAGAAGTCTACCTTTCACTGCCACTGAAAACCAAATTTCAAGTTGAACTCTAGAAGTAAGCCAATAATTAATTATCATTAATGGAGCAGAGGAAACAGCAAATTTTGATTAATGTTACTGTTTTTCATTTCTTTAGCTTTGATAATTAACTCCCATCGTGTATGATTCTCTCTAAGCCAAAGAGTAGATTAGGAAAACTCAACGGTATTCCAAGTACATCTTCCAAGTAACTAATGGAGAAAAAGACTGTCGTCTTGATAAAAGTTCTAGAAGAACTTGAGAAGACAGAAGATGTTCCATAGAGGAGATGGGCTCAAATTTGTGCACTGCACTAAAGAGAGGAATGAAGTGACATGAGAAAAATAAAAACATGTGTAGCAAAGGTACAGGAAGTGGTTCCAGAAACAATTTTACTAAACCGAAATTGTAGAAGGTATCCAGGAAACAGAAGTGGGTAAATTCTTAAGGGCCTTGAGTGTCATAATAAGGAATCAGACTTCAGAACAATTACAGTATTTTTCAACAGGGATATGACTTGATGGCAGTGGATTTGGGAAAATTAATATGAGGCAGGGAAGGAAGTTCGTCTAAGAAATTAGAGTCTTTAATTTTGAATATTAAAAGATAAATGAGCAAAAGAATATGAAAGATGGATGGCAAGACTATAGGTGATTGGATAGATAGAGGCTCCCAACCCTTAACCAGAGTGTCATCTAGCAAGAGCCCCGCTGTTTTCCCTATTCATCTCTGCTTCTCAGTGGCTCATGCAATTTTAAAGCAAGAAGAAATAATAAAATAATGATGAAGCAGATGCACTGTGTAAGTGCTCCCTAGGATGAATAAATTATAGAAAGTACACTGCAGTGGGAGAGAAGGAAAGGAATTAGTGAAAGAAGATGGTCTCATGTGTTTCTTGTTGAGTTCAAACTCAATTCTGCTTTAATTCAGAGGAAATAGGTACTCTTGGGCTGGTGGCCTGAAGAGGGCATTAGCAACCTGTAGTACAGAGATGCCAGAAAGGACAAGGTAAAAAAGACCTCATTGGCCAGTCACCATTCCCTATATAGGTCACCTATCTACTTCTTGTCCATGAATACTCTCTCTCCAGTGTAGTACCCTGGCAACAAGAATATTTCTTCTACTTCTCCCACTTAAACACTTGGATGACCCATCTCCATGTCCTGCAGTTGAATTCTGTCTCCATTTCACGGCACATGGAATTTTCTGGCACCTGCAGACCCCTCCTGCCCTGGAACTGAGTCCAGTTAAACTAGAGACTTGCTACTTTCAAAAGGGCCATGAACATATAATTTCTTCTGCTCATCATTCTTCCCTTCTAATCATCTGGTCACCCTTGACCAGACACCAGTGTGAACATCTCCCCAGCAAGCTTTCTTTGATCCTCTCCTCTTCAGACCAGTTATACCACCTTAGCTGATATTTATGATGGGATTCCTATCTAGCAGGTATTGTTCAGAGTGTTTAACAAATATCTTAGTTTGCTTTGCTTGGCTGACAGTGCTCTTTTGTATGCTACCTTGCATTGAATGTGTCTCTATCAGTGTTCAAATGTGCTTGTACATGTGCCTGTGCTTGTCTGTGTTCCGTTCCAAACCTGGAGAACAAAAATAATCACAACTGTATTAACAGCTCATATTTTTTCATATGAGCTTTGTGTTAGGCATAGTCCTATCGGACTTATGTTTCACCTACACATCAGGACAATTTTCTGAGACAAGTACTACTATTATCTTCCATTATATATAACATGGAGTAATGATGGTGACTATCACATAGGATCATGTGAAAATTAGAGGGAATTAAACACGTAAAGCATTTAGCTGAGCACATGAGACACTTACAGAACTTTCTGCTATTATTATTCATACAAGAGAGGTCAGTTTTATATATATGTATATATGCTGTGTGCTAAGTCTATTCAGTCATGTCTGACTCTTTGTGACCCCATGGACCATAGCCCGCCAGGCTCCTCTATCCATGGGATTCTCCAGGCAAGAATACTGGAGTGGGTTGCCATGCCCTCCTCCAGGGGATCTTCCTGACCCAGGGATCCAACCCTTGTCTCTCTTAGGTCTCCTGCATTGACAGGCAGGTTCTTTACCAATAGCACCACCTGGCAAGCCATATATATATGGCTTATATGGCATATATATATATATATATATATATATATATATATATATATATATATATATATATATATATTTGACTCACTGTGGTCAGCTCAGGATTTGAAATGCCTGTATTTGAATCCTTAGAGCCTTTCACATTGATGTATTTTCTTTTTATTGATTTTCCACACAATAAGATGCCTTTTCAAGTTGATTTGGGAAAATCCCTACAGTCTCATCAATGCATATATATCCTGGGTGTACAAAAGAAGTAAATATTTGGATTCCTAAGAGAATAAGTGAAGCTGGCTGGGGGATGTAAATTTCAGTGAGGAATGGGTGATAGAACATGAAGCATATATTTGGATTCCCAGAAAACCAAGCACTCAGCTCCCGATGGCGTCATGTTAAAGAAACACAGGTAGAATCAATTTAGCATTCCTGCTGACAAGCTTCCATTCTCAGTAAGTAAGCCATCATACCCTCTGGAGCAGCCATCTTAGGTCAATTGAGACATTTGGCCTCATTAACCACTTTGGATTCATCTTAAGACTTTCTTATTTATAGTCTTCCTAAGGCTTAATGGGCTTCAAAATGTACTTTGCCCAGGTTCGCATCGAGTCTTACCAAGCTCTGTGCTTTTACTCAGCAGGCAACCATTTGACTGTCAGCTTTTATATTTTTCTCTGCAAGGGAAGGAGAGCCTTGCGGCTGCTCCTAGATGCCCAATTAACATTTCCACGTCACTTTATTCTTGCTTATAATTATTCTTTATTGTCATCCTTGTTTCCTCGACCATCAGAAATAGACCAGATCATTTTAATAATTCTGACCTAGCTCTTCAATATGCTTCAGTATTATCAGACTTAATTTTTCATTCTATAAATCTGATCTTTTACAGTTTTTTTTTTTTTTTTTTTTTGGTCAGAAGTAGAAAATGGAATAAATCTTACAGAGTGGTCATGGTTTGGAAAGATAGAAGGTGGAGCTGCTGCAGTGCAGGGGAGTCTTGTGAGCAAAGATAAGAAGGCAGGAATCCAGTCGTGTGGTATGCATGTATGTGGATTGTGTAAGTAGAGCATCAAGGCATTCAGAGAGTAAAACAAGGGCAGGGGTGAAAGAATAACATTCACAGGTGTTGTTCAGCTACTTAGTTGAGTCTGACTCTGCAACCCATGGACTGCAGCACGCCAGACTTCCCTGTCCTTCACTATCTCCTGGAGTTTGCTCAAACTCATGTCCATTGAGTCAGTGATGCCATCCAACCATCTCATCCTCTGCCACCTCCTCCTCCTCCTAACCTCAATCTTTCCTAGCATCAGGGTCTTTCCCAATGAGTTGATGCTTTGCATCAGGTGGCCAAAATATTGGAGCTTCAGTTTCAGAATCAGTCCTTCCAGTGAATATTCAGGGTTGATTTCCTTTAGGATTGACTGGTTGGATCTCCTTGCAGTCCAAAGGGACTCTCAAGCGTCTTCTCCAGCACCACAAGTTAAAAGCATCAATTATTCAGGGATCAGCCTTCTTTATGGTCCAACTCTCACATCTGTCCCTGACTACTGGAAAAATCATAGCTTTGATTATATGGATATTTGTTGGCAAATTGACGTTTCTGCCTTTTAATATGCTGTCTAGGGTTGTCATGGCTTTTCTTCCAGGGAGCAAGTGTCTTTTAATTTAATGGCTGCAGTCACCATCTGCAGTGATTTTGGAGCCCAAGAAAATATGTCACTGTTTCTATTGTTGCCCCAACTATTTGCCATGAAATGATGGAAATGGATGCTATGATCTTTTTTTTGAATGTTGAGCTTTAAGCTAGCTTTTTCACGCTCCTCTATCACCTTTATCAAGAGGCTCTTTAGTTCCTCTTTGCTTTCTCCCACAATGGTGATGTCATCTGCATATATGAGCCTATTGATATTTCTCACTGATATACATTAGAATATGCCGATCTCCACATCTTTATTTTTTAATCCATTTTTTATTTTTATTAGAGTATAGTTGCTTTACAATGCTGTGTTAGTTTCTATTGTGTAGCAAAATGAATCAGCCATTTTGGACTTCCTTTTTGGACTTCTTTCCTTTTGGACTCCTTTCCTTTACCACAGTGCATTAGGTATAGCTCCCTGTGCTATATGGTGATTGTTCTCGCCAGTCATGTATAAAATAGATAACTAATGAGAACAATCTTCATACCTTTGACTCAAACTTAAACCACCAGCCATCCAGCAGACAGTTCCCTCCCCACATATGATCTTTGTTTTTCCCCTACTCTGGATTTTTCAGTGAATCTTTGGTGCTATCATCTAAATTTCATGTCATTTTCAACTTAGTAGGGCCCCCCACAAGTGATTTTTCTAAACTAATCATCAGTCCTCCTTCTCTCACCATGCATGTCACATTTTAGCCCCATCTAACACCACGTGAATCATTGAACTCACCATGCATGCTTATCCCCATATCACCACCCGTGTATTCTCCTCCTCTGATCTTCCACCTCTTGAGTTGCACTTATGGACTCCTACAGAGTGTTTAAGATACATATAAAATATCTCATAGTGTGTATAGTTCCCCAGGCATAATTATTCACCACCCCCACCCCCACATCCACATCCAGTGTCATTGACCATACATACCTGTATTATAGCACCTACTGCAGCCTATTCTGTTTATGCACTTAAACGTCTAACCTGCCACCTAGACTTGAGCTCAGTGAAGTTCGTATTCATCCAATTCATCCACATTCCCCTTCAAGTTTCTCGTGGTGCTGGAAGGTAGCAGTACTCAGTCAACATTAGTCCAAGTGCTTTGAATGGAGAATAACTGCAATTTTTTTTTTTTTTTTTTTTTTACTGTAGAAAATCTTGAGAATTGGTGGTATAATCAGACTGGTTATTGTTTAATTAATGTTTTCTACTGGAGAGTTTTCTTTAATCAGTATTCAAGGTTTTGTTGTTTAACTAATACTTTTGAAGATCCTTAGGGCCAGAATTATATATAGAAAATCACTCCTGTGGTTGTTGGTCATTCACTTAGAAAGGATTTACTGAACAGTTCCAATTAATGAGCTAATTTCAGTTTCCTGAATCACAATAATATTTATTTCCCAAGAAGTAAACAAATTTCTGCATATAAATTAGAATTTTATTAAGTAACAGGTTTACAAATCAAGTGATTTAGAATGGCATTCACCTAGAACTAATCCATAAGTCTTTTTTAGTGAGAAATGAAAATATAGCCTGAGTAATTTAGTTACAATTTCCATACACTTTTTTGTTGTTAGATATTATAGATTTATTTCTGCTGCTGATAGACTTTGAAGTTGTTTAATCATATAAAAGCCACAATGTAAATTTCCACAGACAGAAAGAGCCCTAAATACAATACTCTAATGTGTATGTTTGAATCCCTGATCCTTTAAATCTCTCTCTAGTCTCCCTTCAGCAGAGAGAATGTTTTTGATTGTTGAGAAGGGATCCAACATGCTTAGATAAAGTACTAATAAAATGCTTTATTTTTGAAAATAAAGAAAACTTTAGGTGAGACTTTGAAAAATTATTAATCAAAACTGGTCAAATTTTGGCACTTTCATATGATTCATTCTGATATTTATGGCTCAATTCTTTGGGAAGAAAAAAAATCAGTCTTAAAATCTTCAGGTAACTGCAAATGATACCTGAGAAAGAACTTGGGTGATTGTTGCCATACTGAGTATGTAGTGTATGTTTATAACAGCAGCTGCAATCTGAAAAAAACAAAGGAATATTCTCCTATACTCTCCACATCATGGCAGAATAAACAGAATGGTTTCCATTAATCAGTTAATGCATGTAATCTGAATCACATTTGGAATGAGGAAACTCAACCATTAGATCTGCTATTAATGATAACTATGAGAGTCCACCAGATGCTCAGGAATGATAAGCCAAGCCTCAGTTGAGCACCTGTACTGGTCACATGCTTCCCAGGTGGCGGTAGTGGTAAAGAACCCTCCTGCCAATGCAGGAGATATAAGAGTCGCTGGTTCAATCCCTGGGTCGGAAGGATCCCCTGGAAGTGAACATGGCAACCCACTCCAGTATTCTTGCCTGGAGAATCACATGGACAGAGGAGCCTGGCAGACTACAGTCACACAGAGTCGGGCACGACTGAACAACTTAGCATGCATGCACGCACTAGTCAGGATAGGTTATGCCTCAGTAACAAGAAAGGCCCCACAGTCATAGCAGCCTAACACAATTAACATTTAAGTTAGACTTAAAATTTCAGTGTGGGTTGAGTGACACTCCAGGGCAGATTTTGGAAGAGAAGAATATTGGAGTGTCTATGAAAGTTTTCATTGCTTCAATTGGAAATGACATATGTCAGTTCCAGTCACATTGTATTGGCCAGAACTATCTTCTGACTTAATTAGAAGGTAAAAGGGAAATACAATGAGTAGAGAAAAAAAAGAAAGAAAGAAAATCAGATAGGTGTGAGCACTAGATATCTCTACTAGCGATTTAAAGACTATAGTAGACTTTGTACTTTTTTTTTAAACATTCTTCATTTTTGCTTGTCAACATTTTCTCATGATACATTGCCAGCTAGAGCAGATCAGGATGCAAGTCTGAAATCCAATGTCTGCCCTTTCCTATAACTATTTCAAAAGACCAAGCATTTTCCTCATGCTGCTTACCACACAAGTGTAAGTCCACATAGCAGCATTTTGCCCCATTAGTTGTCTTCATTTTCATAACACAACTCTGTACATGTAAGGAGAATGGGCTACTGTGTCAGAGAAAAAGTTTCAGCTATACAGTAGAATGACCCAGAAGAAAGCATGTACATGAAAAGAGATAAAATATATTTAGAGAAAAATTAGATTTCAATAAAGTGATATCCTTACATTTTTTATTTGCCATTTTTTTTTTCATTTCACAGGAGCATTAGGGAATCTTAACTCCAGAAGCAATTGTCATCCATTCTGTCTGCCTGGATGGGTGAGAATTGCCTCTCTATCTGCTCCCCTAAAGACTTAAGCCTCAAAAATTGACATCATACTTTCACATGCAGATGGAGAGAGGATTGGTTCTATCTTGCAAGTTCTTCCCCTAGCAAATGTGTAACTATGAAAAATATGAGAGAAAAACATAATTATATATTATAAGGCAGAAGCCACAGTTCTATTTTTTCTGTCATAATATAAACTGAACAAAACATTTGTGGATAAAAACAGAAAACTTATGGAATCTGTATAAAATGAAACTGACAACATTCCATCTCACCACCATAATGGGGCTGTTCTTCTGTTCCTTCCATATTTGTTGAACCATCTGAAAAGTTTTCATCATCTGAGACATATTTCTCACTTGACCTTCAGTATTTTATTATCTGTCATTTTTATTGTATGTTCTCTATTTCTTCAGTTACTTGAAAAATGATGTCAAGATAGAACTCATCTCTTAAATTCCTGTTATAATCTTTCAGTGCCACCATCTCCCCCAGAATCTCTACCCATTCATTCATTCTTTCAGTGTGTCTCTTTGCTTTACTTTCTCCCCACCCTGCCCCCATCAGCCCTTCTCTACTCCCTCCCTTTTTCTGTTCTCCCTCCCCTTACCTGTAACTGGCTTATTAGTCACTTGAATGCCTGGAAATGAGAAGCATGATCAACTTTTTTAAAAAAGCTGGTTTTAAATAACCCTCAGTGAAAATACTTATAACATTTTGAAGATATACAAATTTTTCCTGAATTCCTACTGCACTCACCCCAGGAGATTCCTAAATAATATAAGGACTATGAAGGATTGAAGTGAAATTGTTAGTTGCTCATTCACATCTGATTCTCTGTGACCTGATGAACTGTAGCTCACCAGGCTTCTCTGCCCATGAAATTCTCCAGGCAAGAATACTGGAGTGAGTAGCCATTCCCTTCTCCAGGGAATCTTCCCAACCCAGGGGTCAAATCCAGGTCTCCTGCATTGCAGGTGGATTCTTTACCTTTGAGCCACCAGGAAAGCCAGTAATTAATAATTCAACTGATGGGATCTTGGCCTTGATCCTGACTGTTGCCTTATGACATTATATCCATTCAAATATTAGTTTCTTTCTCTTTTTTTTTTAATGTATTTATTTGGCCATTTCAGGTCTTAGCTGCAGCATCTTCCTTGTGTCAGGAGACATCTTTCCTTATGGAGTGTGTGGGCTTAGATGCCCCGAGGTGTGTGGGATCATGTTTTTTTTTTTTTTTTGCCAGGAATTGAAGCTGTGTCCCCAGCATTGCACGGTGAATTCTTAACCACTAAACTGCCAGGGAAGTCCCTAATTATTATTTTATTGTCCTAAAATTAAGTATTACCTTTATTTGGTTTTCTCTAGCAGCTCTTTCTCCCCTACATTCACACTTATGATGAGTTTCAGATTCAAATCCTAGCTGCTTACAACCTACTAGATCTTACTAGCAGGAGCCTTACTGCTAGTAAGTGCAAGCTCTGTCTCAGTGATAGGGCCAAGACTCATATTTTGAGATGTTAAGAGCAGACCAGAAATAAAAATGGAAATAAAACAGAATCTCAACAAATTTCAGGGATTTTTTGGTTTTGTTTGTTTTTGTGGACGACAGTGATCTCTCCATTTTCTTCTTCTCTCTCCAGTACCTGTATTAAAATATGAACCATCTTAAGAGGATGAAACTTACGATGCTCTCCTAATCAGGGTCAAGCACTGCTCCAGGCCTTATTACCTGCTACTTAATTCTCACACAAGCTTATAGAAAAAGTATTATGACCCTGTTCTATTGCTGATATGACCCTGTTCTATTGCTGATGAACCAAAGTCCAGAGGTGTCAAGTAAGTTGCAAAGGCACACAATCTTGTAATAGAGCAGGCATTCCAGTCTAACCACATTATTACACCTAGACACATCCATGTACTGTAAGGCCTCCCCTGAAATAAGATGTATCCAGTACATCTCCTGAACCACATACACTTATCCAAACAAGGAAGGATAAATGCCAATGATTATTTCTATTTTTAAAGTTGAGAAAACTGGATTGTAAAGAATGTATATGGCTTGTTTATCATCTCTTGGTAAAAGAAGACATAGGACCGTAAAGCAGATGTAGGAACAGACCTAGTTGAACATTTTAAAATATATACCATGAGATTTAGAACTAAGAGGAAAGTATATGGGTATATGCTTTCATAATTAATTATTGACGTATTTGATCTTCCTAACGACTTTATAATTGATCATATTCTCCTTTGTCACAATTGTATTTTCCTTCTGATTACTCTTTGCATAAAATCCTGCTACAGAACTTCTTTTTACACTTCCACTAACATAAATAATGCAGTATGTGATATCAAGCCAAAGGGGTATCTTCTAGTATGAAAAAATTTACAACTGGAAATTCTATTTTTTAACCAAATTTCCAGACTCAAAAACTGAAAAGGTATTTTTCTTTAATGAAAGTTGATTATTATTTAATTTGTTTTGAAAAAGGAGCCATCATTATGCATTGCCAGTTTTCCAACAACACTAGATAGAGATACTTCTATTTTGAATATGCTATAATTTTTTTCAACTTGGAGGGTGCTGACACAGGAGCCATCCTGTCTTAGTTCATATCCTGGTTCCATCTTTACCAGCTGTGTGATCATGAGTAAGTAACCAAACGATTCTATGCTTCAGTTTTCTTACTGTAAAATGAAAATAATCCCAATTTTATATGGTTATGAATAGGTGGAAATAGGGATATAGGTAATGAATTTCTCATAATTCTGGCAGATGGTAACTGCTTACTAAGAGTTAATTTTTCTTGTTGCTATGTTTTATTTTAAAGATATATGTTTTCTAAAAAATGCACACATTCTTTGAATAAATTTATTTTTCTAAACTTAAGTGGTTATGCACAAAACTATGAACAAAGATAAAATATTTATGAAGGTTCAGAGAACCTTATTTAATATACTTAAAACCTAAAAATAAAATAAACAGAATTATTTTCACAAGGGACATATTCAGAAAACATGGCACATCAACAAGATTTTAAAGCAGCCATTGTTGTTGTTATTAGTTGCTCAATCATGTCCAACTCTACGACCCCGTGGACTGTAGCCCACCAGGATCCTCTGTCCATGGAATTCTCCAAGCAGGAATACTGGAGTGGGTTGCCATTCCCTTCTTGAGGGGATCTTTCGAACCCAGGGATTGAACCCAAGTTTCCTGCATTGCAGGTGAATTTTACCATCTGAGCCACCAGGGAAGCCCAAAGCAGCCATTAACCACTATCATCTCAAATAATAATTTCATGAAATAAGGACATTTTGTAATATTTAAGAAACATAATTTATACACATGTGTATATATATATATATGCTTTAATTCCCATTAAACAAGAGTTATATGTACCTTGGAACTCTGATATATCCATTTGAATGAAGAAAGACAATGGCAAAGAATGCTCAAACTACCACACAATTGCACTCATCTCACACACTAGTAAAGTAATGCTTAAAATTCTCCAAGCCAGGCTTCAACAGTATGTGAACCGTGAATTTTCAGATGCTCAAGCTGGTTTTAGAAAAGGCAGAGGAACCAGAGATCAAATCGCCAGTATCCGTTGGTGTATTGAAAAAGCCAGAGAGTTCCAGAAAAACATCTATTTCTGCTTTATTGACTATGCCAAAGCCTTTGACTGTGTGGATCACCATAAACTGTGGAAAATTCTGAAAGAGATGGGAATACCAAACCACCTAACCTGCCTCTTGAGAAACCTGTATGCAGGTCAAGAAGCAACAGTTAGAACTGGACAAGGAACAACAGACTGGTTCCAGATCAGGAAAGGAGTACCTCAAGGCTGTATTTTGTCACCTTGCTTATTTAACTTATATGCAGAGTACATCATGAGAAACACTGGGCTGGAAGAAACACAAGCTGGAATCAAGATTGCCGGGAGAAATATCAATAACCTCAGATATGCAGATAATACCACCCTCATGGCAGAAAGCGAAGAAGAACTAAAGAGTCTCTTGATGCAAGTGAAAGAGGAGAGTAAAAAAGTTGGCTTAAAGCTCAACTTTCAGAAAACTAAGATCATGTCATCCGGTCCCATCACTTCATGGCAAATAGATGGGGAAACAGTGGAAACAGTGACAGGCTTTATTTTTGGGGGCTCCAAAATCACTGCAGGTGGTAATTGTAGCTATGAAATTAAGACGCTTACTCCTTGGAAGGAAAGTTATGACCAACCTAGACCGCATATTAAAAAGCAGAGATATTACTTTGCCAACAAAGGTCCATCTAGTGAAAGCTATGGTTTTCCCAGTAGTCATGTATGGATGTGAGTTGAAATATAAAGAAAGCTGCGTGCTGAAAAATTGATGCTTTTGAACTGTGGTGTTGGAGAAGACTCTTGAGAGTCTCTTGGACTGCAAGGAGATCCAACCAGTCCATCCTAAAGGAAATCAGTCCTGAATATTCATTGGAAGGACTGATGTTGAAGCTGAAACTCCAATACTTTGGCCACCTGATGCGAAGAACTGACTCATTTGAAAAGACCCTGATGCTGGAAAAGATTGAAGGCAGGAGGAGAAGGGGACGACAGAGGATGAGATGGTTGGATGGCATCACTGACTCAACGGACATGAGTTTCAGTAAACTCCAGAAATTGGTGATGGACAGGGAGGCCTGGTGTGCTGCAGTCCATGGGGTCACAAAGAGTTGGACACAACTGAGCAACTGAACTGAACTCAAAATGTACCTTGGATAGACCCCAAAATGTTATCATTGATTATAATTAAGTGGTAGGAGTGTGAATGACTTTCTTCTAATATTTTCCAAATTTCCTGCAATAAGTTTATATTATTTTATGATAAAATTTTGTATACATTTTAATAATATAATTAAGATGTCTCTATAATCTGACCTCATAATCCATAATTATTTAGTATCTCATCCAGTTTTTAACTGATGGGTAATTGTGAGAGCCCCTTGGACTTCAAGGAGATCCAACCAGTCCATCCTAAAGGAAATCAGTCCTGAATATTCATTGGAAGGACTGATGTTGAAGCTGAAACTCCAATACTTTGGCCACCTGATGTGAAGAACTGACTCATTTGAAAAGACCGTGATGCTGGGAAAAACTGAAGACAGGAGGAGAAGGGGACGACAGAGGATGAGACGGTTGGATGGCATCACCAACTCAATGGACATGAGCTTAAGTAAACTCCAAGTGTTGTTAATGGACAGGGAAGCCTGGCGTGCTTCAGTCCATGGGTTCCAAAGAGTCAGACACGACTGAGCGACTGAACTGAATTATATTTCTTATATTTTAGCTTCAGAAAATAATAAATGAGAAAGGAAAAATATAGTAAAATATACACTACAGCATTATATATAAGACCAAAGAACTGAAATAGTACAGAGGAAAAATATTTATGGGAAGTCTAAATATAATAAGGCACAGTGATTCAGTCTATTAGTATGGTAACTTCATGTGCCTTTTGTGTACACACACATATACATATAAATAATTTCTAAAACACATGCTTGAAAATCTGTCACTAAATATGAAGTCTAAAGAACATTTCTGTAAGTTTAACACTAATTACTTCTGGAGAATAAATTTTCTCAGTTTTGTTTCTATTATTCTTCATTTTCCAAATTTTAAAGTATATTGCTTATTTTTTATAGTAAGAAGATAAATATACCCTACTAAGTAGATGCAACTTTTAATAAGTGCTTGCTTAAAGTCCCCAAAGTAGATGTTTTCTGATCCTTCCTTAGTCATGTGGCTGCCATTTTATTTATTTAAGAAATGACAACTCAACTTACATCATTTTGAAATGATGCGTTGTCCAATATTGTAGGGGGACACTATCCCTTAAAACCTTTACCTGTGAGCTTGCTCCTGAGCCTTTTTGAGTCAGTATCTCCCTCCGTGGTCCAGGTTGAGCAGCTCTGTACTAAATCACCCTGACAGTTGTCTGTTCCCATTATATCATCAGCTCCTACCTCGCATGCTGACATCACATCCCTCACAGCCATTACTTGCCTCTCCCAAGTGCAGGCAGCCTCAGAACAGAGAATCACTTTTCTTTGCTAGAAAAGATACACCAACATTAGAGATATCTTCCTAAATTTCCATGCAAGATTATTATTTTTAGAGCAGGATTAGGACTGTCAAGAAGTAAGACCAAGCTGTGCTCTGTTTTGTATAATTGGACCTTTTGATGCAAAGTATTTTCCCCAGAGACCATCACAGTGGCAAAATGTCTCCATTATACAAAGAGGAGTCATTGACAAATTCATAATAAGAATATACCTGCATGTACTTAAAATATATGACTAAGATGGTCATATCATTTGACCTTATAATGCATAGTTATCTACAGTGAATTAAGCTGAAAGGAAATTCTTTGAGGTGAATTAGGAAATGGTATGAGGGTTGGGAATAAACCCAGAAGCGATGAAGCACAATGGGGAAATGTCATTTGGGGAAAAAAATAGATTCCTCTTTTACCAATTCCCATATTCCCTAGAGGTAGCCATACTCAGGCTAAAGAAATACCTTTTTGCTAAATGTTTGATCAACATTTCTAAGGGTCTTTTAATGATAGGTATGATGTGTAGAGTTGGCAGCCAGGAGAGGGCCGGCCACATGCCACCTTAAGGAACTCTCAGTCAAGGGAGAAGAACAATGCCAAGAACCAAGCAAAAGGTCTGTAGCTTTGAGAAAGTTTTCAGAGGAATGTATCCAGCTTTGCCTGAGCAAAAGAAAACTCACAAGCAGAGAGACTTGGCCTTGTCTTAGTGAATTTTACCATCTTTAATTAAAATTGATGGCACAGTTTTGTCCAGTGTGATTGCTGACACACTACAAATTAAATGATCATTACCTGTGATGAATCTATGATGACTTTCTTTTCAATGTGTCTTTACATACCCTAGGTGCTTCCATCAGCACATCTTACTCTATTTGTTTGTTTAGATGTTTCCCTTGTCTAAGCTGAAAACTTCAAAGGTGATGGTCCAATTACCAGGTGTTGGTACATAGTAACGGAGAAGGCACTGGCGACCTACTCCAGTACTCCCGCCTGGAAAATCCCATGGATGGAGGAGCCTGGTAGGCTGCAGTCCATGGGGTCACTAGGAGTCGGACACAACTGAGCAACTTCACTTTCACTTTTCACTTTCATGCATTGGGGAGGGAATGGCAACCCACTCCAGTGTTCTTCTCTGGAGAATCCCAGGGACGGGGGAGCCTGATGGGCTGCCGTCTATGGGGTCACTGAGAGTCGAACACGACTGACGTGACTTAGCAGCAGCAGATACATAGTAAATACTCAGTAAAGCTGAATTAAATGAGTAAACACACTATTTCATATTTTGAACCTTATATGACTCTTCTTTTTAAGGAAGATTAAAAAAACATAGATGTTTATAATAGGCAACTTTATTTTTTGTTGAATTCCACTGACATAACACAAGTGTACTAGTACACTTGTACTAGCACAAGTGTAAGATGATCAAAATTATTGGATGATGAAGTAGGAGAAAGTGTTAGGGAAAGCCAGAAAACTACACCAAAGACTGCTGAAGGGAACCAGAGTGGGAGAGGCTATCAGACTGAAGAAAAGATGTATTAAAAATTGGGATTGACATATATACCCTACTATGTGTAAGCTAGATCACTAATGAGAACCTACTGTAAAGCACAGGGAACTCTACTCAGTGCTCTGTGGTGACCTAAATGGGAAGGAAATCCAAACAAGAGGGGTACATGTATACATGCAGGCTTCCCAGGTGTCTTAGTGGCAAAGAATCTACCTGCCAGTGCAGGAGTTGCAGGAGACATGGGTTCGATCCCTAGGTCAGGAAGATCCCCTAGAGAAGGAAATGGCAACCCACTATGGTATTCTTGCTTGGAGAATCCCATGGACAGAGGAGCCTGGTGGGCTGTGGTCCATGGGGTCACAGAGTCAGACGTGACTGAGTGACTGAGCACACATGTATATATGTAGCTGGTTCACTTTGGTGTACAGCAGAAACTAACACAACACTGTAAAGCAACTCTACTGCAGTAAAATTAGGAAAAAAAAATTATAGATTTGTCGTGTTGCCAAGTTGATCTGATTCTCATCTAGAAAACCTGGGCAGCTAGCCATCTTGTTGTGACTCCAGAGAGTTCATGCCTAGGCTCTCTCTCTTCAAAGAAGATCATGCATTTTCATCTTTCACTACCAGACTTGAGGGGTATAGACAAATACTTCACCCAGTTTTGTGTTACTTTATTGTCCGAAGTATTGAAATACTGGATGAATAAATTGTCCGGTTACCACCAAACCACAGAATTCATGGGAACTCCAACAGCAAGTGGAATATCGTCATTTTCAATATGACTTTAATGACTGTTAAATTGGTTTGGCAGCATCTATATGTGGGAAGAGATGGGGAGCAGAAAAATGAGGTCCCTTAGTGGTTGTGGGGAAGGGAATGAGAGGGAAAGAGGACTTCAGACCCGATTTCAGAAAGTTGTTAGTAATGCATCACTCTGCAATTGGCTGAGTTCCAGGGAACCATCAGTATCTGCCTTTTTGGATCAATGTGCAATTTTGTGAGGCTTTGACAGCCTGACGCTGAGTGGGTTGTAGGTGAAGTACACCTGCCTTGCCTTACGAAAGGCAGGACTGGCAAGGAAAATCCATCTGACATTGTGAGCAGCCAAATTAATAAAGAACAACCAATTTTTCAGCTCTACAGAACTGTACTTCTGTAGCTATTTAGTAAATATCTTCAAGTAATTTCCTATATTTTTCCCACTTCCTACTTCTAGCATAAATAAGGAGAACCATAGAGTATTTATGAACTGAACTTTTCCATTTTTTTGCTTCCCCTCCTGTTTAGAAATGTTGCATTATGCACCATTTGCACAATACCAGGATAAAGTCAGCTGCACAAATATCAATTTCTGGTTTGAGCATGGAAAACAAGAAAAAAAAAGTAGCTTGATTGTGTTGTAAGACTGATTAGTGTGAGAAATGGTGCTTAAGGAGACACAAGATACGTATATCACATCTAAGAATCTAATAGGGAAAATTTTTACTAAGATAGGCCCTAAAAAATACATTTGTAAAAAAATAAGTGTAAAAGTTTGGGAGGAAATAGCATTTTCACTTATCTGAATATTTTCACTTAATACTGAGTACTATTATACACATTAGTTTTGTGGAGACATAGTATAGTGATTAAGAAAAGTTTTGTTCATTATGCAGACTCGGTTTCAAGTCCTAGCTCCACCTCATTCTTGTTCTGTTCCCAGGCAAACCTGAACCTCTCAAAGTCTGTATGTCTTCATTTGTAAAATAGGGACATAGTCATCTCATAGAATGGTTGTGGGAACAAATGAGAATAAACATATAGTACCTGGTTCATAGTAAGCATACAGAGTGTTTGCTATTAGTACTGCTTATAATTTGTTCAGTCACTCAGTCATGTCTGACTCTTTGCAACCCCATGGACTACAGCATACCAGACTTCCCTGTCCTTAACCATCTCCTGGAGCTTGCTCAAACTCATATCCATTGAGTTGGTGATGCCATCCAACCATCTGGTCCCCTGTCATCCCCTTCCCCTCCTGCCTTTCATCTTTTGCAGCATCAGAGTCTTTTTCCAATGAGTTTGCTCTTCACATCAGGTGGCCAAATTATTGGAGCTTCAGCTTCAGCAGCAGTCCTTCCAGTGAATATTCAGGGTTGATTTCCTTTACGATGGACTGGATTTGATTTCCTTGTAGCCCAAGGGACTCTCAAGAGTCTTCTCCAACACCACAGTTTGAAAGCATCAATAATAGTTTTGATGCTTATAAGAAAGGAAAGGAAAGCTCAGTTGTGTCCAACTATTTGCAACCACATGGACTGTAGCCTACCAGGATCCTCTGTCCATGGGATTTTCCAGGCAAGGGTATTGGAGTGGGTTGCCATTTCCTTCTCCAGGGGATCTTCCTGACCCAGGGATCAAACCCAGGTCTCCCACATTGCAGACAAATGCTTTATTGTCTGAGCCACCAAGGAAGCATGCTTATAAATAGTACTAAAAAATTTCTCCAAATTCCACAGTATTCCTCAACCCATTTGGCAGCAAGATCTGTTTTTTTTTTTTTTTTTTTTACTATGCCACAGTTGCATTGCATATTATTTAAATGTAAAAAAAATTTGGTCTCATAGACATTTCTGTCTAGAGGTAAATTGCATGAGATTTTGACCATAAAACCTTTGTAACAACTTTTCTTACCAAAAGAAAGTGGGTTTGCCAAAAACAAGTGCAAATCCAGTTGCCTGAAATATGACAGTACTATAGGCATCCTGAAATGTCATTGAGATTAATTTGTAACAGACTTGAAATGATTGTCTAGTCCAGGAAACTTCCTATTGTGTGCTCATTTAATGCATTTGGAAGAGAGGGGGAAAAGGGAGGGAGGAAGGGAGGAAGGAACCATAAGTAGGCAGGGAAGTTTCATCAAGAAATTAAGTACTAATTACAGTACCTGGAGGCCTTCTTGCTCAAATTGTTTCAAGGTTCTTCTCAATCTAGCTGCAGCCAAAGATCATCTTTATCCTTTATCCTCCCTCTTTCACCCACATTTGTAGGTGCATCCTTGTTTCATTGTTAAGCTAGAATTAACACACTGCCCCTCCATCCTAACTCACTGGATAATTCCTTTTTTTTTTTTTTTTTTACTTGAAAATTTGCTCTGTATCTAATACTTAGCTAGGGAAATGCATCTATTTCTAACAGTCCTAAGCAAATGCCCCACTCCCTTAAGCAGAGTGAGATTTCCCATTCACTTACATTATCTGCTTGTATTTAATGCTTTATATGTTCCTTCTCCCTAGTCCCTGGCCCCAGTAAAAAGGCAATTTCGTGTATTATTCTCCAGCACAAAACACTACACAAACGTGTTTGCTGACTTTTCAAACATTTAGGCATATTTGTACGGTGTGTCTATGTGAATATATTTGTGTATGTTTGTGTATATTTTTAGTACATGGCATGGTTTCTAATAAGGGCAGAAGAATTCATACCTTGGTCTATGCATCAGTTCAGACACAAAGAACAGGATCGGAGACAGAGAAGTATGCTTGGTGAAGCATGATAACGCCAACATGCTTTGCCCATCTTCAAAAAGAAATTCAACAGGATAAGTGCAATTAGGGATATGGTATTTCACCTGTGGAGGCCCAGCTGGTTATGGCTCATGTGAACCTGCTTTCAGCACTTGAAAGTAAAAATCATTTTCATCAAAGTCCCAAGTTAGATTGCACACTGGAAATTGATTCATCTATGTTATATCATAGACTGAGAAATACTTTGGCAGTTTCTACCTGAGAAAACCAACTTGGAAATCATATAAGGCTTGTCACTCCAGGAGACTAGATATATGAAAGGAGTTTCATGTGGAAGTTTGGAAAGTACTATACTAAACTGAACTATTGTCAAGATTATTAATGCATCACTTTGATGAGCCAAGAATTTCCATTTTCCCTATAGGGGAGGATGTCTTAGATCATCTGACGTAGAGAAGACATAGCTTTTTATTTTAAGAATAAAGAATTTCAACTTGAAGAAAAGAATTGCAGCTAGGTTTTGACAGAAGCTGTTGGAAAGTAGAGGCAAACAGGATGTTTTTTAAATGTTGGTATTACTATCAAATCACTTTTAGTAAGTGCCTTCTGATCATCTAATTAGTATAATGTCAGCTGGTCTTGAGAATCATTTCTTTTTTATAAACCATCTGTTTTGTCATAAAAGTTTCTTTATAAGCCATATGCAGGCAGAGTATTTGTTCTTTTTCCCAACATTATCTTCTGTTTGTTTCTACATCCTGTGGTGAAATATAGTTTTAACCTGTCTAGGAAGGGTATAGGGAATCAGTTCAGTTCAGTTCAGTTCAGTCACTCAATCATGTCCGACTCTTTGCGACCCCATGAATCGCAGCATGCCAGGCCTCCCTATCCATCACCAACTCCTGGAATCTATCCAAACCCATGTCCATTGAGTTGGTGAGTCAACCCTTCGCATGAGGTGGCCAAAGTATTGTAGTTTCAGCTTCAACATCAGTCCTTCCAATGAACACCCAGGACTGATCTCCTTTAGGATGGACTGGTTGGATCTCCTTGCATCCAAGGGACTCTCAAGAGTCTTCTCCAACAACATATTTCAACAGCATCAATTCTTCAATGCTCAACTTTCTTTATGGTCCAACTCTCATACCCATACATGACTACTGGAAAAACCATAGGAAAGTTATGACCAACCTAGAAAGTATGGTGAAGAAAGCTGAGTGCTGAAGAATTGATGCTTTTGAACTATGGTGTTGGAGAAGACTCTTGAGAGTCTCATTGGAAAAGACCCTAATGCTGGGAAGGATCAGGGGTGGGAGGAGAAGGGGACGACAGAGGAGGAGATCGCTGGATGCCATCACTGACTCGATGGGCATGGGTTTGGGTAGAGTCCAGGAGTTGTTAATAGACAGGGAAGCCTGGTCTGCTGTGATTGATGGGGTCACAAAGAGTCGGGCACAACTGAGCAACTGAACTGACTGAGGTTGGTCATAACTTTCCTTCCAAGTAGTAAGCGTCTTTTAATTTCATGGCTGCAATCACCATCAGCAGTGATTTTGGAGCCCCCAAAATAAAGTCAGCCACTGTTTCCACTGTTTCCCCATCTATTTGCCATGAAGTGATGGGACCAGATGCCATGATCTTAGTTTTCTGAATGTTGAGCTTTAAGCCAACTTTTCCACTCTCCTCTTTCACTTTCATCAAGAGGCTCTTTAGTTCTTCTTCGCTTTCTGCCATAAGGGTGGTGTCATCTGCATATCTGAGGTTATTGATTTTTCTCCAGGCAATCTTGATTCCAGCTTGTGCTTCTTCCAGCCCAGCATTTCTCATGACGTGCTCTGCATATAAGTTAAATAAGCAGGGTGACAATATATAGCCTTGACGTACTCCTTTTCCTATTTGGAACCAGTCTGTTGTTCCTTGTCCAGTTCTAACTGTTGCTTCCTGACCTGCATACAAGTTTCTCAAGAGACAGGTCAGATGGTCTGGTATTCCCGTCTCTTTAAGAATTTTCCAGTTTATTGTGATCCACACAGTCAAAGGATTTGGCATAGTCAATAAAGCAGAAATAGATGTTTTTCTGGAACTCGTTTGCTTTTTCGATGATCCAGTAGATATTGGCAATTTGATCTCTGGTTCCTCTGCCTTTTCTAAAACCAGCTTGAACATCTAGAAGTTCATGGTTCATGTATTGTTGAAGCCTGGCTTGGAGAATTTTGAGCATTACTTTACTAGCATGTGAGATGAGTGCAATTGTGTGGTAGTTTGAGCATTCTTTGGCATTGCCTTTCTTTGGGATTGGAATGAAAACTGACCTTTTCCAGTCCTGTGGCCACTGCTGAGTTTTCCAAATTTGCTGGCATATCGAGTGCAGCACTTTCACAGCATCATCTTTGAGGATTTGAAATAGCTCAACTGGCATTCCATCACCTCCACTAGCTTTGTTCGTAGTGATGCATTCTAAGGCCCACTTGACTTCACATTCCAGGATGCCTGGCTCTAGGTGAGTGATCACACCATCATGATTATCTGGGTCGTGAAATTCTTTTTTGTACAATTCTTCTGTGTATTCTTGCCACCTCTTCTTAATATCTTCTGCTTCTGTTAGGTCCATACCATTTCTGTCCTTTATCGAGCCCATCTTTGCATGAAATGTTCCCTTGGTATCTCTCATTTTCTTGAAGAGATCTCTAGTCTTTCCCATTCTGTTGTTTTCCTCTATTTCTTTGCATCGGTCGCTGAGGAAGGCTTTCTTATCTCTCCTTGCTATTCTTTGGAACTCTGCATTGAGATGGGAATATCTTTCCTTTTCTCTTTTTCTTTTCGCTTCTCTTCTTTTCACAGCTATTTGTAAGGTCTCCTCAGACAGCCATTTTGCTTTTTTGCATTTCTTTTTCCTGGGGATGGTCTTTATCCCTGTCTCCTGTACAATGTCATGAACCTCTATCCATAGTTCATCAGGCACTCTGTCTGTCCGATCTAGTCCCTTAAATCTATTTGTCACTTCCACTGTATAATCATATATGTATAGGGAATGGAGCAGAATAAATAAAGAAATATACAGCAAATAAAAAAAAATCAATCAGTTGAAGATATACTGTAGAATCTGTGATTCGCGGACATTGAAGAACACATCATCTCCAGCCGTTGTCTTGAAAAAGCAATTCTGTTTCCAAAATAGTAAACTTTAGGTCACATTGACTTTGGAGATTCAATTTTCCTTTCTAAAAATGGGAGTCTAAAAGTGGGAGATTTTTTTGTGAGTTAATTAGATTTAGTGAAAATATAAAAGGACAGTACAGGAGAAACTATATGTTATAATAAATGATATACTAAGGATAATTTTATAAACTCTAAAATACAAAAGAAATGAGAGTAATAACATTTAGATACATTTTAATCATTGCAGTAAACAATTATTAGCCACTAGAAAGCAGGTTAGTGTTAGTCATTTAATGATAATTCTTTACCGTTAGTGATTTGCCAAATTCCTCTTACCTAGCAGGTCCTTCCTGCATATCTGTAAGTATAGTTAGTCTTTTGCAAGCTACTAAGGTTGATGGCTATAAAATACCTATTCAGGATTATTTTTTCCTTTACCGTAGATTTTAACCTACATTCATAGCACAAATCTGTCACACTCTTGCCTGCAATTTGATCAAAATTACATGGTATACTTGAGTCCTTTTGAGATGCCAAGAATCTGGCTACGTATTCATAGATCAAAATCAAACAGAAGATCAAGAGCATTGATATTTGTTTTGGAATGTATAGATAGAGTCCTGTGAAACCAAGGAGACCATTGAATGCTCTTAAACATTTCAATAGACTATGTGGATTATGAACATTTTCAAAGACATGCAACTCACATAAGGAAAATATAGCATTTTCTTCATTGGAAAAACTTTTGATTGTAATAATAGATGGGGAAACAATGGAAAGAGTGAGAGACTTTATTTTTTTTGGCTCCAGAATCACTGCAGATGATGAATGCAGCCATGAAATTAAAAGACGCTTGCTTCTTGGAAGAAAAGCTATGACCAACCTAGACAGCATATTTAAAAGCAGAGACATTACTTTACCAACAAAGGTCCATCTAGTCAAAGCTAGGGTTTCTCCACTAGTCATGTATGGATGTGAGAGTTGGACCATAGGGAAATCTGATCACTGAAGAATTGATGCTTTTGAACTGTGGTGTTGGAGAAGACTCTTGAGAGTCCCTTGGACTGCAAGGAGATCCAACCAGTCCATCCTAAGGAAATCAGTCCTGAATGTTCATTGGAAGGACTGATGTTGAAGCTGAATCTCCCATATTTTGGCCACCTAATGCGAAGAACTGACTCATTGGAAAAGACCCTGATGCTGGGAAAGATTGAAGGCGGGAGGAGAAGGGGACAACAGAGGATGAGATGGTTGGAAGGCATCACCAACTCAATGGACATGAACTTGAGTAAACTCTGGTAGTTGGTAATGGACATGGAAGCCTGACATGCTGCAGTCCACAGGGTCACAAAGAGTCAGACACGACTCAGCAACTGAACTGAACTGAGTAGCAGTGTTAATGTTATTAATTTATATTTGTACAGCACTTTATACTATTCTAAGTGCTTTAAAGCAGATTATCTTACAACAGTGTTTAGTTTCACTCATTCATGTTAATTTGCAGATATTAATCTTGAAAACTATGGCAGAAAACAACTCAAGATTCATATTGGCTTAAACATTTTGCAATGCCAAAGAATGTTCAAACTACCACACAATTGCAGTCATCTCACACGCTAGTAAAGTAATGCTCAAAATTCTCCAAGCCAGGCTTCAGCAATACATGAACCATGAACTTCCAGATTTTCAAGCTGGTTTTAGAAAACGCAGAGGAACCAGAGATCAAATTGCCAACCTCCGCTGGATCATCAAAAAAGCAAGAGAGTTCCAGAAAAAATCTATTTCTGCATTATTGACTATGCCAAAGCCTTTGACTGTGTGGATCACAATAAACTGGAAAATTCTGAAAGAGATGGGAATACCAGACCACCTGAACTGTCTCTTGAGGAACCTGTATGCAGGTTAGGAAGCAACAGTTAGAACTGGACATGGAACAACAGACTGGTTCCAAATAGGAGAAGGAGTACGTCAAGGCTGTATATTGTCACCCTGCTTATTTAACTTCTATGCAGAGTAATCATGAGAAATGCTGGCTGGAAGAAGCACAAGTTGGAATCAAGATTGCCGGGAGAAATATCAATAACCTCAGATATGCAGATGACACCACCCTTATGGCAGAAAGGGAAGAACTAAAGAGCCTCTTGATGAAAGTGAAAGAGGAGAGTGAAAAAGTTGGCTTAAAGCTCAACATTAAGAAAACTAAGACCATGCCATCCAGTTCCATCACTTCATGGCAAATAGATGGGGAAACAGCGGAAACAGTGGCTGACTTTATTTTTCTGGGCTCCAAACTCACTGCAGTTGGTGATAGCAGCCATGAAATTAAAAGATGCTTACTCCTTGGAAGGAAAGTTATGACCAACCTAGACAGCATATTAAAAAGCAGAGACATTACTTTGCCAACAAAGGTCCATCTAGTCAAGGCTATGGGTTTTCCAGTTAGTCATGTATGGATGTGAGAGCTGGACTATAAAGAAAGCTGAGCGGCGAAGAATTGATGCTTTTGAACTGTGGTGTTGGAGAAGACTCTTGAGAGTCCCTTGGACTGCAAGGAGTTCCTATCAGTCCATCCTAAAGGAGATCAGTCCTGGGTGTTCATTGGAAGGGCTGACATTGAAGGTGAAATTCCAATACTTTTGCCACCTGTTGCAAAGACCTGACTCATTGGAAAAGACCCCAATGCTGGGAAAGATTGAAGGCGGGAGGAGAAGGGTACAACAGAGGATGAGACGGCTGGATGGCATCGTTGACTCGATGACATGGGTTTGGCTGGACTCCGGGAGGTGATGACAGACAGAGAGGCCTGGCGTGCTGCAGTTCATGGGGTCGCAAAGAGTCGGACACGACTGAGTGACTGAACTGAACTGAACTGGATCTTAATGTATTCTTTTAAGCTGGAGACCTGGCATGCTGTGGTTCTTGGGGTCGCAAAGAGGCAGACACGACTGAGTGACTGAACTGAAACATTTTGAGTGCCTATTCAGTGCAGATTTTTCTCATTCTTTTTAGCATGTAATATTCCAGCCTACTGCAATATGTTAGTGTCTTCACTTATAAACATAGTGAGCTGAGGCTAAGATACTTGGCCAGTCTCACAGAAACATTAGTGATAGAGCTAGGGTTTGAGCCAAGTCTTCTGACCTCTTGGCCAGCATAGTTGCTGGCCATGCGTACAGCCTAAGTACTCTGTAAGACTGATTCTGACTGTGAGGGGAGAGAGGGGGAATGAAACTGGCCATTGGACAAAAAACATGCTGTGTTAAAGAGAAAGTCGCCCTACAGGTTGTGATGTATTTCATGTGGTAATAGTGAATAAATACTAAGCAAGTTCTGACATGGATTTCCATAGTTCCTCTGTTCACATGCTGACCATAACAATTGAATTGTCTTCGCGCAAACAGGTCAGATGGGGACAATCAATTGTCTGAAAATGTGGATGGAAAAATTATTTGAAAACAATCTCTGAAGACAAATTATTTTCAAGTTTTATCTATAATTTCAGAGTCCAGAGGAACTGGTTTTGGAATTGAGGGCAAAAATAACACCCACAGAATTTTATACTTTCCTTGGATGTAGTACTTTCCACTGAACTAGTGATACAAATACACATGAAATCAATTCATTTTAGAAATACCGAACCACCCCTCCAGCATACCCACTATGTGACTGAAAAATAAGACTTGAGAAAAGAGGAATTATAGTGAGGAGTGTGATGAGGCAGATGTAGTGAGAACTGGAAGAAAGCAGATAGGATCCCAGATCCATAGGGATCCTGAGAGTTACAGTGTAGCATGAGGCATTCAAAGTATTCTGAAGTAGCAAATTCCAGCAAGCACAGATGTTTTTCTTATTCATCTCTGACTCAAACACTGATAGAATGCATGACTCTCTTGATGATCCCTTTAGTGATCAGGATGTACCAAGCTAGGTATCTTTTGCCAGAGTGAATCTTCTGGGTAAATAAAGAGAGATATAAACTTTGTATCAGATGTAGGTATATGTGGTAAACATATTTTGAATGTAGCGAAATTCTTAGATTATAATAACCGACATAGTATTAAAAACAATGGCATATGTATACTAATGATGTGTTCAGGTTCCACTCCATTTCTACTCCCAAGACTTGTTGATTTTTCTTGTAATTTTACTTTCTTTTCTCTGTTTATAACTTTACAGGCATCTGAGTGAGTAGAAAGACAGTATATACAGAAATTTAACATGTCAGGGAGCCTAGAAAATTTCTAGTTAAGTGTTTTCTAGTGTTTCTAAGTGTTCTAATGTTTGTAAGTGTTTCTAAGTGTTTTCTGTATTTTATAATAAATTAGTTGCACAAAATATGTTTAAAGGGGGATTTAATGGTTATGTAAGCTAGTAAAATATGGCATTTCATATTTCTTCTTAAAAATTCACAGTATACATTGACAGAGTAAAGAGCCTGAGACATTTTACAATTAAAGATAGCTGCTTCATTTTGTTTGACTCAATTTTTCCCCCCAAATTTATACTAATTGACCCTAACTTACATGTTATTAACACTAATAGAAATCAAGAAACTAGTATTCTCTAAATTACTTTTAGAGGAAAAAAAGTTTATTGTAACCCTTTATTCACTAGAGAAACAGCATGGCAGAACTAATGACACACATTGGTAAACATATGTTTTGGGTCCTATAAGTCTTATTAATGAAGTATCAGGTGACCCTTGTATAGGTCAGATTTGACTTCTTCAGTGTGCACTTCTAGAGGGTTTTTATTATTCATTTCATATCAAGAGATTTGCTCTAGTATGTTGCTTATGAAATTCATAAGTTCCCTGGCTGAGACAATCAGCCCAGCTACCTAAGCAAGGAAGTTCTCTCTGAACAAGGCCTAATTGTTCATGTGAAAAATACAGTTATCACACTGATATGGGAACTAAAATTGTGACAGACTTTTTTTTTTTTTTGGAAACTAATATATATATTTTTGATTAATTTATTTATCTATTTTTTTTAACTTTACAATTTTGTATTTGTTTTGCCATACATTGACATGAATCCACCATGGGTGTACATGTGTTCCCCTTCCAGAACACCCCTCCCACCGCCCTCCCCATCCCATCCCTCCGGGTCATCCCAGTGCACCAGCCCGAGCACCCTGTATCATGCGTCAAACCTGGACTGGCGATTCATTTCACATATGATAATTTACGTTCTTCAGTGCCATTCTCCCATGTCATCCCACCCTCGCCCTCTCCCATAGAGTCCATAATACTGTTCTATTTATCTGTGTCTCTTTTGATGTCTCGCATACAGGGTTATCTTTACCGATTACCCCAATGTTCATCGCAGCACTGTTTATAATAGCCAGGACATGGAAGCAGCCTAGATGCCCATCAGCAGACGAATGGATAAGGAAGCTGTGGTACATATACACAATGGACTATTACTCAGCCATTAAAAAGAATACATTCGAATCAGTTCTAATGAGGTGGATGGAACTGGAGCCTATTATACAGAGTGAAGTAAGCCAGAAAGAAAAACACCAATGCAGTATACTAACACATATATATGGTATTTAGTAAATCGGTAAAGGTAACCCTGTATGCGAGACATTTTTTTTGACTCTGAGCATCAGATTTCTGTTTAGGCTTCCAACAGTGACTATTCACTTACCACTATCGATGAGGGAAGCATGTATGTCTTACTACCAAACAAGTTGTCTTTAAAAAATTGTTTTAAATCTATGATTTATATGTCACATGCCACTAGCTGAACCCCCAAAACTATTTTTAATTGAAGAATAATTGCTTTACAACATTGTGTTGGCTTCTGCCACACAAAAATGTGAATCAGCTGTAAGTATACATAAACCCCCCCCCTCTTTAATCTCCTTCACCCACAGCCTACCCCTCTAAGTTATCACAGAGCACCAGGCTGAGCTCCCTGTGTTATTCAGCAACTTCCCGCTAGCTAACTATTTTACACATGGTAGTGTGTATATGTCAGTGCTATTCTGTCAGTTGGTCCCATTGTCTCCTTCCCCCACTGTCTCCACAAGTCTGTTCTCTACATCTGCATCTCCATTCCTGTCCTGCAATTAGGTTCATCAGCACCATTTTTTCTAGATTCCATATATACGTGTTAATATACAATATTTGCTTTTTTCTTTCTGACTTACTTCACTCTGTGTAACAGGCTCTAGGTTCATCTGCCTCAGTTCAGTGACTCAAATTTACTGATACAAAATCCAAAGAATCTTTTTCCCACCTTTGCATAATTGAGTTATCCAATTGAATGTGGTATTTGCAAAAATAAAAAAGAAAAAACCCTGTGAAATGTGAACTTTTATACTTTGATCCTTCTTTTCAGATTCTGTTGCTGGGAATCTGTTTGAAAGTTTTCATGTTAGCTCTTCCTTTTACATTGTTTTCATGTCATCTCCGATATTTCCTGCACACACACAAACACACACCAACACACCATTCAGGTGTTGACCCAATCACTAATATAAAAGTGATGAAGGGCAAGTGCAAGGGCAAAGTCTGCAGCATGCTGCTCAAGGCTTCTGTCCAACTTGATAAATTAACGCTTTTGAGAGACAGTTGATGGTTATGCTAACTATAAATCTATAATCCAAATTTCATCACATCCTATTATCTTGTCCACAAGGATATCAAATGTTCTGCTAAAATCCAAGAAACACTCTATGTCATTCTTCTAGTTTGCTAGTCTAACAAAGCTAGAAAAGGAGAAAGGTGTATTGATATGACTAGTCCTGTTGATCCAAGCCATGAGAGAACTTTGTAAAAATTATAGTTTTATATTACTACATTTCTCCTTGTACATTATTCAGTAGAAGTCTGTCTTCATCTCTTCAAAATAAGAATCAACGACCCCCTCCAGTCTATTGGCAGCTCTCTCATCTTCCGAGGTTTTGCAAATGTTACTTAACAATTATTCTCAGTGGTGCTTACAGCTTAACTTGTTCATGCGTAAAGGATCATTCATCCAAATATTTTAAAAATATTGATATTTTAGGCTGGACTCAACTCATAATTCAAATAAACAGTTGCTCAAATTTTTCTTTATAAACTAATATGTTCATAATATTCTATCAAGGACACATCTGTCTTGCCTCTCTCCCATCCAAATCACTGAATGATAGAATAACACAAAAATAAGAATAAATTTATAATAGTGCTCACAAATAAGTATGGGTGGCCATCCTTGGATTGAAAATCCTGAAAATCAAATGCATATTGAACTAGTTTGGTGGAGAAACAAGAGTGGAAGAAACCATAATTCATATTAAGTAGACAACCATAGTGAAGAGAAAGGCAGGTTCTGTTGTGTTTGAATTTTGTGATCAATAATACATGATAAGCCCTTTGGGACAGTGCTTCTGACACCTCTGTGTGCATCTGCCTTGGCTAGAGAACTTGTTCAAATGCAGAGTCTAATTAGAAGGTCTGGAGTGATGGCCAGGAGTCTGCATGTCATTCCAGACAGTGCTGAGTCTGCTGGTTCTCGGGCTTCGTTTTGAGTAGCGAGGGTCTTGATCACAGGCTCTCTGGAGTACCCAGCAGTCTGTTTTAGTAGGTCCTCCAGAGGATGCTGATAGAGGCTCAAATGTGAGACCCACTATTAGTTAAGTAAACGGGTACATTTAGTTCAGCTGAACTGTTGCTCTCCCTTTACCATTACTTCCATTTCCTCCTCTATTCCAAGCTGCAAGCTCTATAAGTGTGTTCTCCAGAGATTAAAATCTTACTAGCTCTGCTCTCAAAAAGAATTAATCAGATTGCTGAGGATGGTTTGCAGTGTTGATTTGAGGTAGAACAAAGCAAACTCAAAAATGGAAACAGTGACAGACTTTATTTTCTTGGGATTCAAAATCACTGCAGATGGTGACTGCAGCCATGAAATTAAAAGATGCTTTGCTTCTTGGAAGGAAAGCTATAATGAACCTAAACAACATATTAAAAAACAGAGACATCACTTTGCAGACAAAGATCCATATATCAAAGATATTGTTTTCCCAGTAGTCATGTACACATGTGAGAGTTGGACCATAAATAAGGCTGAGTGCTTAAGAATTGATGCTTTTGAACTATGGTACTGGAGAAGACTCTTAAGAGTCTCATAGACTGCAAAGAGATCAAAGCAGTCAATCCTAAAGGAAGTCAACCCTGAATATTCATTGGAAGAACTGATGCTGAAGCTGAAGCTCCAATACTTTGGCCACCTGTTGCAAAGAGCTGATTCACTGGAAAAGACCCTAATGCTGGAAAGATTGAGGGCAAGAAGAGAAGGCGGTGACAGAGGATGTGATGGTTCGATGGCATTGCTGACTCAATGACAAGAGTTTGAGTAAACTCTAGGAGATTGTGAAGGACAGGGAAGTATGGTGTGCTGCAGTCCATGGGGTTGCCAAGAGTGAGACACAACTGAGTGACTGAAAAACAACAGCAACAAAGCAAACTCTCAGATAACTTTTATCTCTACCGTCTACATGAAAGGAGACTGAAAGAAAAATCTGTTCAAGTGGCCCACCCAAAGTTGAACAATTTCTTACTTTAGCATATGTGAAATCCCACTCATCTTTCCTAGAGTTAGCCTCCCAGTTGACACTCAAACCACCGCTTATATGGAGCTTATGTCTAGTTTTGCTCTTAATGTTTTTAGGGACCAGCCAAGGACAGCCCCAGAAGCCAACCATATGTTAAAAAATTCCCATCACTTCATGGGAAATAAATGGGGAAACAGTGGAAACAGTGACAGACTTTATTTTTGGGGGCTCTAAAATCACTGCAGATGGTGATTGCAGCCATGAAATTAAAAAACACTTACTCCTTGGAAGGTAAGTTATGACCAAACTAGAGAGCATGTTAAAAAGCAGAGACATTACTTTGTCAAAAAAGTCTGTCTAGTCAAGGCTATGGTTTTTCCAGTAGTCATGTATGGATGTGAGAGTTGGACTATAAAGAAAGCTGAGCACAGAAAAATTGATGCTTTTGAACTGTGGTGTTGGAGAAGACTCTTGAGAGTCCCTTGGACTGCAAGGAGATCCAACCAGTCCATCCTAAAGGAAATCAGTCCTGGGTGTTCATTGGAAGGACTGATGTTGAAGCTGAAACTCTAATACTTCTGCTACCTCATGCGAAGAGCTGACTCATTGGAAAAGACCTTGATGCTGGGGAGGATTGAGGGCAGGAGGAGAAGGGGAGGACACAGGATGAGATGGCTGGATGGCATCACCAGCTTGATGGACATGAGTTTGGGTGAACTCTGGGAGTTGGTGATGGACAGGGAGGCCTGGCGTGCTGTGATTCATGGGGTTGCAAAGATTCGGACACGACTGAATGACTGAAGTGAACTGAACTGATTCAAGCTAAAAGCTATTAAGTAAAATGTTTACCCTCCTACCTTGTTAATGATCTGGAAGGTCAGGTTCAGACTTAGAATTTGAGATCTTTCAGAGTTCTACATGTGAACATGGAGTTACAGGACAGCTTGTACCTGGCCTCCAAGCCCACCATTTCGACCCTGGGCAATGGCCCACTCCCTTTATATATTTTTTTCTGTATGTACCTGTTGATCTCAACATCTTGCATGTAGGCATATCTTAGGGATTTGAGACAATCTCCACAGCTATGATGCCTAATCAGAGTACAGAGTTAAATGCTGCCAGTGACTGGTAAAGGCAACAGAAAGCTTGCCTCCCCAAAATGAAACATGAAAATCTTATAGGACATGTAAAATTTTATAAACTTGTGATTGTCTAGTGAGCATTTGGAGATTTGAAATCATTTTATATGTTTCCATTCTCTTCTCGATTATGCCTCCAGAATAGAGTAATTCTTTTTAACTATCAATAATACTTGCTTTAGAAATCATTGTATTAAAAAAATAGATAGACAAAGCTAAATCCTCTCGAACATTTTCTTTCTTCACTGTGTAAATCACTTTCCTTCATTGTGAATCTTTATCCTGGACAAGACTTTATTTACATTTTTGCCCCAATGCAGGGCTGGTGCTCAGCTGATAGGCGCCATACAAAGTTGGCTTTCTTTGTATTTTTCCATACAACAGCATGCTTTATAAATCTAACAATTTATATATGATATGTGTATATACAGTTCATTTAACCCTGAATATTTAATTCTGAACACCCAATCTAAAGGAAATATAACTTTGAAATGCTAAAAAATATAGCCTGTTTTAGAAAGCATAAACTGAATGGCACCCATCACAGCTCCATCATATAATTATTTGCATATTAACTGCAGGACTTCCTAGGTGGCGCTAGCAGTAAAGAATTCTCCTGCCACTGCAAGAGACACAAGAGATATGGGTTTGATCCCTAGCTCAGGAAGATACTGTGGAGTAGGAAATGGCACCCTACTCCAGTGTTCTTGCCTGGGAAATTCCATGGGCAGAGGAATCCGGTGGACAGCAGTCCATGGGGCCACAAAGAGTTGGACAGCACTGAGCAACTGAGCACATGCACACACACATGCACACACACATACACACACACATACACACACACATTAACTGCAGGTTGTTGTTGTTTTTAATTGAAAAACATAAACAATTGAGAACTTTTTTGAAAATTACCCTTTTATTTCATTCTTTCTCAAAGTAGCCATCATGATCAATTTAGGATTTCATATTCTATGAATTTTTTTCTTAATGCAATCTCTGATTGGCTTTGAGATTTTTCTCCTAATCCTTGATATTTTTCAGTTTTACTATAATCTAGCTTGGATTGGTTTATTTTAGAAGTTATATATTTTGACATTTTTAGTATGTTGTTTGATTAGAGAACAGTTACCTTTTTTTCAGTCTTGAAAATCTCTCAGCTATTATTTTTTCAAATATTTCTTTTCTGTAATTTCCTCCACTGCTTTTTTTTTTTTCTGGGTTTACTATTGAACATATGCTCCAGCCTCTCCATCTGTCCTACATGTTTTGTACAATTTATCCCTTTGTCCCTCTGGGCTTTTTTCTGGGTGAGTTTCCCAGGACCATCTCTCAATTTACTAACTTGTGTTTTAATTATATCCAGTTATGTTTGCCCTTTCTAACTTATATTTAAATACTGTTATATTTTCCCAATGATTTATAGTTAATCCTCTTTCATAAGACATAAATTTTGGGGGTTTTTTGGGAGGTGCTTTTGTTTTATGCTAATTTTTTTAATTTGAGTTAATATTTTGCCTCATTGAGCATTTTAAACATCTTGCCAAACATTTGTTGGTTCCATAAAGTTAATTTTTTTCTGGAATTAATTTTATTGACTGTCTTTTATAGGATTCAGTTTTTATATGTTTTTAATATTTTATTTGATTCTCCTGATGAGAGAATTGCATGTAGCTTTTTCCTTTTTCTCTCTCTCTTCCTGCCTTCATTCCCTCCTCCCCCTGCTTACTTTCTTTAATGCTATCCATCTCTGTCATGCTGTTGTCAATTACCTCTGATTGACCCTGGATTCAGAAAGTCCAGAACTGGATTAATAAGGTTGTGATATTGGGGCTTAGTAGATTCAGTCCCCAAACCAGCATAAATCTTTAATCAGCTCATGAGTTCCATGTCCATGTTCTTTATTCTCCCTAGGCCTTTTGATTCCTGTCCACTAACATGTAGCCACTAACTGCTTGTGGCTATTTTAGTTCCAACCAGCTAAATTAAATGATGTTTAAAATGCAGTTTACTGATAACACTGGCCATTGTGTCTAATGGATGCCTTAATGGGCAGCTCTTCCCATCATCACAGACGACAGTTCTATAGTATGGTGCTACTCTAGGGTTATAATCTCAGGCTTTTTGTCTTCCTCAGCAGCAGTTTTTCAGGCTGCTTTTCTTTGGAGGGGTACTATCCATATATTATGGTCCGCAAGTATCAAGCAAGGAGGCTGAATTTTTCCCTCTGTTCTGTGAAGTCACTTTTAGCCCTTTTTCCTGAAGGAGGTGAAGTCTAGACTTACAAAACCTGCACTTGGATCCTGAACCTGGCAAGTCCATGGTTGCAGAACCATTCATGCTTTGAATGTCTCTTCCTTTTCTGATATTCAGATTAGAAGCTGCTTTTAGGTTTTTATTTTTTTATTGTAACCACTGTGTATAATTACTTTAAGCAGAGGAATTTCTGAAACAAGAACTCTATGCATCTTGACCTAAAAAGAGTTCATTCACTTTTACAGTAGGCTTCTGTTCCATTATAATTTGGAACAATCCATATTTATACATATCCATTTGATGGCCATTTTGACTGCTTCTAAGTCTCAAAGTTAAAATAAATGCTGCCATTAACATTCTTGCACATTATCTTCTGCATGGCTTATAACAAGCAAAAACATGGAACTTCTGGGTCATAGGAAGCATGAACACTTAATTTTATTTTATATTGTTCTGCAAAAGTGTTGCACCAGTTTAGACACTATTCCCCATAATCCACCAACAATTTAGAATTAAAGAGAAAAGATGTTGGAGCCATTCAAGGATACAACACCCCTGACTATGAGTGTTTCTCTCAAATGAGAAAACTTACATAAAGAAATCAAACTGTTCTCACAGTGCACTGGGTGTGAAAAATGCTAAGCATATCCAAAAGAATTCTAGTGCATAGAATTTATTGAGTCCATTACTGGAGGCCTGGTGTTTTTCGTGTATGTGTGTGTGTGTGCATGCGCACACTTGCACTCTTCTCAGTTGTGTCTGCCTATTTGCAACCCCATGGACTGTAGCCCACCAGGCTCCTGTGTCCATGAGATTTTCCAGGCAAGAATACTGGAGTGTGTTGCCATTTCCTACTCTTGGGGATCTTCCTGACCCAGTAGTCGAACCCACATCTTTTGAGGCTCCTGCATTGGCAGCTGGATTCTTTACCACTGTACCCCTTGTTTTTCATGAAGCATCACTGAAGGACTAGGGACCAGTATGGAGTTCCCTGCGGAAAAAAAAACCCAAAAAACATTAATTGTATTTTTAGACTGGCTAATGTTAAAGCTGAGACTTTACACCAGACCCACTCAAGTGGATATGGTGACACTAAGGTTTGTCATGGTTTAGATTTGTTTAGTATTCTATCTCTTGATTCTTACCTCTGAAAAACAGTAGGCATTTCAACTTGCACTTTTCCCCTGAAAATGGAAATGGAAGGCTGCTCTGACAAAGTGAACTTTCCTTCCCACACTAAGATGCCCGCTGTGAGCAGCTGCACAACCAACTCCATTTCAGGGACAAGGAAAAGCATATTCTGGAGGCTACCTTGCCTCATGTTTCTTTATTAATTATTTTTCTTTGCATTTATGTTTAATCTTCCTAAGTGCCAAAAATATTTTTCTTCTAATTTACATCAATTCTTTGTCTCATGTAAAACATGCCTTACACTTCTCAGTTTAACTAGGATTATCTTTGATTATCCCTGGATACGAAATATATCATGCTCTAATTAAAAGATTAGGGTTTCACACAAGGTCAGAAAATAACCCGGTATAAACCGGAAGTGATGTCATTTGTGTATAATCTAATAGGAAGAACATCATGCTATGTCTGAGAAGGTTTTTTTTAAATTATCAATGTATACAGTTATTATTTACTAGCTCTTAAGTACATTTATTTATTTATTTTTAGTATTCATTTATTTGGCTGCACCATGTCTTAGTTGTGACGTGTGGGATCTAGTTCCCTGATCAGGGATAGAACTCGAGCTCCCTGTATTGGGCGCACAGAGTCTTAGCGACTGTACCATCAGGGAAGTCCCTAGCTCTTAAATATATTTAAATGATTCCTTTTCCTACCATTCAAATCAATGGCTCACTCTCATGACATTGAGACAAGTCCACATTTCTTGTTATTAACACTATGAATTATAATCTCTAGTATTTCCAACTGTATTCTTAAATGTCAAAATGAATAATAAGGTGTAGCCCTTTTACTCTCAGTGCTTACCTTTGATTTTCTGAATAATAACTAGAATGGAGAAACTCATTCTGTAATTCCAGGCAGCAGCCTTACCACTATTTAG
Organism: Giraffa tippelskirchi; assembly: GCF_054371585.1. Taxonomy (NCBI): domain Eukaryota; kingdom Metazoa; phylum Chordata; class Mammalia; order Artiodactyla; family Giraffidae; genus Giraffa; species Giraffa tippelskirchi. The sequence continues at coordinate 55,276,765 of NC_137276.1, read as the reverse complement.
CTTCTCAATAATGAAACTGCATTTTTCATAAGGGTGAGAAAAGAGGACAGATTTAGAAGTTTAAAGACCTGAGTGTGAATCTTGACTTCTTCCAGTGGCATCCTTACAAGTAAGTTGTTACCCCACGTCTTGTGTGTTAAAGTGACAGAAATCCCATTACCTCCCAAAGTGGAGCACTGCATCTTTGCTGCTTCTAGCTATTATTTCCATATGCATATATGAACATTTGAGCCTCAGTTTTCTCAACAGGTAAGTGGGAATTAAGATGGAAATACCACAGGACAGAAGCTTAACACTAAAATGTATTAAATGCCTATTTGGTTGTAATTGACATTCCAAATGTCCAGTTAATATTAGTCTTATTATATTTAAATTGTGTCAAATCTTTGATATAAAGGAGAGTCAACGTCACTGGGAAGTTAAGACGGAAACAAACAAAAAAGTGAACTTGAGGTTGTTTTGGTATAAATCTCTGTGTGTGTGCTAAGTCACTTCCGTTGTGTCCAATTATTTGTGACCCTATGGAATGTAGCCCACCAGGCTCCTCTGTCCGTAGGATTCTCCAGACAAGAATATTGGAGTGGTTTGCCATGCCCTCCTCAGGGAATCTTCCCAACCCAGGAGTTGAATTCATATCTCTTAAGCTTTCTACATTGGCAGGTAGTTTTTTACAACTTGTGCCACCTGAGAAGCTCCAATGCATATGTGCAATTCTGTAGAGAAATAATACAAGAACCTGATTAATTGGCAGAATAATGATATAGAAACAACTTCAGGAAAACCTCAAGGTGAATAGAGAATATTTTAGAAAATTAGCATAAAAGTAAATATGTGAATGGAAATATTATTCAGCATGTATATATTCTAAGAAGAAGCATTATCATCTCATAATTGTAAGGTGACCAAGAAAAAGTGGCATATATGAAATTTTTAAAAAAGAACAGAAGAGCTGGTGGGAATCAGCTTGTCTCTGGTTTCCACTGTGGATGGGGAACCGTGACGCCACAGTCTGGTGTTCTGCCAGGACCATTGTAATCACCTCAAGCCGGGTTCCTTGCTTCCAGCCTCAGCAACATCCCACCCAACTATCAAACCACAGTGGAAAAAAATGCTAAATACACATATATCATAGCATATAGACTTATGGTTTCACATGAAAGTAGTTGTTTGCACCCAAACCCAAGTATGTGCATGCACGCGCGCGTGCGCGCACGCACACACACACACACACACACACACACACACACACACACACCCCTCTCCATATACCTTGGAATAAGACAAATAGAAACCTCAGAGAGAGAGAGAGAATCACTTACAGCCTTCTTCACAAAAGCACTGGTTTTGAGACTCAGAACACACCCATTTCTAGCTGATTGGTCACCTCGTATAAGTCCTTTAAGAGAGGTATAGACATAGAGGTCTAAATGTGTTTTGCTGATGATAACTAAAATTGAAGTCAGCTTCAGTGACACCTGATAAAATTAACTTTTCTTTGTCCAAGTGAAATGGAAGATAATTAATTTCATGAAAGGCACTTACAGTTATTGAGGAAAGCTATTAAGAATAAATCATAGGTTCTGGATATTCCAACACTGTATAGGAAGCAAATTAGTATGGAAACTGATTACTACTGATTACAAAGGTGTTTATATTTAATTTAAAGGATCCATAGAGAACAACTAGTGGACTGGTCATTAAAATAACTTATTCTGTAACAGGAAATTTAAAAGGTATGTTCACTAGAATATAAATGCTCAAATTATGAAATTTTAAAGCAAATATCTTTTAAAACACATGTATTGAGGAAAATGGTTTCTATTTAATCAATCAAAAGAAATTTATGATCTGAAATCACGTATTTTAAAATTGCAACTGTTTTCTTTTCTTTTTTGCTAATTTTGTTATTGGTTAATGTGGGCTAAATTCAAGAACAAATCCTAATCAAAATAAAGGGGAAATATGATACTTTAAAAATATAGAACTGCATTTAAATTTAGTAAGTTTTTCATCTAGAAGTTGTTTGGTCTCTTTGATGCTTCATCCTAAACTATGAGCTTTGTCTTTAGTAAATAATTTCTCATATAGAACAATGATTATGATTGTTAAAGATTGGTATACTATAAAAGCAAATGTTTTGGCATCAGCTGCTTCTTCAGTGTATGCATCCAATTTCATTGGTTTGTAGCAAAATATTGAGTTATGCATAAGAGAAAAGTCTTAGATTGTCTCCAAACAGAGCATATTTTTAGTAATTTGAGTATGCAGGAACACTGAATTCTTCAACCAAGTGGTCTTCAGGACTCTGAGGTAACATTCCAATTTTGTAGGGATTTGTTTAATAGTCTTTCCTTGTTGTTAGTCAACATCTCAGTCCCTTCCATTCCAACTCACTGGTAGGTTATTCTCTACATCAAAGCCTCCCAGAACAAGTGACCTCAGCTAGTCATCATCTGTGTGATGACAGCATCATACTTTCCTCCTCTCAAAGAAGACTGTCTCCAGTTGTGCCATTTATCAACATGTTCTTCTAAATAATTTCTTTTCAATGTCCCTATTAAAGGGTGCTATCTGCAAGTAAACCTATTGTAGATGTGGCTTTTTTTTTTTTTTTTGCCAAAAGCAGGGCAGTCTTCTTGATTCTGCTTATTTCTCTTTTACAGTACAATTTCTACTTCCTGTTCATAGCAAAAGTTACTATTGACACTAAGGATTCTAGTACATGAGTTGACAGCTGTAGGCCCAGGAAAAGTAATTTATAAGCTGTCCAGTGTTCAGCAATAAAGAGTCACTGGCAAAATGCCCTGGACACAAACCACAACTTCAAACCTTACTAGATTGTGACTTGATGAAATTACTTAATCATTCCAAACCTCTATTTTTCACCTCTAAAAGCTCCAAGGAAAACAATGCTGACATAACAATATTGGGTGGAATATATAGGTAATTATGTAAAGTGTCTAGTGCAGAATCTGAAAAACTGTAGGTACTTGATAAATATGACTTCTCCCTTTTCTACATCAAATAATGTAGATTACTTCCAGGAGTCTCAGTCACTTCTTATTTACTTCTGACAAATGATTTTTTTAAGTGCTAATTATAAAATGCACTAATTATGGTGTAGCCTTGGGAAATTTTACAGTAGGTCATTAAAGTTGTAATTGTGATGCAACTTTTTTTTAGATAGAGGTCTGATAATAAATCCCCCAGAAACCTTTATATAATGTAGCTTTTTTATTTGAAACCAAGGAACAGAATGAGAAAACTAGAGCTTTTCATCTTCAAAAGAGTTTATGAGCTTTAAGTAAATTAGTAGGCATGGCTGTCTCTTGTGCACCAGGACAGGGCCATTAGCCCTATTGGCAAAGCAGGAAATGAGTGCCCAGAGGGATAGGTTATTCTCCCCAAGGTGCTGTGAACAGTGAGAATGTGAGGATTTGTGCCCTTGAATGTGCAGTAAAGTACCCATGAGTTTGTGTGTTAGAGGTGGGTGTGTATTGGAAGGAGTAGGGAAGGTTCCTAATGAAAACTGATGCAAAGGCTTCATAATATAGTTGTTACAAGCTTAGTAAGATTTCTATTGTCTAGAGTAATTGGGGATAAGGATCTCCTGCTGCTAGTGTTAAGTTGCATGGGTGTTTATGTTATATAGATATGGATATGTAGATATATACCTAATTCTGTGCTATATAGAGTTATTGTTTTTAGTCACTAAGTTGTATATGACTCTTTCATGACTCCATGGACTGTAGCCTGCCAGGGTTCTCTATCTATGGAATTTACCAGGCAAGAATATTGGAGTGGTTTTCCATTCCCTTCTCCAGGGAATCTTCCCTATCCAGGGATAGAACCTCTGTCTCCTGCTTTGACAGGTGGATTTTTTACCACTGAGCACTGAGCCACCAGGAAGTCCTGCTATGTAGAGTACATACCCCGTTTGTAACCAAAATTCATCCCATCAGTTACCTGTTCACTTTACGTCCATACTCTGCCCTTCTTTAGTTCTGTTCTCTACCTCAGAACCACATTTCTTAGGCTCTCTTGACCAATGGCTTCTGAGCGGATTTGGCCAGTAGGAAGCATTAAATTGGAAAGCAGAACCCTATTTCCTAGTTTTCCCCCCTCTCTCTCTTCTTTCTGTTTTCTCTGTTTCTTGGTTCATTTAGGGTTCCAGATCCTGATAGACCTACTGGATCTGTCCATTTCCTGGACTCAGGGTTTGTCCCTTCAGTCTTGGGGTGAGAGTGATTTCATGTCATTGTCAATCCTATGTGGCTCTGTTGTTCTTCCTTTAGCTTCTTACCCTTTCTTCACTTGTTCAGTCAATTGTCTTTTAAATTTCCTGGTTTCAAGTATTTAAAGAGGTTTCTGTTTTTAGATATACCAACTTTTTATTTTTCAATATATTTAATTTTGAATGAGCATATGAACTGAGAGATTAGATTGTAACGATATATTATTGAGTCTAAAGTCATTAAATATCACTGCATTTTTCTTTTAGGCTTTTTCAAATCAATTAAATTATGCCATGATATAATTGTTGGCAAATCACTAAACTCTTAGTTTCACTTTTATCTTTATCTATACAGTAAGTATAAATTGATAGGTCCTCTCGTCCTCAATTAATGCAATGAAGCATTTTAAGTATATACATAATGCAATCTGAACAGTCACAATACAGGGTAGAGAAATCAATGTGACCTAGTATTGGTTTAACTTGTGACATTCATGTTCTAACACATGCTTGCCATGTGTCCTGGGGCAAAGAAGTTAATTTCTCTAAAACTTTCGTCTCCTTATCTAAGAAAATGTTCAATTCATCTCCTTTTATATCAGCTTCATGAAGATTACTTTGTCTAACCTTTATAAATCTCTTAGCACTGTTTTTTCAGTAAAGGAGATCGTCAAGGAGCCTAGATTGCCCATCCATTATACTACAAGATGTAGAAGTGTTTTCTGAGTGCACTTTCTCCTTGATTTACTCCTAGGTAAAACGCATATGTGCTGTGCTGTGCTCACTCACTAAGTTGTGTCCAACTATTTGCAACACCATGAACTGTAGCCCACCAGGCTTCCTCTGTCCATGGGATTCCCCAGGCAAGAATACTGGAATGGGTTGCCATTTCCTTCTCCAGGGGATCTTCCTGACCCAGGGATTGAACCCATGTCTCCTCTATTGGCAGGCAGATTCTTTATCACTGAGCCACCAGGAAAGCCCCTTAAAACAGGAATATCAAATACATCACTCATAACTTGATTAACTGAATCTCTTTCTCTGCTTCTCTCTTTTTTTAGAAAATAATCATCATATTTTATTGATTTCAGGTCACTGCTCACCTACTGAGTTTCTATGTTCACTTACCAAACACTCCCATGAAATTACATTCCTTTGAATTCTATATTGCATTTGCTGATTATGCATAGTTACTTAATTTTGGTTAACTTACCTGTACCATATTGCATTTTCTTTTGTTTTCATTAAAGGTCAAGAATCTTATCATGTCACTCTTAGAAAGAGTTTTCCATCATATGCCTTCTCTAGCTTACCCGGACTCACCCATGTTATTGTATTATTTTCCCGATTTCCATATGACATTCAGGTTAGAACAATACACTATCTGATCTTGTGCAAGCTAGGGACAGAGGTGTCACCACCTTGTTTTGACCTTGCTTGGTTACTAGAACTCTAGCCAGTTGAACTGTGATGATTGATCTCCAACAAAAAAACCTATACTTTGACTGGAGTGACTGAAAAGTTGGGCATCAGAGATAGCACGTGGATTTAGGAATGCCTTTGTTTTTCAATGGGAAATGGCAGAAAGAGCACTGGATTTACAAATAGAATCTGTGTATTCTAATCCTTATTCTATCAGTTATGATCTCTGATAGCTTAGGCAAGTCTCCCATCTTTGTTTTAAATAGTGTCCTCTGCAAAATGAGGTGGTTGGTTTCAATGCTGTTTATATTTCATCTAACTCCACAGTTCTACAGTATCAGAAAACATTTAGATTTGGTTCAAATCTCTACTTACATCTAGCTGAATTTTGATTGTGTGTGTGTGTGTGTGTGTGTGTGTGTGTGTGTGTGTGTGTTTCTTACTAAGACTATATTTTTAGAGCAGTTTCAGGTTTATAGCAAAATGAACATACAGATGAACATACAGATATTTCCCACATACTATCTGCCCCACACATGCATAGTTTCCCCTTTAACAATATCCCCACCAGAGTGTTACATTTGTTACAACTGATGAACCTACATTGAGGCATCATAATCTTACAGAGCCCATAATTAACATTAAGGTTCACTCGGTGTTGTGTATTCTATGGTTTTGGATAAATGTATAATGACATATGTCCATTATTATGGTATCACGCACAGTATTTTCACTGCCCTAAAAATTCTCTGTACTCTGCCTATTAATTTCTTAACCCTCACCCAACCCCTGGCAACCACTGATTTATTACAGTCTCCAAAGTATTTGACTTTTTCATAGTGTCATATAGTTAGAATCATAAATATCTAGCCTTTTCAGATTGAATTTTTCCACTTAGTAATATGCACTTAAATTTCCTTCACGTGTTTTCATGGCTTAGTAGCTCACTTCTTTGTTAGTACTTAATAATATTTATCTGGATGAACCATAGTCAATTTATCCATTCACCTACTGAAGGACATCTTGATTACTTCCAAGTTGTAGCAATTATGAATGAAACTGCTATAAACATCTGTGTGCAGGTTGTTTGTAGACATACGTTTCAACTCCTTTGGGTGAATACCAAGGAACATGATTACAGAATTGTATAGTAGAAGTATATTTAGTTTTGTAGGAAACTGCCAAGGTGTCCTTCAAAGTGGCTGTACTATTTTGCATTCCCACCAGCAGTGAATGAGAGTTTCTGTTGTTCCATGTCCTCATCAGCATTTGGTGTTGTCAATGTTCTGGATTTGGGGCATTCTCATAGGTGTGTAGACATATCTCATTGTTTTCATTTGCATTTCCCTGATACTCTAAATGTGGAGCATTATTTCATATGATTATTTTCCCTCTGTATATCTTCTTTAGTGATGTATCTTTTAGAGTCTTAGCCTGTTTTTTTAATTGAGTTTTTGTTTTCTTATATAGAATGTTGTTTCCTTTGTATATTTTGGGTAGCGCTTCTTTATCAGATTTTTTTTTCCTCAAGCATTTCTCCCAGTCTTGCCTTCTCATCTCTGCACATTGCCTTTCATGTTAAATCATTTTGTTTCTAAGATATACTATAGTACTGGGGAAATTCTTGTTATTGAAAATCAGATGAAGGTGTGATATAAGAACTGGATCATGGAGCCAATGAAGCTAAGAACTGGAATCATTTTAAAAATTTAATGATTTGCTCTACTTCCATACTTAAATTTCTCCATCATGTAAGTATGCATATGTACACACACACACACACACACACACACACACACACACACACACACACACATATAATAAAAAATGTAAGTGTGCTTATCATGAAAAGCCACCAGCCTTGGTCTTATCCTTTTGCACTAATTCCCTGCTCTCATTCCACTAATATTTGGCATTTTCCTAGTTGTTAACTTTGTATCTCTAAATAGCATATTAAGCCTCTATTTCTTTCTTTATCTATTTTAGTAATGATGCATTGACTTTCCATAATGATGGAAATTTAAGTCATTTACACAACCCCCCATTTCTTCCCGCTCCCCTCTACCTGGTTCTGTCATTATTTGCAGTTCTCAAAGTTAGACTTAATGACACATTTCAGTAAGTAGAATAGTATGGTTAAGAAATGGGGCTTTTTTGTGTGCAAAACTGAAGGGTTGATCTAGTCACATATCTCCCTGGTTTCCTCCTAACAGATTTTCAGACTTACAGGAATGATTATATTTGACTGAGCATCCATTTAAACTTACAAGCCTGTGCCTTTTTGTATTGTTGTTCAAGGCAAGACCTCACTTTCATCTCAGTCTGAGTTGCATGAGGCTTTTAATATGAAATCACTTTCCATTCAGTCCAACGCTTCCTTGTTGCTGATGAATGTCATACATAATGAAAGATTATATCCATTTATCCTCAGCAGTAAATCATTTATCACACAAGGGAGATATATTATTGTGAATTCTGATCAAAGCTGCCCACTTCCTTTAGCCAGCAGAAATGCTGCACCCTGTTAGTGGATTGTACAATATCCTGGGAGAAACAGGGAAAATTATGCTGTTGAATGAGGGTTTAGCAAACTCTAGGGGTTTCTAAGATGGCTTTTTAAAAAAAAAAATCATGTTTCATGTAGAATTTTCTATGATCTAGGCATGTGAACTATGCGAGTCTCTTTTTGGCTTTCTTCACTTAATTAAATCTGAAAGCTGTGGGACTTTTTGCAGCTTGCTCTGTGATGTCTGCAAACAGATCTGTGAATGATATTGTGTGGATATTTTGCCCCCTTTCTTAGAGAGGCAATAATTATTCCCACTTCTTTTTGAAGCATGCTGTGCATGGTTTTATCAGTTCATTTGCTAATGAGCTCCTTCTCTCCTTTATAATGCCAATCATAAAGATGCCTTTTAAATAAGATTTATCTCTCAGATTTATTTCCTTTTCACTCTTCCTTATCAAGCTGTGTACCTCTTTACTTCAGGGAATCACCCACAGTATCCAGGCAAGAAACAGGGCTGGCCTATTTGATCTCTTGTTGATATCATACTCACTCACTGTCTCCTTCTGAAAGCAGTGAATTCCAGAAAGGACCTCACTGTCCTCCAGAGGAGTCTCTTCTTACGTTGTGTCTTTGATTGGAGGAATCATTGCCCTATGTTCCACATCTGTGTTCACTGCCTTTCAAATTCAACAGCACGTGAGTGCCGCATTATTAAAGTGATCCTAAGTAGAGTGAGTTGCAGAAAGGAGGAGGAAGAATGGACCATGTTTCTTCTTTTGGTCTTACTTGGGCTCCTGGCCAGGATGCTCTTATAATTTATTCAGAATTTATGCAAAGTGGTAGCTAATGATCCACACAGTTGAATCACAAATCTGTACCTAACATCTACAAACAACGTTGCTTCATTTGATGTTCATCACATTCTGGAAGTAGCCTTTCAATGTTTTAACCTTTGAAAAACTAGCTATTGAAACTTAATTTGTCTCCTCCAGACTCTGTGAACGCATTATCTTCCTTGCTTGGTGGATAAAAATAAATATAGTATGCCCGGGCTTCTTATACTTAAAACAAGAGATTGCTAAATTTATCAGAACAAATTATAGTGATGGCAAAAATATTATATATTAACTTTAATCTAGGTGTCCCTGTTGATGGTTCTTTCTTCTCTGACTAATCAGAAGTTCATCTACATACAACTGCCAGGTCTAGAGAATAAATTTAGGGCACCCAGTTAAATTGAAATGTCAAATAAAAATAATCAATGCATTTTTAGTGTAAGTATGTCCCAACTATTACACATGGGACGCACTAATGCCAAAAAAAGTCTGTTTAAAATTCAGATTTAACTGGATGTTGTATATTTTATCTTGAATCTCTAAGCATGGGAGAATCCAAATTCTGGTCTTTGCTATGCTATAGATATAAATTACCTAGCTTAGTAAGTGTCATGGACTGAATTGTGTCTTCTGAAAACTCATTACATTCAAGCATTAAATTTCAGTGTAACTGGATCTGGAGAGAGGGTCTTTAGGAGGTAATTAAAATTAAATGCAACCATATAGGTGGGGTCCTCTTCTGATAGGATTGGTGGCCTTAGAGGAAGAGGAAGAGAGAGATTGACGAGGGAGAACTTTTGATAGGTCAGTCTTTCTCCACCATGTGAGATAGCAGAAGGCAGCCATCTGCAACCCAAGAAAAGAGCCCTCACCAGACCCAGGCCTTGCTGGCACCTTGATCTTGGATCTCTAGGCTCCAGAACTGTGAGAAAATGATTTTCCGTTGTTTAAACCACCTAGTCTATGATACTTTGTTATGGCAGCCCAAACGGCTAATATAGTAAGTTTAGAATGTTTTATTCTGGCTCAGTTTTACATTTCTTGCTGAACTGTGAGCTGATAAAGGTGATTGCCACTTCTATTGACTAGTCTGAACATGTGAGTCAATTACTCTTCTAATTTCAAGTGAGTAGAGAGAGACAAGCGAAGGAATCTGCTACTAGTTGAACCTTGAACATCAGAGAAAGTCTGTGATTGGCTAATCTCACTATGTTGGTGACGTCTTGAAAATGAAAGTATTAGCTGCTCAGTCTTGTCCAACTCTTGTGACCCCGTGGACTAAAGCCTGTCAGGCTCCTCTGCCCATGGAATTCTCCAGGCAAGAATATTGGAGTGGGTAGTCATTCCCTTCTCCAGGGGATCTTCCTGACCCAGGGATTTAACCCAGGTCTCCCACATTACAGGCAGATTCTTTACTGTCTGAGCCACCAGGCAAGACCTGGTGACATCTTACATGAAAATTTTAAGAAGGAGGGATCATAGGGAGTAGTCTGTGTGCTAGTTGCTCAATCATGTCCAACTCTTTATGACTCCATGGACTATAGCCCTCCAGGATCCTCTGTCTATGGGATTCTCCAGGCAAGAATACTAGAGTAGGTTGCCAGTTCCTTCTCCATGGAATCTTCCTGACCCAGGGATTGATCCCAGGTCTTCCACACTGCAGGCAGATTCTTTACTATCTAAGCCACCTGGGAAGCCCCATAGGGAGTAGATGTGACAGTAAATCCTGGTCTGTTGTTGGCTGAGAAATATCAAGGCAGTCATGGGAACTTTGAATTAAAGAAGTGGAGGAAAAGACATGACTTTGAACTAAGGAAGTGGGGGAAGAGAGCATGACTCTCCTCTGAATTTAATGTTAGAACCTAAATTATTTGCCTAAATTTTCTTATTATTAAACATATTTATAAGGATGAGGGGCAGTGTAGGTCCATGCAATGTGCACAGAGCACACACTAAATCAAGACTCATAACTCCACTTCTAGATGAGCCCCTGACACCGTGGAGAGATCTATCACCGACCTCTGTCACATCTCTCAGTGGCAGAAATAGGGGTCATTCTTCTTACCCTAAAAAGAGTTTGTTTTTTTTTCAGATGCAGTAAAGCCAAAGCTAAATTAGACAGAATGGCTATATTTTGCCCACATAGCTGCTTTGGATAATATTGCCATGTATTTTAATCTGTGTAGTACCTTCATACCATGCTATGTGTTTTAATTTTGTTAATGTGGTAGCAAAGGTGAGTGAGGCTCTTGACCAAATTGGGGCAGAAATTTCTATAAAGGCCAAAAATTTACTCAAACTAACATGAGAACTCAAAGGTGTTCAAAAGTGAATGTGCCATATATGAGAGTAAGATGACAATGTAGACAGGTTCTGTCTCTCTGGTGCTAAAATTGACCAGTGAAGTGTATGGGTGACCGCTGGCCAGGTATCTAATATTTATACATGGTTGAAAGGAACTTGCAGTTGAGAACACACATGGTTTATATATATATTGAATTTATCAGACTTGAAATCATTTTTTTTTTCCTTTTTGTCTTTAGGGCTCAAGTATTAACTGAATGTAGCACACCTCCTAAATTTGAGCAGATGCTTTCAAATTTACTTCTGAAATCATATCAGTCTCATGATGAAGTAATTTGCCTCCATCTACTTTATTATTTTCAATTAATTTATTTATTTTAATTGGAGGCTAATTACTTTACAATATTGTAGTGGTTTTTGCCATACATTGCCATGAATCAGCCATGGGTATACATGTGTCCCCCATGCTGAACCCCCCTCCCACCTCCCTCTCCATCCCATCCCTCAGGGTTGCCCCAGTGCACCGGCTTTGAGTGCCCCGTCTCATGCATCAGGCTTGGACTGATGATCTATTTCACATATGGTAATATACATGTTTCAATGCCATTCTCTCAAATCATCCCGTCTTTGCCTTCTCCTACAGAGTCCAAAAGTCTGTTCTTTATATCTGTGTCTCTTTTGCTGTCTCACATATAGGGTCATCATTACTATCTTTCTAAATTCCATATATATATGTTAATATACTGTATTGGTGTTTTTCTTTCTGACTTACTTCATTCTGTGTAATAGGCTCCATCTACTTTAGAATCCAAACTTGGTTAAAGGGAATTATTTTTTTTAAATCCTTATATTTTCTGAAAATTGCAGGTATAATTTCATTAGCAAGAATAATCATAGTTGTAAGATAAGTGACATTATAAGCAACAATTGCCTCAGCCATGGAATTTGTGATATGTTGATAACACTTCAGAAGATCTTCATGAGTTCAAAGGCAGCTGTACCTCTGCAATTTAAAAGAATTCAAATCTAATCTTCCATTTATAGTTCAAAGGATTTTAGAAAGACAGTACCTACAGCTAGGCTATAGGTAAATTTAATTCCAATTGTGGTTAACTTAAATATTTTGCTGTCTTAATTAGTGTTCCTTTTAAATAAGACCACTTAATTAAGTTCTAAATTCAGCTAAAGAAAGCTTACACTTTAATCAGTGTCACAGTATTCTCCATAGCAAAACCTAGATCTCAGCCTCAGCAGTGAGTGGCAGGGAAGGGAATGGGTTTTAACATCATAAGTAATTGTTGAGCCTATAGCTCTAGGCTGCAGATGCTTAGCTCAAAAAGTTTCTAGTCTTTCCAGCACACATCTGTGTTCAGATAGAGACTTAGTTTGGGATTCTGACTCCAGGACTCCTCATTTCTTCAGTGCTAGGCAGTTTATTCACCTGGGTAAAACTGTATCGTCTGTGTTTTTGTCTTTTTTTTTTAACTGAGAACAGTCCACAATCAAGAAATGTCATTTTTACGGGTGGTACTCCTATTACAGAACTTTCCCATCCATAGTTGGTGAATATCCGTTAAATTAATCCAAGCTTAGAAAGTTTGCCTTTAAATCAGTAACCAGCCTCTGTGACATGGTTTGCTTAATTAAGAACATTTTCAAATTGTCTAGTAATGTTTAAATCTAGGTCTTTATTTCTTACCATGAATCATGGCTTCTTTTCATGATATTTGGACTGTATTTTTAAATACTAGTCTTGGGAAAGTTAGCTGAATGAACGATGGTTTATGTATCTATACAATTTCCATGAAGAATGTCAGAAAGTGCTACAGATCAAACAAGGACTTTAAAATCAACCCTAGTTGAGTTTGTTCAAAGACTTACTGGCTGTGTGATTTTGAAACAAGAGGCTTAACCTTTGTGAACCTCTGTTTCTTCACTTGAGTAGCTAGGATGATGATTCCAAATTCACAGAATATTTTTTAAAAAACTGTCATGTGTTGAGTGCTTACCAAAACAACAAGTATTATTTATTTCTAATAATAATTCTAGAAGGGAGCTACTATTGTTATTTCCATGTTAAGATAGAAGGAAGGAAGTAGAGGAAGGCTAAGCAGCTAGTAAATAGCCAATCTCAGATTTAAAAACCAGGCTGTGCTCCAAACCATCCTTCATCTAAAATGTAAAGTTTAAATACCTGATGAGTTTCCCATTTTCCTTAACCAAGGGCTGACATTGAGGCTGAGGAGAATTGGCAGGAGATAAAGAAGAATACCTGAAGGGAGTGTTCTTTTATCAAATCAGCATTTAATAGGCCCCTCCAAATTGGCAGATTTGTGTATCACTGACAAAGTGTCTCCTTTCCTGTAACATCAAAGAGTAATTGCCATTTTTGTCTATGAATAAAAGTTGCCACAGTCAGGAAACAAACCATACAGTTCAGCACCATTTCTCTTGTGAAGTTAATTGATTTCTGCTAGTTGAAATTTTATGTCTAAAATCAAGTTTCCAAGAAAGAAGTATGCATACTTTCTCTAAAATGTATGCAGAGACCACACCGTATACCACAATTGAAGCAAACATTTGAACATGTTTCTAACATTCATGAATTTCTCTCTGTAAATTATGTAAAATGCATTTTTGCAAATATGTGCAGTAGAAGGTCTCTAGGCATAAAAATGGCCAAAATACATGTATGGAATATAATATCAACCACATGTGCTTGCTCATTTTTTTCCTTCCTACTATCATTCCTAGGGTTTAAAGTGCGGAACAGGAATACTAAAAGCTTTGTGTAAAGTACACCCATGCAAAAACTAAGCAGAGAACAAGGCTATAAACTCAATAGCTAAGCATTATGATATAGTTGAGGAAGATGTGATAAAAAGTTTTATGTTGGCTGAGCCATCCATGTAGATAACAGAGACTGGCAGTGAAGACAGGGTAGGAGTGGAGAAGAAGGATGTGAAACAGTGATCACATCTCCCATTGATGAGTAAATGACCAAGGAATCAACAAATGAGGATTCAGAGGATGGATAGTACCGTTCCCCAATGGGACAGTTGTGTGTTGTTTTTGTTTTGCTTTGCTTTGCTCTCCTGACAGGAGTAAGTGGGAGAAATGGAAGAATAATCTGGAAATGTAGGGAGGTTATTGGTCACAAGTGAGAGTTCTTTCATTTTCGCTCGAAGTCATTATTATTATTAGCTCTAATTTAGTTACTATTCAGAAAAGAAGCTCAAAGAAATAAACTGGCTGAACAGATGGGCATGGTCTGAAATTAGCCATGTGGGCTGATGGCCGTGGTAACAACTTTTTGCTGGCCAAAGAATGTGCATTTCTGTAGCAACATCAGCAGTTGAGCTAAACATTTTTTAAAAATCTCTTTTGGGGGGTTTTCTGCATCCAGGTCGAGTGCTAGGTTCATTGCATCTGTTTTAACACCCTAGACAAATCAAGTATTCACTTCTAGCTGGCAAGCATGCATATTGTAATTTCTCATCTTTGCCAGTATTGTTCTCTTCTCCTTTGTCCAAGGATTGCCTTTTAAAGCTTTTTGCTAAAGCTGGGCTTTTCTTCAGGGACAGCATATAAGAAGGAAATGAATAGAAGGGGTGGCTTGTTATTATAGATACAGCTGAACAAGTGGGAGGGGGATGAGGGCCAAACTGGAAGGATGTATTGAATAGGAAAGTGAGGTCTGCATTTGAAACCATACAACTGGCCCAATCACTGTAGAGAGTGAGGGGCCTGGCCCTGAAACTCACCAGGAGAGATACTTTGCTGACATTAAACTTGGCTCAGAATCTGCAATTTCTTTCCCTCACTTCATTGCTAGGGGCCAGTCTCCCCTATTCAGGGTTTTCATTGTTGTTTAGTTGCTAAGTCTTGTCCAACTCTTTTGTAACTCATGGGCTGTAGCCTGCCAGGCTCCTCTATTCATGGGATTTCCCAGGCGGGAATACTGGGGTGGATTGTCATTTCTTTCTCCAGGGGAGATGGAGTTTACACTGTGGTTTTTCTACTGTCAGTAAGACTCCTACCATTTTCTTTACACAACTGTTTATCAACTGTGGCTGTATTTCCTATTCTGAGCCTACTCTTTAGCCATCTAGTTGTAGGAAAAAAAAAAAAAAACTTATGTGTAAGAACACCAGGGAACGTTGATATTTTTTAATAAAATTGCTATCATGATGCAAGGCTTTCCAGAGATAAATAAATTCAGAGAACAGGAGTGGATGAATTCAGTGGAGCTTTGAACCAATGCAGAGTAGAAAAAATAATAGAGTATTAACCTGATTATGACTGAGCAACCTTCACTTCCACTTTTCAGCCTGATTAAGGCAAGATATATGCTTTAAAAAAAAAACAAAACATGTATTTACCATTAAAGATTACATATATACTTTTAAAATTTTATTAATTCCATCATGCTTTATTAAGATGAATAAGCAGAAAGAACTTCTATTATATGAATTTCTTTTGTTCTTATACCTGTATCTCTCAAGAGAGCAAAAATCTTAAAAAGCAGTCCCAAAATTCACCCTTCCCTGCAACTAACACAAACCACAACAAACATGCTGTGATATTTCTCAAAAGATGCACTGTTTATCACACTGTCAGAAGGTCTGCCAAACTCAATCTATGCAATAGAAATGCATCCTAAGACATTTTTTCCTTTGCTTTATGTGTTTAATAGTGTCATAAATTCAATCCACCTCACTGACTTTACCTGCTAGGCACATTTTGTCTTCACATTTGGATGGATTTGAACTTATCAAGGTGACATGTGTGATTTTTAAGTGGAAACTTTAATTTGTCATTTCTTAAAACCCAGCACCAATTAGCAGGGAGACTTAGCCACCTTAACAAAGGAGCAGAGCTTGCCTCAAACCCAGGCACACAGCCCCTGGTGGGTTTCCTAACTTGAGCCGGGCTACTTCAACCTCATCACACTTTATTATCTACAGCATGCTGATAGGAAGGCAGGGTGAAGGCATACACTGTACAATTTTCCTGGTAACCCATGAGGCCTGAACACTTCAGAGTGGGCTCAAAGCCATGGTAAATCAGTTGAAGACTAGAACAGTTTCAAACATCTTTCCTTATTTTCTTTTCCACACACAAATGGAGTAATGCATTTTAAGTGATGAAAACCCCTTAAAAAGCAAAACAAAACAAAAGCACTTCCCCTTAAAAGCAGCAGTCTCCCAAGGATACCATTGTCATATTAAATGAAGATGCAAAGAGTGAAGTGTGCTTAAACTCTCCCACATATGTTGGAAATAAAGTCCTCAGAAGTGAATGCATGCACGCACCTAGCACCTAACTCATCATTACAGGAAAATGAGAATGAAAACACTGTGGATCAAGTAATTCTGAATAAAGATGATGACATTAGGGCAGCTTCAGAGAACAGAAATTTATTTTTTCATCACAAATGTGCTTCCATCTTAAGTATTTTCTGATTTTGTACAATTATCTAATCAGTAATGTGCCTGCTTTATTTCAAGTGCAGTAAGTGAATTTCTTAAAGTTTATGAAAATATGTGTCTGCTTAAACAAATTCTCTCCATAGCCTGTTGGGTATTTGAAGTGTCCATGTATCAAAAGTCTTTGTTCTCAGCCTATAGGGAAAATTACCAAACACAATCCAGGGTGCCAGGTTTGAAAAGGTGCTAAAGAGAGCCTGCCCCATTACCTTTATTCCACTTTAGCTCACAGTGAAAGGTGGAAAAATTACCTGGGTGCCTTTCACTGTGATGGCTACAACTGCAATAGACCTTATCTAATAGTTTATTACAGTCAGAAAACAAAGCATATTCTAAAGAAAGAATCCACGGCTCCCATCTCTGACAGAATGGTCTCTTTGAATTCTTTTGTCGATTTCATAGATTTCTAACAACCAGAGGATTGTTTTTTAAATCTGATTTTTATGCCAGCAGCACAATTTCCTCCTCAGTAAGTAGGACAGATTCATCCCAGGAGCAACAATGGATGCATATCTGCTTAACTTGGCCATGACAGATTAAGCTTCAAGCAGATACACTAAATGCCACCTCCTTGCTTACACAAATTGTTCAGAGGCAGGAGAGTGAGGCCTCAGCTGTATTTGTTCCCTTGAACTGTCAGATGATGAGCCAGTACTGTCTGAGATGGCCAACCAGCCTTGATTGAGCAAAGACCATGGACAGGCGGGGCTGCCTAGACATGCCTCACTGCCAAGGCTTTCAGGTAAATATCCCACCTCCAAATTGCATCCACCTTAGGAAAGTTTCCCTGGACAATGCTTTGCAGGAAGTGGGCACTTGTTTGCTAAATATAAAAAAGAAAAATGAGAGAAAAATGTGAGTTTAGAGAAAATGCAGAGACCTTGCATATAGAGATAGATACTTTTCCGATTTGGCCAGATCTGAAATAAATGCTATTATTTCTGGCCCAGCAGTAGGGCAGTACTGACTGGAAAAATTGCTAAGTAAAAAATAAAAGTAAAATTAGCAATGAACAAACTAGTAAAACATGAGGAAAATGAACAGTAGGCCAAATCTACTGATAATGTTGATCAATTATGTTAGAAAATGATTTTTTATTAGAAAAATAACACTTGTAATATGAGGCTTTCTGAAAGAGCATTTGCAGTCTTTTAGAGACCAGTATGTTACATAAAGAAAACTGCAGAATTATAATATGAGGATCACAATTATTCATACACCATGAGGGGCATCTTAAATTGCTGTTGTTTGTTCGCTAGATATTACCTATAAAACTACAAAAGAAAGGTGGTGCTGTTTTGTTTGTTTTTCCCCCACAGACATAAGACTCTAGAATCCATCTGTCAATGTTAGACACAGACTGAGCCAAGCATCACAATAGCATGAATGTACTGTTCTCACGGTGATGTAATTGGTGGCTATTTTGCTCGTTGGAATCTCGAACCTTTCACAACCACATGCGTATGTTTGTCATTTATCCCTTTTCTCAGGTGCAAAGAAGGCTACCAAGGAGTCCGTTGTGATCAATTTCTGCCGAAAACTGATTCCATCTTATCGGATCCAAGTAGGTCATGAATTTTTCTTCTGTCTCTAACACAGTATAAAACTCTGAGTCACAGTTGCTAACTCATTGACCACTGGATCTCAGTTTTTTGTCTCTGAATGCTGCCAAGGGTGGGAGCTGGGGACAAGCATTCACCTTCAAGGTTTGTTCAGAATTATCTCTGTTGAGGTGTAGGTCTTCTCCAGGGATGGAGCCTGGTTTCCAGATTCATCTCCACTGCTACCCTCCCGTGGGAACTGCAACAAATCCTGCTCCCTTAGCTTTCAGGCTCCCTTAATGCTACCCCATTATGAAAACAAGGATATAGAAACATAAAAGACCTCATTATTTATCCAAAAGACTGTTATGAGAACTGTTATGTCATACTGCTTCTTACCTTCTGGTTGGTAATTTGTGAAAACATTAAGCCCTATTAACTTTAACCTTTCTGAAGTAAGGAAATATACATATAAAATTAAATAAGCAGTTTTCAGACCAACTGTGAAAACTCCATTTTTAGCAACCCTATTTGCATATCAGTGATTACCGTACCAACAACAAATTATTTTTTTTCCATTCATGAAAGAAGACAATTTGCTACTAAGAAATATTGCCATTTATTTCTGTCTCTGTGTGGAGTAAAAAATAATGTTCTATTCAAATATGCTCAGTTCTGGTCAAATGTGAAATTTTTCCTTTATCTGTAAATAATCTGATCTTTCAGTGACTGCTACAGTTGAAGCACCACTAAGAAAAGGGGACTTTTATTGAATCAGCAGTTTAGTTCAGTGAAGATAATGACAGGCATTTTCAGATTGTAAAAGCAATGTTTTGGTTTTCTGAATAACAAACATGCATAACATAAACTTTAGCAAAATACCATGTATTGATGGCAGCCAGTGGTCACCCTGTCTGTAAATGTGCAGGTTGCTGCATAGTGAACATGTTAAGCCATCCTTCAACACTTTTTCAAAGTGCATATTTTTATTAACCCCCCACCCTGAATTTTTAAGTACGTTACCCTGAATTTTTAAGTACGTTTCCCTGAGTAAACAGAATATTTTTTAAAAGAAAATTTTTGTGTAATTCAATTTGCTTGTGTTTTATCTTGACAAGGCAAGCTGCCACCATACAGCATTAACTATTCTTTTCTTTGCAAATTTAGCTCTCCTAAAGAAAAGTGGAGGTTGCCTAAAAGCCAGTAACCAAGCTGGCCATGGTTGATCTCTGTTCTCTGAAATGTGAGGCTCTGGTCTCTAGGAGTTTCCTAGGTAGGGGACAGTTACTGGAGTGTGTGGTATCTTTTCTATCTTGTAGTTTCAGCCACTTGCTCAGCTGTTGTCTAAAAGGTATGGTTGTGGCTAGAGACATGTATTTGCTGCATTAGAAAGCATAAAAAGAAGAATGGGTTTGCTGATTTCATTTTCTTTTTATTCACTTTGATGTACTTAGTTTTCCTTTTTTTTCCTTTGCTTCTTCCTTAATCTTCTCTTATCTTTCCTTCCCTTTTATTGTCCTTTTTCCTTTCTTCTCTTTATTATTTTCTTTCTTACCTATGCTCCCTGCCTTCCTCCCTCCCTCCTTTCCTTCCTTTTTGTTTTCCTATATAGCTGTAGAATACCTGTTCGGTACAGGGTACTGGAGCAGGGCTTGCATGCAGAACAAAATAGGTAAAATAACCTTTCTTTATACAATCTAATAAAACCTTTGCCATTCTATTAAACGTAATAGTCCATCACTGCAAATAGTGAGAATGAGACCACTATATGTGTTGAAACATATCATTCAGTACTCGAGAAACCAAGCAACGTACTAGGAGTTGGAGAATTCAGGTTTTTTACACCAGTGGGCCCAGAGGAGTTAACACTCCAAGCTCTGAGCCCCGAGCAAAGGGGTTACAGAGTTTTTACACATGGACAGGCATGATTAAGTGGGTTTGCAGGGGTTGGGCAATTGCAAAGAGGAGGACAAGGGTGAGTGACATAAACCCCGATTCCTAGTATTGTGAGTCCCTACTTTCTGAGACTATGTGACCTATGTGATCCAGACTTTGCAAGGAGCAAGCTGAGTTACAGAGGCAGAAGGAGCAGGAGGTTATGTAAAATTTTAACTTTTCCTCTTCATTCCCCGCTCTTGATGCTTCTATCACTCATTGTAGAAAGCATCATCTCATGTTTTGTTAGGCCATTCAGAGCTCCCCATCATTTAGGGAGCTATATTGAGTTATTATCATTTTTAACTTTATGGATTCAATTCGAGAGGTTATGAACTGGGTAATAGCATTGAGAATACAAGGGCCAAAAAGGAACGCCGCAAAGAACATGAAGAGAGGACTGGTTAAAGGGAAAAGCCACGATGCCCAGCTCCAGATATTGTTCCAGTTACCCCAGGAATTTGCTAGTCCCTCTCTCCTTTTTATGATTTGTTCCCTTAGCTGTTGGGCCATGTCCCTAACTATTCCTAATTGGTTTACATAAAAGCAGCATTCTTCATTCAAGAAGAGGCAGAGTCCTCCCTTTTCAGCTGTCAGTAGGTCTAGCCCTCTCCTATTCTGTAAAATTACCTCAGCCAGGGAATCTAGTTGGTCCTGTGAGGCCACTGATGATTTGGCTACTCTCTCTATGTAGTCTGTGAAGTCCTTGGATAGTGTATGGTAGAAGGTTGAAGAAACAATTCCTCCTATTCCCATACCTATCCCAGCCGTAATTCCCAGACCAACTAGTAGGAGTATAAACTGGATGGCTCTTTTTGACTGCGTATGTGCTGCCAGAGGTACGGTGAGAGTCTGGTTGTTAGGGACAGTATTCATCTGCGGAGTGAGGAAAGCTAAGGGGCAGATACCCATCCAGTTGACTGGTAGACATAAGTAAACAACTGTCCCACAAAGAGGCCTTGATGGGGGCAACACCATATTGTGTTTGTGGGAGGATGAGTGGGCCACTCACCTTTTAAAGTTTGATTACATTCGTCCCTGGCTAAATTGCCTACAGGTTCAGTTCCTCCATCATTTGTAAAGCATTCTGGAGCCTTTTGAGTTAACTCAATTGAGTTCCCATGGCTGTTGCATTATTCATTGGTACTGGTATGGCTAAGTACTGTGGAGCTCCTAAGGGTAAGCAAAGCCAACAGTCCCTGGCCAGCTGGTGGTTGGTTTCATTAAGAAGACAAAGAGTTGCGTTGAGAACCTGGTACAGATGAGGGTCTAAGGGGGAGTTAACTCTATAACCTGGGTCATACAGCCAACAGGCAGAGCCTGATCTCTTTAGGGCAAAGCTGTTTCGTGATTTCGTTTGTCTGCATTATTGTTCCTGTCCAGTAGGTTTTTCCATTTATTTGGCAGACAGACACCTGGTCTGAGTTGTAACATCTGTGTGGCATTTGGAGGTAGATGGAGGCACAGGGGCATGATGGCAATGCCATGGTGTTGGGATACCACATGGGGTTTGGATCCTCTGGTGGGGGGAAGATAGTGGCAGCGAGGAGCATAACTGGAAAACATTTTTGGCACCCAGACCTCTGGACATGCATTGCCTGGTTATGAAGGCAGTAGGTGATTGGCCTACAGGATTGGCTATCTATACATTGCTCTAGCTGATGGTTAAGTAAGTGACCTTCCAAGGGTTGACTGTAATGTTGACAGGTGCGTGATGGGTAAGGAACGGCACCATCTGTTATAGCAAGGGACACCAGAAGGCTGCAAGCAGCCTGCACATAACAGACAACTGAACACTAACAAAAGGTTCTCTGCCCATCTTTGGGTTGTCACGGCTATAGCAACTGAGCCTCTCATGAAGAGGGGTCAACTATGCTGTGAGCGATTTAGTTAGTAGGGAGAATCGATCATAAGAGACATCTAATAAGAATGAGGCTTCCCACTACTGTGAGATAACACAGCTAACCGCAGCTTCTGACCAAAATCCCAGTCCTGGAGTGCTATTGAAGCTAGTCCTGTAGTGAAGAACACAGCAATAATACCAATCAGTGATAGAGGCCAAGGTTTACAATGAAAATCCATTAATATTTTGATAGCCAGATCCTCAAGCTTCCTCCATGCATTGACCAGCCAGCTGTCGCAGTGTGGCTGGAGCAAGGCTGAAGAATCCTCAAGCTTCTGCTGTGCTTTGACTAGTCAACTTCTGGAGTGACTAGAGCAGGGCTCAGCGTTCTTCGTGGCTGAGGGCTGTTGTTTTTGGAACAAGACCTTAAGGGGATTTTCAGGGTCCCGAACTGTATTCCAGGTGTCCTCACCACAGGAAGCCGCTGCCTTCTTGACTCTGGTGTGGTGGATCCAAGGGATGACACCTGTAACTTTAACAGCAGTAGGGGTTTCCAGGGCGACCATGTGAGGCCTGTCCAAACTGGCTGAAGTGGCTCCTTTTTCCAGTCTTTTATGCATACCTCATCTGCCATTTGAAGGTCTAGAAGTGGACTTTACTGAAGTCAAGCCCTATAGGGGTGATAGCCCTATCTGGCTGATAGGGATGAACCCAATTGCTCAAAGGAATGGGTGTCCTTTCTAAAGTTTCTTGGGCGATATGGCGGAAGACTTCCCAGGGCCTGGAGGTGTCAGGACATCTCCAGGTCATCTAGTTGTTGGGGGTCTCCCTTGAGTTTTCCTGTCACTGGGGATGTTCTCTCATATAAGATCTCAAAGGGAGAATAGCCTGAGGACCTTAGAGTGTCTTGGGCTTAGAGTAAGGCTAGGGGTAACATGTTGAGCCAAGATAACTGGGTCTCCTGACAGAGTTTAGCTAATGTAGTCTTGACGGTCCGATTCATGTGTTCAACTTTCCCTGAGCTCTGCAGCCTGTAAGTGGTATAAAGCTTCCATTTGATTCCCAGTGTCCTGGATAAAGTTTGGATTATCTCACACACAAAAACTGGCCCATTGCCAGACCCTATGGAGAGAGGCAGCCCATATCTTGGGATTATGTCTCTTAGTAGGGTCTTGGCCACTGCTCGTGCCCATTCATTGCGCGTGGGGTAGGCTTCAGCCCATCCCGAGTATGTGCAGACTATCACAAGTAAATACTTTTAGCCCCTATAGGCTTGACTTCAGTAAAGTCCACTTCTAGACCTTGAAATGGCAGTGTCCCAACTGTCTGCACCCCTGGTTTGGGTCTTGGTTCTTGGCTGGCGTTGTTTTGCACACAAGTCACACATCTAGCACTGATCTGGGCACACAGGGTTGGGAGCTTAGGAATGAAATAGCAGCCACTTATTAAGCTTTCCAGCTCAGTTTTTCCTAAATGAGCTGTCTCATGATGTTGTTTTTTCTGATAGTCTGCTATATTGCTGGGGACAAAGAGTCTTTGGTTTGGGAGCTTCCACCAGCCCTCTTTTTCTTTTATTCCTCCCTCATTTAGAGCCCATTGATCTTCTTCCTTGTTATATCTTGGGTATGGAGGCAATTCTAGTGCTAGAGGACCTTAAAGATTGACTTGGGGCCCACTGTGGGTCTGGGTTGGGTCGCTGCCTCCATGGCTGTCTGATCAGCCAACCGATTTCCTTTGCTGATTGGATCAGTTCCTTGCTGATGGCCTTTACAATGTATGACTGGCACTTGGGAAGGCTTCCAGACTGCTCTAACAGCTGCAGGATTTTTTTTGTTTGTTTTTAATCTCTCTTCCCCCTGCTGTCAATAGTCCCCCCCTTTTTTTTTTATAAATGGCTCCATGAACATGTAAAGTAGCAAAGGCATACCTTGAATCAGTATAGATGTTGATTCGTGTCCCTTCGGCATAACTTAGCTCCTGGGCGAGTGCCCATAGCTCAGCCCATTGTGCTGACCACCCTTGTGGCAAGGCCTCAGCCTTCACTATCTCATCAGTTGTTATGGCATAACCTGCTTTGCGCTGCCCATCTTGGATGAAACTACTTCCATCAGTGAACAGTTCCAGTTCTGGGTTCTGGAGGGGAATGTCTGTCAGGTCCAGCCTGCATGAGTAAATTTCATCTATGACCTCCTCACAGTTATGATCAGTGGTTCCCGCTTCCATAGGTAAAAGGGTGGGCAGGGTTCAGTGTCTGCAGTCTCAAGTTGGACTCATGGGCTTTCTCAAAGCAGTCCTTGATAGTGAATCATCCTGGAGTTGGTCAGCCACTCATGCCCCTGCTGTTCATCAGGGCAGTAACAGCATGGGAAACCTTTATATTTATATTTTGTCATAGAGTAAGCTTATCTGCTTCTCTGACCAAAATCACAGTGGCAGCTAATGCCCAGGAGCATGACAACCATCCCACGGCCACTGGATCCAGTCATTTGGACAGTTATGCAACCAGGCGCTGCCATGGCCCAGTTGTTTGTGTGAGAACCCTCAGTGCAGTGTGATTTTTCTCATGTACAAAGAGGTTAAAGTCCCATGTCACATCTGGAATCCCTAATGCTGGCGCACTGGGCAAGAGTCTCCATCTCCTTGAAGGTCTTTTCCTGTTCAGGTCCCCCCTCCAGGGGGCCCTTACCAGACCCTGCTGTGGCTTTAAACAAAGGCTTGGCAATTTCAGAGAAACCTGGTATCCAGATCTGGCAGAATCCAGCAGCCCTGAGGAACTCACGGACTTCTTTCTTGGTGTCCAGCTGAGATATTGAACAGATGGCTTGCTTCCTCTCATGTCTGAGCACCCAATGCCTTTTTGTGATGATAAACCCGAGGTACTTGACCTCCTGCCTGCAGATCTGAGCCTTTTTCCATGACACCTTGTACCCTGTGGTGGAGAGTAGATCCAATAGGGCTTTGGTGCCTCTCCGGCAGTCCCCTTGGGAGGGACTGGCTGGCAACAGGTCATCCGCATACAGGAGCAGGGTGCAGTTGAAAGTTTCTCCAGGAAAGGCAGCAAGGTCCGCAGTCAGGGCTTCACCAAACAAGATAGGTGATTTTTTGAAACCTTCTGGCAGTCGGGTCCAAGTCTGCTGTATCTTACTCCCGGTGTGTGGGTCTTCCCATTCAAAGGCTAACAAGGGCTGGCTGGTGAAGCCAGAGGCAGAAGAATGCATCCTTGAGATCGAGGCAGGTGAACTAGCTTGCTTGAGCGGGTAAGAGACTCAAGAGAGTGTAGGAATTTGGGACCACTGGATGGATGGTAATCACTGCACTGTTGATGGTGCAGAGGTCCTGGACAGGCAGTAGTCATTCCCTCCAGACTTTTGACAGGTAAGATTGGAGTGTTACAGGGAGACTGAAATTCAATTAGGATCTCAGCATCTTGTAGGCACTGGATGTGGTCCCGAATTTCCAGGCGTGCCTCTCATGGTACTGGATATTGTTTCTGTCTAATAGGAGTGGCTCCTGGCCTCAGGTCCACTACAGTGGGGACACGGTTTTTGGCCAAACCTGGGGGCCACTTCTCTTCCCAGACATCAGCAAATTCTTTTAACAGTCTTGGGGGATTTATTTGTTCCTTTCCTGAGGAATAGAGACACCATTCATCTTCCCTGGGTATGGTCTCATCATCAGAGCTGATTGGCTCCCCAGAGTGAGGCTTGCAGACTTTCCAGGGGCAAAGGTGATTTGTGCCCCCAGCTTTGTCAGTAAGTCTCTACCCAGCAGGGGAATGAGACATCCTGTTAAGTAAAGAAATTCATGAATCACCAGATGTCCCCCTAGCTGACATAAACGGGCCTTGCAAAATGAGCAGGCTGCCGTGTCCCCTGTGGCCCCAACAATAGTTGCTGTTTGGCCTGTGAGGGGAGCCACAGGTGTGGTTACCATGGAGTGTTCAGCTCTGGTATCCACCATTAAAGTCCTTGATTGGCCCCCTACTTTCATCGTGACCATGCGCTCCTGGGGGCCAAGGATCAGGGAGCCTGGTCTTCCCTAGTCTGATTCTGCTCCGGCCAGGCCAATAAGGTTTTGAATGGCCAGCTCAGGTTGGTATGTTTCTTTCTTGGGTTGACTGAACTTGTTCAACCCTTTAGATGTCCCTCTGCGATGGGGGCACTTATTCCTCCAGTGTCCGGTCTCTTTGCAATAGGCGCACTGGTCATGTCATAGTGGTGATCTCTTCTTAGTTTCCCCTTTCCATGAGGGAACAGTCTGTTTCACTTGATCTGAGCTCCTCAATGCCACTGCTAGCAGGGCTGTTTTCTGTTTCATTTTTTTGTCTGCTTCTCATTGGGCTTCATGGTCTCGGTTCACAAAGACTTTATTTGCTACCTCCAGGAGCTGTGTAGCATTCATCCCAGTGAAGCCTTCCAGTTTTTGGAGCTTTCATTGGTTGTCTGCACAGGATTGAGCCACAAAGGCAGCATTAATCATTCATTGATTCTTGGGTGTCTCAGAGTCGAATGGGGTGTATGTCTGGAACGCTTCACACAGTCTGTCATAGAAATTGGTGGAAGTCTCATCTGCTTTTTGGATTATCGTTGTAATTTTGGACATATTGGTGGGTTTTTTGGCTCCTGCTCGAAGTCCATGTAGAAGGGCATCATGGTAGTGACCCAGGGTTTCTTGTCCTTCTCTGGTATTGAAATCCCAAGTAGGTCTCATCTATGGCATCGCTTCTCGTGCCCATCTTTCTACATCTAAGACCTCTGCAGGGACTTGTCCTTGGAGACATTTTTGGGCTTCTGTTGAGATGCGTCACCTTTCCTCAGTAGTGAAGAGAAACATAAGGAGCTGGCATCAGTCTTCCCGTGTAGGCTAATGGGTGTGGAAAATGGACTCTAGGAGGTCAATCATAGCCTGTGGTTTATCAGAGTATGCTGGGTTATGGTGTTTCCAGTTTAGGAGATCAGTAGTGCTGAAGGGCTGGTAATAGAGGATGGAGCAACCAGGCTGGACTGAGCCATCCTTGTTCACTTGTTGAGGACCTTGAGTTTCTCGCACTGGCATTTGACGGGCCGCGACCAGCTGGTTAGATTGTTTGGCCAAGCAGAGCTTCTTCCCTACTGGCTTGGGGCTGGAGTCTTGCTTATGAGGTGGTGCGGGGGACAGGGAGGGAGGTAGACTGTCTGGCAATGGGTCTGGCACTGGCTGTTCTGGGCTTGTGGAGTCAGGGGAATGTTTAGGGGGGGCAGCAGTGGGTCTTCCACTGGATCTCCCTGGAATATAGATTTTTTTTTTCCCTTCTTCTTTCTGTTTTCTGAGTGGTTGGGCCACAAATACCCTATTCTGTCCCTGTCCGTTTGTGCTAAATCTTGTCCATGGGGGCAGGGTCTGTGTTATTAGATGCCAGGAGTCTATGTATGGAAACTGATCTGGATGTCCTGGAGTCCCAGTGACTACCTGGTGCATTGCTTGGACAGTGGGCAGGTCGAGAGTGCCCTCTGGCAGCCATCCAACATCAAAGGACGGCCAATTGAGCTCACATAAGTTATGAAGCTTCCTGGGGTCATCTTGACTCTGTAATCCCATGAAAAGCCCTTCTTAAAGTTCTTTATCATGGAATCTAAAACTGTTGGCTTAGAGGAACTTCCACCCATGTTGACAAATGTAATCTACCTGGCAGCGTTTTGAGGAAAACTTAATCTCTTAGATGTCGGCTCAAGGAGTCAGTCGACAGAAGAATAACCAGTAACCATTAATTTCTCCCTCCCTGTGTTTCCTGCCCTAGTCAGTGGTGCAAAGACAAACAAGGGTGGGTGCTCCCTCAAAAGAGGAGACCATTCAGGTGCCCGCTTGGCCACATCCCTGGGGGGACTGTAGGTGCCTCTTAGCATTGGCAGATCAGTATAAACTCCTGATATGGATCTGTCTCACAGGGAGGGATTGGGTCCCCCAGAGGCAGACACTGCCTTGGGCCGTATGAGGCCACCATGGAACCACAAGATAGGGCCCACTCAGACTCCATAGCCATGAAAGCCATGAAGCCACATAATCAAGCCTGAAGCACAGGCGAATCAGACCACACACTCATTCACATTAATTTTTTGTCTGCCTGGTCACTCTCCTGAGGGAGATTTAAGATGCCTCTTAGCATTGGCAGGTCAGTATAAACCCCTGACCTGGACCAGCCTTGCAGGGCAGGATCAAATCCCCCAGAGACTGGCACCACCTTTTAGTCTTATGAGGTTGTCATGGACCCACAGGTTTTGGACCTTCTCAGGCTCCATAGTCTTAGGACTGTGGAGCTCACTTTCACTTCCTTCAATCAGCAATAATGCATACACAATCACTCAGAGGTTATCACAATGCCTCCCTTTTCTTGAGTCCCCAGGTCTCCCTATCTGATGTTCCCTTCCTGGGAGCTCCAAGGAGGAGGTCAGTCTCCTCTTCTACCTTTTGGGGTAGGACCTGACTGGGGACTGGCCCTGGGGCTTACCTGATCCTGTGGCCATTCCTGTTGAGTTGGTCCATCCTTCCAATGAGTCCAGTCAGGGCTCGGCTGTCTGGAGAGTCAGAATGCCAGTCCAAAAGAGAACCATCAGGTGGTGGACCTCCTCATTTGTCTCAGGGCTTCTCCACTCTAACCTGGCCAAGCCACCAGTCAGGCTTCTCAAGGGGCTGGCATGGTTGGAAACTTGCTGGGACCTCCAGAAATGTTGCAGAAACCAGTACTCGAGAAGCCAAGCACCACACTTGGAGAGTTGGAGAACTCAAGTTTATTACACTGGTGGGCCCGAAAGAGTTAACACTCCAAGCTCTGAGCACCAAACAAAGGGGTTACAGAGTTTTTTATACATGGACAGAAATGATTAAGCGGGTTTGCAGGGGCTGGGCGATTGCAAAGAGCAGGACAAGGGTGAGTGAGATAAGCTCCAGTTCCTAGTATTGTGAGTCCCCACTTTCTGAGGCTATATGACCTACATGATCCAGACTTTGCAAGGAGCAAGTGGAGTTACAGAGGCAAAAGTAGCAGGAGGTTATGTAAAAATTTTAACTTTCCCCTTCATAAGGACTGTGTGCTCCTCAAAGAAAAATGATCCTGTGATTAGTCACTAACCCTGAAAACCTTGGTCCTACTGTTGACTAAAAAATAGATGCACAACTTGAGAGTTGTGAGTTAAGTTTTGGGGGCAAAATGAGGATTGCAGCCTGGGAGGCAGCACCTCAGCTCTGAGAGACTGCTCCAAAGAGGCAGTGGGAGAAAGGTCAATATATAGGATTTTGGTGAAGGGGGAGTTCAATGCCATTAAGCACTCATTTTAACCATTTTAATAAAAGGTTTTCTGCTAGCCAGGAGGATCTGATGTCACCATGAAGGGATTCGGTGCCTTTCTAGATATGAGGAGATGCAAAGACTGAGATTATAAAATCTATTCCTAAAAACATCCAACTACCTAAAGACCTGTCCCACCAGATTCCCTGGAGCACAGAGTGCCTCCCTTCACCCTGAACTCCTTCAGGGGGTGTTGAAGGTCAATAGCTATAGCAGCACAGGGTTCGGTCTCAGCAGAGACAGTTGTCAAATGCCCTTGTTGTTCAGTTGTTGGCAATGCTCTTGGCAAGTGCCAATTTGTAGTTGACACTACATACATAAAAATATTTAGTGCAACAATATTTAAAATGGTAAAAATTATGTTTAAGTAGAACATCATTGGCATATTGATCATGTTCTAATAATTTAACATTAAAATAAGAGCTGTATGAAATACTCCTATTAAGTGAAACAGCAAGATAGAAAATTATTTTCATTCAAGATTGCAATAAGGACTTCCCTTAGTCCAAAGATAGGGGGAGAAATACACCATAATGCTAAAAGGCAATTTTAAGTATTGGGGTTATAGAAGTATGTGATATTTTTTCTTTTTATCCTGTTCTTTGTAAAATGGCACATCATTGTATGAATCAAAATGATAGAATGCCCCGTATTGGGCTGCATTAAAACAAGCCTGCAAGGCTTGTGCTTGCCCAGCTTCAAGACCAAAGAAAAGGCAACCTCAAGAGTCTGTAAAAAAAAGTTATCAATGATTTAATGAATAGGGAGGGATTACATATCTAAAGCAGGGCCCAGAAGTGAGGCCTCCACCCTATGTGGCAGAAGGTGAACAGGACTTAGCAGCAGACTTTGTTGACAGAAAAAGAAACGCAAAAAGGCAAAATGGTTGTCTGAGGAGGCCTTACAAATACCTGTGAATAGAATAGAAGTGAGAGAAGGAGATAAAGAAATAAGGAGAAAAGGAAAGATAAATCCATCTGAATAGAATCCCAAAGAATAGCAAGGAGAGATAAGAAAGCCTTCCTAAGTGATCAATGCAAAGAAATAGAGGAAAACAATAGAATGGGAAAGACTAGACATCTCTTCAAGAAAGTTACACATACAAAGGGAACATTTCATGCAAATATGGGCACAATAAAGGACAGAAATGGTATGGACCTAACAGAAGCAGAAGATAGTAAGAAGAGGTGGCAAGAATACACAGAAGAACTATCCAAAAGAAAAAAAAAATCTTCATGACCCAGATAACCACGATGATTTGATCACTCACCTAGAGCCAGACATCCTGGAGTTCGAAGTCAACTGGGCCTTAGGAGGCATTACTACAAACAAAACTAGCAGAGGTGATGGAATTCCAGTTGAGCTATTTCACATCCTAAAAAGTGATGCTGTGAAAGTGCTACACTCAATATGACAGCAAATATGGAAAACTTAGCACTGGCCACAGAACTGGAAAAGGTCAATTTTCATTCCAATCCCTAAGAAAGGCAATGCCAAAGAATGTTCAAACTACCACACAATTGCACTCATGTCAC
Source organism: Giraffa tippelskirchi (assembly GCF_054371585.1). Taxonomy (NCBI): domain Eukaryota; kingdom Metazoa; phylum Chordata; class Mammalia; order Artiodactyla; family Giraffidae; genus Giraffa; species Giraffa tippelskirchi. The sequence continues at coordinate 55,245,796 of NC_137276.1, read as the reverse complement.
ACGCTAGCAAAGTAATGCTCAAAATTCTCCAAGCCAGGCTTCAATAGTACGTGAACCGAGAACTTCCAGATGTTCAAGCTGGATTTAGAAAAGGCAGAGGAACCAGAGATCAAATTGCCAACATCTGCTGGATCATAACAAAAGCAAGAGAATTCCATAGAAAACATCTACTTCTGCTTCATTGACTACACTAAAGTCTTTGAATGTGTGGATCACAAAAAACTGGAAAATTCTTAAAGAGATGGAAATACCAATCCACCTTACCTGCCTCCTGAAAATCTGTATGCAGGTCAAGAAGCAACAGTTAGAACCAGACATGGAACAACGTACTGGTTCCAAATTGGGAAAGGTGTACGTCAAGAATGTATACTGTCACCTTGCTTATTTAACTTATATGTAGAGTACATCATCTGAAATGCCAGGCTGGATGAAACACAAGCTGGGATCAAAATTGCAGAGAGAAATATCAATAACCCAGATATACAGATGACACCACCCTTGTGGCAGAAAGCAAAGAGAAACTAAAGAGCCTCTTGATGAAAGTGAATGAGGAGAGTGAAAAAGCTGGTTTAAAACTCAATATTCAAAAAGCAAAGATCATGGAATGTAGTTCCATCACTTCATGGGAAATAGATGGGGAAACAGTGGAAACAGTGTCAGACTTTGTTTTTTTGGGCTCCAAAATCACTGCAGATGGTGACTGCAGCCATGAAATTAAAAGACACTTGCTCCTTGGAAGGAAAAGCTACAACCAACCTAGACAGCATATTAAAAAGCAGAGACATTACTTTGCCAACATAGGTCCATCTAGTCAAGCTATAGTTTTTCCAGTAGTCATGTATGGATGTGAGAGTGGGACCATAAGGAAAGTGGAGTGCCAAAGAATTGATGCTTTTGAGCTGTGGTGTTGAAGACTTTTGAGAGTCCCTTGGACTGCAAGATCAAAGCAGTCAATGCTAAAGGAAATCAGTCCTGAATATTCATTGGAAGGACTGAAGCTGAAACTCCAGTACTTTGGCCACCTGATGTGAAGAACTGACTCATTGGAAAAGACCTTGATGCTGGGAAAGATTGAAGGTGGGAAGAGAAGGGAACAACAGAGGATAAGATGGTTGGATGGCATCACTGACTCAAAGGACATGAGTTTGAGCAAGCTCTGGGAGCTGGTGATGGACAGGGAAGCCTGGCGTGCTGCAGTCCATGGGGTGTTAAAAGGTTGGACGTGACTGAGAGCCTAAGCTGAACTGAGGAGAATGGAAAAGAGTATTACCAATTATAAGGGGAGCTGACCTCAGGTTGGCTCATTGGTTACCACGGAAACCAGCAGAGGGGCATGTGTTCCTCACTGCCCTTTGGATAAGCTATCAGAGTGGAGACATTCTGATCTAAAACTAGAACAATCATTAGCTGGGACCTGGGCAAGTATGTAAGAACATCAGTCATGAGAGTAGAGTATAGGTGAAACAGACACTGGTTGAGCAGGGGATGCATGGAGAACAGCCATCTTGAGGATCCTGAACGTACACCTTGAAACTAAAAAAAAAAAAATGCTAAACTAAAAAACTTTGAGAAACCTATAGATGAGTCCCTGAGACAGTTTAAATAGGAAAAGCATTTATCTCCCATTCATTCACACATGCATCCATTGACTTATACAATCACTTATTCTTTCCCTAAATATTTTCTGATCTGAGATCCACCGAGGACCACTAATTGGTCAGATTATGTTCATACAAAGGTGTACAAACTATGTTTAGCTCTGAGGCCCCCAAGGCTAGTGAGGGAGAAAAACATGTAGATATGTAAGCATGGACATGATTCTGATGGAAACACTTATTCCTTTGTGACCTTGGCAGATTTATTAAACCCCTGAATCTCAGTCTTTTTATCTGAATAATGCCAATAAAACTACCTATAAGCATCTATCACCATGACTGACAAGAGGTCGTTTCTAGATGAATATTAGCCCAAATCCTTCGCTCTTGATCATCATCATGCTGACACATGTTTAGAGTTTACATGTGTCAGGCACTGAGCCAAAGGGCTTTACCTAGATTATCTCATCAAACTCTCATAATCATAGTCCAGCAGAGTTACTGGCATTTGACCACAGTTTGTAGATGAACAAATTAGGCCTCAGAGATGTTAAATAAACTTCCTCCAAGGTCACACAGCTAGTTGATGCTGGGATCTAACTTATAATCCAAATGGCTTTAGGGCATGAGCTCCCAACTATAGGACTCTTTCCTTCCGTCCCTAGGCTCTTCATTCCTCTAGTTATTTTCAATATGACATTTATCACTCTAAATTTCATTGCCTAAAACTCAATGACCTGCAGCAAACATTATTCTAAGGAACAATATTTGCACAATTTTCATATCTTAATGCAGCAACTTGAGCTTCCATAGAGATTTAAATCCCTAATGAAATTTCCTTGTCAAAATTCTTGCTGAAGGATCGTTTAATTTTCTGCTTATGATATCTTGGAATGACTCTATGCCCTGGAAATGAGTCCCTCCAACATCCTCCTCTGCTTTTCCTTCTCCGTCTCTTTCCTCCTCTCTTTTCTCTCTTCTCTCTCCATTTTTTGAATGCATGCTCCCAAGGAACAGGGAGTAGAAATCTCTGCTCTATTATTCTCCCCCAGGCAATGCAGATGATCAGAAGTGTGTTCTTTTGTCAATTAATTAAAAACAATAATAATACCTCAAGTTGCATGCATTTAGGAAACTAATAAATGCAATTAGCCAGGATGTCACTCTGAAAAACTCAGCGGCTATTAGGACCAGTGGCCTCAGCCTGGGTCCTCAGGCCTGTTATTCTAAACAGTCCCCAAGAACCTGTAGCCAACTCTACTCAGAAAGAGTATCGGTAGGGAGTTTCCAAAGACACCCATACCCCATCCTCTTGCCTTTTGAGATTTCATGTAGTATCTGGAAATGTGTGCAATGTGACAGCTACTAGATGGAAGGACATAAGGATAATTTCTCTGAATTGAATTTTAAAAGATCTTGATTCTAATCTTGTGACCGTTTGCTCTTAGTAACGCGGCCTTGAGTAAATCACAGTGTATTGAGTCACGGTTTCTTTATCTGTAGAAGAATCCTTCAGGCACCCTGGTTGAAAGAAGAAAACAACCCTCAGTACAGAGCAGGCTGTCCTGCAAGCCATTCAAAAGTGGGGTCAAATGCAGAGCTGAAATAATCCATACTGTATTCATTCACTCACTTATCCTCTAAGTAATTAAGCACATATAAAGTGCACCATGCTGTGGATTCAAATAGTAATAATTAAGAATCCTACTATCAATAAACTCATAGTCTAGAAAGCTGCATTTATTTAAGTGAATTACAGGCTCCAAAGAATATGCTGTGTATAACACATTATTATTTTTTTTTAATTCACTCAAACTCTTACTAATAATTTGGCATGGGGCAAGTTGCTTAACCTTGATGGGTCCTAGTTTTCTTCTCTATAAAATAAAATAGTAATTGTCTCTAATGCAGACAGCTTTTGTTGCATTAAATAAAATAATCCATTCAGAGTAGTTTGTGCTTGACACATGGTGAAAGCTTAATAAATGTTGTCTAGTATTATCATTATTTTTTATCTTAACTGTTATCATTGCATTTATAACTACATGGTGTTGCTGCATGAAACATTATCTGATCTCAAATATCTTCAGTTGCATAGAGGCAAGAAAAAATTGTACAAACAAATACAAATAAAGAAACACATTGAAATACAAGACAGTTTAAGCAACTTTGTCAAAATGCGGGACAATAAAAATTCACCTAAAGTGGAAGGAAAGATCTGGGTTGTTCAGGAAAGGCTTACCTAGGCAAGAACAACGTAGTGAGTTTTTCATGTGTAGTTCTGTGGCTGTATACTGTTGCACAGGCTGAACACTGCCCAACTTGACAAGTATCAATCATACAAAAGTGTGAAGGATTCTCTATAGAGGTGGGCTACATGGCCTTGGGTAGAAAATTTCCATTAATAAGTTATATGGATAAAGAGACGAAGGTACAAAGGTACAAAGCATAAACTAATAACCACTTGCTCTTGGTCCATTAATCCTTACTAATGAGAGAGGATGTCTTCCTGACTGAAATCTACCAGAATACTTAAGTTTTTACATTACTCTGTCCTCCAAGTAGTCACAAAAACATTGCTAGTAGAATATATTAATGTGTAAAATTTACATATTATTTTTTCTGGCCTTGGAAGAAGTGTAACAGAATTAATCGGATTTTGACCATGCCTCTTTGAATCTTACAAAGTCCATCAACTCTTTCAGATCTATTTTGTTTTTAGATATTCAGTCACTAGTATCTTCAAGTCTACCCATTTAATTTGTACTAAATACTTAACTTTTACTAATTAAACATGCAAATGCACATTATTTCTAGAACACTAGGAAGATAAATATATTTACAAGAAATAAAACATTTATTATGATCACAACACTCAGAGATAACTACCAATATTCATTTAGATCATAGCATTCCAACTGTTCTGTAACTTTTATGTGGAATGCATAGTCACTCAAATTTGGAAAATATGTATGTTTACATTTGATGTATGTTATTTAAAAAATAATTTGAAGACCATGCATTGCAAAATGAGATAACATTATACACTGTAAAATGTAATAAGATTTTTCTGTTTTCCTAATTTTTCTTGTCAACATTTTTATGTTTCCCTAATTTTCTACAATACATACTAACAATAATTATGTGAAAGGATGATAGTAATAAACACTTTTTGCTGTGTCTACATGCCAGACACTATTCTAAGCATTTTTCAGATAATCCTCATATATGTACATATATATATATATATATACACACACACATATGATTCACTCCTAGGCATATATTTGCCTATATATATATATATATATATATATATATCTTCCAGATTATTTCCCCATATAGGTTATTACATAATATTAATTGGGTTTCCCAGGTGGCTTAGTGGTAAAGAATCTGCCTGCCAATGCAGGGGCCACAGGAGATGTGGGTTTGATCCCTGGGCTGGGAAGGTCCCTTGGAGGAGGAAATGGCAACCTACACCCATATTCTTGCCTAGAGAGTCCCATGGACACAGGAGCCTGGTGGGCTATGAAACAAAAGGACAGAATATTGATAACGTTCCCTATGCTATACAGTGGGTCATTATTGTATTTTTTTTATATATAGTAGCATAAATATGTTAATTGCAATCTTCTAATTTATCACTTCTCTCCCATTTCCTCTTTGGTAGCCATAAGTTTGATTCGGAGATCAGTGAGTCGGTTTGTGTTTTGTAAACAAGTTCATTTGTATCATTTTATTAGATTCCACATATAAGTGATATCATATGGTATTTGACTTTCTCTGTGTGACTTACTTTATTCAGTGTGACACTCTCTAGGTGCATCCATGTTAACCATTCAGGTATGACCTAAATCAAATCCCTTATGACTATACAGTAGAAGTGAAAAATAGATTTAAAGGACTAGATCTGATAGAATGCCTGATGAACTATGGATTGAGGTTCCTGATGTACAGGAGACTGAATTCAAGACCATCCCCAAGAAAAAGAAATGCAAAAAAGCAAAATGGCTGTCTGAGGAGGACTTACAAATAACTATGAAAAGAAGAGAAGTGAAAAACAAAGGAGAAAAGGAAAGATATACCCATTTGAATGCAGAGTTCCAAAAAATAGCAAGGAGAAATAAGAAAGCCTTCCTCAGTGATCAATGCAAAGAAATAGAGGAAAACAATAGAATAAGAAAGACTAGAGATCTCTTCAAGAAAATGAGAGATACCAAGGGAACATTTCATGCAAAGATGGGCTCAATAAAGGACAGAAATGGTAGGGACCTAACAGAGGCAGAAGATATTAAGAAGAGATGGCAAGAATACACAGAAGACTGTACAAAAAAGATCTTCACGACCCAGATAATCACGATGGTGTGGTCACTCACCTAGAGCCAGACATCCTGGAATGTGAAGTCAAATGGTCCATAGGAAGCATCACTACAAACAAAGCTGGTGGAGGTGATGGAATTCCAGTTGAGCTATTTCAAATCCTCAAAGATGACACTGTGAAAGTGCTGCACTCAATATGTCAGCAAATCTGGAAAACTCAGCAGTGGCCACAGGACTGGAAAAGGTCAGTTTTCATTCCAATCCCAAAGAAAGACAATGCCAAAGAATGTTCAAAGTACCACACAATTGCACTCATCTCACACGCTAGTAAAGTAATGCTCAAAATTCTCCAAGCCAGGCTTCAGCAATACGTGAACCGTGAACTTCTAGATGTTCAAGCTGTTTTTAGAAAAGGCAGACGAACCAGAGATCAAATGGCCGACATCCTCTGGATCATCGAAAAAGCAAGAGAGTTCCAGAAAAACGTCTATTTCTGCTTTCTTGACTATGCCAAAACCTTCGACTGTGTGGATCACAATTAACTGTGGAAAATTCTGAAAGAGATGGGAATACCAGACCACCTGACCTGTCTCTTGAGAAACCTGTATGCAGGTCAGGAAGCAACAGTTAGAACTGGACATGGAACAACAGACTGGTTCCAAATAGGAAAAGGAGTCCGTCAAGGCTGTATATTGTCACCCTGCTTATTTAACTTATATGCAGAGTACATCATGAGAAATGCTGGGCTGGAGGAAACACAAGCTAGAATCAAGATTACCAGGAGAAATATCAATAACCTCAGATATGCAGATGACACCACACTTATGGCAGAAAGTGAAGAAGAACTAAAGAGCCACTTGATGAAAGTGAACAAAAAAAAAAAAAAGAAAGTGAAAGAGGAGGGTGAAAAAGTTGGCTTAAAGCTCAACGTTCAGAAAACTGAGATCACGGCATCTGGTCCCATCACTACATGGAAAATAGATGGGGAAACAGTGGAAACAGTGTCAGACTTTATTCTTTGGGCTCCAAAATCACTGCTGATGATGATTGCAGCCATGAAATTAAAAGACGCTTACTCCTTGGAGGGAAGGTTATGGCCAACCGAGATAGCATATTTAAAAGCAGAGACATTACTTTGCCAAAAAAAGTCTATCTAGTCAAGGCTATGGTTTTTCCAGTGGTCATGTATGGATGTGAGAGTTGGATGGTGAAGAAAGCTGAGCGCAGAATAATTGATGCTTTTGAACTGTGGTGTTGGAGAAGACTCTTGAGAGTCCCTTGGACTGCAAGGAGATCCAATCAATCCATCCTAAAGCAGATCAATCCTGGGTGTTCATTGGAAGAAGCTGAAACTCCAATACTTTGGCCACCTCATGCGACGAGTTGACTCATTGGAAAAGACCCTAATGCTTGGTGGGATTAGGAGCAGGAAGAGAAGGGGACGACATGGGTGAGATGGTTGGATGGCATCACTGACTCGATGAACATGGGTTTGGGTAGACTCCGGGAGTTGGTGATGGACAGGGAGGCCTGGCGTGCTGCGGTTCATGGGGTCACAAAGAGTCGGACACGACTGAGCGACTGAACTGAACTGAACTGATTTTGTCCTACCTCCTTTTGAAGACAATGGGCTTCCTTTCTGGGTTCCTGATGTCCTCTGCCAGCATTCAGAAGTTGTTTTGTTGAATTTGCTTGGCGTTTAAATGTTCTTTCGATGAATTTGTGGGGGAGAAAGTGATCTCCCTGTCCTATTCCTCTGCCATCTTAGGACCGCCTCCCGAATGGTAGTTTTATTCCTAGTTTTTAAAGGAATCTCCATATTCTTCTGAATAGTGGTTGTATCAATTTGCATTCCCACCAACTGTGTAAGAGGGTTCCATTTTCTCTACACCCTCTCCCGTATTTACTGTTTGTAGACTTTTTGATTATGGCCATTCTGATCAGTGTGAGACGTACCTCACTGTAGTTTTGATTTACATTTCTATAATAATGAGCAAAGTTGAACATCTTTTCATGTGTTTATTAGCCATCTGTTTGTCTTCTTGGAGAGCTATCTGTTTAGATCTTCTGCCCACTTTTTGATTTGATTGTTTGTTTTTCTGGTATTGAGCTGCATGATCTGCTTGTATATTTTGGAGATTAATTCTTTGTCAGTTGTTTTATTTGCTGTTTTTTCTCCCATTCTAAAGGTTGTCTTTTCACCTTGCTTATAGTTTCCTTCATTCTGCAAAAGCTTTTAAGTTTAATCAAGTCCCATTTGTTTATTTTGTTTTTATTTCCCTTACTCTAAGAGGTGGATCATAGAGGATCTTGTTGCAATTTATATCAGTGTTCTGCCTATGTTTTCCTCTAAGAGTTTTATAGTTTCTGGTCTTATGTTTAGGTCTTTAGTCCATTTCGGGTTTATTTTCTGTATGGTGTTAGGAAGTGTTCTAATGTCATTCTTTTACATGTAGTTGACTAGTTTTCCCAGCACCACATGTTGAGACTGTCTTTACCACATTGTATCTTTTTGCCTCCTTTGTCAAAGATAAGGTGCCCATAGATGCAAGGATTTATCACCATGTGTTCTATCTGTTCCATTGGTATACATTTCTGTTTTTGTGCCAGTACTATACTGTTTATATATGTATACACACATATATATATTGAACTGTTTATATATTCTGAAGATTAATCCCTTACTGTTCATACTGTCTGCAAATATTTTCTCCCATTCCATGGGTGGGTTGTCTTTTTGGTTTATGGTTTCCTTTGCTGTGCTAAAGCTTTTAAGTTTAATTAGGTCCTTTTTCTTTATTTTTCTTTTCATTTTCATTATTCCAAGAGGTGGATCTAAAAAGATACCGCTATTATTTATATCGGAGAATGTTCTACCTATTTTCTGCTAAGAGTTTTATAGCATCTGTCCTTACATCTAGGTTTTTAATCCTGCTGCAAAGCCTCCGGTCTGTCCATACCTACCTCTCTCAATAGGAAATCCTAGCAGTGCTCTCATTCATTGCCTACAGAGCACCTACACCTGTGGTTGGTGTAAACCAGAAGTTGAGTAACCCATGGGATAATCTGCTCTGGGAGGCTTCAGCTCAGAATGGGTGCTCTGGTTCCACCATTCTCCATTCTCTTCGGTTTGAGGGATTTTAATAGGGTTCTGCTACTCACATAAGCTGTTGATAGCTTAAGCAGGTTCAGTCTTCAATTCAGTTTAGTTTTATATGCACAATATTTTGCTGTTTATTTCTATATTTGTCATATTTGGCTAATTATTTATGCATGAGGATGGCACCCCACACAACAGATTTATAAACTGATGTAGCATTGTTCTACTATCAATAATGTATTGCCATTTTCACTGAAAATCTATGTGCAGATAGCCTTTAGTGAATATTCCAATGGCCTTTTTATTTGGAAACTTCCAAGTGATACACTTTGAGTGAGTATAAGGAATAATTGAAAGGAAAATGGTGGAAAAATTTGCCAAGAGTATCTGAAGATTAAAAGCAAAGAAATAGTTCAGTTCAGTCGCTCAGTTATGTCCGACTCTTTGAGACCTCATGAACTGCAGCATGCCAGGCTTCCCTGTCCATTACCAACTTCTGGAGCTTGCTCAAACTATGTCCATTGAGTCAGTGATAACAAACAGTTACCACAAGACTAAATTGGCCTTTACCCAAGGGTGTACAGGGCATCTGAGATTACCTTGTTCACAGCTGTTCATACTTCCTCCTCATACTCTATTTTGGATAAATTTAAATCACATTGAATAACATTACATGCATCAATAGAGAGTTATCACTACCTCCTGCAAAATACAGAATGACATAATGATTTTCACCTATGTTAATAAGACTTTTCCTAAATACATCTATTTATTTACCTTCTGTGCACATAAGCTGTTATGTTTTGGAGATAAACAGCAGTATTACTTCTTTCTTTGAAGATGTTTTGTATGATGTTGATGTTAAGAGATGACCAACACAATGCTGTACCCAGTTGCACACCCCTCATCTTCCTTTCCTTGAGAGAGCTATTTTGTTTTGAGAGAGCATGATAGAGCAATTTCACTCTTGTGTAACTGACATGAAATGGAATGATTTGAGCTATTACCATCTTCATTTCTAATTTGGTACTACCATAACTCTTTCATTTTTTATCTAGTTCAAAAAATTGGACACACCAATTGTAAATAGCCTCTCATAACGTGGGTCATAAAGGCGAAGCAGAAAGTTATAAATACTGACTGCATGATTGACAGTAAGCAGAGACTCAGGGTTCTGGGTTTTCTCTTAATGCTAAGGTTATATTTTTAATTTAAACTGAGATGTTTTCATGCAAGGAGAGGCAGTATGTGGCAGACATTGACTGTGCCTCTATCTCTGTTTCCTCATTGTTTATCTACCCTTATTCATGGTCATTCTATAGATGAAGAAATGATTCAGAGAATTTAATTAGCTCATCAAAATCACTCAGCTTCTAACAAGTTAAATTCAAATCTGCTGCTTATACCCTTTAAGTTTTTAAGTATCGGTACTTTCTCTTAGGGACCAATAAAATGTTTGCGTTTTTATTATTGAGCCAAGGAACTGACATTTCAAGGACCAAGTGACACAGAGAAGGTGTTCTTAGAATATTTTTTTGCAAAAAGAACCTTATTTATTTATTTATTCTTTCATTGTCTAGGTAGATTTATCTTTTCTTTGATTGTTTGCTTGATTTTTCATGAGGAGTTAAGGACAAGGCATTCTCCATCATGGCTAGCAGTATGATTAAAGATTCAACTTAAAACAGGTGAAAAGATGGGTGCATAGTTACTACAGTTTGGGATAAAATGCTGTATTAAGCAATACAATACAAGGTGTATAGTCTACTTACTAACACACAACAAGCACTGATAAAATTTTGAGAAGTTAAAATGAATTTTTGATGACTTGATGATTCTTTTTATGTGAGAATAAACTTTTGAGATCAGGCACTGGATCTTCTAAGTTTCTGGCTCTCTTAACTTTTCAGTCTCTCCCTATGAAGAGAGTTTTATTGTTCATTTATACTGGATAGTATGTACATTGTCTCCATTTTCTTTGGAATCTTAAAAACTTCAGTCCTTTTAAAAAATTTTGATGGGAAAATTAATGTGGAATTGATCTGGCAGATCAATTGATTCCCACTGTGTTTTAAACCATGAGGAGATTATCAGGTTTTCAGTTTTCCCCGATTTATTGCCTTCACAGCAATGCTCTATGATTATACCTGCAGGAAATTTCCAAATGTTGAGCATAGCCCACATCAGTGGTCCAACAACACTTTCCAGGCCCAATAGGAGTGTTTTATGGATAATCTGTGAATACTACCCCTCAATTAAGAATGAACAATGAGGAATTGAAAGCTCAAATATTTCTATAATACAAGCTGATTCAGATATAAATAACATTAAGGACTTATTCTAGGTCACACAAGAGACTTTACCAGCTGAATTAATATACATTGTATATGTTGTCATTTAACTCTGACAAATACATGATACAATAGTTATTACTGTCCCCATTTATTTTTGAACAATACAAATGAGACTAAAGTAGGTAATATCTAGATGAAGAAAACTGTGGAGGTTTATTGTAGAAATAAAAACACAAATTGAGAGATGTGGCATGATATAAAATATTTTGTAAAAGGCCATTTTCTTTTAATATATTTCACCATAGTTCTAAATGAAATCCTCAGACTACTTCTGAAATTTTCATTCTAATTTTTCCTTGTAGCAGTTTGCTGAAAAATAAAATGCAAATTCTACAGGAGAACAAGGATTGTTTAGGGTTTGGTTGATTACCACTATACCCCAAGTACCTAACATGCTTCCATCATATCAGACATATCAGACATATCAGTATATTTTGACTGAATTAGTGAAATAGAAACATGTCCAAGTTAATGTATTTTTCTACTTAGCATTTTAAAATGTTTTTCAGTCCATCCACTTCAAAATTTACTATCAACTATGATTGTGCTAAGTGTTATGGATAATGAATACAGTAATAATATTTTATTTTAAAAGATAATCTTTGCCTCAATTTAATTTTAGGATAGTAATACATTTCATAGAGTTCAAATCAAACAGCATTCAGTTCAGTTCAGTTCAGTCACTCAGTTGTGTCTGACTCTTTGCGACCCCATGAACCACAGCACGCCAGGCCTCCCTGTCCATCACCAACTCCTGGAGTCCACCCAAACCCATGTCCATTGAGTAGGTGATGCCATCCAACCATCTCATCCTCTGTCGTCCCATTCTCCTCCTGCGCTCAATCTTTCCCAGCATCAGGGTTTTTTCAAATGAGTCAGCTCTTTGCATCAGGTGGCCAAAGTATTGGAGTTTCAGTTTCAACATCAGTCTTTCCAGTGAACACCCAGGACTGATCTCCTTTAGGATGGACTGGTTGGATCTCCTTGCAGTCCAAGGGACTCTCAAGAGTCTTCTCCAACACCACAGTTCAAAAGCATCAATTCTTCAGTGCTCAGCTTTCTTTATAGTCAAACTGTCAAATGCATATATGACCATTGGAAAAACCATAGCCTTGACTAGATGGATCTTTGTTGACAAAGTAATGTCTCTGCTTTTTAATATTCTGTCTAGGTTGGTCATAACTTTCCTTCCAAGGAGTAAACATCTTTTAATTTCATGGCTGAAATCACCATCTGCAGTGATTTTGGAGCCCAGAAAAATAAAATCAGCCACTGTTTGCACTGTTTCCTCATCTATTTGCCATGAAGTGATGGGACCAGATGCCAAGACCTTAGTTTTCTGAATGCTGAACTTTAAGCCAACTTTTTCATTCTCCCCTTTCATTTTCATCAAGAGGCTCTTTAGTTCTTCTTCACTTTCTGCCATAAGTGTGTTGTCATCTGAATATCTGAGATTGTTGATATTTCTCCTAGCAATCTTGATTCCAGCTTGTGCTTCCTCCACCCCAGGGTTTCTCAAGATGTACTCTGCATATAAGTTAAATAAGCAGGGTGACAATATACAGCATTGATGTACTCCTTGTCCTCTTTGGAACCAGTCTGTTGTTCCATGTCCAGTTCTAACTGTTGCTTCCTTACCTGCATACAGGTTTCTCAAGAGACAGGTCAGGTGGTCTGGTATCCCCATCTCTTTAAGAAGTTTCCACAGTGTATTGTGGTCCACACAGTCAAAGGCTTTGGCATAGTCAAAAAAGCAGAAATAGATGTTTTTCTGGAGCTCTCTTGCTTTTTCAATGATCCAGTGGATGTGTCAGTTTGATCTCTGGTTCGTCTGCCTTTCCTAAAACCAGCTTCAACATCTGGAAGTTCACGGTTCACGTATTGCTGAAGCCTGGCTTGGAGAATTTTGAGCATTACTTTACTAGCATGTGAAATGAGTCCAATTGTGCGGTAGTTTGAGCATTCTTTGGCATTGCCTTCCTTTGGGATTGGAATGAAAACTGACCTTTTCCAGTCCTGTGGCCACTGCTGAGTTTCCAAATTTGGTGGCATATTGAGTGCAGCACTTTCACAGTATCACCTTCCAGGATTTGAAATAACTCAACTGGAATTCCATCACCTCCACTAGCTTTGTTCATAGTGATGCTTCCTAAGGCCCACTTGACTTCACATTCCAGGATGTCTGGCTCTAGGTGAGTGATCACACCATTGTGATTATCTGGGTCGTGAAGATCTTTTTTGTACAGTTCTTCTATGTATTCTTGCTACCTCTTCTTGATATCTTCTGCTTCTGTTAGATCCATACCATTTCTGTCCTTTGCCGAGCCCATCTTTGCATGAAATGTTCCCTTAGTATCTCTAATTTTCTTGAAGAGATCTCTAGTCTTTCCCATTCTATTGTTTTCCTCTATTTCTTTGTATTGATCGCTGAGGAAGGCTTTCTTATTTCTGCTTGCTATTCTTTGGAACTCTGCATTCAAATGGGTATATCTTTCCTTTTCTCCTTTGCTTTTCACTTCCCTTCTTTTCACAGCTATTTGTAAGGCCTCCTCAGACAGCCATTTTGCTTTTTTGCATTTGTTTTTCTTGGGGATGGTCTTGATCCCTGTCTCCTATACAATATCACGAACCTCCATCCATAGTTCATCAGTCACTCTGTCTGTCAGATCTAGTCCCTTAAATCTATTTCTCACTTCCACTGTATAGTCATAAGGCATTTGATTTAGGTCATGCCTGAATGGTCTAGTGGTTTTCTCCAATTTCTTCAATTTCAGTCTGAATTTGGCAATAAGGAGTTCATGATCCGAGCACAGTCAGCTCCAGTCTTGTTTTTGCTAACTATATAGAGCTTCTCCTTCTTTGGCTGCAAAGAATATAATCAATCTGATTTCTGTGTTGAGCATCTGGTGATGTCCAAGTGCAAAGTAAATTAAAGTCTTCTACCTCATTCTCTATTCCACCATTTCCTCTCTCACAGACAATCAATGCTGTTAGTGTCTTATAAAATTTTATAGTTATTTAATAAAGTATTTTTAAATGGGAATAATATATTTATTATAAATGTATTTATAATATGGTAATAAATTATTGTAATATATAATATATTATGAAGAAATGATGCATTTCTAAAAGCAAAACAAAACCAACATGCCCCTTTTTTATATAAGTAACAGCTGATAATACACACTGTATTTTGCTTTTCTACTTGGTAATGGATCTTCAAGATCATTTTATTTCAGTATCTATAGAGCATTTGCGTAGTTTTTACAACTGTATAGCATATTTCTTTTTCCATAGATTGCAGGTAACATAATATAACAATGACATCTCCGCTGTGGATTTGCATTTAGGTATTTTTTTTATTTGTTTACAATATGCTATTTAAACAGTATGTGGGATAAATCTCCAGAAGGGAAACATCTGAGTTTGATGTATGTACCTTTGTAGATTTGGAGGTTGTCATTGTCACTCCCCAGGTAGTACCATTTTAAATACTTAAACTCTCTCCACAACTTCTCTTTCTCTAGTCTCTTTGATATAGCATGTTGCTTTATCAAACTAATTTATCTTTGTTTGGACTTAGAAGAGAAAGATGCTAGTCCTGTAGTTTTTAATTTATTTTATGGTAAATGACATGGAGATCTTGTCATATGTTTAATATCTGTTTTTCTTTCCTGTGGATTCTTAATATCCCTTCATGAGTTTTCCATTCAGAAAACTGAATGGTCATTTTTTTTAATGGCTTGTAGGAGTTGTTTATATATAAAGGAATTTAGTCCTTTGAGGTTCAAATAGTTTTTTTTTTTTCTTTTGACTTTTGCATTTTGTCTTTGATTCTAGTAGTTCCTGCCAAACTGGAAATCCTCCTTTGCTTCCTTCCTTCCTCCCTCCCTTCCTCCCTCCCTCCCTTCCTCCCTCCTTCCCTTCCTTCCATCCTTCTTTCTTTTCTTCCTTTTTTTCTTATATTAGAATGAATCAAGTATTTTCTTTTGTGGCTACCCCATTTTGTGCAATACTTTGAAAAGATCTTTCTCACTAACTTTATTCAATAGTTTTCCATTTAAATTTGAGTTTTATTATTTTATGCCTAAATCTTCAAAATGATACAGATTTCTTTTTTCCTAGATGATTACACAGATTCCTAAGTTGATTTAATTAGCAATATAATTATCAATAGGATGTCTATTCATGACTTAAATGGCATTTATATATTAAATATCATATTTGTAAATAAAATATAAAAGATATAAGTATCATATATTTATTTTATTATATTTCTGATCTTCCTATTTTGTTCTTTTGACCTATTTGTGCATCAGTGTTATATTCTCAATTATTACACTTCTGCTCTGTGTGTTAAAATCGATAGGGAAAGGGAGGTTCTCCTTCAAGAGAACTAGCCAAACTCACCCGCCCCCCAAATTTGCTGACTATTTTTGTCTTATTAACTCATTATCTGTCCACAGCTTATTCGTAGTATAGAATTGGGAGGTGATTGTTACATTTAAAGGTAGCTCTGATGGGCCAAGAGTTAATGAAGTAGAAGAAGCCAGGTGACAAAGGTAAAAATCAAAATAAATAAGGGAGATAAGGGAGCAAACAGAAGGAGAGAGATTGCTTCTGACAGTGGCATCTAAAATACCTCTCTAAAGGATCAACCTTAACTCCAGCAAATTGACAACTACCTTGTGATCCTAAGAGCATCATGGATTGATAGCATTGTTTGCTTCATAGTGTCCCTCCATCTTTACCCTTTTTAGGAGGTTTCATTTTCTAAAACAAATATATATTACTTTAACGTAAAATTTTATATTATCGGGGGTGACTCGTTATTGGTCTATATCATAATACCAGAAGTTAGTGTTTCTTTTGACTTAATATGTGATGAGCAGAAACATGCCAGCAATTGTATAACTGCAGACTGTTATGCTACTAATAATCTTGGAATTGAGCTGTTCAGCATCCAGATTGGTTCAGCACAATAAAGAATGCTGAAACTCACATCTGTTTTCTGCTTATAGGGAAAAAGCAAATGATATCTGAAGTTGGAATCCTGGGTTGCTTAGAAAAGAGCTTTACATAGGAAAGTGGTCAGGGGCAGGAGGATATATCTTATGAATGTAAAAGTGAAGTCACTCAGTCGTGTCCCACTATTTGGGACCCCATGGACTGTAGCCTACGAGGTTTCTCCATCTATGGAACTTTCCAGGCAAGAATACTGGAGTGGGTTGCCATTTCCTTCTCCAGGGGATCTTCCCAACCCAGGGATTGAACCCGGGTCTGCTGCATTGCAAGCAGATGCTTTTACCATCTGAGCCACCAGGGAAGTGATTCATCTTATGAATCGTTCAGGTAATTTGATTCTTCCTATTCCATTCCTAATAAGCATGACTCAGGACAATGTTTAAGGCATTATCAGTAAACAAAATGTGAAGATCACTCTTGTTTCCCTTTTTTATGTGTATATTGCTATTTTAATGCATCTAAATTTTTTTATTGGTGTATGCTTGATTGACTCTCTCTATATATATATATATATAATATATATCCATTCTTTTTCATACTCTTTTCCCATGTAGGTTATTACAGAATATTAATTAGAATTCTCTGTACTATACAGTAGATCCGTATTAGTTCCTATTTTTAGATAGGAATATTCATTATCTGTACCATACAGTAGATCCTTATTAGTTCCTATTTTTAGATAGGAATAGTAGATCCTATTTTTTATATAGTACTGTGGATGTGTTAATTGCAGTCTCCTAATTTATCACTCCCCCCCCCCCCCGTACACACAAATTTCTCCCTTGGGAACCAGAAGTTTGATTTTGAGATCTTTTCTATTTTGTCTATTTCTATTTTGTAAATAAATAAATTCGTTTGTGTCATTTTTAAATTAGATTTCATACATAAGTGGTATCTTACAGTATTTCTGTTTCTCTGTCTGATTTACTAAGTATGATAATGTCTAGGTCCACTCATGTTGTTGCAAATGGCATTATTTTGTTCTTTTTATAGCTTAGTTATATTGTATATATGTACCACATTTTCTTTATCCATTCCTCTGTCAATGGACACTTAGATTGTGTCCACATCTTGTCTTAAATAGTGCTGTAGTGAACATTGAGTTACATGTATCATTTTGAATTATAGTTTTCTCTGGATAAATGACCAGGAGAGGAATTGCAGATCAAATGCTAGTTCTAGATTTAGTTTTTTATTTTAAGGAACTTACATACCGTTCTCACTTTTCTTCAAACCCTCTCCAGCATTTATCATTTGTAGATTTTTGATGATGGCCATTCTGACCTGTGTAAGGTGAAATCTCATTGTAGCTTTGATTTGCATTTCTCTGCTAATTAGTGATGTAGAGCATCTGTTCATGTGCTTTTTGGCCATCTGCCACTCTCTTTTTCTGTGCCCCAGTTTGCATAGTGCCCGCAGAATATGCTCTCAGATGTATCCATTTCCCCTTGTCTTAAGCAAGAAGATATTGCTACATTTTTTTGTAGTCATAACTCCATTGATGGAGTTATTTATGCTCTTCTATAATCTCAGAGAAGTTTGTATATTCTTCTCAAAATAATCAGCATGGAAAAGGATCTCCTATTTACTGGACATCTCATTACCTCTTGTTTTTCCATATTTAATTTCATTTCATCCCAGTCTCTCTTCCCTAAAAGCCTCTGAGATTGATATTATTGCTGCCATTTTGCAGGTGAAATGCTAGGTCATAGTTTTATGTGAGACTTAGGCAATAAGCTTCACTCTCAGCTGTATTAGGGGCAAGGAAAGGACAGCTCTGATATCCTTGGCTTCCAAAAGGGGAAATTCCCTAAATAGAGTGATTTACATCAACCATAGCAAATTTGAGCAGATTAAGAAAGAAAAAAAATATAGAAAAATGGAGAAGATTATTCTACTGTTAATGAACTACTTGCTCTATGTATAAACAACAACAAGTTTTATTCCACAGAACAAAAGTTAATATATAGTTTATTTTCTTCTTGTCCTTGAGGTTCTGATGTTGGGTCTAAATGTCCCCTCTATTTCACATTTCTCTGATCTTCCAGAAAACAATTGTAATCAAAGAAGAAAATAAATTAACTTGACTTTTCTCAGTGAAAGTGAAAGTCACTCAGTTGTGCCTGACTCTTTGTGACCCCATGGACTGTCCATGGAATTCTCCAGGCCAGAATACTGGAGTGGGTAGCCTTTCACTCCTCCAGCACATCATCCCAACCCAGGGATCAAACCCAGGTCTCCCGCATTACAGGCAGATTCCTTACCAGCCTAGCCACAAGGGAAGCCCAAGAAACTGGAGTAGATAGCCTATCCTTTCTCCAGGGAATCTTCCCAACCCAGGAATTGAACCAGGGTCTCCTGCATTGCAGGCATATTCTTTACCAACTGAGCTATGCTAGTTCTTCATAAGCCCAGGTTGTCCCTCAGTGATGTCAGCATCTTCCGCTTGTTAACACTAATGAGTATTTCATAAATGTGTTTTTGCACTTTGTTGTGTTTAATATCACTGATTTATAGTCTAAGCACTTATGTATACACTTCTCTAAAAGTGAAAATATATTGGTTATATTTTTGTTTTCAAAAATATATTTGTTTTCAGTCTTGCAGTGAATCCCTGAGAAAGCAGATGTTAGATCAGGTTTCATTCCAAAGTTCTTCCAGGATCTTGGATATAGTCCAATCAGCCTGGGACCCTAAAACTCATTTGTACTGTAATGTTCTCTATCCATCATTCTGTATCTCAGTAGCTGCTCTCTTATGTCTTGTTCAGCTTTTTGTACAAATTTTCTTCACCTTGAAAAAAAATATGACTGTACTTAACACGCTGATTTTTTAAATCTTAATCATGAGTAACTTTATACAGGTATCAGTTCAGTTCAGTCGCTTAGTCATGCCCGACTCTTTGCAACCCCATGGACTGCAGCACCCGGGCTTCCCTGTCCATCACTGACTCCCAGAGCTTTCTCAAGCTCATGTCTATCAAGTCGGTGATGCCATCCAGCCATCTCATCCTCTGTCATCCCCTTCTCCTCTTGCCCTCAATCTTTCCCAGCAAGAGGGTCTTTTCCAACGAGTCAGTTCTTTGCATCAAGTAGCCAAAGTATTGGAGCTTCAGCTTCAGCATCAGTCCTTCCAATGAATATTCAGGACTGATTTCCTTTAGGATTGACAGTTTAATCTCCTCGCTGTCCAAGCGATTCTGAAGAGTCTTCTCCAACACCACAGTTCAAAAGCATCAATTCTTCAGCTCTCAGCTTTCCTTTTAGTCCAACTCTCACATCCATACATGACTACTGGAAAAACCATAGCTTTGACTAGATGGACCTTTGTCAGTATACAGGCGGCATACAGACAGCATATACAGGTATACCTGTGTACAGATGGCATACATATACATATACAGACAGCATACAGACAGTATACAGGTATACCTCAGAGATGTCACATGCTTGGTTCCAAACCACCACAATAAGACAAATTTCATAATAAAGCAAGTTATATGAACTTTTTGGCTTCCCAGTGTATATAAAATTATGTTTACATTAAACAGTAGTCTAATAAGTGTATATTATCTTTAAAAACATAATCTACATATGTATAAAGTATTAAAAATACTTTATTGCTGAAAAATTCTCAACATCTTCTGAGCTTTCAGTGAATCATAGTAGCAACATCAAAGATCACTGTTCACCATAACAAGCATAATTATTATGAAAAATTTTGAAATATTGTGACAATTACCTCAATATAATAGAAGCATGAAGAAAATGCTGCTGGAAATATGGTACCTATAGACTTTATTTACGCAGGGTTGCCATACACTTTAAATTTATGAAAATCATAATATCTCTTAAGCACAATATGCTTAAGGGCAGGGACTTCCCTGATGGCTCAGTGGATAAAGAATGTGCCTGCAGTACTGGAGACACACGGGATGCAGGTTCGATCCCTGAGCTAAGAAGATCCCCTGGGGGAGGAAATGGCAACCCACTCCAGTATTCTTTCCTGCATAATCTAATGGACAGAGGAGCCTGGTGGGCTAGAGTCCATGGGGTTGCAAAGAGTTGGACATGGCTGAGTGACTAAGCACACAAGCACAATGAAATGAAAGGCAATAAAACAAAATATGCCTGTACCAGCACCTTCAAATGGCAGGTGAATCCTTCCCTGGTTTTCTTCCCTCCCCCTATTCAGTTCTTCATTTAGCCTTTGCATGTTTCCCCTTTTAAGATTTAATGTTCATGTTTCTGAACCTGTATTTATAGGTCTTTGCCAACTGCTTTTATCATTAAAGTAGTATAGTTTTAGTAAACCTGAGAGGAAAATAATCAGTTGTGACTGGAAATGGGTCATTCAGGGGCAAGTGTGGTGCTCACTATACCACAATGACTCTGAGGTACTCTTATCATTCAGTCAAAGTCACTAAGGAGAGCAAGCCTGTCTATGAGAGGTGCTAGGTTGTTTGTGGCCTCCTGACTGATTTGAACTTGGTCTTCTTCTCTACTTCTCATGTGATATCAGAGAATGGAAAACTGTAATATTCGTAAGGGAATTTCAATGTAAGGAATTAAGTAAGCACGTGTTTTCCCTATTGTTTATAATTACTGATGAAGCTAAGACTTAACAATGTTCATAAAATCATTTGGGAAAGGATAGTAAAACAATCACACATATGACTGGAATTTTATGAAATAATGTATGTGAAATTCTTCTCAAGGATAAGTATGTACTTACCTTGAACAATTCACATCAAACTTTACAGTCAGATCATGTGCTTTCCCAAGGATGTCCCAATTAGGCACTATATACCTATGAACTGATTGTGATTCACTGATTCTCATTTAATTGTACACATAAAATACATAAGCAGTGCATTCTACAAAGGTACAAATTTTCCCTTTCAGAGCTGAGAAAGACACAGATCCCATCCTCATGGAATTTATAAGATTAAATAATTATACTAATAAGTAATTAATTAATATTTGTGAAAAGTGCCATGAAATAATCACCTAGAATGTGATAATGATACAAAACACAGAATTTGAACCTCATTGAGAGGAGGGCTGTGGACAACCACTGTCTAAGCAGATGAAAGTGGAAGTCACTCAGTCCAGTCTGACTCTTTGTGATCCCATCGACTATGCAGTCCATGGAATTCTCCAGACAGAATACTAAAATGGGTAGACTTTTCCTTATCCAGGGGATCTTCCCAACCCAGGGGTCAAAACCAGGTCTCCCATTGCAGGTGGATTCTTTACAAGCTGAGCCACAAAGGAAGCCCAAGAATACTGAAGTAGGTAGCCTATCCTTTCTCCAGTGGATCTTTCTGATCCAGGAATCAAACCGGGGTCTCCTGCATCGCAGACAGGTTCTTTATCTACTGAGCTATTAGGGAAGCCCTTCTAAGCAGACAGGCAAAGCATGTATTCTAGTCTATGTGATTGGTGAGAGACTGATTCAAAATAATATGCTAATACACAATCTTATCAGGCAGTGATATCGTAATTGAGTAGAGAATAATTGGATTGCTGTTTTATTTTGAATTTGATCACAAAAGAAATACCATTTAAACTGAGATCCGAATAGAGAGGGGAAAAAAAAAGGCCTTTGAGGGAAGTTAGACCCTAAGCCTGGGGTAAACCTGGTAGGTTCAAAACAAAACAAAACATATCCATACATACAATGATGAAGCAGAATGATGAAGCATAGGATGAAGAATAACGTGACCATACAATTGTCCTCCTAATCAGGGCACATTAGGAGTGAAAGTAGATGCTGTGAGTAATAATAACTGGACAAATAAGCATGCAAGACTGAACAGTCTGCATTTATGATCATTTTAGACTAGTGCTTTGCATCCAGGATCAATTTCGCTCTTCCAGGGGACATTTGGCAATGTCTGGAGACATTTTCGTTTGCACTTACTTCCTCCCTTACTTGGGGGGAAGTTGCTCAGGCATCAAGTGGCTAGAGGTATCCTACCATTTGTAGGACAGCAACCCACAACAAAGAATTATTTGGCCCAAACTGCCAATGGTGCTCAGGTTGAGAACTTCTGCTTTAGCTGAGCAAGTGTAAAGGCAGAGACTAGATCATGTGTGTATTTTTAATGTAGGGTGAGTTAACTTATATTTTATTTTAATTGTGATGTGAAGGCATTGGAGGTATTTAAGTCAGAGTGATAAGAGTCACTTACAGTTCTCATTGGCTTTTATGTGATAAATGTAGGAAAGAAGGGCAAGGATGAAATTATGGAGATTTGGTAGAAGAGAAGAAATTTTGGTGCTTTGAACAGGAGTGTTACTAATGAATGTAGAAGGAAGTGTGATTTTGGAAAGTCAACAAGACTAGACAATGGAAAGGATATGGAGAACAAGGGGAAAACAGAAATCAGAAATCACTTCTAGTTGCACTTGAACAACTGGATGAATGCTATTCCCAATCCTGAAGCTATAACAGCTTGATCAGATTTAGCTGGAGAGTGAGGAGAATCAATAGTTCTGTTTCAGCAAGTAGGTTTGAGATGCTTATTTGTGTGGAAGCTAGAGTTTTGGAGAGAGGGGAGGGTGGGGCTTACAGATCTATTAATCATCAGCATCTATATAGGTAATGATTAAAATCAGAGGAGAGATGTTATCCCCTAGAAAGAGTCTAAAAGTTAAAAATATACTATTAAAAAATTAAATAGATTCCCATGAGTCCACAAGCGTCAGACATGACTTAGTAATTAAACAATAAGAACAACAAAGATTCTCTGACACTGTGAAGTAGAATAGAGTAGGAAAATCAAAAGTGTAAAACTGAAGTGAAACAACCACAGAGTGTGAAGAAACACAGGATGTATGGGCTCACAGAAGCTAAGAGAAAGAGAAGGTAGTCAACCATCTTAAATGGCACTGGGGGATGAAGTAATATAAGAAAACAGATTTGAAAATTAGATTTGCATTGTTGTACACCAGAAACCAACATCACATTTTAAAGCAATTGTTGTGGTGTTCAGTCTCTGTTGTGTCCAACTCTTTGAGACTATGGATTGCAGCATGCCAGGCTTCTCTGTCTTTCACTGTCTCCCAGAGTTTGCTCAAACTCATGTCCATTGAGTCAATGATGCCATCCAACCATCTCATCCTCTGTCATCCCCTTCTCCTCCTTCCCTCAGTTTTTCCCAGCATCGAGGTCTTTTCCAAGGAGTTGGTTCATTGCATCAGGTGGCCAAAATGTTGGAGCTTCAGCATCAGTCCTTCCAATGAATATTCAGGATTGGTTTCCTTCAAAATTGGCTGGTTTGATCTCCTTGCTGTCCAAAGGACTCTGAAGAGTCCTCTCCAGCACCCCAATTTGAAAGCATGAATTCTTCAGTGCTCACCCTTCATAATCCAAATCTCAAGGCTGTACATGACTACTAGAAAAACCATAACTTTGACTAGATGAACCTTTGTTGGCAAAGTGATGTCTCTGCTTTTTAATACGCTGTCTAGGTTTGCCATAGCTTTTCTTCCAAGGAGCAAGCATCTTTTAATTTCATGGTAAAATAATTATCCTCCAATTAAAAAATAAAGAAACTTAAAAGAAAAAAAGAAAATTAGGTTTAGAAACATGGAATGTACTTATGATCCTGATAGAAGCAATGCCTTGGAGTTGATAGGGAAAATAAGCCCAGTTGAAATTGATTGAGAGACGTATAAGGAAGTAGAAGGCAGCCACTACATTTAGTTTAGTCAAACTTTCTTTAGTTTTATTCATGAAAGTGAAAGTGAAAGTCACTCAGTTGTGTCCAACTCTTTGTGACTCCATGGACTGTATAGTCCATGGAATTCTCCAGGCTAGAATACTGGAGTGGGTAGGTAGCCTTTCCCTTCTCCAGGGGATCTTCCCAACCCAGCGATTGAACCCATGTCTCCCACATTACAAGTGGATTCTTTACCAGCTGAGCCACAAGGGAAACCAAGAATACTGGAGTGGGTAGCCTATCCCTACTTCAGCGAATCTTCCGAACTCAGGAATTGAACCAGAGTCTCCTGCATTGCAAGTGGGTTCTTTACCAACTGAACTATGAGGGAAGCCAGTTTTACTCATACATTTACAATTTTGTTGTTAACTGATCCTGGTACATTTTAGTCCTTTCTCTGGCTTTCATTTCCTCCATCCAAAGTACATGCTTTGGAAATCCCAACAAAAAGGTCTTTAGTGATAAATACATTTTTGTTTGCAAAAAAAAAGAGAGAGAGAGAGAGCAGTCACTATACAAATTCACTATGAAACACTTAGCTCAGTATAGGATCAAGAAATGAAGTAGTAGTTGATGGAAGATTTGAGTGTAAGACTTTTTTTTTTTTAAGAGAAACATATTTCTATGTTAAAAATAATAATAAGAAATATATATATATACATATATACATATGTATGTGTATATGTATATATACATATATATATAGAGAGAGAGAGAGAGAGAATTATTGCATAAATAAAATTCCAACGAAAGCAGATGGTATGGAATTTAGTGCATAAGTGGGAGGGTTGCCTTTTTGCCCTTTGATAAAAACATGAGGAGGATAACCTCAGCATTATTAGCAAAGACTACAAGAGATTATGTATACAGATATGCGAACTTTGCCAAGGAAATAAAGCTTGAGCAGATTTAAAAGATGTATATAGTGCATTTATTAGCAAGATGCTATCAAGGGCAAATGTAGGAGTGGGGTGAAGGAGATCATTTCATTCAAGGTCTTACACAGGAAGTGCTTTGATTCATTTGAATAATTGAGAAAGGGAAGAAAGCAAGACTCAGTAAATATTTATTGAACAGAGGAATAATTATCAGTTGAATGCAATGCATGTTTTATTTCTTAAAATTGTCTTTAACTAAATTTAATTCCTATTGACTTTTAATTTCAAAGTAATTTTATTGGGGAGACTTTAGCTCAAATGATATTAGTCAGTGTTTTTATCTCTAGAGCTGTAAATCTTTCCAAAATTGCTTTTTTCTCAATCTTTCTCTTTGCTAATAGTATCAGTGAAGCCAACATGGACAAAATGTGCCGTATGAATTGATATTATTTCGCCTCAAATGGTTTGTCATACCCATGTCGAAATGAAGCAGTTTTGATTTATTGCAGTTGAGGTGGAAGGGAGATGGCTGAAGGTTACAAGCCTGATTCTGCTTTTATTGTCTTACTTGACGTTAACCTTAATGCTCCAAAAACCTCCCCAAATCCATGTTTTTTCAAGTGTCTAAAATGCTCAGTGTTGGGCATACCCTTGAATGACAATTTCAGATGAAGAAGTTTATAGAACATGTGGTCTGAAAATAAGTTTTTAAGAGACTTTAAAGATTAAAACCCAGGGGTGGTCCCAAGATGGTGGGAGAATAGGACGGGGAGACCACTTTCTCCCCCACAAATTCATCAAAAGATCATTTGAATGCTGAGAAACTTCCGCAAAACAACTTCTGAACACTGGCAGAGGATACCAGGCACCCAGAAAGGCATTCTCCATTCTCTTCAAAAGGAGTTAGGACAAAATATAAAAGATAAAATGAGAGACAAAAGAGTTAGGGACAGAGACCCAGCCTGGTGAGGGAGTCGTGATGGAGGAGAAGTTTCCAAACAGCATGAAACCCTCTCACTGGTGGGTCTGTGGGGAATTTTGGAATCTCAGAGGGCAACATAACTGGGAGAAAAAACAAACAACAACAACAACAACAAAACAGAGAATACATGCCTAACCACAACTCCCAGCAAAGAAGTAGCCCAGACACTTGCATCCACCACCAGCAAATGGGGGCTGAAGGCCCTGAGGGCAATCTGAGGGTGCTAACATGAGATAGCAACCCAAACTGTGGGACAGCCAGAGAGAGAGAAAAAAAAAAAGGTAGAGAACTTGCCCATGAAAGGCTCTAACCTAATGCGCAGCCTGGCTGCTCACAGAACAAAGGATTGAGTGAATACCAAAGGAGAGGTAGCTGGCTGTGTACATGCCCCCCCCCCACTGGAGGCTGAGAGGCAGGTGTGTGATAGCCAGAGCCGGAAGCCAAGGAGCAATCTTGGCCCCAGAGACTGGCATCTTCCACCAAAATGTGAGCAGGCTCCCCATTGCCAACCAAATCTTCCTGGGATCCTGAACAGTTGACATCTGCCAGTAGGGCCACAGCCTGGGATCAGCTCCCCAGAGAAGACACACGGCACACCTGAGACGTGGCTCTAGTGGCACACCCAGGAAACTGGGCAGCTGGGACCGGGGAGGTGATTAAGATGCACAGACCACCTGGGACAGTGTGCTCACCAAGCACCTGGTCGCCTGAGCTGCTTGGACCTGGGAACGACACAAAATGCATGACCAACCAAGTATGTGCCCTTGCAGAGTACCTGAGAACCTGAACCTGAGTGGCTTAGACCTGGAAATCACACGAAACGCAGGGCCCGCATTGAACAGTACCCCTGCAGAGCAACCTGTAGCCTGAGCAGTGTAGAAGCACATGCTGCCGTGAGCTGGGGCAAACTCAGTGTGGTCCACACACTGCGAGCAATCTTCACACATGCCAGTGATATTTGTTTGCAGTTTATTTCCTCCCTCCCCACAACACAACTGAACAAGTGAGCCTAAATAAGTGACCACCTTCACCCCCTTGTGTCAAGGTGGAAATTAGACACTGAAGAGACTTGCAAACAGAGGAAACCAAAATAAACAAAGAAGAGGGAACTGCTCTGTAAATGACAGGTGCAACAGATTAAAACCCTGTAGTTGACATTAACTAAGCATTGGAAAAGGCCTATAGACCTTTCAAAGAAGTACACTTTGGAACAAGGAACTGTCTGAAACTGAACTGACCCCACACTGCCCACAACAGCTCCAGAGAAATTCGTAGATATATTTTTACTATTACAATTTTTTTAATTTTTTATTTTAAGTTCTTTATTACTCCTTTAATTTTCATTTTTATAACCTACTATTACCTTGCTAAAAAAGACTATTTTTAAAGCAAATGTCATATAAATATATATATTTTATAAATTTTGTGATTTATTTTGTTTTGTATTTTTAATATTATATTTTTGAGAGTCTAACCTCTACTCCAGATTTTTAATCTTTGCTTTTTGGTATTTGTTATCAATTTTGTACATTTAAGAATCTAATCTTCAGTATCCATTTTCACTTAGGGGTGCGATTACTGGCTTGATTGCTCTCTCCCCCTTTTAACTTTCTCTTTTCTCCCCAGGTCACCTGTATCTCCTCCCTCCCCCTTTCTTCTCTGCTTAACTCTATGAATCTCTCTGGGTGTTCTGGGCTGTGGAAAACACTTAGGAAACTAATTACTGGCTAGATTGTTCTCTCCCCTTTTGACTCCCCCTCTTCTCCTCCTGGTCACCTCTATCTCCCTCCTCCCTCTTCTCTTCTCCATATAACTCTGTGAACTTCTCTGGTTGTCCCTCACTGTGGAGAATCTTAACCATTAACCTAGATGTTTTATCATCTATGCTGTCTGGATGGAGAAGTCTTGAGGCCACTGTAAGAATAAGACTGAAAGCCAGAGGCAGGAGGCTTAAATCCAAAACTTGAGAACACCAGAAAATTCTTGATTCCAGGGAACATTAATCGACAAGAGCTCATCCAAAAGCCTCCATACCTACACTGAAACCAAACTCCACCCAAGAGCCAACAAGTTCCAGAGTAAGCCATACCACACTAATTCTCCAGCAATGAAGGAACACAGCCCTGAGCATTAAAATACAGGCTGCCCAAAGTCATGCCAAACCCACAGACACCCCAAAACTCACTACTGGACACTTCATTGAACTCCAGAGAGAAGAGATCTAGCTCCACTCATCAGAACACAGACACAAGCTTCCCTAACCAGTAAACCTTGACAAGCCACTAGTCCAACCCCACCCACAGGGAGCAGCCTCCTCAATAAAGAGGAACCACAAACTTCTAGCCTACAGAAAGGCCACTCCAAGCACAGCAATCTAAACAAAATGAAAAGGCAGAGAAATATCTATCAGGTAAAGGAACGTGATAAATGCCCACCAAACCAAACAAAAGAGGAGGAGATAGGGATCTACTTGAAAAAGAATTCAGAATAATAATAGCAAAGATGATCCAAAATCATGAAAAGAAAATGGAGTTACAAATAGTCTGGAGACAAGGATTGAGAAGATGCAAGAAATGTTTAACAAAGACCTAGAAGAAATAAAGAAGAGTCAATCAATAATGAATAATGCAATAACTGAGATCAAAAGCACTCTGGAGGGAACCAACAGTAGAATAAGATATATATCTTATAGATAGATATATATAGATAAGCTAGATATCTATAAGATATAGATAAGATATAATAGATAAGATATCCTATCTTCTGAGACAGAAGATAGGATAAGTGAGGTGGAATATACAATGGTGGAAATAAATGAAGCAGAGAGGAAAAATGAATTAAAAAGAAAAGAGGACAACCTCAGAGACCTCTGAGACAATGTTAAACATCCCAACCTTCGAATCATAGGAGTCCCAGAAGAAGAAGACAAAAAGAAAGGGCATGAAAAAATACCTGAGGAGATAATAGTTGAAAACTTCCCTAAAATAGGGAAGGAAATAGCCACCCAAGTCCAAGAAACCCAAAGACTCCCAAACAGGATAAACCCAAGGTGAAACACCTCAAGACACATATTACTCAAATTTATGAAGATCAAACACAAAGAGCAAATATTAAAAGCAGCAAGGGAAAAGCAACAGATAACATACAAGGGGATTCCCATAAGGATAACAGCTGATCTTTCAATAGAAACTCTTAAGGCCAGAAGGGAATGGTAGGGCATACTTAAAGTGATGAAAGAGAAAATCCTACAATCCAGATCACTATACCCAGCAAGGATCTCATTCAAATATGAAGGAGAAATCAAAAGCTTTACAGACAAGCAAAAGCTGAGAGAATTCAGCACCACAAAACCAGCTTCAACAAATGCTAAAGGATCTTCTTTCTTAGGAAACACAGAAAGGGTTTATAAACTCAAACCCAAAGCAACAAAGTAAATGGCAATGGGATCACACTTCCCAATAATTACCTTAAATGTAAATGGGTTGAATGCCCAAACCAAAAGACAAAGACTGGCTGAATGGATTAAAAAAAACAAACCCCTATATATGCTGTGTACAAGATACCCACCTCAAACAGGGACACATACAGGCTGAAAGTGAAGGGCTGGAAAAAGATACTTCATGCAAATGGAGACCAAAAGAAAGCAGGAGTAGCAATACTCATATCAGATGAAATAGACTTTGAAATAAAGGTCATGAAAAGAGACAAAGAAGGACACTACGTAAGTATTGATCAAAGGATAAATCCAAGAAAAAGATATAACAATTATAAATATATATGCACCCAACATAGGAACACTGCAATATGTAATGCAAATGCTAACAAGTATGAAAGGGGAAATAAATAGTAACACAATAATAGTGGGAGACCTTAATACCCACTCACACCTATGGATAGATCAACCAAACAGAAAATTAGCAAGAAAACACAAACTTTAAATGATACAATGGACCAGTTTTAGACCTAATTGATACCTATAGGACATTTCACCCCCAAACAATGGATTTCACCTTTTTTTAAGTGGACACAGAACATTCTCCAGGATAGACCACATCCTGGGCCATAAATCTAGCCTCAGTAAATTCAAAAAAATTGAAATCATTCCATGCATCTTTTCTGATCACAATGCAGTAAGATTAGATGTCAACTACAGGGGAAAAAACTATTAAAAATACAAACATATGGAGGCTAAACAACACACTTCTGAATAACTAACAAATCACGGAAGAAAACAAAAAAAAAAGAAAATTAAAAAATGCATAGAAACAAGTGAAAATGAAAATGTGACAATCCAAACCCTATGGGATTCAGTGAAAGCAGTGCTAAGGGGAAGGTTCATATCATACAAGCTTACCTCAAGAAACAAGAGAAAAATCAAATAAATTACCTAACTTTACATCTAAAGCAAGTAGAAAAAGAAGAAATGAAGAACCCCAGGGTTAATAAAAGTAAAGAAATAATAAAAATTAGGGCAGAAATAAATGAAAAAGGAGCAAAGGAGTCTATAGCAAAAATCAACAAAACAAAAATCAACAAAACTAAAAACTGGTTCTTTGAGAAGATAAATAAAATTGACAAACCATTAGCCAGACTCATCAAGAAAAAAAGGGAGACAAATCAAATCTGCAAAATCAGAAATGAAAACAACACAACACAATTATAATGCCCACAACACAGAAATACAAAGGATCATAAGAGACTACTATCAGCAACTATATGCCAATAAAATGGACAACTTGGAACAAATAGATGAATTCTTAGAAAAGTATAACCTTTCAAAACTAAACCAGGAAGAAATAGAAAATCTTAACAGACCTATCACAAGCATGGAAATCAAAACTGTAATAAAAAAATCTTCCAACAAACAAAAGCCCAGTACCGGATGGCTTCACAGCTGATTTCTACCAAAAATTTAGAGAAGAGCTACCACCTATCCTACTCAAAATGTTCCAGTAAATTTCAGAGGAAGGTAAACTCCCAAAGTCATTCTATGAGGCCACCATCATGCTAATACCAAAACTAGACAGAGATGCCACCAAAACAGCAAGCTACAGGCTAATATCACTAATGAATATAGATGTAAAAAATCCTCAACAAAATTTTAGTATACAGAATCCAACAACATATTAAAAAGATCATTCATCATGACCATGTGGTCTTTATCCCAGGGATGCAAGAATTCTTCAATATTCACAAATCAATCAGTGTGATACACCACATTAACAAATTGAAAGATAAAAACCATATGATTATCTCAATAGATGCAGAGAAAGCCTTTGACAAAATTCAACATCCATTTATGATAAAAACTC
This sequence comes from Giraffa tippelskirchi, assembly GCF_054371585.1. Taxonomy (NCBI): domain Eukaryota; kingdom Metazoa; phylum Chordata; class Mammalia; order Artiodactyla; family Giraffidae; genus Giraffa; species Giraffa tippelskirchi. The sequence continues at coordinate 55,214,498 of NC_137276.1, read as the reverse complement.
TCCAGAAAGCAGGCATAGAAGGAACATACCTCAACATAATAAAAGCCATATATGATAAATCCACAGCAAACATTATCCTCAATGGTGAAAAATTGAAAGCATTTCCCCTAAAATCAGGAACAAGACAAGGTGCCCACTCTCACTACTACTATTCAACATAGTTTAGGAAGTTTTAGCCACAGCAATCAGAGAAGAAAAAGAAATAAAAGGAATCCAAATTGGAAAAGAAGTAAAACTCTCACTGTTTGCAGATGACATGATCCTCTACATAGAAATCCCTAAAGATTCCACCAGAAAATTACTAGAGCTAATCAATCAATAGAGTAAAGTTGCAGTATATAAAATTAACACACAGAAATCCCTTTTTCCTATACCCTAACAATGAGAAAACAGAAAGAGAAATTAAGAAAACATTTCCATTCACCATTGCAACGAAAAGAAGGCAATACTTAGGAAAAAATCTACCTAAAGAAACAAAAGATTATATATAGAAAACTATAAAACACTGGTAACAGAAATCAAAGAAGACACAAATAGATGGAGAAATATACCATGTTCATGGATCAGAAGAATCAATATAGTGAAAATGAATATACTACCTGAAACATTCTATAGGTTCAATGCAATCCCTATCAAGCTACCAATGGTATTTTTCAGAGAAGTAGAACAAATAATTTTACATTTTGTATGGAAATACAAAAAACTTCAAATACCAAAGCAATCTTGAGAAAGAAGAATGGAACTGGAAGAATCAACCTGCCTAACATCAGAATATGCTACAAAGCTACAGTCATCAAGACAGTATGGTACTGGCACAAAGAAATATAGATCAATGGAACAAAATAGAAAGCCCAGAGATAAATTCACGCACCTACGGACACCTTATCTTTGACAAAGGAGGCAAGAATATACAATGGAGAAAAGACCATCTCTTTAACAAGTGGTGCTGGGAAAACTGGTCAACCACCTGTAAAAGAATGAAACAAGAACACTTTCTAACACCATACACAAAAATAAACTCAAAATGGATTAAAGATCTAAATGTAAGACCAAAAACTACAAAACTCCTAGAGGAAAACATTGGCAAAACACTCTCTGACATAAACCACAGCAGGATCCTCTATGACCCACCTCCCAGAATATTGGAAATAAAAGCAAAAATAAACAAATGGGACCTAGTTAAACTTAAAGCTTTTGCACAATGAAGGAAACTACAAGCGAGGTGAAAAGACAGCCTTCAGAATGGGAGAAAATAATAGCAAACGAAGCAACTGACAAAGAATCTCAAAAATATAAAAACAGCTCATGCAGCTCAATACCACAAAAATAAAGGTCCCAATCAAAAAATGGGCCAAAGAACTAAACAGACATTTCTCCAAAGAAGACATATAGATGGCTTACAAACACATGAAAAGATGCTCAATATCATTCATTATCAGAGCAATGCAAATCAAAACCACAATGAGGTACCATCTCATGCCGGTCAGAATGGCTGCTATCAAAAAGTCTACAAACAATAAATGCTGGAGAGGATGAAGAGAAAAGGGAACCCTCTGACACTATTGGTGGGAATGCAAACTAGTACAGCCACTATGGAGAACAGTGTGGAGATTCCTTAAAAAACTGTAAATAGAACTGCCATATGACCCAGCAATCCCACTGCTAGGCATATACACCAAGGAAACCAGAATTGAAAGAGACACGTGTACCCCAATATTCATCACAGCACTGTTTACAATAGCTAGGACATGGAAGCAACCTAGATGTCCATTGACAGATGAATGGGTGAGAAAAAAGTGGTACATATACACAATGGAATATTACTTAGCTATCAAAAAGAATTCATTTGAATCAGTTCTAATGAGGTGGATGAAACTGGAGCCTATTATACAGAGTGGGGTTAGTCAAAAAGAAAAACACCAATACAGTATGTTAACATGTATATATTAAATTTAGAAAGATGGTGATGATGACCCTATATGCGCTTCAGCAAAAGAGACACAGATATAAAGAACAGACTTTTGGACTCTGTGGGAGAAGGCGAGGGAGGGATGATTTGAGAGAATAGCATTGAAACATGTGTATTATCATATGTGAAATAGTTCATCAGTCCAAGTTTGATGCATGAAAAAGGCACTCAAAGCCAGTTTCTGGGACAACCCTGAGGGAAGGTATGGGGAGGGTGTTGGGAGGGGGCTTCAGGATGGGGGACACATGTACACTCGTGGCTGATTCATGTCAATGTATGGCAAAAACCACTACAATATTGAAAAAGTAATTAGCCTCCAATTAAAATAAATTAATTAATGGATTTTTAAAAGAAGAATTAAAACCCAAAGTCAAACAGTTTTCCAAATCATAAATGACCAGACCAGCAAATGTAGATTATTTTATGAGTCATGAAGTATGAGGAAATAGTTCTAGAGAAAAAAAAAGCAGAGAAGGGAAGTACTTCAGTGAATACAAATTCTCCCTTTCAATACTAAAATGTATTAAAAATATTAATAAATGTATGACAACCCACTGCAAGACCTGATATGATTCAACTTTCCCTCTCATTCTTCATCAAAAACCTAGAAAAAAACAATCTCAAGATTCCTGGATTTAACAGAAAGGAAATAAGTGATTTCTGATAGCTTTCTCACTGATGAAGATCCAGGTCAGTAATCTGTAGATATTCATTTTATTGCAAACTAAATTCATCTTGCCTTGGCAACAGAGCAGTACAGTTACTTCTATCTCAGCATGGAGGACGAGTGAAAAGCTGTCTTTCACGTGATCTATAAACAGAGAGAAATCTATACAATAATAAGCAGGTGAGATTGAAGGACTGATACACTTAATTTAGTGTTAAAAAATGTAATGTAAAAAAAAAAGGTCTTGTTTAGTGTGAGTGAAAGGCCACCTCTACCTTCTGTCAAGCCATATTAACTTCCTTAACCAACAGTGAAAATGAATGGAAATAAGAGTATGTCATGAGACAGAAGGATATAATGTATTTTACTAAAAGCTCTTGAAAGTTCTTCACATGCCAGAGCATCGTATCACAAAAATTTAGCTTCACTAAATATTGGAAGAATGCAAATCAAAACTACAGTGAGGTTTCACCTTGCACCATGAGAATTGCTATTATCAAAAAGTCAACAAATAACAAGTGTTGGTAAGGATGTGATAAAAGCACAACTCTCAGTACCGTTGATAGGAATGTAAATTGGTGCATCCACTATGGAAAACAATAGAGAAGATCCTTAAAATAAAAATAGAATTATAATACAATCCAGCAATTCCACTTCTGTATATTTTTCTGAAGAAAACAAAAACACTAATTTGAAAACATATATGTTCATTGCAGCATTACTTACAATTGCTAAGATGCTAAGGTATAGAAGCAACCTAATTGCCTATCCATAGGTGAATGAGTGGAGAAGGCAATGGCACCCCACTCTAGTACTCTTTTGCGTTGAAAATCCCATGGACGGAGGAGCCTGGCAGGCTTCAGTCCATGGGGTCGCTGAGTCGGACACAACTCAGCGACTTCACTTTCACTTTTCACTTTCATGCTTTGGAGAAGGAAATGGCAACCCACTCCAGTGTTCTTGCCTGGAGAATCCCAGGGACGGGGGAGCCTCGTGGGCTACTGTCTATGGGGTCGCACAGAGTCAGACACAACTGAAGCGACTTAGCAGCAGTAGCAGGTGAATGAGTAAAGAAGATGATTCATAATTCAGCATGATGCAAATGTTGGAATTATAGTGGAAAAGATTATAAGGAAAAGGATGAAATAGGACAAGTTGTTTAACCTCAAGGATAATGAGGAAAATATAAACTAAAGGAGGCTAATTGCTTAGAAGTAGAAACAAACCACTATTCTTTAAATGATCACTCTTTTCTGAGAGAGATAAAATAATACCCGAGAGAGCGCTTTAGGAAGGAAGACACAGTAAAGTTAAAGAAAAAAGCCATGCCGGACTATCAATTAATTAATTGAATTTATTCTTCTCTTTGCCTCATGCCAGTTCCCTTTGAAGGAAAATTATATTGAGGGAACTTAGTACATATCTTGAGATGAAATACTAACAGTATGGTATGCATATGGAAGTTTACTTTCTTGTAATGTGGGGCAAGGTTTGCAGACTAAATTTTAGTTTGTGAAATGAATAAATATCATCCATTTGAACATGATTTTTGAATTATTTTGAAATGTCAGCTCTTAACCAACATAGGAAGTCTTCTCTAAGTAATGAAATTTAATATCAGATTTGATTTCACCTCAGAGTTTGTGTGTTCAAGGTTTTCATTTCAGAAAGGATATTATTGCTTTGTAGTTAGACATGATTACTTCCTATTCAATTGCTTTGATGTGCCTGTTTCTTTGAACAAAAATCTCTTTTTAAATGCTCTTTTGAATATGAGCCCATGGTTCCGGTGAAATCACTTCTGAATGCAAAATGTGATACAGGCTTTACAGTTTGCTAAAAGTAGTTATTTTGATACATTTATTGATATTTTTTGGTAGGTAATGAACCAAAATTTGCTTTAAAATTTTTTCATTGTGAATGTACAAAAGGAAACAGCAGGCAACACCCAATTTCCAAAGCAGGAAAAATACTTTGTTGCCAGTTTATCCTTTTACTTTTTGGTGGACTTTCTCATTTTTATTGTTATACTGTCTTTTAATATGGATACTGAAGTTTGAAAAGGTCAAGCTAAAGATTTAGAAAAACAACACATTATATGCTTTCTTCCAGATTTGCTTATATTGAGTGGAAAATAGTTTAAGGATGGGAATGGATTTTATGATTTGCTTAAGGTTGGTTGATAGGATAGTAGCTTATTTAAATATAGGTCTAAATGTCCTGGTTCAACATTTTTTCCCTTATTCCAGATCAATAATGTGATCTTGGCAGTAGAGTTGAGAGTGGGAGTATAGTCTTCTTGTAGTATAGCTCTCAGTAAACTATTCTTTCTTATTTTCAGAATAAAGCTTCAATATTAAGTAATTCTCTGATATCCTTCATGATTAAAGAAAATTATTTGAGACCATTTAATACGGCCCTCGTATGAAATTTCCAGTATAGAATATATTATTAATCATACTCATATAACTGTACTGTAAATCCTCAAAAGTTAGTCATCTTAGTGTTTCTGTCACATACATAACCATGAAACAAAAAAGGTAGCTATAAAGTAAAGGCTATGAAAATTAGCTTGACAATACTGATTATTTCACAATATATCAAAATAGCAACTTGTACACTTCAAATACCTGGCTCAGGAAGATTCCCTGGAGAAGGGAATGGCTATCCACTCCAGTATTCTTGCCTGGGAAATTCCATGAAAAGAGGAGCCTTCAGTTCAGTTCAGTTGCTCAGTCGTGTCTGACTCTTTGCGACCACATGGACTACAGCACACCAGGCTTCCCCGAGCATCAACCACTCCTGGAGTTGACTCAAACTCATGTCCATTGAGTCAGTGACACCATCCAACCATATCATCCTCTGTCGTCCACTTTTCCTCTCCCCTTCAATCTTTCCCAGCATCAGGGTCTTTTCAAATGAGTCAGTTCTTTGCGTTAGGTGGCCAAAGTATTGGAGTTCCAGCTTCAGCATCAGTCCTTCCAGTGAATATTCAGGACTGATTTAATTTAGGATGGACTGGTTGGATCTCCTTGCAGTCCAAGGGACTCTCAAGAGTCTTCTCCAACACCACAGTTCAATAGCATCAATTATTTGGTGTTCAGCTTTCTTTTTAGTCCAACTCTCACATCCATACATGACTACTAGAAAAACCATAGCTTTGACTAGTTGGGCCTTTGCTGGCAAAATAACATCTCGCTTTTGAATATGCTGTCTATGTTGGTCATAACTTTCCTTCCAAGGAGTAAGCATCTTTTAATTTCATGGCTGCAGTCACCATCTACAGTGATTTTGGAGCCCCCCAAAATAAAGTCTCTCACTGTTTCTATTGTTTCCCCATCTATTTGCCATGAAGTGATGGGACCAGAGGCCATGATCTTAGTTTTCTGATGTTGAGTGTTAAGCCAGATTTTTCACTCTCCTCTGTCACTTTCATCAAGAGGCTCTTGAGTTCTTCGCTTTCTGCCATAAGTGTGGTGTCATCTGCATATCTGAGGTAATTGATCTTTCTCCCGCCAATTTTGATTCCAGCTTGTGCTTCATCCAGTCTAGCATTTCTCGTGATGTATTTTGCATATAAGTTAAATAAGTAGGGTGACAATATACAGCCTTGACATACTTCTTTCCATATTTGGAACCAGTCTGTTGTTCCTTGTCCAGTTCTAACTGTTGCTTCTTGACCTGCAAACAGATTTCTCAGGAGACAGGTCAGGTGGTTTGATATTCCCATCTCTTTCAAAATTTTCCACACTTTGTTGTGATTCACACAGTCAAAGGCTTTGGCATAGTCAATAAAGCAGAAGTAGATGTTTTTCTGGAACTCTCTCTCTTTTTCAATGATCCAGTGGATGTTGGCAATTTTATCTCTGATTCCTCTCCCTTTTCTAAATCCAACTTGAACATCTGGAAGTTCATGGTTCAAGTACTGTTGAAGCCTGGCTTGGAGAATTTTGAGCATTACAGAGGAGCCTGGAAGGCTACAATCCATGGGATCACAAAGAGTCAGACATGAATGAACAACTAACACTTTCCCTTTTTTTCCTTTCATACTTCAAATATGCAGTTATTTATTTTACCCCAGTAAAACTCAAAAGCAGGAAAATAAATGGATGTATATATATATAGGTATGGAAACAATGTCAGACTTTATTTTGGGGGGCCCCAAAATCCCTCCAAATGATGATTGCAGCCATGAAATTAAAAGATGCTTACTCCTTGGAAGGAAAGTTATGACCAACCTAGATAGCATATTAAAAAGCAGAGACATTACTTTGCCAACAAAGGTCCGTCTAGTCAAGGCTTTGTTTTTTCCAATAGTCATGTATGGATGTGAGAGTTGGACTGTGAAGAAAGCTGAGTACGGAAGAATTGATGCTTTTGAATTGCGGTGTTGGAGAAGACTTTAGAATCCCTTGGACTGCAAGAAGATCCAACCAGTCCATCCTAAAGGAGATCAGTCCTGGGTGTTCACTGGAAGGACTGATGTTAAAGCTGAAACTCCAATACTTTGGCCACCTCATGTGAAGAGTTGACTCATTGGAAAATACTCTAATGCTGGGAAGGATTGGGGGCAGGAGGAGAAGGGGAGAACAGAGGATGAGATGGTTGGATGGCATCGCCGACTCGATGGTCATGAGTTTGGGTAAACTCCAGGAGTTGGTAATGAACAGGGAGGCCTGTCATGCTGCGATTCATGGGGTCGCAAAGAATCGGACATGACTGAGCGACTAAACTGAACTGAATATAAATGTATTCATTATTCAAATCATGTGTTTGACTCTTCACTTTATTAAATTAGGATAGTAGCAGCCTTCTCCATTTTATCTCTCCTCTGCTTTTCTAAGTTCCCATGTTCATTTTAACATTTGAATGTTCTGTATTCATAAGCATAGCTTCCTCACCCCATACCCTATGGGTATATTTTAAAAGCTGGGACTCTATGAAGTACATTATATTTTCATGGTAATGGTCATGCATTTTCATGCTTATACTACAGTATTCATGCACAATTGTGAGAGTTGTACCATAAAGAAGGTTGAGTGCCAAAGAATTAATGCTTTCAAATTGTGGTGTTGGAGAAGACTCATGAGAGTCCCTTGGATAGCAAGGAGATCAAACCAGTCAATCCTAAAGGAATTCAACCCTGAATATTTATTGGAAGGACTGATGCTGAAGCTCCAATACTTTGGCTACCTGATAGGAAAAGCTGACTCATTGGAAAAGACTCTGATGCTGGGAAAGATTGAGGGAAGGAGGTAAAGGGGGTGACAGAAGATGAGATTGGCTGAATAGCATGGTTGACTCAATGGACATGAATTTGAGCAAACTCTGAAAGATAGTGAAGGACAGGAAAGACTGGTATGCTGCAGTCCACGGGATCACAAAGAGTCACACATGACTTAGCAACTGAGCAGCAATGTTAACATACTGTCCACCTAAGAGCCAAGTAGAGTACTTTCTTTCTGTAGACTTTTTGGGTTTTCTGGCATATCCAACATGCATCCACAGCTTCTCTAATAGCCAATTATTTTTACTTTTCTTCTGGATCCCTTTGTCTTCAGTACACTTCTCCCTCTCAATCTGCTACCCAGCTGTTCTCCAGGGACTTATGATCTTTGTTGTCCTGGGTTGCAAATGTTGCTTTCTGATTTTCTGGCCTTCCTGTTTAAAATTCTATTGTTTTCTTTTTTCACTAAGAAAGGAGAATACATTTCTTGAGTATCACTAGTGTGTTTGAATATGTCCTTATTCTATGCCCATGCTAGCCGTGATATTTTTAAATTCTTTTGATGAGCCCATTTAATTTAGAGATTTAGATCTGTCTGATCTGTGAAACATTTTTTAAAAATTATTTTCCAGGTAATTTTCATCTCAGTTTTTGTTTTCTGTTCTCTATTCTTAAAATTCTCTCTGTTGGCTATTCAGTTCAGTTCAGTCACTCAGTCGTGTCCGACTCTTTATGACCCCATGAACCGCAGCACGCCAGGCCTCCCTGTCCATCTCCAACTCCCGGAGTTTACCCAAACTCATGACCATCGAGTCACTAATGCCCTCCAACCATCTCATCCTATGTCGTCCCCTTCTCCTCCTGCTCCCAATCCTTCCCAGCATTAGGGTCTTTTCCAGTGAGTCAACTCTTCGCATGAGGTGGCCAAAGTATTGGAGTTTCAGCTTTAACATCAGTCCTTCTAATGAACACCCAGGACTGATCTCCTTTAGGATGGACTGGTTGGATCTTCTTGCAATCCAAGGGACTCTCAAGAGTCTTCTCCAACACACAGTTCAAAAGCATCAGTTCTTTGGCGCTCAGCTTTCTTCACTGTCCAACTCTCACATCCATACATGACTACTGGAAAAACCATAGCCTTGACTAGACGGACCTTTGTTGGCAAAGTAATGTCTCTGCTTTTAAATATGCTATCTAGGTTGGCCATAACTTTCCTTCCAAGGAGTAAGCGTCTTTTAATTTCATGGCTGCAATCACCATCAGCAGTGATTTTGGAGCCCAAAAAAATAAAGTCTGACACTGTTTCCACTGTTTCCCCATCTATTTCCCATGAAGTGATGGGACCAGATGCCATGATCTTAGTTTTCTGAACGTTGAGCTTTAAGCCAACTTTTTCACTCTCCTCTTTCACTTTCATCAAGAGGCTTTTTAGTTCTTCTTCACTTTCTGCCATAAGGGTGGTGTCATCTGCATATCTGAGATTACTGATATTTCTCCCGGCAATCTTGATTCCAGCTTGTGTTTCTTCCAGCCCAGCGTTTCTCATGATGTACTCTGCATATAAGTTAAATAAGCAGGGTGACAATATACAGCCTTGACATACTCCTTTTCCTATTTGGAACCTGTCTGTTGTTCCATGTCCAGGTGTAACAGTTCTAACCGTTGGCTATTAGATTTCCTGAATTGATTTGTTTCTTTCATCTTTTCCCAATATGTGTCAATTTTCTTTATTTATTGAGCAATTTATTTTCCTGCTCTAGTTTTAATTATTTTTATTTTAAGTACATTTCAATCTCCAAGAGTTCTTTCATTCCCCCAATTTTCCTTTCCTCAAGAATTTTACCACATTAAATGAATAAGATAGTTTTTTGTATCTCTAAGGATAATATGTTTTCTTATTTTCTGTAAATCTTTTCTGTGATATGTGTGAATCATCTCTCTCTCTTTCTGTCATCCTCTGTTTAGATCTGAAAGCAAGCCATGAGAATCTCATTTGGAACTCTGTATAATTGTGTACTGCTGGTTGACTTGGGATCTTCATTTTAGGATGCTTGGCTGAAGCTGTTATCATTCTGAGGGTGCTTAAATGTCAGAATGCCATTGAACCCACAATTTCTCTATGAAATTGCCTTTGCCTCTTCTATCTAAAGGATAAAGGCTTATGACTCTTCTAATCAGAAATTGGAAAACAGAATAGGGAATGTTCTCTGTTCCATATGTGGTATTCCCCCTTTCTTGACATCTCTGTGTGTTTGTTCTTAGGTCCTCCTCACTCTCCTGTGTGCTAGGCACTTTTTCAGTCCCAAATGTCTCTGTCCTTTTTTTTTTTAAGATTTTTTTTTTTAATGTAGACCATGTTTAAAGACTTTATTGAATGTGTTACAATATTGCTTCTGTTTTACATTTTCGCCTTTTGGTTGCGAGGCATGTGGGATCTTAGCTTCCTAACCAGGGATTGAACCCTCACTTCCAGCAGTGGAAGGAAAAGTCTAAGCATTAGACTGCTAGGGAAGTCCCTCTCTGAGCTTTTCCTGGGAATTCTGTCTCAATTCTCAATCGTGTCCCACACTGCTGCTTCTTCCATCCCAGGGCAATAGCTGCTGCCCTTCCATGGACTTACTACCTTCCACAATTCATAGATATTCCTTATACCATGACAGTTCTTTACCATTTCTTATTTGTTGTTGGTTTGTGACCTATTGATTTTCATACTTAACATGTTCACTGGGTCCCAGGAAGAGAAGAAAATATACACACGTTGTCAATCCCCCAACTTTAAGCAGAAATTATCCTAGAGGTTTATAACTCCATCTTAAATAACCTGCCTAGCAGTAATTGTAGATATTTATGATCTCTTCAAGCATCCAGACTAAATGTTCTTTTTTTCACCCATAGTGCCTAGCATCACTTCCTGAATTTATGGAAACAATACATTCACTAAAAACTGTTCTATTGTTGGTAACAACTAATGCCATTAACTATTTAATGATATAAAATACTTCTTTGTTTTAAGTGGAGTTTCATTGTATCTTTCTTTTGATTAAAAAAGATTTTCTCAGGTTCTTAAATCATGTAAAGCAGAGACAAAAGCTTTTGACAGAAAATCCATGCTGCGAGAGTAGAAATAGCTTTTGCCTTTGAGTAGTTGCATTGCTGAAGTTCAAGTTTGCTCCCAAATTTCAGCTTAACTCTCAAGCAATTTGATCATGGAACAAAATAAAATGTGTATAACTATTGTCTTGTTATATGTTTAAGATCCTGTACTTGAGGAAACACTACTAATAAAATGGACATTCCAACAATTAAAAATGACAGGAGCCCTTTATCATCATCTTTGTCCATTTTTAAGGACTAAAGCTGAAATGTTCCAAAATGTATCTAGATTATTCAGAATATTTTAACACATACATTCTAAATCACTTTAGTCCTGTCCAGCTCTTTGCGACCCTAGAGTTGTGTCCAACTCTTTGCTACCCTATGGACTATAGCCTGCCAGGCTCCTCTGTCCATGGATTCTCCAGGCAAGAATACTAGAGTGAATTGCCATGCCCTCCTCTAGGGGATCTTCTCAGCTCAGGAATCGAACCTGCATCTTATGTCTCCTGCATCAGCAGGCAGGTTTGTTACCACTAGTGCCACATAGAAAATGGAAAATAAATAGCTTTTGAGATAAGATTATCATTACCAAACATTGTGGATTTTTGGAGATAATTCTGATTTGGGGTACATAAGCTACTGGGATATTACATAATTTGCATATGGCTTCTATCTTTGTGCTCTCATCCTTGTTGTTTTCAGTTGCTAAGTTGTGTCTGTGCTCTCACCCTAGAATACCTCAAACAGTAGTGCTCTACTAATATATTCCACATTCCTGTTTCTGTATTTCCTACCCATCTTGACTGATAACTTGAGAAAAATATACTTGAGAAGCTTAATCATTTGATTTAAATTTCAAATGTGCATTCTTCAATTCTGCACTGAATTGTGACTCTTGTCTTAGTCCATTTGGACTGCTATAATAAAATAACACAGACCAGGTAAAACAAAAGAAACAAATTTCTCACAGTTCTGGGAACTAGAAGTTTGAGATGAGAGAGTCAATATGATTGGATGAGGGCCCTCCTCCTGGTTGCAGACTTAGAGTGTCCTCACATGATGGAAGGGGCTACAGTGCTCTGTGAGGTCCCTTTTATAAAATACTAGTCCCTTCCTAAAGACTTCAACTTCATGACTTAAAACCTCCTAAAGGCTCCATCTCCTGATACTGTCAAGTTGGGAATTAATATTTTGACATACAAATTTTGGGAGAAAGTAAATGTTCAAACATGTCAGTTTTAAAATAACTTTATATAATTTTGAAAAACTACAAAGATTATTGCAATATTGAAAAAGATATTGGGCAATTTTCCCTTAAATACAATTTGAGTAAAATACTTCTTATCACTGTGATTTTTATTTAGGATACATCTGAATTGGATTGTTGGTTTCTGACATACATTTATTCTTCATAGGTTAAGAGCAGTAGACTGGAATTAGAAGACTAAAATTTAAAAGTCCCAGCTCTGCAAAGTTGGAAGCATGAAGATTGTTAGCATTAAGTAAAAAAGAAATTGAGTCACTCTTTTTCCTTAAGTCTAGAGTTAAATAATGTTCTCCAAATTATATTAATATAACCAAATATAGCATTTTTGTATACACATTCATACACATGTAAACAAAGCAGTGCTTGATAATTTTAAGTTTCCTTTGACTTGATAAATATTTGCTTGGTATTATAAAGAGTTAATTAGACTTAGCCTTTACGTCTGTAATGTGTTAATCTTTAGATTATAACTTAGCAAATATTAAGATTTTTAAAAATTGAAATATTCTGCAGCTAGTGCAGGTGTAAATCTATATAAAGCAACCGTGGTCTTTAGTTCTTTAATGAATACAATAAAAATAAGTCATTATATTACTCTTGTTTTATTTATATTCCTTTTAAATATGAAAATTAAATAGTGGCATGAATATGCATGGTATTTTAACTATATTAAATTATGCATATGAAACTTTTAGATTTTAACAATTATGATAATTTAGAAAAGCCCCTCAAAGCTTCCATTCTTTTTTCTTCCTGCTCAAGTACTTTAGAAAAATGGGTGCATGTATCAAGAATCTGAGCACAGTTTGTAAGATACTGTTCCAAAAGGTGACCCTTCATTTCAAAACCCTGATAGAAGCAAAAATCACATTTTTTAACTCTAGACTCTGTTGCTGGAGCACATCTTCTGTATGCCTGGTATGATAATGATCCAATAAATGGCCAATAGAAATGGAACCCTGGTTTGTGTTAGAATATGTCTCTTTTAGGAGATGGCTTAGGTCCCTCTGCCAGATGAGCTGAGGGACATTCTGAAAGCAGAAATTGCCATAGGAAGGCTGAAAATCCCTCAGACCAGAGGTGGAAAGAAACAAACACTAGGATTGTGTCTTGGCAATTTGAACGTGTTCCAAGCAAGTGATGTCAGAATGGAAGCAGAGTAGACAATAAATTCAGAAGGGCTGACTTCATACATTGGGAATTAGGCTGAGAGCAATGCCAGTCTTGAAACAAGGGCTTACAGGAAGCTCTCTGTCCTTTGTGGGGCTAGCTGGATTAGAAATTAGGACTCTCCTCTGGATACTATGGTGAAGAAGCAGAATACTCAAGAGCTCCAGGGAAGTGGTGTTTAGGTCTTCTCAGTGGGACATTTATGAGAATGAGGGACAAAAATATAGGTGACTGTTTCCTAAAGGTATCTGGTGATAAACTGGCATGGGCTCCCTGAGAACCTGATCTAGTAGAAGGACTAGAACCCTGCTGATTTGTAGGGCATCCATTCTTGACATTATGGCCCAAAGATTTATCCATGGCTCCTGAATAGCAATGGAAGATCATGCAAGGGTCTCAATACATCTAACTAAAGAATTAGGATGGAGCAGAGAGTGTCAGAGGGCTTCACTGGTGTCTCAGTGGTAAAGAATTCACGTGCCAATGTAGGAGCCATGGGTTCGATCCCTGGGTCGGGAAGATCCCTGGAGGAGGGAACAACAACCTACTCCAGTATTCTTGCCTGGGAAATCCCATGGATAGAAGAGCCTGGTGGGCTATAGCCCATGGGTGTCACAAAAGAATCGGGCACAACTTAGAGACAAAACAACTAACAATGAGAGTGTCAGGTGGATTAACATTCCAGAATCTCATATTCTTTTCTCAAAGTTTAATTGTTTTTCTTCCCAAACAAGTTGTTGTTTATGAAATTAACTATGATATGTGATTGACGAACTTTGATGATTTAGTCATATGTATGAAATATTCTTTCTAATGTTAAAAATTTTAAGACAAAAAGTTAGGCCATCGTTTTATTCTGTGGCCTGTAGTGTCTCAATGTAAATACTAGATATTACAACTGATGAGCTTGAGTTCCATTTGGGGATATGCAAAGATGTCCCGTATTAACTGGTCATCATTTACCAGTGGACTCTTGATATCTCAGCAGCGTAGATAATCCTTAGAAGTATAGCACACATGTAAATTTGTCTGCCTCAGCTCCTCTGTGCTGAAATGAAAATATTCTTATTATTTAGAGGAAAATAAACATATTCCCTTATTCATTCTATCATTCATGAAACTTACTAGTACCTACTAAATGCCAGGTTCTCAGTTAGGTTATCTTGATTCAAAGGAGAGATCATTAATCATTGTGTTAAGTGGCTGCCGTATCAAACTCTCTAGCTCAACAGCACCTCAAATGAAAACTATCCAAAACTATACTCATGATATTTTTTCTCCCAAACCTATTCTGTTTTCTCTGTCGTATGTGTCAATATACACTCTGTTGCCTCATCCAATTTTGATTTCACCTTTGATTTCTCCCTTCTCTTACACCTGTGTCCAAATAAATCACTAAGTTTTATTTATACTCCATCCAAAACTCAAAAAAAATCTAATTCTTTCTGCATTGCCACTACCTCATTTCAGACCACCATCCTCTCTCACTGGATTGTTACTGTAAAATCCCTATCAGTTCAGTTCATTTCAGTTCAGTTCAGTCACTCAGTCGTGTCTGACTCTTTGCGACCCCATGAATCGCAGCATGACAGGCCTCCCTGTCCATCACCAACTCCCAGAGTTTACCCAAACCCGTGTCCATCGAGTCGGTGATGCCACCCAGCCATCTCATCCTCTGTCGTCCCCTTCTCCTCCTGCCCGCAATCATTCCCAGCATTAGGGTCTTTTCCAATGAGTCAACTCTTCGCATGAGGTGGCCAAAGTATTGGAGTTTTAGCTTCAACATCAGTCCTTCTAATGAACACCCAGGACTGATCTCCTTTAGGAGGGACTGGTTGGATCTCCTTGCAGTCCAAGGGACTCTCAAGAGTCTTCTTCAACACCACAGTTCAAAAGCATCAATTCTTCAGCGCTCAGCTTTCTTCACCGTCCAACTCTCACATCCATACATGACCACTGGAAAAACCATAGCCTTGACTAGATGGACCTTTGTTGGCAAAGTAATGTCTCTGCTTTTTAATATGCTATCTAGGTTGGTCATAACCTTCCTTCCAAGGAGTAAGTGTCTTTTAATTTCATGGCTGCAATCACCATCAGCAGTGATTTTGGAGCCCCCAAAAACAGTCTGACACTGTTTCTACTGTTTCCCCATCTATTTCCCATGGAGTGATGGGACCAGATGCCATGATCTAAGTTTTCTGAACGTTGAGCTTTAAGCCAACTTTTTCACTCTCGTCTTTCACTTTCATTAAGAGGCTCTTTAGTTCTTCTTTGCTTTATGCCATAAGGGTGGTGTCATCTGCATATCTGAGGTAATTGATCTTTCTCCCTGCAATCTTGATTCCAGCTTGTGTTTCTTCCAGCCCAGCGTTTCTCATGATTTGCTTTGCATATAAGTTAAATAAGCAGGGTGACAATATACAGCCTTGATGTGCTCCTTTTCCTATGTGGAACCAGTCTGTTGTTCCACGTTCAGTTCTAACTGTTGCTTCCTAGCCTGCACACAGGTTTCTCAAGAGACAGGTCAGGTGGTCTGGTATTCCCATCTCTTTCAGAATTTTCCACAGTTTATTGTGATCCACACAGTCAAAGGCTTTGGCATAGTCAAAAAAGCAGAAATAGATGTTTTTCTGGAACTCTCTTGCTTTTATGATGATCCAGTGGATGTTGACAATTTGATCTCTGGTTCCTCTGCCTTTTCAAAAACCAGCTTCAACATCTGGAAGTTCACGGTTCACGTATTGCTGAAGCCTGGCTTGGAGAATTTTGAGCATTACTTTACTAGCGTGTGAGATGAGTGCAATTGTGCGGTAGTTTGAGCATTCTTTGGCATTGCCTTTCGTTGAGATTGGAATGAAAACTGACCTTTTCCAGTCCCGTGGCCACTGCTGAGTTTTGAGATTTTCTGGCATATTGAGTGCAGCACTTTCACAGATCATCTTTCAGGATTTGAAGTAGCTCAACTGGAATTCCATCACCTCCACTAGCTTTGTTCATAGTGATGCTTTCTAAGGCCCACTTGACTTCACATTCCAGGATGTCTGGCTCTAGGTGAGTGATCACACCATTGTGATTATCTGGGTCGTGAAGATCTTTATTGCACAGTTCTGTGTATTCTTGCCACCTCTTCTTAATATCTTCTGCTTCTATTAGGTCCATACAATTTTTGTCCTTTATCGAGAGGTAATATCTAATCCATAGGCAAGAATATCTGTCTATTCTGTCTTTGTTTACTGATTCTTTCTGATGTTGTGTTAATTTTGCTATGAAAGTCCTCAAGTGATTTTTTCAAAGTTTGGTGATTGCATTTTTCAGTTCCAAAATTTAATTTGATTACTTTTATATTTCTATTTGTTAGTGAGATTATCTATTTTACATTTGATTCCAAGAATATTTGTTTTTGCCTATTGAATCAGTTTTATGTTGGCAACTTTAAAATCTTTGTCAAATGATTCTACATCTGTGTTTTCTCAATGTTGTGTCTTTTTTTTTTTTTTTCACTCAAACTGTGTGATTTCCTTGCATCTTGGTATAACAAGTGTCTTTCAGTTATGACATGGGCTTTTTGGCAGTTATGTTGGAAGACTCTGGATAAATTTTCTATTTGAACAAACAGTCTCTCTTTTGACATTCAGCACACAGATATTGACCTACTTTTTTAAGCTACAGTTCTAAGGACAACTTAATTTCCAGAGCCTTTGAGATGCTCTTGTATCTGCTAGTTTGTCTGGTGTTACCAGATCTTTTGCTGATTCTTGTTTGTGCGATCAGTGAGGCAGATAATATTTCCCCAGACTGAACTTCCCTGTTCTCTAGAGCCTGGGGAAACATTTTCCTTGGCCTCTGGGAGTCTATGGATTTTTGCTTAGTCCTTGTCTAAACTTTTGGGCTATTTGGGCTGCTTATTTTCTCTGGAAGGGAAGGAAGTGAAAAGGGACTCCAACTGCCAAGGGCAGAAGGTGCTTCCTTTGGCCTCCAGTTCAGTCAGTTCCCTGAGAAGTGACCGATCTGGGCTGCTTCCTCTGCCAGTTTGGGATTCAGAGAATGCCAGGTCTGGGTCACCTGTGGGTGTAGGGAGTGGGGTGGGACTTGGAGGATGTTAGGGCACAGTGTCGTTCCTCCAGTCCTTAAGTCCCTAGCCAACCTACCTTTCTTTTTCCTACCTTTCAAGTCCTGTTATGGTAACCTAATAAGTTCTTTTCAGGGTTTATAAATGTACTTAGACAGTAGAAAGAAAGAATAACGAGTCAATGCCATCTTATCCACACCAGCAATTATGGCTATCCTTCTAAGACACTTTCTTTTACTCTCCCACTTGAAATTCCTCACTTAATTCCCATTGCTCTCAGATAAAACCAATGCCCTTAATCTGGAGCTATCAATTAGCACTCTGTACCGAATATAACATAAAACAAAATCCAAAAAATAATCAATAAATCTGCTATTTTGGTTTTTATAGCAGTGAATTTCAGAGTCATCAGGAAAGGCTCTATTCTAAGCTCAAACCACACTGACAGTTGCTTGAGTTAGCTTCTGATTGGCTTGGTCAAGGTGTTTATAAGATGGTTGCCAATTGTTCTTGGGGCTATCACACTCAAGTTCATGCCTGGAGGCAAGGACAATATTCTCACATCTTCCCCAGCTCTCACAAATACCAAGAAAGAAGTCTAAACTCCTGGATTTCATTTCAGTGTGATAACTTGGACCAAGTTTTAACTCTTGAGTGTGTGGTAGAGTCAGATGCGTGTGTGCTCAGTCACTCAGTCACGTCTGACTCTTTGCAACCCGACGGATTGTAGCCAACCAGGCTCCTCTGTCCATGGAATTTTTCAGGCAAGAATACTGAAGTCATTTGCCATTTCTTCCTCCAGGGCGTCTTCTTGACCAGGGATCGAACCTGAGTCTCCGGCATCTCCTGCACTGGCAGGCAGGTTCTTTACCACTGCACCACCTGAGTTCAGCTAGGGCTTGCTTTTACTCCCCTTCCCTGAAGGGTAGGTTAGAATCCATCTTTCCTGAAGTATATAGACTTAAGGAAAGAAAACAAAGTTTCTGTTATTTAAAGAAAGGAGGAATGGATGCATCAGGACCAAAAAAAAAAAAAAAAAATCCCTGCAAATGTCTTTATAGTGGTTTTCAAATACTGTCCTTATCTCTATACTGCCTGCTTTGCTAAAACTTCAGCTCTGCTGGTTCATCTTCTTATACTACAAATAAGTCATTCAGAATTGATTTTGAATTTTTAGACTTTTCCCATCTTTGAAACTATGGTCGTGCTTCTTCCTTTGCATGAAATGTCTAACTTCTCTAGCTCTCACTTCTAAACTCATACTCTCTCCATACCTCTTTTTCTCTCCCCCTCTGTGTGTGACTCTCTCTCACACACACATACACATATTTTTTGCATATTTACTTTTTACTTTTCCCCTCTCATCTTAGGACTCAGTCTGCAACTATCCCTCAAACTCAAAACTAGGTGATGCCATATTGATTTTGCACCCCTTGTCTTTCACATAGCATGTATTATACTTTGGTACAGTGACCAGTTACCTTAGCTATGTCCCTCACTAGCTTGTAAAAGGTAAATTGACCTTCACAACTTTATCCTTATTACCTACCAAAATGCTTCTTGAATAATTCATTTTCTAAGGCCCTAAGTGAGTGTATCATGCTATGAATGCATAAAGATTAGGCTAATTATAATGTCTAGGCAAACAAGGAGTTGTCTATGTAGGAGATGTACCTTGAAAAGAGAGGAGGAATTCTCTAAGATTTAGAAGTTGCAGAAGGGCATTTCAGGCGGTAGAAAGTTACTTTCTGGAGACAGGAAGTTATAATAGATATACTACCTGTTTTATTTATTTATTTTTTTCTCCTAAATTGAGCCTGAACAGGTTCCTCTGTCTCCATGGACATTATCCATCTCTATCCTCAAGCCAAGCTGAAGCTGTTTCTGCAACCCTAAGAAATTGGCATTTTCCAGCTCCCTGGGGTCCATATGACACAGCCTGGTCTTGTTTGTTACTATACTCTTTTCAGTGTGTACGAATGAAGAATGAGTATCAGTATATCTGAATGTCAAAACTCAAATACAAATGTCAAGGCCATTTCACATCACTGATTGTTTTGAATTCTGAACCCAACTTTTGCAGTCTACAATGCTGGAGAGAACCATTTGATCACATCACTATTTTCTTGTCAAAGTCCACTCCAGGCACAATGAACCTAGATTTGAGGAAAATAGCTTTATTCCTATGCCATAGAGCCACAGATAGTATCATACAGCTAAATAAATAGACTTGAAAATTCCTTAATAATTTTAAAATTATTTCCTGTTAAAGGAATTTAGAAAATCACTCAAGTAATTGTACTTTATATATTTATATATTTTATGCTTGTTGTTTTCATTTTGGTTGAAATTGGGGAATCTAACTTTGTTATTGCTCCCTTGTTTGGGGGTAAGAAAAACTGAAATGACCACTAGGTGAAAAAGTTTTTGGTTGATCTTATGTTATTATTGTCAGCTAATAGAATTATATAAAGGTTAGAAATTATTATAGCTTCCTTGATGCTGTACTAGCAAAAGAGAATGAAATATCTGTCATTTGAAAAGAATAAGGAGAAAATAATCTCTCTTAAGTTTAGGTCATAGTTTGAACCGATAATTTTAAGTATTGATATGTTCATTTACTTAATCCTCACTGAAAGCATGCATATTCACCTACCACCTAAATTTATCAAGTGTTAATATTTTACCATATTTATCTCAGGAGGATTATTTAAGAGAATACAAAATTATAGCTATATGTGAAGCTTCCTGCCTTGCCACATTATTAATATATTTCCCTGTTCCCTTTCTGTATCCCCTGGTTATCATTGTCATGTAGGTTTTCAGGTGATTAACTATAAATGGTGTTACTCCATTTTTTACAAAGATTGTTTATAGCTATGCTTATTGTGTATTCTACATAGGCACTATCAATTTGTGATCTATTCTTTTTAGGCTATATTTTTGTTACCTCTATTATTATCACACTTATAGCTTTAACACATAGCTTAATATAATGTTAGATAAGGCAAATCTTTTCTTCATCTATATTATTTATTATTGACCTTTGCTCCTTCATATAAATTTTTGACAAATTTATCAAGTTTTATGAAAAATCTTGTTGAAATTTTCATTGGAGTTGTATTGGGATTATTAATTAGTTTGAGGGACATTTTTATCTTCACAAAATTGATTCCTCTCACTCATGAACCTATTATATCATTCTGTTTAGGTTCTTTTTTGTAAATCTCTCTTTTTATCTATTTATGTGTTTTCTCTGTAACAATTTTCCACATCTTTTAATTTTATTCCTAATACGTTAGAAATATATTGTTACTGTAGTGAATGGTATTAATTTTCCATTATATATTTCAGTGGACTATTTTGGGTATATAGGATATTTTAAAGTCAATCTTGTGTTCATCATCCTTTCTACAGTCCTATTACACTTGCCTCATTTTTTTTCCTTATTAAAAGGCATTTTTTGGGTAAAAGTTCAAGATTAGTAAACTGGTAGTCTCCAAGAATCTTGCAAATACATTTTATGTTATTCTAGATAGTTTTGTGTACAATTTAATGATGATAATTATTTTTCTCTTAGTGCTTTAAAAATATTTTCTACTATGTTCTAGAATTTAATATTACTAGGAAATACTCTACTATTCCTTTTATCTTTTTTGGAAAATTATATTTCCTCTATGATATTTTTATAGCATAGCTTTAATAAGATATAATTTATATACCATTATATTCACATGGTATGTAAGTTCAGCCTGTCCGATTCATTTATTTTTAGCAAATACACAGAATTTGAAACCTATCACCACTATCTAGTTGTAGAATATTTTTAAGATCCAAAATGAAATCCCAGACCTATTAGAAGTCACTGCCAGTATCCTCCCCCCTTCCCCTAATGGTCTCTAGTCTGCTTTCTGTTTGTATGGATTTGTCTGTTCTGGACATATTATATAAGTAAAATCATACAATATATGTTGTTTTGTGTTTGACTTCTTGCATATAGCATAATGTATTTAAGGTTCACTTATATGGCATTCTTATTACAAAGCAATATCCCATTGTATAGATGTAACATTATTTATTCATCAGTTAATAAATATTTGGGTTGTTTTCAAATATACACTTTTATGAAATAATGCTGCTATGAACATTTAGTATAGGTTTTTCTGTGTTGTATGTTTTCATTTCTTTTTCATTTATACCTAGTAGAATTGTTTGATGATATGGTAACTCCATGTTTACCATTTTGAATAACTACAAAGAATTTTCCGAAGCAGCTCCAACATTTTACATTTCCACCAGCAATGTATGAGGTTCAAATGTCTCCACATGTTCACCAACACTTTTTAATCACTTTCAAAATTTAGTTTTGGAGAGCAAAAAGCTATCGCTTATTGTGGTTTTGATATTCATTCCCATAGATTTTAATGATTTTGAGCATCTTTTTGTTTGTTTAATGATCATTTGTATAGAAAATTGGTCCAATCAAACCCTTTGGCCATGTGTTAATTGAGTTCTTTTGTATTATTGAATTGTAAGAGTTCTTTTATCTATTCTGTATACAAGTAAGTGCCTTATTAAATTATATGATTTGGAAATATTTTCCCTTATTCTGTGTATCTTCTTTTTGCATTAGTGAGGGTTTATTTTATCTGGTATTAGTATAACCATTCAGATCCTAATTTAATGTTTCATGGTAATGAAATGTTTTAATGTTTCATGTTTCCAGGGTTATTTTTGCCCTTTTAATCCATTTGGTTCTTTGAATCTAAAGTGTATTTCTTGCAGATGACACAAGACTTGGACCGTTTTTAAAAAATCCATTCTGCTAATATCTACCTGTTAATAAGAATGTTTAACCCACTTATATTTTATACTTTTTATTGGAGTATAGTTGATTTACAATGTTGTGATAGTTTCAGGGGTACAGCAAAGTGAATCAGTTATACATATACATATACATATAGCCACACTTTTTTAGATTATTTTCCTGTATAGTTCATTACAGAATATTGATAAGATTTCCCTGTGCTATACAGTATGTCCTTATTAGTTGTCTGTTTTATATATAGTAATGTGTATATGTCATTCCCTATCTACCAATTTATCACTCCCCCTCCTTATCCCCTGGCAAACTTAAGTTTTCTACATCTGTACCTCTACTTCTGTTTTGTAGATAAGTTCATCTGTACCCTGTTTAGAGTCCACATATAAGTAATATCATATGATAATTGTCTTTATCTGACTTCACTCAGTATGAGTCTCTAGGTCCATTCATGTTACTGCAAATGGCATTATTTCATTATTTTTTATGGCTGAACCATATTCCATTATATATATATATGTATACACACATATACATACATAAAATATATAATAAATATATATTTTATATACATATATCCATTATATATCCATATATATATATTAAACATATGTATATCCATATATATATATATCCAATACATATATCCATTATATATATATATACATATACATACATGTACATACATAAAATGTATAATACACATATATATGTATATGTCCACATCACTATCCATTTATGTTGATGGACATTAGGTGACTTCCATGTTCTGACTATGGGACTTCCCTGGTAGCTCAGATGGTAAAGAATATGCCTGCAATGCAGGAGACTGTGTTCAATCCCTGGGTCGGGAAGATCCTATGGAGAAGGTAATGACAACTCACTCCAGTATCCTTGCCTGGAGAATTCCATGGACAGACCATGGGTCTCAAAGAGTCAAACATGACTGAGCAACTAATGCTGACACTGCTGATGTTCTGGCTATAGTAGGTAGTGTTGCAATGAACATTGGGCTGCGTGTATCTTTTTGAATTATTATTTTCTCTGGATGTATGCCCAGGAGTGGTATTGCTGGGTCATATGATAGTTCTATTTTTAGTTTTTTAAGGCACCTTTATACTTTTTTTGCATAGTGCTGGATCAAGTTACATTCCCAGTAACAATGTAGTAGTATCCCCTTTCTCCACACCCTCTCCAGCATTTATTGTTTGTAGATTTTTTTAAATTAGTTTATTTATCTGTTTTTTAACTTTACAATATTGTATTTGTTTTGCCATACATTGACATGAATCCACCATGTTGATGAAGGCCGTTCTGACCAGTGTAATGTGCATTCTTATTGTGGTTTCAATTTGCATTTCTCTAATGATTAGTGGGTTTTCCAGTTGGCACTAGTGGTAAAGGACCTGCCTGCCAATGCAGGAGACATAAGAGATGGTTCAATCCCTGGGTTGGGAAGATCCCCTGGAGTAGGGCACGGCAACCCACTCCAGTATTCTGGTTTCCCTGGTGGCGCAATGGTAAAGAATCGACCTGCAATGCAGGAAATTCAGAATCAGTCCCTCGGTCTGGAATATCCCCTGGAGGAAGAAATGATGTAGAGCATCTTTTCATGTGCTTTTTAGGCCTTTTGTATGTCTTTGGAGAAGCATCTACTCAGGTCTTCTGCCTATTTTTTGACCGGGTTCTTTGTTTCTTTCCTGTTGAGTTGTATGAGCTGTCTGTATATTTCAGAAATTAATCCCTGGTTGGTTGCATTGTCTGCAAATATTTTCTCCTGTTCCACAGGTCCTCTTTTCATTTTTTTAATGATTTCCTTTCCTGTGCAGAAGTTTAATTAGGTCTCACTTGTTTATTTTTTGTTTTTATATTCATTACTCTAAGAGGTGGATTGAAAGATATCTTGCTGTAATTTATGTTAGTGTTTTACCTGTTTTCCTCTAAGAGTTTAATAGTATCTAGCCTTACATTTAGGTCTTTAACACATTTTGAGTTTATTTTTGTGTATGATGTTAGGAAGTGTTCTAGTTTCATTCTTTTGCATGTAGTTGCCCAATTTTCCCAGTGCCACTTCTTGAAGAGACTATCTTTTCTCTATGTATATTCTTGCCTCCTTTGTCACAGATTAAGTGACCATAGGTGTGTAGGTTTATCTCTGGATTTTTGTCCTCTTCCATTGATCTATATTTCTGTTGTTGTGAATATACCATGCTGATTTGATTACTGTAGCTTTGTATTATAGTGTGAACCCACTTACATTTAATGTAATTACTGTTAAGGCAGAATTACTTTTGTCTCTCTGTTATTTGATTTCAGATATTGTATGTCTTTATTTGTTTTTTATACTTCCACCACACTCTTCTTTCTTTTCAAAATAATATATTTAGGGCATCATTTTAATTTCATCTTTATGTTTTAAAATTTATTTTCTTAGTCATTGTACAGTATATTACAATAAATATCTTAAAACCATCTAGTTTGTGTTAATAGCAACTTTCAATTTTACACCAAAACCTAGCTCACATATAGCTCCATTTCCTTCTCCTCCTTTGTGTTGCTATTATCACATAAGCTACTTCTTTATGCATCATAATCTCATAGATAAAATTTACTTTATTGCTTTATATGGACTTCCCTGGTGGCTGAGATGGTAAAGCATCTGCTTACAGTGAGGGAGACCTGGGTTTGATCCCTGGGTCAGGAAGATCCTCTGGAGAAGGAAATGGCAACCCACTCCAGTACTCTTGCCTGGAAAATCCCATGGACGGAGGATAATTGTCTTTAAGTTATAATAAAATAATCTTTATCAATAGCTTAATATTTTTATAAAAATCTATAATGTATTTAATATTTATCTTTGTATTTAATCTATTGTTGCTCTTTATTTTTTCATGTATATGTGAGATACTGTCAAATAATCTTTCATCTCAGCCCTCAGTACTGTTTTTAATATTTCTTGTAGGGCAGCTCTGCTAGTGACAAATTCTCTTTCTCTGTCTGCCTGTCTCTCTCTCTCTCATGTAGAAACACCTTAATTTCTCCGTTGGTTTTGAAGAACACTTTTGCTAAATATAGAATTTTTGATTGTGTTTTCCTTTCAACGTTTTAAAAATGTCATCTCACTGAATCCTGGCTTTGGTGGTTTCTGATGAGATGATTGTGTATAATTTTATTAAGAATATCTTGATGTGATGCCTCATTTTTTATTGATATTTTCAAGAATCTTTCTTTATCTTTTAACCATTTGATAATAGTGTATCAAGAATAAAATCTCTTTGAATTTATCCTCCTTGGAGTTCACTGAGCTTCTTTGATGTGCAAACTGTTTATCATTAAATTTGGGGAGTTTTCAGTTGTTGTTTTTTCAAATATTTTTTGCTTTGTTTTCTCTTTCTTCTTCTGGGATGTCCATTATGCACATGTCAATATGAATTATGGTATGAGGTACACTATTCCTCAAACTAGATAATCTCAATTGATCTGGTTTTATTTCCCCTGTTTTGTTTTGTCTGTTTTTTTACCTGCTGAATTCTTCTGCCTAATGAAAATTATTTAAATTGTTGCACATTTCAGTGACATATTTGTAATCATTATTTTTATAATTTCCACATTATTACTGACCACCTCTATTTTGTGAGAATGTCTTCCAATTCACTTACCTCTCTTATGCCATGATTTTTTTAATAATCATTTCTTAGTCTTCTGTATTTTTAATTCTTTCTAAAATCTACCTGTAAAATAAACTTTTCATTATTTCTTTAGTTTTATTTCACAATCGCTTGAATTTTTAAAATTAAACTTTCAAAAGAAAAAAAAATTAAACTTTTTCCCCTGAAGCATAATTTAACTTCTAAAAGTTTTGTCATTCCATCTGGACTCAATTTGTCTTCTGTGTTGGATGTGATGTTGTAATTTTAGCATTTGATTTCAACATCAATTTTGGAATTTGGATTTGCTGGTTCCTTTTGAGTAAAATTTTTGTTTGCTTCATTCTGAGTTTCTCTGTTTATGCTCACTTTTTCCTGCCCAAGATTTCCTGGCACACAGTCCATAAAAGAATTACTAAAATATGATTGGACCTGTCTGTGCTGAGGTAGTATTAAGGATGTGACAGAAATTGTTCACTAGCCATGAGGCATTTTGTTTCAGTGTCTCACTGTGAGTCTCCCTAGGCCTGCAGCTACCCAGAAACTAGAACTCTGGAAAGTTCCCGCCCTTCCCATCACACGATTTTCTGTCATGAGATCCAGATATTAGTCAGCATAAGGCAGGTTTAAACATTAAGCCTTAGATCCAAGCGCTTGTCAGAATAAGGCTGATTATATTGCAGTAGCCAATGCCTCCATTACCTCCATGTCACAAAAAACAAAGTTTTATTTTACACTCGTGCTTAATGTTGGCTGGAAGTGCTGTGGCTATTCTTCATTGTCACCTTCATTCTGAGACATAGGAAGATGGGGTTTTCTCTTTCTTGATCAGAGGATATATAGAATCTGGCCACTCTTTCCTAAATCCTCTTCTTCATAAGGAGTCAAATTACTTTGCTCACGTGTCATTGGCTTGAGCAAATCATGAGGCCAAGCCTAACATCAGTAGCACAATAAGATAGATTCTTCCCTCAATGGAGTTAATGAGGATTTTACACTATAATGTAATACAGTCCACCACATTCTCTTTATTATTATTATTATTTTTTAGCATGTAATAGCTTAACTCTCAGCTGCCATTTCTGCCATGATTCCCTCAAGCTGCCTGGAGTATGACTTAGGCTGTGAAAATCACTCTGTATTTCTACTTATGTATTTGTTTCCTTCATTCTAGCCCAGCCATCTTTCTGGCTTTCTCTTTTTCACTTTCGTATCTCATTGCCGTATGTATGTTCATAAGTGTAGGGAGATACCTCATATAATAAATTCAGTGTCATCTTACTCCAAATGTTATCCATAAATTCTTTTTTTGGTGAAAAATAATCAAACTCCACAGACCCATGATTAAATCTCCTCTCTCTCCCACAAATCATTCCTTAGGATTAGTGTTAGTTTCAGAATCCATAACTAGTATCATCAAGTCTGGTAGGACATGGAATCGCTCTATTTTTCAAGGCTTTTGTATTAATCTATCAGGTAAAATTTCCGTGTTACTGAAATGTATTGCTTGGCCTGAAATGTTTTCTCATTAGTAAGTATAAATCGGTGCTTATTCAGCTGAGCCACACAATTTTGGGTATAATAAAAGCCCAGTCTGCTCATTTGTTTACTCTATAAAGGCTAAACCTTTTGTGACCAAATACAATGCTTAATAAACAGAAGAAAGAATACTAATTGTAGGCATGCCATGCTGCCATATTCCTAAGAGCTGCACCTGGCTGCAGACCATATGGCTCTTGGGTAGAAACAACCAAGTTGCCCTCAAGCTTAGGCTTCCAGCTGTCACAAAACAGATTTTGGGCTCAGACAAACACATTTTGTAGAATAATCTCCTGTTTTACTACAGTGGATCAGTGGAGCTTAGCTAATATCAATCTTCCCTATAATTCACTTCCCCATCAACTTTTACATCCTGCATACTTTCTTCCTCTAATACATATGTCCCAGCTATGGAATACTGGCCCCTCACCCAAATGTGTCATTGGTGCTGGACAAAAGGAAACAAATCTCTGCCTCTTTCCCCACCAGGAGCTCGCGTTTATAAAGGCAAACATATAGACAGAAACTGATTTCTTCTTTGACTGATGCTGAGAAAGAGAGATTGAAACTCATGTGCAAAACTGCAGGAAGTAAAATGTTCTCCAACCAATAAAATAAGGATCTCTCTGTACATGAGTCCTGTCTAGAGTAATCGGCTCCTCATTACTGAAGATTTTCAGACAAAGTTTGATAATTTGGTATTGCGAAAGAGGGAGGTATTCTTCTGTGTGCATGCATGCATGTGTGTGTGTTGCAGAGCTAATCCTTCTATAAAAAGCCTTTCTTAATTACTTTGGATTTTGTTCTTTTGGACTGTATTCTTTATTCAGCATTTGAATTTTTAATCTCACTTCCCACAATTCTTTCTCATGCTTAAGAAACATATATTAAGGCATCCTTCATTCTAAAAGAAGTTCTTTTTTTCACTCAGTTCTGTTTTTCTTTGTACTGGCATATCTATTATTTCCTTTACCAAAGGATCCATGTTTAGTTATATACATTCTTAAAAGCAGAATACATAATACTGTCCTTTGAGATCTGGCCAGTATCCACACAACTGCAGTGAAACTTCTAAGACAGACCCATAAACTGGTACAACAGAGTTATTATATATGCACTTTCAGGCTCACATGAGGTCGTGGTACTTTCTCCTGAAGGATGGATTTTACTCAGTAATAAAACATTACAATGCTATTTTACTGTTAAAACAAACACAAGTTACAGCGTACACTGTACAGATCTTCGTAAGATCCTCAAAACCCAGTAGCACCCCCAGGTTGCCACACAACTCCCACTGAAGCCTGGTAGGTCCACCATGGAGAAGCAGCCTAACCACTGGAAGAATGAAACCCAAATGTATCTGAATAGAAGCAAATGGAAAGAGTAGTTTAAACGAACAGGGGAAAAGAGCAGAAGCTGCACTATCAGTAAATGTGAGGTCATTTTTGGTGGTTGTTATTACTTTGCAAAAATGACAGGAGAGGGAGCTCTAGAGCCATAAAGCTAAGAAATCGTTCTGACCCATCCCCACCTGCCTTCCTAAAAGTACAGAGAAACTCCAGAGAAGGAAGAGAAAAAAGAGAAGGAAGAGATGGGAGAGAAGAGAAAAGGCAGGAAGAACAGTAAGAATAGGATGAGAATTAATCATGGTCAATTTCCATCTAAAATTATTGTAAGTTATTATTAGGAAAGAAAATACAAGCAGAAGGACTCAGGCAATGACATTATGCCAGAAAAATGTCCCCCAAATAATAAAAAATGATAAGCTAATACCTAGATTTTTAACATAGCTCAAATAAAGGAGCTATGAAAGAACAACAAAATTAGAAAAACTCCCAACTGAGAGGATTAGAAAAATTAAGATATAAAAAAGAAAATAATTCCAAAGAAAACGAACGTTAACATCAGTCTTTACTTTTGTTCTGTTGACTGTAACACTGTTGCTCTCCTGGCACTCTCCTTCTCTGGCCTCTAGTTGATGATAGATTTGGGTGATGATCCCCCTTGATTCTCCTCCAGCAGCTTCTGCCTGATCTGATTCAGGCGCTTGCCTTCATCTCATCACAGAAAGGGCACATTTCCTATGGCTCTCTCTTGGTCGGTTCTTTCAGTTCACTCTACTCGATAGCTGTCGCGACTTCTACTGCATTCCAAATATGCCACTCTACTTTGGACCTGATTTACCTACAACTAGCCAGCTGCCTTGCTGGGTGCCTCACTGGCCTCTAGGGTGAACCATGTGTTAAGCCACCTATCTAGTGTTTAAATCTATCCCTCACCTACAATTCTATGACTTGGAAAAAGTGGTGTTTCTTCTCTTTCATTCCCTCAGATTAAAAACTCAAAAGCACCCATCAGTGTTTTCTTTCTCACACTGCCATTAATCAACTGCCCCTTTCTGCTCATTTTTGCTTCCAAAGTATTTCTCAAAACTGTTCCCTCCTTCCACTCTCAGCTCCATCCACATATCAGAAAAGGATTCTGCTTCCTCTAACTTCATTCTTTCTCATTTGCAAGTGATGCTGCGGAACCTAAGCACACTCACTGGGCTTAGGGGCTTCCATTTACATAGAAAAATAATGTTGCTGGGTGTTGTCACTCAAAGTTGTGCTTGATTCTGCCTTCTTTAAGGGCAATGGATCCTCAACTTGCTTTTGTTCTCAGCACAGTGGAAGGAATTAAAAGTTTTGAGTAACAGTAGCCAGTAGGAATTATAAATCAGTTACTGTTATGACAATTATAACTGTATTAAAATATATCAAAATGTACCTAAAATTGTTCCAGGTGTCACCCTCTAGGAGTGTGTTGCTGTTTGCTATCCTTTCAACACTTTTATATACAGGAGGCAATATCTTTGAGTATCTGCTTGAAAAAAAAAAAAAAAAACTATATTTTTCTCTTTCTCATAGCAATTTGTACCCTGACATTTGTCACATCACATAATCACTCAGCTCAGAACTGACCAACATCAGTTACTCTTTTTTCCTATTATTGGAAGAATTCAGATTATTACAGATTTTGGGCAAAGTTATTATTAGATTATTACAGAATATTGCCCAGAGTTCCTTGTGTTATGCAGTAGGTCCTTGTTTGTTACCTGTTTTAAATATAGCAGTGTGTAGAGGTCAATCCCAAACTCACAATTTATCCCTCTTCCCGCCCTTCCCCTCTGGTAACTATAAGTTCCTTCTCCAAGTCTGTGACTCTTTATTTTGTAAGTGAGTCTTTATTTTGTAAGTGAGTTCATTTGTATCATTTTTCTGGATTCCACATATAAGAAATATCATATGATATTTGTCTGTCTTTGTCTGACTTTCTTCCCTTATTAAGATAATCTCCAGGTCCATCCATGTTGTTGCAAATGGCATTATTTCATTCTTTTTAATACAAAGATCTTTAATACAAAGATTTTAAATACAAAGATCTGACTTCTTATTGTATCTGTTATGTTTTCAAGAAGACACCCTAAAAGAGGGAATGGGGAGTAAGAAGCACCTCTCTCCTTGAAGAAAATTTAGTAATTCAGCTTCATGAAAGCAACTGATATCACATGTAACATCAACAGAGACCCAGATTTTGTAGACAATGGAAGCACAATTAGGAAGAATTCTCAGTACATACACAAACCACCATATGCAAACTGAGAATCACTGGCCTACAAAGGTGTGGTCAAGTTTGTAATTGTGGAATTTAAGGTCTTTTATAATCTGGTACCAACTTACTTGTAGTCATGTTCCCATCCCTTCATCCTTACACAGTGCCCTTCAGAATGTAGAGAAGGACTGCCTAGGCTAAGATCAGCCAGAACACAGAGAGGCCATCCCAGTGACTGGGGGGATACACAAAAAATGCGGATAATTTGATGTCACTCATCATTCTGATAGTGGAATTAAACAATACAGACAACAATCATGCAATATGTATGAAAATATGTAGTTGGGCAATCTGCCAATCATTTGTTGAATGCCTGCTACTGATATATCTCAGGGAGTTGTTATTGTTTAGTTGCTGAGTCCTGCCCAACTCTTTGCAACCCCATGGACTATAGTCCACCAGGCTCCTCTGTCCATGGGATTTCCAGGCAAGAATCCTGGAGTGGGTTGCCATTTCCTTCTCCAGGGGGTCTTTCCAACACAAGGATCAAACCTGTGTCTCTGGCATCTGCTTCATTGGCAGGCAGATTCTTTACCATTGAGCCACCAGGGAAGCCCATCTCAGGGAGTAGGCAAATGGTAATGACAGAATTAGTCAGCATCAGAGTTCTAACAAAAGAGGCAGAAACTTAGTCTTTGGGGCTATATTATTTAAGAAGAGCTCTGTTGGCTACAAAGTCAGAGAGGCAAAGAGATTTTTGGCCTAATAGAAGAGAGATCTTTTGAAAAACTGGAGTGCCATGTAGGAGAGAGTATTTTGAGAAATTCAAGGAAAAGTCAGGAAGCCCTATTGACAATAACTAATGGAGGATTCATGTACCAGGCTTAGTGGTGGACTGGTTTTCTCTAAGGTTTCTGCTACCCCCAGAAGCCAAATGGGATATTGTAGCAGCCAATGCCCATGTACGACTCTGAGCTAAGAGGACAGTGAAACACAGGCTGTTGCAGCTGGCTGCTTTAAGATCGCTCCCTGCAGTATAAATATTCCCATGCCCTAGCAACTGTTCAGTAGAAAAGTGATTTCTATGATTGCCCTTTATGATCTTTTGCCATGGTGCTGGCTCTATGCAGGCACTGTTGCCCAAGGACAGGGATGCTAGACCTGATACACTGTCAAACTTCTAGGCCTCATGCACGGCAGAGAAGACTTGAATTTCTCGTATCCACGTTTTTATGTGTCCTTTGACTTCAGTACCTTCCTTGAGTGCTCAAGGCTTCCCATTCTCATTCTACCCTATTGTCTAGGTCTCTTGTCTTTGGATATGATTTCTCTGTCCTTGTCACCCTCTGCACTGAATATTTATATATAATAGCCCATTACTGAAAACTAAAAAGACTGAATTAAACAGTTACTTGAGAACAAGTAAACAGGAGTAAAACTTTTCTAGCCATATGCTTGCCTTCTATTAATATATATTTACTTCCCCAGGGTAAAAATCATCTAACATTTGGTTAGCATTTTTCTAGGTTTCCTTTGTGATTTGGGGTTTTAACAAGTGAGTAAACATCAGATAAATTACTATCAACTCAATTATTTTTATCTATAGGCAAGAATATGTTCAGTCAGTTGTGCCCAACTTTCTGTGGCCCCATGGACTGTGGCCTGCCAGGCTCCTCTATCCATGGGATTTTCCAGGAAAGAATACTGGAGTGGGTTACCACTTCCTCCTCCAGGGAATCCTCCTGAACTATGGAACCCACATCTCCTGCATTGGCAGAAGGATTCTTTACCTTTTTAACCACTGCACCACCTGGAAAGCCCATAGACAGGAAAGGGAAGCTTATTTGATCACTACCATTGCCCTGGCTTAAATTTTAAGCATCCTAATAATAAATACAATTAATTCATTTAGCAATTATTAAATTTCAATTGTGAGTCACAGTGGTTTAATCTGTGGAAAGGAGAAACAGGAGGTTGCAAATTGAGGCCATTGCCTTGCATTTAATAAGTGTTCAATGAAGGTTAGCTATGTTACTAGTGAGGAAGACAAAAATTATGACAGTAGCATAAATATTGCTAACAGTATATTCTCTGTATCAGAATATTTTGAAATCATTTGAGATTAACAACCAGAATACAAAGCACCAAGTAAGATATATCAAAACAAAGAGAAAAAAGTAAAGTGAATAAAAGGATTGAAATACCAACCAAAGAGGTTTGTGTGACTAAGAGTCTACCTGTGTGAGTTTTTGCTTAAGAGTGACCTTCCTGAATATTCACTGGAAAGACTGATGCTGAAGTTGAAGCTCCAATAGTTTGGCCGCCTGATGCAAAGAACTGACTCATTGGAAAAGACCCTGATGCTGAGAAAGATAGAAGGCAGGAGGAGAAGGGGATAACAGAGGATGAGAGGGTTGGATGACATTACTGACTCAATGGACATGAGTTTGAGCAAGCTCCGGGAGTTGGTGATGGACAGGGAAGCCTGGCCTGCTGCAGTCCCTGGGGTCTCAAAGAGTTGGACACAACTGAGCGACTGAACTGCTGACCTGAAGCACAGAGTCTAGATTCCTTAGACTTGATGTGGTGTGGACAGTTGGTACACAGGGGAACTGGGGGCAACATCAGGTTTTAAAGGCTGTGAACTAGGGTTCTTGTGACCATACCTAACTATGAAGAAGAGATTTGGAGAAGCTGGAAAGTGGGAAAGGTTTGGCCAATCTTTTTGAAAGGGAAAGTGAAAGGGGTAGATATTAGAGTAAATAGGCTTTGTGTTTATAGGACAAAATCGTGAAATAAATTAAGTGCAACAAAGATATTTCAGGAAACTAAGTCCTGGGATACTGAGTGTGTGCTGAAATATTCCTATTATGTAGAGACTGGTGTGCTTTGCTAGAGAAGTTATTCTTCCAAGATGTGCCAGCTGTTTGAATATATATATATATTAAACCATTTAATATATCCCAATCACCATGTTTAATTTCCGGGGTTTGGAAAAATGTATCTATGGTTTTGGGATCAGTACACATTGAGAATTAGAATATACGCCTGAATATATATATATATATATATATATATATATATATATATATATGGAAACTGGACAGTTGAAGTGGTGACTCTATATCAGCTTCCTTACACATTGACAAGACAGTGTTAAATTTTTTTTTTTCTTTTTGTCTTCAAAAAATGATCTGACCGATTCCAGATGGAATGAAGACCGTTAGCAGATTCCCAGGTCCTCCAGCAATGAATTTCTGGCATCAGGCTGTGGCATTAGGGAAGTGAGGGTTAGTCATTGTGTCATTGGTGTCCACAGATTTCAAAATTTTAGACTTTGTGCAAATGGAAAATTGTAATCTTCAACTGCCTTTTGCCACACTGCTGAGTGGCAGCACAGTCAAATATGACAGATATATTGTGGATGAAAAAGCCTGTTTACCTGGGGCAAACAAAGCTTATCTTTTAAGACCCTGTTTGAAGGGTGCACAGAATTTCTAGGGAAAGGAATAGTCTGGAGGATGGATATGCTCACATGCTCAAATGACATTTGCTTTCTCCATATAACGTCCATGGGATGTGATGGTAAATTCAGATTATCTGTTCCAATAGACAAGTTCAATTTAAGACTCAACATGATTCATTGCTATCCCATAGCCTGCTTTTTCTAAGTTCTTTTAAATTACCCAAGTCTCTTATATGTAAGCTGTACTGACCAGTTTTTATTTTAGGAGTCTGAGGAAAGCATCTCTTTCCAAATATGGGGAAAGTTCTACCATTAGATATAGATTTAATTTACTATCAAACTACATGTTAAAAATAACAATGATCTGGATAAAAATAAAAGTAAAATCCACTAGAGGTTACTTGTACTTATTGTGAATTTTTAAAATCAAATTCCTTAAATAATATTTAATTAGATGTTAGGAAAAGGAAAGATCATTCAGGACTGAGAGAGAAGTTTCAGTGTGTTGTCACAAACGAGTAGCATCTCAGATAAACGTAAATATCTACAAGTTAGAGTGGGAAGTTGTGTGCAGCAGCAGAAAATGAAGGTGCAGAAGTGTTTGAGGATATGTATCTCATTCTTTGCAAATCAGTCTGAGGCTACTCTGCATGATCTAATTGCAGTGCAAACAAATGTTCCATTCAAGGTAATCAAATTGGTAAACTCAGATTTAATGGACTAAAACTAAAAAACTACAGATTATGGTAACTGCTCAGAACCTTGCATGTCCTAGTCAATTTAATTAAACAATTTATCTTGTTTACTCAGATATATTGATTTCAAGCTAGAAACATGTATCTTCTAATTTTGATTATGTAAAACGCCAGGGTTAATGTGGAAGAAAAGAACCATCCATGATGCAGTCCTATTCAACGGACTCTTTGTGGTTGTGTTGAATCTTCACAACAGTCCTCCGAAGTAACTCAAACGCTTGTTCAATGTGAAATAAATTGTAATTTAGAGAGTAAGAAAGAACTTTTCTGAGGCCATGTGACTATTAGTGGGAGATTTGGGATTCAAACAGAGTTCCATGAAGACCCAAACCCTTTCACTTCCTCTAAATCATTCTACCATATACACAATGGAATATTACTCAGCCATGAAAAAGAATATATTTGAATCAGTTCTAATGAAGTGGATGAAACTGGAACCCATTATACAGAGTGAAGTAAGCCAGAAAGAAAAACACCAATATAGTATACTAATGCATATATATGGAATTTGAAAGATAGTAACGATAACCCTATATGTGAGACAGAATAAGAGACACAGATGCATAGAACAGTCTTTTGGACTCTGTGGGAGAAGGTGAGGGTGGGACGATCTGAGAGAATAGCATTGAAACATGTACATTATCATATGTGAAACAGAACGCCAGTCCAGGTTCGATGCATGAGACAAGTGCTCAGGGCTGGGGCAATGGGATGACCCAGAGGGATGGGATGGGGAGGGAGGTGGGAGAGGGGTTCAGGATGGGGAACACATGTAAACCCATGGCTTATTCATGTCAATGTATGGCAAAAACCACTACAATATTGTAAAGTAATTAGCCTCCAACTAGAATAAGTAAATTAATTTAAAAAAATAAATAAATAAAAATAAATCATTTTACACTGCAGTAAAGATACCTGTGTTGGATGGATGCAGACACATCCATTGATTCTGTTATAGTGTGACTAGGTAATGAGATAACTTGATAAATGGACGTGGAGTTTAGTTTAGAAGTTTGTTTTGAAAATGTATAGTTAATATCTTATAAATTGCATGTAAATATTTCTGCTCTTATTATTTGTGTGAGACTTGACATGACAGAATAGGTTGGGAAAATCCAGTTACCCATCCATCTCTGTGTAAATCAGTGAAGACAACTGAAGCAAAACTGTGCTTATTTCATCTATGCTGAAAGGCATGTTTTTACCAAATGTTAGTTCAATAATCTGATTTGTAAATCTTAGAAATCTTGCTCTATATAATTATTCACCTGGAAAGATCTCCTTTTTTTTCTTTCTCTCTTTCTATGAAAAGTTGTAAGAGAATTGAGAATCTCTCTTATGCCATTTGAAAGTGAAAGTGAAAGTCACTCAGTTGTGTTGACTCTTTGTGACCCCATGTATTATACAGTCCATGGAATTCTCTTGGTCATAATACTGGGGTGGGTAGCCTTTCCCTTCTCCAGGGGATCTTCCTAACCCAGGGATCGAACCCTGGTCTCCCCCATTGCAGGCAGATTCTTTACCAGCTGAGCCACACGCGAACCCCTTTGAAGAAGATTATGCCATGAAGAATATGCTATTTGAAGAAGATTATAAATGAAAAAAAGATGGCTTTGAAGTTATTTTGGTGCTAATG
Source organism: Giraffa tippelskirchi (assembly GCF_054371585.1). Lineage (NCBI taxonomy): Eukaryota > Metazoa > Chordata > Mammalia > Artiodactyla > Giraffidae > Giraffa > Giraffa tippelskirchi. The sequence goes on along the minus strand of NC_137276.1, from coordinate 55,177,574 downwards.
AAAGACTGTGGGCTTTTGAGCACAGTCTATGTTCAAGTCATAGCGCAGTCAAGCACAACTATGTTCAAACATAAATAGTTTTAAGATAGTTTTAAGTTATATCACCTTGAACAAATCATTTAAACTGTCTACTTTTCCGTGCCTTAATTTGTAAAATGGAAGCAGTCATATCTTCTCACAGATTTGTGGTGAAAATTAGAGGAGATAATGAGCACAAAATCATTTAGGCCAGTATTTTGAACATAATAAATACACAGTATCACTTCCCTGGTGACTCAGTGGTAAAATAAAATAAAATAAAATAATCCACCTGCCAGTGAAGAAGGTGCAAGTTTGATCCCTGGATCAGGAAGATCCCCTGGAGGAGGAAATGGCAACTCACTCCAGTATTCTTGCTAGGGAAATCCCATGGACAGACGAGACTGACTATAGTCCATGGGATTGCAAGAGTCAGACATGACTTAGCAACTAAACAACAACAGCAAAATGCAAAGTAAATGCTAGTACTTTTATCTATCACTAAAACTATTATCACTATTATTGCTACAGTCACACCTAGGAAAATTAAAATATCCTTTCCAAGCCTCAGATTCCTCTTTATTTATTTATTTAAAAATTGATGTATAGTTGATTTACAACATTGTGTTAGTTTCAGGTGTATAACAAGGTGATTCAGTCATACATATACATATATTAATTCTTTCTTAGATTATTTCCCATATAGGTTATTATGGGATATTGAGTCGAGTTCTCTGTGCTATACGGTAGATCCTTGTTGGTCATCTATCTTATACATAGATTCCTCTCTTTTAAGTGGGGCTTAAATGAGAAAGCATATGTAAAATATTCATCACAATACAGATCCTTAATAAATGTGAATGACTCTTCTCAATCCATTTCCATCCAGACACCCTTATGTCGCCAAGTAACTGCCCTTTGTTAGGCTTGGGACTGCGGACACTCAAAACTTACATAACTTACAGAGCCCTGGCATTTCAACATGGTCTGTAAGTTTTCTGGAGAGATACACATTCTCAAATTTATCTTCCCTCACCAAAGGAGTCACCAAGTGTGGGAACTTTACCCACACTTAGTCTGATTAGATAACAGTTAGCCTTCTGCTATAGTAAATGGACTGCCTTATTGGGATGACAGTATCCCAAGTATACTGAAGTCAATCATATAACTTTACATCAGCTTCTCTTAGAGTTTATTGTTTTGATCTAATCAGTGTTCTTTAAATGTTATGTGCACACACATCCTCTAGTGATATTGAGGAAATGAAGTTTCAGTTTCAGTAGGTCTAGGTCACCAGAGGTTCTGAATTTTGAAGGTCCCAGCTGGTGAAGACACTGCAAGATCACAGTGAGAGAGTCCCAGTGACTTGCAAATAGTGGTTACTGAACACATCCTCTATTTAGACCGAATCTTGTTCTAGCAAGTATTAGCAGATCTTCCTTTTCAGTCGTATATTCTTTCCACTGAGTTCTGTGTCTGCTCTTTTCAACAACCTCTCTTTAAAAGTGAAGGCACTTAAAGTAAAAATTCTAACTTCTCCTCAAATAAATCATTTATATTTGTATCTAAAAAATCTTTGATCTGTACTTTTGCTATTCTTTTAAGTATCCTCCCCTCTTCTCAGCTTGGCAAACTCCTCGTCCTTCCAGATTCAGTTCAGGTTTCTCTTCTATGAACTTTCCCTGGTTCATATCCTTCCCAAAACAGTACATTTTTATATGTTGCACATGTAAGTTTCGCAATTATCCTTTTCTTTGGTAGTTTATTATATTTTATAATTTTTTCTCTTTTTTTTCTATGTTATACCTTGATGATAATAGAATACCATAAGGGAATATCAGATCCAACTCCAAGCACCTGCTGCTGTCTTGGCGGACACTAGGCACTAAAAAATTTAGGAAACTGAAGAACAGGCAGAGTCTGTTGGAAGTGGGCAGGCCTGGGTTTAAATTCTTGCCCCTCCAAGATCAATGTAAAAGTATACAAGTAGCCTAACTTTTCTTGACCTCTGTCTTCACATATGAAAATTAAAATATTTCATCTTACTCTATATGGCTGATGTAAGGATTATGTGAGACAACATCTATGTTGCATCTAGCCCCAGTACCTAAGCAGTAACCAATAAATGTTAATATGGTTTATTATTATTCTTAGTATTATTGGACTGTTTTGAGAATTACCTCAAATCACATCAACAGATATTATAATTCAGCTCTTCCTCTTTCATTTTAGACTGAATGAGTTAATGTTATATTTATTTAATCATGATCTCACAGTGTCCAATGTTATTATTAGGACTCTCAAATTTTCATAGAATAAGAGCTCTCTAAACAAAAATGAAATATGCAAATGCATGTTATCTTACATTTCACAGATTAGGCCCTTGAAGGGATGTTTTTGAACTAAGTCATGAGAAAGCTTCCTTTGAGCAAAACTTCTTACATATAAGCAACTTTATGACTGAGAGCATTCTGTATTTCCAAGGTCAGCCATTTACTAAGATACTTAATTTGCAAATTAGGATATAGTCTGCTGTGTCTGGTGTTCTTTTCACTGCTGCTTTTATGCCACAATTCCTCCTGATCCATCTGGCTAAGAACTTGCCCAGGATGTTCTCTCCCTCCTCGTGTCTCACTCTTTGCAACAGAGATAAATGGATTAAGAACATGAAATAATTGGAGCATGTCAAGTGGAGAAGACAATCCCTTTCCATAGAGTTGCCTGCATTGATTGCAGTTTGAATGCATGATGACTTCTTTCCCATGAGGGTGGAAAAGAAATAGTTTATAAAATACCCAGGAAGTCTCTGAAGGAAGGAAACTAATTAATGGCATTATTATCTTAAGCACAGCAAAGATTATTGAAAAGTTTCCTGTTACTCAAAACACTCTAGAAAATAAATTATGATTACCTTGGATACTGTAATTTAATTAATCTTCTATTGATTTCTTGTGAGTTTACAGAGAGGTTTCAGACTTTATTTTCAACAATTTACACAGCCCTTGAATGAGAAGCCTCCATAGACACTCGAAGGAGAAGCCGTTTTCTGATATTGCATGTCATAAGGCAAAAGCCAAGAACTTGAAATAAGGGAAAAAAAATATCAGACCTGTCCTGAATATAACCTCTGAGCCACCAGGGAAGCTCTAAAATATATAGCTAGAAATGGATTGACTTGAAGAGGGTAGTACATGTCCAGATGTCCTAGGCAATGCTACAATTTTTAGCAAGGCGATAACAGCAATTGACATTCCAGTTGCTTTGCATCTTTAACAATAGGCAATATTTTGGAGTTTTTTATTTAGCCACTTTGCTCTGTATATAAATGTGTCTTGTCTTAGACTTAATTTATATTTCCATCACCATGTTTCCTTGTGTATTATGGCCATTTGGATCCCCTTACTTTTTTGTTTTGAGTGCTTCTTTGAGTCTTCTGCCCATTTTTCTCTTTGGTTACCGGGTTTTTTCTTATTGATTAATAGTACTTCTTTACTATTCAAAATATTTGGCCGTGTGTGTAAGTGTATGTTGGGAATATACTATGATTTCTACTTTCACTGGCTTTCTGATGCTTTTGGTGATTGAAGTTAATTATGGATTTTAATGTAATGCTTACCTTTGTTTTCCTTTCTTTTCCATTTTAGTTTGTGCTTTTGGGATTGTGTGTAAGAGGTCCATCTCAACCTCGAATTTTTGAAAGTTTACTCCTATATCACTTTCAAAAACTTTTGTATTTTTGCTTTTTGTATTTAGATCTTTAATACACCTTGAATTAAATTTTCTTGCTGTGCTAGTTATAACGATCAGGCCCGATTAAGAGACTGAGATCAGACAGTTTTTCTTAACAATTCTTTATATTAAATCATTTTAACTAGACACTAACTACATCCCACATGTAATTATGTGACTAGAAAAACAAAACAAACAACTGAAAATACCTTGAATTATCACAGAGGTGGCAGCTGCAAGAAGCAGTTGTCACATATATTTTTCATTGTATGATCTGGGAAACAAAGGGAGAGATTGTTGTTATTAATATTTGCTGTCTTAGAGGAAGGGATCCCAGTGCTGAACCTCAGTGGAGAAGGTTCTGCACAGTTGGTTCTGAAGATGTCTGTGGCGGGAAGTGTCACTGGCTAAAGTGTCTGAAATGTCACTGGCTACTGGAGCCATGGTCTCCTGGGAGAGAGCAGTGAGGTTCTGCAAGTGTTGGAAAACCTGTATTTAACTACCATGATGGGGAGGAGCCACCTCTGCTAAGCTGACCCTCACAAAAGTAGAAAGCAGACTGGAAGCCAAAGGGAAGCCATGACTTTGAGCTGCTTCAGTTTTCCAAACTTCTGTCTCTGTGTCCCCAGTTTAGGGAAATCACCGTGTTTTGCTTGGGATAACCCAGCCATGGTTCAGAAGGCGTCTACAGGTGGAAAGCCAGAACAATCAGCAGGCAAATCTCATTTGATTCCCCTCAAGTTTCCACTGTCAGTGATCACAGTTCTGCACTGCTTGACTTCCAATGTCTGATAATACTTGTTTTTCAGTTGTATGTACCAGGAAGGGTAGGTCCCAGGTAACCAAACATGGTTAGAAGCAAAGCTTTTCATATCTTTGATTCTATCCAATTTTTATTCCTGATTAAGAAAAAATTTTGCAAGTTTTACATTATTACTTTATTCTTTTAGCTGGTATAATTTCCTGACATAATTTGTTATATATTTCAATTATACACACACACACACACACACGCACACACATACATATATATATGTATATATATGTGTATCAGTTCAGTTCAGTTCAGTCAGTCAGTCGTGTCCGACTCTTTGCGACCCCATGAATCGCAGCACGCCAGGCCTCCCTGTCCATCACCAACTCCCAGAGTCTACCCAAACCCATGCCCATCGAGCTGGTGATGCCATCCAGCCATCTCATCCTCTGTTGTCCCCTTCTCCTCCTGCCCTCAATCTTTCCCAGCATCAGGGTCTTTTCCAATGAGTCAACCCTTCACATGAGGTGGCTAAAGTATTGGAGTTTCAGCTTCAACATCAGTCCTTCCAATCAACACCCAAGACTGATCTCCTTTAGGATGGACTGGTTGGCTCTTCTTGCAGTCCATGGGACTCTCAAGAGTCTTCTCCAACACCACAGTTCAAAAGCATCAATTCTTTGGCACTCAGCTTTCTTCACCGTCCAACTCTCACATCCATACATGACTACTGGAAAAACCATAGCCTTGACTAGACAGACCTTTGTTGACAAAGTAATGTCTCTGCTTTTTAATATGCTGTCTAGGTTGGCCATAACTTTCCTTTCAAGGATTAAGAGTCTTTTAATTTCATGGCTGCAGTCACCATCTGCAGTGATTTTGGAGCCCAGAAAAATAAAGTCTGACACTGTTTCCACTGTTTCCCCATCTGTTTGCCATGAAGTGATGGGACCAGATGCCATGATCGTAGTTTTCTGAATGTTGAGATTTAAGCCAACTTTTTCACTCTCCTCTTTCACTTTCATCAAGAGGCTCATCAAGAGGCTCTTTAGTTCTTCTTCGCTGTATAAAATATACTAATTTTATTTTTAAGTGAAATGTAATGCAGCTGATTAGTAATGTTTTTGCTTTTGACAAACTCTCTCTTCGTTTGGTTGTCCAGAAATGTCTTTATTTGCTTCAGACTTAAAAGATAATTCATTGGAATATAAATTCTAGCCAAGAATCTTTTTTTCTTTAACATAATGAATATACTGTTCTACTTTCTCTACTTTCAATGGCTTCCATTGTTGCTATTAGTCTGTTATTTCTCTGGAGGTAATCAGTGTTTTTAACTGATGTTAATCTTTATTGTTTTTGAAGTTCTGGAGTTTATCTATAATAAACCACGCATAGTTTTTCTTTATTTTTCTACTTGGAACTCTTTGCCTTCCTAAATCTGTGCTTATTTCATCCTTTTTGTAATTTCTTATCTGTTATGTCTAAATGTTGCCTCTATTTTATTCCCTCCCTGTTCTCTTTTGGAAACTTTGAGTGCATGTTAGATCCTCTCTATCTTCCATGTCTATTTTTCTTCATTTTTCTCATGTTATTTGATCTCTTCTGAATTCTAGATAAGTCCTGTTCCTTATTTCTAGTTTACTATGTATCGCTTTAGCTATTTCTAATCTGATAATTCAATCCAGTTTTAAAATTTTGATTTCTTTTTTCACTCAAGCAATTATACTTTCCCACAAAATACTAAGTCGTATTTTGCTATGCCATGTTACATACAGATGCTTTCTAGCTTGACTTTTTTTTTTCTTTTTTAAAAACATAGTAAGCTACATTAAAAACTATGTCTGAAATCGGAATTTGTGTTTTATTTTCCCACTGATGACTCTTATTCATAGAAACTTATTTTCCTGTGTGCTTCATGTGCATGTGTGTACTGGAGATTTTCTTTAGAAATTACTGGTATAAATTATTTTGCAAATTTGTGAGGACTTCAGTGAAAACGCCTTTTTAAATTTTAGTTACCAGGAGTTCTGAGTGCCTGGAAATCTTTAAATTCATGCCTTGAAACTCCTTGGCCGATTCAGGTGAATTTAAGCTACATCCATGTAAGAGAAAGATGTGGTGTATGACTTTTCAGGGAACTTTATTTTCCCTTTGCTAATCAGCTCCACTATATTTTCATGCTGTTCCCTTGAATGAAGAATGGTGGTTTTATTTTTCTGCTGAAAATTTATCTCAATATTTATCTATTTTCAGATCTAGTTTTCTTTTAAAGAGACTATACTTACAGTATTAAACTTGGGTAGGCTCTGGTCATCCAAGCCAAAGTTCAATTTTATTGTGACTGGTGAGATTTCTTAGGGTACAAATGACTTCCCTGATCTGTTTACCACTTTATATAGTCTCATTCATCTAGATATTGGCCTGAAAAAATCCTTTTTATCATCTCTACAATGCTTTTAAGAAGATTTTTAATATACGTTTCCCTTAGTTTTATACTAATACTTTATGTTGTTGTGCTTGTTCAATCGCTAATTCACGTCCGACTCTTTGCAGCCCCATGGACTGCAGCATGCCGGTTTCCTCATCCTTCAGTATCTCCCAGAATTTGCTCAGATTCACATCCATTGAGTTGGTGATGCTATCTACCCATCTCATCTTCTGCCGCCCTCTTCTCCTTTTGCTGTCAATCTTTCCAAGCTTTTAATATTTTTAATGAAAAACGTGGTCTGAATTGCATAGTTTAGCATATCCCCTAAAGCAGAGGTACCCTAGATAGACTTTCATGGGATATGAATTCTCCTTTGTTTAAAATCTATACCTTTGTATTTTTGACAAGTAAATTCTTTTTAGTTGACATCTTTTGCCTTTAAACATACACCTATTTCAACGACTGGGGGTAGAAAAAGACTTTGGGGCAGATAAATTCATTAAAATTTCCTTTTCAACTATATCTTTACAGGATGCTTGTACTAACAACATCTTAGTATGCAAATTTTTTTTTAACAGTTAATAAATGTTGTGTGTTCCTTCCCTTAAAATTTGTCTTTAGAAGATCACTCTTGAGTTATATGAAAACTTAGTGTTTAAATTAACCTACTTTTAATGTTAATGAAGCAAATAAATATGTAAATACAAGTAATAAGAGTGATTATAAATTCTGTATCCAAATATATGGATATTTCCTATAGAATAAGGCTTGTTGTTATTGTTCAGTCTCTCAGTTGTGTCCAATTCTTTGCAACCCCATGAACTGCAGCATGCCAGCTTCCCTGTCCTTCACTATCTCCTGGATTTTTCTCAAACTCTTGTTCACTGTGTCAGTGATGCCATCCAATCATCTCATCCTCTGTTGCCCCCTTCTCCTCCTGCCCGCAATCTTTCACAACATCAGGATCTTTTCCAACGAGTTGACTCTTCACATCAGGTGGCCAAAGTACTGGAGCTTCAGCTTCAGCATCAGTTCTTCCAGTGAATATTCAGGGTTGATTTCCTTTAGGATTGGCTGGTTTTATATCCTTGCTGTCCAGAAGTCTTGGACCTCATCTATTCTCTAAGTTTAGCCATCCAGTGTCAGACATGAAATTAATGGCAATTTCCAGTTTATATGATAAATTCAGTTTACCAATATAATAGTCCAAAGTCAATATGCTTATGAAATGGTTATTTATTGAAGGAGGTCATTTCTGACCCTGAAGACCCACTGTTATTTCTTGGCATTGTCAACAGTATCTTGTTCAGACAAACATTTTGTCTTCTTCCATAGATGATATTATTAGTGGTAATATTGATTGTTAATATCACTTAGCCCAGACGACAGAGTACCTATCTATAGGGTTCTGTAAAGAGTTGGTTTAGTGTGTGTGCAGAGTTCCAAGCTAAGCACTGATTGGTGAGTCCTTGGAAATCAAATATAGATAGATAGATAGATAGATAGATATAGATATATAGATATCTCCCTAGTCTTTTTATTTAAGAACAAAATATAAGACCCTTGTCTTTTTTATTTAAGACATTTGTCCTAATGGTATTGCTTTCATGCTAGTGTAATAATGGTGATAAACTAATAGGTGATAAATAAAATGTAATTGAGATTCATTGGCACTGTGGATACAAAAATAAGAATCTGTAGAAGAGGGTAACAAAGGGAGCTTCAGTGAAGACACATATGTGTGATACAGTGTAGGCTGAAATGTGAGCATGAGAATGACCAGCAACTTGGGCAACCCAAGGAAAATAATAGCAGAAGGAATATCTTACCTGTGTCTGTTGTGGGAAAGAAATGAGCCTGTCCTAGGTATAGACTGAAGGAAAATGTGTTTGGAGGATAATGAGTGAGAATCAAGTTGGCTTGAAGCAGAGATTTCCTATTGCTGGATGAGGCAGGTCCTTTCAGACCCTGGTATGAAATCTGTTGGAAAGTGGAGAGGTATCTGGAGAATAGAAGTAGACCCATCAGTTACAAAGCTAACATATTCAAGCATGAAAAAGTTGACATGAACCTGAACCAGTGTGGTCTCCATGGAGATGAATCTGATGAGTTTATTATGATTTGGGAAAATTGGTTAAGCTCCTTGAGCTTCATGGTCTTCCTCTAGAAAATGAGAGATAGCTCCGTAATAATTAAACTCCATTTCAGACTAAAGTCTCTGAGTTCAGTGGGCCATAGGCAAGTGAACACAGGCCAAGGACTTCTGAGTTCAGATCAAAATGTTTTAATTTTTTGCTACTGTTGTTAAAGATTTTTATTCTCAAATTTGTCCTGGCATATCCAGTGAGAGGAAGGGAAAAATGTAGCTTTAGGGAGATTTTATGGAATGATGATTTCTTAAAAATATTTTTTTTTAAATAGAACTCTACCCTGTTCTGTTGCTAGATGACTGTTTGTTTTACAGTATCACTGGGTGGCTCCTGTTACATTCTTTGGAAGGCAGATGGTATCCCAGTAAAACACTAAATGTGGCCTTTGGGCCGGCATGAGACCCAAAGAAGTTTGAGACTCCCATGAAATCTCATTGCCACCTTTTTTTTTATAAGCATGGCTTATAAGTATTTCCAACTATTGGTGATGACAGTTAAGGTCTGGAGTTATGCCAGCTGTCTAAATATTTGGATGACACTATTGCTTTTTTTAAATTCTTAAATTTTAAGTTATTTATTTATTTTTGACCGTGCTGGGTCTTCATTACTACTCAGGGGGCTACTCTCTAGTTGTGGTGCGTTGGCTTCTCGTTGTGGTAGCTTCTCTTGTTGTAGAGCATAGGCTCTAGGATGTGTGAGCTCAGTAGTTGTGGTGCAGTTTGTAGAATCATTCCCACATAACGCGTTAGCAGAGGATGGACAAGGTAGTAGATAGTAAGTCAAGATTCTTCTCAGGGACCCACAATTGCTATAAGGAATGAAGCTAAAGGAAACCCTGCTTAAACCTGATAGAGACTTTTCAGAGTTTTAGTTTCTAGAAAAGACTTTCATTTTAAGATGTTGTCTCACATTTCTAACTTTTAGAGTTGTCATGTGCCATTGGCACATCATTTCAGAGTAGCTAAACAGGAGGAGGAAAGAGAATCATTATTGAATGGCAACAGAAACTTAGACACAAATGATGTAAGTGGTCTGATGGGGCTTCTGGAACCAGGGAACAAAATTGGACAAGTCTCATCTTCTTCCTTAGTTGATCCCAAGTGTTTCTGATAGAGTCTGTTGTAGGAAAGTTTAGTACATGCTCTAGGTTACTTCTCAGGCATAATATAAAAATGTTATATTTGTTTATGACATTTTCAGTCCCTATTTGGCTGATGCTAATCATTTTACTTTTGAAATATTTCTATTCATTTTCTACTTACACTTGAAAGACTCAAGCTCCCATTTTATTTCAACCTTTCTTTGCTTTAATGTGATGGAATTACAGCTCTCCTGAAGACTGTTTGCTGCCAAGGCACTAATTGGTTGTCAGACAAAAATGTCATGGGAGGAAGTCACCATCTCAAAACATGTTTTAATTTCTTTCTTTTCTGAATGTTTGCAATACCTTTCCAATAATTTCTTTCCTTCTAATCCTTTTCAGCTTACAAATGAGACATTTGTCAAAGTACAGGGAAATATAAATGTTCTAAAAATGAAATTACATCTTATTTTCACTTATTTAGGTGATATATTGATCTATTTATTTTCATTACACTTGAGATATAATAGTTGCATTTTCAGTTACACCACTTTGAACAAATAACTTTTAAAGCATTCAGTAAAGCAAACTGATAGTCCTGCATACCTTCTTTATGCTTGAGTATTTACTGACATCATCATAATATCTCACAAAAAGATCAGCAAAGTATTATTTATCTACCTACCTAAGACTCAGAGGCTGCCATACCTCCAAGTGACATGATTATATGTAGCAGAGCTAAGACTTCAATGGGACTATAATGTGGAACTATAATGCAGTTTCTTCTGTCTCTGGAACTTAATTAAAGTGTGGTCCAGACCAGCAATATGAGCATCACCCAAGAACTTGTTAGAAATACAGAATCTCTAGTGCCACCCCAGACCAGATGGCATCAGAATCTTTCTTTTAACAAGATCTCTGAATGAATTATTTTAATTTCATGGCTGAAATTCAAAGATGCTTGCTCCTTGGAAGAAAAGCTATGACCAACCTAGTCAGCATATTAAGAAGCAGAGAGATCGCTTTGCCAACAAAGGTCCATCTAGTCAAAGCTATGGTTTTTTCAGTAGTCATGTATGGATGTGAGAGTTGGACTATATAGAAAGCTGAGTCTCCAAGAACTGATGCTTTTGAACTGTGGTGTCGGAGAAGACTCTAGAGTCCCTTGGTCTGCAAGGAGATCAAACCAGTCAATCCTAAAGGAAGTCAGTTCTGAATATTCATTGGAAGGACTGGTGCTGAAGCTGAAACTCCAATATTTTGGCCACCTGATGTAAAGAACTGACTCATTGGAAAAGACCTTGATGCTGGGAAAGATTGAAGGCAGGAGGAGAAGGGGACGGCAGAGGATGATATTGTTGGATGGCATCACCAACTCGATGGACATGAGTTTGAGAAAGCTCCAGGAGTTGGTGATGGACAGGGAGTCCTGGCGTGTTGCAGTCCATGGAGTTGCAAAGAGTCAGACACAACTGGTGACTGAACTGATTGCCTGAACTGACTGGATGAATCCTATGCGTAAGACTGAGAAGTGCTGATTTATGCAAGATATCTCTGAAGCAGGATGCTTTTTTTTTTTCCTTTTCTTTTCCTATTTCTCATCTTCTGTAAATGCAAAGACAAACATGACATACTTTAAACAAGTTTATTTTTATTTCCTTACAAAACACATTTAATTTTTATAAGAACATTCTTAGGGGATCTCATAGCACTAGTCCAATTCTTTTTCATTCTTTACTTTTCTCTCAGATCATTTCTTTTCTTCTTCATCTTCTAACATCTATTAAAATATTCTCCAGTAAATTAACTCTCATTATTATAAGGTGGAGTTGATCTGGTGTTTTCTGTTTATATTATGAAGAATGAACAGTTATAGATTAAGCCATACATTCCAATTCATTTTTCATGTCCCTTGAGTAATTACTGTTTACACACTTTGAGCGTGATTATTTGTATATGTAGTAAAATGAAAAGAAAAAAATAAGCTTAAAAAATCAAGAGATTATTTTGAATGAATACTTTAGAATTTATTTTTTCATGTTAGCCATTTCTAGATTGTAAAATACATTTTCTGTGTGCAATGGTTATCACAAACTGAAATCAGAATGATACAAGATTAATTTGAATCATTTTACTAAATCGCCCAGAAAATAAATATAACAATTGATTTAAATGTAGTAAAGAAATTGACTCATTCAATTTTGCCATTTTGAATTGCTGATTATTTTTGATAGACAACATGACATCATAGAATTAAATATATATTTTGTTTGTTTCAACTTTATAATGTTCTTAGGATGATACAGATATGTGTATCCTTTCATAGGTGATTACAAATATGTTTGTATATAATCTTAGAATAAGAAGATATTTACAATTAAACTATATCTTGTTTTTTCCAGAATACTTCATTAGTTTTTCTGCAAACAAAATATTCATCTACTCATGATTAATTAATTTATACATGCTTTATTTTTAAAAAATCCAACCCAGAAGTGGAAGAACTAAGGTTACTTCAAAATTATGATTTTATCCTTTCAATGGATGTCTATCGATTGTTTATATTTTGCATGTTTTTTTTGTTTTATAACACAATGATGAAAAAAACATATGATCCCTGTCCTCATGTAGTTGACAGTGCTATGGTAAGGGAGACATATAAACACTAAATTACTTCATCAGGAGTCAGTGTACAGTAATGTATACTTCACAGTAGAAGAGTGATTTGTCTTGAGATCTGAGGGTTAATGGCAGGTAAATGGGCTTGGACCTGAAGGGAGAGAAATATAGAATGATGACACAGGTCTGGAGCAGCAATGAGAAGAGACAATGATAGAAAATGAAGCTGGACAGGTGGCTGAGGCCAGTTTAAGGCAACACATAAGTCATGCAAAGAAGGGAACAAGCTATGAGAAGTCACTAAAGAACCTTCACCCATAATATTCAATATTTTTTCAGTACATGCCAAACATTGTGCTAGTAATTGTATGTGTTGTACCATCTAATCTCTCATTTCAATTTTATATATGAGGGGGAGAAATGGTGAATCTTCCTGTGTGTTACACCAAGTTAAGCATCTGGTATTTTTACTCAGTATTAGCTGTTTCTAACACTCACTCTGCTTCTTTGTAAATTATGAAATATAACATTTATTCAAAGAATAAAAATTATGTATATGTAAAATATAACCCAAAATATATATATATCATGCTCCCTCCTACCCAGTTTAATATATCAGATCATTAGTAAAACTGAGGCTTCCATTATGCACCTCAAAAATCTTAATACTCTCCAGGGGGATAAATAGTATTCTTAAATTTATACACATCTCCACAATATATGGTTTGTTTATCTATCTATCTTTTATTGTGAAAAGAACACTTGACATCAGATTTACCCTCTTCACAAATTTTTAAGTGCACAATACAGTATGGTTGCCTATAGATACAATGCTATACTACAGAGCTCTGGAACTTATTTCTCTTGTATGACCCAAACCTTATGTTTATTGATTAGCAGCACCCCATTTCAGAAACTAATTTAAATAGCATAATACCTAACATCTATTCTGGTGACTTTTTAAAATTCAATTTTATGTTAGTGAGATTTATCTCTCTTCATTAGTGTAGTTGTGGAGAACTTACCTTCCCATTTCATTTATATTTTAGCCTTATCATAGCTATTATTTTTTTGTTTCTTTTTGCTTTTATTATCAGTGTTGTTATATGTTTTATCTATGTTTCATCATGTAACTGTGCAAAAGTTTTTCTAGAATATTGATTGTATCTAGGATGTTATTTCTGGGTTGCAGTAAGTGTTCATATTAAATTTTAAAAGGTAATAATAAACAGTTTTTCAAATTGATTTCACTGATTTACAACCCAGTTCTTACACCTGCTTTCCATGACCTGGTGAATAAGTACTGAAAAAGAAATTGGGTCTGATCTAATGTGTTGTAAATAGCTTTCAATAATCCAATTAGTAGGCAGGAGTTTTCTTCTCTTAGAATGTATTTACTTTTATATTTCTTCTTCTGTGAAAAGCTCATGTGAGCTTTTGAAAGTTTTTCTTGTCAATTTGTAGGTGTTCTTTTCATATACTGGATACTCATTCTTTTGTCAGGTAAATGCATTGCAAATTATTTTCCCAGTATATGGCTTTTGTATTGATTATTTTTAATAAACACAAATCCATAATTGTATTGTAGTTAGAGTTGTTAGACACTGCCTTTATTCTTTGTGTATTTCGTGTCCTTTTTAAGAAAAACAACGGAGAGGTCACAACAGACAACACAGAAATACAAAGGATCATAAGAGACTATTATCAGCAACTATATGCAAATAAATTGGACAACTTGGAAGAAATGGATAAATTCTTAGAAAAGTGCGACTTCCCAAAACTGAACCAGGAAGAAATAGAAAATCTCAACAGACCCATCACAGCCTGGAAATTGAAACTGTAATCAGAAATCTTCCAGCAAACAAAAGCCCAGGACCAGATGGCTTCACAGCTGAATTCTACCAAAAATTTAGAGAAGAGCTAACACCTATCCTATTCAAACTCTTCTAGAAAATTGCAGAGGAAGGTAAACTTCCAAACTCATTCTATGAGGCCACCATCACCCTAATACCAAAACCTGACAAAGATGCTACAAAAAAAGAAAACTACAGGCCAATATCACTGATGAACATAGATGCAAAAATCCGTAACAAAATCCTAGCAAACAGAATCCAACAACATACTAAAAAATTCATACATTATGACCAAGTGGGCTTTATCCCAGGAATGCAAGGATTCTTCAATATCTGCAAATCAATCAATGTACTACACCACAAAAATAAATTGAAAAATAAAAACCATATTATTTCAATAGATGCAGAGAAAGCCTTTGACAAAATTCAACATACATTTATGATAAAAACCCTCCAAAAAGCAGGAATAGAAGGAACATACCTCAACATAACAAAAGCTATATATGGCAAACCCATGGCAAACATTATCCTAAATGGTGAAAAACTGAAAGCATTTCCCCTAAAATCAGGAACAGGACAAGGGTGCCCAATCTCACCACTACTATTCAACATAGTTTTGGCCACAGCAATCAGAGCAGAAAAAGAAATAAAAGGAACCCAGATTGGAAAAGAAGAAGTAAAGCTCTCACTGTTTGCAGATGACATGATCCTCTACATAGAAAACCCTAAAGACTCCACCAGAAAATTACTAGAGCTAATCAACGAATATAGTAAAGTTGCAGGATATAAAATTAGCACACAGAAATCCCTTGCATTCCTATACACTAACAACGAGAAAACAGAAAGAGAAATTAAGGAAACAATTCCATCCACCATCGCAACGAAAAGAATAAAATACTTAGAAATATATCTACCTAAAGAAACAAAAGACTTATATATAGAAAACTATAAAACACTGGTGAAAGAAATCAAAGAGGACACAAATATATGGAGAAATATACCATGTTCATGGATCAGAAGAATCAATATAGTGAAAATGCATATACTACCCAAAGCGATCTATAGATTCAATGCAATCCCTAACAAGCTTCCAACGGTATTCTTCAGAGAACTAGAACAAATAATTTCACAATTTGTATGGAGATACAAAAAACCTCGAGTAGCCAAAGCAATCTTGAGAAAGAAGACTGGAACTGGAGGAATCAACCTGCCTGACTTCAGGCTCTACTACAAAGCCACAGTCATCAAGACAGTATGGTACTGACACAAGGACAGAAATATAGATCAATGGAACAAAATAGAAAGCCCAGAGATAAATCCATGCACCTATGAACACCTCATCTTTGACAAAGGAGGCAAGAATATACAATGGAGAAAAAACAATTTCTTTAACAAGTGGTGCTGGGACAACTGGTCAACCACTTGTAAAAGAATGAAACTAGAACACTTTCTATTGGAGAAGGCAATGGCACCCCACTCCAGTACTCTTGCCTGGAAAATCCCATGGACGGAGGAGCCTGGTAGGCTATACAGTCCATGGGGTCGCTAAGAGTCGGACACGACTGAGCGACTTCACTTTCACTTTTCCCTTTCATGCACTGGAGAAGGAAATGGCAACCCACTCCAGTATTCTTGCCTGGAGAATCCCAGGGATGGCAGAGTCTGGTGGGCTGCCGTCTATGGGGTTGCACAGAGTCGGACACGACTGAAGCGACTTAGCAGCAGCAGTAGCAGAACACTTTCTAACACCATACACAAAAATAAACTCAAAATGGATTAAAGATCTAAACGTTAAGACCAGAAACTATAAAACTCCTAGAGGAAAACATAGACAAAACACTCTCCGACATAAACCACAGAAGGATCCTCTATGACCCACCTCCCAGGATATTGGAAATAAAAGCAAAAATAAACAAATGGGTCCTAATTAAACTTAAAACTTTTGCACAACAAAGGAAACTATAAGCAAGGTGAAAAGACACCCTTCGGAATGGGAGAAAATAATAGCAAATGAAGCAATGGACAAAGAATTAATCTCAAAAATATACAAGCAACTCCTGCAGCTCAATTCCAGAAAAATGAACGACTCAATCAAAAAGTGGGCCAAAGAACTAAACAGACACTTCTCCAAAGAAGACATACAGATGGCTAACAAACACATGAAAAAATGCTCTACATCACTCATTATCAGAGAAATGCAAATCAAAACCACAATGAGGTACCTATCATTTCATGCCCGTCAGAATGGTTGCTATCCAAAAGTCTGTAAGCAATAAATGCTGGAGAGGGTGTGGAGAAAAGGGAACCCTCTTTCACTGTTGGTGGGAATGCAAACTAGTACAGCCACTATGGAGAACAGTGTGGAGATTCCTCAAAAACCTGGAAATAGAACTGCCATATGACCCAGCAATCCCACTGCTGGGCATACACACTGAGGAAACCAGAATTGAAAGAGACACGAGTACCCCAGTGTTCATCGCAGCACTGTGTATAATAGCCAGGACATGGAAGCAGTCTAGATGCCCATCAGCAGACGAATGGATAAGGAAGCTGTGGTACATATACACAATGGAATATTACTCAGCTGTTAAAAAGAATACGTTTGAATCAGTTCTAATGAGGTGGATGAAACTGGAGCCTATTATACACAGTGAAGTAAACCAGAAAGAAAAACACCAATACAGTATACTAACACATATATATGGCATTTAGTCAGTCGGAAAAGAAAACCCTGTATGCGAGACATCAAAAGAGACATAGATAGATAGAACAGTATTATGGACTCTGTGGGAGAGGGCGAGGGTGGGATGATACGGAAGAATGGCATTGAAGCATGTAAATTATCATATGTGAAACGAATCCCCAGTCCAGATTCAACGCGTGATACAGGGTGCTCAGGGCTGGTGCACTGGGATGACCCAGAGGGATGGGATGGGGAGCGAGGTGGAAGGGGGGTTCTGGAAGGGGAAAACATGTACACTCATGGTGGATTCATGTCAATGTATGGCAAAACAAATACAATATTGTAACGTTAAAAAATAGAAAATAAACTAATTTAAAAAAATAATAATAATGAATAAATAAAAAAGATAAATAAAGAGAAACAACCCTAGCCTGGAGGTCATGGATCTGTTCTGCTTTATTTTCTTTTAAAACTTTAAGGATATGCTTTTTAGATTTAAAAATCAAACCCATTTGGAATTGACTTTTGTGAATGAGTGTGTGGTGGATCAGCTGTGCTGTTTTTCACCATGTGGATATTTTTGAAGAACTTTCAGCAGAGTTGCATGAGTACATTTTTGCTTAAGGATAGACTTCATTAATATGTGACTAAAGATGAAGAGACTGCAAATGAAGCTACTGCAGTAGTCTCAGGAAGAGAAACTGAAGGTCTAAATTAAGACAATGGCAGTCGGGTGAACAGGGAGACAAAAAAGATGCTTTGAAGCCACAAACAACAGGACTTTGTATATGATTCTAGTGGGCATGATTAACTTTCTGGTCTTAGTTTTGTTTTTATTTTTTCCTTGAATTTTTAAAACAAAATATGTTAACTGCCCCACTATGGACTGTTGTCTCTGAGTTTCCTCTACTTTCAGTGCTCTTCCTTTAAACATTTATGAGTCCCCTTTCCTCTCTTCTTTCAAGTCTGCTGAAATTCACTTTCAATTGATGGCTCCTTTGAGTGTACTGTTTATAAAAATACCAATAGCTTCCTTCTGAGCGTAGACATACAAGTACCAGGCAATCTCTAGTTTCTCATGATTTACTACCACCTTGGCATGATTATTTTTATAGTGTCTGTGTATTTTCCCTCAATTTTAATCTCTATGAGGGGAAAAGCTTCATCTGTTTGTTTACTGTCATATCACCATGCCTATGCAAGTGTCTGTTAAATAGTCATTGAATAAACAAATGGGCAGAAAGTAACTTATGCCAATGAGATGTATTCTCTTTTCTAAAAAGAGGGGGATTTTCTAGACCTAATGTTTTTGGAATCTTAACAGATTTTCACTTTTCCTATAATGGCAGAATTCTGGGGAGGTGACAATAACCACATTAGGCTAAGAATCACCTTCCCCCCAGATCTCATGATAATACTTATAGAACAACTTCAGAATAAAGATGACATGTAGAAGGAATCATTATGAATATCCCAGTTTGACCTGCACTTATCTGGAGAAGTACAACCATCATCTTTATTACACATTGATAATAAAAGCAATGGCCTCTAAATTAACTGAATCTTTAGAGATAAAATAGAACTATGAACATTAATTGGCCTACATCTCAACACCTGCCTAGATTGAGGCAAACCCTTACTGTCTATTCTCCCTCCCTTCTCTGCCACAGAGCCGCATTTTCACCAGCAGTCTTCCACTGGACTGGCTTTGAAATGTTCAGTTAATGTGCTGTTTCTGTTTAAATCCATGCTTTAGAGAAGAAACCATGATAGATAATTAAATAAACATGTAAAGCTGCTTGTGGGTTGTATACAATATCATCTTTGGTCACATTAGAGTTTGGTGAGCATGTTTTCCCCATTCTACACCTTAGGAACAGAAACTTAAAAAACTGACTTGGGTATTGGTATCTTCTCTGACTTAGATGACCCCTAACCAAGTACCT
Source organism: Giraffa tippelskirchi (assembly GCF_054371585.1). Classification (NCBI taxonomy): domain Eukaryota; kingdom Metazoa; phylum Chordata; class Mammalia; order Artiodactyla; family Giraffidae; genus Giraffa; species Giraffa tippelskirchi. The sequence continues at coordinate 55,158,313 of NC_137276.1, read as the reverse complement.
AGCTCCTCTAGACCAGGTTATTTTCAAATGTTCATATGTCTATGCATTACCAGGAGATCCTGGAGTGGTCTAAGATTCTGTATTTCTAACAAGCCCCCAGTTTATGTTGAAAAACCTAGTTAGTGCACCATGCTTTCTAAAGCAATTTCTCTGGAGTTCTGGTCAAAATATTGAATATAATCAACCCAAATTTAAAAATGAGTTTTAAGAAAAATTATTGGAACAAACTAGACAATGAGGAGGTAATCTTCCCTGGTGGCTCACGAGGTAAAGTGTCTGCCTACAATGCAGGAGACCTGGTTTCGTTCCCTGAGTCAGGAAGATCCCCTGGGGAAGGAAATGGCAACCCACTCCAGTACTCTGCCTGGAAAATCCCATGGATGGAGGAGCCTGGTAGGCTACAGTCCATGGAGTCTCAAAGAGTCGGACATGACTAAGCAACTTCACTTTCACTTTCACTTTCAGGCAATGAAGATGCTTAGGTTCAGAATAAAATCTACTTTGAAATATGTTTTTATAGAGAATTAAATAAAATATCAGGATGAGATTTGTTTCTTTTAATCCTAGATTAGATGAAAAATAATTGATAGTGCTTAAAGCTATACTGGAATGTGGACAAAATATAAATATGACCTTTACTGTATATGGAAGAAAAGCAGAATCAACCTTGCTAAAAATCAAATTAGAGAACCAAACGATGAATTTAAAAAACATACTCAGGATGCAGAAGAGATGTCTCAGGCGATAAAGTTAACATAAGAGTACATGGATGACATAGAACTCAGGACCTGCAAATGCTGCAAAAGCTGACCCAAGAAGAGGTGAATGGATTGGGATCAATAATTATTAACAGAAGTAAACCTTCCAGAGCTCTAAAGACTCTGGAGGGCTAGAAGGCTTACCTTATATAGGTAAAATTACGAAGTAGAAACTATCATATAGACACTCTCTTAAAACAAAAATAAGGAGCTTAATGCTGCCAAATCCATATTCAAAGTAAAACCAAACTAGCTTTGAATTTCTCCTCGGCAACAGTAAAAACCAGAAAGCACTAAAGAAACATTTAAAAGTCATTAGAAAAATCAAATGTAAACCAAGATTTTACAACTTGGTGTGTTGTCCTTAAATGTACTGACAACAGAATCCTGCTAAGATTCAAGAAAGTTCTTAGCAAGTGCCAGTCACTCTGACCTGTGTTCATATCACTAATGTCAGACCACAGAATGAACTCCCATATCTGAAATGTGTACTTTTTTTAATGGTTTAGTCAAATTACAGAGGTTAATAAATAAAAATACAAAATATATGATCCATACTACTTTTGTATATTATTATACATTGTATTAATGTTATTGGTTTATAGTTATTTCTTTTCCTCCATAGCAAGATAATCCTGAGGGCAAAGATTATCCCACATGTTCATGCCTTTATCTGTTTTATCTGGCATATGCTCTGGAAGGATCTGTTAATTAAGCATGTTGTCTTTTGTGTTATAATCTCATTTAAATCCATTCTCTTGCCTCTTAGACCTGATCATGTTGGAAACTTTTGTGGAGGGAACTGCAGAAATCACTACCAAATCTAATTTAAAGATTTTTTATTGTGGCAATCTTTTCCAAACCGAATTTTAATTTTTAAAGCAACTTTGGACATGGGGCTGCAAATTGTGCTCGAGGTATGATCTGGAATGTACATGTACACAGGTTATGATGAAAGAAAAGAGTTTGAGAAGAAAATGGGAATTGGTTGCTAGCCTAATGGATGACACTGTAGTCTCAGACATGTGGAGTAACAGAGCTGCTACTTAGGAAAAATAACTGGTGTTCTGTGCAAGTGGCACAGAAATGTTGCCAGAAGGGGGCTCCCTTCCAGGGCCCAGGGCTCTTATCTAACATTTGGAAATGAATTGTCCAAGGAGGCATGTGAGCTGACACAGCAAGGCTTTCCTGGGAAGGGGCACTGGGGCGGAGAGCAACAGAGTAAGGGAACCCAGGAGAACTGCTGTGCCATGTGGCTTCCAGTCTCAGGTTTTATGTGAATGGGGTTAGTTTCCAGTTTGTCTTTTGCCAATCATTCTGACTCAGTCCTTCCTGGTGGCGTGTGCATCACTCAACCAAGATGGATTCTAGCAAGAGGGATTCTAGGATATTGATAGGACATATGGACTGGAATCTCCTCTCTCCTTTTGACCTTTCCTGAATTCTTCTTGTTGATGGTAGCTTGTTAGTTCCGAGTATGTTAGAAAGACCTACTGTTATAAGATAACTTATAGATATGGTTACTATCTTGCATGGTGGGCCATTTTGGTCAGTGGTTGCCCTAACAGAAATGTTCATCTTTTCCTTGCAAACCATTGATTGATTGCTCACTATTGTCTGTACAGGTTTATCTGTATCTCCTTTGATGTAGTTTGTAGTATAATTGACTTTTAGCAGGTGAAAACATTTCATTCCAAGCACTCTTGTTAGTTGCTCAGTCATTTCTGACTTCTTGTGACCCCATCGACTGTAGCCCACCAGGCTCCTCTGTCCATGGGGCTTCTCCAGGCAGGAATACTGGAGTGGGTTGCCATTCTCTTCTCTGGGGCATCTTCCCAACCCAGAGATCAAAACCGGGTCTCCTGCAATGCAGGCAGATTCTTTACCATTTGAGCCACCAGGGAACTCTCTTTCCAAGGACTCATAACCAAGTGACTTTCAATTGTATCAATATATAGCTTTACAGATGGGGCATTTCATTGGCTGTTATTTGTTTAATTATAGATTTTTTAAACAATCTGTAATTCATAGAGTACTATGAATTATATGAAAATAGAATAATAGACAATTAATATATTAAAAATTAGAACTAAAGTACTTAGAGATTTTTCTATGATTAATTTTATAAATAATATTAATTGCTGTCATTATTAGTAAATGGTTTGCACATTCTGAAACCTAGAGTCTGCATGTGGCTTCTCCAAGAATATATCTAATACGGAGGACTGGGGAGCCAAGGAGAAATTTATTGATCCTTGTGATAAATATTTTAGTGCTCTCTAGTCTTACCATGATGCCTTTAAAGCAGATAGGCTCAAAGCTGCTTCTGACCCATGAGGAAACACTTCACTCTGTAAAATCCTTGGAGATAATTATTTTCTGAGTTTTAGGATCAAAAATTTAGGAATTTTATTTTGCTTTTGTGATTTTTTTTTTGAATTTTTGTATGTAATAACCAACTCTAGTACATTTCCTTAAATTTTACGAAACAGTTTCATGTATACCATTTCATTTCATTCTTAGCAATAAACCTGATTGAGTCACAATGAATGTTTATGAGTATTGTCCTAGTTGGTGGTTCACTAGATATTTCACATGTGCAGCTTGCTTGAATCCTTACAATCCTGTAGTATGGGGTTTATGCCTTTATCTGCTTTATAGAGTAATAGAAAAGTAGTTACACAGTTTCTAGAAACCACGAAGCTAATAAGTGCTGGAGTAAGAGTTCAAACCCACCATATTGATCTACTTCTAGATAAGTGTTTTATCATTATTGCCCCAGGATTGTATGTTCCAGTTATCCCTATCTTCCTAGTTTAATTAAGATTCCTGAAAAAGTCATATAAATGACTTATTAGCTTTGGGCATACAATCCTTTGAATTTTTTTTTTTTAATTTTAATTGCTGTGACATCCTGCAGAAATTTATCATGCCTTCCCCAGAATTTCAATAAAATGCCCTGTGCTTCTTTCTTTATTTCCTAATATAGTTAAACTCAAGGTCTCCCCTTCATCTTGTCTTAAATGACTGCTCCCTACTCTTTAGCCCAGATGTGGGGCATGGCCCCTTTTCTTTGATTTCCTCACATTTTCCAAAGGAATAGCAAAGGTTTGGGGTGATCTAGGTGGTGTTTGCTATAACTACATCAAAATTTAAATATTTTACACTTTTCTTCTTAATTGCTTTTTGAGTCCACTGCCTAACCTCATCAAAATTTTCTCTTTCTAATCTTTTTTCTTGGACTCTCCATCTGCCCCCATGTGGCTAGAACTCTATTCCTTCTCCTTCTGATGCCCTGAGCATCTGAACGCCATTCTCTTTGCTTAAAAAAAAAACCTCAATATTCACCTTACTGTAACCTATAGATAAAAGTAATCTCTTTCATGCAGTTCTGTTTCCCCAATAAGCTCTGAGAGTGTTCATTTTGTAAGGCAGACTGTCTAGATATTTTTCATAAATGAGGACCCTTCTACTAGAAAGTAATGAAGCATTTTCCTAAATGAAAATGTACCTCCTATGGAGTAGAAGGGATTGTTGTTATCAGTGTTGTTTTTAAAGAAGGAATGTTCTTCCCTTTTCTGTACTGATGAAAAGATTGCCCAGCTTTATGTGTGATTTTGTGCTTTTGTTTCTGCCCCTTTGATTCAGCAGTTCTACTGATGGCTTTTCAAGTCATAGCCCCTGCTGGATCTTGGTAGTCTCTGGAATCTTTTGCTTTCTGAATCAGCTTCTACCTCTTCTCTACCCATTGGATCTGACCTAGGATGCAATAGAAAAATAACCATTTAGTAGCTGATATAACTGAAGCCCCCAAATCTTTAATAATTTGCTGAGTATCAAATGGTGCCTGAGCTTGGTCTAAAAATCTCACTGACTAAGGCTTTTAAGGAGGAAAAATGTAAATGTTCCTTCCATATAAATCTCACCATTCTCAGAGCTCTGTGACCTATTTTCTGGCACTTGTCTTTTCTTTTTTTCCCCCATGGACATTTTTCTTCTGTTACCTCTGTTCCTGGAGTGTTGTGCTCAAACTGGCCCAAGTTTGATTCAGTTAAGCCTAAATTCTGAACTTGCCTGCAGAAAGAATGAAGATCTATGCCCACAATACCAGGTGAAAATGAATTAAATGGGGATAAATAGAGCCTCTTTTGGTAAGGAGGAGAGCCAGGATATTATGCTGGAAATTCATTGTGCCACCCATTCCAGGATCTGTCTCACGGGGAACTTCCAAGATGGACAGATTCTTCCCCATTGAATGGCTTTTAGTATGTATTACTTGCTAGATACTGTACAGAAGCTCTCTGAAGCAGAATATAGCTGAACCTTGCAGAATCACTGTAGGCTAGGCTTGCTCAGATTAGGACAGGGCTGAGTTAACAAAAAAGATCTTCATGACCCAGATAACCATGATGATTAGATCATTCACCTAGAGCCAGACATCCTGGAATACGAAGTCAAGTGGGCCTTAGGAAACATCATTATGAACAAAGCTAGTGGAGGTGATGGAATTACAGTTGAGCTATTTCAAATCCTAAAAGATAATGCTGTGAAAGTGATGCAATCAATATGCCAGCAAATCTGGAAAACTCAGCAGTGGCCACAGGACTCGAAAAGGTCAGTTTTCATTCCAATCCCAAAGAAAGGCAATGCCAAACAATGTTCACACTACCACACAACGGCACTCATCTCACACGCTAGTAAAGTAATGCTCAAAATTCTCCAAGCCAGTCTTCAGCAGTATGGGAACCGTGAACTTCCAGATGTTCAAGCTGGATTTAGATGAGGCAGAGGAACCAGAGAACAAATGGCCAGCATCCACTGGATAATCAAAAAGCAAGAGAGTTCCAGAAAAAAACAGCTACTACTGCTTTATTGACTACACCAAAGCCTTTGACTGTATGAATCATAACAAACTGTAAAAAAAATTCTTCAAGAGATGGGAATACCAGACCACCTTACCTGCTTCCTGAGAAATCTGTATGCAGGTCAAGAAGCAACAGTTAGAACTGGACATGGGACAACAGACTGGTTTCAAATTAGGAAAGGAATACATCAAGGCTGTATATTGTCATCCTGCTTATTTAACTTATATGCAGAGTACATCATGCGAAATGCCAGGCTGGATGAAACACAAGCTGGAATCAAGATTGCCAGGAGAAATATCAATAACCTTAGATACATAGATGACACCACCCCTAGGGCAGAAGGTGAAGAAGAACTAAAGAGCCTCTTAATGAAAGTGAAACAGAAGAGAGAAAAAGTTGGCTTCAATCTTAACATTCAAAAAACACAGATCATGGCATCCAGTCCCATCACTTCATGGCAGATAGATGGGGAAACAGTGGCAACAGTGTTCGACTTTATTTTTCTGGGCTCCAAAATCACTGCAGATGGTGACTGAAGCTATGAAATTAAAAGAAACTTGCTCCTTGAAAGAAAAGCTACGACCAACCTAGACAGCATACTAAAAAGCAGAGACTTAACTTTTCTAGCAAAGGTCCATCTAGTCAAAGCTATGGTTTTTCCATTAGTCATGTATGAATGTGAGAGTTGGACTACAAAGAAAGCTGAGCACTGAAGAAGATGCTTTTGAACTGTGGTGTTGGAGAAGACTCTTGAGAGTCCTTTGGACTGCAAGGAGATCCAACTAGTCCATCCTAAAGGAGATCAGTCCTGAATGTTCATTGGAAAGACTGATGCTGAAGCTGAAACTCCAATACTTTGGCCACCTGCTGTGAAGAACTGACTCATTGGAAAAGACCCTGATGCTGGGAAAGATTGAAGGCAGGAGGAGAAGGGTACGACAGAGGATGAGATGGTTGGATGGCATCACCGACCTGATGGACATGAGTTTGAGTAAACTCCAGGAGTTGGTGATAGACAGGGAAGCCAGGTGTGCTACAGTCCATGGGGTCACAAAGAGTCGGACCTGACTGAGTGACTGAGCTGAACTGAGTTAACAAAAAGTAAGGACCATTTATGATGAGTAAGAAAGGCCCTGGAAGAGGGCAACTAGCTGCCTAGAATAGCTCAGACAGTGTAGGACAGGAACCCTATGAAATGGAAACCAAATGGGATGGCCCAGGTTATCTTCAACTAGACATATGTGTCACAGCACTTCCCTCATTCCTTCTCAAGAAAAGTCTGGATACTGAGACCAGACCAAAGATACAACTCTTAATTTACATCTTTCTTTTAATTAAAAAATATATATGTACGTATGTTCTGTTTTATAGGGAATCCTCAGGCTTGCCTGGTAGCTTAGTGTTAAAAAAAATTCACCTGCAGTGCAGGAAATCACCTGCAATGCAAGAGACGTTGGTTTGATTCTTGGGTTGGGAAGATTCCCTGGAGAAGGAAATGGCAACTTACTCCATTATTCTTGCCTGGGAAGTCCCATGGACAGAGAAGCCTCACAGGCTACTGTCCATGGGGTCACAAGAGTCAGACACAATTTAGCAACTAAACCATCACCATAGGGAATCTTCAATTTTTTCTGGGAAAAAAGCTTCAAACTAATATCCTCTGTGTGTATGCTAAGTGACTTCAGTCATATCAAACTCTTGCAACCCTTTGGACTGTAGCCCTCCAGGCTCATCTCTGTCCATGGGATTCTCCAGGCAAGAATACTGGAGTGGGTTGCCATGCCCTTCTCCAGGGTTCCCAACCCAGGGATCAAACCCAGGTCTCCTGCATTGCAGGCAGATTCTTTACCCATCTGAGCCACCAGGGATTGTTATATATAAATTCCTGGGCTAGGCAGATCTTTCTGAATATTTCTAATTCTAGTGAAGGGAAAACTGTATATCAACTCCCATTCTCTCTCAGTCTGCTTCATCTCATCCTGCCTTGTCCAGACCCACCTACTTTTCAGAACAGCAGGCTCTCCCAGTTCAGCTTAGTGCTCTAAATTTTAAACACATCTGATTTTCCCTCCAAATCTATTTGAAATTCAATTTTTGCTTTGGACAGAAATGGCGGGTGACCTCTTCTAACCACATGTCATTCATTTACTTTGAAGAAAGTGGATATATTCCCATGATATTTTTTTATCCTAAGTAATCATGATAATGCCTTTATGAAAAGTTTTTAAAAAAACATAATTAAGAAAGACTTTGTAATTAGGGTCACTTATACTGCCAAATTTTCACATTCAGGCTTGTTTGAAGTAACTATTAACTTCTTATTATCATTAATAGGGAATTTAATCCTATTAAAATTAGAGTAGATATTGTTGTCTCTCTCTGACTCAGTGAGTTTGCTGTTCACTGGAACTTATTGTGATATGTTACAAAGCCAGAGCAGTGTAAACCTGGCTGGGATAAGACTTTAGGAGGAAAACATAAACAAACATATACTGTCAAATACATCTTTCTGAATGGTGTGTTAGAAGTTTGGAATTAAAAGACCTGATTTAAATTCTAGCTTGTACATTTACTCATTCATCAAACAAATATTGAGTGTCAACCCTAAGTGAGGCGTTGAAGACAGGCACAATTCCCAAATGGTATAGCCTTATGCTCACAATTATATCCTCTCTGATTCTTTGTTTATTTAAGAGTACATGAAGGAAATCATACTAACAATGAAAGTGAAAGTGTTATTTGCTCCGTCATGTCCGACTCTTTGCGACTCTATGGACCATAGCCCACCATGATCCGCTATCCATGAAATTTTTCAGGCAAGAATACTGTAATGGATTTCCATTCCCTTCTACAGGGTATCTTTCCGACCCAGGGATCAAACCTGGGTCTGTTGCTCTGAAGGCAGATTCTTTACCGTCTGAGCCATCAGAGAAGTCCAGTACTTACCTTCAACTATAATAATATTTGTAAAAGATTCTTATCACTGTTTAATTAAGTGATATATTAAAATATATGGAACAACAGAGATGTAAGCATTCTGTAAATTCTGAATTAATGATTGTCACTACTGTTGTTTGAGCTTATCATAGAAAATATTTTACTATGGGTCCTATATTGAGTTCTGTAGGAAAGAAAAAGTTATGCTGACTTTGTTATTGCTTAGCATCTGCAGCAATGGCATGATCTAGAAAAACACAAAGTAGCATGGACAGTGAATCCCCAGGCTGAGATCAAGTACTGCAGTTGGCAAATGAGGCTGTTAGTGAAAAGGACCATCCGTGGATAAAAAGGAGGAGGCATTTGGTGAAGGCAGCAGCACCCTGCAAGGATGTTTTAGAGAGGGACATGCAGAACTGAACCTTGAGATTTGGAGAAATTCTGAGAACAAAGGTAGGGCAATTGTAGGAATACAGAGAGGACATCAGTCTAGTCAGAGGATGGCTTTGAGAAAAATTAAGGTGAGTGATTAACAATTAAAATTAAGAGTTTTGAATAGCAGAAAGAAGAATGGAATTGTTCTATTTGAAGAGCTGATTTCACTTAGTGTGAGATGGATGTGTCGTTGTTCAGTCGCTCAGTCATGTCCAACTCTTTGTGATCCCATGGACTGCAGCACACCAGGCTTCCCTGTCCTGCACCATTTCCCAGAGTTTGCTCAAACTCAGGTCTATTGTGTTGTTACAATCTTGATTTATCAGTTATTATTATACTTGGAAGTATGGACAACTTACAAACTCTGAGGCTTTGTTGTCTTCTCTGTGAATCTCATCATTGTTATCATGGTTAGATGAGATAAAATTCATCATATTATCTGGCACAAAGTAGATTCTTAATCAGCTTTAGCAATTTTTTCTACTTTCCTTTCTCTTCATCCTTTCAATGGGCCTTTTCCCTTTACATTAGTTTAAATGCACATGATTGTCTCTGTGTACATTTTATGACTTTTATGTCTCCTGTATTTGTATTCTCTGCTTCCTACAGTGTCTGAGACCTGAAATTACTGTCTTCAGAATGTCTCTAGCAAGCTATACAAATAAGTTCATGTTTAGCTTAACTGTAGCCCTTAATTTTTCCCTAATCAGTTGAAACTGCTTCTTTATCTACAACAAAATTCTTTAAAATATTTGAATTATATGAAGAACATCCAGGATAGAAGAGATATTACCAGTTAAGTATTCTCCACTATCTGTTGTCTGCTCCCCTCTTATTATAAAAAACAAACTGTTTCAGAGTGTTGATAGTTCCAGATTTAAGTTCATTTTATTAAATAGCTCAAGACACCAGCCATCACCATATATTTCTTTAGCCTAAATAAAAGGTGACCTTTCTTTTAATCTTTTTCTGTGATTTCTCATTAGAGAATAGATCAAGATGATAAAAGGGGAAGAGTCTTCCCTTGCTTCAATTTAGCTTCATGTTATTGTTTTGCTTCAGTTCTTTGCAGCTACAATATCAAAAACAGTTTTTTGATGCATGTTTGGGGAAACAGTGGAAACAGTGTCAGACTTTATTTTTTTGGGCTCCAAAATCACTGCTGATGGTGATTGCAGCCATGAAATTAAAAGACGCTTACTCCTTGGAAGGAAGGTTATGGCCAACCTAGATAGCATATTTAAAAGCAGAGACATTACTTTGCCAACAAAAGTCCATCTAGTCAAGGCTATGGTTTTTCCAGTGGTCATGTATGGATGTGAGAGTTGGATGGTGAAGAAAGCTGAGCGCCAAAGAATTGATGCTTTTGAACTGTGGTGTTGGAGAAGACTCTTGAGAGTCCCTTGGACTGCAAGGAGATCCAATCAATCCATCCTAAAAGAGATCAATCCTGGGTGTTCATTGGAAGGTCTGATGTTGAAGCTGAAACTACTTTGGCCACCTCATGCGAAGGGTTGACTCATTGGAAAAGACCCTAATGCTGGGTAGGATTGGGGGCGGAAGGAGAAGGGGACGACAGAGGATGCGATGGTTGGATGGCATCACTGACTCGATGGACATGGGTTTGGGTAGACTCCGGGAGTTGGTGATGGACAGAGAGGCCTGGCGTGCTGCGATTCATGGGGTCGCAGAGAGTCGGACACAACTGAGCGACTGAACTGAACTGAACTGAACTAAGAAGAGAAGCAATTGTATAATACTTTCAGTGACTGAGAAAATCTTAAAAATGACTTTGATTCCACTGTCTTCTTCAAGCAAGGCACTTGTTTCCTATTCTTTTTCTATTTTTTGTGTCATGACCTAATTTTATTCCAAGCACCATCATAGTCCCAATGGTCCCAGGACTCATGTGAGCAAACGAGACATGTACTAGCTGTCCCATCACGTCATCCACCTGCCCTGCAGTATGTCCCTGCATTGTCCTCTTTCTAGCCTTACCACCTTCCTTGTGTATGTTAGTCACTCAGTCATGTCTGACTCTTTGCGACCCCATGTACTGTAGCCCACCAGGCTCCTCTGTCCCTGGAATTCTCCAGGCAGGAATACTGGAGTGGTTTGCCATTTCCTTCTCCAGGGGATCTTCCTGACCCAAAGATCAAACCCATGGGTCTCCTGCATTGCAGGCAGATCAAACCCATGGGTCTCCTGCATTTCAGACAGATGCTTTACTGTCTGAGCTATTAGGGAAGACCGTACCAACCTTCCTTAAAGACCTCATTTCCTCTCAGCTGCTTGCTGGAAAGATTCTCTGAAGGAATCTCTTTGCTCTTGATGGCTTATGTCTCCAAATTATCCTGTATACTGCTTCCAATATCATCTTGCCTCTGCTTCAAGATTTAGAAATGATTTTTTTTTTTTTTTTTTGGCCATGTGGCTTTTGAGACTTTAGTTCCCAGACCAGGGATTGAACCTGGGCCCTGAGCCCCTGGCAGTGAAAGCACCAAATCCTAACCACTGGACTGATAGTGAATTCCCTGGAAGCAGTTTTTGAACCAGAAGGTAAGGGACAGCATCTTGGTCGGGTTGCAGGAAGCATTCTCACATTTAACTTGGAAAAAAAAAAAAAATCACAGATTCCTGGACCCCCTCTAAGAAGTGCTGAATCTGTTTTGACTCATGATCCTGGAAACTTGGTTTTTAGTAAGCACAGCAGGTGATTCTTGCAGGTAGGTGTGTTTAGAAAGGCAGCCATGCAGAGTGCACAGAGTGGAGGACTGGGGGTCTGAGAATCCCAGGCTAGAATTGCAGTAGCACACTTAATACCGACAGAGAACTGGGAAAGTCATTTAGCCTCCTTAACTATGTTTTCCCATTCAGAAATGGAGATGTTATCAACTTCCACTCATCATTGTTGTGAGGCTAAAATATGAGAAAATACATGAGAGTACAAACACTTAAATATCCCAGATCCTTCTATTTTTCTGATCCAAGTAATGGCGTTTTGAAAACTTAGTGAAAAGATTGACTTCAGCATCATTTCCCTTTCTCCAAATAGGCTTGAGAAAACCAAACCTGATTTCTAGAACCATAGTTGTGGCTTTGGGTCCCCTGCAGACAGATGAGTCAACAGAGACCTACAGGACCAAATATAAAGGCTCTCTGGGTCTCTTGAGAAGTAAGAGAACTGGTAGAAACATTTGTGTTCTCATGGAGAGGATGACAGTCTGGACCTATAATGGAAAGCCATCAGGACATACTCAGGAGAAGGCCCAGGAGGAATGCCTGCCCAGCAAGTGATAAGGATCCATGCTTTAGCCCTCAAAGCCCTACATCCAGTATCCAGTAGAACTTGGGCATAGTCTAAAAGTCTAATTCCAAACAGACCCAGGGCTCAGAGTAGCTCTAAGATGATAAACATGTCAAAGTAGGGTGGGTTCAGAAACAGGGAAGGCCAGAACTGATGAGTGGACAAGTCAGGCCTGGCTGTCAGCAGTTTCCTGAGTGGCCACACCCAAGATGGAGTCATGAAGGCCATGGATCAACATCCTAGGTCTGCCACAAAATTCCACCTGTTTTCTGGTACTACACCTGTGAGTGCCAAGTTGCTTCATTCATGTCCAACTCTTTGCAACCCCATGGACTGTAGCCCACCAGGCTCCTCTGTTCATGGAATTCTCTAGGCCAGAATACTGGAGTGGGTTGTCATGCCCTCCTCCAGGGGATCTTCCCAACCCAGGGATCAAACCCACATCTCATATGTCTCATGCGTTGGCAGGTGGGTTCTTTACAACTAGCGCCACCTGGGAAGCCCTGTGCCCTGACCTGTGTTCACCTTGATTCCTCAGAGGATCTGTGGGATCAGAACTTGGTGTACAAGATTCATTTCTAGGCTGAGTGCAGGTGAGCTTGCAGAAGTCACCTGTGGGGGCAGGCTTAGATGGGTTACAGGCTGTTTGTCCCTAGAAATGAGAGTCGTGTATTCTGGTTGTGTGAGCAGAGATCTAATGTGGAATCTAGCCCATAGCACGGTGAGTACCCTAGTGTTTTATGGATCTCTTCACCACTCCAGGCCTGGCTCTATGCAGGTCAGATCCAGTTGTCCCCAGCCTACCCCGACCTGGGGTCTAGAGAGCTCAATTAGGATTTGCAGCCATGAGGAATACAAACAGCTAGAAAGTGAAAGTTACTCAATCTTATCTGACTATTTGTGACCCCATAGACTGTAGCCCTCCAGGCTCCTCTGTCCATGGAATTCTCTAGACAAGAATACTGGAATGTGTTGTCATGCCCTCCTCTAGGGGATCTTCCCAACCCAGAAATCAAACCCAGGTCTCCAGCATTGCAGGCAGATTCTTTATCACCTGAGCCATCTGGGAAGCTAGAACTAGACCACAGTCTTTTCTTGGAAACCATTTCTCTACAAATCCCAGCCCAGCATCAGTAGCTACTAAGGCCTCTTTCCCTTGCTCTAAACCCTTGGACTTCATAATAGTTGTGGGAAGTTGGACAAGCCACTTGATCTTCTGAATCCTCAGTACTTTCAACTGTATAATGGGACTAACAGGTCGGTTGGTCAGCTTAAATGCCTACTACGCATGTTACATAGTGTGAACCTCATAATTACTAATTTCCTTTAACTTGTCTTCCCTTTGCCATAGAGAGGCTCTGAATATTTGTTTATATGCTCATTCTTCTAACACTTATATTTATGTAATATACTGTCACTCCAATTCATTTTGATCCTCTGAGAGCCATAAATAGAAAAATCTTCATCAAGGTAATCCCAGCCATGATGCAGGTGTAAGAGCACACAGTGTTTCTTTTGTTTGGTAGGTTTGGGAATATGAAACCATTGGAATGAAACAGTGAGCATTCCTGCAGCCTAGTTTCTTGGAGAGTAAGGCAGAGATCCTTATAATTTAGAGAAACTCTCATAGTATGGTATGGATAGATTTATAAGGACCAGGATATAGGATCTGAAGTGGAAGCAACTGAAGAAACATCATCCATGCATTTAACATGTTTATCAGGCACTAAGAATATGAGATACCCAAGTATCATGGTGATTACATCAGATTTGGTTTAGGGGCTTACAGAGCTGAGAGAGTGTTAAGGTAGACTGAGGTTCTGTGGACAGAACATGTGCCATCATATCCCCCATTAGGACCAAGGCACACATTCTCCCAGCTGTTGGGAGGCTTGTCCACTGATGGCTGGCGGCTGAATCCATCTCGAAGAATTGCCTTTGTCAAAGTGGTCAGCCAGCATCCTGCAGCTGATGCACAGGGGGCCCAGTTCCCTGGCCCCATCTAGAACAATCCTATCTTCAGAGCAATCTGAGGACTTGGTTGAGGTCTTTATTACAACTGCATTATAGTTCAATTGCTCTTTCTGCTCATTTTCAAAATTTATTTATTAGCAGGTAATTAATATATCATAACACACTCCTGTAAACTATAAAATGTAATGGTTTTTAGTGTATTCCCAAAGTCATGAAATTATAACCATTGTCTAATTCATGAACATTTCATCACCATCCTAAAAAGCAAAAACAAAACAAATCCATGCTGTTGGCAGTTGTCCCCCATTCATCCTTACCCCCAGTTCCTGGCAGCCACTAATCTACTTTCTGAGTATCCGATATATTGAATCATACGATATGTGGCCTTTTGTGTCTGACTTCCTTCACTGAGCATAGTGTTTTCAAGGTTCACCTATAGTATAGGGTGTATCACCATTTTATTTATCTTTATTGCCAAGTAATACTTACTTGTATGAATATTCCACATTTTATCTTTTCATCAATGGAGAGATATTTGTATTGTTTCTTATACTTGGCATTTTGTGTGTATGCATGGTCACTTCAAGTCATTTCCGCCTCTCTGTGACCCTATGAACTATAGCCTACCAAGCTCCTCTGTCCATGGGATTCTCCAGGCAAGAAGTGGGTTGCCATGCCCCCCTCTAGGGGATCTTCCCAATCCAGGAATAGAACCTGCATCTCATGTCTCCTATATTGACAGGAGGGTTCTTTACCACTAGCACCACCAATTTGATATTTTGGGTGACAAGAAATAATATGACTGCTTTGAATGTTCATGTACAAGTGTTCATGTGCTTACTTCTTTCCATTTCTCTCCTGTGCATACTCAGAAGTGGTATTGCTGGGTTATGTGGTAGCTCTATGTTTAACATTTTGAAGTAATGTTAAGTTGTTCTCTAAGGAACTGCAGCATTTTACATTCTTACTAGTAATGTATGATAGTTCCAATTTTCCCCTTCATCAATACTTGCTGTTATCTGTTTTTTGGTTCTAGCTATCCTAGTGAGTGGGAAGTCGTATCTCATTGTGGTTTTGATTTGTAGTTTCCTAATAACTAATGGTATTGGGCATTTTTTCCCCACGCCTTTATTGAGTATCTCTATTTCTAAGTATTCTATGGGGGAAATGTCTGTTCAAATATTTTGCATTTTTAATTGGAATCTTTCTTATTGCCACAGGTAAGAGTTCTTTATGTATTCTGAATACAAATCCCTTACCAGATATATTATTTAAAAGTACTTTTTTCTATTCTATAGCTTGTCTTTTCACTTCCTTGATGATTTTTTTTGAAGTGTAACATTTTTAATTTAAATATTTTTAAAAATTTTGTTCCCTAAACTTTTGGTGTCCATATCTAAGAAATTGTTGTCTAACTCGAGATTTATGCCCATGAAGATTTGGTCCTATTTTTTTTCTAAGAATTTTGTAGGTTTTTTTTTTACATTTAAATCCATGATCCATTTTGAGTTAATTTCTGTCTCTGCTCTTTTCTGTTTGCCCCAGTCCTCACAGATTTTGTTCCCAAGTTCACTCCCCAATAAATCTATGAACTTCAAGTTTATTTCCCTGTAATCAGATAGTTGACTCATAAATATGAAAATAGAATGTGATGACTGGTGACATTGTGGAAACTACAAGCACAACTGTCCCTGGTGTGGATTTCTGAGGGCTGACATTTCTCCCAAGGTGAGGAAGGCCTGTAGAATAGAAGCTCCTTTGTGGACTGGCGAGGGATGACTTCTCCACTTGCCACTGCTTAGTAAAATCCATTCAGACTGCTTAACAAAAATGCCACAGACCACGTGGCTTATAAACAACAGAAATTTATTTCTCATGATTCTAGAGGCTGCAAAATCCAAGATCAAGATGCTAGCAGATTAGGTACCCACTCCTGGAGATGGTTGGAGCTCCAACCATGGAGATCCATGGATAGCATCACAATAAGATGCATCACAAGCTCAATGGACATGAGTTTGAGCAAACTCTGGATAGTGAAGGACAGGGAAGCCTGGCATGCTGCAGTCCATGGGGTTTCAAAGAGTCGAACATGACTTAGCGACTTAACAACAACACTGACTCACAGACAGCCTTCTTTTCTCTATGCCCTCTTATGATAGAAGGAACATTTCAGTTCAGTTAAGTCGCTCAGTCATGTCTGACTCTTGCAACCCCATGAATTGCAGCATGCCAGGCAGAGGAGTTTTCTAATGCCTCTTTATAGGAACACTATTCCCATCCATGATGTCCTAATCACCTCCCAAGGCCCTATCTCTTAATACCGGTAGCTTGGGTGCTAAGGATTCAACATATGAACATTCAGTCAGTTCAGTTCAGTCACTCAGTCGTGTCCGACTCTTTGCGACCCTGTGAACCTCAGCACGCCGGGCCTCCCTGTCCATCACCAACACCCTGAGTCCACCAAAACCCATGTCCATCGAGTGGGTGATGCCATCCAGCCATCTCATCCTCTGTCGTCCCCTTCTCCTCCTGCCCTCAATCTTTCCTAGCATCAGGGTCTTTTCCAGTGAGTCAGCTCTTCGCATGAGGTGGCCAAAGTATTGGAGTTTCAGTTCAACATCAGTCCTTCCAATGAACACCCAGGACTGATCCCCTTGAGGATGGACTGGTTGGATCTCCTTGCAGTCCAAGGTCCCCTCAAGAGTCTTCTCCAACACCACAGTTCAAAAGCATCAATTCTTCGGTGCTCAGCTTTCTTTATAGTCCAACTCTCACATCCATACACGACCACTGGAAAAACCATAGCCTTGACTAGATGGACATTTGTCGGCAAAGTAATGTCTCTGCTTTTTAATATGCTATCTAGGCTGGTCATAACTTTCCTTCCAAGGAGTAAGTGTCTTTTAATTTCATGGCTGCAATCACCATCTGCAGTGATTTTGGAACACAGAAAAATAAAGTCAGCCACTGTTTCCACTGTTTCCCCATCTATCTGCCAGGAAGTGATGGGACCGGATGCCATGATCTTAATTTTCTGAATCTTGAGTTTTAAGCCAACTTTTTCACTCTCCACTTTCACTTTCATCAAGAGGCTGTTTAGTTCTTCTTCACCTTCTGCCATAAGGGTGGCATCATCTGCATATCGAGGTTACTGATATTTCCCCTGGCAATCTTGATTCCAGCTTGTGCTTCATCCTGCCCAGCGTTTCTCATGATGTACTCTGCATATAAGTTAAATAAACAGGATGACAATATACAGCCTTGATGTACTCCTTTTCCTATTTGGAATCAGCCTGTTGTTCCATGTCCAGTTCTAACTGTTGCTTCCTGACCTGCATACAGGTTTCTCAAGAGGCAGGGCAGGTGGTCTGGTATTCCAATTTTCCACAGTTTATTGTGATCCACACAGTCAAAGGCTTTGGCATAGTCAATAAAGCAGAAATAGATGTTTTTCTGGAACTCTCTTGCTTTTTCGATGATCCAGCAGATGTTGGCAATTTGATCTGTGGTTCCTCTGTCTTTTCTAAACCCAGCTTGAACATCTGGAAGTTCACCGTTCACGTATTTCTGAAGCCTGGCTTGGAGAATTTTGAGCATTACTTTACTAGCATGTGAGATGAGTGCAACTGTGCGGTAGTTTGAGCATTCTTTGGCATTGCCTTTCTTTGGGATTGGAATGAAGACTGACCTCTTCCAGTCCTGTGGCCACTGCTGAGTTTTCCAGATTTGCTGACGTATTGAGTGCAGCACTTTCACAGTGTTATCTTTCATGATTTGAAATAGCTCAACTGGAATGCCAATCACCTCCACTAGCTTTTTTTGTAGTGATGCTTTCTAAGGCCCACTTGACTTCACATTCCAGGATGTCTGGCTCTAGGTGAGTGATCACACCATCGTGATTGTCTGGGTCATGAAGAAGCTTTTTTGTACAGTTCTTCTGCGTATTCTTGTCACCTCTTCTTAATATCTTCTGCTTCTGTTAGGTCCCTACCATTTCTGCCCTTTATTGAGCCCATCTTTGCATGAAATGTTCCCTTGGTATCTATAATTTTCTTCAAGAGATATCTAGTCTTTCCCATTCTATTGTTTTCCTCTATTTCTTTGCACTGATCGCTGAGGAAGGCTTTCTTATCTCTCCTTGCTATTCTTTGGAACTCTGCATTCAAATGGGTATATCTTTCCTTTTCTCCTTTGCTTTTCGCTTCCCATCTTTTCACATTAAGGGAATACAAACATACAGTCTATGCCACCCGCTTTGCTTCAAAGACTTTATTACTCTATAGAAGACAGTTTTCAATCACAGAGATCAAAGTACATGCAAGTTAATATTCAAAACATGACACTGGCTCAAGTTACATATTCATTTATTTATGTATTGCAGCAGGAGAAGGATTGTACATATTCTTTAGCAGTTGTTATTATGTAACATATAATTAAATGTTATAAAAATGAACCTATTATATGAAAAATAAATACAATTATTTTTGGTTCAGGCTATAAAACTTCTTACTTCCTATATATTATATGCAATATGGTGTGGATTTCTGCTTATTTATTTAAAAGAAAACCCAATTAGTATATTTAGCGTATATTATGTGGTCTTGATATTTGCAGCTTGATTGTCACTTTGGAGCTATTTCCGCTTGTTGTGTCGAATTGTGGAGTAAGTCTCATGCTCAGAAAGTCAAAAGTCAAAAAGGCAAGAGAGGGTGAGATTTGGTCAGCAATTTGCTGGAATTTAATATTTTTGCATTTGTAAATCTAAATTGAAATTTGATTAGTTATTCCAAACTTCTTCAAGCACATTGGACACTAGCCTGGGCACTCACTTAAAAGGAAACTGAGTTTCATAAAAGGAGGGGTGTTAACTGGCCCTAGGTTGCAAATGAATTAGCAAAACCAGCTACTGTAGGATACAAACCTGACCACTCCCAGCCCCGGGATGTAATTCTTGCAACAAGCTTTATACTGTTAAGATGTGTATGAGTTTCTCAACAACATCTGTGGGTGCGGGCAGATGAGAAAAAGGGCATACAGCTTTTTCCATCAAGTTGTGACAACACCTGGGTATTAGAAAGTGACACAAAGATGAATATGCCCCAGCTTTCACTCATTTGCAGACATTAAAACCTTGGGAGTCAGAGACAAGTCTTTTTCATATTGTGAGGACATGGTCCTGAGCAGCAAACTCCTAGGGAGGCATAAATCCAAGCACTGCTTGGGAAGTCTGGGGCTACAGCCAACCTTCAGCTCCACTGGGAGGAATAACCCAAGGGAGAGATCCTGTAAGGTATTTTAGTGGTTGCAAAAATAAAAGGAAATCCTTGTTCTGAAGCAGAATATGGATTTAAAAATTTAATGGTAACTAATTATCCTTATCTGTGATAATCCTGCTGTTTCTGATGCTTTGAAAGACTTACAAACAAAATCTCAAAATAGCTTTCATAAATCAATTTCACCTCATCCAGAAATCAAAACAATAATTAATTCACTATTCAGATATAACAGGTTCAAATAGCAAAATATCTCCCAAAGTCAATTTAAACAAGATGAATCAATAATAAAGTATTAATAGTTCATATTTTCTATTAAAAGAAATTTTATGAGAGTCCCTTTGTTTCATTGAATTTAAATATGTCATTATAAACTCTATGCATTCCCAATAGTGTCCCTGTGCAATGACAGCCGCTGTTAATATCATCCTGTTTTCTTTGAGCTTTTTAAATTCTTTGCATGGATTTTTTAAAAGGGTACTTAGATTCTGTTACATCAAGTTGAGGACAGCTCTCTTCCTCCCTGTGAAGGAGTGTTACCAAACAGTTTTCCTGGAACTCTGTGCTCCCTTGATAGGGGGAAGATTGGCTATCTTCTGTGAAAGCTGCTCCTAGACCCACCACAGTTGTCCATGGTCATGCACAGCCATGAGAAGAACCAGCCTAGCCAAATCTTGGGCAGAGTAAGCACTAATGAAAGAAGCTTCTATGAAATATATTTGTTTATAAAAAATCCTCCTAGGAGTGTACAAAGTTCATTGTCATCCAGAAATTCAAATCCAAATGAAGAGGCATACACATTAGTATTTTCTAACATAGTTTACTACTATCCCTGCCTAAACAGAGGATGAGAGAAACGTGCAGTAGAAAGGGCAGGTCCTTTTTAAGTCCTTTTTTTTTTTTTTAAATGAGCTAGAGAGATTAAGTCATGTGTCCTAGGCCCCATGGCTAGTAAAGTGGCCAGATCACACACGCCTTACTGGGTGCCCTTTTATCCTCTGTTTTTAGGATGAGTGCATGGATATTTTTCACCTGGCTTTCTGGATCTAAAGTAAACGTGACGTTATCACAACTTTTGCAATTATAATATTATGAATATTCTAATACAGATATTAGTTTGACTTTTGCCATTATTCCAGGTTTTAAATCACAGGTGATATTTCTCACTTGAGTGAAATGTGAATTTTCCAAATCATAAAAACTTGTATGAGGCTGCAGAATAAGATTCTGAGCAGTTCTCTAAGGAGAAACGGATGTAATATTTAACTGTCAAAGGCATAAAATTAAATCAGACACCAGCATAACCCAGGTTCTTCCCTGTCTCTTCAGATGACAGTCCTGTGGCTTGCTGCTCTGAGCATTTGATGGGGAGTAAACAGCATTAACACTCTGCAAAACATGACAAGAAATACATTTGGTAAACAGTTCCCTGGTAGCTCAGTTGCTAAAGAATCTGCCTGCAATGCAGGAGATCCTGATTCGATTCCTGGGTCAGCAGGGATGAAGAAGGATTCCTTCTTCCTCCCCTGGAGAAGGGGTAGGCTACCCGCTCCAGTATTCTCATGCTTCCCTGGTGGCTCAGCTGGTAAAGAATCTGCCTGGAGTGCGGGAGACCTGGGTTTAGTTCCTGGGTTGGAAACATCCCCTGGAGAAGGGAACAGCTATCCACTCTAGTATTCTGGCCTGGAGAATTCTATACAGTCCATGGGGTCGCAAAGAGTCAGACAGTATACTAAGCAACTTTCACTTCCCCCCATAGATGAAAATTCACCTTGAGGTTTAGTTCTATAGAGAAAATTAGATTAAATTAGATTTTTTTTTTGGTAAATTTTATAAAGTTTTTAAGTTTGAGGGTGTCTGCTACAGAATTTTAGATTTTAAGCATGTGCTCATGGTTTCCCTGATAATCAGATTTCAGATTCAGTTGTTGTTTTTTTTCCTTGCCTTTTATGTAGTTTCTTAAAACCCTGTATTGTTGAGAAAGTCTTACACAATCTTCACTGACTGTAACTCTAGTGACTTTTAAAAAGATGTACCTGAGAGGGTGCAGAGGAAAAGAGCAGGATTTTGGAAGTTCTGCAGTCTTGGACATTGACCCTGTCTTTCCCGTGTGTCTGGACTCTGACCTTGAATGAATAATTGAACTTCTCCTTGGATCACCGTTTACTTACCCACCAAGCTGGATCTGAAATCATCAGAGATGATTTTGTGTAAGAAGTTAAATATGGGGTTTGTATGATCAGAGAAAAGAAGACAGTGGATCCCAGGTTGGTGGAAAAACATGATCAAAGCCTTAAAGATGAAGTAAGACCAGTTAGACTGATTAGATATTTTAAGACTGCTACTGCTAAGTCGCTTCAGTCGTGTCCGACTCTGTGCGACCCCATAGACGACAGCCCATCAGGCTCCGCTGTCCCTGGGGTTCTCCAGGCAAGAATACTGGAGTGGATTGCCATTTCCTTCTCCAGTGCATGAAAGGGAAAAGTGAAAGTGAAGTCGCTCAGTCGTGTCCGACTCTTAGCAACCCCATGGACTGTAGCCTACCAGGCTCCTCCGTCCATGGGATTTTCCAGGCAAGAGTACTGGAGTGGGGTGCCATTGCCTTCTCCTATTTTAAGACATAACAGACTAAATAGTTGAGCAGGTAAATTGGAGTCAAATGAAGGTTAGTCTTAAATCGGTTGAAATAACCCAGTGTTGACTTGGTAGGGACTAGGGAGAAATTAGAGATATTTGAACCATGGTTTGAGAAGCTGAGAAGCAACTGCTGGAAGACAAGTTAGCAGATAGATGAGAGAGATTGGTTTGGATTATATTTTGGAGTCTGGGCATCACCTAGAGATTAATACCTCTAGGTGCATAAGATCTTTGGTTGTGTGATCACACTAACACTGATGGTTATAATTTTGGCAGAACAGTCTATTTCCAAGTTAATGAATTATCCTAATTTCAAAGGTAGTCAAAGGCTGTGTTTTGGTTGGTTTGTCTGCAAGGTTGTACCAAGGTTGGAAAGGAGTGATCACTGTGTCCAGCTAATTAGGGATTCGCCTCTAGGTGGACAAGTGAGAGTCGGAGGCCATAAATAAAACCAACACCCCAATCGGCAAACCCACAAATGTGCTTATATTTCACATCAGAGGGCTGAGTTTCGTATTGTCTAGTGGTGATCTTTGATCAAAGTAAAGGTGGCATTAGTGGTAACACAGTATTTTCACATTTTTATTCCATGGCTTGTTTTTGAGCTATCAAAGAGGCAAAAACTGGAACCTCTTCTATTTTGAGAGTCATACATCCCATTAAAATATTAGAAACTCAGGATCATCCTATAGTAAGAAACCAGTATTTAACTTTGTATCAACCCTCAGATTTCTTAAACTTCTTTGTCTACAGACCCATTTCTCTTGTAGGTTCCATTAACATCTAATGGAATTATAGCTGCCCAAAATGATGTATAAAAACCATTAAGTCTAGGATATTGAACTTTAAACAACACAACTAACACAGTTGTTTTCTCTTGTAGGGCAGTAGCTCAATATTTAGTTTCAGTGGAAGCCATAGAATGAATCTAAATGTGTTTATGAGCTGTATTTCAAGATGTATAGATGATTGACGACATGAGAGTTTAGAAGCAGTAGATAATTTGAAGTTAGAAGTTACAAGCCACACGTTAGATAGTTTTTTCATGTATTCCTTGTAGTTTCCTCATCTGTAAATATCATATTATCCATCTATAAGGGTTATGATGCTCAGAAAGATAATGTACATGAGACTCTCTTGTAATTGTAAGGCTTCATTTGAATCTGCATTCTGTTTTGAAATATACTTGTGTCTTCTAGTTTGTTGCCTCAACAAATAAAGAAATTTCTTAAAGAGAATTGAAAGGACCCATTTAAGCAAACTGTCATATAAAGTCTGAGTCCCCCAAAATATGCTATTGTTCAAATTAAGGGACAGAAAGAATCAGGGAAAAAAAAAAAAAAAACTTGTAACAGAGCAAAGCCACAGTTGTATTCTAATCTTTATTTTTTTTTTTTTTACAGAATAGATATTTTTATTTTTTATTTTTTTATAAATTTATTTATTTTAGTTGGGGGCTAAATACTTTACAATATTGTAATAGTTTTTGCCATACATTGACATGAATCAGCCATGGGTTTACGTGTGTTCCCCTTCCTGGACCCCCCACCCACCTCCCTCCCCATCCCATCCCTCTGGGTCATCCCATTGCCCTGGCCCTGAGCCTTTGTCTCATGCATCGAACATGGAATGGTGTTCTCTTTCACATATGATAATATACATGTTTCAGTGCTATTCTCCCAGAACGTCCCACCCTCACCTTCTCCCTCAGAGTCCATAAAATTGTTCTATGCATCTGTGTCTCTTATTCTGTCTCGCATATAGGGTTATCGTTACCAACTTTCAAATTCCATATATATGCATTAGTATACTGTATTGTTGTTTTTCTTTCTGGCTTACTTCACTCTGTATAATGGGCTCCAGTTTCATCCATCTCAGTAGAACCGATTCAAATGTATTTTTTTTTAATGGCTGAGTAATATTCCATTGTCTAATCTTTAAAAGAAGTTGCAAATGGCCAGATCCCTGGGCTGACTGCTGACGTCCTCTATTTGACCAGAACAGTGTTTGCAAAGTGAATAGAATACAAATGCATCTATGTTGACCATAGAACCCATTGCTTATTTTTTGTCTTCCATCAAGGCTCAAGACTTACATGTATGTCCCTGGCCTGTCCCTGGGGTTTTTTGTTGTAGCTGTTGTTTTGAAAGGACATATTTTGACCTGTGGGCATCCAAATTGTTTTATTCCCCATCTGATGCTCAGGAAGGCTTGCCTCCTAGGTGTGGCCCGATAGCTCTTATTTCCTCCCTTTGCAGTCCATCGATAGGAGCAGGTGTTAGAGAGTTTTATAAGGAATGTTCTGTTAGAAATGTATACATTTGGATTACCATTGGGAATGTTTTTAAAAATTAAATTCTACTAAAAAATGGCCCTGCCTAAGATGCAGGTGCTCTGACCCTCCACCAGCCTAACCTTGGATGGGGTGGAGCTAGTCTAGTTGGTGGAGATAGACTTAGATAGTAATATCTCAACTGGGACCTTGGGCCAAGGTCTCAAACTCATTGAAATCATTTCAGCCTAAATATCCCTCTTTCTTATTGCTCATTAGCTCAAATATCCTCTTTGCCTTAAACTCAACTGAAATTTACTGTCCTTTAGATGCTGTCAGTGGCAGGAGTACCAATTGGCATAACTTTTTTTGAAAACAAATGGGCAATATACATCAGTATTAATATATGGCAATATTAAAGGAGTCTATACTTATGGTTCAATAACCTCCATGCTGGGAAATGGAAGTATGGTCAAAGATTTAGATGCAAAAGTGTAATGACATTGCACAGTTATTTATTACAACATCTCTTTCAAAAATATATGAGGAGATTATTTATATAAGTAACTGTGTAGCCACATGATGGAATATTATTCTAACGTGGTAAAATTATGCATTGAAAAATAAAACAAGAAAAATAAAAATGTATGTGTATAACTGTGTGTGTGCCACGGGGTGTGAGTGCGAGTGAATGTGTTTGTTTATATGTTAAACATTGCAGATCTCCTGAGCCTGTGGATACAGAGGTCACATCAAAGTCCACATTACAATGGTCTTACAACCTTATCTCCCGGATAGCTCAATAGCTCGGTGGGTAAAGAATCTGCCTGCAAAGCAGGAGACACAGCAGACTCAGGTTCAATCTTGGGTTGGGAAGATCCTCTGGAGAAGGAAATGGCAATCTACTCCAGTATTCTTGTCTGGGAAATCGCGTGGACAGAGGAGCCTGCTGGGCTACAGTCCATGGGGTCACAAAAGAGTCAGACTAAACAGTGGCAGCAGTACAACCTTATAACCCTCTCACAAAGGAAATATAAACCTGTGCTCAGTACCAGATCCAAAGATACCATTTTCCCTTTTCCCTGGCCTCCTTGCCAAAGCTCTTTCCACTGATCCCATTGTGGATGTTTCATTAGAACTTTCTAGTAACTGATATCCTTGGACATCAGGGTTACCATTCTATGAGAAAGGAGATGTTCTCCATGTTAAAGCTTTCCTTGGCCTTGAATCTAGGATGTGGATATTGAGGTAAGGAAGTCAGGAGGCAAACAAATGCATCGAATAATTGGTAGGCCTTTGCTAGGTCATCCATTCATGTCAACTGGTGATTCTCAACTATTCTTATGCTCTCTTTTTAAAATGAAACCTTAGCACATCTAGATAGCATTCTACTCAGTCATTTTAGGCCTGTGGTGCTATTTAGTTCCTTTCAACCCTACAAAGATAAGGAATCTTAATCCTGACCCAGACCCAGTACTCAACTAGTATACTGTTATCCAATGACAGAGCTCCTAACATTGTTATCTGCCTGGATCTCTAAATCATACTGCTTCCAGCTGTATTCCTTCTGCCCACCTGTTTGGGCTTCTCTGAGGCCAACTGCTTGCCTGGCCTCCAGTTGCCTGTTAACATTCTACTTGCTGGCACCCATGTTCCACCTGCTCTCCTGGATGGTCTCCCATAAGCACCAGCTGCAGTTGAACCCTCAGCAGCAGTCCCACCACAGCAGGCAAGTCTAGTTCCAAGCCCAAAGGTCTCCCAGTCCATTGATGCCCTGCTATGGTTAACCTTGCCGTGTCTGGGCCTATCACCTCGACGATTCTTACAGCATTATATGCCATGGCAGATGCATGAAAAGATTTTTTTAGGATATTCCATTTTTGATATTTAAGCTGTTCCCTTTTCTCCAAATGAAGTTTTTTGGAAGGAATGATAAGCTAAAATTTGAGCATACTTTTTGAAGATTAAGGACTGACTAAAGAAAAAATGCAGCTGGTTTAATATTCCTGTCCTTCAATCTGCTTCACACTAGAAAATGGAGGTGAAGCCAGGTTGTGAAAAATAATAAAGCCAATTACTTTGTCTGTTCCTTTGTGTGATATACTGCACCTTTAAAAAAAAAAAAAAAAACCCATAGATCAGCGAGTACAAATTGGTAGTTCTGTAGCCCTGGGTATACCATGCCCAGATCATCAATTATGATTACAGCCTTGTGTATTTGCTCTTACAGAAAGTGAGAGAGAGCTATGCTATGGTGAAGAGGAGCCCTGGGCTCTCAGGCTCTGCCTCCTTTGCTGGTCTCAGCTCTGCCTGTTCCTAAATCCTGAGCCAGATAATATCTCATCTGTCTTCAGCCCTGCCCTGGCACACATAGCTATTTAGATTTGTAGCTGGAAGAACTTAAATCACTAAGCTGTTTGCTGGTGAGGTTCATACTGAGTCCTCTTCTGGTCATCAGGCTTTTTCTTTTTTTGGCCTTGGTCCCATGGGAGTGCTCCCAGGGAGACAACTGCGAGCCACCCCCCCCCCCGCCACCCCGGGTAAACATCACGGGTAGAGTAACAGGGAATTGCATATAAAGATAGCCAAGAGGCATTTGCTATTCAAGGGAAATCACAAGCAGGGCGCTGAGCTTAATACAAAACACAAGTTAGGAGAGCCAAAGAAATATCATGAATAGCCTAATCTTTCCAGTATGGGAAGTCTTCACTCATCTTGAATATTATCAACTACCCATGGTGTGGCCATGCTCCTCTGACCAGATGCCCACTCTCTTGTCTTCTACCTGAAAAGAAGCCCACTTACTACTTAATGCCAATCAACGGTATGAGTAAGGCAGTCAGGAGGTGCCAAACGTCGGGTTTCTCTCAGCTGCCCCACTGCAGTGTTCTCGTCATTGGTGTGGTCATTTTTCCTCAGGCCCTACCTGCATCAGGCTGCTCATGTTAAAAACCCAGTCGGGGTCATTCCCATATTTTGAAATTTTCCTCCGGTTGTCTGGAGCTACAATTTCCACCTTCAATCTGTTCCTTCTTTCCTTCAAGAGGTGTTAAGAATTTTAAAAAATAATCTGATAGGTTATTAAGAGGGATTTTTCAGCAGGAGGAGACTGTCAACTTTTCTCAGGGAGCCATCTTGTTTTGAAACTTGGATTTTTCTATCATCAGTGTCATTTTCATCTGACTTCCTAGCGGCTACTTTTGGCAGTTACAGTTAGAAACATTTCACACACTTTCTTGTATTAGAGAAATTATATAGCCTTGATGTAAGATTGTGCTAAGATGTTCAGCAAACAACTCTCAGTCCCCAGCCACAGTCCCTGACAGGCGAGATAGTCAATTTTGTACACCTGGATTGTCTCTGAGCCAAATCAGCACATCCCAGGATAACATCCTCCATATCCACGTCTGTTGTCTTCCATTCTCATTTCTTAAAAATTCAGTATTTGATTGAGTATAGGAAAATGTTAAGCACCAAGTATTATCAAAGAAAACAATGAGAAGGTTTAAAAAGAAGAGTGCCAACCTGGAATCAGAATAACTGGTTAATGTCTAGACTCTGAATGATGAACATTTTGCCAAGCATTGCAGAGCTACAGGGATTGGAGGCTTCCCCACCCACCCCACTCCTACATTGCACTCTTCACAGAGCCAGGTGATGACAGAGGCTGACCAGGTTTCATAGACAGGATTGTCCAAATATATTAAGTTATATACCTGCTCGTTCTGTATTTCCTTAGAAAACTTCTGCAGAGAGAAAAAAAGAGATTTGTTAGCATTTATGATGACATTCAAAGTGGGCATTTGAAAACATCTCATCATGTGTGACAGTCAATGTCCATCTCTTTATATTGAAATAAGAGTTAGGGAGCATCAGTCTATTTCATGATGACAGGTTCATGTTCAACCAATTTAGAGAAGTTGGTGCAGAAGGGAAAACTGAGATATAAAACATATGACATCTTATGACATATCTGATCATTAATTTGTTTTACATACACATTTTTTTAAAAAGAAGAATACTAAAGTATATAAAAGACATTTACGGATATTTACTTCATTAATACCCTAGCACTGGATGCATTTAATCTCTGCTTTAACAAATTATTTCTTTTTATATTCTATATATTTTGCCTAATCTCTGAGCTCATCCAAAATGAAAGTTATATTAGGATTTGCATTAACAAATATTTGAAATTTGAGTTGTTGCTTAGTCACTAAGTCATGTCTGACTCTTTTGTGACCCCGTGAACTGTAGTCTGCCAGACTCCTCTGACTATAGGATTCCCCAGGTAAGAACACTGGAGTGGGTTGCCATTGCCTCCTCCAGGAGATCTTCCTGACCCAGGCATCGCAACTGCATCTCCTGCATTGGCAGGCAGATTCTTTACCACTGAGCCACCTGGGAAGCCCAAATTTGACTTATAATTAGTCAAATATATAATATGATCTCTGAGAAGATTGCCTCTTTTTCTTGTAACAAGAATAAGAAGATATTTTAATATTCAGCTAGTAGCAATGCATCCTATGTCGGGAAAATAGAATTTTTAATAAACTGATATTTTATCACTGCTTAAAAACTTGGTCCCATACTTGTTCCCACAATTCCACTGCAGTTAGGCCAAAAAGTAAATGCAGATCAAACATTTTCATAGAATTCTCTGCTTATAATCTTAATACATGTTAAAATATGGAAATAAAAGCTTAAAAATAATCTACAATCCTAAAAGATAAGTCATAAATAAGCATTTTTTTCATTCAGTCTTTACTGTATGTATGTATAAAAATGTAGATATGATTGAACTTTGTAATTGCTTGCTCTTCTTTTCCAAAGTTGTCTTTTAAATCATCTTCCCACATTAAGTTATAGTTTCAAAATCATAGATGTCTTTACAATTTTTATAAAATTCCGTATAGTTATTTTGAAATTTTTATATATATGTAAAACTATAAATATACATGAAAAAAATGAAATTCACTCAGTTGTGTCCAACTCTTTGTGATCCCATGGACTTTAGTCCACCAGGATTCTCTGTCCAAAGAATTCTCCAGGCAAGAATACTAGATTGGGTAGCCATTCCCTTCTCCAGGGGATCTTCCCAACCCAGGGATAGAACCCAGGTCTCCTGCACTACAGGCAGATTCTTTACCGCCTGAGACACCAGGGAAGCCCATAAATATACATCAGTTCAGTTCAGTTCAGTCGCTCAGTCGTCTGACTCTTTGTGAATCGCAGTGTGCCAGGCCTCCCTGTCCATCGCCAACTCCCGGAGTTCACTCAAACTCGTGTCCATCAAGTCGGTGATGCCATCCAGCCATCTCGTCCTCTGTCGTCCCCTTCTCCTCCTGCCCCCAATCCTTCCTAGCATCAGGGTCTTTTTCAATGAGTCAACTTTTCGCATAAGGTGGCCAAAGTATTGGAGTTTCAGCTTCAACATCAGTCCTTCCAATGAACACCCAGGACTGATCCCCTTTAGGATGAACTGGTTGGATCTCTTTGCAGTCCAAGGGACTCTCAAGAGTATTCTCCAACATCACGGTTCAAAAGCATCAATTCTTCTGCACTCAGCTTTCTTTATAGTCCAACTCTCACATCCATACATGACTACTGGAAAAACCATAGCTTTGACTAGACGGACCTTTGTTGGCAAAGTAATGTCTCTGCTTTTTAATATGCTGTCAAGGTTGGTCATAACTTTCCTTCCAAGGAGTAAGCGTCTTTTAATTTCATGGCTGTAGTCACCATCTGCAGTGATTTTGGAGCCCAGAAAAATAAAGTCTGTCACTGTTTCCCCATCTATTTGCCATGAAGTGATGAGACGGGATGCTATGATCTTAGTTTTCTGAATGTTGAGCTTTAAGCCAACATTTTTACTCTCCACTTTCACTTTCATCAAGAGGCTCTTTAGTTCTTCTTTGCTTTATGCCATAAGGGTGGTGTCATCTGCATATCTGAGGTTACTGATCTTTCTCCCAGCAATCTTGATTCTAGCTTGTGCTTCTTCCAGCCCAGCGTTTCTCATGATGTACTCTGCATATAAGTTAAATAAGCAGGGTGACAATATAGAGCCTTGACATACTCCTTTTCCTATTTGGAACCAGTCTGTTGTTCCATATCCAGTTCTAACTGTTGCTTCCTGACCTGCATACGGGTTTCTCAAGAGGCAGGTCATTTGGTCTGGTATTCCCGTCTCTTTCAAAATTTTCCACAATTTATTGTGATCCACACAGTCAAAGGCTTTGGCATAGTCAATAAAGCAGAAATAGATGGTTTTCTGGTACTCTCTTGCTTTTTTGATGATCCATTGGATGTTGGCAATTTGATCTGTGGTTCCTCTCTCTTTTCTAAAACCAGCTTGAACATCTGGAAGTTCTCGGTTCACGTATTGCTGAAGCCTGGCTTGGAGAATTTTGAGCATTACTTTACTAGCGTGTGCTGCTAAGTCGCTTCAGTCGTGTCCGACTCTGTGCGACCCCATAGACGGCAGCCCACCAGGCTCCGCCGTCCCTGGGATTCTCCAGGCAAGAATACTGGAGTGGGTTTCCATTTCCTTCTCCAGCGCATAAAAGGGAAAAGGGAAAGTGAAGTCGCTCAGTCTTGTCGGACTCTTAGCGACCCCATGGACTGTAGCCTACCAGGCTCCTCTGTCCATAGGATTTTCCAGTACTCTTGCCTGGAAAATCCCATGGACGGCGGAGCCTGGAGCGTGTGAGATGAGTGCAATTGTGCGGTAGTTTGAGCATTCTTTGGCATTGCCTTTCTTTGCGATTGGGATGAAAACTGACCTTTTCCAGTCCTGTGGCCACTGCTGAGTTTTCCAGATTTGCTGGCATATTGAGTGCAGCCCTGTCACAGCATCATCTTTCAGGATTTGAAATAGCTCAACTGGAATTCCATCACCTCCACTAGCTTTGTTCGTAGTGATGCTTCCTAAGGCCCACTTGACTTCACATTCCAGGATGTCTGGCTCTAGGTGAGTGATCACACCATCTTGATTGTCTGGGTTGTGAAGACCTTTTTTGTACAGTTCTTCTGTGTATTCTTGCCACCTCTTCTTAATGTCTTCTGCTTCTGTTAGGTCCATACCATTTCTGTCCTTTATTGAGCCCATCTTTGCATGAAATGTTCCCTTGGTATCTATAATTTTCTTGAAGAGATCTCTAGTGTTTCCTATTCTGTTGTTTTCCTCTATTTCTTTGCATTGATCGCTGAGGAAGGCTTTCTTATCTTTCCTTGCTATTCTTTGGAACTCTGCATTCAAATGGATATATCTTTCTTTTTCTCCTTTGCTTTTCGTTTCTCTTCTTTTCATATATGTATACAGAAATGTATAGATGTATGTGGATATATAAAGACAAAAGTAAAAATCACTCACACTAAATCCTGCAACTCAGTTATAACTATTAAAAAAAAATAGTAAGCATCCTTCTTAACACCATTCTATGCCTATTTGTACCTATCTGTATTTCTGTATCAAAAGTTTTGAGTTCATACTGATTTTTCCAGCTACAGTCCAAGGTCCTAGGATTCATTCTAGCCTTCTCCCGTTTGCTTATTCATAACTCCTTTCTCCAACAATGAAAAATGCAGCTTTTGTTATCTATGGCACATTTACTTATGTATTTATTTTTAAAATGCACATAAAGAATTTCAGATTTGTTAGCCCATTCCTATATGAAGGACAAATTTACTAACTGGAATACGGTACTTGTGCCAATAGAGTGGGCAAACCTTTTTGTAAAGGACCAGATAGTTAATTGTAGGAAACTAGTTAAAAAAAAAAAAAAAGGAAAAGAACAAAGACAGATTTTCCTTGTAGCTGTCTGCCTCACTTCCTTCCTTGAAGTCATGCTCGGCTCAGATGGCTATCTTTTTACTGAGCCACCTCCATAGCCTATTGAGATTATAGCCCCACTTTGGCTATTCTGACCCCTCTTTCCCTACTTTGTTTCCTGTTGTATTTGTCACACTGACACATACACTGAATCCATCCACTCTAATACACATTTACATACATGTTTTTATTTATTTATTTTATTTTTTTATAAATTTATTTATTTTAGTTGGGGGCTAATTACTTTACAATATTGTCGTGGTTTTTGCCATACATTGACATGAATCAGCCATGGGTTTACATGTGTTCCCCATCCTGAACCCCTCTCCCACCTCCCTCCCCATCCCATCCCTCTGGGTCATCCCATTGCCCCAGCCCTGAGCATTTGTCTCATGCATCGAACCTGGAATGGTGTTCTGTTTCACATATGATAATATACATGTTTCAGTGCTATTGTCCCAGAACGTCCCACCCTCACCTTCTCCCTCAGAGTCCATAAGACTGTTCTATGCATCTGTGTCTCTTATTCTGTCTCACATATAGGGTTATCGTTACCATCTTTCAAATTCTATATATATGCATTAGTATACTGTATTGGTGTTTTTCTTTCTGGCTTACTTCACTCTGTATAATGGGCTCCAGTTTCATCCATCTCAATAGAACTGATTCAAATGTATTCTTTTTAATGGCTGAGTAATATTCCATTGTGTATATGTACCACAGCTTCCTTATCCATTTGTCTGCTGATGGACATCTAGGTTGCTTCCATGTCCTGGTTATTGTAAACAGTGCTGCGATGAACATTGGGGTACACGCGTCTCTTTCAATTCTGGTTTCCTCAGTGTGGATGCCTAGCAGTGGGATTGCTGGGTCGTATGGCAGTTCTATTCCCAGTTTTTTAAGGAATCTCCACACTGTTCTCCATAGTGGCTGTACTGGTTTGCATTCCCACCAACAGTGTAAGAGGGTTCCCTTTTCTCCACACCCTCTCCAGCATTTATTGCTTGTAGACTTTTGGATAGCAGCCATTCTGACTGGTTACACACATGTTTTTAAATATATACTTATAACATCTCTAAAATGTGACTGTTTCTTACAGTCAATAACAGATATTTAATTGAGGGCGTAAATTATGTCAGCACTTGCCATCAGTAGTATTCTAGGTGTGATAAACCAGGTTATATGATTTCCTTTTTTCTTTTGTCTACTTTTTATCTTATTCTTTTAGAATGAGAGAAGCATCAAACCAGAGTTATTAAAGAGAATATTTTGTATCCCCAAATCTCAGTGGATTAACACAACAGGGGTTTATTTTTCTCTTGTGTCATTAAGGGCTCTCTGTTCCATTTGGGGCCTGAGTGTCCTCAGTTAGATACTATACCTCCAACCAGCTTAAAATGATGAGGGTTGAAGATCACTTAAGTATATCAGAGCAAGCCTGAAATTAGTGTTCATCATTTCTGCCTAGCATCTCTTTCTGTGTTAATCAGATTATGTTAATAGCTGTGGGTTGAATCTTACCCCCCACCTAGAGATATGATAGTGAAGCTCTGGTACCTATAACTCTAATCTTGTTTAAAAATCAGGTCTTTGCAGATGTAATCAAGTTAAGATGAGGTCATACAGGATTAGGGTGGGTGGTAAATCCAGTGACTTATAGCCTCATAAGGAGAGAAGTTTGGAGATGCAAAGGAGACATAGAGAAGTCCATGTGATGGAGAGGTACAGTTTGGAGTTATGCAGCCACAAACCATGGAATGTCAAGGATTGCTGGCAACAGAAACTAGAAAGGACAAGGAAGGCATTTTTCCTAGAGTCTTTGGAGGGATAATGACCCTATCAGTACCGTAATTCTGGACTTGTAGCCTCTAGACCTATAAAAGAATAACTTTCTATTGCTTCACACCACCCAGTTCATAATAATTTGTTACAGCTGCCCTAAGAAACAAATACTCTAATTTTGGTACCAAAATCTGTATCTGTCAGGGTTTGACAGAGAAACAGAACCATCAGATATATGGGGAACTAGAATATATATTATTTCAGAAGAGCCTTAGCATCCTCTGTTAGATTCACTATCTCCAGCCAGTTTAAAGAGTGAGAATTGAAAAAAATCACTAAATGTTTAGAAATAATCAGAGAATAATAATAACATTTAGAAATAATGTTATTAAAATTAATATTTAGAAATAATAGAAATAATAATATTTAGGAAGAATAGAAATAATAATACTTAGAATTATAAGAAATAGACAAACAGAACCAGGAGATATACATGATTATATACCTATTTACAATATCATATAATTAGTAATTTCTAATTTAAGTTTAAATTACATTTCTAATATAAAGTGAAGTCACTCAGTCATGTCCAATTCTTTGTGACCCATGGACTGTAGTTGGCTAGGCTCCTCCATCCATGGGATTTTCCTGGCAAGAATACTGAAGTGGGTTGCCATTTCCTTCTCCAGGGGATCTTCCTGACCCAGGGATCAAACCCGGGTCTCCCGCATTACAGGCAGACTCTTTACTGTCTGAGCCACCAGGGGATCCCTTGTAATTTATATATATTTATATATACTTATTTTGAGATTTATTTTAGGAAATTGGTTCATGTGACTGTGGGGACTGGCAAGTCTGAAATCTGTAGGGCAGGCTGGCAGATGGGAAATTCAAGCAGAAGCTGATGCTGCAGCCTTGAGGAAGAATTTTTTCTTTTGTAGAAAATCTGTTTTTGCCCTTAAGGCTGTCAGCCAACTTTGGGATGAAGCTCATCCACCTTACTGAGGATAATCTTCTTTACATAAGGCCAGCTGATTGCAAATGTTAACCACAACTACAAGATAACATTCAAACATGTAGATTAGTGTTTGATTAAATAACTGGGTGTTGTAACCTAGTCAAGTTGATACATATCACTTGTAACAAACTATATCAAAATTTATGCTAATTGACACAAAAGAAATTTGTTTCTCTCGTCATGATCAAATACTCTGCTTACCGGCAGGGATGGGAAAGAGTGCTGACTTCCACAGGGTTACAGAGCAAATTGGGAACTTGTTTAGGAAATCAGAAACTATCTAGCAGAGAACTGCTTAAAACAGGCTAGGGACTAGAATATATCCCTTTTCTTACATTAGTCAGAACTCAGCAATATGGCTCCCCTTAACTGCAAAGATGGCTGGGAAATTTAGTCTTTAGTCTGTGTGACCAAAAGGAAAATGAGATGGTTTGAATAAATGAAAATCCCTGACACAGAGGGATATTTTTTTCCCCTGCTCTATTCACTGACATATCCCAAGCATCCAGAGTATCAGACTCTGAAATGTATTTTTCAAAATCCTAATGAAAAAAATATATATATCAGTATAAAATAAATAATAAACATAAGAAATTCTAAAGCTTTAACATTATCTCTTAAAATATATTTGAACAACTGAATTCTCCCATTAAAAGATAGAATCAAACCACAGCTATATACTTTTTAAAAGAAGTACACTTCAATGATAATTGAAAGTAGAAAATAAAGATGTGGAGAGACTGTTCAAATATATTAAAAAAAAATAAAAATGGAAAGCATAAAGTTAAAAAGTCTCTGTATTAATAAGAGGCAAGGTGCCAGGTAAAATTAATGGGATGAATCAGGATAAAGAGGGACACTAAGTTGTGATAAAAGCACAATTTATCAAGTTGGTAACCAACCATTAGCCAATATAAACCAATCTACATAGCAACTAAATATTTAAGGTAAAATATGTTAGATTAAAAGAGAATTAAAAAAAAAAAATAAAAAAAAATAAAAAAAAAAAGAGAATTGATGCAAGTACAATTATATAATTATAATGGAAACTTCCAATATATCTTTTGTCATGGTTGAGGAGATCTGTAGAGAAATATGCATAAAGAGACAGATAAATTAACTAAAGCCATCAATACCATGAATAACTGAGACTTCAGGTGAATTTTCTACATATCAGTTTAGTAAAATAAATCACAGACAATGGCAGAAATTACAAAATCGAGCTCAGTAGCTAATATGTTCTGGTGAGTGACTCTTTATGTGCCTCATTTGTTTGCTTCAAAATTATTTACCTTAGTGCTTCTTTCTAATTAAGTCTCATTAGGAGAAGGCAATGGCACCCCACTCCAGTACTCTTGCCTGGAAAATCCCATGGATGGAGGAGCCTGGTAGGCTACGGTCCATGGGGTCGCTAAGACTCGGATATGACTGAGTGACTTCACTTTCACTTTTCCCTTTCATGCACTGGAGAAGGAAATGGCAACCCACTCCAGTGTTCTTGCCTGGAGAATCCCAGGGATGGCAGAGCCTGGTGGGCTGTCGTCTATGGGGTCGCACAGAGTCGGACACGACTGAAGCAACTTAGACTTAGATACACAGTGATGGACTCTGTGTTTAGGCCTTGCTGGTACAGTACTGCTGCATGGTATATTCGCTCAGATATAAAGCTCTCAGAATCTGAGTTCTTTGCTAGGAAACAGACTATCTCTAGAGACAAAAGACTAGGTTTGAGTTCTGACCTTGCCCTCACTAAAGTGAATGAACATCTCTTATAGATACAACATGTAACTGGACTCACAAACTTGAATTCAGAGTCATACTATTATTTGCCAGTTATATGATCTTAGGCAATTGACTTAACCTCATTGAGACTCAATGTTCTTATCTCTAGATGAGAAATGATCTCTAGAGATGCAGTTCTCTCTCTAACGTCCGTGAGTTTATCCATAGTAGTACAAATAGTGTATTTCCTAAGATCCAAAAGTCCTTTGCAGTCCACATTTCAAATAAAGAACTGTGTTTATGTTAGAATAGCTAAAAAGCTGATTGAGACACTTTCTGAAAAATAAAGGAAATGTTTCCCCAAAAGGAGAAAGCGGAGTTAATGAAGGCAGTGTTATAAGAACAGATTCTGTCACTTTCATTTATCAAATTTCTCAAACATAAGATAGAAATGGAAAGAGCTTCAAGTGTTACAGGCTTGTTCTGAGTTTTATATATACACAAGTGACAGTGCTTAAGGCAGAACTTGCCTAATGGGTGATCAATGCTTATTAACTATCTTCTTTCCTTTGATATCTGGGAGTAAAATTAAGTTGATGGAGCTTCATCATTGCTCTTGCTGCTATGAACACTGACAATAGTCCATTTGGATTTTCCTACTCAATAAATATCTTCCTGATGAGGTCAAATGCTTTCCTTTCTCACATATATAATATGATTGAAAATGGGGAATTTTTGATCTACAAAATAAGTTGTGATGCGATAAGAAAAATGTCAGTAACATGCGTATACATGTAAGGCACAAGGAGGATTAAAACATGCCTGAGCAGGCAAAAAGAGAGCAATGGTATTAACATCCTAAAAAACATTTGCTGCTGCTAAGTCGCTTCAGTCGTATCTGACTCTGTGCAACCCCATAGATGGCAGCCCGCCAGGCTCCTCTGTCCCTGGGATTCTCCAAGCAAGAACACTGGAGTGGGTTGCCATTTCCTTCTCCAATACATGCATGCATGCTAAGTTGCTTCAGTCACGTCCAACACTGTGCGACCCTATGGACAGCAGCTAGAAGCACAGAAATTGAGGAAAATGAATATACTTGGACAAGGAAGAAGCAAGAAAAGAATAAGGAAATGCAACATTTGTCTCAAGTCTTTGAAATACGCAAGAGATAAAAGTTGATATAGAAGAGTGTAAACATTTTAGCAAAAGAAAAAAAGCTTGAAATGAGAAAGACACAAGATAGTAGATGATCTGTTTTATCCACTTTGAATGTTTCTGTGAGAGTCAACCATAAAAAGTACTGAGAAAGAATATCAATGCAGTCTAAACTTAAGCTACCAAAGGTCCATGCACACAGACATACATTCACTGAGGATTTAGATCTCAGACTGAAAGTACATAAGAATAACTCTGAGAGTTTATTAAAAATACAGCTTATAGAATTTTCCTTTTTACGTCCACTTTGGCAGATTCTAATATAGATGTTCAACAGTTCACAGTTGAGAAATACTCTCTAGTTATTCTACAATTCATCGTTACCCTTAGAGAGATGGATTTCCAGCTAACAATTTCATCTTGTTTCCTGAGTGGTGTTATAGATTCAGAACAACTTAGAGAATTGAAAATAATCTTTTCAGTTATACAGCAGAACCCACTAAGATTTGAATGAGAACTCTTTATTGAGCTGAACATTCATGCGACTTTTTCTAACCCATGGGTTGTAGTTACAAGAGAAAAAAGAGACAGCAAGCAGACCTGGCACAAGATTCAAAAGAAAAGAGATCTGAAGCATCTCTAAGAGAGAAGATAATCCATTCCACTATGCTAAATAAAATATTCAATTTCGGCATTCTGAAATTTGGGGAATTATAGCAGCAG
Organism: Giraffa tippelskirchi; assembly: GCF_054371585.1. Lineage (NCBI taxonomy): Eukaryota > Metazoa > Chordata > Mammalia > Artiodactyla > Giraffidae > Giraffa > Giraffa tippelskirchi. Next base: position 55,119,621 of record NC_137276.1, on the reverse strand, counting down.
ATGCTGCTGCTGCCTTCCAAAGATCTATTAAAATGTGTTTGTATGAACAAATAGAGCTCACTTGGAGGGATTTCTGGATGATGATTATTCTTCAGTATCAAGCTGAATTGGAAGAAGAAGGCTGTTTCATATTAATTCATGCTGCTGCTAAGTCGCGTCAGTCGTGTCCGACTCTGTGCTACCCCATAGACAGCAGCCCAACAGGCTCCTCTGTCCCTGGGATTCTCCAGGCAAGAATACTGGAGTGGGTTGCCATTTCCTTCTCCAATTCATGAAAGTGAAATCGCTCAGTCGTGTCTGACTCTTCGCGACCCCATGGACTGCAGCCTACCAGGCTCCTCCGTCCATGGAATTTTCCAGGCAAGAGTACTGGAGTGTATTGCCATTGCCTTCTCCGATTAATTCATGAAGTACTGCTAAAAATTCAACAGTAGAAGATTCTCTACTTGAAAAATCAGACTAACCAGTAAGAATTAAAGATTATAAGAATACCAAAGTGATATGTGTATATGTATATACATATTTATATACATATACACATACATATACACAATAAAAAGATTATAAAATAATAAATAATTGGAAGAATTCCATATAACAGCTCATACTTAGTTTCTAGAAAAAATATATCCATTTATAAGCAATATAAATCTAAAATTATCATTAAGTGAATTCTGCAGTAGTTTATTATTGTATTTTTTTTATGATTCAAATCAACCAAATAGAACAAATGCATGCCTACTACATATGAAAGATTATGCTTTTAGCCATGAAGACTGTGTTCAGCTGCAAGTAACAGAACATCCAATTAAACAGTGATTTCAGTAAACTTGGGGTTTTATTTGTCTGAAGTGATGAGAAGTGCAAAGGTGTAGGGGTCTAGGGCTGGTCCAGCACTATAGAGTGTCCTCAGATTTTTACATCTTTTAAATTATTCTCATCAACCATGTTAGCATGTGGCTCCCATCTTCATTCTGGCTGCCTTATAATTGCAGGATGGCTGTGCCATCCACCTCTAGACTGAAAGAAGGTGGAGGGCATGGAACAATGGACTAAATCTTTTAATAAAGATGAACTAAGTCTGCTCCCCAAGAAAGCGATTTGCTGGAAGACAACCTAAACATTCTCTATTCCAATGCTATAAAGCTGAACTGTGTCACAGAGCTACCATAAATGGTGCAAGGAAGGCTGAAAAATTGAGTGTTGAATCTGAGTACACTGACAGTCTGAAAAAATTATGATAGTTGGAGAACAGGTATCAAGTAGGCAAATAGACATGAGTATAAAATTATATATGTTATCAAATTTTAAGCATTTTATAAATCATGTGCATTTTATTTCTTAAATAGGTGAAGACATTGAGACATATTATAGAAATGTTAAGTAACTTGCCTAAGGTAAAATGAGGTTACTAAAGGACAAAATCAGGAATTAAGCCCATGTAAACAAATGTTGGGATTCCCTACTGGCTCCGTGGTAAGGAACCCAGCTGCCAATGCAGGAGATGTGAGTTTGATCCCTGGGTCAGGAAGATCCCCTGGAGAAGGAAATGGCAACCCACTCCAGTATTATTGCCTGGGAACCCCCATGGACAGAGGAGCCTGGCAGGCTATAGTCCCTGGGATTGCAAAAGAATCAGACATGACTTAGCAACTAAACAACAACAATAATCAAATGTTAATATTTTTTTCTACCATACCACATTCTCCCAGGTACCACCAAGCAATATATTCCTTAGAGAGTCAATCTTCCAAAAAATTGTACCTCATTTGTCAGTCACATGATCAGTGCCTTTTGATGGTAAAGACTGCATTTTTTTCATCCTACACTGAAAACATTTTTTTTTCAGGGCATAACTTCAACATTTTTGTATCCCCAGTGCTTAGTCCCGGAGAAGGCAATGGCAACCCACTCCAGTACTCTTGCCTGGAAAATCCATGGACGGAGGGGCCTGGTAGGCTGTAGTCCATGGGGTCGCCAGGAGTCGGACATGACTGAGTGACTTCACTTTCACTTTTCACTTTCATGCATTGGAGAAGGAAATGGCAACCCACTCCAGTATTCTTGCCTGGAGAATCCCAGGAATGGGGGAGCCTGGTGGGCTGCCGTCTATGGGGTCACACAGAGTCGGACATGACTGAAGCGACTTAGCAGCAACAGCAGTGCTTAGTCCATGGATTTTGTTGGTAGAAACACAGATATCCAGATGAATAAATCTGGATATAGAGACTATATTTTCAGCTTATAGAATTCAGGAGAAAGAGTTTTGTTGTTGTTGTTAATTTTTCTAATATCCACACAAGGCTTCATAGAACATGTTATAGAGTAAACATTTAGTAAATTCTTTTTAAAGGTTTAAATAAATAATTAAAATCAGATTTCATATGGATATGAATATATATACATATATATATATAGTGTAAGAAGAATAGCAGTAAAAAGAGCAGTGCTCTTTTTATGATTTATGATTCACTTGGTTAAAAGATCAAACAGAGCTGGAAAACTATTAATTGATAAATTGACTCTTGATCTGAGTTTCACTGTGATGAATTTCATTCATTCACTCAGAAAATATTTGTTGAACACCTAATTTGTACCAGCCATTTTCCTCAACATCATGAATACAGTGAATAAAACAGTAAACATATTGTTATGGATTGAATTGTGTCCCCAAGATTCATACATTGAAGTCTTAACCCCTAGTACTTCAGAATTTGACCTTATTTAGAGATGGAGTCTGTAGAGGTAATTAAGTTAAAAAGAAGTTATCAGGGTAGGCTCTAATCGAATAGGACTAATGTCCTTATGAAAAGGGAAAATTTGGACACAGTCATTCACAGAGAGAAAACATCATGTAAAAATGAAGACAGAGTCAGGGTGATGCTTCTTTGGCTAAGGAATGTCAAAGATTGCCAGAAAGCTACCAGAAGCTACCAAGAAGGCCTGGAACAGATTCTTCCTCACAGACCCAGGAGCAACCAAACCCTCTGACACCATGATCTTGGATTTTCAGTCTCCAGGACTGTGACACAATAAATTTTCATTGTTTAAACCACCCAGTTTGGTGTACGTTGTTTTAGCAGCCCTAGCAACCAGTATACAAGTGAAGTCCCTCCCTCCTGGAACTTCCCATTCTAGTCTGGAGCAGAGAGGGAAATACAAAATTAATGAAGAGATAAGATAATACTGCATACGGTATTAAACTCTAAGGAGTAAAGAAAAGTAGGGTAAAGGAGATGAGACATCCTGTTTTACATAATAGGATCCCTGATAAAATGACATTAGAACTGAAAGGAGGTAGGGAATTGAATTGTGCTGGTATCTGGAGGAAGAGCATTAAGGGTAGAAGGAACAACAAGTTCATCGCTCCTGGGAAAAAGAGTGCTTCTGTGTTAGAAGAGCTGCCACGAGGTCAAGGTGGTTCAGCTGGAATAAGGGAGAGAGAGAGAGAATGATAGTAGGATAGTCAGAGATGTAAAGGGAGAGAAGATTGTACAGGCACATTTTTTACTTTGCTGATAACTTTGGTTTCCATTCTAAGTGTCATAGAAAGCCACGGGAGGGATTCTTAAGCAAAGCAATAATGTGATCTGACTTAAAACTTAAAAGGATCTCTCCAGCTCCTGTGTGGGAAGAGACTGTAGGTAGGGGAAAAGTTGAAAGCAGAGATATCAGGAAGGAGGCTATTGTGGTGAAACCTTCCAGGTGAGATATGTAGCTGGTTTGTGCCGGAAAGATGGCGGAGGACAAGATGAGATAGGCAAGTGAAGGCTTATGTGAAGTATCACAAATACAAAGGAGAGCTTGATAGACAAAAGAAGACCAGGTCTTTGGAGGAGCTACAGGAACTTTCCATTTAAGAGAAGTGCGAAAAGAGAGGGAATTGAATGTTACTACTGAAAGGAATAGATGTAGTTAGTGTCCAGGAGAATTTGGCTTGTGGCCTTCATGAAGCCATCCAGAGCAATAGGGTCATCAGCACACAATGATTCCTCAATGATTCCTCCTATTCATATCTTTGAGTGACATTTCTAAACTTTAGTGAGCTGTGGTCACAACTGCGTCCCTGCCATGAGCAAATTAATTTCATTTTCCTTAGAGAAGGCTCAATTTGAACAAGAGGGAAAATATCATTATTTAAATCTCTTATGGCTTTGAAACCTTTTCCTAGGATTTACATGTGTTGTTGTGCAGTCACTAAGCTGTGTCCAGCTGTTTGAGATGTCATAGACTGTAGAATACCAGACTACTCTGTCCTCGACTATCTCCCAGAATTTGCTCAAATTTATTGAGTCATTGAGTCAATGATGCTATCTAACCATCTCTTCCTCTGCTGCCTCTTCTCTTGCCTTCAATCTTTCCCAGCATCAGGGTGTTTGCCAATGAGTTGGCTCTTTGTATCAGGTGGCCAAAGTATTGGAGCTTCAGCATCAGTCCTTTCAGTGAATATTCAGGGTTGATTTCCTTTAGGATTGACTGGTTTGATCTCCTTGCAGTCCAAGGGACTCGCAAGAGTCTTCTCCAGCACCACAGTTCAAAAGCACCATTTCTTAGGCACTCGGCCTTCATTACAATCCAACTCTCACATCTGTACATGGCTACTGGAAAACCATAGTTTTGACTCTATGGATCTTTGTTGTCAAGTTGTATTTCTGGTTTCTAATATGTTGTCTAGGTTTGTCATAACTTTTCTTCCAAGGAGCAAGTGTCTTTTAATTTCATGGCTGCAGTCACCATCCACAGTGATTTTGGAACCCAAGAAAGTAAAATCTATCACTGCTTCCACTTTTCCCCCTTCTGTCTGCCATGAAGTGATGGGACTAGATGCCATTATCTTAGTTTTTAGTTTTTTTTTTTAATATTGAGTTTCAAGCCAGATTTTTCACTCTCTTATTTCACCCTCATCAAAAGGCTCTTTAGTTTCTTGTCACTTTCTGATTACCATAAATAAAAGGAAAATTCCTTAAAACAAAGTTTAAGCTAATTTGACATCAACTAAATAAAAATGTTTTGTTTAATAATAGCGAATGCCCATAGCAAGAATAATTCAACAGTAAGTGCTTAAACAGCTTGAAGTCCTACAAAAATTGTTGAAAATTTCTTTGCACCTAGCTGTTTGCATATTTTGTTTAGTTGCCATGCAGATTACCTTATTTTATATTCCAGTTTTTGTGAGTGCAAGAAATGCCAACTTAATAAAATTTAAATAAAATAAAATTTGGGTTAACATGACAATATTGAGTTCAGTGTGACTGTATCTAATATTGCAGAATAATAAGTTAACCAACCTTCTTAATTTTGTAGCAGTAAAAAAAACTCAGTCTCAAAAATGTAGAGTGACATGTATACAAACCCATTTGTGTTGTGGGTTCAAAGAGCAATTTCTTGCAACCTGGTTTGAATCACAGCACTGCTTGTCACAAGTTGAGGACCTCTATGTGCCTCAGTTTCATCTCTAACATGGGAATAAAAACAGCAGCTACTTCATAAAATTGTTCTAGGTTTTAAATGAATTAAGACATATAAAGTGTATAGATAAATGACTGCTTAGAATAAGCCCTCAAAAATTTAAGTTATATTATTATATTTGTTATTTAATTTCCTTCATTTTCTATGTCAAGTTCCATTTTACTGAGTTAGAGGAAAGTATAATCACAGCTCATCTTTGATTCCTGTTCCCTGAAGGTAGCACTGCAGTTCTGTAAAGAGGTGTGGTTTATTCCATGCCCAGGACCTGGTACAGCTGCAAAAAGTGGTCAGTGGGGGCATCTTCTGTCCCCCTGTCTACCCATGCTGGCATCTGCCAAGATGTCCTCAGTACTGTCATGTTTTTAGTTCACAGAAACCATTTCTGTAGGCTCTTGTCCTCCCAACCTCCTCGTTCATGTCAGGCTGTCAGTGACTGTGTCCAGCAGATGCACCAGGAATAAATTGGCCTGCCTAGCTCTTTCCCACCCCAGCATATCTGAGGGTCATCTCTCCGGACCCTCTAAGCATTGCATCCTTCAGTGTAAAGCTGAGGCTGGGAGAGCAGTGGGCATGGGCTTCTCTGTGCTCTTGGTGCTTCCAGGGACTGTAGTTAGTGGGCTCAAGGCAGCCCTGCTTGGGAAGCTGCTTCATGTCCTCTGTTTGGAGCAGTGGAAGGGGGAGAAGGTCGTGATTTGGCAGCAGCAGTGTGCACGTTTCTGAAGATCACTTCACCGGTCTTCTGGCTTTCATTCATTTCTTTCCTTCACCTAGAAACTCTTTAATGTATTAATCTGCAGAAAGAGCCTGGTTCTTTGTCTATATTATCAAATCTAACATTTTATATTTCAATTCCTTCTTAGCCAAAGATTTTGCAACTCACACATTTTTTTTAAATTTTAATTACTAAGACTTCCCTCCTCCAAGGCAGCAGAAGAAAGGACAAAGAATAGAAGGAACTATCAGTAACAGAAGTCTCATTGAGTAAAACTTCAAAAATCCTTGCAGTTAGTTTTTCTTTAAGTAAGTGCTCTCTCTGTGCCAGAAACTGACCTAGAATCTAAAATATGAAGATACACTAATCATGGCTTTAAAAAAAATTAAGTTGCTTATAGTTATTGGGGGGAAGATGAGCAAGAAAACAAAGAACTACAATAGTTAGAGTGTACATGAATATAAAAGATAATATGAAAGACTATTTCTTTTGGAGATATTATATGGAAAAATGTCTTCCAGAGCTGGTTTTGTTTGAAGTGAGTTGCCATGAGTGAAGTCCACCAAAGTGCACAAAAGCAAAATGAGCCTTTGGAATTGGAGACAGAATGTGGAGGTAGGACTGGAGAAGCAGGTTGGAGCTGAATCCTTAATGTTTGACTCACATGGCACACTCAGCATGGTAGTAGAAGAAGGTTTTCTTCAGGGGAGGAGGGGCAAGTGGAATGATTTCATTAAATGAGATGCTTTCCATCTTGAGCAAATTAGTCTACCTCTCTGAATCTCAGTTTTCTCCTCTGCAAAATATCATCCATAGAAAGGATGCTATGAGGATGGGGTGAGCCAGATGTCATATAGATTCATTAGTATATCATTTGTAGATGGTTTTTTAGGGGAGTAACGTAGCAGACTTTATTCATTTGCCTTGCTAATGTCTAAGTGATATAAAATTAGAAGTTTCTAAATTCATCCATACTCCACTTTTGAAATTCCCACAGCATTTTGAAAAGGTTATCTCACTAACAGAATGCCCAGCAGAGTGATTATTTCCAAATATGTAGAAAGCAAGAGTTATCAAGACTTAGAAGAGCAAGAGAATGAGGGTGAAAACATGTAAATACCTGGATTCCATAGGGTCTCCAGCTAATAAGAGACAAAATTTGATAATAGTTTCTGCCATTATTTTAATAAAGACACTTTCCCTGGTTTTCCTACACTATGAAGAATAATCCAGCTACTCTGGAGGAAGCCATTAATGGGAGAAGACTCTAGCAGTTTAATTTCCATTTCTTTATTTCTATTAAATAAAAGAAGCTTACATTAGTCCTATGTTATTAACTACTTAATAGATTTAGGAAGTAGGTAGCAAAAGAAGAATTGTCCTTTGCATTCAAATGAAGCAAATAACGTCCTCAACTGATTATGCATTTAGCAGGAAAAAAGTTTCATCCTATTGCTACATTTTAGGTCCACAGAAGTAATAAATTAATCCATTAGTGAGCCCATATATCATCTGTTATTCTCATTATCAAGTATTCCCAGGTGTTCAGAATTTGTAAGTCTAAATTGATGTGACTTTTAAACTTGGTAATAAAAATATCCAGCATAAGGGTCATAAGCTATGAAACTATTCCCATACCAATGATTTTTACCAAAAATGTATAGCATTAAATATTAAATTAAGATGTTACCCAATATTGGAATGTGTTAACATGTCAGAATGAAGCAAAAAAACAAAATTAATCATAGAAACCATAGGGTTGCCAAGTTTCCTTCCCACTTGCCTGATTTTATGTATCATTTTAAGAGCACATTATCAAACATTAGGCACCATAAGTATGTGCATTTAAACAAATAAAACGATTGATTTATCCAGATGCTCTTTATCCATCTCTTTGTGGATTTAGTCAATAAAAATGCTTTGAGCATTTACTACCTGCCTGATAGGGTACATAGTCTGGAAGGAGGAGGTAAGATTGCCAGACAAATGACCACAAGATAGAAAGGGCAACGTGTTACTGGAAAGGGCACCTCGTGGGGAATTGTTTGAGCTGAATCTGAAAAGAGCAAGAAAACACAGTTCTTCCAAAGATCTGGAGCTCTAAAAAGTGTATTGTGTTGAAGCACTTTCTTTCAATCAATTCACTCCGTTTCATTCATGGCACTGAGTTTGTGTATGGAACAGAGACAAGGGATGAGCACAGGCGTGGACGTGGCTGATGTAGATGACTATGGATAAAGGCCTTGTTGATGCTGTTCTTTGCACCATAGTGGCTACCAGTGCTTCCCTCTTTTCCCAAAAGACACTAAAATAAGAATGTCTTATATAAGTAGTCACTTACATGAATACCTCAGTTCACTGAGGTGATAGAACTGGAAAAGACTTTACCTCTTTCTTTCTTTTCATTCCCTGTAGGCGATTCACAATTCAGTGAGGAGTAGACTATGTAACTCCAAATATAATGTGTGTGTGTGTGTGTGTGTGTGTGTGTGTGTGTGTGTGTGTGTGTGTGTGTGTGTGTGTGTGTGTGTGTGTGTTGTAATGGAAGCCTCTTGCAAATGTGTAGAAAATCTGGAAGATTTGGGTAGAAAATATAGCCTGAGAGAAAGTGTGTTTATAAACATGATTTACATTTTAAAAAATTTCACAACAGTATACTTTTAATAAGGAAAACAAAAGTAGTGGGATTATGAAAAAGATTCAATAAAATTTACTTGCCATCTTCCATTTGAAAGACAGAAGGGGGAGTGAAGAAGGGGCAAGGTGAAGAACCTAGTTTACCTAATTAGTCATGATATCTCTATCTGCTATCAATAGTTGTAAGTCAATGCATGATAATACTATTTCTAAATACAGATCCCATTTTCATCCACAGGAAAATGGAATAGGTAATGTTTTTACCTGCTTCAAGAGGAGTTGGTCCTTGAAAGACAGAATGAATTTGTTAGGATGACAATTTGTTGAGTCCATTAGGAAAGATATTCAAGACTAGTGCAATGGCTGAAATAAAGACATGAGATGTATTGTGGGTTTGGGCCTATTTGAATAAGTACTGGTAGAATATTTGTAGTTAGGAGAAAGGAGTGATTTCTTTCTCATATTTTAAATGACTTCCTACAGAAAAACTTTAAATAACTACCTTCTGCATTTGAAGAACTATTTATAATGCAATATATTTTCCCGTTCAAATGAATACCTTTACATACAGTAAAATATAGCAAAGCCAAAAGTAATGGCAATGGACAAGTCTGCCATTCAGAGACCACAATTGCCTGCCACGAAGTAGGAACCTAGCCTAAAGAGTGGTTACCAAAAGGAAAGAACAAAAGTGTAAGGTCTGTCTTGTCTTGTACCATATCATTTCTCAGTAGCATCACACATCACTTAAAAATAAACTTCCTGTCCATCAGCAGACAAATGGATAAGGAAGTTGTGGTACATAAACCCAATGAAATATTACTCAGCTATAAAAAAGAACACATTTGAGTCAATCCCAATGAGATGGGTGAAACTGGAGCCTATTGTACAGAGTGAACTAAGTCAGAAAGAGAAATACCAATACAGTATATTAATGCATATATATATGGAATTTAGAAAGATGGTAATGATAACCCTATATGCAAGACAGCAAAAGAGACACAGATGTAAAGAACAGACTATTGGACTATATGGGAGAAGGTGAGTGTGGGATGATATGAGAGAATAGCATTGAAACATGTATATTACCATATGTAAAATAGATGACCAGTGAAAATTCAATGCATGAAGCAGGGCACCCAAAGCTAGTGCTCTGGGACATCCCATAGGGATGGAGTGGGGAGGAAGGTGGGAGGGGGTTTCAGGATGGTGAACACCCATGGCTGATTCATGTCGATGTATGGCAAAAACCACCATGATATTGTAAAGTAATCATCCTCCAATTAAAATAATTTTTTTTTTTAAAGAATAAGCTTCCAGTGCACAAGCTTGTTTTTTTTGCCTTAGCCCTGAAACAGTTACCCCAGCCCATCATAAATTTCACTTTCTCAGTTGCTCCCCATTTTTCTGAGTCCAAACTAAAAAGGATGTATTTCTGATTATTATCTTAACTTGCCTCCTAGTTTGAATTATCTTTGCTGTCTTGGCTTAGACTTTTACTTTATCACATATGAGGCTGAGGCTTTTTGTCACCTCCATTTCCTCACCGTCTTTGGATGTTCCAGATAAATACCTTGGGTATTTTGTCTAAGACCAAGAATCTTCTACCTCATATAGATCTCTTGTCTCCTCTTTCTCTGTCTTTGGCCTTTGGGAAGCAGAAGATATATTTTTTGTGATCTCCAGTCTACCAAAGCTATCCTCTGTTGAGGGGTGGGAGTTAGTTGTCTTTGCCCTTTTCTTAGGGTAGGAGAGTGCATTTCAGAGGAATATTTCTTAAAATGTGTCCTTCACTTTCTGAATTACTGTTCATCATCAAGCTATTGTAATTTTGAATTTAGGAATATGATTAAAAGCATAGTACTAAAACAATTTGTTAACAAAGGCTTTAATTAATTAGCATGTACTGATGTTAATTGCCATGTACTTCTTTTTTTCCTTTCTTTTTTGAGTAGACTTTCCCCTATTTTATTATAATCTTTACATACACTGACCTTAAACTACTCTATATGTCTTCATTGATACTAAAATGGATTGAAGTTGAAAAGTTATAATCTGTAAAGTGTACAAAATGACTATTTCAAAGTTTGCCTAGATTATTTGACATTACTAAGGAATAAATCCTTAAGTAGCATTTATAATAATATTACCATGGAAAATTGAATATTTTTTTCTGATAATTGACCGCTTGTTCACAAGAATCCTAAATTACAGACAAAAATGATGTGACAAATATATGCATGTACTGGACCCTTTCATATAATAATCTGCTATGTTTTGGACTCTAGAATTGTACACTCATGTAAGTAATATTTAAAGGTAGTACTTTCATATGGAGGGGTGTTCCAGAAACATTTATGGATATTGTTTTTTCAGTATCAAAAGTTACACCCAGAAGTGTCATATTCCTTGGAATCCTCAAAAAATGAGGTGACAGAAAACAGACTAGATGTGCTCTGTAGAAATTCAGACTCACATGCAGTGGGCAAAGGGGCTGACTCAGATGGCATTTCCTTCACTCAATAAATATTTATTGAGCATCAGCAAAATGTCAGACTTTGATAGGCTGGTGTGATAAATCAGTGAGCAAGAGAAATAATGACCCTTTACTCCTGGAATTTGCGATAGTTTTCCACCCTCAGGATATAAGCATCTATAAATATGGCCTTTAGGCCAAAATAAGGAAGCTTATTTTCTTCGGCTGTTACATGGAAGTCAGTAGCACCACTTTACAGGCTGCTTTGTGAAGTTACATGGAATAATGTGTATGGAAGTGCCCAGTGAGAAAATATGAGAGGTTGAAAAATTGATAAACTATGAAAAGTGGGGAATTTCAGGAATAAGAACTCCTAGTGCACTCACCTGTACAAATATACTATGATCAATTATATAACCAAATTAGCAGTATTTTTTGAATGAATAATTCTTCTATACAATGGTAATTCTTATTTAATTCTTCAATCAGTCATTGTGAACATAAAATCAGTGTTAAGTCTAATGCTACAAGATGTTTTCGCTGGAAAATTGTACAAGATTTTAGGTCAGATTCATCTTTGAGAAACAGATGTCCTAAACAGAGTCACTAATAAACCTCAGCTGTAACTCTGATTTAATGTGATTTTATTACATGATTTTATGATTTGATTTTAAGAGCAAAATGCCCATCTTAGTTTGCGCTGCATGAACACATGGCAATCTCCATGGCTGCTTGCTTCTCTTCCTTTGATACAAATGAATATATTTTACTTAGAGGATGATAGGGAAGGTGAAATAGAAGTGTCTCCGTTCAAGAGGAATCCATAACAGAGCTTTTGAGAAGAAAAATTAAGAGGTCATGCTTCATTACAAGGCCCATGGAAGAAAGAATGGGGCTGTGCGCTTTTCTGGAAAAGTTATTTTGCTTCATGATTGATAACCTGTCTGATGTGAGGCTGGTCACAGTAATAATGTCAGGACTTACTCTCAACAGTAGAAAAAGCTGTCAGTTCTGAGGTTCTGATGTGATAGAGGGGGATTGGGATTATAAAGCTGAAATGGCGAAAGAATGTCCTCTGACTTAGGCCCGTGATGCAAGGTGATTTTGTGTAAAACTGACTTTAAACTTATTTTACATGTCGAGAGAGAAGACTCAAAAGAATTCGAATAAAAATTTAATAGAAATTACTTTTAAAATGTAATAAGAAACATTTTCTTTTTACTACTATGATTTTTTTGCTCTCCAAGTTTTATTTATGAACATGTAGAAATTTTAAGATCAAATATATATGTGGGCTGATAAAAATAAAATTAAGTGTTTAAGAGAGTAGCATGATATAATGGAGGGAGTATGGAGGTTCGATTCTAACCTGCATTCATATCCAAACTCTTGCACTAAGTATCTGGAAAAAAAGATAATCCAATTCTATCCTTCTCCTTTTTGGACAACATGATGGAATGCAATGCAGGGGCTGGAAAAGGCCTTTACTATCTCACCCTGCAGGAATGAGCTGACACTTCTGCCAGCTCTTTTCCCTCCTTGTTGTGGGACACAACATTGAGAGATCCAGGTGTGGCTCTTCTTTGCTCCCAGTCATCAGATCCTCTTAGTGACTGCCAAGTGTCCCTTCCCCCTAATGAATGATTATATGCTCTGGGAGCCTGTGGTGAGCTTTATTCCTCCATCCTATAACCACTTAATCTTTTTGAAAGGTATATATTCTGTGAATCCCTTGAGTTTCTTCTTGACTGTAGCTTCCCACAGCAGTCACAAGCCAGGTCCACCCTCAAGCCCTTGCCCTCCTAATCAGAAACCTTAGCATCTATTCCAGCCTTTCCTAGTTTGTCTGTCTTGTTATAATAAACTGGGACATACATGGCAATGCCTTGACTTGTGACATCTCATCACCCTGTCTGTGATCTTCTCTAATAGCAAGCAGAATACAAGGACCCACTGTTGAAGCATGAGACAGTTACATTTCTTTACAGCAATTCTTGAAAATACTGAATGGTCAGTATGAGAATGGTCAGTTCTGGTGTCAAGGGTCAGCAAACATTCAAGACCCAGCTTACTATCTTCATAAATCCAATGTGGTCTTCTTAGTTGAGATGGACTACCTCATCCTAAAGTGTCACCTTTGAAAAGTCATTTGACATAGATCTGAATGTGGAATCTATACAGTGACAGATTTTAGTTCACTGATAAAGATAAATCATTTATAACTGATGTGTTTTGTAGTTGAGTGTCTAATTTCTTCCACACTTACATGGCGCTTATTTCCCAGAGAGGGTACCATCGTAGATCACTACAAGGAGTGCTTCACACCAAGGTGACTGTTTATATCAAGTTAGGAAATACGGCCTCCTGAGCCACCACCAGGGCACTCTCAGCACACGTATGAAGGTCTTTAGGGTTTCCTGCAGTGGAGAAGCCTGTTGAACTTTAAGCCAGTATTCTAACTTTTTAAAACATAGTATTTTCATGTAACATGTTTTTGCACATCCTATGGAACAAGGGCTTAAGTTGTCCCATTCAGAACTACTCTGTGATAGAATTACCTTGTTCAGTTGCTTTTAATATAGGAGTAGTGCTGAAACCTATATTGATGTTGCATTGTCCTGGTGCTGTATTGTTGGGGTTTCTCATAACAGGCTGGATGACAACTTGTCTCATCTTGCCCTCAGACTGGAATCAAGTCAGAGTTGTTTTTGTTTGCTTCTCTTCATTCTGCCCAGATGGATGGAACTGTTGGTAGCCCCCAATTGTTTGTCTGTCAGCAATAAATCAGAAGCTTTGAGTTGCTCACACAAAAGGAATCATGGATACATTGGAAATATGTGGGCCCTGAATTTTCTGGAGCTTTTGACTTTGTAGCATATTGTTTATCTCCCTGGTTACTTCCCTAGCCCTCAAAAAAAATTTTTTTTTAATTGGAGGATAATTGCTTTACAATGTTGTGTGGGTTTCTGCTATACAACAATTATAAACTGTTGAATCAGCTATAAGTTTACATATAGCCCTCACATCTTAAGCATGTTTCAGGCAGGTCTCAGCAGAGCTGTTGGCATTTGTTAAGTATATTGCCAGTGTGAAGATTATTTGGTTCAATGTCTGGCACGTATTTAGACACAACTCCCTATATCCCTTGCTGTATGTATAAGCAAATAACTTCAATTAGGCCAGTCTCATGATGAAGAAAACTCCCTGGAACCAATGAAAAGATGTTAATGATTCGCCACTTCGGTTCCTTGGGGAGAGGGACGTCCCCTCTACCTCACTAATATCGGGCACTTCATCTATAAACTCGGGGTGAGCAAGTAACTAAGTGGTGCTTCCGCAGTGCCTAAGGACACTTGAAAGCAATTTATTCTCTTAAGTGGATTAAATAACTCCTCCCTGAACATCTTATTACCTGATGAGTTTGTAAAAATTAGCTTTTTCTTCATAGGGACTGCATGAGTAAACCCTGAAAATGACTTGTGGCTGAAAGTCAAGCAGCTTAGGCTCAGTTGTGTTTCCGCTACTTAACTAACCATGTGGTTTTGGGAAAGTTTCTTCACCTCTGTGTGCCTCTGTTCCTTGTGTTTCAAATGAGGATCATGACAATCTTATCAGGTTCTGTGAGTTAATACTTAAAGCAGTTCTTGGCACATAGTAAATGACAGGAACTTAGCCACTATTGTATAATCAAACTGTACAATATTCCAAACGAACTGCAGTTTTTACATAGAAAAGTTCATCAAACTGTAAAAGTGATGGGAATTGTATATTCTAATTCTAATGCATGGCATAGGGAAGATAAAACAGGTTTTTTGTTTTTGTTTTTGCTTAAGCTATGTTCCTCCTTTTTTATCCCACAGTCTACACAGTTCTTGGCACATGGATTGTTAAATGAATAAATGAATTATTAACTGATTTATGTTCGTCACATTCCTCTTGATGTTTCTGTGCAGGCCAAAATGGCCTGCATATCCCCAGGAAAGTGTAATGCTTTAAGAAATAGCTAGTGAAGGGGCATGAGAAATATGATGGTTTATGTTCTGTGCATGTCTTAATTGACAAAATTAATTGTGCAATAATAATCAGTGTTTAGCATTTTAATAAAAGAATGGAAATATGTGTGTGGTGAGAGAGAAAAAGAGAAATTTTAAATAAGATGTAACTTTTTATTTTTATATTACAGTAGTGTCAGTTTTCATGAATATTGTTATTTACTGACTATGCCAAAGCCTTTGACTGTGTGGATCAGAACAAACTGTAGAAAATTCTGGAAGAGATGGGAATACCAGACTACCTGACCTGCCTCTTGAGAAAGTTGTATGCAGGTCAGGAAGCAATGGTTAGAACAAGACATGGAACAACAGACTGGCTCCAAATCAGGAAAGGAGTACGTCAAGGCTGTATATTGTCACCCTGCTTATTTAACTTAGACGCAGAGTACATCATGAGAAATGCTGGACTGGATGAAGCACAAGCTAGAATCAAGATTGCTAGGAGAAATATCACTAAACTCAGATATACAGATGATACCACCCTTGTGACAGAAAGTGAAGAAGAACTAAAGATCCTCTTGAAAGTGAAAGAGGAGAGTGAAAAAGTTGGCTTAAAACTCAACATTCAGAAAACTAAGATCATGGCATCTGGTCCCATCACTTCATGGCAAATAGATGGGGAAACAATGGAAACAGTGAGAGACTTTATTTTTGGGGGCTCCAAAATCACTGCAGATGGTTAAAAGACGCTTACTCCTTGGAAGAAAAGCTATGACCAACCTATATAGCATATTAAAAAGCAGAGACATTACTTTGCCAAAAAAGGTCCATCTGGTCAAGGCTATGGTTTTTCCAGTGGTCATGTATGAATGTGAGAGTTGGGCTATAAAGAAAGCTGAGCACCGAAGAATTGATGCTTTTGAACTGTGGTGTTGGAGAAGACTCTTGAGAGTCCCTTGGTCTGCAAGGAGATCCAACCAGTTCATCCTAAAGGAAATCAGTCCTGAATATTCATTGGAAGGACTGATGTTAAAGCTGAAACTCCAACACTCTGTCCACCTGATGGGAAGAACTGACTCATTAGAAGACCCTGATGCTGGGAAAGATTGAAGGCAGGAGGAAAAGGGAAGGACAGAGGATGAGATGGTTGGATGGCATCACTGACTCAACGGACATGAGTTTGAGTAAACTCCAGGAGTTGGTGATGGACAGGAAGGTCTGGTGTGCTGCAGTCCATGGGGTCGCAAAGAGTCGAACACAACTGAGTGACTGAACTGAACTGATTTTAAAAATAAACAATTACCCTATAAAATTGAATAATGTAATTATACCTTGCTTGACAGTATTTCTCAGAATTACAACTCTAATAATTAGATGTAACAGTTCTGCTATATTAAAAGTAGACAGATTTTCTTAAGACATCTACTTATACTGTTTAGTGTTTGAATAATTTAAAAATTCTTATTTCTGTTCCTTTTACTGGTTATGAATTCATTCTGATTTAAAGTATCTAGATTGCCCTCAAACTTATCAATCATGCCACTCATTTCTTACTGCAATTTCTAGACTCATAGAACTTGAATCCACATATCCCCTGTCACACATAGAGATAGTTCAGCCAAGATTGTGGGAAGAATGAAGAGTGACCATTAGTTATTACTTACCAGCAAAACAGACTATAGCCAGCCATTTCTGAGCCATCTAGTTCTGCTGGAAAGTTTTTGTTTTGTTTTGTTTTTTCTAATTGAACTGTAGTTGATTTACAATGTTGTGTTAATTTCTGATATATACCAAAGTGATTCAGTTATGGATACATATGCATATTCTTTTTCATATGCTTTCCCATTATAGTTTATTATGGGATTCACTGGTGGCTCAGATGGTAGTTTATTATAGAACATTGAATATATAGTTCCCTGTGCTATACAGTAAGATCTTGTTTTTTATCTATTGTACGTACAGAAGTTTGTAGCTGCTAATCCCAAATCCCTACTTTATCCCTCCCTTTTCCTCTTTGGTAACTGCAGTTCAGGAAGCAACAGTTAGAACTGGACATGGAACAACAGACTGGTTCCAAATAGGAAAAGGAGTACGCCAAGGCTGTATATTGTCACCCTGCTTATTTAACTTCTATTCAGAGTACATCATGAGAAACGTTGGGCTGGAGGAAGCACAAGCTAGAATCAAGATAGCCAGGAGAAATATCAATAACCTCAGAGATGCAGATGACACCACCCTTATGTCCAAAAGTGAAGAAGAACTAAAGAGCCTTTTGATGAAAGTGAAAGAGGAGAGTGAAAAAGTTGGCTTAAAACTCAACATTCAGAAAACTAAGATCATGGCATCCGGTCCCATCACCTCATGGCAAATAGATGGGGAAACAGTGGAAACAGTGGCTGACTTTATTTTTCTGGGCTCCAAAATCCCTGCAGATGGTGATTGCAGCCATGAAATTAAAAGACACTTACTCCTTGGAAGGAAAGTTATGACCAACCTAGACAGCATATTAAAAAGCAGAGACGTTACTTTACCAGCAAAGGTCCGTCTAGTCAAGGCTATGGTTTTTCCAGTAGTCATGTATGGATGTGAGAGTTGGACTATAAAGAACACTGAGTGCAGAAGAATTAATGCTTTTGAAATGTGGTGTTGGAGAAGACTCTTGAGAATTCCTTGGACTGCAAGGAGATCCAACCAGTCCATCCGAAAGGAGATCAGTCCTGGGTGTTCATTGGAAGGACTGATACTGAAGCTGAAATGCCAGTACTTTGGCCACCTGATGTGAAGAGCTGACTCATTGGAAAAGACCCTGATGCTAGGAAAGATTGAGGGCAGGAAGAGAAGGGGACGACAGAGGATGAGATGGCTGGATGGCATCACCTACTCAATGGACATGTGTTTGGGTGGACTCCAGGAGTTGGTGATGGACAGGGAGGCCTGGCGTGCTGCAGTTCATGGGGTCGCAGAGAGTCAGACATGACTGAGCAACTGAACTGAACTGAACTGTGTATTCTTGCCACTTCTTCGTAATATCTTCTGTTACTGTTAGGTCCATACCATTTCTGTCCTTTATTGTGCCCATCTTTGCATGAAGTGTTACCTTGTTATCTCTAATTTTCTTGAAGAGATCTCTAGTCTTTCCCATTCTATTGTTTTCCTCTATTTCTTTGCATCGATCACTGAGGTAGGCTTTCCTATCTCTCCTTGCTATTCTTTGGAACTCTGAATTCAAATGGATATATCTTTCCTTTTTTCCTTTGCCTTTCTCTTCTCTTCTTTTCTCAGCTATTTGTAAGGCCTCCTCAGACAACCATTTTGCCTTTTTGCATTTCTTTTCCTTTGATATGATTTTGATCACCGCCTCCCGTAAAATGTCATGAACCTCCATTCATAGTTTTTCCAGCACTTAGTCTATCAGATCTAATCCCTTGAATCTGTTTGTCACTTCCACTCTTTAATCATAAGGGATTTGTTTTAGATCGTACCTGAATAGTCTAATGGTTTTCCCTACTTTCTTCAATTTAAGTCTGAATTTGACAATAAGGTGTTCATAATCTGATCCACAGTCAGCTCCTGGTCTTGTTTTTGCTGATTGCATAGAGCTTCTCCATCTTTGGCTGCAAAGAGTATAATCAATCTAATTTAAGTATTGACCTTCTGGTGTTAATCCATGTGTAGAGTCTTCTCTTGTGTTGTTGGAAGAGGCTGTTTGCTATGTCCAGTGCATTCTCTTGGAAAAACTCTGTTAGCCTTTGCCCTGCTTCATGTGGTTCTCCAAGGCCAAATTTGCCTGTTACTCTAGGTATCTGTTAACTACCTACTTTTGCATTCCAGTCCCTTATAATGAAAAGGACATCTTTTTTGGGTGTTAGTTTTAGAAGGTCTTGTAGGTCTTCATAGAACCATTCAACTTCAGCTTCTTCAGCGTTACTGGTCAGGGCATAGGCTTGGATTACTGTGATACTGAATGGCTTGCCTTGGAAATGAACAGAGATCATTCTGTCATTTTTGAGATTGCATCTAAGTACTGCATTTCAGACTCTTTTGTTGACTATGATGGCTACTCCATTTTTAGTAGTAGTAGTTAGTAGATATAATGGTCACCTGAGTTAAATTCACCCATTCCCATCCATTTTAGTTCGCTGATTCCTAGAATGTCAACGTTCACTCTCTCCATCTCCTGTTTGACCACTTCCAATTTGCTTTGATTCATGGACCTAACATTCCAGGTGCCTATGCAATATTGCTCTTTACAGCATCCAACCTTGCTTCCATCACCAGTCACATCCACAATGGCGTTGTTTTTGTGCTGGGAGCCAGCTCACGAGATCCCACCCATGACAGAGTCATGAGAAAGAGGGCTGATTTGAGCACGGCTTCTCAGGCCTCCAGGATTCTCGAGAGGCTGCCTCAGCTCTCACCTTAAAAATTAGATCTCTCTTTCTGACGCTTGCTATAATAGACCTCTTCTTGTCTTCTGTGACTTGGACAAAAGGCTTTTCCTGATTCTCTTCTGAAATAGATCAGTCTGAAACCTCAATCAACAAGGCCCCTGAACGGTAGCACCCTAAATAAAATTATCTGGGATATAGAGTATGCTGATCTAAATTCCTTTTGCTAACATATTGGTTTGTTTAATAAATGTACCTGTGCCTTTGGAGCTAATGTGCATGACTGTTCCTTAATAATAAAACAGCATTGAGAGCCTCCACACGAAAAGCCCCTATGGGCACAAAACCCTTCGCAGGAAAAAAGGCTTGTTGGGAAATATAGGAAATGTTGCTTTGTGAAACTGTTGCTTAGTCTATATTTCCTCGCTATGTTTTTACTCTTAACGTGTTTAGCCTATATAATAAAAGCATAATAGTTGAAGATTTATATAAATAGAAGTTTAGCTGTAATACAAATAGTGAGACAATTGTTGATTTAACTGAAGATTCTTACTTAGAGCTGACCTTCAGCTTGCTGTTCTATGACTTTATGGGACCACATTCTTTTCTGTTAAGCTCAAGGCGTAAAGTAAATTACCGAAAACAGGTTTTGCCTTGAAACTTTCTATTGATGGGTTCTTTCCTGCTGTGCCTGATACAAAAGTGTTCTGACTGATCAACCCTTATCAATAGGAGAGTCACAAGATGTTGGCAGGCCCCCAGGCCAGAAGATGATGTAAACAAAATGAACTAAGATATGCAAACGATGTCGGTAAAGGTGAACACTGTTGACCCATTAAGCTGATTTGATATGACTCTATACATTTGTTTCTATGTACCACTAAAGATATAAAAGCTGTCTTAAAAAACAATAAAGGCAGGAGACACTTGGAAACACCGAGACTCGCTGTGTCTTCTCATTCGCATCGCCCACGCCGTCCATCCTGAGGGAACCCCTGGACCAGCTGGAGCAGGACTCCGGCATTTTTGCTTTGGCTCCATCCCTTCATTCTTTATGGATGTTCTTTACCTACCTATTATTAACATAGAAGTTCAAATTAATGCTAAACGAGTGTTATTCTACATAAAATTTCATGAGTTCCAGAAGTAACTTTAGCTCCAGATATGCTTTGTATGAATAGTTTTTTTTTTTTTCACTTTCTTCCTTCCCTGCTCTCTTCCTTTTCTCCCTCCCTTTTCCCCTTCCTTTCTTTCCTTTTTTATGGGCTAAATTTATACTTAGCATGTTGTTTTTGTTTAGTTGCTAAGTTATGTCTGACTCTTTTGCAATCCCATGAACTGTAGCCCTCAAGGCTCCTTTGTCCATGGGATTTCCCAGGCAAGAATACTGAAGTGGGTTGCCATTTCCTCCTCCAGAGGATCTTCCTGACCCAGGGATAAACCCATGTTTCCTACATTCACAAGAGAATTCTTTACCACTGAACCACCAGGGAATAATACTTAGCATACTCACTAATATTATTCCATCTCAATTCCAGGCTGTTGGGAAATACCAATCAGTGTTCAAAGCACCCCTAATTGTGGGCAAACTGTAAATTATCTTTTGCAAGCAAACGTTGTTGTAACTGAGACACAGTCTTTGCCTTGAAAGGTTAACCTTATAAGCATTGATTTCTGTGTGGAATTTTCTCTAACCTTTTCCTCATTTTCTTTTTTCCTTCCTTATGTGCTGACTTCGGTGTAGCAGACCACTTGGGGATTGAATTTATGGGTAAGACTAAACAATTTTCTCCTTAAATATCCAGAAAAGCTACGTTTGATAATGTGTATAATGTTCTTCTTTCTCATCTGATTATAATTGAAATGTCTCACTATCAGATGCTATTAGTAGTAAAAAAAAAAAAAATGTTTTTGTCAATTTTTCACTAAGTAGTGGCTCAAAATGAATGACTTAACTACTTACTGAGAAGGCAATTTAATGTTAAGTGCTGCTTTGAAAACTGACAGAAGTTGGATTTGGCTTCTAGCTTTGTTTTCTTAATTCTCAAGTTTCTTATCTGTAAGTAGGGGTAAACTAGTTCCCATTTTATTACACACATAAATTGTTTAACACAATGTCTGTAAATGGCGTAGGCTCAATAAATGGTAGATGATAATGGTGATGGTTTAAAATATCAGTTTTTGTTACTTTCTGCTCTTTTTTTTCCTTTTGCATGGTGAATAATTTGGCTACATTTTGGTCAATCTTAATTCTGGAGTATGGGTTCTATTAACGTTTTCATTTACCAAGTTAAAATATTATTTGGGAAGTATTTGTAGTCTATGCTGTGTTTTTAAAAGGATTAGAATACCTCCCACAGTAATTATTTTCTATACCCATAGATAATTACATTAAGAATTGGACATAATTTTCTGAGTCTATATTATAATAAAATGATTTAAAAACACATTCCATAGAGCTGATAGGCATCATGGTACTAAAATGGAAAGATACCTAGGAGTTAAAGTTAGTGAAATTGAAGATCCAAATTTGAATCCAAATTTATAGTTTCTCCTTGATTGGCTTTTGTTGGACTTTAGGTTTTTCTCATATAATATAGATATGAACACTTGTTTCATACATGAATATGTTTATTGTGATAATACCTGTAAATTTGCTTGTATTCATGTATCCATACACCCATTAATTCAGCAAATATGTATCAACTGCTCACTCTAAGCAAAGAAAAAATGCAAAATGCTACAGATAATATAATGAGTAAAAATGGGCCATAAAAGCTGATTTGCTGGAACTTACAGTCTAGGAAATTATCAGTTGATAATTAGGGAAAAAAACTGATAAATATAAAATTGAGTGTTTCTAAGTTGTATTTGAGGCAAAATAATATTCGTTCAGAATAGTGTGATAATATCCGGTCTGAATGGCCCTCATCAAAAAGTCTACAAACAATAAATGCTGGAAAGGGTGTGGAGAAAAGGGAACGCTCTTGCACTGTTGGTGGGAATGTAAATTGATACAGCCACTATGGAAGACAGTATGGAGATTCCTTAAAAAGCTAGGAATAAAACCACCATATGACCCAGCAATCACTCCTAAGCATATACCCTAAGGAAACCAAAATTGAAAGAGACACATGTATCCCATTGTTCATTGCAGCACTATTTACAATAGCTAGAACATGGAAGAAACCTAGATGTCCATCAACAGATGAATGGATAATAAGTTGTGGTACACATACATAATGGAATATTACTCAGCCATAAGAAGGAATGCATTTGAGTCAGTTCTAATGAGGTGGATGAACCTAGACCCTACTATACAGAGTGAAGTGAGTCTGAAAAGAGAAAGATGAATACCATATTCTAACACATATATACGGAATCTAGAAAAATAATACTGAAGAATTTATTTTCAGGGCAGCAGTGGAGAAACTGACATAAAGAATAGATTTATGGACATGGGGAGAGGGGAGGAGAGAGTGAGTTGTATGGAAAGAGTAACATGGAAGCTTACGTTACCATATGTAAAATAGATAGCCAACGGGAATTTGCTGTATGGCTCAGGAAACTCAAACAGGGGCTCTGTATCAACCTAGAGGGATGGGATGGGGAGGGAGATGGGAGGGAGGTTCAAAAGGGAGGGGATATATGTATACCTATGGCTGATTCATGTTGAGGTTTGACAGAAAGCAGCAAAATTCTATAAAGCAATTATCCTTCAATAAAAAAATAAATTAAAAAAAGCATAATGTGATAATAGAAGATGTGAAACATTTATAGATATTGGAAACATGGCAACAAGTATTTGAAAGGAATTGATGTTGAAAGGTAGATAAGGGTGATTATCAGGGATGACTACAAGCTTTATAGTTTGCATGTTTAGATAAAATGTGGATCCATTTTCTGAACAATAAGACTAAAAGAACAGATTTATGGGAGATTTTTACTAGATTAGGTTTGGAAATTTTGAATTCTGGGTACCTTTGTTGTGTCTGGTAGAAGATATTGATAGTTATTTTTTTATAAGTTTTGAGAGTTAATTAGAAATCAGTGATTACATATTCATATTAAAATTGATATTCCTGTTGTATGATATTACTTGTTAGTGCTTTATTATCTAAGTATTAGATCATAGAAAAAACAGCTTAGTTTCTGCAGATTTGGGATTTTGCTAGATAGATGTGATGAAAGCTTATAAGGGCAATGAAATTCAAGATCATGTTGAAATGAAGCATTGCAGACTATAAGATAGGTATGTAATGAAATGAATAAGGAATGTATAATTTGAATGGAATTAATGAGTAGTTACCATGTGTGTCCTCAAGCAAATTGTTGGCATGAAGAGGTTGTAGTCATATGGACTAGGAATTACAGGAAATTGTGGATATGGTGATGTGGTAGAGTATAAATTTTTGAGAGAGATATGTGGTTTGTACTTTCTTCTTTTACTGATGATGATGGGCTGTAGCAGCATGGAAGACAGAGTATCAACAGTCATTTGAGGATAGCAAGCACTTAATCTAATCAGTAGAGAAATGTTCTCCATTAAATGGTGATGATTGCTGGCTCAGAGAAGAAAGGCTCCAGAAGTTATATAGTAGAATGACTGTAGATATAAGAAACAAGGCCTGGTGGTATGTGGGACTGGGGTAGCATTAAACTCCGTAATCAGTGTGGCCATGGTTATGGTAAATTAAACTTGCTACACCAGTGATAATTATTGTTATTGAAAGAAACAGATGCGTCATTATCCTATTGAACTTTCCCTGAGGATTTTCAGTGGCATTGATACCTTACAGTATAATGATTTGCTGTGGAATCAAGATATGTATTATCTGTTTTAAAACATTCAAAATTATTACCAGTAGGCAAAAATTATTACCAGTAGGCAAAAATAAGAAGCTATTGTCTCATTCATCTATGTGAATCTCAAGTCTAACTGGTGTTATAATGAATCTTAACAAAAGTTGAAGTCAAAGCATAACTTTAAAGACAGGGTGCTGAGTGCTGGTGCACTGGGATGACCCTGAGGGATGGGATGGGGAGGGAGGTGGGAGGGGGTTTAGAATGGGGAACACATGTACACCCATGGCTGATTCATGTGAATGTATGGCAAAAAACACCACAATATTGTAAAGTAATTAGCCTCCAGTTAAAATAAATCAATAAATTAAAAAAAAAAAAAAAAAGAAAGACTTAAAGGGAATGGATTCTCAATGCGCAAATATCTGACTCCAACAGTCAAGTTTGCCTTGGAGGGAAGTGATTGGCTAAAGGCAGAGTTAAAGCGAGTACTTAGTAAGCATATAGATAATGGTAAATAATGGAGTATTCTGAATGGTGAATAGGTTTACAGACTTAATGAATAAACTGTTTTCACTGACCTCACTAATTCTAGACACTATTCACCCCCACCGATTCCTCTAACTGAATGTGTAATATTCTGTTCATTGCTTTGGGAATAAGTATTTTTGAGATTTAACTCATAATATTAAAATTCACATGGGTAAAATTGTTCCATGGAAGATATCACCCTAATACTATGGCATCTCTAGGTATAAATTAAATTGGTTAGCCAATATATAGGCATACTCCCTAGAAATTTAATTATGTCAGTTTATTGGTGTGCCTTACAAATAATCAGTGCTAGTTCTGTATTAATGAATTCCAGAATACCTTTGTTCTCAACTTTCATCATTCTTGCTTTGGGTAATGCAAATTTCATCTTTCCTTGGGTTGGAACATAGATCATAAAGTGATAATCCTTAAAAAAAAATAAAAATAGGATTTGGCTGCACCAGGTCTTAGTTGCAGCACTTGAGCTCTTTGATCATCATCGTGGCATGTAGGATCTTTAGTTGTGGCATTTGATTCTTTAGTTATGGCATGTGGCATAATCTTACACATACATCTTTTCCCCAGTTGTTTGTAATCCTAGTGACCATGGTGTATGTGCACTCAGTGATCAGACTCAAAACCCGAACACATCAAGTTCAACAAATTCTTATTTATAGCAGAGAACTGCAAATTATATGCTTCAAGAATTCTATTATTAGTTAATTATTATAATTTAATCACATTTATTATATGCTAAATGTATAAGATATGGAAAATGCAGAAGATACATAATCCACATCCCTTAATGACCAAAGCCTCTGAAACTAAAAATAGAGAAAGCTACACATAACTGAGGTGATATAACAAGTGCTATTAAGATGCATAGGCAAAAAAAAATGCATAGGCAAAATACAATGAAAGAAAAAGAGAGTGAAAGCCACCTAAATGCTAAATGGGCTTAGGAAATTTAGAAACATCTTCCTGGGGATAAGGGAGAGGGGTAAGGGGGAGGAATTCAAGCTGGGTACCAGCCAAAGTGGATAAACTATATCAAGTGTTTCTCTAGTCCAAATCTATACTAGCTTCACTTTGCTTCTACTTAGTCAGAGCCTTTCTATTTCAGTCTCTCTATCTGGGTCTCTGAGCTCCCTAGTGTCACTAATTTAGAACTGAAAAGAGGACATTAACTTCAGTAAAAACACTTCACCAAAAAGCGTCTTGGATTTATTAATTTTGAAAAATAATTACCCTACTGAATAAGCCATGTCAAACCTAATGTCCATAAAACTGTTAGCACTCAAAAGTATTTTTCCATAAATATATTCATGAATTTTTCTAATGATGTGACTGGGGTTGGAACAATGCAAATTTCAACAAACAGGTAACTGCTTTAGAATGTAGTATCATTTTAAAAAATACAGTTAACTGACATAGTTAGGAAAGGAGTTTGAAGGTGTGTAAAAATGCAAAGTTGTTTGTAAAAAATTAAAAGATTTATAGTAAACTAATAATCAAAAATATTTCTTGAATTCATGATGTAACCTACTCATTCATCCACGCATGAGGGAGAAATTTATAATTTAAAAGTCAGATATTCAAACTTTTCCTCATAGCATGGATAGATGAGGAGATGTTATAGACAAAGTTTTTTGTAAGCACAAGTGCTTGTTGAGTTGTGTGAGAAATGCAACCAGTCATCCAGAGGAGACAGCTGGCCAAAGGGCATGTCAGACTGGTCAGGTTTGGAAGGTGCATCAATCATGAAGAAGGATTTCTTAACTGAGAAATATCTTGCTACTCTGTCAGGTGCTCTGTCACGGAGCATATCTCATTATAGCCATTGAGCTATTTGTTACACAGCCATGTCTCTGACAATACCCTGATGAATCTGATGTTCTAGGCATAAAAAATGCTCATATAAAAGCAATTGCAGTGCTATTTGCAAACGTATTACGAAACCCCAAGAAGAGCTAAATGTTGTGTGGGAGACTTTTTATGCAAATTTCTTTCATATTCATATAGAAAAATAAAATGAAGTCTGTCCGTTAAATGTCTTGTTTGTGCTTTGTTATTGTGTTTAGGATAGCATAATATATTTATGCAGTCTAAGTAAACTCTGGTATATTTTTTTTAAATTAAAAGATTTATAAAATTTGGGACAAGTAAGTTTTTTTATCTATAATCGTAAAAAGATATTCTAAAATACTCCTACATTTTGAAGCTAAAATAAAAAGAAGACAAAAGGAAGAAATACTGAGTTTTCTATAAGAAGAGAGTTAGAAATGTCTATCGCTTAATGTGTGTAGGTTCAGAATTGAGAACATTATTATTTCAAACATTTCAGTTCAGTTCAGTCACTCAGTCTTGTCTGACAATTGGACTGCAGCATGCCAGGTTTCCCTGTCCATCACCAACTCCCAGATGGAATTGCTCAAATTTATGTCCATCGAGTTGGTGGTGCCATCCAGTCATCTCATCCTCTGTTGCCCCCTTCTCCTCCTGCCTTCGATCTTTCCCAGCTTCAGGGTTTTTTCCAATGAGTCAGTTCTTCACATCAGGTGGCCAAAGTATTGGAGCTTCAGCTTCAGCATCAGTCCTTCCAATGAATATTCAGGACTGATTTCCTTTAGGATTTCAAACTTCAAACTTTACCATATATTTAATATCTCTTCATCCCTTCATGTAAAAAAAATAGTTTTAGAATATTTTAGTAATGTCTAAAGAGGATTTCCTGAGAAACAACCAGTTTCTAATTCTGTTTAGATGATACAAGATAGGGATACTTTCTTTAAAGCTATGCTGCTTATTCTGAATGACTTGGTGTGTATTCCTTTAAATCTAACAAACTCATATGTCAGGCAGATGAATTCATGGGTATGCCCTAATTTATGAAATTACATTAGACATACAATAGTGAGGAACCCCCTTCTTTGGGCTGAAATCTCTGATTTAGACTTACTTGGGACAGAAATGTTTATATTCAGTTGACTATATCATTCAGTTCAGTTCAGTCGCTCAGTCATGTCCGACTCTTTGCGACCCCATGAATCTCAGCACGCCAGGCCTACCTGTCCATCACCAACTCCCGGAGTTTACCCAAACTCATGCGCATCGAGTCAGTGATGCCATCCAACCATCTCATCCTCTGTCGTCCCCTTCTCCTCCTGCCCCCAATCCTTCCCAGCATTAGGGTCTTTTCCGATGAATCAGCTCTTCGCATGAGGTGGCCAAAATATTGGAGTTTCAGTTTCAACATCAGTCCTTCCAATGAACACCCAGGACTGATCTCCTTTAGGATGGACTGGTTGAATCTCCTTGCAGTCTAAGGGACTCTCAAGAGTCTTCTCCAACACCACAGTTCAAAAGCATCAATTCTTTGGCACTTGGCTTTCTTCACAGTCCAACTCTCACATCCATATATGACTACTGGAAAAACCATAGCCTTGACTAGATGGACCTTTGAGGGCAAAGCAACGTCTCTGCTTTTTAATGTGCTATCTAGGTTGATTATAACTTTCCTTCCAAGGAGTAAGCATCTTTTAATTACATGGCTGCAATCACCATCTGCAGTGATTTTGGAGCCCCCCAAAATAAAGGCTGACACTGTTTACACTGTTTCCCCATCTATTTGCCATGAAGTGATGGGATCGGATGCCATGATCTTAGTTTTCTGAATGTTGAGTTTTAAGCCAACTTTTCCACTCTCCTCTTTTACTTTCATCAAGAGGCTTTTTAGTTCTTCTTCACTTTCTGCCATAAGGGTGGTGTCATTATCTTATACAATAAAATACTGCTTTATGGGTAAATGTGTTTGTAGAGGGTATTAATTCACATGTGTTCATTCAAAAGGGTATTTGTTTAGTTTTTTCTTATATTAAATCACATGAAAAAGCAGATATCTCAGAGTACTATATTAACATCATTTAATGCTTGACATGTGCCACCAGATTTGTATTAGTTGTACTCTCAAAAACTTGCATGATGTAGGACCTATTTATATCCTTAACTTATAAATGACAAACTGATGTCTGTTTAAGTGAAATATCTCATCCAAAGAGCAAGGAAATGGCAAAACAGGATTTGAATCAAAGTCTATCTTCCTCCAGAGTTCTTTTTTTAATTTTTTTTATTATTGTGGTAAAGTTACATAATACAAAGCATACTCTTTTAATCATATTTAATTGTACATTCAAGGGCACTAAGTATATTCAAGTTGTTGTGCAATTCTCACCATCATTCATCTCCCAAATTTTTCACCTTCCTAATACGAAGTTCTGTCACCATTAAACACTAGCTCCCTGTCTCCTCACTCACCCCCAACCCCCAGCCCCTGGCATCTACTAATGTGTTTTCTGACTCTATGAATTTGACTATTCTAGGTATCTCATATACATGGAATCAAACAATATTCCTCTGCATCTAATGTATATTGGAATGAATTTTTACCTTAATATTTGTCCTACAAACAGATAGTAC
Organism: Giraffa tippelskirchi; assembly: GCF_054371585.1. Taxonomy (NCBI): domain Eukaryota; kingdom Metazoa; phylum Chordata; class Mammalia; order Artiodactyla; family Giraffidae; genus Giraffa; species Giraffa tippelskirchi. The sequence continues at coordinate 55,090,134 of NC_137276.1, read as the reverse complement.
TTTTTTTTTTACACCTATGCTATACAGTAAGTTCTCAGTAGTTAATCAATTTTATACATAGTATCAATAGTGTATATGTGTCGATCTCCCAATTTGTCCCACTGCTCTTTCCCCCTCCTTAGTGTCCATACCTTTGTTCTCTACATCTGTGTCTATATTTCTGCTTTGCAAATAGATTCATCTGTACTATTTTTCTAGATTTCACATATATGCATTAATATACAGTATTTCTTTTTCTTTTTCTGACTTACTTCGTTATGTATAACAGTCTGTAGAACCATGCATATCTCTGCAAATGGCACAATTTTGTTCCTTTTTATAACTGAATAATATTCCATTGTGTGTGTGTGTGTGTGTGTGTGTGTGTGTGTATACGCACCTCTTCTTTACTCATTCCTCCATTGATGTACATTGAGGTTGCTCCATGTCCTAACTATTGTAAATAGTGCTTCAATGAATATTTGGATTCATGTGTCTCTGAATTATGGTTTTCTCCAGGTATTTGCCCAGGAGTGGTATTGCTGGGCCATATGGCAGTTCTATTTTTATTTTTTTTTATGGCACCTCCATAATGTTCTCCATAGTGTCTGCATCAGTTTTCATCCCCACCAACAGTGTAAGAGGATTCATTTTTCTCCATTCCCTCTCCAACATTTATTGTTTGTAGATTTTTTTATGATCGCCCTTCTGGCCAGTGAGAGGTGGTACCTAATTGTAGTTTTGATTTGCATTTCTCTAATAATTAGTGATGTTGAGCATCTTTTCATATTCCTTTTGGCTATTTGTATGTCTTCTTTGGAGAAATGCCTATTTAGGTCTTCCACAGAGTTCTTTAATTCTACTGGCTTGCTGTTCAATGCCTAACACAGTGAGGGGTTGGTGATAACTGAGAGAAGTTGTACTCCAGCAGTGTTTCAACTGACAATGCAATTTTGTATCTAGTCCTAAAGTTTAGAGGTAATGTTTTCCAAGTACCATGAGGTCATAAGAATCTTACATAATAATTCACATTATATAAGTGACAAACAATGAAAATGAACCAGATGCCAGTTTATAGCTTTACATTCAGAATTTTAACTGCCATGTGTAGCAGAAGGCTCCCATTGGCTGATAGTTTCAGTATCTCATGGAAAATAATCTACAGAAGTTGTATTATATTGGAAGGTTTCTTGTTGATCACAGACGATTGAGTGGCATTAGTTCAGTACCTCTACTATTGAATGCCATTGTGATATAAAAGCCTTGCACATCCATCTCTGACATGTACCAAATGGAATAGTGAGTTGAACCATCTTCCCAATGATTTCCCAAAATGCTGCTTAAGAAAGTCTCATCTTCTCATTTATTTTTCTCTTCAGCAATATGACCGCTCTCTCTCTTTACACTGAATTTTTTAATGTAAATTTCAGTATAAGAGCTAATAATTCAGCTCTCTTAATCACAAGCATCTCCAAGTTTCCTTCCTTCCTCCCTTCCTTCCTTTTAATAAAGACATACCTTGATTTGACTTGTTCTTCCTCAAAACTTCCTAGCCAGGTGTGTAAGGGTAATATTTTGGTTTTATACGTATGATCAATTTAACACTAGTCATTAGTACATACTGGTACTTCCAGTGGTTAGAAGTAAAAGTCACTAAACAAAGTCAGACTACTTCAATGAATAAACTAAATTCAGAATTTTAGTTTATTTTAAACAGATTTTTCAGATGGGGTCAGATTCTTTCAGTTATCTTCTGTGAAGAATGGCTATAATCATGAGATACACTAGAAAAATATATAGGTATATTAGTTATGGTTTCTACAAAGGATAAATGGGCATTTATGTAAATATGTAAATTTATAGATGGATTTGGCAAATGAAGTTTTGTACGTAGACACTGAGGAATGCATTTCTTGTGAACTATTGGAAAGAACAGGGCTGTTCACTGAAAGATGCCATAGGGCTACTACATTTTTGCTTTATTAATATTAGGATAATTTTCATAAAGCTGCTGAGTGACTAGATTGGGTGTTTCTGTGTAGGTAGCAACTATATAGACTTCAGCACAACCTTGGATGGATTCTTATCAACTTTTTTGTAATATAATGAAGCATTAGTTATATCAATTTAATGGTAGGTGGATTTGAGACAAAAAATGCTATATGGAGGATCCAGATCAGCCAGGAGTGAAACTTCTGGTTGCTTCAATGGAAATATTTTTATAGATTAGACACTCATAAAATTACTGAACTTTATGTGAATTATGATTGTACTTAATCAGATTGAATTAAAATCTAACAGAAAGGGCTGGATTTTTGAATTGTCAAACTGGATTCAAAAGAATTTGAGATCTTAACCATAAACTAGTTAATTATATTTACATACCAATTATCTAAAATGTGAAGTAGTTGATAATAGTTTCTAAACATCTTCTGAAATGTTCTAGAAAAAAGAAAAAAGTTTTTAAAAAAGGTTCAGATTGTCATTGGAAAGTAAATGCCAAAGTGGTTAAAAAAAACAAATGGACTTTTATATGCAGTTCTCCCTGACCATTGCTTCAGGAGCCAGGATGGATCTGCAGAATAGGAGAGAGGGGGAAAAAATGGGTGGTGGATGGAACATTTGAAGATGCAGCATAGTGAAGATGATACTGCTGCTTCTCAATAAACAAAGAGTCTAGTTCACGGGCTCTCAGTGGTTCAGCTAATCAGAATTCATGGAGCTGCTTTAGAAGGTCAGGCTGTGTGCCAACCCAGAGCAACACAAAGACAAATACAAAAGACTCTGAAGAAAGTTTACATTCAGTGTGTGGGACAGACTTGCAAAACTAATCATTGCAGTTCGGTGGAAAAAGGAGTTTGATGTTTTAGTGATTTATTTGTTATTTACAAAAAATGTGAGAAGTTTCTCAAACATCTGCCAGATGTTAGTACATGGTTCATATTCACACATGTAAATAGGGCTTGAGTTCACATACATGTGGGGAATACTAGGTTCTATACCTTTGTTGTACAATTTCACAAAACCTTTGGTATACTTCTATTCATAACTCTAACAGAGAAGATTATAGGAGGCAACATTTTCTGAATTATTCTTCCAGAGAAGCATGTTTCTTAGAGCTAGGATCTTAGGGACCATACTCTTGGTAAATCTTGGGAGAAAGAAACAGAGATGGAAGAGTACCCACATCTCACTGGAACAGTTGGGAACATCTTTACGTGGAAGAATAAACAGTACTCCTGCAGCTGGGAAATGGTAGAAGGGAAGATGAGGGAAAGGAACAAGGAAGAACACAGACAAGAAAAAAAAAGAAAGAAAAATGAGACATGGGGTGGGAGGAGGGAGGGAGGTTCAAGAGGGAGGCGACATAGGTATACCTATGGCTGATTCATGTAAATGTATGGTAGAAACCAACACAATATTGTAAAGCAATTATCCTTCAATTAGAAATAAATAAATATATATATATATTTAAAAGAGATAAAAGAACACAAGGGTTTTAGGAAATGACAAGAAGACCCGGGTAATTGGAGAAAGTAACACACATGAAAGGCAGTGTGGTAGATGGTGTGATTGGTCAATTAGGTCAGAGCAGATTATGATGACCTTATGATGCCCTTCCAAAGAAGTTTAATTTTATCTCATTGTGAAAGAAAGAGGTTTCATGCAGGGAGAGATCAGATTTCATTTAAATAGCTTATTCTCTCAGTAGCTGTGCGTAGAGGTTGCCTGAAGGCACTGCATGCAAAATCCCAGATATTGGGCCAAGCTCAGGATTTTACTTCAAATATTCACGAAGGCTTACTCTTTGAACAACACTGTTAACATTATATAAAGGAATTTCCATTTATCTGTGTCAAGCATAGAGAAATGACCAAAGGCAGACACCTGGGGGAGGAGGGGAATGAGGTGCAGTGAGCAGAGCCATGGACGTAATAGACTTTGAACTGTGCTTTGAGGCAAGGGTAGGATTTCAGAGATGTGGCTTTTAGCCCATTCAAGTGTTCTGCACATCCCTAGAAGTGGGCCAGTGTCCTAGAATAGCAGAACCTCTGGGGTCTAATACCTGATGATCTGAGGTGGAGCTGACGTAATAATGACAGAAATAAAATGCACCATAAGTGTAATGTGCTTGAATCATCCCAAAACCATCCCCTCACCATCTCCCCAGTTCTGTGGAAAAATTGTCTTCCATGAAACTGGTCCCTGGTGCCAAAAATGTTGGGGACTACTGTCTTAGAGGATGCTAATTGACCAAGTATCTTATCATAGAATAGCTCCTGAATTGGTTGTTATCACTTATAAATCTGTGCTTACTGTTAGAGTCATCATTGCAGTTTGAGAAACAGAATAATGGAATAATTTAAGTCATCAAAATAACATAATTCAAGAGCTTTCAACTTTAATTTTTGTTCCAGGCACTGATTACAAATGTAAATTTCTGTTTTCAGCCTTAGATATCGGATGAAGTAGTTCTGGGATGGACTCTAGGCTCTTAGTTTTTAACATTTGATGTAGGAGATCTCTGTCTATGGGATTCCCAGGTGGCGCTAGTGGTAAAGAACCCACCTGCCAATGCAGGAGATGTAAAAGAAGGGGGTTCAATCCCTGGGTTGCGAAGATCCCCTGAAGAAGGGCATGGTAACCCACTCCAGTATTCTTGCCTGGAGAATTCCATCGACAGAGGAGCCTGGTGGGCTACAGTTCATGGAGTCGCAAAGAGTCTGACACAACTGAAGCGACTTAGCACACATGCACACATCTCTGTCTACGAGGTGAGAAACTGACATAAAAGGACAGGCAAACTTGACTTAATTCTTTTAGTGAATGTGTAACCTACAGCCTGGGATTCATCATCTTGAATCTTGGAGCTTCCAATCTGTGTAAGAGGGATGATGGCCTTATCAATCTCAAAGGATTGTTGGGAAGATCAAATATCAATACATAGAGCATATAAAGCACTTACTGCAAAGCCTGGCACTTAAGTGCTCAGTCAAATGAGCTACCAAAACTGTTGTTCCTCCTTGGAGTGACTTCAGTGATGTGGATTTCTGACCAAATGATGAAGTTTCCCTTTAGTCTATCTCCATCACTCTGATTCTTCTGGAAAGGAGAAACTGAACATGAATGTTATCTTTTCTTAAACATATAACTCCATAATAACCTGGGGTTCTTTACTTTTATAAAAGATTTTAATTGAGTTACAATTTACATACCATACAATTCACTTGCTTTACTTGTACAAGTCGATGATTTTTGGTATGTTTACAGAGTTGTGTAACTACTACCACAGGCATAGAGTTGTGTGTGTGTGTTTGGCCACATGTGGCATGTGAGATCTTAGTTCCATGACCAGGGATTGAACCCATGTCCCATGATTTGTAATAACAGAATCTTAACCACCAGACCACTAGGGAAGTCCCAACATTAACATTATCTTGAAGAATGAGAGCCATTGTTCAGGCCATTCCAGGGAATGCCATCTAAGTTTTCAGTTTCAGTTCTCTAAAAAGAGCAAAGTCTGTGACTTCTGGAGATCTCTTTTCAAAATTTGGTTCTAAAGAGATGGCGTTATACCTTCAGTCTGTTTATGCTGGATGGCTGCATTCCCTTTATTAGTGTTTCCAACAGAACTAGGCACCAGTGGAGGAAATCAAGTAAACATTGCTCGTCTAGTCAGACAGCCCCCTCATATGTGTTCTTCATTCCTCTCACAAGGATTTCATTCACACTGTATTTCTTTGGATGATCACTGTAACATCTTGATTTTGACAAAATCAGTAATTATAGAGCTCCTTATGGGGAATTTTTCCTGGATGTCACTTGGAAATAAATTCCCCTTTTAAACTTTGAAAGTGGTTAAGATCTGGTTCAGTTTAAGATTCTGTCACACACAGATGCTAACTCATATGTATGGACATCTTTTATTAAAAATGCCATAAGAGCTTTTTTTTATCCTTCTTCATTTTTCTATCAAAGATATTTTTTCATTAAATAAAGATGATTTCATTTCCCTGGTTTCAACATTGTTTCATAGAAGAATGAATTATTTTTTTTTCTCCTACCATCCGTTTTCTTTTCATATGCCCTCAATTTCCCTTACTCATTTATCTTATTTTTTTAAGGTTTTTTTAAAAAAGACTTGGAGCTCAACTCTCACCAGCAACACTTTTCATATATATGAGTTTGAAAGTCCTTTAGTTGGAAGGGGTATATGTGTGTGAGTGCTCAGTAACTCAGAAGAGGGATATACTTTTAACAATTCTGAACTCTTTTTAAAGTTCAAATCAGATCAATATGTTCCAAAGTTTTTTCAGTGAAGTGAAAACCATTTTAAATGTGTCATGTTATCTTTTCCAACTGACTTACTGAACTGAAGTAATAATGGAGTTTGAGGTTTAGTCTTGTCAGTGCCACATCAATTTATTTAGAATATTTCTATGACTAGTTATAATAACTTGAGTCAAAGCAATCTTTGAGACATTTGAGTCTTGACTCCAGACTCAAATATTTTTATTATGATGTGACAGCCATCAATGTTAAAGTCTTGCTTGTACTCAAGTACCTAGAGCCAAAGCTGAGAATCAACAGCAAGCAGTTATTGACTACCTGCTACTAGGAACAGTCTTATTATTCCACCCTTAGGGCTATTATCTTTCCATTGCAGCCTATTTAAATTTCCCATCCTTTTAATTTTGCTATTTACATCTTGATGGCTAGATAGCTGTATTCCTTCTTCAATGAGGATTTTGTAATGAGGTTTGATGACACCTCTGTAAAACCATTTTAATTAACAAAAATACTTTTAATATAGATGTAGTTCCTATCCTTCAGAAATTTCTTGGAAATTCAATTTCCTGGAAGATGTCTTTTCATCCATTGTTTTCATCTGGCTGAAGATAATGGTATAGCAAAGAGTCAGTTGTTCCTATTATTAGATCCTGATACTCCATTGCTATTTTCATGGAGAGTCTGTGCTACATGTACCTGTGGATCCCCTGTACCCAGCTCAGAGATGAAGATATAACAGGTTCTTATTAAGTGTTATTGGAAGATTAGATTTCCACTAAGTAGCTTATAATGTCTTTACATACCCTAGCATCACCTTCTGTTCCACTGGAAGTTTCATTCTATTCTTACCTAGATGATGTTTAAAATTCTTTCATATTGAAAAACAAAACTAAAACCTAAACTAAACAAAAAGTATGGTTGAAAGAGTTTACAGCAAATTAGAGAGAACTTGGCTCTGAATTAAGTTTTCCAACTCCTGCTGTATAGAGCAAATTGTTAGAATCCACATGCATAATTGAGCTTCAGCTGAAGGCTTTGTTCTATAATTTGCTCTAAGGTAATTAGAAAAATGTGCATGAAAGCGTGACACATATAAATCACAGGTATATTCATCTGAATGTATTTTGTGTATTTTATATTTATAGCTCATTTTGTGAAGCTAAATTTGCTGTATTGAAACAGACAATTAAGGGAAGGTAAAGGGACTAGTATTTTCCCAGCAACTGCAGAAGCAAGGCACTATGCCAGAGCCTGCACAAACTTTCCCAGTTAATCTCCTCTGATGCAAGTATTGCCACCACTTCACAAATAAGGAAACTGGTCTATGTGAAAACCTGAGCATGTGGGTAATTGGCAAACATACTCTTCTTTGCTGAACACAGGCAAACTCTAACCAAAATAATTAAAACTTATATCAAACTAATTTGTGGTAGAAACAGAAGTCAAAAAGCCCAGTTCCCTGGTGGGCACTTCAGTTATTTTTACAAGGAGAGTTTATATTATTGAGGTATTTTGAATAAGATGCATTTATTTATTTAAAGTTACAATTTAACTTGCAATGATAAATCTACAGATCGTTTTTTAAAGAAATACTAACACATTGTGGCATTACTGTATAGTGAATGAGGACTATTTTTAAGACCTTCTTTTTATTGCTGTTTTCCTTGGCTAAATGGAGCCAGATGATTAGATATTATGAAGAGCATAAACTCTTTCAATAAAATTGAGCTTGGAGACAAATCCAATTCTATATTCTAACATAGAATTTCTTAAGGTGTGTTCTCTAGTGATATTAAGTAGTGTTTTATACATACATACACACACACACACAGAGGCACACACTCATATGATAGAAAATTCAAAATTAAATAAGCGGTTCCATATGTATAAAAGAAAATTTTGGTCAAAATTCCGTGTTGAAGAACTGCTATGTTAAAGAAAATTAAACACATGCTTTTAAATTATATAAATCCTTATATCCATTGATACAAAAATGTTCTTTGCAAAACTCCAAGGGCAAAATGGAATTTGCAAAGTCCCCAAACCATTTTGATCACAAAAAATCCTTTTTACAAAGAACAATTGTTAACTCTTGGATTATAAGTGATCATCATGATACATTTTGGGAAATATTTAGTCATTTATTTATTTTACAAAAGTGTACTAGCACTAAGTGCCAATCATTGAATAGGCATTGGGAACGCAGAATGATTAAAATAAACAAAATATTCCTGCCTCTTTGGAGCTAATTTCTAGTAATGGAAATAACACATATAAGACAAAAAAGCACATGGGACTCTAATGAGTCTTAAGGAGTGCAAAAATGTAGAAGAGGGCAGGAAATGTCAGTATAAGGAGTTGAGTTTCTAAATAGAATACCAGGGAAAGACTCACTGAGAAAGTAACATAAAAGATTGAGGTGAAGGAGCAAGCTATGTGGATTTCTGGCAAGTTTTCCAAGCAGAGGAGAGCCCAAATTCAAGAACTAAAGATCTGTGTGTCTGCAGCAGAGTGGGCAAGGATATCTATCACAGGATATGAAATCAGAGAAATTATAGGGACCCAGATCAGCTATGTCTTTATGAGTTATAGTGAGGAATTTGGCTATGAATGAAATGGAAAAACCCTTGGAGAGTTTTGAGCACCAGAATGACCAAATCTGTATTATGGGTTTTTTTGTTCATTTGTTTGTTTTGTTTGAGGAAAGGCAGAAATTATCAAGTAGGAAAGCAGACAGATCAGGTAGAGGGCTGTTGCAAGGGTCCAGAGGTCGCAAGATGTGACCTGCACAAAGCTTTCAGCAGTAGGGTAGATGAAATAAAGTCTGGATCTGTACTGAAGAGAGATTTACTGGATTTGTTGATAAATCAGATAATGGGTGTGGGGGAGAGAGCAGTCAAGGATGATTTAAGCGTTTAGACTCAGTAAGTGGAAAGATGGTTGCTATTTATCAGAATGGACAAGTCCATGAGAGGAGGAAGTATGAGGAGGGAAGGTTAAGTACTGGGTTAATTTTTAGATGTAGTAATTCTGAGATACTTTTTAGGTGTGCACATGCGGATGTTGGTTTAGTAGTTTAGATGACGACTAAAGTAGGTAGTCAGTGTCACCCAATGGCAAATTGTTTGCATAGAGCACATGGAAATTCCAAAATTAGAATGGATTAGATTTAAGGGGCCAATTGTAATTTATAAAATCCTCAACATGAACTAAAATTCTATAAGATCCTTTAATGTGGACATGCTTCTGGCAGAAACAAACAAATAGAAAAAAAAAATATATATATATATATTAGTAGAGAGGTTGCAAAATCACAACGTCTAACTCTAAAGCAAATCTCATCCATTGTGTTTTGGAGACTAAGCATTGGAGTTAACCATAAAATAGCAGAGGTGGTTAATGGATGCTTTGAGATGGCTCAACTCTTCCCCTGAAGGAATCTCTGTAGGAGGTTTTCTCAAGAGTCCTAATGATGAGAAGCACTCTGCTCTCAATATCTTCAATTAATTCAGTCTTAGAGGAGTTGTTGCTGGTCTATAGGTCTTCTGTTTTGACAAAGATAGCTTGTGACATCACTCTGTCAGTCTGAATGACTTCTATTTTGAGATTGATGACAGCTAGCCAGAAAAGCCAATACTCTAAGTGAATTTAATAGACTCTATTCAGCTACGTGAGTTGCTATGGAAACCTTATTAGAAAATATTGGGAATATACATGATCTTTCTAAGCAATATTTTTTTCTAAACAACTTGAGTGCCTTTATGTGTAGAAAAAGTGTTGTTTTTTTTTATGTGAATATATAAAATGTATAAAACATTAAGGGTAAAGTTTAAACATTTAATATAAAGCACAAACCCAAGTAACCATGAATTTCAAGGGAAAAAATACTGCTGGCTATTGAGAAGCCAATCACTTGCTCCTTCCAAACCACAACATCCTCTCAGAAATAAAAAAAAAAAATCAATATTCTAAGATGGTGTTCATTTTCTTGCTTGTGTTTAGCATTTTACTACCTAAATACAATAGTTTAATTTAGCCTGATTAATTGTATATTAATAAACATATTTGAACATATATTCATTATGTGACTATATAATAACTGACTTACCCATTTCCAAAATCACTGCAGATGGTGACTGCAGCCATGAAATTACCACAGTAGCCTTTTTTTTTTCCTAATCTTAGAATATTAAAAATAATTCTGCTTGAGCATTTCAGTAGCCATAGTTGTACAAGTGTTTATTCATTTCTACTTAACATTGTCAGGCCATGGAGTGTGCTTATCTTCACATTTAATAGACAATGCAAACTTCTTTTGTTTCAGTGGTTTTGTTGTCTTGTCATTTATTTTCCCAAAGAGGTTGAACCAATTTACATTCCAGCCAGAACTGTGTAAGAATTTCTGTTACTCTGTATTATCTCCCACATCTGAAATGGTCCCTAGTTTTAATATTTTGCCATTATACTCCATATAAATAGGATCTCATTGTCTCCCAAGTGGGAGTTTGAGTACATTTTTGTGTTTATTTGTCATACAGATAATTTGTTTGTGAAGTTATTTGTTAGATCTCTTACTTGTGTACCAAAGGATTTTCTTATTTTCTTATCAGTTTCTTATAGTAATTATTTATATAAGATACAATTTACAGCTTTATAATAAATCTGTATTTCTGATAGATCAAATAGGTAAAACTTAATATTTTCCAAGGGTGTCCTCATTATCCTGGACTATTTGTGTTTCCATATACATTTTACAATTAACTTTTTAAAATGAGGAAAAATTACCTTATTTTTATTTTCATTGAAGTTACATTAAATCTACAAATGAGTTTGTAAAGTACTTGTAAATCTTTAAAAATTAAGTCTAATTCTATAATGATCACAGTATAGCCCTTGATTTGTTTTAGATCTTCTTTAAAGTTTTTCTCGATAATGTTTTACAGATTTCTGCCCAGAGGTTTTGTGCAACTTTGTTAGATTTATCCCTTGATATTTAAAATGTTATGTTTCTGTAAACAATATTACTTTTAAATGTTTTTGTTGCTATAGAGAAATTTGATTTCTAATACATTGACTTTATATCTAATGACCCTACTGTACTTACTTATTACTTCTAATAATTTATCTGCAGATATTTTGGATTGTCTGTTAAATCATATCATCTGAATATTTTTTATCCTTTATTCTTAAACATAAATATTTTTTTCTTCTTGTTGTCTTTTTGCACTGGCTAGAACCTCCTATACAGAACTGATTGAAGATAGTTGTACTGTGTTTCATTTTCTTATTCCCAATCTCCAATCTCAGACTGGACTCTTTTGACATTTTATCAGTAATTATGTTTGCTTATGGCTTTGTTGCCACTTGCTATCACAGTAAGAAAGTCACTTTCTATTTCTAGTTAGCAAAGTTGTTTTTTTTATTATAAATTTGATTAAAGTTGTAGCAAACACTTTCTGAATCTATTATTATATGATTTACCCTGTAGTTTATTAATGTGGTCAGTTAAATTGTTTGGTTTTTGAGCATTAGTCAATTTTGCAATCTTTGAGTAAACTGAACTTAATTGTGATATACTTTTTGAATACTGTTAGATTTAGGTATTCTATTTTTAACTGTGTTTTTATTCATTTTTATAACTGTAATTTGGCTCTTATTTTACACTGAAAAATTCAGATATATTGATTAATCATGAACTTTCTTAAGTCTAAAAACAAAAATTCCTCAGTCCAGCCAGAATAAAGCAAATAAAGAATAAAGAATGAGAAAACAATAGAGAAAGAGATTCAAATATAAAACCCATGAAAATGTTAAAATGAAATTTTTAAATGTAAATAATCATAATTAATGGAAACACATATGCATACACCAGGCAAAATAACCAGAATAATGTCAATGCAGTATTATTGATGTTAAAATAAAAATTTGAAGAAAGTTTACTGGAGATAAGATTCTCACTAGTTAATAATAAAATGTTCACTAGGAAGATGTGAAATTTTAAATTTATATGTACTTGATAATATAACCTTTTACCTTTATATAGACTCAAAATATATAAAGGTAAAAATATATATATATATATATATATGTGCATTTCTATGTATCTGTAATACTGATGGTATTTAAATCATTTAAGTATCTATACCACTAGAGGAAGTCTTAATATACCTCCCTTGTTAGATCAAAGAAACAAAAAAATCTAAAGGCTTATATAGAGTATAAGGAGTATGAATAACAAACTTGATATAATGGACACATTATGAATATTATACTCAACATTTAGAGAACTTTTTCCAAGAATATATCTAACATTTGTAAAAATGATAACATGTTAGCCCATAAAGCTAGTCTCAACAAATTTTAAGATTTAATATTATGCATACTATAGTTTCTATGCACAATACAAAAAAAAGTTAAAAATCAGTAGCAAAAATAGGATCACTTCTGTCTCTCATGATTAGGAACTATAATACATAACTAATTTTAGATCAACGAAAAAAAACTTTAAATTATCTGGGATAAAGCACAGATTTTGCTGTGCTCAGAGATAGATACAGTGACCTTTTTTATGTTAGAAATCCAAAAGTCCAGTGTACTAAGCCAAAGTTTTCACCAAAAGAAGTTAGAAAATATAAGCCATAGTAAATCTAAAATAATAGAAAGTGAAACTGTGAAAGTTGCTCAGTCATATCTGACTCTTTGCAACCCTGTGGACTCTACAGTTCATGGAATTCCTCAGGCCAGAATACTGGAGTGGGTAGCTGTTCGCTTCTCCAGGGGATCTTCCCAACTCAGGGATTAAGCCCAGGTCTGCCGCATTGCAGGCAAATTCTTTACCAGCTGAGCCACCACCAGTAAATATAGAAGACATAAATTTTAAAATCATTACGCAAAAGGATTGGAAAAGCAAAAACTTGGTTATTAAAAATTTATCCTAAAGAAAACACTATATTCAGTTTACTTTGTAAATGAGTTTTTGTAATGTACCAGAAACAGGTGATTTCTATTTACTCAGCCTCTTACGGAGAACTGAAAAGAGAAAATACTTCAAAATTCATTTTAAGTGCTAGCATAGCCTTAAAGCCAAAGCCTGACAAAAACAGCCCAAGTAAGGAAAGAATAACCTAAATCCAGCAAAGTATACAGGAGAACAAAATGGCAACCCACTCCATTATTCTTGCCTAGAGAATCCTGTGGACTGAGGAGCCTGGTGGGCTGCTGTCCACAGGGTCGCACAGAGTTGGACATGACTGAAGTGACTTAGCATGCATGCATGCGTTGGAGAAGGAAATGGGAATCCACTCCAGTATTCTTGCCTGGAGAATCCCAGGAACAGAGGAGCCTGGTGGGCTGCCATCTGTGGGGTCACACCATGTCAGACACGACTGAAGCGACTTAGCAGCAGCAGCACCAGTGAAGTATACAAAGGTCATATCACTTGACCAATTTTTGTTCATTCCTGAAAGATAAGTTTGCTTAATATTAGCAAATGTGCTAGCATAATTTACCATATTGGTAAAATGAAAATGATTTCAATTCAGTTCAATCACTCAGTCATGTCCTAATCTTTGAAACCCCATGGACTGCAGCACGCCAAGCTTCCCTGTCCATCACCAACTCCCAGAGTTTACTCAAACTTATGTCCGTCAAGTCGGTGATGACATCCAACCATCTCATCCTCTGTTGTCCCCTTCTCCTTCCGCCTTCAACCCTTCAACCTTTCCCAGCATCAGGGTCTTTCCAATGAGTCAGCTCTTCACATCAGGTGGCCAAAGTATTGGAGCTTCAACTTCAGCATCAGTCCTTCCAGTGAATATTCAGGACTGATTTCCCTTAGGATGGACTGATTGGATCTCCTTGCAGTCCAAGGGACTCTCAAGAGTCTTCTCCAACACCACAGTTCAAAAGCATCAATTCTTTGGTGCTCAGCTTTCTTTATAGTCCAACTCTCACATCCATACATGACCACTGGAAAAATCATAGCCTTGAGTAGACATACCTTTGTTGGCAAAGTAATGTCTCTGCTTTTTAATATGCTGTCTAGGTGGGTCATAGCTTTTCTTCCAAGGAGCAAGCATCTTTTAATTTCATGGCTACAGTCACAATCTGCAGTGATTTTGGAGCCCCCCAAAATAAAGTCTCTCACTGTTTCCATTGTTTCCTCATCTATTTGCCATGAAGTGATGGGACTGGATGCCATGATCTTTGTTTTCTGAATGTTGAGGTATTTTTTTTTCCTTTTTTTCTTTTTATTTTTTTTAATAAATTTATTTATTTTAGTTGGGGGCTAATTACTTTACAATATTGTAGTGGTTTTTGCCAGACATTGACATGACTCAGCAATGGGTTTACATGTGTTCCCCATCCTGAACCCCTCTCCCACCTCCCTCCCCATCCCATCCCTCTGGGTCATCCCATTGCCCCAGCCCTGAGCATTTGTCTCATGCATCGAACCTGGAATGGTGTTCTGTTTCACATATGATAATATACATGTTTCAATGCTATTGTCCCAGAACGTCCCACCCTCACCTTCTCCCTCAGAGTCCATAAGATTGTTCTATGCATCTGTGTCTCTTATTCTGTCTCACATATAGGGTTATCATTACCATCTTTCAAATTCCATATATATGCATTAGTATACTGTATTGGTGTTTTTCTTTCTGGCTTACTTCACTCTGTATAATGGGCTCCAGTTTCATCCATCTCAATAGAACTGATTCAAATGTATTCTTTTTAATGGCTGAGTAATATTCCATTGTGTATATGTACCACAGCTTCCTTATCCATTCGTCTGCTGATGGGCATCTAGGTTGCTTCCATGTCCTGGCTATTGTAAACAGTGCTGCGATGAATATTGGGGTACACGCGTCTCTTTCAATTCTGGTTTCCTCGGTGTGCATGCCCAGCAGTGGGATTGCTGGGTCGTATGGCAGTTCTATTCCCAGTTTTTCAAGGAATCTCCACACTGTTCTCCATAGTGGCTGTACTAGTTTGCATTCCCACCAACAGTGTAAGAGGGTTCCCTTTTCTCCACACCCTCTCCAGCATTTATTGCTTGTAGACTTTTGAATAGCAGCCATTCTGACTGGTGTGAAATGGTACCTCATTGTGGTTTTGATTTGCATTTCTCTAATAATGAGAGATGTTGAGCATCTTTTCATGTGTTTGTTAGCCATCTGTATGTCTTCTTTGGAGAAATGTCTGTTTAGTTCTTTGGCCCATTTTTTGATTGGGTCGTTTATTTTTCTGGAATTCAACTGCAGGAGTTGCTGGTATATGTTTGAGATTAATTGTTTGTCTGTTGCTTCATTTGCTATTATTTTCTCCCATTCTGAAGGCTGTCTTTTCACCTTGCTTATAGTTTCCTTTGTTGTGCAAAAGCTTTTAATTTTAATTAGGTCCCATTTGTTTATTTTTGCTTTTATTTCCAATATTCTGGGAGGTGGGTCATGGAGGATCCTGCTGTGATTTATGTTGGAGAGTGTTGAGTTTTAAGCCAACTTTTTCACTCTCCTTTTTTGATTTCATCAAAAGACTCTTTAGTTCTTCTCCATTATCTGCCATAAAGGTGGTATCATCTGTGTATCTAAGGTTATTGATACTTCTCCCAGAAATCTTGACTCCAGCTTGTGCTTCATCCAGCCTGGCATTTCACATGATGTCCTATGAATATCAGTTAAATAAGCAGGGTGACAATATACAGCCTTGACGTACTCCTTTCCTGATTTGGAACCAGTGTATTGTTCCATGTCCTGTTCTAGCTGTTGCTTCTTGACTTGCATACAGATTTCTCAGGAGGCAGGTCTGGTATTCCCATCTCTTTAGGAATTTTCCACAGTTTGCTGTGATCCACACAGTCAAAGGCTTCAGCATAGTCAATAAAGCAGAAGTAGATGTTTTTCTGGAACTCTCTTGCTTTTTCAATGATCCAATGTGTATTCTACTTGATGGTAAATTTTGCAGAATTCCCCTTTGGCATCAGAAGCAAAGGAAGATGCCCTTGACTTCCAGTCTTGTTTAATATTGTATTAGAAATTTTTTTTCAGTGTCGTCAGATAAGATAAAGAGTAACAAGGAAAGAAAAAATAACTGAATCAGTTGGCAAAAGATGGACTATAAATTTTAAAATGAAAAATTGGATAGTTTTATGGAAAAATATCTCTCTATATACACCTGAATGAATTCCTGTTTGTATTAACTGCTTAAATAAGAAAAAGATATCTTTAGATCTTTTTAAAAGCCCAGCTAGAAACAAACAAAAAAACCTTCATGATTCCAGGATAAGAGATTTTCTTTAACTTCATTTTTAAATTTTATTTTATATTGGAGTGTGTTTGATTTGCAGTGATGTGTTAGCTTCAGATGTACAGCAAAGTGATTTAGTTATATATGTGCGCATGCTCAGTCATATCCAACTCTGTGCAACCCTATGGACTGTAACCTGCCAGCCTCCTCTGTCCATTAGATTTTCCAGTCAAGAATACTGGAGTGAGTTCCCATTTCCTTGTACAATATGTATAAACATATACACACATACACATACATATACATACATGCATATTCTTTGTCACATTCTTTCCCATATTGGCTATTACAGAGTTATTAAGTAGAGTTCCATGCACTATAAAATAGGTCCTTGTTGATTGTTTATTTTATATATAGTAGTGTGTATATGTTCATCCCAAACTCCTAATTTATCCATCACCCCCAAAATGTTTTCCTTTGGTAACCATAAGCTTGTTCTCTAAATCTGTGAGTCTATTTCTATTTTGTAAATAAGTTCACTTGTATCATTTTTTTTAGGTTCCACATGTAAGTGATATCATATGATATGTCTCCTCTCTGACTTCCTTTGATTAGTATGATCATCTCTATATCTATCCATGTTGCTGCAAATGGCATTATTTCATTATTTTGTATGGCTGAGCAATATTCTATTGCAGATATATGCACTATACCATCTTTTCAAGGAATGTGTTGCATTCCTCTGTTGATGGGCATTTACATTACTTCAATGTCTTAGCTGTTGTAAACAGTGTGCTACAGTTAACATTAGAGTGCCTATGTCTTTTTGAATTATAGTTTTCTTCTGATATATACACAGGAGTGGGATTGCTGGGTCACATGGTAGTTCTGTTTCTAGATTTTTAAGGAAGTTCTATAGTGTTCTCCATAGTGAATGCACCAATGTACATTCCAACCAGCAGTGTAAGAGGGTTCTCTTTTCTCCACATCATTTCCAGCATTTACTTTCTGTAAACATTTTGATGATGGCCATTCTGACGAATATGAGGTGATAGCTCATTATAGTTTTGATTTGCATTTCTCTAATAATCAATGATGTTGAGCATCTTTTCATGTGCTTTTGGCCATCTGTATTTCTTCTTTGGAGAAAAGTCTATTTAGATCTTTTGCCCATTTTTTTTTTCATTGGATTGTATGTTTGTTTTCCATCATTGAGATGGTTCCAAATCAGGAAAGGAGTATGTCAAGGCTGTATATTGTCACCCTGCTTATTTAACTTATATGTAGAGTATATTATGTGAAATTCTGGACTAGATGAAGCACAAACTGGAATCAAGATTGCCAGGAGAAATATCAATAACCTCAGATATGCAGATGACACCACCTTTATGGCAGAAAGTGAAGAAAAACTAAAGAGCCTCTTGATGAAAGTGAAAGAGGAGAGTGAAAATGTTGGCTTAACACTCATCATTCAGAAAACTGAGATAATGGCATCTGATCTCATCATTTCATGGCAAATAGATGGGGAAATAATGGATACAGTGAGACTTTATTTTTTGGGGGCTCCAAAATCAATGCAGATGATGTCTACAGCTATGAAATTAAAAGACGCTCCTTGGAAGAAAAGCTATGACCAACCTAGACAGCATATTATAAAGCAGAGACATTACTTTGCCAACAAAGGTCTGTGTAGTCAAAGCTATGTTTTTTCCAGTGGTCATGTATAGATGTGAGTGTTGAACCATAAAGAAAGCTGAGCAACGAAGAAGAGATGATTTTGAACTGTGGTGTTGGAGAAGACCTTTGAGAGTCCTTTGGACTACAAGGAGATCCAACCAGTCCATCCTAAAGGAAATCAGTCCTGAGTATTCTATGGAAGCACTGATGCTGAAGCTGAAACTCTAATACTTTGGCCACCTGATGCAAAGAACTGACACATTTGAAAAGACCCTGATGCTGGGAAAGATTGAGGAGGAAAGGGAGACTATAGAGGATAAGATAGTTTGAGTAAGCTCCAGGAATTGGTAATGGACAGGGAAGCCTGGTGTGCTACAGTCCATGGGGTCTCAAAGAGTCAGACATGACTGAGCAACTGAACTGAACTGAACTGATTGAGATGCAGAAGCTGCTTGTGTCTTTTGGAGATTAAGCCCTTGTCAGTCACATATTGCAAATATTCTCTCCCATTCTGTGGATTATCTTTTTGTTTTGTTTATGGTTTCCTTTGCTATGCAAAAGCTTTTAACTTTAATTAGGTCCCATTTGTTTCTGTTTTTTCATTTTCATTACTCTAGGAGGTGGATCCAAAAAGATATTGCTGCAGTTTATATTTAATTATTAAATAGGGCATAAAAATCCTACCCATTAAATGAAAGCTTAATAAAAATTACTGTATTAAAATTAATACCTTGTTTATATCAAGAGACTATATAAGAGTGAAGTGACTATACAAGTGAGTGACTATGCAAGTCACAAATTAAGACAAGACATTTTCACTGCATATAACAAATATATGATTTGTATTCTAGAGATCAGTACAAAAACAGCAAAAAGTCTAATAAGAAAAGTAAACATTGATAAGGAAGAGAAAATGCACATAGCCTGTGAGTATATGAAAAGATACTCAGTATCATTTTTTGTTAAGAAATTCAAGTTAAAGTCATAATGATATATTTCACAATCAATTGACAGGCAAGATAGAATAGAATAGATTTAACTAGGCTAAAATCAATTTAAATCAAACTCTACTAGACTAGAATAGAATAGAAATTTTGATACAATCTGGTGTTGGCTAGATTTGAAACAAAAGGAAATCTCATTCACCGCTGGCAGTGTCATACCATTCCTACTTATATGCCATAAAAATACTCTTGCACATGTACTTCAAAAAATGATATGTGAATATGCATGATATTTTTCATAGCAGTCAAAAAAATCAAAATGACCACAATTAATAGAATGGGTAAATAATTTTTTGTGTAATCAAACATTCAGTAGAGTATTATAGAGCAACCAAAATGAAAAATTAGAAAAACATGAACCATTATGGAAAAATTTCAAAGAGAAAAGAGTATTAAATGAAGCAAGTAACTCACTGAGAAACCTAAATACTAGTATTCCATTCATTTATTTCAGTTCAGTTCAGTTCAGTTGCTCAGTCGTGTCTGACTCTTTGCGACCCCATGAATCGCAGCACACCAGGCCTCCCTGTCCATCACCAACTCTCAGAGTTTATCCAAACCCATGTCCATCGAGTTAGTGATGCCATCCAACCATCTCATCCTCTGTTGTCCCCTTCTCCTCCTTTCCCCAATCCTTCCCAGCATTAGGGTCTTTTCCAATGAGTCAACTCTTCACATGAGGTGGCCAAAGTATTGGAGTTTCAGCTTTTATTTATTTATGAATGTGTATATATAATGTATACACTTGTGTGTAGTTTACAAATAGAAAAATGAACCATATCTTTTCTAGGTGTAATTATCTGGGGCTATTTACATCAATGTTGAATTCTTATTGATCATTGTCTGATGAAACATACATGGCTACGATTTACACATTTTAGGCAACTGATCATTTCTGTGGGGTAAATAAGCATGTATGATCAGGGAAGAGCTGACAGTATCCAGTAAGAAACTAGTGATGTTAAGTTTCTTAAACTGGACACATGTAGCTGTTAATTTTACATAGTAACTGTATTCTTATCTTTTATGATCTTCTTTTTTCGATAAAATTTTGGAAAAACTTGAAAAAAGAAAAATGTATTAAAATGAGGCATTGTTGTTGTACAAAATATTACAGAATTCCTTTTAAATGAATGAGGGGGAAATGTCCTACAATGATAAAATCCATGCCTGTCTGTGTCAACATCTCCAATTATCTCTGGGCTTAGCAACAGTTGATTTTGGCTCTTAGATCAGTATGTCATTATTCCCCTTTGGAATTCTTTTTGTATATGTTCTACTCAGAAACCTTTACTTCTTCTGCCATTCTCACCTCTTTTCCTGTACATTTGTATTTTCCTTTAAGATTCAGTCCATCCACTGCCTCCTCAAAGAAAGATTGCTGAGAATCCCTTCTCCTAGACTGGTCCAACATCCTTTTGGGCCCTACTAGCATCCTGATTTATTTCTTTCATTGTATTTTCTGTATGCTCTTGTTATTAATTGGAGAAGGAAATGGCACCCCACTCCAATACTGTTGCCTGGAAAATCCCATGGATGGAGGAGCCTGGTAGGCTACAGTCCATGGGGTCATAAAGAGTCGGACACGACTGAGCGACTTTAATACTACTACTACTACTTGTTATTAATGTGTGGATATGGTTCTCACCTGGCCATGAACTGTTTAAGGGCAGGGAGCTGCATCATTTTTTCGTGGGTTCCCAGCTCTTAGCTCTGTTTCCTCATATTCTGCAGACATCCAATATGCCCTTGTCAAATGAGGGAAGGAGGGCAGGCAGATAGTGACTTTATGCCAGAGAAGGTTAATGGTAAGATGGCATAAACATGAAAAATTAAATGAGATTTTAATAATAGTGAAGACAATTTGAGTCAAAAGTATGAAAGACAGTCCAGTGCTATAAAATTTTGTTTCTCAAATGAATTCCATACAATGAAAACTTTATGATGGTTTAGAGAAGGTGAGTGACAGCCAAGATTTGAACCTCAGCTGGGTTATTTGCTTGTTGGATAAACATTCCATTTCCTTACTTATCTGTAAATACAGATCACTATTTTACTGTGCTATAGAGTTGTTGGGAGGGTTAAATGTGATAATGCTATTTAAGTACTCAGCACAGGGCCTAACTTGTGGAAGTGCTCCCATGTCCCATGGGTATTATTTTTCCAAGCTTGAGTGTTAGTAGAAGACTATAAAGAGCTAGAGTTTAAATAGAATAAGAGACATAGAAGTCAGACTTGTGGTTGCCAAGGGAAAGGACGGAAGGAGAGGGATAGACTGGGAATTTGAGGTTGGTAGGTTCGAAGTATTACATTTTGAATGGATAAACAGTAGAGTCCTACTGTACGGCACAAGGAACTATATCCAACCTCCTGGGATAAACCATAATAGAAATGGATATTAAAAAAAATGTATATATGTATAAAATTGAGTTACTTTGCTATACAGCAGAAATTGAAACAACATTATAAATCAAGTGTACTGCAATAAAAAATAATTAAAATTTAAAGAAAAAGGAATGGGGACTATTTGAATAGGAAGCAATCTGGGAGTTTGCCTGTATAGTTTTTGTGAGAGAAGGTAAGAAAGGAATGAAGCTGGGATTTATGGAACTTCTTCAACACATCACTCTGTTGACCAGGCAACTTGCTGACATTCTATCAATAAATATTCACAGCCAGCCCCCAGGAAAATCCTACCAACCCCATTTTTCAGATGAGAAAACTGAGCCTTGAAAATGTGAAGCACATGTTTGGCTGAACCAGGCAAGGCAGAAGAAGGAGTCAGGGATTTGTGGAAACTTTCCCGTGTCTGGCAAAGAAGGATGAAGCCGTGTTGTGAATGGATTTGTGAATGTGCATCATGTTTTCCATGAAATTCCTGTTTACAGTTGTAGGATATCTAAGAGTAGATTTTAATGAGAGGAATGATGTTTTGATTTCCTACATAGAGATGCATGTGAACTTTGATGTATTTAAAATATGTAACTGAAAACAGCTGCTTGTCAAAAAATCTAAGTGACTACCTCTGAATGTGGTTTGTAAGTCTGCTAACAACCTTAAACTAGATTTAATGTCATGTTTTTACAACATACTGTATGGAGAGTAATCAGTATGGAAGGTTGTCTCTTTCTTCCCAAAGGATTGTAGCAGGAATGAAATTCATTAAGTCTGAGAAACCTTTCCTGCTGGGAGCTGACTTGGACCCCCTGCCTCAGAGTAACAAATCGAATTGCATTTTAAAGAAACCTGGAGTCTTTATTCTTCTTGGCATCAAGTCCCACACTCATGATTAGCAGAGGTCAGTCATCAGCTGAAGTCAACCTGGTCTTCACTGACTAGTTTGGTCTGTTTCCATCCATCTGCTTATGTGAGATGAAATTTTCTTTGGTGAAGGGCAAATGCAAAGATCACCAGCTTGGACTGCTTTTACCATCACAATGTGCTGTTTACATGTCTGAAAAAGGACTTGATTAAGACGCAGCAAAATAGAGTCTTTAAAATGTGAGTAAATGTATACTTGTATGAATGTGTTAAGTGCTTATGGAAGAGAAAGCATTTGAAGGTCTGAATATTTGAGTCAGAATTTTAAATTAGACTCCAGTTAAATAGCTTTTGAGAAACACATAGATGTTCTTAAACCATAATCTAATGCTTGAAAGAACTGAATAATTTTTGATACAAGTAAATGCAAATGCTAAATGGTGTAAGATGGTTAAGATAAAAGGTAAAATGTATTGCTCCATGACTGAATTCACAGAAGAACACAAAAGATCCATCTGGAACTTAACTAACAAGACCAGAAAACAGACAGATCTTGTTTCTGATGACTGCATTTTTTGAATGGCTGGTGCTTTTAAGTAACTTTTTGTTCAGTCGCTAAGTGTCCAACTCTTTGCGACCCCATGGACTTCAGCACCCCATGTCTTAATGTATAAGAGAACAATAGAAATGTTTCATGCTCAGTAATATTGTAATGATACATTGTGGAGTATGTTCACTTAGCACTTTCTATATAGAGAGACCCCTCTAGGCCTTCCAGTCCAGCAACCAGAGCCCCTTTTTTGGTACCACATACGGCTTCTTATCTTGTTTAGCAAATTTGCCCAGCCTTTTTGGGGGAGGCCAGGAAGTGCCAGAGAGTCAAAATCCCAAGAGCAACTCTGAGCCAATGAGAGATGACAGTTGTGGCGTAAGGACCCCAGCTTCTTGTCCCATGGGGGCACAGTCCCGAGAAGCATTCTGCATAGCCTCTCAGCGAGTTCGCACTGGGGTTGAGATGGGGTATCCACAGTAATGTGCTAATTAACCCACCCTCAATTGGTTTCTTCTTTTTCTGCTCTCATTTCTGTATCTCTCATAGTGCTTCTGGGATCAGTTTTCAACTGGTACTCTTAGATGCCCATTTAAAACATGGATCCAAGAGCATGGGGGTTAACAGAGCTCAGGCCTCTCTTTCAACCACCCTGCAGGAGTCAGGGATCCAGAGTTCCCTATTCTGATGCTCCAAGGGCCGGTGTGGGTTCCTCTCTCCATCAGCTCTGGCATCTTGAGAGCAGACTGTGCACTTTTATGGACACCTCTAGCCCCTTAATTTGAAATGAGCTTGGACATGCAGACTGCTTATGTATGCCCATATTCACATGCTCTTGTTGAGAAGGAATAGAGTGAGAAGGGAAAAGTGGGCGGGCTCTTTGGGGCCTCCAGTTGCACTCTTGGTTTGACTTCTTAAACCTTAGGCATGGGAGGAATGGAAGGAGCACCAACTGAGAGTCATAAGATGTGAGTTTTACTCCAGATGTCACAAGTTAAATGCTGTAAATTATTGGCAGGTGATCTAACTACTGATTTTTAACTACTTCACGAATGTAATGAGAGACGTATATAAATTTATGTATAAGATCCCTTCAAGATCATAGATTCCTACAGTCAAAGTCATCAAGAGCAATTCTCTCATACATAAGGAACACTTAATGTCCTCCTTTAATTTCTTCCTAGAAACTCTGACTGTTCGCCCACGCTGGATGAGTTACTGTCCTCATGACACCTGCTCTAGGCCTCTTCCTGCTCTTGAACATAGCATCCAAAGCAATGTGGATAACGGTTCTTATAATGTAGGTAAAATATGGAGAGAAAAGCTGTGTTTGCAATATGAACACAAGCATGAAAACAAAAACAATATATGACCAAGATCTAAGGACTTAGAAGAAAATGTATAAATATGAAAACAGAGGTTCTTCTATTATAGAAATGTGGATGATATTTTTCTCTATAGTTTTACCATTTTCCTACCACTACTTTTCTTAGCATCAATAACATCAGCATACATTCAAAGACAGCATGGAAGAATCGTCAAGAATAAAGGTGTCACTCCTATAGCCATTTCTAAGTGCAAAAACTAGCATAATACTGTTCTTCTAAAAAGGAGACTTGGTCATTGACAATACTGTTTAAAGGTGTAGAGGAAAACATCTGGGGAGTTGTCTTTTTCAAAGGAATTTCTGTATATTTCAGAGTGTCCTAATTTTTTTTTTTTTTTTAATCAGAGAAACTGAATAAATCAGTTCAGTTCAGTTCAGTCGCTCAGTCGTGTCCTACTCTTTGCGACCCCATGAATTGCAGCATGCCAGGCCTTCCTGTCCATCACCAACTCCTGGAGTTTACACAAACCCATGTCCATCAAGTCGGTGATGCCATCCAACCATCTCATCCTCTGTTGTCCCCTTCTCCTCCTGCCCCCAATCCTTCCCAGCATCAGGGTCTTTTCCAATGAGTCAACTCTTCGCATGAGGTAGCCAAAGTATTGGAGTTTCAGCTTCAACATCAGTCCTTCCAATGAACACCCAGGACTGATCTCCTTTAGGATGGACTGGTTGGATCTTCTTGCAGTCCAAGGGACTCTCAAGAGTCTTCTCCAACACCACAGTTCAAAAACATCAATTCTTCAGCGCTCAGCTTTCTTCACCATCCAACTCTCACATCCATACATGACCACTGGAAAAACCATAGCCTTAACTAGATGGACATTTGTTGGCAAAGTAATGTCTCTCCTTTTCAGTATGCTACCTAGGTTGGTCATAACCTTCCTTCCAAGGAGTAAGTGTCTTTTAATTTCATGGCTGCAATCACCATCAGCAGTGATTTTGGAGCCCAAAAAAATAAAGTCTGACACTGTTTCCACTGTTTCCCCATCTATTTTCCATGAAGTGATGGGACCAGATGCCATGATCTTAGTTTTCTGAACGTTGAGCTTTAAGCCAACTTTTTCACTCTCCTCTTTCACTTTCATCAAGAGGCTCTTTAGTTCTTCGCTTTCTGCCAAAAGGGTGGTGTCATCTGCATATCTGAGGTTATTGATATTTCTCCCGGCAATCTTGATTCCAGCTTGTGTTTCTTCCAGCCCAGTGTTTCTCATGATGTACTCTGCATAGAAGTTAAATAAGCAGGGTGACAATATACAGCCTTGACGGACTCCTTTTCCTATTTGGAACCAATCTGTTGTTTGATGTCCAGTTCTAACTGTTGCTTCCTGACCTGCATACAGGTTTCTCAAGAGACAGTTCAGATGGTCTGGTATTCCCATCTCTTTCAGAATTTTCCACAGTTTATTGTGATCCACAGAGTCAAAGGCTTTGGCATAGTCAATAAAGCAGAAATAGATGTTTTCCTGGAACTCTCTTGCTTTTTCGATGATCCAGCAGATGTTGGCAATTTGATCTCTGGTCCCTCTGCCTTTTCTAAAACCAGCTAGAACATCTGGAAGTTCACAGTTCACATATTGCTGAAGCCTGGCCTGGAGAATTTTAAGCATTACTTTACTAGAATGTGAGATGAGTGCAATTGTGTGATAGTTTGAGCATTCTTTGGCATTGCCTTTCTTTGGGATTGGAATGAAAACTGACCTTTTCCAGTCCTATGGCCACTGCTGAGTTTTCCAGATTTGCTGGCATATTGAGTGCAGCACTTCCACAGCGTCATCTTTCAGGATTTGAAATACCTCAACTGGAATTCCATCACCTCCACTAGCTTTGTTCATAGTGATGCTTTCTAAGGCCCACTTGATGTCACATTCCAGGATGTCTGGCTCTAGGTGAGTGATCACACCATCATGATTATCTGGGTCATGACGATCTTTTTTGTACAGTTCTTCTGTGTATTCTTGCCACCTCTTCTTAATATCTTCTGCTTCTGTTAGGTCCATACCACTTCTGTCCTTTATTGAGCCCATCTTTGCATGAAATGTTCCCTTGGTATCTCTAATTTTCTTGAAGAGATCTCTAGTCTTTCCCATTCTGTTGTTTTCCTCTATTTCTTTGCATTGATCTCTGAGGAAGGCTTTCTTATCTCTCCTTGCTATTCTTTGGAACTCTGCATTCAGGTGGGAATTTTTTTCCTTTTCTCTTTTGCTTTTCACTTCTCTTCTCTTCCCAGCTATCTGTAAGGCCTCCTCAGACAGCCATTTTGCTTTTTTGCATTTCTTTTCCATGGGGATGGTCTTGATCCCTGTCTCCTGTACAATGTCACGAACCTCTGTCCATAGTTCATCAGGCACTCTGTCTGTCAGATCTAGTCCCTTAAATCTATTTGTCACTTCCAATGTATAGTCATAAGGAATTTGATTTAGGTGGTACATGAATGGTCTAGTAGTTATTCCCTACTTTCTTCAATTTAAGTCTAAATTTGGCAATAAGGAGTTCATGATCTGATCCACAGTCAGCTCTTGGTCTTGTTTTTGCTGACTATATAGAGCTTCTCCATCTTTGGCTGCAAAGAATACAATCGATCTGACTTCGGTGTTGACCATCTGGTGATGTCCATGTGTAGAGTCTTCTCTTGTGTTGTTGGAAGAGGGTGTTTGCTATGACCAGTGCGTTCTCTTGGCAAAACTCTATTAGCCTTTGCCCTGCTTCATTCTGTACTCCAAGGCCAAATTTTCCTGTTACTCCAGGTGTTTCCTGACTTCCTACTTTTGCATTCCAGTCCTCTATAATGAAAAGGACATCTTTTTTGGGTGTTAGTTCTAAAAGGTCTTGTAGGTCTTCATAGAACCGTTCAACTTCAGCTTCTTCATCATTACCGGTCAAGGCATAGACTTGGATTACCATGATATTGAATGGTTTGCCTTGGAAACGAACAGAGATCATTCTGTTTTTTTGAGATTGCATCTAAGTACATACTGTCAAATTCTGACAAGTCACTGCTATGAGGATAGCATAGGGTAAAATAAATTATAGAGGTTACAGGAGGGATAGAGGAAAGTAAATAGCAAGCATATGAAAAAGAACTTGATTATATCTATAATACAATTTCTAATCATTAAAATAGCAGTGCTACTGTTATTAAATGCATATAAACTTTATAGTTGATCCTTTTTTCTCAAATGTTATCCTATTTAACATGCTATTAGTATAAGATAGACATTAGAAGTTTCTTAAAAATATTAATTTTAAATGCATGCTGTAATCTTTTTGAAAATAATCATGAACTTTCTTTAACTGATATGTCAGTATGGGGAGAAATAAAATCTAATTCCTAGCCAAATATTAATAACTATTTTCAGAATGTAATAAATAGTATGTATGCTGAATCAGATACTCTTAAAAGTTTTCTACATGTATTCCCTTATTTTTTAATCACAGTGACCTGTAGGGTTGGTGTAATTATCTTTCATTTTACAAATAAAGAAAATGAGACCCACAGACATTATACAATTTCCTAAAGCTCCTCACATAATAAGCAGTAGAGCTGAAAATATACAGTCATATCCTAAAGGCCAATGCCATCATAAGGGGGAAACTCTGTGAGAACATTCTGATGACTGGATTAGTTTAAAAGAGGATTGTTTTGTTTTTTTTTTCCCATGGATTTTGTCTTTGTTTTGCTTTTTATTACTAGCGAATTGGTATTACTGACCAGAATAACAAAAAATTAGACCTAAGGTCTGAAACTATGAAAGTTCTATAATCACTGAATCAATTAAGGAAATACAGATGTTTCCAAAGTATTGTGGGAGTTAATATAAGTATTTAAAATATTAATTATTAATACTACCAGAACTATCCATTAACATACATTATAAAGTCTGTTTCTTTAACTTAATTTTTATTTTATATTAGAGTATAGTTGATTTACAGTGCTTTGTTTGTTTCAGGTATATAGCAAGATGATCCACTATACATACATATATATCCATTATTTTTCAGATTCTTTTCCTATATAGGCTATTACAGAGTAGTGAATAGACTTCCCTTGCTATATTTAGTGTTAGTCACTCAGTTGTATCCAACTCTTTGCAACCCCATGGAACGTAGCCTGGCAGGCTCCTCTGTCCATGGAATTCTCAGGGATCTTCCTTACCCAGGAATTGAACTGTAGTCTCCTGCATTGCAGGCAGATTCTTTACAATCTGAGCCACCAGAGAAGCCCCTCTTGCTATATAGTAGGTCCTTATTATCTATTTTATATATAGTAGTGTGTATATGTCATCACAACTTTCCAATTTATCCCTCCTCCTCTTCCCTCCTAGTAACTGTACAATAGTTTTTACATCTGTAAGTCTATTCCTGTTTTGTAAATAATTTCATGTGTATTATTTTTTTAGATTTCACAGATTAGTGATAGCCTATTATATTTGTCTTTGTCTGACTTACTTCATTTAGTATGATAATCTCTAATTCCATCCATGCTGCAAATAGCATTATTTCTTACTTTTTGTGGTTGAGTAGTATTCCATTGTATATATGAACCACATCTCCTTTATTCATTCATCTGTCAATAGACATTTAGCTTGCTTCGATGTCTTGACTACTGTAAACAGTATTTCAGTAAACACTGGGGCACATGTGTCTTTGAATTGTGGTTTTCTCTGGCTATATGCCCAGGAGTGGGATTTTTGGATCATATGGTAGTTCTATTTCAAGTTTTTTAAGGAAACTCCATACTGTTCTCCATAATGGTTGTACCAATTTGCATTCTCATCAACAGTGTAGGAAGATTTCCTTTTCTGCACTCCTTCTCCAATAAATATCGTTTGTAGACTTTTTGATGATGGCCATTCTGACTGGAGTGAGGAGATACCTTATTGTGGTTTTGATTTACATTTCTCTAATAATTAATGATGTTAAACATCTTTACATGTGCCTATTGGCCATCCATATGTCTTCCTTGGAGAAATGTCTATTAAGATCTTTTGCCAATTTTTCAATTGCGTCGTTGTTGTTGAGTTGTATGAGCTGCTTGTATATTTTGGAGATTAAGCCCTTGTCAATCACATCATTTGCAAGTATTTTCTCCTATTCCATAGGTTGCCTTTTCATTTTGTTTATGGTTTCCTTTGTTGTGCAAAAGCTTTGAAGTTTAATTCGATCTCACTTTTTTAAAAATTTTCATTACACCAGGAGAGGTATTCAAAAAGATATTACTGTGATTTATGTCAGAGAGTGTTCTGCCTATGTTTTCCTCTAAGAGTTTTATCATGTTCAGTCTTACATTTAATTCTTTAATCCATTTTGAGTTTATTTCTGTGCATAGAGTTTGAGAATGTTTTAGTTTCATTCTTTTGCATGTAGCTGTCCAGTTTTCCCAGCACCACTTATTGAAGAGACTGGCTTTTCTCCATTGTGTATGTTTGTCTCCTTTATTGTAGATAAATTGATCATATGAGTGTGGGTTTATTTCTGGGCCTTCTGTTCTGTTCCACTGATCTGTATTTCAGTTTTTGTGTCAGTATCATATTGTTTTGATTACTGTAGCATTGTATTACAGTGTAAAGTCAGGGAACCCGATTCCTCCAGGTCTGAATTTCTTTCTCAGAATTGCTTTGACTGTTCAGAGTCTTCTATGTTTCCATACAAAATTTTCAAAAAGTTTGTTCTAGTTCTATGAAAAGTGCTATTGCTAATATAATACAGATTGCATTGAATCTGTAGATTACTTTGGATTTGAATTTATTTAAAATGAAGATTGATTTTTTTTTATGTCTTACGTAGAAGGGACTTATGTTGGGTCATTTTGATATGCCAGCGTTAATTTATAATCTCAACAAAATATACCATATTTATTGAGTTTTATTCTTTATCTTTCAAACACATCTTAAATATGTATAATTACAGGAAACTTCCGTTCTTTCAGTTCAGTTCCATCTCTCAGATATGTCCAGCTCTTTGTGACCCCATGGACTGAAGCACGCCAGTCTTCCCTGTCCATCAGCAACTCCTGAAACTTGTGCAAACTCATGTCCATCAAGTCAGTAATGCCATCCAACCATCTCATCCTCTGTCATCCCCTTCTCCTACTGCCTTCAATCTTTTCCAGCATCAGGGTCTTTTCCAATAAGTCATTTCTTCTCATCAGGTGGGCAAAGCATTGGAGTTTCAGCCTCAACATCAGTCCTTCCAAGGAATATTAAGGACTGATTTTCTTTAGGATTGACTGGTTGGATCTCCTTGCAGTCCAAGGGACTCCCAAGAGTCTTCTCCATCACCACA
Organism: Giraffa tippelskirchi; assembly: GCF_054371585.1. Taxonomy (NCBI): domain Eukaryota; kingdom Metazoa; phylum Chordata; class Mammalia; order Artiodactyla; family Giraffidae; genus Giraffa; species Giraffa tippelskirchi. The sequence continues at coordinate 55,059,455 of NC_137276.1, read as the reverse complement.
GTTCAAAAGCATCAATTCTTCAGCACTCAGCTTTCTTTATAGTCCAACTCTCACATTCATACATGGCTACTGGAAAAACCATAGCTTTGATTAGACAGACATTTGCTGGCAAAGTAATGCCTATGCTTTTCAATATGCTGTCTAGATTGGTCATAACTTTCCTTCCAAAGAGTAAGTGTCTTTTAATTTAATGGTTGCAATCACCATCTGCAGTGATTTTGGAGCCCCCCAAAATAACGTCTCTCACTGTTTCCATTGTTTTCTCATCATTTGCCATGAAGTGATGGGACCAGATGCCATGATCTTTGTTTTCTGAATGCTGAGTTTTAAGCCAACTTTTTCACTCTCCTCTTTCACTTTCATCAAGAGGTTCTATAGTTCTTCTTTAACGTCTCTCTAAAAGCTGAAGAGCTGTGTGTGTGCATATGTGTGTATTTGTGTGTATGTAAGTGTGTGTGTATGGAGAAGGAAATGGCAGCCCACTTCAATATTCTTGCCTGGAAAATCCCATGGACAAAGGAGCCTGATGGGCTATAGTCCATGGGGTCACAAGATTCGGACATGACTTGGTGACTAAACCACCACCAACATTCATGTGTATATGAAAGAGATTTGTTCACTACCCCACCGTCATGACCAGCAACCATCCCCTATAGGATAGGTTCAGGCTCTCAGAGCTAGGACTCACTTCATCTTATTATTATTATTTTTAATGAAGCTGGAACAGGAGCTGGGAAAGCATGAGTAAACATAAAACTAGTTTTTGTTTGGTATGGGTCTGTATGTATGTATGCCTTTTATTGGCCATTGTTCTAACTTCCTCAAATCTCAAAATGATGGAGAATATGGCTAGAATATGGGATGATGGCAGGCCAGAAGGATAGGCACCAAAAAGACTTCACAAAAGATCCTGGAGTCCTTCCTACACGAATGCCCAGAGCCTCCTCATTCTCAAAAATACCAGTGCTGCTGTCTGTATGTTGAACCTCTTAACTTCCACTACCACCGAGTGATTGAAGCATTATTCAAGAAGGATAATGGGCCCTTTATGGTTCCTTGGAGCTGACAGTTAAATAGCAGAATGGAACCTACAGAACAGGTTAAAATTTCTTAAGCTCCAGCCATGAACCGAACACAGTGAAATAAAGCTATACAGAATAGCAGATGGTTAAAATTATACGTGGAAGTCATTTATTATTTTGAAGGAACTTGGCTGTGGTATACATATCCATGCTTAAGTTATTCACATACTGTGTTGTGCTGTGCTTAGTCACTCAGTCGTGTCTGATTCTTTGCAACCTCAATGGACTGTAGCCTGCCAGGCTCCTCTGTCCATGGAGATTCTCCAGGCAAGTATACTGGAGTGGGTTGCCCTCTAAGTTACTCACATACTTACTGTCAGTCCTCCCACTTTGGAAGACTAATGATTTCATAGTTTAGTAATCATTATGTTTCTAAAATGATACTTGCTTTTATTTAGAGATACTCTTATAAAAATGACCCATGATTTGATTTGAAGTAGACCCATAATTGGGGGTGATGTATCCGTTATGGGTTTCCCTGGTAGTTCCGAGCATAGGAATCTCCCTGCAATGCAGGATATCTGGATTTGATGCTTGGGTCAGGATGATCCCCTGGAGAAGGGAATGGCAACCCACTCCAGTATTCTTGCCTGGAGAACTCCATGGGCAGAGGAGCCTGGTGGGCTACAGTCCAAAGACTACAAAGAGTTGGATATGACTGAGTGACTGCCACATAGATACATATAATATTGTACATGGAATGATGTAGAATAAAATATAATTCATATTTTTTAACTGATAATATATATTATCATATATGGGCTTCCCTGGTTGCAGAGATGGTAAAGAATCTGCCTGAAATTCAAGAAATTCAGGTTCGATACCTGGGTTGGGAAAATCCACTGGAGCAGGGAATAGATACCCACTCCTGTATTCTTGCCTGGAGAATTCCATGGAGAGGGGAACTAGGCAGTCTACAGTCCATGGGGTCACAAAGTGTCAGACATCATCAAATATATATATAATTTATCATACATATGCTAACAGATAAATGTGTTACTATAAATGGTCTCATCTGTGTCCCTCAGCTGGTTCTGTTTATCTATATATTCACCTATGCTTCTATGCATTCAGCTATAGCAGCAAATATGATTCTTCCTATTCTGCTTAGTCATGTCCAACTCTTTGCAACCCCATGGATTACAGCCTACCAGGCTCCTCTACCATAAAATTTTCCAGGCAAGAATACTGGAGTGGGTTGCCATTCCCTTCTCCAGATGATCTTCCCAACCCAGGGATCAAACCCATGTTGCCTGCATTGGCAGGCAAATTCTTTACCACTGAGCCACCTAGGAAGCCCATAATGGGGTCTGAAAGTGAAAATGAAAGTTGCTCAGTCGTGTCCAACCCTGTGACACTGGTCATGTGTTATAAAGATAAGCAAGATTTCAGATAACAGGAGTGAAGTCTGCACTTCAATATTTGTTAGCATTGATTTCTGCACACATCTTGCATCTCTAACCCACTCAAGTTTGTCATTTTTACATGGTCAGCTTATGTCTTAACTACATTCTTTTCCACATGCACAGTAGAATTTCTAGAACTCTGGATATTCTATAACAGATGGTGGCATGGTAATCACTCTCCTCTTTATTGCGTCACAGATGTCCATTAATCATTTATAAGTAGCATTTAAGTATGAAGAAAAGGGAGCAAGGTGGGGAAGGTTTTTCACGCAAAAAACATCAAAGTGATAGTCTAAAAGGAGAGTATATTGAAACATTGTTCCTCATTTTTTTTTAATATCAGCATAGAAGAAAATATTGGTGAGATGTTCAGGTATACCCTGGGGGCTTCCTTGGTAGCTCAGATGGTAAAGAATATGCCTGTAATGCAGGAGTTACAAGTTTGATCCCAGGGTCAAGAAGATCCCCTGGAGGAGAAAATGGCAACACAGTCCAGTATTCAAGCATGGGCAATTCCATGGACAGAGGAGTCTGATGGGCTACAGTCCATAGAGCTGCAAAGAGTCAGACACAGTTCAGTTCAGTTCAGTCATTCAGTCATGTCCAACTCCTTGTGACCCAATGGACTACAGCACGCCGGGCCTCCCTGTCCATCATCAACTTCCGGAGCCTACTGAAACCCATGTCCATCGAATCAGTGATACCATCCAACCATCTCATCCTCTGTTGTCCCCTTCTCCTCCCACTTTCAATCTTGCCCAGCATCAGGGCCTTTTCCAATGAGTCAGTTCTTTGCCTCAGGTGGCCAAACTATTGGAATTTCAGCTTCAGCATCAGTCCTTCCAATGAATATTCAGGACTGATTTCCTTTAGGATGGACTGGTTGGATCTCCTTGGAGTCCAAGGGACTCTCAAGAGCCTTCTCCAACACCACAGTTCAAAAGCATCAACTCTTCAGTGCTCAGCTTTCTTTATAGTCCAACTCTCACATCCATACATGACTACTGGAAAAATCGTAGCTTTGACTAGATGGACCTTTGTTGGCAAAGTAATGTCTCTGCTTTTTTAATATGCTGTCCAGGTTGGTCATAACTTTTATTGCAAGGAGCAAGCATCTTTTAAATTCATGGCTGTAATCACTGTCTGCAGTGATTTTGGAGCCCAAAAATATAAAGTCTGTCACTGTTTCCATTGTTTCCCCATCTATTTGCCACGAAGTGATGGGACCAGATGCCATGATCTTTGTTTTCTGAATGTTGACTTTTAAGCCAACATTTTCACTCTTCTCTTTCATCAAGAAGCTCTTTAGTTCTTTGCTTTCTTCCTTAAGGGTAGTGTCATCTGCATATCTGAGATTATTGATGTTTCTCCTGGCAATCTTGATTCTAGCTTGTGTTTCATCCAGCCCAGCATTTAGCATGATGTACTCTGCATATAAGTTAAATAAGCAGAGTGATAATATGCAGCCTTGACGTACTCCTTTCCTGATTTGGAACCAGTGTGTTGTTCCATGTCCTGTTCTTACTGTTGCTTCTTGATCTGCATACAGATTTCTCAGGAGGTAGATAAGGTGGTCTGGTATTCCCATCTCTTGAAGAATTTTCCAGTTTGTTGTGATCCACTCAGTCAAAGGCTTTGGTGTAGTCAATAAAGCAGAAATAGATATTTTTCTGGAACTCTCTTATGTTATAGCCACGCATTCCGGGAAACAAGCTCACTCAGAAGGACGATGCAGATAGTGAAGTGCAGTTTATTACACCGGCGGGCCCAAGGCAGAGTCTCCTCTTAGCCAAGGACCCCGACCAGCATTTGTGAAAATCTTTTATACCCCATGTGTACGTGTCTGAACCCACCACCCACTTTCCTTGTGACTTACATAAACAAAGGAAAGGTAAATACAATCACAATAACCCTATCATTCATGTGTTGTGTGTTCAAACAATCAATAATCAATAAGCCCGAGGTTACATTCCAAACAGTCAATAATCAATAAGCCGGAGGTTACAGAAAAAACCTTCTATTGTCGTTTCCACAGGCACTAAGCACAGAGTTCAGAGTCCATTAGAGAGGTGGCCGAACATGATTAGCACGAACAGGCCTAAGATGGAATCCGGGCCCTATGAATTCCTTCTTCACTTACAGAGAGACACAAGTGAATCAGACACAAGTGAGCAGCTCACAATTCCACTTTTCACTTTTTTCAGGGATACCCTGTAAGCTGTCTGAGGCATATGAATGGGATTTGTAGCAATGTTCTTTATATTATATAATTATAATAATAAAATATTAAAATTATATAACTATAATATATCTTGAGGTAAGTTTGCTTCTCTTCGCTATATTATACTTTCTTCAGAATTGCTTCTCAATTTGCTTGCTTAGTGAATTTCCTTCCTTTCTTCTGACCTCTCCTCCTTTACTTTCTTCCTTTTCCTGTAGAATTTGAATAGCTGTTGTCTTAGTCCATTTGGGCTGCTATAACAAATATACCATAGACTGGATGGCTAGGAAGTCCAGGATTAAGGTACCAACAGATTAGATTTGGTGTCTTGTGAGTGTCTATTTCCTGGCTCATAAATGGCTATCTTCTTTCTGTATCCTTACAAAGTGGAACTCATAGAGGATTCTCTGGGGTCTCCATCAGAAGAGCACTAATCTCTTTTGTGAGGGCTCCACCCTCATGTCCTAATCACAGCTCATAGGTCCCACCTACTAATATCATTCTGATGAGGATTAGGGTTTTAGCATATGCATTTAGGGAGAATACAAACATTTAGTACCTAACAGTCAAGTGATTCCTTTTCACTTGAATATTTAAAGGGCACCTTTGAAACTTCTATCTTTCCAGATGCACTGAGGATATCCAAAAGATTGATAATGTTTCTATCTTTTCCATGAGTTGCATCTAAATGAAGCAAACTTTCTTCTATCGGCATTCTTATAGCCTAAGGGCAATGGACTGGGGGGAAGGACAGTTTATCTGTGGTCTCTTGTAGTCCATGCTGGAAATAAGGCTAGACTCTCTTTACTGAAATCTTACTGATATTATTAAACATGATTGCAACACCCAACCATGAGCTGGTGTTACTCCTGTGAGCTTCACCTCATTCTCTAATGCACTATGTTGCCGTGGTAATTTTTGCTTCTCTTGATGATATATATTGGCTTCTATTCATAAAAGCATTTCCTTAGATGTTCTCCTCAAAAATTAAGCAGGGCAACTAGTTTTTTGTTCGTTTAGTCGCTAAGTCATGTCCAACTCTTTTGTGACCCCATGCACTGTAGTTCCCCAGGCTCCTCTGTGCATGGGATTTCCCAGGCGAGAATACTGGAGTGGGTAGTCATTTCTTTTTCCAGAGGATCTTCCCAACCCAGGGACTGAACCTGTGTCTCCTGTATTAGCAGGAGGATTCTTTACCACAGAGCCACCCTTATTCCTTTTCTCATCAGTCCTAACTCTAAGGAGAGGACATGGGGTCTGAGACTTGACACATTATACCATAATCTAAGTTTCTTTCCTTGGCAGAAGTGTTAAAAAGTTATAGTGTAAGACCATACCTTATTCCTCATTCAGTTGTTGCTAGTGAATTTTTGGCTTTTATTAAAATATTAATTTCTATAGGTTTTGAGGAATGTGATTTGTGTTATGGCCTTGCTCAATCATCTTTATCTAAAATTTTAATGTATTTTAAAGTAGCTGAACATTTTGTTACACATGTAACATCAGGATTTTAAACATTTGGAGAATAAATGCATCACAAATTTTGCTTGTTTCTGTATTACAAACCAGAATTTTGAGAACACAAGGAATCATGAAATTTAAAACATATTCAGTAGGAAACATGATATTGTTACTGAGCTAGCATGATTATTATTCTTCTAATGTGCTAACATTTCTGTACACAAGGCAACGCATTAACCAGAAAACCCAGGCCCTTCCTTGTCCTTAAATGACTCCCTTCTAGAATGAGTGAAGCATATAAATCAACTTGTATCAGAGAAGCTAAGAAAGAAGCCTGCAGAAATCATTGGTTCCTGTGCTTTGTTCTTTCATAGAACCCATGGACGATAACATGGTGATTATACACATGCAAAAAAAAAAAAAAAAAAAAGGCAAGGAAAGAGAGTGACTTATAAGGTCTTAATTAGTAATTGTAATAGAAGTGAAAATAATGTAAATAGATAGATCCTAACATTACACTGCACAGAAAACTGTAAACTGCAATCAATGCAAACTAACCTGGGTTAACAATTCCATTATTCTCAATTATCTCAAGAACTAAGGTAATGTTCCTGATCTCATTATTGGAAGCAGCACAGAGTTCTCCTGTGGGCACCATCCACCCTTCATACTTTCATCACCACAGGGGTTCTCTGTTGTCTGCTTTGGTTCCAGTCTAATGGGGAAATAAGTCCTTAAGGTGACTTCTTTGAAAGTTTGTAGTACCTGCCTATATTTATATTACATTACATATAAAGGTTTTGGAAGATTTCCTTATATAAAATTCATGTTTTGTGGAGCAGGAGCTGAATTCTGACTTCTTAATATTCTAGAACATTTAATTAAATCCTACTTTTTAACACTTTAAGGATCATGGATTCTATTGTAGTTTCCTCTTCGGAAGTCAGTTCATAGCATGCTAAATCTTTTATTAATCAGGATATATAACATTGATGTAGTCTGTCTGAAGGCTATTAAGAAGCATTAATGAAATCAAAGTGATACTAATTTATCATGAATTATTTAAATGGCTCTGTTGCTTAAACTAAAATCTCTATTTTAATAAAAAGTGAGCCTATGGAATCTTTGCAGTTACTATTGAATAAGAAATACATGGCGTGTATATTATATAAAATGCATGTATTATGTGAATCATTTATAGACTACTTTTTTCAATACAGAACATTTTCCATTTAATTCCACAAATGTCATTTAAGCTGTATTTACTAACTATCTGCACAGGAACTGAATATAAATAGAGTAGGAACCATAGCCTTTGCTTTGGAGGGCATAGTATCTAAAGTGTAGAGAAGATATGTGAAACTATGTGAAACTGTTTAAATATGCTTTGATCAAACTATGTAGGCAATGGTATAGCTTTGAATCTTGGCCTGATTTCAGACATTTATGTACTTTTTGCAAGCCAAAACCCTTTCCTGAGCTGAATTTCTCATCTTCAAAGGACTCACAAGAAGAGTTCCTTTCAGAAAGACATGATAATTATAAAACTGTCCATATGGTACCTGGTTTGCAATAGTGTCTTAATAACAGAGTTACCTGTCTCCCTCCTTTCCTCAACCTTGCTATAGCATCACACAGGAAACTTTCAGATGTCTGTATATTTCACTAGAAAATCAATTCACATCCCTGTACAAGGCCATCGGCAGAAGTTGAAATAGGAAGGCTGTCTCAACATGGTCTGGGATATATAAGCTCTTAACAAACTCACTTGGGAGGAACGAGTTGCCAGATGGTGCAGGACAATGTCTCAGAGAAGACCAGGGCATCAGCGGTTAAGTTGATGTGTGTTTTCATGCCCATGATTCATATCAAGGAATCTAGACTATTTCCTCTGAGTAGAAATCCCCCTGGCAGTACACCTTGACCTGAAGGGAAGATGCCCAGAGACCTGCCAAGTTCTGGGCACACAAAGCTCTAATTCATTGTGTTAAATGGCAAAACCAAGGAACTGGTGATTTATGGCTACAAATTACCGTGTTGTTCATTAGCAGTAATTACTGCTCAATCCTGAAATAAGATGGTAATCAGTGTGCTAAAATGAGGCGATCCACACTGGCTCCTTGCTGTTCATCTGCAAACCTTTCTGCCTGCCTCACTTTCCAGGACAAGAAAAAGACTGAGGGAAGCCAGGTGAGTGCTCTGCAGAGAGAGGAGCTTTTGGTCATGCTGGTCTGCTGTAGCGGCTCCTGCCAGCTCCAAGCCTAGACACTCTCTGTTCCCAAGGATATAAAAGGGCTGTGTTTGGATGCTCTCCAAGAATATTCAGATTGTTCTTAGGGACAGGAACTGTGGCCATCAGGAGAGTCAAGGAGCCAACAGAGACAGCATGGTGTGGTATGCCCTGAGGGACAATAGCCACCGCCGTGCAGCAGTGTCCCCAGGGAGCCCCAGTGCTCAAGTCACACATCTAGCTTTGTCTTGGGAAACTGAGTCTCATATCCTGCATTCCGCATCATGAGACTGACTTTCACTTTGCAACCAATGACTAGAATATCATGAAATTTCAGCTTCTTTATCAATACTGTACTAAAAATCTGGGAAGTAAAAACTGCCAGGCAAATGGATTTCATTTCTTTTCTGTCACAATCATTGCCTACTGGAAATGATCACACATACTGAGAAATAGATTCTTGACTTTGACACAATGGTCTCTCCTAGCTTTAACAGCAGTTTTACTGTTGAGTTCCTTTGCAGTGCCGTGGCCACTCAGGTGATACTGACAGTGAGATTTCCTTACTGTTTCATCATAAGGAAAGAAAAAAAAAAAATCAAGAGTTTTCAGCCTTTCCTGAACAAACAGACAGGCTTTAAAATGTCTATTAATGGTAGCAGAGTTAAATCCTTATACAGACATGATGATACCACTCTTACTGGCAGAAAGTGAAGAGGAACTAAAGAGCTTCTTGATGAAGGTGAAAGAGGAGAGAGACAAAGCTGGCTTAAAACTCAACATTCAAAAAACTAAGATAATGACATTCAGTCCCATCAGTTCATGGCAAATATATAAGGGGAAAAAGTGGAAACAGTAATAGATTTTATTTGCTTGGGGCTCCAAAATCACTGCAAATGGTTACTGCAGGCATGAAGTTAAAAGATGCTTGCTCCTTGGAAGGAAAGGTATGACAAACCTGGACACCATGTTAGAAAGCAGAGACGTCACTTTGCCAACAAAGGACTGTATAGTCAAAGCTATGGTTTTTCCAGTAGTCATATATAGATGTTAAAGTTGAACCATAAAGAATGCTGAGCACAGAGGAATTGATGCTTTGTAATTGCAGTGCTGGAGAAGACTCTTGAGAGTCCCTTGGACTGCAAGGAGCTCCAACCAGTCAATCCCAAAGGAAATCAACCCTGAGTATTCCTTGGAAGTATTGATGCTGAAGATGAAGCTCCAATACTTTGGCTACCTGATGCAAAGAGCCAGCTCATTGGAAAAGACACTGAAAGATTGAGGGCAAGAGGAGAAGGGGATGAAAGAGGGTGAGATTGCTGGATAGCATCACTGACTCAATGAACATGAGTTTTGAGCAAACTCTGAGAGATAGTGAAGGACAGCTAATCCTAGCATGCCACACTCCATGGAGTTGCAAAGAGTCAGACATGACTTAGTAACTGAACAACAGCAACAGCAGCAACAGTGATTGTCGTTCTTTGGGTAGGATTGTGGATTTGCCTGTTGAATGTTTCTGTTAGGATGAATAAGAGAGGTTAACATAAATGTGTGCCCTACTGCTATGGTGAGAGCAATCAAGGACAATTAAGAGCTCTTTACATCTGTCTAATTTAGATTTGACTGTAGTTTCAGCCTGTCTGCCCCCTGATCCCCTCTCTCAGTGCCCACCGTCTTACCTGGGTTTCCCTTACCTTGGACGTGGGGTCTCTCTTCACGGCTGCTCCAACAAAGTGCAGCCGCCACCCCTTACCTCGGGCGTGAGGTAGCTCCCCTCGGCAGCCGCCCCTGACCTCCGGCCCTGGATAGCTCCTCTTGGTCACGCTCAGTGGGCCGCCGCCGGCGGCTAGACCACAGCCTTGTCTAACTCAATGAAACTAAGCCATGCCCTGTGGGGCCACCCAAGACAGATGGGTCACGGTGGAGAGGGCTGACAGAATGTGGTCCACTGGAGAGGGGAATGGCAAACCACTCCGTATTCTTGCCTTGAGAATCCCATGAACAGTATGAAAAGGCAAAAAAGATAGGACACTGAAAGATGAACTCCCCAGGTCGTTAGGTACCCAATATGCTACTGGAGATCAGTGGAGAAATAACTACAGAAAGAATGAAGGGATAGAGCCAAAGCAAAAACAACACCCAGTTGTGGATGTGACTGGTGATAGAAGCAAGATTCGATGCTGTAAAAAGCAATATTGCATAGGAACCTGGAATGTTAGGTCCATGAATCAGGGCAAATTGGAAGTGGTCAAACAGGAGATGACAAGAGTGAACATCAACATTCTAGGAATCAGTGAACTAAGATGGACTGGAATGGGAGAATTTAACTCAGATGACCATTATATCTACTACTGTGGTCAGGAATACCTTAGAAGAAATGGAATAGCCATCAAAGTCAACAAAAGAGTCTGAAATGCAGTACTTGGATGCAATCTCAAAAACGACAGAATGATCTTTGTTAATTTTCAAGGCAAACCGTTCAATATCACGGTAATCCAAGTCTATGCCCTGACCAGTAATGCCAAAGAAGCTGAACTTGAACGGTTCTATGAAGACCTACAAGACCTTTTAGAACTAACACCCAAGAAAGATGTCCTTTTCATTATAGGGGACTGGAATGCAAAAGTAGGAAGTTAGGAAACACCTGGCATAACAGGGAAATTTGGCCTTGGAGTACAGAATGAAGCAGGGCAAAGACTAATAGAGTTTTGCCAAGAGAATGCACTGGTCGTAGCAAACACCTTCTTTCAACAACACAAGAGAAGACTCTACACGTGACATCACCAGAGGGTCAACATTGAAATCGAATTGATTATACTCTTTGCAGCCAAAGATGGAGACGCTCTATACAGTCAGCACAAACAAGACCAAGAACTGACTGTGGATCAGATCATGAACTCCTTATTGCCAAATTCAGACTTAAATTGAAGAAAGTGGAGAAAACCACTAGACCATTCAGATATGACCTAAATCAAATCCCTTATGACTATACAGTAGAAGTGAGAAATGGATTTAAAGGACTAGATCTGATAGACAGAATACCTTATGAACTATGGATGGAGATTTGTGACATTGTACAGGAGATGGGAATCAAGACCATCCCCAAGAAAAAGAAATGCAAAAAAGCAAAATTGCTATCTGAGGAGGCCGTACAAATAGCTGTGAAAAGACGGGAAGCGAAAAGCAAAGGAGAAAAGGAAAGATATACCCATTTGAATGCAGAGTTCCAAAGAATAGCAAGGAGAGATAAGAAAGCCTTCCTCAGTGATCAGTGCAAAGAAATAGAGGAAAACGATAGAATTGGAAAGACTAGAGATCTTTTCAAGAAAATTAGACATACCAAGGGACATGCAAAGGTGAGCTCAATAAAGGACAGAAATGGTAGGGACCTAACAGAAGCAGAAGATATTAAGAAGAGGTGGCAAGAATACACAGAAGAATTGTACAAAAAAGTTCTTCACTACCCAGACAATCACGAAGGTGTGATAACTCACCTAGAGCCAGACATCCTGGAATGTGAAGTCAAGTGGGCCTTAGAAAGCATCACTACAAACAAAGCTAGTGGAGGTGATGGAGTTCCAGTTGAGCTATTTCAAATCCTAAAAGATGAAGCTGTGAAAGTGCTGCACTCAATATGCCAGCAAATCTGGAAAACTCAGCAGTGCCCACAGGACTGGAAAAGGTCAGTTTTCATTCCAATCCCAAAGAAAGGCAATGCCAAAGAATGCTCAAACTACCACACAATTGCACTCATCTCACACGCTAGTAAAGTAATGCTAAAAATTCTTCAAGCCAGGCTTCAGCAATATGTGAACTGTGAACTTCCAGATGTTCAAGCTGGTTTTAGAAAAGGCAGAGGAACCAGAGATCAAATTGCCAACATCTGCTGGATCATCAGAAAATCTTCAAGCCAGGCTTCAGCAATATGTGAACTGTGAACTTCCAGATGTTCAAGCTGGTTTTAGAAAAGGCAGAGGAACCAGAGATCAAATTGCCAACATCTGCTGGATCATCAGAAAAGCAAGAGAGTTCCAGAAAAACATCTATTTCTGCTTTATTGACTATGCCAAAGCCTTTGACTGTGTGGATCACCATAAACTGTGGAAAATTCGGAAAGAGATGGGAATACCAGACCACCTGCCCTGCCTCTTGAGAAACCTGTGTGCAGGTCAGGAAGAAACAGTTAGAACTGGACATGGAACAACAGGCTGGTTCCAAATAGGAAAAGGAGTACATCAAGGCTGTATATTGTCACCCTGCTTATTTAACTTCTATGCAGAGTACATCATGAGAAACGCTGGGCTGGAGGAAGCACAAGCTGGAATCAAGATTGCCTGGAGAAATATCAATAACCTCAGTTATGCAGATGACACCACCCTTACGGCCGAAAGTGAAGAACTAAAGAGCCTCTTGATGAAAGTGAAAATGAAGAGTGAAAAAGTTGGCTTAAGCTCAAGATTCAGAAAATTAAGATCATGGCATCCGGTCCCATCACTTCCTGGCAGATAGATGGGGAAACAGTGGAAACAGTGGCTGACTTTATTTTTCTGGGCTCCAAAATCACTGAAGATGGTGATTGCAGCCATGAAATTAAAAGACACTTACTCCTTGGAAGGAAAGTTATGACCAATCTAGATAGCATATTAAAAAGCAAGAGACGTTAGTTTGCCAACAAAAGTCCGTATAGTCAAGGTTATGGTTTTTCCAGTAGTCATGTATGGATGTGAGAGTTGGACTATAAAGAAAGCTGAGTGCCAAAGAATTGATACTTTTGAACTATGGTGTTGGAGAAGACTCTTGAGAGTCCCTTGGACTGCAAGGAGATCCAACCAGTCCTTCCTAAAGGAGATCAGTCCTGGGTGTTCATTGGAAGGACTGATGTTGAAGCTGAAATTCCAATACTTTGGCCACCTGATGCAAAGAGCTGACTCACTGGAAAAGACCCTGATGCTGGGAAACATTGAGGGCAGAAGGAGAAGGGGATGACAGAGGATGAGATGTCTGGATGGCATCACCGACTCATTGGACATGGGTTTGGGTGGACTTAGGAAGTTAGTGATGGACACGGAGGCCTGGCGTGATGTGGTTCATGGGATCGCAAAGAGTCGGACAAAACTGAGCGACTGAACTGAATTTAGATTTATGAGTCTTTAAATAGCTTTAATGTTTAGGATATGGTTCCTTTTTAAAAATAGTTTTTATTTTTAGAACAATTTTAAGAATAAAATTGAGCAGAAAACAGAGTTCCCACATAATTTTTCCCTGACTTCACATACATGATTTTATCCTCATAACATCTTGCATTAGTGGGATATATTAGCTACAACTGATGAATCAATATCAATGGAAAATCATAAATGAAGTTCATAATTTACACTGAAATTTACTCTTTGTGATATATATTCTGTGGGTTTTGCCAAATACGTGTCACATGTCCACTATTACAGTATCACATAAAATAAGTTCACTGCCCTAAAAATCACCTGCGCTTCACCTATTTATCCTTTACTTTCTCCCCTAAACCCTTAGGCAACCATTCATTTTTTCCTGTATCTGTAACTGTGCCTCTTCCAGCATGCCATATATTTGGAATCATATGGTAGGTAGTCTTTTCAGACAGCAATATTCATTTAACATTATCCCATGTCCTTCTGTGACTTGCTAGCTTATTTTTTTTTAATTGATGAATATTCCATTGTATGGATGTACCACAGTTTATGTATCTGTTGAAAGACATTCAATTTGGGGTGATTATAAATAGTTACTATTAACATTTACGTATAAGTTTTTGAGTAGACATAAGTTTTCAACAAATTTGGGTAATTAACCTAGGAGCAACATTTCTAGATTGTATGGTTCGGCTCTGTTTAACTTTGTAAATTGCCAGACATTCTTCTAAACTATCTATACCATTTTGCATTTCCAAAAGTGATTGAGAATTCCTGTTATTCTGAATCCTAAACAGCTTTTCGTGTTGTCAACATTTTGGATTTTAGCTCTCCTAATCAGTGTGTAGGATTATCTCACTGCTTTTAAACTATGCAATTTTCTAATGACACATGACTTTGAGTACATGCTTTTTGCCAAATCTGTACAGTTTCTTTGGCTTTTCGGGTCTTCTGTTCATTTTTAAAATGGAGTTGTTTTCTTACTGTTGAGTTTTAAGGTGTTTTTAAAATGTTGGCTACAGCTTCCTTTTCAAATATGTGTTTTGCAAATGTTTTTCTCAGTCTTTGGCTTGTCTTTTCATTCTGTCCCCAATGCCTTTTGCAGAACAGATATTTTTAATTTTAATAAAGCCAAAAATTTCAAATTTTCTCTTATTGATCATGCTGTTAGTGTTCAATCTAAAAACTAATCATTAAACCTTAGGTCACATAGATTCTTTCTTGGAAAGTTACTTATTATTTGTTCAATGTACTTTAATAAATGTAGGCTTATTCAGGTTGTCTGTTTCTCCTTGTGAGAGTTTTTATAGATTTTATCTTTCAGGGATTTGATGAATTTCTTATAAATTATCAAATGTATTGCCATGGAGTTGTTCATAATATTCCTTTATTTTTTTAATGTCCATAAGATTAGTTGTAATGGTCCCTCTTTCATTTTTATATTAGTAATTTATGTGTTCTTTTTTTCTTGGTTAATCTGGTTAGAGATTTATCAATTATATTGATATTTTCAAAGAACCAGATTTTGGTTTTATTGATTTTATTTGATTCCTTGTTTTCAATTTTATTAATTTCTAATACTTATAATTTCTTGACGTCTACATACTTTGTATTTAATTTTCTCTTCTTGTTCAGCTTTGTAAGTTGGAAACTTAGGTTATTGATCTTTAGATTATTCTTTTCTAACATACATTTAATGCTATATAAATTTAGTTCTATGAACAGTTCTGGCTGCATCCTACAAATTGTGATAAGTTGTTTTTTTCATTTCTTTAATTTTTTAAACATTTCTCTTTCCTCTTGATTCTTATTGATTCATATATTACTTAAAAAATGGGCTCTTTGATCTCCAAATATGTTGAGATCCTTGGGATTATCCTACTATCTTTCTGTTGTTCACTCAAATTTTAATTCCATTGTGATCTAAGTATGTTTGTATGATCTTTATTCTTTAAATGTTTTAAGATGTGTTTTATGACCCAAATGTGTCCTATCTTGGTAAATATTTTATGTGAACTTGGGAAGAATGTATATTCTGCTGTCATTGGATAAAGTCTTCTATAAATATCAATTAGATCCAGTTGGTAAATGTTGTTGTTCAGCCAACTGTGTCCTTACTAATTTCCTGCCTGATGGATCTGTCCATTCCTGATAGAAATGTGCTGTTGAAATATGCAATTAGAAGAGTGAATTTATCTATTTTTCCTTAGTTCTGCAATTTTTATCTCTTATATTTTCATGTTGTTTTGTTAAGTACATATAAACTAAGGACTTTATATCTTAGACAATTGACCTCTTTATTATTGTGCAATGTCCTTTATTCCTGATGATTTTCACGCTCTGAAGTCAGCTTAGACTGAAATTAACAGCTACATCAGATGTCCTTTTTGTGGTTTTTCAGGAGTGGAGGATGAAGGGAAGTAGGTAAACAAGGAAGGAGTGAAAGTTTATATTAATGCTAAAAATTGTTATGTAGTTGGACACTAGTGTGAGCAATCAATAAGACTGTAGGACATTTTGAGAAGCTGTATGACTGAAAAGTCAGAACTGTCCACCTAAGAATTGAAAAAGGGACATATCTGACCATTACCTCAGTTCTTTATTGTAATGTTGGCCACGTGAGCGTAAACTTCTTGCATTACTTTGGATTGCATGTGCAAAGAATCAGAAAAGACCCAGAGCAGCAAGTAAGAGGCAAGTGGCCCAGGGCCAAGACCCAAGGGGAGACATTGTCAAGCTGCACCTGCATGAATCTGTTCACATTCATAGCTCCACCCCAGACTTCCTAAAATAAAAACACTGGAAAATGAGGATCAGCAGTCTGGATTTTTTCCCAATTTATTGGGAAGTAATCATATGTTACCTCTTGTCTTTTTTATATCAGTCATTCTAACAAGTGAGAGGTGATATTGCACTGTGGCTTTAATTTGCATTTCCTAATGATTAGTGATGTTGAACATCTTTTCATGTACCTTTGGACACTGTATGTGTTCTTCAGAAAGCTAACTACTCAGTCCTGTGCCCATTTTTAAATTGGATTGCTTGTTTCTTTTGCCACTGAGTTATATGAATCCTTTATATATTTTGGATGTTAACTCCTCATACATATGATTTGCAATTTTTTCCTCCCATTCCTTAGGATGACTTTTCATTTGGTTTATTATTTCTTTGCTGTGCAAAGCTTTTTAGTTTAATGTAGTCCCACATGTATATTTTTGCTTTTGTTACTTTTGCTTTTAGTGTCAAATCCAAAAAATCATTGCCAAGACTGATATTAAGAGCTTACCCCTTATGCTTTCTTCTAGGAGCTTTATGATTTCGGTTTTTTTTAATCCATTTATGGTGATTTTTGTGTTTAGTTTCATTCGTTTGCATATAGCTGTCCAATTTTTCCAATGCTGTTTATTAACAAGATTAGCCTTTCCCCATTAGGATGACTCCTTTGTCATATTGTTGTTCTTCAGTCAGTCATGTGTGATTCTTTCTGACCCCATCAACTGCAGCACACCACGCTTCCCTGTCCTTCATTGTCTCTCAGAATTTGCTCAAACTTGTGTCCATTGAGTCAGTGATGCCCTCCAACCATGCCATCCTCTGTTGCCCCCTTCTCCTACTGCCTTCAGCCTTTCTCAGCATTAAGATCTTTTCCAGTGAGTTGGCTCTTTGCATCAGATGGCTAAATTATTGGAGCTTTAGCATCAGTCTTTCCAATGAATATTCAAAGTTGATTTCCTTTAGGATTGATTGCTTTGATCTCCTTGCTGTCCAGGGGACTCTCACGAGTATTCTTCAGCACCACAGTTCAAAAGCATCAATTCCTCGATGCCCATCCTTTCTTATGGTCCAACTCTCACATCCATTCATGACTATTGCAAAAACCATAGCTTTGACTAGACGGACCTTTCTCGGCAAAGTGATGTTTCTGCTTTTTAATATTATGTTTAAGTTTGTCATAGCTTTTCTTCCAAGGACCAAAGATCTTAATTTCATGGCTGCAGTCACCGTCTGCAGTGATTTTGGAGCCCAAGAAAATAAAATCTGTCACTCTTACCATTTTTTTCCCCATCTATTTGCTATGAAGTGATGGGACTGGAGACCGTGATCTTAGTTTTTTGAATGTTGAGTTTTAAGCCAGCTTTGTCACTCTCTTCTTTCACTTTCATCAAGAAGCTGTGGTACATATACACAATGGAATATTACTCAGCCATTAAAAAGAATACATTTGAATCAGTTCTATTGAGATGGATGAAACTGGAGCCCATTATACAGAGTGAAGTAAGCCAGAAAGAAAAACACCAATATCGTATACTAATGCATATATATGGAATTTGAAAGATAGTAATGATAACCCTACATGCAAGACAGAAAAAGAGACACAGATGCATAGAACAGTCTTATGGACTCTGTGCTAGAAGGTGAGGGTGGGACGATCTGAGAGAATAGCATTGAAATATGTATATTATCATAAGTGAAACAGAACGCCAGTCCAGGTTCGATGCATGAGACAAGTGCTCAGGGCTGGTGCAATGGGATGACCCAGAGGGATGGGATGGAGAGGGAGGTGGAAGAGGGGCTCAGGATGGGGAACACATGTAAACCCATGGCTGATTCATATCGATGTATGGCAAAAACCACTACAATATTGTAAAGTAATTAGCCTCCAACTAAAATAAATTAATTAATAAAAAAAAAAGAGGTTCTTTAGTTCCTCTTTGCCATTAGGGTTGTGTCATCTGCATATGTGAGGTTATTGATATTTCTCCTGCAATCTTGATTCCAGCTTGTGAGTCATCCAGCCCAGCATTTCACATGATGCACTCTGCATAGAAGTTTAAAAAAGCAGGGAGACAATTCATAGCCTTGACATATGCCTTTCCCAGTTTTGAACCAGTCCATTATTCCATGTCCAGTAGTAACTGTTGCTTCTTGACCTGCATACAGGTTTCTCAAGAGGCAGGTCAGGTGGTCTGGTCTTCCCATATCTTTAAGGATTTTCCACAGTTTGTTGTGATCCACACAGTCAAAGGCTTTAGTGTTGTCAATGAAGCAGAAGTAGATGTGTTTCTGACATTCTTTTGCTTTTTCGATGATCCAATGGATGCTGGCAATTTGATCTCTGGTTCCTCTGCCTTTTCTAAATCTAGTTTGTACATCTGGAATTTCTCAGTTCATGTACTGTTGAAGCCTAGCTTGAAGGATTTTGGACATTACCTGGCTAGCATGTGAAATGAGTGCTATTGTGCAGTGAAAGAAAGTGAAAGTGAAGTCATTCAGTCGTGTCTGACTCTTTGCGACCCCATGGACTGTTGCCTACTGGGCTCTTTTATCCATGGGATTTTCCAGGCAAGAATACTGGAGTAGGTTACCATTTCCTTCTAGATTGTCATAAATTAATTGGCCATATATGTGTGGCTTTATTTCTTGGATCTCTATTCTGTTATATGATCTATATGTTTATTTATATGCCAATACCATACTGTTTTTATTATTATAGCTTTGTAATATAGCTTGAAATGAAAAAGTATGAGGATTCCAGATTTGTTCTTTCTCAACTTTTCTCTGGCTATGCAGGTCTTTTGTGGTTCCATACAGATTTTAGGATTATTTTTTCTATTTCTAAGAAAAAATATCTTTGAAATTTTGATAATGATTGCATTAAATCTGTAGATTGATTTGGGTAGTATGGACACTTTGACAATATTAACTCTACCAATTCATGAGTAACGAACATCTTTCCATTTATTTGAACCTTCTTCGGTCTCTTTAATCAGTGTCTTGTTCTCTTCAGTGCACATTCTTATACTTCCTTGGTTAAATTTTATCCTAGAATATTTTGTTTTTGATTCAATTATAAATGAGCTTATTTTCTTAATTCCTCTTTCTGACAGTTTGGTATTAATATATAAAAACATACCTGATTTTTGAATTAAATATATTGCTATTATATACCACCACTTTACTAAACTCATTTATTAGTGCTATTAATAATTTTTTTTCAGTGAAGTCTTTAGGGTTTTCTACATATAATATCACATTATCTGTACATAGAGATTAGTTGTAATTCTTCCTTTGTAATTGGATGCCTTTTATTTGTTTATTTTTGCCTAATTACTCTTGCTAGGACTACGAGTGCTATGTTAAATAAAAGTGGTAAGAATAGACATCCTTGTTTTTTATACCAAGTTGCTTTGAATTGTTTTTAGCATGGGATATTTAACTCCACTTCTCTATTTTTAAGCTATTTGTAGATGTATATTTTAAGTTGGTCTCTTATAGACAATGTATTGTTTCATCTTGATTTTTTAAAATATTAATGTTCTATTTCTTTTAATTGGTGTGGCTACCATTTTCATATTTAAAGTGATTTTTATATATTTGGGTTTAATATTTACCATATTTGTAACTCCTTTCTGTTCATCAATCTTTTTGTTATTGTTGTTCTTTTCTTTTGCCTTCCATTCTTCTTTGGTTCTAATTAAGTATTTTATGGTGACAGCATTTTATCCTTTCTCTCTTAGCATATCGATTATACTTCCTTGTTAAATTTTGTTAGTGATTGCTCTAGAGTAAAATCTACATTTACAACTGGGATAAGCCCACTCTCAAATGCAGTTTACCATTGAACAACACAGATTTGAACTGCCTCAGTCCACTTATAAGAGGGTATTTTTCAATAGTGAATACTACAGTACTACATGGTCCTTGGTTGGATGAATCCATGGATGCAGAGGAACTGTGGACACAGAAAGTCAAGTATAAAACATACATAGATTAACCCTCATATTGTTTAATGGTCAACTGTAACACTTTATCACTTCATGAATACTATGGATGAAGTATTCTCAGTTACTTCTTCTAATCCTTTATAATATCCCTGTTATTCATTTTACTTTTAATGAGCTATAATAACTTAATAAATTATTGCTATTACTTTTCGAACAGTTACCCATCAGTTCAATTAAGAATACAAAAAAGTGTGTATTTCACCTTGTTTTATTATTTCTTTAGAGATCTTCCTTTCTGTATCTTATGTTGATCCTTCTCCCTGAATTAACTTCCAACATTTTTTGCAAGGCTCTTCAACTAGCAACAAAACCCTTAATATTTGTTTGTCTGAAAAAGTATTTCTACTTCATTATGGAAAAAATAATTTCACTGGATACAAAATTCTTATTTGGTGGTGATTTTATTTTGTTTTGTATTTCTTCAACATTTTAAAATACTTACTCCATTCTCCTCTTGCTTTCCTGATTTCTGAAAAGAAGAATATTATAATTCTTATCCTTGTGCTTCTATTGATATAAGTAAAATGTTTCCCCTCCCTCCCTCAGGCTTCTTTCAAGACTTTGTCTTTGATGTGGGGTATACTGAATATTGGTCTTCCCTGGTGGCTCAGATGGTAAAGAATCTGACTGCAATGCAGGAGATCCCTGGATTAGGAAGATCCCCTGGAAAAGGTACTGGCTACCACTCCAGTATTCTTGCCTGGAGAATTCCATGGACAGAGGAGCCTGGCAGGCTACAGTCCATGGGATCTCAAAGAGTTGGACATAACTGAGTGACTTCACATACAAATATATCATTATACAAATACTTGTATAACATTATATACATTAGGTAAAAATACAAATATTTGTATTTTTCTTGCATAATGTTCCCTGGAATTTCTGTATCTGTGTTTTTGTGCCATTCATAAATTGTGGAAAATTTTCAGTCATTATTACATCAAATATCTTGTGTACATTTCTTTATTTGTTGTATTCCCACTGCATATGTTATACCTTTTTAACTGTTCCTCAGTTCTTGTATATTCTATTTTTAAAATTCTTTTTCTCTTTACATTTCAGCTTTAAAAGTTTCTATTGACAATTTCCAAGCTTATTGATTCTTTCCTTAAACATGTCTATTGTTAACTCTACCAAAGGCATTTATTTTTATTTTTATTTCAGTGGGTATTTTTTTTTTTAATATTTCCACTTTATTCTTTCTTAGACTTTCCACTTTCTTGCCTATAACCCCATCTTTTTTTTTTTTAATGTTGTCTACTTTTTCATTAGATTCCCTTAGCATATCTGTCTGTCTGTGTTAGTCACTCAGACGTGTCCAACTCTTTGCAACCCCATGGACTGTAGCCCGCCAGGCTTCTCTGTCCATGGAATTCTCCAGGCAAGAATACTGGAGTGGGTTGCCATTTCCTTCTCCAGAGAATCTTCCCAACCCAGGGATCGAACCCAGGTCTCCTGGATTGTGGGCAGATTCTTTACCATCTGAGCCACCAGGGAAGCCCTTAGCATATTAATCACTTAATTTAAATTATTGATATGATAATTCAAAAATCTCTACCATAACTAAATCTACTTCTAAATCTGGTGAGACAGGAAGGCTAGAGGGGTCTATAATTTCCCCATGCCAAAGGCTAAATGGGACTAGATTTGGTTATTTTTCATGTTGAATCCATTCTGTTACAATAGCTTTCTCTGAGGATTGTCCTTTTTTAAGGCTAATATAACACTCTGGGAATATTTAAAACGATAACTTGTCCTCTCTGCATCAGATACATAAGAGAGTTTTTCCCTAGTCTTCTCCATGAGATCCTGGAGGGTCTTCTGTAGCAAAATCTCACAAAATTATTGGGGTCCTCCTAAGGCTGTGTCCCTGGGAGTTTTTCACTCTTAAGTGAGCCCATATTCAGTCTCAGGCTATTAGTCAGCTACTGTTTCAGTGTTATTACCAGTTTCTACCTTCCCTTATGATGTCAACTCTATGATGGTTCTAAATAGTGTTGTTCGCTTTTATTTTGCCCAGCTTTTTCCTTGTTGGGAGGGTGAAAGTAATGCCTTCCAAGTTCTGTACATAGCAGATAGGAAACTGGAAGATCTATGGACATGCTTTTGATAACCAAATATGAATTAATAAAAATTAGGAATAATATGTTTGGCAATAATTAAATGAAGTGCCATACACAAAAATTTCATACTTGAAATAAAGATAATTAAAATTTTTGAAAATCAAACTTTATATATTTTTAATAAATAATATTCTTGCTACTGCTGCTGCTGCTGCTGCTAAGTGGCTTCAGTCGTGTCCGACTCTGTGCGACCCAATAGACTGCAGCCCACCAGGCTCCCCCGTCCCTGGGATTCTCCAGGCAAGAACACTGGAGTGGGCTGCCATTTCCTTCTCCAATGCATGAAAGTGAAATTGAAGTCGCTCAGTCATGTCCGACTCTCAGCGACCCCATGGACTGCAGCCCACCAGGCTCCTCCGTCCATGGGATTTTCCCGGCAAGAGTACTGGAGTGGGTTGCCATTGCCTTCTCCGAATAATATTCTTAGCACACAGCAATGTTGTATTTGCATATTTTCTTAAGATTTATACAATGTAATAAATTTTCTAGTCCCTGTAGTGATAACACAATTGAGTGAGTTTTTCTGTACTTCAACGGAAAAACTTACATGCAAAATTTCCCTGATGAAATTTTAGCTGGTCTGATAAACTTATTCTTAAATATGCCATATGAAAATCTGAATATTTTTAGGTAATTAATGCATAATATCAATTTTAGGCTGGTTCTACACTTTAAATGATACTCATTGAGCCTAAAATGGAAGGGTGATAATTTTATCATAAATATTGGGAATATATATAAATTTATTTGGGCTCCCCTAGTGACTCAGTGTTAAAGAATCTGCTTGCAATGCAGGAGATCCAGGTTCAATCCTTGGGTCAGGAAGATCCCCTGGAGTAGGAAATGGCAACCCACTCCTCTATTCTTGCCTGGGAAATCCCATGGACATAGGAGCCTGGCAGGCCACAGTCCATCGGGTGGCAAAAAAAGTCAGACACGTCTTAACGACTAAACAGGAGCAACAAAATAAATTTATTTCCAGTTTTTCTCGTGTTTTAAATTCTGTGATCTTATATGCTCAGCAAACATCTATCACCTTCTTCTGAAATGAAGAAATTTTAGTTAAAAAAAATTCATAAATTTTCAGTGTTACAGATTCCCTGAATAAGGCTTTTTCTAATTTTAGATTTGGTGTCCACACACACCCCCTCCCCATTTGTAAAAGACAAATAAAGAAGAAAAAGTCTGTATAATCAGGCTTGGTTCCAATTTTATAAAACTTTAAAATGGATAAAACAACATCCTTAATATTGAATAGTTCTGTTATAATTTACTGGTTGTTACAATCTCTGTTTAACACGACAAAAATTAAAACTTCTATGCAGCACTGTGACAATATTCCTGTAGACTTTATCTCAAGTCAACTAAGTTTGTAACCAGGAAAAAAATCTCTTCCACTTAGATATATGAGTAAACACATGCTTACTAAACATGACTGAACATTTTAAAAATCTTAACAATGACATCTTTTTAAATGACTATTAAACCATAAAAATTAACTGCACCACTGTAAATTCTACACTTTGAATCACAGTTGGAATTTCTCCATTTCAAGGTTCCATTCTGAGAAATCTTCATTTCTACAGAGCAATGATGCTTATATGTTTTCAGGGAATATAATCATATTGGTAAATTAATTGTGCTTTAAAGGACTTTGTCAGTAAGGAATGTGATAAGGTGGGAGAAAATTAAATGTGGGCCTAATGTTATCCCACTAGAGAACTGAAATAATTACAGTACAGTTCCTGATTCCAAAATAATGTACTATACAAGCTCACAGAGCCATCATTTCCAAACTCAGGCTGACTGAGATCTTAGTAACTCTGCTGTGAATATGACATACTGACCAAAACCGGTCCCTATGGCTATGAAGAATGCTTCATAAGAAAGGCACAGAAATGAAACCAAAGTGGCAGTCTAAGTAGAAAAGTTACACTGGCTAGGCTCCCACTATGGAGAGTATTTTCCCACCCTATGCAGAATCTGGTATGAATCATGGATGGATGCTGACTTCCTATTTTATCTCCAACAGGTGATACACCTGGATACCTGGTCCATGTAGCCATAGTCTTGCTGCCTTTCTGATACCAGTCCTTTTCCCTTACCTCCAATTCCTCTGACCATTTTGGAACTCTACCATCTGTCTTGGTGCTTAGGGTCATGGGGTCATGGTTGGGCCATATTTCTGGTATGTTTCACAATGTCTTAGATATCCCAGATTAGCTTCCTAAATAACTCTGTTGCTGAAGTCTGCTGCGCCTATAAGTGTTGGAGTTGAACTCAAAGACTCTCTAAGCAAAATTAAAAATTGGTGTGTCAGATTTCATTTAACGAAACAAGTCCCCTACCTGTGACTCTGATTAGACTGTAAATGAACTCTAGTGACCTAGCCTTGGCATGAGATCAACTTATCATCTTTTTTATTGGGTTGAAATTAAAATATATATACAAAGAATTTTCCCTGAGTCTTTTTAAAGTCATATGACAAACTAAGAAACTGAAAGTTGACATTCCACCCTCCTCTCCGAAGTATACTCTAATCACCAGTGACAGATTTAAAAGTAAATGGCTGAGTTACTTAACTTAGCAAGATTACACACTCAAGAGCAGGTTTCATAAATATTTAACTTTGCATTTCCATATGTTACGAGTAGCAAACATTCGTAGAAGCAGTGATGTGAATGTGGAAAGAGCAAAGGTTTTACATTTAAACATCCTTGAATTTGAATCCCAGTTCAGTGCCTCCCTCACCAGAAAACTATCAGCAAATAGTTTCATATTTCTGAGCCTTGTGTTCCTGTAAAGTATGCAACAGATCCACAAAGCACAAGGTTATTTTGAAGGTTAAATAAAATATCAGATAAACACCATTTATGACAGTGTCTGACACATGAGGATTGCTGAGGAAACAAGTTATTTCTCCTTTATGGATATTCCAGATACTCTGGAGAACTTTCACATTCTGAATAGAGCTTAGATTCTAACACCTGATGATTGCTGGTGTGACCTGGGGCCTTCAGGTCTCTGGGGTATCTTTTTTCTTTTCAAATATTTTTATGGGACCCAGCTTCCCTGCTTTGGTGGCTCCTCACCCACAGTCGGCTGTGTTTCTGTCCTTGCCTTGCTGTATCCCAGCTTTGATCTCTGTGTAAATGGTTTTGCAGGACTGAACTCTGGAAAGGAAGTGAACCAGAACACTTCAGCTGTTAATGTATATAACTGACTTTCCTTGACTGCTTGGAAGCTTCATTTCACAGGTTTAAGAGTGTTGCAAATCCATGGGGTTGCTGTGGGAATTAGCCAGCATTGCATCATTTAAGTTCTTAGTATTTGGCACAAGGTCAGTTCTCGGTAAGAGAACCTTGATCTCCATACCTCTAAAACAGCCGATTGTTGCTGCTGCTGTTCAGTCACTGAGTTGTATCTGACTCTTTGTAACTCCATGGACTGCGGTGTGTCAGGCTCCTTTGTCCTCCACCATCTCCCCAAGTTTGCTAAAATCCATGCCCATTGAGTTTGTGATTCTGTCTAACCATTCCATCCTCTACTGTTCCCTTTTCCTTTTGCTTTTATCTTCCCCAGCATCGGAGTCTTTTCTAATGAGTCAGCTCCTCTCATCAGGTGACCAAAGTATTGGAGCTTAAGCGTCAGTCCTTCCAATGAATATTCAGGGTTGATTTCCTTTAGGATTGACTGGTTTGATCTCCTTGATGTCTAAGGGACTCTCAAGGGCCTTTGCCAGCACCTTTCAAAAGCATCAATTCTTCAGTGATGAGCCTTCTTTATGTTCCAACTCTCACATCCATACATGACTAATGGAAAAACCATAGCTTTGGTTATACAGACCATTGTCAGCAAAGTGACGTTTCTCCATTTTAATACACTGTGTGGTTTTGTCATACCTTTCCTTCCAAGGAGTAAGTGTCTTTTAATTTCATGACTGCAGTCACCATCTGTGGTAATTTTGGAGCCCAAGAAAATAAAATCTGTCACTCTTTTACCTTTTCCCCTTTCTATTAATATTTGCCATGAAGTGATGAGACTGGATGCCATGATCTTAGTTTTTTGAATGTTGAATTTTAAGCAGGTTTGTCAGTGTCCTCTTTCACTTTCATCAAGAGGCTCTTTAGTTCCTTTATACTTTCTGCCATTAGAGTGGTATCATCTGCATATCTGAGATTGTTGATATTTCTCCTGGCAGTCTTGATTCCAGCTTGTGATTCACTTAACCAATAGCAAAGTGAATACATTCTGTCGACTCATGTGGCAGGTTGCTGAAGGGAGGTGAACATTGTGACCTGCTCTCAGAGAGGGCTGGAAGCTTAGTTTCCACTGTGACAGAAGCCAATCCACTGCCTTTGTGGCCTTCAGAAAAAGCCCTGTAATCCATCAGTCATGGTTTTCCAACTCCTGAGAATCCTTCCTTGTGGGGATTATTTGTTAACTTAGTCTCTCAAAATCCAAGAAAAGCTGAATTCTTAGAGAAGAAAATACTAGCCTTTCAGGTGGAATTATTTTAAGGGAAAAGGGGCAACTGGATTTAGCATACCTAGTACTAAAAAAATATTTAGTGTTTATTCCTGTTAAAAGTGAGAAGTGGAAGAAGTATCTCTATATATTTAAAGCACTATCAACATTTAGACTAGGAAAACTATCTAATTTCAATGATAAACTACCACGATTCTTCAGGCCCAGATAATACACACTTACTATTGTACATATTTGTGTGCCAGACTCCAGCAAACCCTGAGATCCTCAATAAGCGGAGACTTCCTTCAGGAAAGCTAGTCATTTTCTTCTTAAGGCCACATCTAACCTAGTCTCCTGGCTGCCTGTTAATGTTTTTCTGAATTTTTGCACTGAGTGACATCAGAGTGAAATAGGCAAACAATGATTTAGTGTATAGGGAGTAAAGAACATACATATTGGAAACATGGGTGTGATAAAAGAGACTAATCTTCCCAGGCACAATCACTGAGTTGCACTGTAATATGAATAAAATTTCCAAGTGTCTCTGCCTCTCTCAACTTTACAATATATTTTTCAAATGATCTTTAGGGGAAAAAATGTGTAGAAGCACAAGCTATTTTGAAAATCTTATTATATACACATGTAGGAAAGAAAGGCACCCTCAATGCATTTCATGGCAGATGCATCTCTGGTTCTGAATAACTTGTACTGAAGTGTCTACAACTTTGAAATTAGGTCCCAAATGTCACCAGTTATATGAATATCCATGCTAGCACATATGACTGTTTTGGCTAGTTGAGAATCTCTTGATATTTGCTTGGTTAGAAATGAACTTAACTTCTGGGAAATTCTGAAGTTGACAGAATGCAAACACAAATTTCTGAATTGCTGTCTTGTGATATTGGAATTTTTAAAAAATGTGCAGATTGATACTAGATCCAAAAATAGGTCTGAATAGAGGATGCAAACCTCTTTGAAAATGCAAATAGGGAAGTTTCTAGTTTCAGATTTAGTGTGTAAAGAGCTTGGAAGTTGTCACTTCTGTCCTTATAACAACGAAAACATGGACAGATTGCCACTCAATGGATCTTATTGGATTCAAAGGCCAACTAATAATGCAGGGCTAACTATTACATGAACAACTGGTTGTTGCTGTTCAGTTACCACTCATGTCCAACTCTTTGAGGCCCCATGGACTGTAGCACGCCAGGCCTCCCTGTTCACTGGAGGGACAGGTAAATCCAGAGACTCATAGCTGAGGTATGCTTACGTGGGACAGAAGACACTAGAACTATCATTGAAAGAATATATTAGATGGTAAATTTGACCAGTTGCTGGAAGCTGAGTGTGGACTAACATGAACATGAGGAAATTCTGGGGGCTGCAATCTTAGGGAGGCCCTCCACACTTTCTTGGGCTTTTTGCTTCCAGAAATGGCATCCGGTTCTTCTGGTGAAGATCCAAGAAAGATCCCCTCATGGCTTCAGCAGAGGAAGGAATAATAATCATTGGGGAGTTATACTCAGAGCCTTCTCCATAACCAAGGCCCACTCTCCAGAGGGAAATGCTTGACCTTAGTTTTGTCTCCAACCTGCTCTAACCTTTCTGTCTTGGAAAAGGAGTGAGGGAGACGGGAGGCATCTATTTAAGAAGGATGCTGTAATGGCCACAGGTCAGAGACACATGCCCATTAAAAGGCTGAAGTTTAATCATTTGATCACAGAACATGTCTCTTACTCTATACCTTTCTACAACACAAGCAGGGCCTCAGTATAATACTAGGAGCTGAAAGGTACAGATTCTTTGTGAAAACATTTAACTGGGGAAACTTAAAGCAAAGAGGGGAGACATAAAGGACCCTGATGAAATTTGAATCCTCTGGCACCTATAGATAAAACAGTAAACAAGGCCCAGTTCCTAGCCTAATTAACACAGATCCTCACACTGGAGGCCTGTTTTTGTATTTCCTAATATATGATATAATTTGCCAAACTTTCAAAAAAAAATTCTAAGACATAGCAACAGGCCAAAAACACACAGTCTAAAAAGTTAAAGCAAGCATAAGAACTAGACTCAGATGTGATACAAGTGTTGAATTTATCTGAGGGAATTTAAAGTAACTATGATGAAAATGTTAAGGCCTCAAAATGAAAAAAAGTAGAACAGCATGCAGAAACAGATAGGGAATATAGGCAAGCAAGGAGATGGACTTCTAAGAAAGAATAAAAAAGAAATACTAAAAAATAAAAAGAGAACTGACAAAACTAGCAGGACTGAAAAGTGCCTTTGCTAGTCTTATCAGTATTGAAATGATCAAGAAAAGAATCTGACTATCAAGAAAGGTAATCAAAATTTCCCAAGCCAAAATGCAAAAGAAAAAAACTCAAGAAAAACAAATACCAGAATATTCAAAATTATAGAATAATGTTTAAAAGTGTAATAATCAATCGTAAAGGAAATCAAGCCTGAATATTCAATGGAAGGACTGATGCTGAAGCTGAAGGTCCAATACTTCAGTCACTTGATACAAAGAACCAACTCTGGAAAAGACCCTGATGCTGGGACAGATTAAAGGCAAAAGGAGAAGAGGGAAGCAGAGGACAGGAACGTTAGATAACATCACCGACTCAATAGACACGAATTTGAGCAAACTCTGGGAGATAGTGGAAGACAAAGGAGCCTGGTGTGCTACAGTCCATGGGATCTCAAAGAGTCAGACATGACTTAGTAACTGAACAATAGCAACAACATACACATAATTGGAATACCAGAAGAACTAACAAAGGAAAATGCAGTAGAAGAAATATTTGAAATAGTAATGGCTGAGAACTTTCCAAACTTAATGACAGGTTAGTGTGTTAGCTGCTCAGTCGTGTTCGACTCTTTGTGACCCCATTCACTGTAGCCCTCCAGGTTCCTCTGTCTATGGGATTTCCCAGGGAAGAATACTGGAGTGTGTTGCCATTTCCTTCTCCAGAGAATCTCCCTGACCCAGGGATTGAAACCGGGTCTCCCGCATTGCAGGCAGATTCTTTACTTTCTGAGCCACGAGGGAACCCTCTCATTACATCATTATATAGACAAGTGCCTATCATTATATACTTTGTGATTCCAATTATTTGCGATTCTGGAAAAAGCAGAACTGTAAAGACAGTTTAAAAAGATCAGTGACTGCCAGGGATTCTGAGGAGAGGAAGCGATGGATGAATAATTGGAACACAGGGGACTTTTAGGGCAGAGTAACTATTCTAAATGAGACTCTAATTTTGAATATGTGACATTATGCACACCTCAAAACCCACAGTGCTCCACAGCATAAAGAGTGGAGTTTAATGTAGACAGACTGAAAAAAAATAATTGTTTGGAAAGTTGGAGGATCCCCAGATCAAATGCAAAAGGTGAGAAAAGAAACTAATGTGTTACATGTGTAGAACAAGTTCACTGAGGGGAATGAGGTGGTAAATAATTGAAAATAAATAGAGTCAGTAAAAGTAAAGGCTAAAGGAATCAGTATAAGTAACTGTACCCTAGTTAATAAAGTCTTTTTCCACAACAGAGGTGCAATTCTAAAATCCTGTACATGTGTAGTATAATTGACCATATAAGTAAATAGATGATAGCTTGTGGGAGCCAGATTTCCAGCTGTTGGAGTAAGAGGCTATGGATGAGTAAGGGAAGGAGGCTAGAATGATTCATGTGGAATAAATTAAAGTTGGCTAAAACAGGAACTCATGTTTAAGTTAACACATATATTATATAGACATATAAAATTGATGGTTATCTATAGAAACATTTTTGTATTATTGTAAATATGTGTTAATATTATGAGTGTATGTATATGTATACACATGCATACATGCTTTCCAGGTGGCACAGTGGTAAAGAATCCAACTTTCAGCGCAGGAGCCCTAAGAGACCGGGGTTCAGTCCCTGGGTTGGGAAGATTCTCTGGAGGAGGAAATGACAACCCACTCCAGTATTCTTGCCTGGAGAATCTCATAGAAAGAGAAGCCTGGTGGGCTACAGTCCATGGGGTCACAGAGTCAGACACAGCTGAGTACATATGCATGCTTGCAGTGGTATCCTTACATATATATCCTTACTCTGTCAGTTGAGAAGACCTAGAAGCAATAACATTGTAATAGCTATAAGCACACCCAGAACCCAGATCTTGGATTCTAATACTATTCTCCAATTGTTATTGGAAACAGGACTCCTTGGAGAAATGGCTGATTCTAGGACTAGGGCAGGAAATATACAAAACGGGTCTAGAACAACACCTTTTAGCATGAAGAAGTAAAGAAGCACTTCGAAAGTATTAAGTATATGCTCCATATCACTTCCTAATGGACATCTGCATTCATGTGCTCCTTGAACACCTCAAACTCAACATTGCCAAACAGAGCTCATCATCTTCCTTCTATCTTGTGCTAGCCCCTGTTCTGGATGAATAAACCACCACCCATCCATTTGCCCAAGTCCTATAAGTCACCTTTGACTCCTCCTGCTCTCTCGCATCCAGCTGTCAAATTCAGTTGATTCCATTGTTCTTAAATATCTGTTCAAGTTTCCATTTTAGTTTACCTACCTCTTTTCTGGTGGCTTAGTGGTAAAGAACCCACCTGCCAACGCAGGAGATGTGTGTTTGATCCCTGGGTCAGGAAGATCCCCTGGAGAAGGAAATGACAACCTACTCCCATATTCTTGCCTGGAAAATCCCGGGCAAGGCTACAGTCCATGGGGTCACAAAAGAGTCAGGCAGGACTCAGCTACTAAACAAGAACCTCTTGTCTAGACAGAAATGTTACTTATAGCTTCTGTAACATTTTTCTAACTTTGTCTCCAGTTAGTTCCCTTGCAATCCATTTTCCACAGAACAAAATTATTCTAAGATAAAAAAGTGATTTTTTTTTCACTTCTTTATAACACCAGCCATGCTTCTTAAATGCCTGTTGTATAAAATGACTTTCAGTTGCTATACTGCTGCATGCTCTCTTTCTCACTATGGGCTTTGCAGATGCTGTTTCTATGTCTTGTACACTCTGTTGTACCCTTCCCCACTTAACTGCCATTTCTGTCTGTCCAGAGATTGAACCTGTGTCTCTTGTGCCTCCTGCATTGCAGGCAGATTCTTAACCACTGTTCAGTCTAGGATGCCCCTTCCATCTGTCTTTATCCATCCTCTACCTTATCTCTACTCTCAGAGTCATCTGGGGATGACTACCTCTTACAGAAAGTTTCCCCTGCCTTCCAAACTCTGTCTGCAAAGTTTGGGTTATAACTTACTATAGGTCCTCGTGTTGCACCAAATATATTGTCTCTACCTCCTACTAGCGTGGAAAAATCTATGTGAGCAGGGATTATATTCATGTTATAGTTACCTCTAATGCCTAACCCAATGTCTGACACATAGTAGGCACTCAATAAATAATTTTTGGGTAAATGAATGAAAGAATGCTTTAGTGAATAAATGAGGAATTAATATATAAATGTATATATAAAAGAATGAGCTCTTAAAAAAAGAAAGTATTCCTAAATGTTGATTAAGCAGTCAGAATCCAAAAAGCTTTTTTTTAATTTTTTTTTTAAATGTAAATGGATTTTAACAGGGTTTAAAAGGTAAAAATAGATTGAGGATTAGGATGTCTTGTTCTCCTTTTTCTCCCTTATGTTTCTGTGTTTGTGGGGGGGAGGGGTGTGTGTGTGTGTGTGTGTGTGTGCGCGCACACACACAAGTACACTCGTTAAAAATAGAGGAAGATGGTGAGGAGAAATCATTAGGAAGAGCTTGATTTCTCTTGAATGGAAGGTAAAAAGCACTGAATAAATGTCAAGGCAGGCACCCTGTTACCATAACCAGAGAGGAATATTTGGATTTTGACACTGACACTCATAGTCTGGCCCAAAACCAGGGCTGCACCATCAATATGCAGACTCAATGTTTAATGAATCAGTAACGTTAGGGGTGCCCAAATGCTCCCTGTTCCCCTCCACGTTTAGTTGGCATTGTCTGCCAAGCCTGGGTCAGAACTGTCTATCGGTCTGTGTGATGGTGGTGAGCATGGGCTTGGGAGGTTGGGATCCAATGGGTTTACCATAAACAGAAGGCATGAGGGAGGAAATCAGACAAATGTTTATGATACTATCCATTTGCTTTACCAGTATCTGATTTTTGACGTCTTCTATAGCAGCAGCAGCAGGCACTGAAATAGATATCTCGGACTTAAAAAAAATTATAAGCAATTAAAAGTTCTAGGTTGCCACTGCACAGAATAGTCTTTTTTTCTTCCAGACCACTAGCGTTCAAAGCTGCTTGGTAGAATAATTAATATTTTAAATGTTTTAAGCTTATGCACTTTGACTCAAAGAAGCTTGGAAAACAAAACAATGTTTCATGAAACTGATCTTTATCTTGATGGCTCCAAGCTGTTCTCTGAGGTCACCAGCAGCTCAGATTTTTCAAAGAGAATTCTTGGCTGTTTAGTAGTTCAGGCAATGCATGAGATTATTTGTTCTGTGTTGCATAATAGCAAAGATCTTCCATAAACATAGTGTTAAAGAGACCTAATGCTTTAGAAAAGAAGAAAAGCATACTTTTTGCAAAGATTACTCATTATGTATCAGACATTATATTCTGGGGACTTTGCATCCATTGTTTTATTATCTTTACAAAAACCCTACATTGATGGTATTAGCATCCTTATTTTCTAGATGAGGGCCCTGAGGCTAGGGGAGAACAAGGGATTTCCTTAAAATTATCCTTGCTTAATCCAAAGTAGAACTGATATTAACCCAAGACTCTGATTCCAGAGTGTGATCTCTTTTACCCTACCCTATCGCCTCTCCAACATTATTGGATTAAGGACAGATTTTCTAGTTACAGAAGTGGAGGAAGACAAGAAGGTGTCTCCATTTCAATCTCTGTGTCTTAAGCTCTTTTAATTAAAATAAACAAACATACAGACAAAACAAAAACCTGGGGACATTGATTAATACTATGGGGAAACATAAGAAAAATAAAATCAAAGAGGTTTTGACCCGGAGGCCTGGCCTTTCTCAGAGTCGCAGATAAAGTTAAACTGTGGCTCTTCTTGTCAGAAAATATCTCTTCTTATGACTTGTGGAAAATTCTAGGTGGATCCTTCTTTGGTGTAGACATACATTTAACATGACTCCACCGTCCTTTATTTCTCTTTTGTCCATTTTTTTTTTTTTTTGTCTTCTCTATTTTGTTCCCTTTCCTACCTGACCTCTCCTAGTTTTGTGCTTCCCTAGTAGCTCAGATGGTAAAGAATCTGCCTGCAATGCAGGAGACCCGGGTTCGATCCCTGGGTCAGGAAGATCTCCTGGAGAAGAGAATGGCTACCCACTCCAGTATTCTTGCCTGGGGAATTCCATGGACAGACGCACCTGGTGGGCTACAGTTTGTGGGGTTGCAAAGAGTCAGACATGACTGAGTGACTAACAGTTTCACTTTGTGTTTTTTTTCTAGTCTCTGGTTTAGTTTTCTGATGGACAGCCCAGATCATTAGCATCATCACTACCTCAGAACTTCTGTGCCTGAACCCCTCACAGGACCATGCCATCGGCATCTGCTCACGGGCCCATACCAAACCTCAAGGCTGTTGCCTTAAGACTGAAGCCCTAAGCTCTAGTCACAGAAGCCACACTGGCCTTTGTTAGCCAGTGCTAAGAGAGGTGGCTTCCATAGGTGGACAGGCTCCATGTTTACCCTGTACTGTAAAGGAACTGAAAATATTCATTGACAATTTCAGGGGCTCTTTTAGATATTTTGTTTAATATTTGAGACATTATTTACATTTTTATTCTACCTCTCAAGACAGAATTCTTTGTATTCATTGACTTTATTTTGTACCTGCTCCAGGGGTTAGCAAAATGTCCCTGTCAAGGGCCAAATAGTGAATATTTGAGCTTTGTGTACTTTGCTGCAGCTACTCAGTTCTGCCTTGCAGTACAAAGGCAGCTATCAACAATACAGAAACCAGTGATGGTCCAACAAAACGTTACTTATGAAACAGACCATCCGGCTGCATTTGGCTGTGGACTGTTCTTTGTTGATCCCTGATCTTTCCCGGTCCAAGTGCACTCATGCTGTGCTCATACCCTCGCACACCCTGCACTCATTTTGCACTTCTGTATTTCCTTGCTGGGCCTCCCAGGTGGTGCAGTGGTAAAGAGTCTGCCTGCCAGGGCAGGAGACAGAGACTTGGGTTCAGTCCCTGGGTTGGGAAGATCTTCTGGAGGAGGAAATGGAAACCCACTCCAATATTCTTGCCTGAAATAGTCCATGGCAGAGGAGCTAGGCAGGCTACAGTCCATGGGGTCACAGAGTCAGACACGACCAAGCGACTGAGCACACACACATGCGCTTCCTTGTTGCTGTATTGCAGGGCTCACTAATCCTGAGATGACTTATTTCCATAGTATTGCATGGGGATTCCTGTGTTGTGAAGCCAGTCAGGGTCTCATAAGTGGAGACAAAACATGAATTGCTTTATGGATGCCTCAGAATCATCAACAAATGCATTTGAGGGTAATATCTAGCATTGTGAAATGGAATGTTTTTCCCCTAGAAATGATCAGAATGGCACTTCTGTCACACAAAACAAGCATATCTGCTTAGGCACAGATTTTTTTTGAAAATCAAAATAATAATACTTCTTTCTGCCAACCCTATAAGAGGCTCCAGTGCTAATGGTGGGGATGGGAAAGTAGTAAGAAATATATGTTCTACTTTTGACAGCTGTCTTCACTCTGTTCCCTCCTGAAATGAAGTTGTTGGTTTTTTTTGTTTGTCTGTTTGTTTCTTTTTTGAGCCACTCTATCCAAAACCAGGCAGTCATTAACATGTCCTGGGGGAATGCTACTACCATTTTACCTTTCAAAAAACAAATTTTAAAACAGTTCCCAGCTATGAGGTTTCTCTCCCAGAAGGTAAGTCTGTGAACAGTGCCTATGGGCTGTTTACAGGATGAATTTTATTCCAACTGTGGGCTACTTATTCTAAGTCTTCCAACAATTGTTCTTTACAAATGTCTTTCTTCGTTGGTTGCTATATGCTTTCGATCTGTCATCAGCTATCAATGTGGCATTCGACTCCAACAGAAAGGAACCTTTGCTGTATGTAAGACAACAGGAATATTTTGGCATATTTCAGCTCTGTGGACCTCCTGCCTGAGCTGTCTCAGCCCCTGGAGGCAACAGGACCACCAGAATTTGTGCACATATCTTCCCTGGGGGCACGCACTTCCCTGTGGTTTTAGATTTTTCATAATTGCTAATTTCATCCAGGAATATCACCGTGTGAACTTTTTTCTGAAGGTGTGTGAGTAGCAGGGGATATTTTAGGAAAGAGAGAAGAGAGAGTGTCCTTATATTCCTTCAGCACTGATAGTAGAACCTGCATGCCTGCTTTTTCTTTCTTTTACACTTTCCCCTCTTAGAGCAATTTCCTTGCAGTGTTTCGAGTAGTATTTGTTCCATAGAAATAGTTACGTCGTGACACACCTACCACAATTGGCAATGTTAGTAAAGATTTAGAAGTGATGTTTAATCAACTTACAATTATAAACAACACCATCTATCTATGAGTAAAATTCAGGAGTACTGAGAATTCCAAGGTAATCTCAATCTAAAGACACATAAGTATGTGTTTAAACCCAGTGACAGGGTGAATGATCTGCCTTACCTGGGTTCCTCCAAGGAACCTGGTTTGTTTATGTTGTCTACAGGTTGAAGCACCCAGGGTCCTAGTTTCTCAGACACCCCAGCAGTCTAATACATAGGCCAGTTCAGAGTCCAAGCTTTGTACATTCCATCCACCTATTCCATCAGCAGAGTAAGGAAACTTAGTGATTTTCCTGCACATATTCATTAAACAAACTCATTTGTGAGATGCTTACCATTTAGTGGCTTCAAGACTGTAGTTAAATAAATGTTAATGAAGTAGATAATGAAGCAAGATAATGAACTTTGGAGCCAAACACAATTGGGTTGGGTTCTTGATTCTACTTTTCACCTTCTAACTGTATACCCTTGAGAAAGTGTCTTGAGATTTCCAGACCTTCAAACATGAGGCAAAAAGGTGTTCCTCAGAGTGCCTGCCACAGGATCATTCAATATTAAAAAGTAGCAGTTCCTGTCTTCTCAGTTTACATGCCAGCTTCCATTTCTCTTTTGAAACTTGTTTTATTGCATTTATAAATGTACATTGTCTCTTCAGTTTGATTTTGAGCTCCTTGTGAGCCTAGACTACCTTAGGTGTTTTTTTCTTTTTTCCTTAAATAAAATATTTGGTTTATGTTTCTGTTTTTGCTTAGTTTTAGTTTGCATGGCAGTCTTGTTCAGTCAGCCCTTGGGTATAGGAGGAAGAATACACAAGAGTAGGGAAAGGGGAGATGTGAAAAAAAGCAAAGGATGTATGCCTATCTGAAATGGGAGAATGAGTTTGGGACCCAGGTCTGTTACTCTTATGTTATTACATCAACCTCTTTGAACCTCAGTTTCCTTATCTTTAAAATGAAGATAAAGGGTCTCCCTTTTAATCCTGCCTATAGGATCATAGGCAGGAGACCTGGGTTTGATTCCTAGGTTGGGAAGATCCCCTGGATAAGGAAATGGCTACCCACTCCAATATTCTTGCCTGGAGAATTCCATGGACAGAGGAGCCTGGCAGGCTACAATCCACAGGGTCGCAGAGAGTTGGACACAACTGACTAACTAACACTTGGACTTACTTCACTTACAGGATCAGAGCTGGACATTTGCCTCAATCAGGTTACAATCTGAGCTCCCCTCTGTCCACAAGCAGGACCACAAGGATGTCCCTCAACCCCCTGAAGTAGCATTTCAGGTTCCATCTACTTCTCTTCATTCCTTCACCTACCCCTTCCCCCATCATTGTCATTCTGTGGCCAGTACCTCGTTTTTTCCCCGGTAGTGGCTGTTCAGAATTGATGATTTAATAGGTCTGCTTGCTTGCTTTGTAATTCTGGCTTCACTTCTACATACCCTATTTCATAGTCCACTTGTTTTCATTGGAGAAGAGTCCTGAGGTCAGTCTTGCCACATTTCTACCCCCACCCTTCTTGGCTTCCCGCATTATCTCTGCTCTAGAGGGACCACCTTTTCTGGAAGAGAGTGCATATGTTATTCAATTCCACTTAATGAAATAAGCAAGTAAATATGTTTATGTGAATATGAATGAGACCCTATGTATAGGTATGATAGCCTCTTGAAAATTATTTCAGAAACTTTTTTGTGCAATGACAATTACTTGAGTTGTTTTCTATCTTCTGTATAATTTTAGCTTCTAAATGTCTCTAGCAACAATAACAATGGAAATTGGGTAATCTGTGTTTAATTGGATGAAGTGATTACCTGTTTTTATTCTTTTTGTAAATATAAGCAAGGTATGTCAACAGTGGTCTTGATGCCATGATGTTCTGCTCTTGCTGTCGTTGTTGTTCAGCAACCAAGTTGTTTCCCACTCTTCGAAACCCCATGGACTGTAGCCTGCCAGGCTCCTCTGTCCATGGAATTTTCCAGGCAAGAATACTGGAGTGGGTTGCCATTTCCTTCTGCATCTGATGTTCCCGAGAGAGGGACTGAACGTGTATCTCCTGTATTGACAGGCAGATTTTATTTATTATTTTTTATCACTGAGCCACCTGGGTTTGGGCTCTTCAATTGAATGCATTCTTTATTTGGATATTGGTATCTTTTTGAGTATGCAGATATGGTAGCTGGGTTTGCCACCACCCTGAACTAGAGGAGTGTGTGTGTGTATATGTGTGTGTGTGTCATAAAGAACATGGTTGTCCTTTCCACCTCTGGCAATGCAGCCCTCTGTCTGTGGCCAGAATCAAACTGAATAGGATCAGAAGATGCAGAAAACACTGACTGCTTCTGTCCAGGGAGCTCAAGGTTGAGGGTTTGACACTACCTGAGACCCATGATCTCTAAGTGAGCAAATCACATCCTCTAAATGGGAAAAGTATGACTCTGCTACTCACAGTTCTCAGGGGAGAGGTCACTGAGCTAGAGATATTGTGACCCTTGGTGAAGAGGGTGATCCAGAAGGAAGAAAAATAGATAGTAAATGATTGTTTCTTGAAAGCTGAGCAAGGTGAGAACTTTCATGACACTGTTATCCAGGGAGTAAAGCACTTCTACTCAATGCTGGGGTCTCACATGCTGTAGTCAAGTCCTATAGACAGTGTGAATAAAGCTATGCCCACTTTTTGTATCTTTCCCTTTGGGAGAAAGTATCTACCATGTCACAAACACACTAGTTTTCTTACATTGCTTCAAGAGATTGTCACAAGTAGGAAGAAGCGTGGTGTCCTTCCCTTGGAATCACTCAGGCAACTGTTCCTAATATATTCTCTGGATTCTTTATTGGCACTTTCTCAGTCTCATGCACAGGCAGATTAGTTCGTTGTATCAGGCCATGTGTCTATTTTCATGGCAATACTGTATGTTTTGATTACTATAGCTTTGCAGTATAGTTTGAAATCAGAAAATGTGATGCCTCCAGCTCCATTCTTCTTTCTCAGGACTGCTTTGGCTATGCAAGGTCTCTTGTGTTTTCAGAAGAATTTTAGGTTTGTTTTTCTATTTTCTGTAAAAAAAAAAAGAAAGTGCCATTGGAATCTTGATAGGGATTGCATAGAACCAGTAGTTGCCTTTGGTAGTATGGACTACTCAACTTGCTGACATCACTCTGTTCATATCTCTGAAACATTTGTCACGATGTTTCATATTTATTTTCATATTCCCATCTACTCAGCTAGATAGAGGATTTGTAGAAATCTACCTTATTTATCTTTAAATAAAACCATGGACTGCAGGACACAACTTAGTGGCTAAACAACAGCGACATAATGCCAAAAGAGAGTTTTCTCTCTAAACACAAATGGGCATGTGGGCAAGATAACAAACTCTGTAGCAGTCTGGACACAACCACTGTTATAAGAACAACTGCTGTGATATGACCAGGACAGAGTAGACCTGAATTTTCCACATATTTTTCTTAAAGATTATGTAATATATAAGCACCGTAGAGACTTAAGAATTTTCCAGAGACCTTAAAATCTATTCAATTCAGTTATAGCTGGATGCTTGAATCACTTCCCTTATGAGTCATGTGTGGTTTATCTCGCTTCTGGGTATATCTTCCAGAGATTCTTTGCAAGTATCCTCTATTGCTTTAGTCTCTGTTGAACCTTTACTGTACTTACCTCTCTGTACTAACCCTGTTTTCTTCTTGGATCCCATAGCTCACTCCCTGCTGAGATAAACTGGTCACCAAGTTCCTGTGGATATCACTGCCAGATGACATTTTCCTTCTTTTAACTTATCTGGGAAGGATAGAAATGGATAACTAGAGTTTAAGATTA
The DNA here is from genome assembly GCF_054371585.1 of Giraffa tippelskirchi. Classification (NCBI taxonomy): domain Eukaryota; kingdom Metazoa; phylum Chordata; class Mammalia; order Artiodactyla; family Giraffidae; genus Giraffa; species Giraffa tippelskirchi. The sequence continues at coordinate 55,019,088 of NC_137276.1, read as the reverse complement.
TTGTTTATCAATAATGACTCTCTACTGCCCTTTGTTTAGGTAAAAGAGATGAGACTCAAAAGTCGCATTTTGTAATAACAAAAGAATCACTTGACCCAGGTCTTTCTGACATCAGAACTTGTGAACTTTTTATTTTATTTTTTTTATTGAAGTATGGTTAATTTACAATGTTGTGCTAGTTTTAGGTGAACAGAAAAGTGATTCAGATATATAAAGAATATATATATACACACACATACACACACATACATATATATGTACATTCTGTTTCAGATTCTTTTCCATTATATGTTATTATAAGATATTGAGTGTAGTTCCCTTTACTATACAGTAGGTCATTGTTGTTTATCTATTTTATATATAGTGGTCTGTATATTCTAATCTCAAATTCTTAATTTCTCTCCTAGCCCCTGTTATCCCCTTTGGTAACCATAAATTTGTTTTCTATGTCTGTAAGTCTGTTTCTGTCTTGTAAATAAGTTCATTTGTACCTTTTTTTTTTTTTTTAGCTTCCACATGTAAGTGATACATGGTATTTGTCTTTCTCTGTATTACTAACTTCACTTAATATGATAATCTCTAGGTCCATCAATGTTGCTGCAAATGGCGTTATTTCATTTTTATGACTGAGTAATATTCCTGTGTGTGTGTGTGTGTGTTGTTGTTCAGTTGCTCAGTCATGGCTGACTTGTTGCCACCCCATGGACTGCAGCACACCAGGCTTTCCTGTCCTTCACCATCTCCCAGAGCTTGCTCAAACTCATGACCATTGAGTCAGTGATGCCATCCAGCCATCTCGTCCTCTATCATCTCTTTCTCCTCCTGTCTTCCATCTTTCCCAGCATCCAGATCTTTTCTAATGAGTCGGCTCTTCACTTCAGTGGCCAAAGTATTGGAGCTTCAGCATCAGCATCGATCCTTCCAATGTATTCAGGATTGATTTCCTTTAAAATTGACTGGCTTGATCTCCTAGCAATCCAAGGGACTCTCAAGAGTCTTCTCCAACATCATAGTTTAAAAGCATCAATTCTTTGGCGTTCAGCCTTCTTTATGGTCAAATTCCCACATCCATACATGACTACTGGAAAAACCATAGCTTTGACTATATACATATATATATCTTCTTTGTTCATTCATCTGCTGATGGACATTTTACTAATATTTTTATGGAAATTCCATGTTGAATGATACTGTTTTCATTATAATTGTAAGATGTAAATTAAAGGGATCTAACTCCTATTGCCTTAAGTATTAGTAGTGACCTGGCATGATCTATAAGCTGTTTGTTCAGCTGACTTTGCAGATGATGTTTTAGATCATGCCAGGTCACCCCTAATATTTAAGGCAATAGGAGTTAGATTCCTTTAACATCTTGCCTAGCTGAGGGAGATGGAGATCCATTAAACCAGATTGGGAAGTGTTGGGTGTTACTTTGGGCCTGAGTGTTTTGTGAAGCAAGGTTGAGATGAATTTAGTGAATTAGATTTCTTTCTCTATCAAAACAGGTCAAACAGTTAAAATTCCTATAAATCTCTAGGTCAGATTCTCCCTATCGTCATGAAAATAGCATGTTATCATTCCAAGTCACATGTCACATGCCTTGCTCTTAGAATGTGGCTTTGCCAATGAACAGTGAATCCTAAGAGACAAAACTGGGGTTAAGGGTATGGATTGGGGGACAGTTATCACAGGTTTAGGGAAAATGGAGTTCTCGGATCTTTTAATAGTGAAGCCAGAAGTAAGAGACTGGTTTTATGTTAGCATTGAAAGCTCTTTGTTATTATTGTTTAGTTGCTAAGTCATGTCCGACTCTTTTGTAACCACCATGGACTGTAACCTGCCAGGCTCTTCTGTCCTGATGGCTCTAGGGTAAAGTATCCACCTGCCAATGCAGGAACTATGGGTTCAATCCCTCAGGTCAGGAAGATCCCCTGGAGAATGATATGGCAACCCAGTCGGGTATTGAAAACTTACCAATAGGTTGATTTTGATTCAATTTGCTTTTACTTAAATTTATTTGTGGGAGAAATAGCACTTGGAAAGCCAATGCATGTTAAACACACCAATGAGAAGACCCAGAGATTTTCATTTTGTTTTCCTCTTGTGTTTTGTAGTATTCACTTATCTATAGTCAGTCAGAGCTATACTGTTTGGGAAAGGAAGGAGAGAGATAAGGAATTGTTATAGGGAAGGTTTATATTTGGTGGGGAGTGTGGGGGAATAAAAGGAAATTACAGGTTGAGAGTAAATGTGTTTATGATTTTAAACTGTTATTTCTCCTTAAATATCAAATTTTATGTATAATGCACATCTCAAAGCACATTGTATGGAAATAAGATAAAATATAATTTTGAACATTAACATTTTATTATGAAGTAATTATTTTATGTTTTCAAAGTATTTTAAATGATTCCTTTCCACAGTGGAATAGCAAAGAGCAACAGAATAAATCCCTGAGGATCCTCCCAAGAAAATGTTGCCTCTTTTTATTACCCTACCAGGCAGAGGGCTTAACCAGCACAATGTCATTAGACATGCAAACCAGAAGCTGATGAGTTCAAAAAAAGCCTACTGAGTACCCTCCCTTGTACAGAACAAGCACAAACCAGGTTGAGTCCAGTAATGAAGATGCCCTTGCCTTTGTGGGCCTCTCAGACTGGTCCAGGAGCTTCCCTGGTAGCTCAATGATAAAGATTCTGCCTATAATACAGGAGCCTCAGAAGACACAGTTTCGATCCCTGGGTCAGGAAGATCCCCTGGAGAAGGGAATGGCAACCCACTCCAGTATTCTTGCCTGAAGAATCCCATGGACAGGGGGGCCTGGCGGGCTAAAGTCCATAGGGTCGCAAAGAGTCGGACATCACTGCAGCAACTTAGCATGCATGCATGCAGAATGGGCTGCAGGAAAACAGATATGTGCATCTTTGGCACAAGACAGGGCAGTTAGGAAAAGATACACAATGGATGCACATGGGCACTTGAGAAGAGTTTTCATATCTGAGAGTATTTACACTGTATAGTATTTATTCCAATAGTATTCATGAATTAGTGGCTATATTAGTTTGCTGGGATTGTCCATAACAAAGTATCACAAATTGATGGTCAAACAGAAATGTATTGTCTCGCAGCTCTGGAGGCTGGAAGTCCAAGATCAAGGTGTAGGTGGGGTTTGTTCTTTCTTAAGGCTGTGAGGAAGCATGTTTCCTGCCTGGCTCCTCCCTTCTGGTGGTTTCCAGGCAATGTTTATCCTCGGCTTGTGGATGCATCGCCTCAAACTCTGCTTCCATCTTCATGTGACATTCTCCATGTGCATGTATGCCTGTGTCCAAATTTCTCTCTTTGATGAAGACACAGCAATGTTGGGTTAGGGTACATCCTAATGACCTCAACTTGATCATCTGCAAAAACCCTATATCCAAAGAAGTTCATATTTATAGGTAATGGGGTTAGAACTTCATGGATCTTTTGGGGGACATGAACCACCCATAATAGTAGGAGTTCTGCAAGTAGGGAGGAGAAAGGGGCTTCCAGGTAGAAATAGCACCATGCTAAATATAAGGAACATTTCAGTACTACCTGGTCATCTCAGCATCTCTGCATTCAGATGCTTGAGCTGGACTTCCCCCCAAGCAACTTTCTTGGAGATCATTGCAGTGAGGCTAGGTCACTTGTTCTGTCTTGCTGATATTCTCATCACTTACTCTATCAGTGTTCCTCCCTGCCAGTGTGTGTTTAATCTCATTGATATCAAGGTGAACACCCATTTCATTTACCTTCAGGACCTCTTTCACCTTAATGATTTTTTTTTTCTTTAACAGTGCAGTAATCAGGCCATTTGACATTTGGTCATTTTTGTCTTCAAGTTGAAAAGGGAAAATCACAGTTTCTAACATTCTAAATATGCTCTGTCCTTTCATTCTCTTTCCCTGTCATGGTTCATTTGCAGTTCCTTGTAAGCTCCTAATATTTTAATATATCCCCAGCATTTGTTGTTATTTAAGAACAAAAGTGGGAAGAGGCTCTCTTGTTCCAAGAATAATTAAAACTTCAGTAAATCTACTTAAGCTTAATCCAGTTTAAATGAGGACAAAATTTCAGAGGCTTACTGATTATGAGGTTGACTTAATGAATAGAAATAAATGCTAGAATTAGGCAGGGAGAAAACTAGACTGAAGATAATTTCATAAATGGTGAGATCATTAATGAATTTGTTGTCTTATACTGACTTTTGTTTCTCTGTGTAGACATTTATCTTCAGGACTTCTGATAATGAATACCTGAATAAGACATAACCCTGGTGATATTGATAGGTTGACTTTTATAATGCACTATCAGAATAATTATGCTTTCATTTGATACATACTGGTGGCATCAAAGGATCTTATTTGCATATATTGACTATGAGGCGGTCTAGAGAAAAGCTTTTGCTCCTATATGTGACTTACAAGCTTACAGGTGTGTGTGTGTGTGTCCAGGTTTAAGCTTCACATTACTTGGATGCCAGTTCATATCAGGAAATCATGCTTGAGTTTTGTCTCTTACAGACTTAAGTAAAACTGGTGGTACAAAGGAAAGATCCCCAAGATATAGTGGGATCCCAGGGCTCCATACTTGAAAGGGATGTGGGGCTGCCTTGTAGAACATGTTCCATTCTTTCAGAGATACAGGGGTGCTGTCACCCACACTTCTATCCTTAATATCAAGCTATCCAGAAGGAAATGCTAGATAAAAACTGAGGCTATGATTTTCTTTGGGCATTTTTTTTTTTAATGTAGTGAGAAGGAAATGGCAACCCACTCCAGTGTTCTTGCCCGGAGAATCCCAGGGACGGGAGAGCCTGGTGGGCTGCCCTCTATGGGGTTGCACAGAGTTGGACACAACTGAAGTGACTTAGCAGCAGTAGCTTAGCAGCAGCAGCAGAGCTTAATAAGGATTCACAGAGAGATTTTTAGTATGCTAAAGACTGCTACAGCTTCCAAAAGCAGCCTTGTACATTAGGACCTAAGCTGTGAGCTATCTCGTGGTTTAGCAAACAGTGCTGTACCCACAGCTTTTCCAAGGATCCTGGGTCTCTAGTGATCAGGAGCACACTTTCCTTCTCAAAGAGTCAGTATAGGGGAGAGCACAAAGGACATAGCCCTTCCCCAAAGAGGAGCGCTTGCATTTCATCTGCTAAAATACCTGGGTTGCTGTTGCTGTTCAGTTGCTCAGTCATATCCGACTCTTTGCGACCCCATAGACTACAGCATGCCAAGTTTTCCTGTCCTTCACCATCTCCCAGAGCTTGCTTAAACTCATGTCCATTGAATCAGTGATGCCATCCAACAATCTCATCCTCTGTCGTCCCCTTCTCCTCCTGCCTTCAATCTTTACCAGTATCAGGGTCTTTTCTAATGTGTCAGCTCTTCGTATCAGGTGGCCAACGTATTGGAGCTTCAGCTTCAGCATCAGTCCTTCCAATGAATATTCAGGTTTGATTTCCTTTAGGATTGACTGGTTTGATCTAGCAATCCAAGGGACTGTCAAGTCTTCTCCAAGATCATAGTTTAAAAGTATCAATTCTTCGGTGCTCAGCCTTCTTTATGGTCAACTCTCACAATACATGACTACTGAAAAAACCATAGCTTAGACTCTATGGACCTTTGTCTGCAAAGTAATGTCTTTGCTTTTTAATATGCTGTCTAGCTTTGTCATAGCTTTTCTTCCAACGAACAAGCGTTTTTTTATTTCATGGCTGCAATAACCATCTGCAGTGATTTTGGAGCCCAAGAAAATCAACTCTGTTACTGTTTCCAGTGTTTCCCCATCTATTTGCCAGAGATGGGACCATCTCTGGCTAGGAAATTCAAAATTACTAGTGGAATAATTCAATTACCACAAGTAAAATTAAAAGGAACCGTGAGTAAAGAAAATGATATAAAAATAAACTCCCTAAGTATACATCTCAGGGCACAGGGAGAGAGACCCCAAGACAGCAAATCGTTGACTGCCTGTGGGTAAGGTGAGTTTTGCATAAGAGAGATAGAGTCTTTTAAAAGCAGTTATTTTGTTTTGTTTGCTTCAACGCTGGCTTCAGGAGAAAAAGGGGAAAGGAAGGAAACTGACATTTTATGTATCCATTACATGCCAGCCATTCAGGCCTTTTATTTGTGTTTTCCTGGCTTCCCAGGTGGCTCAGTGGTAAAGAATCTGTCTGCCAATGCAGGAGACACAAGAGAGATGAGTTTGATCCTGGGTCAGGAAGATCCTCTAGGGGAGGAAAGGCAACTCACTCCAGTATTTCTTGCCTGGAAAGTCCCATGTACAGATGACCCTGGCAGGTTACTGTCCATGGGGTCACAAAGAATCAGACACGACTAGCATATACACACATAAAGCACATGTTGAACACATATGTGAAGTGTGTAGTATTTTCCCCATTATTGATAAAGACAATATATGAAAGAAGATAAGAACAGTTGTAGCTGGTGTTTAAACGAAGGGGTTCACACCAGTCAACCACGCTGCTTCCTGAGTGAGGTGGGTTCAAGAGAAGAGTGGGATCAGCACAGGACAGCATAGTGTTTTTCAGAGTTTTGGGCGAGGCTGACTGCCTAAAGGATTTTCTTCTACTGGTCCAATGTCAGCTTCTGAAACCTCACCATAACGTTACTACCTTCTCTGTTTCCATCTTGATAATATGAAATATGATCATATAAAAACAGAAAAGAGTGAGTCCTGTGCACAACAGAAGAGGAAAAGGTACAGAGTTGGGAGACAATGCAAGCAACCTGTACTAATTCCTGTCGAATGAGAAATTGGTTTTTGCCCTCAAAAATGACTTCATAATCTGTTTGCATTAATGAAATGTAAAAATGTTGATGTTCCCTAGAATAGTAAGTTACCATATATTAGATGGAGCTAAATTAAATGGTCAATGTCCAGCTATTTATTGCCCCCCATGGCAATTTCATGTGATTCTGCCTAATACTTAATGATTATTCCAAGTTAGGCACTGCAATACTCAGTGTATTTTAATTCACTCAATCCTCACAACTTTTAAGCAGTGAAGGTAATGGTAGCCTCATTATAAATAAGGCATTCTCTGCTTTCTAGAGTCAGGCTAGAATTCTAGACTTTAATCAAGGCTAAGTGGTAGAACATGGGGTATGTTTGAAGAAACAGAATTTGCCTTACTGTATGTGGGAGACCCGGAGAAGGCAATGGCACCCCACTCCAGTACTCTGCCTGGAAAATCCCATGGATAGAGGAGCCTGGTAGGCTACAGTCCATGGGGTCGCTAAGAGTTGGACACGACTGAGCGACTTTACTTTCACTTTTCCCTTTCATGCACTGGAGAAGGAAATGGCAACCCACTCCAGTATTCTTGCCTAGAGAATCCTAGGGATGGCAGAGCCTGGTGGGCTGCCATCTATGGGGTCGCACAGAGTCGGACACGACTGAAACGACTTAGCAGCAGCAGCATGTGGGAGACCATGACAGAGACCCCAGGGAGTTGTGTGGGCTGCTCTCGTGATTCCATTAAATTGCTCATGCAGATTCTTCAGTAACCTCTATGTCACTGAATTAAAGGACCGTATTTTATTTGACCTTTCAGAAACATTAAATAGCTTATTCTTCTAGAAAAACTCCATATGTTTTCTTCTATGATATTGTCATGTTTTATTGTTGTTGCATGTTTTCTTTTGTTTGTTTTTTTTTTTCCTTTCCTGGTTGGCTGATCTGTTTTTTTATCTGCTCTGCAGCATCCTCATCTATCCTTCCATGAAATTTTTGAGTCTCTCAAAGCTCTATCTTAGACCTTCTTCCCTTATTACTCTATATTTTCTCCTGGGGCTGTCTTGTCAACACACTTGGTTTAAGTATATGCATAACCCCAAATATTTTTATCTGGAACTCTGTTATTTTATCTTAACTCAAATCTGTATATTTAAATGTCTACCTTACACCTCTACTTGGATATGTTATAGGTTTTTAAAACTCACCAAGTCCAATACTGGGCCTCCCCAGACAGTAAAGAATCTGCCTGCAATGCAGGATATCGGGTTTGATCCCTGGGTTGGGAAGATCCCCTGGAGAAGGACATGGCAACCCACTCCAGTATTCTTGCCTGGAAAATCCCATGGACAGAGAAGCCTGGTGGGCCACAGTCCATGGGGTTGAAAAGAGTCAAACATGACTGAGTGACTAACACATACATGCATAAGTCCAGCGCTGAATTTGATATCTTTCTTTACAAGTCGGATTCCTCTCTGATATACTCCATCTTAGTTAAGAGTATCATTGTCTAGTTCATTAAGTCTTTTCAACTTAACTGCGTTTCACCTTTTTTTTTACTGCTCATCATGGTTGTTACTGTTATCAAAGAAGTATCTATCACGTCTAAGCTAATATAATAGCCTTCTAACAGGACTCTGTATTTACTTTACCCTTCCTAATCTTTTCTGTAAATTGCAGGAAAAAAAATGTAAATATTATCACATCACTCTCCTCTTTCAAATTTTTCAGTACCTTTCTGCTGTTGTAAAGGCATGCTCATTGTATACCATGTTCCTGTTGTCTCTGTGTTGCTCTGCTAAGCTGGTGTGTGCAATGTGTACATGCACGCTCAGTTGTGTCTGACTCTTTGCAACCCCATGGACTGTAGCCCACCGGGCTCCCCTGTCTATGGAAATCTCCATGCAAGAACACTGGAGTAGGTTGCCATTTCCTCCTCCAGGGATCTTCCCAACACAGGGATCAAACCTGTGTCCCTTGTGTTATCTGCATTGGCAGGTAGATTCATTACCACTGGCACCAACTGGGAAGCTGAGCTGGTGGGGAATAGAAGATAACTTTTGCAAAGGCCCAGTGATAGAATAAAAGCCTTCCAGATTAATGAACCTGCCATTTTATATCCTACCAAAGGGCCTTTGCGCAAATTGTCTTCTCTTCCTGGACCACTTTGCCCATCCCCATTCCTCTTGCCTAATTAGATCCTGTTGTATATTTAAAATCTCTGATCTCTGGACTCTGTGAATAGGTCAATTCTCCATGTGGTGTCTTTTGTCAGATTATATACCTCCTTGTTACAACATTTATTACTAATGTCAGCATTTTATATCACTGCCTTTATTTAGATAGAAATTAAAATTTATAAAGGTAAAGTAATATATCTTTTGTTACTCATATTAGAGGTGGCTAAAATGAAAGTCAAATGCAAAAATTGCTGGACTCCCAACCCCTTGCTTCCTGCCCCTCTCCAAGCTTGTTCTTGTGCAGCACTCTGAACCAAAGGCCTTGAGAGTCCCAGCACTGTAACTCCATCTGGGTCTAAAAACCCACTCACAGTCTTTGGAGTTTTAATTTCACTCTTGATTTAAACTCAGAATTGATTTTGTGCATTTCCCCAAGCTATATATGCTGCTGCTGCTGCTAAGTCACCTCAGTCGTGTCCGACTCTGTGCGACCCCATAGACGGCAGCCCACCAGGCTCCCCCGTCCCTGGGATTCTCCAGGCAAGAACACTGGAGTGGGTTGCCAGTTCCTTCTCCAAGGCATGAAAGTGAAAAGTGAAAGTGAAATCATTCAGTCGTGTCTGACTCTTCACGACCCCATGGACTGCAGCCTACCAGGCTCCTCCATCCATGGGATTTTCCAGACAAGAGTACTGGAGTGGGTTGCCTTTGCCTTCTCCAGCTATATATGACTAGATTCAAAAAATGAACAAAAACACCCTGTTGATTTTATGCAGAAATCATTCTTGTAGTGAACACAGTCTTACCTCTTTTGTTTTAATAGGTACTGTTATCTACCAGTTTCATAGTTCTTTTTATTGGCAGAAGCAGGGTGGAGTAGATTATTATATGTAAGTCATACTTATTCCATTAGAGTCACCAACTCAGAGCAATTTAGTGAAATGGAATTCTTTATAAGTTGGTAGATCTACTTACTTGTTTCCAAGTTCACTTGGAAGGTGTAATGAGCTTACAAATGTGGGGGTGAAAAGGATGACATTCTTTAAGATGGTGTATGTCTAAACAAGGTCTCAATGACATACTTTTTTTCTCTTTAATTTGAATCTTTCCAAATTTAAATGTCAACCAAGTCTTGCCAGGGTCACATAATTGCCCCTTTTCATTTATTCAAAAATGTGGATAAAGTGATATTCTCTTAGATTTGCTTTCTCTTTTTTTTTTTTGACATTCCAGTCTGAATAAAGACATTAAAAATGGAAATAAAGCCCAAGAGGGGAGAGAAGAGAGAATAGTTCTTGTAATACATTGTTTCCTAATATACTACTGAAGGAACAACAGCAACAACAACAAAAAAACTTTAAAATGTACAGTCATCTCCAAAGAAGAGATACGGTGCATGATGAATGGAGGTGAATGGATGGATGGAAGGGAAAAAAGAGAGAAGGAAGGAGGGAAGGGGGAGGGAGGAATACTGAAAGGAAGGAGAAAGGAAAGAAGGAAAGATGAAAGAGAGAGAGGGAGGGAGAAAGAAGGAAGGAAGGTAAATAGACCATAGTCTCTGTACAATGTAAAGAGGTTAATGAAGACAAGAGGAGGATAATTAACAGAAAGTTCTGAGACCTTTGGATGAAAGATCTTGATGAGATGGAAGAACTGTTTCAGTAGACATATTTCAGAAAGTTGCTAGAAGTATAAATGCTAATGTCCAGAAATTGAAATGGTTTGTTTTTGAATTCTTGTTTTTTGTATTAAGAAGCTCTAGTATAACCTTGGTAGTAGAGGTTGAGGCTATTTTGCCAGATTATTGGTACTGAGGAGGTCACAGGATGACTGAGTAAATATTCACATGTACATTGAAGTCCTTTTTCATTCATGATGTCAATCGTAGTAGTGGGTGGATGTATGGGAGACTGACAGCCAGGGACCAAATCAGAAAACACAGTGTCATCAGTATCACATAAATTGGAAGTCATCACTGGAATAGGAAGTTTCTGATAGCAGATTATTTGGGACCCTACCATCATGTTTAAATGTATGCTCCCAGTATGTCTTAAAGTCACGAAAATTCTTTTGATAAGATTCATAATTGTGATATCCATACATGAGTTCTATTTAGCCATGCAGATACAAAAAAATAACAGCTGTCCTGTAGACCATTGCTAAGACACTGAATTGTAGTAATGTCTTCATGTTTTCCTATTGATGATAGGAACAAAAAAACTTGGCTTTGAAAGGCTCCTACCAGCTCAAAAATACAAGGATGGAGATTGTGTCTGCTTAGCCGTGCTAACTTCCATTCTAATTCTCTTTTTTGAATTCACAGAGAGTGAAGAAGTTTATCAAAGGCAGGTGCTGTCAATTTCATGTATCATCTTTGGAATTGTCATCGTGGGCATGTTCTGTGCAGCGTTCTACTTCAAAAGCAAGTAAGACCATTTCTCTCAAGTGTTAAAAGGTTACTTCTCAGAGGAAGCATTTTGTCTTTCTTTAAGTTCTCAGTCTGAGCTCTAGGCAGAAGGATTTTGTGCAAATGGGCCAATCAGACATCCTTAAATGACTCGGCATCTTTTGTAGCCTGTGATGAGTGTGTACAGCGTGTGCATACATGTATGTGTGGTTCATCTTTGATGCACATAGTGATCATTCTTCTCTGTTATCATGAATACTCTGTGTTCTTTGCATTTTTTGATGGCCTGACAGAATTAAAGGCTCAACATCAGCCTGTCACTAAGGGGTTAACTTTTCTAAAAAGAGAGATCACTGCTGTACATCTAACCTTTTATGGGAAAAAAAACAGTCTATTCCTTTTATAGTGTTTTATTTGATACCCATAAAGGTTTTAGCCAAATGTGAAGTATCAACACTATAAAATCTACCTTGGTTTACCAGTTAGTATGGACATCTAGAATATGCCCTATGCTTACCTTGCCAAGAAACCAAATCTTCTGCCAAAAGCATTGTTTTTTTTTTTTTTTTTCTTCTGGCTAGTAAAGTAGAATTAAAAATATACATATGTATGTATAAGTATGTATGTGTATATACATATATGTTTACATATACATGTTACAAATAACATTGACAGAGGTATTTTATTTATGTAAATGACATCTGCTCTTAAGAAATGCAGATAAAAATATTATCCTGCTTGGTTTCTTGTAAGGTAGACAGGCCTTGAGAAGTTGGCATCGATTCTGTTCCTACAGCTTGTCTGGAATCCAAGCCAACATGTAATTGCTTTTCTTTGGACTCGTATTTTTCTACCCGTTTGCCCTTCTAAAAATGGATCAGTTTCCAAATATAGTCTGTGATACCTGTCTGCATGTTGTGTATGTCGATCTTTAAAAAGAACAGCAATTTTAAGAAATAATGGCGACTCAGATATGAATCCAAAATTAGTAACTATTATTTTTTAATAAACTTTTTCAGTATAGGTTTAGATTTTTAGAATTGCCATGAAAATAGTACAGATAGATCCAATATATCCCAGACACAGTTTCCCCTATTTTTAATGTCTTTTGTTAGTATGTTGCCTTTGTCACAATCAGTGGAACAATAGTGGAATAGTATTACTAACTAAAGTTCATATTTTCATATTTCCTTAGTTTTTACCTCATGTGTTTTTGGTTGTTCCCCACCCAGGATATGACATTATATTTCGTTGTCGTGTCACCTAAGCAACTTGTGGCTGTGATAGTTGTTAGTGTTCAGTTTTGAACACTTTATCAGGGATACTGGGCTTTTCATTCATTATCTTCCAATCCTCACAACAACTGAAATTATGCATTATTGCTCAATTTTTCAAATAACATAAGAATTTGATTTTAAAGTATTGATTTGTCAAAGCCCCACAGTAGGAAATTGACAACAGGTCTTTGCATTTCTATAATTCTACTTTAAATTGCATGCTGTTCACCACCCAGCATATTGACTCATGTAGTTCTCCCCTTAGATGGTGAAACTGCTTGAGGTGAATCAGGAATGTTGTGCCCTGCTGCAGCTCATAGCTCTTTATGTTCTTAACAGGCTACATGATTTCATGGTCAAGATTTTACATGCATCAGCCTAAGCTATATTCACATTTTCAGTCTGCCACTTGCTTCATCAGTATTATTAGGGAAATTACATTCAGCCTTGATTTCCTCTTTGGTAAAATATAGCTAAAATATGGCCAAAAATAATGTCTACCTTAGAGAATTTAAGGATTAGTGAGATAATACTGTAAAGAGGGCAGCATAGTGTTTAAAACATAAATACTCATTGAAGGCTTGCTGTTGTTAACACCTAGGGTAGTCTACACACTGGATCTTACAGGCAGGGTAGCTACAAGGTGAGTAGAGTTCCCTGAGCATGAGAGGGTTAATCACACTCAGCAGGGCATTAGGAGGGTCACCTGCAAGTGCTGTGTGGGAGAAAGGCACTGTGTATTTAACAATATGCAAATTACTATGAAGAAGTAGTTAATCACTTATTTTTGGAGTATAATCTGTAGTTGTACCACACTTAAAGAAGAGACTGATAATGACAGTCACAAGAACAGAGAACAGCTGGGTAACTAGAGGATTTCTATCTTCAGAGCTGTTAGCCTCTTCTTCCGTGGGCTGCAAGTGGGCTCGGTGATGAGCACATCCTCCTGGAGCTCAGCGAGGTGTCAGGGGTTTTCATGGGAACACTGTTCGACTTTCAATGCATAATGGGAGACTCAGAGGACTGAACCAGTGGGAGACGAGTAATCAGGAGGCTGCTGTCTTTCTGCCTGCCCAGCCAGGACCCATTTTTATTAATATATATATATATATATATATATATATATATATATATATATATATATTAGTCTAAAAATAACAAAGGAATAATGAAATTTGAAGACTTCCAACTGGAGCCATAGTTCTCATCAGAGACCTAGAGAATATTACCTTCTTCTAGGACAATTTCCAAGCATAGTTTTCCTTTATTTTTCTCTGAGAGGAAGACCACATTGCATACCAAACACCTAATTTATATAGCTGAAAGTGATGTAAATTTTTTTAACACCTTGGCACAAGTTTCTTTGCCCTCGTTCCTGGGACTCTAACTCCCTCCGAAAACCTTGGGGATAGCAGAATAAACAGGCTCTACTTTTTCTTTACTTTCAAACATTATAAGATATTTTGTTTTATGTGTCTACTTTTTTCTTTTTTTTAACTCATCTTGGAAGTCCTAAGTCTTGCAGGATTCTGGGACATATCTATCATTGGTTTCCTAATAAATTCACTTGAATCTCCATCCTATATACTGGAATTTACTGTGCCCAGAGGGAATCAGGACTTAACCAAAACATTGTCTTGGTTATTTGTTCTACTTCCCATAATTATTTGGGTCCTGCCACTCTGGTCCTTTCTCCATTCTCTTGTCATCTGTGATATGGCTTGACCTCACCCGACAGAATATTATAGCACATTATTAGCCAGTGAAAGTTTGAACATAGGTAATAAGAAGAGGTAGAAGTGAGGAACACCTTCTTGAATTCAGAGAATTTTCTGAGTTAATTGAACCCCAACCACTTTGAAGGTCACAGTGAAATAAATTCTTTTCTCATCAATTCCAAAAAGTTAATGGAACCATTAATTGAGCCTTTCAAATCTGGCTGATATGGCTCACATGGCAACTATAAATTCTTCTAGATTTCCCTTTTACTTTTAACTCGTATGGGCTAAGAAGTGTAAGGCTGGCAGTGGGAGTCCTTATTAGACTTTGGAGATGCAAGACATAATTGAACTCTGAAAATGAATTGGAATAGGAAAAGAGATACATGGGTGGGGGGCGGAATAGATGGGGGAAATGTGGAAACAGTGATTTTGGAGGTGATTCTGAGCTCCAAAATCACTGCAGATGGTGACTGCAGCCATGAAATTAAAAGACACTTGCTCCTCGGAAGGAAAGCTATGACAAACATAGACAGCATATTAAAAAGCAGAGATATCATTTTGCCAACAAAGGTCCATATAGTCAAAGGTATGGTTTTTCCAGGAGTAATGGTGGATGTGAGAGTTGGACCATAAGAAAGGCTAAGCACCGAAGAATTGATGCCTTCAAACTGTGGTGCTGAAGACTATTGAGACTTCCATGGATAGCAAAGAGATCAAACTAGTCAATCCTAAAGGGAATCAGTCCTGAATATTCATTGGAAGGACTGTTCCTAAAGCTGAAACTCCAATTACCTTGGCCACCTGGTGAGAAGAGCCAACTCATTGAAAAGACCCTGATTCTGGGAAAGATGGAGGGCAGGAAGAGAAGGGGGCAACAGAGGATGAGATGGTTGGATGGCATCATCGACTCAATGGACGAGTCTGAGCAAACTCCAGGCGATAGTGAAGGACAGGGAAGCCTGGCCTGCTGCTGTCCATGGTGTCACAAAGATCTGGACGTGACTTAGTGACCGAACAACAGTAACAGGAAAGATGTTCCAGGAACAGGAACTGGGGCAAATAATTATCACAACTGAGAAAGTGCAGGAGGAAAAAGGAGAACTGATGCCATGAGTAGAAAACAGATGTGCTAACAAATTGCCCTGACTGTATGTTATCTTCCTCTGAAGAGATTTTAGATCACAAAGCAAGGCACTTAAGGACAGGCAATGGGTGTTCTGATATGATGCTATGATTCTCTTCATCTGTGGTGGCCAGAGTCCCCACACAGTTATAAGTTAGTACACATAAGTACTAGTGTAAGCTAGTACACAGTTATAAGAGTTCCTTGACCTGAGATAGCCAGCATCTGATGACAGGTCAGTGTGAGGCTTTGAAGTCCTAGACCACTGCCCCACCTTGGGGTGAAGGCGATGCCAGCTTCAGAGCTCCCTGTGGGATTTGCTGAGGTTTTCACTGGAGACTACATCACATTCCAACTCCTTCTGTCCCATCCTGCTTCCTTCGCTTACCTTCCACAGGTTTTGATATTAAGAGACCTCACTAATAAAAATCCTGCACACTATCTCCATCTCAGTGTCCGCTTCCCCAGGGATCCTACCTGCAATATTACAAACAACATCTACTGATGGACTTGTTGGGTCTGATATCCCACCACTGTACATCTCATTTCTTCCTGATAAATTGAGCCAGAGCAACTTAAAACTCACTGAACTTTAGAATCATGCTGACATTGTTAGGCTAGTGGGTTCCAATGTGCAACACTTGTATCCTGTCTTCCCCAGAGGCACTGCTCTCTTGAGAGAGCTGATGGCATTGCAGACAGATGCTTCTCACTTCCCTTTGTTCCAATCTGCTGAGCAGAGGATGAAAGAGCAAAAATGTGAGCCTTGAGAGAGCTGAGGGATGATAGAAAAGGAGGCAGGTTCAGAAAAGAAAGCCCATGTGTTCTGGAATATTAGTGAGTCAGGAAAAAGGTAAGAGGGGAGTAAAGGAAAGCAAATTATTAAAAGGATTTAGGAAATGCAATCAGACATTTTTATGAGGAACATTCCTTTAGATGTTTACATTTCCCAAATGCTGAATTAAGAAATTACTGAAAAGATCATTAGTATTTCTACAGCTAATTCTTGGAAAAATAATAATGTTCTTCCTCTATGTCAAACCCCCTTTAATGCTTCCTGATGATTTATTCCAGTAGAACTTCCTCATCTCCCATCTGCTTCATCAGTGAGTCCCTGATAGGATTTTGTGGCTTTCCTGTGCTTCTTAAAATGCTGATAAGATAGATTTGTTTCTAACAATAGTCTACAGGTTAGCTGTTAGAAAGTAGATATAGTATTACAAGTGTATTAAAACAACTAAGAGTACTGGAGATAAAAGCCCCCCAAATAATTGAAAAGATAAAAGAAATATTTAAACAGAATGATATCAAACAAGTATTGTAAATTCAGGGGCGATAATAATGCACAGACCTCCAAATCTTGTAGCAATTCTGTGACTTGCTTGTGAGAGAGGCAATTAACAAGATCTCTTCTTTTATCTCTGAGCCAGTGTCCTGATTCTGCCCATATAACTAAGCTTACTAAGTGATGAGGAGTGTAACTGATTAATACTGAGGAATGTAACTCATTAATACTCTCCATGTGTCCTGACGGGTAGTGTCCACAGTATTTATGGAAGAGAGTTTATTCAAACTCCATTGACAGAGGAGGAAACTGAGACTCACAGAAGTTTGGGAAATCAGTCATTTTGATTTGAGGAATCAAAGAAAAGCTGTTGGGGCACAGAGCTGGAATTCAAATGTCACTCCCTCTGATACTCAAGTCCATGGTGCGTAGAGGGATGACTGCCTCAAAAAACTTACTGCAAGAGACGGAAAGACGGTGAACGGTCGCCACCAAAGGCTCTATCCTTGGCATGGACCCTGGGGGAAGAGGCAGAAGTCTAGGGGAGGTGATTCTGTGAAGTTTGTTTGCTTGTTTGTTTCATGGGTACTGGGTCTTATGCTGATAGTTTATTCCTATAAAGCTCTTAGGAGAGCAGCTAATATGGCAGTAATTCGTACAGTTCAAACAACAGTCACTCCACATTTGCAGGCAGGAGTAATTTACTTGGAATCCAAAACCTGAGAATAGTCTCAGCCTTCCCACCAAGAAGCAGCATGACCATGGGCAAGTGGTTTGACAGTCGTGAGTAGTGCCTCAAAATGAGGAGTATGCAGCCAGATTCGCTACGTTCAAATGCAGCTCTACCACTGACTAGCTGATTGACTTTGGACAAATTATTTAACTTCTCTGTGCCTCAGTTTTCTCATCTATTAAATAAGTGTAGGATTAATGCCTTTTCATACAGAATTATTGTGAAGAATTAATGAACCAAGATGTGTAAAATACTTCAAATGATGCTTGGCAACTTTCAAGAGTTAATTTTTATTACTTACAAATTAATCCTTCAAGAGTTATTTTTTTTTATTATTTACAAAAGTTCTAATAAATTCTGCATTCAGGGCAGATGGTAAAAATAAATGAAGTGTTTTTAAACTATAAAAAAGAAAATAGACCCCTGTTATGGCATGTGTGCAAGTTATCCAGTCAGGCTATACCTATCTGAAATGGACAGATATAAACGTAACTTTGCAAATATGTTATATGTGGCTGCTAGGTCCAAGCATCAAAGTTGTCTGCTTGTAACTTTAGAGCATTCCTAATTCTCTTTATTTGATCACTCAAGGTTAAGGACCTCTTACATCCAGTAGAGTGAGGACAATGCATTACATTTCTGCCTTTGGGGTGCCATGGGGTGTGAATCCTGGCTATTAATGAGTAATGCCAAGTATTTCTTGGTGGGGTTGAAAATGAAAGGAGGACTCTCTTTGTTAGCTGAGTTTATCTTGCTATAGAAAATGACAAGTATAGATGTCGGGAGTGAATGAACCTCAAAAAATAGGCATAAATTTATGTGACTGTTTATACATGGATTTATTTAAACTTGCAGGAAACAAGCTAAACAAATTCAAGAGCAGCTGAAAGAGCCACATAATGGTAAAAACTACAGTCTCAAAGCATCCAACACAATGGCAAAGTCCGAAAACTTGAAGAATCATGTCCAGCTGCAAAATGTAAGTGACATGTCCATACATCCCTTCCCACAGCCCCTCTCACTGCTCCCAGTCCAGAGGGGATGCAGAACCTGTGATCAGACTTGCCTATTTTTTTCAGTACTCTGTAGATTTTTCCTTAAATCATGTTGTATTTTTGTGTGTGCACACAGTGCTGGGTAAAAGAAAGAAAAATTAATTCCCAGCTCTTGATTACAATCTGTAACATAATTAATCTCTGGAAGCAAAAAGAGCTTCAGTTGTTTGTTCCATAATCACTTACTGAATTCTTCCTCGTGTCAGAGATTGTGCTAGGCACCAGGGGTATGATGTTCCTTACTGTATGGAAACTGACATAGTAAAAAAATACAGACACCCAGAGGAGGTTTGTGGGATGAGCAGGTTGCTATTGCAACAGAGGTGGGAGAAGAGACCAAAGGCAGGTGGTGGGGGCAGAAGTGGAGGCAGCAAAAAATGCAGGCTTGAACTGGATTTTGAAGAATAGAAAGGTTCATCAGGGAGTCAGAAAGCCAAGGACTAGAGACTAGAATAAGAAGAAAGAATAAACCCAGGGAATCCTAAGAATACTTACTATATTCAGACGACTTTGAATTAAAGGGTGTGAGAAAAATCAAAGCTCATAAATATGGGAAAGTAGAGCTGTAGTCCCAGGGTTGGTGCTACCTAACACCACACCTTAAACAGATCCCAGCATTTGAAGTTAAATACAAGCTCTTTGAATCCTGCATTCTTTTTTTTTTTTTTTTGGCTGCTCTGGGGCTTAATTGCAGCCTACAGGACCTTCAGTTGAGACAACTCTTTAGTTGCGGTGCAGCTTAGAGGATCTTTAGTTGCACCATGTGGGATCTAGTTCCTTGACCATTGATCCAACCCAAGCCCTTTGCATTGGGAGCATGGAGTCTTAGCCACTGGGTCACCAGGGAAGTCTGGAATTCTGTATTCTTTCTAAAGTAGTGTTTCATGATTTCTGAGATATATTGAAAAGCACTAAAGGTAAGCAAATGTTACTGAAGTCAGGTTCTGCTGCTCACTGTTCAAAACCCAGTACTCCAGAGACAAGTGTAACTTACAAGATTCTGCTCTGTTTTAAAGAGCAGTTTTAAAGGGTTAATCAAATTGTTTGGGGAAGAGATCAGGGTTTGTAATCTTCCACTCTGCTCAGACTTTCTTCTGATTGCGCTGTACTTAGTCACTTCAGTCATGTCTGACTCTTTGTAATTCCATGGACTGTAGCCCACCTCTGTCCATGGAATTCTCCAGGCAAGAATACTGGAGTGGGTTGCCATTGCCTTCTCCGGGGCATCTTCCGAACCCAGAGATCAAACCCAGGTCTCCCGCATTGCAGGTGGATTCTTTACCATCTAAGCCACCAGGAAACCCTTTCTTCAAATTGGTCTATGGTGAAATGACAGGTTGGTGCTCCAGAAAGCTGGTGCTCAGCCTGAAGTTGCCATCCTCTCTCTGGGTAGGGGTCTTAGTTCCTGCAGAACTCAAAGAAATTGTTATGTATATTTCATGGAAAGGAACCAAGACTTTGCCCCATGCTGCTCTATTGTTTACTGACTGTTCCTCCTTCATTTCTGTATCCTCTCCCTCCTCTGATTAGTAACTGTTTGAATCTGCTCTTTACAACTAAAGGAAGGTCAAGGAGGCTGATTAATGCCTATTTCCTAAAAATGATAAATGAGGACACAGAAAGGATTTGTACCCAGGAAGACTCCACGGGTCCTGCTCCATTTCAAAAAGCCATCTAAGACATCCTGGAAGATTCCTGTCAGGGTAGCAATTCTTTGCCCCCATGAAAGACTGTACTTCCAGATTCTGAGACCCAAAAGGAAAGCACAAAGGTGGTGGTATAAACCTAGTGTTTGAGTATAATATACAATCACCCAGGACACATTCACACCCTTCCAAATGTATAAGTCACTGGGAATTAAAACATCATTTGTGATTTTGGGAAGTCATTACCCAGAAAATCACCATTATACTGCATGTGATAGATGTACTTAGATGGTTAATGCAGAATTCATAAATCATAATTGCTTCCCAGAAAAGTTTTGTTAAACTTGTAATCACGGCTGTGTGTAGGATTGTTCTTTTCTGAAACAGAGTGAATGCTTTTGTTAGTGATTTCTAATGAGTATTATCCCATTACTGTAAAACAAATGCCAGTGATGGAGTGCTTCTTAGCAACTGAACCTATCACAGATAAAGCCAGAGACTAGTTATGGTTGTGAGAACAGATTTTTGATTAGTGATATGCTGTTGCATTACAGAAGAGAATCTTATTTGAACACAACTTCTGTTCTTACAGAAGTGACTGGGTGTTTGAAAAGGAGAATGAGGGTGATCTTGGCTGGCTCAGCCTACAGCAGCTTGTAGCAGGATTTTAGTTCTTGGCCAGAGACTGAGGTCAGTCTTGGGGTGAGAGCACCAAACCTTAGTCACTACACCAGTGGCCAATGACAAGGTCCTGGCCCTTTGGCTTTGCAGAAAAAGAATCCCTGCAAAGATAGAAAGTAGTGAAACAAAGTGTTTATTAGGAGGAAAAAGAGTCTAGAATGTATGGATAGATACACAGGCAGACTCAGAGAGAGAGCCGTGCCCTCATGGTAGTTTAAATCACTTATATGGGGTATTTCTTCTGGTTATACTTTCGCCAGTAGTTTAGATTTGCCTTGTTCTGAGTATTTGGCAGGATCCTACTGTATGTGCATACGTATCTCTTAGCCAAGATAGGTTCCCCTGAAGAGGACTGTGGGTAGGTAGACTTAGCATCACTCCTCTTTTGACCTCCAAGGAGCTTTTCTATGCATCTGTAGTCAGTGGGTGAGGTTCTCTGACTGCAAGAATGAGAAATATGTGCTTTCTTATCTTTAATCTGGGCAGGGCCAAGCCTCCTCTCTCTCCGTTGGCCTGCTGTTCTTATCTTGGAGTTTCAGTCCACAGGGAACTTATCTCCAATTTCTTTATCCTGGGGGGCCTAGGTAGCCCCTGCCTCAAGGGAGTAGGGAAGGGAAATAGTGGGGCTTGACAGAGTCAGGGAAGAGAAAAATGACCAAGAGTTGGTCACAGAAATGAGGTTAAGCCATCTGTATCTATTAGCTGGCCATTATCAAACTTAGGATCCTATCCCAGGGACTCACTGAAGACCAGGGGCATGACTAGCCTTTGAGTGTCCCCATTCATTACAGGAAAAATAGGCCACATGAGGAGAGTCATGCCATAAGTAGTGGGTGAGTCCCTGGGACTAGCTACTAAGTGAGGGTCCTTGGCTTTGCTCAGAAAAGAATTAAAGGGCTAGCCACAGTAAAGGGAAAGGAGGTTTATTTGGAGAGATATACATTCCACAGACAGAGTGTGGGTCATTTTGGAAGACAGTAAATTGCCCCAAATATAGGGTAGTTAGTTTTATTGGCTCAGCAATTTCATAGGCTAATGAGAGAGGAGTATCCCAACACTTTTGGGAAGGGGGTGTACATTTTCAGGAATTGGGCCACTGCTCATGTTTTGAACTTTTATGGTTGGACTTGGAAGGGTCATAGCCTTCGTGCGTAGGTCATTTAAAAGTTCTGTTGTCATTGTTCAGACACTCAGTTATGTTCAGCTCTTTCAATCCAATAGACTGCAGCACAACAGGCTTCCCTGTCCTTCACTATCTCCCAGAGTTTGCTCAAACTCATGTCCATTAAGTCAATGATGCCACCAATCATCTCATCCTCTGTCATCCCCTTCTCCTCCTGTCTTCAATCTTTCCCAGCATCAGGGTCTTTTCCAGTAAGTAAGTTCTTCACATTAGGTAGCCCAAGTATTGGAGCTTCAGCATCAGTCCTTCCAATGAATATTCAGAATTGATTTCCTTTAGGATTGACTGGTTTCATGATATACTCTGCATATGAATTAAATAAACAGGGTGACAATATACTGCCTTGACATACTCCTTTCCCAATTTTGAACCAGTCTGTTGTTCCATGTTCAGTTCTAACTATTGCTTCCTGACCCACATACAGATTTCTCAGGGGGCAAGTAAGGTGGTCTGGTATTCCCATCCCTTCAAGAATTTCCCACAGTTTGTTGTGATCCACACAGTCAAAAGCTTTGGTGTAGTCAATAAAGCAGTAGTAGATGTTTTCCTGGAATTCTCTTGCTTTTTCAGTGAGCCAGCAGATGTTGGCCATTTGATCTCTGGTTCCTCTGCCTTTTCTAAATCCAGCTTGTACATCTGGAAGTTCTCAGTTCACATACTGTTGAAATCTAGCTTGAAGGATTTTGAGAATTGCTAGCAAGGGAAATGAGTGTAGCTGTGTGGTAATTTGAACATTCTTTCACATTGTCCTTCTTTGGGATTGGAATGAAAACTGATCTATAGAAGTCCTGTAGCCACTGCTGCATTTTCCAAATTTGCAGGGTTATTGAGTGTAGCACTTTAACAGCATTATCTTTTAGGACTTGAAATAGTTCAACTGGAATTCCATCACCTCCACTAGCTTTGTTCATAGTGATACTTCCTAAGACCCACTTGACTTCACACTCCAGGATGTCTGGCTCTAGGTGAGTGTTCACACCATCATGGTTATCTCGGTCATGAAGATCTTTTTTCTACAGTTTTTCTGTGTATTCTTGCCACCTCTTATTAACATCTTCTGCTTCTGTTAGGTCCATACTGTTTCTGTCCTTTATTGTGCCCATTTTTGCATGAAATGTTTCCTTTGTACCTCTAATTTTCTTGAAGAAAATAGTCTTTCCCATTCTATTGTTTTCCTCTATTTTTTGCATCACTCATTTAATAATGCTTTCTTATCTCTCCTTGACATTCTTTGAAATTCTGCATTCAGATGGGTATATCTTTCCCTTGCCCCTTTGCCTTTTGTTTCTCTTCTTTTCTCAGCTATTTGTAAGGCCTCCTCAGACAACCATTTTGCCTTGTTGCATTTCTTCTTCTTGGGGATGGTTTTGATCCCTGTCCCCTGTACAATGTCATGAAACTCCATCCATAGTTCTTCAGGCACTGTGTCTATCAGATCTAATCCCTTGAATATATTTGTCACTTTCACATGGAACAACAGACTTGTTCCAAATAGGAAAAGGAGTACATCAAGGCTGTATATTGTCACCCTGCTTGTTTAACTTCTATGCAGAGTACATCATGAGAAACACTGGGCTGGAAGAAACACAAGCTGCAATCAAGATGGCTGGGAGAAATATCAATAACCTCAGATATGCAGATGACACCACCCTTATGGCAGAAAGCGAAGAAGAACTAAAGAGCCTCTTGATGAAAGTGAAAGAGGAGAGTGAAACAGTTGGCTTAAAGCTCAACATTCAGAAAACTAAGATCATCGCATCTGGTCCCATCACTTCATGGCAAATAGATGGGGAAACATTGGAAACAGTGTCAAACTTTATTTTGGGGGGCTCCAAAATCACTGCTGATGGTGATTGCAGCCATGAAGTTAAAAGACGCTTACTCCTTGGAAGGAAGGTTATGACCAACCTAGATAGCATATTTAAAAGCAGAGACATTACTTTGCCAAAAAAGGTCCATCTAGTCAAGGCTATGGTTTTTCCAGTGGTCATGTATGGATGTGAGAGTTGGACGGTGAAGAAAGTTGAGCGCCGAAGGATTGATGATTTTGAACTGTGGTGTTGGAGAAGACTCTTGAGAGTCCCTTGGACTGCAAGAAGATCCAACCAGTCCATCCTAAAGGAGATCAGTCCTGGGTGTTCATTGGAAGGACTGATGTTGAAGCTGAAACCCCAATACTTTGGCCACCTCATGTGAAGAGTTGACCCATTGGAAAAGATCCTAATGCTGGGAAAGATTGGGGGCAGGAGGAGAAGGGGACTACAGAAGATGAGATGGCTGGATGGCATCACCGACTCGATGGACATGAGTTTGGGCAGGCTCCGGGAGTTGGTGATGGATAGGGAGGCCTGGCGTGCTGCGGTTCATGGGGTCACAAAGAGTCGGACATGACTGAGCGGCTGAACTGACTGAGTGTATAATTGTAGCCGATTTAATTAAGGTCACACCTGAATGGCCTAGTAATTTTCCCTACTTTCTTCAATTTAAGTCTGAATTTTGCAATAATGGGCTCATGATCTGAGCCACAGTCCTCTCTCAGTCTTGTTTTTGCTAACTGTATAGAACTTTTCCATGTTCAGTTGCAAAGCATATAATCAATCTGATTTTAGTGTTGACCATCTGTGATGTCCATGTGTAGAGTCATCTCTTGTGTTGTTGTAAGAGGGTGTTTGCTATGACCAGTGCATTCTCTTGGCAAAACTCTTATTAGCCTTTGCCCTGGTTCATTTTGTACTCTAAGGCCAAAGTTGCCTGTTACTCCAAGTATCTCCTGACTTCCTACTTTTGCATTCCAGTCCCCTATAATGAAAAGGACATCTTTTTTTTTGATATTAGCTCTGGAAGGTCTTGTAGGTCTTCATAGAACTTTTCAACTTCAGCTTTTCGGCATTAGTGGTTGTGGCAGAGACTTGGATTACTCTGATATTGAAACATATGCCTTGGAAACAAACTGAAATTCTGTCATTTTTGAGATTGTACTAAAGTACTGCATTTCAGGTTCTTTTGTTGACTATGAGGGCTACTCCTTTTCTTCTAAGGGATTCTTGCCAAAAGTAGTAGATATAATGGTCATCTGAATTAAATTTGCCCATTTAGTTCAATGATTCCTAAAATGCAAATGTTCACTCTTGCCATCTTCTGTTTGACCACTTCCAATGTACCTAATATTCCAGGTTCCTATGCAATATTATTCTTTACACCACTGGACTTTATTTTCACCACCAGACACATCCACAATTTGGTGTCGTTTCTGCTGTAGCTCAACCTCTTTATTCCTGCTGGAGTTATTTATCTGCTGTCTTCTCCAGTAGCATAATGGATACCTACCAACCTGGCCCCGGGGCACTGGGAGAGGGTGATGGGGAGGGCTCATCTTTTAGTGTCATATCTTTTTGCCTTTTCACATGGTTCATGGGATTCTCAATGCAAGAATGCTGAAGTCGTTTGCTATTCCCTTCTCTAGTGGACTACATTTTGTCAGAACTCTTCATCATGACCCGCCTGTCTTAGATGGCCCTACATGGCATGATGTATTACAATGAGCATATAATGAGGTTCAAGGTCTAGTGGAAGATCAATGCAAAGAAATAGAGGAAAACAATATAATGGGAAAGACTAGAGATCTCTTCAAGAAAATTAGAGATACCAAAGGAATATTTCATGCAAAGATGGGCTCAATAAAGGACAGAAATGGTATGGACCTAACAGAAGCAGATGACATTAAGAGAGGTAGCAAGAATACACAGAAGAACTGTACAAAAAAGATCTTCATGACCCAGATAATCACAATGGTGTGATCACTCACCTAGAGCCAGACATCCTGGAACGTGAAGTCAAGTGGGACTTAGGAAGCATCACTACGAACAAAGCTAGTGGAAGTGATGGAATTCCAGTTGAGCTATTTCAAATCCTCAAAGGTGATGGCATGAAAGTGCTGCACTCAATATGACAACAAATCTAGAAAACTCAGCAGTGGCCAGAGGACTGGAAAAGGTCAGTTTTCATTCCAATCCCAAAGAAAGACAATGCCAAAGAATGCCCAAACTACTGCACAATTGCACTCATCTCACACGCTAGTAAAGTAATGCTCAAAATTCTCCAAGCCAGGCTTCAACAGTATGTGAACTGTGAACTCAGATGTTCAAGCTGGTTTTAGAAAAGGCAGAGGAACCAGAGATCAAATTGCCAACATCTGTTGGATCATTGATACAGCAAGAGAATTCCAGGAAAACATCTACTACTGCTTTATTGACTATGCCAAAGTTTTTGACTGTGTGGATCACAATAAACTGTAGAAAATTCTTCAAGAGATGAGACTACCAGACCACCTGACCTACCTCTTGAGAAATCTGTAGGCAGGTCAGGAAGCAACAGTTAGGACTGGACATGGGACAACAGACTGGTTCCAAATCGGGAAAGGAGTATGTCAAGGCTATATTTTGTCACTCTATTTATTTAACTTATATGCAGAGTACATCATGAGAAATGCTGGACTGGTTGAAGCACAAGCTGGAATCAAGATTGCTTGGAGAAATATAAATAACCTCAGATATGCAGATGACACCACTCTTATGGCAGAAAGTGAAGAAGAACTAAAGAGTCTCTTGATGAAAGTGAAAGAGGAGAGTGAAAAAGTTGGCTTAAAGCTCAACATTCAAAAAACCAAGATCATGGCATCTGGTCCCATCACTTCATGTCAAATAGATGGGAAAACAATGGAAACAGTGAGAGACTTTATTTTTGGGAGCTCCAAAATCACTGCAGATGGTGATTGCAGCCATGAAATTAAAAGATGCTTGCTCCTTGGAAGAAAAGTTATGACTGTGGGTTCAAGCATATTAAAAAGCAGAGACATTACTTTTCCAACAAATGTCCATCTAGGCAAAGCTATGATTTTTCCAGTAATCATGTATGGATGTGAGAGTTGGACTATAAAGAAAGCTGAGCAGGGAAGAATTGATGCTTTTGAACTGTGGTGTTGGAGAAGACTCTTGAGAGTCCCTTGGACTGCAAGGCGATCCAACCAGTCCATCCTAAAGGAAATCAGCCCTGAACATTCATTGGAAGGAGTGATGTTGAAACTCCAATACTTTGGTCACCTGAGGCAAAGAAATGACTCATTGGAAAAGACCCTGATGCTTGGAAAGATTGAAGGCTGGAGGAGAAGGGGACGACAGAGGATGAGAAGGTTGAATGGCATCACCGACTTGATGGACATGAGTTTGAGTGAGCTCTGGGAGTTGGTGATGGAACGGGAGGCCTGGCGTGCTGTAGTCCATGGGGTCACAAAGAGTGGGACACGACTGAGAGACTGAACTGAACTGCACTGAAGGTCTAGTGGAAGTCAAATGTCCCACCATCTTGGGCCTAATTGATTCTTTCTAGTTCATGTCATATCCCGTTCTTAATAGTTGTGTCATTCTGTTAATGGGTGTGCCCGGCCCCCTTCCCGTGTCACTCTCTGGAAAGACAGAGACTGGAAGACTGAGGCCCTGTCCTTCCTAATGATTACCTTTCAAGTGCATGTCTTTAAGGTCCATGAAAAAGATTCTTCTCAGTTGTAAGAGATACATATTGCATATCAAAGGGACAAATGATGGTTTTCAGAACTATCCCCTTGTTAATCAATACTCTGAGAAAGAGAGCTTTGGGGCTTATCCTCAGTTATTGGCTAAAACAAAGGACCATATTTGGAGGCCTTGAGGGTTTTGTTTGTTTGTTTGTTTTTGGTGGTTTTGGCAAGCATTTTAAGGGGGGCTAGGAATATAGCATTATTGCGAACTGTTAGAACTATGGTAGAGTTTACTCTCTTAGTGTGGGGGTGATGGATGAAATCATTTGGGCAGAGAATCTGCAGTTTTTTGAGGCCAAAAAAGTGAAAGTATTAGTCACTCAGTTGTGTCCAACTCTTTGCAACCCCATGATCTATAGCCCACCAGGCTCTTCTGTCCATGGAATTCTCCAGGCAAGCATACTGGAGTGGGTTGCCATTCCCTTCTCCAAGGGATCTTCCCAATCCAGGGATTGAAACTGGGTCTCCTGCATTGCAAGCAGGTTCTTTACTATTTCAGCCACCAGGGAAGCCTTTTAAAGACTAAAGTTGAGGACTAATTGAAAAGGCCAGAGTTGAGGCCTAATTGAAAAAAAGGCTTCAAAGGAGCCTCTCTAATGTTTACTTTAGAAGAGTGTCTGTTTGTTCCTATGCATTTTATAGGATTGCAGCCAAAACACATACACAGGTTTTATCCTTTTTTACTAAACATATGATCTATAGCATTTTATCTCTACTTTATGATCTCCACACACTCATCTGAGAGAGAACACAATAGCCCACAAAGTGGTCACCTCACAAATTACTCCGCCATCCTCGCCTAATAGATGCTCATGGTCTTTTCTGTTGTTTAATTATTAGAGTTAAGCTACTGAAACGTAATTTAATTGGAATTAGGAAAACAAGAAAGAAATTATTAACTTGTAGGGGTTGCAACACTTGAAAGACCTTCAGGTCCTATAATTTTCTTTTTCTCTCCTTTTCCCTCTTCTTTAGCCCACCCCTCCCCAACACTCTGTATGCTGGCACAGGGCAGTAGAAGTTCAACTGGATCATTCCTCCACAGCCCAAGATAAAAAAGTGGCTTTTTGTATTCATCCCATTTCTGGATAAAGGGAGTATATGTAGGATATTTTGTCTCTTTGAGTTGTGGTGTGATCAGCTAATGAAACTGTGCAACTCAGCTTGAGAATTGAACCCATGTGTCAGGACTCAAACCCAGCTAAAAGTCAGATTGGGGCTTGAACCCACAGTTGTTTATTTGAGATCACACACCTGGTCTGAGAACTTAATGAAGCTCAGGTTTGTCTGCTGGCAGAAAGATTTCAGTGAGAGACCAAGTAACAGGTAAGAAGTGGATTTATTTAGAAAGATACACATTCTATAGACAGAAAGAGGTCCATCTCAAAAGGCAAGAATAACCCTGGGAGAAACACACTCCACAGACAATGTGGGCACCTCAGAATGTGAAAGACCCCCACATATGGCATGGTTAGTTTTTATGGGCTGGATAATTTCACAGACTAATGACTAGGAGGATTTTTCCAACTATTTTAGGAAGGGAGTGGGGATTTCTAGGAATTGGGCCACTGCCCACCTTTTGGTCCTTTTTGGTCCTGTGAACTGTCTTGGCACCTGTAGGTATGTCAGTTAGCATGCTAATCTATTACAATGAGCATAAAATGAGGCTCAAGTTCTACTGGAAGTCAGATCTTCCGCCATCTTGGACCTAGTTGGTTCTAACCAGTTTTCGTCATGTCCTATGGCTGTATTATTCTTTTAAGAGTTGTGCCCTGCCCTCTTTCCTCCTATTTCATCAGGATAACACATTTCAAGGGATCCACAGTCTGAAAGGCTACACAGAAACTGGGAGTTCTGGCAGAGAATAAGTGAGAGGAAGGCAATTAAGGACCTTGAAGAAAGAGTACAAGGTGCACTGAGGAAACCTATGCATGCTAGCCATAGCATTCTACACATTGTCACCTGGGCTCAAGGGATTTCTGAGAAGATCACTTTAACAAGACTAGACTAACATGAACAAGTTGCTTTCCCAAAGGCACATATCAATTTCCATTCTAGAAGAAAATATGAGTCACTACCAACTTTGTTTTACCTTTGTCAAGATTTCTTTTGCTAATTTAATAGGAGAAAATTGTATTCTTTAATTAAATTTCACTGTTTGAGAGGGTAATGTAATCTCTGTGCATATATTTCTAGTCAGATTTCCTCTTTGTGAATTATATGCTGATACCCTCATTCATAATTTTATTATAAGAATCAAATAACAGTTTGACAGCAATTTTTCATGCCATATGGTATGGGAGAAAATAGTAATAGAGAATACATATCATTAATCCCTTAAAAAGAAATTGAAATGTGTAAGAACATCGCTTTCTTACAATGCTATGCTTAAGATATATAAGAAGCATATAGGACATCTGAGCAGTTGGTCAAATAACAAGTAATCCTAGGGAAAGAAATAACTTGTCATAGGGCTAAAAAAGTCTGAAGGCATATTAAAATGCAAATGTATCAAAGAAAATTTGGAAAAGCATTTTTCTTTTGTAGGTGTAT
Organism: Giraffa tippelskirchi; assembly: GCF_054371585.1. Taxonomy (NCBI): domain Eukaryota; kingdom Metazoa; phylum Chordata; class Mammalia; order Artiodactyla; family Giraffidae; genus Giraffa; species Giraffa tippelskirchi. The sequence continues at coordinate 54,988,895 of NC_137276.1, read as the reverse complement.
ATTTTTTCCTTTGGACAAGAGCTACAAGGGAATAACAGTGTCAATGATAATAACAAAATGATAAATAAAATAATAATAATCATAGCAAATAACATGTACTGGGTACAGACATAGAATCATGCTAAGTAATACAAATGAATAGCCTTATTTAGTCCTAACAGCAGCTCCTTCGAGTTTACACCCACAATGTGCAGAAGAGAAATCTAGGACTCAAAGCTTGAGTCAGGCAGCTAGCGAGTAGCTGAGAACCAAACTCATATCTCAATAGCTCAGTGGTTCTTAACAGGGGGCACTGTTGCCCCCATGGAACATTTGGCAAAGTTGAGCAACACTTTGGGTGTTACAACTTGGGAGGGAAGTGCACAGGCATCTATGACAAGACCGTGCTGACAAATATCCTCTAATGCTTGGGGTAGTCTTCCATGACAGAAAGTGATCTTTCCTAAATGTCAAGAGTGGTGAGGAAGTCCAGAGTCCAAGGTCAAGCTGCAAGGTATGTCCACTAGGAAATTCGGAAAGCCTAACACTGAAGTTCTATCACAGCCTCCCCACTGCAGGTGTTCATTTCTACTGCATGGAAGGAGACAGGTAACCCAGGCACACTGCAATCCTTAAGAGGGAAAATTTATTCCTTTGCTTACCATATCAGGCAAATTTGTCTTTATTTTATCTTGAACCCCAGGTTAACTACTTGATATTATTTGCAAATTGGAATGTTTAACAAATGAATTGGCTGTGTTTGGCATTCCCTTGAGTTCATTAAACATTCATGGGGAAGGGTTTCACTTTACAGTCATTTAACAAGATGTGAAACACCAGTCCAGTGAAGCAGCATGATACCCTGGCAACAGTTGACTCAGAAGCTGCAGAACTAGAACTGGTAGTGCCTTGGAAGCACTGCGTCCCATACCATCATTTACAAAGGAAGCATTTGTGACTCAGAGAGATGATCTGACCTCATTCCCTGTGTCCCTGGTGAGAGAGAGAGAGAGAGAGAGAGAGAGAGAGAGAGAGAGAACTGGGATTGGAGTTAAAACGTCCAGACCAGACAAGAGAGTGAAACTTCTCAGTACCTAGTCCAGGGATCAGAAACAGAAGTCATCAAAAAAGAGAAGATCTATCCTTCTCTCTTAAAATCAAGAAAAAACTATACATTAGTGAAAAGTAAAGGAACAAAGCATACCCTTTCCTATAGATTTTCAATTCCCATCTTAGGAAAGACAAGTTTGTGGGTATAACATTCAGTGAGAAAGAACTGTAAGAAAATATTTGCATGCTAAAGGAGAATAATAAAAATTTAATGCCTTGATAATTGGTTTTGATAACTGGAAGAGAGGCATTTATTGTTTTGGTAATTGGTAGAGAGAGTCTACCAATTATTTTTGGATAATTTTTTGAAAATTGGTAGAGGGTCTTGCTAATTGGTAGAGAGAGGCATTTATTCTGTAATGCATTGTGAACACTTTTCTATACTGGACACTACACACAGAGCTTAAAAAAATACAAACAGGAGAGATGGAGCCTGATTTCCAGGAGCTCATGCCAAAGCCTTTGACTGTGTGGATCACAATAAACTGTGGAAAATTCTGAAAGAGATGGGCATACCAGACCACCTGACCTGCCTCTTGAGAAACCTGTGTGCAGGTCAGGAAGCAACAGTTAGATCTGGACATGGAACAACAGGCTGGTTCCAAATAGGAAAAGGAGTCCGTCAAGGCTGTATATTATCACCCTGCTTATTTAACTTATATGCAGAGTACATCATGAGAAATGCTGGGCTGGATGAAGCACAAGCTGGAATGAAGATTGCCGGGAGAAATATCAATAACCTCAGATATGCAGATGACACCACCCTTATGGCAGAAAGTGAAGAAGGACTAAAAAGCCTCTTGATGAAAGTGAAAGAGAAGAGTGAAAAAGTTGGCTTAAAGCTCAACATTCAGAAAACTAAGATCTTGGTATGCAGTCCCATCACTTCATGGCAAATAGATAAGGAAACAGTGGAAACAATGGCTGACTTTATTTTTCTGGGCTCCAAAATCACTGCAGATGGTGATTGCAGCCATGAAATTAAAAGACACTTACTCCTTGGAAGGAAAGAGGCCCTAGACAGCAACCTAGACAGCATATTAAAAAGCAGAGACATTGCTTTGCCAACAAAGGTCTGTCTAGTCAAGGCTATGGTTTTTCCAGTGGTCATGTATGTATGTGAGACTTGGACTATAAAGAAAGCTGAGCGCTGAAGAATTGATGCTTTTGAACTGTGGTGTTGGAGAAGACTCTTGAGAGTCCCTTGGACTGCGAGGAGATCCAACCAGTCCATTATAAAGAAAATCAGTCCTGGGTGTTCATTGGAAGGACTGATGTTGAAGCTGAAACTCCAAAACTTGGGCCACCTCATGTGAAGAGCTGACCCATTTGAAATACCCTGATGCTGGGAAAGATTGAGGGCAGGAGGAGAAGGGGACGACAGAGGATGAGATGGTTGGATGGCATCACCGACTCAATGGACATGAGTTTGAGTGAACTCTGGGAGTTGGTGATGGACAGACAGGCCTGACGTGCTGCAGTTCATTGGGTCGCAAAGAGTTGGACACGACTGAGCAGCTGAACTGACTGACATGGGCTATTGGTAGAAACAAATATATAAGCATTACCTTTTAAATAATGTGGATACATTAAGTCAAATTACTATCAAGTAATGGAAAAGGGCATCTAAAATTGGCTGGGAGAATCTGCAAAGCCTTCCGTGAAGTAGGTGACATTTACACTGAGTCTTGAGAGTGAGTTGAAGTTCATCCGATAGTTTGATAGGAGTTGGTCAGAAGAGGTGATTTCTTTGAACTGTGAAACTGAAACTAATTTTCAACAGTTCTAGTATAAAACCTGATCTCTTATTTTAAATATCAAATTCTAAGTTACAGATTCACTGTAGATTCTTAATAATTCACCTTTGGATTCAAATAAGTATTAAACATTTTACAGGGACCAGGGATATAATGGTGACCAAAAATGACACTGTTCCTACTTTCAAGGAGCTTACTGATGACTGTAGGTGATAGATATTAATCAAAGAATGCCACAAACAAATGTGCCAAGGCCTTCAGCCAATAGTGAACAGAGCTATTAGAACTTACAGAAGGCAGAAGTGGGAGACAACCTGACAGTAGGAAGATCTAAGAGCTCTCTGAGAAGAGGGAGCTGTGCTCAGTTCCCTTAGTTGAAGCAGGTACCTGGATGAGGTGAGATGGTGGGGGGCGGGGGGATGGAGGCACACTCGCTGTGCTGGGTGTCTGGAAGAGATGTCTAGCTCTATTATTCCTCTTCAGTGGAATGTGTTAAAGTTTGACAGCAGTTGTTGCAGTTCTTCCAGCTCTGGTACATGGTGTGAACATTCTTAAAATAATCACAATTGTCAAGTTGTTTTTAATTACTCATATTTAGAGATCCAGATGAAACCCCACTCTAAAACATGTCATAACCACTCAGTCTCACCATCTTCTGGTCTCACAAGTCAGATTTGCAATAATGAACTTTTTGATACAGACCTAGGTGAACTGAGAGCAAGGTGGAGACAAGACATTGAAATCTGTAGAAACCATTTAACAATATCCTCCCTCCTGTTTTTACTGCCTGGGATCCCAGACCAGGCGATTATCAATGCTGTCAACATTGCTTTCCAATACAGACACCACTTTCACTTAACTTTCTGACTCCAGCTGTTTGAAGGGGACAGACCTGGAAACAGCATATCTTCCTCTACTTTTGATATGCTCCTACTTCATCGGACAGGTCTGTCGATTTCAGGGCACCACTAACAGCATGCTAGGAGCAAGACAGGTGATGGTGCAAAACAATGGCAGGCATCCTCAGCACCCGACAACATCTCCACAAGGAGGGCTTTCAGAGAAGCCAGTCAGGATGGATGCTTCCCTGTGAAATACAGTCCTGCCTGGTCTCTAAGTGGGCTTCTGAAAGAAAACCAGTTGAGTTCATGCTGAAAGGACCAGTGAATTGTCTATGCCATCTTCTCATTTGTGATTAAAGAGACATTTTGTACATTTGTACAAATGGTGTTTTAACAAAGCATGTATATATACACAGGGAGTCAAAATCTAAGTACAAGGAAAAAACATGGAATTAACTGCCATATTTTGTAACATTGTATAGAAATGTTAAGATGGGAGAGCCAGACAGGCCGCTGGCCTGGGCACTTGAACTTCACTGGGGACACCATCAGATGAACAAGATAAAATTGTGCCCATCTTAACTCGTCACAGGAAGGAACTGTATACATTTTGGAAGGAACCATAACAAATGCTTTAGGCACAAGTATAAAATGTCAAAGGCTATCATCCTGGTCGGTTAAGCTGCCCTTAAGGAGAGTTTGTGCAGACTCTTGCTGACTGAGTGGGTTTTACACCTTGCCTATAGCTGAGCTACTCAAGAAACTAAAGGAAAACTGAATACTGCCTTTTGTCTCTAAATTACTATTATTATTATTGATGTGTATATTTTGCTTAAATTAAAAAAAAATTTAAGTGGACTTTATTTTTTAGGACGGTTTTAGGTGTACTGAAAAGTTGCAAAGTTAGTAGAGAAATTTCCAATATACACTGTTCCCCAGTTCCCCTATTATTAACATTGTACATTGATGTGGGACATTTGTTCAATTAATGAACTCATACTATGTATGTTATTATCTCAAATCCATGGTTATTCAGAAGTCCTTAGTTTTTACTTAATTGCTGCTTCTGTTCGAGTCCCAATGCAGGACACCACATTACCTTTACTTGTCATATCTTTAGGTTCCTCTTGGCTCTGACAGTTTGTCAGAGCTCTCTTATTTTAATGAGCTTGATAGTTTTTAAGTCAAGTATTTTGTAGGATGCTCCTCTACTGGAATATTTTCAATGTTTCTCTCAAGGTTAGATTGGAAGTATGGGGGTTTGTGAGACAGTACAGGTAAAGTGCCAATTTCTTCATATCCTGTCAAAAGTGCATACTATCAATATGATTTATCACTTTGAAAAAACATTTCTTTCTTTATTTGGCTGTGCCAGGTCTTAGTGATGACATACAGGATCTTTCATTGTGGCATGTGGGCTCGGGCTCAGTAGTTACAGCTTGCAGGCTTAGTTGCCCCGTGTTATGTGGAATCTTAGTTCCCTGACCAGGGATCGAACCTGCATCCCCTGCATTGGAAAGTGGATTCCCAACTACTGGACCACCAGTAAAGTCCCAATTTGTCACTGTTGATGATTTCTTTTGTCATCTGCAGTGGTAAATGACATTTCCACTGTGATGTTCCTCCTTCTTGCCCCTCACTTTCTACAGAGTTCTCTTTGGAAGGCAGCAATCATGTGTAGTCTACACTTAAGGAGTGGAGAGTTGGGCTCACCCTTTTGAAGGCAGAGTATCCACATAAATTATTTGGAACTCTACTGTAAATGGTTTGTCTTTTCACCTTCAATCATTTCTTGAGGGAAATGATCTTCCTGTAGGTGAGATCAGGCTCTGGTCAAGTCAGACCAGAAAAGTAGACAGTTTTTAATGGAGAGCACTATGCGTATATTTCCAAATGGTTATTTGTTGTGAGAATCTGGTATAGTCCTGGAGGTTGAACTCATGAAAGTGTGAGAGCAGTCCCTAACTGCAGCCCTCAGATAATTTTTACTTTCCCTCTAGTCCACACACAAATTCCCAAAAGTTATTAAAATTGCCACTTAAGTGTACCTACCCAGTTAATTAATTGCCACTTAAGCGTTCCTACCCAGTTAATGTTTCTGGCAGATTCTCCCACAGGTAAGCTTATTACTGATCAGAGTTCTTGGCTTCCCTTGCTCACCCCCTGAGAGGGAGGGGACAGGAGTGAACTGGTTCTTCACATGGGGTAAGTATGGGGTGGGTCCAGGGGCCAGGCCAGAAGGGTGGCTTAGGTGGACTGTTCACCCACTTGATGGTGCTGTACGCAGGGATCATGCCTAGTATCCTGCTATTATCCTAGGCATCTCAGAAGCAGCAGTTGGGTTTTTGGTGGTTTTCTATATCGTTGTTCCTAATTTGCTCCGACTGTGCAGTGTTGTTGTTCAGTCGCTCAGTCGTGTCTGACTCTTTGAGACCCCGTGGCCTGTAGCACACCATGTCCTTCACTATCTCCCAGAGTTTACTCAAAGTTATGTCCATTGAGTCGATGATGCTATCCAAATATCTCATCCTCTGTCACCCTCTTACCCTCCTGCCTTCAATCTTTCCAGCATCAGGGTCTTTTCCAATGAGTCAGTTCTTCTCTTCAAGTGGCTAAAGTATTAGAACTTCAGCAATAGTCCTTCCAATGCATATTCAGGGTTGATTTCCTTTAGGATTGACTGCTTTGATCTCTTTCCTGTCCAAGGACTCTCAAGAGGCTTCTTCAGCACCACAGTTAAAAACCATCAATTCTTCAGTGCTCAGCCTTCTTCGGGGACCAACTCACACATATGTACATGACTATTGGAAAAATCATAGCTTTGATTATATGGACCTTTGTTGACAAAGTGATGTCTCTGCTTTTTCATACACTCTCTAATTTTGTCATAGATTTTCTTCCAAGAAGCAAATGTCTTTTAATTTCATGGCTGCTGTCACCATCCACAGTGATTTTGGAGCCCAAGAAAATAAAATCTGTCACTGTTTACATTTTTCCCCCATCTGTTTGCCATGAAGTGATGGTACTAGATGCCATGATCTTAGTTTTTTGAATGTTGAGTTTTAAGCCAGCCTTTTCACTCTCCTCTTTCACCTTCATCAAAAGGCTCTTTAGTTCTTCTTTGCTTTCTGCCATAAGGGTGGTGTCATATGCATATCTGAGGCTATTGATATTTCTCTCGGCAATCTTGATTCCAGCTTGTGAGTCATCCAGCCTGGCATTTCACATGATGTACTCTGCACATATGTTAAATAAGCAAGGGGACAATATACAGCCTTGACATACTCTTTTCCCAATTTGGAACCAGTCTATTTTTCCATGTCCAGTTCTAACTGTTGCTTCTTGACCCAAAAACAGGTTTCTCAGGAGGCAGGTCAGGTGGTCTGGTATTACTATCTCTTTAAGAATTTTCCACAGTTGTGATCTACACAGTCAAAGGCTTTAGCATAGTCAATGAAGCAGAAATAGATGTGTTTCTGGAATCCCCTTGCTTTTTCTATGATCCAGTGGCTGTTGGCAATTTGATCTCTGGTTCCTCTGCCTTTTCTAAATCCAGCTTGTACATCTGGAAGTTGTTGGTTCACGTACGGTTGAAGCCTAGCCTGAAGGATTTTGAGTGTGACCTTGTTAGCATGTGAAATGAGTGTAATTGTGAGGTAGTTTGAACATTCTTTGGCATTGTTCTTCTTTGGGAATTGAATGAAAACTGATATTTTCCAGTCCTGTGACTACTACTGAGTTTTCCAAATTTGCTGGCATATTGAGTGTAGCTCTTTCACAGCATCTTCTTTTAGGATTTGAAATAGCTCAGCTGGAATTCCATCACCTCCACTAGCTTTGTTTGTAGGAATGCTTCCTAAGGCCCACTTGACTTTACACTCCAAGATGTCTGACTCTAAGGTAAGTGACCACACCATTGTGGTTATCTAGGTCATTAAGACCTTTTTTGTACAGTTTTTCTGTGTATTCTTGCCTCCTCTTCTATTTCTCTTCTGCTTCTGTTAGGTCCTTACTACTTCTGTCCTTTATTGTGCTCTTCTTTGCATCAAATGTTCTCTTGGTATCTCTAATTTTCTTGAAGAGATCTCTAGTCTTTCCCATTCTATTGTTTTCCTCTATTTCTTTGCATTGTTCACTTAAGAAGGCTTTCTTATGTTTCCTTGCTATTCTTTGGAACTCTGTATTCAGATGGGTATATCTTCCCTCCCTGCCACCCCCCTGCCCCCCCCTTTTTTTTTTTACCTTTCACTTTTCTCCTTTCCTCAGCTATTTGTAAGGCCTCTTCAGACAACCATTTTGCCTTACTGCATTTCTTTTCCTTGGGGATGGTTTTGGTTACCATCTCCTGTACAATGTTATGGACCTTTGTTCATAGTTCTTTAGGCACTCTGTCAGATCTAATTCCTTGAATCTATTTGTCATTTCTACTGTATAATCATAAGGATTTGATTTAGTCATACTTGAATTGCCTAATGGTTTTCCTTACCTTCTTCAATTTGCCTGAATTTCATAATAAGGAACTCATGATTTGAGCCACAGTTAGCTCCCAGTCTTGTTTTTGCTGACAATATAGAGCTTCTCCATTTTCAGCTGCAAGGAATACAATCAATCTGATTTTGGTATTGACCATCTGGTGCTGCCCATGTGTAGAGTCATCTCTTGCGTTGTTGCAAGAGGGTGTTTGCTATGATCAGTGCATTCTCTTTGCAAAACTCTGTTGCCTTTGCCCTGCTTTATTTTGTGCTCTAAGGTCAAACTTGCCTGTTACTGCAGGTGTCTCTTGACTTCTTACTTTTTCATTCCAGTCCCCTATGATGAAAAGGACATTATTTTTGGTTTTAGTTCTAGAAGGTCTTGTGGGTCTTCATAGAGCTGTTCAGCTTCAGCTTCTTCAGCATTAGTGGTTGGGGCAAAGACTTGGATTACTGTGATGTTGAATGGTTTGCCTTGGAAACAAATCAAGATCATTCTGTTGTTTTTGAGATTGCACCCATGTACTGCATTTCAGACTGGTTTGTTGTCTATGAGGGCTACTCCATTTCTTCTATAGGATTCTTGCTCACAGTTGTAGATAAAATGGTAATCTGAATTAAATTCACCCATTCTGGTCAATTTTAATTCACTGATTTCTAAAATGTCAGTGTTCACTTTTGCTGTCTCCTGTTTGACCACTTCCAATTTACCTTGATTCATGGACCTAACAGCCCAGGTTCCTATGCAATATTGTTCTTTATAGCGCTGGACTTCATTTTCACCACCAGACACATTCACAACTGGTCATCACTTCTGCTGTGGTTCAGCCTCTTCATTCTTTTTGGAGCTATTTCTCTGCTCTATTCCAGTAACATATTGGACACCTACTAACGTGTGGTGTGTGTGTGTGTGGTGGTGGGGCTCATCTTTTAGTGTCATATCTTACTGCCTTTTCATATTGTTCATGGGGTTTCAAGGCATTAATGCTGAAGTGGTTTGCATGTATGTAGTTATTTTTAGTCCCTTTTAGATTCTTTGTGTTTTGTTGCTGAAGGAGATGTTTGTCCAGGTTCAAAGTGCCCCAGGACCCAGCCCGTCTTATTTCCTGCCTTGAGTGATTCTACAGCTCTTTTTCTTAAGGTTTATGAGGCTGAAGGTCTCTTCTGAAACTTCTTCCTTTTGGAAAGGGGCCACAGGCCCTCGTCTACCCAAGAGACATATAATTCCTTTGCTGACTGTTTCAAAGACCTCTAGGGACCTGGGATACCCTCCACTGGAATGGGTTGAATTCTTTGAGACATCATGAGCCTTACTTAAAACTGTTGGATCCTAGAAGATAGAAGCTTAATGAAAAGGTTAAACAAACAAGGGCCAAGAAGGAGAATAACAACAGCCACTAAATGGCCTAGATGATGTCAGCTCCACAGTTGACCAGACAGCGGAGGCAATATCATCTTGCCAAAATTGTGAAGCCATTCTGCTTGGGTGTATACTTCCTTTGTTTGGATGCGTACAGCACAGCTTGTGGGATTCTAGTTCCCTGATCAGGAATTGAACCCCAGGGCCATGGCAGTAGAGGCATGGAATTCTTACCACTGGGACCACCAAGGGATTCCCTTTATTTCCTTAATGTTAACTTCTACCTGTCCTGTAGCATTGGTCCAGGTGCAGGAACTGTTAGTTATTGCACAAGCTCTACCTTGTTCTTCCAGAAGGTAATCTAGGGCTAGATGACTGTCAAGGACTACAGCAGCCAAAAGAAGCAAGAGAGGTTTTAAGTCCTGTCAAGGCCTGCTCTGTCTATTTCATCGTATAACCAAGCTGTATGGTAAGATTTTTCAGTGTCATTTCATGACAGGAAAAGCCTTCCCTTGGAGCTGCCAGAATATCACCAGCCCTGCCCTGCTAAGATCCTTCCTAGTGCTCTTTGGGTTTGGTGGTGAGCCAGAGTGATCCTGTTATAGATAAAAACTCCTCTAGCCCTATAGTGGACTCTATGAAGTGGACATTATTAATCCATTTATAGGCCATGCTGATAAATGAGTTTTCTTGCCTAGTTAGCAGGACTAGTAATGTGGACAGTCGATAGGAGGAGCTTTTCTGTGGTGGAGTGTTTCCCTTAAACCAAGCACAAAGAGCTGCTTCCCTGGCAAGAGGGGCTGAGCAAGCCAGAGTACAGCAGCAAGAATGGCACACAGGAGTCACACCAGCATCTTTCTTAGCTATAGATGGTGCCTGTCTTCTGGGTGGGTTTATCTCAGATTTTTCACTGGCTCACAGGTGGGTTGTTCTGCTTTTGTGACCAGCCTGATCTTTGGAGGTAAAAGCTTCGGGATGGACAAATGTACCCAACTGTCAATAGATATCTCTTGCAGTTTGACGCAGCTGGGGTTGCTTCAATTCCTTTATAGGGGCCCTTCCATTTTGGCAATAATTGGTCTTCAGGGAACCCCTCTTTCTCAAGTTTTAAGAAGAACTTGGTCCTCATGGTTAATTTGTGAAGAAACTGCCCCCTTCCATTGCAGTTTTAGTGGGAGCTGGCTGTGCCTTCTGGGCACAGTCCTGGATTGCTTCTGAGCTTGTCCTCGATTAATAATGTATCTCAGGTCTGTCTCACCTCCTCAACTAGCAGAATGTCAGTAGTAAGAAAAGGCCTGTCATAGGTAACTGCAAATGGGCTAAGCCTCAGACCACTCCTGAGGACTACCTGGACCTGGAGGAGTGCCATAGAAAGCTCATTGTTCCAGGGTTCATGATTCTCTTGGCAGAGCTTTGCTAAGGTTTTCTTTAATGTATGGTTCATTTTCTCTACTTTCCCTGAAGACTAGGGGTGCAAGAGGTATGTAGCTTGTTGGCTATCCCTAGGGCCACAGTAAGCTCATGTGTAATTCTGATCATAAAAGAGAGTCCATTATCCCTCTGGAGGGACTTTGGAAATCCACACCAAGGGATTCTTTCCTTGAAAAGGAACTTACAGACTTCAACAGCCTTTTCAGAACAGGTGGGGAAAGCTTCAACCCATCCTGTGAAAGTAATAGTAAATGCCAGAAGCTACTTATATCCTGATGTGGGGGCATTTGGATGAAATCTAACTGCCCAGTTTTTGCCCGGGTATGTCCCTTGGTATTGAATTGGCTTGAGTAACGAAGAGGGGATTAGATGGGTCTGTGCGTTATAACAGGCACTAAGTCATAGCAAGCATTACTTGTATTACTGTTCTTTTAAGCCTCTTTCCTAAAAAAGTCTTTGGCATTAAGCCCCGTAGTGCATCCCTCCTATAGTGGGTGGCATCGTGTAAGCTCTTAGTGAGTTTTCATTGTTGGGCCTCAGGGGTCAGAATGTTATCCTTCTTTCTATACCAATCTGTGTTTCCCTTCTCATAGCCCCATTTCTCAGCATCTTTCTGTTCCTGTGGGTAATACTGGGGAAGGCTAGGGAGGTCAGGGGGCCAATCACTAGAGCCATACCTTGTTCAGGTTCCTGAAGTTGAGCTGCCTTTTTGCAGTCTGTAATCAGCTTTGCTGTTCCCTTGACTCACATTAGGTCCATCCCTAATGGCCCGTACAGTTGATGACTGCTACCTGGGTCAGGAGTTGCGCTGCTTCTAACAGAGCCAGAATAAAATCTGTATGTTTTATGAGAGAATTTCTATCAGTCAAGCTTTCTGTTTCCTTCCAAATGGTGGCATGAACATATAGTACATGGAATTCATATTACAGTCAGCAAAAATATTTAATTTTGTATCCTTCCCTAACTGAAAGCTCTCATTAATGTAGCTAGCTTGGCCTTTTAGGCTGATGTCTGATCAGGGTTCTTGGCCTCTTTAATCAATAGAAATTGATAAGAGGCCAGAGGAGATTGAGACAATGTTTTATGAGGATTTGTGCTACCAAAGGAGGGAGAGAAAACAAGTAACAGGTTCCCTTGCTTGCTCCTTGAGGTGGGGTGAGCTGGTTCCTTATATGGGGTAAGGGTAGAGGGGGGGTCCAGGGGTGAGCTTAGGTGCTCTGCCCATCCCCTTGGTGGTGCTTGTGTAGGGATCATGCGCGGTATCCTGCTTTTATTCTGGGCATCTCAGAAGTGAAAGTTGGGTTTTTAGTGTTTTGTATCTTATTCGTAATTTGCCCCAACTGCCCATGCATGCAGTTATTTTTAGTCCTTTAGATTGTTTGTGTTGTTTTGCATCACCTCAAGCAACGGGCACTGCAGTGAAGGAGCCCATGTCCCAGCCTGTCTTAAGCTGATCTTGACTGATTCTCTGTATTAACCTCACTTTCCAGATTTTGGAGTGCTGTTTTGCCCTGCACTCTGATGGATATAAGAATAGGCATTGATTTTTGTCTGTTCAGCTTTTTTTTTCTTATTTTAAGGACAGGAATGATGATGTCAGAACCAAAAACTGGAATCTGTCTATAAATTCATTTGAACCAATATGTATGGAATATTAGTTTGAATGATTGCCAAGTTATTAGGTTTTTTGTGTTCCCTCTTGTCTCAACCAATCTTGGATAGGGATACCAGCAATTTAAACCTGCATCTTAGGTTAAATGCAGCCACTGAAATGAAAATGATTCTCAAAAAGACTACAAGAGAAAGAGCCACAATAATAAATTTTGGAGGCAAATTTGTGTTAATGGACCAAAATAGTATCATTGGAAGTAACTGTATAGTATAACAATAATCTAAGCATTTGAAAGAAAAGATTTAAAACTTAATATCTATTATGAATGTTATGAATAAGGAGAACAAGTAAGAGGTTGATTCTATTCAAGACTTTTTTGCCAGATTTTGAATAAGGCCCTCTAGCTTTCATGATCAAAAGTCTAAATCAAGGCAGAGGCTCCGAACTAACAGCCGCAAACTTGAATTAGGCGAGACATAAATTGTGTTTTTTAAAAAGGAATGGGCTGCTGACTTTTAATGATTCAGCAATTTCTCTAGAAACTCTTGACCTTGCTAGAAACACTGGCCCGTGTCACCTACTGACAGCCCTCTACAGAGACAGCACAGAAGTAACTGCTTCCAGTTTGCCACAGATGTCTCCAGATACTTTCACCTTTGTCTCTAGCTGAGCCTTCTCAGCACCTGAGTTTGTCTTGTAAAGCAAGTTTTTAGAAGTTGGGAGAAAAAAAATCCTATTAGATCTTTTATAGAATTTGAAAATCAGGTAGAAATTCAGGATGTTGTTTACCTTTCAAAAGCATATTGATTCAGTTCAATTTTCCATGGATGGATTATGATAAACAACTTTAATTAGTCAGCAAAGAAGTACATGTGAAAGTATTTCCATCATATTTTGTATCTTTGTAATTTGGGGGTAGCTGAAAACAACCACCTTTTCCACCTTATCTCCATATCTTCTTTTTGTTCTATGTCAGTTCACACCATTTTGCAAGAACTCTTGATAGCTTCTCTTAAGTCCATTTTGTAGAATTCATATTTTGATTCAAGATGTGGTCATTATTAACATGATGTGGTTTATTTTGGAAGTACATAAAAATAGAGATTTTGAACATAAAATTATATAACCTTGACAATTTTCCTAGTTTTCATAGCCCATACCCACCAATATACTTTTTCCCAAGGATAACACCTTAATAGTCTATTTTTTTCCCCATCTGCATCCTATGTGGTTGTGTGCACACACAGAAATATGTGTATGTGTATCAGTCAGTTTGGTTCAGCTGCTCAGTTGTGTCTGACGCTTTGTGATCCCATGAACCGCAGCACTCCAGGCCTCCCTGTCCATCACAAACTCCTGTAGTTTACTCAGTCATGTCCATTGAGACGGTGATGCCATCCAGCCATCTCATCCTCTATCGTCCCCTTTTCCTGCCTACAATCTTTCCCAGCACCAGGGTCTTTTCAAATGAGTCAGTTCTTCCCATCAGGTGGCCAAAGTATTGGAGTTTCAGCTTCAGCATCAGTCCTTCCAATGAATATTCAAGACTGATCTCCTTTATGGACTAGCTGGAACTCCATGCAGTCCAAGGGACTCTCAGAGTCTTCTCCAACACCACAGTTCAAAAGCAACAATTCTTCGGTGCTCAACTTTCTTCACCGTCCAACTCTCACATCCATACGTGACTACTGGAAAAACAATAGCCTTGACTAGATGGACCTTTGTTGGCAAAGTAATGTCTCTGCTTTTTAATATGCTGTCTAGGCTGGTCATAACTTTCCTTCCAAGGAGTAAGTGTCTTAATTTCATGGCTGCAATCACCATCTGCAGTGATTTTGGAGTCCAAAAAAATAAAGCCTGTCACTGTTTCCCCATATATTTGCTATGAAATGATGGGACCAGATGCCATGATCTTAGTTTTCTGAATGTTGAGCTTTAAGCCAGCTTTTTCACTCTCCTCTTTCACTTTCATCAAGAGACTCTTTAGTTCTTCTTCACTTTCTGCCATAAGGGTGGTGTCATCTGCATATCTGAGGCTATTGATATTTCTCTTGGCAATCTTAATTCCAACTTGTGCTTCATCCAGCGCAGTGTATCTCATAATGTACTCTTCATATAAGTTAATTAAGCAGGGTGACAATATACAGCCTTGATGTACTCCTTTCCATATTTGGAACCAGTCTGTTGTTCCATGTCCAGTTCTAACTGTTGCTTCCTGACCTGCATACAGATGTCTCAAGAGTCAGGTCAGGTGGTCTGGTATTCCTATCTCTTTAAGAATTTTCCAGAGTTTGTGGTCCACACAGTTAAAGACTTTGGCATGTGCATACAAGATCTATACATATGTATATACACACACACAAAGCTAAATATGTTCATATATAAACACATACATACACTTAGATATATATCTATATCTGTTTACTACATTTCCCTCATTTACACAAGTGAATTCATATTATGCATACTTCTTGTACCTTGATTTTATTCTTTTCAATGACTGTGTAGTATTCATTTACGGCCATTTCTATTGTTTCCAATTGCTTCTCTTTAGTGTCTGTTTTCTGATTTGTTATTAAAAATTGTATCAGTGACATGCTCTGGTGATTATATCATTTTGAACTTTTACAGTTAATGACGGGAATCCCTAGAAGTAGTAGTCTGCATCTAAGAGTAGGGTGACTAACATTTTGGAACAGTTTGCCAATCTGTACCCAGCAAGTTAGCAACAAATCTTATTTTTCTTGAATCTTTGCCTTTAGTATGTACTCCTGAAATTTAACATGCCCTATTCTGATTTCCCTCTCTTTACATGAGTTCAGTTATGTACCTTTTCATATATGTATTCTGCAGAACTATACTTTTTCTGTGAAATTGTACATTTACATGTGAATATCTGGATTTCAGAATCTCTCTGGTTTGGTTACTAGCATTCAAAAAGTGTCATTTCTCAACATAGTTTTCATCGGCGCTTCCAGAAAAGAAACCTGCTATTCCTTGTTGCTTGTTCAAGTGCAAGCACCCAGGGAGTGTTAAACTTGACAACAACTGCTTCCTGGCTGAGATGCTAAGCAATATTTCCCTAGGGGCAAAGTTTTTCTTAATGTGCCATCACTATATGGTTTCCTCTAGGCTACTGTGCCTTGTGATATCTCATAGTCAAAGGTGAAACCAAGGGTTAATAACTATAAAGAATAAACTGTTCACACACTTCTCTTATTAGACATGGTAATTACCTGGTAACAGGATGAAAGGGAAACACTGGAGAGTGGTGGGCAGACACTCTAAATCATCTTTCATAATTCTCAGAATTAGGAAGAACTTCTGTTGTGAACTTCACTCATTTAGTCAGCATTAATTGAACAAGTCAGCATTTATTGAATCCCTATTGTTAGTAACAGAACAACAACAAGTTAATTTTTTGACAAAATGTACATTGAATTAAAAAAATCATTTTATTAACTTAAGTAATATTCTATATCAACTATAATAAAAAAAAATACTGGTGGTTTTGGCTTAAAGGCATAGTGTGCCATGGGTAAAAATTGAAATGAAAAGATAGGATTCTAATGTGGAAAACCCTGTTGAAAGGACCTCATCTAATCACAAAGAGTTTGGGGAGCAAAAGGTTGAGAGCATTGTGAGAAATGGGATGAAAATGATGTCTTTATCATTCTCCTGATCAAGTGCCCAGTGGAAAAGTTACTGGTAAGTTCTAGTAACTTTTTGACACGCAGCTATAGTGTCAGAGGCCCTCCTCTCATAACTTCTCCTCCAGCTCAACTCTTTGCATGTGATTTCCCACAGTATTCAAAGGCGGAAAGGCATCCTGTGACTGCACTGGAGAAAATGATGGAGTCGAGTTTTGCCGGCCCCCAGTCATTCCCAGAGGTCCCTTCTCCCGACAGAGGAAGCCAATCTGTCAAACACCACAGGTACAGGTAGCTAAATCATGGTGGGAATGGGCTTGTTGACAAAGTGTGTAATGCTGGACAGCACATACCACAGAACAGCAACATTATTCAGGAGAGGTGATCATTCTTGCTTCTCCTCTAGTTCCCCAAGGAGTGGATGCTCAGGAAGCTCACAGCGGGCAAAGAGACCAGTAGGCAGCAGTGTACCTAGAAGAAGCCTAAAGGGACTTATTAACAATACCCATCAAGGCTGCAGACACAGACCAGTGAATGAAACAATTGCTATCTGAAAAATCATTAAAAACATGGTTTTTCCTAGCCTGCCTTATCACTGCAGATTTAATGACTCATTCTTCCCTAGACAGCTGATAGCACATGTTCCAGATCTTCACACATAGTTCTCACACAAAGAAGACTTTACAGGGGAAGAATCCTGCTAAATCTTCTCTTGGTTTAATATTAGATCTTCCATTATCAGTGGAGTAGGATTTTTTTTTTTTTTTTTTTACAAGCTGACCATAAAATTGGCTATTTGGGGAAGAAAGCCAAAAATAAAGTTATCTTATAAAAGTTTTCAATTTTACAGCATTCTGAGGTTGAGCACATTGTCAGCAGCTTCTACTCACATGCTATGTTTATACATAAGGAATCTGGAACTCCAAAAATTGAAAGCTTTATTCTAAGGTGCCAGCAGTTGAGACCTGCTAGAACAGACATTATGTTTATGTACATCCAAAAATACATTGTCAATCTTTGTAGAAGTTGTCCAAAGATGTAAGCTTTCTTTTCTTAGTAGGAAGTACAGCATTAAAAAAAACTCTTAAATTATGAAGAGAATAAATATTTTTTTAAATGGAAAAGGTAAAAAAAAAAAAAGTTTTCAGCAATGAAAGAAAAATGTTGTTGACCCTTGGTTTTCACATATCTAGGCCACATTTTGGAAACCACTGTGAGAGAAGTATGCATTGTTCAAGGAAGCTAACTTCTCTCTCACCTCTGAAAGAGTCCCCCCAAAAGATTTTACTGATGCTGGCTACATTTACTATGGGATTTTCATGTCACTCTGGATACTAATCATTGGTACTCGATGGTGATTTTTATTCTTAATCTACATGAGTAGAGACTGAGATATTAAGGGTGTGCTAAGTTTAAAAGAAAGGGTTAAATATTTTCAACACAGGATGAAATATGTTTGGCCACTGGATAACTGCTTTAGCTACTGAGTACAACTTTTGGTTTATATCAGTAGGGGAATTTACAAATATTTCCCTATGAAAAGAGCATTTTAAGTTCACTGGACTTAATGGATGTACTTCAGTTAGGAAATTAGATACAAAATTATCAGCCTTTTAGAAGATATTATTTTCCAAAAGCGTATTTCCCTCTGCAGATTGTAATCCATGTTAAAGCGGTATTTCATCCAGTCAAGTAAAATAAAGTATAATATTAAGTATTATGTCATACATTTTAAAGTTGATAGGATAAAGAATGACAGCTTCTAATATATTTGACCTTCAGATAACCCTATCCCTATTTTTGTCTGTTGATACACCCCCTCCTAAACTTGGCTTCTTCTATGGCTTCTAGGAATCACTCACAGGTCAAATAAGGAACTCTCTAAGAGACCTTCTTTTATGTTTGGTTCAATGACACTGCAGTATTTGTTGGCATGCATTGTGTCCTGATAGACAGGCAAGGGTTGATTTATAAAGTGCTTTTAGAACTTTGTAAATTATAGTTCAATATAATTTTTGTTTTGTAAAACATGCAGTAGACTTAAACGTTTTTGTGATTGATAACCTAGTCACTGATTTATACATCCTGCAAACTGCTCCATAACTTCCTGAATGCCACTAGGTTAGAAAGCTTGAATAGCGGATTGATCAATAGGTATAGAACTGTTGTTTAAGATGGGCTACCAGTTCATACCCATAGACTTTGTTGTTGTTGTGCCATTTTAGCTAGCTATGAATAATTCATTTCTTTTGGTGTACTGCAAATCTGACTCATTTGGATAACTCATTTATGAAACGAAAGCTATTAATTCAAAGCCATTATTTCTCATGTTTAGTCCAACCCCCCCCCCTTTATTTTAAAGAAGCAATCTATTATGTCAGGTCATACTTAGTGCATTAATTTTGGCAATATAACTCATTTATAGCCAGGACACCTATAGGTTTTTTAAAATAAAATAATTCCATGGTTTTCAGTGATTAGTATGAGCCTTTGAGTTATCAGTTTGGTCAGAGGAATTGGGGAACTTATTGTGTTGAGCACCTACCAAGTGCCAGATTTCCCACCAAACACTACATATTTGAGCTCTTTAATCCCCACAGCAATACTATGAAAATACCTAAACACGTGCACCATGTCTAGGCTTTACCTTTTTCCACCCTGCCTTGTGCACTGAGAGGGGCAGCATCTTCTCTTGCCTTTGGACTTCTGTTGTTTCACTGCGATGCACAGGCAAGTGAGGGAAGGGCAGGGCCAGTGAGGTCCTAGCACTCCTGCCCCTCCGGCCCTGCCTGGTGGCCTTAGCCACGGCCCTCTTCTTGGGGGCCACAGCACCTGCCAGGTGGCCTCTTCTTACGACCATTTTCTCTCTTCGGTCAGATAACTGCTCCTTCCCCCTTGTCCTTTCAGTAACAGGGATGGTAACAGCTTCTCATTGTCACCAGCCCTTAAGTACAGTAGTATCCTGTTGTGTGTTTTTCTTCTTTTTCTCCCCTCAAACAGTGAACATACATTTGTAAACAGCAAAATCTTCCCAAATGATCCAATTTCTGGTGCCACTTATTTCCCTCCAGGACTCTGACTGGTACAAGTACTATCCCCAGTATCATGCTGCTGGTAACATACAGACCCAATGCAGCTAATTCTAGCGTCCAAGCCCGAGTGCTCTGTGAACTTCACAATTGCCACTGGACAGTGTATATAGAAACTGGAAGGCAGAGAAACAAACCAGTTATTATGGAGCTCCTTAAACTTGCTGGCTTAGTGACCTAGCTAGAGGTCCCTTGTGAAGCATTTTAGGATTCAACACACTAGAAATATTATGCTGAAGAATGAAATTGTAATAACCATGCTAGGTATAATCTGCTATCTGCACAAACTCAGGAAGTTAGTGATAGGCTTGACAAATATGAAGTTCTAAAGTGTGGTCGCTTTCCCTAGCCAAACCCAGGAAGGTGGCTACTAGCACTCATATGTCAGGTTTTCAAATCCTGACCCCTAAATATTAATAACATAGGAGAGGTTTTGTATTTGTTAAGTGGAAATAACAGTAAAGGTGGTGGGGGGAAAAGTTATGGAACTCCATATAATGTAGTAATATGGGTAAAATTCCTTTGGGGGAATAGTTCCTTTAGAACTTGATGGCTTATTGAAATTTTGAAATTGTTTTTGCTCTATGTATGGTTTTATTGCTATTTTCAAAGTTAAATGAGAATGTAACACATTCTAAATTATCTCACAGGCATCTCAGGGAATGCTTACACAGGAACAGAGTTCTTACAGTTCACATGGCAGTAGGGCAAATTCAGTGGCGTGGAGAGAGGAATAGATATGGATGGAATTAGTAGTGTGGCAAATTAGTAACTGATTCCTGTAAAGAGGAGTCTAGTTCTTTATTTAATATAATCTATGTAGGGATCTTACCTAAGGTATATCCCATGTAGCTATTTGCCCCTTGATGGCATCTGATAACATATGGTTATTTGGCTATTTGAATGTATGAATCAAATGAAATATATGATCAGACATTTATTAAAAGCAAACCCAAAGGGTTGATATGGGATTATGTAAAATCATGTGTGAATCTTTTGAAAATTGTAAAACACTATAGAATTTAAAGAATCCTTCAAATAATTTAGGTTCTCAGGATTTATGAAAATTTGAGATTGTGAACTGGAAAAGTAAATAACATATATTTTAAGGAAACAATGGCAATTAAAATAAGGCTTGTTTGTTCTACCACTAACACTATTGACATTTTCCCCTTACGGCTTCTTGGGTTTAGTTCTTTGTCACTGTTTAATAACAAGGCCTTTTTTATTTCTATTAGAGGCCCTGCTGGAACATGGATGATGAGGGAGGATGGGAATCAGGAGCTGGAGCATTCTTTAAGCTCACCTTTCAGGCTAGGAAGCTGCCATTATTTTAGGCCATTGTGCTCCAGATGGGAATGCCAGAAACAGAGGAACTGGACCATCTCTTCTTCTCAGTCTGTCCAAAGATAAAATAGATTCAGCAACTTTCGATCCCTCCTAGCCTATATGCTGCAGGCATGGATGGAACCTGGCCTAGAACTCTGAGGATCTGGGGTGCAAATACAGTGCTTGAAGAATCTGAGCAGCCACCTGTGAGGAAATGGCTATGATCAATTCCTTTGTTGGTTTTCTTTCCACCAGCAGGACCCTCTCCTCTTGCTGCAGTCCAGGGCAAAGGAGTGGTATGCTCCATAGGAATGCCTTCAGAAGGACACCCCCATCACCCCGAAGTAGGCTGGGTGGACTCGTGGGACCAGCATATCAGCAACTGGAGGAATCAAGGATCCCAGACCAGGATACGATACCTTGTCAAGGGTAGGTCTTAAGAGCAATGGAATTTAGGGAGGGCGAATGCTAGAGTTTTAAATGGAGTTTTTAATGTTGCTTGGGGTTTCATTCACTGATTACCATCAGTAACTGGCTATTTATATGCTTGCTTCCATCTTTGTTCTGCAAAAGAATAACTATAAAGAATAGATACAATGGAAGTAGATATTAGGGAAATGTTAGATGGAAAAGAAATATAACATTAAGAAGTATATAAATATCTAGATACTATGTTTTAATGGAGTTTTTCTAAAATAACTGGGAATGTGTCTTTGACTTTAAAAACTTGGGATTTCTTAGGAGGACAAAAGTATTCCTTCATCCTTAGGTTTGGGGAAAAAAAAAAGACTTAATTCTGTATGACTATTGTGGACAATACCATAAGCAGTTACCAGTAATACAGATGTAGCATCTGCTCCATAGAGCATTCTTGAACGTGTCTCAGTCAATGCTGAGAGCATATTGTCAAGGCACAACTAACTGAACTCAGATCTTTAGTTTTACTCCCAGTGCAGGGGTGGAAAAATGGGCTTTGGACTCAGTGGCTGTTGCCCGTCCTTGCAGTGCAAAAAGTGCCCCTTCCTATGGGTGGACATGGACCTGCATGGGGCTCATAGAATGGTGAGTGGAATATAGAGTGAATTTTAGACACCACTTACCTAACTGACATAAGCTATCCAACCAAATATGGCAGCCCTTATCAAAACTGACAAGCTGGATGAATTTGAGAAAGTTTTATCATTTAAGCTTGTGTTTTCTAATCTATAAATTGAACAAAATACTACCAGCCTTCCTGAGGATTGTCAGGCAGATTAAATAGAAATTACATGTGTCAAGAGCTTGTGCCTGACACATAGTAAGCAGAGAAGGGGTACTTGTATTTACTGCCATGGGAACTATTATAGTATTACTACTAATTTCAAGAGCAGTGCAATCAGGGTTTACTTCAGAAAGTCTAAGAATCCATTCCCTCACTCAAGCCAGATTCCTGTTGCATCCAGTTTTCCTCTCTCTGAATAAGCCAGGCTACATTTCTTTGGTCTGGGTGATTTTTCTACCCAGTCTGTAGCAAGTTGAAAGTCAAAGCAAGTTTGAAGTCCCAGATTCTTAACTTTGTCTTTCCCTCTGGGCAAGATATACAGGCAACAGTGCCATGTCTGACAAATCTCAGCAACAGATTTCTGTAGGAAGACTAGAAGATAAGAAATAAATAGCCTGTGTCTCAATTTTGTAATTGTGAAGCAATTCCAATTGGACTGTAAAATATATCGGTACAGATCTGGGGTGAGATTTACACATTCGACATAATAGCTAAGTTGTCCAAAATATATAATACAAGTTTCAGGAAGCAGTTTGCATCTCTATTTGCCTTCTGGCTGGAAAAGGGGCTTGCATTAGCCTATAGTTAATTATGTTTCATAATTATTTTTCTTCTTAAATCACTAATAATGTCTGTTACTTAGGTATTCCCCCAACCCTCTCCCCGCCACCCCAGGATGAATGTTAGAGTGAGAATGGGTGAGGTGAAATCAAGCCCAGAGATGTGCTTTCTTTCCTCTGCTGGGCACTATCATGGCTATCATTCCAAATGTACCAGTAAGAGGATGCTCTGTGACAGGCATAGTCTTGAACCAAACACACACAAATCTCCAAGGGCTCAGAGATTTCTAGGGCATGTTCAGGCACTGTTTTGCTTTTTAACTCCTTGGGGATTTAACACTTATCCTGCCTGGTGGCGGTTTTGTTTTGGTTCAATCATCATTGGATTTGGAATATTCTCTTCAATTGGCTGGCCACATGCATTTTCCAATGTGATACGCACCCAGTGTTGATAAATGGTGACTCTAAGTCACTGTGTGCTCAGTACAATGAATCTCAAGAAGCAATCTCATTCTCAGTTCTTGAGAACAGCTATTTCCTACTCCTGGGGGACTGACCATCTCACCGTACTGGAAATGGAATTGCTAATAGAATTTCACAGCTAAAAGCCTTCTTCAAATCTGGCCCTTGCCTGGAGGGGGAGTGAATAAATTTATAAGAGCCATCAGCCATCTGCTGCTTGTTTATCAAGCACGTGGGCGCTGTCTGCTAGTTAGACTCCCTGTGTATATGATGTCTCTCCTTGGCACTAACTTCAGCCCAGCTTGAACCCAGTGTCTGTTTTGGTGAAGCCTAAGGAGGGAGTCGGGTGGAAAGGAGCTTCTTCAATAGCCTTTCCCCTGATCAGTGGCTTGGTGTCAACTATGGCTAGTGGCTCACAGAGCTCTGAACTGCGTTATGTCAGGCAAATCAAACTGATGGATTCATATACTAAACAGAAAGAGCTAGAATCACAAAAGACTGCTACCTTCAAAGTAGAAGGGATCTGAAACACACTCATCACCCATCTCACTTAAATAGCAACGTCACAAACTTATATTCAGTTATTCTTCAGGAAGTTTAGAGATGAATCCATGAAAGATAAAAGAATTTTAACGGTGAACCCAAAGATGAGATATCCCATGTAAAAGAACCATTGGATACCAGCCTTTCTGACTCAATAAACCACTAAACCAGGAAAGGAACGTGAAGAAAAATCTCAGTCATGAATGGCAATGTATAAATGTGGAATCTCTAATCATATGGCTCCAGAGGGAAAATTAGATTCCTTCAATTTAGTCTGTTCATTCTAATGCCATATGCACCAAGAACTGGGTCCTAGAGTCCTCTGGGGAAACACAGATTTCTTAGCCTGACCCTTGAATTCCTGGGAATCAAACTAAATGACTAATTGTTGAAATCTTCCCTCTTTAGAAGGAGGCTTTGTTCACATAGCTACAAGGGAAATGGCACATGTGATTTCTTTGATGAGGGATCATCGGAAGAAGGGCAGTCCAAACTGGTACTTTACAGTCAGTCAGTGAATGATGAGCTCATAGATAGAATGTGACAGTCATGACTATGGTGGAATGTAGAATTCTGAGTATCTTCTAATCAAGAATCACATCTAGAAATTTAACTTAAACTTCTGAGGAGCAGTGTCACCTCCTAGTCAAAGACCAGTGCTAGAACACTCGCAGCAACTCTAGGAAGAAAGGGAGGACCACCAGTGTGCCTCTACTGATTCATGCAGAGGCATCACTTCACCAGGTCCTCAGAGCAGCCCCCCAGGTCAGCATTACAACCTGAGTTTTAATTAATGAGAGAATTAAAGTGAGGCTTCCGTGTTTGTCTAAGACTCCAGAGCGTGTAATGGTGGTGGAACTTTTGAAATCTTTTCTGATCCAAACAAAATCACATTTTTGGAGAGTGCTAATAGTTTAAAGTACATCTTCATGTTAGGGCAGCATTTTAGATTTCAGTTGTTACCAGCACATGACCCATACCTGGCTTGTGAGATGACGCGTAAGTCAACTGCAGTTCCTCTTTCTCATCTATCAGCTGCTCTTTAGTCACTAAGTCGTGTCCAACTCTTTGTGACCCCCTGGACTGTAGCCTGCCAGGCTCCTCTGTCCATGGGATTTTCCATGCAAGAATACTGGAGTGGGTTGCCATTTCCTTCTCCAGGTATCTTCCTGACCCAGGGATGAAACCCAGGTCTCTTGCATTGGCAGGCAGATTCTTTACCACTGAGCCACCCAGGGAAGCCCACAGACATATTGGAAGGTAGCTCCAAGTCTGGCTTGAATTGCCTTTGATTACTTCTTAGTCATGACACATAGTGGACTTGTTAAAGTGTCGGTTGACTAAATCCTATAAGATATTTACACCTTTAGCCATCATTTTTACAGATATGTTTAGATCCAGGTATTAAGAATTGGCATCTGTCACCAATACTTTTCAACCTGTTAGATTCTACTCATGGATATACTCTGATGATATCCATGTGAAAGATGATTTTATCCTAATAAAATTTCCTGGCCCTGTCCCATTGGTAAATCTGATGGCAGACAGTCTTTACCTTCATACACATTAATGGTGCTAACAAAAGAACACAGAAGCTTTAAAGTTGGCACCTTCCTTCTTGTTGAAATTGATTCATTGATCAGAAACTTTAGGTTCAGATTTTCAGTCATATAACACTAAGAAGAACAGAGTAAGATCCCCTAGGGAATTTCCTTCTTTGTGCCTATATATTTTGTGCAGGTAAAGATTTTACACCTCAAAAAAGGTTGGGCTGCACCTTGAGATGCCCACTCATTTAAGGCCTTGATAGTAACAAAATAAGACAACATAGGTTTAACTGCTTCATCTGCTGCTTACCAAGAGTATAATTTGGGGCAAGTAATTTGGGTATTCCTTAGTCCAGTTTTTTCATCCATTATATGGTAGTAATAATAAACCACACAGTGTTATAAATCAGTAAAGTAATTAGAGGTGAAAGTGCCTTTTGAAAACTCTGCGTGAATGTTCGCTCTTGTTGTCTTAACTAGGATATTAAGAGAGTGTTTACCTTGAAGATCTGTTCATGTAGTCCTGTGTCCATTCCATCAAAATTTATTGATTGCCAACTCCATGTCAGGCACAGTGAGAGAGGATGGAACTGCAACCTAAAGCCGTTCCTCATCTTTTCGTGCTGTCTGGCAGAAAGACAGATCTCTAAATTGCTCCTATCTTGTCTTTACAATACAGGCTTCTATTTAGTATGCAACACACTTCATTGCAATTATTCTTTATGTGTATAAAAATGATTTTTATTTACATTATAATGTAAGACAAGGGGAATGAGATTTATTATACTGAGGGTGAATATGTTTAGATTATGCTTAAATTTTAATTTAAGGTTAAAATTAAGTAAAAATAACTGAGAAATAGGATAAATACTACTGTTCATTTCTGTGAATCTACCATATCTCGGCTCCAGTCTTTGGCTTTAGAGAGTTCAGAAGCAATGGAAAATTCCCAGCTCTGAACAACCTAGAAGGGGGCCAGCTAGATTCTGGCATATTAAATGACCTGGAATGTCATGATGGCATTCTGGACAAGCCATTGTCACGCACCCATGAACTACCTTACTTGGCTCCAGAAACCATGTGAGGAACATTACTAGCTTGATTGAGGCCCCAAAGAACTTCTCGCACGTTCTTCTTGGGCAGACAGAGGAATTGTATGCCTCTCATTCCATCTTTTAGGCTCTATAAACTGGCAGTGAGGGAGTTCCTTCCTATAGAACAGAGTGCCAATAGAAATTGGACTTGGTCTCCCTAAAGTCAGTGTGAAGCAGAGACTCTTAAGACTGTAGTATTTTGATGCTGAAGAGTGGGCTTCCTGATTGCCTCCACCTAGGGTGGCCACAAGGAGACTACTGGACCAAACCAGGGCTGAGAGGGTGGTCAGGTTGATGGAGTGGAGTAATGCCATTATGGGTTTCCTGTTTGTCACTATGGAAGGGCCACACTCTTACCTGCTCAATCCCCATTTACTTTGTATTCTAGGATAGAGGTCAGGAAGACTATATCCCACCTGCCTATACAGCTGTGGTGTGTTGAAAGATCCCTGGACTTAAAGTAAGAAGATCTGGGTTTGAGTCTCAGTCTGTCACTTATTTTCTGTGTGACCTTGGGCAAGTCACTTCACATATCTGAGCTTCAGTTTACTTCTCTGTTTAACTGGGAACATAGTATCCGTCTCATGGGGTTGCTGTGAGAAGTCAGTGAGATGGTGCATGTGGAAAGTGCTTTGTTGACTGAATGAATATTGTGGGGCAGGTAGCAGAATATGTTACACTTTGTTTCTTTTTCAGGTATTCAGCCAATGGTTTAACAACCCAACAAAATGCATCAATAAATATGCAACTGCCTTCAAGAGAGACAAACTCCTATTTTAATAGTTTGGAGCAAAAGGACCTGATGGGATATTCATCCCCAAGGGCCAGTTCCGTGCCCATCATCCCTTCAGTGGGTCTAGAGGAAACCTGCATGCAAATGCCAGGGATTTCTGAAGTCAAAAGCATCAAATGGTGCAAAAACTCCTACTCTGCTGATATTGTCAATGTGAGTATTCCAGTCAGCGATTGTCTTATAGCAGAACAACAAGAAGTGAAAATATTGCTAGAAACTGTCCAGGAGCAGATTCGAATTCTGACTGATGCCAGGCGGTCAGAAGACTATGAACTGGCCAGCGTAGAGACCGAGGACAGTGCGAGTGAAAACACAGCCTTTCTTCCCCTGAGTCCCACAGCCAAATCAGAACGAGAGGCACAATTTGTCTTAAGAAATGAAATACAAAGAGACCCTGCATTGACCAAGTGACTCGAGATGTAGAAATCTGTGCATTCTATGCTTTGCTCAACAGGAAAGAGAGGAGATTAAATACAAATTATTTATATGCATTAATTTAAGAGCATCTACTTAGAAGAAACCAAATAGTATATCGCCCTCATATCATAGTGTTTTTTAACAAAATATTTTTTTAAAGGGAAAGAAACGTTTCAGGAGGGATAAAGCTTACAACTAAAGCTTTTGGGTAGAATTCTGAATACAATTTCAATTAATCCCAACACTGTCCTCTTTGGCTCTAAGTAGATATGGGCAATTCAGACCCTCAGCCCCACAGCGCCAGTGGCCTCATAAAAAGTGCTGGCAGTTACCCAGCTTCAAAGAGAAGAGATGTATGCTGAGGGCGGACGTGCCAGTGAGCAGGTGGCCCTTGCCATGTGGCTTGCCAATCCCAAACCCTAAATCTCGATTCACTCGACAGCCTCATCACAGGTTATGTCATGTCAACCAATGTAATGTTTTCTACTTACTTTTTGAAGAATGGCACAAAGACTCTGGAAGGAGAGGAACAGAAGATATAGAGGGCATCACGGGGCAATCTTAGCCACTATTATGTGCCAGCTTCCTCCAAAATTTGA
Source organism: Giraffa tippelskirchi (assembly GCF_054371585.1). NCBI lineage: Eukaryota > Metazoa > Chordata > Mammalia > Artiodactyla > Giraffidae > Giraffa > Giraffa tippelskirchi. The sequence continues at coordinate 54,960,988 of NC_137276.1, read as the reverse complement.
AGGCACAGAATCTCAGAGGGAGGTATGAAATTACCATAGAAAAAGAAACAAAAACATCACAAATGTCGTGTCACTAAAATCATGCTAATAGAAATGTTTTTCTTTGAGATTGTTTAGGGGCTCCAAAGGGGCATTTCTCAGTGTGTGTGTATGTGTGTATGTGGGGGCCTGCTCACTCGAGCACCAGTATGCTGTATGCACATATGTTCATTGTGTGTACGTGTGTGCATGTGTGTGTGTATTCAGCTTGCTAAAAATTTGTTCTGAAACATCAGGGAATCTAATATTCAGAAGAAAAAAAATTTCCCTCATAGATCTGTTCACTTTAAATTTTTTCCATTAAGTAGAAAGTTCAGTTAGTAAATCAAGGTCACTTGCATGGTGGGGTCCTACAAAACTCTTGACAATGTCTAGACCATTTTCTGATGTGAATCTTTTTGAGAGGAACAACTATTGGCTCATTAATGATATCATCAGTATCACAAGGCAAGTTTGGGATGTGTACTTATTCTGAGTCATGCGTACTTAAGCCAATGATCAAATTGATGGTTACCCTTTGCTTTCTCATCATCCTCGTTACCATTTATTTTATAGCGAGTCTACCATGTGTGGACCAAGACATTGGCTTCTGTGGTTAATATGGAAAGGATAAATTGTTGAAGTCACAAAGCCCAGCCTATTCAGTTCACAGGAAGTCCCCCAAAGAACAGTAAATTGTGCTGTATGTTCATTTGGAATAAAGCAATATTTTTACCACTGCTAAGGTGAACTGAAACTTCTCCTGAAAATTTGTCTGTTTTATTTACCCTTCTTTTCATGGGGCAATCAAGGAAATTAGTGTTCACATAACCAGTCTTTTTCCAATTATTGGTGGTGTTGAGTTGTTATGTTTACACTGTTTTAAATAAAAAGGCACAGTATTTGAAAGTATATAAAAGATTTCTTTTACTGAAGTTTGGGAAAACTTTGATTAAAATTTCTTTGTGGAAGATGCACATTCCCTTGAAAAGGAATGTAGCTATTTCTGAATCAAATATTGAATATATACAATTCCTATTTAAGGTTAAGCTGTTTCTGCTTAAAATACATTGCAAATTGCTCTTTGAGAATATTCTTTCATAACAGACATAATGTCATACAGGGAAAATAAAGAATATTGTGTTCTTAACACTGTTTAGTGGAAACTCAAGTCTCAAATGTTGAAAACCTTTCATTAGAAACATATTTTATATTTAACAAAATGCTTTGTGGTATTCATTAATTGTTTATTTTGAATATAGAGGTAATACTGTTAGACTCAAAATATTAGTATACACTTTTAATATCTCAATTATCTAAATTCTCATTTAGAAATAATATCTTTGGAAAAATTTTAAGAAAGATGGTCTTAATTAACAGGTATATTAAAATCCCATAATTTGCATATCCAATATATTGTTATATTTAAATTTTTCACAATTATCATTCATTGGAAGTCCTCTCAAGTCTGTTGAAGTCAAGCTTGTCTTGGGTTTTTCACTAAAATGTTACCTGTTGCATACCTAAATGAATTCATACAGAATCTACCTAATTAGGAGGTTGTATGTTCTCTATGAAGTTAATATATCATTTACTCTAAGAAGATCAAAGGTTGTCAATCAAACTTAAGTCCTGATCCAACCCTTATTTAGTTAAAGTAGAACCATATATTATGTGATTATAAATAGCCTCCTGCATTCTAAAGGGTATGAACATCAGGCATGTCCACTAGCAGCCTGATGTAAAGTTTAGAGATACAGTTATGTCAAAATTGATAGTGGAGACAGAAATCCTCCATAAAGAGCAGTTATTAAATGACCACTGAAGGTGACCATTATCTCCTTTTGGAATATGAAACTCTCCTATGAAAAGTGTTCAGACTCAAAAAGCACCTCTTTGAGCACCAGCAGACAAGTGCTGATAAGCGTCAAGATTCTCAAAGCTGATCTAATGTGGTCAACACCTGGAGACATCGGTACCTTGTCATTCAAGCTCACATGCCTACACAGAAGTCTTTATTTCTACAAGACACTTTTGGTTTTGCTTCATTTTCCCTGTATTTCTTATGAGGGTAGATATTTGGAGATTTGGTAATTGAATAAGTTGCAATTCATTATTTATTGGAGAATGAATGTCACTCATTACTTTTTCACTCTGAATCATTTCCTAATGTCTTATTTTATATAAAGTGTATGTTATTCTGATTTGCCAGTGACTTCTATAGAATGCTGTTTAAAATATATGAACAATTTTATGCTAATGAGAAATAGTGGAAATTATGTTGGAAAATTGGCATCTAAATTTTCTCTGATTTTCTTGTGTACATTAAGTGTTCTATGGTTTACACTCTTGTCCAATATCTACCTTGCTAGGGGTGAAGGACTAAATATTTGTAGATTGATAAAATCCCCAATGATTTACATTATCTCCAAATAGCAATAGCCAGGTCCTCTGGAGGAGAAATGGTGCAGTTTTTCAGGACTCCACAATTAACTTGCTTTGATCATAACATAGCAGACATACCAAACAGAGAACAGAAGGGCCAGGCAGACTTCCAGAGAATGACCACTGGCTTCTGGACTGACTGACAGGTACGATTTGAGTGGGGCTTCTAAGGCTTTCAGTAACCAGCTGTCCACCAGAATATGCTTGATGTATGCAGCAGTCACTCACACTTACCTTGCAGTATGGTGCTACAGGAAACCATGACTCCCTGAGTGAGGGGCGGGGGAGAAATGGTGATTCCTCTAATTCCAACCCTGTAAACCAGAAAATATTTCCCTTAGACAAGTGCTGTGAAACATTTACCAACTGAGTACATAGTATACCTAGGAACGCAGCAGGAGGGGTGGGGTTTTTATTTGAGCTTTTGGTATCCAGGAAACATTTTATATATAAAGAATACTTTTTAAATTATTATTCAATTGTATAGATTTAGTACAGTGTTATTAAATGATGGCATGTCTATACTATGTTTGTATTTTAGTCCACACAAATTCAGTCTTCGTCCAAGAAAGACCATCACAATGTTTCTGAGCTGTTCTCAATTTTAAATGCATCCCAATGTCATGGGAAATGAGGCCTTTAAATAAGCTTTATCTCTTCCTCTTTTATTCTTTCTTTCCCTTTTAAAGAAATAGTGAGGGTAAAAGAAGAAATTCATTCCTTAAGATCAACATCACTCTCTCACAATAATCTGTTTCCTACTGTGACTACACACATACATATATACGCATATATGTATGTTTAAAATACACATGTATTACATTTAGGTGTTTGATTATTTTGGTAGCTTTATTTTTGTTTCATTTGACAGACATTAAAGTGATTGCCTCATGGAATGCCAATGAAATAAAAACCTTTAGAAATCAGCCAACTTGGCAATGTTTAGGTAATACAGGCCTTTTCTGGTTCTTCCTCTTGGATAAGCAGAAATTTCCTTGAGTTGGAAAAAATTCAAAAGACCCTGGAGTAAAATGTCTGCTAGATTATCTCTTAGAAATGAAGAATAAACTATGGGTATATATGATTACTCTCCCTATAATGTATAAGCTCAAATATATTTTTTACGATTTTAACTACTTAGTTCTCTCAAAGGTGCCTAAGCAGGCGTCTTTGATGTCTAGTACCCACTGTACTCTAGTGAAGAGTTGTGGTGAGGGCAGAATGGTGGTGGGGAAGCTATGTGTTAATGCTGATTACCCAGTGAAGACACTAGTAGAGATGACCAGACTGAGACATACTTGGCTTCTAGTACTTTAATAACTTTTTGTCATAAAAAACCTGTATTGACTGCACATGTATTGTTGCCTATGAAAGAATTAATGGTGTGATAGCAAATAATTCTTATTGTTGAAAAGGAACTAGAAAATCTTTATGTTGGAAGATGACATTGTGAAAGCTTCTACTTTATGTATACGTAATAGTAGCTCCATGATCCCATTTTCAAATGAGAAGGATGATCTAGTTCATCTTTAATTTCCAACTGGTTGGAATGTTATGCAGTCATTCCAACTCAGACATTACATTATTTGTCATCTAGTAACACAACCCTTACCATTTGAGCCATCCAGATGGGGAAGATCCCCTGGAAAAGGAAACAGCTACCCACTCCAGTATTCTGGCCTGGAGAATTCTGTGGACTGTACAGTCCATAGGGTCACAAGGAGTTGGACACAACTGAGCGACTTTCACAACACCACCCTTTGGAGAGATCATGGCTGTGAAACTCCAAAATTATTGGAACCTGTATATTGACTTGTAAATAAGACATTTGACATTTACAATGTTCCATTTAATTTCCATGGAGAAATAGAATCTCTTGTGATTGTTTTTAAAGTAAATTTGTGTATGCCAAGTAATAAAGAAGAAGGGATGGCCAAGTGAAAGTTGCTCAGTCATGCCTTTCAAAGCCTGAACATCAAAATTTGCCCCAGATTTTTAAGTCAGAATTTGCTGCAGATTTTTTAAAAAGAAACTGTAAGCTGTGAACCTTTATTGAAGCCAGAACAAAGGTTTCTATAGAGAAGGCATCAGACCTTGAAGCTGTTCTCCTCTCACAGAAGCCGTGACACATACTCATTGGATACACAAGGTATTTACTGATATTTTTAATTATTTGCATCTCAAACTTCTTAACATAAACTCTCCAATTAATAGTGAATAAATTCTCTGGAGAATTTCAGAGAATTTATGTTCACATTATAGTTGGAAATAATCTTGTCTTTGGGGGACACAATAGAACATAAAAATGCAGAGTTTACACACATAATGTTGGTTGTAATCACTGTGAAAAATCAGTCTCTATTTCATCTTCCAACAGCATCCTGAGTAGCATCAGTTTTTCCATCTATAATTGTATCTTTTTATTGAGATCTCAACATCTGAATTCCTAAGTATTTTATAAAACAATACAGAATTTTGAAAACTTGAAACAAAAAAAAATATATCTCTTTAAACTGTGTTGGTTTTTAAAGTTATATGGATTCCATGTAGTTGTTTACAAAATTGAAAAAGAAGGGGAAAAGTCCACCATTTTTTAACTTGCTTTTTAATGTATTTAGAGGTCTGTTAAACTCCAGTACTCTTGCCTGGAGAATCCCATGGACGGAGGAGCCTGGTAGGCTGCAGTCCATGGGATCGCGGAGAGTCGGACACGACTGAGCGACTTCACTTTCACTTTTCACTTTCATGCATTGGAGAAGGAAATGGCAACCCACTCCAGTGTTCTTGCCTGGAAAATCCCAGGGACGGCGGAGCCTGGTGGGCTGCCATCTATGGGGTCGCACAGAGTCGGACACGACTGAAGCGACTTAGCAGTAGCAGCAAACCCCTCACATAGCTTTGGTACATTTTACATTGATAATTTTCTTTCTGAAATAAATGTAAGGGCTTAAATAATCACATGTACACAGTATAGTACATATAGTGTGTTAAAACTCAATTTTGTACCCCCTTTCCTTATATTTTTTTTCCCTTCATAAGTCACCCAAGTATGTGAAACTACAAACTCCTGTGACAGGGAAGACCTTGAACTCAGATGTCTTTTCATGGAAATACTTATAGCAAGAAAACAGTGATTATCTTTTAAGGTTTGTTCTATACAACCTGCTTTTGAATTTTGTCTGTACCAATAAAAGCCTAGAGAATAGACACATTTGTTCAAGCTGAAAGAAATAGCAGCATGGAAAACTTACCTTATAATCACTATACATTTTCCAGTAGCCAATGTATATATTTTAAAGGTAATCAAGAGGAAATTACTTGGCTCTTTCTTACTTTTTCAAGGATATGATTGTATACATTAAATCTAAATAAAAAATGAGTTCTCTTCTTAATATTTGACCAATCATATTTTAAAGGATGAAAGTCACACAGAGAATACATGCAAAATGTCTAGCAGAATATTTTTAGTTGTTTAAAATAAATTTACCAAAACTGATCTTTTTTGTGCCTGTGATAATAATTTTGTTTCAAGGAGCACATATGTATGTGTCTCCTTTGACTTTTTCCTAGAAAACATTTCAGAATGATGTCCACCACTTCGTGGGATGTGAAGCCTATGGGAAATAATATGAGCTGTATGTCCCTTGACATCCTAGGAAAGTTCCAGTTTACCTGCACTTTGTTTCCAGAGAGATAAATCATACTGCTTATTAAAAATGAAGACATGTATTTAACAGTCAATTTAATAATAATCTTTGACTTCACGTAAGTTTCCATCTGTGGGGAAATCTTTGACTACCATTTCCCTGTTGACCCTTTTCAATAGCCTTTGATGACACTGGACATTTACATTCCCTTAGGTTAGATTCTTACTGCATGTTCCTCTTATCTCACTTCTCTTTTATTAAACAGGGAATTTTTCAGCTAAAATGAGAGACCGATGTGATTTTATAGAAAAAATACAGCTTTGTTCTTTGGAGTTGTGTTACTAGGGGGAATAAACTAGGAACATTTCAAATGTGATAATAAGGTTCATGACTTTAACCAATATCTTTTCATATACAGACATACCCAGGGCCCTTTAATTTTCCTAATATTGTTAACAAAATTTTCAACCTACTTGTTTTTTACAACAGTATTTTCCATTTTTTTAAGGGAGAAAGACAAAATCATACATTCCATAAAAGAACAGAACAATAAGTGAAACAAAATAATCATGCTTTAAACAATTGACCAAGATAGAAACCAATTACAATATTCGTAAAGGTTTCAAATAAAATACTGAGTAAAAATCAAATCTAAGGTTAAAATAATACAGACAAATATTGGTCAAATAGTTTGCATCAAAAAGTTTTTTCATAATTTTCCATAAATGGTCTCTTCTTTGCATAATAACATTTAATGTTTTAGAAGTTTTCTTGGGCATTAATTATACCCATTTAGTATATTCCCTTGTGGCTCAGACAGTAAAGAATCTGCCTGCAATGTGGGAGACCGGGGTTCAATCCCTGGGTTGGAAAGATCCCCTGGAGAAGGAAATGGCAACCCACTCCAGTACTATTGCCTGGAGAATCCCATGGACAGAGGAGCCTGCTGGGCTACAGTCAATGGGGGGCTACAATCTATGGGGGTTGCAAAGAGTTGGACACAACTGAGCAACTAACACTTTCACTTTTAGTATATTTAAATGTTTGCACATATGTTTAAATGTGAACATTTAAATATACTGAAATGTCCACTTTGCTATTTCTTCTAACTTAACACAAAGCTTATGAAAATTTGCACACAAATCAGATGGAAAATAAATGGGCAGAATTATAGAAAGGAATTATTATCTATTAACCTCTCCTTATTTTCCATGAACACCCATTGACACCTTTCACTGAATGCTCCCACATTTTAAGCTAAACATAGAGGAAGCTACTGAATCAGATACAGAGAGAGGCAGATGCAGACATTTTGAAAATTAAAATGTCTGAAGCAGATATAAAGAGTGTGGTCTTCTTTGGATCCAAATAAAGCTGAAAAGTACTGTATAGCACAGAGTGTGAGAAATGGCAAATTATTTTTATTTTTAAAAAAATAATTTGTCCTGCAGTGTCCATGCATTCCAGCTAAAAGAACTGAATAAGCATCACTGGATGCCTTTCCACCAGTGAAAAAGAAAAGCCAGGCACATGATGCCACAAATATTTATACAACAGAAAGATTTAACTAATAAATTTCTCTTTGCTTTGCTTTTCTATCTTACTTTAAAAATAATGTTACTGAATTTGTGAAAAATAAGGAAATCATATGGCATGGATTCAACTATACTAAGACCAAAATTAGTAGTGTCTTTACATATTTTCTTCTCATTTTCTATATATGTATATGCATATTTCACAGATTTATTTTTCTACTATGGTTTATTATAACTTAAAAATAGTATATCATACTGAACCATGGTAATGCATTGTAAACATTTAAAACCTACAGGAATTCTAATTTGTTCTATTAGGACTTATTTAGACATTCTGTTGCTATTTGATATTTAAATTGCTCCATTCATTCACTACCATAAGTAATTCTACAATTGATATTAAAATATATATTATAATTTCCTTTCGTTTGAAAGTAAACTGTAGGTCCATAACAAGTACCATAGGTCTGTATATACTCAAAATTGTAAGTAATGCTTGTCCATAGGTTAGTATGTGCACTTTTTGGTAGGAGAAGGAGGTCTATAACTAAAAATTTTATAAGATTAGTAAGGATATTTGTGAACTTGACTGGTTAAGAATAAATTTTTTGGTTATACGTTGTAAGAAATTGTATGGCTACGTCAATGAGTATGACTTTTTTTGCTGTTTACTTTTTTTTTTTTCAGAGCAGCTTTAGGTTCACAGCAAAACTGAGACAAAGGTACAGAGGTTTCCCATATACCTCCTGCCCCCGCAAATTCATAGCCTTTCCCCTCATCAACACCCCCACCAGAGCAGTGCATTGCTTACAACAGAAGAACCTACATGCACACATCACAGTCACCCAGTCTTCACAGTTTACATTATGGTTCACTCTTGGTATTGCACATTCTATGGGTTTCAACAAATATATAATGACATGTATTCACTATCTGGCTCAGTGGTAAAGAATCTGCCTGCAATGCAGGAAACACAGGAGACAAGGGTTTGGTCCCTGGGTCAGGAAGATCACCTAGAGAAGAAAATGACAACCTACTCCAGTATTCTTGCCTGAAAAATTCCATGGACTGAAGAGCCTGGTGGGCTACAGTCCAAAGGATGGCAAAAAGTCAGACACATATTCACTAGCATCATATTTATTATACAGAGGATTTCACTGAAAATCCTCTGTTCTATACCTATTCTGTCCTCCTTCTCTCCCACTCCTTAGCAACCACTGATGTTTTTACTATCACCATGGTTCTACCTTTTAGTATGGCCACTTTGAAAATTTATTTTAGACATTACTCAGTTGATTCCTGGAAGTGGTTATTATTGGGCTGGCCAAAATGTAAGATGGAACAAACAGAAAATTCCAATGAAGTTTTTGGCCAACCCAATATATACAGTTTTAACATCACTTGAATTTTTATTTTCTTATTTGACCTATCAATATAATTGTACTTGGTTTAGATCTGATAAGAAATGAATCATTTTAATGAAGTTTAATTTTAACTTTTGATTAGAAAAATTGTTACATGCTCACACATAAAATATATAAGAAGAAAGAAACACCACAGGAGGTAGCCACTATTAATATTTGATTATATTTCCTTCCAGTATTTTTAATTGAATATATACATTCCATATGTCATTTTAAAAGTTGAAGGCATCTAATATTTAAAATATTTTGTGTTGACTTATTGATTTCACGTATGGTCTCTAATAACTTCCTCAGTTTGTAAACTATCTTTACACATGACATTTTTAATGGTTATACAGGCGATTATATGGATGAAACACGTTCATAGTTTCAAAAAGATTTTTAAATATTTATCATATATATATTATTTAACTGAGTTTCAAATGTTTACCTACCTTTGACTTGTGTCAGTGTTTCAATATTATACATACTCATATATGCATTAACAACTTTTTGGCATTAGCATATTTCTATGTATAGATAGAGATACTGAGTTCTCTCACAGAATTAGTTCTATTTTTTGTAGCAGCCTCCTTGGTGGGTTTTAACTATCAAAATCATAATATTTTGCTAACATAAACAGCTGGATAAAAAGACATAGGCCCTAGAGAAAACTCTATATAGGTGACTACATTCATATCTCCCAATCCACACTCAAAAAAGTGAGTATTAGTGGAGATGATTTAAAAATTGCCATCAGCTTTGGAACCTGGGAGGAGTGACATAAAATAAAAGCAAACCATTATAAAGAATTGAGAATATGCCTGACACTAGGTTTCTTACATATATTAACTTATTTAGTATTCATAATAACCCTGTGAAGTAGATATGAGTAAGATCCCCATTTTAAAAAGTTGAGGAAACAAAGGCACAGAGACATTAAGAAACTTACCCAAGGTTCCCAGATAACAAATTATACAGGGCTGGATTTCCAACCAGGGTTCTTAAAGAGGCACCTTTTATTTCCTAAACCTCTATCACCATATTCCTTGAAGAATTTCTGATACTCATAGTCCAAGTGTCCAAGACAGGGTAGACTCTCCAAGCCTAAGTGAGGATGATCCTGATGCTAATTCACCAACCCAGATGGGCTATAACTAGTGCTAGAAATGAGGACAAAGCATAGAACTAATGAATGGGACCTGCACCCAATTTTGTGCATTGTTTAAAATTCTCATATATGAAGTGCAGTGATCAGATATTTAGCCAAATTGCTATTTCTCATCCTAAATATATCTCATCCCAAACATTCCCATTAGTGCCAGGAAAGAGGCCAGAAGGACCATACACATTGCTATGGCCACAGCCACTCTACTCATCAAGTGAAGAATGTGTACAAAATGGTGATTCTCAGGTCATCTGCTTCAACAAAGCAAGAGTTAGTGTATGGCAGCACTGTCCTGTCCATCCACTTCAAGGCACCACACCATGGAAATATCATTATAAATGTGTTTATGTTTGCCTACCAGATACTTTATGCAATTCAGGATACAACGTGACACCAAGATAAAGGAAGTCCCAATTTGGGTGTCTCCACCTCCCTCTGCTAAATCCAGATCCAGTGGCTGCTGAAGCCAGAAGGGACTTAAGGTAGAGTGTATGTGGTTAACAGAAAAAACAGAGAAGCATTCATTCAGTCTGTCTCACACACCAACCATTATTGGGCAGACACAAGCCTGAGAGGAACCTCTGTATGGTCAAGGCAGAGAAATCACAAATATCTCAACAGGAGCATTATGAAGCAATTTGTAGGGAAAAACAAAGGCCAAACATACAACTTTTAATAGGCTGAGGTCATGACTGTCTTCAAAATGAGATTTGTTCTACTGTTACACCTTAGAAATTAACCAAATGATAAGAAAATTTACAGTTAGAAATGAGATAAAAGACTAAGGGTAATGGCTGAGAGTCAATAAAAGAGAAAACACATTATAAAGAAAGTCAAGAAAAAAAATTGTTTAAAGAAATAGTGCAGAGCTGAAAACTGTAAGAATTATTAAATAAGAAAATACCAATGTAAAAACAGTATTGGAACAAAAAAACACAAAAAGCTACTTTCCTACTCTTTCTCCCTAAGATACTTTTTTTAAAGCTTTGGAACAAATAAACAGTTGGAAAGTAACATTTTTAAATGTTAAAAAAAAGCAAATAAAAATAATTCTACTCTTCTAAATAACAAGCATAAAAGAGGAAACAAAAGTTTCAGTGAAATAAAATTTAGAATATAGAAAGCATGACATAAAAAGTATTTAAAACCAGCCAAAGCTGGACTCAGTGGTATCTGCAGAACCTTAGATGAGTTCAACATTAAACAAGAAAGACGTATTTTAAATTAATAATTCAACTGAGAAAATTAGAAAATAATGTACATTTTAAAATAAAACGTTTTCCATAAATGTTTGGATCACAAAATCTTTTCCTCTCCCTAAGTACATTTAACTTCTCATTAATGTTTGGCAGAACTGACTTTGGGAAACTGCTGTTTTCAATGTCATTTATAAATACATATGCAAAAAATATCCAAATAAAATGCTTACAAATGGATTATACTCATATAATAAAAATTACCATAATGGCATAAGGTTTATTTCAGCAACTCAAATTCATTTTAATATTAGCATATTTAGTAATCATGATGAAAAAAATCATAGAAAAGAAATCAGATACAACTCAATTTATATTCCTTAAAAAAATATTTTTTTAATTAAGGGGAAAAACTTCCTTAACAATGAAAAATCAGTGGTCAATATTAGACACAGCAATTAAACATTAGATTCATCTTCCTTGAAAAATAAGGCCACTCTTTCACTATTATTACTATTAACTGAGCTGTCATAGATAAACATTATCTAACAATAAGAATAAGAAAATAAAATAGATATAAATATGGCAAAGGAACATCACAAGAATCAGAAAAAAATTTTAAGAATCAACAGAATGATACTACAGTTACAAGCCTATAAACAGAATATATGGCTAGGAAAAATAAGCTAATGATCCAATGTGCAATATTAATGTAAATATACATTAACTTGAAATAAATCTAAGGGAACTATCGAATAAAATAGCATTAATGAATATTTAAATAAAATGGGAATATAATTTTTCTCTTCATGGGAAAACTCCATAGTTTAAACTTCTCAAGAATTCCTAGTTTCATTTATAAATATAATGCAATCAAATAAAAACATAGCAGGAATATTTTAGAATACATGAATGACAATAGCCCAAAGCAGTTTGGAAGAATAAACTGTATGGAAAGAATGGGCCAGTTTATTATAAAATCAAAGATGTTATAATGGTACAATTATTAAACCTATTGTGTTTATGCAGGTATAGAGAGAAGAGAAACATAATCAACAGCCATGAACTCATAATTTTAAAAAATGAATAGAAATTAAGGACATTTTACATTACAAATTCACTTTGTTCAAGAAATGTTGCTAGAAAACTGGCTACTTTAAAAAAGGGAAATATAGGTTCTTACCTCATACAACATACTATAATAAAATACTAATGAAATAGTTACATGTAATAGATAAAACCATGAAATACCTACAAGAAATGTAGTTGGCCAAGAATTTTCCAGGAATGAAAGCAAAGAGGAAACCCCAAATTGGATTATATATACAGAATAAAATTTTAAATGGATATTTATAAAAATATAAAGTATATGATGAAATTAGAATAGTATTTATGGTATATGTTATGAAAGTTTAAATAAAGAGCTCTTAAAAGAAGAAAACACCCAAATATTAACTGATTATTTCAACAAATCTTAACTGCATGTCTACCTTTTACTAGGTAGTATTCTAGAAGGTAGCAGTGAATAAAATGACAAAACGTGATACTTCAGTGAGGACAAAATAAAATGGAAATAAGAGCTAATGGACAGAACATGAATATCTGCATAACCATCCACCCACCCACAAACACAGACAGACAGAAAGAATGGCAATGTGTATGTGATAGCTTTTATGACTGAAATATTTCATAATAGAAGTTATATACAGATAATTATTTGAGGGTTTATATATAAGAATGTTTACTAGAGCCTTTATTTAAAATAGGAAATAATAAAGTCAAATGGTCAAACAAATCATGATATATATAATGATGAAATTCTATTAAATCCTATGAAGTTGAAATACTCTCAAATGTTTTTCCCAGTATTACAGTGAATTAGTTATTGGATGAAACTGAATTATAATTTTATAACAAATAATAAATTTATATACCCAGTGTTTCTTCCTATATTCTTCCTACATATATGCATACATACATGACTATAACAAAAATAAAAGCAATTGAAAGATAGCCCAAAATGCAGCTATGGAGAAAGCTTAATTAAATTATAATAGTAAATGGACAATATTGAATTATTAAATACTGTGCTTTCAGAGAATATTGATTGCTTTAGAAAATGTTCTCAATATAAGCTATTGGAAGGAAATATTAAAATATTAAGAATGGTTATATCTGTGTGGTAAGATGTTGAGAATTTTATACAATTTTCAACATGTTATATTTTTATAGTGGATAATGTTTTACTGTTATATTCAGAAGATGTTAAAAATAACTTTCAACAGTCTAATTTATGAAACCCAATTCAGTATTTTGTAAAAAGTAACGACTTTGCCTCCTATCCTTACAGTCCTAATTAGTACATTGTTTTATGGTGTTTTCTTTGACTGGATTTGCCTTTTAGTTTTGGGCATGCCGCTTTGGTTTGATTAACTGGGGCTTCTGTCCCACTTCTCTGCATCATAATTGAGTGTTTGTTGTGGAGGAGGCAAAAATAAGCAGGGCAATATTATTATATTCTCCCCCGAGGCTTCCTATTTTCCAGAGATTAGATGTATTTGCTCAACAGCACCAAGTCACTGTAACAATTTCTCTCTCATTTCCCTTAAACCTGGGGGCAAATGGCAACTTCTTTGTCTGTCACTTTCCGTCTCAGGAAGCGGATGCATATTTTTCCGTTATTTAAAACTTGACAGATAGCTCCCAGCGTCAAATCATCCATGAAAACTGTTGGCCTCTGGCAGAGAAAGAGCAGTGTAAGCTTTCAATATTCTGTAATATTTTCTCAGAATGGATTTAGGTTGGTTCAAAGATTTAAATCACAGATGATACTGAACTGGTTTGCAGAATTTTGTTTGTCATTAATAAAATGACATTAAAAATTATTGCTCCTCGGAGCAAAGGTAAAATGTGTATTTATGTCCTTTGATAACATGATGTCTGATTACAGAGAAAGCAAAGAGGGAGTCAATTGTTAAGCAACAGAGCCCATGTAACATGAGAGATAAAACCTCATCCTGCCAACTACGGTGTTTTCTGTGTGGTGAGGAAAACACTGCCTCATCCTGTGAGCTCACTCATTTTCCCCTTGAAAACAGTGGTGACCAAGTCTTCCCTTTGTAGAGAGACTGGGTGGACAGAGCGGGTGAGATAATTCTCCACGCAGACGTCCTCCACATGTACACACATTTATGTGTTTTCTACCTCCTTTTCCGCCCTCCCTTTCTTAGACATCTGTTAAGCGCTTGCTGGGCTTCCCAGGTGGTGCTAGCGGTAAAGAACCCGCCTGCTAATGCAGGAGATGGAAAGAGGCGAGTTTGATCGCTGGGTTAGGAAAATCTTCTGGAGGCGGGCATGGCAACCCTCTCCAGTATTCTTGCCTGGAGAAGCCCCATGGACAGAGGAGCCTGGCGGGCTACAGCCCATGGGGTCACAAACAGTCAGACACGACTGAAGCGACTCGGCATGCCCAAATGCTTACTCTGTGTGAGAGCTGTTCTAAAAGCGTGACACACAGTGGCAAACCAAACAGACAAGGTCCTTACTTTTCTTGAGCTAGAGTTCTGTGAAGACAACAAATAAGAAATTAAATAATCTAAACTCAGCTTGTGGTTTAAAAACCTAAGGGAATAAGGAGTGGATGAGTGGGAAAGGAGGGGAGGGAGCTATTTTAGATTGGGTAACTGGAAAAACACCTTTGAGATGATTCTGCATGTATCCAAATAGGACTGAGTACTGAAAAGGAGTCACCCAAAGACCTGGACAAGGATGATGCAAGTAGAAGAAACCACAAATGTGAGGATCTGGGGTGGGAGACAGGTTAGCAAGTTGGAGCAGGAGCAGAGAGGTCAGAGTGTCAGCAACAGAGTTAGGCAGGATGAGCGCAAGGCGATGATCACAGAGAACAGGCTGCCTAAGCCAGGTCATATTGGGTCTAAGACTGGGTATGGAGTTTTGATTTTAACTAAAGTGCAGTGATGCACTTAAGAGAGTCAAGAAGAGGGGGAGTCTGTTCAGATTTTCTTTAAAAAGATGACTTGGGCTCTGGTGTAGAAAACTGTTTCAAGGTGGTAAGAATAGAGTTCATGATGAAAGGACAATGGGAACTAACACTGGTGCGAGACGATGGCTGGATTGGGGTGTGTGATAACAATTGCACAGACTGGGAAAAAAATGATTCGTTTAGTATTTTACATTTATAGTGAGATTTCTCATGCTTTATCTCTAATAATCTTTAAAGTCCTTTCCAACTCTATGAATCTAAAGGTTAATGATTTATGATCTTAGGAGAATTCAACAACAACTTTTCATTCTCTAAAATCATTATTATATATTTGATAGTGGGGCTGTAATCTGTATATCTATCTCAGAATATATCCATTTTAAAATGTTTTCAAATTTTTAATTTCAGAGAATTACTCCATAAATATTAGGCATCTTTGCTGTTTCAGATACTAGAAATCAATTTTAGATTGGAAATAGTTGGTTTTAATTTATAACTCAAATTGTGCTTTCAATACCATACTCCCTGGAGCTAGAATGCATGGCTGTCTTCTGAGCCAGGATAAGTCTGAAGTGATGATAATCTGTGTAAGAGAGCTGACTGTTGTGATATGGGTAATAAATATTGAGGAACAAAATTTCAGATTCCTTCCTTATTGTTCTAAACAACTGATGCTTTGCAAAATTATATGATGATCTTTTAAATTGTAACCAACATTTATTCCTTCAACAATTTGGTAACATTGGTTAATAAAATAGAAATCATCCCAAATCTTCACTGCTTATAGTAATTTTCTGAGACAAAAAAATAATAATAATAAACAAATGTGTGTGTAAATGTGTGTGGGTGTTGACAAGTGTCATGAAGGATATGAATGGACCATGATGGCACAGAGCAGGGGTGGTTTGGCACGCACTTAAGAAGATGGTTATGAAAGTCCTCTCTCAGGAGGACATATATAAGTCCACACATGCTTTAGCCATGTGAGGTAGAGTGGATGCAACATTCCAGGCAGGGGGGAATTACGTCCACAAAATTTCTTAGCTAGTAAAAGGCTTTAGCAGTTCACAGAAGATAAAGAAGGCCAAGGAAGCTACTGCCAAATAGGTAAGTGAACCTTTGAAGAGAAGTCAGGAGTTAAATCAGAGATGGGATTGGTATTGAAACTTTCTAAATCCTGTGCTTGTCCCTACTATTCCTTTCATAGTTCCCAACTCAGATAGCATCTCAACTACCTGGGAATTAACAGTGTGTTAAGTCAATAATCTCCTTTGAGTATTTCCACTAAGATGGATTCCAAAACAGGAAAATTGTTTCAACTCTGTGTTAGAATGGTGGTAAATTTGAATGGAAATGAGAAGTCTTTTAAATAAAAGATCACCTTAAGTGACTGCATTAATTACTGCCATCAGAACCATTAAGGTGACTAAAAACTTGTTTATACAAATGGATGTATAGGGAGAATTTTTTTTCTTTCCTAAGAATCTTCTCATTACTCAGTTTTCAGAGAAAGCAGATACGGTTCCAGATATTCTTTGTAAACAAAAGTTGGGAAGAAATAGTTACTGAAAGTTTATTAAATACCTACTTTATAACAGTACTAAAAGAAGGGGGCAAATTATTCATAGGTTAATTAATTTGTTTCGCCTTGGGGGGAGCTGTTATAAACTCATCAGCAAAATATGTGTTTATAGCAAGTGAAAGTCACCTGGTAAGAGAACATCAGGCATTTTGTTTTTGAGATCCAGACTTCCTTTTTCCCTTGAATAGAATTTTCAGAATCCTGTCCTCTGAAGGGACTGGGATGACTTTTCAGGGGATGGTGGGCAGATGTTGAAAGCTTTGATGGTGGAGGGAGAGGATGCAATCTGAGAAAATGTTCTCAAATTAGAAGGCAGGCAGGATTTTGTGGGTGCATGGAGGCAGCAGAGTACCCTATAGGAGTCAGGATCAGTCAAATGAAAGCTGCTGGATGTCAATGAATGTTCAGCTCTTAGCCTGGGTGTCCAGTACATCATCTGAGGTCAACAGAGAGCACCTTTGTGAGGGTCAGTGCTATGGAAACTCCCAGATCCGATGTAACATTCTACATGAAATCAAGTAATAAGAAGGAATGGGAATTTCAGAGGACCAAAGCCTAGGCCTTTCTCATGCTTTCATGTATCTGACCCACAGCATTACTTCATGTATGATACAAACCAGGGAAGAAAAGCACTGAGGAATTACTGTGCATGGACTTCTCCTTGACTCTGGGAAGTGATGATATGGGATGGTTTTGGTTATAGTTTTTTCACAAATAAAGATTTTAAAAATAAAAATGTATATTATAAGAATGTCTTATACTTTATGCATTATATAATTAATAGCTAATATATACCAATATTCAATATTTGCTATAATCCTATAAAGGAGATATTGTTATACCCACTATACAGATAAAGAAAGTAAGGTTCAAAAATAGTTCATGACTTGCCAGACTATGTAAGTGTCAAAGTGAGGCCTGAAACTAAGACCATTCTCTCTACTTCTCCCTTGCCTTCTAAATATATTGACATACTCATACAGAGATATATAAACACATATTGAATATAAACATATACAAATATCTGTAGCCTTTACATGTATGAGCCTTTCTTTCTGTCCCTGTAATTCTCTTCTTTGCTTTCTACCTTCCTCAGTGGATGCCTTTGTTTATAACCCTCTATTCAGATGGAACTGAAATTACTCGATCATCCTTATTTGCCCACATATTCTCTTTGAATGTAACAAGGCAAGTTTCAGGGGAGGGATAAATTTTTCTGAATAATAAACCAAATTTTTAGTTTTGAAAGGATATCTTGGGATGAAGGAGAACAGTTTTGTAAGAAGGGGAAGAAAATGTAAGAATTAAGAGAGAGACAGAGAGAGTGGGACAACAGAAGGGTGACTGTGTGTGAAGGGAATGAGACTCTTAAGAATAGTCTTAGTCACTTGAGAACATTTTTATGTCACAAATGGCTACTACACTTTCAGAATCGGGATATCTGAGATTAAATGCAAACTTGCATCCTACTCTACGTTGTAACAGCTCATTGCAGCCCTCAGACTGTAAGTCTGCCCATGACAATCCCAGTTTTACAAACAAAACCCAACATACCAAGAAATCACTCTGTCTCAGGCAAACTGGTCACCTCTGTAATATTCTTTCCAGAGACAAATGGTCCCAGTGTGATTATGGGAAAATATCAAAGACATATATATTTAGGGATAGTTTGTATATTGTATGTACTTTGGCCAATGCCCTTCAAAAATTTCAACGAAAAATATTAAGAAGCTGTTGCATATTAGATGAGATTAAGGAAATAAAATAATGAAATAAAACATAGCATTTGAGGTTTAATTGTGTCCCCACAAAATTCATATGTTGATGTCCTAACACTCAGAATGTGACTGGTTTTTGTGATGGAATCTTTAAAGTCCTAATTAAGATTCAATGAGGTCATTAAGGTGAGACCAAGTCCAATAAAATTGGAACCCTTTGGAGAAGAGTTTATGACACAGACACACACAGAGGAACGACCACGTGATGACAGAGGGAGAAGATGGCCATCCTCAAGTCAAGAAAAGAAGCCTCAGGAGCAATCAACTGTCAACACCTTGATCTTGGACTTCTAGCCTCCAGAATTCTGAGGAAACAAATTTCTGCTGTTCACACCACTCAGTTTACAATACTTGGTTATGGTAGTCATAGAAAATTAATACAGCAGGTGTCCTAGACTGGATTTTGGAACTAAAAAGACACTAGTGAAAAAAAAAAAAGAAAGAAAATGGAGAAACCTGAATAAAATGTGTAATTTAATAGTATCATGCACATGTTAATTTCTTAGTTTTGATAAATGTACAAGATGTTAAGATGGAACATGTTAACATTCAGAGAAAGTAAGTGAAGAGGACATAGATATATGCCCTGACAAGGATATGTCTTGTCTTTCAAGGCAATAGAAATAAAAACAAAAATAAACAAATGGGACCTAATCAAACTTACAAGTTTTGTACAGCAAAGGAAACCATAAACAAAATGAAAAGACAACCTGCCAAGTGGAAGAAAATCATTTGCAAATGATGCAACTGACAAGGGCTTAATTTCCAAAGCATGCAAACAGCTCATAACCATAACGACAAAAAAATTAACAACCCAATTGAAAAATGGCAGAAGACCTAAATAGACATTTATCCAAAGAAGGAATACAGATGGCCAATAAGCACATGAAAATATACTCAACATTGCTAATTATCAGACAAATGCAAATCAAAGCTACAATGCGGTACTACCGTCACAGTGGTCATAATGGCCATCATTAAAAAGTCTACAAATAAAAATGCTGGAGAAGGTGTGGAGAAAACAGAATCCTTAATATTGTTGATGAGAATGTTAGTTTGTACAGCCACCATGAAAAACAGTATGGAGCGTCCTCAGAAAAGTAAAAACACAATTACCTTATGATCTGGATCCCATTCCTGGGCATGTATCAAGACAAAACTATAATTTGAAAAGATAGATGTACCCCTATGTTCATAGCAGCACTACCTACTACAGCAAAGGCATGGAAACAACCCAAATGTCTGTAAACAGACAAATGGATAAAGAAGATGTGGTACATATATACAATGAAATATTACTCAGCCATAAAAAATGAATAATGCCATTTGCAGCAACTAGAGACTATACTAAGTGAAGGAAGTCAGAAAGAAAAAGACAAATACCATATGCTATCACTTGTATGTAGGATCTAATATATGACACAGATTAACCTATCTGTGAAATAGAAATAGACTCACAGACATGGAGAACAGACTGGTAGTTGCCAAAGGGGAGGAGGTTGGGAGAGAAATGGAGTGGGAGATTGAGATTAGCAGATGTAAGCTTTTACATACAGAATGGATAAAAAACAAGGTCCTACTGTACAGCACAGAGAACTACTTTCAATATCCTATGATAAACCATAATGGAAAAGAATATTATAAATATATAATATGTGTATATATATATATGTGTGTGTGTGTGTGTGTATTACTGAATTACTTCGCTCTTCAGCAGAAATGAACACACTGTAAATCAACTATATACTTCAATAATAGTTATTACAAAAATAAAGAGTAAAAAGTGAAAAAACAAGATAAAAAATAAATTCTCCCATCATCTAGTGAAAGGCAGCATTTTAAGTGCCATGAGAGGACTGTGGAGAGAGCAGCACGTGAGGTCTAACCATGGAGGTCAGGCAAGGAATGCAGAAGTTCTGACTTTACATCTGAGTTTAGACGGCCACAACTCAGCACTAAACTTGAACTCTAGGAAGTGAGGTGGATAAAATATCTAATGCACTTAACTGAGATCACACTTACAACATTTTTTTTGGCTGAGACATGAACAGAGAATTATATGGTGCATTGCTTGAGAAATAAAAACAAAAAAATGAAATCTAAATAGCTCTAAAAATAGCACTCCTGAGGCTCAGTAGGGATCCTAAACTCATGTTATAGGATTAAAAAGTAAAAATTGTTTCATATCTTCATTCATAAATAGTGTGAGTTGCCATTAATTGCCATCATCCAAATGTCCAATCTGACAGATATGTCCCAGGAAAATCAAGTATGTCTGAAATGCTTCTGAAATCTGATTTCTCGTGGGTTGCTAACCACTCATCTCCATGAATAAAGCCACATTTCAAAATGTCTCAGTTCTGGACACTAGTAATCTCAGTGAGTATTTCTTTAACAATCTCTTTTGTAAAACTCCTTCCACAAGAATGTTACAAGAACACGTTATATATGACTCCAGCTCCTTTATGTAGATAGGGAACTCATCAGCATTGAGTTCGTTTAAGAAGTGGACTCTGAGGAACAAATTTGGAACCTGTAATATGCAGTCTGAGGAGACCCAGAGCTGGAAGCATTGTGTATAGCAAGGAGCCAGGCCTGACTTATCAGGTGGTCCGGACTGTCAATCAAAGCTCTAAAGTATATACACTGCAAGGAAGCGCCGTCAGTTTACCCATGTATAAAATTATCATAATTCCTATATCATATATATTATTGGTTTAAAGAGTAATAATCTTTAAAGTGTTTGGAAAATTAGATCTTTAAATATTAACAGCAGTCTTCTTTCTCCCTGCCCCTAGAATTTTATCATTGTCTGTCTACTGTGGACAACTAGGATGTTCCACTCCTAACAAGTCAGACAAGAATGACAAGGCAAAACAGGAAAAAGCTACAAATAAAGGTTTGACTTTCTGTCTTGAAAATATTCCCTTGGAGGGGATTTCAGGCATGGGAGAATCCGATGATAGTAGAGGAGAATTTACTTTACTGATGTTAGAAAAGGTCCTTATGGGAACCAGGGGGAAAGTCTGGGGGAAGCCCAGAAAACTAATTATGTGCAAAGAGTGTTTTAAAGGAATCCTGTTCATTCCTTCTGGCTAAACTCCAGGCTTGGTCCTAGGAGGAGGGAGGACAGAGCCTGAGTGAGGTGAGGAGAGCCCTCCTTGGGACAATTAAGGAGGCAGCTCAGAGCCGGAAGCTGGAGTCTCAGAGGGGAAGAAGGACAACTCTTAAGTGAGGCAGTGGCGGGAGTGACCCAGACAGAAAGTCAGAGCAGAAGGGAGGTAAAGGGACACCTGAGAGAAGACAGGGAGCTTCTAAACAGAGACTCATTATATACAAGGGGAGTGATTAAACAAGTAAGTATTTTAGAATAATAGGAGCCAGCTACCTTGCTTTTTGTGAGGGGAGGTACAATTATGAAAAGAGAAAACAAGAATGGATTCTATTGGGTTGCACTAGAAACTGAAATACTGGTGTGAACTCACAGTTTTTAATCTAAATAGAGGTAGAAATAAATTGAGGTACGTGTGTGTGTACATTACTTCCCCAGCTCTCCCCATTGAGAGGGCCTGGGACTAGACATGCTCCAGTATCTGTGAGCACACATACTGCTCAGATCTTGGTTTCCAAACAGTGGGTTGACCAAAAAATCTGTTCAGGTTTTTCCATAACATCTTATGGAACTTTTCAGCCAACGCAATATGTTCCTCTAAAAGAACATGGATTCCTTGGAGAAAGGACTGAACATAAGGCCCAGAAAAACATATTCCTGAGTGAGCACATACAAACCTATCTTGCTAATTCTGTGTAGTCTTGTATGGTATACCATTATAAGAATGAACTGTAATATACTTAAACAATTTCCTGTTGATTAAAAAATTAGGTTTCATTCAGATTTTTGTTACTCTAAATAATACCGCAGTGAAAATTCATATTTAAATAACTCAGCATATTTCTGTATTAAATATGTCTGGGGCATTTCTCATAAATACAATACTGTAATTAATTGTTCAAGAAAAATCCAAATATAAAAGGGTAACATTTCACAAAGGGAAGATTACTATTTTTACTTTCTTTTACTGCTTGCTCATAAAATACTATAATTATCAGCCAAAATCAAATGCAACTTCAGAATAAGGGTAATATAAACTGGATTCAAATGTCATAAATATTTTATTGGGCATTTAATTTCCCATTTATGTTTTTATAACATTTACTTCAGGGATATGGGCATCAAGGACTTGCCTTCAAATGGGAATATTTTCTTCAGCATATAAGTGCAGATTAATCATGAAACTGTAATGAAAATTGAACCTTTGCATTTCACAGATGAGAATTTTAAATATTGACAAAGGCAAGGATAAAATATTATAGTCGTAGAATTTTAGATATAAAAGAAATTGAATACTACAAATGTGTCTACTCTTCAAACGACAGTAGGTTTTATTAATATTCATAGAATATAAGAAACAAGATTAAGAAACAAAGGAGGGAAATTTCTGAATTTCCTGGAAGCTAAAGCCAAAATGGAAACACAAGCAATCACAGAGTCAGTCACACATGCTTGCACGTATGCACAGATGTATTTTCTATTTAACAACCAGGAATGTGCTCTATTTGCTTCTATCCTCTTGTGTGTGTGTTTCAGAGATTGGTATGAAAGTCTGAAAAGCACATTTCCCAAAATTTATTCCCAGGAGATTCTAGTTTGCATTCCGTCAGTGAGAGCTTTAATGCCACAAGTTTTAGAAGCAGGGAGAGTGGTAGAATCCTTAGTGCACCTGGAACACTGGGTTTGGGCAGTCCACATACCGGATCGTTGCATCAGCTCCCCCAAACCTCCCAGGCAATACCTGCTTTAGGACTACAGAATCTGGTGGTATCCTTGTACATTCATAGAACTGCTTGCTTCCCTGAGTTCACTGCATTTTTTTTCTTTCCTTCTAATTTTCACAATACCATCCCTTAGATATATTTTGTGAGTACCTAATTTCTTGTATTAAATCCCTGAAATATTTTCAGGAGCAAACTTTGATTGATGAAACACATGGGGCTATAAAAGATTCAATAAATAGTCACTAAAAACTTGGAACCTCAGATTAATTATATGGCAGATATATTTAATGTTCAACTACTATCTTCCTTACAATTAAGTGGAGTCTGAGGTCTAATCTGCCTTAATGTGCTCTTGAAAGGAAATTACTGACAACTGCGCTTCTGGCATAAAACCCAAGGCATTAAATGGATATTAAATCATTGTGTTGTCCAGTTCCTATATTTCTATGGGCAAGGCAGGGTTTTGTCCTCAGGGATCACTTATTTACCTACTTCAGTATTTTGAACAATGCTGCACTGAGACCCTGAAGTTAGAGCCCAATGCACGTGAAGGGTGATTCTTCTACCCTTTTTATTTTACTTATACTTTAAAAGCAACATAAATGCATTTCATACTATAAGGATTTACTCTTCATAGCTACATATGCATAATTACACATGTATGAAAACCAAATGTGCACAGCTTATAAGAGAGCATAAAATTGCATTCATCTGATGTTATTGGACTAGTTTCTATGGATAATAAATAAGTCCTTGAGATGTGAAGTTAAGACATCTATGAGTTCTGAAAACTCTACAATTATTCCTTTACTTGACAAATATTTTTTTAACCCCCTTGTTGTACCAGGCATTGTTTTTGAGATATTAATGTGCTATCACATGTATTAGTTGGCCTCAGCTACAATAACAAAATACCACAGACCAGGTGGATTAAATGACAGACATTTCTTTCTTCATAGTTCTGGAGGCTCTAAGTCCAAGAGAAAGTTTCCAGAGGGGTTTGTTTCTCATAAGACCTTTCTTTTGGACTTGTCGATGGCAAATTTGTGCCGTGTTCTTTCATGGCCTTTACTTTGTGTTTACAGAAAGAGTAAACTCTGGTGTTTCTTCCTCTTCTTACAAGGAGAGCAGACCCATAGAATGAGGGCCTCACCCTTATGACCCCGCTGACCTTGTATTACCTCCGTAAAGGTCCTATTCCTAAATACAGTCACACTGGGGATTAAGTCTTCAACATATGAATTTGGGGGAGGAATATAATTCAGTCCATAACACCCCACAAGCAAAATTATCAGAGTTTTATTTTCTCAAAAGATGTCTACACTAAGGATATTGTAAAATGTTTGCTTTCCAGAATCAAGTAATATTTCAGAAAAGCCCGGTTTCTAACATTTTAAATACTACTGCTACAAAAAGAATTCCAGATGTAGGTCTTCTAATTTTTAACATTAAAATTAATTTACATAAATTCTATAAAGTAGCTTTGTGAACTTAATGATGCAAGTTTCTTTCTAGTTTTTGCCTTCTAACACAATTTTATTGCTGCATTTGCCTCTCGATGTCAAGATTTTAAATATATTTTCAAAATGTCTGTCTTTAAAATCTAAAAAGTATTCAACATATGAAAAAGTAAAAACTCAGCACTTAAAAGTTACTTGAGAGGTCATGCACTTGTAATCTTTGATATTAAGCAAGTACTGAAACAAAGTGAATCTGACATTTTGTCGGACAGGCATGTATTAAGTAGTATCTGCTCTTTTGACTTTACATATTGTATCAGCTGGATTCATTAATTATGCCTGCAGTTTGGGAAGTTTCCAATCCACAGTTATTCTGGCACATGTCAAAGAATACATACCTTTTTAACTACAATGTCAAATAAAAATCTGCAGAAGAAAAATTTCAGGTCCCAAGAGAACAGTGATATTTTAAAAGAGAAAGATTTATTATAAAATGAAATGCCCCTTACTCTATACAGATAAAACAAAAAAATTGATTGCTTTATATATTATCTAATTATTTTGTGACTAATTTGTGACCAAAAAAACAAAAAGAAAATATTTCTTCATAGGCCCCTCTTTTAATCCTCTTCTACAATTATCTTTAATTCTAGGGAATCTGGACTACTACCATAGAACACCATGGATTGGGTGACTTAAGCAACAAACATGTAATTCTCATAGTTCTAGAGGCTGAAATCCAAGATCAGAGTGAAGCAAGGTCAGGTTATTGGTGAAGGGCCTCTTTCTGGTTTATAGATGGCTATCTTTTGGTTTTATCCTCACAAGTTGAAGGAAGGGCTCTCTTTCATGTCTTATAAAGATATGAACATTGTCTTGGGGCCCCAACTCTCATAATCTAATTACCTTCTAAAGGCCGATCTCCCAATACCATCGCATTAAGGCTTCACCACCTACATTTTTGGGGACACAAGCATTTAGTCCATAACAACTCCTAACATAAAGTTTTAGGTGTGCTTATAGTTTCAACGCTATATTTAATGAGCATATATTATTTTCTTTTCATATTATTGTGAGAATAATAAAATTAAGACTTTTAAAATAGTCTATTGCTTTTTAAAGTGAAATGTCATCTTTTACCTCTTTTAGTCTTTATTGGTGATTCCCAGACACCAGAGTACATAAGAATCCTTTGTAGGTTTTATGAAAATAGAGATGGCTGTACTTCTTCCCCAGAGTTTCTCAATCATAGATCTGGAGTAAGAAGTTTATTTTCACCTTTCTACATTTTTCCATCTTCTTTCTTTATCTCATTCTAGGTAATTTCTTCATACTTAATTCATTTATTCTTAGTTATATGATCAATACATTAAAAAAATTACCTGCAGTCTATTTTGTTTTCTCTAAGTAGACAATCATGTCTGCCAACAACAGGATTTTTTGCTTCAGCCCCAAACCCCAGTTCCTTACAACTTTTTGTTCTCACATGTTGGCTAGAATTGCCATTGTTGTTGCCATTGAGTCGCTAAGTTGCGTCCAACTCTTTGTGACCCCATGGACCATGACCCGCTAGGATCCTCTGTCCATGGGCTTTCCCAGGCAAGAATACTGGAGTGGGTTGCTGTTTCCTTCTCCAAGTAAATATTTCTAAATGAACAAAGGTTTGGCTCATTTTGAGATCTGCTTTACTCTCAATCCATACTCACATATTGTGCTCTTGTGTAGAAAACTCAAGCCCTACATTTTTCTTGGGTCATTTCTTTTTATACCTTCTAGCACTCCTGTCCTTGCAGGAAAGAAATTCCATCCAACACATCTTCCTGTCATGCTATCTTGGAACTGAGTTTCCTTTATACCAACTACTTCACTAGTTGTATCAGATCTCTATTGTCAGGTAACAAGATACTACAAGCTTAGATTCAATCAATCCACATTTACTGGCTCATAGTTTTCATTGGTCTGGAGTCTGAGCATGAAGGAGCTAGATAGTCTGCTCAAGATTTTACAAGGTTGCCATCAAGCTGTAAGCTGGGTTATAATCTCACCTGGAAGCTTGACTGGACAAAATACTTGCTCCCAAGCTCATACAGGTTATAGGCAGAATTGATTTCTTATGTCTGAGGACATAGCACTAAGTCCTCAGATGTTAGAAGCTACCTGCATTTCCCTGCCTGATGGTCCTCTCCATAGGCAGTTCAGAGCACAGCAGATGGATTCTTCAAGGCAAGAAGGAAAGTCTCTTGCTCCAGTTATATAAGACTCTGTATAATATATACAGAATATATACTATAGTATATACAATCATAGATGTGACATCCTCTCACAAATGCTACATAATGTAACCTGGCCAAGGCGGTGGAATCTTATTACCCACACAACATTCTATTGGTTGGAATCAGTAACAGGTTCTCCCAACTCAAGATGGGGAGTGGGGGTGTGGGGGTTATCCAGGGTTTCATGTCAGAGGGTGACAATCATGGTTGCCGTCTGAGAACTTTGCCTGCTACAAAAGACTTCCTCCAATAGCATCTTCTATGTATTTGGCTCTGCATGATAAAATCATGTTCCTTGCAGCACTAATGGATGTCCTCCTGGTTCCTGTCCCACTTCAGGGTATAGGCCTAGTTCTTGGTCTCAGTCCCCTCCAAAATGTGCCTGTCTAACATTAGACCAAGCAATATGTCCCAATCCCCCCACTGTATGGTAAATCTGAAGTAGTAGGCAAGAAAACAGAATTTAAATCATACAAAATTGCTTTCTCATTCTGGCTTGAGATATGAGATATATGAAAGTTTAGAAGTGATTTGCTCTCTCAATCTCAGTATAATACTCTACTCTCAGTGAGGAAAATATCCAAATCAGAAGGACATGTTAATGCAGTAAGAGCATTTAGCACCTGACATGTACCCCATCACTGATAATTTTCTTCTCTTCTATTAATTTTCCACCTTCTGTATATGATAAAGGGTTTACTTGGATCTAAAGCAAAACTAGACCAAAAAAATCACATGAACATCTAGAGTTGTATTAAACCAGTGACTTGATAACATGTTCTTTGCCCTTTATAAGTTAAAATCAAAATATGAGTCCCCATTATATGCAAAACATTTTGCCCAATGATATTTATCCATTGTTTCATTCTCTATTTTAACCATACACAAATCCACATCTTTATTAATAGACTAATTACTCAGTAGATTGATTAGTACATTTGTTGAGATGCTCATCAAGGTAAGAACAGATGTGTATTTTGATGTTAAACCTTAACGTTAAAAAAGAAAAATGCACAGGAATTATGATCAACAAGTTGTTACTTTTATATTAAAGAAATGCAAATCAAAACTACACTGGGGTACCACTTCACAACACTGATCAGAATGGCCACCCTTAAAAGGTCTACAAATAATAAATGCCAGAGAAGGTGTGAAGAAAAGGGAATGCTCCTACACTGTTGGTGGGAATGTAATTTGGTACAGCCACTATGAAAAATCAGTATGTAGGTTCCTCAAAAAACTAAAGATAGAACTATCATAAGATCCAGCAATACCATTCCTGGGTATGTATCCAGGAAAAACTGTAACCTAAAAAGATATATGAATGCCTATGTTCATAGCAGCATTATTCATAATAGCTAAGATATAGAAACAACCTAAATGCCCTTGACAAATGAATGTATAAAGAAGATGTGGTATAGTACTTACCCATAAAAAAGAAGAAAATAATGCCATTAGCGGCAACATGGATGGACCTAGAGATTATCATCTGAAATAAGTCAGAAAGAAAAAGGCAAATACCATATGCTATCACTTATATGTGGAATCTAAAATATGACACAAATTAATTGAATCTCTGAAACAGAAACAGACTCACAGAAGAGAGAACAGACTTGTGGTTGCCAAGGGGGAGGGGCTTGGAGGAGGGGTAGAGTAGGAAGTTGGGGTTAGCAGATGTAAGCTGTTATACATGGAATGGAAAAACAACCCAGTCCAACTGTATAGCCCAGAGAACTATATTTAGTATTCTATGATAAATCATAATGGAAAGGATTATAAAAAAGTATGTGTAATACGTATAACTGAATCACTTTGCTATACAGCAAAAATTAACACAACATTGTAAACCAACTATACTTCAATAAAAACAAGTTGCTAATCTTATATACTTGTGATGATGGTTGAATATGGTAACTTGCCCTGATGAAAATAATAGCAGACAAATGGTTAAGTTCAGTAAGAAAATAACTATAGTTACGAGTAACAGAAAAGAAAGTTAAAAGTAGTTCCTTTTTTCCTTCATGTGAAAAACTGTCTAGCATTGGGCAGCCCCAACAATGACAGATAAATTTATGGTAGTCAGGAATCAGAGTTCAATTAACAAGGTAACAGGAAACAATGCTTGATACAGCGACCAATAAGATAAAATTATCTCTGCAGAGTGCACTCAACATACCATGGTGGTGCCTAGAGTTACCATATTAAAAATGCCCTCAGAAGAAGAAAGATTTGGAAACATTCTCAGTTACTAGCTTCCCCTTCTAACAGCCTGATGATGATTCCTAAGTAGACACTGCCTGGGCTTGCCCAAAGCCTGGCCTCGTACTCTGTTCTCTTGGGACAAATTCTCTCATTAATTGTCCATGTGTCCCCTGTGTTTGCTTTTTGGAAGTTTACTTGTATATGTACGTATTATGCATGTCTTTTATACTCCAAAAATAACAGAAGTATACATCCATTTCTATTCTCATTTATGAAACATCTCTGAAGTCAGACTACCACAGCCTCTTATATCCCAGTGGCCAGAATATAGGCACATGGATATCATGCAGTGGGAGCTAGAAAATGTAATCTTTCAATTGGGCACATTGTTATCTTTAATAAATGAGAGCCCTCTCATTAAGGAACAAGAGATTAGATATTAGGAAAATAACAGTTGTTGCCACAGAGCTCATTATATTGTCAGAAATTCTTCATAAAAACGGATACAATGTGATAGAATATAGTTACTGGGATAGGAACTTGATTAAGATAATCATTATTGTTGGAATTATTCCCCATCCTCAGGAACAAATTACTTTATTTAGAAGAATTATACAGCTATTATGGTACACAGTTCCACACAGTATCATCACTATTTGGCACCCTTGAATGTGTAGACCACAGTAAGCCCTCAGTGACACTCATGGAGAGAAAAGAATTAGGCTAGAGATTAGAGATGGATGCTCAAGTGGAGATCCAAGTGGGAACAGCATAGATCAAGTTGTAATGCCTAATGTATCTTGGTAAGTTAGAGGTTGATCTACATAAGTTATGATCATCATGTATTTTTGTGAATATGGTTCATTTACAGTGGGCTCATACTAAGTCAAGTGAGGCTACTAATCTCTAGATGGTTGTAGAAATCCATCATTGAGAATATCCAGAGGTCCAGAAATGTTCAGTGAAGAATAACAAAGGTTAGCTGAGGATTAGTGCCCAGGTCAATCAGGTAGACTGAGGTCCCTGTAGATAAGCTGGGATAGACTAAAAAAAAAAAAAAAATCAAATTAAATCTAAGCTATGAGAAAACACAAAGATAGTGTCAGTAGGGCATCAGCTCAGTTTTATAAAATATTCCTAGGTGCTTACCACTGAAAGACCAGACATTCCATTTATGATCCAAAAAAAATTCAAGTCCTCTACTCTCTATTCTTCCAGTAAAGTCACCTCATAGAGGTAATATTATTGCTCTCAAAGCATATATAGTCTGTTCTTGCCTACAGCATTTATTCATGGTTTTAACATTCACCTAGAAATTCGGAGAAGGCAATGGCAACCCACTCCAGTACTCTTGCCTGGAAAATCCCACGGACAGAGGAGCCTGATAGGCTGCAGTCCATGGGGTCACAGAGAGTCGGACACGACTGAGCGACTTCACTTTCACTTTTCACTTTCATGCATTGGAGAAGGAAATGGCAACCCAGTCCAGTATTCTTGCCTGGAGAATCCCAGGGACGCGGAGCCTGGTGGGCTGCCATCTATGGGGTCGCACAGAGTCGGACACGACTGAAGCGACTTAGCAGCAGCAGCAGAGAAAGGGAAAATATTGTAACTGAATGATAAGTGAAACCAATGCAAAGCTGTAGGTTATGATACCTCAGTTCTCCTGCTGACCATTAACTACTGAGATTATGTTATGACATCCCCTCATTGGATTCTTTATTTTTCATCTATAAAATGAAAGGGTTTGAATTTATGACTTCTAATATCTCTTCTCACTTGAACCTTCCATAAATCTCGGTATTCAAAAAAACAAGAAAACATTTCAGTTCTTTTTAAAAAATGGGATTCCTTTATACAGTTCTCTTTATATTCTATTCTCTTATGTGGTGAGAGTGCACTTCTTAACATTATGAGAATAAACCCTGTGTTTGTTCATCATCTCCGGGAAAGAGCCCCAGAGGCCATTTCTATAATTACATAAATGTGGTCTCATCTGAACTTTTAATGGCCAGTTCCAGTAGAGGTCTCTACAGCAAGAGAAGACTCTTGAGAATCCCTTGGACAGAGAGATCAAACCAGTTAGTCCTAAAGGAAATCAACACTGAATATTCACTGGAAGGACTGATGCTAAAGCTGAAGCTCCAATACTTCGGCCACCTGATGTGAAGAACCAACTCATTGGAAAAGAACCTGATGTTGGGAAAGATTGAGGGCAGGAGGAGAAGGGGACGACAGAGGATGAGATTGTTGGATGGCATCACCGATGCAATGGACATGAGTTTGAGCAAGCTCCGGGAGATAGTGGAGGACAGAGAAGCCTGAAATGCCGCAGTCCATGGAGTCCCAAAGAGTCAGATATAACTTAGTAACTGAACAACAACAGAGATCCTAGACTCAATGTATTCAGGCATAAAGCAATAATGTACTTGCTTCTTGAGCGACTCTTATTTCTACATAAATGTTGCCTGTTACAAAGGACAATGTGACTTTTGCATCTCTGGGAAGATAATGAAGTCATTTGTAGATGTCATTTATGCTTTACTTTTGATTCAGTTACTTACAAACTAATGGAGTTCAGCCTAGGTTTCTCTGAACTTTGGCCTTTTCTCTCTTCTTATTTGAGCAAACAATGGAAGTTAAGCACTAATCACAGTACAAAATTGGTGAGTTTGACCACCAACTTTGCATTTATCTCTACCAGTACAAAAGACGGAGAAGGCAATGGCACCCCATTCCAGTACTCTTGCCTGGAGAATCCCAGGGATGGAGGAGCCTGGTGGGCTGCCGTCTATGGGGTTGCACAGTGTCGGACACGGCTGAAGTGCCTTAGCAGCAGCAGCAGTACAAAAGAGAAAAAGATACTCTGTAAATGAATGTTCTCTTAATTTTAAAAACAACAGTGAAGTAGGAGTGCTTTCCACTCTTTCAGAAATAAGTAAACTTGGGCACAAGAGGTTAAAGAATGTGTCAAATCACCGCTGAATCTGATTCAATTTTTCTGACTTCAAACACACAAAATGAAATGGAGTGGGAAGATAAGGGAGAAAAAAAAGAGCAACAATAACCTTGATGAAATCTGGGATTTTCAAGCAGTTGTGGGATAAAAAGTAAATTTTAAATTAAAAACATGAGCTCATCTTGTGAAATATGATTAATGTGAAGATGAAGAGTTAATATGAGTTCCCTCAGAACTTTTTCATTTCCTGAGCTTATCAGTAAAGCTTATAGAAACTCAAAATATATATTGAATAGAGTTTATACCGTATAGATTTCATGCATAGGGGACTATGCAGATAAGTAGCTATTCAGTGGATAAAAATGTCTGAAATGCATAGCTAAGGAAATCACTGTTTCATTTGTGGGTGTGTCTTTTACTACAGATATGAGGATTATCATGCAGATTCTTAATAATCACATGGATTTATTGTTTGTAACACTTTAAAATTTATTTGACCTTCTAAAACATTAACTGAGATGATTCAGTCATTTTAGCAGGTACTCTGTAATTTAGAAATGCTTTTCTGCTGGTGGCAAGCAACTGAAATGGCTACACTAGCTTAAACAGAGATTTGTTTGTCTTAAATATTAAGTATAGTGCTTTGTGGCTGATAACACTATTCCAGGCTTCTATATATCAAGCTTGGTGCTGATTTTAAGCTCCTGGACTTTGCTTTTTTTTTTTTTTTTTTTTGTCCTTATGGTTCCACAGCAGGATCTGCTTCTATAGGCATCGTGTCTAAATTCCAGGAAGAGGGAAAGACAAGGGGCAAAGATACTTTCCAAGTACTATGTCTCATTTTGTCAGGAAAGAAAAATATTTTTGGAATTCTTACATAAAGAAAAAATTTTTAAAGCTATCTCTTTGGCCAAAATCAGTATTTCACATGGATATATGCAGCTGAAATGTTCTTTGGTAGAAGAGGATCATCAATTGTGAGGTAACAAAGCACCCAGTTGCCAAACCACATATGGATGAGAAATCTTATACAATATGAGGCTTTATTTGTAATTTTAAGAACACAGAAAATCAAGAAACTCAGAAGAAGTAGATTGAGGTCTTAGAAATCAGGGTAACTGCTCAGGTATTTTTTTTTTTTTTCCTTTTTTGCTATGAACATACACATTCTGGCCCACAGTAGGTGAAGTCTCTTAAGTTAGACACAGGAGTAGAAAGAATTGAGTCCATGAATGATCTCCACTCAAAGCCCTAGCTTTGGTGATATAGTCCATGGAAGCATGACTCATACCTTATAAATCCACAAGATTCTTTTTCTTTTTCTTCTTCTTCCTCTTCCTTTTTCTTTATTGCAAGAATTCCTTTAAAAGAGACATCCTGTGGACTCTTGGGCCCCAGTCACCACTTTGGGAGCTCCTATCTCCATGGGCCCTCATGTCACAGCTGTGGCCTTGGAGTCTCCAGACAGTTCCTGCACACTTCTTGCACCCTAGATGCCACCATTAGGGTAGGGATACCTCAGAGAGGGGGGAATTCCCATGACCCAGCTGCCACTTCGGTAGGCTCTTCGAGCAGATGTTAGCAGTTTGCACACTTGCAGAGGTGGAGCTGAAACTGCAGCTAAGACTCAGGGACTGTGAAACTTAGGAAGCAAGGCTGAAATCTCTCCTGTGGCTACTCAAGCCACAGGTTTACCCTTCTGACGGCTTCATAAGCTCAGCCCCTGCAGGACATTCAAGTGGACACCAGGTGCTCCTACATCTAGAACAGGTTTGGCCTTAGCAGCTGTGGGCTTTGTGTGCAGGGACATGTGGGCCCTGGGCCAGGCCAAGTTCTGAGCTGCCTCCACAACTCCCATGGCAGGTCCAAGTGCACGACTACTACAGTCCTGGGATCTGACTTCAATGGATCTGCACTGGTGTCTTTACAAAAACAACTCACGAGGAACAGGTCTGCTTGCTGGCATTCCCGAGGTTGAAAAAGTGCTGAGGGCAGTGCCAACAACAGTGTGCTGTGTATATCAGTGGATAACAGGAGACAAAATAGAGCGCATGAACCAGTGAGCTGACCAGTGAAAGGCAATACCAAAGAGTGTTGAAACTACTGCACAATTGCACTCTTCTCACACACTAGCAAAGTAATGCTCAGAATCTTCAAACTAGGCTTCAACGGTACATGAACCAAGAACTTCCAGATGTACAACTTGGGTTTAGAAAAGGAAGAGGAACCAGAGACCAAATTACCAGCATCAATTGGATCATAGAAAAAGCAAGGGAATTCCAAAAAACTCCTACTTATGCTTCATTGACCACACTAAAGCCATTGACTGTGTGAATCACAACAAACTGTGGAAAATACTTCAAGAGATGGGAATATCAGACCACTTTACCTGCCTCCTGAGAAACCTGTATGTGGGTCAAGAAGCAACAGTTAGAACTGGACGTGGAAAAATGGACTGGTTCAAAATTGGAAAAGAAGTATGACAAGTCTGTATATTGTCACCCTGCTTATTTAACTTATATGCAGAGTACATCATGCAAAGTGCCAGGCTGAATAAAGCATAAGCTGCAGTCAAGACTACCAGGAGAAATATCAACAACTTCAGATATGTAAATGATACCACTCTTATGGCAGAAAGTGATGAGGAACTAAACAGCCTCTTGATGAAAGTGCAAGAAAAGAGTGAAAAAGCTGGCTTAAAACTCAACATTCAAGAAAATAAGATCTTGGATTCCAGTCCCATCACTTCATGGCAAATAGATAGGGGGAAAGTAGAAACAGTGACAGATTTTCTTTTATTGGGTTCCAAAATCACTGAGGAAGCTGACTGCAGCCATGAAATTAAAAGACACTTGCTCCTTGGAAGAAAAGCTATGACAAATCTAGAAAGTTTATTAAAAAGTAGAGACATCACTTTGCTGATAAAGGTCCGTATAGTCAAAGCTATGGTTTTTCCAGTAGTCGTGGGTGGGTTTGAGAGTTGGACCATAAAGAAGGCTGAGTGCCAAAGAACTGATACTTTTGAATTGTGGTGATGGAGAAGACTCTTGAGAGTCCCTTGGACAACAAGGAGATAAAACCAGTCAATCTCACAGGAAATCAACCCTGAATATTCATTAGAAGGACTGATGCTGAAGCTAAAACTCCAATACTTTGGTCACCTGATGTGAAGAGCTGACTCACTGGTAAAGATCTTGATGCTGGGAAAGATTGAGGGCAGGAGGAGAACGGGACAACAGAGGACGAAGATGTTGGATGGCATCACCGAATCAATGGATATGAGTTTGAGCAAACTCAGGGAGATAGTGAAGGACAGGGAAGCCTGGAGTGTTGCAGTCCATGGGGCTGCAGAGTTGGATACAACTTGGCAACTGAACACCACCACCACATGTGAACAGCTCTGGCAGAGGAATATGCAGCGGCTTCTCTCCCAGTGGGAGTGTTCCAATCCCATCTGTCTTGCACTGCAGCTCAGAAATGGTACTGGGCTTTCTATTCAAATAACCAGGGATCAGACCCAGTCCATCTCAGGATAGTGACAACCACAGAGCAAAGAGGAGGTCCTGCTCAACATGCAGTGCAGGCTCTGATCACTACAACACCCATCACACCTCCAATAAAGGGCATAATGATCAGCATACACTGAGGAAAGAGGTGGCAAGCACCCACACTAAAAACGAACCTCACATCAAAAAAATATTAAACTCATGGAGGCTACACTGGGACACTCCCACACAAAAATAGTCTTCCAAGACCACAGTACCAACTCAATGGACATGAATTTGAGAAAACTGCATGAGACAGTGGAGGACAGAGGTGCCTGTTGTGTAGTAGTTCATGGGGTTGCTAAGAGTCAGACATGACTTAGTGACTGAACAACAACAACAACAACAATGGACCACAGTAGATAACTGTTTCTTCAAAACTCAAAGAGCAAGAGAAATTTAAGTAAAATGAAACAGAGGAACCGCTCTCAATTAAAAGATCAAGAGAATCCCCCTGAGAGAACAAAAAATAAACAGACCACTTTAGTCTAAGAGACACTTTGTTCAAAAAGAAGATAATGAAAATACTGAAGAATTTAAGGACTATTAATAGAAATGAAAATTACTGTAAAAAAGATCTAAAAACTATTAGGAAGAACCAATAAAAATTAGAAATTTCATCTGCTGAGACAAAACCTGAGTTAAAGACAATGAATAGTAGAACGAGTAATGCAGAAAAACAAATAAGTAATCTGAAAGATAAAATAATGGAAATCACCCAATCAGAACAGCAGACAGAAAGCCAAGTGAAAAAAAGAAATGAAAGTAATGTAAGAGATTTGTGAGATAATATAAAGCATGTCAATCTATGCATAATAGGGATAGCAGAAGAAGAATGAGAAAGGAGGACTGAAAATACATTGGAAAAGATTATGGCTGAAGACTTCCCAAACCTAAAGACAGAAAAAGATATCCAGGTATACGAAGCACAGAAGCTCACAAACAAGATAAACTCAAAACAGCCATACACCAAGACATATTATAAGGAAAATGGCAAAAAAGAGGATTCTAAAGGCAGGAGGAAAAAAAAAAAAAAAGCAAAAACTTAATTACAAAGGAATTCCCATAAGGCTACCAGCTACTTTCTTGACAGAAACACTGCAGGCCAGAAGGGAGTAGCAAGATATATTTAAAGTCCTAAAAGGAAAAACAAAACAAAAGAAAACAAAACTGCAACCTAGGATACTCTAGCCAGCAAGATTATCATTTAGGAGAGATAAAAAATTTTTCTGAAAAGAAAAAACTAAAATAATACAGCAATAATAAATCTACCCTTAAAGTAATATTAAAAGGTCTACTTTAAATAGAAAAGATGTAAGAATCTACAGGAAAAGAGAAAAATCACAATTGGAAAGTAAATCACTTAAATAAGCCAGTACACAGAATAAAAATTGAAATTTTTTGTGAAAATGATGATAATCACAATGAACACCAAAAGAATGAACATGACTATGTAAAAGAGGACATCAAAATCATAAAATATGGGGTAGGAGAGTAAGGAAATGTAGATTTTTTTTTTTTGTAGAATATATTCAAGCCTGTATGATTACCAGTCTAAAGCAACTAGATGTAGGAAGGAGTCAACATACTTGAAAAACAGGGTAAGCAGAAATAAAAAACATACAATAGATTCACAAAAACCAAAAAGAGAATCATCAAACTACAAAATGAAAAAAAAAAAAAGAATAAAATCAATGGGAAAACAAGGTTTAAAATAATAATAAATACATATCTGCCAGTAATTACCTTTAATTTCAATGGACTAAATGCACCCATCAAAAGACACAGAGTGGTAGATTGGAATAAAAAAAAAATTTAGAGCCTACAATATGTTGCCTACAAGCAACCCACTTTAGGGCAAAGGACACATGTAGATTGAAACAGATATTTCATGTAAGTGAAAATGACAAGAAATCAGGGTTTGCAATACTCATATCAGACAAAATAGACTTTAAAAGAAAGGCTATAAAAGAAAAAGATGGACACTATATTATGATAAAAGAATACAAGGAGAGGATATTACCTCATTAAAATATATACACCCAATTTAGGAGCAGCCAAATACATTAAACAAATATGAAAAGAAAAAAGGAATTGATGAAAATACAATAGTAGGAGATTTTAATACTTCACTCACATCAATGGACAAATCTTTGAAACAGAAAATCAATAAAGCAATAGAGATCCTAAATTATACAACAAAATAGTTAAACTTAATTGATATTTTAAGGACATTACATTCAAATAAAGCAGAATACACATTCTTTGCAAGTGCACATGGAGCATTCTCTAGTATTATCTGCATAGCAGGGCATAAAAGAAGACTTAATAAATTTAGGATAATAGAAATTATTTCAAGCATTGTTTCTGACCACAGTGGCATGAAACTAGAAATCAACAACAGAAAAAGACACAAGAAAACAAAATTATGTGGAGACTAAACAAGATATTATTAAAAACCTAATGGGCCAACAGTGAGATCAAAAAAGAAAGTTAAAAATATATTGAGGTAAGTGACAATGAAAACACAGTCATATAAAATCTATGGGTTGCAGCAAAAGAAATTCTTAGAGGGAAGTTTATAGTGATATAGGCCTTCCTTAAGAAATAAGAAAAATCTCAAACAACCTAACTCACCACCTCAAAGAATTAGAAACGAAGAAATAAAACCTAATATCAGAACAAAGAAGTAGATAATAAAGATCAGAGGGGAAATAAATACAACAGAGATTAGAAAAAAAATGTAAGCAAAATTGACAAACTTCTGGCTAAGCTCACCAAGAACAAAGATGATCCAAACTAACAAAACAAGAAATGAAAGAGGAGAAATCTCAACAGACACTGTAGAAAAACAAATAAAAAGAGAATACTATGAACAATCAGATGCCAACAAATTCAACAACCTAGAAGAAATGTACAACTTTCTAGAAACATACAGCTCACCAAAACTGAACCAGGAAAAAACCAGATAACTTGAACAGATCAATCACTAGAAATGGAATAGAATCTATAACAAAAAGTACCTACAAATGAAAGCCCAGGATGAGATGTCTTCACAGGTGATTTCTACCAAACATACAAGAAAGAACTTATATAAATAATTCTCAAACTCTTCGAAAAGACTGAAGAAGAAAAAACACTCCTAAAGTTTATCTACGAACAACCATAACCCTAAAAACCATAACCCAGAAAAAGGCACTACCAAAACAGAGAATTACAGGCCATTATTGTTGTTCAGTTGCTCAGTCATGTCCAACTCTTTGTGACCCCATGGACTTCAGTACGCCAGGTTTCCCTGTCCTTCACCATCTCCCACATTTTGCTCAAACTCATGTCCAATGAATTGTGATGCCATCCAACCATCTTGTCCTCTGTCATCCCCTTCTCCTCCTCCCTTCAATCTTTCCCAGCATCAGGATTGTCTTTGATGAATAGAGATGCAAAAATCATCAAACAAATATTAGCAATCCAAACGCAACAACAAAACTACAAAGAGGTACCACCTCACACTGCTCAGAATGGCCATCATTAAAAAGTCTACAAATAGATTAAAGACTTAAATGTAAAGCCCAAAACTATAAAGCTCTTAGAGGAAAACATAGGCAGTATACTCTTTAACATAAATTGCACCAAGATTCTCTTTTACCCACCTCCTAGAGTTATGGAAATAAAAACAAAAATAAACAAATAGGACCTAACTAAATGCTTTAGCAAAGCAAAGGAAACTAAATAAGATGAAAAGACAACACCCAGAATGGAAGAAAACTATTGCAAATAATTGCAAATGAAGCAACTGACACAAAATATACAAGCAACTCATACAGCTCAATATCAGGAAAACAAACCACTCAATCAAAAAATGGGCAGAAGACCTAAATAGACATTTCTCCAAAGACACACAGATCGCCAATAAGCACATGAAAAGATGCTCAACATTGCTTATTATTAGAGTAATGCATACCAAAACTACAATGAGGTATCCATCACCTCACACCAATCAGAATGGCCGTCATCAAAAAATCTACAAACAATAAATGCTGGAGAGGATGTAGAGGAAAGGGAACCCTCCTATACTGTTGGTGGGAATATAAATTGATACAGCCTCTATGGAGAACAGTATGAGATTCATTACAAAAAAAAAAAAGCAATAAAACTACCATATGACCCAGCAATCCCACTACTCAGCATATATCCTGCTGCTGCTGCTGCTAAGTCGTTTCAGTCGTGTCCGACTCTGTGCCACCCCATAAATGGCAGCCTACCAGGCTCCTCCATCCCTGGGATTCTCCAGGCAAGAACACTGGAGTGGGTTGCCATTTCCTTCTCCAATGCTTGAAAGTGAAAAGTGAAAGTGAAGTCGCTCAGTCGTGTCTGACTCTTTGCGACCCCATGGATTGCAGCCCACCCGACTCCTCTGTCCATGGGATTTTCCAGGCAAGAGTACTGGAGTGGGGTGCCATTGCCTTCTCTGAGCATATATCCTGAGAAAAGCACAATTCAAAAAGACACATGTACCCTGATGTTCATTGCACCACTATTTACAATAGTCAGGACATGGAAGCAATGTGGGTGTCCATTGATAGATGAATGGATAAAAAAGATGTGGTACATATATGCAATGGAATATTACTCAGCCATAAAAAAGGAATGAATTTGAATCAGTTCTAGTGAGGTGGATGAACCTAGAGCCTGTTATCTAGAGTGAAGTAAGTTGAAAGAGAAAAACTAATATTGTATATTAATGCATATATAGAGACTAGAAAAATATCACTGATGAACCAATTTGCAGGGAGGATATGGAGATACAGATGTAGAAAATGGACTTCTGGACACAGTAGGGAAAGGCGAGGGTAGGACTAATTGAAAAAGTAACATTGGCATATATACATTATCATATGTAAAGTAGATAGCTAGTAGGGAGCTGCTATATAACACAGGGAGTCCAGCTTGATACTCTGTGATGACCTAGAAGGGTAGGATGGGAAAGAGGAGGGAGGCTCAAAAGGGATGGGATATATGTATATATAATTACTACTGACTCACATTTTTGTACAGCAGAAACCAACACAACATTGTAAAGCAATTATCCTCCAATTAAAAAATAAAAGTCTAAAAATAATAAATGTTGTAGAGGATGTGGAGGAAAGGGAAGGCGTCCTACTCTGCTGGTGAGATTGTAAGTTGGTACAACCACTACGGAAAACAGTATGGATCTTCCTCAAATTACTAAAAGTAGAGTTGCTGTATGATCCAGCAATCCCACTCCTTGGCCTATACTCAGACGAATCTATGATTTGAAAAGATACATTCACTTCTATGTTTATAGCAGCACTCTTCACAATAGCAAAAACATGGAAACAATCTAAATGTCCACCAACAAATGAACGGATAAAGAAGATGTGGTGTATATATATATATATGTATACAAACACACACACACACATATACAATGGAATATTTTACTCAGCCATAAGAAAGAAATAATGCCATTTGCAGCAACATGGAGAGACCTAGAGATTATCATATTAAACAAAGTAAGTCAGAAAGGGAAAGACAAATACTGCATGACATCACTTATATCAGTTCAGTTCAGTCGCTCAGTCGTGTCCGACTCTTTGCGACCCCATGAATTGCAGCACGCCAGGCCTCTCTGTCCATCACCAACTCCCGGAGTCTACCCAAACCCATGTTCATCGAGTCGGTGATGCCATCCAACCATCTCATCCTCTGTCGTCCCCTTCTCCTCCCACCCCCAATCCTACCCAGCATCAGGGTCTTTTCCAATGAGTCAACCCTTCGCATGAGGTGGCCAAAGTATTGAAGTTTCAGCTTCAACATCAGACCTTCCAATGAACACCCAGGATTGATCTCTTTTAGGATGGATTGATTGGATCTCCTTGCAGTCCAAGGGACTCTCAAGAGTCTTCTCCAACACCACAGCTCAAAAGCATCAATTCTGCGGCGCTCAGCTTTCTTCACCGTCCAACTCTCACATCCATACATGACCACTGGAAAAACCATAGCCTTGACAAGACGGACTTTTGTTGGCAAAGTAATGTCTCTGCTTTTAAATATGCTATCTAGGTTGGCCATAACCTTCCTTCCAAGGAGTAAACGTCTCTTAATTTCATGGCTGCAGTCACC
Source organism: Giraffa tippelskirchi (assembly GCF_054371585.1). NCBI lineage: Eukaryota > Metazoa > Chordata > Mammalia > Artiodactyla > Giraffidae > Giraffa > Giraffa tippelskirchi. The sequence goes on along the minus strand of NC_137276.1, from coordinate 54,918,794 downwards.
ATCAGCAGTGATTCTGGAGCCCAAAAAAATAAAGTCTGACACTGTTTTCGCTGTTTCCCCATCTATTTCCCATGGAGTGATGAGACCAGATGCCATGATCTTAGTTTTCTGAACGTTGAGCTTTAAGCCAACTTTTTCACTCTCCTCCTTCACCTTCATCAAGAGGCTCTTTAGTTCTTCTTCACTCTCTGCCATAAGGGTGGTGTCATCCGCATATCTGAGGGTATTGATATTTCTCCCAGCAATCTTGATTCCAGCTTGTGTTTCTTCCAGCCCAGCGTTTCTCATGATGTACTCTGCATTTAAGTTAAATAAGCAGGGTGACAATATACAGCCTTGACGGACTCCTTTTCCTATTTGGAACCAGTCTGTTGTTCCATGTCCAGTTCTAACTGTTGCTTCTTGACCTGCATACAGGTTTCTCAAGAGACAGGTCAGATGGTCTGGTATTCCCATCTCTTTCAGAATTTTCCACAGTTTATTGTGATCCACACAGTCAAAGGCTTTGGCATAGTCAATAAAGCAGAAATAGATGTTTTTCTGGAACTCTCTTGCTTTTTCGATGATCCAGCAGATATTGGCAATTTGATCTCTGGTTCCTCCGCCTTTTCTAAAACCAGCTTGAACATCTGGAAGTTCACGGTTCATGTATTGCTGAAGCCTGGCTTGGAGAATTTTGAGCATTACTTTACTAGCATGTGAGATGAGTGTAATTGTGCGGTAGTTTGAGCATTCTTTGGCATTGCCTTTCTTTGGGATTGGAACGAAAACTGACATTTTCCAGTCCTGTGGCCACTGCTGAGTTTTCCAAATTTGCTGGCATATCGAGTGCAGCACTTTCACAGCATCACCTTTGAGGATTTGAAATAGCTCAACTGGAATTCCATCACCTCCACTAGCTTTGTTCGTAGTGATGTTTTCTAAGGCCCACTTGACTTCACATTCCAGGATGTCTGGCTCTAGGTGAGTGATCACACCATCGTGATTATCTGGGTCGTGAAGATCTTTTTTGTACAGTTCTTCTGTGTATTCTTGCCATCTCTTCTTAATATCTTCTGCTTCTGTTAGGTCCATACCATTTCTTGCCTTTATCGAGCCCATCTTTGCATGAAATGTTCCTTTGGTATCTCTAATTTTCTTGAAGAGATCTCTAGTCTTTCCCAATCTGTTGTTTTCCTCTATTTGCACTGATCGCTGAGGAAGGCTTTCTTATCTCTCCTTGCTATTCTTTGAACTCTGCATTGAGATGGGAATATCTTTCCTTTTCTCCTTTGCTTTTTGCTACTCTTCTCTTCCCAGCTATCTGTAAGGCCTCCTCAGACAGCCATTTTGCTTTCTTGCATTTCTTTTCCATGGGGATGATCTTGATCCCTGTCTCCTGTACAATGTCACGAACCTCTGTCCATAGTTCGTCAGGCACTCTGTCTATCAGGTCTAGTCCCTTAAATCTATTTGTCACTTCTACTGTGTACTCATAAGGGATTTGATCTAGGTCATACCTGAATGGCCTAGTGGTTTTCCCTACTTTCTTCAATTTAATCACTTATATATGGAATCTAAAATATGACACAAATGAACATATATACAAAACAGAAACAGACTCACAGACATAGAGAACAGACTTACTGTTGCCAAGTGGGATAGGGAGTGAGGGAGGCATGGATTGAGAGTTTTGGATTAGCAGATTCAAATGAGTATATAGAAGATAAACAACAAGGTCCTACTGAAAAGCACAGAGAACTATATGCAATATTCTATAGTAAATCATAATGAAAAATAATATGAAATATATATATGTATATATAACTGAATGACTTTGCTGCAAAGCAAAAATGAACACAACATTGCAATTCTACTGTACTTCAATAATTTTTTTTAAAAAAGAGAGACATCCTTATTCAATAGATTAGAAAACATTTGCTAACAAACACTACAGTTTCTTCGCTCACAAGCCCAGATATAGTGCTGTCAAGGATACCAGACTGTCACCTGCCTTTCTTTTCCTTGCCCCAGGACTCCCCACCCAGTAAAGGGAGTAAATAGATTATAGGCTTTAACTTCTTCCTCTTTAGATACAATTTCACATACAGAGACAATAAGTTAATGACACTGACTGATATGGAAGCTCTCTATAACCTTTTTCCCAGTGGAACAGTTATTTATAAAATAACCAATTTTGGACTCAATATGATTTTTTTTTCAGTGATATTTAGGTTGTATAAAATGAACACTACCCATATAATCACCTTTTTCTCTAAGGCTTGACTTATTCCTTATACATTGTCCCTTCCTTCCCATTATTAAATACAAAAATAATTTTGCTAGCTGCATACTTGAAGGTCTTGTGTTCTACTTTAAAAGGCCATTTATTAACAATTAATAAATTATTTTCATTTATGCAATAAATATTTCCTGGGCACCTATTTACAGAAAGAAATGTGCTACATGCTGGAAATAATGGTTAATGTAACAGATGTAGTCTTAGCCCCTCATGGAGCTTATAAAGAGTGATCAAAACCTAAGTAATCACAAAATTAGTAATCATACATTTTGATTAGGTCTACAGGGGAACATATGGTGTAATATTAGAGCCTAATAGTAAGGTCCTCTTAGGAAGGGGCCAGGATATTTTCCTTTGGGGGGGGCGGTCCTTAAAGCCAAGATATGTAGGATGAAAAGAGAATGTTTGTTTTAGTTGCTAAGTAGTGTCTGACTATTTTGCAATCCCATGGACTGTAGCCCAGTAGGCTCCTCTGTCCATGGCATTTCCCAGTCAAGAATACTGGAGTGGATTGTCATTTCCTGTTCCAGGGGATCTTTCCAGCTGAGGGATTGAACCTGCCTCTCCTGCACTGGCAGGCAGATTCTTTACCGAGACACCAAGGAAGGTACCAGAAAAAAGGTAGCCATGAGAAAATCAATCCATGTCTTAAAGGGTGGAAAAAATAGTGATTTGTTATCCTAGGCACTTTTCTTACTTCATCAATAAACTAATTCTGCAAGCCAGGTATAATCACTCTATTTTGAAGGTGAATAATCAGTTTAGATAACTGGCCAATGTCAATTGGTTAGTTGTGCAAAGTTGAGTTCAAGACCACACATATATTTCAGATTCAGAACTCTCCATTTCCACAGGGATTCTTTCTGCAGGCCATGTCAGCAGGGTCTCTGAACTCAGCGGTCTTTAAAGTTTCCTCCTTCTTGATGCCCACTGATTGAAGCATGCAGCTTTTTAATGCTTATTTAAAAATAACTTAAAAAATTGAAACTTTAAAGTGGTACAGCCTATATGAATTTTTGGTTGAAGTTTGTATTCAATTTTAGTTCACTTTACTGCCTTAAAAGTTCCTGCAACAACAACATGGAGAATATATTTACAAATGAAGCTAAGGATAAAGAAATAATCTTCAAAATACAGAGGCAGCTCATGCAGTTCTACATTAAAAAAAAAAAAACAGTCAAGAGGTAGGCAGAAGATCTAATTTATTCTACTTCATACAGACTTCATTATAAGAACATTAATATATGTTTGTTTAAAAGGAAACATAGAAATAAATAGACATTTCTCCAAAGACGACATAAAGATATCGAAACAGGTACATGAAAATGATGTTCAACATCATTAATTATTAGAGAAATGGGAAAAAAACTACAAGCAGGTATTACCTCACATCAGTCAGAATGACCATCATTAAAATGTCTACAAACAATAAATGCTGGAGAGGGTGTAGAGAAATGGGAACCTTCCTACACTGTTGGTGGAAATGCAAACTGGTACAATCACTATGGAGAACAGTATGGAGATTTCTTAAAAAACTAAAAATAAAACTACCATATGATACAGCAGTCCCATCTTGGGAATATATCTGGAGAAAATGATAATCTGAAAAAATACATGCACCCTAATATTCATTGCAGCACTATTTACAACAGCCAAGACATAGAAGTAACCTAAATGTCCATCAACAGAGGAATGGATGAAGATATGGACATATATATATAATGGAATATTACTCAGTCATTATTAAGAATGCAATAATGCCATTTGAAGTAACATGGATGGACCTAGAGGTTTTCATACTAAGTGAAGTAAGTCAGACAGAGAAAGACAAATTTCATATATCACTTGTATGTGCAATCCAATTTTTTAAAATGACACAAAATGAACTTATTTACAAAACAGAAACAGACTTACAGATATCAAAAAAACAAACAAACTTAATGGTTACCAAATGGGAAACTTGGGAGGGGGAGAAGTAAATCAGGTACTTGGGATGTATATATACTCACTACTACTATATATACAATAGGTAACTAACAAGGACCTACTCTAGAGCATAGAGAACTTGATTCAATATTCAGTGATAACCTATATGAGAAAATCTGAAAAAGAATGAATATATGGTATGTATAACTGAATCACTTTGCTTTACACCTGAAACTAACACAATATTGTAAATCTACCATACACCAATAATTTTTTTTTTTAAAGTAACTACACTGGAATTAATATTTTGAGAATTTTTATGAAAAGTTCCAGACTCATGACCTGTGTTAACAGCAACACAGAGGTAGTGAAATGAGCAGTTTGGAGTATTTTATTGCACAAAACATATCTTATTATATATATATATATACATATATATACACATACATATTATAGAAATTGAATATTAATATTCAATTTATATAATATAGAATTATTTGGAGGGAAATTTTTAGAGGAAACTATTCAGAACAATATATTTTGATAGATTAATATTTTATTTAAACCTCACACTAGTTTACTCATTCATTAAATAAGCATTTTAATGATCTAATATATGAATCCACTCTACTTCATACAGACTTCATTATAAGAACATTAATATATGTTTGTTTAAAAGGAAACATTGAAATAAATAATACAAAATTTCTGCTCACTTCCTGACACTTAGAATAAAACATTTCATATAGACTTCCAGTAGCAGAGGACAGGCCTTCACCAATTATTACCTATTTTTCCTCGGATGGTTTGCAATTACACTCAACCTTTGCCTCCTTATCTGTAATTTGGAAATTTAATAGTTAGTTGTTGGATAAATGGTTTTCATTTTTGAAACCGTCATTTTACTGTCCCAGTTGTCCTATACCTTAGGGTTATTATCTATTATACATGAATGTTTCATGAGGATAAAGCTAAATAAACATGATTCTGAAAAGAAGCAGGACCCTATGGTCCTTCCCTTGCATGTCCTCTGCCTGCCTTTTATCTGTAGAAAACAATAGTCAAAGAATACATTTAATTAGAGAAGTGAGAAAAATGCAGAAGCAAAATAACACTGTCAAACAGGACAAAATAATAATAATAATCATTAAACAAAGCCAAGGACCTTCAGTTCCTCGTCAAGGGCTGTAGATAATATTCTGGAAAAATGGTGAAGGACTTTATTTTCTTGGACTCCAAAATTACTGCAGACGGTGACTGCAGCCATTAAATTAAAGGATGCTTGCTGCTTGGAAGAAAAGCTATGACCAACTTAAACAGCATATTAAAAAGCAGAGACATTACTTTTCCAACAAAGGTCCATCTAGTCAAAGCTATGGTTTTTCTAGTAGTCACATATGGATGCGCAAGCTGGACAATGAAAAAAGGCTCAGTGCCTAAGATTTGATGCCTTCAAACTGTGGTGTTGGAGAAGACTCTTGAGAGTCCCTTGGACAGCAAGGAGATAAAACTTGTCAATCCTAAAGGAATTCAACCTTGAATATTCATTGAAGGATGATGCTGAAGCTCCAATACTGTGGCCTCCTGATGGCAAGAGCCAACTCATTGGAAAAGACCCTGATGCTGGGAAAGATTGAAGGCAGGAGGAGAAGGGGATGACCGAGAATGAGTTGGTTGGATGGCATCACCAACTCAATGGACATGAGTTTGAGCAAACTCCAGGAGATGGTGAAGGACAGGGAAGCCTGGCATACTGCAGTCCATGGGGTCACAGAGTGGGACATGACTGAGCAACTGAAGAACAACAATTCTGTGAGCTGTCTTGTAGAGATGGAAACCTCCACCAGGTGGAAGAAGTTAACTACATGATGACCAGACTATAGGGATGATATAAGTTGCCACAGTTCCTAGAACTGGCCTCAAAAAAAAATGGGAACAAACCGACCCTGGAACTGAAGACTAACGGTAATTAAAACAATCAAGATGACACTGATCAGACCACTGAGTGACCCATTTTCAAGATGACTGTCAGAGCTGACTCCACTATTCTGCATATAGCCCACTCCCCTGTGCTCAAACACCTCTGAAAATCCCCTGTGAAAGCTCCTGCCCTCTGGTTGTCAGTAGGGGGAATTGGCTTTTGGCTATAAGTGTGCCGTTCCCTTTGGCTGCCAGTCTCTGAAATAAAGCAAGCTTTCCTTTCCACCAACTAGCCTCCTTATTGACTTTCAAGCAATGAACACTCAGACCTTACTTTTTTTTTTTTAATTTTAATTGGAAGCTAATTACTTTACAATTTTGTGGTGGTTTTTGCCATACATTCACATGAATCAGCCATGGGTGTACATGTGTTTCCCATCCTGAACCCCCCTCCCACTTCCCCACTCCCCCCATCCCATCTCTCAGGGTCATCCCAGTGCACCAGCCCTGAGCACCCTGCCTCATGCATCGAACCTGGTCTGGCAATCTATTTCACATACGATAATATACATGTTTCAATGCTATTCTCTCATCATCCCACCCTCGCCTTCTCCCTCAGAGTCCAAAAGTCTGTTCATTACATCTGTGTCTCTTTCACTGTCTCGCATATAGGGTCATCGTTACCATCTTTCTAAATTCCATATATATGTGTTAATATACTGTATTTGTGTTTTTCTTTCGGACTTACTTCAATCTGTATAATAGGCTCCAGTTTCATCCACCTCATTAGAACTGATTCAAATGCATTCTTTTTAATAGCTGTGTAATATTCCATTGTGTATATGTACCACAACTTTCTTATCCATTCGTCTGCCGATGGACATCTAGGTTCCTTCCATGTCCTGGCTATTGTAAACAGTGCTGTGATGAACATTGGGGTACATGTGTCTGTTTCAATTCTGGTTTCATTAGTGTGTATGCCCAGAATTGGGCAGTTTGTATGGCAGTTGTATTTCCAGTTTTTTAGGGACTCTCCACACTGTTCTCCATAGTGGCTGTACTAGTTTGCATTCCCATCAACAGTGTAAGAGGGTTCCTTTTTCTCTGCACTCTCTTCAGCATTTATTGTTGGTAGACTTTTTGATAGCAACCATTCTGACTGGCGTGAGATGGTACCTCATTGTGGTTTTGATTTGCATTTCTCTGATAATGAGGGATGTTGAGCATCTTTTCATGTGTTTGTTAGCCATCTTTATGTCTTCTTTGGAGAAATGTCTGTTTAGTTCTTTGGCCCATTTATTTAAAGGGAGAAGAATCAACAAAATTAAAAATGAAAATGAAGAAATCACAACAGACAACACAGAAATACAAAGGATCATAAGAGACTACTATCAGCAACTATATGCCAATAAAATGGACAACTTGGAAGAAATGGACAAATTCTTAGAAAAGTATAACTTTCCAAAACTGAACCAGGAAGAAATAGAAAATCTTAACAGACCCATCACAAGCATGGAAATAGAAACTGTAATCAGAAATCTTCCAACATACAAAAGCCCAGGACCAGATGGCTTCACAGCTGATTTCTACCAAAAATTTAGAGAAGAGCTAATACCTATCCTACTCAAACTCTTCCAGAAAAGTGCAGAGGAAGGTAAACTTCCAAACTCATTCAATGAGGCCACCACCATCATAATAGCAAAACCAGACAAAAGATGCCACAAAAACAAAACAAAACAAAACAAAAACTATAGGCCAATATCACTGATGAACATAGATGCAAAAATCCTCAACAAAATTCTAGGACACAGAATCCAACAACATATTAAAAAGATCATACAACATGATCAAGTGGACTTTATCCCAGGGATGCAAGGATTCTTCAATATTCATAAATCAATCAATGTGATACACCACATTAAAAAATTGAAAGATAAAAAACATATGATTATCCCAATAGATGCAGAGAAAGCCTTTGACAGAATTCAACATCCATTGATGATATAAACCCTCCAGAAAGCAGGAATAGAAGAAACATACCTCAACATAATAAAAGCAATATATGGTAAACCCACAACAAACATTATCCTCAATGGTGAAAAATTGAAAGCATTTCCCCTAAAGTCAGGAATAAGACAAGGATGCCAACTCTCACCACTACTATTCAACATAGTTTTGGAAGTTTTGGCCACAGCAATCAGAGCAGAAAAAGAAATAAAAGGAATCTAGATTGGAAAAGAAGTAAAACTCTCACTGCAGATGACATGATCCTCTACATAGAAAACCCTAAAGACTCCACCAGAAAATTACTAGAGCTAATCAATGAATATAGTAAAGTTGCAGGATATAAAATTAATACACCAAAATCCCTTGCATTCCTATACATTAACAATGAGAAAACAGAAAGAGAAATTAAGGAAACAATTACATTCACCATTGCAACGAAAAGAATAAAATATCTAGGAATAAATCTACTAAAGAAACAAAAGACCTATATATAGAAAACTATAAAACACTGATGAAAGAAATCAAAGGTGACACAAATAGATGGAGAAATATACCTTGTTCATGGATCAGAAGAATCAATATAGTGAAATTGAGTATACTACCCAAAGCAATCTATAGATTCAGTGCAATCCCTATCAAGCTACCAACAGTATTTTTCAGAGAACTAGAACAAATAATTTCATAGTTTGTATCAAAATGCCAAAAAACCTCGAATAGCCAAAGCATCTTGAGAAAGAATGGAACTGGAGGAATCAACCTGCCTGACTTCGGGCTATACTACAAAGCTACAGTCATCAAGACAGTATGGTACTGGCACAAAGATAGAAATATAGATCATTGGAACAAAATAGAAGGCCCAGAGATAAATCCACACACCTATGAACACCTTATCTCTGACAAAGGAGGCAAGAATATACAATGGAGAAAAGACAATCTCTTTAACAAGTGGTGCTGGGAAAACTGGTCAACCACTTGTAAAAGAATGAAACTAGAACACTTTCTAACACCATTCACAAAAATAAACTCAAAATGGATTAAAGATCTAAATGTAAGACCAGAAACTATAAAACTCCTAGAGGAAAACATAGGCAAAACATTCTCTGACGTAAATCATAGCAGGATCCTCTATGACCCACCTCCCAGAGTAATGGAAATAAAAGCAAAAATAAACAAATGGGACCTAATTAAACTTAAAAGCTTTTGCACAACGAAGGCAACTATAAGCAAGGTGAAAAGACAGCCTTCAGAATGGGATAAAATAGTAACAAATGAAGCAACTGACAAAGAATTAATCTAAAAAATATACAAGCAACTCCTGTAGCTCAATTCCAGGAAAATAAATGACAGACCTTACTTTTGGAGAAGGAAATGGCAACCCACTCCAGTACTCTTGCCTGGAAAATCCCATGGATGGAGGAGCCTGGTAGGCTACAGTCCATGGGGTCACAAAGAGTCGGACACGACTGAGCGACTTCACTTACTTTTGATAACAATTGGGTTTCTGTTATTATCAATGCTATATTACCATGAGAATCTCATTTAACTGTTTCTTCATCTCTAAATTGTCATGATGATAATAGGTAAATATTTTTAATACTTACTTTGTGCTTGGAGCATCTTGTGCAGCATTTCCTTGAGTCTTACAACTAAGTTGAGTTATGCATTATTACTTCACAGGTGGGAAAACAGAAATAAAAGAACTGAACCTTGGCAGTGTGACTCATGTTCATCTGCTTTCACCACTATTTATACTACCTCAGCATCACACTGAGCTCTCATGCTACTGCTATTAGACTGGCCTTTTCCACTGTAGTGGGATAACTTTTGAACCTACTATGAGTATGTGTGTGTGCATTGCTGTGGAGGGTATGTGAATATTAATTCTAGAGTCTTGGCAATTGTCTACAGATCCTGAAGCTCTAGTTTGCATATCTTCCTGAGAAGTTTTGGCATGTGACTACATGCATATCATTTTCTCTATTTTCATAAAATCATAAATCTTTCAAGATGCACTGTACCTCACTTGCCAAAGAAAGATAGTTTAATCTCTACTTGACCATGGAGTCTCTAATGTGGGCCACTAGGCATATAATATATACTAAGTATATATGCTAGAGTCTCTTGGACTGCAAGGAGATCAAACCAGTCAATCCTAAAGGAAATCAACCCTAAATATTCATTGGAAGGACTGATGTTGAAACTGAAGCTCCAAAATTTTGGCCACCTGATGTGAAGTACTGACTCATTGGAAAAGACCCTGATCCTGGGAAAGACTGAAGGCAGGAGAAGGGGATGAGAAGAGGACAAGATGGTTGGATAACATCAATTACTCAATGGACATGAGTTTGAGCAAGCTCCAGGAGATGGTGAAGGACTGGAAAGCCTGTCACTCTGTAGTCCACGGGGTTGCAAAGAGTTGGGCATGACTGAGCAACTGAACAATAACAACAACAATATATGCCATCTTGTCTCTCTAAAAACAGTCCCACTCCCTCTCCCACTATACATGGCCATTCTCATTTTGAAGATGACTAGAACATTTACTATCATTTCTCATCCTCATAAGGTAGGGAAAAAGTTAATGTTAAGAGAAGAGCTAATAAATGACCTAGAAGCACTTTGCTGTCACATGTTGCCAAGACTGTGTGACACTATGATTGTAAGCCAGAGAGTGAGAGTGTAAGCAGTTCTTATTACACGTATCATGATTCTGTACACTTCAATCAAGGCCCTTATCACCTTTTCCTCTCTAGACTAAATCATTCTAATTGTTTTTTTTCTCATATCATGTATAAGTCTTGCCTCATTCCTGACAATGTCTGTCCTCCTTCCATCATGTTAATAAGGTTCCTCACTTAAAGAAGAGGGGCACCTGGGTCAGGAACTGGGCCTAAATTAATTGGATTTTCTTCTTTTACATTCCTGAAAGAATTTGCTCTTCTCCCATGTAAAAGTCTAGGTTTGGAATGGAACAAATGGGGTTCAAACACATGAAGTATCATCATTCAAGAATCATCTGCAAATGCCAAGGTTTTAGTTATCCCCACTTCTAGGTGACACAGAGTTCATCATAGCTTCTATTTAACCTCTAGGATAAGAGAAATATCATAGAGGCAAACAAGGGCTCTGTAAATAATCTTTAATCTAGAATCTTGGTTCTGAATTCTAAACATATGTCATGTAATCCTAACCTCAAAATTTTTGGCAGACATAACTAGTTGACCTGGTAAGGAATCCACCTGCAATGCAGGAGACCCTAGAGCAGGAAGATCCCCTGGAGAAGGGATAGGCTACCCACTCCACTACTATTGGGCTTCCCTGGTGGCTCAGATGGTAAAGGATCCGCCTGCAATGTGGGAGACCTGGGTTTGATCCCTGGGTTGGGAAGATCCCCTGGAGAAGTGAACAGCCACCCACTTCAGTAGAATTGCCTGGAGAATTTCATGGACAGAGGAGCCTGGCAGGCTACAGTCCATGGGGTTGTAAAGAGTGGGACAGAACTGAGTGACTTTCACTTCGCAACTCCATTTTAATGGAGCATCTGACGTGACTTAATTATGAAAAGTTCTTTTGATCCATGTGGTCTGTTTACTAAATCACTTTATTTTTTGTTGTTTTTTGTCTTGTTTTGTTTTTAGACACTCTTCATGTTTTACCATTGTTGTTGCTGCTCAGTTGCTCAGTCATTTACCATTAAACGACTTCAGTGGCTTTAACATTAAAAACAGGTTAATTCAGAGCTCTGCTGAAATTTAATATTTTGATCAGCTTTTTCAAAACAAATCTGTTGCCAGATTTCAAAGCAAAATTTTATAAAACTTTGTATTATCTTTTGAGCATGGAAAGAAAAGTTTGAAGACAATAAACCATTATAGTTCATTCCATAATAAATTCATGGTAAAGTGAATCAAGGAAGCAGTGAAAAGGTTTGTATAGTGGTAGGAATTAATTCAGTGTCATATTACACCAGCTATTCACACAGGCCACTAAATACTATCTGTCCACATATGAAACACTAGATATTATTAAATACCATTCATCTGTATATTAATACTGTTACATATCTATATTCTATATGTAACAGACTCTGTTCTTTCCATGACCTATGTATAATTAAAACCCAGCACAGACCAGACCAAAAGAAGAATTTATTTCAAAGAGGAAGTGACTCCAGAAGGCAATGAGCTCCTTGAAAGTATTCAAACAGAAAAGAGGGATGCATTGTGCGAAACAAAAATGGTACTTCAGATCAATTTTTTTTTTTTTTTTTAAGACCAGTGTTGAAAGACCATCCTAACAGGTTTTTGCTCTGTCCTTGAGAAATCCCCACCTTCTGAATAATGGAAATTGACAGGATATAAAGATAGAGCATATCTCTTTTCCCCAACAGCCGTTTGCTCACATTCTAAGGAGGATAAACTCAAGAGATACTTGTCTCCTCTTTTGTAGAGCTAAGTTGCATCCATTCTAAAAGGAATAGAGTCTACAGATGCCCTTTTTTTTTTTTTTTTAAATCTTCCCTGATAGGCCTGCTTACACTCTAAGGTAGAGATCTTCTTTCCTCCCTAGGAGAGGATTTGTTTATATCCAGCTTAAAAGATAAGATTTCTCCCTTTATCTCAGGCTGGGAGAATGGCAGGTATAACAGCAGCTCAGTATACATTCTGAGTTTTTAACCTTTGAAATTCTTCTTCTGTGGCACAAATCCCTTTGCATGGTCAGGTGATCTACTGTTCTCATTGCATCATCTCAGGGAATTTTCTCATTTTCACTGACCTTATTTTTTTTACTTAGATATTAATTTTCTTATTGATTTATCTATTATATACCTTGAAAATAAATCAGAATTTTAATTTTGATTTTATGTTGTTTTTTACTTTTTTGGCTGAGTGACTAACACTTTTGGCAGAGACATTGTATATATATTTTTTGGGTAGATATATCAATATTTTGTTTTTTGTCTCTGATAGTCTTTTTAAAAAACGTGCATGCTATTTTATTTCCATTAGAAAAGTACTATCTATGTAAAATTTGGTCCAGTTTCTTTTCCTTTACCTTAACTACTCAAGCTTAAATGCTTTAACTTTACTCAAGTAAAAGCAGAATCATATTTGACATGACAACTAAATATGCATTAAATTAATTAAATTAATTCACATTAAATTAATAGAATTTGATTGAATTAGGTGTGCTCTTTATTATTTCACAGGAATAGTAACTCATTTTTCCTACATGTTATTTCTCTTTACTTTTATTTTTCTGAGTTAACTATGTGAGTCATATCTGTTTTCCCACATCCAATAATACAAATGTTCTAGAAGTGTAATTTATAAAGTCAGTAACTAGATTCATCATTAGTCTTCAATTCATGTTCAGTTCTCCTTATTATATGGTATTTTCATAACAACTTCAGATATTTCAGTCAACCTTATACCTTTCAACAAAGATTGTGAAAATTATTAGGTTGGTGCAAAAGTAATTGTGGTTTTTGCATTGTTGAAATTTGCCATTTGATATTGGAATACATTCTCAATAAATGTAGTTATCTTATACATCATTCTAATGTGCATTTCTCACTTTATGTTTTTCACTAATGACTTATTACTTGCTGTATATTTATTTTTGACTATGGAAATGATGCTAGATACAAAGAAAACTTGAATGATTTTCTTATATGAGTTCAAAATGTGTTGTAAAGCAGTGGAGACATTTCACAACATCAACAACACATTTGGTACAGAAGCTGCTAACGAATGTATAGTGCAGTGGAGGTTCAAGAAGTTTTGCAAAGGAGACAAGAACCTTGAAGATGAGGAGCCTAGTAGCCAGCCACCAGAAGGTGACAGTGACCAATTGAGAGTGATCATCGAAGCTGATCCTTTTATAATCACATGAGAAGCTGCCCAAGAATTCAAGATCAAACATTCTATGATGGTTAAGTATTTGAAGCAAATTGAAGAGGTGAAAAACCTGATAAGCAAGTACTTCATGAGCTGACTACAAATTTTTAAAAATGGTAGTTTTGAAGTGTCATCTTTTCTTATTCTATGCAACAATGAGCCATGTCTAGATTGGATTGTGACTGCAACTAAGAGTGGATTTTATATGACAACCAGTGGTGATTAGTTCAGTGGTTGGACTGAGAAGAAGCTCCAAAGCACTCCCCATAGCCAAACTTACACCCCAAAAAGGTCATAGTCACTGGTGGTCTGCTGCTTGCCTGATCCACTACAGCTTTCTGAATCCCAGAGAAACCATTACATCTGAGAAGTATGCTCAGCAAATTGATGAGATGCACCGAAAACTGCAACCCCTGCAGCTACCATTGGTCAACAGCAAAGGCCTAATTCTCCATGATAACACCTGACTGCATGTCTTACAACAACCACTTCAAAAGTTGAATGAATTAGGCTATGAAGTTTTGCTTCATCCACCGTATTCATCTAACCTCTCGCCAACCGACTATCACTTCTTCAAGCATCTCAACAGCTTTTTGTAGGGAAAACACTTCCACAACCAGCAAGATGCAGAAAATATTTTCCAAGAGTTCATCAAATTTCAAAGCATAGATTTTTATGCTACAGAAATAAGCAAATTTTATTTCTTGTTGGCAAAAATGCATTGATTGTAATGGCTCCTATTGTGATTGATAAAGATGTGTTTGAACCTTTAGTTATAATGATTTAAAATTCAATGTCTGAAACTGCAATTACTTAGCACCAACCTAACAAAACAGCTTTGTTCCTGAACAGGATTTTTTTTTTTCTTTTGTCTTTTCCTGCCTGTCTTTCAGTTCTAAGAAGCTGGATAGGAAAATTATGAAAGAAACTAGGAGACCTCATTGACTAGTTGACAGTTATTCGTTGCTTCATCACTCCTGACTTCATCCTGAGTTTTCAAGAACCACTGAATCAAAAAGTTTTGAGAATACCACCCTGATTGTGCCCAAGGGAGAAAGAATGCAGAGTTTGCATACTTAATGCTCCAACTTCCCTCCCCTCAAAAAGAGTCTAACAAAATGCAGTTTTTCAAGTATTCATTCACTCATCCATTTGTTTGACTATGTGTTTATTTTTTCAGTTAGCAGTTGGAGGCACTTAACTGGTCTATTCTCCTCAACTCTGGTGTCCTGCAATCTGTTTTTGCCAGAATGGCCTTTTCCAAGTACAAACTGCTTCATGTTTAATATCCATTATGTCCCACCATGCCCCCACTTCCTTTAATGAAAAACAATGTACTGTGTTTTTAACCTGAGCTGCAAGACCTGACAATCTACACTCTCATTTTGGTACACCTGTGGAGAAGGCAATGGCAACCCACTCCAATACTCTTGCCTGGAAAATCCCATGGACGGAGGAGCCTGGTAGGCTACAGTCCATGGGGTCGCGAAGAGTCGGACATGACTGAACGACTTCACTTTCACTTTTGACTTTCACGCATTGGGAAAAGAAACGGCAACCCACTCCAGTGTTCTTGCCTGGAGAATTCCAGGGACGGCGGAGCCTGGTGGGCTGCTGTCTATTGGGTCGCACAGAGTCGGACACGACTGAAGCGACTTAGCAGCAGCAGTAGCAACTGTATTTATAATAGAAGTTTTACCTTATATATCTATTGGTAACCTGGAATGCAGAGAAGCTGCAGAGGACACAGGTACAAATATCATTCTCTTTGGCATCAACATCCACATCTGTAAAACTGATACTTTATTCTATATCAAACACATCCAAAGTTTCATAAGTAAATGAAATACAATTCTAAATACAGAGCGCCTCAAATGCTATGTGTTTATGTATATATGTGCATGTGTGTATATAACATTTTATATGATAGTAACATAGTAAATATATTTATTTTAGTGGTTATATAATATGAAGCATATTGTTCCAAGGATATTAACCAAGTAATGATTGACTCACAGTGAAAAGATCCCTTATATTTGCAATATAAACACTTTATATCAAAATATAATTTATATGCTATATTAAAAATAAATAGAAAAATTGTTTTTCTCTCAATCCCATACATAGATGGCTCATGTATCGTTCTTTAGCCAATCCTGTTTGATTGGTATCGTCTGATTGAAGTACTTCATTGGGAAGGATTATGATAGTGATTTATGGAAGAGTGACTATCATGGGGGCAGAAGAGTGGCAGCTTAAGCATTTATTATTTCTAGCTATATTTATTCTGCAAGTTCTTTGAAATTAGAAAACTCAGTCATTACAACTACATGTCTCAGAAGAGAAGGAAGACCTCTTTCTGATGGCTTAAGCAAAACTCCAGGGCTGATTCTGATTGGTTCCATTCAGATCAAATGTTCACCTCATGTGACTGAGATCCTTATCAAATCAAAGAGGAACAATACTCCAAAAGGACATTAAGTGCTGTTGGATAAAAAGTAACATATCTATAGCCCCTGACCTTCAAAATGACCTTTAGAGGCAATGTGTGAGGGAATAACCTTAACCATGTGTGTTAGTGCCAAACACTGAATCCAAGGCCCCTCTCTTCCAGCCCAGAGCTTCTCACTACTTCTCATTTATCTCCTGTTTTTCTCACCCTTTTAACAGGGATCTGTGGCAGTTCCTAGTTCTTACAAAGAAAACCTGTCATAACAAGATCTAAATAGTCAGAAAAATATTCATTAGAACCACTTAACATGATTTTAGTCAAATTAAAATCAGAAATGTAAAATTTTCACTTGATTTCCCAGAATCAGGATGACTCAGATAAATGCTGTCAAAGTGGATAAGATATGTTCTTCAAGTGCTTTGCTCCCATATATAAAAATTAATAAATGAAAGCACAATAAGAACATTTACATTTGGGGGACCTAAGGTTATTTTGAGGAATTAAGTGTTAATTAATGTAACTATGATAAGACAGTCTACAGTTTATCTCAAGATGGATGTTATATATTCCTCTTCCTTATAATTACACCTGCCACAGCAATAGGGGGTACTTTTAGAGACATGTCCGTGAATGCACAGTTCTCTGACTTGTTAAGATGGGTACAATAATGTTCACACACGTTGGTCCCCTCCACAGTTATAACTCCAGCTCCTTTACCCTACTAGGGCAGGAGAAGAAACAGCATGGGTTGCTGACTGTGTACCTTCTAGATTTCTGCGACTTCTGAAGGTTCCACATTTTCTCCCTTCCCTGAGGGATTTCAGATTTCATATATTTTCTCTGTGTGGCTTTGCTGCTGCTGAAGCCATCTGTTCTCTGGCTTCTTGAGTTTCACCTTTTCCCCCATTTTTTCTCTTTTTCTCAGCTGCTCTTTGTATTCCCTCCTTCAGAAGAATTTGTATCTCTCTGGGTGTTTTGGGGAGTTTATTCCCCATCGAAAGGTATAATCATATCAGACAATCTTTGAAATACAGGGATTCTCAGTGGATAGACAGTTTTATAGCATGCAGTGAGGAGCCTGGTTTGATTGTCAACTTTCTCACCAGAGGGCAAGTTCCTAATTCTACACTTCTCTTATAGGTCTTACTTCCTTCAGTTAACCTGCCCAAGGTTACTGCCAAGTTTTTATTTCTCATTTTGAAACATCATGAGTTCACTTGAGCTTTCTTTTCAGATTCTCAAGGATCCTCTGAGGAATAATAAAAAAAATAGCCAAACTATTCATTTACCAGGGGCTAGTTTAATCCCTGTACATATATCAATCCCTTTCCTCTGCCCAACAACCATATATGGTGGTTGTTATTATAAGCCTCAATTTCTGAGGAAGTAAGTTAGGCTAGAGAAACTACAAAACTGTCCAAAATGACAGAACTATAAGTGGAGGAACTAACTGTCAAAACCAAGTATTTACGGTAACGAGGGTAGGCTAAACTACTCTAACAGCCTCCCAAATGTATAGTGATGAGAATCTATCAGGTCATTTATTTTTTCCATATTGCCAAGGTGGCATTCTTCCTGTTGAGTGAGACACTTTCCACTTCTCAATAGTTAAGGGATCCAGGATCCTTCATCTCTCAGGATTTTTCATCATCTGTATCCAGTTAGTAGAGGGAAAAGAACATGGTGGCACACAAGTGTAAAGTTTTCATAGGTCAAGCACAATCACTGATCCTCATACTCCATTGTCCAGATTTCAGCAACAAAGCTGCAACTAATTACAAATAAGGATAAGAAAGTAACCTAGGGGTATAAGAAGAGGCACAGCTAACAGTCCATCAAAGGGACCTCCTAAGATCCCATATTTTCCAAAATGAATGTTTTTTTAAAGTGAATCTCACCAATAAAACAAATAAAAAATAAATTAATATAAAAAAACTTTCAAGGAGACAGTGACCATACAATGCAATGCATGACACACAGGCTGATCAATACTGAATGAATGAGGAAATACAACCCTCTATACCTACCTCTAAAGTCATATGGGATCACATATCATCTGCATGTTTGCTCCATTTTTGTTGTAATTTTTGAAATAAGTGATATTTTAATGTTGTGATTAGATAATGTATCTAGGACTGTCTTATGAAATGCAAATCCAGTAGTTTCATATAAGATAGTGGTTCCCATGGGTGACAAATTAGGCTTCTCAGAACAATGCCTTACCTTCTTTTAACTTCAAATACCCCAAGGGGAAAAAATATGTTTGGGGGGTAATTTGTTTCTTCATTAAGAGATATGCTATGCTGCAAAATGTAACAACAATTTGATTTATATTGTGAAATGCTACATAAATTAAGCACACAACATATAACACATTTTTTCTTTGTGCAGTGGCCTTTCTCTTGAAATAGCTCTTAGTTTGCTGTAATAAAAGAATATTATGACTTCATAGGCACAGCCTAAGAAAGAAATTTAATTAACATGAGCAATTTCAAAATTCATTTAAGTCTCACAATGAAATATTTTATGGACAGTTAAGGTAGTAAATCATTGATTGGCTAATCAAATCCTCAATTACTGAATAACTGATAAGTTGTCATTTCTCCAATAACAGATATTCTCTGAATGCAACTGCCAACCTGAATACCCATCAGCATCCATCACAGCCGTTACACACTTAGGATTTCTTAAATCTCTGCCATTCATTTCTATTCATAGCCTTGGTTTACAAGTTTCTGTTTGCAATCACACTAACTCTAGATCAGGCTCCTTTCCATGGATGTCTAACATGCCTGGAGAGTCAACAAGATACCGTCAGTAAGTGCAAAGACTCTAAGAGTAATTATCATCAGACTGGTTGATTTTCTGTCTCAGGTCCAACCACATGTTTAGTATGACAAGACTTCTGGTGACTCAGCTCAGTCAAACCTTGAATTTGGGGACTCTCAGGCTGATAGACTATTGGGAATCCCCTACCAGCTAGTTAAGTCAAGTGTGTTATTAGCTTACTCCTATTATACCCATTGTCTAGTGTTATAATAATAAAATAATTATGACTAATAGTAGTGTAAAGAAATTAAGGAAAAACCAAGTGTTAAATAAAACAAAAGAGCAACAATTCAAGTCCATGTTTTAGAGAACCAATCATGATAATTCCACCTTTTTCACAGCCTTCACGTTTGTTCATCCAACTTCTACTCTTACTGATTCAACAAATATTTACCACACGACATGTTGAATGACATCTGCCTTTACAGAATTTTATACAGGGGATAAAGGCAAATGTATATGCAACTTATAAAAAGAAATAAATCATTTGATAGATGATTAGAGGGAATTGGAGAATAAAGAAAAAGGGGAATAGAACCAGATGAGTTCTATCTAGAGTCAAAGATATCTTTCTGACCAAAGTGATATTTAAATTGAGAACTGAAGATACAGAAACAATGTGGAGAAGAATATTCTATGTCAGGATTTATAAAACTTTACTTTTATGCCTGCCAAGTTCATGATTTTTGAATATTCACATATAAAATATTATCAACAATACTTATTTTGATGAATTCATTTTTAAAATTTAACATTGTTTTAAAAGACATATCATTCCCATAAGGAGAAAAATCAAAATCACCTATATAAGCAGAAGGAATTTCTGAAAATAAGTACATTGACACTAAGCATACAATTAAATCTTAGCTAATTAATACCTCCTACAGAAACTTCTGAGCCTCAGACCTTTTCTCTCCCAGTATAAAAGGGATATTAGCAGTCTCAGTGTTAAGGCAAATAAATAAATAAACTCACTAGGTATGGAAGCAAGACTTATTAAGTCTTACTTAATAAGCTATGACAAACCTAGACAGCATATTAAAAAGCAGAGACATGACTTTGCGAACCAAAGTCCATGTAGTCAAAGCTATGGTTTTTCTAGTAGTCATGTATGGATGTTAGAGCTTGACCATAAAGAAAGCTGAGCACCAAGAATTGATGCTTTTGAACCGTGGTGTTGGAGAAGACTCTTGAGAGTCCCTTAGACTGCAAAGAGATCAAACTAGTCAATCCTAACGGAAATCAGACCTGAATATTCATTGGAAGGACTGAAGCTGAAGCTGAAGCTCCAATACTTTGGCCACCTGATGTGAAGAACTGACTCACTGAAAAAGCCCCTGATGCTGGGTATTATTGAAGGCAGGAGGAGAAGGGGTTGACAAGGATGAGATGGTTGGATGATATCACCAACTCAGTGAATATTTGTTTGAGCAAGTTCTGGGAGTTGGTCATGGACAGGGAAGACAGGCATGCTGCAGTCCATGCGGTTGCAAAGAGTCAGACATGACTGAGTGACTGAATGGAACTGAAGACTTTTCAAAATGATCTAATTAGAATATAACTTTTCTTATACTATCATACAATAATATTCAAAGCTCTGTTTGAGCATCAGTTCAAAATGATTTCATAAACTACTGGTGGTACACATCTTACATCGACAGAGATAGAGCTCTAGACATAGAGGAGACCAGAGGTTTGGGTCCAGAAGCACGACAGAAAAAGACTCTTGAAAAACTTGGAATCATAGATTAGAACTTGAACATGATTAGGCGAAAGTAAAATGCCTGAGTTGGAGATAAAAAGAGTAAAAGGTGATGTGATCATGCTGCTGCTGCTGCTGCCAAGTCGCTTCAGTCGTGTCCGACTCTGTGCGACCCCATAAACGGCTGCCCACCAGGCTCCGCCGTCCCTGGGATTCTCCAGGCAAGAACACTGGAGTGGGTTGCCATTTCCTTCTCCAATGCATGAAAGGGAAAAGTGAAAGTGAAGCCGCTCAGTCATGTCCGACTCTTAGCGACCCCATGGACTGCAGCCTACCAGGCTCCTCCGTCCATGGGATTTTCCAGGCAAGAGTACTGGAGTGGGGTGCCATTGCCTTCTCCGTGTAATCATGCAGGGCTTTCTAAACTATGTTCAGAGACTTCTTAAGGATCAGTGGTGTATTAGGGCAGCACAATTCTGATTAAGAAGATGGTTTGGATTGGGATAAGGAGCCATTTTCCCAGCGATTCTCAGTGTGCCCATCACCACTACTCCTGCTTTGGTCATGCCATGAGTTTTTGACTAATGGGCATAAATTTTATAATTCATTTAACATGTGATTGATGTTCAAGTTAAGACTGCAGAATTAATGTGCTGTAAGCTTGTTCTTAGGCAAAAAAAGATTATAGACATCAAATCAATGAAAAATGAATGGTCTCATTTAAATCTAAATAAGGAATATTAATAGAAAGATATCCCTTTCAAGGGCCTAATTCTCAAAATTTTTTCTAAATTAATTAAGAACGGGTATTTTTTAAAACAATATATACAAGAAAAATAAGTTGAGATCTAAGAATAAATCATTTAATACAGAAAAAATATATATATATGAAAAAACTGAAAGTGTTAGTCACTCAGTTGTGTCCAACTCTTTGCAATCCTGTGGACTGTAACCCACCAGACTCCTCTGTCCATGGAATTATCCAGGCAAGAACACTGGCGTGGGTAGCCATTTCCTTCTACAGGGGATCATCCTGACCCAGCGATTGAACTCATGTCTGCTGCACTTCAGGTAGATTCTTTACCATCTGAACCACCAAGAAAACCTTATATATATTTAAATGTCTTGAGTGTACTGAGAAACCTGCTCCTTTTTCTCTTTGAGCTAAGAACTTCTTCCTAGGAACAAGGTGAAAACCTTGGAATAAAGTGAGGAAAATACTACAACTTTTTTCTGGTTTTATAAATAGTTGTGTGCTATATAGAGGTTCAATGGTACAAAAGAGACTTCACTTTATGCCCATAAGTAGTTTCATGTTACGGAATGAA
Source organism: Giraffa tippelskirchi (assembly GCF_054371585.1). NCBI lineage: Eukaryota > Metazoa > Chordata > Mammalia > Artiodactyla > Giraffidae > Giraffa > Giraffa tippelskirchi. The sequence goes on along the minus strand of NC_137276.1, from coordinate 54,896,449 downwards.
TAGCCTAGCTGCACAAACCCTAGTTAGTGTAAAGCAGGGCTCAGTAATAGCAACTAGTCTTTTCAGACTAAAATTAAAAATGAATGAAAGAACAAAGACTCAAAATCTATGGGATGCAGCAAAAGGAGTTCTAACAGGGATGTTTAGAACTGTACAATCAGGAAACAAGAAAAATCATAAAGAAACAATCTAACCTTACAGCTAAAGTAACTAGAGAAAGAACAAAGAAAACCCAAAGTTAGTATAAGGAAAGAAATCACAAATCAGTTCCGTTCATTTGAGTAGTTCAGTCGTGTCCAGCTCTTCGTGTCCATTGCATCAGTGATGCCATCCAACCATCTTATCCACTATCATCCCCTTCTCCTCCTGCCTTCAATCTTTCCTAGCATCAGGGTCTTTTCAAATGAGTCGGTTCTTCGCATCGGGTGGCCAAAGTATTGGAGTTTCAGCTTCAGCATCAGTCCTTCCAATGAATATTCAGGACTGATTTCCTTTAGGATGGACTGGTTGGATCTCCTTTCAGTCCAAGGGGCTCTCAAGAGGCTTCTCCAACAGCACAGTTCAAAAGCATTGATTCTTCGGTGCTCACCTTTCTTTATAGTCCAACTCTCACATCCATACATGACTACTGGAAAAACCAAAACTGACTAGACAGACCTTTGTTGGCAAAGTAATGTCTTTTCTTTTTAATAAGCTGGCTAGGTTGGTCATAACTTTCGTCCAAGGAGCAAGTGTCTTTTAATTTCATGGCTGCAGTCACCATCCACAGTGATTTTGGAGCCCCCACCCCCCAAAAGTCTCAAACTGTTTCCATTGTTTCCCTATCTATTTGCCATGAAATGATGGGACAAGATGCCATGATATTAGTTTCCTGAATGTTGAATTTTAAGCCAACTTTTTCACTCTCTTCTTTCATTTTCACCAAGAGGCTCTCTAGTTCTTCTTTGCTTTCTGCCATAAGTGTGGTGTCATCTGCATATCTGAGGTTATTGATATTTCTTCTGGCAATCTTGATTCCAGCTTGTGCTTCATCCAGTCCAGCATTTCTCATGATTTACTCTGCATATAAGTTAAATAAGCAGGGTGACAATATATAGCCTTGACGTACTCCTTTCCCGATTTGGAACCAGTCTGTTGTTCCATGTCCTGTTCAAACTGTTGCTTCTTGACCTGTATACATATTTCTCAGGAGGCAGGTCAGGTGGTCTGGTATTCCCATCTCTTTAAGAATTTTCCACAGTTTGTTGTGATCCACAGAGTCAAAGGCTTTGGCGTAGTCATTAAATCAGAACTAGATGTTTTTCTGGAACTCTCTTGCTTTTTCAATGATCCGACAGATGTTGGCAATTTGATCTCTGGTTCCTCTGCCTTTTCTAAATCCAGCTTGAACATCTGGAAGTTCATTGTTCATGTACTCTTGAAGCCTGGCTTGGAGAATTTTGAGCATTACTTTGCTAGCATGTAAGATGAGTACAACTGTGTGGTAGTTTGAGCACTCTTTGGCATTGCCTTTCTTTGGGATTGGAGTAAAAACTGACCTTTTCAAGTCCTGTAGCCACTGCTGAGTTTTCCAGATTTGTTGGCATATTGAGTACAGCACTTTCACAGCATCATCTTTTAAGATTTGAAATAACTCAAATGGAATTCCATCACCTCCACTAGGTTTGTTCATAGTGGTGCTTCCTAAGGCCCACTTGACTTCACATTCCAGGATGTATGGCTCTAGGTGTATGATCACACCATTGTGATTATCTGGGTCATGAATATCTTTTTTATATAGTTCTTCTGTGTATTCTCGCTACCTCTTCTTAATATTTTCTGCTTCTGTTAGGTCTATACCATTTCTGTTCTTTATTGTGCTCATCTTTGCATGAAATGTTCCCTTGGTATCTCTAATTTTCTTGAAGACATCTCTAGTCTTAAGGACAGAGGTTCAGGACATTGTACAGGAGGCAGTGATCAAGACTATCCCCAAGAAAAAGAAATGCAAAAAGGCAAAATGGTTGTCTGAAGAGGCCTTACAAATAGCTGAAAAAGAAGAGAAGCTAAAGGCAAAGGAGAAAAGGAAAGATATACCCATTTGAATGCATAATTCCAAAGAATAGCAAGGAGAGATAAGACAGCTTTCCTCAGTGATCAGTGCAAAGAATTAGAGGAAAGCAATAGAATGGGACAGACTAGAGATCTCTTCAAGAAAATTAGAGATACCAATCATAAATATCAGAGCAGAAATAAATGAAATAGAAATGAAGAAAGTGGGAAAGATTAATGAAACCAAAAGCTAGGTTTTTTAAAATTGTTTTCATAGTCCTTTATTAATCATCGATTTATATATGTGATTGACTTAGTAGACAATAAAAGTTGGTTCTTCACTTTTTAACACCACACACAAAAATAAACTCAAGATGGATTAAAAATCTAAATCTAAGACCAGAAACCATAAAACTCTTAGAGGAAAACATAGGCAGAACACTCCCTGACATAAATCACAGCAAGATCCTCTATGACCCACCTCCCAGCATAATGGAAATAAAAATGAAGACAAACAAATGGGATCTAATTAAACTTAAAAGCTTTTGCACAACAAATGAAACTATAAGCAAGGTGAAAATGCAACCTTCAGAATGGGAGAAAATAATAGCAAACAAAGCAACTGACAAAGAATTAAATCCAAAATATATAAGCAGCTCATATACAAGAAATATGAACAACTCAATCAAAAAGTGCAAAGTTAACCAAAGAACTAAAAAGACATTTTTCCAAAGAAGATATACAGATGGCTAATAAACACATGATAGATGTTCAACATCACTCATTATTATAGAAATGCAAATGAAAACCACAGTGAGGTATCATCTCACACCAGTCAGAATGGCTGCCATCAAACAGTCTACAAACAATAAATGCTGGAGAGGGTGGATAAAAGGGAACACTTTTACACTGTTGGTGTGAATGCAAACTGGTGCAGCCACTATGGAAAACACTGTGGGGATTCCTTAAACAACTGGAAGTAGAACTGCCATATGACCCAGCAATCCCACTGCTGGGCATACAGGAAACCAGAACTGAAAGAGACACATGCACCCCAATGTTCATTGCAGCAGTGTTTATAATAGCTAGGACATGGGAGCAACCTAGATGTCCACTGGCAGACGAATGGATAAGGAAGTTGTGGTACATATACACAGTGGAATATTACTAAGCTATAAAAAGAATTTGAGTAGTTCTAATGTGGTGGATGAAACTGGAGCCTATTATACAGAATAAAGTAAGTCAGAAAGAGAAACACCAATATAGTATATTAATGCATATATATATGGAATTTAGAAAGATGGTAATGCTGATCCTATATGCAAGGCAGCAAAAGAGACACAGATGTAAAGAAGAGACTTTTGGACTATATGAGAGAAGGCGAGGGTGGGATGATATGAGAGAACAGCATTGAAATATATATATTTCCATATGCAAAACAGATGACCAGTGACCAGTGCAAGTTTGATGCATGAAGCAGGGCACTCAAAGCCAGTGCTCTGGGACAACCCAGAGGGATAGGTGGGGAGGAAAGTTGGGGGTTCACAATAGGGGGACATGTGTACCTGTGGCTGATTCATGTCAATGTATTACCAAAACCACCTCAATATTGTAAAGTAATCATCCTCCGATTAAATATTTTTTTAAAAAGTTGTTTCTTTGAAAACATAAACAAAATTTATTTATTTATTTTGGGGGGAAAAAAGGGAGAAGGCTCAAATCAATAAAATTACAAATGAAAAGGAGACATTATAATAGACACCACAGAAATACAAAGGATATATTACACATTGGTGAAACCACTATGGAAAAGAGTACAGAAATTTCTCAAAAAATTGAAATAGAAGTACCACATAACCCAACAATTTCATTCCTGGGTAGATATCTGGATAAAACAAAAACATTAATTTGAAAAGATACATACACCCTAGTGCTCATACCAGCATTATTTCCAATTGCCAAGATATGGCAATTGCCTAAGTGTCCATCAACTAGTAAATGGATAAGAAGATGCTGTGTGTTGAACACACACATACACAATGGACTACTACTCAACCATAAAAAAGAATGAATTTTTGCTATTTGCAGCAACATGGATGGACTTGAAGAGCATTATGCTAAATGAAATGTCAGCAAAAAACAAATACTACATGATGTCACTTATGTGTGAAATCTAAAAAGCATAAAAATCTAGTAAATATAACAGAAAAGAAGCAGGCTCACAAATACAGAAAACAAACTAGTGGTTACCAGTGGGAAGGGGGAGAGAGAACACAGAAATAGGGTAATAAGAGGTACAAACTACTAGGTATAAAATAAGGTATAAGGATATAAAATAAAACATGGGGAATAGAGCCAATATTTTATAATAATTATAAATGGTGTATAACTTAAAAATTATAAATCACTCTGTTGTACAAAGTAAACTTATATGATACTGTCTATCAACTACATCTCAATAAAAAAAATTGGGAAAACACCAAAACAAACAAAATAAGAGACCACTACAAGCAAGTATATGCCAAAAAAATGGACAACCTGGAAAAACTGGACAAATTCTTGAAAAGTATAACCTTCCAAGACTGAATCAGGAAGAAATAGAAAATATGAACAGACTAATGACAAGTACTAAAATTGAAACTATGATTTAAAAACTCCCAACATGGAATGGTGTTCTGTTTCACATATGATAATATACATGTTTCAATGCTATTCTCCCAGAACGTCCCACCCTCACCTTCTCCCTCAGAGTCCATAAAATTGTTCTATGCATCTGTGTCTCTTATTCTGTCTCGCATACAGGGTTATCGTTACCATCTTTCAAATTCCATATATATGCATTAGTATACTGTATTGGTGTTTTTCTTTCTGGCTTACTTCACTCTGTATAACGGGCTCCAGTTTCATCCATCTCAGTAGAACCGATTCAAATGTATTTTTTTTTTAATGGCTGAGTAATATTCCATTGTGTATATGTACCACAGCTTCCTTGTTCGATGCATGAGACAAATGCTCAGGGCCGGGGCAATGGGATGACCCAGAGGGATGGGATGGGGAGGGAGGTGGGTGGGGGGTCCAGGAAGGGGAACACATGTAAACCCATGGCTGATTCATGTCAATGTATGGCAAAAACTATTACAATATTGTAAAGTAATTAGCCCCCAACTAAAATAAATAAATTTATTAAAAAAAAAAAAATCCCAACAAACAAAAGTCGAGGACGAGGTGGCTTCACAGGCAAATTCTATCACATTCAAGAAAAGTTAACACCTACTTTTCCGAAACTCTTCCAAAAAATTTCAGAGGAAGGAATACTCACAAACTCATACTATGAGGCCAACAACAGCCTGACACCAAAACCAGGAAAAGATACCACATAAAAACAAAATCACAGGCCAATATCACTGATGAGTATAGATGCAAAAATCCTCAACAAAATTCTAGCAATCCAAATCCAACAATACATTAAAAGGATCATATACCATATCAAGTGGGATTTAACCCCAGGGATGCAAGAATTTTTCATTATCTACAAATCAATCAGTGTGATACACCACACCAAAAAAAAATGAAGAATAAAAACTATATGAGCACCTCAATACATGTAGAAAAATCTTTTGACAAAATTCAACACCATTTATAATAAAAACTCTACAGAAAGTGAACATAGAGGGCTCATTCCTCTACATAATGAAAACCATATATGACAAATGTACAGTTAACATCATACTCAATGATGAAAAGCTGAAAGCACTCCTCTAGATCAGGAACAAAGCAAGGATGTCCACTGTAACCACTTGTACTCAAAATAGCTTTGGAAGTCTTCATTACAGCAATCAGAAAAGAAATAGAAATAAAAGGAATCCAAATTGGAAAAGAAGAAGTTGTCATTGTTTGCACATGACATGATACTATACATAGAAAATCCTAAAGATGCTACCAGAGAACTATTAGAGTTATCAATGAATCTGTAAAGTTGCATGTTGAAAAATTAATACACAAAATCTGTTGCATTTCTATACATTAGCAAAAGATCAGAAAGAGAAATTCAAGAAACTATCTCATTTACCTTCATATCAAAAAAATAAAATACCTAGGAATAAGCCTACCTAAGGGGACAAAAATGTGTACTCTGAAACTATAAGACACTGGTGAAAGAAATCAAAGATGACACAAAAAGATGGAAAGATATATTATGTTCAATACTGTCAAAATGACTATACTATCCAAGGCAATCTATAGATTCAATGCAATCCCTATCAAAATACCAATAGCATTTTTCAAAGAACCAGAACTAAAAACCTTAAAGTTTGTATGGAGACACAAAAGACCCTGAATCAGCACTAGAGCAGCCAGAAGCAATGGTGAAGCCAGGGAGCCCTCCACACCCCATAGCTCCTAGGTGGTGGATTGGCCCCAGGACAGCCAGTAGAGATGCCAGTAAACACTCTGCTCCTGGCTGCTGGGCATCTTCCAATATCAATTGGCTCCAGCCAACAACTCCAACAGGACCTTTGCCCAGAGCCCTGGGCAGCACATTGACCAACACCCAGTGGCCAGAGAAGATTTACACACTCAAGAGGACAAGCAGTGGGACAACCAGTGTGCCAGGCATGTCCTATGGCTACGTGCAGCAACTGATGGGCATGTCCCTGCTAGCCAGGCCTGACAAAACATGGTCCATTGGAGAAGGGAATGGCAAACTACTTCAGTATTCTTGCCTTGAGGACTTCATGAACAGTATGAAAAGGTAAAAAGACATGACATTTAAAGATGAGCCTCCCAGGTTGCTAGGTGTTCAAAGTGCTCCAAGAGAAGAGCAGAGAAATAGCCCCAAAAAGAATGAAGAGGCTGAGCCAAAGCAGAAATGATGCCCAGTTGTGGATGTGTCTGGTGGTGAAAGTAAAGCATGATGCTGTAAAGAACAATATTGCACAGGAACTGGAATGTTAGGCCCATTAATCAAAGTAAATTGGGTGTGGTCAAACAGGAGATGGCAAGAGTGAATGTTGAAATTTTAAGAATCAGTAAACAAAAATGGATGGGAATGGGTAAATGACTAGTAAATCTATAACCGTGGGCAAGAATCCCTTAGAAGAAATGGAGTAGCCCTCACAGTCAACAAAAGAGTCCAAAATACAATACTTGGGTGCAATCTCAAAAATGACAGAATGATCTCAGTTTGTTTCCAAGGCAAACCATTCAACATCACAGTAATCCAAGTCTATGCCTCAATAACTAATGCTGAAGAAGCTGAGGTTGAATGGTTCTATGAAGACCTACAAGACTGTCTAGAACTAACATGAAAAAAAGATGTCCTTTTCATCACAGGGAAATGGAATGCAAAAGTAGGAAGTCATGAGATACCTGGACAGGCAAATCTGGACTTGGAGTACAAAATGAAGCAGGGCAAAAGCTAAAAGTTTTGCCAGAGAATGCACTGCTCATGGCAAACACCCTCTTCCAACAACACAAGAGATGACTCTACACATGGTCATCACCAGATGGTCAATACCGAAATCAGATTGATTACACTGATTGCAGCCAAAGATGGAGAATATCTATACAGTCAGCAAAAACAAGACCTGGAGCTGACTGTGGTTCAGACTATCAACTTCTTATTGAAAAATACAGGCTCAAATTCAGGTGTGACATAAATCAAATCCCTTATGATTATACCATGGAGGTGACAAATGATTCAAGGGACTCGACCTGGGAGACAGAGTGCCTGAAGAGCTATGGATTTAGGTTCATAACATTGTATAGGAAGTGGTGACCAAAACCATCCCCAAGAAAAAGAAATGCAAGAATACAAAGCGCTTGTCTGAGGAGGCCTTACAAATAGCTGAGAAAAGAAGAGACGTGAAAGGCAAAGGTGAAAAGGAAAGATATGCCCATCTGAACTCAGAGTCCCAAAGAATAGCAAAGAACGATAAAGCCTTTAAGTGAGCAATGTAAAGAACTGGAGGAAAACAATAGAATAGGAAAGACTAGAGATCTCTTCAAGGAAATTAGAGATACCAAGGAAACATTTCATGCAAAAATGGGCACAATGAAGGGCAGAAATGACAAGGATCTGATAGAAGCAGGAGAGATTAAGAAGAAGTGGCAGGAATAAACAGAACTATACAAAAAAGTTCTTAATGATCTGGATAACCATGATGATGTGGTCATTCACCTAGAGCCAGACATCCTGGAGTGTGAAGTGAAGTGGGCCTTAGGAAGCATTACTACAAATCAAGTTAGTGGACATGATGGAATTCCAGTTGAACTATTCCAATGCTAAAAAAAAAAAAAAAAAAACTGCTGTTAAAGTGCTGCACTCAATATTCCAGCAAATTTGGAAAAGTCAGGAGTGGTCACAGGACTGGAAAAGGTCAGTTTTCATTCCAATCCCAAAGAAGGGCACTCATTTTACAGCTAGCAAGATTATGCTCAAAATCCTTCAAGCTAGGCTTCAATAGTAAGTGAACCAAGAACTTCCAGATGTATAAGCTGGTTTTAGAAAAGCCCAGAGGAACCAGAGATCAAACTGCCTACATTCGATGGATCATAGAAAAAGCCAGGGAATTCCAGAAACACATCTACTTCTGCTTCATTGACTATACTAAAGCCTTTGACTGTGTGGATCACAACAAGCTGTGGATAATTCTTAGAGAGATGGGAATACCAGACCACCTTACCTGCCTCCTGAGAAACCTGTACTCAGGTCAAGAAGCAACAGTTAGAACTGGACACAGAACAGACTGGTTCAAAATTGGGAAAAGAGTATGTCAAGGCTGTATATCGTCAGCCTACTTACTTAACTTATATGTAGAGTACATCATGTTAAATGACAGACTGGATGAAGCACAAGCTAGAATCAAGATTGCTGGGAGAAATATCAATAACCTCAGATATGCAGATGACACCACCCTAATGGCAGACAGTGAAGAGGAACTAAAGAGTGCTGGAGTCCCGCTCCAGTTGGTCCAGGGGTACCCAAGGATGAACGGCATCGGCGAAAGGAAAAGAAAGGAGACAGAGAGTTTTTTGATGGCCCAAGGACCATTGGCCCAAGGACCATAATCTTTATTGCTTTGGTCTCTACTTATATAGCACATGTTCTTCTACGTAATGATTCTTACAATATTTTTCCGTTCAGATCAACATCCCCTGATTCTAAACTGTGTTAAAAGTTTTTTCCTAGTCCTTTGTCACATTTTGGTTACATGTTTACCCCGAAACCTATTTTTATTCTACTAAAACATAGTCTATGAATCATATTATTCCATCTACTTATTCTGTACAGCCTGCTACTACAGCGAATACAGCATCTTGCTTCAGTGAATAAGTACTATAGTGGTGTCTAAGGGCAAAAGTTTCTCATAGTACAGTCATTGTCAGCGGTGGTTTGTTTACCATCTACCCACATACCACAAGACTATTTCTGGCAGGGGAAAGTCTTTTGCAGTTTACCTAGAAACTATTTACAATATAATTCATATATTTCTTTTCCGTTTATGCTTAGATTCTGAGGGGAAAAGGCAATTGGCTTAGTTTCTGTAATTTTCCCTGATACATAACCCAAGTTTTCCAGTCATCAATAACAATCTCCTCATGAGGCCAGGTCACAATAGGCTTAGGGCTTGTTTTCCAAATGATCATGGACTTATTCCCTGGCTGAGTGTTAGGGACCCACCAGTCAGGGGCCTCAGTAGGTTTAATCATTTTTGGAATGTTTCTCTGGGGCAAAGGATCATTTTTCTTTTTCCTGGACTCTCATGACCTCATCATGGAAGCCCCTACAACTCCAGTCATCAAAGAATGAAACAGAGTTAGCCACAACCAAAGCATAGAAACAGGAAGGAGTAAAGGTTCTGATCCAGGAGAGAAACTGCTTCGCAGTTTCTTCTTGAGTGGTGCCGTGACTTTGTCATCCGGCAGTAGTTTCAGAACAGCTCCCAACAAAAGAGCTTATTGATGAAGGTGAAAGAGGAGAGTGAAAAACATGACTTAAAACTCCTCAACATTCAAGATACTAAGATCATGGATTCCGGCCCCATCACATCATGGCAAATAGATCGGGAAACAGTGATAGGCTTTATTTTCTTGGGCTCCAAAATCACTGTGGACAGTGACTGCAGCTATGAAGTTAAAAGATACTTGCTCCTTGTAAGAAAAGCTATGACAAACCTAGACAGCATATTAAAAAGCAGAGGTATCACTTTCCCAATTAAGTTCTGTATAGTCAAAGCTATGGTTTTTCCAGTAGTCATGCACAGATGTGACAGCTGGACCATAAAGAAGGCTGAGTGCTGAAGAACTGATGCTTTTGAACTGTGGTGAGGAAGAAGATTCTTGAGAGTCCCTTGGACAGCAAGGAGATCAAACCAGTCATTTCTAAAGGAAATCGACACTGAATAGTCACTGGATGGACTGATGCTGAAACTAATGCTCCAATACTTTAGCTACCTGACATGAAGCACTAACTCATTGGAAAAGACCCTGATACTGGAAAAGATTGAGGGCAGGAGAAGAAGCGGTTGACAGAGAATGAGATAACTAGATGGCATCACAGACTCAATGAACATGAGTTTAAGCAAACTAAGGGAGATAGTGAAGGACAGGGAAGCTTGGTGTGCTGAAGTCCATGGGGTTGCAAAGATTCAGACATGACTGAGCTACTGAACAACAGCAACAAAAGACCCTGAATAGCCAAAGCAAACTTGAGAAAGAAAAACAGAACTGGAGAATGAACTTATGGTTACCAGCAGGGTGAAGAGGAGGAATAATTACTGAATTTGGGATTTATATGTACACAGTGCTATATTTAAAATTGATAACCATAAAGGACCTACTGTATGGCACCGGGAACTCTGCTCAATATTATGTAACAACCTAAATAGGAAAAGCATTTGAAAAAAAAAAGATACATATATAACTGAATCACTTTGCTGTATACCTGAAATTAATAGAAAACTGTTAACTAATTCTTCCAATATAAAATAATAAAATGAAATAAAATGAAAAAAAGAGAACATATACACATCCATATATTGTTCTTTTTGTTCTATATTATGGTAGTTGGGGAAAAAGTTTATCTTGATCCTCTAAATTTATTACACAAACCACTCATAGACTTGGAAACACATGAAAAACACTGCTTTATATGGTAAGTACTAGTATTTGGAAGTTAGACATCTACCTATTTGATTTTTAAAGTGTTAAACCAGTGATTTGAAATGTGTATGCATGTGTGTGTTTATTTAATGCATAAGAAATATGTTTAGTGTGTGTGTCTATGTGTGTATACCATGCTGAGATGTTATAGTTTCCATCTCAACTGGTTAAATTAACAAATGCTATGAAGACCACTGGCTACAGTTTTTGGCAAAAGTAACATTATTAAACAATTTCACACCTTACTGTGAAATGCAAATTAAAACAGCAATGAGATACTTTTTTTTAAACTATCACTCAGTCACTGCTGGAGTGGATGTAAATGTGTATAGACTTGGACTATTTGCAGGGTAATTTGATTATGTGTATCAAACGCCTTAACAATATGTATAAACAATGAACTAAAAACTCAATTACTAGCAATTTATCCTAAGGAAATAATTAAGCATATGGTCAAACTTTTAGTATAATTAACTGCAAGGCTGTTAGTTTTACAGTTATTTGTAGGAATGAAAAATGTGAAACAACCAAATTTTTCAACAGCTGAGAATTGGTTGAAAACCACAGTAAACATTCATATAATAGAAGATCTCTATGTCATCAAAATATCATGAGAGATGATTATAAACATTAAAATGTGTTTAAAATTTGCATGTACAGAGAGAGAGATAGACATACTTGTATGTTTAATTAAGTATGTGATGAAAAGAAATCAATTACTGTATTATATTACAATTCAGACTTATCAGTTGAAATTTGGGGAAACAGAAAAGGAGGGGTTGCTAGTTGTATCAAGAAATTCTATTAGATTAGGGTATCAGGTGCATCTTCCAGAAATGGGAGATGTGGGAGTACAGCAAAGCCAGAAGAAAAAGAAAGGCAGTGGGAGAAGGTGTAGAGGTGATGGGAGAAAGAAGAGCTGGAGGATGAGAATGTAGCAGAGGAAGCTTAAGGTATCCTCTAGCTTACTGTCACAGAGGAAGAACAGAATTGACACCATGTTGAATGTGACTCCCTCATTCTTCAGGCTGTGTATTCTCTTCTTTTAACCCTGCACATCATGAGTTAAGCATTAGACAAAGGTTGCTTGTGCCCAAATAGCTCATTAAAGTCCCTTAAGACAGTTCACATCCCACACCTGGGTTAGTTATGGCTATTATTTGTTGTGAATAAGTTTGTTTTCAGCCTAGCAACCTTGTGAATAAGCGGTGATAGGAGTGGTAAAGCAAAAATAACTGCTAACTTGAAGTTTTGTAGGAGCCTTATGATACCTACATGCACAAGTGGAAGAAGAAAGATTTTGTTTCCCTTGAAGGCAAAGTAACTCCAAGAAGTCTGCCATCTGCCTTTATCCTTTAATCTTAAACTCTCTCCTGCTTCCCTTTTTCCCTTAGCATCAAAAAAGCCTGAATTCTACCAGGAATTAAGATGGTTTTTTAGGACATTAGTTCACCATCTTCTCGGTTTTCTGGCTTTCCAAATAAACTCACTCTTCCTTGTTCTATCACCTTGTTTCTCAACTTATTGTCCTGTCATGTGGATTTGGTAACACTATTTTACTCTGTGTGTCTGCTTACAGACCTCATAAAGAAAATAATAGGAAGGCTAACATTATTCACCAAGGCTTTATAGGTTGGCTTTTATGTTTATTGGACTAAAACTCTGTGCCCAATCTGATTCATGAGGTATCCAGTTTTATTTGTATAACTTTTAAAATATTTAATAAAGTATACAGGATGTAATGTATGATTGACATTTACTGTTTCATACTTAAACTATGTCCTTGCTTTTTGTTAGGATACAGCTAGTAATAAGCCGTTCAATGCCCCTGTTTTCTTATGTCTTTACCTATAGCATGAGATAGTAACAAATCACCTAACTTGCTGTAATGGTGCATGCTGGTTAAAAGACTACTGGAATATCTAAAAAGATATGGTATACACATACAATGGAATTACTCAGTAATTAAGAAGAATGAAAAATCCCATTTGCAACAACATGGATGGATCTGGAGACTGTCATATTGAGTGAAGTAAGTCAGGCAGAGAAAGATAAATATCATGATATCACTTATATGTGGAATCTTAAAAAAGAGATACAAATAAACTTATTTACAAAACAGAAACAGAGTCACAGATGTAGAAAACAAATCTATGGTTACCAAGGGGATTGGAGAAGGAGTGATAAACTGGGGGACTGGGATTACACATACACACTACTACGTATACTATGTACCTATAAATAGGTAACCAATAAGAACCTACTGTATAGCACAGGGAACTCCACACAATACTCTGTAATGACCTGTATGGGGATAGATTCTGAAAAAGATTTTATATATATATATATATATATATATATGTATGTATGTATGCATAACTGATTTATTCTGCTGTACAGAAAAAACTAACACATTGTAAATCAACTGGACTCCAGTAAAAATTAATTTTAAAAAACCCTACTAGAATATCTGACATGTATCAAGCCTTAATCCATGGTACTTGGTATTACTAATATTTTAATGAATCTTTACAGAAAGTTCCATTAAGTTCTATTAATACTCCCAGTATCTTTCCATTTTATCTAACTTTGTGCTTAATAGCTCATAATAATAGTTATACTTGGCTGTTTTTTATAGTGTCCTTATTATTCATACCTGCTTTTAATTTATTCAATTTTTAAATCACTGTTTTACATTCTAAGGAAAATCCTTTTGAATTTGAAATTCACTTGCAAAATAGTAACATTTTCAGGTTTTATACAATATGAATAACTGACAAGTTCATGTCATTGTTATTCTAGGCAGTATTATATGCACACAGTATTAATGCATTCCAATTCTATAAAATGTTATGCTGCTGCTGCTGCTGCTGCTGAGTTGCGTCAGTCGTGTCCGACTCTGTGCGACCCCATAGACGGCAGCCCACCAGGCTCCGCCATCCCTGGGATTCTCCAGGCAAGAACACCGGAGTGGGTTGCCATTTCCTTCTCCAATGCATGAAAGTGAAAAGTGAAAGTGAAGCCGCTCAGTCGTGTCCGACTCTTAGCGACCCCATGGACTGCAGCCTACCAGGCTCCTCCGTCCATGGGATTTTCCAGGCAAGAGTACTGGAGTGGGGTGCCATTGCCTTCTCCGAAAGTGATATGGGATACATATTATTATGGGATACATATTATTAATATCAGGAGTTTACAATTGAGGAAACTGAGCCACACAGGGGTCATGTGACTTCTCAAAGGTCGCAGAGCTGATAATGGTCAGAGGTGGGATTTAAGCCAGGCACTATGGCTCTGTGTCTGCTGTCACCCATTACGCTTATCCCTTCCCACTTTCACAACCCAGGTTTACTATCTCAATGAATTTGTGTGGATTTTCTTTTCAGGTAATACCCATTTCACAATATGTGTATTTCAAAATACATTCAGTTGACAGGATGTCTCTTACAATTTCTTTCATTTATTTTCACTATTTCCTAGCTGGTAATTGCTGGAACATATATTAAACAGTAATTATTTCTACACTTACCTTGCAACAAGACACTAAGTTCCTTTAATACTTTAGTGTTCATAAATAACCCCTTCATTTTTAAAGATGTATAACTATACAATGAGTAAATAATGAAGTTACTGACCTTTTTTCACATATTGAATAAATGATCTATTGTCTATTTAGCTGTAATTTTGTTTCTTTCCATCTAATTGATGAAGACCAGCAATAACAAACTTGAAAATGTAAAAGAAAAAAAAAGATTATAAGCAAACTAAAATTTAATTTAGATAAGAGTAAATTGATAAAAACCAAATAAAATCTTAATAGAAAAAAACCCTACTATTTTAATATTAAAATATTTTAATCTTAATTAAAATTTCAACAAAATTTTTAAGAAACTGGGTTAAGCATATATATGAAACTTTATAGATGTTATAATAATCAAGAGCAAAGAGGTCAAACTACTACCACTATAAAAATATGTTAGGAGCTGGACTAACATGTTTGTATTGTCACAGGAATGAATAAATATCTGTATAATATTGAACAGTGAAGAGTAATGTATCTGCTGGCACAAAAGAATGACAACACTGATAGTTCAATTCTTTGTGGAAAGAATGCTTTAATAAACTCCATTGGAAAAACATGTCAGCTTTATTATTTACACTGACCATAAGTCTTATTAAGAAATGACCAGTGGAAAAGAAAAAGGTTTCATAGAAAAAATTAATATGCCCAATAGGCTGTATGGTCACCTTCATTAGCAACAAGCAAAATGCAAAATAAAGGATATGAATTTTTTGTTTTTCTCATTAGCCTGGAAAAAATAAACTATCATAGTGCTGGTTGATGTGAATATAGGATACTCCGAGTAGGATATTTTTTCTATTAAGGTTTTACTTGGTTCTTGTTAATTTACTCTTATCTAAATTAAATTTTAGTTTAACTATAATGTTTACTTTCACATTTTCAAATTGGTAATTGCTGGTCTATATCAATTAGATGGAAAGAAAGCAAAATTACAGCTAAATAGACATATAGTTGGTGGGAATATAGGTTATATTATGTTAAGCCTACATATGGAAGAAATAAAATCATAATACATAAATTTATATATATAGTTTACATTATTATGTTTAGATATGCTGCTGCTGTTGCTAAGTCGCTTCAGTCGTGTCTGATTCTGTGCAACCCCATAGACGGCAGCCCACCAGTCTCCCCGTCCCTGGGATTTTCCAGGCAAGAACATTGGAGTGGGTTGCCATTGCCTTCTCCAATGCATGAAAGTGAAGTCACTCAGTAGTGTCCAACTCTTCACGATCCCATGGACTGCAGCCTACCAGACTCCTCCGTCCATGGGATTTTCCAGGCAAGAGTACTGGAGTGGGTTGCCATTGCCTTCTCTGATATTTAGATATAGATTTAGATATATAGATTCAAACAGTATGGAAAATGTTTCAAAAGATATACATACTTCATGCAGACACATACACATCTAGTGTCACACAATATAAAACTGGGAAAATCTATTAATAATAGGCAAAGAATCCCACAGAAAGTTAATGTTTAGTCCTAGTGTTGATGTTCCATGGGAAAGGGTCCAGGAGAAGAAATTATACCCAAATCTTTCTACATAAGCAAGTTGGAAAATGTTGCATTGGAATATCTAGTCAAACAATAGGTTACAATGAAAGCCCCTCGGTGGCATAACTGGTCTTGTTAAAAGGGGGAGATTTTTGGAGCTTATCAACCGATAATAACTTCTACTTCACTTGGAGCTGGCTAAGATCTGCTGAGCTAAATAAACACCATAAGGAGAAAAGCAGCAAGCCTTCAGAGCTATCCAAATATGTCTCTAATACTGCTAGTTATCTCTGGAGAAGGGTGAGAGATAATGTGTGGAGAAGTGGGTGCTGATAACTTGTGCTTCGTACATTTTGTATTCTCTATGGTTGAATTCATTTACCAGAAGAAAGAAATCAGTTTATTGTTTGTGCCATTCAAAACTAATATAAAATAAGCTATTGTTCTTTTCCTTAGAGTGGTGGGAGGGAAGAAAGTATGATGCTCTTTCTAATAACAACAGTACAAGTTTAAAGGTATTTTAAATGTCAGGGTAGATAAATGTGATATGATTTATAGGAAGAAATACATTTATTTGTTCTTCAGTGGACCAAATACATACATGATAAATTTAAGTATATTCAGCTTCATATTCATCATCATAACTCCCAAAACCCTTGGACTTTCCTGAGAAAGAAGAGAAGTGGGATAATATTTGGTCTCTTGTCCTCAGTTCATGAAAATTCTCAGGGAAGGTGACTTTTCAGTCCCACCCAAGGAAAGGGGCTGGCTACCAGGAGAACCAACCACATGATCAGATTTTTGAAACTTTCATTCTTCCCACCTGATTTCAGAGAGATGCAAGGGGCTGGAGGTTGAATCAGTCATCACTGACTGATAGATTTTGTTAGTCGTAACTATATAATGATGCCTCCATCAGACTCCCAAAGGACAGCTTTTTGGCCCATTGTGGAAAACTTCCACATTGGGAAGCCAGGATGCTTCCATGTGCCGAGAGGACAGAGGCTCCTCTTGGTTCAGGACCTCACCCTGTATATCTCTCTGTCTAGCTTGTTGATTCATGTCCTTTAATATCCTTTTCTAACAGATCAGTAATCTAGTGAATAAACTGAATTTCCTGAGTTCTATGATCCATTCTATCAAATTAATTGAACCTGATGTGGGCATCAAGGGAACTTCTAATTTGTAGCCTGCTGGTCAGAAGCACAGGTAGAAACTTGTGCTTGCAACTGGCATATTAAATAGAAGGCTGATTTAGGAGACTGAGTCCTTTAACCAGGAAACCTGATTCCATCTCTGGTAGCATGTGTCAAAAATGCTGGCATCTGAGAGTTGCTTTTTGGTGTGGGGAAGCCTCCATACATGCACTTTGGAATTGAGTCCAGGACCACTTTACAATTAGGAAATGTTTAAATGTGAGAAAATGCATACAAAATGAATTTTAAAAAAGCTTTCCTTGGACGTTAAACAGGAATTCTTTCCTGCTCTCAGCTCAAGTTGCTCAGCAAAAAACCCTACAATAACTTCAGTTTGCTTCTGTAAGGGAGCAATCATGGTCATTATGTAGACAGGCTGGGCCTTTTGAAACTGTTTTGCCCTACAAATAAATTTATGCTGAATATTTGGCATCTCTCCAATAGAGAAGCACAACAGCTGAGAGACTATGACAGAAAATAGCCCCTAAGCACATATTCAAGTCACTGCCTGTTTTGCAACTCACCACAAACACTAGACAGAAGTGTTTAACAAATCTGGCAGAATATAAAACCTTTACGGCTTTTACTGGAAGCTGCACAAAGAGCCAAGTATTTGCAAACACATGTCCACTTCTTTATATCTTTGGCTCAACAAACTAGGTGTCTCCTTTTGTGTTCCTGCCACATCAGTAACCTGGTGCAAAAAAGACAACCTCCCCTCCTAACTCCTATCTTTTGAAAGGAAGCCTAATTAGTGTGTGATTGCTGAATTCATTTTACACATGTAATATCTATTTTGCTTCATGGGCTTAACAGTTCTGACAATGGACCTGCCATCCTGCTCAGTAAGTGGGGCTTCTCATGATATTGTGAAAGAGGCCCAACAAAAGCCCCATAACAAGTGCTGTTTTGCTGCAAAGGTCCAGATAAATCGATTGCTTCCCTACTCCTACCTGAATCTCTGATCACAGTATCAGCTTTGTGTCTCACTGAATCCTATTTTTTTCTTTCCTTTTTGAAGATGTTGATTTACAAATAAACCATTTACAAAAAGGAAGAGGATGAAATACCTGTGTGAGTATCAGAGCAAGACAGTGTCCCCAAATGATTCCATTTGCTGAAGCTCAAGCTCCAAAAATATCAATTAAATGACAGATGGGATGTGGTATATTGTTCAAAAACTGACACTCAACCTATTTCATCAATAAGTGGTTTTGCAATAAACAAAAATAGTAATGGCGCATTGTGGTAAATGCTATTGCTAATTGCTTTGCTCTAATTACCCAGAAGTTCAATGAAACACAGTATATTTTTTTCCATAAGATTTCCTGATATTCTCTTTTTATAAATTGTCTCCTGTTTAACTCTTTGCTTATGGAACTCTTACCAATCTTTCAAGCAATGGATCCTCAAGAAAGCCAACTGAATTTCCAATCCTTGAGATGTGTTAATGAGCTCTTCGGGTCTATGTATCTTGTATCTCCCTCTCCCATAGCAAGGAGTACATCTGGGCTGGATATCTTCCCTAGGCTCTATCAGAGTTACAATTCATTCATCTCTACCATCCTTTCTACCCCAGAAGGCTGACTTCTATAAACCACAAGGGACTTACCCAACCTGTGCTTTTAGAGTGCTGACTAATTAGAAGTAGGAGATCAGAGGGAGAAAGGAGAATAAAGTCAGGGATTTTATTCCCATGGATTATTCCTAGGACTTGAGACAGGAGGTGGGAAGGGCACAACTTTTAACAGAATGGCATAGCCCAAGGAGATGATATAAACTGATTAGAACCAAATAGATCCAAATAGAGTGCTGAAGAATTGATGCTTTTGAACTGTGGTGCTGGAGAAGACTCTTGAGAGTCCCTTGGACAGCAAGGAGATCAAACCAGTCAATTCTAAAGGAAATCAATCCTGAATATTCATTGGAAGGACTGAAGCTGAAACTGAAGCTCTAATACTTTGGCCAACTGATGTGAAGAGCCGACTCATTAGAAAAGATTCTGATGCTGGAAAAGATTGAAGGCAGGAAGAGAAGGGGACAACAGAGGATGAGAGGGTTGGATGGCATCACCGACTCAATGGACATGAGTTTGAGCTAGCTCCAAGAGATGGTGAAGGACAAGGAAGCCTGGCGTGCTACAGTCCATGGGGTCACAAAGAGTTGGACATGACTTAGTGACTGAACAACAATAAGATCCAAGATGGCATATGAGTCTTTCATTATAAGCTGGATGACTTCATTAGTAAGCTAGGTGACACACCCGGAGGCACATGATGGTTCCAAGATTGACCATAAAGTTCAAAACATGGTGGTGGCCTAATTCCTAGAAATCCTCACTCCTTCCCAAAATAGCTGGAAGATTGCTCCCACTCATTAGCCTATAAAATTATCCATCCCTATAAAAACTGACAACTCCATGTCCTTGTGCCTCAAGAACCTCTTTTGCCTTTCAAGATGGCCCACACTCTCTCAATGGTCTGTTTTTCCTCCCTGAATAAACCTCTTTCACTTTACTATCTCTTGCTATTAAATTCTTTTCTGTGTGAAGCCAAGAACCCACACTTGGTGGCTGTCCTAGGTACTCAGACATGACTTGGAATGTGACCATCCTCTTGCATCCCACTCTCTTTCCTGCAACAGACTGACCATGTTCTTCAACCCCAAAACTGTACTTCTTTCAAGATGGTCTCCTATAAACCACCACCTACTACGTTCATGCATATCCGACTCTTTGCAACCCTATGGACTGTAGCCCACCAGGCTCTTCTGCCCATGGGATTCCCCAGGCAAGAATACTGGAGTGGGTTGCCATGCCCTCCTCTAGGGGATCTTCTCAACCCAGGGGTCAAATCTGCATCTCTTATGTCTGTTGCATTGGCAGGCAGGTTCTCTACCACTAGCACAACTTGGAAAGCCCACCTACCCACTACAGGGTTATAATAAACCTTTCTCCCTTTTTCTCTTTAGGATAGCAGATTTACAAGTCTGTCATTCACTGACTTTGGATTATGGTTTGATCCCTTATGATAATGCCTTATTCATATTTCTGTAAACAGTCCCTCTTCGAGGTATCCATCCAGCATAGCAAACTTCTCCAAAAAATTTTTCAACAAACATCTTACTTTGTCTCATGATATTTGGGTTAAGAATTCTGCCAGGACTTGGTTGACCAATTCAGCATTGATGTGGTTCATTTAGTGGCATTCAGCTGAAAACTGCACTGCTTTGGAATTTCCAAGATGGCTTCACCTATATCCCTGGAACATAGGTAGGGTCGAATGCAAGGCTAGGCTCAGGTGGGCCCTTGCCGTTTACCATGTAGTCTTTAACTACACTCAAGGGAATGGGATTACACAGAACATATACACCAAAGAGCAGGAATCTTGGATACCAGGTTAGAAATTTGCTTATCACAGCCCTTCCAAGGGCCCTAATGATTCATATCACTCAAAAATGAGAAATGCATTCACCTCTCCAAAGGTTCTCAAGAGTCTCATACCATAATAGCATCAATTTCAAGTCCAAGAACTTGTCTTCCAAAATGTCTAAATTAGGTAAAGATGAAACTCTGGGGTATAATCCATTAAATTTGGTTGGTTGGGGAAAATTTTTCATCCTCTGCTGTGCATCTGTGAAACTAAAGGGACGTTATCTGGCCTCAACACTCCCAATACATGATGATGAGACAAGTATAGGTGACAATTCACAATTACAGATATTCCAGTTCAAAAGGGGGAAAAACAGGTGAAAGGGATTACTGGTTCCTAGAAGTTCTGTAATAGATCTGGGCAAATAGTGAGATTTTCCCCAACTCAGTTTCAAAGATCAGGCATAATCCTTTGGGTCTCTAGGCTCTGCCCTCTGTGCTATTGTTTCTACTCTGAGTCATCTTACTTTTTCTTGAAAAGCAGAAAGTATTTGAAGCTGAAAGCTTTAGCAACCTACATGCTGCTGACACAGTTTCAGTGGTCTGAAAGTCTTTCATTTCAGATTCTCTCTGTTCCTTCTAGTCCAAGTTAGCAGTATTTCCATTGAGAAAAAATTTCTCAAGAACACTGAGGGTCTTCAACAGATTTCACTCCATTAGGTAAAAGCTATAGCCACAAATTGTTTTGAGTCTTTAGCAAAAGCTTATAGAGTCACACATTCAGTGCATTGTTCATATGTTCCATTTTCTGAATATTGTGATGTTTTGACATCTTAAAAACCTTTCTGGCTAGGGAGAGACTTCACCTCTTAGATTAGTCAGTTCTTAGAGTTGGCAAAGGGCTCAGCTAGGAGCATGGCTTTGATACACAAACTAACAATCCATATCTCTTCTATCTGGCCCCTATATCCCAGGAAACAGTATTCCCTTGCCTCAGTCATCCCAGGAGCAGGTACCAGGCAACCAGAGATCACAGCTATGGCCCAAAGTCCACTGGAATTATTCAAACTAACTCCTCCCAAACTGTTTACATTGTTCTACTTTGTCTTTCCTGAAGAACTCTCAACAGAGTTCCCCTTGCTCCTCACTTCTACCTGCTGACCAAAACTTGGTGCTTCTGCTGGGAGCCTGGGTGCCATGTGGTGCCTCCCCTTTTGAGGGCTAAATATAACCAACTTTTGTTTTCCTGAGCCTCTCCTGCATCTGCTCTTGTGACCACTACTAACTGATCATCACACAAAAGAACATTCAGCCTTTACTTTATGCCATACTATTGGCAGTAATTTTTTGCTTTTAGGGTTTTTGTCATCTAGAGAGGCTGAGAATTTTCAAAATAATTAACTCCTGCTTCTCTTTTTATTTAACAATTATTCCTTCAACTTATGTCTCTCATATTTTCTTAGAAGCAGCAAGGAGAAACTAGGCAGAAGTTTCCAAAATATATTTAGCACTCTCCTCAGTTATATCTTTATATTCATTACTCATGAATTCTGCTGTCAGCATAACTGCAGGAACAATTCTACTAAGATTTCTGATGTTACATGTCAAAGGTCCTTTTTCCTTCAGTTTCAAACAACATGTTCCTCATTTCCTTCAGAGACCTGACCGGCAACATCCTCAATGCCTGTATTTCTATTAGGTTTCTGTTCAAGATATTTAAGAATTTCACTTCACTAGTCCTTCAGTCTCCACTTGTTATGCAACTGCAAAAGCTGCTAACATATTACAATCATCTGTTATATGCAGCAACACATTTTGATATAAACTGTGTATTATTTTTCTATTGCTATATGATAACAAACTACAAAAAAACTCACAGATGTATAGGTCAGAAGTCCAGGCCCATCCTGGCAAGTTCTCTGTTTAGGGTCTCACAAGGCTGAAATTCAATAGGAAAGTACAAAATGCAATACTTGGGTGCAGTCTCAAAAACGACAGAATTATCTTGGTTCATTTCCAAGGCAAATCATTCAACATCACAGTAATCCAAGTCTATGCCCCAACCACTAATGCTGAAGAAGCTGAAGTTGAACAGCTCTATAAAGACCCACAAGACCTTCTAGAACTAAAACTAGAAAGATATCCTTTTCATCATAGGGGACTGTAATGAAAAAGTAGGAAGTTAAGAGATACCTGGAGTAACAGGCAAGTTTGGCCTTAGAGTACAAAATGAAGCAGGGCAAAGGCTAACAGTTTTGCCAAGAGAACACACTGGTCATAGCAAACCTGCTTCCAACAACACAAGAGATGACTCTACACATGGACATCACCAGATGGTCAATACTTAAATCAGACTGATTATATTCTTTGCAGCCAAAGATGGAGAATATCTATACAGTCAGCAAAAACAAGACCTGGAGCTGTTTTTCGAGCTGGAGATCAAGCCATGAGCTCCTTATTGCAAAATTCATCCTTAAATTGAATAAAGTAGGGAAAACCACTAGGCCTATCTGGTATGACCTAAATTAAACCCCTTATGATTATACAGTGGAAGTGACAAATAGATTCAAGGAATTAGATCTGATAGAGTGCCTGAAGAACTATGGACAGAGATTCATGACATTGTACAGGAGGCAGTTATCAAGACCATTCCCAAGAAAAAGAAATACAAAAATGGTTGTCTGATGAGGGCTTACAAATAGCTGAGAAAAGAAGAGAAGCAAAAAGCAAAGGAGAAATAGTTTTGTACAGGAGGCAGTTATCAAGACCATTCCCAAGAAAAAGAAATGCAAAAATGGTTGTCTGATGAGGGCTTACAAATAGCTGAGAAAAGAAGAGAAGCAAAAGGCAAAGGAGAAATAGAAAGATATACCCATCTGAATGCAGAGTTCCAGAGAATAGCAAGGAGAGATAAGAAAGCCTTTTTAAGTGAACAATGCAATGAAATAGAGGAAAACAGAGTGAGAAAGACTAGAGATTACTTCAAAAAAATTGCAAATGCCAAGGGAGCATTTCATGCAAAGATGGGCACAATAAAGGACAGAAATGACAAGGACCTAACAGAAGAGATTAAGAAGAGGTCAGAAGAATACACAAAAGAACTGTACCAAAAAATCTAATGACCTGGATAACACAATGGTGTGGTCACTCACCTAGAGCCAGACATCCTGAAGTGTGAAGTCAAGTGGGTCTTAGGAAGTATTACTATGAACAAAGCTAGTGGAGGTGATGGAATTCCAGCTATTTCAAATCCTAAAAGATGATGCAGTTAAAGTGCTGCACTGAATATGCCAGCAAATTTGGAAAACTCAGCATTGGCCACAGGACTGGAAAAGTTCAGCTTTCAATCCAATCCCAAAGAAAGGCATTGCCTAAGAATGTTCAAACTACTGTGCAGTTGAACTTATTTCACATGTTAGCAAGATTATGCTCAAAATCCTTCAAGCTCAGCTTCAACTGTACATGAACTAAAAATTTCCAGATATACAAGCTGGATTTAGAAAAGACCAGACAAACCAGAGATCAAATTGCTGATATCTGCTGGATTATGGAAAAAGCAAGGGAATTCTAAACAAAATCTGCTTCATTGACTATGCTAAAGCCTTTGTGTGGATCACAACATACTGTTAAAAATTCTTAAAGAGACAGGAATACCAGACCACGTTACCTGCCTCCTGAGAAACCTGTATGTGGGTCAAGAAGAAAAAGTTAGAACTGGACATGGAAAAATGGACTGGTTCAAAATTGGGAAAGGAACACATCCAGGCTGTATATTGTCACTCTGCTTATCTAACTTATATGCAGGGTACACTATGCAAAATGCCAAACTGGATGAATCACAAGCTGGAATCAAGATTGCTGGGAGAAATATCAATAACCTCAGATATGTAGATGACATCACCCTTATGGCAGAATACGAAGAGGAACTAAGGAGCCTCTTGATAAGGGTGAAGGAGGAGAGTGAAAATACTGGTTTAAAACTCAACATTCAAAAAACAAAGATCATGGCATCTGGTCCCATCACTTCTTGGCAAACAAATGGGGAAAAAGTGGAAATGGTGACAGATTTTCTTTTCTTGGGCTCCAAAATCACTGCAGACACTGACTGCAGCCATGAAAATAAAAGATGCTTGCTCCTTGGAAAGAAAGTTATGACAAACCTAGATAGCACTTTAAAAAGCAGAGATATTCCTTTGCCAGCACAGGTCTATGTAGTCAAAGACATGTTATTTTCCAGTAGTCATGTACAGATGTGAGACCTGGACCATAAGAAGGCTGAGTGCCAAAGAACTGCTGCTTTCATTCTGTGGTGCTGGAGAAGACTTTTGGGAATCTCCTGGACATTTAGGAGATCAAACCAGATTATCCTAAAGGAAATCAGTCCTGAATATTCACTGGAAGGACTGATGCTGAAGCTGAAGCTCCGAAACTTGATCCACCTGATGCAAAGAGCCAACTCATTGGAAAAGATTCTGATGATGGGAAAGATTGAGCAGAAGGGGGCGACAGAGCATGAGATAATTGGATGAATAAATGTCCGTCACTGACTCAATAGACATGAGTTTGAGCAAACTCTGGGAGATATTAAAGGAAGGGAAACCTGGCATGAAACAGTCCATGGGGTTGCAAAGAGTCCAACATGACTTAGCAACTGAATAACAAGACTGAAATTAAGCTATTGCCCAGGCTGGGTTTCATATGAGGCTCAAGGTCCTCTTCCAAGCTCTAATAGGTTTTTGACAGAACTTACTTTTTTGTGGTTTTAGGACCAAAGTTCCTATTTTCTTTTCATAGTCATTTAGGTGCTTCTCTAAGCTCTAAGACCCACAGTTCTGGGTCACTGACTTCATGCCATAGCCCACCTGGCAAGGTAACTCGTCACAAACTCAACACTAGCAAAAGTTCTTAAATGCTTTGTGTCTCTTCCTTCAGTAAAGACCTCTTCCTTTTCAGACTTTTCTGATTAGTTTAGGTTCACCAAGGAAAATGCTCCTTTTGATTAACTCAAAATCAATATACTTGGTGTATTAATTACATCTACTAAATTCCTTTCCTTCGACACGTAACACAATCATGGGAGTGATGTACCATTATATTGACAGTTCTACTCTCACTTAAGGGAAGGGGATTATATATGGTGCACATACAAAGGGATGTAATCTTCAAATTTTGACTGCCAGTAGAAATAGTATAATTTGTTTTATTTTTCCTGTTAAAGCAATCATAGTTTTCACAGATTCAAGGGGAAGGGGAAAAGACTTCACTTCTCAATGACAATTTGTCTCAAAGAATGTGTAGCTAATGCTCATCTACCTCAATCTCTGTTCTGGCAACAAATTACTTATGTACCTGCAATAAACAAAGTACATTTAGTCCCTTATTAGGGCCCTAAAGTCTCAACCTTTCTGAAATTGGCTTGAAGTTCAAGATCTAAATTAGGGCCAGGTAAGCAGGGCTCCTCAAGTGCAGTTTGTTGAATATGGTTCCTCTTGGTATAAAAAAGGTACATGTTTTACTCTTCATATGTCAAAACATGCAATGGGGTGACATAGAAAGGATAATCATAATAATTCCTTCATTCCAAAAGCAGAAAAATGGAAAGCACACAGCAGTTACTGACCCATGCTCATTTTAAAACCCAGCTGGGCACATCTGGTTAACTCTTAGTTAGAGCCCAGTCTTTCTTCCTGGAAGTGATTCCCTGTGGCTTTTGTCTCCACCCTGCAAATATCTATGCTTTAATAGGAAAAGGTGTTTTCAGCTGAGTATGTTTCTCAGCTTATGACCTGCCCCTAGCTGATTGATGGTCTATTTTTTTTTTTTCCTTCCTCTGTCCTTTTCAGTCTCAGTTTAAAAAATGTGCTAGCTGCCTTTTAGTTAAATTGGAGTTTGCTCCATTAGACAAAATCACACTCACAAAACTCTTCTGAATAGGCTTTCCTATCCTTGGGAATGGTGTGAGGCTGATGAGGGACTATGTTGATCTGCTAGGCCTACCTTAACAGAGTACCACAGATTGGGTGACTTAAACAATAGACATTGGTTGTCCACAGTTCTGGAGGCCAGTTCAAGATCAAGGTGTTGAAAGAGT
The DNA here is from genome assembly GCF_054371585.1 of Giraffa tippelskirchi. Lineage (NCBI taxonomy): Eukaryota > Metazoa > Chordata > Mammalia > Artiodactyla > Giraffidae > Giraffa > Giraffa tippelskirchi. The sequence continues at coordinate 54,869,525 of NC_137276.1, read as the reverse complement.
AGTTTCCTTTTGAGGGCTGTGAGGAGAAGTCTGTTCAGTGCCTCTCTCCTCGCTTCTGGGGATTTGCTGGCAATCTCTGGACTTCATCAGTTTGTAAAATCATCATCTTAACATCTGCTATGACATTCACATGATCTCTGAGTGAGTTTGTATCCAAATTTCCCCTTTTATATGGACAAGAATCATAATAATCATAATCATTAGGACCTAACCTAATGATACCATGTTAACTTGGTAAAAATCCTATCTCCAAATAAAGTCACATTCTGAAGTACTGTGGGTTAGGAATTCAGCATAGGAATTTTGGGAGAACACTAATCTATAACAGAAAAACTCTGTCTAGTATACTTAGAAATACCCATTTATAACTGAAACCATCTCAAGGCATACCCCACTATATTTTTTTGTGGTGTATTTTTTAAAATTTATTTTTAATTAAACAATAACTGCTTTACAATATTGCATTAGTTTTTGCCACACATCAACATGAATCAGTCTTAAGGACATGTATATTACCTCCCTCATGAACCTTCCTCCCACCTCCCACCCTTCTAGGTTGTTACAGAGCCCCGGTTTGAGTTCCCTGAGTCATAAACAAGATGGTACTGATGAATCTATTTGCAGGCAGCAGTGGAGATACAGATATAGAGAACAGACTTAGGTATGTAGTGGGTTGTGGGGGAGGAAGAAGAGGGTGGGAAAATGGAGAGAGTGACATAAAAACATACATACCCTAATACTCTTAGAAAGCTGAATCTTTCTTAGGTCTTAATGAGAGTCTTATAACCATGCCCTGAATGTATCTTTCCCTTGAGTTCATACTTTACTGCTCTGAATTGGAACTTTGCCTTGAGGTCAATTCTTTGAGAGCCTTTTGAAAAATAGAAGGCTATCCCTGGCTTTCTATATGTTTATGGAATTCTGCTTATAAATTAATACTAAACTTCCTCTTTAGTAACCTCTCTCTTCTTGCATCTCTTTTCTCACAGACAGCCAGACAAACTCAGTTATAACGTTCTAGAAATATTTCCATCAAGCTCCACAAGTATATTAAGTGCTTTGGATATTTTCCATGTTTCCATAGGCAGCAGGGTTGCTTGTCCCAACATAAAAGTATTCTTTTTTTCCTCCAGCCTTCCACATAAGCCTTCTTTATATTCTCAAAGCCTTCAACATCAGGCTCCATGAGGTCCTTCCAACTGAACCTTCTCAGTTATTTCTAGCTTCCATTCTGCAACTTGCCCCAAGTCAGTGTCTCATAGCCTTGTTTTATGTTGGAACAGAGAGACCTATTTCCTGGTACCAAGTGCCACTCCCATTATCTGTTGCTGCATGTCAAACTACCCACAGAATTAGCAGATTATAATAACCGTTATGTGATACTACATAATCTTGTGGGTTGGGAACATGGGTAGGGCTTAGCTGGCCATTTCTGCCCCATATGGCTTTCACCAAATATAAATAGATTTTACTAACATTTCTGGCACTTTTCTTGGGATGGTGGATGAACTGGGCTAATGGGGCCTCTCTGCCTTTTATTGTGGTCTTGTGGCATCCAGTTTCTTGCAAGTTAGCCCTCTTACATGGTGGTTTAGGGTTTGGACAGACCAAGATGGAAGCTATGAACCCCTTTAAAGATTAAGCCAAGAACTCAAATAATGTCATTTTTAGTCTTCTGGTCCAAGTAGCCACAGGTTGATCGAAGTTCAAAAGGAGGGCAAAGTCTCTCAAAGGAGTTTCAAAGAATTGCCAAACCTCTTCACAGCATCCCCTTGTAATCAAATCTTTGAAAAAAGTGATCCTAATTTGAATATTCCACCTGTTTTTTGTTGACAGCTTGAATCTAATAGAGTAATGGAGAGCATAAGAGGCCTCAGGAAACAGACCTTTAAGGTAAGATTTCTGCATTTGAAATAATCATATATTCAAGGGTACAGAGTTAATCTACTTTAGGGGGTATAAATGGAGTATGAATTATCTAATGCATATAATTATACCATGATTAATCATAGTATCATCAGTGGTAATATCAGATACAAAGGCGGTAGAAGACAAGGTATTAGAGGATCATTGAATGTGATAATTAGTTGCTGTGGCAAGAATAGTAATTATAAAACTTGCAGAATCATGTATTTTCTAACAATCCTAGTGAGCATCCATAACGGCAAAGAGAGAATGAAATCTCAGAACATATAGCTAAGAACATATATGAAATTTTAGGACTCCCTAACAGCTTCCTAGAAGTCTACTATTCCTCTAGTCCTGTGATTTACAAAAAAAAAAAAAAAAAGGGCTTAGATAAAGTCCAGGGTCTGGTGATAAGAGTTGCAGACAATAAGACAATGATAATAAAAACTGCACCAAACCAATCCTGCCAGGTCTTTTATACTAAGTCAAGAAAAAACATGAGATCCTAGGAAAAGAGATGGAGATATTTGGGCAGATATAGATATGATTGAAAGTTTGAGTCCCCAGATTTCTCTGTAAACTCCTTGCTGGTAGAATAAGCTCTTTCCCTCATTCGAGGAAAGCAGTTCTCTCCTGCAAAAGAGCCTTCCAAAAACTGCAACTGGGAATCTGCTTCACAAGTTTACCTGCATCATGTCTTTGCTCCTTACAGTTAGATTCCAACATAGTCTAGATGAAACAGTATAGGAAGAGATAGCCTATCCACCATACGAGTTATGAGATCTTTGTGGTGCTAGTGGTAAAGAATCTGCCTGACAAAGCAGGAGACTAAGAGATATAGGGTTTGATTCCTGGGTCAAGGAGATTCCCTGGAGAAGGAAACAGCAAACCACTCCAGTAGTCTCTCCTGGAGAACCCCATGGGACAGAGGAGCCTGGCAGGCTACAGTCCACAGGGTTGCAAAAAGTCAGATGTGACTAAAGTGACTTAACATGTACCTTAAGTAAGGAAATTTGGAAGTAATTTTCATCTTAATGGAAGGGACAGAAATACACCATTTTTTATCATGTCTCAGGGCTATTTCAACATTTTAACCTGAATGTTCTATCAAAGCCTGAAATGACCTTAATCTTCTTGACATCTCATAGAACTTAATGCTAGCCCATGCCACTGATGACATTATAAACCATTTAGATCCTTGTGGTAGATTACATCATTGGCTCCAAATTTTGCCCCTCCATTTTTCTAAGCCCTTTGCTATGTAGCTTCTGTATTCTTCCCAGAAAGATGGAATATTTTTTGCAACCTATTGACTTTAGACTCAGCCATGACTCTTACTCTGGCCAGTAGCAATGGAGGCAGAAATGACCGAATGTCTGTTCTGTTATCAGTTTAAGAGGCTCTGTGTGCTGCCCATGTTTCCTCACCCCTCTGCCATCACCAATGCTCTCCCAGGCACACTAGATACCAGGAGGAGAAGGTGACATCTGTGTAGCAGAGGCTGCACCTCTGAAGATTATACATCCAAGCTGACATAGAGTAAAACAGGGTCATACCAATTGATTTATAAACTTAGTGAGAAATATTTATTGTATCATGCCTGGCTACTTTGTGATTATTTGTAAAGTAGCATCACTAAGCAATGTTTTACTGACAGACTCAATGGGTGGGAGACAGATCTAGAAAAAGTAAAGAGTGCTATTATGATAGTAACATCTCTGGAGATGCAGTAGTCTGCAGCATGATGGAACTCCTTGTCAAAGTCAAAAATAGGTTGCCACACCTCCCACTCTATATACCATAAAGGTGTATATATGTGATAGACCTCTTAATATTTCAGTAGCAACAGATACAGATGTTTCCCATATATGATGGTGTGCTGTTGCTGCTAAATTGCTTCAGTCGTGTCCGACTCTGTGCGACCCCATAGACGGCAGCCCGCCAGGCTCCCCCGTCCCTGGGATTCTCCAGGCAAGAACACTGGAGTGGGTTGCCATTTCCTTCTCCAATGTATGAAAGTGAAAAGTGAAAGTGAAGTCGCTCAGTCATGTCCGACTCTTAGCGATCCCACGGTCTGCAGCCTACCAGGCTCCTCTGTCCATAGGATTTTCCAGGTAAGAGTACTGGAGTGGGGTGCCATTGCCTTCTCCATATGATGGTATATATGATCCTAATAAAATGTTCTAAAAGTCATGCACTAAATATAGCAGCTATATTTTTTATGACCATCTCTACTCCAGTTTTCTCCCACCCTTATTCCCATCACTTTCTGCCAAAAGCACCATTAGCAGATGAGTTAAGTTTCAGGTATTTGAGAGGGAAATGATTCATCTTTTCTAACCTGAGGGCTGATGTAGGCACAGAAAACTTTTCCCATTTGCTTGTCTATGTTGTTTGTCTGGTCTAATAATTAATTAAAATGATATAATATAGATTAACAGAAGAAAAAACTTCAATTACATATGTATGGGATCCCTAAAACATGAAAGGCTCAAAGACATTCAAGCAACTGAGGCTTTTATGCCATCTTGAGCTAAGGAGACAGAGGTAGGAGTTCCAATGGGAGGAAGACAATTCACAGGAAGACTGAGAAGAATAAATGTCTGGTAAATGAATTCTTGCCATGCCATGCAGTTAGATTTTTCTGATATAAAAATATTATCTCTGGTATTATCTCTCTTCTTGTTACAAGCCTTCTATATAAATTCTTTTAGGCAGTTAAGTGAGAGATTGAAACACAAAACTTTCCTGAATCTGCTGGTTCCTAATTACCTTCAGCTCAAAACAATCCATGGGCCAAAAGTGACTCATTTGGGGGTGACATTCTCTGCTCCTCTTCACAAGAACAGAAATTTGCTTACTTATTACAGGGTTTTCCCCAGATAAAAGGAAAGAGAGGACCGTTAGATTTAGATCTACCCTAGATCTACTCTTGCCCTTTCTTTCTTCAGCTCACCACCTGCGCAGCTGACTTGCACAGACCTATGGATGGTCTCTCTTATCCTCTGTCTTCTAGTTGACTTCAGCCAATGGGGAATCACTTCAGGAGACTGGAGGAAGAATGACAACTTTTTTGTTTCCTGGCTTCCTCTGTTTAAAGTCATTTTGGATTGTTTTGCTTTTTTGTCTTAGCAAAGGCTTTTCTAAAGACTGCCTGCTCTATGCAGAAGAATTCTTTCCTTCAATTTTTGGCAGCACTAACTCCCATCATCTTTTTGGGTGATAACAGTTGTGCTACTACTGGTATTGACTGTAGAATATGGAACTATCTTTGTTTCTACCCTCACTGAAAGTGAAAGTGTTAAGTATCTCAGTCACTGGACTGTTTGTGACCCCATGGACTGTAGTCCATCAGGCTCCTCTGTCCATGGAATTCTCCAGGCAAGAATACTGGAGTGGGTAGCCAATCCTTTCTCCAGAGGATCGAACATATTGCACCTCTGTAAATACTCTTTTTCTAAATTAACCCTAAATTGATGGTGCCAATCATTTTCTTAGAGTAATTGGCTGACTCAACAGTCTACGTGTTTTGATAAAGTTGCTGTTAGATGCCTTGACTACAAGATTTTTATAGAAAATAATCCTATCCTTGTGTCTTCAGTGTGCACTTGACATTTAATATATTATGACTGACTAAATAAAAGAAGAAATGCATGAAGACAATTGTCAGTAGACACTAAGAATCAATATTAAATGGAAAATCTAAATGAAGGAGTACACATATTTTATCCAAGGCACTGGCTGACATTTACATCATCCAAATAAATAATTTTTTGTATCCATTCTCTTTGTACCCCCCTGTCCTACTGGATAAACCTTGGCTACACTGTCTGAGTTTCAGGAGCTTGCACACCTGGTTCAACATTAAATAGGACTTAGGAGCAAACCTAGAGAAAAGCTGGCTCATTTTGACGCTAAAATCTGCAAAAATTGCCAGCTAAAGTTTGGCAGTCCAACTTTTCTTATTCCTGGAAATAAAATGAAGCTCAGCAGCGTGAAGCCTTTCCATTCTAGAAGATGTTAGACGTAACCTTGTTTATACCATCACCAAATCTTTGGAAAGTAGAGGATGCATTGTTTACCAGTAAAGATATTCATGTGAGGACAGGTAGTCAGCCAACATCTTTGGGGAGCCAAAGACACAATTAGAATTAACTTTTTCCAATAAATATGTTTCCAGAATTGGAGATGGCAGAAGACCTAGACATTTTTTTTTTTTTTTTTGCTGATGCTGAAAAATTGCCACACCAGAAGAAGAGTCCAGACATTTGCATTTGCAGGGCTTTTGCTCAAAGAAATCTTATCAGTCTCCCTTCAAAGAGTCTAATGTTTTTGGGCCTCTGAAACTGAATGAAGCTGACTCTGGAATGTGATGGAGATCAAACATGAAGATATTGTACTTTCTCTTCTAAATAGAATTCACAAAACTCATATTGCCAGTTGGAGGCTATAAGAGTACAAGTCTGTAGCATACCAAACACTTTCAGGAAGTGCTCCTGCATTTTCTTTCTTTTATGTTGTCATTGTGAGAGTCCAGTAACGACAGAGCAACTCTTTGGGAAACTTCAGCCTGTTTCAGAGGGCTACACAGATCCAAAATATTTCGGATCGATATCTGAGTTATTTGGGATTAAAAAATAATAGCAACAACAACACGAGCTACAGAGCCCTAAAATAATAGCACATATATCATATCCTTTGTGGTGTGTCACACTTTTTCCCAAACTTCACACAAGTACAACCTGTGCTGTTTTTTGCTTCAGAACATGCAGCAAGAAGAATAAAAGCTTTTGAGATGGTAGTGCATTTACACTACACCTTTTACTACCCGAGCCAATTGGAAGTTAAAAAAAAAAAAAAAAATTCCAGAGAAAAAAGGAGGGGGTGGAATTGGATGAGAGAGAAGTAGAAGAAAGTATTACCAAAGGAAAAGACCTTTTCTTCCCGGGTGAGAAAAATCCAAGAGGGAGAGACTGATCTGACTCAGATATTACATAATCAAACTATTTTAATCCCCTTTGTAAAGATCTAACATACTGGAGGATAAACCTCAAGGAAGCCGCAAAGCGCCGCTGCTGAGGGCAGGGGTTGGTGACGTGAATTCAGATGGCAGCTTGACTGAGATGATAGAGTTAGACACTCCCTGACTCTCTCATTCTCTTTTTCTTTTTAAGTTATTTAGAGACTCTGCATCTCCTCCCTTAACTCTTTCCTGTTTATTGTGTGTTTACTGCTTATGTGAATCTTTCATGGTCTCAGGTATGGCTCTGATCAATAGCCTTACTGGAATGGCAAAATCCAAGAAACTACTGCTAGTAAATTATGAAAAGCCCAAGAAAATGAACCCTTATAAGAGGATAAGATAAACTACACAAAAGGATAGTCAGATACTTAAAGAAAGACCTAGGAACAGGCAGTGAACCCCACAGTCAACAAAAAGTAACTTACATAGAGCTTGGAGGCATTAAATGCATTAATTAATTAATCAGGAATAACTGGCTCTTCTTTACACCTTTAGTCTCCAACCAGAATAAGTCTTTAACTGTGGAAATGCTATGTGAGATGAGAAGGCAGAGGCAGCAAAGATGAGTTGGGGATTCATGGGCTAGACATGGCAAAGTGAAAATGAGTCTAGTTAACACAGACTTCTTTGAAAACAGTTGAGGTGAGAGAAAAGGATGGAGCTAGAGCCATAATATATATCTAAAAATACATAGAAATTCATCAGGAAAGAGCTTGGATCAACACCTGAGGGAAAGAGAGGGAGATCAGAAAAAAATTTTCCTTGCTTATTTTCATAATAGGGATGGTAAATGAAGGTGTCCCTGCACTGAGATAGAACCAGTGATGAAAGATGTTGACTGAAGTGCTGAGAGACAGAGGAAGGAAAGCAGCCCTACCAATGATTTAATAACATTTAGGAAATTTTCAAGTCTCTTTGGTTCTTTGGTGGAGATGCTCCACAGATTTTTTTTTAAATAAATTTTTATTGGCTTTAGTTTTCAAAGAGGGCATTTTCTGTTTTTATTTCTGCTTTAGTCCATGGTCAAGAAAACAAGAGAAAGACACCTTATTTATCATCCTATAATTAAAATTAAATTTAAAGTATACCTGTAATGCAGCTACAACAACCATAATTGTTCATGGAATTTAGTTATAAACCAGTACATGTACTAATGGAAAATACTGAACAAAATGTGTGTATGTATATACACACATGCACATACAAACACACTATATGATTAAAAGTAAAAGTGTTGCTGCCATATTTAAAAAATAAATTAAAAATACATCTTGTAACTTGTTTTGACAATATTCTGCTTTTAGCCTTATATCATCTCCAATAAGCATTTCATTTACCTAATGAAAAACATATTTACAGTAATGAGTACACAGGGTTTTAATTTGCATATGCAAATACATTTAATCACTAGGAATAGCTGGCAAGTAAAGAGTATGTATGTAATTATTTCAGTGACTGCCCACTTTTCCAAGTCCATAAAAATACTTTATAGCTTGGATTAGAGATTAATACTTTTAAGGGAAAGAGACCAAATTCTTTACTGTGAGAAATGACCATGATGATAATAATAGCTACCAATTATTGAATCTTACTTAGTGTTAGATGCAGTCCACATATTATTTCTATTCCACATAATATCTAAACAAGGTAGACATCATTATCCTCATTTTAGAGACGAAGAAATTAAAGTTCAGTGAGGTGAAGAAATCTGCTGAAGTTTGCACATTAAGAAACAAAGCTGGGATTCAAAACCAGATTTGTTGATTCTAAAGCCTGACCTCTTTCCACTATAAGAAGAAAATCTTCAATTACCAATTCATGCTACTGCATTCAAACAAGTTTTCACTTTCTAATGTTTTATATTTAGTTTAGAGATTGGGAAATAAAATTGGAACAGCAAAAGGTATTTCAGAGTAGATGAATGTTGGGTTTCCCAGGTGGCTCAGTGGTAAAGAAGCTGCCTGCCAAGCCAGAGATGCAAGTTCAGTCCCTGGGTTGGGAAGATCCCCTGGAGAAGGAAATGGCAACTCACTCCATTATTCTTGCTTGGAAAATCCCATGGACAGAGGGTCCTGGAGCGCTACAGTCCATGGGGTTGTAAAGAGTCTGATACAACTTAGCAACTAAACAACAAAAACAACATTTCATAGAATAGGTAAATGTTGGTAATACCACCTGTTTACATGGATACTAGGAGCAGTGGCTTTGCCTTCAGTAAAATATGTAGAAAATGCCGATAAGACCTCTAAGTGGGACTTGAAATTAAATATTATAAAACAATAAAAATAGTGTTTCTCAGCTTCAAGAGTTTGTTCTTTCCAGGTATCAGTAGTCCAATGGAAGTAAATGAAAATTGTTATGGATTGTGATGCAACTAAAGCTCCAAGACAATGCAGAATGTACTATGAGGATTAAAGGAATATTCTAATGAGCGACTTCCCACTGAAGGAGCTACAGAGCCAAAGGAGACACACACATCATGACTCCCCACCCAACAACAGTTTTCCTTGTGGATTTTTATGCATTATACAAACGGATACATTGTATTATACAAATGGATACATTGTATTAAAGAAAATAATTCAAAACCTACATTTAATATATCCTATATGGTTCTTACTTACCAGTGTGATTTAACCCACCCTCACCATACAGTTTTTTCCAGTCATCCACAATGACAACAGATCTCCAAGTTATATCCTCATTGACTTGACTCCACAGCTCTGTACATTACCATTCCCTGTTTAAGAAATCTTTTCTCAACCTCAGCTGGAGAATCACTATACACTCTTTAAGGTTGAATTTTTTGGAAGATCTATATCTGACATCCCAGTCTTTATTGAAAGCCCCATCTTTAATTTTCAATTATACCTTTATGTGGAAACCTTCATAAAAACTCTCAGACATTGTATAATTGCTGTTGTTACTCTGTTGTAATTGTTTTAAAATTGTTGTTGTCTACCCTGGTAATTTGCCAGTTTACTTATGGTAGAGGTCATATATTTTATATCTGATTCTTTAGCATCCCATCCTAATATATGGCACTTTATCAGGAGCTCAATTAAGAATTCTTGAATTAAAAGTCAAATGAGTACACAAAGGCAAAAAATTCCTGCTACGTACCCTATGTTCATGTTGCTTATTTAATTTCTGTCCCATTTCTATGGTGATGCAGATTTTTGTATAGCTGCAACCAGATGCTTTTGTTTTCATATTCCTCTGTATTGTGTTCATGTATATGCTCCAAATTCTGATAAGGTTATAGCATATCAATTTGACAACTAGATGGCTATAAGAAATTATTAGGAGGAGGGCAATAGGCTCCAACAGAGTTGAGACACATGGAATTACAGGGGTAAATGTGGTAACTTTTTGCTGCTCAGTGTATCAGTTATAAATCTGAACATCTTGTGATCATCAGCATCTCTCATTCAGAAAAGATCTGGACAGTTTGGGACCTTGATTGCTAATGTATTTTCTGACTAGAGTCTAGGAATTGTCTGTGAAGTTTTTGTTTTATCTTATTATCTGTAGATTGATAGTTTCTTTTTAGGACTATTTGAAAAGAAATGAGAAATAGGCAGAAAAGAAACATTTGTCCACAGAGTCAAATAAGCAAAGAAAAATTTCCTTATCTAGTTTCTTCATAACCACCAAAGGAGATCAAATCACTCATAAGAATGTGGCTGGTTACTTCATTAGGTTGGGGTTGAGGTCATTATCTTATCCCCACCTGTCATTAAAAAAAAAAAAAATCTTACAAAGCAAAGGGGACTTTCCAGAAGTGATTAGAGTAAGAGTCTTCAGATGTGGATATTATCTTAGTTATTCAGTACAATCAAAATGTTATTTATGAAATAGAGAGAAGCTGAAGGACCAAAGATAGAAAGAGATATAAACACAGAAGCAGAATGTCAGAGTCATGTGATAAAAGACTTGAAGGTGTTACACTGCTGCTTTTGAGACGGAAGAAGGGGCCACAAGCCAACAAATGGAGGTTGCCTCTAGGAGCTGGAAAAGGCAAGAAAACAGATTCTCCCCTGGAGATGGCAGAGCATGAAGCATTGGTAAGGCTCAGATAACAATTCTTAGAATGTTTAACAGAAAACATGTACCCTCAAGTCAAGCGTATCTGCTTGGGTGAGACTTCAACCTTCCTCTGTGACAAAATACTGACACTGGATTTTCCCTTATTCCATAAACACTATAAAACTGGGAAAAAAAAAAAAAAAACAAACCTTTGAGACTACCACTTTCATACACTGGAGGGAAAAAAACAAACCAGGAAGCATATATCTATATTGCTTGAGAAAAGAGAAAGTCAGGAATAAATCCCCTATTTGCCTTGGTTCTCTAATTGGGGACATACTCCCTACTGGGGTGCAAGGTAGAGAAAACTCAAGTTAAGGGACACTTTTCCTAACTGGAGGAGGAAGAGATTTCCAGGATGATGAAGAAGTTTGAATATATGGAAAAGGATCTAGGAAACCAGGGAGCTTCTCGGCTGTTCATGAGCAGGGCACCACCCCATTAATTCCAGAAGAAAGGAGCCCTGTGGAACTGAAACCTCAGTGGAGGCTCCAGAAGTCACTGGGAGACTCTGAAGTTCCAGCTCAGACACAGTAGGGAGGCTACCCTGGCTTTGGTCAGTCATTTGAAATCTCAGGTCATCTCTTTGGAAATCAAGAATATATCACAGAATAAGAGCCATTTTCTAAGACTGAGAACAAACCAAAGGAGACCAACACAACACCAAGAAAAATAACCTTCAAGGGGCTTTCCTGGTGGCCCAGTGGCTAAGATTCCATACTCCCAATGCAGGGGGCCCAGGTTCCATCTCTGGTCAGGGAACTAGATCCCACATGTTGCCACAACAAAGATCAAAGACTCAGTGCTGCAACTAAGACCTAGTGCAGCTAAATAAATAAATCAAAATAAATATTTAAAAAAGTAAATAAAACCATATAAAAATTACCTTTGAGAAACAAAAGAAACCAAGGATACAAAGGCTTAACAGAATATAACTTAATACTCTTTAAAGGAAACACTATAACCCAGAACTTCTAGGAAGTATTTCAATATTAAACATAAAATAATACATTATTAGACATATATTCATAGGTTAAAAAAATGCAAAAATCACAGAGAAAGTAATCAATAATCCAAAGAAAAAAAACAGATGATAGCAACACCCTTAGTCAATTCAGAAATGGAATTTAACAGTTAGAAAACCACTTTAAAGAAACCATTTTTTAATATGCTGTAGAACTGTAGGAAAACATGATTATAAAGAGTAAAAACGGCAGATAAGTTTAGCAGAGAAATGAAAACTGTAAGAAAACAACACTCTATAATGGAAAAGTACAATACCTGAAAAGATAAATTCATTGTATTACAAAAGAGTCAGTGAACTTGAAGACAGATCAGTATAAATTCTCTAATCTGAAGAAGAAAGATAAAATAATTTTTAAAAATAAAAGGAACCTGTGGCATTTATTGAGGAAGTTGAACAGTTTATAGTCAAGGGAGACATCAAAATACATGACAAGTGCAGAAAGGACAGGAGGGTGATAATTAGAAGTTCACTACTCCAAATTTCTTCCATTGTTTATTAGTAAAACATTTTTGAAGGGATATCATGAAAATGTTGGATATATTGAAAAGGGCAATAAAAGATAAAAAAAGAATAAAAATACTTGCTTCACCCAAACAATGCAGGAAATAAAGAACAGATGAACAAAGAGCAGAAGTAATAAATAGAAAGTGTTTCCCTGGTGGCTCAGTGGTAAAAGAATCTGCCTGCAATGCAGGAGATGTGGGAGACATGGGTTCAGTCCCTGAGTCGGGAAGATCCCCTGGGGAAGGAAATGGCAACCTACTCCAGTCTTCTTGTCTGGAGAATCCCATGGACAGAGGAGCCTGGTGGGCTGCAGCCCATAGGTTCACAAAGAGTCAGATTCAACTTCGTGAGCGATAAATAAAAATCAAATACCAAGTTGCCAGAATTAAAAAAAACTCACTTCTTTAACTATAAGAGAGAAATTACAAGACTGGGTAAAGGTAGTAACTAACAGTTTTGGTTAACTATTACTGCTGTAACAACTTATCACAAACTTAAGATAAAATACAGTATCTCATGGTTCTGGAGGTGAGAAGTCTACAGTGGGTTGGCAGGCCTGTGTTCCTTCTGAGGGTCTATAGGACAATCTGTCTCTTTGCCTTTTCCAGCCCCTACAGTCAACCCACATTCCTTAGTTCTTGGCAGTGTATCACCTCAAGCCTCTGTTTCTGTCCTCATATCTCTTTTGACCCTGTCTCCTTCTTTCTCTTGTGGGGACTGGACCTCCTAGGATAATGAAGAATACTCCTCCAATCTCAAGACCCTTAATCAGAGTTGCAAAGTCCTTTTTGTCATATAAAGTAACACATTTATATTCACATATTCATATTCTTGGGATCTTAGAGGACATCCTTTGACTTTTCTGTCTACTGTAACAAACTAATATGAATTGTTATAAGAAACACACCTTAAACATAAAAATACAAGCAGGTTTAAATATCATAAAAACACTAAATATGACATAGTTTGTAAGGCTATTCTAATATCAGAAAATATAGACTTCAAATGAAGAGTATTACCAGAGATAGGGTAGTCATACATAGCAATGAAAGTGATGATTGATTGTGTAAAATAGATCGCTACTGAGAAACTGTCTAGCAAAGGGTGCTCTGTGATGACCTAGAGGGGTGGGAGGTACAAGAGGGAGGAAATATATGTATACATATAGCTAATTCACATTGCTGAATAGCAGAAACTAACAGAACATTGTCAGCAATTATACCATAATAAAAAAGATAAAGAGATCTTATATGTCTAGTAAATTATGTGCACATGGGCTTGCTAAGTTGCTTCAGTTGTGTGCAACTTTTTGTGACCCACGGACTGTAGCCCACTAGGCTCCTCTGTCCATGGGATTCTCCAGGCAAGATTACTGGAATTGCTTTCATGCCCTCCTCTATACCCCCAATACATGAAACAAAATTTGTCAGAATTAAAGGGAAATACATATATGTAATAATATTGAAAATGTAATACTACTCTCTCTTAAACTGAGAGAACAAGCATATTAAAAAAATTATTAATGATTTAGAAAACGTCAACACTGTAAGTCACTTGATCTCATTCTTATTTAAGGAACACTTTACCCAAAAACAGAAGGACAGATTCTTTTCACTTATCTAGTGGTAAATAACCCACCTGCCAATTCAGGAGACTTAAGAGACATGGATTTGATCCCCGGGTCAGGAAGCCTGGAAGAGGGCATGGCAACCCACTTTGGTATTCTTGCCTGGAGAATCTCCATGGGCAGAGGTGCCTGACAGGCTACAGTCCATATGGTTGCACAGAGTCAGACATGACTGAAGTGAATTAGCATGCACGCAAGTATTATTCTAGGCTATGAAACAACTCCCCCAAAATTTCAAAGGCCTGGAAATCATACAAGAGTATATTCCATAATCAAAATGGTCTTACACTGGAAACAATATATTTAGAAAAGCGTCAAATATTGGCAAACCCTTAAAAGGCCATGAGAGAAAAACTGCAAGAGAAGTTTCAAAATATTAAGATAACAATTAAATACAATGTATCAAAAGTTAAAAAATGCAGAAAGTAGCTCTCAGAGGGAAGTTTACTTTTTGAAATACTTATGGGAGAAAAACATAAATTCAATGATTTATGCTGCCACCTTAAGAAGACAGAAAAAAGGGGGAAAGTGAAATCATAACAAATAAATGAAAGGAAATCATTAAAAAGAGAGCAAAAATCAACATCATATAAAAGAGACAAACAGTAGAATCAACGAACCACATTTGTTCTTTGAAGAGTATTTTAAACTGTTAAGCTTACAGCAGGGGCTTCCCAGTGGCTCAGTGGTAAAGAATCTGCCTGCAATGTAGAAGACACAGGAGACGCCAGTTGGAACACTGGGTCGGCAAAATTTCCTCCTCCAACCCACTCCAGTATTCTTGCCTGGAGAATCCCATGGACAGAGGAGCCTGGAGGGCTATAGTCCATGGAGCCAAAAAGAATCGGACATGACTGAGCATGCACATGCAGAAGCTTTCAGAAAGATGAAGAAAGAAAGTGATATAAAATACTAACATTAGAAATAAAAGATACTACTGTTCCTCAGGAATAAAAAATATAATCATTGGATATTATACACAATTTTAGGTTAATAAATTCAAAATGATATGAAATGGACAGAAGTTTTTAAAACAACTTATTGAAAGGAACATACCTAGAAACATGAAACAGAAATAGCTGTATACCAAAGAAATTGAATTTGTGATTAAAATAAGTTCCAACACACCGAAAGACCTCCAGGGCCAGAGTTTCACTGGTGCAATGCGTTCAGCAATAAAGAAGAAATAATCCTCATGTTACACAAATTTTCAGAAAGTAAAGGAGGACGTCCACTGCTCAATTCATTTTATGAGGTCAATGAAACTGATGCTGAAACTGATATAGACAAAGACACTACAGGAAATGAAACAGACATTACACTCTTAACACTCATGATTGCAAAACTTTTTTAAAAGTTAAAATATTAGAAAATCAATTATGCAATATATAAAAAGTATGTAAGATATTTATGTAAGCAAGTTGGGTTTATCCTAGGAATACTATTGATATTAGAAACTTATTCAGTAGAGTTGACCTCATTTACAGGTTTTTAAAAAATCATATGATACTCTAGATTCAGAAAAAAATGTTCAACAAAATTCAAAATCCTTTCAAAATAAAATATCTAGGGAGACTAGGAAGTGAACTGAAATTTCTTTGATCTTAAACAGTTATTTATGCAAATACTATACGTAATGAAGGTTTTTCTTGTAAGATCAATAATAAAACAATGTACACTAAGTCACTTTTATGGAACATTGCATAAAAAGTTCTATCTAGTTCAATAAGGCAGGAAAAATAAAGAAATTGAGGTTGAAAAGGAAGACGGAAAACTTTTTTTATTTGTAGATTGTATGATAGTATAAGTAGAACATCACAAAAAGTCTAAAAGAGGGGTGGGGGAAGGGGAAACTGCTAAAACTAATAACAGCATTTGGCAATGTTATAAGGTACAGTGCTCATATACAAAAATCAATTGTCTATAAAAATTAATTATATCTCCACACATTAGGAATAAACAAACTATAACAAAAAAGTTTATAGCATTCAAAAACATTAAATACTTAGAAATTTAATAAAACACTTCTAAGAACTCTATATTGAAAGTATAAAATGTTTCTGACAGAAATTAAAGACAACCCAATTTAATAACAAAGTACACCATATTTATAGATTGATGTCCCAACAATATAAAGGTATCAATTATCTTAAATTGGTCTTCAAATTAAATGAAATATCAATCAAAATTCCAGCAGGACATTTTTCTGGAGGTTGGCAAGTTAGTTCTAAAATTTATATGGAACTCTAAAGCACCCAAATTAGACAAAACAGCTTTGAAGAAGAAAAACAAAAGACTTAATACTATCTGACTTCAATACCGATTATAACACTACAGCAATAAAGATTAACATGTGAATTACATGGCTCATTGTAATTTACTCTTAAGTTATCTGTAGTTCACAGCTAGATTCAATCTCAATCTGAAAAATCTTGAAAGCCATAAAAAGTAAATTATAAAATCATATAAATGGCTATCTGCACTCTATTTAATGTATATATTTGGATTCCAACATGCTCCAGAGAAGGCAATGGCATCCCACTCC
This sequence comes from Giraffa tippelskirchi, assembly GCF_054371585.1. Classification (NCBI taxonomy): domain Eukaryota; kingdom Metazoa; phylum Chordata; class Mammalia; order Artiodactyla; family Giraffidae; genus Giraffa; species Giraffa tippelskirchi. The sequence goes on along the minus strand of NC_137276.1, from coordinate 54,852,802 downwards.
ACTATTCTTGCCTGGAAAATCCCATGGATGGAGGGCCTGATAGGCTGCTGTCCATGGGGTCGCTAAGAGTCGGACACGACTGAGCGACTTCACTTTCACTTTTCCCTTTCATGCATTGGAGAAGGAAATGGCAACCCACTCCAGTGTTCTTGCCTGGAGAATCCCAGGGATGGCGGAGCCTGGTGGGATGCCGTCTATGGGGTCGCACAGAGTCGGACACGACTGAAGCGACTTAGCAGCAGCAGCAGCAACATGCTCAGTCATATGTGATTCTTTGCAACCCATGGACTAGAGCCTGACAGGCTCCTCTGTCCATAGACGTTTACGGGCAAGAATACTGGAGTGGGTTGCCATTTCCTCCTCCAGGGGATATCATCAACCCAGAGATCAAACACTTTTCTACATTGCAGGCAGATTCTTGACAACTGACCACCTGGGAACACCATATATTTGGCGGCTGCTGCTGCTGCTAAGTCACTTCAGTCGACTCCGTGTGACCCCATAGACGGCAGCCCACCAGGCTCCCCCGTCCTTGGGATTCTCCAGGCAAGAACACTGGAGCGGGTTGCCATTTCCTTCTCCAATGCATGAAAGTGAAAAGTGAAAGTGAAGTCGCTCAGTCGTGTCCGACTCTTAGCGACTCCATGGACTGCAGCCTACAAGGCTCCTCCGTCCATGGGAATTTCCAGGCAAGAGTACTGGAGTGGGGTGCCATTGCCTTCTCCCCATATATTTGGACAGTCACCTAAATTTCCTGAGGCTTATTTCTTAATCCAGAATAAAAATACATACTACCAAAACTGCTGATGTATACTCAAAGAATTAGAAATGAAAATCCTCTTCCAGTCCTCCTCCAATAATACATTATTATTAGATGATATTTCCTTTAAATTTGAACCAGGATATTGGATCACAGTCTTTCCCATTCTGTTGTTTTCCTCTATTTCTTTGCATTGATTGCTGAGGAAGCTTTCTTATCTCTCCTTGCTATTCTTTGGAACTCTGCATTCAGATGGGAATATCTTTCTTTTTCTCCTTTGCTTTTTGCTTCTCTTCTTTTCCCAGCTATTTGAAGGCCTCCTCAGACAGCCATTTTGCTTTTTTGCATTTCTTTTCCATGAGGATGGTCTTGATCCTTGTCTCCTGTACAATGTCACGAACCTCTGTCCATAGTTCAGAATGGGAAAGACTAGAGATCTCTTCAAGAAAATTAGACATACCAAGGGAAAATTTCATGCAAAGATGGGCTTGATCAAGCACAGAAATGGTATGGACCTAACAGAAGCAGAAGGTATTAAGAAGAGGTGGCAAGAATACACAGAAGAACTGTACAAAAAAGATCTTCACGACCCAGATAATCACGATGGTGTGATCACTCACCTAGAGCCAGACATCCTGGAATGTGAAGTCAAGTGGGCCTTAGAAAACGTCACTACGAACAAAGCTAGTGGAGGTGATGGAATTTCAGTTGAGCTATTTCAAATCCTGAAAGATGACGCTGTGAAAGTGCTGCGCTCAATATGCCAGAAAATCTAGAAAACTCAGCAGTGGCCACAGGACTGGAAAAGGTCAGTTTTCATTCTAATCCCAACAAAAGGCAATGCCAAAGAATGCTCAAACTACCACACAATTGCACTCACCTCACACACTAGTAAAGTAATGCTCAAAATTCTCCAAGCCAGGCTTCAGCAATACGTGAACCATGAACTTCCAGATGTTCAAGCTGGTTTTAGGAAAGGCGGAGGAACCAGAGATCAAATTGCCAACATCTGCTGGATCATCGAGAAAGTAACAGAGTACCATAAAAACATCTATTTTTGCTTTATTGACTATGCCAAAGCCTTTGACTGTGTGGATCACAATAAACTGTGGAAAATTCTGAAAGAGATGGGAATACCAGACCATCTGACCCGTCTCTTGAGAAACCTGTATGCAGGTCAGGAAGCAACAGTTAGAACTGGACATGGAACAACAGACTGGTTCTAAATAGGAAACGGGGTACTTCAAGGCGGTATATTGTCACCCTGCTTATTTAATTTATATGCAGAGTACATCATGAGAAACGCTGGGCTGGAAGAAACACAAGCTGGAATCAAGATTGCCGGGGGAAATATCAATAACCTCAGATATGCAGATGACACCACCCTTATGGCAGAAAGTAAAGAAGAACTAAAGAGCCTCTTGATGAAGGTGAAAGAGGAGAGTGAAAAAGTTGGCTTAAAGCTCAACATTCAGAAAACTAAGATCATGGCATCTGGTCCCATCACTTCATGGGAAGTATATGGGGAAACAGTGGAAACAGTGTCAGACTTTATATTTTTGGGCTCCAGAATCACTGCTGATGGTGCTTGCAGCCATGAAATTAAAAGACATTTACTCCTTGGAAGGAAGATTATGACCAACCTAGATAGCATATTTAAAAGCAGAGACATTACTTTGCCAACAAAAGTCCATCTAGTCAAGGCTATGGTTTTTCCAGTGGTCATGTATGGATGTGAGAGTTGGACGGTGAAGAAAGCTGAGCGCCAAAGAATTGATGCTTTTGAACTGTGGTGTTGGAGAAGACTCTTGAGAGTCCCTTGGACTGCAAGGAGATCCAACCAGTCCATCCTAAAGGAAATCAGTCCTGGGTGTTCATTGGAAGGACTGATGTTGAAGCTGAAACTCCAATACTTTGGCCACCTCATGCAAAGAGTTGACTCATTGGAAAAGACCCTAATGCTGGGAAAGATTGGGGGCAGGAGGAGAAGGGGATGACAGAGGATGAGATGGTTGGATGGCATCACCAACTCGATAGACATGGGTTTGGGTAAACTCCGGGAGTTGGTGATAGACAGGGAGGCCTGGTGTGCTGCGATTCATGGGGTCACAAATAGTTGGACGTGACTGAACTGAACTGATTGGATCATAGGCATGATCAACAACCTTCCAAATTGTGCCTTCCGTTAAAGTTCTAAATAAATATGAAACTTTTGGGTCTTAGTTTCTGAGACCTGGATATCTTTTCTATATGGCTCTATCTGCAGCCATGAAATTAAAAGATGCTTGCTTCTTGGAAGAAAAGCTATGGCCAACCTACATAGCATGTTAAAAAGCAGAGACATTACTTTGCCTACAAAGGTCTGTATAATCGAAGCTGTGGTTTTTCCAGTTGTCGTGTATGAATGTGAGAGCTGAACAATAATAAAGGCTGAGCACTGAAGAACTGATGTCTTCAAACTGTGGTGCTAAAGAAGACTTTTGAGAGTCCCTTGGGCTACAAGGAGATAAAACCAGTCAATCCTAAAGGAAACCAGTCAACCGTGAACATTCATTGAATGGACTGATGCTGAAGCTGAAGCTCCAATAATTTGGCCACCTAATGCAAAGAGCTGACTCACTTGAAAAGACCCTGATGCTGGGAAAGATCGAAGGCAGGAGGAAAAGGGGCCAAAAGTGGATGAGATGGTTGGATGGCATCACCAACTCAATGGACATGAGTTTGAGCAAACTCCATGAGATGGTGGGGGACAGGGAAGCCTGGCATGCTACAGTCCATGGGGTCACAAAGAGTCGTACATGACTGGGCAACTGAACAACAGCATGGTAAGTGTCAACTGCAGAAATAGAGGAGAAACTTAAAATCTTACTAAGATACTAGCATCAGGAAGGTGGTAAAAATGGATATGAAAACTATTAGAAAGACCAAATCAATATGACATTTATTAGGAGCTAGAATTGGATAGTGATAGCAAGAAAAAGGCTTACAAGTGCCATTGTCAGCTTAAGAATGAGCCAAGATAATCAATTTACCTATGGGCAATTTTAATTTTTAGGTCAAATCAACCTGGAAGTCTCAAGAAGTCTTTAAATAAGAGCCATCCAAGGCAAGGTGTCCGGTAACCAAATAAGAACGTGGCTAGAGTTTTGGAATAGATTCAGAACTGTTGGTAGTAATTTTTTTTTTGGGGGGGGGAATTAAGCTGCTTTATGCGTTAGCTCACCAATGAACTCATGGGTAGGACATCATCCACTGTCTGGCTTCCGTCCCCTTTCTCTATTGAAACCTCTAAATCCTACATATATATTCCTGTATTCTAAGGTGCAATTGCTGCTGATGGGAGCTGATGTCACCCATTCTCCTGCTCACTCTTAATTCTCCTCACAAGTATTTCATAGTCTCTTTCTGGGCCTGCATTGAACTGTCATGTTCTTATTCTTATCCTTCTTTTTCAATGTATACAGCTTTTATCATGTCCACATTTTCAGTAATAACGTATACTACTATAGATTTTAACTTCTGCCCAGTGCTTTTGCCAAAGTTATAAATTCAAACTGTTCCCTCATGATTTAGCACTTCTTCCTGTTTTTCAGGCTACAGCCACCTCACATCTGGCTTATCTAAAATTGAGCATGCAATTATCGCCCAAACTATCTACTCCTAATGGTTTCCCTAATCTAAATTAATAGAATTTTCCTAGCTGTCTGAGATAGACATCTCAACATTCATTCATCTCCCTTACTTCCCACGGGACATTAAGTTTCTATTTATTTTACTCTTTAAATCATTGATTTAATCCTTGACATCAACACACTTTGAAATAGATTCTTAACTCGTCTCTGCCTCAAAGTCAACTTCACAGTTTTTAAAATGTGATTCCTGAATCAGCAGCAGCAGCATCATTTGAGTATTTGCTGAATCAGAAACTCTGAGGGTCCTTCCCAGTAATCTGAATTTCTGGTGATCTGATTCATGCGGTTCTCAAGCACAAGCAAAGCAATGATTAGCAGCATAGTACGTCTGTGTCCTGGGTTAGTGTTCAGGTAACCTGGATTCAGTACATGTGAGTGTGTGTTAGATGAAGTGTCTCTTTTCATTACTTCCTGTCTGATAACTGAGTTCAACTACATTTTCTTGAGGATAGCTATAGAAATGTTTCTGAAAGCCTTCTACATGATAAATCCCATACAAAGTGTTTGCAGGCATGAACTCATTTAGTATCAAACAGCAACATACTGTAGTTATTATTTTCCCCCCATCATATATGCAAGTACAGAGAGATCACTTCCTCAAATCACATAACCACTAAATAAGTGCATGATTCACTAAATAAGTGCATTCCCCTGCCTCTAAGACTCTGCTCTGTGCAGAGTGACAAAAGCAAAACCAGTTGCTGAGATCAACAAAACATATATTATACAAGGTTTTATTGGGAACGCAAAGGTTAAGACAATACATATATATATATACACATACACACACACATATAGGGCTTCCCAGGTGGTGGTAGTGGTAAAGAACCTGCTCGCCAATGCAGGAGATATAAAAAGATGCAAGGTTTGATCCCTGGGTCAGGAAGGTTCCCCTAGAGAAGGGCATGGCAACCCACTTCAGTGTTCTTGCCTAGAGAATACCCTAGACAGAGGAGCATGGTGGGCTACATACAGTCCATAGGGTAGCAAAGAATTGGAAATGACTGAGTGACTTAGCATGCACGTGCATACACACACACACATACACACATCATGTGTAATATTGTATCATATTCTTTCAAGTGAAACAGTCTCATGTTTTGATGGGCACTGAACTCAGAAAATTGGACCACAGATGATGAGGGGCACCAGGGGGTTGATTCTCATTATATTCCCCACAGGTAAATGCACTTGAGGAGAATTTCTTTGGATAAATATGTCTCATCCTGCATATTTAAAAAGTACATTTAATCTCTTCTAGTAATTAGTCTGCAGATGTGTATTTCAGGATTGAGTGAGTAAGTAAGTTCACAGAGGTTACTAATTTTTGTGAAGAACTAGAGGCAAATTTGTAATTTTCTGAGGATGATATATAATACAGGCACTGGAACATTTTGTAGCTCAAAATAAAGAATTTTTTGAACAATTTAAGAGAAGTATTTAGAAAGGCATTTGCAAAAGGTATTTTTCCGCATAAGCACTACAATTTATTCTCCTGTGTATATTTTGTATATGTATACTTTATATATACATGTTTATATAAGAATATGTAGTATATTTATATATGCATATATAAAGCATATATATACTTTACCTATGTATATTTTTTATATAGATAGTTGAATGGCAGAAAACCTTTTCCTCTCAGCCTGTTCTCTCTCAAGTACTTACTCCTTTTTCCTTGGTTGAAAACAGCATACACCAGTTCCAAAAGCCTGATACCTAAGACTAACTGTGGACCTATCACTTTCCCTTTCCTTGAATATCTGATCCATCACCAACTTGGAAGCTCTCAGTTCCCATTGATCAAGCCCAAACACTTTTCTATGTCTCTTAGTGTCACCATCTTAATCCAGAATAGTGTTACCAGATCCCACATGCTGTATGGTATGGCAAAAACATTAAAAAGAAAAAGAGAGAGAGAGATAAAAAAAAAAAAAAATAGTGTCAGGACTTCCCTGGTGGTCTAGCAGTTGAGATTCTACACTTCCACTTCAGGGGGCATGCGTTCAATCCCTGGTTGGGGAACTAAGATCCCACATATCATGTGGTATGACCAAAAAAGAAAAAGTTTCAAAATCCTGTTACCACTGGCTTTGACTTCCGCTGTATTCCTTCATGTTCCCCTTGAGAATTACATTATCATTAAAAACACAGACTGAACAATTTATTCTCCTGTGTAAAACCAGGTGGTAGTGAATTAGATCTTTACTGTTGTAAAAAAAAATATAGTGGCTTGAAACTATACAAAACTATTCTCTCACACTTTCTGTTGGTCAGAAGTCCAGAAGAGCTCAACTAGGTCCACTCCTTAGGGTCTCTCAAAGTTGAAATTAAGATGTTTGCAGAGGTAGAATGCACTTACAGTTATCCAGGTAAAAGAATTCTAGTAGTCTAAGCTATTGTAGAGACAGTGGCATAAAGGAAAGTTGAGAAATATTTTATAGGAGAGGATAGAAATCCCAGAAACTTGTAAGAAGATCATTCATTACAGGTAAATTATCAACCAAGCAACGATGGTCAGTTTCCTAAAAAGTAGGTCTGATTTGATGAGGTTCAAGCATGACTTGCTTTCCTTATGGAATATGATACAGTCTTTTTACTTTGCAAATGCCCATGCATCTTTCTGAAGCTCCTTATATGGTATAAAATCAAGCCATTCTGAAACTCACACCATTCTTTGAAGAAATTGATAGTGAACGACTCACATTTTTTTGCCTGCTCTTTCCAGTCCCTGGAACATAATATCCTACCTTCTCTGCTTGGAAAAATGAAAAGAGCCAGCTCAATATTATCTCTTCCATGAATCTTTCCCTTACTGACCCCTCAAATAATGCATTCATGTCCATTTATGCATTCCCAAAGTCACTCTATTATCGCATGACTCACAAATAATAATTGATGTAGGGTTAAGATTGTGTACAGCATACTTCTCCATTATATTAGTCCGTGTTCCCTAGAGAAACAGAATGAATAAGATAGAGATAGATAATTACAATTATCTATCATTTAATTATAGAAGCTAAGAAGTCCCATGATCTGTGATCTGCACTTGGAAACCCAAAAGGGCTGAAGATTTAGTTCCAGTCTGAGACAAGTGCCTGAGAACCAGGAAAGCCAATGATATAACTATTAGTCTGAATGCTGGAAAACACCAATGTCCCGGTGTGAAGACAATCAGATAGAAAGAGACAAACTCTTACTCAGCTTTTTGTTCTATTCAGCTTCCAATGGTTTGTATGAGACCTACCCACATTGAGGACAGCCTCTACTTTACACAGTCTACCAATGCAAACATTAATCTTATGCAGAAATGTCCTCGCAGACATCCTCAAAAATAATGTTCCACCAACCATGAGCATACCAAGTTGAGACAAAATTAACTATCACATCTATCCATACTGTGATTTTCAAGTTAGGGATAATATTTTATTCCTGATATTGCCAAATACATAGGAGGTCTCAGTAAATAATTCTTAAATAAACAAATATATCTTATTAAATCACCATTCCAGCCATTTGGGATTAAAAAAAAAAAAGGTATTGTAAAACGTGAACTCAGTGTGGTAAGGAAATCATCCTACCTCTGAATTTCTTGCGGGTTTCAGGGCTCCACATGTTTCCAAATGCATCTCAGCTGACAAAAGTGGACAGGGAGACCAGCTATCTTGTTCTACAATAGATATTCACAGAATGGATAAATGAAACCCCAGTAAGGAAGCATCTGCTAATGTAGAGGCAGGTATTATACTGGGTTGAACTTCAGCTCCTTCGCCAGTCCAGCTGCATTGCTTTGTTTCCACTGGAAGGTTAAGACGTGGTATGCAGAGTTGCTTCAAAGGGTTATGGAATCTCTCACCGGTTCCAGGAAAGCTATCCTCCAGTTGACTCATTTTAAAGGAACTCTTGAGGAAATAATAAGCTTATTGTTTTTATCTTCCTCTTTCCCCTCTTTTTCCCCTCCTGGCTTGTTTATAGAGATAATTGTTATAAGGTATTCTATCTACCAATTAAATCACAGCAGAAAAAAACTCAGAAAAAAATTTAAAAAACTCAAAACACCAACCATTACCTGTTGTCCCATTTTGTGCAGTCTAAATACTCTCAGGAAGGTATTTTCCAAGCTATAAAACTGTCCTTAAGTAAAACTGGCTTTTGTAGATTTGATTTACAGTGAAGCAATTGGCATGCATTATGATCCTGAGATTTAGGGATATAATTATAATCGGGAGTAGACATTCAAGAATATAAATAAAATGAAAAGAGAGAGGTAAAAATCTATGAACTGTACATTAATATGCTAGGTTAATACACTGCTATATAAAGGGAACTGCTAACCAAGACTCTACTGAGCTCCAAATAATGAGCCCTTTGAATCTTCCTATAGATTTGTGAAACAAAAATGTCATAATATCCCCATAAGACCATATCAAAATAACATAGCTATAACTCAGTCCTTGTTTGAACAATATAAAACATTGAGTTTCATTACATTGAGCAAAGAACACTAATGAATTTTCAGAATGAATTGCCTCTTTGGTAAATGGTAGTTTTTTCCTAAAACACACACACACATACCAGATAGAAAGGGGAGGGGAATAAGGCATTACAGCTTCCTCACAATGTACTAAGCTGGAGAAGAACTTTATTTCTTAGTTGATGAAAAGTTAATATTTTACCATAATACAGAGAACCACAGAACTTAGAAGATAAATAGCAATGAATTTGTCCAAGTACCATATTTCATAGATGATGATTCTGAAAACTGGAGCTAGAATAAGAGTCACTATAAGTACTGTGTGTATTGTGTGTGTGTATATGTGTCTGTGTGTGTGTGTGTGTGTGTGTGTGTGTGTGTGTATAAAGAGAGAAATCAATAAAAAAATCGGTCCCTTTGAAAAAAATCTAATGTTTTTAGTCACCCAAATACTACCCTGCTTTTCTAATAAAAGGCTGACTATTATATCCAGAAACATGGGATCAGTATATAGTTGACCCTTGAACAACAGGGCTTCTACTGCGTGGGTCCATTATATAGGATTTTTTTTTTCAGTAAAGACAGTACCTGTATTTTCATTTTACAGATCTTCAAATTAAGTGTGGGGAAAGGCTGATGTTCATTTAGAGATCACAGTATGTGGACTCAAAAGAATTAGAGTGAGTCCTGATTCTACCGAAACTGTTTCAGCTCCCTGCCCTTGGGTGAGTCATTTATCAATTCCTTTGTTTATGAGGCAGAGAGAGCAGGATGTGAATTTTTAACTGCGGAGATGATAGTGCCCCAGATGTTGTTCAAGGGTCAACTGTATGGACACTCAGGAGATTCAAAACTCAGTTCCCGAAAGACTGGAGCATGCTGCATCTCACAGAGTAGTGGGGAGTGGGAGTTAGGTTTTGGTTGATTTAAGTTGAGTGACTAAGCATAGCACAATACAGAACTGGACAACGAAAGAACAAAAAACCTGGCTGTATCATGTCTAATAGATGAGAATATACTGTACATGTACTATATTTTTCATGCAGCAGAAGAAATACACAAAACTAAAAAAGGCCACGAAGAGTATTCATATGCTATTTTCTTAAGATGGACACACACCCCATCCCAATTCTTTAGCCAGACCTATCAACGGAATCAGATTCATTTGATGTTTTCTTGTGATCTCCCTACTCCAAAGCACAATAGAAAGTTCCCTGGCAAAGTGCCTTCACAAGGCTCCACTGGTTGTTAAAATGGAAACTTACAAATCACAGAAAATCAGCAGCTACCCCTTGAGTGCCTCCCATCTCTCAGCTCCTCTCTTACCACTGTTTTGAGGGGACACCCCATGAGCCATGAAATAGAGAGCTAAAACTAGCAAAGACTCCACCGCACTGTTCTGGCCATCATCTGTCCTGATAGTCAATAGCTATACCATACCAGCTGGAGTAACCATTTTGAAAATTCCTCTAAGTACCAGACAAAGGGTGGTCTTTCAGAGGAATGCTATGATGGGCTGTCTGTCTTAAGCCATAATGAAGTTCCATCTCAGTCTGAGGATCCCCAAAGTGCATAAAGTTGTACAGGAAATGAATCTGTTTTTGCAGAACGTAGCACTATTCATTCATTTCCACAAGTACCAAGGATCTTCTGTGCTCTGAGCACATTAGCTGTTGGTTATCACAATGCATACCAGCCCTCAGTGAACAACTCCCTCCAGAGTACCAATGACAGAAGCTAATTCTCTGGCCCTAGTTCTTACTGGTTTGACTGACCATTTCATTGTGGTAGAAAACAGTGGCCAATGAGAAGGGAGGATCAGGTATGGAGAAGGACTCAACTAAAACTGATTTATACTTCCATGTTGATGAACATTCCCTGGATTAGATCATAATACCTAGATAGCTTCCAGACTAAATTGCTTGGAAAAATTCAGGTGGGATGCTAATAGAAATTAATTACATATGTTTCCTATTCAAGAGTCTAATTATTGAAATAGTATTTCCCTCACTCATGTTACAATATATTATGAAATGTCAGAAGTACAAGGAATAATGAAAGTGATTTAGGCAGACCTCTGATCTTTTAAGGAAATTTTTTTGTAGCATTCTTAAAACATAGTTATCTAGTCACATTAAGTAATTCTGTAAAGAGCAAGTAATAATTTTACAAAGAAATGCTAATTTTTAGATACAGATATGCATTAAAAAATCTTATTTTGTATTTCCAGTGTGCTATAATGCACAAAATGGGTTCACCCACATTATCTCATTGTCTCATCATTACAGCCCACATTGGGATTCAGGGTCATCATTTAGGACATCTATTCCAATTGTCAGAACTTGGGACATAGAAAATGGAGGCAATTAAGTGATTTTATTCTGACCTCAGCACAGCACTCCCAAGAACTGAAAAAAGGATCTTCCTGTGACTATTTTGTTCCCTTAAATTTCTCACTTTTTAATAAAAGCCAAAATATGGCAAACCTTACTACTTGCCACTAACAATTCAGATAATTGCCGGTTCAATTAAGATTCGTCTTTACTACTAGCCACTATCAATCCATGTCCTCTCACTACTCCTTAATCCTTATTGTTATTCATGTTTCAGAGTTTACTATTGGCAAGAGAGAAATATGTTTCCCTATGGAAAGTGTGCATACACACACATTTATTCTTCTACCTCATCAAACTGCTTGAAAGCTATCAATTCCCAGTACTTGAACATTTACTATATAGAGATGCATTTAGTTTAACAATGGCTTTTTAAAAAATAAAATAATTCCATTTTTTACCATTAACTTTTTTGTGAATTTCTATGATTTAATCAAATTCTTCTACTTTTACGGTGGCAATTGGATATTTAAACAGGAATTTGGATTAGGAAGTAGAATAGGAAAAAATAGAGTACAGAGAGACAGATTTTCAATATGCAGTCCTTTGGGAAGGAGAGACCAAGTTTGGAGTATATTTAAGCTAGAAAAAAGAGGAGGAACACAGCAGTACATGAGATGGGAAGAATCAAAGATAATCTGTCATCTTGACAATGATAACACGACAAGTTCTGAGATAAACATTCTAAACATTCAGCAGCATTCACTGTGAATGTTTCCCTCAAGGAGCTTTAGGTCTAGATGGCTGCTAGAAGCACGAAGGAAAATATTTAAAAGCACATAGCTTAAACCATACATGCAAACACTCGGAACAATAGTTTGCTGAATTATAACATGTTAGAACTAAAAGAGAAGTTCTAGTCAAAAAGATGAGTGTTCATAAACAGGAAGAGGGAACATATTCTGTGTAAGGAGCAACTCATGAGTAAAAGCTTGACCCCATTTATTTTCCATCATTTATTAATCCATCTGATCTTTATTTACTGAGTGCATACTATGTACAAGACACAGTAGAATCTGAAGAACTGTTGACCTACCAGGAAGAAATGGAGAAAGTGTCTAGGGAAATGGTGAAAAAGATTTGGGGGTGGTTATTTTCAGACTTCTTTTCAAAGAAAAGCCAGATTAAGCACTTTGAATTTCATCCACTAGACATTAGAAAGCCATTCTATTTTATTTTTTTCTCTTTTGAGAACAGACTCTATACCTAAACTTCCACTCTTAAAAGAGCCCTGTTTTGAAAATAGTGACTTAAGGCAGAGACATTTTTGAAGAAATCATATTGCCTTCTAAAAACTTAATGTTCCACTCTTTAAATGGTATTTCCAGAGAAGATTTCAGTAAAATGAATGTTGCCAAAAGGAACCTGTAATTCCCTGAGGAAGCAATATTAATTAGAGAAATATGTGCCTCTGAATTCATCCAATTTGCATTTCATTTTATGGCTTATTTTTTGCAAACAGTTTACTAAATGACTGCAGTTGCAGATGGTTAAATTATTACCATCAGATGGCTGCCATGACTGGTATTACAAAAAAGGATAGAATCTGGTTCTTCATAAATAGCAGAAAATAAGTTTCCAGCTTTTTTTTTTTTTTTTAAAGAGGTATTTTTCTGCTGTGGCTGACCTTCTGAGAGCAATGATCCCAATACAAAGTCACAAGAAATTAATCTATTGGAAGGGTAGATTGGACAGAAAAGCTTTCCAAGTTGAATTTCTATTTTTGATTTAGAAGGCAGCTATCCCAGTTATTGTGAGTTTCTTAAACAGGCCAAGCTATTATGGAAGTTGGAGCTAGGTTGATATTATAAGAGAATGCTAGGTCCCAGATTCAGCCAGCCTTGGCTCTTATGAGCAACCATCCTAATTTGCCGAAGACTCTCTTGGTTCTAGCACTGAAATCCCATATCCTAAGAAACTCTTAAAGTGATTAAAGTGAAAGTCACTCAGTCGTGTCTGACTCTTTATGACCTCATGGACTGTAGCCAATGAGGCTCCTCTGTTCATGGAATTCTCCAGGCAAGAATACTAGAGTAGGTTGCTATTTCCTTCTCCAGGGGACATTCTTTCTCCAGGGATTGAACCCAGGTCTTCTGCATTGGAGGCAGATTTCTTTACAGTCTGAGCCACCAGAGAAGCCCATAAGAAGCCCTTAGTAAAAGTGAATGTGTTAGTTGCTCAGTTGTGTCCAAATCTTTGCAATCCCATGAACTGTAGCCCACTAGGCTCCTCTGTCCATGGAATTCTCCAGGCAAGAACATTGGAATGGGTAGCCATTTCCCTTCTCCAGGGGATCTTCCCGACTCAGGGATTGAACCCGGATCTCTTTCATTGCAGGCAAATTCTTTGCCATCCTGGGCAAACTGGTATAGTTGATCACTTTACTCTTTGCTCCCAATCTTCATGAACAGCTTGTGTCAGCATTCAGCACAACATTTTGTGTGAATGTATGTGAGAGAGAGCAAAGATAAAGGGGATCAGAAAAGCATGTAGGTTCACTAAAGGACAACTAAAAGTTGCTTCAGTACAATCTTTTAAAATCTAGAATATGCTGAGATGTGATTATTTTATTTTATTTTTGGTTAAGAGCATGTGAAAGATTTTGTTTATGAATGCCCTCCACTAACATCATTCAGGTTAAAACACCATTTAAAAAGATTTCAAATATTAATAGAAAAAGTCAGTTTTAATGATCTCCGCTTACAGAAAAGCATTTCAAATTGCAAAATAAAGTTATTGGGATAAACAACTCCTGTTGGGCTTCATTCCAAGTGAACATCAATGTAATTCACCTAGATAAGGACAGACAGTACTAAATCAAGCACAGATTTTTTTCTATATTTACTAAATATTCAACAGATTTCAAAAGTTGAAGTATAGTTTATTTACAATATTATATTAGTTTCAGGTGTACAGAATAGTGATTCAGTATTTTTACAGCTTAAACACCAATAAAAGTTATTACAAGAAGATGGCTGTAATTCTTGTGCTATACAATATATCCTAGTTGTATATCTATTTTATGCATAATAGCTTGTATCTCTTAATCCCATACCCCTATCTTGCCCATCCCATCCTTCAGAGATTCTTGTTAGATTTTTCTCTATATTCTAGACTCTCTGCTGGGACTAGGGCTGATGATGGATGAAAAAAACACATAAAACCTCTATAGTAAGAAATATATTAAGATTAAGAGAGGAGGCATGTGGGTAGCTCAAACAATTGAGCATAAGGGGTCAATTAGTTAGGTATAGATGTGGTTGTAGATGTGGATGGTAGGAAAAGTAGGCAGGCTTCTTAGTGAAAGCAGTCTTTAAGATCTATAGCATCTGTAATATGCTATGTGCTCAGGTGTCCAACTCTTTGCAATTCCATGGACTATATAGCCTGCCAGGCTCCTCTGTCCATGGAATTTTCCAGGGAAGAATACTGCAGAAGATTGCCATTTCCTTCTCCAGGGAATCTTCCTGACCCAGGGATCAAACCTACATCTATTTCATCTCCTGCACTGGCAGGTGGATTCTTTACCACTGCACTACCTGGCAAGCCCTCTGTGTAATACTTCAAGCTATTTAGGTAGTATAATCATCTGGTCTTGGCAATACAATGATTAACCAAGAATATGAAGTGAAGAGAGTATCAAGTAATTTCCAAAAGTTTCTATTTTGTGAACACTTGCTGTATGGTACGGAGAAGGCAATGGCACCCCACTCCAGTACTCTTGCCTGGAAACTCCCATGGATGGAGAAGCCTGGTAGGCTGCAGTCCATGGGGTCGCTAAGAGTCAGACACAACTGAGCGACTTCACTTTCACTTTTCCCTTTCATGCACTGGAGAAGGAAATGGCAACCCACTCCAGTATTCTTGCCTGGAGAATCCCAGGGACGGCAGAGCCTGGTGGGCTGCTGTCTATGGGGTCGCACAGAGTCGGACACGACTGAAGCGACTTAGCAGCAGCAGCAGCAGCTGTATGGTATTGCCATCCTTGGAGATAAGTTTAGTGCCAGAAGATAGTGAATTTTGCAATAAAATTTAAAGCCTAATTGACACCAATTGCAAAGGAAGTAGTTTTGTAAGTAACCACCAGTTACCAACAAAAATGGTTCAATGGTTGTCCTGAGTAATGAATGATGATGAGATATTTACCTTAGTAATAAGGTGTATGTTCTTGAGGTTATACAATACTGCTAAAACAAAATGAATAAATACATGTATATTTTAAACAACCCTACTACTGCCCAGGAGTCTAGGAAAGGTGATCAAATTCTTTCATATGAGTCAACAAATGTGTGTATTACACTGCATTCACAGATGAATAGCACTCAGAATGAGGAAATTAATAATATACTCTACTCTGCATTGTTAGACCATAGCTACTCAATTAGTTGTTGGCTAACTAGCAGCTGTAGCATGTTAGAGCAGTTTGCTAGAAAAAAAACTTTAGAGCCTCACATACCTAGCAAAGCAGAATCTGCACCTTAACAAGATCTCCCACTGTGTATTCTGGCCTCCTTTATCAAAGATTAATTGACCATAGGGGTGTGAGTTTAATTCTGGGCTCTCTATTCTGTTCCGTATGTCTGTTTTTATGCCAATACCATGGCATTCTGATTACTGTAGCTTTGTAGTATTTGTTTGATCTGGGATGATTACACCTCCTGCTTTGTTCTTTTTCTTCAGGATTGCTTTGGCAATTCTGGATCTTTGAATCTTCCTTATGAATTTTAGGAATTTTTCTCTAGTTCTGTGAAAAATTTCATGGGTAATTTAATAGAGATCATGTTAAATCTGTAGTTTGCTTTGGGTAGTATGGCCACTTTAACAATATTAATTCTTCCAAACCAATAGCATGGGATATCTTTCCATTTCTTTGAATTGTCTCTAGTTTCTTTTATTAATGTTTCATAGTTCTCAGTGTATACAACTTTCATCTCCTTGGTTAGGAATAAAATACTTGGTCTATTCCTAAGATTTTATCTCTGGAGTATATTTTTAAAAGGTACTGTTTGTTTACATTCCCTTCCTGTTAGTGTAAAGAAATGTAACCAATCTCTGTATGTTAATCTTGTATCCTGATACCTTGCTAAATTCATTTCTATTATAATGTGAATTATATAATTTATATCAGCTCTAATAGTTTTTGTGTGAGATCTTTAAGGTTTTCTATGTATAGTATCATGTTATTTGCATATAATGACAACTGTACTTCTTCCATTCCAATTTGGATGTTTATTTCATTTTCTTGTCTGACAGCTAAGTCTAGGACTTCCAATACTATGTCAAATAGGTGAGAGTGGGCATCCTTATCTTGTTCCATATTTTATCAGGAAGGCTTTATGTTTTTCACCACTGAATACTATACTAGCTGTGGGTTTGTCTCACATAGCTTTGATTATGTTGAGTTATGTTTCCTCTATGTCCACTTTGGTAAGAGTTTTTATAATAAATGGATGTTGAAACTTTGTCAAATGTTTTTTTCTGCATCTATTGAGAGGATCATGTGGTTTTCCTCTTTTGTTGGTGTGATGCATCACACTGATTGATATGCATATGCTGAATCACTCTTGTGATCTTGGGATGAATCCCACTTGGCAAGAATATACAATGGGAAAAAGTCTCTTCAACAAATGGTATTGAGAAGGTAAGACAGCTGCATGTAAATCAATGAATTTAGAACACACTCTCTCACAATACACAAAAATAAACTCAAAATGGCTTAAAGACTTAAAGACATGACACCATAAAACTTCTAGAAGAGATCAGACAAAATATCCTCTGATATAAATTATACCAATGCTTTCTTAGGGCAGCCTCCTAAGGCAATAGAAACAAATAAAAATACACAAATAGGACTTAATCAAACTTACAAGCTTTTGCACAGCAAAGGAAACCATAAACAAATGAAAAGACAATCTACAGAATGGGAGAAAATATTTGCAAATTATGTGACCAACAAGGGCTTAATTTCCAAAGCATACAAACAGCTTACACAACTCAACAACAACAACAAAACAATCCAATCTAAAAATGAGCAGAAGAAAGACCTAGACAGACATTTCTACAAAGGAAAAATACAGATGGCTCTTAGGCATCTGAAAAGATGCTCATCATCACACATTACTAGAGAAATGCAAATCAAAACCACAGTGAGGTACCAACTCACACCAGTCAGAATGACCATCATTAAAAAGTCTACAATGGCTTCCCTGGTGGTTCAGTGGTAAAGAATCTGCCTGCCAATGCAGGAGACACAGTTTCCGTTCCTGATCCAGGAAGATCCCACATGCTGAAGAGCAACTAAGACTGTGCTCTAGAGCTGAGGAACTGCAACTACTGAGCCCCTGTTTCCTAGAGTCTGTGCTCCACAATAAGAGAAGCCACCACAATGAGAAGCCCATGCACCACAACTAGGGAAAAGCCCATTCAGCAATAAAGACCCAGCACAGCCAAAGATAAATAAAATTATATATTAAAAAGTCTACAAGTAACAAAGGTTGGAGACAGTGTGGAAAAAAGGGAAACTTACACTGTTGGTGGGAATATAAGTTAGTGCAGCAACTATGGAAAATAGTATGGAGACTCCTCAGAAAACTAAAAATAGATAATATATGATCCAAGATTCTCACTTCTAGGTATATATCCAGACAAAATTATAATTCAAAAAGATACACGCCTCACTATGTTCATAGCAGCACTATTCAAAATAGCCAAAACATGAAGAAAACCTAAATATCCATTAACAGAAGAATGGATAAAGAAGATGTGCTGCAAATTTAATGCAATGGAATACTACTCAGCCATAAAAAAGAATGAATAATGCCATTTGTGGCAACATGGATGCAACTAGAGATTATCATACTAAGTGAAGTAAGTCAGAAAGAGAAAGACAAATACTTTATGATATCACTTATATGTGGAATCTAAAATATGACACAAATGAATTTATTTATGAAATAGAAACAGACTTACAGAAATTGAGAATAGACTTTTGGTTGCCAAGGGGGAGGAGGTTGAGGGAAGGATGAGTGAGAGGTTGTTGTTAGGAGGTGTAAGCAATTATACATAGCATAGATAAGCAAGACCCCACTGTATAGCACAGGGAACTATATTCAATATCCTATGATCAAATATAATAAAAGAATATTTAAAATGTACATATATATGTATAATGGAATCACTTTGCTGGAGAGCAGAAATTAACACAACAATGTAAATCAATTATACTTAAATATAAAACAGACCTCCCAGTGATTGGAATGCACATTTAAAGTTAAGAAGCACTGCTCTAGGCCACCTTTAAAACCTTTCTTTTGCTTCAGAGTATGATTGTCTTAAGAAAATATGAAACACCTGGAAAAATTTGAAAATACAATCAGCACTTGACCTATCACAAGGAACAGGGATGTTTAGCCAAGAGAGAGGATAATGTACCAGGAATATGGCTTTTTTCCTACAAATTACTCAAGATCTGTCATGTGAAGTCAAGTGTTAAAAATTGGACCAATGAGCAGAACAGAAACAAAAAAACAAGAAATGTGTTTTAGCTCATTATAAAGTATAATTCTTAAGGGGAAAATATATCTATCTAAATACTAACGGGAGGTGATGGAAGTGGTATCTAAATTCTCTAACCCTTGAGATAGACAGAAAAGGAAGCAAAGAAGAAATTCATTAACAAGTATTTTGCCAACTAATAATAGTAGGTACTTCATGTGTTTTTCATGTTTCTCATTTTACTAGATGTCTGTCTTCATAATCATTACAGAAGATTAAAAGCAAACAAAACAGAGTGCAAATAGCAAAAGATGAAGCACTAAAACTCAGGCTAGTTTCACTAACCCCACTGGCTTGATTCCATGGCAGTTAGATGGGCTACAGTGAGCTTTTCTCTTATATTTTACTGCTGGTATCTGGTGCTTTGTCTTGAGCTCCCCTGCCCCCATCCCCACATCCCAGTGCTAACCACTGCATTTTTCAACCAATTTTTATCTTTATTTCCTGCATGTGGATGCACAGTTTCTCTTCCATTTTATTGGCAAGTAATTTTGAAATCTTTAAGTGGTAACAGGATTTGAGCATGGTTTATGTTGACCATTACCCCTTGTTTGAGTTCAAAACTGCAAGGTGTGGGGATGTCTGTGAGGTCAAGCTGCAGAGCTTTTATCAGCCTCGAATTTCATTTTATTTCTACCAGCACTCTGGTAGTGCCTTTCTTCTCTATTTCCTTTTGAAACAAGATGCTTTCCATTATTTCAGACCTCAGAAGTGCACTGCATGAAGTAACACAGAGGAATGAATTACTGCTTGCTCTTTTATTACCAAGTCTCATTACATGAATAATATGGGGTTTTATACAAGTAAATATGTACAATGTTTACAGAGGGTTGACCAGTAAGCATGTCAAACTTCTGTGTTACAAACTGTTGCAAATGCCACTAAAGTAATGATCATGTAAAAATCAAATGGAAAATAGGATAGGAACTGATTTTTTTTTTCTTTTCCTATAATTCATGCCTCTAAGTCTGGAACTGGACAAATTTTTACTCCAACATGATTGATTTAATACAATTCATAAGCAGTATCTTGTGACAACTGAATAATGAAAAAATTTCTCAACTCTAGGGATCCAAGCTTTTCTTTAGGTTGTACTATGGTGTTTTTTCTCAGTAGTTCCTTCACTACCTAATTGCCTATGAGGATCAAAGTTCTGTCTTGAAGATTAATGAAAAGTGAAGGAAAAAAGTGGCTCATATTTAACATTACCTACTGTATGCTGGGAACCCCAAGCATATTTTATTTAATCCTCACAGTGATTTTACAATGAAGTATTATTTTCACATATAGCTAAAGAAATTGAACCACAATGAAGTGAACTGTTGGTTCACTCTGTTTGGCATGCTGTACACATGTTGGGTCTTTAATCTTCTCAACAATGCTATAAAGAAGAAATTGTTGCCTCCAGTTTATAGACACAAGTTGTGGTTGATATAGGTGGTTAAAATGTACAGTTTTTACCTATGGGAGTCTCATGGGCTTCCCTGGTGTTTCAGATGGTACAGAATCTGTCTGCAATGTAGGAGACCTGGGTTCAATTCCTGGGTCTGGAAGATCACCTGGAGAAGGGAATGGCTATCCACTCTAGTATTCTCAGTTACCTATATAAAAGGGTTTCTCAATCTTTACAATATTAACATCTTGGACTGAACAGTTCTCTGTTGTGGAGGATGGCTTATGCATTGCAGGATGTTTAGCAGCATCCCTGGCCTATATCAGGTACTAATTACATTCCCATAGACCTCTTCGTACGCCTTGCTGGTTGTGGCAACAGAAGACATTGCCCCTTAAGGGATATGCTCAATCCCTCAGTTATGTCTGACTCTTTGCAACCCCATGGACTGTAGCCTGGCAGAACTCCTCTGTCCATGGAATTTTCCAGACAAGAATCCTGGAGTAGGGTGCCGTTTCCTTCTCCAGGGGATCTTCCTGACCCAGGGATAGAACCCGTGTCTCCTGCATTGGCAGGCAGATTCTTTACAACTGAACCACCTGGGAAGTCACATCTCTTAAGGGATATCTGACAATATCAACGTGGAGCAAGAGCATGTGTGCATAGGAATCTACTGCAAATAAATGTCAATCTTGGAATTCTAATGGAGAACCAAAAGACTACAAATCCCTCAACTGCTTAAATAATTATAGTAAACAATAATAACAACCAACATTTATTTAGTGCACATTTATGAGGTGGACATTATTACTCATTTCTCACAGATGTGGAAAATAAGGTACAGAAAAGTTGAATCATTTCCATAAGGTCGAAGGTCTGTAAATGGTAAACTGATGATTTTAACTCAAGTACTATAAGGCTTACCATTCTTTATATACTCTATTTCCTCACCCTCACAGGGTAGATACTCTAGGTGACCTCCCAGGAGTCATTCCAACCCACTTCTGTCTTATAGGAAGAAAAAGTTTCTGTCAGAGGGGCTGCCAACCTCCCACATCAGATTTGCTTTCCTCACAACTGTGCCGTGAGTCTCTAATCCATCTTGAGTAAAGGGTTTGATCTGTGTTTACAGTATAATTGCTGGTGGTAGAGATTCTGGACATGTTTTCCTCTTGGTTAAAAGACAGATGTCCTGACTCCTCTCCTTTCTCTACCATTTGGACCCTGAGATATGGCATCTCTTGTGATGTGGACGGCAAAGTCAGAGAGAGTGTGAATGCCAGAGCTTTAAAGACTGGAGGCAGAAGAATAACACCACTTAGAACTCAACTGAGTCTGGGACTACTACCTCCAAATGTCTATTTTGAGTGATAGTAACACATCCTATGATTAAGTCACTTTCAATTGGACAATATCACACTTACAACTGAAATCACCTTTAACATACATGCTCCCAATAAGCAAACCCTTTAATCTTTTATTTAATCTTTTCTTCTTGGAACTCTGGTGCACACAGTTTATTGATACTCCTCAGTTCCTGACACATGACCTTCTCTTGTGATAGCTATGCCTTTATGCCTATTTAATCCCTATTTCCCCCTCATTCGACAGCAATGAATCTGAGGGGGTTGATGTATATTTTTTATTAGAATCCATTTATGTCAAATGGCATTTTATTTGCATGTGTCACTAATTTGTATAATGCTGCTGCTGCTAAGTCGCTTCAGTCGTGTCCAACTCTGTGCAACCCCATAGACGGCAGCCCACCAGGCTCCCCCATCCCTAAGATTCTCCAAGTAAGAACACTGGACTGGGTTGCCATTTCCTTCTCCAATGCATGAAAGTGAAAAGTGAAAGTGAAGTCGCTCAGTCACGTCTGACTCTTCGCAACCCCATGTACTACAGCCTACCAGGCTCCTCCGTCCATGTGATTTTCCAGGCAAGAGTACTGGAGTGGGGTGCCATTGCCTTCTCCAATTTTATTACTCATAAAAGTGAGTAATAACTAGTGTTAAAGAGCATTTACTATTTCCCAGGCATTTAGCTAAGTGCTTTTCATGCAGTGATTCATTTAATGCTCTCAAAGTCTCGGTAAGATAGGCATTATCCAAGCGTTACAGTTGGTCATGCACATCTTCCACATGGACTCCAGTTTCTACCACTAAAGACAAAGGAACACTGAATATTTATATACACTCACTAAAAGACTCCTGTCCATAGGATATATGAAAGCTATCTATCCAGGAGCAGAACTGCATGTTTGAAGGGAATATATGCTATGCATTGATACTTTGCATAAAGTATATAAGCTAACTGGCTACACTAGACTTCATGACCACCAAACATGCTTGAGGGTTCTTATATGCCCACATCCTTGCCAACATTTGGCAGTATCCAGCACTGTAATTTCTGTCCAACTATTGAGACTAAAATAATCTCATTATATTTACACTTCAATTTTTCTAATTACTAATGCATCTGAACATCTTCCTATGATTTATAATGGCTATTTCTCATTAAGACTTTATTACTTAGAATATAACCCAGAATATCCTCCTTTTATTCAACATGCATACCATTTTCATTCTATACAATGATCAAGTGGGAAAATGCTTTCCCATTGTAAGTGTCACAGCTTATTTGTGAGCAATCAACAGATGAAAGAGACTACATGGTAAGAAAAATCCTCAGAAAAAGTATCAGCTATTTTATTAGTAGGGAGATGTGCTAAGATTCTTCAGACCATTGCTGTAGTTAAGATCTTTTAGTCATTTGAGTTTCATTTATTTCTCCACTCCTATTTGAAGGTCTACTCTATAACCTGCATGGTGTATGGAAGAGCCCAAGCTCATAAATTGTTCAGGCTGGCATAATTATAATGCAATAATAAAGAAAAATGAGTCACAAGCTAGGACATCTAACCCATCTAGGAAACTGGAATTTGGAGATATCTTGAGAGAATGATGCTACATTTTGTCACTTTATCCTGTGTTCAACTGAAAATAAGCTGAGTGACTTCACTGGTGATCCAGTGGTTAAGAATCCATCTGCCAATGCAGGGAACACGGGTTTGATCCCTAAAATTCCATATGTGGAATCAGTCTCTCAAGAAAACCTCCAAACTAAGCCCATGCACCACAACTAATGAGCCTGTGCTCTAGCGCCCACAAGCTCCAACTACTGAGCCCTTATGCCACAACTACTGAAGCCCATGCACCCTAGAGCCCATGTCAAGAGAAGCCACCACAATAAGAAGCCTCTACATCACAACTAGAGAGTAGCCTCTGCTAGTCACAACTAGATAAAGGCCATGCAGCAAGGAAGATCCAGCACAGCCAAAAATAAATAAAGTTTAGATCTATTCTTGCCTATGAAATCTATTTAATCATTGTCACTGACAACTGAAAAAATTACAAATGCAGGAGACCAGCTAGGTGTTTGTAAGGAGCTACAAGAAGCTCAGTGTTGCTGGGTCGCAGAGTGGGAAACAAGTTGAGTGACAGGAGATAGAGATGGGTAGACCTTTTTTTGCAGTAATGAGGCGAGAGCCGCTGAGAGCACCAGACTGAAGGGCAAGACACACAAGGTCCTTGGTGGCAGCTCTTTGGTAAGGTGGCGAGATTTCAGAGGCAATGAATAGACGATGGTCAATGAGAAGTAGAGCAGGGACACAGGAGGTCCTGGCAGCCCCCAAGCATCCTATGACTCAAATATGGTTCATAAAGTGCCCAGGCAACAGTGTTGAAGTGACATGCAACAGATTGGAATAACTCTACCTTGAGAGTTTCTGGTGAGGACTTAGTAACTGCCGAAAAGTGGGAGTTCTCCAGAGTGTTGATCCTCTATTAGATCTCAGGGGGAGGAATTCAGGTCCCAGTGATGACAAAAAAAAAAAAAAACATTAATTTGCATTTTTTTAGTGGAATGTAGGGGAAACTCAGTCATTCCCTGAAGCAGTTTCATACTTAAAAGGTAGAAAGCTCAATAAAAGTAGATGTTACTGCTCTTTTTCTCTGCAAGTGGCTATTGGAGTTCTCTGAAAACAGAAAACTTTGCATGTACATCTAATGAGGAAAGCACTGTACCTGGTGTCAATTAATTTTTAGATTGGTGAAAAGGACATAATAGAGAATGGTTGCATTAGGAAATTATGTTCTCAGATCCATAATTTTAATGAATAACATGTTAAGAATCCTAGTTCCTGATTCTAATATTCCTCTCTTTATCTATACAATACAAGTTGTGTTTTCACTGAGTTCATAAGCTTTGTCCTATGGGGACAGTGACAGAGTTAAGATCTTTTGTTGCTTTAGGATATTGTTCTTTTATTACTCAAAGAGAGTATTTACCAAGATAGTAAAGATTTTCTTGAAAATGTGGTAGGAAATACAGAATGTGTAGATATTGAACCATTTCTCTAAACGTCTCAGCAGTTAATGTGATTATGAAACCCCGGGACAAGTTCCAGGGAAACCCATATGAATTTTGTTTTCATCAACCAATAGATATTTGAAGAAGATGATTCATCTCCTCTTAGTTTAGTGCCTTAGGTCTGTCTTTAAAAAGGCATACCATCTAGTGAAACTGGAATTACTTTTGTCCGATTCAATCTTGGTTCAATTTTATCAGTAAGTGCTTTGAGATATCTTGTGAAAATAGAGCTATTCATTTCTTGAAAAACGCTGTAAATGCATTATTAATTTTCAGTTGGAAAACAAAATGCAGTGTGTCTAAAGCATTATAAAAAAGCAGAATTTCATTTAGTTGGAGGATATTAATTGAGAAAACATCTCCTTTTCTGAAACACAAAAAATGTTGATCTGTGAATACATAAGTACATTCAAGAGATGGCCAAGTTGCTGTATTTATTTGAAAATCTTTATAGAACAACAAAAAGAAAACTAAATGGCTTCCAGAATTTATTTCTACTCCTTTTATTTTTCTGCATTAACATTTTTGGGGTATCTGCTTTTCCCAGCCCCACGCACATGATAGCTCAGAGCAAGCATGGAAGACACTGCTTGTGTTCCCACCAGAGGCTGCTATCCAAGCTGGTGCACCCACCTGACAGCTGCTATAAATAGTTGTTGCTAAGAACTCAGGACTTTCCCCTTCTTAGGAGCATGCCCTCATATTATAGGCCCTGACTTACCCAGGTGACATCCCATAGCTAAAGGCTGACTGCTCTGAGAATTAAAAAACAAAAACAAAACAAAACAACACAGAGCCCTTGTCTCAAGTGGAAATGGATCCAGAGGCCCCTGTGCATCAGGACATCCTAGATTACCCAAGACCATTATCATTGCTCGAATCTTTCACTTTCACTCCACCACTTTCCTCCTTCTCTTCCAGATTTTCCTTAAAAAAAAAAACCACTCCTTTAATAAGTGATATGCAACTGACCCCTTCTTCAGGTTCTGGTTCTAGACAACCAGAGTTGTCATGCTGTATTTCACAATGTTCCCTGGTGGCTCAGAGGGTAAAGAGTCTGCATGCAATGCAGGAGACCTGAGTTCAATCCCTGGGTCAGGAAGATCCCCTGGGAGAAAAAAAAAATGGCAACCCATTCTAGTATTCTTGCCTGGAAAATCCCATGGATGGAGGAGCCTGGCCAGCTACAGTCCATAGGGTCACAAAGAGTCAGACATGACTGAGCAACTTCATAGTCTTTCTTTCTTTCTGGTCAAAAAGCTGAAAAAATAATGCAATAATAAAACATATAAAAGTCCCTAAAACCTGTAAATCACAAAAAGAAATCTTTCTGAAACAATTTATGAAAAATCCAAACCCAAATTGTAGAATACCTAAAAATATCAATCAGTAAGAGCCATTCATAACAGAAGCTATGAGATGAAGGCATGAAGTTTAATTGAAGACAGTAAAACAAAACAAGCCAAGACAGAAGGATGGATTTAATAAAGATAAAAGCAGCATGTTATCAACTAGAAATAAGAAAAATGGCCGAACTAATAAATAAACCAAACACCAAATCTCTGAGCAAACCAATAAACCAGAAAATGCAGAAGTTGGAAGGACAAACTCATAAAATAATAAATGATGAGGGAAAATTCATGATATTTGGAGGAAATTAAAAGATTGGCAAGAGAATATGCTGTTCAACTACGCAAAAGCAATTGAAGACCCACTGAAAAAGGGAATATTTTTAAAATTTTTCACCAAATTAAATTAATTCCAACACAAACATAATATGTATAGACCATTCACTATGGAAAAACCGAGTTGTGAAAATGCTAAACCTATGTCAAAAATCTAATTCAGACATTTTCTCAGAAAAGTGTTGGCAAAACTTTTACAGATTAAAAAATTACAAATCTATTTAAAATGCTCAATAACATAAAGAAAACCAACTAAGTCTCTTTTATGAAGCTAATCTTACAATAACATAAAAAAGCAAAAAAGAATTTATTAAAAAATGCAAAACAAATATTGTTATGATATTATGAAACACAGTTCAGCCACATATTAGAATGAAAACACCACATAGCATAACCAAGTGAAATTTATTCCATCACAGTAAGAATGTTTCATCATTAAACAACCTATTCTTTTTTTTTAATGTTGATGGTCTATGCTAAGCACATGCTAAGTTGCTTTAGTCATACCCAACGCTTTGTGACAGCCCTTTGGACTGTAGCCTGCCAGGCTCCTCTGTCCAAGGGATTCTCCAGGCAAGAATACTGAAGTGGGTTGCCAGAGGATCTCCAGGGCATCTTCCCAACCCAGGGATTGAACCTGTGTCTCTTACACCTCCTACTCTGGCAGACAGGTTATTTACCACTAGTGATGGACTATAGGAAAAAGATATAGATTATTTCCATAGGTGTTGAAAGGCCTTTGATAAAATCTGTTCCCTCTTTTGATTAAAACATAAAATAAGGATATATGGATGCTATTTCAGTTCAGTTCAGTCGCTCAGTCGTGTCCGACTCTTTAAGACCCCATGAATTGCAGCACGCCAGGCCTCTCTGTCCATCACCAACTCCCGGAGTCTACCCAAACCCATGTGCATCGAGTCAGTGATGCCATCCAACCATCTCATCCTCTGTCGTCCCCTTCTCCTCCCGCCCCCAATCCTACCCAGCATTAGGGTCTTTTCCAATGAGTCAACCCTTCGCATGAGGTGGCCAAAGTATTGGAGTTTCAGCTTCAACATCAGACCTTCCAATGAACACCCAGGATTGATCTCTTTTAGGATGGATTGATTGGATCTCCTTGCAGGCCAAGGGACTCTCAAGAGTCTTCTCCAACACCACAGTTCAAAAGCATCAATTCTGCGGCGCTCAGCTTTCTTCACCGTCCAACTCTCACATCCATACGTGACCACTGGAAAAACCATAGCCTTGACTAGACAGACTTTTGTTGGCAAAGTAATGTCTCTGCTTTTAAATATGCTATCTAGGTTCGCCTTAACCTTCCTTCCAAGGAGTAAGCGTCTTTTAATTTCATGGCTGCAATCACCATCAGCAGTGATTTTGGAGCCCCAAAAAATAAAGTCTGACACTGTTTCCACTGTTTCCCCATCTATTTCCCATGAAGTGATGGGACCAGATGCCATGATCTTAGTTTTCTGAACGTTGAGCTTTAAGCCAACTTTTTCACTCTCCTCTTTCACCTTCATCAAGAGGCTCTTTAGTTCTTCTTCACTTTCTGCCATAAGGGTGATATTTAAACATGATGAAATACAACCATCTCTACTCCATACTTAATATTTTTCTTACCAAGTAAACATTAGAAGCATTCTCATCAGAATTCTAAGACAAGGATGGTCACTATTACCACTGTTATGATACCATTTTGAAAGCGTTGGCCATTGTAGATAGACACATAAAAGAAATTAGACATGAAAATGAGACAGAAAATAATAGTTTTCACTATTTGCTATTGATGTGAATTTATATTTAGAAAACTCATGAATCAACAGATGAAAGGGGTTACAAAGAAGAAATTCAGTTAGATTTCTAGACACAAAATCTATATGCAGAAATCAATAGATTTTCTTTTACAAACAACAACGAAACATAAATTGGGAACATATTCCACTTGAAATAATTTAAACAGTGATAAACTACTTCTTAATAAATAATACACTCTCTGAATATGAAGGATTTTTTTAAAAATTCTTAAAAGACTCAAAAAAGACTTGAACATATAGAAACTATTGTATCTGGGATAAGTTGACATATTTATACAAATGCACAAATGTCAATTCTCCCTAACTAAATATGACTCCAGATATAATCATTCATTTTTAAATTGAACAAATCTAAGCTAAATTTCATATGAAAAAATAAAGAAAATGAGAGGATAATATGAAAAAATAAAAAGAGGGGTGCCTAATTAGCATATTAAAATGCACTTTAAAGCTAGAAAAAATAAAACAATATGATACAAAGTCATCAACAAATATAAATTAGTGGAAAAAATAAAACTAAATACATACAAAATGTTATTTATAAGTAGAATTTTAAATGAGAAAATGAATTAAACAATAAATGTGCATTTTTTAAGTTGAAAGTAATCATCTTGAGAAAAAAGATTTATAGAGAATACCTTAACTAAGATAAATTTCAAACAGATCAAAGATATTAAAAAAATCACCAGTAAATGTAAGTATGTTGAACAGGGACAAATGTTTTAAGAGTAGGAAAATCTTGTCCAATTATGGCAACAAAACACAGAAACTTAAAAACTTGATAAATTTTATTACATTAAAAACAAATTTATGAATGTAAAACATAAGAAAATTAAATTATGAATGATCATCTATAAAATAATTCACAAATCATATTACAAAGAATTACTTGTCTACTTATGAGCAGAATTTCTATTAATCAATAAGAGAAATGAACAGCTAAATGGAAAAATGGACAAAGCTAAAGTTTCAGTGAAAATAAAATTTAGGTGACAATCTCATGAAATTAAAGGACGCTTACTCCTTGGAAGGAAGGTTATGGCCAATCTAGATAGCATATTTAAAAGCAGAGACGTTACTTTGCCAACAAAAGTCCCTCTAGTCAAGGCTATGGTTTTTCCAGTGGTCATGTATGGATGTGAGAGTTGGATGGTGAAGAAAGCTGAGAGCCACAGAATTGATGCTTTTGAACTGTGGTGTTGGAGAAGACTCTTGAGAGTCCCTTGGACTTCAAAGAGATCCAATCAATCCATCCTAAAGGAGATCAATCCTGGGTGTTCATTGGAAGGACTGATGTTGAAGCTCAAACTCCAATACTTTGGCCACCTCATGCTAAGAATTGACTCATTGGAAAAGACCCTAATAATGGGTAGGATAGGGGGCAGGAGGAGAAGGGGACGACAGAGGATGAGATGGTTGGATGGTAAAACCGACTTGATGGACATGGGTTTGGGTGGACTCCGCAAGTTGGTGATGGACAGAGAGGCCTGGTGTGCTGCAATTCATGGGGTTGCAAAGAGTCGGACACGACTGAGTGACTGAACTGAACTTAACTCACTGATAATAAAAGAAAAGCAAAGTGAAGACTCTCAAACAATGGGGCTATGTTAATAGGCTACAGGGACTAGCATGATGAAGCTCAATAAAGTCAAATGTAGGACTATTTGATCAAAAAAGTAAAGAAAATAATGAACTGCTAATCATAGAACAATATAAGTTTCCATGTGTCCAAATTGATATGAACAAGAAAATCAATCAATAAATAAGCAACAAATAAGTAAATAGGAGAGAAAGGAAAACTCTTCCTTAGATTTCTCTCTACTCAGGGTATTAGGTTGACCACAAAGTTCATGATGTTACAGGATAGCCCAAACTTTTTGTCCAACCCAATAAAATGAATAGTAGAAATAATCATTTATCTTCATTTATAGATTTTAAAATTAGTGGATGAATGTGTGATTTAAAACATCTGCATAGTCTCAAGGTATCTCCCAGAAGACACTCAGTGATTACAAAGGGAAAATTACCATACAGTGGAAACCCTGCCAGGTACCATCTGAAGCAAGTGATCAAATTTGAAATTATAAGAAGAGGAACCAAATCTACATCACGTTCCTTGTGATGCAATGAAAGACATATGATTGCGGGAGCTGGGGGCGGCGGCCAAGAGGGCCTAGGCCGGGCCGGGGCCCGGGAGCTGGGGGCGGCGGCCGAGAGGGCCTAGGCCGGGCCGGGGGCCGGGGGCGGCGGCCGACAGGGACTAGGCCGGGGGCCGAGAGCCGCGGGCGGGGGGAGGCAGCCGAGAGGGGCTAGGCCAGGCCGGGGGCTGGGGCCGGCGGCGGCGGCAAGAGGAATTACCCAAGGCCCAAGGTAAGAGAAACCCAAGTAAGACGGTAAGTGTTGCGAGAGGGCATCAGAGGGCAGACACACTAAAACTAAAACTACAGAAAACTAGCTAATCTGATCACACGGACCACAGCCTTGTCTATCTCAGTGAAACTAAGCCATGCCGTGTGGGGCCAGCCAAGACGGATGGGTCATGGTGGAGAGGTCTGACAGATTGCGGTCCACTGGAGAAGGGCATGGCAAACCACTTCAGTATTCTTGCCTTGAGAACCCCATGAACAGTATGAAAAGGCAAAAGGATAGGACACTGAAAGATGAAGTCCCCAGGTCAGTAGGTGCCCAATATGCTAATGGAGATCAGTGGAGAAATAAATCCAGAAAGAATGATGGGATGGAGCCAAAGCAAAAACGATACCCAACTGTGGATGTGACTGGTGATAGACGCAAAGTCTGATGCTGTAAAGAGCAATATTGCATAGGAACCTGGAATGTTAGGTCCATGAATCAAGGCAAACTGGAAGTGGTCAAACAGGAGATGGCAAGAGTGAACGTTGACATTCTAGGAATCAGCGAACTAAGATGGACTGGAATGGGTGAATTTAACTCAGATGACCATTATATCTACTACTGTGGGCAAGAATCCCTTAGAAGAAATGGAGTAGCCATCATGGTCAACAAAAGAGTCCGAAATGCAGTACTTAGATGCAATCTCAAAAACGACAGAATGATCTCTGTTCGTTTCCAAGGCAAACCATTCAATATCACGGTAATCCAAGTCTATGCCCCGACCAGTAACGCCGAAGAAGCTGAAGTTGAACGGTTCTATGAAGACCTACAAGACCTTCTAGAACTAACACCCAAAAAAGATGTCCTTTTCATTATAGGGGACTGGAATGCAAAAGTAGGAAGTCAAGAAACACCTGGCGTAATAGGCAAGTTTGGCCTTGGAGTACAGAATGAAGCAGGGCAAAGGCTAATAGAGTTTTGCCACGAGAACGCACTGGTAATAGCAAACACCTTATTCCAACAACACAAGAGAAGACTCTACACGGGGACATCACCAGATGGTCAACACTGAAATCAGACTGATTATATTCTTTGCAGCCAAAGATGGAGAAGCTCTATACAGTCAGCAAAAACAACACCAGGAGCAGACTGTGGCTCAGATCATGAACTGCTTATTGCCAAATTCAGACTTAAATTGAAGAAAGTAGGGAAAACCACTAGACCATTCAGGTATGACCTAGATCAGATCCCTTATGAGTATACAGTGGAAGTGACAAATAGATTTAAGGGACTAGACCTGATAGACAGAGTGCCTGATGAACTATGGACAGAGGTTCGTGACACTGTACAGGAGACAGGGATCAAGAAAATCCCCATGGAAAAGAAATGCAAAAAAGCAAAATGGCTGTCTGAGGAGGCCTTACAGATAGCTGGGAAGAGAAGAGAAGTGAAAAGCAAAGGAGAAAAGGAAAGATATTCTCATCTGAATGCAGAGTTCCAAAGAATAGCAAGGAGAGATAAGAAAGCCTTCCTCAGCGATCAGTGCAAACAATTAGAGGAAAACAACAGATTGGGAAAGACTAGAAATCTCTTCAAGAAAATTAGAGATACCAAAGGAACATTTCATGCAAAGATAGGCTCGATAAAGGACAGAAATGGTATGGACCTAACAGAAGCAGAAGATATTAAGAAGAGGTGGCAAGAATACACAGAAGAACTGTACAAAAAAGATCTTCATGACCCAGATAATCACGATGGTGTGATCACTCACCTAGAGCCAGACATCCTGGAATGTGAAGTTAAGCGGGCCTTAGAAAGCATCACTACGAACAAAGCTAGTGGAGGTGATGGAATTCCAGTTGAGCTATTTCAAATCCTCAAAGGTGATGCTGTGAAAGTGCTGCACTCAATATGCCAGCAAATTTGGACAACTCAGCAGTGGCCACAGGACTGGAAAAGGTCAGTTTTCGTTCCAATCCCAAAGAAAGGCAATGCCAAAGATTGCTCAAACTACCGCACAATTGCACTCATCTCACATGCTAGTAAAGTAATGCTCAAAATTCTCCAAGCCAGGCTTCAGCAATACGTGAACCGTGAACTTCCAGATATTCAAGCTGGTTTTAGAAAAGGCAGAGGAACCAGAGATCAAATTGCCAACATCCGCTGGATCATCAAAAAAGCAAGAGAGTTCCAGAAAAACATCTATTTCTGCTTTATTGACTATGCCAAAGCCCTTGACTGTGTGGATCACAATAAACTGTGGAAAATTCTGAAAGAGATGGGAATACCAGACCATCTGACCTGTCTCTTGAGAAACCTGTATGCAGGTCAGGAAGCAACAGTTACAACTGGACATGGAACAACAGACTGGTTCCAAATAGGAAAAGGAGTCCGTCAAGGCTGTATATTGTCACCCTGCTTATTTAACTTATATGCAGAGTACATCATGAGAAACACTGGGCTGGAAGAAGCACAAGTTGGAATCAAGATTGCTGGGAGAAATATCAATAACCTCAGATATGCAGATGACACCACCCTTATGGCAGAAAGTAAAGAAGAACTAAAGAGCCTCTTGATGAAAGTGAAAGAGGAGAGTGAAAAAAATTGGCTTAAAGCTCAACATTGAGAAAACTAAGATCATGGCATCTGGTCCCATCACTTCATGGGAAATAGATGGGGAAACAGTGGAAACAGTGTCAGACTTTATTTTGGGGGGCTCCAAAATCACTGCAGATGGTGAGTGCAGCCATGAAATTAAAAGACGCTTACTCCTTGGAAGGAAGGTTATGACCAACCTAGAGAGCATATTTAAAGGCAGAGACATTACTTTGCCAACAAAGGTCCGTCTAGTCAAGGCTGTGGTTTTTCCAGTGGTTATGTATGGATGTGAGAGTTGGACTATAAAGAAAGCTGAGCGCCGAAGAATTGATGCTTTTGAACTGTGGTGTTGGAGAAGATTCTTGAGAGTCCCTTGGCCTGCAAGGAGATCCAACCAGTCCATCCTAAAGGAGATCAGTCCTGGGTGTTCATTGGAAGGACTGATGTTGAAGCTCAAACTCCAATACTTTGGCCACCTCATGCGAAGAGTTGACTCATTGGAAAACACCCTAATGTTGGGAAGGATTAGGGGCAGGAGGAGAAGGGGATGACAGAGGATGAGATAGTTGGATGGCATCACTGACTCGATGGATATGGGTTTGGGTAAACTCCGGGAGTTGGTGATGGACAGGGAGGCCTGGCATGCTGTGATTCATGGGGTCGCAAAGAGTCGGATACGACTGAGCAACTGAACTGAACTGAAGATTAAATTCTGTTTTGGTAAATGTATTATGTTTATTTAAGATTTTAATATTTGAGGAATATTGTTGATATGTATAACAGATTTAGCAAATCTTTGTAACATTTTTGTACGTCTGAAATCTTTTCAAAATGAAAATCTAAGTTTTAATAATTAAAATGCCAGATAATGTATATTTTTTTATTATAACACTGGCCTGGAACCAATAGTTTTATAATACAGTGTTGGCCAGTGTATAAGAAAACAGAAACCTTAATATATTATATTCAGGGTAAAAACTGGTACAATCTCTATGGGCTGCATCAAAGTTTAAATTTCTGTGCAAAGCAAATAAAAATTTAAAATTCATATATCTTTACACTCAGCCTTTCTGCATATGGGATTTTATCCTCTATTTACACTCAGATATGTGCAAAATGGTAAAGTGTACAGGATAATCACTGCAATCACTTATGATAGGAAATAACTGGAGACCATATCATTTTCATCTATATAGGACTGGTTGCTTCAAACAACAAAATTAACTTTTTCTACTGAGTACTTTAAAAAACAAAAGAATAAGGAAGTGCTTCAATCAATAATATTGGATAATATCTAAAATACATATAGTCACACAGAAAAGGCAAGGTTCATAAAATTTTATTATGTATAGTTATACATATATATATATATATACTTTTTAAAAATGAAATGTAAGAAACACTGTTTGGCTTGATGATATGTTAAGAGATATGAGAGCCATGGAATTCTCTAGGCAAGAATACAGGAGTGGGTAGCCATTCTCTTCTTCAGGGGATCTTCCTTACCCAGGGATCAAACCCAGGCCTGACTTGCAGGCAGAATCTTTACTGCCTGAGCCACCAGGGAAGCTCAAGGTTAACATAAGTACCCAGATTTTCTTAGTTCCAGTCCCAACACTGTCACCACCAGTCCTTGAGTAAGTTACAGTCAACCCTCCCTTTTGACATAAAATTTATAGATATGGAAAACCAACAATACTATGCCGTTTTATAGAAAGAATTGAAGCATCTATGGGTTTTGGTATCCACCCAGGATCCTGGAACCAATTCCAGGTGAATACCAAGGTAGACTGGACTTGGAACAGAGCCTGTTACCTCATCTGTGAAATGGAGATTAACAGTTGCCAACTAAAAAGTTGTGTTGAGGTATAACTGAGGCAACTGACATAAAAGATTCAGGACAGTGCCTAGCACTTAAAAATAGTTCAGCAACTGTTGTTTTTTATCACAGCTTTTAGGGAGAGGATGTCTGAGTGCAATTCCAGGGTATGAGCAAGTCCTTTCATTGCACACATATGAATATTTTGAATTTTGAGCTATGTGACTGTATTAGCTATTTAAATATAGAAGAGATGAAAAAAATACATTCAAATAAAAAAATAAAATTATAAAATTCCATGTTGATGTAAGGTAGAAACAACACAACACTGTAAAGCAATTATCCTTCAATTAAAAATAAATAAAATTTTAAAAAATAAAAATGAAATTTCATTATTCTATAAGGATATAAAATCTCAAAGGTCTCATACTTCTTATCCAGTTATGTCCCTCTGATAACATCAGTACAAATATCTATCCTTCTGGAGATTAATTTATACATTAATAAAATATTAAATTATTTCTGTCAATATTTATAATTATTGGTTTTATATTTTCATTATAGTTATGATACTGTTGTTTTAATTGAATGATATAAATTTTGAAGACATGTTGACTGTATTAATTCAAAATGAAATACATTGCTATTTTTTTCCTGTAACAAGTGTTTTGAAGTAAAACCCTTGCCTTTATTGGTAAGCATACAAAATATGTTCATTAAATAAATATAAGATTTTCAATATTCACACTAGCTTAGCCTCATGGACTTTATAAGTATATTAATGGTTACAGGTAAGATACCAGCTCTAAATTTTATTAAAACTCTGTAATTTTAATTTAGAAACTTATCTCCATATTATCTGCACAAACAAATTTCATGAAATTATTATCTTCTGAGTAATAATTTAAAGTGGGGAGACTCTGCCAACTATGACCAATGATAAAGTCTGCGTTGATGTAATAAAATGCACTTAACTAATTTAGGTAAGTTAAAAAGCTTTATTATCCTTAATCTTTGATTCTAGAAATGGAAAATGAAGCAGGAATTTCAATTTGCATAAAAAGCTATAAGAGTATGTGCATATACTCATGGGGCTTTAATCTCATAAATTCTGCACTCTCTGCCAAGACCAACACTATCACTGAAAATTAATTTGATATCAAAAGCTCTAATTGTGTTGCAATTAAAACCCATTATTACCTCCCTTTTTAGGAAGGGAAAGTATCCAAGCCCTTCTTGCCAAAGCTTAGTTCTACAAGACTTTGTATTAGACTGAATACTAGAGACACTTAATAAAACTTGAAAATAAGAATTGTAGCCTGAAGCAACATGTCTTCTTAGTTGTATTTTAATATCTTCTCCTTGCTTTAGGACTATAAAGCCACCAGATATGTCCCTACACTTTCACAATAAGGAAAAATAAATGGTATTAATAAGTCCTTTTCTCCTACACATCATGTACACTGCTGCATGTTCAACATTTAATGCTCAAAATATTCATAAGATATAGGCATACCTCAGAAATATTAATATTTGAGAGTTCAATTCCAGACTACAGCAATAAAGGGAATATCACTTAAAGAGTCACTCAAATTTTTTGATTTCCCAGTACATATAAAAGTTGTGTTCACACTAAACTGTACTCTAGTAAGTGTGCAATAGCTTTATATCTGAAAAAAAAATATATGCACCTTAATTTAAAAACACTATTTATTGCTCACAAATGCTAACCATCATTTTAGCCTTCAGGGAGTTGAAATTTTTTTAAAATAGTAACCTTGACAATCACTGATCACAGATCCCTGTAACAAATGTAATAATGAAAAAGTATGAAATACTGTGAGAATTACCAAAATGTGACACAGAGACAAAAAGTGAGCAGATGACATTGGAAAAAAAATGGAGCTGACAGGATTGATCAAATTAATGTTGCTGCAAACCTTCCATTTGTAAAAAATGCAATATCTGCAAAGTACAATAAAGCTAAGTGCCATAAAACAAGGTATGCCTGTATAGAAACTGTTAACCTCTTTATATATCAGAAGACTGTCAAACAAAGAAGTTATATAACCTAGCTAGGTTAGAAATATAACATGAACCTCCCATGCCTGTATTTATATTTCACCAGTTTTTTTTGTTACACTCTTTTTTCCCATATTTTTCCTCCACCTGCCTCCTCAAACTCAATTAGTGATTTGATTCAAGTCATGTGTGTGTTCTAGTTTAGAATAGTGATTATCAAACTCTCATGTGTTTATGAACACATTAACACAGAGACCTTTTAAAATGCAGATTCTGATTGGCAGGGCTGAGTTCAGAAATTCTGAATTTCTAGCTAGCTATTGGAGAAGGCAATGGCAACCCACTCCAGTACTCTTGCCTGGGAAATCCCATGGACGGAGGAGCCTGGTAGGCTGCAGTCCGTGGGGTCTGGAAGAGTCGGACACGACTGAGTGACTTCACTTTCACTTTTCACTTTCATGCATTGGAGAAGGAAATGGCAACCCACTCCAGTGTTCTTGCCTAGAGAATCCCAGGGACGGTGGAGCCTGGTGGGCTGCCTTCTATGGGGTCGCACAGAGTTGGACACGACTGAAGTGACTTAGCAGCAGCCAGCTCTTGGGTAATGCCCATCCTGCTATTCCAGGAACCACACATTGAGTAACAAAGCACTCGTGCCTTCTCTCTTCCCTGTGGGGCATTCCAGCTCTAAGCAAAAGCCCCATTAAACATCTGCCATACAAATTGCTTTTCCAAAACTCATCTCACAGTCTCATTAGCTTGACCAGTCTAAACTGACCCTAAACTTTGCTAATATTATGGGTGATAAGGAATCCAATATTCAAATATATTTTGTCTTCCTCTATTACACAACTAATGCAAATTGGTTATTGTTATGTGTGCAGATTTAATCAGAAAAGAACAAGCAAAATTGAACGATGAACTATAAAACAATTGCCTGAAAACTATGTTGAGAAAAGGACTCAGAAAAAGATTATAGCATCTTTCCATTATTACAATCACATACTGCCTAAAACTTTGTGGAAATTTCTTTTGTGTTAATAAATATGCATCTACTCCACCATAAAATAGAAAAACTTACTTTTTCATGTAAGCTTACAACACGTGAGTCACTTTCTCTGGACCTCAGTTTTCTCATCTGTTAAATTAGTTGAACCAGGTGAGCTGCAGACCACCATTCTTCATATGTTTACCTCAGCATTCTGAACTCCTGCAACCAATGACGCTACCCCTAATTCTCATGAGAATTTTTATTGTCAAGAATAAGGCTAAGAAAATCACGTGTGTGCCATCTTTGCCATCCCAAAGGATTAGGCTTAAAGAAATTTGCACATAATTGCAATCTGCAGGTGAATCTCCAGAGTACCAACAGGTGTGTAGGATTTTCCAGCGTCTCCAACCCCTTGCTGCCTCAGCAGTTGAAGGTCAGCTATGCCTTCCACTGAAGAAAACATTTTATCTAGATTTACAAGGGTTTTGCAGAAGGGTGTATAAAATGCACAAAATATTATGATGAGCTTTAACTGTAGCAAAAACAATATTTCTGAATATTGATGTTGTCTTTTTGAGTTATTAGACTGATATTTCTATGTAAATATATAGCCTGCCACTTCATTTCCTGCCAGACATTATTTCTATTAAGTACTATTTAAGCCCACTTAATGAAGAAGTGACATGGTATCATGTGCCTTTGCATGAAGCTAATAAAATTAACATTAAACAGGAAATTAACTTAAATTTGGGGTGTTTGGTGGGGACAATTACCTGAACTCTTCCTCTCTCTATGTAGATAATAAATGGCTCTCATAATTAAGAGTGTACAATTTAGTTTTCTGAAGTTTCCTTTGAGAAGACAGGCTTTTTACCTATTTGTTTGTATAATTTAGAGTCTCTTTCCATCAAACACATGACTGATATTCTGGACTCTACCAAGTGAACACCAACTGCCCCAGTCAGCCCCATCCTTAACTAACTCCTGCTGGGGAGGATTTTGGTTGTTGCTAAATCATGTGGATTTGCATCTCCAATTTCCTCTAATAGATATAACAGTTATTTTCAAGGTTTAAAAGGAAGGAATTGCCTTTCATTCATTTTTCCTTTCTTCCTTCCTTCAATTTACTTGTTAAAGTTAGTACACAAACTTCTAAAAATTTCTGATAAATATTGCAATTTTTTAAAACTAGAACTCATCTCCTTAATTCCTATCTAATAAGAAAGCTGTCTTAAGTGAACAGTGCAAAGAAATAGAGGAAAACAATAGAATGGAAATGACTAGAAATCTCTTCAGGAAAACTGGAGACATCAAGGAAACATTTCAAGAAAAGATGGGAACAATAAAGGACAGAAATGGCAAGGACCTAACAGAAGCAGAAGAGATAAAGAAGAGGTGGCAAGAATACACAGAACTATACAAAAAAGGTCTTAATGACCCAAGTAACCATGATGGTGTAGTCACTCACCTAGAGCCAGATATCATGGAGTGTGAAGTCAAGTGGGCCTTAGGAAGCATTACTACAAACAAAGCTGGCAGAGGTGATGGAATTCCAGCTGTGCTATTTCAAATCCTAAAAGATGATGCTGTGAAAGTGCTGCACTCAATATGCCAGCAAATTTGGAAAACTCATCAGTGGTCACAGGACTGGAAAAGGTCAGTTTTCATTCCAATGCCAAAGAATGCTCAAACTACCGCACAATTGCACTCATCTCGTAGCACAGAGTCGGACACAACTGAAGCGACTTAGCAGCAGCAGCACACGATAGTAAAGTAATGCTCAAAATTCTCCAAGCCAGGCTTCAGCAATACGTGAACCATGAACTTCCAGATGTTCAAGCTGGTTTTAGAAAAAGCAGAGTAACCAGAGATCAAATTGCCAATATCCAATGGATCATGGAAAAAGCAAGAGAGTTCCAGAAGAAACATCTGTTTCTGCTTTATTGACTATGACAAAGCCTTTGACTGTGTGCATCACAATAAACTGTGGAAAATTTTTCAAGAGATGGGAATACCAGACTACCTGACCTGTCTCTTGAGAAACCTGTATGCAGGTCAGGAAGCAACAGTTAGAACTGGACATGGAACAACAGACTGGTTCCAAATTGGGAAAGGAAGTACGTCAAGGCTGTATATTGTCACCCTGCTTATTTAACTTATATGCAGAGTACATCATGAGAAATGCTGAGCTGGAAGAAGCATAAGCTGGAATCAAGATTGCTGGGAGAAATATCAGTAACCTCAGATATGCAGATGACACCACCCTTATGGCAGAAAGTGAAGAAGAACTAAAGAGCTTCTTGATAAAAGTGAAATAGGAGAGTGAAAAAGTTGGCTTAAAGCCTAACATTCAGAAAACTAAGATCATGGCATCTGGTCCCATCACTTCACGGGAAATGGATGGGGAAACAATGGCAACAGTGTCAGACTTTATTTTTGGGGGCTCCAAAATCACTGCAGATGGTGACTGCAGCCATGAAATTACAAGACGCTTACTCCTTGGAAGGAAAGTTATGACCAACCTAGACAACATATTTAAAAGCAGAGACATTACTTTGCCAACAAAGGTCCATCTAGTCAAGGCTATGGTTTTTCCAGTAGTCAGGTATGGATGTGAGAGTTGGACTATAAAGAAAGCTGAGTGCCGCAGAATCGATGCGTTTGAACTGTGGTGTTGGAGAAGACTCTTGAGAGCCCCTTGGACTGCAAGGAGATCCAACCAGTCCATCCTAAAGGAGATCAGTCCTGGGTGTTCATTGGAAGGACTGATGTTGAAGCTGAAACTTCAATACTTTGGCCACCTGATATGAAGACCTGACTCATTTGAAAAGACCCTGATGCTGGGAAAGATTGAGGGAAGGAGAAGAAGGGGACGACAGAGGATGAGATTGTTGTATGGCATCACCGATTCAATGGACATGAGTTTGGGTGAACTCTGGGAGTTGGTGATGGACAGGGAGGCCTGGTGTGCTGTGATTCATGGGGTCGCAAAGAGTCGGACACGACTGAGCAACTGAACTGAACTGAACTGAAATTTGACTATCTATAAACTGCAAAAGCAGATAGGTTTTCAGCTGACCCCGAGGAGAGATGAAAGTCTGGGCAAGACAGTTCACTTTAGCCAAGAGCATTTCAGTGTACAGTGCTAGCCTTCAGCTGTGGGAGGAAGCAGGCCTTGCTTTGGTCTGCAAGGCAAATCCGTTATTCACCAGCCACAGTTTCCACTACAATGATGTGCCTTGTGTCATTTTATTATTGTCTACTTGTATGTTTGAAATACATCACACTTTTTCAAACTTCAGCATTTAAAAAATAAAAAGAAAAACAACCTTCCAACCTCAAGTTAACAGTATTTCCCAAAGTATTCCCCCAACACACAGACACATGCACACACCACAACATAAGCACTGGCTGTAACCAGGTCATATACTTACTACTTCGATGTTTTTCTGTTTTTGGCAACTGCAGATTCTCTTCTCTCTCTCTCCCCACCTTTCATTGGTTTGGAATGCCTTGTTATGCTATTTTTAAAAGCTCAGTTTATTCAGCATATTTACCTTTACGTTATAGGAGAGCTTAGCTGGCCTTCTTGATGGAACATGGCTGTTTTCTTTAAAATGTCAATTCTGAAGTGATACTAAAAGAATAAAATCAAGATAATTCCATTATTGGAATATACCACTCTCCCTTAATCATCTAAATTTCCCTCCCTTTACCCCAGTACAAAAAGCTCAGTTTCAAATAAAATTGTATCTTTTTATTTTGCCTTATTGTTTTTGCTCAGTACCATAAAGTCCAACAAGGTCCATACACTCACTAAATCAGGATCCACAAACTATGATTCAAGAGACAAATCAGAACCGTGCCTGTTTCTGCCACACAGCAATGATGCTCATTCATTTATATATCGTCTGTGGTAGTCCTGCCCTGTCCTGCAGTTGCAGAATTGATAGCTGTGACACAAACCATATGGCCCACAAAGCCTGAAATATTTACTATCTGACTCTTGACAGAAAATGCCTGCCATCCCTGCTGTAAAAGCCTCAGCCATTTCTGCATTTTGCTTTTAGAAAATTCATACAAGGTGAACACAGCAGTGGCCAGGGTTATCATGTTTGGCCACTTGACCTTTTTTTACCGTTTTTCAAACAGAAACTAAACAATGTATGAACGCCTTTTGTAGGCAATGCTTTCTTGTACCTCTGCAAGAAAAATCTTAACTGCAAGAGGTCCCTGTGAGGAAGTCATTTCTTATCCTAAAATATGTCTCAACTATAAGGAGAGTCAGGAGAAAACAGTGTTTAGATCTACTTTTGCATTTTATAGATAATCACAAATTAATGACTTAGGAAATAGACAGTAGTGGCTTATATTTGTACATATGCATACACACACACACACACAAACATGTATATTCAGAGAGTCAATTCTGCAGTAGGTTGATAAGACGTCCAGGGTTCCCAAGGAGGAGAAAGGGGTCTGGGGCTCTCAAGGAGAAAAGGACAAACATTCTTTTCTACATTGCTTTGTCTTAGTCAATATAACAATGTATCTTGCTGGAGGACATATTCCTCCTTAACAAGAACCTTCTGACTAATACTGTCATCTTAAAATGTATACTATGGGAATGGGTCTGGTAAGATCTTTCTATTTTTCATTCTAATCTTATTATCTTAAAATATAAATTATGGGAGTGGGTCTAGTAAGATCTTTACAACCTTGAGACTTTTTTTTTGATTTATTGTAATAACTAAGTATAAAAGTATATGAAAGTGAAAGTGAAGTTGCTCAGTCTTTTCCTACTCTTTGCAACCCCATGGATTGTAGCCTACCAGGCTCCTCTCTCCATGGGATTTTCCAGGCAAGAGTACTGGAGTGGGTTGCCATTTCCTTCTTCAGGGGATCTTCCTGACCCAGGGATAGAGCCGGGTTCTCCCGCAAAAAGTATATAACTCCCTTGCTAACACTAGCAAGGAGAGCATTCTCCATCCCCCTTCTGATGTCTGTGTCAGAAGCTTTCTCTGTCCCTTTTCTTACGTTAATAAAATTCTGCTACACAAAAGCTCTTGAGTGATCAAGCCTGGTCCCTGGTCCCAAAGCTAAATCTTCTTCTTTGGAGATCACAAATCCGACATCGTTCACCATAAACTGTCATCTTGGAGGCTTGTCCAGGATCTTCAGGACAAGATAAGAACACTCAGAGCTCTAGCCTCTCTGCTTTCTCAGTTTGCACATTTTCTGCTTTACTTTACTAACTCTAAGGTGTGCTTGTGTGAATGAATGACACAACCTGTGTAAAGCAAGTGATGAGCCCTGCTCCGTGGTTTCACTGTGCCTCGTTATGACTGAAGGGAACCCCCAAAAGGCTCCCCTTTTGGGGGGTTTATACCAACCTGCCAATGCCGAGAGATACCCAAGGTCCCTGTGAGGGGAGTGACCAGAAATGGGCAAAGTGTGTGGACCAAACCTTCCTTTCTCGGTCACCTTTTCCTGGTCTCTTTGGCCATTTCCTAACGGTGTTGAGAATTAGAACTACTAACCTAATCTGTCAGATCATAGACTTTCAATGGACTTCTGATTCATTCTGTTACTATGTACTTTTACTTAGACCCCGTGTAAGGAAGCACTTAGCCTTGCTAGACTAGGCAAGCCTTGTTAGAAAGTCACTAAGAGCACATTTGGGAGCAATATGGAGCTCTAGCTCCAGCAGCGTGTTTGAGAGCGAGGCAGAACTCTAGCTCCAGGAACATCTCTCAGGCTAGAGGTCACTCTCTTGGCTACCTGCCTCAGGGTCCAGTGACCTGAAACTGAGTCTTTGTCACAGCTGTGTCTCCTATCTATGTGGATAGAAGCACTGCTGGTGACCATAAGGTTTTTGAGGACACAGATCGGGAAGTGCAGGATCTGGTCAGATTGGAAATGCAATGGACTTCTTCCTTTGGTAGCGCTAGCTCTTAGCAGACCAGAGAAGGCTCTCTGATGGCTTCTGTCTCAACTCATTAGATATTTCTTTTGTGGAAGCTGTGGAAATGAACTGGAAGGATTGGCCCTAGTACCTAGTAGGACAAAAATCACTCTTCCCTCGCTGGCC
Organism: Giraffa tippelskirchi; assembly: GCF_054371585.1. NCBI lineage: Eukaryota > Metazoa > Chordata > Mammalia > Artiodactyla > Giraffidae > Giraffa > Giraffa tippelskirchi. The sequence continues at coordinate 54,808,727 of NC_137276.1, read as the reverse complement.
AACCCTCCACAACCTCTTTTGCTATCACATATACTGCTGTGGTGTGGTGACACTCAGAAGCGACATCTTGGTTGTTGTTCATCCCTTTATGACTCACCACTTCTACTGCAGTTAGGACTGTATTCAGGAATGTACACAGGCACTAGGGATGCTTCCCCTAGTAGTCCTAGCTTGGGAGGTATTCCAAAAAGCTACTCTGCTCCACCCCGAGTGGCATCAGAAGAAAAGGGCAAATAAAACAAAGGTCTTAGTTTGTTTCAAACAATCTGGGATGCCATTAGTTCCACCCCTGGTGCATCTCCACCCCACCTCAGTGGTAGAACCAGGAGGGATGAGTAAGATGCCTGTGTTGGTAAAGGACAGACTAAGTCCGACCAGGGAAGGAAAGCTTTGGTGGAGAGTCTGTCTACTCCCCCATCTAGAGCAGGGAAGGACGCTTCCAGTGGAAAAAAGCCATGGCTGTGGATGCCACTTTTTTCTGTCTTATAGATGAGAGCTAGCAGTTCCAAAACCATTCCTTTAAAATGTATTAAAAAAAAAAAAATGCTGGGACAAGTTTGACCCCCAGAGTTTCAAAAAGTCACTCCTGATCTTCTTCTGTGATACTGAATGGCCATGATAGCCTTTGGGAGATGGGTAACACTGGCCTGTTAAAGGGTCTCTCAATTACAATACTGTTTTACAACTAGACCGGTTCTGTAGAAAACAAGAGGAATGGATAGAAGTGCCTTATGTGTTGTCCTTTATCTCTCTGCAAGACACGCCAGACTTAATGTCCTAAGAGTGCAGATTTGGGTGTGAAACCTTCAGCTGCCTCCTATTCTCTTACTTTGCCCCTTTATCTGTGGCTCCCAACTGAACAGGTTGAGAGTTAGGGCACCCTTCCAGGAGGGGCTGCCTCAGTCTTGGTAGAAATTCAAATGGTACCGGTGGCTGTTGAGACTATCGAGAGGATCCAAAAAGTACATAGAAGCCTTTATGGGACTAACTTTACTTTATGACCTTACTTGGAGAGATGTAATGCATGTCTTGGGACAGATGCTGACTCCTGACTAGAGAGCTCGAGTTTTGAAGGAAGCTATTACTTTTGGAGATGAATGGCTTGAACTCGAGACAAGGGGAAAGAGGGAGCACAAAATAGCCCTCCTCCTTACTGGGAGCCAAGCAGTTCCTATGACAGAGCCACTTTGTCAGATGTATTCTTGAAGGACTCAAGCGAGCATATGCTAAGACTTTAAACTATGCTAAGTTGACTGCATAGGACAGGGAGAGAAGGAAACTCCTGGTAAATTCCTAGATAGACTATGAGAGGCTCTCCACAAGTTTACTGATGTTGATCTTGAAAGTGCAGAAGGAGAAATAATCTCAAAAGATAGATTTCTCACTCAGTCAGCTCCAGATCTCTGCCATAAGTTACAAAAACAGGCATTTTTGTAGAGATATTATGGTAGAGAATATAAGGAGGAAAATAGGAGAAAAGAAAACCTGGCAAAAGACCGAAGCCCCAACAGTGGCTGTTAGATCCACTCTGAAACAGCCTGAGGAAAAGTGCCCAGAGGAACCCAGGTGAAAAGGGATGGACTTGTTATTACTGCAGAAAGGAGGAGTATCTCAAGTGGGTTAGCCCTCAGGCATCTAAGCTGCCCCTGGCTTCAGGTCTGCAAAGGACCCTACTGGAGAAGAGACTGCCCTCCGAGGTGTAGGCCCCAGGGATCAGACTCTCAAGACAATCTGGACTGAAGGTGCCGGGGAGTCCCCACACAAGCTCCCATCCTAATTACATCTGAGGAACCTTGGGTATTAATAACTGTGGGGGGTCAATCAAGCGATTTCTTTTGGACACTGGGGCAACTTTCTCTATGTTCATTGAATCCCCTGGCCCGCTTTCCTCCTAATCCACTACCATAATGGAACTGTCAGGATGAGCCAAACACTATTATTTCAGCCATCCTTTAAGCAGCAGCTGGTACTCTATGCTGTTTTCTCATGAGTTTCTGATCATTCCAGAGGCTCCCTGACCCCTTCTGGGGAGGGATATACTGAGCAAGATCCAGGCCTCTGTTTTCTTGAATATGGAGTCTGCCCTTTCTCTCCCATTAATTGAACAAAATGTAAATCCTAACGTGTGGGTTGATGAAAAAATCTGGGTTGAGCACAAAACACTGTTCCTGTCTTTATCAAGCTCTTTACCTATTTTCACATCAAAAGTATTATCTATTAAAGCCTGAGGTGTTAAGGAAGAGTTAAAACCCACGATTGAGAATTTAAAGGATAAGGGGCTATTAATTCCCTGTAACAGTCTATACAACACTTCTATTTTGGGTGTAAAAAAATTCAAATGATAAATCGAGATTTGTTCAAGATACATGAATAATAAGGGTCTAATCCTTATGCTTTCTTGTCTGAAATTCCTAAACGTCCCAAATATGACTTTAAGACAACTGAGAGGATTCCTGGGCATTACAGGCTATTGCCACATTTGGATTCCAGGTTATGGGAAACTTGCCCAGCCTTTATATAAACTTATAACTGAGATTCAGTGGGCCCAAACCGACAAGCTGGTTTGGTCCCCAGAGACTAAAGAGGTTTTTAAGGCTCTTCACATTGCTCTCTTACAGGTTGGAACTTTGAGCTTGCCCACAGGATCAGAGTTTAGTTTGTTACTAAAAAAAGGCTATGGTCACATTGCTTCAGGGTAACTGTTACTGTTTTGTTAATGCCTAAGGTTCATAAGTTTACCAATGGGCGAAATTTTACTGTACAGACTTCTCAAGATATAAGTGGGATCTTAAACTCTAAAGTTCAGAGTGACAATGGCTCCATCTTTAAAGCTGCTGTAATTCAAGGGGTGTCAAAAGCTCTAGGAATAGAACATCACACTGTTCCTGGAGACCCCAATCTTCAGAAAAAGTTGAAAAGGCTAAAGACATTATTAAAAGACATCCATGTAACCTAACTCAGGAAACACAAAACAGTTGGTTTACATTTCTACCCATAGCTTTAATGAGGGCTCGATCTGCTCCCCCACAAAAGAAAGGACTGTCTCCATGACAGACTGTTTCTGTGCACAGATATTTTCATAGAGCCTGAAGCCTTAAAATTAACTATGTGACTCAGCTTTGAGCTTTTCAACAGACATTATTGGGAGGTTAACTCCTGACCCAGCCTTTGAGTCAAACAAGCCATTGATTGAGCCAGGAACTGAGATGGGCCTGAGAATCTATGTGAGCTTGCTTCTGCTGACTCCAAAAGTCCTGAGTCTGCTGTTTGACCCTTAAGACAATACGTTCTTGTTTTGGGCTCATTCCTACACCACATTCCACAATCAACATAATTGCTGGGTCTGCAGAGCACTCCCCTCCTCATCAATTGAAGATTTTCCATTGAAGATTTTCCAGACAAGATTTTCCATGGTGGGTTTCTCTTCAAGGAAAGAACTTTCTTCAATTCTGTGATGACATCTAACAATGCTAAGATGAACTGATGTAACTACAGACATAATGTAACTTCTTATTTTGATTAGGTTTTAACTTGGTTTAATGAGTATTTTACCTTACATCTGTAACTCTAAAATGGGTCTTGTTTCTAACTGTTTGAAAGCTTTTAAGTTACAAATGGTTGTCTAGGCTCCTCTGAGTGCCACAGCCTCCTCCAACTATTACTTGGGGCCCTGAATCAGAGACCCTCAATATGAGGGTTAGGAGAATATGTTCCTTCAACAATTTAGGGACAATGCCCCTCAACAGCAGGAAGTAGTTAGGGAATGAAAACAACACCCCTTTCCCTAGGCAACGTAATTCTCCTAAAAGAAAAGCAGGGAATGAGAAAGTTAATTCCTAGGTAGGTTGATAAGACGTCCAGGGTTCCTGAGGAGGAGAAAGGGGTCCGGAGGCTTTGAGAAGGAGAAAGCGGTCTGGGGCTATCAAGGAGAAAAGGACAAACATTCTTTTCTACCTTGATTTGTCTTAGTCAATATAACAATGCATCTTGCTCAAGGACATGTTTCTCCTTAACAAGAACCTTCTGACTAATCCTGTCATCTTAAAATGTATATTATGGGAGTGGGTCTGGTAAGATCTTTCTATTGTTCATTCTACTCTTGTTATCTTAAAATGTAAGTTATGGGAGTGGATCTAGTAAGATCTTTACAACCTTGAGACTTTTTTTCATTTATTGTAATAACTAATTTAAAAAGCATATAGTTCAGTTCAGTCACTCAGTCATGTCGAACTCTTTGCAACCCCATGAACCGCAGCACACCAGGTCTCCCTGTCCATCACCAACTCCTGGAGTCCACCAAAACCCATGTCCATCGAGTTGATGATGCCATCCAACCATCTCATCCTCTGTCGTCCCCTTCTCTCCCTGCCCTCAATCTTTCCCAGCATCAGGGTCTTTTCCAATGGGTCAGTTCTTCACATCAGGTGGCCAAAGTATTGGAGTTTCAGCTTCAACATCAGTCTTTCCAATGAATACCCAGAACTGATCTCCTTTAGGATGGACTGGTTGGATCTCCTTGCAGTCCAAGGGACTCTCAAGAGTCTTCTCCAACACCCCAGTTCAAAAGCATCAATTCTTCGACACTCAGCTTTCTTTATAGTCCAATTCTCACATCCATACATGACCACTGGAAAAACCATAGCCTTGACTAGACGGACTTTTGTTGACAAAGTAATGTCTCTGCTTTTTAATACGCTATCTAGGTTGGTCATAAGTTTCCTTCCAAGGAGTAAGCGTCTTTTAATTTCATAGCTGCAATCACCATCTGCAGTGATTTTGGATCCCAGAAAAATAAAATCAGCCACTGTTTCCACTGCTTGCCCATCTATCTTCCATGAAGTGATGGGACCGGATGCCATGATCTTAGTTTTCTGAATGTTGAGCTTTAAGACAACTTTTTCACTCTCCTCTTTCACTTTCATCAAGAGGCTCTTTAGTTCTTTTTCACTTTCTGCCATAAGCGTGGGTCATCTGCATATCTGAGGTTACTGATATTTCTCCCGACAATCTTGATTCCAGCTTGTGCTTCCTCCAGCCCAGAGTTTCTCATGATATACTCTGCATATAAGTTAAATAAGCAGGGTGACATTACACAGCCTTGATGTACTCCTTTTCCTATGTGGAACCAGTCTGTTGTTCCATGTCCAGTTCTAACTGTTGCTTCCTGATCTGCATACAGGTTTCTCAAGAGGCAGGTCAGGTGGTCTGGTATGCCCATCTCTTTCAGAATTTTTCACATAACTCCCTTGCTAACACTAGCAAGGGGGGTATTCTCCATCCCCCTCCTGATGTCTATGTCAGAAGCTTTCTCTGACTTCATTACTTTAATTAAACTCTGATACACAAAAGCTCTTGAGTGATCAAACCTGGTCCTGAAGCTAAATCTTCTTCAGAGATCATGAAACTGACATCGTTCACCATAAGCTATCAATATGACACTACTTCTTCATGTGAGTTGTCCACTTGCCTTCTGTAAGGACCGAACCCATTGGGTTGTCACCCAGGAGTGTGTTGTCTGATGCCGATATATATTTGTCTCTTAAAGAGTCGGACACCACTGAGAAAAGAAAAGTACCACTCACTTTCACTGGGTCTTTTATTAATAATCTTAAAATTGCATTTTAAAATGCAGTTCAAAAAAATCTCATCACCACACAACACCAGAATAAGGTAAACAACTTTTAAAGATATATAGAAATAGATATATAAATATAGATATGGATAATAGAATAGAGATGCATATATATATGTACATTCTTCTGAATCTTACTAGTGCATTTTTCTCCTAACTTATTTATGTGGACATTTCCATGGGTCTCATGCCAGTTTTTATTTACATAATTATTCTGAATGAAGGAATACCCATCCAGATCATGTTTGTCCATAAACTGGGTAGACTCATTTCCTCTATTGTTTGTTTGTTTGTTTTATTTCCTCAGACTGCTTGATTTCTGATAGCATCCTTTGATCAGCCCTTAAGCTCAACAGCTGGCTGATATATTAATAAATTTACATGGTGAGTTCTGAGGTCCAGGAACATGTGCTGAGAGAGCAGGACATGTGGGGAGCAGAGCTAGGCATATGCCTCTACTGCTTTTCTTGTTTAAAAGATCTGAGCTGGGGTCATTTCTCTTACATGCATTTTTTGCTTGCTAGGAATACAGCATCTTTTCTGGTCAATTGCTGCCATAACTTGAGAGAAAATTCCCATCCTAAGAGTGCTTCCTATGGCTGAAAATGCATGTAGTAGGAAACAAGGGCTGCCCCAAAATAAGGACTCACTAGTGTTATCCATCAGTAGTGTCAAGAGGGGTTTCATTGCTATTCTTTCCACCTGCCCTCTCCATTAGCTCTTGGCCCTCTAGATTAAATGTTACATCAAGATTTTTTCGTATATATGATAAAATGTTTGAAGTCTTGACATGTATAATACATCCACTGACAATATAAAAAAATGTTTTTTAATCTATAGGTGGATTTTAAATAGGGAAGGGTAGGGAAGCATATGCTTAATTATTTTATTTATATTTTTATGCTATAATATAGACTTGAGTTCAGAGATTTCCTCCTATATCTTCCAAATAAGCCCAGTAATTTGCAAAGTATAATTTCAGATGGAAACACAAAATTAAGCTACCTCAATTTACAGTTTGCTACAGGAAACACAATAAGGAGAGAAGGAAGGAAGGAAAGAAAGAAAATAGCCTTTTAGAGCCTTTTTCTAACTTCAAATGTAATATACAGTGACCTCTTGTTGACAACACATTTACACAACAATGCTTTGAATGACAGGCTGGGAGAAATACATAGAACATATATTCTCATGTGATTCAGCAGTACTCCTATTTATTTTAACAATTCACATTTTAATTTGTGCTTTCTTAATTTCTTGGTGTGACAACTCATTTGTGCTCTTTTTATTTATTTCAATAAATTATGAATAAACTATTTATAATATAATATTTCACCTTTCATGATCTCAATATTCAGATGTTCTTTCTCTCTCAGTCTTTATTTTTCATTTAGTTGATCAAGGTAATACAGCTGAATATTTACTTATGAATGTAAAATATTCACATGCAACCATACTAACACTTATTAACAAACAAAAATATTAAGATCCACCAAATATACATTGGAAAATTAAATTAATACATCTTTCTGGCTTTCAGGTAAATTTTTAAAATGATAATATTGTTAACTATTATCAAAATTCAAATTCTACTCCTTAAGTATTTTCTACAAGTCAGCACCATACTAGACGCTTTGCATACATTTCAGGTTATCTTTAATACTTAATATATTACATTATGCTCTTTTTCCCCATTTTCAGATGAAATAATCAAGAGTTAGCTTATATTACTCATCCAAGGTAACTTACTGAAAAATGGCAGAATTAAGATTTCAATCATGGTCTTCTATACTCCAGATTCTAGACTCTGAACTACTACAGTTCATGATTTTACTCAATTAAAATCCTAAAGGATACCACTTTCATAGTAAAGATATCAAGTGCCATTTATCAAATCCTTCAACAAAAAAATTACAATCAGACCTCCAGGGATTGGCAGCAAGTTCCTGCCTCAAAGTGATAACTATATACCATTTGACAAACAGCTACTCTTTTGCTTCTGTACCCTGACAGAATGTCTAACCATGGATATCATTTGACCACATGGCCATAGTTATGTACTGTCAGACTTATGATGTCATAGCTTGGACTAGTCCAAGAGCAATTCATTGTAATATGAAAGTGAAGATTGCCGGGAGAACTATCAATAACCTCAGATATGCAGATGACACCACCCTTATGGCAGAAAGTGAAGAAGAATTAAAGAGCCTCTTGATGAAAGTGAAAGAAGAGAGTGAAAAGCTTGGCTTAAAGCTCAACATTCAGTAAACTAAGAACATGGCATCCGGTCCCATCACTTCATGGCAAATAGATGGGGAAACAGTGGAAACGGTGGCTGACTTTATTCTTTGGGGCTCCAAAATCACTGCAGATGGTGACTGCAGCCACGAAATTAAAAGATGCTTACTCCTTGGAAGGAAACTTATGACCAACCAAGACAGCATATTAAAAAGCAGAGACATTACTTTGTCAACAAAAGTCCGTCTAGTCAAGGCTATGGTTTTTCCAGTGGTCATGTATGGATGTGAGAATTGGACTATAAAGAAAGCTGAGTGTCGAAGAATTGATGCTTTTGAACAGTGGTGTTGGAGAAGACTCTTGAGAGTCCCTTGGACTGCAAGGAGATCCAACCAGTCCATCCTAAAGGAGATCAGTTCTGGGTATTCATTGGAAAGACTGATGTTGAAGCTGAAACTCCAATACTTTGGCCACATGATATGAAGAGCTGACTCATTTGAAAAGACCCTGATGCTGGGAAAGATTGAGGGCAGGAGGAAAAGGGGACGACAGAGGATGAGGTGGTTGGATGGCATCACCAACTCAATAGACATGGGTTTGGGTGGACTCCAGGAGTTGGTGATGGACAGGGAGGCCTGGCGTGCTGTGGTTCATGGGGTCACAAAGAGTCAGACACGACTGAATGACTGAACAGAACTGAAAAAGCCCAAGCCTCAAACACCTGGTTATACACTTTGTGTAGAAAAGGAAGCAATCCAAAATAACAATGCAAATGGACTGATGACAAATGGCATATGACTGGCTGAGTTTCCATGGGCCTCGCTGGAGACAGTTAGAAGACTGAGGACAGAAAGATCTGGCAAAGAGGCATATAGATGTACCAGTGGAAGTGGTCACAGTATTTGATGATTTTCTATTATGCAACAATGTCAATCCAGAAACACACATAATGAAATAAAGTACTGAACTACCAAATGGTCAAAGCAACTCTGCATTTTCCCATCAGTCTCCCTGTTGTCTGCCACCCAATTCCTCATACAGTGAGCTCATGAATGGATCAGGCATTAAGTCAGAGATAGAATATACACATGTATTCCCTCTCACTAAGACTGATATAGATACTACTTCTGCCAAATGTTGAGCCTGTCACAACACAAACCAGCATTACACCCTAATTATTATCCAACAAGAAAACTTTTTGGTGGCAAGTTTATTACCCTGTATTTCTCTTACCTTAAAATACAGCTATTCATCTTGACTGGAATCAGCATATATTCTAAGTTTGGCTTTTCCATTCTTGCCAACAGGACCCCAGCTAACATACCATGCAAAGATAGTCAGAATATCTGATATATCAACAGAATCCTGCATAACACCACCACAGGCCAAGGGACCACCATCATACCAAAGGAGATAAAATGGACACATGACCATGGGTGTCCTACTACAAATGATACTACCCCAGAGCTGCTTTCTTGACCCAGCTGGGGTACCAGCTCAAAGACAGCAGCATGTAAAAAGTCCCCAATTAGTAGAACAGATGAATTAGGAACTAAGAGAGCAGGAATAGGGGCACCCTTAATTACTATCACTCACAATAACCCATGTAGGAAAATTGTATTTCCATTCTCTATGATCTTAGGACCTCGAGTTTCTGGTTCCCAAAGGCAGGAAACTTTCACCAGGAGACACAGACTTTCATTAAACTTTATTTTCTGGCTTCCATCTATTCATTTTGAGTTTTATGAGCCAAGAGACCAGAGGCAAAGGAAGGAGTCCAGGAGTAACTCACCCTGACCTAGGGATTATGGGGCCAGAGATAAGTAAATATGGCATCCCGGTGATCCATTTGTGAGTCATTTGGCACTGTTACGGCTTCCCTGGTGGCTCAGACGGTAAAGCGTCTGCCTGCAATGCGGGAGATGAGGGTTCGATCCCTGGGTCGGGAAGATCCCCTGGAGAGGGAAAGGGCAACCCACTCTAATACTCTTGCCTGGAAAATTCCATGGATGGAGGAGCCTGGTGGGCTACAGTCCATGGGGTTGCAAAGAGTTGGACATGACTGAGAGACTTCACTTTTACTTTGGCATTGTTATGAAGATGAGGTTCACCCCATCAGATATGTCACCCAGGCCAACAGAAGAGGAATATACAAGGGGTTGTGAAAGAGAGAGAAAGGAAGATGATGAGCATAATATGTGGCTTCAAGGTCTACTAACTAATCTTCATCTTCTAAGTTACCCAAAGAAGAGAGGGCAGTTGAAGTCTGGAAGACTGTCAGATGAGGTGATCTTACTGTACAAACCAAGTGAATGTGGGTGATAAATGATGTGGACTGTAGGATGTGTCATGCTGTACCCAAGTCTCCCCTTTAATGAAGGGGACACTCATTGCTTTGGCCTCTGAGATCACTGCTTGCTATGGCTCATAGCTACATCTCTCTCTGGGTATTATCTTAGAGAGGAATGCACCCAGGGAAGCACCCAGGATTGTGCTGCTAGACTGGAGCTCTGAAAGCAAAACCCTGAAATAATTAATTCCATGATGGCTGATATCAAGGTATCAACAGTTTAATAACCACTTTGCAAAATTCTTGGATAACTAGCAGTTGGCTCATCACTCCACTGGCTCACAGGTTTGCCCTCCCCTCTGGGGGCAGCTTGCATTGAACAACAACAATGGTGTACTAGGACACATAGGAAGGTCAAACCCAGCTTCAGAATGTTTCTGCTACATTTCTTCAACAATTTAACTTCTTCTTCTGCCCACACTTGCTTTCCTCATTCTTATAGACAGTTTCATAGAAGAGCTCTAATAAACATCTTGAACATAATTTTTATCTCAGAGTCTGTTTTCAGGGAACTAAGGTCAGCAGAGTCACTGGAGGGAAAAAAACAAACTTCACTCTTTTCCCTCATTAAACATTTATCCTAACAATGATATTTATATTTTAAGAAGCAAAAAGTAATATTATCCACAAGCTTAATATGCCATTAAAGAGTAAAACAGAAAGGATTAGAAAAATAACAGACAAAAAGGGTAATAAAAGATAATTCCAACATCCATGTTAACAGTGCAAACATGCCACGTATGTGCAGAGGACACACTCACCATTTAAGATTTACAGTGTTACCCTGACAAGATGACAATTCGCTTTCTATGTAGGTTTATATTAAAAGATTTTAAAACATTTTTGAGCTACTTTTTTGAAAATGTTAAGTATCATCAACTAAAATGGAATTTGTGATCTGGTCATCATGTTTATTGCACAACAATACAAGAACAAGTTTTATAGAATCCTCATTCCAAAATTCTAAGAGAGTCAAACAAAAGTAAATAATTGCCCTGCATTTTTTCCCATCAACAAGAATCTAATTTTGCCCATATTCTATGAAATGCAGGATTGTTAAGTATTTTTGAAGCATTTGACTGGCAGATAAGGATGAAAATTGTCAGATGCCTGATGGCTAATCTCATGTTTCAGCTGTACATTCAGTTAAATATGACATTAAATGATTTCTGAGGAAAATACATTTTCTACCCATCTGCTTTGAAGATAACTTCTAACTTCTCATTGTTTAAAAAATTTCCCAGAATGTTGTACTCATAAAAAAAATATACTGTTGAATAGAAATTTTTCTAACAGTCAGAGAAAATACTAATGCACATGTATAAAACTAAAAGTAAAGCCTAAATCATTTGGTAGCTAAGTCCTTAATCTGCCCCTTCCCCAGAAATATTTCTTACATATAATTCTAAAGGTAGAGAAGTATATTTTGATTAGATAACATTCTTTTGCTGACCTTGGAAAATGGGTTTTAGACTGCACCAATTTAAAGGGAAAGGAAGATATCTACAGAGAGCATGGGCAACCTAATTTTGAAATAATTCTGAAAATTTGACACACTTCATGATGTTCATCTGAACATCTGAGATCCTGCCCTGTTAATAATAATGAACACCTAAAACTTTAGTAAGTAGAGTATAAGAAAAAAGGAAAATACCAATTGATACTGTATAATGTTGCAGACACTATATTATACCCATTACAAACATTATCTCATTATTCTTCACCCACATCACTGTAGCCTATTTTATCTCTATTTGATGGGCTGGGAAAATAAATGCCAGTTAATTGGCCAGAGTTTTACAGCTGTATCTTTTCCACTGTTTCTGATACTTAAACACGAGCAGGACTCAGGCATCAGTTCCCTGACCACATGCCTTCCCTACCTTCTACCTTTGCTTCCTAGGTGATCTCCTCAAAACAGTGGCTTTAAATAGCACTGCATTAGTTATCTATTGTATGTAACAAATGTCTCCAAATTCAGCAGTTTGAAAAAACAGATATTTATTATCTCACATGGCTTCTGAGGATGAAGTATTCAGCAGTGGCTTAGATGGATGATTCTGATTCAAGGTCTCTCCTGCAGTTAGAATCTAGCTGTCAGCTATGGTGAAGGTTATCTGAAGCCTGGAATCAAGTTGGAGGATCTGCTTCCAAGATGGATTTCTCATGTGGTTATTGGAGAGAGGTCTCAGTTTCTTCCTGGATGGTGGAAGAAGGCCTCTGTCCTTCTTGATAAGGGCCACTCTGCAGTGTTACCTGATAACATGACACTGGACTTCCCCAGAGCAGTGCTCCAAGAGAACTAGGCAAAACCACAATGTCATATAACATGGCCTTGGAAGTAACATACCAAGACCTTTGTCATTTCCTGTTGTTCACACAGACTAACCTCAGTATACAGTGTGAGATGTCTAAACAAGGGTGTGAATACCAGGAGGCAAGATGGTGCCCAGCGTAAATGAAGCTTTTCTAATTTAATTCCTTAAGTATCTCTCTCCTCAAGTGCAACTGCTCTCTAAATCTGAAGGTCTGTGAAACTAAAGAGATAAGTCATCTGCCCTACATATTGGACAAAAACATACTAAACGCCTCTCTAAAATAAGCTCTTCTCTACTTGGATTTATCCTAAGTCAGGTGAGGAACAATGTTCTTCAGCTTCTTGGAATCTTGGTTGGTTGATTAGGAGGACCTATGAACTACACAATTACTATCTTTAGACAACCTGATGTCTGACCGGAATGACACTCTGATGTACACTTTTGATTTTTCTGAGGTCCTAACAGAGGATTTTTATAGTCACACTTTATGCCTTATCTTTAGTCCATGTTTCCTAGCAGCGTCTTGGGTTTGATCATTGTTTAGAAGCCATGTCTTATTTTAACATCACTTTCGCACAAGAAACCCTAAAAATTGCAACACCATTAAGTCTCAACTCTTTCAGTATTAACAATCCTTCTAGTTCCTGTCTCATATGTTACTTATAAGCAGTAAGATAAAAAATAAATGGGCTCTCTAAAACTCTGGCTGGAAATCTTATTAGTGACACCATCCAATTCACTAGATACTTTTTCTACTTTCCTCATTAATGTAGGAAATGGTGTTGCTGAACATTCCATCATTACATAAAAGAATTGCCTTCACTCCAGTTTCCAAAAAGATTTTCCTTACTTTCATCAATCACAGATTCCTCAAGGGCCATGATGTTGCTACTAAATTTCCTCAGGGCTCTACAAGCTTTTATAAATGCCCTCATCCCGGCTTCTCACATCCACTCACTGACTTATTCCAAAACCACTTCCACAATTTTAAGTTTAGTTAATACTTACACATTCCCAGCACTAATCTCTATTAGTTAGCAATGGCTACATGAGAATTTACCTCCAAATTGTGTAGCTTGAAAACAACATATCTTATTTGGCATGTTTTCTGAGGATTCGGAAATCCAGGAGAAGCATAGCAAGGTGGTTTCAGTCGGGCTCTCTAATGAGGCTGTAGGAAAGCTCTTGGTTGCAGCTGAGGTCATCTGAGAGTTTGACTGGGGCTGAAGAACTTGTTCCCAAGATAGCTCTTTTACGTGGCAGAAGACTCTATTCCTCACTACATGCACTTCTCCACAGGGCTGCCCGAGTATCCTTACAACATGGTAGATGACTTCCCCCAGAGAAAGTGATCCGAGAGAGTACGGAAGAAGCCATATGCCTTGTATAACTCTAATAATTAACATTATGAGTCAACATGGCTGGGCTATAGGGTCCAGATGGTAGGCCAAACATTATTCTGGATATTTTTGTGAAAGTGTCTTTGGATGAGATTAACATTTAAAAATTAGTGCACTTTGATTCAGATGGTTGATTAAAGGGGCCATCTTTGACTCAGATGCAAACCCTCCCCTCCCATCACAGATCCTTTTCATGGAGAGGCAGTTTCTTTACCAGAAATCTCTAAATATCCAAAAGTGTCCTTCTTAGTGCGTTGCCAGATGACAAACGAGAAACTCAGGGGCAGAATAAATGCTGGGGGTGCTCATTACTCCTGTATCTTATTGATTTTAGTATCCCCAGATCCTGGCACAAAGGATTCTCTCAGTAAATGTCTATTGAACAAATGATATCTCTTCTGCCAATTTCTATTTAGATGGCAGGCCATGAACTATTTTTAAACTTAGCATCCTCTAATAGGACAGTGCACTTCCCTGGTAGCTCAGATGGTAAAGAATCTGCCTGCAATGCAAGAGACCTGGGTTCAATCCCTGGGTTGGAAAGATCCTCTGGAGGAGGGCATGAAAACCCAGTCCAGTATTCTTGCTTGGAGAATCCCCATGGACAGAGGAGCCTGGTGGTCTACAGTCCTCGGGGTCGCAAAGAGTTGGACATGACTGAGTGACTAAGGACACAATAGGACAGGGAGTAACTGTAATCTTGTTTTAAGGAATAACTCACAGAACTGGAAGAGGTCACTTTTCATTCCAGTCCCAAAGAAGGGCAATGAAAAAGAATGTACAAAATACTATACAATTGCATTCATTTCACATGCTAGCAAGGTCATGCTCAAAATCCTCCAAGTTAGGCTTCAACAGTATGTGAACCGAGAACTTCCAGATGTAAAAGCTGAATTTAGAAAAGGCAGAGGAACCAGATCAAATTGCCAACACTAGTTGGATCACAGAAAAAGCAACAGAATTCCAGAAAAACATCTACTTCTGCTTCATTGACTACGTTAAAGCCCTTTAAATCCACTATGTGGATCACAAAAAAACTGTGGAAAATCCTTCAAGAGATGGGAATACCAGATCACTTACTGCCTCCTGAACAACCTATATGCAAGTCAAGAAGCAACAGTTAGAACCAAACATGAAACAACAGACTGGTTCCAAATTGAGAAAAGAGTATGTTAAGGCTGTATATCGTGGGCCCTGCTTATTTAACTTCTATGCAGAGTACATCATGTGAAATGTTGGGCTGGATAAAACACAAGCTGGAATCAAGATCGCTGGGAGAAATATCAACAACCTCAGATATGCAGATGATACCACCCCTATGGGAGAAGGCAAAGAGGAACTAAAGAGCCTCTTGATGAAAGTGAAAGAGGAGAGTGAAAAAGCTGGTTTAAAACTCAACATTCAGAAAACTAAGATCATGGCATCTGGTCCCATCACTTCATGACAAATAGATGGGGAAACAATGGGAACAGTGACAGACTTTATTTTCTTGGGCTCCAAAATCACTATGGATGGTGATTGCAGCCATAAAATTAAAAAGACACTTGCTCCTTAGAAGAAAAATCATGACAAATCTAGACAGTGTATTAAAAAGCAGAGACATTATTTTGCCAACAAAGGTCCATTTAGTCAAAGCTATGGTTTTTCCAGTAGTCATGTATGGATGTGAAAGTTGGACCATAAAGGAGGCTGAGTGACAAAGAATTGATGCTTTTGCAGTCCATGGGGTCACAAAGAGCCGGACATGACTGAGCGACTGAACAACAACAATGATCTCTATAAATGCATGAGCCAATTCCTTAAATGAGTTATTCATCAATCAGTCAATCAATCCCTCCCCCTCCCTCTTCTTCTGTTTCTCCTGAGAACTCTGACTAAAACAGTGACCTGATCTCAGAAGTGGCAAGCCATCCTTCATCCTTTTGCATATTCTATTAGTCACACAGACCTATCCTGTAAAATGCAGGGAGGGGACCTAAAAAGATTATGAATACCAGGGGCCAGGAATCATTTGGGGCCACTTAAGAGACTGGCTGTGAATCCCATGGAAAGAGGAGTCCGGCGGGCTACAGTCCACAGGGTCTCAAAGAGTCAGACATGACTGAAGTGACTGATCACAGCACAGGAGGATGGCTGTCACAGCTATCTATAATCTGATGATATTCAAATTTATCTTTTCAGTGACAACGTCTCCCTTGCATTATGGATCTGTAAATCTGACTGGATATTCAACATCTATACTTAGGTGTAAATAAGCAATAAAAGTTAAACACAACTCATGACTCACAGAGTTATCACCACCACCTAACCTGTTAATTCATTAAAGTTCTCACTTATAGTTACTAGCACTACTGACTGTCTTGCTCCTCAACTCTGATTTCAATCTTGGTTCTTCTGTCTCATACTCTATATCAGAAGATGAGCCTGTCAACTCTAACTTTAAAAACATTCTGATATCAATATTTTTCACTTTTCATAACCTTCATAACTCTCTCATCCAAGCCACTATCATCACATGAAAATGCAATTATAGAAAAAGAAATACTTTCTCTTCTTTCTGCTACCATCAACAAGGACCTAAATTTGCCAGTACATTTTGAAATATTTTTAAGATTAAATATATGCTCTCTATGACTACATACTTAAAATTCATAATACCTGATGTATGGTTTTGGGGGAAGCACTGATTTTGATCTCTTAGCAAGAGTTTCTGAATATGGCCTCAGCATGTTCTGATGGGGCTTAAAATTTTTTACACAGACTTTTCTTTTGCTTGTTTTATTCCCTCTTGAACTCTTTGTCAACCACTACTTGGCATTTTGAATGTGAAGGTGTCACCATTTATCAAATTAAAATGCACATACAAATGCATTTTAATGTGCAATGTACACTAAAAAGCCTCCCTCGAAAATTATATGACCCAGCTTTACAATGTAATTCTAGCATTAAGACATTTTATCACAATAGAATTACCAATTCTAATTTGTTTATTTCTTTCCCCCCTATCAATTAGTCTTCTCCCAGACCAGCTAATACTTTTTTCCTGTATTAATGGTACAATGGAAAAATAATTACTAAGATGGGGGTGGTTTGACCCTCCAAGTTTTCAATAAGTAGAATAAATGGAGTAGAAAATGTTTCTTATGTCCCCATATCAAACTCCATATGCGGCATGGAGAAAGACCCTCCTAGGGGTCTTTATGAAACTGCAGCCTCTTAAGGACTCCTTTAGAGAAATGGATATTCATACTTGACTACGTAGACTAAACTTATTTAAGAAGGTAGAAAGAGCAGTGTCACAAAGAAGGTTGCCTTTCTTGAGTTCATGGTATACATCTCCTTCTTGAGATGACAGGTCAGTATTTAATTACATTTCCTTCTCTAAATGAATTAGGTTGGTATTTAGTTATCTATACAGATATGTAAAAATTACTCCAAACCTTTGAATCTTAGTACAACACTGACTATCTTACTATTTGTGGCCTAGAAGTCTGAGTGCAGCTTAGATAGATAGTCCTGGGTCAGAGTCTCCCATGGGTCATGGTCAAGCTGTTAGCCAGGCCTGCAGTCCTGTGGAGCTCACTCAAGTGGTCTGGGCAGGCCACAGTTCCTCACTGGCTATTAGCTGAATACCCAAGTCCCTTACCATATACATTTCTCCACAGGGCTCCTCGCAACGTGGCAGCTGGCTTCCCCAGGGCAGGTAAACCCAGAGAGAGATCAAGACATGAGCTAGTTATAATCTCTCAAGTTGTATATCATTAGTGTCCTGTATTTTATTCATTAGAAGTGAGCCATAAATTCAATTCACATTCAAACTGGGTATAGTAAAGCTCCACTTCCTGAAGGGAGGAAGCACCAAAAAATTTGTGCAAATTTGCTTAAAATCACCCCAGCCAGATAATCATTTCCTGCAGGTCATCCCTGGCCCAGATCTGTTGTCAGTCCTGATGGACTCACCAAGCCCTTCTCCAGGGACTCATACCCCCTCTGGAGGAAGACAATCTACTGCTCTGGCTGTAATGTCAATATAAAACTTCATGCACATTTGTTTCATTCTGAAACAAGAGCAAACTACAGAAGTAAAATGAAACTCCAGACTTATCTTGTAGCCATTTTCTAGTAGTCCTGAGAGTGAACTCGAGAGCCAAATACTTTAGTTCCCTTGCTGCCTTTGCCACTCAAGTTTTGTGCAACTTCAAAAACCGATTTAAACTTTACATTCCTCAAATTTCTCATCTGCAAAATGCAGATGATAACAACACCTACCCAGTAGGTCTGCTGAGATGATTAAGCAAGTTATTAGATGCAAAGTGCTTAGATTACTGCCTAGCTGATAGTAAATCTTTTGAAAGTATCATTATCTTAATTATCATTATTATTTTAATTGAAGTAGTATCTACCCACTAATCCCAACCATGTTCTATAAAAAGGATATTCATTACACTAACATAAGGACTTGCTAATAAACCAGAGTGTGTTTCAGGCACTGGTGGTTTAGTAGTGGAGAAAACAGGCAAAAATCCTGCCTTTCGGGAGCTTCTTTTTTTTGAGTTTTGCTCAGTCACTCACAAGTTTCCTCTGTAGCTTTAGTAAAAATATGAAAAGGAGACAACAGCAACTGAGAGGTCTGGAGAGCAAAACTGAAAATATAAAGAGGGTGCTGCTTGAAAAATTGTGTCTTAATCATCAAAAGAGTATTCCACTATCCTGCTCAATGCATTTCCAAGAACAAAGTAGATTAAGTCTTGGCCTTGCCAGTAACCTGCTGTGTCAATCCAAGCATATCACTTCTTTCTCAGGGTGTTTTCTGTCTGCAAAATGCAGTTGATGGGCTTGTACTACATTCATATTTTTTAAATCTTTAAAAAATCGTCTTCAGAAAAAGACCAGAATAACACTGAGATGCTTCCAAGATTCTGCAAGCATTTCACTGGAATTTTACCTAATTTATTTACCAATATTTTATTTTAAAACTTCAATAAAAACCTCATGTAATCAAATGGACCATGTGTGTGTGGGCTCAGTCATTTCCAACTCTTGCGACCCCTTGGGCTATAGCCCTCCAGGTTCCTCTGTTCATGGAATTTTCTGGAGTGGGTTGCCATTTCCTACTCTAGGGGATCTTCCAGATCCAGGGATTGAACTCACATCTCTTGCATCTCCTGTACTGGCAGGTGGATTCTTTACCACTGAGCCACCTGAAAGTGAAGTGAAAGTGAAGTCACTTAGTCGTGTCTGACTCTCTGTGGCCCCATGGACTGTAGTCCACCAGGCTCCTCCATCCATGGAATTTTCCAGGCAAGAGTACTGGAGTGGGTTGCCATTTCCTTCTCCAGGGATCTTCCCAACCCAGGGATCGAACCCAGGTCTCCCGCGTTGTAGGCAGACGCTTTACCGTCTGAGCCACTGGGAAGCCCCAAATGGACTATATCAAGTATTACCATGTTACAGTCTATATGGATTAAGATTTTGCCCTAATAATGTATCTACTAAGAAAAAAAGTCATGCAGATGAACTTACAAAACAAACAGATACTAAGTTTTGCTTTGATCTGTTTTCTATATTGCAATTCTGTATAAGAGGTGAATTGAAATAGGTTATCATAAGGTAATTTTGAAATTCATTTGTCTACATAATGACTAAAATTTGGAGTCACTATTACCTGCCAGAATGTGTCTTAAGTATTCCATGCATAATATTTCACTTAAATTTAAAAATAATTCTATGATGTTGTCATGCCTATCTTTCTATTTGAAAGTGAAGAAACTGAAGCTAGACGGATTAAGTAACTTGCCTAATTTCATATAACTTGCTATGGCGCAGTCAGAATTTTACTTGAGGTCTCAACATACGTGTTTTTTTTTTAACCACCACACTGTAGTTTTCAGGATCTTTTATCACCATATTTTCATTCCATTATATAAAAAATTAGCTCATATTTTAAAGGGTGAGTTTGATTGTAAAAGTTTCAATATAATGACTTCCCAAGAGACATGTCACATGTATTACTGTTTCCAGACAATCTAGTCATCTTTTTCTATTTCAGTCTACTAATCAGTTGCAAAACTACACCACCTCTATGTGTGATTGTTCTCCATCCACATGTTCACTATTTATGTCCTGTACCGACTCTAGAAGATAAAATTCTGTACTCTCGTATCCAGTCTCATTGCTTATCTGGGCATCCTTTAAATTGTGATCAAAATGACATTTCTAAAGCCTACATGACTCTTAAGTCTCTCACCTGTAGAAGGAACAAAGGAACCATTGTTCCTTCTACATCTACATCCCCTGAACTTGCCTTCAAAGTTTTTCACAATCTAGTCCCAGTCTAGTTTTCTAGAACATTTTACCATTATATTAACAGTTCTTTCACTTTAAACTCTGGTATTTCTTTAAAACCTACACACACAAATCCAAAATTACCATTTCATATTGCAGTGCCTGAAATAGTATCTGAAATGGCGTGAGCATCAACAAATGATCGTTGAAGAAAACTGTCCATGATTATCTCTAGTAATTGTCAAAATTTATATACCAGTTCTTATTTTAATGTTTACCACGTTAAACCAGAGTACAAAAACACAACATTAAGTTATAATGCTGCAATAAATCTTACTCAGTGGCCTCAAACTTTTTTAGAACTCTACTTCATTCACATGAAATAACTAAATATAGTAAATCAAGAGACCTAAAGGAATTTGGTAATTATTTCTAAATCCAAGATTTAAATTATCAATTAGTGACTAGAAATGAAAGAATTGGCTTCCAAAACTGTAAATGTCACATTTCTTGTTTTCTCCAGTTTGATCAGCTTATGGTTGAGCAGCACAATTAATAGCTACTATTTTTGTAAAGTATATGAAAAGCAATATTTTGTCTATCTCTGTGGGTGGCATTAAGCTAGCAAAACATTCTATTTGGCATTATCCTGACACCAGTCAATGAAGACATCAGGCAAATGAAACTGCTTTTGTGATAAGCAGCACAGTAATTGAAAACTGTCATTTTTTTCTCCCCAGGAAAACCTGAAACTTTCATTTCAACATTTTTCATATCGCCAGGAAGAATGAATATTTATCAAAGAAGGAAAAGGGCACAAATGGGGTGTCATTTTTCTCAGTGAATTATATACAATGAAGAAAGAGAGTAAAACAATCACTCAAATTTAAACCTAAGTTGCTGCAGTGGCGGTGACTGTATAGTCATTGATTCAGATCTACAGGTAAAGGTCTCTACAATGATGTCAGAGAGAAACACCTTCTGATACATTTGTGGGGTTTACTAAACTGAACGGCAGTTGCTCTCTTTTCATTAGAATCCATCAGTTAACATGTTAGATGAAAACAGTGATCCAGGCCTGTGAACTAAACCAATTGATTGGAACCATCAACCAGTTTGGGATAATCCTGGGCTACAAAACAGGATCAACTTTACCCCAAAGGTTAAAAGCAGAATTCTAGATGAAAATGGAAAACTGAGTATGTAAGTTTCACTGCGTTCTCTTCCCAAATCAAACTGGATCACAAAAAAAGTAAATGAAAAAAGAATAAATTTACAACTGTGTCAAATTAAGGAGAGACTATTATTAGAATACCAAAATAAATGTTGAAGAATCTCTACATGATACAAATCGGACCATGTGATAAGCAAAGAAATCAACTAGGGATCAACTGATATTTAAGAAACACACAACGAGAAGAACCACTGCTCTATTTAAAATGGATAACCAACAAGGACCTACTTACTGTTTATCACAGGGAATTCTGCTCAATGTTATGTGGCAGCCTGGATAGGAGTGCAGTTTGGGAGAGAGTGGATACATATATACGTATGGCTGAATTCCTTTGCTGTTCATCTGAAAGTTATAGCACTGTCAATCAGCTATATTCCAATACAAAATAAAAAAAAGAAGAACCAAAATGAATAAACCAATATCTGACTCTGGAGAACAAGAAATTCTGCTGAGAACCAATGTAATTTTAAGTAATTCTGCTTTGTATACTCAAAATTACACAGGTGTTAAATTAATAAAATGTAATAATATTATCCAAAAATGTAATAATAAAAATAAAAAATTGCAGTCTGTGGCATTTTAAAAAATAGCATCAAAATTCTGAAATCAATAAAAAAACTTATGTAATAATAGGTTGAAAATGATTTCAGATGAAATTAGTGATCTAATATATCAAGTCATGGAAATTGTCTCATTGTAGATAGAAAAGACGGAGAAGGCAGTGGCACCCCACTCCATTACTCTTGCCTGGAAAATCCCATGGACAGAGAAGCCTGGTAGCCTGCAATCCATGGGGTCGCTAAGAGTCGGACACGACTGAGCGACTTCACTTTCACTTTTCACTTTCATGCATTGGAGAAGGAAATGGCAACCCACTCCAGTGTTCTTGCCTGGAGAATCCCAGGGACGGGGGAGCCTGGTGGGCTGCTGTCTATGGTGTCGCACAGCGTCGGACACGACTGATGCGACTTAGCAGCAGTAGCAGATAGAAAAGATATGAGAAAAGACAGGTCCAGAATCATCTGTTTGTAAACTAGCCTAAAATCCATACCCAACTATTTTCTACTTTAACAGGCAATGTGCTTGAGATAAAATTTGTTACTTTTTACTTTAAATTTCTAAGTAGTTTTATTTTTTGAGTTGATGAAGTTGTCCTTTTCTATTCATTTATTCATGTTATATGATCAGATTATCTGTACATATGGCAGTTTAGGCTTTCTATGTTGTTACTTTATGTTGATGATTATGTGAAGATTTATGACTGCCATACTCTTGGTGTGATTGATCAAAATAGAAATTTTAAATAAAGCTCTTATTTATCAACTGAACTAAAGGAATGCCAGGTGAGTATCATTTCAATAAAAGGCTGAGTATGCCAGGTGAGTATCATTTCAATAAAAAGCGAGTAATACCTTTACCTACCAGCACAAAGAGCCAGGCATAATGAACCTTCACACCATAAATAAGCCCCAGAGAGGAGAAGAGAATTCTGAATACAATATGACAATCACCATCAGCTTTCCTCCCATTAATATTCAGATTCACATACCAAACCTATGGATAAGGAAAGTTTTAACTTGAATAGTAAAGCACTGGTTTGCTACATGGTCAATATTGTATTGGGCTGACCCATTGGGTTTTTCCATATTCAAATGAACTTTCTGGCCAACCCAACATGTAGCACAATACTAACAAATATGGTGCATGCAGAGTGGGGCATAAGTTCACAAAACTGCATAACCTAGCTGTGTGTTTACATCTCTTTGTCTGCTAAATGTTTTTGTTTTTAAACTATTCTTTCTTTGGCTAAGATTTTGTACTAAAAGCTGCAAAATAATAGCTAACATTTAGTGCCTGTCTATCAGGTGCCAGGCATATGGTTTGATGCATTTCTTACACTGCATCATTTTCAGACCTTCATTCTACCCTATAACATAATTATGATTTCTGTTTTAAGGATGAGAATCCTGAGACTTGATTTTACCTCCCTATCATATTTTATATCATGATTTGGAATAAGATCTGACACCAAAGTCTCACCTGGCCATTTTGCCCAAGGTATACAGAAGTAATAGCCAAAAATAAAATGCAACATAACCAACCAAGTATTTCAATGATTTGAGTTCTGCTCACAGAATGCATTAATTTCAGTTGTTCTTAAGGGTTCACTTGGAGTCACAGGTCTTAATTTTTTCTCCAATTATCCATATGGGAAAACAAACAAACAAAATCTAGCTTGGACTGCCGTTGTGAATTTAGGGAACATTATTATTTCCCTAAATATAAAACATAATTATTTTCAGAGCCATATCTATGTTTGATCTATCTAGATTTCATTAGTTAAAAACCAGTAACAATCTTTGGTTTCCATTTTCCAGGTGACTTTCTTTGAGATTATGTTTTAGTTATGTTGGCAACAAGCCCAATGTTATCATATTGTTTATTTTACTTTGTTTGCTATTACACTGTCACTGCTAGGAAGACTTCACAACTTGGAATATGAATGCAACATCTGGTTCAGTTTTAATAACATTTCATGCTTCAAATGCTAATATGACTTTTTGTTCAACAAAAAATCTTAGATTGTCATTCTAATGAATGTTGATTTCCACAGTCCAGTTTATAAATGACATGTCATTGCCCTATTTTCTCTTTTTTGAGCTTGTAAAGAAGCATGAATACATGTTGCAAGCATATCCCATACTGCTATTTTCATTTTGTCATAATGTTAACTAACCTGTCACTTCCATGCCCTTCATTTGTCAGATTTCAGGGACTCTAGGCAATAAGTAAAGTATTTTTATATTTAGATCTTATATATTGAGATATATTGGGACAATTTATGTTATGGCATATGATTCATCTCTCATCCAGAAAATCAAAATCACATATCCTGATAAAAGTCATACTTGGAAAAACTTTTGATTACTCGTGTACAATAAAAGCTTTTAGTGGGCCATAAAAGAAGTTTCAGAGATTAAAAAGAAGACACAAAATATACCTGTTGTGATGTTTAGTGGAGCCAGAGTTAAAGGCAGAGTTAGCATCCACATATGCAATTCATAAACCAGATATTTTCTCCTACAGGTAACGATTCCAGGACTCATTGAAACATTCTGCACACACAACCAGAAGTTGAAAGTAACACGTTATAAAATAACATTCTCAAAAGAATTTTTCGTGTCTGTTATAGGCTATGTCCTATGAACAACTCAAAGATGTATAAGTGCAGGCATTTCCTCTAGGAGTTTCACTGAGTTGGGAAAAAGCAAACCGTGTATAAAGAAAATTAAAAATTAAAGTCAAGATACGAGGGCTAACTAGTGAGACATTTGCATGCACTGTGGAAATTTAGAAAGTAGAGAAAGCACACATGGCCAAGTATTCAGCAAGAAAGTGAAAAATAAAAATTGAAGTCGCTTTCTGTACGTTAAATTGATAGTCCGGGAATGGAGGGAGACATTCTCCAAAAATAGACATTCCCCAGAAGTATTTGTTTTTGTTTCTTCTGTTATCTTTCAGCTTCCCTGAGAATTCTCTCTAAATAGTTTGTAACTTGCAGCTCTTTGGCTACACTCCACTATAATTACATTGGAGACTTGTTTGTATAGTTATATGTGTGGGGAGGAATGTTCTATAACTATAAACTCCATCTTTTAAGTGGGCTGGTTCCCTGGGCTGTGATTTAAATGTGTCTTTCCCTCCTTTCCTCTTGGGTGGCTAGGAAGGCTAGAGGGGATTAAAGTAGGATAACTGCCATTCACCCAGATAGGTAAAGGTTCTGTGAAGGGTTTTCCCCCTGCCAGGTAGGCCTTTGTTGTGGGAATACTCTGGGGTTTAATTCACGGTGACTACCCTCCCCTCTCCCAGGCAGATCCAGGAAAGGATCTTCTTCTCATCTACACTGTGATAAGGTTCCTGGCAGAAAAGCCCACAATCTTCTTCTAAGACTGCAGGTTTCATGAGTTTCTCTCACATTAGTTCACACTCAGCCACCAGTAATTCATTAAAAGTAACTAAGTTTATCTAGGAGTTTGTGGTTTGAAAGTTATCACCTGGTGTCAAGTGCCTGAAACAGATTTGGATTGTGATTATTCCTTTTTCTAAGACTTGTATGAATCATATTCTATAGTTTCAAAGGGTAGAAACTCAAACTTCACGTGAGAGAATAAAAGGAAAGAATGTTTTGGATGGAGTATGAGTCACTCTGACATTTCGATAAGGATATATCAAATGCTAATTATTTGCCCACCATCTAGAAAAACAGCCCCTTATTAGAAAGCCCAGAACTCTGCTCATGCATGCTCCTGATATGAGATTATAGAATGAGGTTTTGGTTCAATCAGTCTTCTGTTGTATTGGATTAGGTCTGTCACTCTGAAATGGGTGGTCCTCTTGTAATTGTCACCTAGACACTGCAGAGGTTCTTAAGCACAGCCTTACTCTCACGAAAGGGGCCCTTCTCTGCTCCCCTCCTCTTCATATTTCCATCACCTGAGAAGGAAATGGCAACCCACTCCAGTATGCTTGCCTGGGAAATCCCATGGACAGAGGAACCTGGCAGGCTACAGTCCATGGGGTCTCAAGAGTCAGACACAACTTAGCCACTAAACCACCACCACACAAATAAGGAAGGTATCTCCTGGCCCATGCAATCTCCTCTCCAATTTCCAGTTCTCAAACACATTTGAGCTGGGGGATGGAAGTTATCTGAAGCACTTCTAAGTTTCAGGTTTACGGAGAGGGCTCTAATAGCAATATTTCAAGAATGCATTTTGTTGAGAATTGGGGTTTCATCTTCCTTACTTTAGGATCTTTCTATCAAGGTTAAGGTCATTGTTCTTGAGTAAAAGAAAATCAATCAGTTGATCACTATGGGTGAAATAATTTATGATAAGAGATCTCTGGCATCAGAGCTCATAATAATCCAGTCACACTAGTACAGATTTTTACCAGGCTGTCAACCCCCTGATTGTGTCAGCTATGACATATGCTATACATTGAACTGTTTCCCCCTCAGTCCTTTTTAACCTATAATTATGTTGCCAAGAGTAATTTCTTCCCAGCAATAAATTTACATCATGAAACAAACTACACTTGAAAGCACCGTTCATAAAGCTTCTCCTCCTGACTGATGCGATGAACCAAGTATTTAACCTGCAAGTGACAGGGAGTATGCATTTAATTATAACTGCCCTGGTGTGCATTGCTAATTAACAACCAGATGAGTCCTCATTTGCTCACAAGGCCCCAGATCGGAGATCTTATAAGGCAAAATACATTTCTCTAAAAATGAACTTCTTGATCTCAGTGGCAAAAAAAAGAAAATCTTATTGCTATACCATGTCGCCCAAGATATTTTTATACATTTTCATCTAAATTAACATCACACATCCCAACAATATTCTAAGATATGTATTACCATCCCCATTTTACAGATGTAAAGAAAACAGATGAGACGAAGAGTATAGCAAATATATAAAAGTTAAGATAATCAGCAAGTTTGCTATAACATACACATCTAAGGCATTACTGAGAAACACTTACATAATAAATTCTTTTTCAAACACATATTGTAGGGAACAAAATAATTTGCTCTCACGTCCCCCATCTTCACTCTCAGCAATACACTGGTTTCTATTTCATAAGAAAGCAAAGTCACAAGAATTTCCTCAAGTTTCCACTTCTACATCTACACATCCACAGGGCTCTGTGCTCACAAACTTGATTTCCATTCCTGTTATTGTCAACGATTTACACAATTTTCTCCATTTGCCCACTATACACCATTCCTTGCAGGTTTTCTCCTTTCTTCAAAATCACCATGTATTTCTCCTCTACTCTTTCTTTTCTGTCAACAACATATAGGCACGGCATTATTTTCTCTTTTTTTAAAGTCAAACGCTATCTTGGGCACCTTTCTCTTTAGCTATTAATACCTTCCCACTTTCTCCCCTCTCCCTGAGTGTGAAACTTTCAGAAGTTGTTGCCTATCTGTGTTTTCTTAAATTCTTCTCCTCCTTTTCTAAAATCTGCTCTAGTTGGGCTTTTTTATAACCATATGTCATCTGAAACTATTTTGATCCAGGTGACCAACAATTTCCACTTTGTTATACTATAATCAATTTTCTCAGTCCTCATCATGCTTGACTTATTAGTATCATTTGACACAGTGGATGACTTCCTCTGCTTTCAAACACTTTCTTCATTTGGATTTCAATTTGTCACCTCCCTTCCCAAACTTTTCTAGTTTGCTTTCTGCCTCACTGGTCACTCCTTCCCAGTCTTATTTCCTTCCTTCTGTTCAACTTATAAATGTTGGCATGACTCATAGTTTCAACTGGAAACTTTTTCTTTCTGTATATTCTTTCTGAACTGATTTCATCTACTCTCATTTTTATTGTAATGATTTCAAACGTTATAGCAGCATCTCAAAGTAATCCTGAGAACCTGAGATTCCTATATTCAAAACCTACAACATACCTACTAAGATGTCTCACAGACATCTCACATTAAGTAGATGTAAGACTGAAATTCTGACCTCTTCCCAAAGCCAGATCTCTTTTATCTCTCACCATTTCACATACTGGCAACTCCATGCTTTTACTTGCTCAGGAAACATAACTTTAGATTTAACCTTAATCCTTTATCTCAGACCATGGGGTCACAAAGAGTTGGACACGACTTAGCAAATGAACAACAATAATTTATCTCAGAACTTAAATCCAATCCATCAATAAATTCTGTGGTCTTACCTTCAAAACATAAATTCTAAATATTTTCATCAACCACCTCCTCCAAATGTTCCTTTTGTAGTTAAGATGCTGGCCAATTCTACTCCATACATTTATACAATAAAATCCACAATCTGAGTATTTCAGAAATTATGGAGAAATAAAATGTAAAATTTGAAAATATTTAGAATTTAGTAAAATTGAAAGAACTTTATATCTTGATTTTACTTATAAGTGTACTTTATATATTAAATTTATCAAAACCTATACAGTCCCCTGTAAAAGACAATCACTGTTCTATGTTTCCCCCAGCACTCTATAGTCAGCAGTATTGCCTCCCTGGAGAAGGAAATGGCAACCCACTCCAGTATTCTTGCCTGGAGAATCCCAGGGACAGAGGAGCCTGGTGGGCTGCCATCTATGGGGTTGCACAGAGTCAGACACAACTGACGTGACTTAGCAGCAGCAGCAGCAGCAGCATTGCCTCCCTACCTTTTGCTGTTATTGCCTAGAGTCTGTCCTGGTTTGTTATGAATACATTTTACATAAAATCTTAAAAATGATGTAAGTCATAAGATATACTATTATCTTGTCTCCTTAAAAAATATCTAAAAAGTGCTGCCAATTAATCTACAAAAGTACCTTTGATAATTCTTCAATGTTGCTCTTAGATTTGAAATTCTGTTCAACATTTTGAGGGAACTGACAATTTCTCAGGCTTTAGTGACAGGTTAGTCTTGTAAAAGTCAATATCTCTGCATACATCTCAGTAACAAAAAGTAATAAAATACTATTAAATAGTCTTAATACTAATAAATAAAAAAGTAATGTAGCTCCTTCTACTAGTGATTAAGTTCCTTTCTTATGTCCTAT
Source organism: Giraffa tippelskirchi (assembly GCF_054371585.1). Taxonomy (NCBI): domain Eukaryota; kingdom Metazoa; phylum Chordata; class Mammalia; order Artiodactyla; family Giraffidae; genus Giraffa; species Giraffa tippelskirchi. The sequence continues at coordinate 54,779,663 of NC_137276.1, read as the reverse complement.
AAAACTCTCACTTATGCTTTGAAAAAGGGAAGTATGAAATTGTTGTTAGGCTTCCTATGATGGATATTTGCTTTAACAATATCCAATTTATAACTTAATGCTGTATTTCTACACCTTTCTGAATACAACTTTTCATTTTGACTTAAGATCATATTAGTCCTGCTAGAAGACATTTCAAACAACAATTTAACTCTCTACATGTAGCATCAACCATGCACATAGCTCAACTGAATACAATGATAGCATGAATAACTATGTTCAAGTTGAACAGAAGCCAGCAGTGACAACTCTATCACAGCTACTTCTTGGGTAAAAACAATTATGAGATGCCCAGAGAAGTCAAAGTGAGTGACTTCTGAATTGAGCCTGCAGTGTGCTTTGAGAAATCCTCCATCAGATAGACCATATGTTCTGCTTCACTATCAAGTTGTGGGGACTGAGGCCCAGGAAGGTAAAATTTGCCTTTCCTAAAAATAGGATCATACTACTATAGCTTGGAGATTTCCTGACAGAGTTCTCTCTCTTGGAGCCCAGAAAGGATTATACAACTCCTTACTTAGTGTCTTTACCTGAATACTTAAAATTACTTCCCAATCTCCATACCAAAAATCTCACTGCCCTCCCCATTCCTGGAGGGTATGGAGAGCAGCTGCCCATTCCAGACTCCAGAACAGGTACCAAACTCCACCCCCACTGTAACAAGAGTGTGTGAACAGCAGCCCAGCCATTTTTAGGAGACCTAAGAGTAGATGCTAAGAGTTGTCCCACTGTCCCAGGAGTGCATGGATAGCAGCTGCCCCTAGAAGATCAGTGAGCAAGTGAGGAGCCCTTCCCATGTTGTATCGGGAGTGTGAGGACCAAAGCTACCTGTAGGAGACCTGAAATAAGGCACCAAGCCCTGCTCCTGCCATCCTGGGAGCATGCAAGAGTCATTATGCCTACACATCTCATATCAAGTGGGTTACAGCCAGCACACAATGAGGAAAAAGGCAGCAAACATCCAAACTAAAAGCAGCCCCTCGACTCCAGAAAAGATGACAGAATAGAAGCACTGGAGCTCACCTCCTCTTGCAAAAAACACCAAAATCACAACTAACTGCTGAATAACTATTGACAAAAAAAGACTGGAACCTACCAAATAAGATTTTATATACAAAGACAAAGATGAGGCCACAAAAAATGGTAGAATGGGCACTTTCACAACATAATCAAACCCCATACTTTCCAGGTGGATTACACACAAACTAAGAAATAATTACAATTCAAAAGTTCTCCACAAGAGTGAAAAGTCCTGAGCTCACTGATGATCACAGACATAAAAATCCTCAACAAAATACAAGCAATCTGAATCCAATAATACATTAAAAGGATCACACACTGTAATCAAGTGGGATTTATCCCAGGGATACAAGGATTTTACAATATTTATAAATCAATCAGTGTTATACACCACATCAACAAACTTAACAATGAAAACCATATGATCATCTCAATAGAGGCAGAAAAACCTTCTGACAAAATTCAATACTCATTTATGATTTACAAAAAAGAAACTTCTCTATAGAGTGGACAGGAACATTCCTTAATATAGTAAAAGCCACATATGACAAACCTATAGTTAACATCATAATGGGGAAAACCTGAAAGCATTTCCTCTGAGATCAGGAAGAAGACAAGAATGTCCACTCTTGCCTTTTTTATTCAATACTGTTTTGAAAGTCCAAGCTATGGCAATCAGAGAAGAAATAGAAGGAATCCTAATTGGAAAAGAAGTTAAACTATCACTGTTTGCAGATGACATGATACTATACATAGAAAACCCTAAAGATGCTGCCAGAAAACTACTAGAGCTCATCGGTGAATTTGGTAAAGTTACAGGATGCAAAATCAATACACAGAAATCTCTTGTATTCCTATGCACTAACAATGAAAGAGCACAAAGAGAAATGAAGGAAACAATTCCATTTATCATGAATCGAAAATGATAAAATGCCTAGAAATAAACCTGCCTAAGAAGACAAAAGACCTGTACTCTAAAAACTACAAAGCACTGACAAAAGAAATTGAAGATGACACAAATAGATGGAGATATACCATGTTCTTGGATTGGAAGAATCAATATTGTCAAAATGACCATACTACACAAGGCAGTCTGTAGATTCAATGCAACCCGTATCAAATTCCACTGACATTTTTCACAAAACTAAAACTATTTTTTTTAATTTGTATGAAAACACAAAATACATCAAATAGCCAAAGCAATCTTGAGAGAGAGAAATGGAGCTCCAGGAATCAGACTCCCTAACTTCAGATTATACTAAAAAGTCACTGTAATCAAAACATTGTGGTACTGGTGCAAAAAAAGAAATACAGATCAATGGAACAGGATAGAAAACCCAGAAATAAACCCTTGCACCTATGGTTAGTTAATCTACAACAAGGGAGACAAGCATATAGAATGTAGAAAAGACAGTCCCTTCAGTAAATGGTGCTGGGAAAACTGGACAGCTACATTTAAAAGAATGAAATCAGAATATTCTCTAACACCATACACAAAAATAAACGCAGAATGGATCAAAGACCTAAACCTAAGACCAGAAACTATAAAATTCTTAGAGGGAAACATAGGCAGAACACTCTCTGAAGTAAATCTCAGCAATATCTTTTTGGATCAACCTCCCAGAATAATGAAAATAAAAACAAAAATAAACAAATGCACCTAATTAAACTTAAAAGCTTCTGCACAGCAAAGGAAACAAAAAAGGCAAAAAGATAGCTCACATAATGGGAGAAAATATTTGCAAATGAAGCAAATGACAGGGGATTAATCTATACAATATACAAATAGCTCATGCAGTTCTATGTCAAAAAACCAACAACCCAATCAAAAAATGGGCAGAAGACCTAACCAGACATTTCTCCAAGAAATGTATAGATGGCCAAGCACATGAAAAGATGCTCAACCTTATTAACCAGAGAAATTCAAGTCAAAACTACAATGAGGTATCACCTGACATGGCTCAGAATGGTCATAAACAAATAGTCTATAGACAATGCTGGAGAGAGTATATACAAAAGAGAACCCTCCTATACTATTGGTAGGGATGAAAATTGGTACCCTACCATGGACAACAGTATGGAGGTTCCTCAAAAAACTTAAAATAGAACTACCATATGATCTAGCAACCCCATATCTTGGCATTATCTGGAGAAAACTGTAATTCAAAAAAATACATGCATCCCAATGCTCATTGCAGCACTATTTTACAATAACCAGAAGATGGAAAAAACCTAAGTGACCATCAACAGAAGAATGGATAAAAAGATGTGGTACATATGTACACTGGAATGTAACTCAGTCATAAAAAGAATGAAATAATGCTATCTGCATCAGCATGGATGACCTAGAGATTATCATATTAAGTGGAGTAAGTCGAGAAAGACAAATATCATATGATGCCACTGATGTGTAGAAGCTAATTTTTAAAATGATACAAAATGAACTTATTTACAAAACAGAAACCGACTTACAGATATCAAAAGGAAACTATGGTTACCAAAGGGGAAAGGGATAAGTCAGGAGCTTGGGATTAAAATACACATATGACTTTACATAAATTAGATAACCAACAACAACCTGCTGTAAGCACAGGGAACTCTACTCAATATTCTGTGATAACCTATAAGCAAAAGTATGAAAAAAATGAATAAATGTATATGTGTAACTGAATCCCTTTGCTGTACATCTGAAATTAACAACACTGTGATTCAACTACTCTCCAATAAAATTTAAAAAATATTTAACTGATTACAAGACATTTAAATTTCAAAATTTTTGATATGTGAACATTTTAATCTGAGACTCCATGAAATATGGTACATTTTTCCTCTTCATTTCTTTATTCATAGACAACAATTAACTTTACTGATGTTTGATCACATTAATGACCAAATCTTAGATTCTAATACTCATGATTTTTATCTCATAATTGGAATTGTTAGATTAATAATGCTTATAATTTTGGTCCCTATATGGCAAAATGTATGTGGCATTATGTGACAAAGCATATGTTTATTTTTATTTCATATTTAGATGATATTTTTTAATATATAATTTTGGGTATCTAATAACACAACTGTTTAGGTTTGGTTTTTCTTTTGTTTTTGGTATACTATTTGGCTTTCTAAATAGGATGAACATACAGTTGATTGTATTCTTTGAGTAAACATTTCCACAGATTTTAAACAAATTTCAAGCAAAGTGTATGGAACTCACATAAAAAAATAGCTTAATGCCATTTCAAGAAATGTAGGCTGGTTTACAGTTGATTTTTTTTTTTTTATAAATTTATTTATTTTAGTTGGGGGCTAATTACTTTACAATATTGTAATAGTTTTTGCCATACATTGACATGAATCAGCCATGGGTTTACATGTGTTCCCCTTCCTGGACCCCCCACCCACCTCCCTCCCCATCCCATCCCTCTGGGTCATCCCATTGCCCCGGCCCTGAGCCCTTGTCTCATGCATCAAACATGGAATGGTGTTCTGTTTCACATATGATAATATACATGTTTCAATGCCATTCTCCCAGAACGTCCCACCCTCACCTTCTCCCTCAGAGTCCATAAAATTGTTCTATGCATCTGTGTCTCTTATTCTGTCTCGCATATAGGGTTATCGTTACCATCTTTCAAATTCCATATATATGCATTAGTATACTGTATTGGTGTTTTTCTTTCTGGCTTACTTCACTCTGTATAATGGGCTCCAGTTTCATTTTTGAAGGTTCAAATTATTTTAACATACTGGTGATGATGGGCAGCAAAAGCAGAACTTGTGCACTGCTCTACTAATCTAAGTTTGTGCACTCATTCGTATCATCATGAAATTTTTAATGTTACTGTACTCTAAATGTGCATATATAACAATATGCAAATTTCTACAATTATAACTTCCATTTGGATTGACCTAAAAAGATTGTTTGGATACAATTATGAATTATATGTGTACCATAGCTAATTCCAAAATGTTTTTGCTTGAAAAGTTTCTTAATTAGATATGAGCTTTCTGTGTACAATACTGTGCATCACCAAAATGTGTTTGATCAACACACACAAAAACATTATCTTATCTTTAATGCAGGACTTTCTAACCTTCACGTGCAAGAGTATAAACAATAATGTCAGATATTTCAAATTTAACAGACTTGAATTCCAAACTTTCCTCTGATGCAGTATACTAAATGAAAACCATTATTGGAATTAATTTTACCAATTTTTTTTTTTTGTTGGAAGCAACTGCTAACAGTGCATCAACTGGGACCAGTAGTGCCAAGTTCCCATCCTACTTACAGAATCAGTTCCAAGCTCCATCCCAGTTTCCTGGCATATTTCTAAAAAAATCACCGTTTGGGAAATAGCCTTTACACCCTTCAATTAAACCAGCATTGGAGATAAACTAAATTGAGGTCCACTAGTCAATGGGGTGAGAGTAGGAGAGGCGAGAGCAGGGGGTGTCCAAGCAGTCTATTGGTCTGCCCAGTTCCTCCCTAGTAATGATAGAAGGCACCCATGTCTTAAGTTGATTCTAATAGGAATCCATGAAATATTTTATCATTAAACATGTTATAGGGTATTGGCATGAGTGCTGTATATTATCATTTCAGGAAATACTTCACTTCCTGGCCCACTGATCATTTTTTTTCTCTTCATATGGACATTAAATTTCATCAAAATTTTGTCAGAATACATGGCTACAATACAGTGTTTTTTCTTGGATCTTGAGATAAACTGCTTGTTAAAAAAAAAAAAAGGAGACAGCTATAATTATTCCCCTCCCTTTGTGGACCCTTCTCTCAATCTAACAATGTGTGTGTAAGCACAAGAAAAAGAGTTTGAACAAGCCTAAGCCAGGAACTTCCCAAAACATGCAAGAAATCCCTCAGTTCAGCAGTGCTGCCCATCCTACCAACCATGGACCCACTGACCCCTGAGCTATACAATAATAAATGTATATTATTTTACACAACTTAAAACTGAGCCATCACTACTCCTCTTGAGTCTGAGTGCACTCTTGGTTCTGATACATGCCATCCCAGCTATGTTAACAGGTCCACAGGACAGAAAGCTTGGAGAATTTTGGGTAAGAATCACTCCGAGGGACTTTGCTTAGATGGAGATCAGGGATACAGGGTACGTTGAGTTTCTGCTCAATGAGTTTCAGGGTCCATTGAGTGCTGCTAAGTTTGCTGTGGTTTTCTACAGTGAAATCTAAATAATTACAGAATTAATGACCATATATTGCTACAGGTACATGCATATATGTTTCACAAAAAATTATCTAAAAATATACATAACAAATTAATGTCAGTAGCTACCCCAGGATAACAAATGCATGTTTTAGCATTGTATATAGTCAAGTCTCTTAGTATCAGGTGTAATTCAGTTTTATAATGTAATGTTTATTTCTGACACCAAGGTTTTATAAGTAGCCTTAAGTTTCTTAACTCTTAACTGTGATGAATTACATTAATAGAATAACCAATGTCAAGCCATATGTGCAGTCTCTGAATAAATCATATTTGTCTTATTCTTTTAATATAATGCTTGACAATATTTGACATTTTATTGGGACTTAAGGTCTTGATATGAAAGAGCACTAATCGGGTTTTCTTATACCTTGCTTTCTTTATCCCACTTTGGATTTTAGTTTTCCCAACTAGGGAATTTTGCACCTTCATCTATTCCTCCCTGGAGCATTTGTATTCTTTTTGTTCTTATTTCTTTTTAAAGGATTGTCATAAATCTATTTTATTTGATTTTGAAAATGACTAGGACTTATACCATCTATAAGTTTTACTCTATTTTTCTTTCAAGATAATCTGCATTTATATGAAGATATATTGTAATTTTGGGTTCAGAGAGTAGGTGCTGAGTAGAAAGGCCTACAATTTGGAGCAGAATAAGTTCCTTAAGACCTTCATGAACATATGAAGGTGGATGACCCAGAGAAGAGATCAGAATATTCTGTAATCTAAACAGATGGCACTGTGTAGGAGCAATGTTCTGGGGTGGTTCTTAGCTCCAAGAACAGCCATAACATTAATACAATGATCAGCATGTACTCATTAAATAAATATATGTCAAAGACCTAATACCTTCAAGTAGCTGTGATAGCACCAATGGAGGAAAAAAAATCCAAGATACATAAGAAAAGTTTCATTTTTCAAGGAATATATATTTTAATAAGGAAATTAAAATGACATTGTCACAAATTTTCTTCTTAACTTATATTCTACTTAGATAAAATTTAGCATGTAATGTGTATAAACTACATTCTAATAGGAGTTTTCATCTGAATCAGTCAAAGTCCCAGCAGTTTTTCTCTATTTAAATAACAAGATCTTAACATCTGGCACTGATATTGGGAATGCTGTATGAACTTTGGATCCCTAAAAGTATATTCCTTTGAGGTTGATGGTGTCAACAGTTCTCAAAAAAGACCTGTGTATGCTACTTCTCTTTGGGATCCTTTCACAAAAGGAGGGTGTTCCTAAACCTTCAAAGAGGTAAGATGCAGTAGCAAGAGGTAAATCTTCCAATCAGCAAGATCTGTGCCTGGAGGATAAGAATCAAGGTGGGATGCAGTGTGCCGAGCAGGAACAGAAGGCAATTCGTAACCAAAGCCACGATTTCTACTCTTGTGATTTTTAGGCTGGGTTTCACCACATCACTGGGGACATCTGGTCCAATCCAGAGCCTGACCCCACCAGGCCTGGCCCAGGCTGCACCTGGGTTCCATCCACCCATCACACAAGTCACTCAGGGTTTGCTCCTCTGCAGCTCCTTGTGCCCACTTCCTACCAGCGGATGCTGCACTGCCAGCACCTCAATGTGAAATGTGACTACACATCTCCAGAATATCAGCAGAGCTCCAGCCTGGTAAATACAAACACCGGAAGTGGCCATTGCTCACCTAAGAACCAAAGAAAGGCCAGAAGAGATATGAATTATGTACAGAATAGGTCTCATAGGGGAAAAGAGCTAGTATTTATTGTTTAGGTGTTTTGTATACATTATCTCTAAGAACCATTTACAGATGAAATCAACTGCGCTCCAGAAAGGCTGAGTGACATGTTGGTTACTTGTCGAAAGAACACTGAATTAAACCAAAGTCTATCTCCTTTCTGATTTCTCTGATATCTTACCTGCCAGGAATTGGAGAGTATTCATTTAGTCCTGAGTTCGCTTCCAAAATGAATTTTGTGGCCCAGCCAGGCTTCAGGCATGCAGAGACACACACGATGGGAAGATTCTTTGTAGACCACTGCAGATTTTCCAAACAGTTCTTTATGTCTAACGAGGTCAGCACCCAACTACTTCCTGAGCAACAGTTTTTGTGTTCATTGACAGAATTTTAAAGGCTTGAAACCAGTATAAAAAGCAACGTGTATATATCTGTATATAGATAAATACACATAAACACATATATATGTGCTGTACTGTGCTGAGTGGCTCAGTCGTGTCTGACTCTTTGCTACCCTGTGGACTATAGCTTGCCAGGTTCCATGAGGATTCTACAGGCAAGGATACAGGAGTGGGTTGCCATGCCCTCCTCCAGGGAATGTTCCCAACCCAGGGATAGAACCTAGGTCTCCTGCATTGCAGGCAGACTCTTCACCATCTGAGCCACCAGGGAAGCCCACATATACGTGTGTGTATATAAAATAGGAGTTTAGGATTAACATACACACACTACTATAAATAAAATGGGTAAACAAGGACCTAAACAGGGAACTATACTCAATATCTTGTAATACCCTATAATGGAAAAGATTCTAATATATATATATATAAAACTGAGTTACTTTGCTATACACTTGAAACTAACAGAACATTTCAAATTAACTACACTTCAATTACAAAAATGTTTGAAAAAAATGTTGAACCATCAAATAAAACTTACTATACTTTAAAACTTGCTATACTTCCCCTTGTGGCTCAGCTGGTAAAGAATCTGCCTGCAATGCGGGAGACTTGGGTTCGATCCCTGGGTTGGGAAGATCCCCTGGAGAAGGGAAAGGCTACCCACTCCAGTATTCTGGCCTGGAGAATTCCATGGACTGTATATCCCATGGGGTCGCAAAGAGCCAGACACGACTGAGGGACTTTCACACTATACTTTAAAAGGGGATTTATTAGGCCTCCAGAGGAAAAGACAAATGAATTACTGGTGTATTTAATAGTCTATGAAACTCAGTGTACCCTGTATCCCTGGTCTCCATCTAAGCAGAGCCCCTTGGGGTGATTCTTACCCAAAATTCTCCAAGCTTTATGTCCTGTGGACCTGTTAACATAGCTGGGATGGCATGTATCAGAACCAAGAGTGCACTCAGACTCAAGAGGAGTAGTGATGGCTTAGCTTTAAGGAGCAGTTTAAGGAGTCATTTGACACAGAATGTCTAGTGGGAGTGCTCTGACAAAGGATAGTGAATAACGTGTCTCATCAGATTCTCTCTCTTGGGGAATCTTGATTCCAAATGAGAGGGTGGAGGGAGATGGATGGGAGAGAGAGGAAAGAAGGAAAGCAGCAGAAACTAACAGAGCAGAGTTTGAGAAAAATAGAGCGACAAATAAGGTAACATTATCAGACATATAGGAACATCCTTTCAACAGTATGCTACAACGAATACCTAGCTCAATAAAACCTGCTGTTAAATTCCTAGAATTTCTGTTGTTGTGGTAGAATGCCAGCTATAGATTTCTGAGTTCTTTCTGTGAGCTGGGCACAGTGCTATGCTTTGGCAGACATTATCAAATCTGACAACAGTCTCTAGTTTTTGATGAGTGTCCATGGAGTTGCTCTGGTACCTGAAAGGTGATAAATACCACCTCCATTCCATTAAAACCTGACCTTGACATTATTGAGACTGATCTGTGTGCTTTCTGACTTCCTAGGGCATCCTGATAAGTCTCCATGATCTGAAGCGAGCATATTTTCATTCTTAAAGCCTGAAATCTCCTAACATACTGGAAACTGACAACAAAAGAGAAAAGTAAGCCAAAGCATACGATACCAAATTGGTTATCATCACTGTTCCCTACATGAGTAATGAATCAGTTAAATACTTCACTATCTCAAGAAATCACCATCTGTTCTTTAGTCTTTAATTGATGTAAGAGATGTTTCAGGATATCTCCACTGGGAAACAATTCTGGTGTTCACAAAAACGGGCTGGCAGATTAGTGGGTCAGCCAAGCAGGTGGTAGCAGGGTGACTCAACATCCTAGACAGCTGCTGTCATACCTGGGCAAGGTGGCCATTCCCTCCACCCACAAATCACAAACCTTCAAGCTCCCCTCATACTTTCAATGCCTTTACATCAAATAGAGTTTCCTCTGGAGACAGAATTCAGGAGCTGGGAAATAATGTAGCAGAAGGTACCACATACTCTTCAAATTCAACAGTTCAAAGAGAGAGGCAAGGGTGGAAAGAGGTTTTTTTTTGCTAAAACAAAACAAAACAAAATTTCAGCAATTAGTCAAAGATTCCAGATGGCAAGTCTACACTTCTTTTTAGTCATTTGGATAAAATTGAAAGGTCAGAGACTTGATTCCCATGAATAGGAGCATTTCATTTTTTTAGGAAATTTCAGTTCTTGAGGACAAGATCTATGTGATATTTATTTCATCTCATTTCTTGGCTCTACAGAATAGGTGGAGGACACTTCCTGATTCCTTGTTGATCACTTAGAAATTTTAAAAAGCCTTTGTTGAAAGCACTGTGATATCTTCACCAATTCTTGGCATAGATTTGACCCCAGGCAAAATTGTGATGTAAATAAAGCTGGATTTAAAACAATTTATAGTCCCTGTTCTGCTGCCTTATTGCTAACACGTGTAGGACTCTTGGCATGTGGACAGCATGGTTATTGCCTGTTATTACTGTGAGCCCTCCTGTGAACATCTGTGAGTTCATGCCTATTGCGTGACACTCCTTATTCTGGGGATAAGAGTGGGCAAAAGAACAGATGCTGTTCCTCTTCTTGAAAAGGTCTCATTCTAGTGTGAGGACACATATTAAATAATTGGCCTCAGGGACTTCCTAGTGGTCAGTGGTTAAGATTCCATGCTTCCACTACAGGGGGTGGGGGTTGCTGGTTTGCTCTCTAGCGGCAGAAGTTCCACATACCAAATGGTGCAGCCAAAAATAATAATTATAATTGATCTCAAAACGAGTGAACAATTCCAAACTGAGAAAAGCCCTCTGAGGGAAAGAATTAAAGCTCAGAGAAGCACAAAACACATTGAGAATTGTCCTTTGGCATTGGGGGGTGGGGGCAGGGGAATTGGGGGGATGGGAAGGCAGAGGGTTAGGGAAGGTTAACCCAAGGAAATGCAGTTACACTTGAGTTTAAATAATGCAAGATAAATAGTAGGAAAACTAGGCAAATTGCAGAAAACATTGTTTGAAGGAAAGGAAATAACATCTGCAGAGGTCCCCTGAGAAAATAAGTGGGTAAAAAGAGGTCCAAGTGCCTAAACTCTGCAGAGTAGTAGAACTATAAACTCCTTTCCTGCTTTGTCCTTTCAGAGCATATGGCACTATTTACATATCATATAGATAATTATCTGTATGCTTTACTACATGTTTCCCTTCACCTAATTGTAATTAAGATCTATGAAGAAGTGGATTTCTCTGCTTTATACACTTCTACACTCAATTCCTGGATATAGTCTTTTCTGATATATTGTAGGTGCAATAAATATTTCTTGGCTGACTGTATAAATAAGTGATTGGATAGTATATGCTGATGCAGAGCCCTTACGGTGACTTATGTTACAAACTTTTTTATTCCCTTAGAATGATGGGGTGCTGCTTAAGGCTTATAATAGAGAGATAGTAGATAGTCATTTCTACATTCATGTGTTTAGGTAATTACTGAGCACATCTGTTAAAACAGATATCTTACTGGAGGTGGGGTTGGGTAGCATTCTAAGGCAAATAGCATTTTTTTCCATCCCTGGATTTTTGAGGTACCAGGTATGCTGACAAATCTGTAAAGGTAAAGTTATCCAAGTAGGGAAACTGTTGGAGTCACATGTAGAAAAGAGATGGGACTTTTAGACAGTAAGCTCAATAGGAATGAGAGGACCCCAGGAAATTAGTGGACTTAAGACAAAATATTAGCTTTGACTATAGCACTAAATAAACAAGCTGATAGACAAAAAGAATGTTCATTTCAAAGGGAAGCTAGAAATTTGAGGTTCCAGAAAATGTCATCATGAACTTGTACTACACACTCAAAGAGCAAGTAGGGCTAGTACAAACTAGTTGTATTGACATTAGTGTGCAAAAACATTTTAACACACTTATATGTTGTACATGTTGCCGACTGGAAGAAAGGGAAAGACTACGGCATTTCTTAAGCAACTACTACAGGCCAAGAATTCTATAAACATCACTTAATCTAATCTTCAGAGCATTGCGAGAGCAATGCACAATATTATACTCATTTCTGAAGAGGCCTTACAAATAGATGTAAAAAGAAGAGAAGCAAAAGACAAAAGAGAAAAGGAAAGATATAGCCATCTGAATGCAGAGTTCCAAAGAATAGCAATGAGCGATAACAAAGCCTTCCTAAGTGAGCAATGCAAAGAAATAGAGAGAAAAATTAGAATGGGAAAGACTAGAAATCTCGTCAAGAAAATTGGAGATACCAAGGGAACATTTCATGAAAACATTGCCACAATGAAGGACAGAAATGACAAAGACCTAACAGAAGCAGAAGATATTAAGAACGGGTGGCAAGAATATATATAGAAGAATTATACAAAAAAGATGATTATGACCCAGAAAACCATGATGATGTGTGATCACTCACCTAGAGCCAGACATCCTAGAGTGTGAAGTCAAGTGGGCCTTAGGAAGGATCTCTACAAACAAAGCTAGTGGAGGTGATGGAATTCCAGCTGAGCTATTTCAAATCCTAAAAGATGATGCTGTGTAAGTGTTACACTCAATAAGCCAGCAAAGTAGGAAAACTCAACAGTGGCCGCAGAACTGAAAAGGATCAGTTTTCATTTCAATCTCAAAGAAAGACAATGACAAAGAATGATCAAACTACTACACAACTGCACTCATTTCACATGCTAGTAAAGTAATGCTTAAAATTCTCCAAGCTAGGATTCAATAGTAGATGAAGTGAGGACTTCCAGATGTACAGCTGGATTTAGAAAAGGCAGAGGAACTAGAGGTCAAATTGCCAATGCCTGCTGGATCATAGAAAAAGGAAGAGAATTCCAGATAAACATCTACTTCTGCTTCATCAACTATGCTAAAGCCTTTGACTGTGTATATCACAACAAACTGTGGAAAATTATTCAAGAGATGGGAATACCAGACCACCTTACCTGTCTCCTGTGAAACTTGAATGCAGGTCAAGAAGCAACAGTTAGAACCAGACATGGAACAATGGACTGGTTCCAAATTGGGAAAGGAGTATGTCAAGGCTGTATATTGTCATCCTGCTTATTTAACTTATATGCAGTGTACATCATGAGAAATGCTGGGCTGGATGAAGCACAAGCTGGAATCAAGATTGCAGAGGGAAATATCAATAACCTCAGATATGCAGATGACACCACCCTTATGGCAGAAAGCAAAGAGGATCTAAAGAGCCTTTTGATGAAAGTGAAAGAGGAGAGTGAAAAAGCTGGCTTAAAACTCAACATTCAGAAAACTAAGATCATGGTATCTGGTCCCATCACTTCATGGCAAATAGATGGGGAAACAATGGAAACAGTGACAGATTTTATTTTCTTGGATTCCAAAATCACTGATATATGGTGACTGTGGCCATGAAATTAAAAGACCCTTGCTCTTTGGAAGAAAAGCTATGACAAACCTAGACAGCATATTAAAAAGCAGAGACATTACTTTGCCAACAAAGGTCCACCTAGTTAAGGTTTTTTTCAGTAGTCATGTATGGATGTGAGAGTTGGACCATAAAGAAAGCTGAATGCTGAAGAATTGATGCTTTGAAACTGTGATGTTAGAAAAGACTCTTGAGAGTGCCTAGGACTGCAAGGGGATCAAACCAGTCAATCCTAAAGGAAATCAACCCTGAATATTCATTGGAAGGACTGATGCTGAAGCTCCAATACTTTGGCAACCTGATGCCAAGAGCTGATTCATTTGAAAGGCCCCTGATGCTGGGAAAGATAGAAGGCAGGAGAAGGGGATGACAGAGGATGAGATGGTTGGGCGACATCACCCAACTCGATGGACATGAGTTTGAGCAAGCTCCAGGAGTTGGTGATAGACAGGGAAGCCTGGCATGCTGTGGTCCATGGGGTCACAAAGAGTTGTACACAACTGAGTGACTACACCAAACTGATACTCATTTCTAGATGAGAAGACCAAGCCCAGGCAATGTTCCCAAAGTCTTATCTAGTAAGTGACTGAGATGAAATTTACAGACTTATCTAGTTGATGGGAAACTCATACAGTTCCTATCATACTTAGTGCCAGAAGGAAGAGTAGGAGTAGAGGGAAGAAGGGGAAGAGAAAAGGAAAGAAGAAAAAGAAAAGGGAATAGAAAACGAAGTGGAGGAAGACATAGACCAGTGGGGACATGTTAGTGAGGCTGAGAAATTATGCCATTTGCTTGAAAGAACCTCTAAGGAGGATTTAACATAAAGATAAAAAACAACAAATCAGTACATTTGTGTTAGATTTTCTGTCCAATACATAGAAATACAGATGCTGATAACATTTTTCTTCCAGTAAATGACAACAAAACAAAAAATCCTTTGAGCAGCAAGGCGAGATGACCACAGAAGAAACCTGCAATTTACAGAGGTCCTAAAAGGATCTATCAGACTAATGTGTAAGTTATAAAGTACATGTTGCAATCCTTGTCTCTGTCTTGTGAGTTCAGACCTGGCTGTAGCTCCAATATACCACATATTAAGGGTTAAGAGTCACATTCCAACATGTGTCAGGGAGGAGGACATTGGACAGTAAGTTGGTCTCCTAAAATAAGTTCAGAACTAACAAATTCTGCACAGTGTTGGTGATGGTTTGGGTAGCTATCAAATACAGACATATTTGTGTATTTGAGCTCTCAGATACAGATATGTTCTTTTCTTCCTGAAAAAAAGCAGAAAAGTCTGAGAATCCTTTTCACTATATGTGCTACTGCCCACAGACAAGGCATAAACCTTGACAGTGAAAATGGCCTGCTGTGTAGAACTGGGGCTTACATTTCCTAGTCTCCCAATCTCAGAAATTATCTGGGAGAACATAGCTAAGTATTTTAGAAAGGGGAATGTTTTACAATTTGGCTTAACAGATAAAACAAAAAATACAATTAAATCTGAAATTTAGTCAAACACCTAATAATTATTAAACACTGGTTACTTTTCTTTAAATCTGAAATTCAAATTTATATGAGAGTCTTAGACTGCTATAAAAAAAAATACTACAGAAGTTTATTTCTCATAGTTTCGGAAGCTTCAAAATCTGAGATTAAAGTTCCAGTGGCTGGTTTTTTGTGAGGGCTCTCTTTCTGGTGCACAGCCTTTTTTTTTTTTTTTTTGGTATCCTCATCTGGCCAAGCGGAGAAGGCAATGGCACCCCACTCCAGTACTCTTGCCTGGAAAATCCCATGGATGGAGGAACCTGGTAGGCTACCGTCCATGAGGTCGCTAAGAGTCGGACACGACTGAGCGACTTCACTTTCACTTTTCCCTTTCATGCACTGGAGAAGGAGATGGCAACCCACTCCAGTATTCTTGCCTGGAGAATCCCAGGGATGGCAGAGCCTGGTAGGCTGCCATCTATGGGGTCGCACAGAGTCGGACACGACTGAAGTGACTTAGCAGCATCTGGCCAAGAGCAGAGAGAAGAGAAGCAAGCTCTTTTCTATCTCTTTATAAGGGCACTAATCCAATCATGATGGCTCCACCCTCATGAACTAAACTTTGAAAAGCCCTATCTCCAAATACCATCACACTGGGGATTAGGTTTTAACATGTGAATTCTGGGAGGACACAAACAGTCCATAGCACTAGGCATTCCGATTTTCTCTGGCAACTCCACGTATAGTACATCTGAATTTGGAGCACGGGAGTGAAAATCCTCACAAAGATCAGTATAAATGTGGACGGAAGATAGGATGGGATCTTCCCATTTGGTTCCAGCAAGTGACAAAGCCCTGTGTGGTAGATTTCAGAGAAGAGCTTAAGGGGGAGAGTGGGATACATATTGGGGAGTATAAGAGAAAGAGGGACCGCAGGCTGAATCTAGGTCTGACTGGTCAGATGGCACATCTAAGCTTGACTCATCAAGATTAAGAGGGCAGGCAGAGAACAAGAAATGTATTTATGTCTGGTTTAGGGCATTTGGGAGACAGGAACTTTCTTGGAAAGCAACTGGAGGGACATGAACAAAGAAGATGGGAGTTTTGTTTTGTTTTGTTTTTAAGTAGCCTGCTATTATATTTAGCCCTGAGGTGGCCTTGAAGTTCATTGAGTTGGTTTTAACAAGAAGATCCAAATATAATTATAGAGTAATTTCCCATAGGTACACAAAGCTCTGAGTTTCCACCATCCCTGAGTGTCATGGGACTGGAGCTAACACTAGAATCACCCCATGTATTAATTATTCATCATGAAGAAGTAAATTGAAATTAAATGCATTCACTTCATCTCCTTACTTTCAACTCAGGTATTAAAAAATTGATGCCTGGTTTTTCATTCTGGAATTTCCAGGTTAAAGGATATCTTCTGGTATCATCAAGGAAAGGAACCCATATTATCTGCACCTTGTAACTCCACTGAATCAAAAATTATTTTCCCAGACTGGCCAAGTAGTAAGGGGTTACTTTTACCTAATGCACTCACACTAAACGCTTTTCTCTCTGATGTGTCTTTTGTGTATTTCCTGCTTCCCTGCTTGTTCAGTGGGGCCCAGGCAGAGTGACTTTTATCTGGTTTATGCTTACTATGCAGATGACATGTGCATCATGGAGGGAAAATATAGGATTCTAAGTTATGCTTAATGGCAGGAGTTTTTAAAAAACCAAAATGTATAACTGAATGATAAGAGCTCATTAAATGTTTAGAAGATTTTGATTATATTTTATGGGGCAAAAACCAGAATAAATACCATGACTCAAAACAATTATATGGTTAACATCTTGCAAAAATAGTTTTTCTTCTACTGATACGGACATTACTCTAACTTGTTAGCTACCCTTAAAACCACTGGCAAATCACTTTTAGGAAATTCAGTGATAAAACCTGCTAAAATATGTAGACATTCCCACACCAGCAGAGGTGGTATTCAGAGACAAACAAATCAGACTGTCTAAAGGTTCTGAAGATAAATGGTACCTTTAGAACACTCTGCCCTTACATTTCATGTAAATTTTAAAAAAAAAGTTGAAAATGAATTCTATAAAAATTTAAAAAATAAATTAAAAAAAAAAACATGGAGTGTAGAGTGCAAACAAATGTTGTCACTAACAAGCTAAGATGCCACTTCACACACATTTACCAACATTTATCACTGTAACACACTTCACAATTTAAAAAGGAAATTTAAAATGTTACCTGTTTCCATTTACTTCCAAAGTAGGGTGAGATGTTAGCAGAAGATGACTTGGAGTCCAAATTTGGAGCTTTGGCTCTAAGCTGCCCCTCTCAGTAATAGCAGCTAACATTAACTAAGCAAATGTTAAGTGCATAGGCAGCTCCTGTGCATTACACATGACTTTAGTAATCTGATCCTTCTCACAGTGCCAGGAGTTACACACTATTTTGTTCCTCACTTCAGAGGTAAAGAAACCGATCTTCAGAGAGAATATGTCATTTTCCTGAGGAAATTTCCCACTCTGTTGGGAAATAATAGAAATAGGAAAGTCTCTCATTCTTTCCAGATCTCAGCTTCTTTACTGATAAAATTTAGATAAGAAAGAGAGAAATAATAATAATGGGCAATTATTGCATAATTTTGGGGTTCAGGACAGGTCACCCCAAGATATACCACAATGGCATATTGAGTACTTTGAATTAAAATTACTTGAAAATCAGCTGGTGGAAAAAGTGATTTAAAAACCACTTTAGAGAAATGCAAATCAAAACCACAATGAGATACCATTTCACGCCCGTCAGAATAGCTGTTATCCAAAAGACTACAAGCAATAAATGCTGGAGAGGGTGTGGAGAAAAGGGAACCTTCTTACACTATTGATGGGAATGCAAACTAGTACAGCCACTATGGAGAACAGTGTGGAGATTCCTCAAAAAACTGGGAATAGAAATGCCATATGACCCAGCAATACCACTGCTGGGCATACACACTGAGGAAATCAGACTTGAAAGAGACACGTGTACTCCAATGTTCATTGCAGCACTGTTTATAATAGCCAGGACATGGAAGCAACCTAGATGCCCATCAGCAGACAAATGGATAAGGAAGCTGTGGTACATACACACAATGGAATATTACTCAGCCATTAAAAAGAATACATTTGAATCGGTTCTAATGAGGTGGATGAAACTGGAGCCTATCATACAGAGTGAAGTAAGCCAGAAAGAAAAACACAGATACAATATACTAGCACATATATATGGTATTTAGTCAATAGGTAAAGATAACCCTGTATGCGAGACATCAAAAGAGACACAGATAAATAGAACAGTATTATGGATCTATGGGAGAGGGTGAGGGTGAGATGATATGGGAGAATGGCATGGAAGCATGTAAATTATCATATGTGAAACGAATCGCCAGTCCAGGTTCAATGCATGATACAGGGTGCTCGGGGCTGGTGCACCAGGATGACCTGGAGGGATGGGATGGGGAGGGAGGTGGAAGGGGGGTTCTGGAGGGGGAAAACATGTACACCCATGATGGATTCATGTCAACATATGGCAAAACAAATACAATATTATAAAGTTAAAAAAATAGAAAATAAACTAATTAAAAAAAAAAAGACAAGAACCCACAAGTAGACATGGGTACAAGGACTAGAACAAAAAAAAACCACTCTGATCACCTAAAAGAATTAGAAAAAGGACAAGAAAAACCTAAAGTCAGCAGAAGGAAGGAAATAAAGATCAGAGAAAACAAATTTAAAAAAAAAGATTAAAAATTTGAAAAATCAATAAAACCAAGAGCTGGTTCTTTGAAAGGGTAAACAAAATAGACAAACCTCTGGCCAGGAAAAGAAGAGAGAGGACCTAAATAAATAAGAAACGAAAAGGAGAAATAACAGCTGATTTCACAGATTTTTTATTTAAAAAAAAGGAGAATATTATGAACAATTATATGCCAGAAAATTCAACAACCAAGAAGAAACTGACAAATTTCTAGAAACATATAGCCCACCAAAATTGAATCAAGAAATATATAATTTGCACAGACTGATCACTAAATGTGAAATAGAATCTGTAATAATAATAAAAACACACCCTACAAACAAAAGTTCAGGACCAGATGGCTTCACAGGCAAATTCTACCAAAAACACAAGGAAGAATTTATACTAACCCTTCTCAAAGTCTTCCAGAAGACTGTAAAGAAACACTCCCAAAGATGTTCTATGAAGCCACTGTCATCCTGATACCAAAAGCAAAGATACTATCAAAAATGAAAATTACAGTTCAATATCTTTGATGAATATAAATGAAAAAAATTCTCAACAAAATATTAGCAAACCAAATCCAACAACACAAAATGTCACACATCACAACTAACCTGTATTCATATAAAGTTCACAAGGATGGGTCAATATACGTGAACCAATGTGATACACCACACAAGCAAAAGACAAAAACTACATGATCATCTCAATAAATGCAGAAAAACTATTTGATAATATTCAACTTCCATTCATGATAAAAACTTTACCAAAGTGGGTATAGAGGGAGCATATCTAACATAATAAAAGCCATTAATGACAAACTCACAGCCAACATGAAAAGCCGAAAGCTTTCGCACTAACCTCTGAAACAAGACAAGGATGCTCACTCTCACTGGGAGCATGTTAAGTCATTTCAGTGTATATGACTCTTTGACAGATCTTATGGCCTGTAGCTCACCAGGCTCCTCTGTCCATGGGATTCTCCAGGCAATAATAATGGAGTGGGTTG
Source organism: Giraffa tippelskirchi (assembly GCF_054371585.1). NCBI lineage: Eukaryota > Metazoa > Chordata > Mammalia > Artiodactyla > Giraffidae > Giraffa > Giraffa tippelskirchi. The sequence goes on along the minus strand of NC_137276.1, from coordinate 54,759,500 downwards.
CCATGCCCTCCTCCAGGGGATCTTCCTGATCCAGGGATCAAACCTGCATCTCCTGAGGCTCCTGCATTACAGGCAGATTCTTTACCACTGAGCCACTGGGGAAGCCCACCCACTCTCACTACTTCTGTTCAATACAGTACTGAAGTCCTAACACAGCAGTCAGACAAGAAAAAGAAATAAAATATATCCAAGTTGGAAGGGAAGGGGTAAAATGTCATTACATGCAGATGACATGATACCATCTGAGCCACCAGGAAAGCTCAATACTATATATAGAAAACTCTAAAGACTTCATACAAAAACTGCTACAACTGATAAAAAATTCAACAAAGTAGCAAGATACATGATGAACATACAAAAATTCGTTGCATTTCTTTACACCAGCAATAAAATATCAGAAAGGAAATGTAAAAAAAAAATATTTCTTGAAATTGTACCAAAAAAAAACCAAACTTAGGAATATACTCAACCAATGAGCTAAAAGACAAATGCTAATAACTATGAGACATTAATAAGGAAAATAAAAGAAATGGAAAGATACCCCACACTCTTAGATTGGAAGAACTAACATTGTTAAAATGCCTATACTACACAAAGCAGTCTACATGGGAAATTGAAAGTTGCTCAGTTGTGTCCAGCTCTTTGCAACCCCGTGGACTATACAGTCCATGGAATTCTCTAGGCCAGAATACAGAAGTGGGTACCCTTTCCCTTATCCAGGGGATCTTCCCAACCCAGGGATCAAACCCAGGTCTCCCACATTTCAGGCGGATTCTTTATCAGCTGAGTCACAAGGGAAGCCCCAGATTTAATGCAGTCCCTATCAAATTACCCATGACATTTTTCACAGAACTAGAAAAAATAATCCCCAAATTTATATGGCACTATAAAAAATCCAGAATTGCCAAAGCAATCTTGAAGGAAAAGAACAAAGCAGGAGACATAACCTTTCCAGACTTCTCACAGTACTATAAAACTTCCATAATCAAAACAGCATGCTATAAGCAGAAAATAAAAACAGATATGTGAATCAATGGAACAGAATGACAGAGCCCAGAAATAGATCTATACACCTACAGTCAATTGAGGCTTCCCTGGTGGCTCAGATGGTAAAGAATCCACCTGCAATGCACGAGACCTGGGTTTGATCCCTGAGTTGGGAAGATCCCTTGGAGAAAGGAACAGCTCCCCAGCCCAGTATTCTGGCCTGGAGAATTCCACTGTACAATCCATGGGGTCACAAAGAGTCGGACATGACTGAGCGACTTTCACTTATAGTCAATTTGTTTTCATCAAAGAAGTCAAGAATATACAATATGAAAATGGTAGTCTCTCCAGCAAAGGTTGTTGGGAAAGCAGGAGAGTCGCATGTAAATCAATGTAGTTAGAACACACCCTCACATCATAACAAAAATAAACTCAAAATGGCTTAAAGAGTTAAACATAAGATCTGACACCATAAAACTCCTAGAAGAGAACAGGCAAAACATTCTCTGACATGAAAGAAAGAAAGAGTTAGTTGCTCAGTCGTCTCTGACTCTTTGAGACCCCATGGACTATAGCCGGCCAGGCTCCTCTGTCCATAGAATCCTCCAGGCAAGAATACTGGAGTGGGTTGCCATTTCCTCCTCCAAGGGGATCTTCCCAACCCAGGGATCGAACCCACATCTCTTGTGTCTCCTGCATTAGCAGGTGGGTTCTTTACCACTAGCACCATCTGGGAAGCGAAAATGGCCTAAAGAGTTAAATATAAGATATGACACCATATAACTCTTAGAAGAGAACAGGCAAAACAGTCTCTGACATAAATTGTACCAATATTTTCTTAGCTCTCCCAAGGCATCAGAAATAAAAGCAAAATGAACAAATGGGACTTAATCAAACTTACCAGCTTTTGCACAGCATAGGAAACCATGAAAAAAAAAATGAAAAGACAAACTATGGAATGGTAGAAAATATTTGCAAACGATGAGACTCATAATGGCTTAATTTCCAAAATATACAAATAGCTCATATAACTCAACAACACAAAAACAAAAATGCCAACTGAGAAGTGGGCAGAAGACCTAAATAAATATTTCTCCAAAAAAGACATACAGATGGCAAATAGGCACATGAAAATGTGCTCAATATTGCTAATTATTAGAGAAATGCAAATCAAAACAACACTGGAGGTACCACCTCACACCAATAGAATGGCCATCACTAAAAAGTCTACAAATAACAAATGCTGGTGAGGATGTGGAGAAAGGAGAACTCGCCTATACTGTTACAAGGAATAACAATATAAGCTGGTACTTTTCAATATAAGCTGGTACTTACATACTTTTCAAAATAAGTTAGTACTTATACTGAAAAGAGGATGGAAAAAAAGAGAGTGGCGGTATCTCAAAAAGCTAAAACTAGAGTTATCATATGACCCAGCAATCCCACTTCTGGACATATATACAGACAAAACCGGCAATTCAAAAAGATATATGTACCCCTATGTTTATAACAGCACTAGTCACAACAGCCAAAACACAGAATTGACCTGAATGTCCACAGACGGGTGACTGGATAAAGATGATTTGGTACATATATACAACAGAATACTACTCAACCATAAAATAATGAAATAATGCCATATGAAGCAACATGGATGTAACTAGAGGTTATCATACTAAGTGAAGTAAGTGAGAAAGACAAATGTCATGTGATATCCCTTACTTGGAATCTAAAATATGACACAAATGAACTTATCAATGAAAAAGAATCAGACTCAGACAAACAGAACAGACTTGTTGTTGCCAAGGGGGAGGTGGGGTGCAGGGAGGAATGGACTGGGAGTTTGGGGTTAGCAGATGCAAACTATTATATATATAAAATGGATAGACAACAAGGTCCTACTATTGAGTACTGGGAACTATATTCAATATCCTATGATAAACCATAATGGAAAAGAATATTTTTTAAAAATGCATGAACCACAATTTTTCTGTACAGCAGAAATTAACACAGTTTTGTAAATCAATTATACTTCAATAAAATAAATAATTAAATCACTCTGACACCCCTCCTTGCACCCTGAAAGTGGGAAATAAATCTCAGATGGAAAGGTTATCTCCTCTAGATCAAGAAGATAGAAAGCATCCTTATCTCCAGAATTAGGGAAGTCAAGGCTCAGAAAGCTATATAGACAAACTTTGTTACTTCATTAGTTTACTACACTAGGTGGCTCAGTGATAAAGAATCTATCTGCAATGCAGGAGACGTGGGTTTGATCCCTGGGTCGGGAAGATCCCCTGGAGTAGGAAATGGCAACCCACTCCACCATTCTTGCCTGGAAAATCCTGTGGACAGAGGAGCCTGGCAGGCTACAGTCCATGAGGTTGCAAGAGTTGAGCATGACTTAGCAACTGAACAAAAACCAAGCAAAAATCCCTTTGTTTTCCAAGCAAAAACCCCTTTATTAAATCTTCACACAATTTTTTTAATCTAAAAATAATATATAAATTCTACCTTGGTCACTTCATTTTGGTCAATTCATAGATTCCAATTCTACAAGAACTCTGTCCTTACAATTTTGTTTTCCTCCTGTTATCTGTCCTGCATTGCCTTAATTACTAGATCAGCTGAAAGAACTAAAGGTAGGGGGAAATTTACCCCCTCCTAGAGAATAGCAATTTAAAAGTTTTAGTTTCCTTAAAAAGCATTTTAAAAAAGAAAAAATGTGTGCCCAGAGACCACGACTACAGCACAATCTTTCACATCACACAGTGTTTCTGCAAGGCTCAAAGAGAAAAAAAAGATCAAAACACCAGTGGAAATTCCCAACTTGCCCTCACTGTCTTCTTTCTCTTTTATTTCAACAGTATTTCATATAACAGAATATCCCTAAAATATATGGGACATTATTGGTACCCTTCATCATATTTAGTGCCTATGCAGATTTTCTCATATTTCTATGTATTATAATAATTTTAGTAGTAACCAGTTCACTTATGGAATTGGGGGAGGTAAAACCATCAGAGAATGAGCATGAGGAATACATTTTTGGTCACTCAGTCCAACAGAGGTGGGTCTAGTAAGTTGCTGTTACAGGGAGCATGTTACAAGGAAGAGGCAGGAAGATTTTTCTGAGTTTTAAACTTGTACTGGGTGATTCTAACAATGGGGAAGTGAGGATTAGCTCTGATTTGGGTACATTCATGAAGGAATTTTGCAGCTATCCTTTAGCCTTTGAAGAATCACTGTTTTATGTTGGTTTTCCCAATGGCCTTTTCTGTGTCTGCTGCAGTCTACTTATCAACAGGGCTGGTTTTTTCCTTTCTCAATTCTAGATGGTTTTTGTTTTTTCAGGTAAGAAGAATGTCATTCAAGTTATATTTGTCATGAATTCACTTATGTATATTATACACTGTCCAGTTGCATATACAATGACACTAATTCTGTATTAGACATGAAAAGTCTCAGTATAACTAAACAGAAATTTTAGAACCTTATGCAATGCTTAAAATGTTAAAAAGCTATGAATGAGTATAATAATTTAAACTCATTTCTACAATATTTTTAGCAGATATCTGTAAGTAAAAAATGGGAAAAGAGAATCAAAACAAAAATACAACATATTTTTTAAAAGAATAATAAAAAACACTGCATAACAAAATGTAAGCTATGTAGGCCAAGTCTTCCTAGGTGGCTAATCCATAAATCATATAAACAATTTATGATTAAACAAGAAAAGTAAAATAAGATGGACTAGAAATTTGATGCAAATCTTTTTTGTAAAATAAAACTAAACGATTTTATGAAATCCAAAGAGAGGGATCAATATAAATAATGGCAGAACATAATAAGTTAGAAAATAGATATTGAGTGAAAAAATTAAAATACCCAAGAGCAAATTTTATGGGAAAACCAAAAAGAAAAAAGAAAATCACTTGCAAGACTAATTAAGAAAAAGATATGATCATAGAAGCCTTTAATATTGAAAAAATAATATTGAGTTAATAAAGAGTACGTTCTACCATGGAGAATACACAAGTATCTCAAAACGTGGAAGAAAATTCAGATCCTTAGAACTGCTTTGCATTTGAGACACTCTTTCAGAAAGTTTATTTAAATCTTAGAGTTCAATATTTAGAAAATTAAATGCTTATCATTTATATGATTTTATCTTATACACACCTTTACACATCCAAAATATATGTTTATATATGTATTGTTTTAAATAGGAATTAAACTATATACTTAATAACTTGTCCGTATTATAAACATGAAAAGATGTTGGTGAGGTATAAAAGCAGGTATATACAATGTACTCCCTATTTAAAACAACATATATGTGCATATTAAAATGTCTGTTAATATATCTAATATAATAACAATAGTAATGGGTACTTATGCAAAATCACAAATATACATAAATTTTTAACAAAGTATATCAAGTATAGCCTTCTGAAGATAACTGTTTCAATACCCTTAGCTTTGGTTTCATGGTGTGATTTTTCTCAGTGGCAATAGCAAGAAGTGAACTGGATGGAGAATGAGGTTGGTTTTAACATGCCCACAATTTGCTTCAGGAAGAAATCATTCTTCCTTGAAATGTACAATTAGATTTTTCTCAATTCTTCTTAATATATACATATGACTTCAAAGCTTCTCCTCAATTCACCTTTAACCAGGTAAAACTTTTACTACATAGAAATTCTACCTCTGCATTTTGGCTCATTTTTGTTGTTTATTTCAGTGTTTTACAGACGTGACCAACACACTGCCCTTCATTAAGAACTCAGGTAAAAACATGTGCTTAACTAGTTTATGAGCAAATGAAATACTGATAACTTTTCTCTGATAGAGATTGTCATTTTTTCTTCTCCCTCCACTTTAGTCAATTTGCAAAGAGTATTTCCATCTCCTCACCCACATTCTGCAACCACAGTCAAAGCTGTTACATAATCCAACCACCTTGGATAAAGTTGATCAGTCCAGGCCTGGGCATCTGATCCACGCTAAACCAGTTAGATCTCACTGACAATTTAGATCTAAGACCTGCTTATATATAGAGGTTTCTCTCCTAGGCAGTTGAAACTGTTGAAATTAGAAACTGTTGAAATTGAGAGACTAATTGTACTCAAATTGCAAAGAGAAACATACAGAATTAGGAACTTTAAAAAGTCAAGAGGTCATGAAACACCAGAAAGAAGAAAAAAGAAAAACAGGAAATGCTATTATTTCATTTTGTGCACAAGCATTCCTCATTATATTGTGCTATACAGACACTGCGTTTAGAAATAGATGGTCTCTGGCAACCCTCCATTAAGGAAGTCTATTGGCACCATTTTTCCAAAAGCACTTTCTCTCTTCAAATCTGTGTGTCATATATTTTGGTAATTCCCACAATATTCAAATACTCAGCAAAAGCATTACAATACACTTAAGGATCAAGTTATTGGTAGCTTTTTATTTTTGATAATAAAGTACTTTTTAATTAAGGTATGCACATTGTTTATATTAGAGTAATGCTATTACACTAATTAAGCTGCAGTATATTGGAAGCACAATTCTTACATGCATTGGGAAATTAAAAAATTCTTAGAACTCACTTTACTGCAATATTCACTTTACTATGGTGATCTGGAACCAAACATGCAATAACTCCAAGTTATGCCTATTAACTGTCACTATTTTTGTTTCAATTCCTCCTGGGTCCTAGCTGCATTACCTATTTTTTGGTTTACAAAGGATATCACTTTACCAAAATAAGTTTCCACTGAGAGCTACAAGATGAAATAAACTTCCTGTTGTCTCTTCCAGTGACCAGCCATTGCCCTTCCATATTTATCTTTCTCTAAGGAGAAGATACCATTTCTCTTTGAACATTTGCTCTGTACCCTATTAGTTCTAATCCCATTTCCGGGGTTAGAAATTTTAAATACATTAACTTCTCTAATCACCACAATAACCCTGTTAGGTTATCTAAATAGAGTCTAAGACACTTAATAGTCACAAGTGAAAGTGAAAGTGAGTGAAATTCACTCAGTCATGTCCAACTCTTTGCCACCCCATGGACTATACAGTCCTTGGAATTCTCCAGGCCAGAATACTGGCATGGGTAGCCTTTCCCATCTCCAACGGATCTTCCCAACTTAGGGATCGAACCCAGGTCTCAAGCATTGCAGGTGGATTCTAATATTCTTGGGCTTCCCTTGTGGTTCAGCTAGTAAAGAATCCACCTTGCCTGGAAAAGTCCATGGACAGAAGAGCCTGGTGGGCCATGGGGTTGCAAGAGTCTGACATGACTGAATGACTGAGCACACATGCAAAATGAAGATAAAGGGACTATGTTTGTTTGTTTGTTTTTTAATCCACAAATAAGTGGACCAGAGTATTTGTATTTCAAACCCCCATTGTTCAAGGGTCAACTGTAATCTTACGTGATATCAGGCCCCTAAAATTGTTATATGCTTTATTTGTATCTAAAAATGATTCCATGTGTCACCTAAGATCCAGCTGGATATGAGCTTGTGACTATTAGGCTTCCCTGATAGCTCAGTTGGTAAAGAATCCGCGTGCAATGCAGGAGACCCCGGTTTGATTCCTGGGTCAGGAAGGCAAGAATAGTGGAGTGGGTTGCCATTTCTAACTCCTGGTGAACCAGTCTCTGGCATTGGCAGGCAGATTCTTTACCACTGAGCCACCTGGGAAGCCCATCTTAAAGTAACTAAATGTGAAGGGGAAATTTTGTGTTAGATTGGAGATCAAAATATGTGAAATCAAGAGAACAAGGGTTTGAGTCCTAATTCTGTGCAAATGGTTTCAGCTTCCTGTTCTTGGATGAATCATTTACCCATCCCTTCGTTTTTCTGGTAGTGAAGGAATTTTTATTTTTCTCTGAGTGGGGGATAGAGGTGAAGGAGAGACTTCAGCTCCTGACTCCCACACTGTTCAAGGGCCAGCTGTAGTTTTCTCCTGCCTGATACATCATCTTCCTCTCATTCTTGTTGCTAGTACTGGACACTTGAAGTTGTTTTCAAAGGAGTTAGAAGAATATGACTTTGGATATGAGCTTTGAGGAACCTTGGATGAGAACTCCTTTTAGACCCAAACAATTCAGACCTGAGGGCATCAGGTGGAGGTGAGATAAAGCGAGATAGGAAAACAGGAGCACCTGGCAACCTAATCTGCACACAGGGCTAATTCCTAGGTCACACTCTTGAGACACTTGAGTGGTCCAGAATGACTGTCCTGGTCACCCAGGGCTTGGTTCAGGCAAGTGTCCATCACTGAAAAGATACCCATGAGTGCTAAAGTGAGACTTTGCCTCATACGGTCAGGAGCTCAGCCAAGAAGAGAGCCGCTAGGTGTTGAAATAGCCTATTGAGGCAACAACGAGCCCAAATGAACATAATGGTGAAGATTTTCATCACTTAATGACATAGTGCAGTTGTCCCTCAGAGCTCTGGCTCCAGGGGCCCGCGCAGATACCAAAATCTGCAGATGTCTAAGTCCCTTATGGAAAATAGCGTTGTACAATAAAACAGTCAGGCTTCGGTAGCCTTGGTTTCACAACAGTTAACTCACCAATCAACCGAGGATCCTTCGTTACTGAATCCAAGTATGCGAAACCACAAACGTGAAACCCGCGGGTTCAGAGAACGACCGGATAAACCACTGGCTAAACTGAGAAAGCACTGACTTCTCCCTTTTATTCTCTTCCTTGCAAGTGCTCATGGGTACAGGGTCCAGGTGGAAGTTGTCTAACTGATGAGAGAGCTGAGCTCCAAACAACAGTGCTACAGTTTTCTAGATAGAGGCCAGGGGAGATGGAGAAGGGATCAGATTAGGAGTGGAAAGTACTGGGAACTGAGTCAGAGGGAGGGAAAAGGTTTCAAGGTTCACCTGGCCTCCCTGGCCCCTATAAGGAGATCTCCGCAGAGGCGCCTAAAGAGAATCTCTGTGTGAAGCATCAAACAAAGAGACCCAGGAATGAAGAGGACTTGGCTATAAATGCAAAGAGGCAAAGAGCATGACTAGTCAGAAGGGTCTGAGTCCTTGATAACACCTCCTGTCAAAGACTTCAGTGCATTCTTGCACCTTGCCTGGCACAGGAGGGCAGCTTGCCAGGGGAAGTCTTTGTATTGCCTATGGTTAAGCATGGAAAAAAAGAATCACACATAGGTTTTTAATAGGAACTAGACTCCTCAAACACAGTGCTTATGCCAGTCCAGGGTAAATAATCAGGGTTGGCACCGAAATGAAACTGGTCTACCATCCTGTCCCAAGGAAAATTCAACCATGAGGGAAGCTGAAATTTTGACAGTCTCATATTATATCTTCATTGATGCCCACACTAGTGTGTGCCCTGATCAAACTCTTCCTTCCTCATAGACATTTCTGTCATGGTTTTAAACATATTGAATTATCAGGTACTGATTTTCTAAAATTAACTTTTAAAATTAATTTGTGTGTCTTATACTGTCTCTGATGATTCCAGTTTCTGAATTTTGATGGCTGGCATAAGGAAATGAACTGTGTGAGCCTATGGTACAGGTAGGCTTCTTTTAAATTCCTAGTGATTGGATTTTCACAAGGTTCACTTGAACTGCATCTGACTTTCATGGAAGACAGTAGTTTATAAGTCCACTTGTAAAAACTAGTTGCACAGTGATATAAAATTATCACTGACTAATATAATAAGTATATTACGTTTCTTTTGTATTTCTTTGATGTATCCCACCATTAGACTTCAAGTTCTCTAACAGGCAGAATATCTTCGTTTTGTTTTAATCATTACAATATATAGGTGTTCCATTCATGTGTGCTGAATGAATAAATGAACAAAGTTGGTGTTATATGAAATAGGTTTTAGTTGCTCTCACTAAAAAGCTAAAATACACTTTAATCAGATATCACAGGAGAAATGAGAAATACTTGCTGCACATACACATTGTAGAGTGATGTTTGAATGCAGGAGAAACAAATTCAAACATTTTCATATTGGAAGGCATATACTAAGACACATGATCACAAAAGCTTCAAACAATCAGCTATGGTAACACAGCAACCTCTGATAGAGGGCTAACCTGGGAACACTCACTAGCCATTCTACTAATTACTACAACTCTATTCACCTGTAGCCACTTGGGAGGAAGGCACAGCTTTTTTTATTTTCAAGGGATACCCTAGTTTTTCAAAAGACTTCCCAGGTGGGTCAGTGGTTAAGAATCTGCCTGCAAAGCAGGAGACACTGGTTCAGTCCCTGGGTGGCGAAGATGCCCCAAAGAAGGAAATGGCAACCCATTCCAGTATTCTTGCCTGGGAAATCCCATAGACAGAGGAGTCTGCGGGGCTAAAGTCCATGAGGTTGCAAAACTGTTAGAGACCGGTTTTCAAATCATGAGTAAACACTCATAAGAACACATACTCAACAATATTTGAAGGAGAAATTGTGCAAGATTATTCTTGGACTGGCCTGAATCTTTGAGGCTCATCCAATTTGACTCATAAATTCCTATTTAGCTTTTATATTTCAATCCAAGGATGTTGTAACCAAAAGAATGGAAATAGCAACACCTCACTGTGATTTTATCTTAGGACCCTCATGAGGGTCACTGTGTTTATGTGAACAGGCTTCACATTGAATGACTCTGACTTAATCTTTTAAAATTCAGTCCTATAATATTTTCTTATAAATGTTGTGTATGCCTATTTTCTTTATAGTGCCAGGCTTTCTTAGAGGCTAGTTTTAGAGTCCTAGGTACTTCAAAGCAGTTTCGCATTGGAAACCTAGGTTTCCAATTCTCTAGGATATCGTTCCTCAGTCGTTAATATACTCATTTCTGTGGTACATGAAGAATTTTCAAGAGCAGTCTAATTTCTGTGTCTTAGTAATATAGTTACTAACATTACTAGATAATATCAAATAGAATTCAATATTTTAAGTATAGCAGACTTTAATAACATTACAAAAAATGTTTACAATATTTTCTAAACAATTGTTGATTATATAGATATACAATTGATTTTGATATAACATTCAATCTATAAATCATGATGAATTAACGATTAATTTTAAAAAGTTCATATCTAGATTCTTTCGGATTTTCTTTGTATACTCAATTATTTAGTCCATAAATAATGAGTTTTATTTCTTCAATTACAGTTCTTAAAAGTGTTTATTTCTTTTTCTTGTCTTATTTTACCATCTGTGTTTTCCAAGAGCATGTTGATTAAAAGTGGGATATGTATAAAATGTATATTCTGCCTCATTTCTGAATTCAAAGAGAAAGTTTTCAACATTTAACAACCACAAATAATATTTACTATAGATACTTTTTAAAATCAAATTCAGTTCAGTTCACTTCAGTCACTCAGTCATCTCCGACTCTTTGAGACCCTATGGACTGCAGCACGCCAGGCTTCCCTGTTCATCACCAACTCCCAGAGCTTACTCAAACTCATGTCCATTGAGTTGGTGATGCCATCCAACCATCTTGTCCTCTGTCCTCCCCTTCTCCTCCTGTCTTCAATAATTCCCAGCATCAGGGTCTTTTCAAGTGAGTCAGTTCTTGGTGGCCAAAGTATTGGAGTTTCATCTTCAACATCAGTCCTTCGAATGAACACCCAGGACTGATTTCCTTTAGGATGGACTGGTTGGATCTCCTTGCAGTCCAAGGAACACTCAAGAGTCTTCTCCAACACCACAATTCAAAGTATCAATACTTCACTCAGCCTTCTTTATAGTCCAACTCTCACATCCATACATGACTACTAGAAAAACCATAGCTTTGACTAGACGGACCTTTGTTGGCAAAGTAATGTTTCAACCTAGACAGCAATATGCTCTCTAGGTTGGTCATAGCTTTTCTTCCAAGGAGCAAGTGTCTTTTAATTTCATGGCTGCAGTCACCATCTGCAGTGATTTTGGAGCCCCCCAAAATAAAGTTTGTCACTGTTTCCATTGTTTCTCCATCTATTTGCCATGAAATGATGAGACTAGATGCCATGATCTTAGTTTTCTGAATGTTGAATTTTAAGCCAACGTTTTCACTCTCCTCTTTCACTTTCATAAAGAGGCTCTGGTTTTTCTTCACTTTCTGCCATAAGGGTGGTGTTATCTCCTTATCTGAAGTTATTGATATTTCTCCTGGCAATCTTGATTCCAGCTTGCACTTCATCCAGCCTGGCATTTCACAAGATTTACTCTGCATGTAAGTTAAACAAGCAGGGTGACAATATACAGCCTTGACATACTCCTTTTCTGATTTGGAACGAGTCTGTTGTTCCATGTCCAGCTCTAACTCTTGCTTCTTGGCCTGCATACAGATTTCTCAGGAGGCAGCTCAAGTATTCTGGTATTTCCATCTCTTGAAGAATTTTCTATAGTTTGTTGTGATCCACACAGTCAAAGGCTTTGATGTAGTCAATAAAGCAGAAGTAGATGTATTTTTGGAACTTTCTTGCGTTTTCTATGATCCAGTGGATGTTGGCAATTTGACCTCTGGTTACTCTGCCTTTTCTAAATCCAGTTTGAACATCTGGAAGTTCACAGTTCACATACTGTTGAAGCCTGGCTTGGAGAATGTTGAGCATTACTTTGCTAGCTTGTGAGATGAGTGTAATTGTGCCAAAGTTTGATCATTCTCTAGCATTGCCCTTCTTTGGGATTGGAATGAAAACAGACCTTTTCCAGTCCTGTGGCCACTGCAGAGTTCTCCAAATTTGCTGGCATATTGAGCACAGCACTTTCATAGCATCATCTTTTAGGATTTGATATAGCTCAACTGGAATTCCATTGCTTCCATTAGCTTTGTTCATAGTGAGGCTTCCTAAGGCCCACTTGACTTCACATTCCAGGATGTCTGGCTCTAGGTGAAATTTCTAGGATGCATCATATTCCATTTCAAATTCTCAATAAATGTATTTAATTCTAGGATTAGAACCCTTTCCTTCTGTTATTTGGAGGGACTTCATCATTAAATATGGACTGCATCTTAGCCCAAACTATTCCTGATTAAGTTTCCAGAAGCCCAATCTTTAAACCATAGCTCCCAGTCTGGCTAGAAGTTCATCCCTTTCCTGAATTGGATCATCTGCCTTACCTGCCCATACATTTGCGTGTTTTCTTAGATGTTCAGTCATTGTCTGACTCTTTGCGACCCCATGGTTTATAGTCTGCCAGGCTCCCTTGTCCTTCAGATTCTCCAGGCAAGGATACTGGAGTGGGTTGCCATTCCCTTCTCCAGGGCATTTTCCTATCCCAAGGACTGAACCTGGGTCTCTGCATTGCAGGCGGATACTTTACTGCCTGAGCCACCATGGAAGCCTGGCCATGCATCAAGTTTTGCCAAAATATATCTTTCTTTCACTACAGAGGAGAAGCTTATTTTTCTTAGAAATTGAACTCCTTCAAAGTTGCAAGTAACAAACAGCAAAAGAAGACACTCTATTTTGGATAAAGTATAACATCAAATATTGACATAGATCATTTTAAAAATAATAGATAATTTTTGGCTGATGCCCAGATAAGATGGCAGAGTAGAGGGAACTGAGCTCACCTCCTCTCAGGAAACACTCAAATCACAACTACTGAACCACCATTGACAAAAAAGGTCTGGAACCTAACAAAAAATATATTCTACTTCCAAGTACAATGAGATGAGATTCCCAAAACACTCACATCCCATACCCATTGGGTAGGAAACTCACAAACTGAAAAATAATTACATCACAGAGGTCCTCCCACAGGAGTGAGAGTTCTGAGGCCCACAACAGGCTCCCAAGTTTGGGGGTCTGGCATCAAGAACAGGTGCCCCTTTATATTTGACTTTAAAGCCAGTGAGGCTTGATCACAGGAACTCTTCAAGACTAGAGGAAACAGAAGCAATACTTTTCGAAGGATCTACTGAATAGCACTAAGAAATCTACTCAATACTCTGTAATAACCTACATGGGAAAATAGTCTGAATAAAGAGTATATAAATATACATATACATATATATATATTTAATTTTAAAAAGATGAGTGAGATGGAAAAGCAAACATTGGATGCTTGATTAAAAATAATAATAATAGATACTTTTAAATCAAATCTAGGATCTCTTAACCTCTACAACAAGAATTTTATTAAGGTCATTATGCAGGCCAGTCTGTTTCAAAATATGAAACTCATGTAGCCCATTAGGCTCATCTGTCCATAGAGTTCTCCAGGAAAGAATACTGGAGTGGATTGCCATTCCCTTCTCTAGGGGCTCTTTCCAACCCAGGGATAGAACCTGGTCTCCTGCATTGCACGTGTATTCTATACCATCTGCACCACCAGGGAAGTCCTAATACGATGAAAACATCCATAAACACGGTAATGAGAAATCAATAGAAAACTTCACAAATTTAGGAACCCTATGATTTCTTTACCATTTCAGAAATGTCCACTTATTATAAATGTCAAACACTGTTCTAGAGGAAAAAGATTTAATCAATTAGGTTCTTATCAGTAGTGGAAAAAGAAAAGTTTTCAATTATAATTTGGTAGACTTAAGATTTATAATTAGGTAAACAAAGTTGTGAAGAATATCTGTGCTCAATTCAGTATACAAAGAAACAGAGAAATGCAGAGATTTATCTAGGATAGCATGTAAATTGTAGCACCTAAATTTTCTTGAGTCACCAGTTCTTTTTTTTTTTTTACTTTCCACAATGGCAACCCACTCCAGTCCTCTTGCCTGGAAAATCCCACGGACGGAGGGACCTGGTAGGCTGCAGTCCATGGGGTCGCAAAGAGTCGGACACGACTGAGTGACTTCACTTTCACTTTTCACTTTCATGCATTGGAGAAGGAAATGGCAACCCACTCCAGCATTTTTGCCTGGAGAATCCCAGGGATGGGGGAGCCTGGTGGGCTGCCGTCTATGGGGTTGCACAGAGTCGGACACGACTGAAGCGACTTAGCAGCAGCAGCAGCAGCAGGAAAAACTGCCAGAAGTAGAAGCTAAGAAAAAAAAAAAGTTTCCCTTTTGTAATTCACAGAAGAAAAATATACATATTACCCTGGACACATATTGACTTTTATATGATGGGAGTGCATAGTCCTATTCTCTGTCTCAAATCTGAATGCATTTACCTGGCCCATAAGAGCCCCAAATATATCTTTCCAAGCTTTAGCTATTTCTTCAAACATCGTTTGATAATCTTGACAATAAATATAGAGTTGGTCTAAAGATGTTTCATTCAGCCTTGTAGTACAGTAAAAAATCTTTAGTCCTTGTCCCTGGCTCCTGGAACAGAGCTCCTAAAACACTTGGAATCTCCTGAGGGATAGAAATAGCTTTTGTCATTCATAATGAGCTCTTTTCAATCATATCTGAGTTTATACTAATGAAGTCACTATTGGTGACTCTAAATAACACAAGATGGGAGCTGATTCTCAGAGGCAAAAATCATGTCATTAGAGGATGGAATTTCAACCCCACCTCTGACCTCACTGGAGGTTGAGTTCAATCACCAGTGTCAATGATTTAATCAAGTGTGTCCATGTACTGAAAACTCCAGAAAAACACCTCCAGGATGGGGTTCAGAGAGCTTCTGGGCTGGTAAAACATATCCAGCAGCAGATTCTGGAACTCTCTTGCTTTTTCGATGATCCAGCAGATGTTGGCAATTTGATCTCTGGCTCCTCTGCCTTTTCTAAAACCAGGTTGAACATCTGGAAGTTCATGGTTCACGTATTCCTGAAGCCTGGCTTGGAGAATTTTGAGCATTACTTTACTAGTGTGTGAAATGAGTGCAATTGTGTGGTAATTTGAGCATTCTTTGGCATTGCCTTTCTTTGGGATTGGAATGAAAACTGACATTTTCCAGTCCTGTGGCCACTGCTGAGTTTTCCAGATTTGCTGGCATATTGAGTGCAGCACTTTCACAGTGTCATCTTTCAGGATTTGAAATAGCTCAGCTGGAATTTCATCACCTCCACTAGCTTTGTTTGTAGTGATGCTTCCTAAGGCCCACTTGACTTCACATTCCAGGATGTCTGGCTGTAGGTGAGTGATCACACCATCGTGATTGTCTGGGTCATGAAGAACTTTTTTGTATAATTCTCCTGTGTATTCTTCAATTCTCCTGTGTATTCTTGCTACCTCTTCTTAATATCTTCTGTTTCTATCAGGTCCCTACCATTTCTGTCCTTTATTGAGCCCATCTTTGCAAGAAATGTTCCCTTGATATCTCTAATTTGCTTGAAAAGATCTCTATTCTTTCCCATTCTATTGTTTTCCTCTATTTCTTTGCATTGATCGCTGAGGAAGGCTTTCTTATCTCTCCTTGACAAAGACTGAAATATTTACTACCTAGCCCTTTACAGTAGCGTTTGCTAATCTCTATGCTAGAGCATTACATGAGTCAAAAATTTTTCAGAGATCTTTCATATTTGCAATATATAATTTTTGGTCTTCAGATTTGCATATGACACTGTAAATATATCATAGTTCCAAATAAAATAAAGGAATCTTACAGTCTTAATTTATGTATCTTCCTAAGTTGTAATGATCAGATGCTCAAAAACAGCATGGCAACACTGGTGCTGCACTGGGACTTAACTGTCTAAATTTCTTTCTTCCCCTAAAATTGTGTCTTGAAATTTGTTCTCCTTGAGATGCATTGTACTCTGTCAACTGAACATATCACACTGCATTTACCTCATGAAGAATATTAAGAAGTAATGACTACTATTGTGTGTATGTTTTAGAGTATGTAGATTTTAGATGTTAAGATAATCACTAAATTGTTTTCTAAACTAGAATAATTAAACAATCTCAAAATTAAACATAAAGTTCATTATAGAAATAATGTCAAGGGAATTCTGTTCTAGTACTCCTTAAGGTAGAAATTTTACTTTTATCAAATGCCTTTTCTATGTATGTTAAAACAGTTATGTTCCTTTTCTCTTATTCTAAATTCTATTACTCTATTATTGAGATAGAAGGTATTAAGAAGAGATGACAAGAATGCACAGAAGAACTATACAAAAAAGGTCTTAATGACCCAGATATCCATGATGGTGTGATCACTCATTTAGAGCCAGACATCCTGGAGTGCGAAGTCAAGTGGGCCTTAGGAAGCATCAATATTAACAAAGCTAGTGGAGGTGATGGAATTCCAGCTGAGCTATTTCAAATCCTAAAAGATGATGCCATGAAAGTGCTGCACCCAATATGCCAGCAAATTTGGAAAAGTCAGCAGTGGCCACAGGACTGGAAAATGTCAGTTTTCATTTCAATCCCAAAGAAGGGCAATACCAAAGAACGTTCAAACTGCCACACAATTTCACCCATTTCACATGCAAGCAAGGTCATGCTCAAAACCTTCAAGCTAGGCTTCAACAGTATGTGAACCAAGAATTTCCTGATGTACAAGCTGGATTTAGAAAAGGCAGAGGAATCAGAGATCAAATTGCCAATATCCGCTGGATCATAGAAAAAGCAAGACAGTTCCAGAAAAACATCTACTTCTGCTTTATTGACTACACTAAAGCCTTTGACTATGTGGATCACAATAAACTGTGGAAAATTCTTCAAGAGATGGGAATACCAGACCACCTTACCTCGCTCCTGAGAAATCTGTATGCAGGTCAAGAAGCAACAGTTAGAACCAGACATGGAACAACGGACTGGTTCCAAATTGGGAAAGGAGTACATCACGGCTGTATATTGTTACCTTGTTTATGAAACTTATATGCAGAGTACATCATGTGAAATGCCAGGCTAGATGAATCACAAGCTGGAATCACTATTGTGGGGAGAACTATCAATAACCTCAGATATGTAGATGACACCACTGATGGCAGAAAGCGAATGGGAACTAAAGAGCCTCTTGATGAAGGTAAAAGAGGAGAGTGAAGAAGCTACCTTAAAACAGCATTCATAAAACTAAGATCATAGCATCTGGTCTCATCATTTCATGGCAAACAGATAAGGAAGCAGTGGAAACAGTTACATACTTTATTTTCTTGGGCTCCAAAATCACTCGGATGGAGACTGCAGCCATGAAATTAAAAAACGCTTGCTCCTTGGAAGAAAAGCTATGACAAACCTAGAAAGCATATTAAAGAGACATTACTTTGCCAACAAAGGTCTATATAGTAAAAGCTATGGTTTTTCCAGGAGTCACGTACGGATGTGAGAGTTGGACCATAAAGTAGTCTGAGTGCCAAATAATTGACACTTTTGAACTGTGGTGGTGGAGAAGACGCTTGAGAGTCCCATAGACTGCAAAGAGATCTAACCAGTCCATCCTAAAGGCAATCAGTCCTGAATATTCATTGGAAGGATGATCCTGAACCTGTAGCTCCAGTACTTTGGCCACCTGATGCGAAGCATGAAGTCACTGGATGAGATCCTGATGCTGGGAAAGACTGAAGGCAGGAGAAAGGGATGACAGAGGATGATCTGATTGGATAGCATCATTGACCCAATGGATATAAGTTTGAGCAAACTCCTGGAGATGGTGAACAACTGGGAAGCCTGGCATGCTGCAGTCCCTGTGGTGGCAAAGAGTCGGACACAACTGAGTGACTAAACAACAGTTTCTAATTTTAAATAACACTTTCATACGTGAATGAATTAAAGTTGGTCATGAAACCACAATACGAACAACCCTCTAATTCCATGGGTCTTATTATTTTATGTTATTGGTCATAAATTTTCTCACAGGTGGTATAAGTTTCATCTGCTGGCCATGATGCTTACACATTTTTATATCATGTTAAGTAACAGAAGCATAACTGCTATTTGGATCTATTCATTAATGTGTGTCTTACAACATGCCACTGGGATGTTTTTTGACAATATGGTCTTTATTTTATCATCACCATAGGTTACTATATACATCTATATTTTATTTGCTATCTTTATCTTACCTTAATCTATCTATTTCAGTAAGTTTCCCAAATTTAAACTGGATGTATTTTTCACATGATCACTTTAGCTATTTGTCAACTTGTCCTTTTTAAGCAAATTAAATTCCTTGTAGATATTCCTAAAATAAAATGTTTATCCTGTACGTAAGGGCAATTAATTTTTACAGCAGTCCTTTTATTAGGTTACATTACCCTTCCCATTTTAGTGATATGAAAGCTGGAAAATAATATTTTAAAAAAATGTATATATATATAACTGAATCACTTTGCTATACAGCAGACATTAGCATAACATTGTAAGTCACCTATATGTATGTGTGTGTTAGTAACTCAGTTGTGTTCGACTTTTTGCGACTCCATGGACTATAGCGGACCATGGAATTCTCCAGGCAAAAATACTGGAGTGGGTAGCCATTCCCTTCTCCAGGGGATCTTCCTGACCCAGGGATGGAACTCGAGTTTCTGGCATTACAGGTGGTACTGTCTTAGTCACCAGGGAAGCCCACTGTAAGTCACCTATACTTCAATTTAAAAAAATAAATAAATAAACCTGCTAAAACAAGATCATTCAGATTATGTCATCTTGTGTTTCAACCTCTCCAATGGTTTCCCATCTAATTTAGAGAAAAAGTCAAATTTTTACTATGTGTATCAATTAGTTATTATCACAATAATGAATAACAAAATATGCTAAATCTCAATGAGTTAAAACTACAATACTTTAATGCTTATAGCTATGGAATGATTGTCTGTGGTTTTGTGGTGGTAGTCTAGGCTCAGCTACTATTGATTCAAACTACAGATATGTCTAGTTTTGCTTCACGTACTCCCTATCTTTGATCAACGCATGCCACATGACCATCAAAAATCAATCTGCAGGGAGTACAATGTAACAATATGAAGCTAGGTTAAGTGTACCTGTTCAGATCTGCTAACAACCAGATGCTAGAAACAGATTGGAATTGTAAGAGATTCAGTAGGGGAAGGCCAGTGAAGGACAAAAGGAGTAGATACTATTAGGCAGAAGAATTTTCATTGCAAAGTTGCAATCCAAGTCTGATAATTTTATAATAAGCGGGAGGAAGAAGAAATAGGTAGTGTGAATATCAGATTGCTGTGCAGTTCTAAGAAAGTTTCAGCTAGACTGATGTGCAATCTTTGAGTCTAAAGTCCCATGCAAGGGGGATTACATTCCACAAAAATGCTACTGGTACTCATGCACAGGCAATGAACAGTAACTGGCTAAGAACAGTCCAGTAGAAGTTTTGTCTCTGTGTGAACACTGTAATGTATCAGAAGGACCACACTAGACCTGGAAGTTCTAGTTCCAGTTATGATGGTTGAAGCAGGCTTTTTTGAAGAAGATCTGAGCAGCATATTTATCAGTTTCAATGCCAGTTACATTGCCAAATCAACAAATTTGGAGCAAGGAAGTATATCCTCTCATGGAAGTAAGGAAGAGAGTATTATTAAAAAAAATAATCTAACAACTGCTTTCTTTTATTACCACTTTCCTCTCATTAAATTCCTTCTAGTCACACCATTTCATTTGTGCCAGAGTACACCATACATTCTTCAATCAGACAAATTTTGCCTAGAATACATTTTGGCCAGATGATTACATGCCTCTCCTCTTTATTTCTTTCTGACGTTTATTCAAATGTCAATCTGTCAGCGAAGCTTTCTCTGATCACCTTTTCTAAAATACCAAACCCCATCAGCATAAAGCAGACTCCATAAATGGCTTTCAGAGTTTATCATTTTCCCATTTCTAAATACAGGCTAGATTAGTCAAGGAAAAATGCACATAAAATATTATAAATCTCAAAATTTGGTATTACAGTCTCCTAGCTGATGTAAGCAGCAGGTAATCGAATTATTCTTAGAAAGAAGCACTATGAATAATTTAACAAGTGTTTGCCTTCAAGAAAATATTGAATTCAAGGCATTTTGCAAATAATTCAGTAAGTAAGAACAAATACTACAATAGCTACTTTTTAAGGAAAATGTGCAGACACAAGGAAAAGCAATGCCTCTTTCTCTATTGATTCCCCTATCCGCATGGGAGATAATCTAAAAAATAATAACAGCCTGGATCTTTGATTATCAAGTGTGATAAAATGATTCAGACAAGTTTCCTGCTGTTGCACAGTGAGGCAAATAAGTACTGTGATAAGTAGTCTTATGTGTTAATTTTGTAGGCAATAGTACCCATTTAATTAAACATTAATTTAGGTATTGCTATAAAAACATTATGCAGATGTGGTGAACACTGTGCAATCAATTGAAGGTTATTCTTCAATTGGTAATCGGGGTAGACTTCCTCTGATTAGGTGAAAGATCTTAAGGGGAAAACTAAAGTACTCCAAGGAAGAAGAAATTCTGCCTGTGAACTGCAGGCATGTTACATACACCTATAACATTATAACTTTTATATATCATTGTAATACTACAACCTTATATCTTGTAGTATTATATTTGTGAAACATGCTATCACAGCACACATATAATATTACAGTATACACATCTGTGTGTCTGTCGGTCTGTGTGTGTACTTAGTCATGCCCGAGTCTTTACAATCCCATGGACTACAGCCCACCAGTCTCCTCTGTCTGTGGAATCTTCCAGGCAAGAATACTGGAGTGGGTTGCCATTTCCTCCTCCAGGGGATCTTCCTGACCCAGGGATCAAATCCGTGTCTCTTAATGTTTTCTGCCTTGGTAGGCAGATTCTTCACCAGTGAGCCACCTGGGAAGCCGATAGTGTACATATCTCCATGCTACTGGTTCTTTTTCTCTTGTACAACCCTGACTGGTACACGCACCAAATAAAACCATTAATGTTAAAATATATGTACAATATTATATTATTATATACTATATATCACATATTACATAGAATTAATAGCTCTTTACTAACTTAAAAATCTAATAATGTGTATTCCTTCTTTACTTTTCAATGTCAGGAGACCATTAGGAACTTTGATGGTTTTCCTTAGTACACTGGTCATAGAACTCCATAAAATGGAAATGAGTATACTCGGTAAAACAAACAAAAAAAGAAAACAGAAATAACAAAACTTCCTCAAACATGCCAGACATTATACTG